>NC_132849.1:45793052-48528052 GCF_048164855.1 Canis lupus baileyi | reverse complement strand
CCTAACCTGAAACTGAGCTTCAGAAATTAAGGACAGTTAAAACAAGCTCACCTTGGGTGCCCCAACTTAGATGGCACCTTCTCCACAGGTGGACTTCAAGTTGAAACTCTGGTGGCAATTACTCTCCTCTTAAAATAGCAAAAGATTTTGTCATTCAATTGGTAACAGGTTTTCTTTTTGCCTTTACACTTGCCACATGAAAGCTGCCTTTATGTGAGTGTCACCAGCCTGTCTTTTTATAAATCACTGCTGCCTTGCCAAATAGATATGTGCATCGGTAAGACTGTCCTTTTTTGCATAAGTTTCATAAATCAACATCACTGAACAATTCCCAGCATAGGTAGTCTTTTAAATTTTAAATTGGGAAACATAAAAAAGGAGAATGTGATATAGAAAGAAAAATATCTTGTAAGAAATTCTGTGTGTCTGTTTGAGAGAGTAAGAGAAAGGAAGAGAGACTGAGCAGGGAGAAAGTTTCCCTCGTTCAGATGCTATGACTTATGAGACAGAAGGCGCAGCAATGCTTGGAGGAGAAATACAGAGAGAGTGTTTTCCTTTGTAGCTTGGTAAAGGTTTGCATTTTGTGAGCCCTGGAAGGGCTTTGATGCTACCTCAAGTATCACTGAACTCACAGGTCCACACTAAAAAGCATGTTCTTCTGAAAAAAACATGGCTAGTGTGATGTCCAAATAAATTGACAAATAGATTAATGTCAATAGAAAAAAATACTAAAAACAGTGCTTATTGAATGCATACTCTGTGCTGGATATTTTATAAATACTGTACCTATAAAAACACATTCAATCTCCACAAGAAACCTCTAAAATAAGCACCATAGTTACTGTCATATTATTAAAAAGAAAACTGAGGCATAGAGACACTAACTTGAGTGGAGTCACAAAGCTAAAAAGTGTCAGGGCAGGATTTGAACATGGACAGTGTGACTCCAGGGTCTATGCTTCTCTAGCAGCAAACCTACATTATAACTACAGATACCCTCAAGTTGAGAAATTAATTCAATGAATAGGGCCCTGCCTTTCATTGATAATCAGTAGGGATATCCTTAGAATATGGGCACAGATTTTAAAGCCTTGACCTGGCTTTAAAGTGCTTTTCAAAATAGTTTCTATCTGGTGTGTAAATAAGACCATGACAAATAGGGATACATAAGGTAGCGCAAGTTCAGCCTAATAATTGCTGAGATCTATGGCTCTGCCCAGAATGTCCTCTATCATCTATTTGGTGCATGATACATGGGAAAATCACTTAGTTTACTCATCCGAAAACAAGGTAGCAATACTGGTCTCATAGGGTTTGTTGGTTAAATTATATATTCATAGATATTAGTAGACATCTATAAATGACAGTCATTATTAAATTTTAGCCTCATTGCCTATAGTCGCATCCTTTGTTAATGGGTTTCATGCTCCGAGATTAGGTTTGTAGAACTTTACTGAAAGCTCATAGTGATGCCATGGGTGAAGCATGGACAAATATCCCACTCAAGAATTGATAATGAAGAGGACTTATGTCAAAGACCATTTAAAGAAAGAAACCTCTTCTTCTACTCTTTGATTCTTTAGAATAACATTTTGAGTCAAACTAGCAATGTATAGCTCAGAAAAAAATAAAGTTTTTAGTAATTGGGACAATGAGGTAGAAACTAAGATACCTTAATGGGACAGAACAAATCCAGGGTATGAGTTATATTTGAAAGTATCCTAAGAAAGCTAAAATCAGACATATCCTACAGATTACACCAGCCTAGTTTAAAGAACAGCAAGGCTGTCTCCAGTGGCTGTTACTTTCTTTCCACTTCTCCCTGCTAATTGGATAACATTCCTAAGAACAAATACCTTACTGTTACATCCTTCAAATCAGAATTTTCTGGGAGATGGGAAGAATGGGCACATTTAAAAGATCCTCCATGCTAATTCTGAAATATAACATTTCCAGCTTGATAACACTGTGTTTTAAGAGCCTTTACACATACACACAAATGTATGAGGAATAAATTTGAAGTCTAAGATGGTTTTCAAAGCCACACACACACAAGTATTCCCATGACTTTATTTACCTCATATGCTAATTTATCTAACTAAAGGTATCTAAATATATTGAAACATATTTTAGAATTTACTTCCAGAAATATTTGTCCCCTTTAATTAACTATTATGATTTTGTTTATCAACTATAAATAATTAGATATCACATATATAGTATATACATCATTTTATAAATTTATTTGTAAACATTTTTATATAGTTATATATAAATAATATATAAATTTATATATAAATTTATTTTGCTTTGGCTTCCAGGAAGCTAAATGCAATGCTTTATTAATATATTAGGTCACATTTTTGGTATATTAATATCCTTCTCCATTTTGTTATTCTAACTATCTATGCCTATTCTTTAACAAGATGTCTTTTTGTAAGACATCCAAGTTGTTATTAGAAGTAGGTTATATATAAATTTACCAAAAAAAGAAATATTTATTCTCTACAGAAGCATAAACTGGATTCGCATCTCAGATTCTTCTTTCCCAAGGTCTTACAAGTAAATGTGCCTGGAGGTACCTTACTACTCATCTTGTGGTAATAATATACAGCAAATATTAATCCAGAAGGTCCCTGTGTCGTACTAACAAGGATTTTTCAAGGTGGTCTGTTTGAAAGGTCTTGGGTTTTATGTGCTATGTCATAGCTTTTCACAAACAGGTCTGAAGGTAATCATTTCTGAGAAAAGATGAAAGGGACCCAACACGTGGGGCCTGAGAAATAATGACAAGTCTGGAGAACAGGCTGGATAAAAGGAGGGTAAAGGGTATTGTTAGCGTGCCACATGGAGGCTTTGGTTCAATCAGAACATACTGAAAAAAAATGATGAAAAACCACACAAAGAGCAGACTGTGCTTTGCTTCTCTCATGTGCCTTGATAAGCAGTGGGCAAGGAGATGAAGGTCCCTGTTCCCCAGAGATTGCGTTGCACAGGATAAGTACATCTCCCTCCCTTCCTTGCTCACTTTCCTTTCTCTCTCCTCAGCTCCTCTTCATTCCTTTTTCACATTCCCCATGACATTATTAGGCTTTCCTTTGTGTATACCTTTGAGATTTCTATTTCATCTCAGTCAGATTACATCCACATTTGTAGCTAAAAGTTGCTGTGGTTTGTTTTGTGATTTCACGGAGTAGAATTTGGTCTATGGTTTGCATACTTCAAAAGCAGCCTCATGTGTTTCCACTTCTCTTCTCTTGGTACACCTGAAAGGATCCCTCCCTTTCCACCTGAGATGCTCAGACCTGTATCTGAACCTCTGCCCCAGGCTCAGGCTTAGGTACCCTGAGCATGCATGGCAGGTACATACCAGCATTCCATGATTTACCTGGAAAATACAGTCCGCCATGCCTCTCTGGAGGGAACCCTGGCAGCCCTTCCCTCAGTTTCTGGGACATTTTAGGCAGCTCTCCATCACTGGGAAACAGCAGATGGGATGGATAAAGACAATTCTGCAGGCAGTGCTGCGAAATGGGCTTCCTCAGTGGTCTTTCCAGCTGGAGGCAGAGAAGCCAGAAAGCATTCATTCTCAGCCTAGTTCTGTCGCCTCAAGAGCTACAGATGGCTTCCCCGAGCACCTGAAGTCTGTGCTGCTTCCCCAGATAGAATAAACTACAAGCTGCAGAAACTCTTTTGTCTTTCCACAGTGCAACTCAGCACCTAGTTTCATTCTGCCTTGAGAGGGAGAACAAGGAGAGGACACAGAATAGGAAGAGCCAGAAGGTGGGGAAATTAATGTTTAATGTTTGAAACTCCCTGGGACTGGCCAGCTGCTCAAATGGTACATCAGGGGATATTTATAACCCTGCTTCCTGTGGGCACATAAACAGAACTTGAAAATGGTCCAGGTCTCTTCTTCCGGAAAGATGTGGGTTGACCAGTTGAGTCTGAATTGATTGCATGATTATTACATGTTACTAAATGTGGCAGCTTTTTTTGTCCTTTCCGTTGTTTTCTTTTTTTTCCCTTTTTTGACTCTTACTTCATTGTTCATTCTGTGAACATCAGCCAGCGGCACAGAGAGACACTGCCATTGAATTGTTTCTGCTACTGTTTACTGAGTCTTCCATTTGTTTAAAATTTTAGCTGACTGTTGAGGGCTGTAAGATGTGACATGGTAAAGGGTTTAGGAAAAAGAGTAACTCTGGAACAGAGTCCAGAAAGACAGACAGAAATGATCCTTGGGGAGGCACCTGGGTGGCTCAGTTGGTTAAGCGACTGCCTTCAGCTCAGGTCATGATCCCAGGATCCTGAGATGGAGTCCTGTGTCCTGTTCCTTGCTCAGCAGGGAGCCTGCTTCTCCTTCTTCCTCTGTTTGCTACTCCCCCTGTTCATGCTCTTGCTCCATCAAATAAATAAATAAATAAATAAATAAATAAATAAATAAATATATTTGAATAAAAAGAAATGATCTTTGGTTTTGCAGAGCTACCAAGAGAAAGCCACCAGTGGTTATTTTGTGTTGAGCCCAGGAATATTCCACTGTAAATTCAAGATTATCAGTTGCTGCCTAGTATCAAGGAAATTATGTATAAAAACTAAATATTTTTCTTTTTGACATATGATTTGCATCTTTATTCTTATTCTTCTACCCCAAACCAAATTATAAGCCCCGTGATCTTCTTTTCCACATTTTACACTGTTTCATAAGCCTGCTAACTACAGACAGGCCCCAGCCAGAATCTATCTGGCCAGGGAGGAACCATTTCAGACAAGGCTTGGCCTTGCGCCTTTCACTGCTTCTCAATCACTTGGGCTAAGGACAAGAAAAGGGATCAGTACTAATAATGATAAGTTCAAGACCACCTCTAGCTGGTAGACTGGTGGTTACACTGAAGTAACAGTACATTTCTTAAAGATGATCTGCTTTCTTCAACATAAATAAGGAGGCTGACTGCTCATTCCTGCCATGACTCACACAATGCCAGGAGATTCTATTCACTCGTTGGTGGTCAGGCTAAAGAAAAACGCAGGGCAAGCCAGATAACAGGCAAGTTATTGGACATTGGAACAGCCATTGTACAATAAAATATCTTTATATTAACGGCCTTGGAAATGGTCAGAATACTTTTTATTTGTTGATTCATTTCATTTTCTTTTCAAAACCTGAGGAATGACAAGGGAAACCTATCCCAGAATCTTTTGGTTTTCTATCTAAAGCCTGGAGGGTAAAAGCTGTTTTGTCCAGCAACGCAAGATGTGGCTGAAATCTTCCTTGTTGTATGGTTTTGTTCAAGGGCCTTTGGAATGTGCAAAACAGAGCACTGTATAGTTTTTGAGTCCAGGAAACCAGACAGACATATGCATAAATAACAAAACAAATTGTGTTAAGGAATGACATTATGCAATTTGATTCCTGCTACATATGCCATGGGTTCAGTACCTAAAATATCATGTAATTTAATGTTTTCAGTAACAATCCATTTGTCATGGACATTAACAAACTGATTCACAAAGACAAGTAATTTACTAAGAAGGTTAGTGAAGGATGATTCCTAAATTTAAGTCCAGGTCTAATTGATCACAGATTTTTTAATACCAATTTCCTCCAAATAATGTCTAATTCTTGAACAGCGCTATATCACTTGTAAAACATGTTCACACACTCCACTGTATTGGATCCTTATCTCTTTATATATAAAACGTTATTGATGAGGGAATTAACACAAAGTTAACTGATTTTCCTATATCACAAGGCTAGCAACTTGTTGAGTCAGGACTTAATCCAATTTCCCTTTTTAAATTTCTCTTTCTTTTTTCTTTTCTTTTCTTTTCTTTTTTTCTTTTCTTTTCTTTTCTTTCTTTTCTTTTCTCTTTCTTTCTTTCTCTTTCTTTCTTTCTCTTTCTTTCTTTCTTTCTTTCTTTCTCTTTCTTTCTTTCTTTCTTTCTTTCTTTCTTTCTTTCTTTCTTTCTCTTTCTTTCTTTCTTTCTTTCTTTCTTTCTTTCTTTCTTTCTTTCTTTCTTTCTCTTTCTTTCTTTCTTCCTTTTTACTATGTTACAATGCCCTCCTGATAACTAATATCAACACCATTGTTTATGGATCAATTACATTCTCCCAGGCATTTTCTTTGGCTTCTCCCACTTAACTCTCCCAACAAAACTGGCTAAGGCAAGTACCATTATAGCTCTAATTTGGTAGACAAGAAATCTAAAGAATCTTCTCCAAGGTTACATAGCTAGTAAGGGATAAGACTCCACTTTCATCTCAGATACTCTGACCCTGGTTGCAGAATCCAAACTACACTGTCTCTCAACTTGCTGCCTGCTCCCCACCTCCTCCTCTATGCTATATAATATACTCAAGGTGCACAGTTCTATGGGAGGATAGAAGAAGAAAATATTGATTCCAGCTAAAGAGATCTCCAGAAGCTTTGTGAATGAAGTGACATTTGAGCTAGGCCTTAAGAGATTAAGTATCTAAGGAACAGATAGGCTTAGTGACTTGTTTAAAATTTCATAAGTTCTTCAAATACAGGTTTTCTTATACTTAGATTCAGACTTTTTTCAAAAATTTATAATATATATCCATCTAGTTCTTTTCTTTTCCCATGCACTGTATGTCTCTTTCCTTGAGCTATAAACAAAGAAATATGCACAATTTGGAAGGGCAAGAGTCTCAGACTCTCCAAAGATTGTGTATAAAAATATATTAGTGTCATTCTATGGAGTCAAATACAAATGGTACGAATTGAAAGCATATATTTATGCCCACACTGACTAAAATCCTCTTGCTAATAAATACAGCTTAGATTTGCTACATTGGTATGTGGAATATAAAACCAGTGCATTTATCTAAAAATGAGAAATGCCCTAGCGAGGGTTCCATTCATGAAGTGATATAAAGCAGAAATAAAGCTTGACTCTATAGTCAAATTTTTAAAAGCTATATTTCCATACAGTTTTCAAACACATGTAAAACTCTTTTTTCATGTAAAATAAATACAAGTCCTGAGTAGTTTTAATTAGCGATCTTGGAGACACGTTGCACCTGTTCCAATTCATCTGCAGAGATGAAAACCCTTCACCTTTTTCATTTACTGACAAGTTAATAGACATTTCCAACCCATGGAAGCACATGGAGTTTTGCAGCTTTCTTGTGACAGGTGAATAATAAAGCCTCCCAAGAACGTGGCAACTGTACACAGAAAATCCCCAGTGAGTGTAAATTCCTGAGCAATGACATTACGTCCCCCATTGTTCTGCAGGCCTGTGCATGTATAGCTGATGCATCACTTTGTTTTTATTAACAGATTCATTGAGGTATAATTTACATAGCACAGTCCTCCTATCTAAAGTGTACAACTCAATAATGTTTAATGTATTTACAAAGTGGTGCAACTACACTCTACAATCTAATTTTGGAGCATTTCCATAACCCCAGAAAGAATCCTTACACCCATTTACAGTTATTCCCTATTCACTCCTTTACCTCAGTCGGTGATGTTTCATTTTTACTCAATTTTGGAGATACTGACTCCCATATGCTTGCTGTTTTGTGAATTGGGCCAGTGAATAACTGAATAGCACTTGTATGCATTGGAGAACACAATATAGCATGGCTATTATATGGCTGTATGTGTATGAGCACCTTTGTTCATATGCCCATGCACAGAGGCTAAAGGAAATGCAAAAAACCATGAAGAGAAGCAAAGATCGGAAATCAAAGTATACTTTGATAGCAAAAGCTATCAGCAGAGGTATTCAAAATGGGTATAACAAGATTCTACTTTTTACTGAGAAAAGTAAATTGTAATGAGAAAAGAACAAAATTACAGTTACATGGATTCTCATTATTCAGGGGTCCTGTATTTGCAGTTCACCCACTTGCTAAAACGGAATGCCCATCAGCGAGCAAACTGAGAGGGTATGCAGATTCTTTGGAGTCTGGTGAGTATTCATGTTCATATTTGTTTAAAGGCTATAGGTAAGACTGTTGACAGGGATGTGTGCTTGTGGGGCACAGGTAGCCAGCACTGGATCCAGGCTGACTGCATGGTGATTGTGTAGGATGGACCTTCTAGGTTACCTACCTCCCAGTTTCTATGAAGGGACAGAAGCGAGTTGTGACTAAACTGGGTGGTAGAGACCAGACATAGTAGAGTAGTTACAAAGTAATGGATGGGTTTGGTTTGCTTTATAAGGGAAGTGTTACTATTTTGTACAGAAGCTGCTAATGTGGGCAACCTCTGACACAATATATTCCAAAACGCAAATTCATATTTTGAAAAGGCTTTTATAGTTTAGGCTCTGTATGTACTGCTCTACTTGTGAGAGTTGCATGCCTTTTATTTTGTATCTAGCAGCAAAGCCTACAATAAAACTTTGAAACAAAACAAAACAAAATATTATCTGTAACCCCCAAATCAATACGTCATGGTTTGCAGTCATTTGCAGATAGAATAGTGAAAAATGTGAGTCACTTAGATCCCCTCCCCTATGTTCTTAGCTGAGATCCATCAGGGCAAGACTATGACTCTTGTTTCAGCTTTAGAGATGACCAGAGGATAGAGCAGGTCAAGGGCACTGCACTGTGGTGCAAGCTGTGGGTCCAATTGACGGGGTTTGAATTTGTCACTGCTTCTCGTTAGTGAAGCAGTCCCAGGCAAGTCACTTAAAATGTCTAAACTTCATTTATTCTTTTGTAAAATAAAGAAAACAGAATCCACCAGAATCAATTGTTTAAGATTTAAGATTATAATACATGAGATACCTATATCTACATCTTTCCATTTCCTTTAGGGGCACCGGTTCAGTATTCACTAATTCAGTGTTCCTGGGGAATTTTATAGACTATAGCTACAGTGAATAATGAGAGTCAACTGCATATTCTAAAGAATATTGATTATGAGAGTGAGGAAGGATAAACTTTTCTCATAAAGTTTCCATGGCCTAGAAAATAACTACAAGTGTCTTCAAATTTCCTTCATTTTTATTACTCTGCTCTTATATGTAGAGATCATTCCCAAAATTTAAAAGTAAAATAGAGAAGAAATCTTTGGAAAGCTTCCAGTTCGGAATTTGTTTTGCCACAATAGGAATCTGACTTACAGGCCTTGAACTCAGGGCTTTGTTATTCCTACGCGACAAGGGATTTGAATGTGAGATGCTGGCATTTACTTAGCTGCTCAGGGTAGTACCATGTCTTGTCCTATCCTTCCATTCCATCATCCTCAGTGACAGCTCTTATCCTCTTTTATTGTTTGTTTCCTCATAGATACAAGATAGCTGTGCAAGTGCCAGACCTCATGAAAAAGGAGGGGAGAGAGGGCACCCAACTATATTCATGGTATCTGTCCTCTTCTGTCAGGATTTGGAAAGGAACATTTTCCCAGAAATGAATTCTAGTGAGTTCTCCATTGATCTCATTGGTCAGTGTCATATGATCATGTGCCAAATGGCCCTTTAAGATTACTTTAGATTAATTTTAGTCTATAGTCTGAGCTGGACATGTTGCTATTCCAAGCAAAATCAAGGTTTCATTAGCCAAAACAAAGAAGTAGTGGATACTTGATATCCTGGAGACTAAACGGAATTAAACACCATTTCTGGCTGTGTGTGTGTAGACAGGGAATGAGCATGAGTTTCTGATGTTGTATCTGTCTTGGTAGGTAGCTCAGGTGTAGAGTTATGCACTGACTTTAACCTTGGGCCATGGAATGAAAAACTGGCTTTACATGATTAGGATTCAATTTATTTATCCCACTACAACACAGGGTGCCTTTTTTATGACTATTCTGTGAAGGATTTTATTCTCTGGAAAATGTAAGTCTATTGTATGGGTACAACTTGAAGAATTATTTTTGCAAGTTGAGTATCTTGTTAAAAATAAGAGACATTTTCAAATAAAAATGTCAGTCAGAGGATGAGAAATTGAAAATCTTCATTCAGTTTCCCATGTGTATTTATAACTCTTGAGCCAAAGTAGGATATAAAGGCTGCCCTATGACAATGTAAAAGTCTCGGAAACCAGAATTTCCCAGCTAGATTTCTGAGAAGTACTCTGACATTGTTCTAGGCCCTTTTTAAAATCCATTTGATATTTAATTAAAATAACATGTTTAATTTTTAAAGTTAATCTTGTTAATTTAATACATAAATATAATACATAAATGTATTTGATGAACTACTAATATTTTTGTTAGTACTTAAAAATATTAATATAAAAACACTTAATGAATAGATTTCTAGTTAAAATCTTAATATTCATGCTATCAATGACTAATAGAGTCTCTTCCAAGATCCTGTAAAAATTACAACAGAATTATATAATTTAGAAAAAACTTATAAGCCCCTGGGATTTGGGGACAAAAGAGAACTTGGGCCAAAATATGCAATTATATGAGACTATAAATTTAACTTGGGAAAATGGTCTGCCAAATGAACTAAAACATTCATCCAGCCAGGAAAATGGTAGCAAAAGCTTTTGACTCATTGCAGTGTCTCATCCTTGCTTGAGGTCAGAGAACATTATTTAAGCAGCTACTCCTCCTCATCTCCATCACATCTTCACATCATGGTGACTATTTCCTAGACCAAAAAAAAAAAAAAAAACCCAAAAAACAAAACAAAACAACAACAACAACAAAAAAACACCACAAATCATTGTGCAGAATAATGTGGTGGGTAGTATCTGAGGTCAGCAGAACCTGAATTATACCTTAGCTCCACTACTTACTAGCTTAGGCACTTTTAGGCTAAGTATTTATTTTATCATCTGCAAAATGGGGATAGTAACAGTACCTATTTCAAAGAACTGTGATGCTTGAAGCAGTAACATGGCAGAGTTAGCCCAAGATTACATATATAATTAGTATTTAATAGCTATTCTTATTTATCATCTATCAAATATTATTATGGTTATTCCTGCCACCATCTCATACACACATAAGGAGGGAAGAAAAATGAGAAAGAAAAAAAGAGAGAAGAGGCAGAGGAAGGGTGAGGAAGTAGAGATTATACCATTTGCAATTGGATTGAGGGTACACAGGATATTGTGGTCTGAAAAGTAGGGCATGCATTGTTATATGCATATTATCCTGTTTCCCCTCATTAAGAATGCAAAGCAGGAGCTATTCCTAGAAAAATCTTTTTTAAAAATTTTATTATTTTAATTTTTTAATATTTTATGTATTTACTTATTTGAGGAGTGGGAGAGAGGAGCAGTTGGAGAGGGACAAACCAATTCCATGCTGAGCACAGAGTCCAATGCAGGGCTCAATCTCATGACCCCAAGAACACAACCCAAGCCACAATCAAGAGTTGGATGCCTAACTGACTGAGACATTCAGATACCCCTTAGAAAAATTGTATTTAATGCTATGGTTGCTCTCTTGGATTTATTACACATGCATGAAGAATTATAGATTAAACATTTTTCCTTACTACATTGTGGGAGGAAGCAGATCTTGTAGCTTAAGAAAAGTCCACCGTAGAAATGTTAGCTAGGCAAAAAAAAAAAAAAAAAAAAAAATCAACAAACAGGTGATTAAAGCATCAAAACAAGAAAAAGGGTCCATAGGTAAAACACTCAGTGAAGACTGATACAAAGAGAAAGCAAGATATAAAAATATTATAAGCTGTAAGGAAGTGGTTTTCAACTGAGAGTAATTTTACATCTGTCTCCCCACCACAAAATATTTGGCAATGTCTGGTGACATTTTCCATAGTCACAACCTGAAGAATACTCCTGTTATTCCGTGGCTAAGAATGCTGATAAATGGGGATCCCTGGGTGGCGCAGCAGTTTAGCGCCTGCCTTCAGCCCAGGGCCTGACCCTGGAGTCCCGGGATCAAGTCCCACATCGGGCTCCCTGCATGGAGTCTGCTTCTCCCTCTGCCTGTGTCTCTGCATCTGTCTGTCTGTCTCTCTCTCTCTGTGTGCCTCTCATGAATAAATAGATAAAATCTTAAAAAAAAAAACAAAAAATAAAAAACCTTGATTAGTAGAAATCAAAGGACTTGATCATCAGAAGTGACCTCTCAAGAAACTGAATTATGCAGCAGATGAGATTGAAAGGCTCACCACTAATTCAAAAGAGAAATAGAAAACAGCTACAAAAAATATGTTACACATAGAAGAGGTAAGATCCAATCTTTTGGATTTTTAATTTAAAAAAATGGGTATATAGAGAAAATAAAATGAAGAAAGAAGGAGGTATATATAATAGACAAAAAAAATTACCCAAATGGGCAGCCCCGGTGGCTCGGCAGTTTGGCGCCGCGTTCAGCCCAGGGCGTGATCCTGGAGACCCGGAATCGAGTCCCACGTCGGGCTCCCTGCATGGAGCCTGTTTCTCCTTCTGCCTGTGTCTCTGCCTCTCTCTCTCTCTCTCATGAATAAATAAATAAATTTTTTTAAAAAAGCAAACATTACCCAAATGGAAAGATCAATTTTGTCTAGTTAAAAAAGACCTCTTCCTGTTTGTAACAAAAGTGGATAAAAAAAAAAAAAAAAGATTTGAGTGTAAAACAAGGATAGCTTCATTAAAAAACCCAAGTTGGCCTCAGCTTTCTCCTGCCCAATGTAAAATGGCAAAACAAACAAGCCAGCACCTCAGAGACAAATGAACAAGCAGAAATCTATGGAGCAATGTCCATAGGAATTTAAGGAAAAAGGTTTTAGTGAAATAAATATGTACCCAATAAGTAACCATTCTTAGACTTGCAAGGGAAAACCATGTTTTCAACTAAAAAAATACTAATAACCCCAAACAGGAAAGAAAAAAAGTAAAACTAATAACGAGTATAGCCATGATATAAAAAAGTAAAAAGTCTAGATAAAATACATTTGTAATTATTTAAATTTTGGCAACAAAGTAGAGTTCAAATATTAAACTTATTGAAAGGTAAATGGTATAGTCATCCTTTATGACAGTGATCATATCTAAAACCTCAAAATGAAAAGTGAAGGTGACTTACCTGAAATGACAAATACAAAAGGCAGTATTTAATTCATGACTTTTATAATTTTGGAAATTAATATTAGGAATGAGTTTTTTGCAAATCAAATTACCTTTACAGTTTTATTTTAAAAATGTCTCATTCTTTAATAATCATTAGGAATTTTTAAAAAAATAACAGTATATATAGAAGAGAAAGAACATATAGCGTAAGTGTAATTTCTTAAAATCATACAACAATATGACAATATTAAGATAAAGTTCATCAATGTATTTTTAACTTCCAGATTACACTAGATGGATTAGTTTTCCATTGAAAAACAATAATAATTCCATAATTAAGCTAAATATCTATGGAGGAGCAATATTTCCTCAAATATATAAAATTATGAAAGAAGGCTAAATTGACAGAAACATCCAGGTTTTTAATGGACAAGTAGTTTAAAAGATATGTATTTATAAAAATTAGAAGATAAAATATTTTCAAAATTTGCCACTTTAAACAGAACATAATCATTAATAAAGTACAATTTAAATTACTTAATTAAAGAAATATGTACCCTACAAATACAGGGTGTATCTTTTTAAGATCTGAAGAAGGAGTTATTTTAAACATCACAGACCACAAATTAAGCATAAAGTAGTATAAAAGTAAACATACAAGACTCTCTGAATCAAAGCCATTGAAGCATAATACTGGAAGGTAATAATAAAAATTGAAAGACCAAAACAAAATAAAAACACAGATTTATTATCAATAAATGAGAGAGAGAAAACCTGTAGCAACCATACAATTATTTTTATCAAAATTTGTAGAATGTATCCAAAGTTCTGCTCAGAGACAAATGTATGGCCCTAGATGATTTTGGTATTCATTAAGAAACATCAATAAGCTAAACTTTCAATGTCTATAAAATAACACCAGTCTAAGGACAGCAGAAAAAATTTTAAAAATATCAAAATTGGTTGATTTGATTATATTCAAAAGACATTTGAAAAATAAATTTGATGAATTTGCTCCTTGGAATAATAAAGAATATAATGAATTAAATAGAAAAGTAGCTTGTTTTAATTAAGAAAAAAATAAAACCCACAAATATATGTCATTACAATGAAAAGGATTTCAACAGAGTGGTCATTAAAGAGTAAGGAATTTTTATTTAAAAAACTATAACTGAGATGCCTGCATGGCTCAATTGTTTTGACAGCTGACTCTTGATTTGGGCTCAGGTCATGATCTCAGGGTCTGGGATTGAGCCCCACATCAGGCTCTGTACTCAGCAGGGTGTCTGCTTAAGGATTCCATCTATTTCTTTTCTTTGGCCTCTCCCCCAGCTTGTGTTCTCTCTCTCCAGAATAAACAAATACATCTTAAAAAATAAATAAAAAGCTATACCAACAAATTCAAAAATCTTAATGAAAGAGATACTTTCACAGGTCATTTTAAACTGATGAAAGAAATCTTTCTTTCTTTCTTTCAAGAAATCTTAGAAAACAAAGAAAAATGTCTATTATCTACTGGAAAGAAAAAAATAAAGGCTTAGGGTCTGAGTTTTGCTATAGATTTCATTTAGATTATTGATAAAGAAGTTCCAATGTCAAGTCAAATATTCTACCACTTGGAAAAATACAGAAAGATTATCAAATTATTTTGTGGTGCAAATATCACCTTGAGAAGGAAACCATGAATAATATAACCCATAATTGTAGACCAATAAAATTTTAGAATGCAGTTGCAAAAATTCTAACTAAAATACAGACAAAATATTAGTAGAAGAATTTATAACCAATAAGTAGAATTTATTTCATTATTGATATTAGGAAATTATTTATTAAAGATAAGTTTAAATAAATAAATTTGTTCAATGTGATATCTATTTTAACAAACAAAATATGAATTATCATTTATTACATTTAATATGGTTACTGGAAAATACTAGAAAAAGCACTTTTACCTAAATGAGGATTATGACAAAGTTCCTTATGGCTAATTCACATCATTTTAAAACATTGGCAAAGATAAGAAGACATAAAACACAAATGAAATTTGTAGCTATTGGTAAGAATAGAAATATCAATATTTATGAGCCGCTTCTGTGGAAACACAAAATAATTCACGGAAATGCTATTCAAGATACAAAGTAGTTCAAAACCTTTATAATGCACAAGAAATAACAAATTGGTAGATGCCATCAGAAAATATGCTATTCATGAGAGCAAACCAACATAGACTACATGGAATACCTTCCTAAAAGAGATGGAGAACTTATGGAAATTAAATGAAAAACCAAAACTGAGGCATAAAAAGATGAGATATATTATGTTTCTAGAGAGGAATATCAAATATTGTAAAAGTATAATGTCTCCTTAAATCAATTTGTAGTTTTAAAATAATTCTGATAAAGATTCAAATTAGGTTGTTTCATTCTTTCTAGCAAGAGCAGGGGAGGCATGAAAAAGTCATTTGAAAGTTTAATTATAAGAAAACACAGATAATGTTGAAACAAAATCACAATGAGTGGCAAAAAATTACCCAGGTTTTAATGGATATACAATTATAAGATTACAACTAAAGGTTAGTTATATTGGTGTAAAAATACATGCTAATTTAATAGACTAGTTAGCCTTAAAATACACTACATAATTTGTTAGAGTGTAATGATGATAAAGCAACACACACCAATGGGGAATTAATTAATTATTCAGAATATGATATCAGGAGAATAGTTAAATATATAATAAAAAGTTAGATTTTAATGCAATTAATATATCTGCCATATTTTGTCAAAGATTTGATATAGAAAATAAAGATATCCTTCAAAAAAATTAGCTAGAGTTAACTGTACATGTGTGTGTATAGAAGATAGATTTTCAAAGCATAAGTCAGCCAAAAGATATTCAAGACATGTCGTTCACTAAAACATAAGATGCAAAATAAATATAGAATTGCTATTTTGTTAATGTAAAATAAAAGATGTGTCCTATTACCTGTATATGTAGATAATTAGATACACAGATCATGTCTGCAATGATAAGAAAGGATAATAAAAAGATTTTAGCAGACGGTAAAGATCAAAATAAACTTCTGCTTTTTGTTTTTCAATATTGTACAGTGAAGATCAATTTTGTTTAATTAAAACCAATTTAGAAGATAAATGAATACATTCATTGATGACATCAAAGATTATTCCATATATAATTTATAGGCCAAAAACAAAAATAAATTAATGAAGCAAATAGTAAACTAAGACATTATTGCAACATACTATTTCCACTTTGTAAATAATTCTTAAAAAAAAAAGATTTTATTTATTTATTCATGAGAGACACAGAGCAAGAGAGAGAGAGGCAGAGACACAGGCAGAGGAAGAAGCAGTCTCCATGCAGGGAGCCTGACATGGAACTCGATATCAGGTCTCCAGGATCAGGCCCTGGGCTGAAGCAGGCACTAAACTGCTGAGCCACCCAGGCTACCCCACTTTGTAAATCTCAAACAATTTTTTAAAACAACACAGTATAGAAATGAGCACTCCCAGGACAAAACAGCAGAACACAAACCCGCATGCATTAGAGACAATCCTAAAAGTTCTAGGTCCTGGAGAACAGGACACTACATGGCAGGGCATTATAAGACAACTTCTTCATAAGGTCATTAGCCCCAAGAACAGAAGATATAGCTGACTTTCCTAAAACACAGAAAGAGGCACATATACTTAAACAAAATGAGAAGGCAGAGAAATTTGTTTCAAATGAAAAAAACAAACAAACAAATAAACAAACAGGACAAGGCCACGGCCAGATATCTAAGATAAACAGATATAAGTAACATACCTGATGGAGTATTTAAAACAGTGATCCTAAGGATACTTACTGGACTTGGGAAATAGTGGAAGAGGTCAGCAAGGCCCTTAACATAGAGGTAAAAAGAACCAATCAGAGATGAAGAATGCAATAACTGAGATTAAACATGCTTGATGCAGTCAACAGCAGTCTGGAAAAAGGAGAATACATTAATGAACTAGAAGACAGAACAATGGAAACTAATCAAGCTGAACAAGAAAGAAAAGGGAATTATGCAAAATGAGAATAGACATAAGGAACTCAGTGACTTTATGGAATGTAATAACATTCACATTATAGGAGTCACAAAAGAAGAGAGAGAAAGGGGGCAGAAAATTTATTCAAAGAAATAATAGGTGAAAACTTCTCTAATCTAGGGAAGGAAACAGATATCCATATCTAAGAGACACAAAAAAACACTGACAAAATCAACAAAGGCAGATACACAACAAAATACATTGTAATTAAATTGGCAAAAAAAAATCTTAAAAGCAGCAAGACCAAAAAAAAAAATAAAACAATTTAAAAATGTAACATGTAAAGGAAACCACATAAGGCCATCAGGGGAATTTTAAGCGGAACCTGTCTAAGCCAGAAGAGAGAAGAATGATATACACAAAGTGCTCAATGGGAAAAAAACTACAGCCAAAAATACTCTATCCACAAGGTTATCATTTAGAATAGAAGGAGTGATGAAGACTTTCTTAGGCAAACAAAAGTAAAGTAGTTCATGACCACTAAATTAGTCCTGCAAGAAATATTAGAGGGGCCTAATTGAGTAGAAAGGAGAAACCAAAAGTAGCAATATGAAGGAAGGCAACATAAAAGAGGTAAAAATGAATAAATCTGTAATAAAAAAAAGTTAGCCAAGGAATTCACAAAATAAAAGGATGTAGAATATGGCACCATATACACTTAAAACATAGGAGAAGAATAAAGAATGGGTTCAAACTTAAATGACCATCAACTTAATATAAACTGCTAGATGTGCAAAACGTTATAAAAAAACCTTAATAATAATCACAAACACCTTTAATAAATATGCAAAGAATAAAGAGAAGAAATTCAAGTATATCACTAAAGCAAACCAGTAAACCGTGAAAAAAAAAAGGCAAGAAAGGATCAGAGAAATCTTCAGAAACAACCATAAAACAAGTAATGAAATGGCAATAAATACATGCTTATCAGTAATTACTTTGAATGTAAATGGACTAAATATTCCTTCAAAAGAGATTGGGTGAGAGACTGGATAAAACAAATAAACAAACAAACAAAAACATAGAAAAATAAGTCTCATCTATATGCTGTTTACAAGTAACTAATTTTGGACATGAGGACATCTGAGTATCAAAAGTAAAGGGGTGGAGAAACACTTATCATGCAAATGGATGTCAAAAGAAAGCCAGAGTAATAATATTTATATCAGACAAACTAGACTTTAAAATGAACTATAAAAAGAGACAAAGAAGGGAATTATCTCATAAAGGGGACAATCCAACAAGAAGATATTACACTTATAATAAATATTTATGCACCCAACATGATAGCGCCAAAATATATAAACAATTAATTATAAACGAATTGATAATAACACAGTACTAGTAGGGGACTTTGATACCCACTTATATCAATGGATAGATTATCCAAATAGGAAACAGTGGTCTTAAATGATACACTGGACCAGATGGATTTAACCTATATATTCAGAACATTCCAACCTAAAACAGCAGAATACATAGTCTTTTCAAGTGCACACGGAACATTCTCCAGAATAGATCACATATTATGCCACAAAACAAGCCTCAACAAATTTAAGAAGATGAAAACCATAACATGCATCTTTTATTTCTTTTTATTTCCAAACCATCTATCTTTTCTGATCACAATATTATGAAACTAGAAAACTAGAAGTCAACCAAAAGAAGAAATCTAGAAAGACCACGAATAAATGGAGATTGAATTACATGCTACTAAACAATGAATAGGTCAATCAAGAAATCCAACAAAAAAATTAAAAAGCACATGGAAACAAATGAAAATGAAAACACAATGATTCAAAACCTTTGAGATGCAGCGAAAGCCATTCTAAGAGGGAAGGTTATAGCAATACAGGCTTATGTCAAGAAGGAAGAACAATCTCAGATAAAAAAACCTAGACATACACCAAAGAAGATGGAAAAACAACAACAAATGTAGACTAAAGCCAGCAGAAGGAAGGAAATAAAAAAGATTAGAGCAGAAATAAAATATATAGGGCAGTCTGGTGCAGTCTAGGCTGCCTTCAGTCCAGGGCGTGATCCTGGAGACCCCGGATCGAGTCCCACATTGGGCTCCCCACAGGGAACCTGCTTCTCCCTCGGCCTGTGTCTCTACCTCTCTATGTGTGTGTTTCTCATGAATAAATAAATAAAATCTTAAAAAAAAAAGGACACAAGTAAATAAAATCACAAAAGAAAGAGGAGAAATAATAAACAACAGAGAAATACAAACAATTATAGAGTAGAAAGGAGAAACCAAAAGTAACAATATGAAGGAATATGTATGAAAAACTATATGCCAACAAATCGGCCAATCTAGAAGAAATGGATAAATTCCTAGAAACATAATCTAACAAAGCTGAAACAAGAAGAAATTGAAAATACGAATGTGGCAATAACCATCAAAGAAATGGAATCAGTAATAAAAAACAAAGCAAAACAAACAACTCCCAACAAACAAAAAGTCCAGGATCAGACTGCTTCACTAGTGAAGTCTTTCAAACATTTAAAGGAAAGTTAATGCCTATTCTTTTCAAACTATTCCAAAAAATTAGAAAAGGAAGGAGATTTCCAAAGTCATTCTATGAAACCAGCATTACCCTGACATTGAAGCCAGGTAAAGATACCACAAAGAGGGGCACCTGGGTGGCTCAGTCTGTTAAGTTTGCCTCTGGCTTAGGTCATGATGTCAAGGTCCTGGGATCAAGCCCAGTGTGAGGCTCCCTGCTCACCAAGGGGGGCCTGTTTCTCCCTCTCCCTCTGTCCTTCCCATCTGCTTGTGTGTTCTCACTGTCAAATAAATAAATAAAAAATCTTAAAAACCAAAAGATACCACAAAGAAATAGTACTACACGCTAGTATCTCTGATGAACATAGATGCAAAACTTCTCAGCAAAATACTAGCAAACAGAATCCAACAATACATTTAAAAACTCATTCACCATAGTCACGTGGGATTTATTCCTGGGTTGCAAGCATAGTTGAAATTTCAAAATTCAAAGTGATATATCACATGAGTAAGAGAAATAATAACAGCCATATAATCATTTGATACAGAAAAAGCATTTGAAAAAATGCAGCATATATTCATGATAAAAATCCTCAACAAAGTAGGTTTAGAGGGAATATACCTCAACATAATAAAGACCAGATATGAAAAACCCACAGTTGACATCAGCCTTAATAGAGAAAAACTGAGAGCATTTACCCTAAGATCAGGAATGGTTAAGGTCAAGGATGTCCACTTTCACCACTTTTATTCAGCATAGGGCTAGAAGTCCTAGCTGAAGCAATCAGAACACAAAAAAGAAATAAAATGTATCCAGATTAGTAAGGAAGAAGGAAAACTCCTACTAATTGCAGATGACATGATACTAAATATAGAAAAACTGAAGAGTTCACCAAAAATCTGTTAGAACTAATAAATGAATTGAGTAAAGTTTCAAGATATAAAATCAGCATACAGAAATCTCTTGCATTTCTATACACCAATAATGGGTCAGCAGAAAGAGAAATTGAGGAATCTATCTCACATACAATTGCACCAAAAATAATAAGATACCTAGGAATAAACCTAACCAAGAGGTGAAAGTCTCATACACTACAAACTATAAAATACTGATGAAAGAAATTGAAGATGACACAAAGAAATGAAAGAACATTCCATCCCAAGGATTGGAATAACAGATATTGTTAAAATATCTATACTACCCAAAGCAATATACATATTTAATGCAATCCCTATCAAAACACCAACAGTATTTTTCACAGAACTAGAACAAACAATTCTAAAATTTGTATGGAACCAGAAAAGAGCCCAAATAGCCAAAGGAACGTTGAAAAAGAAAAGCAAAGCTGGCAGGATCACAATTCTGGACTTCAAGTTATATTACAAAGCTATAGTGATCAAACAGTAGGGAAGTGGCACAAAAATAGACACATTGATCAATGACACAGAATAGAAAACCTAGAAATGAACCCACAATTATATGGTCAATTAATTTTCGACAAAGCAGGAAAGAGTATCAATGGGAGAAAGATAGTATTTTCTCATGAATGAAACTGGACCACTTTTTTATACCATACACAAAAATAAATTCAAAATAGATTAAAGACCTAAATGTGAGAACTAGAAACCATAAAAATCCTAGAAGGACACACAGGTAGTAACTTCTCTGATGTTAGCTATGGCACCTTTTTTCTACAACTAACTCCTCAGTCAAGGAAACAAAAACAAAAGATAAACAATTGGGACTACATCAAAATTAAAACCTTCTGGACAGTAAAGGAAAGAGTCAGCAAAACTAAAAGGCAATCCTCCTAATGGGAGAAGATTTTGCAAATGACATATCTGATAAAGGGTTAGTTTCCAAAATATATAAAGAACTTATAAAATTCAACACCCCCAAATTGAATAATCCAATTAAAAATGGGCAGAAGATGTGAACAGACATTTCTCCAAAGATACAGAACATCAACAGACACATGAAAAGATGCTCATCATTTCTTAGCTACAATAAGACATGACCTCACACCTGTTAGAATGGCTAAAGTCAACAATATAAGAAACAACAGGTGTTGGCAAGTATGCGGAGAAAAAGGAATCCTCATGCACTGTTGGTGGGAATGCATGGGCAGCTACTGTGTTTTAGAGGTATAGATGTTCCTCAAAAACTTAAAAATAGAACTACCCTGAGATCCAGCAATTGCACTACTGGATATTTACCCAAAGAAAACAAAAACACTAATTGAGAGGGATATATGCATTGCTACGTTTAATGCACCATAATTTACAATAGCCAAATTATGGAAGCAGCCCAAGTGTCTATCAGTTGATGAATGGATAAGGATATGTGGTGCATATATAGACCCAAAGGAATATTATTCAGGCATGGAAAAGAAAGAAATCTTGACATTTGCAACAACCTGGATGGAGCTAGAGAATATAATGCTAAGCAAAGTAGGTCAGTCAGAGGAAGTTGAATGCCATGATTTCACTCGTACGTGGAATAAGAAACAAAACAAATGAGCATTGGGAAAAGAAGAAAGAGACAAACCAAGAAAAAGACAGAGAACTGATGGCAACCAGAGGTGAAGTGGGTGGGGGTATGGGTTAAATAGGTGATGAGGATTAAGGAGTGCACTTGTAGTGATTAACACTAGATGATGTATGAAGTTGTTCAATCACTTTATTGTACATCTGAAACTGATAAGACTATGTTAACTAAATGGAATTAAAATAAAAATTTTAAAAGTGACCACTCAACATGAACAATTTACAGAGGCCAGAAAATGTGTTGAAAAGACCAGCCTCACAAATAATCAGTGTTGCAAATTAAAGTAATATGGATTTTTTCATTCACCATATTAAAATAGATTTTTTTTAATAAAATTCAATAGTAGAGAGAATGAATTTTATGAGCAGTTTCATACACTCCTAATGGGAGTGTAAATTTGGGTAATTTTCAAAATTTGCCAAGAACCTTAATGGATAGTTATCCTTTAACAATATCGCTTTTGGTAATCTATGTAAAACAGAGAGAGGCAGAAACATAGGGATAGAGAAAGGTATAGATATATAGACAAGAGTTTGTGCAAAATAATGATTATTGCATCAAAATTTATCATAGTGCAAAAAATGAAAAAATTTTTTACAAAAACTACAGAATATCTGCATGAGGGACTGATAAACACTAAAATTCATGCTGTAGATGGCTGTCCACCTTCATCATCATAGGAGGAAAAGTAGAATACAAAATTAAGAATTTTATTTAACACACATTAAGAAAAAAACTTGTAGGAAATAGTACAAAATATTCAAAGTGTGCTTGAGTATGTGAATGAATATATATATAGGAAAATATATATTCCTTATATAGGAATATATATAAGGAGCCTTAGTTCCTTCTCTCTCTCTCTCTCTCCATATATATATATGAATATTATGGAAATTGAATTATATAGAATATTAAGGAGATGAATATTATGGAGAAATGTAGATACTTAGAGATATATAAAATTCAAAATATATAATTGAAGTTTTTGCTCATTCTTTTCATTAACCTTTTCAGCTTTTACATGTTTTTTTTTTTTCTTTTTTAGTGAGAATCCACTGTTTCATAGTCAGAAAAACAAGCATTAAAATAAACAAAAAACTACGAATGCCCTTTCCTCAGTGAGTGTCTGCCTTTTCACTGACAGCGCTGCATCCACTAAACATTCAAACAAGCATCTTCTGTGACAGACTCCGGAGGCGTTTAACAGGCATTTTTATGAGCATTTAATGACCAAATATTTATAAATTCTCACAACACCTCTGTGAAATAGGTAAGAGAGCACATCATTCCTTCAAAAGCAAGCCCTGTTTGAAGTCCCTCCTTCACCAATGTTGTCAAGATTGTCAAATCTCCCCCATGCTGTAAGTGGCAATAGCAATGATTATTCTTTCTTCCTAGTAATAATAATAGTAAAATGCCATAATAACCAGGAATAAATTTATCCAAAGGAGAAATTGATGCCTGTTTTTGTCATCTAAGTTTTTTTATAGAGCCAACAGAAAGTCTCCACAGATTCCCAGAATCCATCTCTACCAATTCATTGATGCAGGGAATATCAGACACTATGTTCTGTTTTATTATTGAAGTAAATATATATTAAGTACCTACTTTCTAGGTACTGAGGATACAGCAGTAAACAAACAAACAAACAAAAAAACCCTAGCAGCAAAACCAGTTTCTGACTTCAAAGAGTTTACAGTTAAGTATATTGAAGCCTACCATGTCCCCCTCCTTCCTTTCCCCAGATTTCCAAAAAGCCAATGATGCAATAATGTCCTAAAGACTTAGTTCCTTCCAAGTTCCTAGAACAGTCTAGATGTGAAATAGGACTAATGTGAATAAACACATATGTATTGCTGAAAATTAAAACACACTCTTAAGCAATCCTGTAATGCTTCGTTTCTATTTCTACCTCATCTTGGCATACCACTGCTTCTGAGTCTCCATGCTGTCAGTTAAACCCTAGACCTGATGGTGTCCAATATGGTAGCCACTAGCTATACACAGTCATTTAAATTAAAATTAAAATTATAATTAAAAGTTTAGTTTTCAGTCACACTAGCCACAATTCAAGTACTCAATAACCACATGGCTAGTGGCCATGAATACACCATCGTGAAAGGACTATTGGGTGGCTCTGCTCTATAGTTTTACCAGGATTTTCATTGTTTTTTTTTATAGATTTGTATTTATGTATTTGAGAGCTAGCAAGTGCTCATTTCACACGTGGAGGGGAGGGGCAGATGGATAGAATCTCAAGCACACTCCCACTGAACACAGAGTCCAACAGGGGTATGGGTGCTCAGTCTCACCACCTATGAGATCATGACTTGAGCTGAAACCAAGAGTCTAGACTCAACTGACTGACTCAACTGACCCAGGCACCCAATTTGCATTGTTTTTTAATAGAAATTTTCCTAACACCCACCCTGTGTGTCCAGATACTGTTGCCTACTCTTTATACTCAGATCTAAACTCTTTCCTAAGTATCCTTGCCTGCTGCTCATTAATGGAGTATCAGATGCAAGTGACTAGAGTTATGAGACTTAGAGTCTATACTTTCACTATGTTGTTCCCACCCTGTAGTTCAAACAGCTACTAACTTCTGGACTGTGGCTAAATCCACCATGCACCAGGACCTTTGAAGCAGTCTGGACCACTCTTTACTTCAGACTCTTACTATCATTTAGTAGTAATTGACTCATGTCAAGCCTGTCCTGAATCTCTCATTTCTTCTAAACATAGGACTGCCTCGTCCTTAGACCTGACACTATCTATAACTTTCCTGGTTCTGACTTTATTTCTCATCACTGTACAATTTATATTCTTTATATAAGGAAGTTTCCTTTGGCTTCCTTAAAAAAAAATTCACCTGGTCCTCGAGACTACAGCCTCCAGTTTAGCAGGCATTAATATTGATCTACAAGAAGTACCTGGATTTAATGAATTTTCACAACCTTGGCTTGCCCATCTTGGTACATTTCTAGAGTCAACGTTCTTTGGCCCAGTTAGTTTCCATTGTCCTCCAGTGATTTGGTAAGAAAGTCTTTTTCAAGATTTTCCCTATCTCTTCTCTTCCAATCTCAGGAACTACTAACATATATGCCTTGCACCTAAGTCTTGAATCATTCATCCAGCAACATCAAAAGTTCATATTTCTTGACCACAGTTTCGATATGATGCACTGTGCTATAATAAAAGGATATACAGAGAAGAATGAAACAACTCCTTTCCTTAAGGAGATCACTGTGCAATTATGACATGAAATTTTTTGGCACAGGAGAAAGACTTTCTTTCTGCCTTAAGAAATCATGGTCAAAATATATGTAGATCTTTGGAGAAGAGACTCCATGCTGACAAATTTACTTCTGCCATAAAGATGAAGATTGGTTCAGAAATGGCAAGTAGGAGACTATATATATGTATATATATGTAAACCTTTGCAAAATTTATTATTTTGTGAGATATTCTAGTCTTCATATACTTATACTATTTTCAAAAAAAATCTTACAAAAATGATGACTAGGGAAAGGAATATTTGCAAATTTTCACATTTCCTTAGTAGTTTGGATTGCTCTAATAAACTGGAAACATTCTCTAATTGTCTCCTCAAACTGAAACATTCACCTTACCGTTTCAACTTTAGAGATGTTTAGACTATTTCTTTGACTCCTGCTAAGTCTTGGCTACTGTGTAGCTACTCTTTCTTTGTTCAGTGCACCTTCTTAGTGAGTTTTATGTTTTTGGACTGGTCTATTTTTAGAACATCTTCCTTCATTTATTCAACAAATATTTTTCATTGTCCAGAATGTGTTAGACTCTGTTCTGAGTTTTAGAGGTACAGTGGTGATTGTTCATGTTACTTTACAGATAAACAAATGAACACTAAATTATCTGTCTCTGAAAAGTGTTAAGAAAAATAAAGCAGAGGAAACAAAGAATAACATTTACTCTTAGGGTATTTAGGGAACATTTTGAGGAGGTGACATCTGAGTAGAGACCCAAATGACATAAAATGGTAAACCATATTGGTATCTTTGGAAGTGTTTCCCACAAAAAGAAAACAACTCATTGAAAATCCCTGAGCAGAAGATAGACATGCACTGATTTTTGTTTTAAAGGGGTTTCTCTGGCTTCTATGTGAATAATAGACCTGTATGCAAAAGCAAGATAGAAGCAAAGACACCATCAAGAGATTATGCATCCTTAACTACGTGATTCAAAGGTATTGCAAGTCCCAAATGTCCATTACTTATGAATCATCTTGGCCCCTAAGTAGAATGTGTTTTTCTTATCTCTGTTGTACAATTTATTCTCAGGAATTTTATGTATTTCATGGGTCTGTTTTGTCAATGTTAAGCCTTAAAGCTCAATTATATTTTGTGGAGGGAATAGCAAAGAATAGTTCAATTTGATAGTGTTTAGCCTTCAATTATTAAATCATAGCAGTGCTTACTGGAAATGGCTTTGGTTGCTATAGCCTGTTGTTTGTATTTTTAAATGAAAAAGATAAGTCCAGTAAGGCCTTCCTCCTGTTGCCAAGAATAAAAGCCCAGCTTTATGAAAGCTCATCAAGACTGACTTGCCACTGATCCAGCTTTGAGGCATTTGGGGGAGCTTATTTTTTTTTATTTTAATCCAAAGACTGCCTAAAGACATTTACCCTTTCCAACTAAAAGCCTTGGGTAAGGCCATACAAATTATATTCATGCCAACTTTCCTAATGAGAGCAGCATATGCTTTCTTAATTTAAATGGAAGAATGGTAAACACAGACAAAACACGTTACCATTAGCAACTATATCAAAATTAGTAAATTTAGGATATATTTTAAAAATTATACATATATATATCATATTTTAATAATCATTTACCCAGTATGAAGTTTCAATGTGGTTTGGTGGGAAGATCTAAAAATAGATATTTTTGCATAAAAATCAGTTGCAGTGAATTAGCTGTAAGATTAGAAATCTTAAAACAGAGCTGGTAATAAAACAAAAGTATAATTTGATTCTGCTTTGTAAGATGTTATCTCACTTTCTATGTTATGAGGTCCTGACAATATAATGACAATAAAACTGACCTAACTTAGTTCCTTTAATTTTATATTGATACATTGGTTTGACTTTAACTAATATAGGCTTTGACTTACAGATTATGAAAAAGATTTAGCTCTCTGTAGAAGCATTATTAAAGAGTTGTAAGTATAATGTTGACAAATCATTCATTGTATCTTATATTACATTCCCTTATATGTCACTCCCTATGAAGATTTTAGCACTTTTGTTTGTATGCTTATTTTGACTCATGAGAGACAGTAATAAAGTTGAAGATTGTGTGCTTAAGGAGCAGGTATATTTGTGGGAAATCTTCTACTTGACATTTCAAAACTGTGAACATTATTTCTTTATGTGATCCATTTACTGTAATAAATATAACTTAATAATTAAATATTTATCAAAATATATTTTGCTACCTTATATATAGACAAATGTGAGATTTCTTATTAAAACCACTCTTTTGAAATGCATTCTTTGAGTGGGGGAAATGAAGATTAATGATGTTTGAGGTTTAAAAAATGATGTTTGAATAGTTTATGATCTTAAATAGTTAATGTATGGCTCTTTGTGGCTTGAAACTGGTCTAGTTAAGGGGAGGCATATTGCCCTGAAACTTTGCTATTGGCACAGCGCTTGCCTTAGATACTTCTTTGGGTCATTGTTCTCATTAACTTTGGGTATGTAGCAAACAAAGTACAGTTGAGTTTTACTTTTGCCATTTAGAATTGAGGTCAGATAACATGAATCCTTGAACATACCTCTAGATGAACTTTGCACTAAATACTTGGCTATGGAAAATAATTTTCAGAATTCTGATTCTTAATTCACAATAACATGATCAGTTCAGAAAAAGTGTTACTATATCATGATAAAATTGATTCCGCTGATTTTATTTTTCCAGAATTTGGAAAACATTATGTTAGGCAAAGCACATATGTAAAACTAGATGTGTTCAAGGAGATAAAAGAATTCAGCATCTATTGAGCATCTGCTATATGGCATGCATTGAGCTAGTTGGTTACAGTAGCAGTAAATATTTATCAGGCATGGTACAATTCATTTGTTATGGATCTTCCCATTGCTATATAATCAACATTTCATAATCAATTAACGTGATGCCACAATATCCAAAAGCAAAGCTATTTCAATTTTAAGGAGGCAGTTGTAAGAGAGGATATCATTAAAATAAGGCATAAATCAGAGCCAAGGTACTTGGCAGGATAGTGGATTTTGTCTGTTTGTCTTCTGGGAAACATTTTTCTGTGCTTATGAACCAATATGGAGCAATACCCTAGTGTTTTTCACACTCCATGATGCTCCATTTATGCTCCATTTCCCTTAAGGAAAGTGAACTTAGGAAGTTTATTTCTCCCTAGGTTACATGCCCTGCCACAATGACTCAGTAAAACTACCCCTTTCATCCTGGCCAAAGAGAACTTTAAAGGTACCATGTGCCCTAGAGAAGATGAATGGCAGGGGTTTCTAAGGCATCTGCATTCAACTTATACTACTCAATATGTTTCCTTCTTATTGGCCTATGAAAAACAATGCCAAAAAAAAAAGAAAAAGAAAAAGAAAAACAATGCCAATCAACTCCTCTCATAGTAGAAACATTACTTCTATTTTTTAAAATTAATTTTTAAATTTTATTTAAATTCAATTAATTAACATATACTATATTATTGGTTTCAGAGACAGAGGTCAGGGATTCATCAGTTTTATATAACACCCAGTGCTCATTACATCAAGTGCCCTCTTTAATGTCCATCACTTAGTTTTCCCATCCCCCCACCCACCTTCCCTCCAGCAACCCTCAGTTTGTTGCCTATGATTAACAGTCTGTTATGGTTTGTCTACCTCTCTAATTTTATCTTGTTTTATTTTTTCCTTTCTTCCTCTATGATCCTCTGTTTTGTTACTTCTGGATGAATAGTACGGAGGCAGATTAAAGACTGAGTTTCTGTTCTGGCCCCAGAAGAGAATGTACTCTATATAGTGCATTTAGCTTGACAAAGTAAATATCAAAATAAACTCAATAAACTAGTTTGTGTTTTAGCAAGACATTATATTTACAGTTGCATTCTGTTAAAAATCTCTTCAAATTCAAAAGAACAAGTGTCACGTCTTCCATTTTTTGCAGATGAAGAAATTGAAAATCAGAGATTATGAATGAATTTCCAAAATCACAGCTACTAAGTAGCAGGTATCAAGTATCAGGATATACTTTACTCATTTCCACTTAATCAGTCAATGGTATGTGGGAGTTCTTGAGACCTTCTCCTTGGCACTCCATTTTCACATGGTATGGTCTGAACCTGCTAAGTTACCGTTTGTATTTGTGGTACTCATATTGCTGGTGAAGGTACAGAATCTCTGTTCGGCAGGCCTTTTAACTAACCCATAAGGAATAATTTCTGAGCCACATAGCACTACATCTGCCACAAGGAGAGGTTATAGAGGCAAGGATGCAAATTAGAGATTTAAAGACTATCCCAATGCTGACATTCACATTTTTAGAGTACATGCAGAAAAGAGAAGCCTTGATTATGGAACTAGTCTGCCATTTTGCATGATCCAGGGAACTAGGAACATGTTTACCCTCAATCACTGAGAGAAAGACCAGTCTAGGGGGTACATTGTGTTTCCAAAGTGCCCACAAGTAGTAAACTGAGACAAAAGAGCAATAAAGAGAAAGTAAATTTAGGATAATTAGAAAAAGTCAACACAGCCTTTAAAAGATAGTACAAAAGAATAACTTGAACCAGAAAGTGATGGATGTTCTAGGAACCACAAGCCATATGAAAAGAACACAGTAGCCAGCTTATATGGACTTGCATTGATCAAATCTAGGACAGTTTGAGCCTCAAAATAAATAATGATAGTAATGAATGGATTATAATCTAATAAATAAAACAAGAATTCATGGGTCCATAGAATGATATAAATAAATGAATAAATACATAAATAAATGAAGAAGGGGAAAGTCTCCCTTATGTGGAATTCTACCTTATAGGAGAAGTAATGGAGGTAAAAAAATTAGTAATGAATGCTAAAATTAACAGGTGAAAGTTTGATGAAAGAGTAGTTACATCATTTCAACCATAAATTACTTAGTATATCTTTATAAATTCCATTAATTACAAAGGGAAAATCTAATCTTATGGGGAAGGCCAACAATTTGACCAAGTGATTCAAAGCTAATACCATCAATATATCAATACAGGGATGAATCAATAGCATGTGTCTCTTGCAATGACACAGTGAGAGAGAAATAAAATTGAACATATAATACATCTGCTAAAATGTGTAACTTGAATCTAAATAAGAGCAACTATCAGACAACTAAAATAAAGGGCAATTCTAAAAAACAATCGACATGTGTGTTTCAAAACTGCCCAGTTAAAGAAAGAAAAACATAAATAAATAAATAAATAAATAAATAAATAAATAAATAAGGGAGGGAGGATTGAGTAACTATTCCCAATTAAAGGAGAGCAAAGAAGCAAGACAACTAAAAGCACATATGATTTTGGATTTGACCTTGACCTGGGAAAAAGAATTAAAAGGAGAGTCATGGAAAACTGATGATATTTAAATGTGGGCTAGAAGTCAGAAAATAGTATTGCATTAATTCTTAATCTTATGATTTTGCTACCTGTACTATGATTATTTAAGAGTAATTTATAGATAATTTTTACTTTGCTCTTAGAAAATACACCCTAGGGACGCCTGGGTGGCTCAGCAGTTGAGTGTCTGCCTTCGGCCCAGGGCGTGATCCTGGAGTCCCAGAATTGAGTCCCACATCTGGGTCCCTGTATGGAGCCTGCTTCTCCCTCTGTCTGTGTCTCTGCCTATCTCTCTCTGCATCTCCCATGAATAAATAAAATCTTTAAAAAAATATACACCCTAAAGTATATAGGAACAAATGGTTATGAAGTTCTTGAACTTATGCTCAAATGAGTCAGAAAAGAAATATGCATAGATTCACATAATGTAATACATGGGACAGAGGGAGAAAAAATGATAAAACAAATGGGTCAGAATACAAATGAAAGACTAGAGGAAGATGGTGGTGGCAGAGGAAGACCCTAGGCTAGTCTTGTTCCACAAACACAACTAGATAACTATCAAATCATCCTAAATACCTCAGAAATCAATCTGAAGACTGACAGAACAAACTCCACAGCTAAAAGGAGAGAAGAGGCCACACTGAAGTAGGTAGGAAGTGTGGAAATGTGGTTTAGGGGCTCAATGGATCAGGTGCTGCAGAGAGGAGGGAGCCATGGTCTCTGGAAAGGGTGAGAAAGAAGGGAACACACCAGGGAATGCACATGGAGAGCATTTCCCCAAGATCATTGTCAACAAGACGGGCTGAATTTTTTTTTTTTTTTTTTTTTGCCTTTCTTTAACTGGGCTAGGATAGAGCCTGGAGGGCACTGCACTGCTCCTGAAGAGAAGGCAGACAAGCAACTTGGAGGCAGACACTGTGGAAATAGTTATCTGAAGAATGCCTGGGGCACATAGAGGGTAGATTATTCACTCTTCTCAGAGCACATCCCTGAGAGGCAGCATTCATGGAAACACCTCACCTGGAACAAGAGAGCTGGCTGGCACCATTTCCATCCCCTGAGCCTCATCATAAACACAGAGCCACCTATGGGAAGTAGCATAGCATGGACACTGGCTACCAAACCTGCTTACACCAAGTGCTGGTCCCCTGTCTTCTGGTGGGACTGCTTTTTTCAATAAAGCTTGCCTCAGTCCCAGTATGGCAGGCCCCTCCCCCAGAATACCAGCACAAATTCCCACATATCCCAACCAGAGTGTTCTGTGGGGTTTCAGTTCTGTTGGAGTTGGTGTCAGATCTCATTTCATAAGCAGACCAGAGCACATCTAGTTAAAACTCATCACCTTCAGGCAAGGAACCAAAAACAGCCTAGCATGCAAGGAGAAACTCTGCAGACAACTGGCCTAAAGGATAAACCAGTCAAAATACAACACCAGAATGCATGTAGCATACAGCAGAGACACTTCCTGAAGTGCCAGGCCCTGGGTACCACTTAGCCTCTTCTTTATAAGGCTATAAATTTCAGGAGCAGGAGACATAACTGGCTTTGCTTCTTCTTCTTTTTTAAAAAAGATTTGTTTATTAATTTATTTGAGACAGAAAGGGTCAGAGAGCACATGAAGAAGGGGAGACAGAAGCAGACTTCCCACTGAGCAGGGAGCCTGAACAGAGCTTGATCCCAGGACCCTGAGATCATGACCTGAGCCAAAGGCAGATGCTTACCCAACTGAGGCACCCAGGTGCCCCCCAAAACTGGCTTTTCTAACACACAGCAGAAGGCAGAAACTTAGGCAAAATATCAAGACAAAGGAATTTATCACAAATGAAAAAACAAAATAAAGCCAAGTCCAGATATCTAAGCAAAAGAGATATAAGGGATATGCCTAATGGAGAATTTAAAGCAATAATCATAAGGATACTCACTGGACTTGAGGAAAGAATAGAAGACATCAGTGAGACCCTTACCATAGAGAAAGAAGAATTTCAAAAGAACCAGAGATGAAGAATGCAAAAAACAAACAAACAAACAAAAAAAAAAAAAAAAAACAAGATTGAAAACAGGCTTGATGCAATGAGCAGAGGCTGGAAGAACCAGAGGATCAATTTGGTGACTTAGAAGACAAAATAATAGAAAATAATGAAGCTGAACAAAAGAGAGAAAGGAAAATACGCAATACAAGAATAGACTTAGAGATCTCTGTGACTCCAACATAATAACATTCGTATTAAAGGAGTCACAGAAGAAGATGAGAAAGGGTGCAGAAAATTTATTTTAAGAAATATGGCAGAAAATTTCCCTAAACTGGAGAAACAGACATCTAGATCCAGGAAGTACAAGGAACTCCCATCAAAATTAACAAAAGCAGGCCAACACCAAGAATATTGTAACTAAATTTGCAAAGTATAGTGATTTTAAATAAAATCTTAAAAGAAGCAAGACAAAAGAAGTTCTTAACTTACAAGGGAAAACCCATAAGGCTAGCTGGAGATTTTCTCAACAGAAACTTGGCAACCCAGAAGAAAGTGGCATGATCATATTCAACGTGCTGAATGGGAAAAATCTGCAGCCAAGAATATTCTATCCAACAGGGCTATCATTCAGCATAGAAGAAGAGATAAAGAGTTTCCCAGAAAAACGAAACTAAAGGAATTCATGACCACTTAATAAGCCCTTCGAGAAGTATTAAAAGGGAACATTTGAGTATAAAGGAGAGACCAAAAGTAACAAAGACAAGAAAAGGCGAGAGAAAAATCTCCAGAAACAACCACAAACCAAGTAGGCAATAAATACATATCTATCAATAATTACTTTATTTTTATGCTCCTTCAAAAGATGTAGGGTGACAGAATGGATTAAAAAAAGAAGAAGAAAAAAACAAGACTCATCTATATGCTGCCTACAAGCAATTCATTTTGGACCTGAAGACACCTGGGTATCAAAAGTGAAGGGGTGGAGAAACACTTATGATGCAAGTGGATGTCAAAAAGAAAGCCACAGCAGTAATATTTATATCAGATAAACTAAACTTTAAAATGGGCTATAAAAAGAGACAAAGAAGGACATTATATAATTATAAAGAGGACAATCCAACAAGAAGATATAACACTTGTAAATATTTATGCACCCAACATGATAGCACCAAAATATCAAAAATAATTAATTAAAAACTAATTGATAATAACATAATAATAGTAGGGGACTTTGGCACCCCACTTATATAAATGGACAGATCATCTAAACAGGAAATAAAGACGGAAACAGTGTCCTTGAATGACACAGTAGACCAGTTGGAGTTAACATATTTAGAACATTCCAACTTAAAACAGCAGAATACACATTCTTTGTGGAACTTTCTCCAGAGTAGTTCACATATTAGGTTGCAGACAGGCCTCAACAAGACAAAAAGGTTGAGTCATACGATGCTTCTTTCCTCACCACAGTGCCATGAAACCAGAAATCAACCACAAGAAAAAATTTGGAAATACCACAAATATGTGGAGGTAAAACAACATGCTACTAAATAATATGTGGGTCATCCAGGAAGTCAAAGAAGAAATTTAAAAATACATGAAAAGACATGGAAATGAAAACATAATCATCCAAAACTTTTGGGATGCAGCAAAAGTGGTCTTAATAGGGATGTATATTACAAAACAGGCCTGTCTCAAGAAGTAAGAAAAATTTCAAACTTGTATTCTAACTAGAACTAGAAAAAGAACAAGTGAAGGCTAAAACCAGCAGAAGGAAGGAGGTCATAGATATTAGAGCAGAAATAAATGACATAGAAACTAAATAACAACAGAACAGATCAATGAAACCAAGGGTTGATTCTTTGAAAAAAAAAATAATAAAATAGATAAACCTCTAGCTAGACTTATAAAAAATAAAAGAGAAAGGACCCAAATAAATATAATCACAAATGAGGGAAGAAAAAGAACAACAAACAGCACAGAAATACAAAAAATTATAAGAGAATAGATTGAAAAACTATATTCTGACAAATGGTACAACCTGGAAGAAATGGATAAATTCCTAGGAACAGATAACTTACCAAAACTAAAGCAGTAAGAAATTGAAAACTTGAACAGATTGATAACCAGCAAAGAAATTGAATCAGTAATCAAAAAACATCTAGCAAACAAAAATCCAGGGCCAAATGGCTTCAATGGCAAATTCTACCAAATATTTAAAGAAAAGTTACTGTTTATTCTTCTCAAACTATTTTAAAAAATAGAAAAAGAAGGAAAACTTCCAAAGCCATTCTATGTGAGGCTGATACTGAAGCCAGATAAAGACACTGCAAAGAAAGAGAACTTACATGCCAATATCCCTGATGAACATGAATGCAAAATTTCTCAACAAAATGCTAGCAAACTGAATCTGACAATGCATTAAAGAACTTATTACCACAGTCAAATGGGATTTATTCCTGGGTTGCAAATATGGTTCAGTTTTCACAAGTCAATCAACATGATACATCACATTAGTAAAATAAAGCACAAGAACCATATGATCAGTTTAATAGATGCAGAACAAGCATTTGGAAAAGTAAAACATCCATTCATGATAAAAACACTCAACAAAGTAGGCTTAGAGGGAACATACTTCAACATAATAAAGGCCATATATATATATATATATATATATATATATATATATATTTCAATAGGAAAAACTAGAGGTTTTCCTCTAAGTCAGGAACAAGACAAAGATGTCCAATCTTGGGGATCCCTGGGTGGCTCAGCAGTTTAGTGCCTGCCTTTAACTCAAGGCATTATCCTGGAGTCCCAGGATCCTGTCCCAAGTCAGGCTCCCTGCATGGAGCCTGCTTCTCCCTCTGCCTGTGTCTCTGCATCTCTCTCTCTCTCTCTCTCTCTACGTGTGTGTCTCTCATGAATAAATAAATAAAAATCATTTAAAAAAAAGATGTCCAGTCTCACTATTATTATTTAACACAGTACTAGAAGTCCTAGCCACAGCAATCAGACAGCAAAAAGACAACAAATTGGCAAGGAAGAAGTAAAATTTTCACTATTTACTAATGATATGATACTATATATACAAAACCCCCAAAAATTCACTAAAAAACTGCTAGAACTGATAAAGGAAATCAGTAAAATCACAGGATATAGAGTCAATATACAAAAATATGTAGCATTTCTATACAACAATGATGAAGGAATAGAAAGAGGAATTAAGGAATCAATCCCATTTACTGTTGTACCAAAACCAATGAGATACCTGGGATTAAATCTATATCATAATGCCAACAGCATTTTTCACAGAGCTATCCTAAAATTTGTATGGAACCACAAAGACCCCAAGTGGCCAAAGTAACCTTGAAAAAGAAAAGCAAAGCTGGAAGGATCACAATTCCAGACTTCAAGTTATATTACAAAGCTGTATATTACAAAACAGTATGGTACTGGCACAAAAGCAGACACATAGAACAATGGAACAGAATAGAAAAACCAGTAAGGAGCCCAGAATTATATGGCCAATTAATCTTTGACAAAGCAGGAAAGAGTATTCAATGGGAAAAAGACAATATCTTCAAAAAATGGTGCTGGGAAAACTGTATAGCAACATGCAAAATAATAAAAGTGGGCCACTTCCTTACAGCTTATAAAAATAAGTTCAAAATGAATTAAACTTAAATGTAAGACTTGAAACCATAACTATCCAAGAAGAGAGCCCAAGCAGTAACCTCTCTAATATCAGCCTTAGCCATTTCTTACTAGGTATCTCTCCTGAGGCAAGAGAAACAGAAGCCAAAATAATAAACTATTGGGGCTTCCTGAAGATGAAAATCTTCTGCACAGGAAAAAAACAAAAATCAAACAAAAAGCAAATCAAAACAAAACAAAAAACACCACTACCACCAATAACAAAGACAGCAATATAACTAAAAGCCTACAGAATGGGAGAAGATATTTACAAATGAAATATCCAATAAAGGGTTAGTATCCAATATATATAAAGAATTTATAAAACTCAACGTACCAAAAATGAATAATCCAATTTAAAAATGGGCAGAGGGATGCCTGGGTGGCTCAGCAGTGTGATTCCTGAGTCCCGGGATCAAGTTCCACATCCGGCTCCCTGCTTGAAGCCTGCTTCTCCCTCTGCCTACGTCTTTGCCTCTCTCTGTGTGTCTCTCATGGATAAATAAATAAAATATTTTAAAAATAAATAAATAAATAAAATAAAAATGGGCAGAAAACATGAATAGACATTTTTCCAAAGAAGACATCCAGATGGTCAATAGACACATGAAAAGATGCTCAACGTCAGTGATCTTTAGGGAAATGCAAATCAAAACTACAGTGAGATATCACCTCAAACCTGTCAGAATGCCTAAAATCAACAATACAAGAGACAATATGTTTTGGAGAAGATGCAGAGAAAATGGAACCCTCTCTCACTGTTGATAGGAATACAAACTGGTACACCTACTCTAAAAAACAGTATGGAGGTTCCTCAAAAAAGTTGAAACTAGAAATACCCTGACATCTAGTAATTGTACTACTTAGGTATTTACCCAAAGGATACAAAAATACTGACTCAAAGGGATACATGCACCTGATGTTCATAGAATAGCCAAATTTTGGAATCATCCTGTGTCTATCAACTGATGAATGGATAAAGAAGATGGATATTACTTAGTCATAGAAAATGAATTTGCAATGACATGGATAGAGTGAGAGAGTATTACGCTAAGTGAAATAAGTCTGTCAGGGAAAGACAAATGCCATATGATTTCACTCATATGTGGAATTTAAAAAACAAAACAAATGAGCAATGGGGAAAAAAGAAACACAAGAAACAGACTGTTAACTATAAAGAATAAACTGATGATTACCAGAAGGGAGATTTGTGGGGGCCTGGATGAAATAGTTGATGGAAATTAAGGAGTCCATTTGTGGTGAGCACTGGATGATGTATGGAAGTGCCTAATCACTCTATTGTACACTTGAAACTAATATAACACTATTTGTTAACCAACTGGAATTTAAATAAAAATTAAAAGAAAAAAGAAAACTCTCAATGAGAAATCTGAGTAAGAATTATACATACGTTCCTTATGCTATTCTTGTAACTTTTCTGAGTTAGAAAATATATCAAAATTTAAAAATTACTGGGCAGCCTTGGTGGCTCAGCGGTTTAGTGCCACCTTCAGTCCAGGTTGTGATCCTGGAGACCCGGAATCGAGTCCCGCTTCGGGCTCCCTGCATGGAGCCTGCTTCTCCCTCTGCCTGTGTCTCTGACTTTCTCTGTGTGTTTCTCATGAATAAATAAATAAAACCTTTAAAAAAAATTAAAAATGACCAAAATCAGGAACATCATGGTTCTGACTATATTCCATCACAATAAGGCATGAAGAACTCCACCTATGCTGGAGTTAAAGCACTTCTGATAGGAAATAAGCACTTAAGCGATGTATATAACCCTTGTTCAGTTTGGTCAGGCTGACAGAGAAGTTTGTGTTATGACAGTTTGTAGAAGTACAGTTTATAATGAGCGACCATACTCATGCCCCAATACCCAGAATCCTCAAAATGGATTTTCTTCAGTTGTAAAATAGGAACACAATAACTAATTTGCAATGGACTTTTGTAGGCTGTGTATAATATTGGATATGCAGCAATTGGGACTGCGCCTAACACACAGAAAATGCCCAGTAAATATTCCTCATGTAATATCCATCTCCATTGGCTTGCCTAGATTTTCTTTTGATGCCAAGTGTAAAATTTCTCTAATTCCACTTCAAGGACATCCAGCCTTGACCCTGTGGAAGCCTATTCCTGAGACTCAGGCTACCGTTTCATGACCCATAAGAAACTGCTTCTATTATAACCCTGAAGGGAAGAAACATAACACTTGAGAATTAGGATAATAATGAACACTTTTCTTTCCATTTCAGAATTATTCAAATGTATAGTCAATGGATCCCAGTGGAAGCATATTTCTCTCTTTAATTTCTGCCTGAAGACTTTGTACCACGTTTCTCCCTTAGAACAAACATGGGAAAGTGTTCTGGGAAAAGGAGTATTTTAGTGAATCAATAAGTAGAATGTTTTCTTTAAAAGGACTACAAATTCTTTCCATGTTTTTTTTCCTTAGAAACATGGGTGCACATGTTTAGAATCTAATCAGCCAAATTAATAGACTCCAGTGGCAAAGAAGTGAATTGAGAACTAGGATTTTGGCATTTTTATATTACTTCCATAATGGGCATTTCTGTTGCTTGATGATGTTGTAATTTTATTCTCCAAATGTAGCGAGTACCACTACTGTGCTAAAAGCTAAGGGGGAGGGTACCTCAAGAAGTACGAAAATACTCTTTACCCCTAATCATATTGTGCATAAGATGTACTATGTATTCATAAATCATGAAAAATGCAATTTGATTTAAAAAAAGCAAAATGAATGTCTCCTACTACATGCTATAGATCATCGGAAAGGTGAGTGAGCCAAAAGGTGCCACAAACAGAATTCTGGGATCTGAGAGGACAGGGAAAACATGAAGATTAGAGTTTTCAGACACACACTGTTCCTATTACCTATATACCCAAGCTCCAGGTGCCTGGGTCCTTCACCTAAGTCACTTCTACTTGTTCTAAGCATTGAAATTATATCTGTACTAATCAAATGATTTGTTCAAGTAACTCTGGGTGTAAATTTATTATGGGGTACTAATCTCTGAGTGTTGAGTATGTTGGCAAGCCTGCTGTTTAAACATCATCACTTAAAATCATGCACAAAAATGCCCCTTTATGAAAGCTGCCTTGTAGAATCTGCTACTTATACCAATCAGTTCTAACCACTAGTCAATCAAGTAGCAAGCATGGGGGAAATAAAACTCAATCATGCGTTTAATAAATATTTGCGGAATCAAATTAGCAGTTTTAGGGATGGCAGCATGTAACATGGAAATAGGACTGGGCTTCTAGCCAGGAAAGTACTTAAATTCTAACTCTCCTGTATCCACAATATGAGGCCTTGTTTATTCATCTGTAAAATGGGAGCAGTAATGCTGCCAGAATCAGTCTCACAGATCTATTACGAAGTAAAATTAAATGCACAGAAATTTATTTTCTGAATAGAAAAGGGATGTGTCTGTGTGTCAGAATAATTCTTTTATTTTCAGTAAAACCATAATAGTCATGCTTTTCATGATTCAATCATTGCTTATTTTGTATCTTTACTATATGTATTTTAGGTTACCTGATACTTGTGACCAATGCAAACATGGGGATAAAATACATAAGAAACAACACTACTATTTTTCAGAAAAGACCCAGCCTTACTTCCAAGTCCTCTCAGAGGGTCATTTAAGGCTGAGGGCAGGAAAGACCATAGAGAAAAGAGTTTCAAAGTATAATGTGTCCCTGGAGCAATGCTTATAGAGTTCATAAAGCTAAAATACCATCCAATAAAAAAAATAATAAGATTTCTTAGAGGCCTTGTCTGTATAACATTATAATGGCTACCACCATTTGGGTCAAGTAGAACCAGTTGTGCTACTCTGGTTATTACTGCCTGAGCCAAAGTCAATTGTGTTTGGACTAGCTACAAAACAAAACAAAACAAAACAAAACAAAACAAAACAAAACAAAAAAGGCTCATTTCTACTACTACAATGTAAGCTCAAAGAAGGTGGGGTGTTACTTAAAAAACAATGACACCTCACTACCTAGGAAAGTGTCAGGCACATAATAGGTTCTTGGATTAATACAAAAAAGAGTTCTGGTGAAAACTTCTGTTCAGTGGGGTGCTTCATAGTAAAGACTGACTGATCCATAAAGAACCTCTCTCTTTGAAGGTGTGCCTGTTAAATGACTCATGATAAAACACTCAGTGCACGCAATTTCTCGCTTGGTACCCTAAATGATTTTTTTTAAGTCTCATGATATGAGCTATTCCTTGTTATCCATGCAGGAACCCCCTTACTAATGTAACCAGGGAGGATTCGTCCTTGCAAACTTTAAGAGCCCAATTATTACAGAGAGAAAAACAAACCTTCCCCTGGGTCTCAGAATAAAAGATATTTTGTTCTACCTAAAGCCAGGAAGTTTTTCAATACCTTTCCTACTATTGCAACAGAAAACATTTTGTAAAAACCCATGTACAAGCAATTTGTGGAGAGCATTAGCAGAATGTTTGCACTGGAAGTGTTAGGCCTTGACTGAGTTTTCTCTCTTATACACAATAGCAAAGAACATCAGAAATGGCCAGAATTGAAATTTTTTTTAATTTATTTTTTATTGGTGTTCAATTTACTAACATACAGAATAACCCCCAGTGCCCATCACCCATTCACTCCCACCCCCCGCCCTCCTCCCCTTCTACCACCCCTAGTTCGTTTCCCAGAGTTAGCAGTCTTTACGTTCTGTCTCCCTTTCTGATATTTCCCACACATTTCTTCTCCCTTCCCTTATATTCCCTTTCACTATTATTTATATTCCCCAAATGAATGAAAACATATAATGTTTGTCCTTCTCCGACTGACTTACTTCACTCAGCATAATACCCTCCAGTTCCATCCACGTTGAAGCAAATGGCAGGTATTTGTCATTTCTAATAGCTGAGTAATATTCCATTGTATACATAAACCACATCTTCTTTATCCACTCATCTTTCGTTGGACACCGAGGCTCCTTCCACAGTTTGGCTATCGTGGCCATTGCTGCTAGAAACATCGGGGTGCAGGTGTCCAGGCGTTTCATTGCATTTGTATCTTTGGGGTAAATCCCCAACAGTGCAATTGCTGGGTCGTAGGGCAGGTATATTTTTAACTCTTTGAGGAACCTCCACACAGTTTTCCAGAGTGGCTGCACCAGTTCGCATTCCCACCAACAGTGTAAGAGGGTTCCCTTTTCTCCACATCCTCTCCAACATTTGTTGTTTCCTGCCTTGTGAATTTTCCCCATTCTCACTGGTGTGAGGTGGTATCTCATTGTGGTTTTGATTTGTATTTCCCTGATGGCAAGTGATGCAGAGCATTTTCTCATATGCATGTTGGCCATGTCTATGTCTTCCTCTGTGAGATTTCTGTTCATGTCTTTTGCCCATTTCATGATTGGATTGTTTGTTTCTTTGGTGTTGAGTTGAATAAGTTCTTTATAGATCTTGGAAACTAGCCCTTTATCTGATAGGTCATTTGCAAATATCTTCTCCCATTCTGTAGGTTGTCTTTGAGTTTTGTTGACTGTATCCTTTGCTGTGCAAAAGCTTCTTATCTTGATGAAGTCCCAATAGTTCATTTTTGCTTTTGTTTCTCTTGCCTTCGTGGATGTATCTTGCAAGAAGTTACTATGGCCGAGTTCAAAAAGGGTGTTGCCTGTGTTCTTCTCTAGGATTTTGATGGAATCTTGTCTCACATTTAGATCTTTCATCCATTTTGAGTTTATCTTTGTGTATGGTGCAAGAGAGTGGTCTAGTGTCATTCTTCTGCATGTGGATGTCCAATTTTCCCAGCACCATTTATTGAAGAGACTGTCTTTCTTCCAATGGGTAGTCTTTCCTCCTTTATTGAATATTAGTTGCCCATAAAGTTCAGGGTCCACTTCTGGATTCTCTATTCTGTTCCACTGATCTATGTGTCTGTTTTTGTGCCAGTACCACACTGTCTTGATGACCACAGCTTTGTAGTACAACCTGAAATCTGGCATTGTGATGCCCCCAGATATGGTTTTCTTTTTTAAAATTCCCCTGGCTATTCGGGGTCTTTTCTGATTCCACACAAATCTTAAAATAATTTGTTCTAACTCTCTGAAGAAAGTCCATGGTATTTTGATAGGGATTGCATTAAACGTGTATATTGCCCTGGGTAACATTGACATTTTCACAATATTAATTCTGCCAATCCATGAGCATGGAATATTTTTCCATCTCTTTGTGTCTTCCTCAATTTCTTTTAGAAGTGTTCTATAGTTTTGAGGGTATAGATCCTTTACATCTTTGGTTAGGTTTATTCCTAGGTATCTTATGCTTTTGGGTGCAATTGTAAATGGGATTGACTCCTTAATTTCCCTTTCTTCAGTCTCATTGTTAGTGTATAGAAATGCCACTGATTTCTGGGCATTGATTTTGTATCCTGCCACGCTACCGAATTGCTGTATGAGCTCTAGCAATCTTGGGGTGGAGACTTTGGGGTTTTCTATGTAGAGTATCATGTCATCGGCGAAGAGGGAGAGTTTGACTTCTTCTTTGCCAATTTGAATACCTTTAATGTCTTTTTGTTGTCTGATTGCTGAGGCTAGGACTTCCAGTACTATGTTGAACAGCAGTGGTGAGAGTGGACATCCCTGTCTTGTTCCTGATCTTAGGGGAAAGGCTCCCAGTGCTTCCCCATTGAGAATGATATTTGCTGTGGGCTTTTCGTAGATGGCTTTTAAGATGTCGAGGAATGTTCCCTCTATCCCTACACTCTGAAGAGTTTTGATCAGGAATGGATGCTGTATTTTGTCAAATGCTTTCTCTGCATCCAATGAGAGGATCATATGGTTCTTGGTTTTCCTCTTGCTGATATGATGAATCACATTGATTGTTTTACGGGTGTTGAACCAGCCTTGTGTCCCAGGGATAAATCCTACTTGGTCATGGTGAATAATTTTCTTAATGTACTGTTGGATCCTATTGGCCAGTATCTTGTTGAGAATTCTTGCATCCATGTTCATCAGGGATATTGGTCTGTAATTCTCCTTTTTGGTGGGGTCTTTGTCTGGCTTTGGAATTAAGGTGATGCTGGCCTCATAGAACGAATTTGGAAGTACTCCATCTCTTTCTATCTTTCCAAACAGCTTTAGGAGAATAGGTATGATTTCTTCTTTAAACGTTTGATAAAATTCTCCTGGGAAGCCATCTGGCCCTGGACTCTTGTGTCTTGGGAGGTTTTTGATGACTGCTTCAATTTCCTCCCTGGTTATTGGCCTGTTCAGGTTTTCTATTTCTTCCTGTTCCAGTTTTGGTAGTTTGTGGCTTTCCAGGAATGCGTCCATTTCTTCTAGATTGCCTAATTTATTGGTGTATAGCTGCTCATAATATGTTTTTAAAATCGTTTGTATTTCCTTGGTGTTGGTAGTGATCTCTCCTTTCTCATTCATGATTTTATTAATTTGAGTCTTCTCTCTCTTCTTTTTAATAAGGCTGGCTAATGGTTTATCTATCTTATTAATTCTTTCAAAGAACCAACTCCTGGTTCTGTTGATCTGTTCCACAGTTTTCTGGTCTTGATTTCGTTGAGTTCTGCTCGAATCTTTATTAACTCCCTTCTTCTCCTGGGTGTAGGATCTATTTGCTGTTTTTTCTCTAGCTCCTTTATGTGTAAGGTTAGCTTTTGTATTTGAGTTCTTTCCAGTTTTTGAATGGATGCTTGTATTGCGATGTATTTCCCCCTTAGGACTGCTTTTGCTGCATCCCAAAGATTTTGAACGGTTGTATCTTCATTCTCATTAGTTTCCATGAATCTTTTTAATTCTTCCTTAATTTCCTGGTTGACCCTTTCATCTTTTAGCAGGGTGGTCCTTAACCTCCACGTGTTTGAGGTCCTTCCAAACTTCTTGTTGTGATTTAGTTCTAATTTCAAGGCATTATGGTCTGAGAATATGCAGGGGACAATCCCAATCTTTTGGTATCGGTTCAGACCCGATTTGTGACCCAATATGTGGTCTATTCTGGAGAAAGTTCCATGTGCACTTGAGAAGAATGTGTATTCAGTTGAGTTTGGATGTAAAGTCCTGTAGATATCTGTGAAATCCATCTGGTCCAGTGTATCATTTGAAGCTCTCGTTTCTTTGGAGATGTTGTGCTTAGAAGACCTATCGAGTGTAGAAAGAGCTAGATTGAAGTCACCAAGTATAAGTGTATTATTATCTAAGTATTTCTTCACTTTGGTTAATAATTGATTTATATATTTGGCAGCTCCCACATTCGGGGCATATATATTGAGGATTGTTAAGTCCTCTTGTTGAATAGATCCTTTAAGTATGATATAGTGTCCCTCTTCATCTCTCACTACAGTCTTTGGGGTAAATTTTAGTTTATCTGATATAAGGATGGCTACCCCTGCTTTCTTTTGAGGACCATTCGAATGGTAAATGGTTCTCCAACCTTTTATTTTCAGGCTGTAGGTGTCCTTCTGTCTAAAATGAGTCTCTTGTAGACAGCAAATAGATGGGTCCTGCTTTTTTATCCAGTCTGAAACCCTGCACCTTTTGATGGGGTCATTAAGCCTGTTCACATTCAGAGTTACTATTGACAGATACGAGTTTAGTGTCATCATGATATCTATTCAGTCCTTGTTTTTGTGGACTGTTCCACTGAACTTCTTCTTAAAGGGGAATTTTAAGAGTCCCCCTTAAAATTTCTTGCAGAGCTGGTTTCGAGGTCACATATTCTTTTAGTTGCTGCCTGTCTTGGAAGCTCTTTATCTCTCCTTCCATTTTGAATGAGAGCCTTGCTGGATAAAGTATTCTTGGTTGCATGTTCTTCTCATTTAGGACCCTGAATATATCCTGCCAGCCCTTTCTGGCCTGCCAGGTCTCTGTGGAGAGGTCTGCTGTTACCCTAATACTCCTCCCCATAAAAGTCAGGGATTTCTTGTCTCTTGCTGCTTTAAGGATCTTCTCTTTATCTTTGGAATTTGCAAGCTTCACTATTAAATGTCGAGGTGTTGAACGGTTTTTATTGATTTTAGGGGGGGATCTCTCTATTTCCTGGATCTGAATGCCTGTTTCCCTTCCCAGATTAGGAAAGTTTTCAGCTAGAATTTGTTCAAATACATATTCTGGCCCTCTGTCCCTTTCGGCGCCCTCGGGAACCCCAATTAAACGTAGGTTTTTCTTTCTCAGGCTGTCGTTTATTTCCCTTAATCTATCTTCATGGTCTTTTAATTGTTTGTCTCTTTTTTCCTCAGTTTCCCTCTTTGCTATCAACTTGTCTTCTATGTCACTCACTCGTTCTTCCACCTCGTTAACCCTCGTCGTTAGGACTTCTAGTTTGGATTGCATCTCATTCAATTGATTTTTAATTTCTGCCTGATTAGCTCTAAATTCTGCAGTCATGAAGTCTCTTGAGTCCTTTATACTTTTTTCTAGAGCCACCAGTAGTTGTATAATAGTGCTTCTGAATTGGCTTTCTGACATTGAATTGTAATCCAGATTTTGTAACTCTGTGGGAGAGAGGACTCTTTCTGATTCTTTCTTTTGAGGTGAGGTTTTCCTTCTAGTCATTTTGCTCAGTGCAGAGTGGCCAAAAGCAAGTTGTATTGGGAAAAAGAGAAAAATGAGGAGAGAAAGAAGGAAAGAAAAGAGAAAGAGAAAAAAGGAAGAAAAAAAAAGAAGAAAAAGAGAAAGAAAAAGAAAGGAGGAAAAAAAGGGGGTGGGGGAAGGAAACAAATCAAAAAGCAAAAAAAATAAAAAAAGAACCACGGGGGAGTATCTTCTGATTCTGTGTACTTTAAGTCCCTTGGCTTCTCCTGGAAGTTGTCCGTCTAGCTGGTGTTCTGGGGGAGGGGCCTGTTGTGCTGATTTTCAGGTGTTAGCAGTTGGGGGAGCTGCTGTGCCCCTGCCTGGTGCAGGGCTCAGTGGGGGTTGTTTACCCCGTGAGGCCGCAGGAGGAACAGCCCCAGTGGCGGGGCAGCTCTGGAAACCTGGATTCAGCCCCGCAGGGACTCCCGAGCTCTCCGTCTGCAGGGCCTGGAGGCTCCGAGGCGGGGCCGCTGATCTGCTCAGCTCGGGGCAGGAGCGTCCTCGCTGTCCTGGGCCCTCCCGGCCTCTGCCTGTCCCGGGGGAGGCCGGATCCTGGGCTGTGTCCCGGCGCCCTGTGCTCCGGAGCCTGCGCTGGTGGATTCGCGCTCCCGGGCCGCGCAACCCCCTCCGCGGAGCCGCCGCCCAAGCCCCTCCAAGCTGCTCCTGGAACCGCGCAGCCCCCTCCGCACGGAGCCTCTTCCTCTGCCCGAGCCCGGCCGAGCTGCTTCCCGGGGCCGCGCAGCCCCCTCCGCGGAGCCGCCGCCCGAGCCCCTCCGAGCTGCTCCGGGTCCTGCCGGGTCCCCCGTGCGCGCTGCAGCCCTTAGGGAGCTCGGCGCACTCTCCTGGGCGCACAGTTGCTGTTACTGTCTCAGGGAACCCGAGGGCATCCTCGCCGTCCTGGGTCCTGCTCCAACCCCCTGCGAGCCCCTTTCCGCCCAGGAAGGTCGGTGCAGCTCCTGCTCCTCCGGGACGGGGCTCTCCTGTCCTGGGGACACTCGCCCCGGCCTCAGCCCGGCTCCTCGCGGGGCCCCTCCCCCTCGGAGGCCTTTGTTTCTTTATTTCTTTTCCCCGCCTTCCTACCTTGATAGATGCGCGAACTCTTCTCACTGTTGCATTCCAGCTGGTCTCTCTTTAAATCTCAGGCCGAATTGATAGATTTTCAGGATAATTTGAAGGTTTTCTAGGTAATTTGGTGGAGACAGGTGATTTGGGGACCCTATTCTTCCGCCATCTTGCTCCTCCCCCAGAATTGAAATATGGTCAGTGGGGTCTTTTATGGAAACTAAAAGGGTCTTTATTTTAAACACTGAGTTTTATAGTATCAATGCTCTGTAACAAAGAAAGAGAAAAGGAGATGGGAAGGAGAAGGAGAAGAAGGAAAGGAAGAACTCTGATAAAAAGAAGTGATCTTCCAACTAGAGAATTACAGAATCAGGGCTAGGAAAAAGAAGTCCAGACCTAAATCACTTAATTATGGAACATTAGTATTATAGTTAACACAAGAATCATAATGCAGATATTTCTGGATATCACTTGTAATGTGAAATTGTCTGTATGTTCCCAAGTCATGTCTTTGGCAAACAGTATATAATTTGCATTTAGTAGTTTGTGCCCAACCATTTTCAACTAAAGTTTTGTTGTCTTAAGTCGACATTTAGGTTCTAATTTAAGGACAGACATAAGATTGAATATAGCCAGCCAACAACTATGTATATGAAAATATTGAGCAGCCTAGGGATCAGTCCCCTTTAAAGAGTGGCATCCAGATTGGACCTCCTCCTGCTTGAGAGGGCAGCGAGTTCCACAGACAAAATATATTCTTTCTCCTCTGGAAATTCATGATCCTCTAAATTCTCACATCTCTTTCTCCCTAGGGCTTCCCTTAGCTATTCTGGAAAATGTAACCATGTAACCATGTAATATGCTGAATTCCTATAGACTTTATTGTCTACAGTATTTTTTGTTGCTGTTACTTTATGAGAACTTATATTACTATTAACACATTACCTTTTTTTTGTCTTCGCAAAGAAGGAGGGTGTTTTGTGTTGTGGGGAGGGAGGACGACATCCCTCATTTAATATTTGACAGAGCAGGACTTAGAAGTCACTGGATGAATGTAAAGAGGAGTAAATGACTATCCAGCTGGTACTATGTTTAGGAATATGTTTTCTCTGGCTGTATACAAGTAGGAGGAAGGTGACAGAGGAATAGCCAAGGAGTCAAGGAGTTTCCCTCTGAAATTGCATCAAGAGGTCTGGTACAAAAGAAGTGCCTTTAAAACTACGCTTGGAATTGAAAGGGTCTTCTGGGGAGCAAAATGAGAATCATTCTACCTCACTTGACGAAGATTAAGAGCTTGGTGAAATGAGATAGAAGATTCTTTCTCTCTCTCTGAATACCAGACGAAGTTGAAATGGCAGAGATGCATACGATCACTTACGAGTAGCCGCTGCACATTGGAGAATTTTCTAGAGATATATGAAGACTCAGTGCAGTAGGTTGCTCTGCATGAGCTATCTCAACCAGTTAATGGTCATATCTGGAAATATCAGCTTAAAACATTAGCCTAAATGAACAGAATTGCCAGGCCATGGTTCTAAAGGAACACCTGTTCAGTTACTCATGTTGGAGTAAGGCTGCTTTGAAGTAGCTTTACTCTGATATTGAAGGTGAAGTATTGAATTCTGCTGGAAAATATCATGTAAAGAATGGCCACTCTAAGATATTTAAATTCGTGTTTTTTTTCCTTCTTACATTGAATTGCTAGGTTTGGGACGATGGATACCTATCGTGATGAGGAATTTAACCTAGAACCATATAATTTTCTATTTTGTTGAGGATACACTTAGAAATAAACCTGAGAATCCAATAGAGCTCATAAGCATTTCAGAATGCTTTTACATTTAATTTACATTCTTCTAAATTGTTGGATACTCTATGTACCAAGCTGTTCAACTGAAGTACAGGAAAGTAGAGGAAGGGAGGGGAGAGGAGGGGATGAGAGGAGAGGGAAGAGAGAGAGGAGGAGAGGAGAGGGGAGGGGAGGGAAGGGAAGGGAAGGGGAGAGAAAGGAAAGGAGAGAAGCTAGGCTGATTTTTTATTAAGGAGTATATATATTTTTTCCCTAACCATGTTCCTATCAGAGTATATGATACTTGCAAAAAATAACAACTAATTATGTGGTCTCTGTTATAAATTTCCTACCATTATTTCGGATGAATATCCCTTGTTATCTTCAAAAGGTTATACAGCATTTGAAATTCAAAAGGAAGGTGTTACCTGCTATCTTGCATAAATCTCTAACAATTGCAAATGGAATATATTATCGTCAGATCCAATTGCTTATATCCAATCTTGCCTCATCCCAGCATTTGTAAAGGTAAATGCATGGTAACTTGCTTCCTATTTTCTTGGAATTCAAAATTGTGCATATAAATGAGAGTATCCATGATTGTCTTTTTTCCATTACTGCAGTCATACAAGTACATTACATTGAATGGTGAGAAGGGCTGAAAAACTTTATTAACTTGAACTGAAATATAACAGCAGATTCTTTTAAAATATAAGTGAGGGAAAACAAATATCAATTTTATTCCCACCATTCAACATAAAGACTACAAATATGCATGATACTTGTTTGAATGCTCCTCGATTCTGTGAGGTCATTCTACTGATTGGTTACTTTATACTGAGATCTCTTTGTTTAAGGTTTTCCAATGTACAAAGTCAATGGGACTATGGCCTTAATATGATTAGCAATATTGATTAGTAGATTGGAATTACCTAACTCAATTTAATAAGAACTTTTATTATCTACCCTTTACTCATTCTTACACTAGGTTCTTGGGGGACAGGAAGTTAAGCAGGACCTTATCCCTGTCAGATGCACAGTTGGATATGCTGAGAGAATGAATAACTTTCAGGATGAATACCCTTTGTGTTGCAGCAAGTATAATCACAAGGGGAGCTGGACAGTTGCATTGTTAAGTTTGATTCAGAATCAGAATCACCAGAGGATATTTAAAACACTAGTGATTGGTAGCCCCTTTCCAGACATACCTACCCAGAATATCTTTGAGTATAACCCAAGGGTATATACTTTTCAAATACTCCCTGGATGATAATGATGATCAGTCAGTTTAGGAGCCACCAGACCAGATGACCTTTAAGTTCTCTGAAAACTTAGAAGTCAAGGATTCTAAAATTAAATTTGGGAAGTTGGGATCCCTGGGTGGCGCAGCGGTTTGGCGCCTGCCTTTGGCCCAGGGCGCGATCCTGGAGACCCGGGATCGAATCCCACGTCGGGCTCCCGGTGCATGGAGCCTGCTTCTCCCTCTGCCTGTGTCTCTGCCTCTCTCTCTCTCTCTCTCTCTCTCTCTCTGTGTGTGTGACTATCATAAATAAATAAATAAAAAATATTTAAAAAAAAATAAAAATAAAATAAATTTGGGAAGTTATAAATGGAGAAACAATGTGGGGGCAGAAAAGTGAATACATATTCAGGCTGATCATGAATGAAACATGAAGCATTCTTCCCAACTCAATTTCAACCAAGTCACTGATAATCTGTGTTTCAGTAATATGCTTGTTACCCACAAGAGGGCTCCCTGGGGGGGGAAAAACCACTTTAACCAAAATATTATAAAGTTTGGTCTATTTAGAACTACTTCAATGATGTACTTATTCATTGAAAAATACACTTGCAATGTTTTCTGAACAGCTTTTGAGCCCTATGTAAAGGAGCTTATGCTGATGTACTAAGAAGACCATTTACTCAGTCTATAATTTTTTAAGCTTAAAGCCAGGGATTATTCTTAGAATAGAATATATGGTAACCTATAATGATGGTAAACAATAAAGACATCACCTTCATAGCCATCTTCATTTTCTAGTTTTTCTCTCTAGCATCAGTTTATATACAGCTCATCTATTGGTTTTTACATTTATAGCCTAGCATATTCTAATGCCTAACCAACATATAGAAAGCACCTATACAAAAATGTTAAATTACTAACTTGTCCTCAGTGACCTTGCTGATGTTTAAGTATCCAAATCTGACATGGTCCCTCATTCCTTGGGACATCTGTCCATTGTTAATCTATTGGAAATGCAAAGAGGCAGGTCATTTGAGCCTGTCTCAGGGACCCTCCATGGAGAGATCATTTATGATTCAAAGTTACAATAGTTTTTCCCTACCCCTTCTTTCACTTGGCAGCTCTCCAATCATCTTTTATTCCACAAAAGTCCCTGGGTCTGTGTTAGCCTCTGGACAGCATTTAATTGCATTTCACTGGAGACATTCCGTTTCTGCAATCAGGGGGTTCCTCAGAGCAGCCCCAATGATGCATACTTATGTTCCCACTCTGACCCTGCTTATCTAAGAAGTGGTTCCTTATCCTTTATGGGCAGCAGTTAAATGCCATATTCTGGATGGAAGTGTCTGCACACCTAGTGCCATCCAGCAGTGAAGCCCTGTAGGTATGTTCCCTATGCAGTCGTTTGTCATAGACCTGGCTATACCTATTAGATTTCCACATCATATTTTATTTTTTTATTTTTTAAATATTTTTCTTTATTTATTCACATTTTAATTGGTGGCCCTGAACCTCCTATGTTCATTGGGTTAAAATGGCGTTGTTATGGGTTGACGATTTGTTTTTGGAATAATCTGAGTGGAGAAGAGCTACTTCATTGACCATAGCTGCCTACTCCCCACATCATGTGGTTACCTGTAGCAGAAGTGGCACTGACATATTCACTGTAGCTAATTCTGATATCATTTGTAGGAGCAAAGAAGATAATCCCCTGGCTTCTGAGAGCTCACATATCAGACGACAGATTAAATATGAGGATTGTATTACCTGAATGGGGAAAGAAAGTAACTGAACTGTACAAACTCATTTAGAAGTGTATGGATTCTGTGTTGCAATATATATTGATTGGCTATTGTGGGACTTAAAACCTTAATCTGTTTTGCTAACATAACAGCATGCAAAACTGTTGGGCATATAATTTACTGCCTATGCATAACACAGTACAGGGGAATGGCACTACCTATCTCAATTTTACAATCATTTGTTGCGCATCTGTTCTGGGTCAGGTCTCAGAAACGATTTACCAGGGGATTCACAGGTGAGTAGAATCCCCTTGGGCACTTTAACTGCCCTTGAGGTATTCAGAGTAGACTGGAGGAGAAAAAGGTTTATATAAGGAAATCAATGTGGACAGAGCAACATCAACAACTGACTGTATTCAGAAGAGCCCTATGGCCAGAGGTTGAGGTTTCTTCAAGCTTCAGGCCTGAGACTTCTATGATGGGGGATGGGGTAAGATTGGAAGTCAAGGAACTATATGGGCAGAGGTCATGACCAAGGGTCAATGCCCAAGGTCATTTTAAAGAATACTAAGCAGTAGTCATATGAAATTAACAACCACATCTACCACCATGTATCAGACTATCTGTGATTATACATTCCACACAAAAATGCAGGCTGCTTCCTCTCTGATGTTCTTAACCAAAGTCATCATTTGGTAGGAAAGCACAGAGTTGTTTCTGTCTCTAGAATGAGTCATAAACTATGTATGGTAGGCAGAATTTTAAGATGATCTCCATGATCATTGCCTCCTGGCATTATTCCTGTGAGTATGTTCCATATATGGAAACAGAGATTATCCAGGTGGGAGTAATGGAGAAATTGTAAGGAATCAGTGGCCTTACTTGTTTGAAGACAGGGAAGGCTACGTGAGAATGAATGCAGGTAGCCTTAAGGAGCTGAGTCAGTTGACAATCAACGAGAGAATGGAGATCTCAGTCCTACAACCACATAGAACTGAATTCTTCCAGCAGCCAGAATGAGCCTGGAATTGGACTCTTCCCCACTGCCTCCAGGTTAGAGCCCAGCCTAGAAGATACTGTGATTTTAGTCTTCTGGCCTGAAAGCAGAGAACTCAGTGAGGCCTGCTTGGACTTCTGACCTATGTAATTGGGAGATCGTAAACGGTATTGTTTAAAGTTGCTAAATTTGTGGTAAATTTGCTAAACAGGCACAGAAAACTTTTATATTATGTGTGGGCATGTTTGCACCATGACTAGATTTCATGTTATGTATTTTTACTTGTCAATTCCTTTACATGCACATTCTAAAGTGGCAGTGACATCTAAAGAAGAGTAATGCTGTCTTGTTTGTAGACAGATGATATGCCTGCCTCTCCATTGTTAAAGCACTTTGGCTGCTTTTTGGGAGGTGGGTCTTGTCTTGCCTGTGTGGAGACCGTTAGCATACAGATGTTAGGTAGCTGTCAGAAGTCCAGAAGACCATGGCCAGAATGTCCTGACCTTAGATTCAGTTCTATATCTTAAATTTACCCTTTGAAATCACTCAACAAAATGCACTTTAAAAATTCTTAGTTTTTATTTTTTTATAATTCCATATGACTTTGGTACATTTGTGCCTCCTCCTCTAGAAGAGTTGGTAATCTGCATAGTTTGTGTTTATTCAACTTATTTTTATTCTGTGGAATACTTGAAGTGGTTTTGAGAGCCCGTGAGGACAGTTCCATAAGTTTAATGCTTCCATAATAGACATTCCAGATGGCCTAACCATTTAGGACAGGAAATGCGAATGCCTGCCACAAGAATTTTTGGAAGTCCTGCCATTTTCTCAGGATATGGCTGGGATGTGGGCCAGACCCCCGAAGGCTCAGACTTCTGCTAATACCTCTTTTTCCTTGCTGGGCTGTCAGAACTAGAGGAAACAATTTTTATTTTTCCCATCAGAATGAAGTTATCCCATCAGCCTGAAACTTTCTGTAGTCATAGAAGTCTAGTACAGTATAGCTGCCCTTTCACTGGGGCTGGTTGATATGTCTTCTGAGTCCTCTCTCTTTTCAATTCTTGCAAAGTGTAACTCCTCCTCCCTTATGATCCTTCTTCTATCAGAGGAATGAACAAGCACCACTTTTCACTTTTGACCTGGTACTTTCTGTATATTTGAATCCATTCCATGCAGAGAAATTGGCCTTTGCCATCACTAACTTTTCCTTGCTCATCAACTAACTGGTATAATATAAGGGTTTCCCTTCAAGGCAGTCTGGCTTGCACTTGACTTAGCCAGGACAAGACTGTCAGACATTTAGACTTCCTTATTAAACTCTAGGTATAGGGATGCCTGGGTGGCTCAGTGGTTGAGTGTCTGCCTTTGGCTTAGGTCATGATCCCAGGGTCCTGTGATCGAGTCCCACATCAAGCTACCTGTGAGGAGCCTGCTTTTCCCTCTGCCTCTCTCTGTATGTCTCTCATGAATAAGTGAATAAAATCTTTAAAAATAAATAAATAAATAAATAAATAAATAAATAAATAAATAAAATCTAGGTATAGCCTCACAACTCCCCAGCCAGCATGGAGTTCTACTGAACAGTTCTGGCCCATCTGCCCTTCACAGTACCTGAAGCTCTATCCACTTGTGAAAAGTTCTTTTTGACATTGGTAGAAATTGTGGATCTTATTTTATTTTATTTTATTTATTTATTCATGAGAGACACAGAGAGAGAGAGAGGCAGAGACATAGGACAAAGGAGAAGCAGGCTCCATGCAGGGAGCCCAATGTGGGACTCGATTCCAGGACGCCAGGATCGCGCCCTAGCCAAAGGCAGATGCTCAACTGCTGGACTGTTGAGCATCAGGCGTCCCAGGAATTGTGGATTTTAAGAGCCTTGTTTTACTCTTTCATGGAGCAGAGAAGAAGAAAAAGGCTATTTGACAGAGCAACCTTCGCAAACAACATTGCCTTACAAACAGCACCTCAACCGAAGCACAGGGATGAGATTAGGAGGGGAAAAAAAGAGAACCTGGAGCTGCTGAGCTCCAACATGTGACTATCATACAACTTTTCTCCTTTTGCTAAGGTGTGGGGGTCGTGGGAGCAGGTGTTTGCTTTCCTATTTTACAGGTTGGGAAACTGAAGTTCATAGAGATTCGTCTTGCTTCTGAGCCCTTGGTGTCTCCCATCAGGTTAGATTATAAATGCCTATGAAAAAGAGGTCTCAGTTTCTTCCAACAGCTCTACATTCATTCATCTGATGAGTTATAAGGCTTTCTTTTAATCAATATCCACTCCCATTTTCCCCATCTCCCAAGAAGTCCCTGGAGTCCTTACGCAATTTAAAAAGAGCACAACTGAAGTGCTTAGGAATCTGTTGGTATCATGCAGTTAACTGAATGTAATTTAGTATCCCCAGCAGCTGGATTTAAAGATGGATTCATTTTGGTTAAGCTATTTGCTGGAAGAATATCTTCAAAATACTATTTGTATTTTTTGTCTTGGGGTATTTTCCTGGATTTTTTATTCTTAAGTCAGATTGTAGCTCTTCTTTCTTATAATCCTCAAAAAATCCTGCTACCTTAATGAATAATTATATGCAAAAGAAATAGGGCTCTGACATTAATAGTTAACATTAAGGGCAAGAAATAGTAAAGAAGCAAAAGGTATCATTACTTTGTAGTGTAAACCTCATTTTTTTTTCCAGGTAATGTGCAAAGATGGAACTGAGATAGAAACATAGTTTTGATTATGGAAAATTTATCTAGCCTATCTGAGCCTTAGTTTACTCATCTGCAATTTGGAACTGGTCCTGTTGACCTTAGGTCTACTGGTACTGTTGGCTGTGAGGATTAAGTCACATAATGAAAGTATAGAACTTTCCAGATCTCTTGCCCCATATTCATCATTAAATTTCAGTACCTGTTATCTTAGTTTCCACCCATGACCAATCAACAAAGTAACAATTCTTTGCTGAGCATAACCAGTGAGCTAGGTGCTTGGAGAAAAGAAAGAATATGTGAACCTCAACTTTGAAGAAATTTAATATTTTTAGAGACAAGATAAGCAAAAATCCCTGGGTCAGTTTCTGCCCCATCTCTCAGTATCTTAGTGAAATATCAGGTTCTCCGTCTCATTTCTGATTGGCTGTATTTTCTTCTGTGAGCAGCAGTTCCCACTGGTGTGTGAGGAGAAGGCCAACCTGAGGGGCAACGCCATTTTTCTCAGTGAAACCTGCCTTTACCATGCGCCCATGAGTTCCATAGTCAGTTCAGTGCATAATGGACACCCAGCAGAAAGCCCATAGTATACTCTATTAGGGTGTCCATTATAGTATTCCTTTGAGTGTGTGATTTTTTTTCTTACTAATTATGAAAAAGAGAAAAAAAAAACCTTTGGGACAGTTCCAAGAGAAAACATTTGTTACTACAATATTTAATCACTTGATTTCTCAACTAATGTTGAGATTCCTAAAGGCTTTCTTCAGGAACTTTCTCCCAAAGCAGATAGTTCCTCCATAAGATATTTTCAATATCCAGGTTTCAGGTGGCTTACCAAATTTGAAAGAGTCCTCTACAATGACAATAAATAAATTGTACAGAATCTAGGGTAACCACATGTAAATAGAATTGAAGCAGTTAAGCAATGAAATTCTAGTTAAGTCAGCAATAAGAGAAGGTTACTTTCCTATCTTTTTGCTCATCCTTTCCATTTTATTTTTCTTCTTTTAGCCATGAGAATGCTCACTAGTGCAATACCCATGGAAATAACCATTAAGACAATCAAAGCAATGGAAAAGATACTTTAAGACAATAATCAATTCAATCTCTCTCTCTCTCTTTCTTTTTTTGCCTCCGAAAAAAAAGAAGATTCATAATACACACAATCCTGTAACCACTCCCATGAAAATAATTCATGGATATTCCAATGTGAGTTTATGAAAGGAAAGAAGATATTGATAGAGTCTGTTTTCATTGCATCCCTAGCTAATGCTAATAAAAAAATAGAATAGAAATAATACTTATCATTTTGCATTTTTACTGTGTGCTAGAAAGTGATGTGATTTATATTTGTTAACTTCTAAAATTCTCACTACTCTATGAATATCCCATTCTACAGGTGAGGAAACTGAGGCATGACAAGGTTAAGTAACCTGCCTAAGATTATACAGTGTAAGACTGCAGAGCTGGGCTAGGCACTGTTCCTGGTCCAAGTAAGTGCAGTTTAAACATAATTCTTTAATGACATACGAACATGGAAAATGAGTACCATGCCATACTAGTATATCAACAAAGAGGCAAGAATGTAAACAGGGACCTGAGCTGTCTACTGCAGACCTGTAAGGACCCATGTGTGTGCAGAGTTAACTCAATATGTAAACAAAACCAGGTCAAGGTCACCAGAAGAAGATTGGATGCAGCTAGAAAAACTCTCCTGCCATTTTGAGGGCACTAAATCTAATATGTTTCTCCTATCTGTGACAGATTTCCTATTTTACACTGTGAACTTCTTAAGAGAAGGAGCCATGAACATCCTTCAAAAGTTCTCCATCAATAAATTATGAGCTCCTTTAGGTTAAAGATTACACCTTAGTCATCTCTTATTATCTCTTTCCTTCAAATCCAAGACTAGTGACATGCATGAATGACACATATTAGATGGTCAGCAAATGGTAGATGAAATGTTGAATGCCTGTGATAGGCTTGAGAATATGAAAGATTTTGCAAACATTTAATTTTTTGATAAATCAAGGAGCATGGGAGGTACACTTGGGGAAATCACAGTAACTGTCTTTCACCAAGTTCTTTTATTGCTCTCCCTGACTCACATTCTTGATTATGGTGAGCTTTGTGGCTGTAAAAATGGGCATAGTATATAAATATTTAAAGAAAACATAGAGAAAAATAAGTTGTAAGGTGATTAATGGAGTTAATTATCTAATTATATAATAATGGAGCATTATGTCAAAAGTACTTCATTAAAAACAGAACAATTACCTATAATTAAATTTTAAATTTGATTGAAGAATGTTGAATTCATTATTACATTGAGGAGTTTCTAGGATCATTTCATTCACCTATTACTTCTGTTTCTTTGAGGGTGATGCTTCATTTCATTTGTAAACATTTCTTTTCATTTTAATAAAAATTTGTATTGTAAAAATATTCAACCAAAGACAGAATCCACTACAGAGAAGTTACACTGTTAGAGGATAAAAGATTTCTTCATTGCTAGAAGAAGCAGTCTTGGGGTTAGTAGCTGGCTATGGCTATCTCACTAAGGAACTCTCTGTTTATCATTATCTCCTCTAAAATGGGAATGCATGGGAAGAAATGCCCAATACTTTCCACTTGAGAAAGTAGAGATACTCCAGTAACCACTGAGACAATAGTAGGGTATGAAAAAGTACAGTTCTTAACCTTCAATGAATACTCTTATGTTAATACACGGTGAGGTACACTGTGTATTTGACCCTTCCAGATCCTTTACTCCTTTACTAGTTTTCAGGTTTCCCTGGAAACTGCTTATCTGTAACCTACTGAGAATTGGTAAATAAGAAGTAATTATGACATGTCCAGTCACAATAGTGTGGGCAACCATCACCGCCAAGGGCAAAAACATAGGAATCAGAAGACCTTTACTCCCAGCTATCCCCTAAGTGTCTCAGCCAATGTACAACTTCTCTTATTCTGAGACTTAAGAAGTCTTACAACAGTGAGAGGAGAATACCTTCTTCTCCACTTCACAGGGTTGCTCTGCTATCAAATGAGTGATATATACGACACTGTAATCTTAGAACCTGCATAAGTTATCAGATCAATAAGATCTAACCCATAGTTGCCTTGTCCTGGACACCAGGACACTAGATAGCTTGATATGGATCCTTCTCAAATGCTTAAGGTGTAAGACACATGTTACATTTTTTAAAATTCCAATTTCCATCAAGAATTATCGATGACTTGGAAAGAACATTGATTTTTCTGGTGGTGTTTACATGCATGCTTTCTTCAGCCATTAGTGGTCCTCATAGAATTGATAGCTTTTTGAACCGTGTCAATGAGATTATTGATTCTTGGAAGGACCCTAATCTAGGAAAACTTTTTAAATGTTTGCTATTGGCTTTTATTAACATATAATGTAGCAACATGATTGAAAAATTCAAGTATTGTGTGATTGCCTGGAAATCTCAAAGTAAAAATCAATGTAGCTAATCTATTTAATAAGTCATGAAATACACACACACACACACACACACACACAAAGTTGGGGGAAGTCTAGTAAGGTTCATTGTCAAGAAGGTAATTTTGTGTGAGCATACTTTGTTGAGCCAGCTAGCTTTCTAGCCAATTGTCTGCCTTTACATGCCCAGCTATGTTAGCAAAATCTAAAACACTAGCCTCTGTGGCTCTTGTAGGGCCTCCTTATCCCCACTTCTGGCCCATCTTTCCCTGCTCTGTTGCACAAAAGTTTCCATTCCCTCCATCTCCTTACTATGTAGCTTCTTCCTCTAATAACCCAGCAAATTGGAAAACACTATCAGTTCTTTATACTTCTGCATGAAGTATGTGCCTTACCATCAGGAAAGAAATAAGAGCTATGATATCTTCATGAACATGAGCTTAACAATGGCTTATCATGTCCAGGGAACCAAATATGGAAAATTCACATACAATAATTTTAAAAACCATGATAACTAGCATTTAAATATCCAGAGTGATAGTGAAACAGACACAAGGTGCTACAGGGCACAGCTTACTAACCACAAAATTAACAACCAAAAGAATGACCCACAACGGTCTCACTCCCTCCAGCACACACTTTTAATTAACAGAAACTTGTTCACCTCTTTTTCTTCATATCCAGAGAGAGTGAACCACAATGTGTCTTTAAGTAGTCATATCTTTTTAAAATGTTTTTTTAAATGTTTTTAAAAATGTTGATATGGGCAGAAGAAATTAAAATGTAGCACAGACAATAATCTAGTCACAGTGAGGAAAATCTCCCAAGTAATAATTTTGGAATTCCTACTAAGTTACCAAAAGGAGAAAAACCAAATTCCATTTCTCTTTACAAATCCATTTATCTCTAGTCCTATGGAAAAGAATGAAATATGCTATTAAGGTAAATAAATCCGAGTGCCCCTTGGTGATAATAGAGCCACAAGGGGAAATAAAACGGGGCAAAAAAAATGGGATCACTTTTATATCCAAATTTCAATATGGGTGGCTAAAGGGTAGCTAGTGGTTACAATGCTCTGATTTTCAGAAAAGCCTATTGGGGCAATCTTCAAAGTCTTAGGGAGTTAATCTGAGCTTTGGGCATCTTATTAATAAGAAGATAACAAGGTATCCACCAAGGAATGTCTCTTTTCATCATACAGTGTCTTTCGAAGTGTTACCTAATCCACACACACACACACACACACACAAACACACACAACATATATGCCTTTAGCAATATTAGCAACCTGGACAAGAGGTGATTAAAGGCTACAATCATAGGGTAATAGGAGTTGGCCAGTCTGATCATGATTGCCAAGGCAAATACAATGTTGTCCATGTTTTTTCATTGTGGATGGATAGATAGATAGATAGACAGATAGATAGATAGTATATACTACCTATGTACAGATACAGGTATCAATACACACTGTTTTCAGTGTGAAGATGTAGAAGAAATCTAGCTTGATATGGATCTTTCTCAAATGCTTAAGGTGTAAGACACGTTACATTTTTTAAAATTCCAATTTCCATCAAGAAATTGAAATCTAGGTTTTGTGCATGGACACATATTAAATTCTCCTCTACAAAGTATTCTTCGCCACCACCCTTACTACAAAACAGAGAAAGCTGTAAAACTACCTGCATCCTACCCTCGTTGCCATCTTTGTACAAGTATTTATCAGCTACAGAGAGGCTAAGGGAAAATTCCAGCAGTCCTGGTGGTTAGAGGGAAGGCTTGGTTGGGCGTGTGAGGCATAGCCTCGTGCAGACATACCCTAGTAAGGGTGACTGCTTTCTGAGATCATATGAGACCATTGTGGATAATGATCTCCCTGAAAAGCACTCTACTACTGCACTCTAGACCTTTCATTCTCTTCTCCCTCCGATACCTGAAATCCAGTCATTCAGATACCTTTCCTTTGAGTGGTGCATAGTACAGGGGAGGGACAAAAAGGCATATTCCTGACAAGCTGCCAGTGATTACTCCATGAGAAAATTCTGCCATTATGGAGGAAGCAAAGCTAGTGAGAGTCAATCACAGCTGTGACCTACAGGGTTCTTTATCTGCCACAAAGGCATTAACTAGAATTAATTTTGTAATAAAAATTATAATACATATTGTGAGGTGATTTATGCAGTGTTCCATGCCTCTCCTTTATCACATTTAATCTTCATAACACTTTTATAATACAGGAGTAGTTTTGCTCATTTTGCAGATAGAGCAACCAAAACTCAGAATATAAGGGCCTTGTTTTAAATTACCCAGTTTATTGATGGCATAACCAAAAATAGGACTCGAATATTTTAATCTAATCTTATTTTCCATAATCCTAGAAATGTTGATTAGATGGCCTACATTCTAGTCCTGTATGGATTCCAGATCATTGCTTGGCTGCTTACCCATTCTTTGATTCTTTCCATATTTAGCAAGAATAAGACGAGACAGATAAGCACTAAGTTGGTTTTCTTTACCCACATTTTCATTTGGGATCACCTAGCCTACCAAGAAACCAAAAGCTAACCATTCTGATTTCTCTGAAGCCAATGGACATTCTCTAATAGAAATCAAAGACCTAACTTAAGGGAATGATATTCTTTTGGGAGGATGTCAGGAACAACCAGCTGGTCAAGGATTGATGACTACAGCATTTTTAATAAGGTTTGGAAATAATATGAGCAATTTATTTTGAGTAAGCAATAAATAATTTAAACATTTCATTTATTAACTACTATTTACAAGAAATTCAGTGAGACATTTGGAATCAGATATTAATGTAAGATGCCCACAGTGAGTGAAACCAAACAATTAAAATTAATGTAATACGGTTGCAGTACAGGTATATATAAATGAGATTTCTATGTAGGGATTTGCCAGAAATTTTACAAAAGAGTTAATATTTGAATTAGATATAAAATTATCAGGAATAATTTCCAATTAGACTTGGGTGTGGAACTAGAGACATCTAGGCAGGGAAATAGCATTTGCAAATGTGAGGAAAATATGTATGACTGTAGCTTAGTAAACAGATTCAGAAAAGCTCAAAAGATGATGCTAGAAAAGTAAGTCAGGGCTTGATTGTAAGGTACTTTTTTTGCTATGCCAAAGGGCTTAGAATTTATCCTAAAGGCAATAGAGAGCTAGCAGAGTTTAAAAGGACATACCATCTTAATTTTAAAAATGAATAAACTTTGCATAGAGTTCATTTTTTAATCAACATCTGGAAAGTTTCCAAAGTCTCAGTCATGTTATCTTCTCAAAACAAAGATATATCATTTAGATAATGAGCACTGCTAGTTGTGCCAACCAGCCAGGTTTGGATAATCATAGAGTACAAGGATTCACATATACAATCTTGAGCCCAACTGTTCAGTGTCTCTCAAAAGCTATTTTGTCAATAAGAAAATATTGCACAAAAAAAAGAAAAAAAAATTGCAGATGTGACCAACAAGAGGGGAAAAGAATCACTAACACACTTGAAGGAGAGAAGTTTAGGAAGTAAACTCTAAGGGAAATCACTGTATGAATGCATTTAAGGGACTTCAGGAAGGGGGAATGACCAAAGACTGATTTTTACAACCAACTGTCCATCTGTAATACTCCTTAAAGAATAGACAAAAAGTACAACAGAAAGAAAGTAGAAATGGTTTGATTCCATAATGCTTTTGTACCCAAGCTTTCAAAGCTCTTAGAAATCTTTCTTTTTTTTTTTTTTTTTAAGATTTATTTATTTATTTTAGAGTGAGAGAGAGCATGAGCATGGGGAGGTAGAGGGAGAGTGAGAACCTTTAGCAGACTCCTTGCTGAGCGTAGGAATCAATGCTGCCCTGGGGCTCCATGGTGCCCTGGGGCTCCATGTAGGGCTTGAGGTCCTAAGATCCTGAGATCATGACTTAAGCCAAAATCAAAGTCAGAAGCTTAACCAACTGAGCCACCCAAGCGCTCCTCTTAGGAATCTTTTTAAGAAGACTGAAGACTTCAAACAAAGACCAGGCAGCCCCCAAAAGGGCAATTCTAGTAGAAGACTACAGGGTTGTCATTCTCCAGGGCAGGACACTCAACCCCTCTTAGGCAGACAGCAGTCTTTGCTCACCCTTTGAACAGTTGCCCTACAAGCAGCTCAAGGGCTTTCTTTAGGCTCAGTCCATAAGGCCTGTGTTGTGGGATCTATCTAGTCCCTCTGGGTTCCCAGAAAGAGGAGTGAATGAGTCATGACTCAAGAAAGAAAAGGCTTCTAATATTTCAACTTCAGGTCACAACTATGCATAAAGAACACAGAGGGGAAAAAAAACAAAACAAAACATCATTCTGACCCTTCTTACATATTTCCTATGGGCTAGCAATTTAGACATAAATACCCAGTTGTTCTAGAAGGTCTTGCTTTTGGAGGGTACCTAGATACCAGGAAAGCCATGGATGCTTCAGAGACCTCCAGCAGATAAGACCATGAAGTAGGGGAGGTGTGAGGTTGCTGCTGGGAATCATGCTTACTTCAGCATTACCACAAGCTCCATAACCTAGATGAGAAAAAAAAAATTTAAAAAGACAAAAATGATTTTACTGACCCAGTGTTCCCTCTCAGGCTGCAGCCTAGTCTTTGGCAGATCCTTCTCATGCCAATTTCTTTAAAAAAAAAAAAAAAGATTTAATTTACTCATGAGAGAGAGAGCGAGAGAGAGGGAGGCAGAGACACAGGCGGAGGGAGAAGCAGGCTCCATGCAGGGAGCCTGACGTGGGACTCGATCTCGGGTCTCCAGGATTGCACCCTGGGCTGAAGGCGGTGCTAAACCGTGGAGCCACCTGGGCTGCCCTCATGCAAATTTCTTTCTTTTTTTTTTATAATAAATTTATTTTTTATTGATGTTCAATTTGCCAACTTACAGAATAACACCCAGTACTCATCCCGTCAAGTGCCCCCCTCAGTGCCCATCACCCAGTCACCCCCACCCCTTACCCTCCTCCCCTTCCACCACCCCTAGTTCGTTTCCCAGAGTTAGGAGTCTTCATGTTCTGTCTCCCTTTCTGATATTTCCCACATATTTCTTCTCCCGTCCCTTATATTCCCTTTCACTATTATTTATATTCCCCACATGAATGAGAACATATAATGTTTGTCCTTCTCTGACTGACTTACTTCACTCAGCATAATACCCTCCAGCTCCATCCACGTTGAAGCAAATGGTGGGTATTTGTCGTTTCTAATGGCTGAGGAATATTTCATTGTATACGTAAACCACATCTTCTTTATCCACTCATCTTTCGATGGACACCGAGGCTCCTTCCACAGTTTGGCTATTGTGGACATTGCTGCTAGAAACATCTGGGTGCAGGTGTCCCGGCGTTTCATTGCATCTGAATCTTTGGGGTAAATCCCCAACAGTGCAATTGCTGGGTCATAGGGCAGGTCTATTTTTAACTCTTTGAGGAACCTCCACACAGTTTTCCAGAGTGGCTGCACCAGGTCACATTCCCACCAACAGTGCAAGAGGGTTCCCTTTTCTCCGCATCCTCTCCAACATTTGTGGTTTCCTGCCTTGTTAATTTTCCCCATTCTCACTGGTGTGAGGTGGGATTTCATTGTGGTTTTGATCTGTATTTCCCTGATCCTCATGCAAATTTCTTAAAAAGGTGTTCTACTTTCCATCTAGTTTCTTTCCCTTCCATTCACTACTTAGTGTATTTTGCCAGAAGTGCCTTATCAGGTTACCATGACCTCCATGCTGTTAAAGCCAATGACCTTTGACCATTTCTTACCTTACTAGACCCTTTTGTATCACCAGATGTTATACTTCCTTCCCTTTGTTTCATAGTAATAATAATAATAGCTAATATTATTGAGTTTTGAATATTTTCCAGGCATTGTGCTATGAAAGAATTAACACTGTTTTGTTTTGTTTTGTTTTTTTCTTTCCGGACATGTGAATTTGGCATATTCCGTAATGACTAGGGTATCCATTATACAGTGGGAGTTGAGTGACGAGTCCTCTCAGGGCTCTGTATACCTGCAGATCCTGGATACCCTCTTGAAAGGTACATCACCATTTCTAAACCCTGTCTGCTGGTTGTGCCAAGGCTCTGATCGTATTCTCCTCTCTGCCTGGGTATCTTTGGGAAAGAGTCACAGGCTCCAGATAAAGGCCTCAGAAAATCAGAGAGCAACTCATCAGGCAATCAAAGATGCAGGCATAGCACCCCAGACCTATGACAGGAGATTATTTAGTGACTTCCTGCATTCTTTTCCCATTCTGCTTCCCTCTATGATAACCTTTGCTCTGAACTTTGTGTGTCTACACTGAGAATAGGCAAAGCTAAGGCCATAAGGCCACTACTTTACACCCAACTTTGATTCCATTCTAGGAAGCAAGTGCTATATAGCTAGTCCAGGAATAAGTCAATAAGGCCCAACCATAACAGAAATGGAGCATGTTTGTTGATGTCAGTGAGTTGCTGATAGAAGAGAAAGTAATAACTAACTCAATATATCGAATGACTATGGGTCTGGTACAGATATGCAGCCAAAGCCCTAAACCTCTAAGGCCATACTGTAACCACACATACCTCCACAAGCTCTGGGGTCTCCCTGTGTAATGAAAGGTGGTTTCTTTACAGATTTCATTAGCATGGATAATAACTTGCTAATGTGTTTGTTATATTGTATTCCAATCTTTTTCATTTTTTCTCTCTCTTGGCCTCTCATGGTATTTACTGGAAATACCTTCAAGTCCAACAGAAATAAGATTTCATCAAGGTTTTTTTTTTTTCTATTTAAGGACATTACTTATCCAGAGTGGTAATATATTCCCTCCCCAAATTAATGCATTGATGTGACCATATTAATTCCCCCTTCAGTTCTTTTTTTTTTTTTAATAGCAGGAAAATAATGAATTCAAGGGAAATCACTCTGCATAAAATGCCAGAAGTCCTTGGACCCAAAGATAAGAATTTTGCAAGATTTCCTTCTGAAGAGTCAACTCTTCTGCTCACTACACATATGGGTGCAATCAATTGAGGTCTCAAGATGGTCAACATGGATAGTAATAAGAGCTTCCTTTGTTTGGTTATCTCTCATGGGTTATGCCCTGGTATATGAACTTTGAGGACCGTGTCCCACAGGCTCTTCATAACAACTCTTCCAGGTCAGTATTATCAGCCCTATTTTATAGATAAAGAAATTGAGCTCAGAAAAATTGAAGAAAATGTCTAAGATCACACTGTTGATAAGAAGGAGAATCAGTGTTTACGTTCATGTCTGTCTTCCTCCGAAGTTCTTGTTTCTTGTGTGATGCTATCTCTGTATTCATGCTTCATAGTTGTTGTCTACGTTTAAAGTGCGTGGTCTCAGCTTGGAGGGAAGAGTGAGCTAGACACATACCAAAAAGTAATTAACTGGGCAACCAGATGAGTAGTAGTTTAGAGAATCAAAAGAGCTTTGAGAACTGCAGTAGCCAGAAGTAAAGGTTGAACAAAACCTGTTGAACATGGCTATTGCCTTTGTGACCAGAGTATGACTGTTAACTGAATTAATTACAGGATGAGTGATAGTGTTCATAATCACTGCATATTTACCATACTCTTGAGCTTTGTCAGAAACATTGCAGTCTTTCCCTCAAATTTGAGTGAAAAATATGTCAACTGCATTAGAAATAATAGCCCTGGGATTTTTTTTTTTTTTTGTACTAGTTCTTAAAATTGGCTGCATTTGGAATTACCTATTGTGTTTCAAACAGTGTTCCTAGGCCACCATGTATACCAATTATTTGAGAATCTCTAGGGAGGGGACCCAAGCATCAGTAATTTTTAAAACACTCTAGCTGATTGCAGTATGCAGCCAAATTTGAATCTCAGTTATAGAATATTTTGTCTTCCAATGCAATATGATATGAAGTGCCCTGGGGTAAGGGCCAATACCTGAAAGTTCATGTTACACCACTTTACTTTTATGAAAGATTTAACATCGATACCTGTTTTTGCTAACTGAAAGAAATTCAAATGTGCTTTTTCCTTTTACGAAAAAAGGCTAAAAGTGAAAATAGTGTTCAGCATTTGTTTAGTAGCAAGCTGTTATAGAGGCAGCTCGTAGCACGAGCAGTGACAGTGGCACCACCCAGCTCTTTCCTCTGGAATCACACTCAGCATCTCAGTTTCAAGCTGCCAAGGCTCTGAACTGTCTGTGAGCATGTGTGTTTTATCTCAATTTATTTTGTGATTCTGTTAGCAAGATGTGTCCTAAGATATCTGAAAAACCCAAGAAAGGTTATTTTTTGGGTTTGAGAATGCTCAAAAAAATGTCCATAAAATTTAATGACAGTTGCGCCTTTGTTTTTACCATTATGGCTTATGAAAGATTTCACAGGAATGCTCTACTTTCAGATAGCAGGGGAAACTTGTATAGGGTAAAAATTTATTCAGGAGCTTTAGAGACCTGGAAACTGAAGAATTTGGATAAAGGTGACTTTTCCTCAAAATATAATCTGTGGCACATTTTTGTGACAAAGGAGCCACAATTAGTGACTAATTAGACATATTAGTAAGAATTAAATATGTGAAACACAGGACCCATTGTCAAATACATTTGGGAAATGCTGGGTTAAGCACATAGGTGTTTGTTGTTGTTGTTATTGCTTTAACCTCAGGCCTTTTCAGAGCCTTTAAAATTCTAGCATGGACTATAACTATCAAAAAGAGGATCTAGTATGTAGTGCTTTCTAAATGTATTTCTGTATATATTTACATTTGGTATAACTAGTGTTTCACGGAACACATTCTGGGAATGTCGACGAAAGGTTAATAAAACCAACCACAGCTTACAGAGGTCTAGGCAGTCTATGGGTTGCTTGGAATATAATACATTGTTTGATTTGATCCACACAATAATACTACGATTAGGTATAAGCACATGCATTTTATGGATGAGGAAATTGATGCTCTAGTGGTTAAATAATTTGCTTAAGTTCACACAATAATTAACAAACCTAGAATTCAAATCAGGTCTTATGATCATTGCTACAGTAACATTTCTTTGTGTGAACAGCTTCTACAAACGATCATGAAGTCCCTTGACACTCTAGGTCCAGCTAACTAGCGATTACTATACTCTAGAAATACTGACCACCTGACTGTGGCCAAGGACTTTGTACTCTTTTAAGCAGTTCAATGTTGACATTAATTTTTTTATTAAAAAAAAAACTCTTGGAATATGTGTTAACTGACTAAATATACTTTGTGTCTATTGCCAAAACTGCCCACAATTGCCTTTGGCTTCCCTTTTACTTCCCTGAGAAACCCACCCTCCATACCCATGCCTCACATCCCCTCTTCTGCCTCTCAGAGCTCTTAAGTTTTAGGTAGTGTCTTCAAACAAGCAAGCATTGCTGACACGGACTCTTTTTTTTTCCTCTAATGATTGAATGACTATGCAGGGTACTGTGGGAATATGCATGAAAGCTTAATTATATTTCCTGCCTCGCTGAGTGAATGTGGGATAGAGAGATGGCTCTGCCTTTGGTGTAAAACAGCGCAGAGATCAGATCGGTTCCCCTGCATTTGCACATGACTGATAATCAGTTCTCCCCATAAACAGGCAGACAGATGAAGCCAGTTATCTGAAAAGGTGTCAGCATCCTGTTAGCATCTGCATCTGTCTTGACTTTATACTCTCATAGCAAACTTAGCAGCAGGCTGAGCAACCCAGGTCTTCTCCTGATGTGGACAAAAAAAAAAAAAAAAAAAAAATGATGCTGTCTGGAAGTAGTCAATACGAAAACACTTCATTTTTTTTTTTAATCACAAGAGAATCAGCTGCTACCATGAACTGCTTTACCAGATTACCAGAACTTATGTTTTTTAAGTGCCCAAACATTAAGCACATTCAACATTTTCCGGTTGAAATCTCTCAACACACAAAAAACACTTTCTTGGTGCAACATTCATATATTGACAACCAACTATGTTCAAGGCACTGCAACGATTACTAGGGACAAAAATAAGGACAGGAAGTTGGATATTACATGAAGGCTCAAAAGAATATCCTTCTGGTAAGACGCAGATTTTAATCACTGGCCTCACCGTCACTTCCAGTCTAACTGTTCGGAGTTGGCCTCTCAAGTGCTCAGCTGTGGTCTATCATAGGTGAAGCTGTTGGATGTGACCCTGAGAAAAAGAGGTGTTTTTGTAAGTGTACTACCATTCATGTCAAAAAATATCCCTCAGGTGCCGACCATCTGCATACAGCACACTTTGGTCATGGGCCATGCTACGTTAAATAAAACATGGCCTTCTAGCTAACACAAACTAATCAAATCGTGGATAGAGGCATATACAAAGGGCAGTGGGAACATCAGAGCAATGCCTACATTCAAATAGTCATATGTTTATGCAATCTCCAGGTATTCTGTAAGGGCAGAATGGTACATTGCAACTGAAATCAAATTAAGAGGGGTCCAGAGAACCCTCTGATATGTTCCTATTTAAATTAGTGCAGCTTCTTCTATCGGAGAAAGAACTGACATCATTTCCATTCAATTGTGTGCTCACCAGCCTCCTTAATACAACTTCAGGGATTCAATGTTTCCCAATAGACAATGCAGGTGTCACTTCTGAGAAACGTGCACACTCTGTTAACAGTAAAGGTGGCAGCCCAATTCTGGAACTATAATTGGAGCTTTTCTTCTCCATTCCAGTTGCATGATTTTTCTTTCTCTTCAGTGACTTCCCTAACTTTATAAATGAATACAAAGGCTCAGCCTCATGCTGCAGCAACGATATTTGCTTAATCCCTTTAGCCATCTGTAGAACAGGAGTAATACACTCTATCAATTCATCAGTAGTGTGTCAGCGTGTCTGTGTGTGTGTGTGTATGTGTGCATGAGGGCATGATGCAGACAGTACATCCAATGAAACCCACCTGAAAGCACATTTGTGTTTATTTAAAGGTTTCAGTGATAGAGGCAAAGCCCTGGGTTTTGAATGTAAAATAATCCTCAAAGTTGGTATTCTCGTTGCCCACTTGCACACGAATGTGGTCATTGATCGTTAATTTTGATTCTAAGTGTACAATGACATATGCTTAAGAAAGTGTACTGTATGTAATTCTAGAATTTGCTTTAGCCAAATTCAAATTCAATGTGGTGTTAACTCATTTGTTTTTCATTAAGTTCTTTATTAACAGCCAAATCCCTTGATTATTACACTTCTCTGAACTTTCTTGTTAATCTTACTTACAAGTCACATAATGCCTGAATACATTTCTCTGAAATGTTGTTGAGATAAAAGAGCTGACAGTGACAGTAATTAACTTCTAAATAAATATTAAAATGAGAGGGCATTGTAAATACCCCCAGCGCAACAGATACATGCCTAAGTCCCTAGGACATTAGGCAGCCAGTCTGTCACCATTTGAGCTGGGGGCAGTTCTGCCCCTGATTTTGGAAGATACTCCTTTATACTATTTACCCTACTTAGTCTCTTTTTTTAGTCTTCAGTTTTAGCTAAAATACATATTTTATAGTTTGCTTTTCACACATTTGGCCTCTTAGCCATATGTTCTTCCATCCAATTCTCCACAGCTTATTTGCATATATAAAGTTTCCTTAGGTAGGAACCAAATTCAATGGTTCCGTTTTCCCACCTCCACATTGCAAGGGATCCTTGCACACAGCTGGCTGGAAACCCAATTGGTGCACCACATGTCTATGTTGAATTGAGGTACATTTGTTCATAAGATATTCATCTCAAATCTGTCAAACAATAACTGTGAAAGTGCCATGTGATTGGCTGTCTGTGCCACAGCAAAGCAGACATCACACCCATCTTCGTGTGATGTCTGGCATCCGACTGATGAGGCTGAAATACTAGCTGTGACCCTGATTACAAGAGTAACTCTGGACATGTTACTTAACAACCAAGTCTTAATTTCCTCACATGTGAAATGTGAAAAAAAACAATACTTCTCTGATAAAGGCACGTGGTTCTTAAATGACATAATACAAGTGAAGTACTTCGGTCAGGGCTTGGCAAGAGCTCAAACTTCACAGATATTACAGTCTTTATCAGAAATTCAGATGGCAGATATTGGGGCTGTGATGCTTTAGAAAGCATCCTGTAAGAGGTAGATACAGAGTGGCTTCAAAAATTTAGATTTACCTGGATATTTTGTTTGGTTTCAATTTGGTAACAACAGTGAAAGCAACAGAGTTGAAGCTGTATTCCTAAAGGAGTCTTATCTTTTAGCTCCAGGGTCTTGTCTGTAGGTACAATGTGCTGTTTCTCTCTGACCCTCCTCTATAACCAGCACCCATCAGCAGAACAGGTGTGACAGGTGCATGGCCAGCAGCACCTTGTCTGTTGTTAGTTTTGTTACCCACATGGGAGTGGGTGGCTCCAGAAGGTAAATGTCAAAATCTTGTTTGAAAAAGAAGTTAACTCAAAAAATAAAAAGCAAAAGAACCACTTTCTGAATAGGTTACATACAAGAAGAATGAGCATATACGAGGGCAGCACAAATATGGAAATTAAAGGGAGCTAAAAATATGAAAGATGAGAATGCAGAGTAACAGGGCAGATAGATATGCACACTCAGGGTATCATGGAAATGACCATGTGTGATGACTGCTTGCTTTTCACGTGTTCCTGAGTATGGGTTTCAGTGGGTAGATCAAGATACCTAAAGGGGTAAACCATACTCTGTTACTCTGTACCTTTGAACTTATCTGACCCTATAGGTCAGGGAGTTTAAGAGTAATCCATTGGAAGAACTTAGCCATTTTAAATAGTGTGCATGTGTATGTGGTTTATTTGAAGATTGTGATGCTGAAAACAAAGCAGACAGAACTGGCTAGAGGTCACAGGACCTCCTCTGTCTTGTTGAATAATAGCTTAATTAATCCAAACCAGGACTTGCCGGAACAAATAAGCACATAGATTGATGAATGCACAGACCATATAGCATGCAGGGGGAAGGGGCATGCTGGCTGTGAGGTTAACTCAGCTTCAGTCCTGGCACTGCCACTAATCACTGTATGATACTGAGGAGTGGTTCTTAAGGGTGGTCCTGGACTGGCAGCGTCGGCATCACTTTGGAATTTGTTAGAAATACACATTTTCAGGCCTTACCTTACCTACTGATTAAGACCCTTTGGAGGTGGGGCCCAGCAATGTTTCAACAAACTTTCCAGATTATTCTGAAGTACAGTTAAGTTTGAGAACCATTTTAAAGTGATTAAGCATTTGTGAATTCGCACTTATTTGTCTTTATTTGCACTGCCCTCACAGCTCACTTTGTACTTTATCAACATGAAATCAAGGAGCTCACTAGAATCAGAAGTTTTCAGCCACAGATAAAAATATCTCTTGTCATCTATTTCCTGGACTTGACGTCCTTCTACTACATCTAGATCCCCACAAGGGAAAAGTGACTAGTATACGGGGCTCAGAATCTTAAAGGGCTCTGTGGAAAATGTATGCTCAGGTTTTGGAGAACATTTTGTTCCTTCCTTTTGAAAGGATGATGACAACACCTTTGGAGTCTTTGTGATTAGCTAGAGCCAAGGTTTGCCACTTTTAAGGCAGAAAAAGCCTTCCTTCTTTTTCCTTTCAGAGACCTATTAAGGAGCTATTTTCAAAGCTAATCACATAGATAAAGCCAACAGCAGTACTATGATTGATACTTCACTCATTCAGAACACACATCTGAATTCTAGTAATTGGACCTTAGATTAATCTAGATCATAGTCTAAAGACTGACAAGAAATACAAACAAGACTTTTGTTTAAGTTAAAATGTATAGAGTTGCAACTCTATTTTTTATTTCTCTTTGTATTTTCTCTTTAAAGGAGAAAATATTCTTTTAGACATGCAGTTAACAAGGCTTGGAAGATGGTACCAGGGACAATGGAAACAAGAGCTGTCACACCTGCTCTGGCTGGGGCCACTTCAGCACAATGTCAGGTCTTGGGAGAGACCAGCTTCTTCCAGAAGGAAGTCAGACTGACACTTTTCAATCACATAGCTCTCTCCTGTCCTTGCCTGGGATTTATTTCTCCATCTATCTTCCAATCTTGTTCCTCTATATTCAAATAGTTTCCCTGCCTAAACTGCAATGTTTATGTGCCACCATTTATAATTTTTCACTTCTCTTCCAACATTTTTTCTCTTCCTTGTGTCATAAGCCTCCCTATTTTTCTTCACTGTTATTCCATTCAATCTTGTTTATAATTTATTCTGTAAATGTGCTCCTGTGCTAACCTTATATGAGATGTCATTTCTGTGATGATACTAAGGGCAACCATTCAGGAAATATTATTTCTGATTCTCTTTGACCACCTCCCACAATTTATTTTACGTAATGTTGATTAATTTGTAATCAGCACTTTAAAAAGCAGCATTCCATCAACAGCATGGAGAAAGAAATGCAATTTGAGATCATTTTGCACTGACACACATTCTTAAAATAAAGAATTAAATGTGCTGAAAGCCAAATAATGGAGGTGCCTTTCCAATGAAGTAGAAGTTTTATTTTCAGGTCCTTTATAATTTTTCTCATTTTTCATGGTCTGCTCACTTCATCCTTCAATATCTACAAATAACCTTGTACAATAAATGTGGTAAAATAGTCCATTGTATTCTATACAAAGAATTAAAATTCACCCATTCTGTGAGCTCTTGCATAGTACCTTCTAGGAGATCATAAGCCACAGAGCAAAGAGCATTAGACAAGAAATAAGAGGGCAAAGCTTCTTTTCTGCCCAGCCTCTTTACTTTCTGGGTGAATGTGGATGACTATCTCACCTATATAGATTTCAGTTTCATTCCTAAAATGTCATGTCAGTCCTACTTCCAAGGACTCTGGAAATCAGATGATATGTACATGAGATGGTTGTACACTGTTAAGTTTTTACACTAATTCCCTACTGGACATTACCACTTGGAGGTAACAGAACCATTTCCCTTTACTCTGAACTCATTCTCCACCCCAAACCTTCCTCTCTTTGTGCTTATTTCAGTAATTGGCATCGCCAACAGAAACCCAGGTGTAATCCTAGGGTCTTTCCCTCAGTAATTATACCCAGGTAATCAAGAATTCCTATTGATTCCACTACTTAACTTTAACCAATCCCTTCTTTCTCATTCTAGCTATAATTATCCTTATAGTCCAATTCTACTGACTAGATTAATAATACTGTTTCTTAGTCCTTGTCTCTACCTATAGTCCTGCATCTCTTCAATACATTTCTTTTTCTAGGAGGACAGAATGATCTTTTTATGATGCAAATATGATTATTTTATTTCTTCATTGTCATTCAATAGTTTCTTTAGGTTATAGTCTAAACCTACTGAAATGTCTCATAATGTTCCTTTTTTGAGAGAGAGAGAGAGTGCACGCATACCGATAAGTAGTTGGGGATCAGTAAGCAGAAAAGGGAGAAGGAGAGAAAAATATTAAGCAGGCTCCATGCCCAGCACAGAGCCTGACATGGGGCTCAATTTTACAACCCTGAAATCATGACCTGAGCCAAAATCAAGAATCAGACATTTGATGGAGCCACCCAGGCACTCCAAGGTTGCTCTCGACCTGACTCTCAATTGCATGATATTACAAAGTTGTTTTTATATTTAGGGACTACAATATTGTTCCAAGATTGTCATTAAAGAAGGCTGCCTTACCCAATGTGCCATGCTTCCCCTTACCTGTAAAACTTTAACTCTTCTCTCTTCCTGGACTATTCTCTCCTAAGTCAATCTCTACTCCATTCTGCTATTTGCCTTTCCAAATTCTACTCATTTTGGTGTAAATATCACTTTTTAAAATATTTTATCTATTCATGAGAGACACATGGAGAAGCAGAGACATAGGCAGAGGAAGAAACAGGCTCCCCATGGGGAGCCCAATGCAGAACTCAATCCCAGCACCTCGGGATTATGACCCAAGTCGAAGGCAGATGCTCAACCACTGAGCCACCCAGGCTTCCCTAAATATCACTTTTTATATAATCCTGAGGTGCATATCTACATAAAAACGGTCTCTTTTCCATTTCTAGTCACAGTTATTATTCAGGAGCTCTGAAATAGGAAGAGGTTGTGGCCCGACTCTGGTATACATCCATTCAACAATATTTTTTAGTAAATAAATAGAGTCTCAAATTAGATAGTAATAAAAAAAAAAAGTTGATAGTAATCCCTTGGCTGGATTCCATTGCTGTGTCCTCACAGCATGTGTGTTTCCTACTATAATTATTAATACTGATTATAGTTACTTGTTTAAGCAAACTTCTTCTGGATTGTAAGCTCCATGCAATAGACACAATGCCAATCTTGTTCATCATTGTTTCTCCAGTGCCTAGTGTAGTCCCCAATAAACATGTATTGAACAGATGGATTTGTTATAATTATTGAAGTGAAAATGAGACATGATTTCTTCCTTCAAGAAGCCTAAGATAATTAAATGTTGATAAATCACTATGATACAAGGCGATATATGGTAGGCAACAAATAATAATAAAGGTAATAATCATAAGGCAATAACCTTCATATAGCATCTATTCCATTCTAGGTGCTGTACTAAGTCCTTTATATATGAGGTCATTTTTTTCTCACAACAAACTTATTATTTGGTACTATTATTTTTATTCTTTTGTTACACTGAGGAGGGTTCTGTGACTTATCCATGACTACTCTTGGTAATGTAAGGGCTCACAGGCTCACATTCCAATTCCAGATCAGTCTGGCTACAGGGTTTATGTATTTATTTTTTGGGGGGAGTGGTTATATTCTTAACCTAATGTGCTGTCCTAACTCCTGTTACCTACTACCTCCAGAGTGTAAGTTTTAGGTTGCCAGTTTCCTGGTCTCTGGCATCTTTGGCACTGCCTGGCCTTCCTGTACCCTTGGGGAGTGGTGGTGGCATAGAGACCTGTGTTCCACCATTGCTCTCCAGCCTGATAGGGGCCTGGGTATCAGCAAGGTTCAGATGCCAGACTAGCAGAATCTCTAGGTAAAGCAGTTGATGGGGTCTAGTTCTTACTCACCAACTAGTCCAAGTACTGAAAACATTTCTAAGCATATATTTTTTTTAAGAGAGGAAGGGAGGAGCAGAGGAAGAAAAAATCTTAAGCAGGCTCCACACCCAGCATGGAACCTGATGCAGGGCTCTATCTCACAACTCTGAGATCATAATCTGAGCCAAAATCAAGAGCCAGATACTTAACTGACTTAGCCACCCAGATGCCCCTCTAAGAAGAATTTTAAAGCCCTTGGTCTACCTATCTGTGATGAGTTGGTGCAGTAGACTCATGAGACCAAGAAACCCTAGCCAGAGCCCTACATTTTCATTTTGCACTGAACCCCACAATTTATTAGCAGGCTCTACTCTAAGCATGAATTCTAATTGCCTAGATCTGATCTTTTCAGACAATAATTACTCAATAAATATTATTAAATGGTTGTATGCCAGAGTTGGTCCACAACATCTCCTCACTTCAAAGCTTCTGAATCACAATGGTGGCTAACAATGGAAAAGAACCAGCTTTGATACAGACATGTGGTTTTAGGTTTAAACTGAAGGGGACTGGGATCCCTGGGTGGCGCAGCTTGGCACCTGCCTTTGGCCCAGGGCATGATCCGGGAGACCCTGGATCGAGTCCCACGTCGGGCTCCCGGTGCATGGAGCCTGCTTCTCCCTCTGCCTGTGTCTCTGCCTCTCTCTCTCTCTCTCTCTCTCTCTGTGTGACCATCATAAATAAATAAAAATTAAAAAAAATATATAAACTGAAGGGGACTGACTTTGACTAAGTGATAGGGTAGTGGCCAAACCTCCCCCAAATATTATTAGGATATATATTTGCCAGTAGGTGAAGATACTTCCACAGCATCGTTGGGAATAATCTTTAGAGAAAAGTAAGACTGTTTCATGCCTGCACCACCACTATTGAGTTCATGAGCATCTATTCATAGTGGTGTGCTTAAAGCTAAAAGTTAAAAAAGTTAAAAAAGATGATACTCATAGTGGTGTGCTTTACCTGGGAAGACAGCAAAACTAGAGCCAAAATAATTTGGAATCCAAATCTGAAGAAAAGTTAAGGGAATGAAGAACACAGGCAAACTGAAAAATTAGTTAGAACAATAGCTAGAGAAGAAAGCTGTGGTGGGAGAAATCAGAGCAAGGTGGTGTCAACGTGAATGCATGAGTGTAGGCCAGGGCCCTGTGGGACAGTCTGCTCAGATTCTGATATTTCCAAAATAAGAGCATTAAACTTACAGCTTGGAGCCAGAGTTGGAAAGTACTGAGGCCCCATTTTCTCAAATAAGCGTTTTTAATACTCAGAGGCTACGTGGATTGGAATATAACCATTATAACAGAAAGCCAAATAATTCTGGCATCTTGGGAAAAAAATGTTCTTACATTTGGGGACTATAGGATGGTTCCAAGATCATCATCAAAGATAGCTGCCTTTCCTGACCTTAGAGGCAAAGCTCTCAGTTTTTCACCATTAGTATGATGTTAGCAGTGGGTTTTTCATACGTGGTCTTTGTTATATTGAGGTATTTTCCCCAAACCCCACTTTTTGAGAGTTTTTATCATGAATGGATGTTGACTCTTGGCATATGCTATTTCTGCATTTATTGAGATGATTATATGATTTTTATCCTTTTTGTGGTGTATATCCCTTTTTATCCCTAATGTGGTATATGACATTGATTGATGTGTGAATATTGAACCATCCTTGTATCCCCAGAATAAATCCCAACTGATCCTGGTGAATATTCTTTTTTAATGTATTATTGTATGCAGGTTGCTAATCTACAGAGTCAATATAATCCCTTTCAAAATACCAAGAGCATTTTTCACAAGAGTAGAACAAATACTAAAATTTGCAAAAAAACACAGAAAACCCCAAATAACCAAAGCAGTCCTGAGAATGAAGAATGAAGCTGGAGGTATCACAATACTAGATTTCAAGATATACTGCAGATCTGTAATAAAACAGTATGGTACTGGAACAAAAATAGACACATAGATCAATGAAATAGAATAGAGCCAGGAAATAAACCTATGATTATATAGTCAATTAATTTATGACAAAGGAGACAAGACTATTCAATGAGGAAAGACAGTTTCTTCCATAAATGGTGCTGAGAAAGCTGGACAGCTACATGTAAAAGAATGAAACTGGACCACTGTCTAACCCATACAGAAAATAAGCTCAAAATGGATTAAAGGCCTAATTTAAAAATAAATTAAAAATAGTAAAAATATGGCTACCTTTCATCCATGGTAGGGATCAGAGAAGAATGACAGTAAAAAGAGCAACAAAGTTGCTTGGGTTGATGGGCATAGGCCCTTGCATCTCAAGCTGCAGAGCTTATTGCATTTTGCTTTGTTGTATTTTGTTTAATGTAAAGGCTAATATTAGCTTACAGTTTTTAGGAATCTTGATATCAGCTTCACTGGCTGATCCATTAAGATGAGGATTTGTTGGTTGATAGCTTAATCCCTAGAGGCCTACTGAGGGGCCTGTTACCGCCATCGTATTTCCATTAGCAGTGCTCAGTATCTACTCTGAGTTTCAGAGCATCCTATTGTTAGACTGCCCCATTCCTCCTGGCTTCTGAAATGACACATACAGTCTACATTCAGATTAAGAAGAGGCAACAGATGACCTACATCTCAAATTAAAGTAATTTTTATATAGTAAGATAACCATGTCAACTAAAGGGCCCATAGAAAGATCTGACATAGAGAGAAATATATGGCAGCTGATACTTTAAAAAAGGCCAGGATCTTTAGACATAACCTACAGACAAAAAACAACAACAACAACAACAACAAAAAAAAAACCTCATAGTAGGACCAAGAATGAAAGCCTGCTGCCATTCTCCTGGATACAACTGGGTTGATATATAAATGAATCAGAAACACCATGGAATCCATGAGCCCCACCCTCCCACCTAGTGTCATATACTAATGAGGGCTGAGTGCCATGAAGTCTGGACCTAAAATTTTTCCTATCAAAATTATTTATATGCACTCTTAGAATTCCTCAAAATAAAGGCTTTATTTATACCCAAACTAGCCTCACTATTTTAAAAAAATCTCAACAAGTTGTATTATAGTTTTTCTTTTTAATTAATATTTTATTATAGTTTATATTTACATTATAGGAAACAAACCATTTTTCATTCTCTGAAGAAAACTTTTATTTAAACACTTACAAAATAGAGTATTTGCCATTTGAAATATGTCAAGAAAATAAAATATGTCAACAAAGGGAAAATACACAATTTAAAAGATCAATATAATGAACAAATCAAGATAAAAACAATCTTTATGCCAAAACAACTTTTAAAAATTAAAAGGTAGCTATAATTCTCACAAATAGTAATAATTAATTAATAATCAATTCAAAATAATTTTTTGTGGCAAACATCTCAGTAGAAAATTAGATGAAATTGCAAACATACCAAGTCAATCTCCATGCAAATCTCAATAAGATTTTTATGGACTTTGACAGGGTGTTTCTAAAATAATCTGAAAAAGAAAAGGCATATGAACAACCCGAAACTTGAAAAGGAATAATACATGTATCCAAGCCTTACCAGATGCCAAAACATATCATAATCTATAATACCTATATCTCATTAGTGCTAGTATAGAAGTAGATCAACACAGAAATGAAATAGAAGTCCAGCAACTGACTCATATGCATATTTTTAAAAATGAATTGTGTTATTATGAACACAATTAGGAAAACAAAACAAGCTGGCCAAAAAACTCTAAGAGACCTTTTATATAAATGAAAATTATTAATAACCTTTTGGGAAATATTCAAATTTATTGAGGAATAAAGGGCAAATAAAAACAAATATGGGATAGAGTTTTTGCATAATATGTGAACAATTTACTTAACACAACTACATGAAATAAATATGTCCATTTAATATATTTATTTGTAAAGTGAAATATGTCAATTTCATACATTATAACTCTTCTAGAAATAATTTGGCAATAACTGATAAGGGACTCAGTACACTTTTAATACACTATCCCTTGACCCTGTAATTTTACTTGTAGGAAGTATCCTTAAAAATGGTAAAGATGGGCAGCCTGGGTGGCTCAGCAGTTAGCGCCACCTTCAGCCCAGGGCCTGATCCTGGAGACCCAGGATGGAGTCCCATGTCAGGTTCCCAGCATGGAACCTGCTTCTCCCTCTGCCTGTGTCTCTGCCTCTCTCTCTCTCTCTCTCTCTCTGTCTCTCATTAATAAATAAATAAAACCTTTAAAAAAATGGTAAAGATTTGCATACAAGAGCTTTATCTCTGCATCCTCCCCCCCTTTTTTATATGACTGAAAAGTTAAATTTTAGGAGATGGTGAGGATATAGAGATCTTAGCCATCTTGTGTTGAGCTGATTATATGTAAACTGACACTGTTTTTCTGGGGATAAATTGGAACCAAAATATATGAAAGATTTTATTTGTTGCACAAACTCTGTGGCCTAGCGCTTCTCCTTCTAGGAATTTATCCTGAAAACGTAACTGCAAAAAATATTTAAAATCTATGTGTGAACCACAGTTCCAATTTTCATTATATAGAGGTCAGAGGTAAAGAATCTTTGAAAAAAATAGAGGTCAGTACACTTTTCCTTTAAAGTGCCAGAGAGTAAATACTTTAGGCTTTGCAGGCCAGTTTCTGCTGCGACTGTTAATAGCACTAAGTTCCAGAAAATATGTAAACAAATGGATATGGCTGTGTTCCAGTACAACTTTATTTACAAAAACAGGTTGCAATGGACTGATTCCTGTTCTATTTGATTTCAGTGCAACCTATATAAAATACATTTTATTTGCCTGTACATGATCTCATCTTCCTCATAGGCTTCCACTTACTGTATATAATCTTAATTAGCCTTATATGGTAATTTCAAAACTCTTTTTTTTAAAGATTTTATTTAATTATTCATGAGACACACACGCAGAGAGAGAGAGAGAGAGAGAGAGAGAGAGAGACAGGAGGAGGGAGAAGCAGGCTCCATGTAGGGAGCCCAATGTGGGATTCTATCCTGGGCCAAAGGCAGGTGCTAAACCGCTAAGCCACCCAGGGATCCTCTCAAAATTATTTCAAGTAATGGTTACTATTTGGGAAAAAATGTTCAGTTTTTCTTATGCTTATCCACTAATCTGCTCTACTCAAAAATGCATTTAGGAAAAAGGCTTCATGACCTCTTGTGTACGTAGTGAAAGAGTCCTCATACCAAAATGCCATCCCCCAGATCCAGTTTGAACTTGGCTGCAGAGGCCTCTGTTGGGGTGTTTGGACTGATCTCATCTGCCCTGGTCATCTTTTGCTGTGTTACAAACCACTCTGAAAATTGGAAATTGAGAGTATCTTTCATAGTTTTATGGGTATATTGGGCTTAGCTGGATATTTCTGTCTCCAGATCACTCAGGATTGCAGCTACAGTGCTGAAACTACCTAAAGTCTCATCTGGACTGTATATCCAAAATGGCTAATTCACATGGCTGACAGTTGATTCTGTCCATGGATTAGGCTCACCTTAGGCTGTCAGATGGAAAGCCAACAGGTGACCTTTGCTATGTGCCTTGTACTTCTCCTAATATGGTACCTGAAGTTCCGAGACCTAGGTGGAGGCTTCAAAGCCTCTAATGATGTAGCCTCAGAAGGCCTAGAACATTACTTTTATCACATTCTATTGGTGAAACAAGTCCCAAAGGAAAATCTAGATTCAAAGGGAACAGTCATATACTCTACTTCTTAACAGAATAATATTATTGCATATAAAGGGAGAAAAGAAATAGATAGTGGCCACTTTGGAGACAGCTATCATAATATTCCTTGGCATTTTTTTCTGGCATTTATTGCTAATATCCTTAATTGATAAAATGTAAATCAGTTTCTTAGCATTTCAGTTAAAGCCTATTGATCTCTTTCCTAACTCCATTGTTGTTCAATCTAGCTCAGGTTCTAGATATTCCTAATTCTATGTCACTTCCTCTGTCATACAACCTACAACATTATTAGTTCATTTTCAGCCTATATTATAGGGTCACCATACCCCTGCCACAGTGTCCAGGCTACACAGGGATTATGGGAAGCTTAGGAAAGCAAATCAGAATCCTTTCTGAGTAGAAATTTTATCTATTAGTTATTCAGGGTTTCCTTATATTTGTACAGCACCAAATGAAGAAGAGTTCTCTCCTGACCCCCCATTTTTTCAATCAATACGTCTCATTTTTAACTCTGTGGGTTTAAGTCTGATAAAGAATATTGGGAAACCCATTGGATCCAACTACTTTTTCTTCCATTGTCTTCTTGTCTTTGCACAATACTTCAGGACAAGAAGGATAGGATTTTATTTTTACTTTCTTTACATCACATTCTCCTTCTTCCTGAATCCAACCTTGTGGCTAAGCTTTAGTGACTGTAAATGTATCACTCTGAACTGAGAGAATATATGGTCTCAGTAGATCAAGCTTATTTCATCATATACCAAAGAAATTTCAAGCAGTTTTTCTCTATCTTAATCATTGTTTTCAAGACAATTGTCTTGCTAAAAATATCTTTATTTTCTTGCTCTGGGACTATATACCTCTTGGCTCAGACTCTGAGGTAGAAAACTGAAACTAGATTAAAGGAGCCGATGTAAAAAAACATAACTCTAAGTAAGTAAATATCCCAAAACAGAGGAATGATTAAATAAATGATGTACAGCCACTAGATGGAACATCTAAAAATTTTAAAATATTTGCTTATAGAGAAGAAAAACGATGGAGGATGTTAATAATTCAATGATGAGTCTGGTAGTCTTTGTTTGCAGTAGAGGGACATTGGCTTTTTAAAAATAATATCTACTCTGTTTCCACCTGTACCTTCTTCATTTATTCAGTCTTTATAGTCTCAATTAGGGATGAATCCTAATGCTCAGTCTTTGTTCTTTTCAGTGTCATTCTCAGCAATCTTACTTCCATGGCATTGACAAACGTATCTCTAAAGAAGTTTTCAAGATTCAATATCGTCCTCTGACTGCTGTTGTGTGCTTCAAATCTTTCTAACTATGTGCCTGCGATTCCTTTTGAAAATACCACCTCTGACCAACTTGTGCCAAACCAAAGCTATCATCTTTCTGTCAAGACTGACATCTCTTTGTTCTTTTCATATTTCTCTCAATAATAATCTATTTTCCCATTTCCCAGGATGTGTGGTCCATGATAGTTTTTTGGCTCATCCTCTTATCTTATCTCCCATCTTTATATCTGTACCACAGACACTGTTTGTCATCTACCCAAAGCCACTCCTCTGCCTTAGTCTTGACAATAGAATTCTGTACTTTTTTTTCTTTTTCTGTTTCTTTTTTTAGGATCAGAAGTCAATTAACCTCTCATGTCCCAAGGTCTAAATCTTGATAAGTATAAATTAATAACAGTAATTTCATTTTCCTTGCCCATAATTAGTTAGGATTGGTCATGCAACACAATTCAATCCCCTGAGGAGTATTCTAAGAAGATTTCCTCACTCTTAAAAGGTGACACAAGGAAGGGAGACAGCTTTTATTGTGGAAAGGGGGTTCTTTGGATGTTATAATATGAGAATGTGATGCTTGTAGTCATTCTAGCTGTCTTGAGGATGTAGGGGTATAAGTCTAAGAACAGAAACTAACTTTATTGGGAATGAATAGGAGAAAAATTGGAGATAACCTGGACGTCTGATGAGCTGCTGAATTAACCTAACCTCTAGCCTTCTATACTTTTTAATTTTTTTTCCAATTCATTTAGTAGCAAGACCTTTTAAACTATGTATACAGACAATTCCAATGTTGTATAAAGACAATTAATGGTTAGAAAAATTATCTGAGTCCTTGGCTCTGCCACTTAAAAGTAGTGTGATGTCAGGAAAACTGATTAATTTCTGTAAATTTCCATATCTATGAATTAGAAATTATATTAACCAGGGGTGCCTAGATGGTGCAAATGGTTAAGCATCCTACTCTTGGTTTCATCTCAGGTCATGATCTCAGGGTTATGGGATCACGCTTTATATTGGGCTCTGTGCTTGGCATGGAGTCTGCTTAAGACTCCTTCTCCCTTTCTCTCTGCCCCATCCCTGTTCACTCTCTAAAACAATAAAATAAATAAATAAATCTTCTAAAATAAAGAAACTGCATTAAACAAACATTTAGTTGTTACAAATAGGAGAAAACGCATACAAAATAACTTTGAAAAGGTAAAGTGCATATCAATATAAGATCAGTATTTTATCTTTTGGGTTTGATGATTTATCTATTACTTGAGTCACATTTCTACTGATACTACCTCTTGTTTAGGACTTTATCTTATTTTCTGGCAGGTGTTTGAATGTTAGCTCCAATCCCATTTCCTCTGCCTTCCAAATCATCTGGTTATCAAGTTATATTTATAACTTCCTTTCATTGAGAAATGTGGCATGTAGGAATAAAAATGGAGGGAATTTAAATCAATTACCAGACTTGATTTAATTGGTAAATGTTCAAAATCTATGTTTTATAAACAAAATTAAACATGCTTTTCAGTTGTCTTCAGAATAGGAATAACACTGGTCATATTCTACTCAGTAAAGAAAAATGAAACTATAAGCTGTAAATACTTTACATGCAATGAAGCACTAACGGTAATTAGTGCTGTTAACTAGGAAATGAAAAAACCACTCTGATAAGTAATTATTTCATCAAAAAGTGAGTAAAACAGTGATAAAAATCTATTTATCACTAAGAGATGTAAGAAGCCTTTACCAAAACTTATGACATGAAAAAAAAGATATAACTAGAGGAAATTTTATAGATTTACATACTCTTATTTAAGCTTATAAAATGTTTGTTAATTACAATTAGAAAAGAGTAAAACAGTAAACATTATGACATAAGAAGAAATGAATTTAAGATATAAAAATGATTAATACAATTAGAGAAAGAAATCATAGTATAATTGATTTACTCAACAACTAAAATTTTTAAAAGAGCCATATAACAGAACAAATCACAGCAAGCATCATCAGTGAAATCAGGGAATATACTGTTCCTAGCATTATAAATGAGAAATAAGCTATACCCATAGTTACAGATATATATATGTATATATATATATCTGTATTTCATATTTTGGTATTGGTGTATATCTCTATGTGTGTGAGTGCGTGTATATATATATGATAGATGATAGATAGATATAGTTAAGGATCTATATTTCAAGATTAGAAACATTACAAGTCCTGCACTAGGTTCTGATGTAGAAAATTTACAAGAAACAATAGAGCATACACCAAATACCAAAACAAGTCCAAGAAGTTATAATACCATAGTTTTTGAAAAGCATTTGAAGATTAAGGACACAAAGAAACTGAAATGAACTAAACAACAGAGTGGCTTTCTTATAGGAAGGAAGAGACCATTTCTTTTATCTTTGCCAATACAGAAAGGTGAGGAATCTTCTAAGGAGGGATAAATCAGGACATCAAAATGGCCAACAGTCACATGAGAAGATGCTATGCATCGATATTCATTAGAGAAATGCAAATAAAAATCACAATATAATATCAGCTTGTATCTGTTAGAATGGCTATCATAAAAAAAAATTAAAAAAACAAAAAAAAAACAGAAAAAAAAGAACGGCTATCATCAAGGAGCACTTGCCTAGCTCAAGCTAGGGTTCAAGCCCTATGTTGGGCATAGAGTTTACTTAAAAAAGAATGGCTTATCATCAAGAAGACAAGAGACAAGAAGTGCTGGCAAGAAAGTGGTAAAAAAAACAAAAGGAGCCCTTATACACTGTTGATGGGAATGTAAATTAGTCCAACTACTATGGAAAACAATGGGAGGGTTCCTCAACAAAATTAAAAATAGACCTACCATACAATCCAACAATTATATTTCTGGGAATATAGCCAAAGGAAATGAAAATAGGAATTTGACAAGATATGATATATGCAGCCCCGTGTTTATTATAGCATTATTCACAATAGCCAACATATGGAAACAACCCAAATGCCCATCAATGGATGAATGGATAAAAGTGATATGGTATATATACACAATGGGATATTATTAAGTCATGAGAAAGGAGAATATCTTGCCATTTGCATCAACATTGATGGACCTTGAGCACATTATGCTATGCAAAATAAGCTAGACAGAGAAGAACAAGTACTACATATCACTTAATGTGCAATCTTTAAAAATTAAACATGTAAAAAAAAAAAAACAGTACAATGGTGGTTACCAGGGGACAGGGGTGGGTGGTAGGATAAGATTAATTGTGTTTAAAAATACAAATTTATGAGATGCCTGGATGGCTCAGTGGTTGAGCATCTGCCTTTGGCTCAGAGCCTGATCCCAGATTCCTGGGATTGAGTCCCACATCAGGCTCCTTGCATGGAGCCTGCTTCTCCTCCCTCTGCCTGTGTCTCTGATTCTCTTTCTGTGTCTTTCATGAATAAATAAATAAAATCTTTAAAAAAATACAAATTTATTTAAAGTGTTCAAATAGCCATAGACATTTAACATACAGTTTATTTAACATAGACAATATTATACAATAAGTACATAATGTGATAAATATTATTACAATGACTACCATATTGAAATATATAAATGTATTAAAATAACACTGTGTACAACTTAAGTTTACACAATGTTACATGTCAAATTTATCCAATTAGGAAGAAAGGGGATAGACCATCGGGCTATCCATCAGGCTGTGAGCTGAAATGGTGTGACAATGTAGAATCCACAAATGGCAAGCCACCAAGCAGGAATCCAACACCTTGCCAACATATCCCTATGTCCCTCCATGAAGCACTTGAGGAGTATTCAAAAGGTAGGGGGCAGTAAGAAAAGTAGTGCTGGAAGGTCCTCTTTCCTCAAGTAATGCAGGTGAGGGCAGCACAGACATCCTTTAGCCCCAGAACTCCAGGCTTCCAACTAAGGACAATTGGGAGGCAGGCAGGGAAGCTGAGAGACAAATCAGGGTCCTGAGTGGCATAGGCAGGATAGAGCCTCTTGTATGGTGGTTACACAGTCTTGTATGTAAATAGGATCTCAAAAGCAGGGTGTTTCAAATGTATGCACCTCGATGAAAATAAAATATTCCTATATTTAAAACAGTGTTTTAGGAAAAGGACTTTTGTTGAGGTATGTTATGCAGGATAAAAGGGAAAACTGATAGAACTCCCAAGAAAAATTATGCTTTACCTTCTTACAATCAAGCATATCTTTCCCCAAAGATTTAAACATATGAAAACTATATTACTGTTCATAAAAGCAACACTGGAAAATGACAAAATGTAAGAAAATCTATGATTGGTTGAATAAACTGCAGCACATTTGTGTGTGTGCCAAACTATTTAGTCATTATACTTGATGTTTTAAGACGTTTATCTAGGTAGAGAGAAAAAAAAAACCGCTATGATTGAATTTAAAAATAGATTGTAAATCAGATGTACAGTATCTTGAAAGATGTCTGTCAAAAACAACAGCCAACAGAGATGGAAGGATCTAATGTAAAAACCTAATAGCAAGTATGGCCTGTCTTTTTTCTTCTACTGTGTGATTTGTTTCTGCAATAAGTCTGTATTATTTGTACAATTAAAAACAAGATATTTTCTAGTAGCCAAATAAAAACACCATGATAATTAAGATAAATATCTCAAAGAAAAGAACTGATTCATATTAGCAGCTAAATTAATGAAGTATTTTTCAACATTACTCAATACATTAATATTATATGTTAATAATATAATAATTCAGGTTAATAGTATGAATAAAAATTGTGATCATAATGACTAGTGGCTAAAAAGTCACTTGATAAACAGGACAAGTGCTAATTATTTGAGAACAAACAAAAAGCAAGCTGCCTACTTCAGCTCATTCATCAAAATAAATCACATAGTTGTTCTTTTTTTAAACTCTGTAAAGAACAATACAAAATGAGAACAATTATATACTATTGAGATTAGAGAAAGGTTTTCTAACCATCTAAACAAATGCTAAGACTCTAAAGAAAAATATTGTTGCATTTGACCGTGTGAATTTTCAAAAAGCTTCTTTATATCTAAAAAGTATAAAATTAAATCTCTTGGGCAATATTTTCAAATATAGAGATGATAACTGTACTTTATAAAATATTATCGTGTTAACAACATGAGATCACTTAATTAAACAACAGTGAGATCACTTAATTCCTAAAAAAGGAGATCTAATTAACATTACACATGAAAATATTCAACTTTTATTGATTAACAATCAGAAATTCAAAATGAAACTACATTGAGTTATACAGAGATTAGCAACTATCGGATATAAAGAAAAGATGATCATTTCTGATGAAGGTTTAGGGATATTGATCATCTCAGTCTCTGATGGTACAATGCAATTTGGGACAATCTTTCTAGAGAATGATTTATGATAGCATATGTCAAAATCCTTAAAAATATGCATATCCTTTGATCCAGTCATTTCACTGCTAAGAACTGAGTTTTCCTGGAGGTGTGTTTGCAAAGATAAAAATTCATACAGCTTTGTTTATCATAGCATTTTCAAAAATGGAAAACAATCTAACTGTTGACCAAAGAAAGAACTGAGTAAATAACATTACATATTCCTAACAAACAATAATATGAAACTATTAGGAGTTATTTTGTTATAAAAACTTCATTGTCATTAAACTTCATTGTCATTAAAGATATGAGACAGAGATATTGAACACACTGAAATCATAGCACAGTGATTTAGCAGACTCTTGAGTACAAATGTCCAGGCTTGATTCCCAACACTGCCTTTTATTCCCTGGGTATTCTTGGGCAAATTATTTACCTTTTCTGATTCTTAGTTTATTCATCTGTAAAACAAAGGTAGTAATAGTAATCTCATCAAATTGTTCTGAGGTTTACATTAGTTCATAAGTATAAAGGAATAGTGCCTGACATGAGCTATATGCTAAAAAAAAAAAAAAAAAAAATAGATGTCAACAGTAAGTATTGCAGATTTAATTTCAAACCTTTTATCATAATTCTCTTCCATATCAAGGACATAAATTAGCTTCTGAATGTGTAGAGATCAAGCCTAAGCATTTTCACTTAGCAGAGAACCATCTGTTTTATAAAAAGTAAACAGAAAATTCTGTAAGTATGGACATAACCAGATGCCTCTGCTTCTCCTGTGGCAATTCTCCTGGACAGAACTGTCAGATGTGGCTTCACTGCCTTCTCCCTTCTCACTCTTCTTAGATCTCTTCCCCAGTACTATTTCTATCACTAGAGTACCCTGGCCATTTTTCTATTTATTTAGAATACACTTGGCCTTCAACACTCACATGCTTACTGCAAAAATCTTTCTTTTCTCTCCTTTCTCCAGTGCTGGAAATGGTCAGGAAAAAAAAAGTCTGACATGTCACGATATATCATGTTTTCTGCCCTTTATTTACCATGCACTTCCCTAGATAGAGGACTATCTGGCATTCCTACACAAAAGTTCCCGAGAATGAGCTCAATGTCCCTTCTCACACGAAGCCGATTAACACCTAACACCAATGTAAATACGCACACATTTAGCCATGTATTTATAATATAATTTTAAAGGACAACAATCCTTAAACATATAATCTGATCTATGGGGGTATGGCCTCTTTGGTCTGCAGGCATATTAGTTTCTAATGAAGTCATCTCAAAAGGCTTCCTGACTGATTTTGAAAGAAATGCAGAGCCCAGCTTCACAAAATAGCAGAAATTCACCGGAACATTTATGAAATAAGATGCCTTCCTGATATTTATGTCACACCACTCCTGTTTCTACAGAATCCCCAGATTTCTTCATGTATTTTAGAGCTGTGATTTCAGTCTCATATAAAAGCTAAGGTGGAGAACATTTCAGAAAGAGACATGTGCAGTGTGCATTAGTTCCTAACTTGTCTGAGGGCTTAGAAAGTCGGAGAATGGTCTCAGTTTAATCAAAACAAGTTTTCTCATCTCCCTCAAATAATTTGATGTACTTGGGTGGTTGCAGGGACCCCAAGGACTTCAAAGTCTAGCAAAATCTGATCAACTCTCCAAAAGGAGTCCTTCAGTACCTCTCACAGTAACTGCAAATAACTTCCCATTTATCCAAACCAGGTGACAATATCAAATCACATTATGTTCATATGGGAAGTAATTGAAAGGCAACTCTTTAGCTCTGAATTCAGAAGTTGGTCAAAAGTCTAATATTTTCAAAAGCTATATCATTTTGAGAAAGTGAAGAAAATTGCATTTTCTATCTTTCAAAAGAATCTAACTATCTTTTATTGTATTTTTAAGGTACTTTGGCTGCTGCCAAAGTTGTTGAAGGAACAAATCAAGGACACAAGGTTGAGAGATGCAATGTGGCAGATTTCAAACAGGAGAGCTGCTGAGTACTTCACTACCTTTCGTATTTTCAAAATAAATATTGAAATAATAGAAATATATGAATGGCTAAATACAATTAAAAAAGAAATACACTGATGTGAAACAGTATTCACATATGAACAATGGTCTAGTATCTACTAATGCATTCACCTTTCCATCCATCCATCCATCCATCCATCCATCCATCTATCCATCCATTCCTTTTTTTAATGTTTTATTGAGCAACTCTTGGGCCAAATTATGTTCTAGATACCAAGGAAGCAGCATGAACAAGGGAGGCACAGTCTCTGACCTCATAGAGCTTACAGTCTAACAAAGGAAGAATGTATTTTATGTTCTCATTAATTCATCAGAAATTGATGACAAAGACCAGATGTTGCTAGAATAAGAATATCTGGGGTAAAGGGAAAATTGTTATCTTCTCTTGAGACACTTTTACTTTGTTACTCTTGTACTTGTTCCATCTCTCAAAGACAAATGTAAGCTCCTCAAGGGCAATTTCTCCATTGGATTCACTTCAGTACTACATTAGCACCTGGCAGAGTTGTCCACCTTATGAACTGGAAGCACCTACATCCATGTGAAAGTATCACACTATTTTATTTGTTGTATTTACTATAGCAGACTCTCAATAAATAGGTTTTTAAAGCAAAATCACTCACACATTCCACGATTCCTTGAACTATGGCTACCATTCTGACTACTTTATCGCCATTTCCAGAGATGTCTTTCCAATTCCAACAGAGTTGCCTTATGCCCATGTAATACCTTACTGTTCCTCCTGTAGTTCTGTAACATTGCAAGTTAACTATGTCGGTTTCCTGCTAATTGTTTGACTACTTTTTCTCTGTTGCACTTGATGATCCTGTTCAATTCAATTTAGTTCAATGCAATTCAATTCAGTTTGATTAATATCTGGGCAGTTACTTTGTACTGGATACATGACCACTTATCTATAAATACTCCAAAATCTAGCCCTCAGCTATCTGATGGATCTAAATCCAGATTGTTTATTGGGCATAATCTACTGGGTAACCTGTAATCCTCATTCTCAACATATCAAAGATTTACATTTTACTCTGAAAATAAGAGTATACTTACTTCTTAGATTAATGTGATGTGATAATATTAGTAATATGAGTGTTATTTAAGTCAGTCATATATATACCTTCATGTTGCATTTATCTAGTTCCTCAAAGATTCCCCCAGAATGAAGCCTGATTTTATTTCCCATACAACACACCTCCAATCAAAAAAATTCTCTTAATGGGCCTTGCCACTTTTATAATGACTTCCATTCCAATCATATATTGCTAGACTACAAAGATATGTCAGCTTTAATGACATTCAACTCCTACATAAGGCATGTCTACCTTCATTAGTTTGGGGTATAATAGTTTGATATGCATTATCTTCTGCCTTATTTGCCACTATTGCTCCACATATACTCCAGAGAAAGTAGATACCTTTCCAAATGTTATGTGATTTCTTGCTTTTGAATTGTTTTCCAACTTTTCTCACCTTTTAGTATTCCTACCTCTGTCATTCTGAGTGTTAAAATTCTTTTCACTTTTTAAGCCCTAGTTTAAATCATACTTGATGACTTAAGCTAGGATAATAAATTTAAGGAGAAGTAAAGAGCATGGCCTTTAGTAACAAACAGACTTGGATTAAATCCTGGATGCACCACTTTACATGCTGTTTGATCATTGACAAAATACTTAAAACTGTGGCACTGCTTTAAAGGGAAAAAAAAAAGTTCTGTTATCTTCAGAATAAAGATAATCCTACCTTGCACTTTGAAATGAAGAAGGTTTATGCTTTGAATCCTTCCGTATTTTTTAGTGGTGATACAGAAGTAATATTTCTTAATATTATTCTGTCCTCTTAGTTCACTTTCACTTCAGGAATGGAAGTAGAAAAATGGCCCAAGTTGGCAATCTTGATCAAACCGCTGCATCAGGTATTAATTTTGTATGCAGGAAAACAATAAACTCTAAAAATATTCCAATGATTAAAAATAAATTAAAAACGTAGTCTTTGTTTATGTGAAGAAACCAGCTAAGTGGAACACCTCACTTCCCATTGATGATCAATATAATGAGGCATTTCTGTGCCATGTAAAAAAAAAAAAAAAAAAAGAAAAGGAAATTCTTTTTGAGACTTAAATGTAAATTCTCCAATTTTCCATAATTTGTTTTTTTCCTATTCTTTGCTGCTCTAAAAAGAAAAAAGTGGTGTTCTATAAGATTTATAGTAACATATTAAATATGTGTCTCTCTTCCATGGGCATCAGGGTCAATCTTTAAGTTAAATAACCAATATTCATTATGCTTCAGTTGATAAGACAGTAAATAATAAAACATAAGTTCTAACCCACTATTTCAAATCCAAACTTTGAGAACTGTAGTGCTAAAATGATTTGCAAACCTTTGGCAAATAGGATTAAAGTATAAGCCATATTAAAGCATTTGATGTACACTGTGGCTAAGCATATCGTATCTTTAGATAATGCTGCAACCTCTGTATCCCACTAAATGCAAATGCATATCAGGTATTACTGCCCAGTTCCAGATGTATGAAGATAGCTGAGAATAAATGAGCATTTACCTTACCCACCTACAGTGCATTCACAATTTGTTGTGTCTGTATGTATACATCTCCTTGCTCTGTTTACCTTTCTTAACAATAACTAAAGCATAATATGGCAAATATTGTATTCATATACTAAGCCCCACTCCACCCCCCACCACACCTGACAAATATCCTCTGCTCTGTATTATGGGGTTGGAAGCCTAGAAACTACATCTGTTGGACTCCTTTATCAGTTGGATTCTGGGGTTAAGTCCTAGTAACAGAAGTATCAGATAAAGGGAAAACGTGGACTCCAAAAGTATTGTGGGGCTTGGGATAAGGAATTACCTCCACTTTCTCACTTTTCTTTCTCTAGCCCTGGGAGGAGAAAGTAGTGACTTCCTCTGCTTTCTAATCCCTGGGTAGCAACCACTATTTTCTATATTTCCTTATAGCCCTTTCCAACAATTTGTAAATATGCTCCTACACTTAATTTTCTTCTGTTTGAAAATCTTAAAGTGGTTTCTATCTTTCCGACTGGACCTTGGCTGATGCATGTAATATATACATGAATTATATAAATTGAATGAGGAAACGAACTAGGACCAAGTTCTGAAACTCTGCAATGAAATCTTTGGAGAACAGATTAATGCTTTCTCAAATAGAAACAGCCTTTATCTCAACTATCCTCCTCAGGAATAACTTGACTGCTTTGTTGTATAGCTCAGTCTTAGAGACCTGGTAGTGTAGGAGAGAGGGGGCCCCTCTTTATGCTCACTGCCTAATTATATCTCCTCTGATTGCTGGAGCACATCAGCTCACAAAGATTGACTTTTGTCATTGCCAGAAGACTGCTTACTTCTGTTCCCATAGCCAATGTGGTCTTTACATGTATCTCATATTATCAAAAAGCTTGAAGGATGTGGACAAAAGTGATGTGCCCTTTGAGGTAGTATCTTTGCTAAAAGCAGGATTGGTTTCAGATAAGATGTCATATTTTTCATGTGCAGCATTGCCTGCGTGATCCACTTGTCACATTACTTCTTCTAGTGTGTGTCATATTATGTTAGGTCATGCCATCAGAGTTAACAATGAGACATGCTATTGCCAGAGCAGCAGCATATAGATTACCACAGATTCAAAAGTCTTTAGTTTTTATACAGTCTTGGGAGACACATGAGCTAGATCTTATATCAAGTTCTGTAGCCACCAGACAAAATATATCATTTTTTTCCAAGAAAAAAAAATAGTCAATAGACTTGAAAAAATCATGAGGTAACATTCTGGAGAAAACAATCCTATCAATATTGAATTTTGAACTCCAATGCTTCGGCAAGACAGTGCCTCTTTACATTCAGCTCTGGACTCCTAGCAATGGCAGTCATTTTGGATAAATTGTGCCTTGACACTTCAGCACCAGCCAAATTCACAGGAGCATCTTTATAGATTCCAAAAGGCTTACATTTAGAAAGATAAGACAGTCTGGGTCTTGCCACTTTGATTCATATTTAGAACCAGTACAAATTTCTCTTTCAGTTGCCTGCGGAAGACACATTTTCCAAATCGATGTCTGAAATCGCTAAATAAATTTCAAAGAATAGATTTTTTTTTCCTGACCTCATTTGAATGTCTAGACATTTGTGGATTATTGAATCTAAACCATCTGAAACATCAAGACAATGTTCCCCAAACCAAATTTAACCTGTAGATTAAGAATCCAATCAAGAATTACAAAATGGAGTTTCAGTGCCAGGCTTGTTGGGGGAGAACTAAGAAGTGGAAGGAAAGAAACAAACGCTTAAAATCCTTCCAAATAAATGCTGAAGCAGGGGACACAGACAATCAGAGAACAATCACGGACCATTTATCGGTGCTGATATTGGGGCAAGAAGGGTGTGGAGGGGTGGTCAGAGAAAGATAAGGTGACTGGAAAAACTACTAATTACACCTATTCAGATAATACACATTTATCTGGAAACATGATTCAGGTTCACAGGGTACTTGTCAGTTTTCCTTTCTTTGAAATTCAAACTGTTTTAAGAGTGTTTTGTTTTATTAACAATTGCTACTAGATGGTTTTTTAAAGAAGAGATATATGACATTATGGCCCATAGGAGGAGGCCATGTCAACATTGATGGGACTAGAGAAAGGCCTTCTTTCCCCCCTTTTCTCCTTACAAGGAGCAAATTGCTACAAGGACATCCAGTGGGAGGTAACTCTTGAATGGGTAAGGGTTCCAGCCAGTTGGAAAAGTTCAGGAATGGCTTCCTGTTTTTAACAAGTATCTCTAGTGAAGAGGGGTAAAAATGCTATTTCCCTTCCAGCCCATATTTAACCATCATATTTGAGCATATGATTGCAGCTCCTCTGAAAGGACTTGGAATGAGCTGCCAGGCTGCAAGGGATTGAATCGAAAGCCCCCTAACAGTTAAAGTGTCCATTAGCTCCTCTACACTTAGCATCCGTCAGAGAGAAGAAGGGCTGGGAGCCCCGGGCGAATTTCTAACTAGCCTAATGAGGACAGAGATTCTAGGAGCAGAAAAAGTTCATTTGCTGAATTTCCAGCAAGAAGTCACTTCAATATTGCTTCTAGGAAACACTGACAGGCTTTGTTGGTAAGAAATCATTATGCTGAGAGAGAAATGGGATATTGTTATATGAGGTTTTTAAAGAAAATTCATTTTGATAGATGTCTAACTGTGCATTCAATTAAATTTCCTTCTCTTTCTTAAAAAATAGATGTCAGGTAATTGTACTCAAGTTCTGTAAGCTGAAAAGTGTTATCCTTTCCTTCCAGTTATTAAAATTTCTTTATCAATATGTGTCTTTCTTGTCTTTATCCTTTGACTATGGGGGGCCCTCAATGAAAATACATGGAGTTCTCCCCTCCTCTCCTGTGGATATGTGTGTGCCTTCCAGAAGGATTAGTAAGGACTGCTTTTTTTTTTTTTTCCCCTTTTGGTGAAAACTGCCTTCCATATGTAAATTATGTGGGTTCTATGCCCCTGAAAATTTTTCTTAAAAATCAGTGGGCATAACCATTTGCTAGACATAAAGTCTGTGTAGTTACAGACTCACAAATCATCATTTTTTATTGTGATGCCCACTATTTCCTAGTTATGTATCCTGCCATTTTGTGATGGTTCTTTTGAAGCTTCTAATAATGATAAACCAACTGCTATTCATAGCATTTACCTCTTTCAGTCCATCCTCTCACTCCCACCAAATTGATCACTCTAAAATAGGGCCTCGCAAGGAGTACACCCATGTTCCTAAAAACATCTAGTCCTCCGTAGGGCTGTGTATCCATCGTTTGGAACAACCAGCTTCTCCTCCTGATTATCTAGTTTCCAATAATGGCACTCTCTTGTTCCTAAACAACCAGTTTCTGGAGTCATATTGACTTACCCTTCCATTTTTCTTTATATTCATTGGAGCCATTCACTATATTCTAAATCCACATGCCAAGTCATGCATAATTCTACCTTCATGATATTCATCTCATTCACCCACTCCTCTCCCTGCCCATTGCCATTGAATTAATTAGATTTTTATTATATTTTGCTTTGGCTCTTTTAATAGCTCATTAATTGGTTTCTCTAATACCTACTTGCCTTAGTCTAGATAATTCACGTATGACAGTCATACTAATTTTGTGAAGATAAACTTCAACCACATTACTAACTTCAACAAAACCTCCATGACTCTCTCCCTGTCTACTGGATTTTACACACATTTTAGCATTTAAAATTGTGCAAAACATGGTTGACACCTACATTCCAGAATTTACTTCATTTTTTTCATCAATACATAGTTAAGCTCCCACAAAATCACACACTATCCCTGTAATGTTTCACATTATTTTATCTTTGTATCTCCATTCATTTTCTCTGCAAGTTAAATGTCTTCTCTCCACTCTGTCTCCCATGAAAATCTTAAGCTGTATTTAGATTTCTTTTCAAATTCCAACTACTCTGTGAAGTCTTTCCTGATATACAAGCCAAGCATGATTTCTCACTTCTCTGAGAAATAGTGCTTAATAATACTTTGTTGGCATGTCAAGGAGAAGAAAATGAAGAGAAATCGCAGGTCTTGGTTCTCATACCAGTAAGATTTCCAAACTTGTCCTTTCCAATTCCTGCCCTCTCTGAGCAAAAGGTCCTTTGAGTAATAATAGAAAGAGCATTGTGGTGAAACTGCATTCCAGAATGTTCTAACCCATAAGAGTGAGATGTCAAAAAAAAAAAAAAAAAAAAGAGCACATGGAGAGAAAACCAAGTCAGTTATCAGATTGAGCTGACCTAGCCCATCTCTTTCCTAACTTTCAGTATGGAAAATACTGGGCTATTTGGACCTTTCATTTAGGAAAGCAATGGTACTAGAGCTAAAATGTTGCAGCATGGCTTTTTCTGGGGTCAACTTCATTTCCAATCCCCCCATATAAACAAACAAACAAAATAGCCTTCCTACTCACTATACTATTACTTTCATTTTCTATTTGTCCAATCCTTTCTAAAAAATGTATAAGCAAGCAGAAAACAAGGGCTGCGATGGGCTCATTTTGATGTCCTAAGTATTTAGGAAGAGACATGAGAGGTATTTGATACATGTTTACTGAATTGAAGTCTCTACCATCAGGCTTCCCCTCACATACCTGACTCTAAGCCTTACAAACCCTTAGGTAACTTAGAGTGCACTATATCTGTAATAGATACTACTGTAGCTTTCCTTTTTTATTTTATTTTCTACCATATATACGCAGGTCTCAACACAACATTAATTCCTCAAGCTCAAGACATGGAATTAATTTTTATATTGTTATTCTACATTCATCTCCGAGTATGATACCCCATGCCCAGTACAAAACAGACAGGCAGATTCAAGAAAGCTTACTCCACATTTGGATAGACTATAAAACTGTTTTTATATATCTATTTTCATATCAACAGGTTAAACAGAGAAGGAGAATAACAATTAAGGAGTTGCCTCTATGCAAGAGATTGCTTTGAGAACTTCCAAATGGCTCCTTCCTATAGGACAGAGAGGGAGACAAGCTCTACACTCTCACTAGCAAACTCAAAGATCCAGGTAAATGTATACTGAATCTTGAAGGGGTCATGAACTCTGAAAGCTATCTTTGGCTACTGCACTGCAAGCCTCCATATTCTAATAAATGAGTGAGTACCTTAGTATCCGAAAATATCTCAAAGGAGGACCTTTTTTTCTAGATTCCCCTACAACCATCCACCTCCTTTACCTATTGGTTTTCCCAGTGATCCTTTCAACCCAGAAATAACACAGTCTAAAGTCAGAATTGTTTCAGTTACTTCCTCTCTTCTTTGTCACTGGTGTTTCATTTATCCATGTTTTCTCTCCACATTTTATCCACCAATAAGTACAATGTAAGTAACCGGTCACTGTTCCAACAACTGCAGTGTGCTTTGTTTAACTGCCATTCCAGATTTTATCTTAAGTAAAATGAATTCGGTTGTAGAGAGAATTGCTTTCAGAAAACCCTAGGGCAGTTCGGGTGGCTCAGCGGTTTGGCGCTGCCTTTGGCCCAGGGTGAGATCCTGGAGTCCTGGGATCCAGTCTTGTGTTGGGCTCCCTTCATGGAGCCTGCTTCTCCCTCTGCCTGTCTCTGCCTCTGTGTGTGTGTGTCTCTCATGAATAAATAAAATAAAATCTTAAAAAAAAAAAAGAAGGAAACAGTAGCCTATGGTTATAATTGCTTTGGTTTTCAGAAGACAATGTATGTGTGTGCATGTGCACATGCACAAACACACACACATACCCCAAAGTCAGTTCTGAAAAGCCATTACTGGAGGTACAATGAGCAGCTTCATACGTTTATAGGAAGATTGGCTGATCTGCCCAAATCCCTGTCAAGACTCATTGTACAAAGCAATTTGTTTAAAACCTGGAGAGACACAGAGACCTGGCTTACAGGTGACTACAAGCCTCACATCACCAAATTACTCAGCATTTTAAAGAACTACTGCTTTTCATCTCTGACTTCAGCCCTGCCACAGGCAGCTGCTGGAGCTGAAGGGAAGTTGTTCTTGGATGCATTTGGAGGATGTCTGCAACCTTTGTGTCTTGTTGATTCTTTGTTTCTGCCTTTTTTCTCCAACATGGTTTATGGTTTCTAAAAGTCCTCTCTGATGTCAAGTGTTTGTAGCATAAAAAGATCCCAATTATTGGGCTTTGATGCACAGTCAAGAGAATCCTGCCAACTTTTATTAAATCCTTCAGTCAGTCTTTCTTTCAGTCAATACATTGAGGATCTTCTGAATGCTATTCCCTGTTATAGATTTTAATCATCTTCATTAGATTACTGCTTCTGCTACTAAGCACCATGTGGGCACATATAACATAGTAATAGCAACAGTCTTACAAATTTGTATAAAATTTCATAGTTTTTGAAGTTCTCTAACATACATCAGCAATTTGTTCATCAAAACAATGAGACGTGAGATCAAGCAGATACTACTTTATTTCAAGTAAGTGGACAAGGGATCAGAAAAATAAAGGGACTTACTCTTGAAGCCATGGATCATAGTGACATGGAAAACTTAATGACCAGAGATTTCATGAGACTTTACCACAGTAAGAATAAAAATGAAAAACAAGATCAGATTTAGAAATAAGCAAGGTTGACTTAAGAATGGTACTCACCAAATGCATCCTGAATGAATCTTAAGGGATAAGCAATGGTTACACTATTACTATAAAAGGAGGGAAGGGAAAAATCACATGTAAAAAATAGATTTTAAAAATACATAAGAACACTAAGAGAAGGGACTTTTAATTTTCAGTTATAGCTAAACTCTAGATCTAAAAAAGGCATCAGTTCATCTAGCACTTTATAGTTAAGTGACATTCTGTGTTCCTTAAAAGATCCATAGATTTCATTAAAGTATTTTTATTGCTTGACACACTGACCAACTTCATAACATCTTGACTAATTAACAAAAAAGGTGTTTTTTTGTGGTGAAAACAGAATATTCCAGGTCCGGTTGTCAAAATATCAATATCACTTTGAACTAGGGAAAATATGAAAATATGTAACATTGAGATCATGTGTTATAAAAAATATAAAATGTATCTCAGTATTTCAGGAAACTGCTGTCTTCATCAGTCTGTGTCAGGGAATTAATTTTCAGTCCTACATCCCTGCTGATGCATCTGCAACCTGAGAAAGTCCAATTTCCTTCCTTCATATGTGTCTAATAGAGTATGAATAGTTCAAGTGTCTGAGCAAAATCAGAGGCCAAGCCACAGACCCACTTCCTCGGTAACAAGGAGGACAGTGACTTCAACCTGCTGCTGATAGAGGAGCTCGCATCTTCCTCTCCCCAGGAGAGGTTTTCACACCTGGATGAGGTGAAAATTGCAGTCAGAAAAGAAAGGCCCATGGAAATAGGATGGACTGTGGGGCCCAGGATGACTTTCTGCCCACTCTTGCATCTCTGCAAACTGCTCTGGGTTGCCAGGGTACAACTCTGAGCTGAACTCTCTCTTTTCCCCCTGGCAGAGCCCCAAGGTTACCAACATGCCCAAAGGTGCAAAACTTCCACTTTGGAATTTAAAAGAAAATAGGAAAGAAGGCAGATTGCAATTTGTAGACCTCCTCAAATTCCCTCCCAATGAACCACTTGAGAAAGTGGAAAGGAAACCTCATTGAAGCATTTCTAAATACAGGCAATGCACACTTAAGAGTTATATTTAAAGTGGTTCCATTCTTAAGTCCTAAGTGAGCTTTGCTTTGTACCCTGCTCAAGCCCCATATACTCTACAGTATTGAGCATAAAAACTATTAGTGTGTTCTATTTATAAAAGATTATCAAACAGTGATACAGTCCATATCCTAACAGTGACTGTGTTTCCAGTATTGAATATATCACCTCATGCCAGAAGTCATTCAGATCCATCCAGCTGGCTGTGTGTACTCAGGAGGGGGGAACTGGGTGTGGCTGTTGAGAGCTTGTGTCATTCACTGTTAGGGCACTTTAAAGTGCAAGAAACCTTGACCTGATTCCTGTCTGAGCACAACCTAGGAACACTGTGTTATTCATTTCCTGAAATCAGCAGGACATGTGGGGTCTAGAGGCAGCAATGATGATGAATGCAGGTCTCTGACCTTCCTGGGTGTCTCCAAGCATGATCAGGAGTCCCTGGGCCACTTGGATCGTCAAGTCATGTGAATAATCACTGTTAACCAATTTAGACAACTCTTCCGTGGAACTCCAGCCTTAAGTAGTAATGAAAAACCATTTGCCTCCCTTTGACTGAGTAGTGAAAGGTTTCTCTTATATTGAGGTCCATTTGTAGTGGGCTTTCATCAGCAATGTAGGCATATTTTCAAGGAAATCTGAAAGTGAAGACTTAAAAAAATAATGAGTGAGCAGAAGTAGAGATGTGCCACACTACTTTGGCAGCACCTTCAGGGGATGAGGCTTATGCTAGAGCAGTGAACACCAACCAGGGGGCATATCTTTGCTTGATAGATTTCTTTGTCTGGACTTGGTGGACTTACTGGGGTAAAGCAGGTGGGGCATTAGAGACAATAAGCAACATGTGAAGTGGTGATGGATCTCTTCTATCTTCTCCACTAGGGCCTGTGACAATCATGTTATAGATTTCAACCCAGTCTGGCACATGGCTTCCCATGAGGTGAAACACAGAAAGGAATAATAGTCTCCACCTCATAGGAGGACATGCTGTATCCCATACCACATATTGGTTGATTCTTCTAACACTTGAAGGTAATATATTGACTATTATCTTTATCTTGTAGCTCATAGACATCTGAAGACTTTCCAGTAATTTTCTTTCTTTTCTTTCTTTCTTTCCTTTCTTTTTCTTTCTTTCTTTCTTCCTTTTTAGTATATTTGACACACCATGTTACATTAGTTTCAGGTGTACAATATGTGATTACACAAGTTTATATGTTCTGCTGTACTCACTATAAGTCTGGCTACCATCTGTCACTATACAACTCTACTACAGTATCATTGATTGTATTTCTCATGCTGTGCCTTTTATTCCCATGACTTATTCATTCCACAATTTTCTTACATGTAAGTTACAGAGCCAAGACTCATTCCATTCCACAGATCATTCTCTTTAAAGCCAGTAGGTTCTACTTTTCCCTAAATATCCATGGATGGTGCCTAGGAGATGACTAGGGATATTTTAGGACTGCCATTCATGCACCCACCCTCCCTCTTTAGACAGAACAGCTCTCTACCACTTGCACTTCCCCACATACTTCTCTCTCTCTCTCTCTCTCTCTCTCTCTTGTTTATGTACTTGGTTCTCAGCATAAGATTTTGTTAGAAGAAAGAAGCATGTAGGTAAAAAAAATAATTTATTAAAAATAGAATAGCGTAAAGTAGTTTGAAAGCCTCTGCAGTGCTTTAACAATGAAAGAAACATCTCTGCACACTTCCAACATCAATTTATAGTTTGCTAAATACATAATTATGCTAAGTTAGAAAGCTACACAGAGTTATTTCTATCAACTGGGTTTAGCCATTGTTACTTAATCTTTCTTGCCTTTATGTACAGTTCTGAGAGCCCCTTCAGGGATTGCTAAATACGGGTTTTAGGGCAAGGAGGGTACAATGTGTAATTACCATCGAATTCTGGTGCCCACATGGTAAGAAGAGTAATATGCACCCCCCAGTAGTACTCCCTCACACACACAAATGTATTTCCCACTAGATACTGCCTTAACAAGCCTCCATGTACTCTGCATGTGTGAACTATAACATTAAAGAATTTCAAAGTTATAAAATACCAAGGACTGGCAGGACCTCCCAGTCTAGGTAGGATGGCAGGGCAGAAGCACAAGAATCCTGTAAGAGGTGATATGGTGAGCTGTGCAGGGTACCTGTGTTGGGGAACGGGAGAGTAGATCAGTGTGGCCTGGAGAATATGGGTTCAGTGCCCCCCATTACATGAATGACTGGAGAAAAACGTGATGCCTTTTACTGAAGGAGAGATAAGAAAGGGCTTGTCAACCTCCTGGATCAGGAATCCAAGGATGCAAGGATTTCTCAGTCCCCATTCCTACAGTGATACAGTGGATCTCAAGGAACTGTATACAGAGGACCCAGGAAACAGTATCAGCAACATGCCTTAGATGTATCTGATGCTGCCTATTTATCAGAAAATGTTCAAGGCCCTTACCATACGTTCATTCATTTAATCTTCACAACAGTCTCCTAAGATTGGTACATCACTGGCACCATTTTACAGATAAGGCACTGTAAACTGAGGCTTACCTGTAAACTCAGGTAAACTGAGGCACAGGCAGGTTTGGCAACTTGCTCAAGATCACCGTCCTTACTGCACTGCAGCAGTCAGCAAAGATAGGTTTATTTGAAGTGCTGTGGACATTTGGATTCGTGAATTAAAACAAACTCAGGGTTCCATTCCTTGACTTCTTCACTGTGGGAGCTCCGATGAAGACTTTTCATGAAGATGTAAAGGGCTTTGTGAGGCAGTGGGAGAAGGTGTGCATGTTATTGAGGTCTACAGAAAGTTATGTGCTCTAATGCAGGAGGAGGAGGTGGCTTACCCAGATCTCCTATGTTCTCAGCACAATACACAAACTAAAAACCCCAAAAGACACCAGCTCATGCTCTTTAAGCACAACCCAAGAAGAGTTTAACAAAAGATTTGGGGATAAGCTTTCTCATTCTCAGGGAGCACTCACTCTATAAAAGAGCAAATCATGTGGGGATTTGCTAGGTTGTCAGTTACCACCATGCATTTTAACTTACTGTAAAACAGGGTACCTTCCAGAAGCTTCTGCCACACTGTGGGCAGAATTTCTTTAGTTCTTCTAGTCTAGTTCCTGGGTAGGGTTTGCTCACTCTAATACATGGGATGAGAGAAGTATTTCAACTAACTCAAATCCAGAACTCAACATGAAGTGCTTGGAAATAATACTGTAAGATTAACCTTACCAAACACCAAAGAGTGACCAGTTTCAGAAAAACAAACAAACAAACAAACAAACAAACAAAAAACTCTTTGATTTGTGATGTTTGCAATACTACCTTTACTGCATTTGCAACTGCATTTGCAACCTCACCTTTCCAACACACAACCCTCTCTTCCATGCCCCAATAAAAGAACAAGACAGATATGCAAATTTGGCAGCAAATTAATCAAAGTTCATTTCATTTTTGTAATTATTTCATGCCTGTTGTTGTTGGCTCTTACATAAAACATCCAGTCCCTCATTCAATTTATGACTATATTTTTACCTTTGTAGAACTCTTAATTTATTTGAAAATAAAGCATTTGAAGATAAAATATTCAGAGCATTATTAGATAAATTATTATTAAATTGACTTCTTCCTTTGCCAAACACCTTGTTCCTTTGAACAAGCTGAGCAATTTGTAAGAGAACATCTGCCTCTTGACCTGTATGTGTTATTCCCACTGAGGTACCAGTCACACAATGAGAAGAAAAATACAGATATAAATCTGTTAATCTTACCATATGAGTTGGTTACTTGCTTGTAAAACTACAACAAAGAGCATCAGAAAAGAAGAGAAATTTCTAGAGCGTATCCTTGTTAGATAAATGTCTGATAATATGATTATCTTTGTAGGACTTCCTGGGAATTGAGACATAAAACAACAACAACAACAACAACAACAACAACAACATACATCTTGTACTCAAGGAGCCTGTGAGTTCAACAGGTGTGTGTGTAACAACCTTAAATTTCAGACAACAGCAAGCCTATTTTGTGTTTATTTAAAATTCTTTTCATTCTATCATATCTATTTTATTTCCATCATATATGTATATCTGTGTTCTCCAAAGTGTACCTTCAGGAATGCCTTATCTTACATATGTTTGCATCCTCCATCACCTGATCATAGTAGGTCCTCAAAAATTTTTGGTAAAATAAAGCAGAATCTATCTTCCCATAAGTATGATTCTCTGTAAAGAGAAACCTGAAGAGCTATCTGTTGTTATTACAATCTGAACAAGATCAGGAATTGCAAATATATGATACATCATTTCTACTTTAGGATAATATAAGCAGATATGCTTTTTTTCCTGATTTTTCAGAGGAAAGACTTGCTTATCCTAAATTGATTTGTCATTCAAATACCAACCAACCAGCTTGTCTTTTTTGTGAATGTACTATTGTATAAAGACATTGTAATAAGACATGATCCCAGGCTCAAATATTGGTCATGCAGAGATGAATTAGGCATAGTTGCCAGCCTCATGCTACTGGAAAGGACAAGCCTAAAATATGTCAACAAATAATTATCTATAAAGATTATGGGAGATCAGTGTGAAAATAGAAGCCAAAAATGTATGAACCACTGGACAGAAAGAGTTCCAGGGACTTGATGTACCCATCCTAGTACCAACATCTGATCTCAGGAGCTGGAGCCAAAATACAGGAAAAAAGGAACATGAATCGATCTGGTCCAAGAGAAACCAATGGCTACTTGAAAACTCCTTTTCTTTTGCTTTCTTCCTTTTTTCCTTAAAAAAACAAATTATTAATGACAGTTGTGGAAAACAGAATACTCTGTGTTAGTTTGTCACTGATAGCAGTTGCTAATTAGAGCAATTAGTTTCACAGCGCTAATGTATGCCATAATAATTCTTACTAAAGAATAAATACAATAAAAATTTTTCTCAATTTCAGCAACTCCAAGATCCTGTTTTTATAGGTAAATGATTAAAGAAGCTATAAAAACATGTATGTCCAACATTAATTTGATACTAGACATGATCAGAAAATGATATCGTCATCTTCCCTACATATGGATTATCTCTTTATCTCTTCCATTTTATATCATTTAATCACTGACAGTGACCAAATGTATTACTATGTGGGTCGATTGTTGTATCTCAGGATAATCATCTATTATTTGGGGCTACTAATAGCCTAGTTAATAAGACCTACGGGAATATTAACAGGATAAGCAAACCACAACCAGGGCTACTCTGGTTCAAATTAAAATGCTGGGTTTTTTTGTTGTTTATCATTATGTGTGTTGAATATTGTGTCTTTACCTAAGGGATTATGTGAGGTTTGTAATATTTATAAAGAGAACAGCTACTCATCTCAGGGCCATTTCAAGAGTATGTATTATTTATTTCCTGATCTACCCCCTCCAATGTTCAATATCTTTTAAGAACTGTGATTAATAAAACATTCCAATTTGAACAGTGTGGGTTCTATTCACAAAACATGGTTATTCAGCCCATTTCTATGCAGACATCACCAGGGAGAGTACTTATCACCAAAAAATGCATAATCAACATCAGATATTTTGAATTAATGATTTTAGGGAGGAGGTTCATTAAACTCTTTGCTTCAGCCCTAAGTGGGACTTCTCAATTAAGTATGAAGGGATTGGGAATGAGAAGGGACGTGCACATTAAAAAATAGTGTGTCAAGCTCAGTTAAAGCTGTGCTAAAGCCTTTCATTCAAGATCTGTCAAGAAATCATTATCTTTTCTTTTTCTTTTTTTCTCTGAGTTTTTTTTTTATAACTGAGGTTTAATGTATTATTAATAGAAGAAGAGGGATAAGGAACACTAGACTGTTATTGTGCAGTGCAGCAGCACTTTTAGGTCTGGGTACAAGCACTAAGAGGTATTTCTTCCATCTTTAATAAACGCAGATGCTGGAGGATGGGTCTGTGCTTATGCGAGCAAGGCAAAACAGGTCGGAGACACTGCCCTGCATGGCAGTGTATCCTTAGAGCAATTTACTGGGTTCTCATATCACAAAATCCATGGTACTGAATCTATAAAAATATTTAGTGTTGCTATGTTTCAGGCATCAAATAGCGTTTTACATTCTGTTTGGGGATGGAACTGAAATGAAGCAAGAGAATCCATCAGCGGGGTGTTAATCAAACACCTACCTTGTGCCCTCTACTGTTCTGCTTCAGAAAAGATGAGATGACTCCTATCCTCAAGACCACTGCCATCTGGTTGGATAACAACAGTGATGTGGAAGTCCACAGTTTGCCAGAGATTAAAGCTCAAGCCAAAAACAAACAAACAAACAAACAAACAAACAAACAAAAACCATCCTGAGGGCACCTGGGTGGCTCAGTTGGTTAAACATCGGCCTTCTGCTCAGATCCTGATCTCAGTGTCCTGGGATCAAGCTCATGTTGGACTCTCTGCTCAGCAGGAAGTGTGCTTCTCTGTCTCCCTCTGTCTGCCCCCGCCTTGTGCCCTCTCTCTCTCTCAAATAAACAAAATATTTTTTTTTTAAAGAAAAAACTCTTGCATTCCTTCTTTGCTGACCTCAAAAGCTCTTTATGGATATGCTGAGGCTGGTATAAAAGCCCCCTTCTCCCACACCCAACTCTTACTGAATAGAATCTTAAAAGAATTTGGATTCCTTTTATCCAATCACCCAAAAAATGCTTAAATGATTATTTTCTCTAGTCCATCAACATCAAATTCCTTTAACCTGCTTCTATTTACATATTACTCTGTTCTGAATATTGAACAAAGGAAGCCCTCAGGTATTTTGTAGCCAAATGTTTTATCTAAAAATGCTACTGTAATAATAGTTTTTTTAATGTGCGGATTTAATATCTGCAAAAAAGTATTTTAAAAGTGCTTCCTATGACTGTCTCATTGCATATACATAATAGTGTGAATTATTGTAAGTAAACATGTTGTTATCATAATAATTTTGATATATGAGTACAATGAGTCCTTGACCAAGCTCTCATTGCCAGTCAATAGTGGAGGCAGGGCTCAAGCCCAGTGCTCAGCCCCTCTGCTCTGCTTCTCTAATGGTCTAGCAGATGTTTTGAGGATTCCCTTGAACTAGTCAAAGAGAAACTTTTTTAAAAATAACTTTCTTTGTACAGCCATTATGGAGAACAGTATAGAGATTCCTCAAAAAATTAGACATATAACTACCATGTGCTCCATCAATCCTGCTTCTGGGTATATATATTCAAAGGATAGGGAAACAGAATATTAAAGAGATTTCTGCACCCCCATGTTCATTGCACCATTAGTTACAATAACCAAGACAGGAAGACAACTTAAGTGCCCATCCCTGGATGAATGGATAAAGGAATTATACATACAATGGAATATTATTCAGCAACAAGAAAGAAAGAAATCCTGCCATTTGCAACAACATGGATGGGCCTTGAGGGCATTATGCTAAGTGAAATAAACCAGCTGGAGACCAGACAGGTTGGTTGCTAGGGGCTGGAGGTAGGGGATTTGGGAGAGGCTGGTTAAAGGATCCAAACTTTCAGTTATAAGATGAATAAGGTCAGAGGATCTAATGTATGACCTGATGATTATAGTTGATAATACTATATTATGTAATTGACATATTAAGAGCCTAAAACTAAAATGTTCTTAAAAAAAAGATAAATATGTGAGGTGATGAATAGGTTAAGAAACTTCAAAATGTTTATGTATATCAAATCATCATGATATGCATTTTAAATATGTTACAATTTTATGTCAATTATATCTCAATAAAGCTGAAAAATACTGTTGCATCTTTACCATAAAAATAAATAGATAATACTTACTGGCAAAATTAAATATTCAATATTGATATATTTTACATACAAACAAAGGCCTGCCAGATTGTAACAGATGCTATGACATAGCTTCCATAAAAGGGAAAAAGAGATTTTACACTTAGATCAAAGCCCTCTCACTCACTTGACACAGGACTAGTTTGTTTGTTAAATAGTAACATTTCAGAGAACTGGCCCTGGGGCAAATTTATCACAGGTAAGATTATCTAGTTTTTATTATTTTAGGGATGGTCTTCCTCAGCATCCATTTTGCCAAACGACTTTAATTTAAAAATTCAACTAATTTCCTGCATTCAGTGAGAGTATTCACCCCTTCTCTGGTGCTGAGGATTTAACACAGGATGGTAAACAAGAACATCAGCTTTTGGCCGAAATGAATGTGGCTGGAGAGCCCAGTTGAAATCAATCACAGGCACAGCTGGGATGCCTTGGAGCTGTCAGGAAATGGAATGGAGTCAGTGTTGCTTTGGAGAGCTTCTGACCTGGAGGCCAGGGCCCAGCAGCATGAATCCCTTAGGGCTAACCCACAGCTGAGTGGTTTGATGCCCAGTCACTTCAGCACTCCTAGAGAAGGTCTTGATCACTATCATTGAACAAGGCTACACTGGCATGAGATCCAGTGTAAAATACACACATAAATGTCTATCAACCTTCCCACTTGGTCAAGTTTGCATCACCCTGTCACACGGACACATGCATGAGACTGGGCAGGAGGGAGACTGTCTGCCCACCCCTTCACGTTGGATGTTCTCTTGCTTTAACTGGTTCTATCAGTTCAGCCACCACTTCCGACCTTCCATGGGAACACGGCTCATATGGCACAGGAGGATTACATGAGCAGAAGAGGCAGCAAAAAAATATTCAAGTCTATGATTGTAGATTGCTTTTGTTTTCAGTTAACCTAACTCAAAATAAAACAAATGCAAATTTCCCATGTTCTTCTCCCCTAAGACATTGAAGAGTTTAGAGGTAAGTGGAAGCCCAAGTCAAGATCTATAGACCATCTAGTAGCCTTGAGTTATTTCTTTCCCAAAGCTAATTCTGTTAACAAGATGATTTCAAGTGAGTAAGGGACAAGTGGAGCTAGATAAGGAAATATAGGTGGAGGGCAATGGGATCAGGCTCACAAAAATCCCAAAAATATGAAAGTGAAAGGAAACCAGAGATAAGAGACAAACCCAGACTGTCTTGTCCTAGGTTTCAGAGGTGGGATCTTATTATAAAACAGCTACTTGAGACCAACAAAGAATCATCAGACCTTATAAAGGAAGTAAGCCATTGAAGGTGTTATTGCTAGTCCTTACTCAATGGTGCTATCAGTAGAGATGTTAAAAGGATTTAGGTTCCCTGGTTGGCTTTCAATAAAAGACCAACCCTTAAAAGCTCCCAGTGGCAACCCTGTTTGGACCCCTCTCACTCTTGACAACTTTTTCTATATACTTGCTTAATAAACTTTATTGCTTTACTCACTCTCCTTTGTCTGTGAGATTAATTCTTCAACTCCATGAGACAAGAACCTCGCTCTTCCACTTCACAAGGGGATACTATTTCTTATCCATCTTCTTTTCCCAAGATCCCAGAAACTGACCCACTAATTCTAGTTCCTGTTCCCACTTGCTTTTTCACCCAGGCAAACTTACTTCTGAGTCTCTGGAAAATACTGAAGACACACATTTATTCATTCACCAGATATACTGAGAATCAACTACAGCCTGGCCAAGGCTGGTTTCAGATTGCCTCCTCCCAAAGACCCTTCCCATCTTTGTGCTAAGAAGCAAAAGTGGCTGGAAAAACAGTTTAAAAACTAGACCATTTCTGAAAACTATGTACATTTCTTTTTTAACTTTTCTACATAACTCCATAATAATATATTATTGGACTAAAAACTAAATATATTCTTATTTACAAAGACACTTTCACTATGGAAAAGAGCAGTAAGTTATATACTCTAGCATTTATAATAACAAATGCCAAATCTTGGTGTATGTATGTGATTGCACTTCATACCTGAGACAGGATTGTTGACTTGTATAGATAGTAAATAGGATTTGTAGGTGTTCCTGGGAGGACAGATGAACTGAGCATGGAGGAGGAATGACCAATATGACTGGAAATTCATAGTCTTGATGAGGATGGACTCTAAGACCCTCAGCTAATGGACAGGGCTGAAGTTCAAGACAAACTTCACAAACTTTGCTAAGCTTATTCCGTACAAGCTTGCTTGTTTCCCACTGAACCACTCAATGCTATATTCCTAGGCCCTATTTTTGTTTGTTTGTTTGTTTGTTTGTTTTTTGCATATTTTTTATTGGAGTTTGATTTGCCAACATATAGCATAACACCCAGTGCTAAGCCCATCAAGTGCTCCTCTCAGTGTCTGTCACCCAGTCACCTCATCCCCCCATCCACCTCCTCTTCCACTACCCCTTATTTCACTCAGCATAATATCCTCCTGTTCCATCGACGTTGAAGCAAATGGTGGGTATTTGTCATTTCTAATGGCTGAGTAATATTCCATTGTATACATAGACCACATCTACTTTATCCATTCATCTTTCGATGGACACCAAGGCTCAACTCTCCAGAGTGTAGAGATAGAGGGAACATTCCTCAGCATCTTAAAAGCCATCTACAAAAAGCCCACAGAAAATATCATTCTCAATGGGGAAACACTGGGAGCCTTTCCCCTAAGATCAGGGACATGACAGAGATGTTCACTCACACCACTGCTATTCAACATAGTACTAGAAGTCCTAGCCTCAGCAATCAGGCAACAAAAAAGAAATAAAAGGCATTCAAATTGGCAAAGAAGAAATCAAACTCTCCCTCTTTGCAGATGACATGATACTGTATACAGAAAACCCAAAAGACTCCACCCCAAGATTTCTAGAACTCATACAGTAATTCGGCAGTGCAGGAGGATACAAAATCAATGCCCAGAAATCAGTGGCATTTCTATACACTAACAATGAGACTGAAGAAAGAGAAATTAAGGAGTCAATCCCAGTTACAATTGCACCCAAAAGCATAAGGTACCTAGGAATAACCCTAACCAAAGAGGTAAAGGATCTATACCCTAAAAACTACAGAACACTTCTGAAAGAAATTGAGGAAGACATAAAGAGATGGAAAAATATTCCATGCTCATGGATTGGAAGAATTAATATTGTGAAAATGTCAATGCTACCCAGGGCTATTTACACATTTAATGCAATCCCTATCAGAATACCATGGACTTTCTTCAGAGCGTTGGAATAAATAATCTTAAGATTTGTGTGGAATCAGAAAAGACCCCAAATAGCCAGGGAATATTAAAAAAGAGAAACAGAGCTGGGGACATCACAATGCCAGATTTCAGGTTGTACTACAAAGCTGTGATCAACAAGACAGTGTGGTACGGGTACAAAAACAGACACATAGATCAATGGAACAGAAATGGACCCTCAACTCTATGGTGAACTAATATTCGACAAAGCAGGAAAGACTATCCACTGGAAAAAGGACAGTCTCTTCAATAAATGGTGCCAGGAAAATTGGACATCTACATGCAAAAGAATGAAACTAGACCATTCTCTTACACAATACACAAAGATAAACTCAAAATGGATGAAAGATCTAAATGTGAGACAAGAATCCATCAAAATCCTAGAGGAGAACACAGGCAACACCTTTTTTGAACCCTTTTGGAACTTGACCTCAGCAACTTCTTGCAAGATACATCTATGAAGGGAAGGGAAACAAAAGCAAAAATGAATTATTGGGACTTAATCAAGATAAAAAGCTTCTAGACCCCATTTGAATGACACTTTCACAGCACTGCTTCCTCTGATCCTAATGTGCTGGTGGGTTTCCTTTTTTGAATTCCCATATTGGGTTTATAGCCCATTTATGACCTTTATCATATGTAAATAGTTACATGTATCTGTCCCTGGTTCTATTGATAGTAAATTGTCTGATGGCGGGAACTATCTTATATTTCTTATATGCTCAAACAACACTTGCCAGATATATAAATGATTTGAGAGGTATAACTTGTTTCAGTGAAAATTAATAAGCATAGAGTGCCTAATTTCAAGACCAAATCGGGAGTTACAGAGAATAAGTTTCATAGAGGCAAAGATCTCAACATATTACCTCTTTAAAATAAGATTCCAGGGAAGGCCTGGTGGTCCAGCGGTTTAGTACCGCCTTCAGCCTGGGATGTGATCCTGGAGACCTGGGATCAAATCCCACGTCAGGCTGCCTGCATGGAGCCTGTTTCTCCTTCTGCCTGTGTCTCTGCCTCTCTCTCTCTCTCATGACTCTCATGAATAAATAAAGTAAAATCTTAAAAAAAAAAGATTTCACTTTAGAAGAAGAGCAAGTGGCACTCCATTCAGCATTATGTGTCCCACCCAGCAGGGACTATGTTGCAAATTATTGACAATTATGGTGAAAGCCTGAACTAAGAGGTTATTCTTTTTCACCAAACAGGCTCAAAAGAATACAAAACTATAGCACATGAGACTGTCTGATTTAGTAGTATGGGGGTGAGCAAAATGCCAAAGGATGACAACCAGGTTGCTCGCTGGTTGAGAAGCTAGGAAAGTATCATTCATTGGGTCAAGGAACATAAAAATAAAATCACTTTGGGGGATGCATGGTAAGCTAAATTGAAGATACAGTAATCGTAAAGTTCCTGTGAGATACCCAATTAGAGATGTTTAGCAGCAACTCTATATCCAAGTCTGAAGCTCAGAAGACAATCCTGATATTGGTGTCATCACCATGTAGGTGGTAGTTAAAATCACAAGAATGGATGAGATCCCTGGGAAGTTCCTAGTGAGTAGATCTCTGGGTTGCAGACTAAATCCTTGGAATATTAGTATTTTAAAGCATGGGCAGGAAAACAGGTGCTGATGACAAAGGGAGTTATCAAGAATATTAAATCTATCAGAATTTAGTTGGACAAAGTGGTCATTGCATTTACTAATTAGAACATCACTGAGATCTTAGCCAAAAGGCAGCATCAGTGGAGTGATGAAGCAAGAAGCCAATTGTTTTGGGTTGCAATATGAATTTGAGGTGAACAAATGAATACAGCAAATGGTATACTTAGAAGATTGACTATCAAGAACATACAAGAGATACTTAGCCATTTTGAGAGGAAGAGATTACAGAGAGAATAGCCTAGGCATCAGTGACAATAATGCTGGTTGTGCCTTCCAGTGGCCAAGGCTAGGAGTATTGGTGGTGTAAATTGTAGCACTTAGTGCCCAGTGTGGTGTCTGGTTTTGGTGACCTCACATATCAGGTCTTTAGATGATTTGAGCATGTTCTTGGCTTTATATCTGTGATCTTGGCTGTCCACTCACCTGACTTTTCTGCTTAAATCATCCAGTTAGTTTATTTTGTTTGCAAATGAGTATGCCTACTGATAGTTTGGTCTTCAGTATCTAGACTGGAGAAAGATAAAAAAGTGAGTGATAAATCTCAGATTTAAGAAGGTCAGATTCAGACTCAAATATCTAAGTAATTTGAAAGTAAGTTTGTGTTCTCACCAGTCTGGTCTGTTTCTTTCTTTCTTTCTTTCTTTCTTTCTTTCTTTCTTTCTTTCTTTCTTTCTTTCTTTCTTTCTTCTTTCTTTCTTTCTTTCTTTCTTTCTTTCTTTCTTTCTTTCTTTCTTTCTTCTTTCTTTCTCTTTCTTTCTTTCATTACCCAAATAAGCAACCAACTAATGAACTAACCAACCAAATACAGTTATCAATATTTTATTGATCCTTCTCTTGCTCAGTAATGTGAGGAGTGTAACAGATTAAAGTTCCCAATACCCAGGAGTTCATAGGACAGCAAGGTAGTCTAGTGAAAATCTTGAGAATAAACTGTCAGTTGCGGTATATATACTCAACATGAGCATTTCCAAGGCAGTAAGAGTCTCAGTACTTCATGTCCCTCATTTCCTTAGGAGCAGTTAAAGATTTTTAAAAAGCCAAAGATACTATTTTTGACCCCTCTCCCATACAACTCAGGGTGAATGCAACTCAGGGTGAATAGAATAGCAACTAAAAGTTCAAAGAAATTTAGTTGAGGGCCTTCTTATTATAGGATCTCCAGATGCCATATGGATATCTTCAGAAAAGCCTTTTACTTTCCTCGAACTGATCTGACACCAATATCATGACTTTTCAGCTAACTAAAATGTTTAAATATAATTACTGAGACCTCTCAGTGCACTCATTCCTATTTCTGCTATATTTTCAGTGATGCCTAAAAGACTGATGACATATTCCCAACGATGATATGCTCAAACTCACTTGATAAGAACAAACTAGACAGTGTTATGGTAGCAAAAAATTTATAACATCTTAGTGACTTAGCAAAAAATAATTTACTTCTCTCCCTAAAAATCTGCTGCAAGCTAATAAGACCCTTCTCCATCTAATGAGCCATGATATTCTTGTTTTGGCAATCTCATTTCAACATGTAGCCTTTAAGATCTCCAGAGTAGAGGGAAGAGGGTGTTGGAGGGCCATGCATTGTCTCCTAAATGCCTTGGCTTAGGAGTGATACATTTCACTTCTGCTTGTGCCTTATTGGATAAAACTAGTCGTCTGCCCTGCTAACTGCAAAGGAAGCTGGGAAATATGGAGGAACTCATGAAATATTGAATTTACCTTAGTGCCTCTTCCAAAGCATTTTTTTGGGGGGGAGGTGCAAACTAAGATTTTAAAAGTTTAGAAAAAATAGATCAGCATTCATTTGCTCATGCCTTCAAGTATTCATCCACTTTATAAGCACTAAGTATTCTTTTTATAAGCACTAAGTATCTGATTCTGTATTGGATATGAAAAATAAAAATAATGAATAGGTCTCAAGCTGTTTAATGCCTAATATAGTATTGAAATAATATAGAGACAAGAGACTGATCTATCTATTTATTTTACAATCTTAGGGGGTAGTAAAACAACAGCTGCTTGATAAATGCTTGTCTAATTATACCCCTTTAGATTTTTGCTCAAATATTCCCTTCTCCATGAAGCCTCCCTGATCATCTTTTTTACTACTGTTCAAGACTCAAGCATTCCTTGTCTTTGTTATAATCTGGTCTTCTCCAGAGCACTTATTACAATATATGCTACTTATTTATCTATCATCTCATTCCCCATAATACACTGTACACTCAAATAGGGCAAACATTTTTGTTTTTGAGTCAGTGCTGTTTCAAAGCTTCCACAATACCTAGAATACAGTAGGCTCAATATATATTTATTGAATTATGTGACTGAAGAAAATGATCAAAGCATAAAAGAAGTAGAACTGATGAATGATGAGATTTTAGGTGAAAGCATTATCTTGAAAGGCACAGAGGATCAGGGAAGGTTTGATGGTGAGCTAAGTAGCAAATGTGCAGGTGTGCATAGAGGCTTTCCAGGAAGAGCCCATCATACATAGTGTTACCATCAAGATGAATGAGTAAGTGGTTGGCTGAGGGCTGGGTGAATGAATATGGGCAGGGGAAAATTACTCTGTACTCTCCGTGACTACATACTTTGCTTATGAGCTCTGAAGTATGATGTGAAAGTCTTGTATTAGAGTCAGTCATAAAGCATCAAGAGACTCCCCATGATACCAGGATAGTGGAATGCTGGAAAAATGTGCAACTTTCTGTGCCACAGACAAGTGTTGCAGAAACTCTTCAGAGTGAGTAAGCTCAGGGTTGGGAGGTAGATTACAGGCATGGTAGCTGTTATTTTTGTTTAGTTCTTTGTTTTTGAGGGAATTCAGCTGAATAAGTGAAGCAGAACAAGAACACACTAATAGGTTGGCTGGAAATGATAGAAACCTAAGTATCCCTCAAGGGCCAATACAAATATCTCCTCCTTTCCTGAACATTTCATTCTCTCTCTCAGGCACATGTAGCATCCTCTACATACTTCTATTTGGGGTATAGGTGAATTTTGCAAAAGTGAATTAACTGAATTCTCAGTGTGAAAAGTGAATGATTTGTTGAAACTATAAATATACTGACTGTAATCTATGACAAGAATGAATAGCAGCGCTATGAGTTTTCAACAAATTATCCTGCTTTGTGTGACCTAGTGCCTAAAATGTATTTGATGATCAATTAAGTGCTCACCGGCTGAAATTTGAAACTCAAATCTGTAGGCAAAAATATCTTTATCATTGTCTCCTTTGAAAATAATTTCCCTAAATCAGAAGTCTAAACAGCACCATTCCATAAGATAGTAACATACATTGAAAAGCACCAAGTAGCATGTTCATTTTTTGTTTCTGATTTATTTGTTCATAGACAGTAGATATGCATTAACTGGTTTCATTTTTACACTAGAATTCTGTGCCCTTTGTGCAAGATGTAGAAGTTAATTGGCAGCTAACTCACTTTGATGACAACTTTGGTGTGCTTGAGGGACATATTTTCGTAAATTGCCACATTTTTGATAGATTTTACCATGACTGGTTTACTTATAGATTGTTATTACGCTCCAGTAGGATTCACTGCCTCTGCTCTGCACAGATGATGGGGTAGAAACTCATGCTCTCTTACTTCTTAGCAACAATGATAATAACAATGTATATGCAGTGTGTGTTTTCACAGCACAGCAAAGAAAGAAGAAACCCAAGAGAGTCCACATAGTCATCAGAGCATTTACTGTGAAACTAGAACAAAGTACTATAATTTCAAAGATGCTGTTAAAGGCATCTTGCCTTACAGAGAGGCATTGAAGAACACATCCATTAGACATGAACTTTTGTTAGATCTGTGAGCAGGCTTCTCTCTAACAGAGGTCAATAATGTTGTTTCCAGGCTGCTTTCTCCCTGAAAGCAGTTACCATGGGTTTGCTAAATCCCAAGGAACTGTACTCCCAGTGGTTGCATGGAGCCCAATTCTGAGAGAGCACTGAATTGGCCTTCATTTCCAATCTCTTGCTTAGTGGAGATTTAGAAGAATCATTCCCTTTCCTTCTCGGAGCCTCTATTTTCTCATCTTTGCAGAGATTTATGATTATGTGAAATTCGGGCTTCCAATCAAATTCCTCTTTGATGACAATGAAGTCTCAGGTAGGCAGTGTGATAAGGAAGGGGATGCTGGAAAAGAGTGATGTTTCAAGATGTTAATGGTACAGTTGTGGGGCAATTTGGCTTTTCTGAGAAATGTGTGCAGCCCTACTCATGCAGGACATTCTAACTTCTTGAGAGGAGGTAGTGGGATTGCGCAACAGCTTCTTACTCTAAGTCTCCCATGTGCAGAAGGTAACCCTGGGCAGGTCATTTTTCCATTTATTCCTTATTTAGCAATTATTGTCAAAGAGTAAACTGTCATTATAATAAACAGCATTTCACCATTACAGTTTGCTCTGTAAAGCTTAATTAAGGAATAGCTACTTTATTTGAAAATTCTAACCAACAAATGAGTTGCCCAACTACCTGCCTTCTTAAGAAAGGACAAAAGACATGGTGTAATCTTTCACAGTAACCAGGGATCATTATTATGACAATCCATTACCATAGTGGAGTGGTGATATAGTTGGATCATCAGTCAGCACACCCTGCACCAGGCATTCCTATTCTGGGATCCATCAAAACAGAGACCCAAGGATCCCCTACCTGTGTTCCCCAATTTGTTGACAAGTTCTAGTGTATTTATGTTGTATACATGTGCATGAGAAAGAAGTTCACAGTTTCCTCAGACTGTCCACGATGTCCATATCCAAGTTTTTAGGAAATACTGAACTACGCTAAAGTGCTCACATAGCAATGTTCATATGACTGAAGACATGCTTTTAACAGATTCACCTTCATCATTTAGCACAGTGTGGGCACAAAAATGTATGGAAAATAGACTGTGTTTTAAAACACATGAACTTGGAAATACACTAGCAGTGCTCTTTCTTAGTGACTGAAAGGATTTTTCTGCTAAACAGAACAACTGAATGTATACTGGGTCACTGAATAGCAAAAATCCACATGTTAACTTTTTGAGATCTTATTTCTCTTTTATAACCTCCTGGCATTTCCCATACTATGTATTTGCTGCTTTGAATATCATTAGCTATCTTATTATCTAGGATTTCAAGTAAACTAAACTGTATATACTTCCTTAGGTAGAGGCACAATATAATATCTGGACCTGATATTTGAAGCTTCATTTTTAAAAATTCAATTACAATGTAACTGGAAAGAATACTGGCAATTAGCAATGTAAAACTCAAAAGTAATTAATAACCATAAGCACATGTCAGATCCATAAAAGGCCAGTCCCCACCCCTAGTCACTTTTACCACCTGCCAGACCCTCAATCTCAGTTATTATATTCCTCTAAATTCCAAAACTGCAAACACGGCACTTACTTACAGTATGATTTATTACACCAAACCCAAGCTCTGCTGAGCCCCTCTGGTTTATTATTAATAAGGTACCTGTGAGGTCACCATCAAATCTCAACAAGGTACAAGGTTCCAGAGTGCTAGCAATGAAAGAAAATCTTGGCTGATAGAAAAAAGAAGAATTCTCTTCCATATTTGAGCCCAGTGCATTTGGCAAAATTAAACAAAAAATGTACATCAGCAGTTTTGTGTTTGGAGTATCATGTTTTGCAATTTTTTAAAACCCAGATGAAAAATTATGTTGCTGTGCATGAGAACCATTTAGATAATCAGCTACCTGCTTTTCCAATGGGACTTCAGGAGTTCATTCCTGCTATTATGAAGAACAAATGTGGTTGCAAATTAATGGAATCCTTCTCCTTGGAACTGGGAGAAGTTGGACAAGATTGGAGATTGAATATGTACCAGGAGTTAAGGAAGGACCTAGATAACTGAGAGGATGCCAGTCATTTCAATGTTTAAACAAAGGGCTGAGCAACTTAAGTGATGCCCTAGTAATGTATGGCTGAATTTCAAGAAATACACCTAGCTAAAAATTATACTGAATTTATTTAACAGCTGCTAGGGGGCCAGTATTATGTTTTTTGATAAGGGGGAAAATGTCTTATCCACGGATCTTGTTGTCCATAAGCTGACAGTTTTTTGGAAACATCAGAGAGAACATTTAGGGAGCAATTAATTACTGGGCTGCATCTCATGTTAAGTATCTGAGGAGGATTAGTGTACTCAGGGCAGGTTTTCTGAAAAAGATGAGGGTTGAGCACTACCTGGAGATTAAGCATTAGGGGACAAGGCATGTGAGTAAGCAAAGGACAGGAATGGCAGTGAAGATGAGGAGGTAAAGGAGAGACAACTGTAAAAACAAAATGCTTCCAATTCAAAGGATACAACTGTGAGTTATTTGACATCATAGACTATGATTAATATATGTACTGTGACATCCTCCTCAATGACTGGTACAAAGGGAGGTTAAATATGCATGATAAATGGACAAACTGATGAATAAATGTTTGAATGAAAAGAGGGCTGGACTTTTTTTTCATCTTGATTTGTCTACCACTTCACCCTTTCCTTAGATGTCCACTGTGATGTGAGTGTGACTTCAGGATCCATAGTTGGATATCAAGAATCATGTCCCAAAGCCTAGCAAATTTAAAATTAAATTCTAGTGCTTCCACTTACCAACTGGGTAACACTGGGTAAATCTTTTAGAGGACAGATAGATGATAGATAGATAGATAGATAGATAGATAGATAGATAGATAGATGATAGATGATAAATATGTTTGAGAGAGAGAGAGTGTGTGAGGTGGGGGGAAGAGCAGAGGGGAAGGGAGAAGGGAGGGGAAAGTATCTCAGGCCGATTCTGTGACGAGCACCAAGGAGTCCAACACTGGGCTTCATCTCAAGACCTGAGTGGAAACTGGGAGTCAGACACTTAATCAATTGAGCCACCCAGGCACCCAGTTGGGTAGTTCATTTTAACACTCTAAGCCTCATTTTTTCTCATCTGCAAAAAAAAATGTTCATCTTTCCTTTTCATTGTGAAGAGTGAATAAGAAACAACTGGTAAAGTACTCACTTTTTCTAGTGTTTGAAAAATTATAATTTTATTAAATTTAGATATACTAGGAAGACAACTTTATTAGGAAAAAAATGAAATGTCTATCCACAGTGACTTTTATCAATAAATGTAAATTATTTTGAATTACAGACGCTTGTTTATAGAAATAAATGATGTGAGATTCTAAGATATTCAGGAAGACCAAGTCTGAATTCGCTCTAAGCTCCTGAGACACCAATGTTAGGTGTTTGTTAGGTTTTTGTCATCATGTTGAAATACATGGAATAAGGAGGAATGCAATCTAAGTACACTTTCTTAAGTATTCTTCCTTCTTCCTACACTTCTTTTTAGCAAACAACTATCCTGCTGTTTTCTGGAATTGTTGCCTATATCACTGGAAATAATATGCAGCATGAAAGCTATTTGAGTCAGAGTCAGATATCTACTTACATTAGAGAAGAAGAGCTTTGCTGAAGTTGGGAATGTTTCACTTAATGAAAACTGGGAATGATCTAGATTCACTGGCAAGCACACTGGCTGAGGGAGTTTCTTAAGAGTTTTATTTTATACTTGGAGTCAATTGTGTACAATTCCCATCCTTCATTGGCTTATTAACTCCTGAAAGTAAGATGCTATTTCTTACAAAGGCCCTTTTTCAGGGAAGAGGAGAACCAATGAAGAAGCAGAGGGAAGGATGAGCCTTCTAAAAACTCAGAAATGTTCCTTAGTCTCCTCATGTTCATTGTCCTTCCCTTCAAAATACATACACCATCCCTAGGACAGGATCACATGGGTATTACACTAGTCAGGGCTCTCTAGAGAAACAGATCCAATTGTTGAGAAAGAGAGACTGATTGATTCAGCATCCTGGAGACCCAGAGAGAGCCAGTGTTTCAGTTCATCTTCAAAGGCAAGAAAGAATTGATGTCCCAGCTCAAGGCAGTAAGTCAGGAGGAATTTCCTCTAACTTATGGGAGGTTCAGCTATCCCACTGTCTGTTCTATCCAGGTCTTTAACTAACTGAATGAGGTCCACCCACATTGGGAGAACAATCTGCTTTACTCAGTATATAGATTCAAATATTGACTTCATCCAGAGACATCCTCACACACATACTCAGAGTAATGCTTAAGCAAATATCTTGGTACCCTAGGATGAGTCACGTTGACACAAAAACTATCACATGTAAAAACAGGCCTGAATATCAACAGTCAGTAGTAAATGACATAAGTGACAGTGGAAGAAGAAGAAGTTTTACTCCTTCAGAGCACCCTTTGTGCCAATATCTAGAACACGATTGACCATAACTCATCATATGCACTGAGAAAGAAGCCCAGGGAAGACTTGATATTTGTGAAATATGCCTTCATTATGATCTATTTTTTTTTATTCCACCTACTCCTGAACATAAGCTTGGATATGGGGCTGTAGATAAACACTCAATTTTTAATTCTGTGTCTTATTAATCTTTTGCTGACCACTCAGTGCCTATTGTGAGCCTTAGGAGGAAATGACAAAACCTGTCTCAGCAGTGGCTCATTAAAGGCCAGAAAGAAATGGTCATCATGTGTTATTTTAATGTTCAGTTTTTGGGTTGCAATCTATAAAGCTCTACATATGATACGCTTAAAAGTTTTCTTCTTCCATTGTGTAGACCTGGCTCATGTTGGATAGAAGGCTGAAATCTACCTGAGTATACTATTACCATTCTCACTTCTTTGCCAAAGCCCTTTCACTCACTGTTAGCAAAATAAAAGATGAAAACACAGCTTCCCGAAGCCACTTAAATCTTTCCCAATGACAGAAACATAGGAGGCTAACACAGATGGTAGGAAGACAAACTATGGGTGAACAAGCTAGAGATTGGTCCTCATCTTGCTGCCTAATTGATTTGACTGATTTCTGAATTTGCCAAAGCAACATTAGCATGTTGCTTTCTTCCAGTGTAGAGTCCTTCCCATTTAAAAAAAAAATCCTTTGCCCCATCTATCACAGACCTTGTTCAACAGTACACTGTAGGTTACCTGGGTGGCTCAGTGGTTGAGCATCTGTCTTTGGCTCAGATCGTGATCCCAGGGTCCTGGGATCGAGTCCTAAAACAGGCTCCCCATAGAGAGCCTTCTTCTCCCTCTGCCTATGTCTCTGCCTTTCTCTCTGTGTCTTTCATGAATAAATAAAATCTTAAAAAAATTACACGTGAAAAAAAATTACACTTGATGCAAGGATGACACAGGTCCTGTTCCTCCAATACTGAACACAAGTGGGAAACCAAAAGTTCATGCCAAGAACTGAATGGAGAGGTTATCACATAAGAAAGGGCTTTCATCCCAATTTAGCTTAATGGAATGAGATAGAGTTTCAATATTTTGAAATATAGACAAATTGATATGAAAACAAAACAACACCCTCTGTAGCACAGACCCTCAATGATCTAAGAGACATTTTCTCAAAGTCAAAGATGACCACATTATTCTGCAAAATCTTGGCTGTATAAATGAGACCTGTGCTGAGGTCTGCAGAACATACTCACAAAAATGCAAAGACTGAAAGCACAGAAGTGTGAAAACTCCATTCAGGCAGTATGAAACGAAGAAAGCAAAATGATTCTAACTACTCCTACCTAACCTTCACTCCTTTTAAAAAATCAATTTGTGCATTTATTTATTTTAAAAAACTATGTATTGTCTGTTTGCATGCTACCCACTACCATCTACTTTTCCTAATGTAAGACCCATGAGTTCAGGAAAGTTGTTTTATTCACATTTATATTTTCAGAATCTAGACCAGTACATGGCACAAAGGTTTCCAGGAAACATATTTGGATTAGTTGACCAAAATCATACAAAAGCTAGGAAATACTTAGCACTTGTAATCAAGGAGAAACCAAGTGCAAACAGTTCAGCTTGAGAAAGAAAAGGGTTAATTGACCCACGAGTCTCACAAGCAAAGAAAAAGTTGTTCACAGGAATAAGTGAATAGGGCCATTTAATGTTATCCCATCTGTACTCTTGGGCTCCAAGTGGCAGGGGTGGAAGTCAAGATTTAGCTATAACACAGTGATGGGGAAATTTTTAACTATTAACTTATGGGAAATTAATCATAGGCTTGTAAACAGAATACCAGGTGATAGTCCTCACATGGAACTTTTACCATGCATGGCACATGAACTGAAGACTTACACTTCTATGGTGGCCTCCAACTGTACTAGGAGCAAAAGACACATAGAAGAGAGTCTCTTCCACTGAGAGAAGTAGCTCACTGCTTCTTCCTTACATAAAGCAGTAATGCTAAGTCTAGCAAAGAAACACATCAGTGTTGCTAGGTTTAAATTTAGGATGGGGTCTTGAATAATATAAGCTAAATTGAATAAAATGGACATGAGAAATTGAAGTTCTAACAGAGAAGATGAGTCAATGTGGGGAAATACAGGGATATGGAGTTACAGGTAAAACTGGATGGGATTTTTTCACACAGGAGAAGGGAAATCTTGTCCCTGACCCTCCAGGGGAAAGAGCTAAATATAGCCATAAATAAGCAATATATTTAGTTTGTTAGGTGGTTTCTAGTTTTTATTTTTATTTTTAAAAATATTTTGTTTGTTTAATCATGAGAGAGAGAAAAAAAGTGAGAGAGATACACAGAGAGAGAGAGAAAAAGAGAGAGAGACATAGACAGAGGGAGAAGCAGGCTCCCTACAAGGAACCTGATGCTGGACCCCTGGATCACACCCTGAGCCAAAGGTAGACGCTCAACTGCTGAACCACCCAGATGTCCCTGTTTCAAGTTTTTAAATTCCAGTTAGTTAACATGTAGGGTAATAATGGTTTCAAGAGTAGAATTTAGTGATTCATCACTTGTATATATCACCCAGTGTTCATCACATTAAGTGCTCTTCTTAATACCCATCACTCATTTAACCCATCCCCTACTACTCACCTCTCCTCCATCAAATCTCAGTTTGCTCTCAGTAGTTAAGAGTCTCTTATGGCTTGCCTCCCTCTTTTTTTTTTCTTTTTCCTTCCCATATGTTCATCTGTTTTCTTAAATCCCACATATGAGTGAGATCATATGGTATTTGTCTTTCTCTCACTGACTTATTTCGCTTAGCATAATCATACACTCTAGTTCCATCCACATCATTGCAAATGGCAAGATGTCATTCTTTTTTGATGCCTGAGTAATAACATTCTAGTGTGTGTGTGTGTGTGTGTGTGTGTGTGTCACATTTTCTTTAACCATTCTATAGTCAAGAGACATTTGGGCTCTTTCCATAATTTGGCTATTGTTGATAATGTTACTATAAACACTGGGATGCATGTGCCCCTTTGAATCAGTATTTTTGCGTCCTTCAGTAATACCTAGCAGTAATAAGCAGCAGTTTTATCTTGGTGGGGAGAGAGAAAAAAGTTTTTAGAAAAATTGTTCTTGAAGTCTTCAATATTCTTCAAGAAATAAAAGGCAAATTTGTTCGCTGAGGATAAAATTTATGTAGTCAGATAACAGTTTTAAGACAAGATCTGAGTTTTAAAAGAGTAACTGAGAAGAATAAGAGCAATCCTTCCCAGGAAGAAAACTGAAATGATTGCTGAGTGATACTGAGACTCTTGTAATAGTGGACACAGATTTAGATGTCATATACAGGCATGGTGGTATTTTCTTCAAAAGTTACCAGTCACCTAGGCACACAAATAGAGAGTGCAGACCATGGTTACCCGCCCCCCACCCCCCCAGCCTGGGCTGCCAGGAGTTAGGTGGCAGATAGCAAGATGACTGATGGTTCTAGTAAGAGAGAAGTTCGGATGCATCATCAGTTAGTGGCACAGCTATTCCTCTAGCCCTGTCACTTTGCACCTGTCATAAGTGCAGAGTGATCTACATAAAATAGAGTCATCCCTTACATTCTTTAAGCTCCTCACTAAAAATAGGAGAAAATTCATACCCTTTTCTATGGATGCTATGTGACATATCCCTTCATAATATGGGCACAATCTACCTCTTTAACCTTACCTCTTAATAAATGCCCCACTGCCTAATCTTGCTTCATGCTTTGTGAGTTCTTTTCCAAATAGGGACCAATTTCTGTCTTCTCCATTAGGATGCAGGGATTTCCACACCTAACTGCTAGAATGCTTCTATCTTCAGTGAATTTCCACAATCTGCTCCCTCTTATTAAAACATTCTTTGTCATGTCTGAGAACTCATAGGCTTTGTTCCTAACACTCATCATATATCACTCTGTCAAGCTTTCACTTCTTAATTTCAATGAGTTTTGATGTATGCAAAGTGAACCACTCTTTCCCTTATACAAATTTTATAACTTGTCCGTATTTCCAAACTTACTTGATTATAATTATACATTTAAATAATGTTTCTCCTACTGGATAGTGATCACATTAATAACAATGACTTTCCATCACATTTTTTTTTAACCTCAGGACTTCAATGAAACACTGGAGTTGCTCAATAAATATGCATTGGTCTCAAGACACTGTGACTGTAGAGTTAGGTATCGGAGATAACGTGTATCTGAATAGTGAAGGGGCACCAAACGGGCAACTCCAGACACAATGAAAGATGCAAAGAGACCTTAGGTTTGGAAGATAATGACAGCTCTGCCTTTATAGACTGCTTCAGAGAGTAGCACATAATATAGATGCAAAGGTCAGGTGAGCTAGACTATAGAAATCTTTAAAAACTACATAATGAAGATTAGATGAGATACTGTTGAAAATTAGAATCCCAATGATTAAAATGTTTTCATTCTCTTTTCTGAGAAACATTAGAAGATGAAATTACTAAAAAAAGTCACTTTATACTAAAATTTACTAGTCCAAACTTTTCTATAACTATATGTAAAAGTATCTTCTTTTTTCACTTCACTGAGTTTTTACAGGATTAAATTATTAAACATAATTACACATAAAAAACCCTACTAAAATGAAAGGTGCCATAATTAAACAAAATTAAATTACAAATGTCAGAAGCCAGACACAAAAGAGTTCAATTCCATATGATTTAAATTCATTTAAAGTACAAAAACATGAAAACACATTAATCTATGTTGTCAGAAGTGAAGATAATAGTTACACTTGGATGTGATACTGCCAAGGATGGACCAAGAAGAGAGTTTCTGAGCTACTGGATTATTTTTTTTTCTATGATTTAGGTGCTAGCTGAATATACATGTGTTCAGATTATGAAAGTTCATGGAGATGCACCTTTTTCTAAATGTATATCACTTTTAAAAATGCTTTAAAAGTATAAACCCAAGGCTAAGAGTAAAGTTTGCAGAAAAAAAAAATATATATAATACACAAAAAAGATTACTGTGTCTAATGTAAAACAAAACAAAACAAAACAAAACTCCAACAAATTTATTCAAAAAAGACAAATAACCCAGGAGAAAAATGGGCAAACAGCATTAACAAGCAACTCATAGAAGGGATACAAATGGCTAATAAACATGTTTTTAAAAAGATGTTTAATTTATTATTGATCTGGAAGCTGCAAATTCAAACAACAACTAGCTACCATTTTTCACCTAACAGACCAGCAAACATTAAGAAGATGGATAATACCATAATGGTCAGTGTTTGTTGAGTACATACTATGTGATGACATTTTTCTACATGCTTTATTTTTTTTATAATCCTCATTTAACTTGTGGTCTCATTTCTAATCTCCATTTTACAGGAAATATTAGTACTTTTCTCAAATAGTAGGTGGTAAAGTTAGGCTTCAAAGCAGGCCATTGATCCCACAACTCTTAGCCATTATTTTAGCTACCATTTTGTATATTTTATGTTCTCTATTGAATTCTGCATGTTAGTAATGAATCTCTTTCGTCTATAGACACTGACCAATTCAGAAACCAAATAGGAGCAGAGGGTAATTAAAAATATATTTGTTATGTTATGGTGGTTATTAAAATTGCTACTTTAATACTTTTCATGAGCTGCCCAAGTATCTCAATGATAACTTGAAAATGGTTCTGTCATGGTCCTTTGTATTTTTTTTAATCACTAAACTACTAAAAATTAAGTCTATAGACACGTGCATTGACTTCATTTGGCAAATGAAGTAGAAGAAATGTTGGGATTATGCTTAAATTTAGTCATAAACTTTAGTTTTAGATTGAGTCATAAACACTGAATGCTATAACCAGACAAATGGCAGGAAAAATAACATAGATACTATTTTCTTCATCTTTTGTAACCAAAGGTCAATGAAACATAGGAGGTCAGGAAAAGAAACATGAAGAGAGAGTAAAATTATAATGCTATTATTGCTAAGTAGATATTACTTTTAAAAAGTACTAATTAGAAGCACCTGAGTGGCTCATTTGGTTAAGCGTCTGCCTTTGGTTCAGTGCAGGATCTTAGGGTCCTAGGATAGAGTCCCATGTTGGGGTCCCTGCTTAGCAGGTTATCCCTCTTCTTCTGCTGTTCCCCTGCTTGTGTTCCCTCTCTCTCAAATAAATAAATAAAATCTTTTTTTTAAAGTGCTGATTATATTACATAAAATATTACATAAAGTTATAGTTACCTTTAGAAACACCATAGAAGAAAAGATACAACCTTCAAAATTATCAGAACATATGCACAGAATATAACAAAGAAAATCACCATGTAGAGATTACAAAGCACAGGGACATATCACAAAAAATCTAAAACTAAAGATATCTGTCATATATGTACATACATACATTTTTTGTATATTTTTTATTGAAGTTCGATTTGCCAACATATAGCATAACACCCAATGCTCATCCCATCAAGCCCCCCCCTCAGTGCCCGTCACCCAGTCACCCCATATATAAATTGACTACGATACCAATTGAAAGAAACAATATCATTTAGACCACAAATCAAAACCTCATATACTCCATACCAGAGAAACACTTAAAACAAATGATTTAGAAAGGTTATCAAAGTTTTAAATTACAGAGAGTTGGTAAAATGTCCTTCACCCACACAGGCAGAAACAATAGATAATGATGTGATTTGAGGGGGCAGAGATTAATTATAAGCCTCTCACTTGCTTCTGAACTACGCTGGAACTTAAGAATACAGATGAGGCACAATACAGTGCCTATTTTGGTAAAATTATATTGGGGACATAGCTTTAAAATCTGAATTGAATTTATCTACTCAAGGAAGGTACCTGTAGGGGTTCTGGCCCCATGATCATGTCCCAGGAAGTAGAAGTGAAAGGATGCTTTACTGCAGGTCTGCATCTGAGGGAGGAAAGGAGAAGGGTGGTAAGGTAAGAGACAGAAAGAGACAGAGGGGAAAGCACACATGTGCCTGTGCACCAAGAAGACTTGGCTCCTTATGAAAAGTGACCACTGGAGTCTTTCAGACAAGTTTGTGGATAAATGATGTGATTATTCACTGATACGGAACAGTGCAAAGGGCCCATATTAGGGGAGAAAGACAACATATCTGGTTTTATATATATTGACTTTAATATGCCCAAGATAACATCAAGAAGACATAATATATAAGTCTGGAACAAAAAGAAGAGCTGTACTTTATCATTTCTCCCACTTTCCTCTTTCTCACTATGGGAGTTTTGTTATTCATTCATTATGCATAAGATTGAGAATGGCGTTTCTTCCAGTGTCACTTTTTGTAGTGTAATATTTAAATAAAACCGATACTCAGCACCAGCCCTTTTTAGCATGGTGCTCCTATTCATGATTCTGGATAGACTTCATGGTCATAGATTTCTTGTTTTTTGTTTTTTGTTTTAATTTTTCTGTCTTTCTTCCTTTAAAAGAATTCTCCCCAAGACTCTCTCACAGGTACAGAAGTTCCCCAAGTTCCCAAGTTCATCCCTGTTTGAGGATGTCTTTATTTGACACTTGGATATGAGACATATCTCAGATTGTTATGACAGTTTGGTCACAAACTATTGCGTGCTGAACTTGTAGACCTAGGCTTTTTTGGTAAAAATTCAGCGCTGTTGTAAAGAATCAGAAAGTGAATCTGATTATTTTTTTTTCACTTTGAGAGTTGTTTTTCTGCTTGGATGACTGAACATTCCTTTCTCCATTCATGAAGTTCAGTAATTTGTTGAGGATATGTTGTGGCAGTAGCTGTTATGTATGAATTCTTCTGCAAAAGACACATCCTATATTTGTTAAAATCAAGTTCAGCTGCAATTATCAGTAAAACCCAAAATAACAGTGAGTTAACAAGATAATAGTTTATTTTCCTCTCATACTAAAAAAATCTGGAGGAAGCCACTATGTCAGTATTCTAAGCACCATAAGGAGAAATGCAGAAAATGAGCAAATGATGTTCCTCTGACAATATTTCCTGTAATTCATACACATTCTTCTTGCTCACTTCCCATTGGTCAAAATTTAGTCCTATGGTCACACTTCGGTAGCAGAAGCAGTGGAGAAATGTTGTTTTTACTCCAAGCAACCTATTCCCAAATCCTCTATTTTCTCTGATATGGTCTACTTGAATTACCTTTGACTCTTCCTGCCTAATGTGAAGCATTTGCTTACTTCTCTGAGCTGCCATTTAAAAGTGACATTGCATATTCACTGTCTTTTCTGTATTCTGAGGGCATAGATGGAGTTAAGGGAAATGGGATTGCACAGAGAACACAACTAGGGAGATGTATAAACCCATACTGAAAGCTGTGGACTCTTCTGAGATCATTGAGCCTACTCAGGAATCAATCCTGTCCCCATTGAGTAACACCTTTGAGTCTCAGTCCAAATAAGACCCTGAGTTTCCATCAGAGAGAAACAGTCATGTTACTCATATTCCTTTTACTTACTGGTAACACTCCAACAGTTGTGGCCACCCTGTCAGAAGAAAAGAAATGCACTGAAGCACTCATGTTTAATGATTCAATCTAAGAGCTAGGGAAACTTCTCTGAGGCTCTTGGGAAATGTGCAGAACCTGAGGCAAACTGAATAATTTTGCTGAGGTCCATGAAAAAGACTTGGACAAAAAATAAAGATCTAAACATTAAGTTCAATGGCAAGAATTTATATGGTAAAATTTGTAAGAAGAAAGAAAATTCCAAGTATTAATTTACAAACATAATACAAACCAATTTTATTCTGATATAATTTGCTTAAGAAATGAAAGCAAATACTAAATTATATGAATTATTTATTTGGAAGAATGTCTAAGGATTGCAAATAAGTTTTTTATTTTAAACAAAGTAATGGGAGTAGATTTTCTCTCCTAGAATGTAAAATATATTTTAAAGCTCTAGTAACTAAAGGATGTGGGATAAAGCCAAGAAAAGGCAGAAGCATCGGTGCTACATGTTGGAAAAATCAGGGGAAAGAATATATTACATTCATAGTATATGATCAAGTAAGTCTTTCGAATCCAAAGGGAAAGGGTATTTTTTTAAAAAAGGCTCAACACCTAGAAAATAAAAGAACTAAATCTGAAACTAATGTAACATTGCATTTGAACTATACTCATATTAAAAAAAAAAAGCCCTAAACTATATCAGACACCAAAAAAATGTAAAATGCATTAAATATTCAAACTTAGAAAAATCTGACCAAGGAGTAAAAATACTTTACTAAATTTGCATTAGTAAAAAATATAATTGTGTATTCTTGTATCTTGTGTATTCATACAAGACACACCAGTAAAAGTAGAATGGGAAAGTTATGTATGATCAGTGAATTGTATTTATGTCAATATTCTGGTTGTGATATTCTACTATAGTTTTGAAAAATGGTTCCTTTGGGGGAAACTGGGAAAAGTGTACAAATGTATTGCTTTTGTTTCACTTGAATCTAAATCTATAATTATCTCAATACAATTTTCAAATAAAAACCTATGAAACCTAGATTTTTCCCTCCTCCAACCTATATTGTTAATATTTATCCCCGTTTATTATAGCCTCTGAACGTCACAATATTGAGTGTGAGCAGAATAGAGAAAAGCTATATATTGATGCCCATTAAACCTTTGTGAAAGTTTGCTTCTTTGAGATAATCTTGGGTCACTATATCTTTAGCTCCAATGGTGATTTATCAGATATCATGAGATCAATAAAATTAACTGGCTGATATAAACCAAACAGCATTTTTTTTTCTGGATAGGAACCATATAGAACCATTAATATGAATTTAGATTTCAATATTTATATGGAAAATATACAAGTGAGAAAAGCATATTATATAACAGCACAAAAGATACTGTCTCAAAGGAAACATACACATGTACATACATATATATTTTTTAAAGAAAGTGTTTTTATGGCGTAATGATCTTTCTTTGAAACTTCTATGCTTTTTCTGAGAGCATGCATAAGATTCTGCTTCCTGTACACAGTGAAGAGCTGTAGCAGAGAATGTTCATCACAGAATGTTTTATGCAGAATTTTATATGCCCTTGCTACCTGGTTTTTCCATCAACTCAGTTGACCCCTCAAAGCATGAAATTGTGGTGGTAATATTTGGCAGCTTCTGGCTCCTTAAGGTCCCATTATTCAAACCTTGATCTCTGGCCTGCACTCATTTAACTTCTGATTATAATTTATTTCATAACCAACCCTAATCTGCCCTCCTTTAATTTCTGATTATAATTTATTTGTTTGTAAAAACTCACTACAGGCAAAGGTATGGCCTCAGATGAGCAGGCTTCCCAGTAAAGAATTTCAGAACCAAGTCAATGTGATTTTCCTTTCCTTATAACCTATAGCAGGAAAAGGAAGAGGGACCATCATTTTACTCAATGAAATGCTGCTGATCTAGCCTGTGCTTTAACTTTTAACTTTTTTTCAAGGTTTATTATCCCTTCCTTCCTTATTACTTATTAACATCTCCTCTCTCATGGCCTGTTTACTTAAAAGGAAATATATACAACTTTTTTTGGGGGGTGAGTACAGTGCACCAACTACATTTTTTAGTATCATGCTGACACATGCTCAACTGGAAAATTATCCCCATCTCAACTGCTTGTCTTAACAGATCAATGTGAATGTAAATGAAGGAAATGAGTGAATAGAGATTTATATTTTTATCAAAGGAAAAAAATGCACAAAATAAACTGAATCCGGTGTCCTACTTATCCAGTCTCAGATGCTGTGCCTGGGTTTACAGAGACAAAGCTCGGCTCTCTAGCAGAGGACTCAAGCTCATCTTTTTACTCTGCTTCATCTCTATTTTTTTATCCTAAACAGTTTCTTGGGCCTGCCATGTTTTCCTCACCCTACTCAAATATTTGACATTTCTCAAGGCTCAGCCTTCAACACTGGCCTTTTGCTCACCAATACTCCTGCCCAATGACCAGTCTACACTCTTACTCCTGGGTTTTCCAAGCCTCACATATCTTATGATGTCTATTTTGATTTCTTACTTTCATCTTAATGCACAGCAGACCATATCTGTAAGTCTTCTTTGCTACAGGACCAAAAAAATTCATCACCTTGATCCCTTCTCCAGGCATTCATCTGCTTTGCTAATCTATTAAAGGCCCACTGAATATATTTTGCATCATCAGAACCATTCTGTATGTAACAGAAAAGTAGAAAATAAATATTAATATGGTCAAATTGAGGAGTTAGAGTCAAATTGAAAAGCCTGAAATTACGGAGTCCATGATAATGCAAAGACTGACAATCAAATGGTTAAGCTGAATTTAATGTTATAAACACTAACTGGCAATCAGCTCGGGGCCAATTAGAAATACTGAAGAATTAAAACAAATCAATTTCATTGAATTTACTTCAGATCATATGGCTGACAGCTAAGTGCCTTGTGGTAGAATTTTTTTTCTCATGTTAATATAACCAGTAGATAAGTTTCTACCAATCTCAGTGCCTGGAGCAGTGGCTGACAAGTGCTATGGGTGGGAACACTAGGAAATACATTTCAGGGAGAATGAACGGCAGAAAGTTATAACTGCACTCAGTGGAAATGATGGTAGATTCAATCCACTCTTAATTAACAATTCAATATAGTTTACATACACTTTCCCTTTCCTCACCCTCACGAAAATCACTGTGTAGTAGTTATTTAGACAATGAGGTATAAGATTTTTTTAAATTTCAAAATTCTGTGATATTGGTAACTATATTCTTAAGCAGCATTGCTGATTTTGAGTTGAGAATAGAATCACATATGACAAAAGCTCTTCTGTTTGGAATGTGATGTTTTTAGTGCTCTCTTTGGGAACCTTAAATCTTTAGAACAATAATTTTGTGATATTTTTGTCATTGGTGACATTAAGTGCAGAATCACTTATGGGACTCATCTATGACTCAATGACCATTCTAACTGATACCACATGTGCAATTAGAGTATCTAGAAATGTCATATAATTATGATGATAGCAAAAAGGAAGATAGCTGCCTTTAATGGAGTGTTTACTCTTTGCTAGTTGTATATAGACATTTTATTTTAAATATAATCATCAAGTTAAGAAAGGAAGGTAACACTGGAAATCTAAGACACTATACTCATACATTCATTCTTCATTCTTACTGTTGCCTATGATTTAATACTGCTGTGCTAGACACTAGAAATGGTCAGTGCTATTATTTCAGGTGGCAATGGTACCATTTCAGCAATGCCAGGATGATTAAACTCTTGTCAAAAAAACATACTTCATTTGAAATAGCTGAAGGCTTTAAAGCTCATCATTAATGGCCTATTTCCACACTTCCAATATGGTAGGCACTAGACACATGTGGCTCTTTAAAGTTAACTGAAATGAAATAAAAATAAAAGTTGAGTCCCTCTGGCATACCACCCACATTCCTATGGGACATTTCTACCATCACAGAAAGTTGTATTGAATAGCAATAGATACCTTTCATTGTTTCTTATTAAAGTGCAAGTTACCAAGCAATCATTTATTATTTATACCATTGGGACAAAGTATGTTTAGATCCTTTTCTAAGGCCATGTTCTGATATGTAGAAAGGGAAGGGAACATGAAGGTACTGAGGAAACTCTTCTCAACTTTCCCATTTTAAACACATTCAACTCCCATGCTATTTGCTCACACTTACAGCAATAAATTGAGTCAGTAGATCGACAACTCTGAAGGAAGACCCTCTATGTTTTCCCATCCTATTATTTTAATTAGCATTCCACTGTTTGGCATTACCAAGGATATTGGTGTGCACGAACCTCACTCATGAGGAAAAGGTATCAGCCCGGGAACAAATGCTCCTGAGTCAAGATGGGCAATCAGTGTCAGTTTGGTGGGAGTGAGACTGTCCAAAATGCTCCTCTGCCCTTGTGTTGATCACTCCTTCCTATGCACCAAGAACGGCACAGACGTTGGAAGCCTCCACATATTCTGCTTTGGTAAATTTGGAACTTGCAGTCAAAAGGGACCAAAGGCACCACTGCATGTGCATACACGCGTAGCTAAAAAAAAAAAAAAAAAAAAAAAAAAAAAAAAAAAATCAAACAAACAGTAACACCCAAAGAAGCCAGCAACTCTATTTGAACAGATCTTACTTTCCAAATGAAAGCAAAACTCATCACTTCCCAGGTTAGAACAGCTGAGACCCATCAACCAACGGAAAACAATTTGTTCGGAGTAGAAGCTGTCACCGGCTATTACCACGTGGAACGTGAAAAGCCGCTGCAGACCTCGGCTCCCTGATTCGGGCAGGCCTGTTCCCATTTCACTTGACAGCTGTGGACATTGGAATAATACAAAACATAACCTAATCAACAGACTGTGAAAAATCTGAAAGCTAAAGACAGATGTTCTGCTGCCATCACCACCTTTCATAGTTAATTATATTTATGTGGGGGGGGTGGGGGGAACAAGTGATAAGTCAACTCCTTTAAGAAGGCTTCCTTTACTATTAATGGTGAGTAAGTATGGAGTTCTCTGTCAAGCGGTGGTCCTCAATTGGCCTAAATCTGAGCTTTGGTGGCAGATGAGCCTGTGCGGAATTGGCCTATTTCATACAACAATCTACATCCATGGCCCATCGCCTTATTTTTAGCTGCTTCATTCAACTTCACTGTTCTGTTTCAGACAAGGCCTACAATGTCAAATGTATATCCAGTCCTTACTGAATGCAGTTAGTGTACACCAATCACTGCCAAACAGACTAAACGCAAGTACATTTTTCCCATCTCACTTGAAAATAATCAGTTTCCTTTCATATTTTGAATGTACAAAGATCCCACAGAAATCTCAGAAATGAAAAAGGAAAAATACTGTATCATCTGCTCCAGTGACTAGTTCCAGGAAATGGCTTCTCTAGAAGTTAATTAGAGGTCACAAACTTACCTGCCTATAGAGAGCAGATATACAAATCAAATGTCTACTTCGTGTTTTTTGAATGTCAAATAGTGAATTACTTTTTAACTTGCAAGGGCTCCTATTACTAGAGAATATTACTGTTTTTAATTTTTCTGCAATGAATGAACATTAAAATGACCATTACTTATCATTATGACACTCCTTGTATCAGTTTGGAGGAAGGAGTGGCTTTTGAGTACATGATATTCAGATCCAACTGCAAGATTTGAAGTAAAACCATGCCCTGCTGTTAATTTAAACAATTCCCTTCACTTCTATGGAGATCAGTTTTCCTGTCTGTAATATAATAATATAGTTTTGACCATTATTTGGAGAAATATTATGAAGCTAAGACAAGTTGAAAAATATTAAGAATTCAACACAATAAAAATATAGCATTTGACTTTGATAATTATTAGTAACTACCATTTTTCTTTCAAAAGGGCTTTTTGTCTATGGAAAAGAAAAAAACAGAGCTGTCATCATATCATCAATTATTAATCTTACAGATGCTATTACATATAATACTGCTTATTAACTATCTATTCTATAACAAAACAATGTACACTAAATATCTCTAAAAGCTATGTGAGATAGACACACTTGCTAAGATCCACCCTCTATTTTTTACTAACAATGACCCAATTCTAGTTGGCCAGCAGCACTGCCAGCCCCAAGGTCAGCATTCTTTTTCCCAGAGATGCTTGCAGCAGGTGGTGGTCATGTTTAACAGTTCATACTGTGGCAGAGCAGCAAAGTCCATGGGGAGGTTACAGAAAGCAAAGCTTTTGCTTTGTCTATGAAAGGAAACAGAGGCTGAATATTTAATCCTTCTTATTTCTACCCTAGACACAGGCAGCATGTCTGAAGCTCTGGAAGAGGTGGGGCATAGGGAAAAGCCAAGGCAACTGCAGATTGGTTGTCAACAACACTGTCAAAGGAGGAAATCAGTACTGGCAGTTGACTAGGCCCACATCTCTTTTTTGTGAGAGATCTATATGCCCCAACTTGGTTACATCTCTGTAAATTGGCTTTCTGGTACTTGCAGCCAAACACATTTCCCATTTATGAAGGAGGTGTTACTATCTTTATTTTTGCTACCCTGCAAGTTCAGATGTAAACCAGTTCCTTTGATTCCAAACTCAATGCTGTCAAGCCATATGCTGCAAGGCATGAGAGCCCTTGGTCGGAACAATGAAGTGAGAAGCCATTAATCTTTCTGGAAACCAATTCTCTCACCTATAAAATAGGGATCATAACAAATACTTCATTCATTTTTATAAGGGCTGATGGAAAAATTTATATCAGAGTATTCTACAGAAACTAAGAGCAATAGAAATTAGATCTATATTATTATTAATGCAGTATTAAGACTTCAGATTCTGCTGATCATAAAATATGATTTTAGAACATAAAATGTCATATTTCCTAAATATTCCACCCATGAAAAATCAGTGATGGCTGAATATATTTCATATTTCTCTCAAAAAAGCCAAGCATGACCTAACATCTCTCTATTCTGCTGGATTCTCCTTGGAAGCTATTACCAGTGGATGATGATTTCCTTGGCTTTTTGCAAATCCAAAGACCAGTTAAAATACCACAGTATTGCCTCTTGAGCCTTCCTATGCAGAGAATTCAGGGAGATTTACAAGTTCTTGAGTTTCACTCACTTATTACAGAAGCTACAATTTGACAGCAGAAGATATACAGGACAGCAGACTGAAGAGCCACACAATTAAAGTAGTTCTAAAGCTAAAATGTGCAAGGGCCAGTGAGGACCATGGTGTTAAATACTGGTAGATGGAGAAATGGAAGAGATGGGAGGCAGTTGAAACTAAGCACTGAGGATGCTCTAAAATTAGCAGCGAAATTAACTAAATGGGTATCATGCCTCATTTAATCTTCACAGAAATTGGGAGATAGGCATCAACACCCAGATTTTAAAAATGAAGTGTAGAATGGTTTGGTTCTTTGCTCAAATTTACACAGATTAAAGAAATGTACTTAGCATTGCAATCTCAGTGGCCTGAATCCAGATCCCCATCTCCCGTCTCAGCCACAAAGGTTAACTGCTTCCAGCTCCCAAAGGTTCCCTGAGATGAGGCAAGTAGTGCCAGATGTGCATGAAGTTGTAAAGGTTCGTAGCAAGTACTTCTAAGAGTGAGCAGATGCAGATACACATGGTAAGATCTTGCTCTATGAACAACTTTTATGTCTGAGATTCCTATGATATTTTTAGACGGGAGCCTGCTTCCCCCACTCCCTGAATACTGGCTGAAATAAGTAAAAACAAGCACATGTGTTAATTTGTATAATTGTTTAAAGTTCAGCACAGTTCCTGTGCTTAGACTGGTTTTGGACCTGGATTTTGTCACTTTCTAATTGTGTGAACTGCATTATTCATTTAAACCTTTTTGATTCAGTTTCTTCATTGTTAAAATGGGAATAGTATTGAATCTGCCTCATAGATTTATTGTGAAGATTAAGGTAATTAATTTTAGCTATTATCTTTAAGGGTAATTTTAGACTGATAGATCTACATTGTATTTATTTGGTTTCTGAATTTAATCTGGATAGCAGTGGATGCAAAAAAAGACAGAAATAAAATGACTCTAGAAAGTATATACATCACCATTATTTCATCTTTCAGAAATTGTTCTTAAGGAAATATAAATTAAATTGATTTAAAATTAATAATTGACGATATATAGAGAAGTACTGGAGATCATGTGAATGAGTTCCTTAGATGTGGATATTTATATTACTGGTTATAAATTAAAAAGACAGCTTTTGCAAGAGACTAATCGGCCATATCCCCTCTACAAGATCTGTCCTAACCACTCACAGTGAAAACAGGCATCTAGGTCCAAACCATACGACTCCATCACCCTCTCCACAGTCAATTGAGCTGTTCATCCAGACTGTGTTTTTCAGAAATTCAGAATTAGAACCCAGAGAATCTAATCTATCTCTATCAAACATCTGAACCAGAAAAATGCATAATATTGGGGCTGGGCAGTCTTTCACAGGCTGAAGCAGAAAAATAGAAATGAAAGGTCAATAGAGAGAGGAGCAAAATAGAACTCATGTCTGAAGCTGGGTAGCTGGCATCAAATCAGGTCTCTACTTTTTATTATTTACCAGTTTATGACATCTTAAGCTAGTTACTTAACTTCTCTCTGATTAATTTAATCTTTCGTAGGGTCACTGTGATGATCCAACAAGCCAATATAAGTAGAGCACTTGGAAGCAGGCCTGGGACATGCTATACATTCTATAATGTTACTCCTAATTATGACTATCCTCTTAATCTACCATCATACATCATACATCTACGAGGATGACCTACTATCACATTTCTGTAGGTGAGAGGGACAGATGGGAGAGATCTTGTTCTAGATAATTTAATAGTTTCTTGATTTGGTCTTGAATAAGAGGACTTTGTGCTTCCCTGAAACATCCCTGTAGCCTTCCTATAAATTACCTTTTTCCCTCCCACTAATGATAGTTTAATGTTTTAGTCCTTGTAAACACCTAATCTCTGAGGAAGAAACACCAATTTGTGCTGTCCGTTGGGATAGTTTGAACAAACTGTTCTTGACATTTTGGTGAATGATTCAGTATTAAGCATATCCCGCTTCCTTGCACCTACCCCTGAAGTGGAGATTGTTACTGGATACATTTAGAAGTTTTCCAGTGCTCTATTAGAGCAGTAATAATCAAAGGAGCACTAGGCTTGAGAGTCATATGAAACTCACACATCATAAAGATGCCTCCAAATTATTATTATAATCTACATCTAAAATCATTTCTGTTTCATGGCTCCCTCTGGTAAAAAAATAAAACTCATAATTCAGTTAGGTAGTTTCTAGATGTGGTTGCTATTGAAAGAAACTCAAAACATATTCCCTAAGACCCTCTTATGGGTAAGACTGACATAATCATAAAAAATAAAAATGCTATTAAATAGACTATAAATTTCAAAATGATACAGGAATGCAATAACCAGCCAGAGAGTTGAAGGAAATAATAAAAGCAAACAAAAACTAAATAGAACCTTATCCACACCCCCCTTTCCCCCAATAGAGATAATGCTGAAGCCAAAAGTTAGTGATCAACGAGCTTCTGCAGTATAGCCATGCTCAATTAAAGACTTAGGGTTCTAGAAAGGGCCAGATAAAATGCTACATGGGCAGCCAAACCATAGTGCCCATAAATCATAAGGATTTAAATAAAAGTATTCCAAAATAGATATATTATTTGTTTGTACACAAAATAAATGCACTTTGTTAGAACTAGAAGAAAATCCATGTTTGTAAAATATGCAAACTCTTCCCATAAATCTAAATCAGGGATGATTTCAGGCTGTGAAGCTATGTGGTAATGTGCAAAGCACTGCAAAAATGAGATTTTGGTGAAACAAGTAATAAAATCAATTAAGAAAGTTTAGTCTTCACTGCAAAACCTATGTAAGCAAAAAAAAAAAAAAAAAAAAGCCCCACTCAAGCCTCCAAGTTCTTTGTAAAATCCTCTGAGATAAACTGATCATCACATTTGTGGCACTATTATTAAAAGCATTTATTTAATTGTAGGTACTTCTCCATGCCACCTAAAAGTCTACCTTGCCCAGAATTTACAACCAGTTACACAAGTTAAGCTATATTGTAAAGTGACATTTGCAATACTTTTTCCAAAAAGGAAAGGCAAAATATGCCACAGTGTTAATGACGTGACATTCACCTGCCATGTTCACCACTGAATGCCAAGCTTTTGGGTCAATGGTGCCTAAAATGCCTGCCATAGTGGTACGGAGATTTCAGGTCCAATTAAGTCTTTCCATGACAATCACTGTATATCCAAAGTGTCCCACACCTCCTCCTCTATCCATGCTCAAGACCCCTCTTTTTTTGGTTGTTTTTATTGAAGTTCAATATGCCAATATATAGTATAATACCCAGTGCTCATCCCATCAAGTGCCCTCCTCAGTGCCTGTTACCCAGTTACCCCATCCTCCCACCCACCTCCCCTTCCACTACTCTTTGTTCATTTCACAGAGTTAGGAGTCTCTCATGGTTTGTCTCCCTCTCTAATTTTTCCCACTCAGTTCCCCTCCTTTCCCTTTATGGTCCCTTTCACCATTTCTTATATTCCCCATATGAGTGAAATCATATGATGATTGGCCTTCTACAATTGACTTACTTCACTCAGCATAATACCCTCCAGTTCCATCCATGTCAAGACCCCTCTCTACTCTGTTCAGACAACTATGTGCCCAGTTCAAGAGAATGAATAATGCATTATAGTTCTTTTTTACATATTTTTGCTTTCTGGATTTTTCCACAGTTATGGGTGGCTGCGCATCCCATTTCTGATCAATGAGGCATAAAGTAAAATCTTTGGGGTGAAGAAGGATGGGGTACTGTTCCTAGAAAAATTTTTCCTTGCAGATAATTTGGTTTCCACCATATGCTTTCTGGCTAGAGCTGCAATATGTATCATGCACAGACAAAGTAGCATTTGAGGATAACTGAACACTTGAGTCATTGGTGTCATCATAAGCTGCTGAGACCGACACTAGAAATGCTATCACTGGATTGTGTAATAAATGAGGTATTAAATACCAACATTGTTTAAAGCCTCTTTTACTTGCCGTCAAGCACATCTTATTAATTATTAATGTGATATCTTTCTCTGTTCTCCTCAGAACTGCCATTGTCTTGGGCTTTCAAGCAAGTCATCAGACCTGCCAATTGATAATGAAATTGAGCATTTATTTATTCATGCTAAGGTACTCTGCTATATCTCATGTACTCTTCACTGAGCCCTAGGATATAGGTACTACAATCCTATAACTTAAAGTACAGAAATGTTGAAAAACTTTCCTGAAGCACAAATTAGTAAGTGGGAGGGCTGAGGTTTGAATCTGAGGAAGGATTTGAAATTCTGGTTCCAAAGGTATTCCTTCTTTCTCTCCTAATTTCCAACAAAACTTCAGTTTTTCAGGATCAGTTCTCAGCAATTTGTTATAAAGGAAAAAGGAGTTTGCATAGATGAATACCTACAAAAGGAATTCTAATAACCAGTGAAGTACACAGTGCTTTTCTTCTGGTATGATTCTGCATGATTTGAATGTTGTTGTGACTTCCGCCCCAAAATCATACCACTGGCTCTATATTATCACCTCCAGAATAAAATGATCAGTAAAAGGCATTCTTCTCTCTGAGTGGTGAAATATTTGAGGTTAACATTAGTTTTAGTGAAGGGAACAAATAATGTGATATATATATGATATATATGATATATCATATATATATATAATGAAATATTACTCAGCCTTGAAAAAGAATGACATTGTGTCATTTGTAATCACATATATGAAACTGGAGAGTGAAAGTGAAATAAGTGAAATAAGCCAGACCAAGAAAGACAAACACTAAGGTATTATATACATATGTAATCTAAGCCATAGTCAAACTCATAGAAACAAAGGGTAGAAAAGTAGCTGTCTGAAGCTTTGAGTAGGGGAAGTAGACACAGGTTGGTAAAAGGTTGCATTGTGAATAAAATCTGAGGATCTAATGTATAGCATGGTGATTAAAATTGATAACACTGTATTGTGTAATTGAAATTTGCTGAGGAAGTAGAATTTAAATGTTCTTACACACACACACACACACACACACACATACACGCACAAAGGTAAACGTGAGAAAACAACACTCATCATCCCTCCACTCCAAGATAGCTGCTATTAAATGTTTGTGCTCTTTTCACAATGCTTACATATATCAAATCAGCACATTGTACACTTTAAATATCTTATAATTTTGTCAATTATACTTCAGTAAGCTGAAAAAATGTTCATGTTGCTATTTCAGGTTTTTTTCTATTGTTGAATGCTAAATATAAGAAAACATGTATTTTAAACAGAAACAAAGTTACATTTCATTTCATTTTTCCCCTAAAAGTATATAATGGATATCACCATATCATTCCACATCTATAGACCTGTATCTATTCAATTATTTTAAACTTATGAGAATGAATTTTGTCATTAATCTAAAAGTACAAAAACAGGTTTCACTGTTTAAGTCTTATAAATCCAAATTGGTACTGTGCGTTTCTAGTACTGGCTAATTTCAGATTTTGCATATTCAGGTTCTGATAACTGCAGTTGCATTTAATTAATTTCAAGAAAAAAGGAAAATTTTTTTCTCTTCTTCCACTGACTTCCTTTGCCATATCTTATTTTTCTGGATTGAATTTTGGATCTCCCAATATAAAAAAAAAAAAAAACCACACCAACCTTCTAGACTTTGTTGACCTTTTTTTTTTTTCATAAGTATAATTGTCATAGAGGAGAACTTTTTATTTTTTGCATAACCTTGGATCCTGAAGCCATTTCTTTATCCATAATTTGGGATAAAAATACCCTCCCTGCTTTCTTTTCACGAGTAATGTGAAATTCAGTTTTTTATTGGTCTTAAAAAGTCCTTAAAATATACAGAGTGCTGTATAAATAAAAGGTGGTATTTTCTGTTGTTAATTTTTTTTTCTTTTTCAATGCCTCTCATTCATTCATGAGTTTTACTAAATGTTATCATATTCCTCAATGGCTTTATTTCAGTAAAAAATCTGCTATATCCAAATGTAACTGAATTAAAAGTTGGTTTTGTTTGTTTAGTAGAATGTGTCCATATTATGCCTCTCTGTGCTTGAGTTCTGTGCATGTTCTCTCTCTTCCTTCTTCCTTCATATCCTTCAGACTAAACAAAGAATGGAAATACTAAAATATATAATGCTCTTCTAAAGATAGGAATAAATCTCACTCTATCCTCTTACAGTTCAAGATGGTATTTCTAGTTGAAGTATCTGTACGTTCAAATGGCCATAGCAAGTACACACAGGATCTTGCTACTCTCTTGGCTATAAAGGTTTACAATTCAAGACTCAAGACTAAAATAATTATGGAAACATTTAGGAATGTGTCAGAAAGGCTTATTGAGTTCCTGTGGCCTTTCAGAGGGCATATGTAGACAGGGAGCCAAGGGTGGAGATTCCCTGAGAGCCTAGATAAGAAGAAGAACATGTCACAAGACATTGGAGATGAAGGACAAAGTGAAAGCCTACTTGTTTTTCTCATTCAGACACCAGGCAGACCTATCACGGTAAGAATAGGGCCCAAAGATAGTTCAAACATGGTGAAATTCTCTGATGCCAGAAATTCTACACTCAAAGCTATTTTCATTTCTAAATCCATTTTCAACCTTCCCATGGGATGCTGACTATACTAAGACTTAAAAGAAGATTGTCTCATTTAATTATCATTTTGTTAATGAAGAAACTGAGGATTGGAAAGCTGTAGTAACTCCTGATGGCTACTCAGCTAGCACATGATGTAGGTGGACCCATGATCCTCTCAGTTATTCTGGATCCTCTTCTCTGGAATGCTTATATGGGTTTTCTTCTATATTAAGTTTATTTTTAGTTTTCATTTTTTTCTTGCTTCATCTCAAGCCTACCTGTTGGTCAATTAATAAACCCCCTTGTGAGAGAAGGGAACCTGGGGAAGGAGTCAGTGGGAATGGAAGCAACCATGTTGCCCTGCCCTCATCTCTGTCCTTAATGACTCCACTTCAGGGACTTCTGGGGGGAAATTCACTGCTGAAAATGAGTCTGCTTCCGCAGCTAGAAAATAACCCGAGGGTAAAGGTGTTTTAAAAATCTAGTATCTGGTAGCATCAGATCATTCTGCTACTGTTAGAAAGGGAAATTGTTGATACCCCAAAGCATTATGGCAGCAATAACTACACCAGCTTCTAGAGTCACACATTTTAAAACACATCAGAAGTACTGCAGGCTGTACAGGAACAGTGCCTTTACCTGACATTCTAAAACACACAGTAACATTTGTTGGAGGAGGGGAGACTCATCTTAAGTTCTGGGAGGCTATCATTGTGGCAGTGGCATGGTAGTAAAGAATTACCTGTTGTTACCTCTCCTGTTAAGATGGGAATGTATTAAATATTTCTATTCCACTCCACCAAAAAAATGGGTAGTGGGAGGTGTGTGGTAAATAACACCACTTCACAGATCCCCTCAGATCTGCACACTGCTTTGGAAGTTCTCTTAGCACAGGTCTGCACTCCCACCTAGGATAAATCACTGCAAAGTGCCATGTCCCCAACAGGGGGCTGTTAATTAGTTTTAAAGGCTCCTGCAGTTCCTCCAGTGCCTCAAGGAAGTATACAAACTCAACAATATACAAAAATGCTTTTTTTTTTTTTTATGGTCAGCACAGGCTGAGATTTTATGAGCTTCCCACGGTTGTATGAAAGTTAAGCTATATGCAAATGTACAAAGGGAAGGTTGTTAAAATTGACTGGGATAAATGCCTTGTTTATCTTGCAGTTGGAATGCAGCAGAACTCCAGTTAATTGGAAGGGAAAGGAGGCAAAACAGGATGTGCATTAGGGCTTCAAGACCTAGGGCTAGACAGTACAGCTCTGCACCTCCAGATTTATTCCATCTTGCACCCAACCCAGCTTTGGTGCCTTTTGTATTTTCAGAGAGCAAGATTTTGTCAGAGCAGACTAGGGAGAGAGTCTGAGAATTTCAGCAGCACAGAACTGGTATGGAGCTTACAGAAAGGGTATTTTCTCCTTCCCTACATTAATACCCATAAAGAAAATGAGATCCATGAGAGCTAGCTTAAAAACAGTCCTGACTGCCTTCATAGTAGATCCAATGAAGACCCTAGAGATGATTATTTACCAAGGTCAAAACATAGTGGATTTGATTCCCAGTTTAACAAATATTAATTATTCATCTGCTAAAGTCTAGGGACTGTATTCCAAACATCAGGAGCTCTGAACAATCTTAGCTCTCAAAGAACTTATCTGCAAACTTTTCTTCTTGCTGTGATAAAATGCTGTTCCAGTGAGGTGCTATAACTTTCCTTTTCTTCCACATCTCAGTTAGACAACATCTCACATTCCCCAGAGGGTGAGACGCTACAATTATGCAGCTAATGTATGGTATTTGCTAAATGCTCAGTACCAGAATAAGAATTGTACAAGGGTTTAAAAAACAACAACAACAAAAACATGCAAACAAAAAAAAATTTACAACGGTTATCATTGAATTCTCCCCTAACCTGCCTTCCCCCTCAATATTCAAAACAGTAGTTACAATGATTACTCTTCTATTTTATGAAGAATGCACCTGAAGCATAGAGAGTTTGTCTAGTAAGTAGGTAGTAGAAGAATACCTATAACACTTATTTTCTGATGCTAGAGTCTAAATTCCGTATATCCACATGATACCAACTCCCATAATAAGTTAAACACTTGTGTACTGACTAAAGGGCTTTCTTTATCTGAGAGTCCCTAAATCTGTGATAAGGACCACTAATTGGTCAGGGGAAGCAGTTCTGATACCTTTAAAGAATAGAATTTCAGACTCTTTAAATAAAATATTAAAAAGAGATATGTGAAAATATATAGATTTATCAAAACAGCTAAAATGTAGATAGCTAAATGCCAAAACAACAGCTAAGATTCACTTTTGAGCCAATAGATGAAATAAAACAGTATTTGAAATATACTCATATATACTCTCACCTGATTTACAGCCACCTTGACTACAGCCTTCTTTTTCCTTGTTCAATTCTCCTAAAGATTTCCATTCTCCTAATGCTTATCCATCCTCCACAAAGCCTCAAAATCTACCCTTTTTCATATTTATGGTTATGGAGTTTACCTCCTAAGGGAATATCAGACAACTTAGAGAACTCAGTGCTTTCAGGTAACATAACAACATAACTCCAAATTTTTCCAATTACCAAAAGGTTCTCCCTTTATATTTCCTTCTGATGGAGATGCAGATGGCTATTTCTCTATCATATTTTCTTAATTTACCTGTATATTATTACCAGTTCAGCAGTCTTATCAGGTATTTTGTAGTTTTATTTTTTTGTAAGAAAACAGACAAGATGTGCAAAGTTATCCAATGAATTTTTTAAATATTAAACATCCAACAGGGTATTAATATTTTGACTTTAGGTACACAGTATATTTAAAATATCTGTTAAAAAACTTCAGATTATTAAGATGATTAGGTCAAATCAAAGGGAAGAAAGGGGGCAGCCCCAGTGGCTTAGTGGTTTAGTGCCACCTTTAGCCCTGGGTGTGATCCTGGAGACCCAGGATCAAGTCCCACATCGGGCTCCCTGCATGGAGCCCGCTTCTCCCACTGCCTGTGTTTCTGCCTCTCTCTCTCTCTCTCTCTCTCTCTCTCATTCTCTGTGTCTCTCATGAATAAATAAATAAATAAAATCTTAAAAAAAAAACAAAGGGAAGAAAGGTATACTCCTTTGAGGATGAGCTGGAGTGGTATGAGCAGAGTCAGCAATGGGCATCATTCAAGCTGATTGCCCAGGAACTGAGGAAAGCCACAAACAAATGGGGAAAAGTTGGATATTTAGTAAAAGTAGAGGAAAAAATTGACTATTTGGATAACAGAGATACATGTCACATAAACATATGAATTACAGATAATTTAAGACATTATTTTAAACAAGAAATATATACCATTCTAAAACCATAAAATATTTCATTGACCTCTGTGGAGACTTCAGGGTAGCAGACTCTCTTAGCTGAAAAAAATAAAGGATTAAATTTCTCAACTCAAAAATATATTTTAAATATATAATAAATAAATAAATAAATAATGCCATTAATAAGTAATGTGCCCCTGAAAATAAATAAGGAAAGCACTAACACAATAAGAGACAAATGGACTACAAACATGAACAAATGTTTTAAAAAGAAGAAATATAAATAATATAGCTAATAAACATGTGAAAGAATATTTAACATTTCTATAAAATAAGAAAGAAAAGCATATAAAAATGGGTATTCTATTTGCTATCAAATTGTTTCAGGGTTAGTGATGGTGCAATGAGGCAGGCTTTTTCAAATGCTTCTATTAGGAGAATAAAATAACAGAGTTCCTTGTAAATCAATTTGGTTCTGTGTTTCAAGATCGTTAAACATATTTCTGCTGTTTTACCAAATGATTCCATTTCTCAGAATTTATCTTAAAGGAAAAAAAAATCCTTTAGATGTGCAAAAAGATGCTCACAATATTTATAATAGCAAAATGAAATGGAAGCACTCTGCATGTCCAATAAAAAGATGTGGTTACTCTACTTCAGAATATTCATATAAAGAAATGTAGCAGCTCATGTTCTCAGAGAATAATATAAAAATTTTAAATAGTCAATTATCAAAAGAGCAGGGAAAAGATTCAAAAAATATATTACCAGTGGCCTGTAGTCAAGGAAAAAGGAAATTTCTTTTTTAAAAAGGAGTTAATAAACATACTTTGCACAATTTAGTTATCATGCTACAAACTTTTATTTTTAATGCAAAGGAAATGTGGCAATTGTACAGATTACAAATGTAAAACAATCTGTTCTGTTGACAACAGGGTGCTTGTTTAGACTTGACTAAAATGCTGCATCTAGTTATGTGTAGACAGAAATATATACCTATAACCTGTAACAATCACATTGTGAACCTTCTATCCAGAAAAAGAACTATGTGCCATTCAGATAATTGGGAAAGACTTTGGATATGCAGGGAGCACAGCCAGATAACTGTACAGCCAGACTGCACCGCCAAACCATGGTCACCATATAGCTCAAACGATGCATTTGTAAGAAGAAAAAGCCATGTGTTCCTCAAGACCCTTTACTGTTGGCTTCCAGAAAATACCTTTCGGCTACTATAAAAGTAATGGCACCCCCTGGAGTTGCAGTGTACAACCAGTGAAACTTTGCATGACGGGCTGAGCCATGTACAAGAAGACAGTGACTACTGTCTAAGATAATCAGATGGCACTTAGAGGATGGGATTCGAAGAGACAGATGGGGGCAGGCAGTGAGGAATGAGAAAAGAAGTTACCTCCCATCCTCCAGCCCATATTTCCCTGCTTCCCTTAGTGATGTAGGAAAAACCCATGCCTAGAAGAGCAGGAATATGATCATGTCTGAGCATCCTATGGAATGGTCTGTGAGGAGAAAGTATGTAATAGGCCATGAGGGAAATGAAAGGACTAAGTACATGATTCAGAAATACACAGAATAAAGCAAGATTCCGGTCTATAAAATAAGGAAGAAAATTCCTCCCTTGTAAGTTTGTTGTTAGGATCAAATGTCCATGCATTTGTCCATGCATACACATGTATTATTTAGCAAATGGTAAATACTTCAAAATGATAACAATTACATAAAAACCAGCTTTATTCCACTAACATTTTAGCAAATTCTAGAGAAACTCTTCCTGGCACTTTAAAATATTCTTCATGCTTTGATAGAAGGAGCCATGCAGACAAGACTCACATTACGTTGATAGTAGGTCCACTTTCACCATTACTAGCTACAGAGTAAATCCTCTCAAATCCTTTGGACCTCCATATCCTTCATAGCTTCATAAAGTAGGAAAGAGTGTAAAGATATAATGCTGCCCCTTCCCAATGAGATCTTGTCTATAGAGTGAGTCTACATGGTGTAAAAATCCACATAAATGCAAAAGATATTTTGTGTATGTGTGTGTGCATGTGTGTGTTTGCATGTGCATGTGTGTCTTATGCTTCTTCTTAACCCCCTGTTTCTTTGTTTTTACTAGCAGTAAACACCTCAGAAAATGTAAAAGGAGCTTGTGTGCTTTTTTTTTTTTTTTTTTTTTTTGAAACAAAAGGGGTATCTAGGAAACTATTCTGCTCTGTTCTTCTTTTGGGAAGGAAGAAGTACCCCCAAAAGAGAGCAGAAAACAGCAGTCAAGTCCTAGAGCTCTTGAGGGCTAGGAAAAGGCAACGAGGGGACTGATAAACTGTCTACAGTTCAAAATCTGAAGGAGATCCTATTCCTCTAACAGCATCCAGCTGCCGCATGGGAACCATTTTTTGGTGACTCCTGGGAAACTTCATTGAACTTGGTAAATATAGCTTTGGAAATGACTGAAGGTATTCTCTATCTAAGTATTTCAACTTTAAATGAAAGAGGGAGAGAGAGAGAAAGAGATTGAGAGAGAGAGGAGAAAAGAGAGAAGAATCCATTCCTGAGCATATCATTTGGACAGATACTGTGTTGATTGTGTCTTGATTACTGTATGGACTCATGAGTTCCTGTATTTCAATTAAGACTAGGTTTTCTGTTCACTTGCCATATCTAACACCGAGTAAATGTGAATGGAATTAATCATTCATCCGCTACTTACTTTAATAAAAATGCCAAAGTTTTGAAATTAGAGTGAAAGCATGTAGAAGTACTGGTTTTGTAAGCGAAAAGTTAGAAGGAAGTCAGCCAATGTTAGCAACTCATTTTCTGGAGGATCTTTGAGATGTTGGCACTTCTCTCTCTTACTCTAGTTAATGGATTCCGAAATCAAAGCATGCCAGATAAGAAGTTTATTTGGTCTGGATATTCACCTGTTAGGACAGATATCATCTAAAAAAAGTATTTGCACAGATTCTCCTTCCTCCTCTATGCTTAGTTTTAATGTAAATGACTAGCTAACACTGAGCTTCATTAACTCTCAAATATGTGAGTCTCGTCTTTTTTTCTGTTTTTGACATTCAAAAAAGTGTTTCATAAATCATAAAAAATTATTTCTAGTAAGACTTAAGTTGTAGCATGCAGGTGATTTGGGGGCACAGACATCCACTTTCAATCATTCCATACGCCAGCAATAAACATAAAGGCAAATGTTACTGCACATTTTCATTATATACGAAGAAGGAACTTTTCAATTCCAAATTTTAATATAATAGTATCACTCAGGTATTAATTTTCTTTCCTTTTCAAAGTTTTCTTAACTCTGGTTTTCCTAGAGATCCTCAAGAAACTTACAAATGCACTTATTTCTTAATGAGAATTGTAGGTGGCATTATTTTTCTCTGTGCTATGGAGGGAAGACTATAACAACACAGGACTTGGGTGCCCCACATGAATTGGTGGTTGAGATGTCAGGAAAATTGGGGAAGGCAGTAACTACAGAATCTGGAAGATGCTAAGACTGTTCTACCATCCAAATTGGTCAATACTTGGTTTTCCCTAATTTAGCCTCCCCCCATGCCAAAACCACATACTGATCCACATGACTCCCAAAAGTCAAACTCTAATGATATAACCTTTTTTTCTAAATTTTTGGGGAGTGGCATTGGCTGCCTACTATCTTCTCTTCAACCCTGCATCCTTTGAACTAATGTTTAATGTCTTCATGACTTTTCCTCCTCCAGCCTACATCATTCCCAATTGTTTTTCAATATGAACCCTCATCATGAGCTAACTAGTGTTTCCATTGGTTACAAATGAGAGGCAGTGTCCACCTTTAAATTCTAGAGAGCCATGCACAGAGTAGCAATTCACAAGGGAGAAAGATGCTAAGGCACGATACTGAATTCTATTATACATGTTCTAATAAGAGTCTTTAATTTTTAGAGGCTTTAACACTAACCTAAAATATAATTTTATCTGTGATACTTTATAATTGTGAATGCCATGGTGTGTACCTAGGAATGTTTCAGGTGAGTTTGAGGAGCATGTCTACCTCTTCCTTTAAATTGCTGAATGATCGAAACACCAACAATTTATTGAGCACTTGAAATGTCTCAAACTCTCAGCTAAGTCCTTTAGTTAATATTCATAGCAAGTCAGTGAGATAAGACAAGAATTATTCTCATTTGACAGATAAGAACGCTGAGTACCAATGAGCCTAACTGACCTACCTACCCGAGACAAACAACCAGTAAGTGAACCAGGATTCCAACTTAGATTTGTTTGACACTTTTATCAAGGTGGGATTCCTGGAGGAGGTAGTCTGAATTTGTTTGAATGGTCTATTGATCACTTAGACTTCTAAAAAATTGGTTATATAGTAGCATACTACTCTTGTCACCCACAAATTGTAGGTGTAGATTGTAACTCAATTTCAGTACTCCAGCACAAATCCACCCTTCTCTTCTTCTTAATGGAAGCACTGGCAAACTTCATGAAATCAGGGAATAAGGCAATATTCTTAACTATTTATGTCTAATGTCTACCAAAGTGCCTAGTAAATGGACAGAGATCATTGTCTCTTAAATGAATAAATGAAAAGCAAATTCAAGGCTCAGGTTTTCACCAATGTTTCTGGGGTCTGAGAGAAGTGGACAAGCCAACCCTTCCAAGGAAGTGATCACTTTAGCAAGACTTTTCTGGATACTTATTATGCAGCCTTGAACCAGGTGCAAAGTCTGGATTAAGATAAGTCTGGAGGAGGCAGATATTAGGTATCTGTCCTCAAAACTCATAATCCAATCTGGTTCCCTATTCCAAGTCATTTCTTATAGGTTATACCAAGCCACCAATGATGTAAATAAAACATTCAGGTTTCTTGCAGAAATGTTACTCCACTATCCTTCATGCAATAATGCAGCACTTTGTAACAAGCTTTATAATGAGGCTATGAATTAAAGTGATGCATAGCTTTTCTGAGGTACAATATGCATCACAACAGCCTGTATTAACAATTTAAAACCATATAATGTGCTTTATAAGCTAATAAAGTAGCTGCCTCTAAATGATTTATCAAATATGAATAATGCATCCAGAAATAACTCACAGGAACAGGCCAGCCTTCTCTCCTCCTTTGCTCACTTTCTCCACAAATGATGCTGAAGACTCACGGGAACTGAGTTACTGAGTTCTAGCCATCAGCAATCTGCTCTGTTAGGAAGCCTTCCTCAGTTCTCCCCAAAGCCTCCCTGCTTATACTATTCCCTATGTTCCAGCCCCACACTGCCTCTCCCCTTATCTGCCTTTTTCCTATCCCTTCACCTTTCCCTCTATAGGGTTCTCCCATTTGGAGTCTTCCTCATTTCCTCACCCTTTCTTCTTCAATCAAGAAAGGCAAGGGGCTATCCTAGGAAGTTGTCATATAGGAACAGTTAAGTATAGAAGTTTATTTATGCAGTCAGTAGATTAAGTAGTCAGAAGGGAGAATTCTGAGGGCTTATAGCCCAGAAGGAGAACAGTTATACATGGTTTCTAGGCTTCTAAGGTATATTTATATAGTATTTAAACTTCTCAAACCCCTAAGTACTAACTAGATCATTCTTAGAATTTCGTCTTTTGCACACTGCATTTGTGAACTCTAATTTGTGATTATCTAAAGACTCAAAGTCGAAAAAAAACAAAAAAACTAAAGACTCAAAGTATGGTAGATCTCGGTTTGGGCTTTTTTGGGGAAGCCTGATTTTAGAAATAAATGTACAAAACCAAAAGCACAGACGGGATATTTTCAAGAGAACATTGCTTCTACCTTATAATGAGAACACGGTAACTCTTTGGGAACCCACTGAATAGCCTAAACAACTTAAACTGAACTTTTAATAGTCATGAGCACTTGCTAGTAGAAAAAAAGACCCATGACTGCTACAATCCCTAACAAAGAAGCACAAAGAGAACAAACTTGCCATAGGCTGAGATGTTGAAGAAAAAGACTAATTTCTACAAATGCATGAAATACATGTGGGGCCTGGCAAATGGATGAGAATTCTAAATAGTCCTAGCCACAGACTGAACCTACACCCACACAAAAACTCATTTCCATACCAAATGCAAAGGGGTAATATACCAAAGGTCACACGCAGGGTAGGAAAGCTGAGAGAAATCCCTTTTAAACAAGAATACAAGAATACTGCAGCAAAAAAAAAAAAAAAAAAAAAAAGAATACTGCAGCTATATTCTGAAAATTGGAATGAGGCAGCAAAGAGAAGAGAAATCTCTGGAGGTGAAGGAAGTAGGAGATGGGTAGGAATTAGATAAAAAGAGAATTCTTCACCAATCTAAAAGCTTAGAGCTAGTCTGGAAACTACAAAGAGATCTCCTGCATTCAGAAAGCTGGGCACTTGTCTGTAAAGCACAAAAAGATATTTGGAATACCTCTAGTGTTCATATCCCAAGCCATTCCCAAGGAAAAATCCTGATATGGCTCTCACTATTTTGAAATTAGAGATTAATTAAATCAATTAAACCTACAATAACACCCAGATCTAAGTCACCAAAAAATTAAACTCACTCAGACCTTCACCTCCAATATATATTAATATATAATCTTAAATAGATCTTAACAGAAGAAGTGGCATGCCCTCTTTTGGAGTTAGAATTTATCTCAATCTCTACTATTCTTCTACACAAAGACTGACATTCAATAAAAAATATCAAGGCACATGATGAAGCAAAGGAATGCACCTGATGGTCAAGAGGAAAAAGCATTCAAGATATGGCCTAGATGAGATGAACAGACAGGGAAACTAAAATAATTACAGTGGAGTTTCCACTTCTGGTCATGGTGAAATGACTTTTACCAGACTATCTTTCCTGCCACAACAACTGTAAAAATGGTTATAGTTGTCAGCTATTTTTCAGGAAGTGGAAAACAGGTAGTACAAGACGAACCTATGAGAAAAGGAACTCCTAAGTTGAGCTTTTGATCACCAGGTTGGGGACAGTATCCCTATTTGGGCAAGAACTGATGTAATTCAGTAGAGCAGAACTGTCCTATTGAAATTGAGAAGAAATCCAAATCTGAAGCTGTTGAAATGCATCAAATTTGTGGAGTAGAATACTGGTGAATGGAGGCTGTGAAGAGAATGGATTCAGAAATCTCTGTAAGTCTGAGGTTAACAGATAGGCCATAGGTATTCAGGAAGAGACCAACCAAGACTATCTGGAGAGCAGCCACTATGAGCTTGAGAATGGAACAGAGATACGAAGGGTTGAGCACTACTGAGAGAAAAGAAAGCTGAAGGATGTTGGAGTACTGGCTGTGCCAGAGTAGAGAGATCTCATTAACAAGTTCTGAATAGCCCTAGCAGCCAGTTAAAATAACAGGCTGCTCCTGAGGAATAGAGGTCACCCCTTAGAGTAAGACTCATTCTATACCCACTGTAATGAACAATAAAAACAAAAAACAAAACAAAAACAAACCCAAAATGAACAAACAAAAGAACACTAAAACCAAACCTTAACAAGACCCTCGGGGGAATAGAATTTGAAGGTTGTATCTCATCAAATTTGAGGGGCTTAGGAATCACTGTGAGCTATCCACAGTTCTACAATCAGCAAATCAAAAACAAGGCTACGTGTTAATCAACATTTCCTGGCACTGCCATTTGAAACTAGAACACATATTCTACACTCATATTTCTATACACCAAAACTAAAGAATCCCAAAAGGAAATTAAGAAACTAATTCTATTTACAGTAGATCTAAAAGTATAAAATATATAGGGGTAAATTTAACTAAGGGGTGAAAGACTTGCATGCTGAAAATTATAAAACATTAAAAGAATAAATTAAAGACTACCTAAAAAAATTGAATGGCATCTCATATTCATGAAATAGAAGATTCAGTATTGTTAAGATTTAATATTATCCAAGATGATTAACAGATTCAATGCAAAGAATATAAAAATTCCAATGGTCTTTTTTTTGAAGAAATGAAAAAGCTGATCCTCAAATTCATACAGAACTAAAGGGATCTTGAATAGCTAAATCAATATTGAAAAAGAACAAAACTGGCTAATTCATAGTTCTTGATTTTAAAACCTATTAGAAAGCAGCAGTAGCAAAACAAACAAAAACAGTGCAGTTCTGGCATAAAGATAGAAAGAGAGACCAATGGAATAGAATTTAGAGTCCATAAGTATGCTGATATACCTACTATCAAATGATTTTCAATGAGGATGTCTTCAACAGATGGTGCTGGGACAACTGAATATATATATATATATATATATATATATATATATATATATATATGAATTCATATATATATGTGAATATATTCTGAATATATATATATATATAAGAATGAAGTTGGACTGCTCATACCATGTATACAAAGTAGTTCTAAATGGATTATAACCTTATTGCATTGACTAAAACCATGAAACCAATGGAAGATATTGGAGGTAAATTTTCATGACCTTAGATTTGACAATGAATTCTTAGAACACAAAAAACATATATAAGAGAAAAAAATAGATAAATAAGACTCATCAAAATTAAAAATGCTTATGCTTAAAAGGAATTAATCAGGGATGCCTGGGTAGCTCAGTGGTTGAGCATCTGCCTTTGGCCCAGGGCGTGATCCTGTTCCTGGGATCAAATCCTGCATGGGCTTCCTGCATGGAGCCTGCTTCTCCCTCTGGCTATGTCTCTGCCTCTCTCTGTGTCTCTCATGAATAAATAAATAAAATATTTTTTAAAAAAATTTTAAAAAGAATTAATCAAAAAATTGAAAAGGCAACCTAGAGAATGAAAAACTTAAATAACCTACAAAAATATTTGCAAATCATATATTTGATAAGGGCCTGTTACTTAGGATATATCTTATAACCCAATAACAAAAAGACAAACAACATAATTTCAAAATTGGCAAAGGACCTGAACTGACTTTTTTCCAAAGAAGATATTCAAAGGCCCAGGAAATACATGAAGAGAAGCTCCACATCATTAGTCATCAGGGAAATGCAAATAAAAACCACAGTGGGGTACCACTTCATACACACAAGGATAGTAATAATAAAAAGATAGAAAATAACAAGTATTGGCAAGGACGTGAGAAATTGGAACACTTTTACACTGCTGGCAGGAATGCAAAAAGGCTCAGCTACTGTAGAAAAACATTTGGTAGTTCCTTAAAAAGTTAAATATAGAATTATCATATAATCCCACAGTTCCATTCCTAGGTAAATACCTCCTAAAATTAAAAAATTATACAAGTTCATATACATGTACATTTGTAGCATGCTATTCGTGATAGCCAAGAGGTGTGAACAGCTCATATGTTGACTAATGGATTAGTAGATAAAAGAATTGTGTCATATATATATATATAGACATTACTTAACTAGAAAGAAGAATGAAGTGCTGATACATGCTACTACATGGAGGTATCTCAAAATCTTTAAGCTAAATTTAAAAATCCAAACAAAAAAAGACAAATATTGTATGACTCTATTTATATTAACTATCCAAAGAAGATAAACCCAGAGATAGAACACAGATTTGTGGTCGCCAGGGACCATGACAAGGAAGGATGGGGAGAAACTGCTAAGTGGGCAAGTGATGGAAATATTCTAAAACTAGATAAAAGTGGTAGTTGAACAACATTATGAATGTACTAAATGTTCCTCAATTGTTCACTTTACAATGATCAATTTTGTTATATGGATATCACCTCAATATTTACTAAAAATACACAGGCAAAAAATGGACAGAACTAAAGGGAAATATAAAGAGATTTTATATAGGGAATACAGATAAGTCTACAATTTCAATAATTCACAGAACATTTATACCAAATGTCAGAAAGTATAGAGGATGTAGGAAAAACCCTCAAAACAATAAATGGCTCTCAACTAACTTGACTGAATTGGCATTTACAGAATGTTACAATCTCATACTGAAAAATACATATTAATTTTAAAGGAACATGTAACATTAAGACAAAAAATAGAACAACCATAATAAATATTATGTAACTATAATCAGAACATATTTTCTCCCTACAATGGTACTCAGTTAAAAATCAGTATCATGAAGAAAATTTCCAAGTATTACAAAATAAAACCTATGCCATTTCAAATAATTCATGAATAAAATATACATCACAAGGGAAAATAGAGTATTTCAAGCTAAATGATAATGAAAACATAGACTATCAAAATATATGAAATGCAGCTAAATGTTAATTATAATGAGTTTTATAGCTTTAAATGCCCATGCTAGAAAAATGTTAAATGAATAATATTCCAGTATGTAAAAGTAGCAAGAGTACAGTAAGTGAAAACTAAGGATAAAAAGGTACTAAGAATAAAAGCAAAAATAAATTGAACAGAAAATGGAGAAACAAAATGGAAATCAGTGAATTTAAAGCTGTTTCTTTGGGAAAAAGTTAATAAAATTGATAAAGCCCATGATGACTAATCAAGGAACAGAAGACAAAATTCAAATTATTAATATTAGAAATGCACAATGGAAACATTATTACAGATCTTACAAAGACTAACATGAGAATACGGAGACATTATAAACAACTTTATGGCAATAATTTCAACACTTTATATAAAATTAATGAATTTCTTCAAAAACAAGTCATACAAGTAGAACTTAAAAACTATAATAGCTCTATAGCTATTAAAATAATTAAATCATAATCATAAACATCCCCATATAGAAATCTCCAGGCCTGCATGGCTTTACTCATGAATTTTATTAAACATTTAAGGAAAAATAATACCAATCCTACAGTAGTTCTTTCAGGAAATAGATGGGAACAATTTCCAATTAGTCTTAGGGGGCCAGCATAATTTCAATACTGAAAAGAAATTCTAAAAATAAGTCAGTCTGAAAAAGACAAATACTATATGATATCGCTCATATGTGGAATTTAAGAAACAAAGCAGGGGGAAAAAAAGAGAGGGAGGTAAACCAAGAAACAGACTCTTAACTATAGGAACAAACTGATGGTTATGGGAAGGGGTAAAATAGGCGATGGGGATTAAAAAGTGTATTTGCTGTGATAAGTACTAGCTGTTGCATGGAAGTGTTGAATCATGATGTTGTACACCTAAAAATAATATAACACAATGTGAACTTTACTGGAATAAACATAAAAATTAATTTAAAATTACTGATAAATAGATTACATAACATCGATAGCTCACATAATATCAACAAACAACTGAAAGATTATGTTAGGCTACTATTTATAAAATTATCAAAAAACACCATAGCCCTAGGAATAAACCCAGTGAAAGATGTGCAAGACCTCTAAATTGAAAATGACCAAACACTGATGAGGGAAATTAAAGACTGACATTACTAGGGATTTATATCATGTTTATGGATTAGAAGGTTGAATATTGTTCAGATGGCAATTCTCATTAAATTTCTATAGTAACAATTCACGGCAATGAAAACCCCACCAAGCATTTGTTGTTGAAGAAATTGACAAACTGATCATAAAATTTACATGGAAATGTGTATTGTCTAAAATAGCTAAAATATCTTGGAGAAAATTAAAGGATTAATACTACCTGATTTCAGATTTATACAAATCCTTGACAAAAAGGTGTGGCATTGGCTTAAGATTGATGAAACAGAGTAGAGAGTTCACAAACACTCATAAATATTCAGTCCATTGATTTTTTACCAAAGCCAAGTCAATTAAATAGGAAGAAAAAGTGTTGAAATAAAAAAGAAGTGTTAAAACAACTGGAATTACATGTTTAAAGAAAAATGTGTGACCCTCTAACTCCACTCCAAACAAAAAATGATGAATCATAGATCAAAATACCTGAAACATAAATGCTAGAAAAATAAATCTTATAAAAGAATTCCAAAGAATGTTTTCATGACATTGAAATAAGATATCTTAAATAGAAAATAAACCCCAAAAGCACAAAGCAAAAAAGAAAGAAAAGAGAAATAGAATTTCATTGAAATTAGATTTTCTTCTTATTAAAAAGATAATATTATACATATGGGTATAGATATAGATGGACTTTGTATAAAGAATATATAAAGAAATCCTACAAATCAACAACAGAGATGACAACATAATGCAAACAAAAATGCATAACAAGATTTGAATAGATACTCCACAAATAAAGACATGTGGCCCTCCACCAGCCCTACCCTTGCACTATCACTCCCCCACCCAGCAGAGTCCCACTTCAGGGATGACAGACAGTTGAGGAGGGCTGGCGAAGGTTGGCTAAAGTAAAAAAAAAAAAAAAAAAAAAAAAAATATATATATATATATATATATATATATAGGCAATATCAATTGTTGGCAAGTATGTGGAACAGCTGGAGCTCTATTACTTTGCTAGAAAGTAAAATGGTATAATCATATAATCAATGGCCAGAGTGTAGGGATTGGCTTGACCTGTCCTATGTCCCAAGGGGCAGGTATCAGGACTGGATGAGCTGGTACCCTCACTCTATTATTTTGCTAGGAATGTAAAATGGTATAATAATTTTGAAGTACTATTTAGTAGCTTCTTAAAATAAAATTAGACATACATCTACCCTAAGCCTAGTTAGTCTATCCCTTACTATTTTTCCAAATTAGATTAAAGCATGGGTAGACAGACACATGCACAGAGCTTCTAATGAAGAATCTTCATTAGCAGCCTTATTCATAATACCCCCAGACTGGACATAACCTAGTGTCTATCGATAGGAGAGCATATAAACTTCTTGCAGCACCTGCATATCATAGAGTACTAGTCAGTGATGAAAAGGAGTGAACTACTGATAATTGTAATGACACAGTGGATTAGAAAGCATTGTGCTGAGCCAGGGAAGCCAAACACAACAGAGCACAAAAATATTTATATGAAGCCCAAGAACAGGCAGGACTGCCATGTGGTAATCAAAATAACAATTGTGTCAGAGGTGTAGATACGAAGATGGTTGACCAGAAGGAAGCATAAAGAAACTATCTGAGATGATGGAAATGTTTGAAATGTTTTGAGTGGTTGTTACATCCATGTATGAATCTGTCAAAAAGAATAGAAATGAACATTTAAAATCTGTGCATTTTATTATACTTAAATTATACCTCAGTACAATATTACTTTGTCAAAAAAGGAAAAGAAAGTAACAGTAACAAAAAATATAAAGATGGTAGTCTAACACTATTTACCTTGGCCATTCTGGCAAAAAATTTCCGTAAGTTAGGGAGGGAAGAAGATAGAGAATATGAGGCCTTCTTTACCATAAGTAACATCAGTTAACAGTTTGAATGGTACTTATGGGCCATGCAGCAGTAACAGTAAATAGATGCCTACATTGATTCCTACATTGCTAAGACCTTATCCACTTCACACAGAAGAAAGCATAGAAGCTTAAACAATTTGCATCATGTCATGTAGCTTATAAATAGTGAATCCAGGAATCCAAGACCCTATCTGATTCCGAATCCCAATTTTTTACCATTATTTTGGTATGCCTTTCCTAAATATGCCTCTCCTAAATATTTTCCCAACGCTAAAAATATAGGTTTGAAATCCAACAGAAAAATGAGCAAAAAGAAGCCACATGGGTGTATGCTAAAATATCTGAAAGTTCTCTCAAGAATTGTTCAAATTAAGTTGAAATGAGACAAAAGAAAATCCAACAATAATGCTATACTTGGCAACACTCAGACATAAAATGTTTTTGAATTTGGAAAGGCACATGATGCTAGATACTGGTGAAGATGTGGCCAGACAAGAATTCAGGCACATGATCATGTCAGTCCTCAGCTATTGTGGAGAGTATTCAGAAGATATATCATGTAATTAAGCAAGGCTATGCCTTATGATTAACCATTTCCATTCCTTGTCACACACATCTCAGAGGAGCTCTATAAAGGGATCCATCAAATAACTGATTGCAATGGGCATGTATAGATGCATATGTTATTGTAAGCAAAAAGTTGAGGGATACTTAGCAGGGGAATGGATAAGCAATATATTGTGGATCCAGTGAAATATGTTACAGAAACAAAGAACTAGTCATAATACACTGCAATATAAGTAGATTCAAAAATCTACCTTTAAAGAATAATGTAAGAAATATAATGAGAGTAATGCACCATAATATGTATGCAGTTTAAAGTTATCCATGGCAAACAATACTACCTAATATATATAGTTATACATATCTTAGAATGGATATCTACTAATGAGGGAAAGGATTATAAGCAGAACAGAAGGAAAATTTAAAAACAATAAGCAAGGTATCTCTTTAATTAATGATTATGGTTTTAGGTAACAAAAATATAATAAACTGGATTTTAGCTCCTGAGATTCAAAAATAATTTACTTTGAGGCTTTAGAAACTTCCCACTCCAACAAAAAATTTTGGGGCCTAGTTCTCTGCAAATACATGCAAAGTAGCTCCAGAGAATGAATCACATACCTCAAAACTGAGTCCCAAAGTATGTGTTGTTGCATATATGTTTGTACATGCTACAAATGTGCATTTCGACAGAAGACTATCTTATAAGGCAAAATGGAGAGGAATCTGGAAATCTTTGTTGCCCAAACAGAACTACATTCCCATCTGATGATAGGATATTCTATAAAAACACCTACATAGAGAAAGTGGTTAAGTATGGACCATAACTCTTTCTCACTTAAAATGTTGAAGTGTGAAGCTTAGTCTCTATGAACAACCCTATTGTTGCTGACTTAGGAGAGACAATTCTAGAAGAGGATTTTCTGTCTTTTGACCCTTTTCCCCAGGGTGGCTCTCCAGGCTGATGAATTACCTGGAAATGGAATTGTCTAGCTTTCTATAAAAAAATAAGCAAAATCATCACATGCTTAGTGCCCAGAATTTTCTCATTTGGTGTAGACACTGCACCTCTGTTGGAGTATTGACCAGCCTCAGAGTTGGTTTTATTTTGGATTTCTAATGCAATTTGTGCCTTCTAATGGATGATAATCTCACATATATGCTACTCAGTTTAAGGACAATGACCGTCTGTGAAATGAATGAATGAATGAATGAATGAATGAATACAGTCTATCACATACTCAACAGGTCTTTTCTACTTACAGGGCACTGAAGAATGGTAGAAACCAGAAAGCACAGAACAAAAGCAGAAGCATTAGGGATGTATGATACACAAAATTGGGTCGAAGAGAACACAGTACCTATGGCAAGTTTTGAAAGAGGAAAATCCTAAACCACTGCCTAAAGACCCCAACAGGAAGCAATGATAGGTTCTCATCCAAAGGAGCACTAACTGCTTTGAAGTGGCAATAGAGATTGTCTCATATGTTATCACTATAGTTCATATTGATTCATTCTCTGTAGTTGAATTATCTTTAAAAAATTTATGGTGCATTTTTATGGCAATAGCCAATCATGCATATCATTAGTGTGCATAGCAAGGAGTTTAAGACAAGAGGAGACTTATGACTTTTCAATTATTGATGTAAATGAATTGCCAAGTGTAGCTGGTTTAAGAAATGTAATAAAGACCAAAAGTCAAATCTCTGGCTCTGTGCACACACACACAACCACACTAAACAAACTCATATTTTATCTTAGCAGCAAGTGAAGAAGGCAATTAAGTTACTTAAAATTTCAGACACCTCTGAAGTTTTACATCATGAAATTAAATTAAAAAAAAAAGACACTGTCATTGGCATTTAAAAGAGGGATAGTCAGAATTTCAAATTTCAATTTGAGAAGATGCTTATCCAACTCAGCTCTGGGCAGAAATCCCTCCAGTGCCTCTAGGCAGGCATCACCAGTCGGATCAGAGACTGGCTCGGACTAGAGATTGGTGGCCATTGCCACTCACACAATTAAGTCACTTTATGAGGAAAGCAAGTTTATCAAACTAAGAAACAGATTATTTGTCCACATAAAATGGTTTCACCATTGACTTTCTGGGTTTTCCTGAGCAAATCACTTATTCTCCCTAAATACTTTTTTCATCTTTAAACTCAAAAGGAAGTGGTATTACTATATGGGATTATTTTAGGGACTTCAAAGCTAGCACATATTACAAGAAGTTATCAGAAAACTGGGTTTATGTTATCGGTGTGCTTATGAATAAGCCCATTGATGCTGGTAACATCTATCTCTTCTTGGGGCTATGACCACAAACATATAGCATATAAAAAATCACAAACTGACCACAAACTGGACCACATCACTGTTACCCCACAAGCACCGCAATGAATTTCTACTCTTCACACTAAGCACAGCTCTCTATATCATCTAGCAACTCTCTGACTTGCTTTTACTCAATTCATTCTCCATTATCTTTATGACCAGTCCAAAATCAAACATTCTTCAAGCCACCATTCAGTCTCATCCACTGCACATCTAGTAGGTATCATTAGTTTCTGTATCATGAAGAACTAAGTAAGATATGATCTGTTTCAATTTCTAGTGTGCTCATTAACAACAAATACATCCATATCCTTGCTTTTTCTTTCCAGTTTGGGAAGACCTCTATGCAGAATCAGCCACTGATTTTTTATATGCTATTAGCTCCTCTCTAAATCTAAAGCCAAATAGTGAGCCCATATATCCATACTGAGCCTAGACCCAAACTGCTAAGTTTCTATTGGGCATCTCCATCTACATGTTGCATAGAAACCCCAATTTAGAATATTACAAATATAATCCTAATTTCCATCTCTAACCCAAGATCCTACATTCACAAGCCGTATCATTTTATGTCATCATTGAGATTTCCTTTTCCATATACCTGGTGTCCAACTGCAAAGTATGTCAGTTTTACCTTTTAAATTACTTCTTGATTCTGCTTACTTACCACTAACACAATAGCTAACTACCCCAATTCAATCCATCTCTGTCACGTGAACTACTGCAATAAACTCACATCTGGTCTTGACTCCTGTCTTGCTACTTTAAAATCTAATCTCAATGCCACACTAAGAGTTCTATTTCTAAAGCATGTATCCAACAGAATTCAAAAGGTAAGCCTTTTAGAATCTGGCCCTGCTTACCTCTGAAACCACATTTCTCTGCATTATCGTCTCACTCACTATGCTGCTGGCAGACTAAGTTTCACGCAGTTCCACTCTGTTGCCTTTAGTGATTTTGCACCATTTGTCTATTTCCTTGGCTGGCTCCTATTACTCATCCTCAATATATCAGCCTCCTGGAATCTTTCTGACACTCCAGACTGTGTTGGATGCCCCTCTTCTGTGCTTTCCTATATCTCTCAGTTATAGTTTTCTCTTTGTTTCTTTCCCACTGAAGTGTGAGTTTTCCCAAGGTAGGAGTGTCCAGTGTCTTTTTTATTTTTTTATTTTTTCATATAGGATGGATCTAAAAATCTATTGTTATAAACAATAGGTATATTTATGAGTGTTGGAACCATCGGCCTGGATATAATCACCCAGTGCAGCATAGAATGGGGAGAAGGCTCTGGACAGAACCCTGGGGAACACAATCAAGATCCCTTTGTATGTGACCAAGGCCATGAAAAAGCAAGAAGAGTAATTTCAAGTGCACATGAGATTTCAGGGCAATAAGAAAGCCACAGAGAAAAGTAGAGAGGGGGGTCTAAGGGAAAGGGATTTTAATGTGCTGAAGTGAGCTCACATTTGTAGAGTTACAGCTAATCCATAAAGAGAGTTATCTGCCTGCAGTTGACAAGGATGACAAAATACGAGAAGCAAAATCAAGGACACTGAAGTTTAGTGTGGTATTTAAACTATACAAATACAGAAGCATCTTATTAGGATGAATTTGTCTGGGGAAAGAAGAAACAAAACAAAACAAAACAAAATTGCCCATCACCACAGAGAAAGTAACATGTAATTAATAAGATTTACAAAACATACAAAGGATGAATTTGGTCCTTGAACAAATCCTTTGTATCACATAAAATTAGACTGAAAAATCACAGCGTGTAAAGCATGACTATGAAAGGACCTTTTGTTCTGAGCACCACCTCACACCAAGGCCTTGAGATTCCTTGATTCATTAATACCATTGGGTTTATTTTTATACAGGTTAAATCACCTGTTGTTACAATGTGGTTCTGGGTCATTACACGGTGAATTTTAATAAATTAAACCTGCTGTCCTTTTCAAAAACAACGCATGGGTCAACAGCTATGATTAAGTTGTCTATATTAATAAGTGGTTATCTCTAGAATAATTATAGTTTCCTCTAAGTGATTTGTATAAATGGGAAGTATCTTTAAATAGTTCCATGTTATTTATATCCTCACCTTTGATGCATCCTGTGTGATCAAATATCTATATATGGATACCTACAGGTTCTAACTTCAATATTTAATTCAATCCCCTGAATCACTTTTTTCTAACAAGGAAGTGGTATAGTAGAGTGGTTAAAGACATATCCTATGGAGCAAACTGCCTGGGTTGGAATCTCAGTGCTGTAACTAGTTCTTTGACATTAAGTATATTGTTAATCTTCCCATGACTCAGTTGCTTACTTGTGACCTGGAAATAATAATAGTGCTTATCCATTAGAGTTACTCTAAATATTAAATAAGTTTATACATTTATAAAGTGCTGCACAAGAAAAGTATTTAGAGTCTGGTACAGGATAAACATTTAACAATGTAACTATTTAATTTTGATAATTTTGTCTCCTTTTTACATTGAACAACATCACTTGCTTATTGTCTTGCAGTTTTTATTTCCTCAGTAACAAGAATTAGAACAGAAGGGTTCCGAAATGGTGATATAGGAAGACCCTGAAGTTACCTCCTCTTATGGACACAGTGAATCTACACCTACATATAGAACAATTCCTCCTGAAGAAAAATTGAGGGCTCATTGAACACTGCACAACAGAGGATAGAAGGACCATCTAGAGAACCACAGGATACATGGTAGATGAGAACCCCACCCCCTACTCTGTGGGGGGCTAGAGGAAAAATAAGAAGGCAATTAGGTAGAAGGGGAAAGTAGAAAAGAATACGAAAGGAAAAGGTTAGAAACTCTAACATAATATACAATTTACATGATATAACAATACTATAGTAGTAGTACTTAATATAATTTTCTTCAAGCTCAGGTAAAACATAGCTTTGCAACTTATATTTTTTTCTATTTCAAACTCTGAATTTCTCTTATGTGCAGAGACAGATTGTCCTTTTTAGCTGATGGCTTAGCAGCTATTAAAAAAATGAGGAAAAATGGGAAAAGCTAATTTCCAAACTCTGAGGAAGAGTCCAGTTGAAATATGATAGGGAGATTTTCACTGCAGCCTGTGTCATATTCTTTGGGCCTTTGTAAAATATCATGTTTTCAAGAATCTGACCATCTAGAAGTTAGTGGTAGGCTAGATGTGATTCACCTTGTCTCCTTGGTGGAGCTTCTAATGAGGTGCATGTCTATTTGTTTTTCAGATGTATTTCAGTGCCTATAAGTTACCAGAATCTGGGAATATAAAGATTAATAACATGTGGGTGTCTTTCACCTCATTTTTTCCCCAATTACTAGGAGAAAGGTCCTAGTGCTAGTTACAGATCTGGGATATATGAAAATAGAATTCCCAGTGCCATGGAAAGGATTGATTGAAATGGGGTTACAAAATGCTTTTAAAGCACATGAAGTAAATGATTAAATTTATTGGAGGGGGTGGTGGTAATGAGGGGTATATTAGTATAAAACTTTACCAACTAAATGGTACTTTAAATTGATCTTTGAAATGAGAACCTTTTTTTTTTTTTTTCAAACTGAGGAGAATAATATTCTAAAATACATCCTTGAACAGTATCAAAACCATTAGACTGTAGAAGGGACATTTAGAGGCTGAAGTCTGGAGTCCATGGAGACCAGGCTAAAGGTACCCAGGGACTTCATTGTAAATATATGGAGCTCATGAAACTAAGAGTGTGTGCTTTGTCCTGTGATCACTGAGGAGATAAAGACTATCAAGAATCAGAATTACATGATACATTTTCACTTTAGAAAAACTGCATTAAAAGAATCAACCAGGAAACTCTAAGAGAAGGAGAGAACCTAAACCAGAGTCGGGTCCACAGGGATGATTAATGGAGAACTTACTGGATAAATCTACCAATGGTAGAATTTAACAGGACTCAGTAGCCTATTCAATGTAAAATTAGAATAAAGGGTAAAGACTAGGAGGATGCCATGATTTCTAGTGGAATGACTGCATTATCCCTCTAGAGATAAAAGCAGTAGGTTGTGATGAAAGATGACAATTTTGGTTTTGCACATGAAAGGCCTATGGGACATCCCAGAACAGACACTCATGGGTTGTGAAATGAGGTTCTGGAACACAGTGAGAATTCCAGGCTAACACAGAGATTCAGAACACAGGCATCATATTCTAGAGATGTCAAGTAGGAACATTTGAAAAGAAGCCAATATACTTAATATTTAAGGTATTAGTTTCAGTGGATTAATGGGTGGTGGGGTTGTGGTATATTAGAACTTAAAAATGAAGACAAGGGTTTAAATTCAATATTTGGGTAATAAAAGAAAAAGAGGGTTTTTTTTTAAAGATTTTATTTATTTATTTAAGAGAGAAAGAGAGCACATGGTGGGGTGGGGCTGCAGAAGGAGAGGGAGAAGCAGACTCCCAGCTGAGCAGGTAGCTGGACACCAAGCTATCCCAGGACCCTGAGATCATGACCTGAGCCAAAGGCAGATACTCAACTGACTGAGCCACCAAGATGCCCCAAGGGAAGGGTTTTTTATAATAAAGAAAGAAATTCATATAGTGAAAGTATACTATTCAAATGTACTAATTCAAATGTACTACATAAATATAATGGACTGCAAAGAAAACATTCTTAGGATTTGGGCATACTTACTAAAGCCCACTCACCTTCTGCAGAAGGTAACTGGGAGAAGACTCCGGAAAACATGGCTTTTACTTAACTTCATGTATATCTTTTAGGGCAATGAACAGGTATGGAAAAATAAACAGGACTCTAATTTTCCAGATTTACCTCCATTTCTAACACATCTATAAATGTTTCTGGGAGTATACAATACTCTCAAGAGTCAGAGCACCCAGTCTTGGCATTTATAATCCTCAGCACTATTCTTTACTGGTTAAAAGTCCCGTGGAAGTTCTCTAGCTACTTCTGTTCCCACACAGGCTCATACTTAATGAGGACTGTATTTCTTGTTTAAATTCTAAAGTTTGTTTCTTACTGAAAACAAAGGGAACAGAAAACAAGCAATACTAAGTGCTGACAAGTCCCTGGAGGCAGGCGGTTCTCTTGTTCTTTTAAAAGCTCTCAGTAGCCTTTGTGGAATTACCAAGGTTCATTCCAGAGACAAATAAAAAATATAGTTCTGTAGTGACAATTCCATTCACCTTTAAAGAAAAAAAAATCAAGAAAACAAGAATAACTTAAAAGTGCAAATGCTTGGTTTCAGGCTATATTTTACTTTTCGTTCCCCTCCAATCAATCTTGAAAACCTATTTTAACTTTTAAAATATAAGACTCTAAGATATCAAAAGAAAAAACACACACCTAAAATAGAGTGTAACTATTGAAAAACCAGCCTTAGAATGATGGGATTGTTGTGCTTGTGATTTATCCTAAGGGGGGGGGGAACCAATCTCATTGAAAACAGCTATTTATACTGTCTATCCCAGTTTGGATCCTGTGCAAACTGATTTCTTATAAAATGACCGCCATTCCGTATTAAGAAAGAGCAGGAACTGATTTTATGCCATTTAGAATCAAATATATATTCCTAACTAAGCGTATATATTCCTAACTAAAGCTGTCTCCAAATGGATGGGTACACCACCAATACCTCCCTTAGGTTTCCAGAGACTATTTCCAGTCCTCACATTCATCCTCTCCAGACAAACTAAACACTTTGTGGAGTGCATATAAAACTATCCTCAGCCTGATGTATGCATATGTTTCCAGAAATTGGTTAGCATCATGTTATGCTATACCTTCACTCATTCTCTTTAGTGTATCTGACTTGACACACTGACACAACATGGCATGTAAAATTTACCATGTTGACCCAGAGTTTCTCAACTGGTTGTTTTCTTAGAGGAACTTCAGAATTTGTCAAGCAACAACAATAAAACTAGGAAAATAATTTTCCAGTATTGGTCACTGAGAGCTCTTTCGGTTGACTCTATGATCCTTTTACATGCTCCTATCACTGTGTTATTTTCTGATGCTAGAAGACACTAGAGACTTAGATAAATAGAAAGATAGGTAGGTAGATAGAGACAAATATATATCTCCACATATCATTGTATATCTATGCCTATATCTATCTGTTAATCTATCTATCTTGTCTAAGTCCTAGCATCAGCCATTTCTCCAAGAAGCCTTAGTTCCTTTTATCGGAGAATAGCATTAGAACCCAAGATCTAGAAATACCTGGGTGGCGTAACGGTTGAATGTCTGCCTTTGGCTCAGGGAGTGATCCTGGGGTCCCAGGATTCAGTCCCACATCAGGCTTCCTGCATAGAGCCTGCTTCTCCCTCTACCTATGTCTCTTCCTATCTCTCTTTCTCTCTGTCTCTCATGAATAAATAAATAAATAAAAAATAAATAAATAAATAAATAATCTTTAAGAAAAAAAGAATCCAAGATCTAGGCCCTTGGTATGCTAATGGGCACTGGGGTGTCACTGTCCCTAGGCATGATCAGCTCAGAGAACAAACACATATATATGTATAAACTAATTTTTGTATAGACACAAAACCATAAACAATCCTAGTGTCACCATCTACTAAACATGAGTTCACACTGATGTCTTCGGCTCAAATCCATTATTATCACATGGATTATTTTAGCCTTTATCCATTGATTATTTGTAACCTCCAATTCCAACAGTGAGAAACTTGGCTCCAAACTTCTCCATTTATTTAATTGTTCAAATCCAGTATACATGTACAGCAGTATTGGAAGTGTTAACCTGTGCCCCACTGAAGAAAGAATATAAACTAGAATGTAGTACTTATCGCAGTTCCTTTTCCCTGTAGTCTTATCAACTCATTTCTGAATTACTTAGGTCAGTGCTTACTTCCTCTATGTTCTCCAATAAGGTTCTTTCATAAATTTGTAATGCAAGTACATAGTTTTGTCACATTTAGCATTCTACCTTAGGATCCTCTGACTGCATAAATATATTTTCTTTTCAATTTGCATGCATTGTTTCACTCTTTCTGCCGTAAATTTCTATGGGCTGTGAAATACATAGTGACATATATCCAACATTACAGTATCATTCAAACGAATACCACTGCCCTAAAATAATTCCCTGTGTTTCATCAATTTAACCTTCTCCTCCAAACCTTAAAGCCCTAAAATCACTGACTTTTACCTGCATTATAGATCTGCCATTTGCAGAATGTCATATAAATGGAATCATACAAGATGTAGCCTTTTAATACTGGCTTCTTCACTTAACAATATGCATTTAAGATTCATCCATGTCTTTTTACAGCTTGATAGTTCTTATTTTTAAAATCATAGAATAATATTTCATTGAGTGGATACCTCAGTTTATCCACTTACTTATTGAAGAGTACCTTGTTTGTTTCCAGCTTTGGACCTTCATGAATAAACTACAACAAACATTTTCAAGTAGGTTTTTGTGTGGACATGAGTGTTCAACTCAAAAAAAAAAAAAAAAAGGTAAATGTCTAATGCCAGGATTGTTGGATCTTATGATGACCCTATGCTTACCTTTTTAAAAAATATATGTATTATTTATTTATTTATTCATGAGAGACACACAGAGAGAGGCAAAGACACAGGGAAAGGGAGAAGCAGACTCCCTGCGGGGAACCTCATGTGGGACTTGATCCCAAGACTTGATCCCAGGACTCTGGGATCATGACCTGAGCCAAAGGCAGGCACTCAACGACTGAGCCACCCAGGCTTCCTCTATGTTTACCTTTTTTAAAAAAACTGCCAAAGTACTTTCCAAGGAGACTTTCTTATTTTACATTACCACCAGCAATCATGAATGTTGTTATTGTTCTGCATTCATGCCAAAAAATGCTTTTGTCTTTTTTTCTTTACTTATTATAATAATTATGGAGTGGTATCTCGTTGATATCTCAATTTGAATTCCATAATGAGCAATTATATAATCTTTTCATATAATTATATACCATTTGCACATCTTTTTTGGTAAGGTACCTGGACAGATGTTTCACTCATTGCTTAACTGAGTTGTTTTCTTCTTGTTTTAAGATTTCTTTGTATATTTTGAATACAAGACCTTTATCAGATATGTGCTTTGAAAATATAATCTCACAATTTGTGGCTTGTCTTTCATTTTTGGAATGGTGTCTTCTACAGACCAAACATTTGTAATTTAAATCTATCAATTATTTGAAAGAAACATGGTTTTGGTGTTGTATCTAGAAACTCATTGCCAAAGCATAATTTTCCAAGTAAATTGGTTTTTCCAGATGAAAACAAGTTAAGTATTGTATATGCTTATCAGTGGGGACCATAAAGAAAGCAGAGCATAAATCTATTACAATAAAAATTTGGCTACAGATCGATCCAAAGTGTTATGTTTAGGTTAGGCACTACTCAAGGTTTAACTACTTGTTAATTGCTCCCTATAGATATGACAAATATCTATTCTTGAACATTAGGTTTTATTTTTTTCCTTTAGCTTAGCATATTACAAGGATGGGTGTGAAGATATGTATTTTTTTCCCCAGTATTTTTCTCATTTTATTCTGATTGCTATTGGCCAAGACTTTTCTTCACTTTGGTTTTAAGAAGATTTGGGGAAAGTTTAGCTCACAGTTTACAAGTATTAAATTGGACTTTTATGAGCTCTGCTCCAATTATTCTGCCTAAGTCTTGGAGTTTTTTGCTTGTAGGGATTCTGAGACCATAGCTAATTCTTTGGTTATTTCTTGAATTATACAGAATATAAGTCTACTGACTTCCAGAGCAGCTATAATTTGATTGTATGCTGGAGAATTTTCTGGGACTTCTGAAAAGTGTCCTGCAGTACATTTTATCTGGTAGTCCCATTTACAAATAGTTCTGTACCTATTAAATTTGCAGGTTTTTCTTTCTTTCTCTTTAAAAAAAAAAAAATCAAACGGAAGAGGAACTGTTCTCCCATAACAGTCCTAAAGTAAGTTTCATGTAGAAACATGGAAAAGTGCTTAGGACAGTTGGAATTCTTTCTATTTGAGTGGATTAGTAATCAAAAGTATATGACAATCTATGATAGTTGAACCAATGGCATATATACAGTGACATTCATGTAAAACAAGAAAGTATAAGCTATTCATCTTTTCTCTACAGAAATACACTTTTATAATTTTGAATAGAAACAAGAAGGAAAAACAGGATGAAAACTACTTTACATGAAAGTAGGAAAGAAGAATAAAAAGCACATTCACTGAAAGAGTATTCACCCACATAGTACAACTCCAAATCTTAGGTCTAATTATGTTTAATAAATATCTATCTATATATATAAGGCCTTACAATAACAAAATAAATTCATAAAATACAAATTATATATTATTTTTGAATAAACTATATTAAATTTATTGTTCTAGAAAATTGAAAGTCTCACTTATGTTTCAAACTAATTGAAACACTAGTCTCAAAGAATCTGAAGATGAAACTAAGAAAACTATTATATTAACAATGTTATAAAATTAAATATTTGGAAATAAACTAAATAATGGAAGTATGAGATTTGTATACTGAAAACTATAAAACTTTGCTGAGAGAAATTAAGTGTACTTCTCATAGTCATGACTCTTAAATTAATATCATATAATAATAGCAATTCTCTCATTGATTTATAGATTTCAGGAAACCCCTATGTAAACCTTAGTAGGATTTTCTGCAGTAATTGACAATCTGATCTTAAACTTTATATGGAAATGCAAAGGACCCAAGGTAGTCAAAAAAATCTAGAAAGAGAATAAAAATGTTAGAAGACAGGTTACTTGATTACAAAGCATATTATCAAATCACAGTAATTAAGATTATGTAGTATTGGCATATGGAGGGGCATATAGATTAATGGAGCTGAATTGATAGTCCACAAATAAACTCTTAAATTTAATTTTTTATTTGATAAAATTTTAACAAATGTGCCAAGACAACTCAATGAGAAAGAATAATCTTTTTCCTAAATGATGCTGGGACAATTGGATATTCACAGGGACACACACACACACACACACATACCTACACACTTAATCCCTTGCCTCACACCATATACAAATATTAACTCAAAGTAAATCATAGTCCTATTGTAGAGAATACTATAAAAGAAAATGTGAGAAAAAAATTATTGACCTTGAATTAGACAAAGAACTTTTTTAGATACAAAAACATAAGCCATAAAACGAAAATGATATTGTGAATCTTTTCACATGCTTTTTAACCATTTGAATATATTCTTTGAGAAATGTCTCATAAAATCCTTTGCCTATTTCTGAGCTATTTATTTTTTTCCTTTTTTTAAGATTTTATTTGTTTATTCATGAGAGACACACAGAGAAAGAGAGAGGCAGAGACACAGGCAGAGAGAGAAGCAGGCTCCACGCAGGGAGCCCGATGTGGGACTCGATCCTGGGATTCCAGGATCACACTCTGAGTCTAAGGCAGACACCAACCACTGTACCACCGAGTTATTTTTTTCTAAATTGTTGAGCTAAAGAACATCTGGATGGTTCAATCGGTAAAATGTCTGGCTCTTGGTGTCAGTTTAGGTCATGATCTCACAGTCAAGGGATCGAGCCTGGCATTGGTCCTCCTGCTCAGTGGGGAGACTGAGATTCACTCCCTTCCCTCTCCCAACTCACACACTATCTCTAAAATAAGTACACATTAAAGAAAAATAAAATAAATAAAATAAGTACATAAAATCTTTTAAAAAATTATAAATTGTTGAGCTAAGAGCTATTTCTATATTCCAGACACAAATTTCTTAATATATATCTGGTTTCTAAATATATTTTTCACATTTTGTTGGTTGTCTTTTTTCTCTTTGTTGATTGTGTCTTTTGAAGCACAAAATTTTCAATTTTGACAATTTTTCTTTTTTTCAATTCAATTTATCTTTTTTTAAATTATACTTGTGACTATAGTGCCATATCTGAAGAAACTTTCCCTAATCCAAAGTTATAAAGATTATACTTATTTTCTTGGAGTGTTTTATTGTTTTGTATTTACATTTAAGTCCTTCATCCTTTTTAAGTTTTATCTTTGTGTATGACTTAAGATATGAGTTCCAACTCAATTTATTGCATGTGGATATCCAGTTGGCTCAGTACTACGTGTGGAGAAGACTTTGTTGTTCCCCTCATTTAACTATTTCAGCACGCTCTTGAAAAATCAATTGACATATGCATGGATTTATTTTTGGACCTTTCAATACTATCTCAATATTCAACATTGATTTCTACATCTATTTCTATTCTATGTCAGTAACATTTTTATTTCCTTTCTTTTGCTTTCTTAAAATTGAGTCTGTTGATTTTTTTTTCTTTTTTAGGTATAATGAGTAGCTAATTCATTTTGAAATATTCATACAGTATTAAAAGTCTACTTAAGGCATGATTTTGCTTCTAATTACCAATCTATTGAATCTGAATAAGCTAAGAATTAAAACAACAACAACAAAAACAATACAAACATTTCAGTTTTCACTTTGGTTTTTATTTTATCCCAGGAACTACTTAAGAACTTGTTTTGTTATATTCACATCACACACATAATTTCTGTTGTTTATTTGCTTGATTGGTTATTTTGCTTTCTTTTTTTTTTTTTTTTTTTGGCCATTGCTTTGTTTTATTTTGTTTTTAATTCTGGTCAAATATATGTTCTGTATAATCTTAAATGATTGGGATTTGTTGAAAATCTCTTACATATAAAAGACTATCCTATGAATGGTTTCCTGATTGCTGCAATGAAAAGCCTTGTGAAGAACTTAACCTAAAACATATTTTTTTTTCCTAAAACGTATTTTTAAGTCTTCAGTTACTAGAGATTCTGTGATGTCTCAGAGAAATTATTCACACAGCACCAAGAAAGGTTTTCCTGGGTACATTACTGATACTACCTATTGCTTGGGGGCCCTGAAGCTCACCTCAAGCTTTACTATAAGAAGTGAACATGGATCCAAAGTTTCCAATCCTCTACATACAGGGAGCTAATGCTGATGCTCTTTGAAATCTCCAGCCCCTAATAATGATATCAGATCCCTAGGGCAATGCAGCCTCATATTCCACTCACCAGTAGGTGCTTCCTTTCCACTTTTCTCTTTATTAAGTGACAATACATAGTTTAATGTGTATGTGTGCATTTATACATTTTATATAGCATTGTATGCATTTACAGTAAGAAGGGGTTATTTAGGCCTATGCCTAAATTACCCTTTTAACACAAAAACGTAGTGAATTGTTTTTTACAAGCATTATGAAGATTGATCTAATAATATTTTATGCCTTTTGCATGAAAAATGGTCTATAGTTCTGTCTTCATCACAGAATTTAATGAATTTATCTTTTTTTCCCTTAGAGAAAGAATATCATCTGAAACCTGATTTATAAATCTCCAGTGTGATAATTAAAGTTGGTATAAATATTCACTGTACATGTAGATTGAATATGCATAGTAGAGCTTAAGGTATTTCCCCAATCACAACCCAGAATGTACTCAATTTTATCTACCATCACATTAAATAATTATTTCTAATTATATAAGACTTTCATTTATAAGATTTTTCTTTTCTCTTACTACTGCAACTGTATACTTCACTGCCTCTACTGGGGTTAACAGAAATTCTCTTTGAAATTGAATCTTCTTTGTCAGCTAAAAAGAAAACAAATGCAGATATGCTATGTGCTAAAAGTAGAAATTGGAGGGATGTAACATTTAAATAAGGATAAAAAATACAGCATTCCCTCTCTTTCTTTCTCTCTAAATATATATATGTATATATTTCTGTATATTCTGTAATACATAGATATTCTCTTATCTATAAACTAGACCATAATTATTCCTTTTTAATTGAACAGAAACTAGGCACAGACTGGTTCATAACTTGTAAAAAGCCACATAGTCTATTTGATCCAAATCTGGTTTTACTCCATTCTTTCCATTGTATCTACTGCACTGCCAATAAGAATTACTAATTAATTCTTGAACTTCATAGTGCAATTAGTCTCTGTCTCTAACTGTGACATCATTGAATGTAGGATTTGTTCAGCCTTAATTCAATTAATCACTGTAGTGACTAGATATTTGCTCTACTTTTTGGCTCTGGAACCCTGAAAATACCCTGCTTACCACTCTTATGGTAGGTATAGTATATTAAATTAGTGTTCAGCAAATATTCACGACCTCCCTTGGACCTATATGGGAAGAATATATTTCTGTGCTTGTCTGATATTATGCATAGACATGTAACTTGCTTTGGTGACTATGATGTTAGTGGGCATGATCTAAACATAGGTTTTAAATAATCTTGCATAAATGTGCTTCTTTCATGGGGCTTTGCTATTGCCAAGACAAGAATATGACATGGGTAGCCCATTTAATTAACTCAAATAGGTCATAATTAAACTAAAAAGAGAAAAATATCTCAAAAAGAACTATTGGTGTAGCTTTAGTATATAGTGTTAATTAGTATCAAATCATAGAAAACTTAGAAAGTTTTTTTTAAAAAGTGTATTTGCAAATGTACTGCCAATCTGATCTAAAATGTTCTAGACCATTCAAGTCATTAAATATCTCTGATTGTTCAACTTCTGACAGACAAGAAGCAGGCTAAGAAAATTGCTCAGCCATCAGTAAGAAAATTTTCTCCACTGACTTTTCAGCAGTGTCCAGTAGGATGAAGACAAAGTAAGAATGTTGCAGAACAGAAGAGCAGAGTCAAGAGGTATAGAAAAAAATACACTGGGACGTCTCTCTGAAGAAACAGAATCAGAGCTTAATCAAAGAAACTTTCCTAACTTGAAGGTAATAGTACCTGGGAAATCTGCCCACTGAGATTTTGGGATTTCTATGGACTACTGAGTACTAGAAGCATCCCATCAATCCCCATTCTCACAGATTTTATTGAGATAATAACTTTTATATTCCTCCATTCTTTGTTGTATATTTATTGTCAAAATATATTTGTTTTTATAGTTTATAAACTTGTAGTCTCCCCCACCTTTTTTTAAAGGAAATAAAGGCATAGCCAAAGGTTCAAAGAGTCACTTGATGTGACTTTCTTTTTTTTAAGATTTAAATTATTTATTCCTGAGAGACACAGAGAGAGCGAGAGACAGAAAGAGACAGAGGGACAGAGAGACAGAGACACAGGCAGAGGGAGAAGCAGGCTCCATGTAGGGAGCCTGAGGTGGGACTTGATCCTGGGACTCCTGGATCACGCCGAAGGCAGGTGCTAAACCACTGAGCCACCCAGGGATCCCCCTTGATGTGACTTTCGTGAATGAATCTTCACAGCTGTGGACTGGGTGATACCTCTCCATTTCTAGGAGTTCTTGTGGTTTTCAGTGCATCCTGGTCCTTCCTCTACAGGAAACTGAGTGGTGGTACATCTGAAATTAATGTAACATTGTGTACCAATTATACTAAAAAAAAAAAAAAAGTATGAATGAGAAAAATAAAATGGAAAGTGGAAAGAAAAGTAGATAGAAGAAAAGAGGAAAATACTCTAGAAGGACTAATAAAACCACACTTTTGTTTTTTACACAGATAACCAAAAAGAACCTGACAAGGTGAATCATGAATCACTAATGCTGTAATTACAAAAGAGCAGTGTCACTGGCTACTCCAAACACTGCTTATTCAGGAAGCCAAGAGGCCATGCAGCAATGGGTACGACTGCACATTTTAGATAATGTGAGCTCTACCTTAAAATAGACATTAAGGCTAGCTAGATGCCAAAGTTAATACTACAAACTGAAATTAAAATACTGTCTGTCAAGGCAGGGTGTAAATTCTAGATGCCTTGAATCAGGAATATGGCAATGGGTCTTCTCATCTACTTCTTATACTTAATCATCAATACCCTTTGTCTTAATCAAATCACCCTTCAGACATCCTACCTAGTTATTCCAGTTCTTACACCTATTTGATATTATTCTCTGAAACACAATCATAATTGCTACGGAAAAAAATTAATTGGAAAACACCTCATCTATTGTTATTTGAATATATCAAAATTCTTAACAAATATCTAATAAACATATCTTGAATCCCTATCACTGAGATTAATATAATATAACACCTGAGTTTATTATATTTACAGTCTGGCAGGGGAAATGAATGTATAACTAAAGAAGTATCATAAAATATGTCAAGTTCTATAATAGAGGTATATAAAAAATATTATTCTAACGAATTTGTATAAAAATTACACATACACAAGTATATATATATATATATTATACATACACACATATGTATGAGAAAAAATAAAATGAAATAAATGGTACTTGTACTCCATATTTTGTATGGAAAAAACATAATGTCACAAAATTGTCAATTACTCTAAAATTGCCATGTAACTTTTTCCTCAAGTAAGTTGCATTTTAACTTTATATGAAAAAAAATCCTAGAGATCAGCTAGTGAAAAATTAAAAATACCAGCAAATGAGTAACTGCTTAATAGACAATACTCTAAATACACTGATTTTGTATTGATAGATGATTAGACCAGAGTACTCAATTCTGACATTATTAACATTTTGGGTCTGATTATCATTTGTTGGGAAAGGACTGGCATTTGTTTATTTATTTATTTATTTATTTATTTATTTATTTATTTATTTATTATTTTAGGGGACTGGCTTTTCTATGAGCTTTAGGATATTTGGTAGCATCCTTTAACTCTACCAACTAGAGGACACTAGCAGCTATCGAATTGTTTACGAACAAAAAAAATGTATCCAGACATTGCCAAATGTCTCATTTAAATGCCAAATGTCTCTAAACATCTGCCTTTAAAATCACTGATCTAGATCATTTGTTAAAATGTGAATAGATCATATCTTACTCCTTGAGAATCATTAATAATTTGTCAACACATGTAAAGTTCAATGTCATTACCATGTCCAACTTAACTTTACACGATCCAATTCCAGCTCCCTTTCCAACTTCGCCTTCAGTGACTGATCCATTATCACTGCTCTGCAGTTGGCTTAGCCTGTGCTGTTCCTGGAGAGCCACACATGCCCCCACTTAAAATCCTTTACACTCAATGCTTCTTTTCTCTGGAATATTCTTTCTAAAAACATTTCTAGAACTTCACTCCAAGTTTCACCTCTTCATACTATTTTTCTCTGCTTCTCCACTAGAATATGAACCCTGAGAGGACAAGGGCTTCATCTTGTTTGCTGCTATAATCTTATAACCTAGAAGGGTGCCTTGAATGTAGAAGGCACTCAATGCTTTACTTGAATAAATTTTTTTGAAAGAATAAATAAATTTCTATAAATCAATAATGAAAGAGGTGATTTTTAAAAAAGAGACAATTAATAAAGTATATATAAAATAGCCAGAGAAATCAAATTTTAAGGAAGTAGATTCTATATCAAATGCATATGTTTGGCAAAAGAAAAAAAAAGAGTAATCCAAATTAATTTTTATAGGCAGTGATGAAGGTAAAGAAAAACTCTTATACACAGGTACTAGTGCTGTTCAAGGTTCTAAAATGTTTGGAATGCAAAACAGGAAAAAACTATTGTAGTTGGAAAAATATCATAATTGAAAATGCACATACTCTGTTATGTCATCTATTTAAAAGAGATTTAACTAAGTAATAAGTAAGTTCCTTATAAAAATGTTGTACATTTGTATATGGAGATGTGTTTAATGAGAACCATAGTTCAATTTTTAGTAATAAGAAAAATTTATTAAGTCTACCAAAATTCAGTCAAGATACAAGAACATAAAAATTATGCTAGATGATTATAGCAACAAAATAGGCAGATTTTTTCTTAAGATTTTATTTATTTATTCATCAGACACACACACACAGAGAGAGAGAGAGAGAGAGAGAGAGGCAGAGACACAGGCAGAGGGAGAAGCAGGCTCCATGCAGGGAGCCCGATGTGGGACTCAATCCCAGGTCTCCAGGATCAGGCCTTGGGCTGAAGGAGGCACTAAACTGCTGAGCCACCCAAGCTGCTCCAAAATAGGTACATTTTATATAGTTAGCTAGATTAATCAATCTTAACATAATCTCAAAATAATATAAAGTTATGAAGATGTCATAGAACAAATAATTTATCATTATATGTGCCTTTAGTATTTTGCTAAGCTAAAAAAATAGTAAAGTATGCTATATAGTGTTTATTTAAAAATATGCAGAACATAAGAATATGGAAGGGAGAATACTCACCAAATTCACAATAATTGTCACATCTGAGAAAGATAATGGCTATTGCCATGGGTGAGAACTCAGGAGGTTTTAATTCTAACTGTGCTCTGTTCATTCTCTTTTTAGGAAACAAAACTCTGAAGTAAATATAAAGTATTAATATTTGTTCTGAATGAGGATACATGAGTAATATGCCGTTTTATAAACTTATTTTTTGTTTGTATTTTCAAAATAAAAATTTGAAGTACAGTTGTCTTACAATGATACACTGGTTTCAGGTACACAGCACAGTGACTTGACAGTTCTGCACATTACTCATTGCTCACTATCATAAGTTAGCTACCACTTGTCATCATACAACATTATTACAATATCATTGACTATATTTCCCAAGCTGTAATTTTTATCTCTTTGTAGTTGTGTTTTGCAGGAGAATAAAAGTGTTACAAGTTTAGGTCCATATTTATTAAATGACTATTATTTGCTAAACAACAATATTAAGTGTTAAATCACAGAGACTGGGACCATTTTTTTGCATACAGAAGAAGTTGAAGCTGAATCTAAGAGTTTACCGTGAAAAAATGATGAGATAAAGAAAAAGAAACACCATTACTAACAGTGGAAAGAGCATGAGTAAGTCCATACTTTTTGAGGTACCTTGAGATTAATATTGTCTTAGTATAGACAAAACAATAATGTCATACTAAAATTTCTTCAAAGAGTTTTGAAGAATTCACAGATGGCTAGAAATGGGGAATTCTCACAATCTTTGCTTGGTTCACCATTATTTTTAATACACCTCTGAAATATTATAATATATGATAAGTGACTCACCCAGACTCAAAATATTAAGGTATATTTCTGGATGCATTGGAACTTAGGAGACTATGGATACTATTGACTTGATATTTTTATGATTGCTCTGTTTATATAGAACTAAATTTCTAAGGTTAGGACTGAGTCAAATTGACTAATGTTTTTTACGAAAACAGAAACAAAATATGAAGGTAAATATACCCAGCACATCTCTATCTGTAGGGCACTGTGAGAAGGTGCCAAAAAAATTTAGTAGAGGAAGTCAAGAATGTTAGAAGCATAGGCATTTGAAAATATTAGTGAACAACACATGGAGCAATTGATTCATCACTTGGGTTTTATGGAGAACACTTTCTTCAAACTATTATCTAGATCCATTTTCTCTAGCTGTGACACCAACTAGGGAAAAATAATTTGTTCTTCAACTATTTCAATTGTGCTGCAATTACAGAATCAAATACAAATAATAGAAAACTAACATTCATTCTGAATATTGTTGAGTGCAAGAACCAATTGTTTTTTCTTGGCTATGGCATTCTAACTAGCTCTTAGTTCTCAGCTTAACAGCAAAATACTTCTTTGTTTCTCCACAACTGATGTGTGAACTAAGGCAAATAACTATAAATCTGGCCTCCAAAACAAATATTATGACACTACAGCCATTGGGTTAATATTTGGATCTTTTAGAATGTAAGTCTGGGGATTCGTTTTACTTGTTATCTCTTATTAGTGCTGGTTGGTTGCCACTGTATATTGCTTGAATAAATATATCAATCTTCTTGAAATTGGATCATTGTAATAGAATACATTATTTTTGATATATGTATAGAGTATGCACTTATTTGGATGAACTATACAGTTTATAGAAATTGGTTAACTACTATAATGCTGATGATTACTACTGCATTGATCGGAATGTTAGCTGCTGAAGAATCAAAAGTTGTCAGTCTTGAGAAGTATTGCTGCCAGTGAAAAAGTAAAGGAACTTGCAAACAGAAGATACCAGTTAGAGGCAGAGTATGGAAGTAAAAAAAAAAAAAAAAAAAAGAAGGAAATAGTGGAAATTAAGGAAAAAGTAAGAAAAAAAAATCAGAATGCACATCAGTATTAATCATTCCAATGAAATGTGCCAAGCAATGAAGAAACTCTTTCACTTTACCAGCAGACAAGGATACTCTCAAGGTAACAGACACTTAATAGTACCAGGTCCCTTACCCAGCTGTCAGAGACATTCTCTATTGATATTTTCAAAAAATAGAAGACGTTTAAAAATGAACAAAACTGGAAAGTGACACCCCTACACAGCTACTTCAAGAAGAAAACAGAAAATGAGAAAACAGTTCAGCTGGAGAAAATATACTCCTAAGCAACAATGAAACAGGAGAAAACAAAAACAAAACAAAACAAAACGCAAATACACAAAAAATACATCAGCAAAAACTTAAAGCAATACCCAAGGAAAATAACTTAAAACAAACATTTGAGATATGAGAGTTCTAAATCAGAGATTTAAAAAATAAATAATAAACCAATTAATAAATGGGAAGGAAAATGGGGGAAAAAAGCCAAGAAGATGTGAAATGAAATCTTTGCACACTCAAAAGAAAAGGAGAAAAGGAAAAAAAAATTAACTGAGTAGAAAACATAAATTGCAATGTAACTTCTAAGGAAAAGTAGATTTAGTGGAAAATACACTGAGGCATTGAGAAATGGCATGAAAAGAACCCAGAGAATAAAAATAAAATCATAAAAGAGGTAAAATGCATCAGATAGAAAGTTATATATATAGAAAACAGGCAAAGAAAGGTTACATATGTGTAACTAGATTTGTTATAGCAGAAAAATAAAACACTGAAACTTGATGTTTAAAAAGTTATAATCCAAGAAAACTCTGTAAAAATTAAAGGTCTGAATCTATACACTTTAAGGGCCCATTAGTGAAGAAAATAAATTGACAGAACATTCAGCCCCAAAATACATCCCAGTAAAATTACTGGACTGTAAAGATAGGAGAAAAAACAAAACAAAACAAAAACAAGTCATTTGAACCACCAGGCAAAAAAAAACAAAAACAAAAAAAAAAAACAATAAATCACTTACAAAGAAAAGACAATCAAGTTGACATCAAACTTCTAGACAACAGCACATAAAGAAACGAATGGAGCAAAATTAAAAACAAAACAAAAACAAAACTTTAAGAACACTAAGTGCTAACCTAAGATTTTCAAACCAGTCAAAGCTGTCAACAAGATATCCACTCAGCAGAAATGAAGAACTCAGATGACTGGACTCAGGAGATTTTCCCAGGAATCCACTGGAGAATAAACTTCATTCAACTGAGATGACTTTGGACCCCGCAGAGGATCTAATGTTCAGCGACGAAACGTCTTTAATTGTGGATAAAGGATTAAAAACAAAAATGGGGATGAAGAGTAAAGGATATTCTACATACCCATACAGTTAGAAATATAAGCAGAATCAGGGATCCCCAGAACAAGAAAATGAGGTCCTTAGGCCACCAGCCATTTTCTCTGATCTATATAGGCCTTAGGATCTCTACTTGCCCTTCCGGTACAACTTCCCCAGAGGTGTGAGAATTACAAAGAAATGCAAAAACCTCAGCGTTAAGGATTCCAAGGGAGCAATGGGAGTGCAAAAATTAATCCTCTCTATCAGGCCTGGAAATAGCCTACCCAAATCACACACCATAAATCAGTGGTAAGACTCTCAGTGCTATTTTAAAAGTAGCAAGGCCTTTCATTCCTTGGCTGCGATGAAGGGTCCAAGACTCCATCCAGTTTATACCTGTCCTGGGAATTTGTCCAAAACCTTTTACTTTTGTTCCACAGTTCTCTCTCTTCATTATAATGTTAAAGTCTCCACCCTGGGGGGGAGCACAAGTTTCATTAACATAACACATTGTGTTATGCAGGTATAGGTATGTTTCCTAAGGGACCTTATGCTCACCTTTACTTGCAAAGACAAAGCTCCCCTTTCTGAATATTCATCCTAACCTTAAATAAAGAGAACCCATTCACCTCCACTTGGAGAGTCACAGATTTGGAAATTATCCCTCAGGATCTCCTTATTTGCTGTAAATAAAGTTTCCTTTATGTGACAACTCCACCTGGTGTAGTCTCTATCTGTAACTCACCCAGAAGCCAACTCGCATTAGTTCTGTTACAGAAATATAGGTTTTTTTTGTTTGTTTGTTTTAAGCAGGAAGGGACTCCAGCAAGATAGGAGAAACTAAAATAAACTCATGATTGCACACAGGTAAAAATGAAATGGTTAAAATTGAAGCAGGCAAATAAAATAGGAAAAGCATACACAAGGAAAGAGGGGGCTAAGGCCATTTCAAATAGTATTCTAAGGAAAGGTAACTATTCATATATACAAAATGTCCTAAATATGAAATTTTGGTTTTTGTGGGGGGGTTTTTTTGTGTTTTGTTTTGTTTTAAAGAGAATGCAAGAAAGCAAGAGAATAAGCCCACAAGACTGAGAGGGAGAAAATCAAGAGAAAAAGACAGGGAGACAGAAAGACTGCAAAAAGAACCACAATAAATATAACATGCAAAGGGAAAATTACACAGAACAATATGATGTAATTGAGCTAAATATATCAGATACATAAATAAATGTAAACATGCTTTATATTTCCTCTGACAAATTCTGATGATAGCATGTACCTTTGATAAAATATGATGCGAATGATTATTAATCTCCATTGTCCTCCCAAAATTTAATAACCACAATTTTACCATGAGAAAAACACTAGACAAACCCAAATCGAGGAATATTTTATAAAACACCTGAACAGTACTCCTCAAAAATGTCAAGGTCACCAAAACCAAAGACTGATAACTATCTCAGCCTAGAGAAACCTAAAGATGCCTGATAACTAAAAGTAATGTGGTATCCTAGATGAGATCCTGGAATAGAAAGAAAATATTAGGGTAAAGCTGACACAGAGAACCCAAAGGATTCCATTAAAACCTGCTTTTTGCTCCTTTTCCTGTTTCTATTCTTGCTAGGACCTGCACCCCCACTTTACACATGCCTCATAATGTAAACAGCATATGTTCCTACTTCTAAAGGACAAGAAGTTAATGATTTCTTTCTTTTTTTTTAAAGATTTTATTTATTCATGAGAGATGCAGAGAGAGGCAGAGACATATCAGAGAAAGAAGCAGGCTCTCTGCAGGGAGCTTGATAATGTTGTGCCCAAGATTGCGAATCTGAGAAACCACCAAGGAGCCAACACCAATGCAAGCGCATGAGGGTTTATTTGCAAGCTCGAGCTTGGGTCCAAGTATACCGGACACAGCAGAGCAGGGACTTGGACCCTGAAGTGGGTTACAGCTGGGTTTTTTTATGGGCTGGTCTAGGGGATTTTCAGAAGGGGTGGAGGAATTTCTCAAGTTCTGTTTACATTCTGATATGGGGCTTTTAAGGGCATTGAGCTCTGTTCTCGTTCTAATATGGGACTTTCTGCCACTGGCTTGGGTTGTTGTCTTTCTGATGTGGGATTCTCTGCCGAGGGCAATTCTGAGCTCTGTTGTCTTTCTGATATGGGATTCCCTGCGGAGGACATTCTGCAGTTTTTCCTGTAAAGTTCAGCTGTTATTCACAAGGGCCTAAGATGGCTGTACTTGTGCTAATGCTAAACTTGAGGTAGAATGGCCTTAATTTTTCTCCGCCTCCACAGGTAAGGGGCTGGATCCCGGGACCCTGGGATCATGACCTGAGACAAAGGCAGATGCTCAACCACTGAGCCACCCAGGTGTCTGGATGATTTATTTAGGATAGATAACATCTAAGGAAGGATGAGATGAAAATGACCAAACAAAGCCATCACTTGTGTATTTGAGACCACAGGAACTAGACCTCTCAACACCAAGACCCCTAGCTCCAAAGAATAACACTTGGGCCCTTATCTTTGTTCTAACCTGTTCCTGGATGCTTAAGAGGACAACACATATACCAGACCACAATCCTTAATAAAAACTTCCAGACCCCAAGCAAAGAAGAGGCTGTATCCTTTCCTTTCTGAGTCTCCCAGACATGCTGTCTGTACCTGCACTCTTTTTATACCTTCAATAAACTCTGCTTTCACCTCCTACGGATTCATGTTTGATTTCTATCCTGGACACAGCCAGAGACTCTTTTGTCTGATGTTGTGGGACCCCTTCTGGGTCTTCAGGCCAGCCTGCTGGCATCAAAACTAGTGGAACTCAAAGTATGGATTTTAGTTAATAATAATGTATCACAATTGGTTCATTAGTTGTGACAAATATACAATAATAATGTAAGATATTAATAGGAGAAATGGTATGTGATGTAAAGGAACTACCTGTTCTGTCTTTGCAACTTTTCTCTAAATATAAAGCCATTGGTTTAAAAAAATAAAGCCATTGGAAAGTTTATTTAAGTTTTAAAAGAATAAGAGAATATTATAAACAATTTTTGAATAAATGTTTTCAATTTAGTTAAAATGAACTAATTCCTCAAAAGACAAACTACCGGGGGTGCCTAGGTGGGTTAAGCATCTGCCTTTGGCTTAGGTCATGATCAGGATCCTGGGATGGAGCCCCACACCGGGATCCCTGCTCAGCATGGAGTCTGCTTCTTCTTCTGCCCCTTATCCCTGTTAATCCTCTTGCTCACTCTCTCTTTTTTTTTTCTTTTTTCTTTTTCTTTTTTAGATATTTTATTTATTTATTCATGAGAGACAGAGAGAGAGAGAGAGGCAGAGACACAGGCAGAGGGAGAATCAGGCTCCATGCAGGGAGCCCAACATGGGACTCAATCCCGGGACTCCAGGATCAGGCCGTGGGCGGAAAGCAGGCACTAAACTGCTGAGCTACCCAGGGATCCCTTGCTCTCTCTCTTAAATGAATAAATAAAAAATTCTTTAAAAAAAAAAAAAACAACTACCAAAGCCCACTCAATATAAACTAAATAGAATGACATCTGTTAAATAAATTGAATTCACAATTTAAACCTTTTAAATGAAAAATATTTTAGGTACGATAGGCTTCACTGGTGAATCCTACTAAAGATATAAAGAAAAATAAAACCTATTCTAAAAAAAAGAAAGAAAGAAATCTTCCAGCAAATAGAAAAGGAGGAAACACATCTCAATTCATTTTATGAGGCCAGTATTACTGTGATAATCAAAATCAGACAAGGCACTAAAAGAACAGAAAACTACAGAACAGTATCTCTCATGAACATAGATGTAGAAACTCTTAATGGATTTTAGTAAACAATACAGCAAAATATAGATTGATAGGTAGGTAGGTAGATATTACAAACAAGATAGATTCATATCATGCAAACAAGATTGGTTTGACTGATCAGTATACCTAATCTATCATACACACAGAAACAAAAACAATCACATAATGATATGAATATAGTGAGAAAGCTCTTTTTTTAATATTTTATTTATTTATACATGAGAGACAGAGAGAGAGAGGAAGAGACACAGGCAGAGGGCGAAGCAGACTCCATGCAGGGAGCCGGATGCAGGACTGGATCCCTGGTCTCCAGGATCACGCCCTGGGCACGAAAGCAGGCACTAAACTGCTGAGTCACCCAGGGATCCCTAGTGAGAAAGCTCTTACTGGATCCTAATGTCCATTCAAATAAGAGCTCTCAGTAACTAGGAGTAGAAGAAAACTTCTCAATCTGCTAAAGAACACTACTTGAGGATACTTGGAAAGATTGGTAAGTAGGCAAAAATGTCAGCTCCCATCATCTTTTGTCTAATACTGACTGGAAGTCCTAGACATCGTGGCAAGGCAAGAGAAAGAGCAACTGCTTTAATAGTTTATCTCTGTGGAAGAAGTAAAGGAGAGACAGGCAAAGGGAAAGGACAGAGGGAGGGAGGAGTTTTATTCTTTCTTTGAAGCTTTCAGTGCCAGCTAACAATATCCAGGCCTCACCATAGTACTTTTCAAGGTATTTTTTTAAAAAACATTTTCCTTTATTTAATTAAAATGCCAGTTAGAACAATACTTTTACTTTCCACAATAATGGAAATGTTTCTAGGAATCTAAGCTCATCTTTCCTTGGCAAAAAATCATATAGATACAAAGAACGCTCAGTTGATCATTGTAGTTCGGGTTGTCATCTAAAAACAGGAATGAAAAAGTACAGCTACCCATTAAATACACCTCCTATTGACCTTCATGCCATGAATTCTTTTCAGAAATTCACTTTTTCAGTGTTTTCTAGCTGTTAGTCATGACCCATTAATGGCTCAAGGCTGTGACATCATTTTTTAAAATAAAGCAGAGAGAAATAGATCATGAAAGATATATCCATGTGAGTACTTCACATAAAGAAGTATTAATAATTGTTTTCTGAAAACTGTCCCTTGGTGTGTATCATCTATCTATCTATCTATCTATCATCTATCATCTATCATCTATCTATCTATCTATCTATCTATCTATCTATCATCTATCTATCTATCATCATCTATCATCTATCATCTATCTATCTATATAGACACACACATATGGGAGTTTTGGAATATTTAATTTTATGCCAATTAGCCATAAAAATGTTCAAAATAAACTATGCTAGGTATTTGCTAATTATTTATTTGGGAAAAAAAAAGCAGGACTTCCCCTACTGATAGCCAAATGCTTTTTTTTATAATCAAATCATATATAAATTTATATAGTTGTTTTATTTTTCATCGTGAAGATGGTTTACTATGAACATCATGTTTTAATAGGAGAAGGTTTTCTTAAATTTGTATTTGTGCAGTAGCCTTTTGCCTTGCAAGCTGGAAAGCATGCCTTTTGTGGATGTATATCATATAATAAATACTGTTAACATAGCCATAATACATCTTTACCTAATCTGAATAGATTCAACAAAGAATTTAATAGGCTCTCTGGGCAACCAATACAGTTACCCCAAATGTATATACTAAAATCTATGTACATTATTCCTAGAACTTCAGATTCTCATTTAAAACGAAATGTAACTATTTCTATTGATATACAACGCACATTTGGCTGAAGAGATTCCAAATACACTAACAGAATGATTGTTTTCTGAAACTATTAAATGTTTATTAAAGGGGGTTGAAATAAGAAAGAAATTTTCAACCCTTTCTGTATTATTTTAACTATAAAAGCAAGTCAAGAGCTTTCCATTTTAGAGCAACTAAGTATTTATTGTTCACTTGAATAGACCTTGTGTAGCTTAGGTTGACAGCTAAGGGTAAGTTTTATTATTTTGGGGGGGGGGGTAAAATATATATATATATATATATATATCATAAAATTTCCTCTTTTAACCATTTATAAGTGTACAATTCATTGGCATTAATTACATTCACAATGTTGTGCAGCCATCATATGACTATTTCCAAAATCAGTCAAAACACCATTTCCAAAACTACCCTATACTCATTAATCAATGACTCCCCATTCTTCCCTCCCCTTGTCCCCTGATAACCTGTAATCCACTTTCTGTCTCCATGAATTTGTGAATTTTACATATTTGATATAAGTAGAATCATAAAATATTTGTCCTTTTATCTGGCTTATTTCATTTAGCATGTTTTTAACTTCATCCATGTTATAGCATGCATCCATGTTATAGTAGTCATTTTTATGACTGAAGACTAATCTATTTCATTCTGTTATATAATACCACATTTGTGGTGTTATAACCCATTTACTTTGATTTATCTATTAATGGACATTTGAATTATTTCCACTTTTTGGCTACTGTGAATAATGTTTCCATGAACACTGGTGTACAAGCTTTTGAGTCCTTTTCCCAATTATTTGAGGAATATAACCTAGAACTGGAATTATTGAGTCATATGGTGACTCTATGTTTAGTTTTTTGAGGAACTGATTTTTCCATAGTAGCTATCCCAGTTTACTTTCCCACACACACACACACACACACACACCCAGGAGAATTCCAATTTGTCCACAGCTTCCACTGTTGTTGTTGTTATTGTCATCCTAGTAGATGTGAAGTGGTACCTCATCATGGTTTGTATTTGCATTTCCTAATAACTAATGATGTTGAGTATCTTTTTTATGTACTTTGCCACTTGAATACCTTCTTTGGAGAAATATCAGTTTAAGTCTTTTTCCCTTTTTAATTGGGTTGTCTTTTTATTCTGGGGTCATAGTAGTACTTGATATAATATGGATATTAAACCTTTACCAAATATGATTTATTTTCTTCCATTCTGTAGTCTTTCCACTATGTTGATAATGCTTTTTAATAGACAAACATGTTTAATTTTGATGAAGATCAATTTATTCATCGTTTTTCTTTTGTTATCTAAGTTTTTGGTGTCTTATTTAAGAAACCACTACCAAGTGTAAGATCATGAAATTTTCCTCTATAATTTTTTGAATGTCTTCAATTCATTTCAAGTTACTTTTCCCATGTTGCACCAGGTAAGGATCCAAATTCATTTTTCTGCATATGAATACCCAGTTTGGCCAATATCATTTGTTGAAGGGACTATTCTGTCACATTAAATGGTCTCAGTACCCTTGTTGAAAGTCAACTGACCATATATGTGAGGGCTAATGTTTATAGTGTAAAAAAAACAACACATAATTGGCTACAATGTCTGTTATTGCTGGAAGTAACATTGGAGCAGAAAACGCTAACCTAAATATTTAGCATTGATAAAAGTCTAAAAGTGGGAAGCATTTAGAGTAAGAGAAAACAATTCCATAACAATTCAGTAAACCAACAAGATGAACACTGGCAAGCTCTTACTCTTTACCCAAAATATAAAGAGAATTCATTTTAAACAACTACCTAAAAGCCAAGCCTAGATGACAAATGTGGCTGTGGATGGTGGATATTTTAAAAAGTAGGAACAATTAGAAAGGAAATGACAATTTCTTTAATAAGTAAAATCAACATTCAGAGAGAAAGTTTCAGTTCCACTTTATAAAACTTTCTTCTGAAAAACTTAGGAAAGTGTCATTGCATAAAATATTGGTTTGTCAAATGCATTAGAATATGGGTCAGGCTGATAAATTATACTGGAAATGGCAAAACTACAAAATGTTATGTCTCATATAGCTACATCAAATGACTATTTGTAGAAAATTAAGCCTCATGCACTTAAAACTAGATTCATTTCTTTCTGATTTTATTGAACAGGATTTACCATTAGAGTGGACACTAAGAGACCTTGTTTTTTTTCTCCATATCCTGCCACAATTTTCTTTGACACCTTAGAAAGTAATTTAAACTCAATAAAATGAAGATAATTGCACTTACCTCACAGAGATGTAGAGAGCGTTAATGAGATCATGTCTACAAAGTGATTCAAAGTCTTTAGTTGGTAATATAAATAGCAAGCATAACTATATTTTTCCAGATGTCTAATAATGATAACTATAAATATGATGAACTGAAAAGTTAAAAGGCTGCCAGTAAAAGTAAAATGTTTTCATTTTAATTGCTAGGCATTTAAATGTTCCCTCTTGAATGTTTGGATTATAGAAAATGCACAGAAATGTTAATTATGAGTTCCATTTTAATAAGGACATGTCCCCCAAGTTTAGACTCAAGAGTACTTAACTTCTAGCCAAATAGGGAAAAACTGAACTATCTCTTCTTTGCAATTACATCTAATAAATCACTGTAGAAGTTAATAAAATAAATCATAGCATAAATTTTAATGAAACCTATACATTACTTCTTCAAAATGTTTCTTAATCTGAAATAGAAGATCATGGCTTTAGTTCCAAATCCCATTACTCAATTGTCATACTTTCAATGTGTCTTTATTCTTGAACTGATAAAGTCAAATACTAATATCCTCTATTCAGTTCCTATGCTGTTAAATTTTTCGTAGGACAGAAATACTTGTAATCAGACCCAAACTATTTTTAAGTTCAGAGCCTACACTATAATCCTACTGCTGTCAACCATTTGTGAATTAAGTACTTATCTTTGAAGCTGAATTGCATTTTACATTAAATGAGCCAGAAAAAGCAATGTTGATTCTAACGGGAACAGGCATGATAATCTCCTGGCAAAGACACTTTTCAAACTACTGAATCTTGGCAGCTATGGTGGTTCACTGTCTACTGTACTTGGCCTTGGGATAGGCATTGCAGACAGGGACTTTGAAATGAGACCAGACATTAGGTCTGGATTCAATAAATACCAGAGTAAAGGAGGTCATTCTCTACAGCAACCAGCAAGGTAATTGCATCCTAAACAACAGCCGAATTTCTTGTCATGTCCCATGAGGGCAGTCTGGGTTGCATTGATCTGACTGGTTATTGTTGGATCTCATCCAACAGGTTGTCAGGATTCAATAGTCCATCATGCTCTACACACACGAATAAGAAAAGCAGGCTGAGAAAGAAAAATTCCAGTAGCTTCCTAGAAGAGGAAAACAAATTTTATTTTAACATCCCTCAGTAATCCATAAAAATTAATGAGTTGCTGTGTATTAGAGTTAAAACAGATGCATTCTTTATTTATTCACCTTGGCACTACTTAAATAAACTTTCTTAACAAAAAATTGATACAGGGAATGTCTTTCTTTCCTCAAAGTCAGCCATATTCCTAGTAGTTACTGGAAAAATTCTGTTAGGATTTCAGGTTGACAATTGTTATTAATATTCAAATAGAAGATCATCATAGATTTGCCTATGCACACACACACATAGCCTAGTCCAAACCATCTCTCATCTCCATTTCTGTGAATGTTTCCAGCAGCTGTAGGAATTAGGATACGAGTTGGCCTCAAATGAGAAACAAGTGGCCAAGAGAAAATAGCAAATCTTTATTTGAAATTGAAGATTTCTTCCATAACACAAGATTAATCTTTCTGCCATCAATCAGAAGGTGAAGTAAAATAAACACTTTTCTAGTGAGCAATTGAGCCAAATATTCAATAATATTAGGTAGGAATTTTCATTTTAGAAGGAAATTAAGCAAAGATTATATATATATATATATATATATATATATATATTCAAGCAAATGCAACTTTTAGTTTTTTTTTTTTTTTTTTTTGCAACTTTTAGTTTAAAATAGAGGAATAAGGGGAACTTTTTGCTTAGTTTCTGGTAATTAATCATTGTTGTAAGAGCCAATTGTATTTCTACACAGTAGCAAAGAACAGTTCAAGATGAAATTAAGAAAATAAGTTCATTTACAATAGTACCAAAAACCCAGCATATGTAGGAGTACACTTAACAAAACAATGTAAGACTACTACACTGAAAACTACAAAACTTGTTGAAAGAAATCAAAGTCCTGAGTAAATGAAAAGACACCTTGTGTTCATGGATTAGAAGTCAATATTCCCCATATTGATCTACATTGAATATCCAATTCTTATTAGATTTTCCCAGCTAGAGATTTTCCAGAAATTGTCAGGCTAATCCAAAAATTCACATGAAAATTCAAGGCACTCAATTGTCATACTTTCAGTGTGTCTTTATTCTTGAGCTGATAAATTCAAATACTAATAGTTAAAACAATCTTTAAAAGAACAGAATTGAAAGATTCATAATTCCTTATTTCAAAACTAGTTGCAAAGCTTCACAAAGCTATAGTAATCAGGCAGTGTAATACTGGCTTAAGGATGAACATATAGATCAAACATACAGATAAAATTGGAAGTCCAGAAATGAACCTATATATTTGTGGTCAATTGATTTTGACAAGAATGCCAAGACAATTCAATAGGGAGAAATATCTTTTTTAAAAAATTGGTGGTGGGATAACTGGATATTTACATGCAAAAGGATGGAATTGGAATCCTACTTCATACACTATACAAAAATTAATTCAAAGTGGCTTGAAGAAACAGTTGGATGGACTAAAACTAGAAAATTATTAGAACAAAACAGGTGAAAATTTTTGTGACCTTGGGTTGGACAATTGTTTCTTAGCTATGACATCTAACATAAAAGCAACCAAAGAAAAGATAAATAAATAGGATTTTTTTCAAAATTAGAACTCTTTGTATTTCAAAGAATGCTATCAAGAAAATAGAGGGGCAACCTATAGGATGAGAAAAAGTATTTGCCAATCATGTATCTGATAAAGTCTAGTATAAAGGGAATATATATATATATATATATAATATCTCTATATCTATATATATATCTATAAATTATACCTATATCTATATACATATATAATACTATAGCATTATAATATATGTACATATATATACTATTAAGCATGAAAAAAGCTACTCAATATCATTTATTGTTAAGATAATATAAGTCAAAACCAGTTGTCACCATCAGGATGACTAAAATAAAAAGCACAGACAGTAACAAGTATTGAGGGAATAAAGAAGTTGGAATCTTCATACAAGACTGGTGGAAACATACAATGGTATAGCCACTTTGGAAATAAATGTGACTATCCTTCTAAAAGTTAAACAGAGTCGCCATATGGTCCACCATTTCCACCAATCCTAATTCTACACCCAAGATAAATAAAAACATATAATCACATACAAAAAATTAACACATATATTTATCATGACCCTACTTGTAACAGCAAAATATTGGAAACAATTCAAAATTCTATTAACTGATGAGTAAATATAATGGAACATGATTCAGCCATTAAAAAAGAATGAAGTATTGATACATGCTACAACATGGACAAACCTTGAAAATATGCTAAATCAACAAAGCCAGATGTAAAAGGCCACATATCATATGATTCCATTTATACGAAATGTTTAGAATAGGCAAAATCCAAGGAGATAGAAAGGGAATTAGTGGCTGCCAGGGGCTAGTGGCAGATTATCAGAAAATTATATTGAATTACATGTCAATGAATGAGTGACATATCAATCAATCATGCTGTACAAATAGAAATCCAAATGATTTTCAATTCTGTCCTTTTTTCCCCCTGTGCTCCAATAAAAATTGAAGTGAAATAAATGTTCTGAGAACTATGAACTTTGATATGAAAAGTAGACACTAGGCCTATTTTCAGTATTAGAAACATATAACTGTGTGATGGTGACTATGAAATTTTATCATAGGTCTGTGTCTTTTTCTCCTGCAAATATTAGGGAGACTTTTGGTGATTTGTGTTCATGATAAAGACAAGTTTGTCTAGTTATAAAGTAAACAATGTCACTATCTGTCAGCACCTGTCAGATGTATTTGCACTACTAATTATTTTTCTTCTTGATATACTTTCTTCAATTGACTTTGAGGAATCATACTGTTGGTTTTCCTCCTCTATCACTGGCCAAAACTACCATTTATTACTTACTCTCTTTATGAATTTATAATAGCAAAGGGAAAGCTAATCATAAATCTCCTGTACAGAGAAATGGGGAGATCTATTTAAAAGAATATAGATGTAAAATGAAAATTTAAGAGTTATCTATCAGCTTATAAAACTGATTTTACCAAGTGACAATATCAAGATTTAGATGATATGATCATAATAATTTACAAAATAAAGCAGAATGCATGTCTATAAGAGTGAAGACGTTAATAGTGTTTGTCTTTGGTTGATAATTTTTAAAAAATTTCTTGTTTCCTCTTTCTTCCTGGTCCTCTTCCTCCTATTCTTCTCCTTCCCCTTCTTCTTCATGATTCTCTTCCCTCCTCTTTCCATTCCATTATCCTTCTATAGTCCCAGAATTCTACACATTTTCTGCAGTATGAAAGCACTACATTGATAACTTCAGTTTTTTTGAATTTTTAAACCTAAACCAAATTTCTTTTTTTTTAAAGATTTTATTTATTCATGAGAGACAGAGAGAGAGAGAGAGAGAGAGAAACAGACACAGGCAGAGGGAGAAGCAGGCTCCATGCAGGGAATCTGACGTGGGACTTGATCCTGGGTCTCCAGGATCACGATCACACCCTGGGCTGAAGGCAGTGCTAAACCGCTGAGCCACCCGGGCTGCCTAAACCTAAACTATACTTTCTAATGAGGATGAAGACACCAATCATAGAGAACCTAGCAGAATCTTTAGCATATGGGAAAGTACAGCCATCTAGAGCTCTCAGCTCATCTTCATCTCCAAACAGTCCAAAGTTGTGCCACTTTGGACTGATTTTTTGAATTAATGTATTTTATTTTCTTTCTCTGTAAGGTAAAAAACATTGTGATTTTTTTTTAATTCAAATAAAGTAATGCATGAGAGAGCATAGGGGAAAAAGTTAAATTTCTGTATTTTTACTGCATACTTTGGATCTTAATAAAAGCTTTCTAGGAAAAAAATTGTAAGTATTAGAAAAACTGAAGAATAAGACAACAGATGCAAGGACAGAATAGTTTTAAGGCATGCATTGAAGGAAAGAGAATATTTCCCAAGTAGAAGTTGTCAAATAAGAGGAGAGACTTCCACAAAGCAAATTAAATAGACACATTCTATTCTTTAAGAGAACATCTTGTGAAAGAGTAAGAAAGAAAACTAAGTCCTCTGGTGTTCCAGTAGTAAGATGTTTGAGTCTCCCTGGCTGGGGATGCTACTAACACTGAGGCCTAGGGTAAATAAGCAGACACCAGGTCATAGGGCACATGAAATTTAGAGATGAGGATAAGAATTTTCATTTCATCTTTGGCATCCATTTTCCAGTCACTTGACACTGTTCCCCAAAGACGTCAGCAGAGCATCTGCTCTGTTGACAGCACTAGCAGCTTGACATTCCTTCTGAGGAATGAACTATTAGGGTTCTTGGAAGGCATGACGGAGCCCAGCAGGAAGCTCCACAGCTTTGGATCACTTCACAAATTGCCTCCCAAACGTCGTGGATACAATTACATTTATATTTTTCTCTTAATAACTAACTGAAGGGCTAAATTCCATTTAGCCCTATTTCTAATATCAAATCTGCTCTAGGCAAAGTTCCTAGGATTCCACATTGATCATAGGCAAAGATGAGTGAAAAGCTTTCTTTACAAAGCATGCAGGTCTAGTGCAGGCCTTAGGGTGGACATGGTCCAGACAGAGTTGATCATTTGTTTTTATCACATTTTCTCATTACTGAAACAGGTTTTGAATTACTATACTGCTTATTTCTTGAAAAATATATACATAATTGCATCAAATTCCTATAGTAAAAATGCTAAAACCAGACAAGAGTATAATGAAAAATAAATCTGCCTCTAACTCCAGATTTCCAAGACATACCAAAAAGCTAACAAGTGATATGGGAGTTCTTATGTACCTTTTACTTAAGCGCTTAGTACTTAAAGGTTTACAGCATTTTTTTTTTAAATTACTGCTTTGTATTACACTGCATCAAGATACTTTTAAATAAATTTTAACTAAATCTCTATATTATGCTATTTATGCTATGTCTAACATAATGCTATAATGTTGATAATGCTGCTATAAGGAAAATTTTCACACATCCATGTAAGGTAATAAAATTTGGTTAAGAGCCTGGAGTCCAGAGTTAGACTACGTAGAATAAAACTGGACCTATTTTTTTTTTTTTTTAATTTAGTTGACAGAGAGAACCAAGCATGGGGAGCAATGGCAGAGGGAAAAGGAGAAGCAGACTCCCCACTGGGCAAGGAGCCCTGCTCAGTGCTTAATCCCAGGACCAAAGGCAGACATTTAATGCTTAATGACTGAACCACCCAGACACCCTCCCCCTTTTCTTTTCTTCTTCTTCTTTTTAAACTAGCTTTGATGTTGGGAAAGTTACTATACTTTTGTTTTAGTTTCTTCATGAGTAAAATGTGATTATAATTGTACTAGCTTCATAGGGCTTTGTGAGGATAAAATGAGTTGATGAGTACATGTACAAGTGGAATATATAAGTCAGTATAGATGTACATCTTAAAAATTATCATACATTTCCACTCCCACCAATAGAATGTGAAAGTACCAGTTTTCATTCATCCTCAGTAACAGAATACTTTAATATATAAATTACCTTTGCCATTCTGATAGCAATAAAATTGCATTTCATTGTTGTTCTAAATTTTATTTTTTAATAATGGATAAAATAAAAGTTTTTATATGTCATGTACTGTTTTTCATTGATTTCCTGGTAAACTTTCTATTCCTCTTTTCCTCTTTCTTTCTTTTTTCTTTCTTTCTTTCTTTCTTTCTTTCTTTCTTTCTTTCTTTCTTTCTTCTTTCTTTTTTTGTTGTGTTGCTCATCATTTTCATACAGATTCAAAGAAATGTTATTTATCTTAATAAACTTAACCTGTGGTCAAGAAAATATACAGCAAGCATATTTTCCTCAGTTTGTTGCTTATCTTTTGACCTTGGTTTTGAGATATATATATATATCAGGATGAAACCTGTAATGCTGTATCTATTTTAATAATACCAAGTCAAATTTATCATATTTTCATTTATGACTTACAGGTATTTCACCTGTCTATTTTAGTAGATTGAACAGAGAGCCCAAGAGGGAAATTACTCCAAAGGGAGACTGGATATCCATACAACAACAACAACAACAACTATTGTTTGGTCTCTTTGTCACAGTCCACACAAAATCAAACTCTGGTAGATTATATATCTATATGTGAAAATCACAAGTTTCAGAAGATCATATAGGAGAATACCATCATACTCTTGGGGTAGGAAAATAAAATGAATGAAATTGAAAAACACTAACTATAAAAGAATGATTAATTTGACTACCCAAAGCAAAAACTTATCTTCACCAAAAGCTACAATAAAGAGAACAAAAAAATCAAGCCACTGAGTAGGAGATATTTACAACTCACATAATCAACAAAGTTTTATGTCCAGAAAATATTAAAAGAAGTCTTCAAATAAGTATTAGCAAAAAGTTGAAAATAAAACTCCACAGAAGAAGATAACCAAATGGCTAATAAGAAAATGTGTGAAGACTCATTAGTAATCAGGGAAATGCAAATTAATTCAAAATAAAATGTCACTGCATATCTACTACAAAAGACTGACACTACCAAATGTGGTGGGAATGTGGAACACATTGCTTGTGGAATTGTACTACACTGGCAGTTTGACATTATCAAGGGAAAGATGATAGATAGTAGCTCGTTAAGGTGGGTAGTTAGGATGTCAGGAAAGAGTCAAATTTTGGATATATTTTGAAAGGAGAAATAACAGATTTGCTGTTGGAACATATGCAGTGAGGAAGAAGAGGGTAGAATAAAGGTATGGAAGGGAGAAGGGTGGAGTGAAGAATTATTCCAAGGTTTGGTCTGAACAAATGAATAGATAAGTTTGTCACCAAATAAGCAGAAGAAAAGCTGCATAAAAGCTTTAAATTTCACAGCAGAGAGGATGGATAGCTTCATAATTCAATTTCTTGCCATGTTAATTTGAAATGCCAATTATAAATCCAAGTGGTAACATCAAGTAGGCAGTTGTGTAGAAAAGTCTGGAGTTCAGTGATAAGGTTCAGACTAGTGAAATATACTTGGGGATTATCGGTGAAGAAAAGGTATTCAAAATCATGTAACTGGAAATGATTACCAAGGAAGTAAATGAAGAATAAAGAAAGATGATGAGACAACTGACCATTGAAGTTTAAATGTTTGTGGATGTGGGAAGAACCAGGCAAGGAAACCAAGGAGTGGTAGTGAGGTGGGAAGGAAAGCAAATGATGTAGTTACTAAGAAATTAATCAGAGAAAAGCATGTTTATAGGAGGAAATAGTAATCAATTGTTAGATGTTTTTGATAGGCCAGGTAAGATAAGACGCAAGAACTAATTATTGATTTAGAAATGCAGAGGCCATTGGTGACCTTGAAAAGAATATTTTTGGAAGACTGATATGGAGGTGAAATCCTGAATGCAGGGAGGGGAGAAAGAAGTAGTAGTGATGACAACACTTGTGAAGAGTTTTGCTCAAAAGGAAAGAAAAAGGCAAAGCAAGAGAGAAGTAGGATAAAGAGAATAGGATGTGTGTGTGCTGATGGGAGATGCACAGTAATAAGAGAAAGTTTAATGGTACATGAGAGAGCAGACCCTGAATCAGTATCCTAGAATGGGGAAAAGTCATGAAATCTCACGTGGAAGTTGATGAACTTCTGTTAGGAGCAGAAGGAATTCATTTGTAACACCAGAGAAGAAAGATCATTAAAACATAGCTGTAGATAGGTGGCCAGATGTAAAAACAGAGACTTACAAAATGCCTTTTTGAAGGCATTTTGTTTTCTCTGTGAACTAGGAAAGAAAGATACCAGCTATAAATAGAGAAAGGGAAGAAATTTTGAGGGTTTTAGGAAACAAATAATGATATGATACGATTATTATCTTCCAGAAGATCTGGGAAAAGAATGAGTAAGGAGATGGCAATAAGAATGTCAGCAAGAATTAAAATACTAATTTGCACAGATTTTATGTAACAATGGGACTTTTTAAATCACAAAAGAATATTTAATTTTTACTTTATGTACTAAAATCTTTTATTGTGTTCTCAGAATACCTGATGAACCACACAAATGTCATCACTGTCTTTAAGAAGCTTATAAAGTCTTCCTCCTTTGGGGTAGTCCTCTTGGAAAGCTAAATAATTATTTCCATTGCTTTACTACTGAGAAAAACAGGTTTTGGGACAACTGGGTGGCTCAGCGTTTGAGCACCTGCTTTTGGCCCGGGGTGTGGCCCTGGAGTCCGGGGATGGAGTCCCACATTGGGCTCCCTCCATGGGGCCTGCTTCTCCCTCTGCCTGTATCTTGCATCTCTCTCTGTGTCTCTCATGGATGAATAAAGTCTTGGGAAAAAAAAAGAAAGAAAGAAAAAAAAAAGAAAGAAAAAAAAAGAAAGAAAAACAGGTTTTGATCCATCCATTACATACATATTCAGAACTTACAAACACAAAAACCATACAAATAAATGTAACTTCAGATATATTTCATTTTAAAGAACATTATTCGTTTAAGTTATTTCAAACTAAATGATCTATTGCTTATTTCCTGTCTGTCTTCTGGATTTGAGGAGCACAAGGGACAAAAACAGAATTTTCAATACTGCTCAATCTTCAGATCCTGGAGTGATGCTGACACATGGTAAGAGCTCAGTAACTGTTTCTTGAACATATAAATTAATGGAAGGAATATAGTAAATCAGGATATATTACTTGAAGAAATACCTGAGGGGAAAAAAAGAATCCCACATAGTTACCATTTCTATATCCTACAGTGTTTTGTGAAGTGGTGGCTTAATAAAAATTGGATAAGTTTGATTAACTTATTCAAAATATTTTGACTATAAGACATATGTAGCCCTAGAATATCATAGGAGTACAATATAATGGAACTCAGAGAATTTTGCTATATATTGTTAAAAAGATTAAGAAAAAAATCCCATCTCACTGAATTTTAGTCTTCAGCAAATAAAGAAAATGTCATTAATTATTAATCAAAGCCTTTTCATTTATTAATCTGTAAAGTATAGGTGTTGAAATGAATTGGTTGTTAATAACAAAATGCAAATGTGAAAGATATCAGACTCCACTATCAAGTTTGTCATAGAGGTCAAGTTCTGACCTCTCCTGGGAATGGATTTCCTTAGGAAAAATGAATTGGATATTGTTAAGGATGGAGAACAATCAGATATGGATGAGGAAGCTATGACATTGACACATATTCTTCTATAAATTCTGGAATTTATTCTGGGTATCATTTGATACGTATTTGCTAAAAATTAAGTTAGAGAATTTCATCAGTGATCTATGAAACATAAAGTGAAAAACATGATAAATTAAATGATTGATGTTTTAATGTTTTACACATCTACTGATACTGAAAAAAAAAGGTTATTTCTTTAGGCTCATTAATTATAAACTTAGGAATCATTTAGAGATTGAAAAAAACAGCTTGCAAATTAATCTTTTAGTTGTCACTTTTTGAATAAGTTACTAAAGAAAGCTGCTAAACTGGCTAGCTATAGAATCAAATATTTTCAGTTTCTCATGTTGTCTTCAATGTGAATGTATTATTGATTTATTATAAAAATACAATCTGTTGTGGTAATTTATTAAATATAAGCTAATGCATTTTTAAAATATAAAGACATCTGTAAAATATGTATAGATTTTACTGAATTAAGAAAAGTAGATAATTTTTATACTATCAGAAGTCAAACTTCTATATCACTGCATTGTCTAAAGGCCTTTAAAAATTTGTAATCATAACTAATTCCTTTTTTTAAAAAAGATTTTATTTATTTGACAGAAAGAAAGAGAGAGAAAGGACATATGAGTGGGAGGAGGGACAGAGAGAGAGGGAGAAGAAGACTCCCCACTGAGTAGGGAGCCCCATGTCCGGGCTTACCCCAGGACCCTGAGATCATGACCTGAGCATAATGCAGATGCTTAACCAAATAAGCCACCCAGATGCCGCATGACTAATTCTATCATATTGATTACTTAGTAACATAAAATCACACATATATAATTTGCTTTGTCTTGGCTCTGATCCAAGTACTTTGAATGACTGCTCAGTTCTCTATAGATGGTACCACTTTTTGATATGATGAAAAGACAACTAGTAAGTACATTAAAATCATATTCCTCTGAAAATAGTGGTCATTTCAGTAAGTTATTAATACTCATAGACTCTGACTAGAGACTCATAAGCTTCAAGAATGAGTTCTGATGGCAGCCTCACTTGCCTGACTTTCATAGAACATGCCAGTGAAGGGACCCTGGGCTTTTTGCTTAGTCTATTTTCTTTAAGTGGGATTTCTTAAGGATGGAATATGTTTCTAAGATAGAATGCTTAAAATCACTTGGTCATATATTTAACATACCCACCATTACACTCAGCACTTATAACTATTGCCTCAGTCCTGTTGGATCATTTTAAAGATTTTCGAATGCCTGCCCCAGCACTGAGATGTCATCTGTGTTTCCATTTGAGTTCCTGACTTTAGTATTGCCTTTAAGGCTATGGAGTTAGTAGCAACTATATCAGTCAGTCACCAATGCTTTCCCATTACATCATCATTTTGTTAATTAGGCATAGTTCATCATGAAGTTCCAACACGAGCAGAGATGCTCTTCAAGAAGAACTTGACTTTCTATAACGTCTTGCTATTGACAATTCCCTAAATTGAATTTTTTCCCAAGAACTGCATCCCCACTCCTATCTTCATGAAAGACTCAGCTTTTTCTGTGCTGTATGCACAACCAAAAGCAATGAGATGCAAGTATATTCTCTAGTTAGCATGTCCCTCAGTAAGAGGATAAAGGGGGCTGGCTACCTGAATCTAGTTCCTCTCTCAAACTCACCAATATAATAATTTATTCCATCTGTGTTTGGAGATAGTAAAGCCAAGAATTGCTACAATAACAGGTTTTTAACCCCATGTAAGAAATATCAGCTTGAGAGGAAGTATCCTTCAAATATTCTATGTCTTTCTGTCTCTGGGCCTAGCTGCTAAGCTTATGGTCAACCAAAAATATGGTTATTCTTCCACCATGGAGGGGATCAACATTACTGCTCTACTCATCAAGGCCACTTTTCCAATAGAACCAACTATTCTCCTTAATTATCTTCCTGGAAATACTTAGTAGATAACAGAGATTTTGCAACCCAAAAGTCTAAAATAGATAACAAAAGCACATTTACCAAATCTGTTCTAGATCCATACTGCATCTCATGTCAGAATTTTCTAATTTTCCATCCCAAAGTATTTCAAGCTAATTTGTCCAAAGCAGTCTATCATTGATTCCACAATAGGACCAAATGACAACATCATGATTGATGTAAATTCCAATAAAGTTAAGGCTCAATTTGAATACAAATCACTTTCTACTGTTAAATTTTTCAGAATAAAATAATATACAAAGGCCCCAAAATAAATTAAAATATGTGATTTTCTAGTCAATCTAAAAAAGAAAATATTAAAATTAAACGAAATTTCCTGTTCCCATTTCTTACATTATATTTCTTCTTGAAAGCAAGAAATGACACATTTAATGTGTTCCCTTAAAAAGAGAGGATAAAGAAGGGAAGAAGACCAGGGAGATGAGGAGGAAAAAAAGAAAAAGAAGGACATTTTCTCAAGTTCTCCTTCTCCAGGAGGGAAGATGTAATCCTGCTAAATGAATATAAAATATCAAAAGTTGATTTCTGAGGATTCCTTCAGTTGCCCATACTCTGGCCCTAGCCAAGTATCAGAATGGGGAGTAATGAGCCTCCCTATCATTGATACTACTATTATTGGGAGTGACTGTTTTTTTTTTTTCTAATTTCAAGTTATCTATTGATACTCTGAGTATCAAACATTTGAGTCTAAAACATCTCTACCAATGCTGTTTTCTCCTGACAGTGGGAGTGTTTATACTGATGATAAGCAATCCTACTGGCAAAATACAGTGATTTATAATATGGGCAACTCCAGTTATTTGCTCTCCAAATAGTGCTTGACCTTATTCAGTCATATATGGGTGTCTTCAATTTCTTGATATCCCTAAACATCTAAGTCATATATGGGTGTTTTCGATTTCCTGATATCCCTAAACATCTACTTAAATATCCTAAACATCAACTTAATTCTGTTTTTCCAACTTGGATGTTGCCCTCACAATATGCCTTGGAGTACCTCTTGATGTATAAATGTGTTAATTGTTTAGATTTGGGGGGAGTCAGTTGCACTTAATTTTCTCTGTGGAATGGTCTTTTCCATTTTTTAAAAAAATAATGTATGCCCAGGCCCCACTGGGATCCTCGAAATGTGTATGGGGTACCTGGGTGGCTCATATGGTTAAGCATCTGCCTTCCTTTGGCTCAGGTCATGATCTCCAGGTCCCTTGCTCTCAAATGAATAAATTGTAATATTTTATTTAAAGGTTTTGTTTATTTATTCATGAGAGACACACTGAGAGAGGCATAGACACAGGCAGGGAGAGAACCAGACTCCTTGCAGGGAGCCCAATGCAGGACTCTATTCCCAGACCATGGGAGCATGTCCTGAACGAAAGGCAGATACTCAACCACTGAGCCACCCACACACCCCTAATTTTTTTTAAAGAAAATAAATGTGTTGCTTTTCATTTCCAATTCTTTTAAAACATTTCTGCTTTCATTCTTCTGAGTAGGCTGCTCATATCTAAGTTATTCCTCTTTCAACCACAAATCTAGTCCAGGTCTGGATTCTACCTTTGAGATCTGCCTGTCTTCCCCTCATTTATATTGTTCATTTATCTTGCCTTAGATTTTTTATTTTACATAATTTCCACAACATGTTCCTTGAAGGAATAGTTAATATTTGTGTCTCTACTTATAATAATCAATTTACCTTAAAACTCAATCAACCATAATTTGAGCATTTTATACCAGTACTGATAGTTATACCCTATTACATTTGTGGAAATAGTTTATAAGCTATTGTAATGATCATCACAATCTTCAAATAAGACTGTTTCCCATTAGCTTTTAGATGGAATTGAAATGGCATTTGTCCATAGTTTTTTGAGTCCTAGCTCCATTCCAGGGGGATTATGGCTGTCTAAGCTCTTATCTTCACTATATTCCATTAGGTTTCCCAATCCATGGTCATGTTTTCTAGCCTGGTTATCAATCAAAGTATTTCCCCTTTGTCTAGCCAAAACCTTAAAAGTAGTTAAATCTTGGTATATCATATCCCAAGTATATTTCTTTCCTTTCATTTGAATCACAGTCTCTGAAACCTTGAATTCTTTGAAGTATATATCTTTTCTCTTTTAGCTTGTTCTCCTAGATTCTACTCAGTCATTTTCAAAGAGATTTTTCTTAAAACACCATTTCTTATTCACATAAAGTGAATTCTTCAGTTTCTCTACCAGTTTCCTACACCCAACACTTTTTCTATAACCTGCTAATTCTCAAGATTAGGTCACCTAAAGTATAAGCTTTCTTGAATAATAATAATTGAAGAGGTAGTTCAAGTATCTCTGATTAGCTCTTTTCTACTTCTATCCAAGGAAGGTTATACATTTGAACCTGGCTGGAGCCTCCATTTCTATTTGTCTGCTCATTAATCAAGTTTATCATATTTTAGTACGTAGGACTACCATTTGAATTTCCACAAGCATAGTTATCAACTAATAAAGAGTTTAATTTTAAGAGTATGTTGATATTTTTAATTGGTCTTGTCTCAGTTCTAGTTAAAGATAGTAGTTACAATCTCAAAGCTTTAAAAAAAATCTCTTAGTAACCTACAGATCTGACTGAGAAACAAAACAGAGGCTACCAAGCATATTTTAAACTGGGTATTAATAAGTCTTAAAGGAAATCCTGGAGATAAGATACCATGTGCCTTGATTTCTTAGGATTTCTCCACACATAACTTTCAAATCTGATGTGGGGATCTGACAATACAATAAACTCATAGAACTTACCCCTGAAGGAAACAGGATCCATGACTGTAAACCTCAAGACAAAGTAGAGCAATTGCCAACTTCCCACAGATAGGATAGAGAAAAGAGGTGGGCCATACACACTGTATTCCTTCTTTTTCATTATTATTATTTTACAGAGAGAGACAGAGCATGCAAGCATGAGTAGAGGGAGAAGCAGAGGGAGAGTGAGGGAGAAAATCCCAAGCAGACTCTCTGCTGAAGGCAGAACCAGATAAGGGCTCAATTCCATGACTCCAAGATCATGACCTGAGCTGAATCCAAGAGTTGGATGCTTCACCTACTGAACCACGTAGGCACCCCATTGTATTCCCTCTTTCAAATTTGATAGCAATATAAATCTGTTTCTCCTCATGAGGGATAATTGATGGAAGGGCCAAAGAATTGGTATTGATGGAAATACTGGGATGGGAGTGGGGTAGAGTAGGGCTGTTCCACTTCTAGAACTTGTAAGCATACTTAGCCGTGTTTTCCACCATGTTTTTCAAAGAAAGGCATTTGACCAATAGAAAACATTTTCACATTAAGCTCCACTGTGTCCTCAAGATTTCTGTATCAAAGAAAATTCACTTGAGTCTTCATTCACCAAAATTTAAGACCAGAAAATCCAAATGTAATAAGAAGATCTATTGTCATCTGATCCTACTGTTCTGTTCATTTGATCCAGAGCATGTCTCCTTGCCTGATTCTCTTCTGAATTTTCTTGATCTGTTAAGAGATAAAGTCATACGTTTTACCTGTAAAAGCTAGTTGCAGATCTCTGCTGCTCCTGAAGTTTCCCAATGGAGTGTCAGTAGGCAAAAAGAACTTTAACCTACATTATCTTGCCCATTATTTGGTAAATCTCCATTTGCAAACAAGTAAGCATCAAGGGAACAACAACACTGAGCATGTAGTTTTTTTTTTTTTTTTTTTGATAAAAGGTGTGGTATAGAATTTATATAAGTTAAACTTAGTAGCAATTTTCTGCATTTTGACCAGCAGATAGTAGTTTCTGAGATCCCAGCAGCATTTATATTGACTTTCCAAAAATAAGAGGAATTGAAAGAAAAATTATTATAGACATATATCTCTAATGGTGAAGAACTAGAATAACATCACACTGTTGAAACAGTAATAATAATTAGTAATTATAATTGGTAATAATAATTTATAATTAGTTTTAATTATTAACATATATGAGAATTGGTTTGGTATTGCTAATTACCCCTTTATGTTATAACAAAGAAAGATGGCATGGTTGTTTTCACCTAAGAAATTATTAAGATATTTGCATGGTGTACATGGTGGTCTTCAATGGATTTATGGCTTAGTTTAGTGCCTTGAGAGTCACTTCCAGTTGGTTTTTGTTTCTGAGTTTTTCTAGAATGTGAGACTTAACTTAAATGCCAGGTATGGGACTTATCATTTCAGTGGCCACACTCAGAAATTGATTCTATATCTCAAGAAAGGTAATATTTATGCCGAGATAATAGCAATGAGCTATTGAGTTATCACCTTAGGTATGTTGATATATACCCCAGATGTATTTTTGGAGCTGGACTAAACTTGAATGTACAATACTAGGTTCCCTAAATATTTCTGATCTGAGATGATAATAATAGTAGTATCACTTTAGTCTCAGAGACACAAAGTCATCTACTAGTTATCAGTTAAAATTAAACTGGGTGATGCTCTATACCTAAAAGCAGTTCATACACTCTTGCATTTATTCTTCCTAACAGCCTGAGAATTGGCTTACATTATTACATTTGTTCTAAAAGATAAGAAAATGAAGTGCTACGGAGAAATAAGGCAACTAGTACCTGAACACTCAGGAAATAAATGGCTAAATAGGAATTTGAAGCCAGGTTTATATCACTCCTAAATCTGCATCCTTAACAATTTCACTAAATGTTCCCTATGGAGTAGAATACTCTAGCATACAGGCTGATGAGGCGCTTCTTAGCAGAACCCAAGTAGCCTAGTTCATACAGTCCTTCATCAGAAATATGAGCAGTGCTGAGCAAAAATAAGTATAAGTCATGAACTGAGATGCCCACCAGATGTCTGCCTGATGACATAAAGTATGTCCCAACAGGTTTGAAGCCTTAGCAGATAGGGAAGTTGAGACTTGCTTCCCTTCTGTAAAGTACTCATTTCTGGTTTTGGCCCCATAGCTATGTCATGGTATATCCCCTCATTATGATAAATCAATACAGTCCTAGTACTGAGGAGAAAAATACTCTCACAACCTTGTCAAAGAGCTAATGAACATTTACCAAATACCTGCAGCAAAACGTAAAACCTGAATAAAGATTTGTCTGTGTTTTTTTAAAGATTCTATTTGTTTATTTGACAGAGAGATTTGAGTACACAGAAGCAGGGGGAGTGGCAGGCAGAAGGAGAGGGAGAAGCATCCTGGGATCATGACCTGAGCCAAAGGCAGATACTTAATCGACTGAGCCATGCAGATGCCTCCTGAGTAAAGATTTGAAGAAAATTATTAGAAGGATATTACATGAGGGCAAATACCACTACAAACAAAGAACATAACTTTGAGAATTTTTCATTCTTGGGAAATCCCATCACCACCCTAGAAATGGCCTTTGACTATCAGAGTGGCCACTCATCAGCACATTATTTCCTAGTCTAGACTTATAATCTGTGATGTGAAGAGAGAAGGAGTACCACCAAGGGGAGCTTGCTCTCTGGACAGAAGTATAGGATCAGAAGCAATGAAAATACAGAAGGTCCTGTCTGAGCATTAAAGTTCTTTCATGGGGCTGACATCTGATTACCTGGAGAAAAATTCTTTGAACTTTTAATTTTGAAAATAGAACTTATACAAGACAATGATAATAGGATGATAGTGTATTTTTTTCCCCTAGTCCAGTCCAATACTTGGCATCAAACAGTGGGGTGAAAAGTAAGAAAAAAAATCCTGGTCTAAGCTTTTTCTGTAATTATCTAAAATTATCTAGATTAAACTTGAATATATCTACTGTACCTCATTAAGCACACTGTTCCACTGCCTGCCCTTTCTATCTGAAAATGTTCTCTCATTTTCAAATTGAATTTCTCCCCCATTAACTTACTGCTTAGGTATATTTTAATGGCTTTCCTTTCAACGTAAGCCCACTTGTTTTGGCTGTGAAATTATCTCATTTCATTGTATAAAGCCCAGCTTCATTTCTAATTTTCAGTAATTGTGTCCATTTCTAGGTGAAAAATGTAAGCCCAAACAAAAGGCCTCTTAAAACTGGCCTGTCATTTTCAATTCTTTCTCTTCTAGACGCTGGTTGTTAATTTTCCTTACAATAATGCATGTCTGTTCTCCCTCTCCAACGTACTGTTATAACTAATACAGTGAAGCATCCACACCTTCCTGTGTGAGGTCATCTCCTGATAGAAGCTGACAGCTTTACAGAGCAATAGGCAGGGCAGGTGAAGTAGCCTTCAGGTAACCCATCACCCATTTGCCTTCTGAGTAAAAGCCTAAGGAGAACCACAGGCCCATCCTTATTTTTGCATTAACTAGAAATTCACCTGCTGAAAGATTTGACACTAGAAACTCTGGGCAAAGAGCACATTTTATTTTAATCCTAAATATATGTTCTGTCACACAGTTATGAAGCATCCATGCACACACACAGACACTTGCATGCATGCTTACTCACACACATATACTCCGAAAAGTCACATATATGGTACACTCAGTACACACAGTATCTTTATAAACTTGTTTGAAAATGACTTGCCAATCCCTTTCAATCTTTGATTTGTGTCAATCTGCCAGCTGGGGAGAAGGAATAGTAGATGACATTCCAAGTAGAACAAGCTTGTAGAAAGACACCATGTGCTGTAAGGACCTTGAGATTTTATAAAATGTGGGAAGGAAAGTACATCTGGTGCAGAAAAATAAACACGAAAGGAGTTTGTAGTTGTAACTTGGAGTAAAGCTGAGAAGACCCCTATATGCCAAGCCTCAGACCTTGGATGCAATCCAAACACACAGTATATGAATCAAGCATCTGAACTTAACCCAAGTGATACAAAGGGCATGAAAATCATTTAAAATAAAATAAAACTTATCAATAAATTTTATACATGCAATATTATTATTTAAAGTGAATTTACTTGTATTTCTTCCCTTAATGGTCAATAAAACATAGAGGCAAATAATTAAAACATAATAGCTATGCAGGAGTACGATAGACAGTAGGATGATTATCATCGTACAAATGAGGAAACCAAGATTCAAGGTATCTAAGTGAATTTTCAAGTTCACACAATTCCACTTAATTGATGTCTTACTCAATAGCTCGGATGCTACTACACCACCCTGGAGGACATTGCTGAGACGAATTGGCTAAGGGGAGCATTGGCTTCTGGTCTCAGTGCAGATGCACCAAAAGATTTCTAAGTTCCCATAGAAAGATGAAGCACCAGAGCAAAGAAGCATAAAAGTGTGAAAGATTAATATTAAACCCAGATTCAGGGAAAGATTTTGACGGAAATATTTGCTAGGGGATCATTTATAATGAGAAAAATGAAAATAATGTATGTTACTGAATGTAAAGTCTAAATAAATAACGTGCATCACATATATTTGAATATCATCTGGGCATTAAGAACAATTTTTAATTAAATGGCAAAGGTTCACCGGATGTTAAGAATAACAAAAAAATACAAAATAAGTTCAAAAAACGACAACAACAACTAAAACTCTACATGCACTCATGCTTTCAAATATAACTATCATTTATCTAGTCAATTAGATCTGTATCATCTACTGATCTCTCCAACTAATTATGCTTTCAATCTATTTACCAGATATGTACAGGGGACTACAAGCAAACAAATTAATTAGATATTAGGGCTCTTTCTTCTTTTTCATTTCTTATTTTTTTAGGATTTTATTCATTTGAGAGGGGGAGAATGCAGGAATGGGGGGAGGGGCAGAGGGATAATCAGACTCCCTGCTGAGCAGGGGGCCAGATGCAGAGCTCCATCCCAGAACCCTGAGATCACTACTAGAGCCAAGTCAGACACTTAACTGACTGAGCCATGCAGGCGCCCCTCTACCCCTTTTTATACTTGTTGTTATTGTTTTCAATGTGCTTCCCAGTGTAGCAGAGAAATTTGGTGAGGGGACACATACTCCACTAGTATCTAAGGTAGATAATTTTGCCTTCTCCATAAAACATACATATTTAGTAACTTACTGGCTTGTTTACAATTGGCAATTGAGGAGTCAGTGCACAAGAATCTAGCAATACGATTTAATTTCAGTAAGCAATTGTCTTAAGTGCCTACTATGTGCTAGGCAATGGAGATGCCCTGTTTTCATGTAGTCAAATATTGTCTACAGATGATAAAAATAGCAATAACAATGCAAATGTGATAAATAGTACAAAGGGGCAATGCAAGGTATTTGGAAACTACATATTAGGAACATAGGATCTAGCTTAGGAAAAAGTCAAAAGACTTACATAGGAAGAACTATTACGATTCAGATACTAAAGAAATGTGAGCTATAATATGTGCAGAAAAGAAAGATCAGGACATATGAAGGCCCTGAAATGAGAGACCTCTGCCACATTCAAGGAACTGAATAGTATTCAGATTAGACTGTCAGGTGTATGTTTTAGGGGAAAAGAATAAAAAGGTGAATCTTTAGAAGTATGCAGTGGCAAGTCCTAGAAGCATATAGAGAAACATGGGATCTATCCACAGTGTAGGAAGATTTTAATGGAGCTAGTTGTGGGATAGAGGTCAGCATTTCAGTGGGTTTATTCTGGAGTGCTGACTGGTTGTAAACAAAACTGAATGGAGAAATGTCTGTTAGGAGGCTGCTTTAGTAGTCTCAGAAAAAGATGATGGTGGGCTTGATTATTGCAGTAAGAACAGAAATAAAGGAAAAATATAATCCATAGAGTTTAGATGTAACAACATAAATAGGGTAGTAAGGGTCCAGTTATAAATGGATTGCTCTCTTGAGAGTTTAGATGAGATGTAAGTGGCAGAAAGTGAAAAAACATGTTTATCCTATGGAAAATTTAAATTATCATTTAAAAAACTCTTGCTGTGGATGTTAGTGCTTATTTGGCAAAATTTAGAGAAGCATAAGCCGTAAGACTGAATACTTTATATATGTGTGTGTTGGCAGTGGGGGCTATAATTTCACAAGTGGGGGCAAAATAAGAGAGGATGAAGAACTACAGAAATCTTTGAAGAGATGTGGGAAGCACCCATTTGGATGTTCCCAGAGATAATGGGCCCTGGGTCAGGGGCTACTTGGAGGTCTATGTTTCTGTCTGTGCTGGGGAAGAAAATGTAGTAGAAGATGAAATTGGAAGTGCTTAGAAAAAAATGGAATTGTGACATAGATGTAATTTATACCCACTTCTCAATGACATTTGGGTACATCTGTATTTTTCAAGTTTCTACAATAAGCAGATATCATAAGACCCTTGACATTTACAAGGGATAAATCCCAAGATCTTAGCAAATTTCTAGCTTTGCAAATACAGAAAAGTTTGTATAGTCTCTTGACTCCTCTAAAAATTATATTCCCTTCAAGAGAAATATGTTTTTAGTGCATTTCTTTTACACTAATGAGCAAGTCTTATTACTTCTATCTACAAAATACATGTGGAGTCCAGTCTTACCTCATAAACTGTCCTGTGACCACTCCGGTTTAAGTCATCTTTTTTTTTTTTTTTTTTTCTTGAAGAACTACAACATCAACTAAAACTGTTACCTCTGTTTCTGTTTTTAAACTTTATATGGCCCAGAATATTTATAAAATGTACATCATGTCACTCTTCTGCTTAATATTTTTCAATGTCTTTACATTGCTTTAAAAACTCCATGTTGCTATAACTGAAAAAAAATGCTCTATAATCTAAACTTCCTAAATTAGAACTTCTCTTGTACCACTCTTTTAATGTTTGATATGCTACAGCTACACTGGCCTTTGGAGGACAAATTGACAATAAACGACATATATCTTCACTAAAGAAAAAATATAAATTCATACTTAGAAATATTGAAAACAACTTCAAGTCACAGATATTCAGCAGTGTTCTTATTTTAGTTAGCATGAGCTAGGATATGCTGCTTTAACATATAACCACAAATCATTTTGGCTTCACAAAACAAGACTAATTTTTTTTATTTATAAAAAGTTCACCTTGGGTTTAGGAAACTCAGTGGCATTTCTCATCTATCTAGCCTCTGCCCTCCTGGGTCTTGGCCATCCATCACAACAAAAGGACTCCTACATAATAGCTGCAGTTGTAGGATAATGAGATAAAAAAAAATCCTTGGGGGATCTTCACTGCCTCTGCTTGAAAGTGATTCATTTTATTAGCCAGAACCAGTCATGTGGCCTTACCTCACTGAAAGGAAGTTAAGAAGTGCAGTTCCTGTAAGTCAAGGCAGGAAAAGAGAACTTAATACTGATGAGTAATGGTAAATTTTACTATGATTTGCTCTTCCAGTTCTAATATGTTAAGTTTAATTTCCCTCCAAAATATATACCCCCTTGCCAAGGAAGACTCTTGGGCTACCAAGACTACTAATTTTGTCCAAAAACAGCTCTAAACTCTAAGTGTTGTGCAATAATGTTCTCTCCATCAGATTTCTATATGGTTCCTCTTAGACAGGAAACCTATCGATGCTACCTACAATCCTTCCCACACACATTTAGCATATAATAGTAGAATATAGCTAAGATAATTGTAATAAACATTCTCATTCTGAAAGGAAAGATGAAAGAAACATGAGTCATCAGTCCTTATAAATTCTGAAATCCCAATGGGCAAACGTTGTGTGAACCTATCTTGAAGGTAGAGAATATTCCTTGATGATATTCTTATCCTGCTCTCCCAGAAGTTCCCTTTCCAGTGTCCTTAGCAGCCTCCTAGTTCCATTTTCTAAAAGCATTTTTGCCTTATCTCACATCTATATCTGAAGTGGACTTGGAGGAATAAGATTTTCATAGAGACTATAACAGTTTCTCAATACACTACCTGCCTGTGGAAGCATGGGGGCCCAAGGATCATTTTGTCAATGAATGTTAACATTTATTGGATGCTTTCTATGTGATAGACATTATACCAAGCAATTGCATGCATTTAATCCTCACAATAGCCTTTTGAAATGGCATTATAATTATTCCTGTTTAAATTGCCCAGTGTTCCATAGCTAGTCCATAATGGAACTTGGATTCAAACCCTGCTCTGATATCAATCTGTAATGTTTCATTTATTTCTATTGTCTTTATACTCCTGAGTTAAATGGATTGTTCCAGGAATTGTTAGATGTGATTCCAGGAGTTGCTGAACATAATCATTGTTTTTGATAAATGCAAAGGTCATTTTTAAGTCTCAGAATCATAGGCTTTCTCCATCGAGGCTACCAGTTTCTTTAGCAACACGATACTATATAAACACACAGATACACTCACACTTGCACACATGCACACACACACACACACACACACACACACACAGAGCAGGGCTTTTGTATATTGAGATCCATTCAGATCCTTGTACCAGTAACCAAACCCACAGTTGCTTTAAAAATATCCTTTACAGATATTCAGTTCCAGGTTTCTTCTCTAATTTTATTGATTTTTTTTGTTCCCTTACTTTTATCTATCAACTTATTGAGTCTGTTTTGAATGGTAGATAAAAAATCTACACCATAAATCTGATATTTATCTCCAGCTATTTTAAAAATTGATATTAATTTATTGGGCATTGAACCCTAATCTGATTTGTTTCAAAGCACTTCAGTCTTTTGAGAAATTTTACCAAAATGTGGGGAGACTTTTATTATTGTTGCATAGCTGAGTTTTATAGTTTTTTTTTTTATTTTCAAAGCCACTGTAATGTTCATCACTTATAGTTTGAAATCAAAAGCAGTCATCTCACCAATATTGGAAAATCCAGAATGTTTCTAATTCCACCATTCTATATAGCCAATTCTTTCCTGAACTGATCAGTTTCCTGAAATGTCCTATATAATGTGGCCAACTTCATCCAAAATACACTATTAAAATACTCTTTCCCAGCTTTTTGCTCTAGACATTCAGGTTAAGAAGACAAGTTCATTGTCTACATTATCTAACTTGCAAAATTACACCAGGCAACAATTTTACCACTCTGTCATATATGACAAATGTTCTATCACTTATTATAAATCACCATATTTCCAGATACCTATAAAGCAATGCCACATTTGAGGTTTTTGTTATGAGAACATCTCACCTCCAGTACTAATTTTCTGTATTAGGGGAGTTTCTTGGTTGTTCTCAAGATCATTCCCAGGTCTAGTGTTCACTAAAAGGACTAATGGAACCCATAAGTCATTATACTCATGGTTATGGTTTATTACTGTGAAAAGATACAAATCAGAATCAGCAAAATAGGTACATCAGGCAAAGTCTGGAGGAAACTAGGGGCAAATTTCAAGAGTTTTCTCTTGAATGAAATGGAATCAACCAGGAAACACTTAATACTTTCTGCTATAAGCTGTTGCTACATGTATGAAGTGCTGTCTACCAGGAAAGTTTGCTTGAACCTAAGAGTTTTTAATGAGAATCACACATAAAGTATAGAATACCTTCATGACTGACTGTAGTTACCAAAACTGCAGAATTCCAAAAACTGAGCAGGTATCCACCATAAATCACATTGTTTGCATAAACTATCTAAACAAACTGCATATTGTTTCCTTCAAAACTCCAAGCATGCAACACACTCTTATCAGTGGGACATTCCAAGCATTCAATTCCCAGTAGCCCTCCAAGGGCCACTCAAGGATATAGGCTCTTCTGGGAATGCGCATGGTTTAAGGAATTCAGACCTGATGAGTTAACTTTCTTGTACATGTGTATCAGAATATACTGTGATAACAACAACAACAACAAAACTGATTTAACTGACTTAACACAAGTATTTCACCACCACTACCTGCTACCAACCCTATTTATATGAAGTATACTGAAAATCTGAAGAATACTCCAAGCCACTTGATCACTATACCCAAACTCAGTAACCCATGCAGCTTCTGTCTTTTGGTTCTGCCATGTGAGCACCAAGCTTTATCTGCCATTGTTGTGGCAGAGGAAGAAGAGATTAGAGACCCTCATGGAGCTCTTCATGGCATCAGCCAATAACATATGTTGTTTTTGCTTATGTTTCATTGGTTCTCACAGGGCCCCACCCAACTGCAAGGGATAGGGACCTCAGACTCCCTAAAAGTGCATAAGATGGTGTGAACAGAAACACCTGAAATGAAGTTAGGAACTCAAGAATGTCAAGGGGCTCTAAAATAGAGCTAGGAGGCCAACAGGGGGCTTAGTCTCATGCATGTCCACACCTGGTAAAAGATGAACATTTAGACTGTGCCAACCATAAACTGCCACATCCCGATGCAATTCTCAGACTGAGGCTTATTTCACTGAACTCCAACCTACCAGTTGGCATAGTGACTTATCCTATCCAAACTGTTAATTATTTTTGCCTATGCCAATCATAATTCTTTCAAAACAACTTACATAAGCCTGCAGCTTTTGCCTTTATCAACCTTTTTCTTTTTTCTGCCTTGGAACACATTTCAGTTTCCTCCTGCGTCTTTGTCTCCTGGATTCTAATTCTTCAATATCCCAAATAAACTTTTGGTTTGCTTTACAATCTCAGTCCTTTCTAGTTTGACAAGGAACAGAGATCCAGTTATCAGTGAGAACTAGTGGTGTCCATCATATTTATAAATTATCAGTATTATGCATATTAACACTGGACAAGTAAACAGGTAAAATAGGTAAATTAGGAAGAGTCAGAATGTGAACTCTGGTCTGTGTTTCTCTGAGACACATGCTTGTAACTACAAGGCAAATTGTTTCTCAATGGGAGATGACCTTAGAACCATGAAGAAGACTGTGTCACCAAGCGAGGACAAATGAAGCAATTGAGGATGTCACTTACTCTCAATACTTTTGTAGCCCTATTCATTTTTCCAGCCATTATCATACAAATGATGAACATGAATCTGGAATAAGGAAGTTTATTTACTGTAATTTCTTCTGTTTTTATGTAGACTTATTATTGAGCTTATGTTTCTTGAGGTATAGAGAATTGTGCTCCTAGTCAGAGGAGGGGATAAAGGACACAAGGAGGCATAGGAGGGCAGGGGATAAGAGAAGGCAAGGGCTTGGGGGCAGGGTATAAGGGTAATGGGGTCATGGAAGGGCAGGGGGTAGAATAGAGCCAGAGGTCACACAGGACAGGCAAAGAAGAAATAGCCAAGAATATTGCCCTGAAAGCCTTTGTTGCTTAGTCAGAGGAATAGAATAGATACATAAAAGTGATAGCCAGCATCTGGAGTCAATGCATTTTTTTTCAAAGAGTCTAATTGATTAGAACAGGATGTCCCTCAGTGGAGATGTTTATTATAGTCTGCTTCATGGAAGATGTTGCAAAGTAAGCTAATGAGGAAAGGAGATGATCAGAAGAAAGAAGGGTCATTGTGGTTGAAATGGGTAGAACATGGAATTCAGAATCCACTTTGAAACCAAGCTCTTCCTCTTAATAGTTACATGATTGATTATTTCATTATTTTTAGCCTCAACTGTTTTCTGTAAAATAACAGCTATAGCTTAGATTTTATGGAAAAGCCAATGAAATAACATATATGACATACTTAGCACCTTTCTTGAAACAATGTGAGCCTCACTCTGTATCTATTCTTCCTCATCCTTGCTTCAAGGTTGGAGTGATCCCTGTTCTGCCAATCAACTCCTTAATTAAGGAATCACCGATTGAATTCCTACTCTATAGTAGTCACTGTTCTACTTGCTTAGGATTGAGCAGTGAACAAACCAGATTTTCTACTTTCTTGGAGTTTATATTCTTGTGGGAGTTCCTTAAAAAAAAGAAAAAAAAATCCAAGTAACCAAGTAATTATGTATTTCTTATTTCAAACATCAATACATTTTATAAAGAGATTAAAAAGTGTGATGTGATAATGAAGGGGAGGCAGTATAGTTAGGGGAACGTCTCTGGTATCGTGATATCCATATGAGCAGAACTGGAGACAGCTTTTTTCAGTGGGACTAACATGTATAGAGACATGGATTTGATGGATGAACTTCAAGTTTTGGTGGAACTAGATTGGCTGGAGTATAGTTAACACCAGGTAGAATGACAGGACAGAGGCTGGCACGAAGGCATGGTCCAGATGACATAGGTCTTTTTCAACTGCAGTAGAGGGTCTGGATTTATTCTCAGAGGCAGCTGTGACAATGACAGAGGGCCATGCCAAAGAGTCAGAGAGGAGGTGCTGTAAGGGGAATCCTGTGAGTAGATGGTGAGGACTCTGAGTGCCATGATTGAGAATTTAAACAGTCTCATTACATCACTTCAAAAACTCGATCTACTTCTTCCCAAGCAACCCCAGAACCCTTTTTCTTGCTTGACCAAATGTGATCATTAGCCAATTCACATTTTTCTCAACCCATTTCTTCCAGGCCATTGATCCATGTGGCCTGGTCCAGCCATGCTGAATTTTCCTTCCAATGAATAAACTCCCTTTCACTGCCTCTCTGGCTGTCCCCTGTGCAATTTCCCCGGCGTTTCTTCCATTTGGTTCCTGGTCATGCCTCTGTTACTGTTTTCATTATTTTAAAAATGGAGAGGATGTGTTTCTGCTGAAGTTGCCCGATCTTGTTTTCACTCTATTGGACTCCAAAGTGTGCTGTCTGGGCGCCGGCAGATGGATGAGGCAGAAAAGCCACTGATTTGATTTTCCCTTTCAATTTTCAGATCTTTCACTGCTTGCCTGGTTTCGTTTCTCTTCTAACAGTGCATCTAAATATGTGCCTTTTTCTTCCCTCTTGAGGTAGTCCTTTTTATTGCTTTTACCTGTAACATTTGCCTTTGATGGTTTCTGGATATGTGTTTAGGATCAAAGATGTTCTGTTCTAGGCTTAGTTATCCTGTCTGTGCTTTAACTTAGTTATTTCCCTTTGTTCTCTCTCTCTATATATATATTGGCTTGTTTTTTCAGTGCTCTCTTCTTAGAGATTCCTTTACTTAGGGTGTCATAATAGTGTTCCTTAAATAAACTTTTTGGCCTCCAGAACTTTTAATGTGTCAGATGGTATCCTATTGTTGGTATTTTGAAAGAGAAATACCACCCCAGAGAAGCTCAATATTCCTGCACAGGTTTTGATGTTTTGTTCTGGTTTTAATGCCCAACAATCAATTAGTCGGTATACATTCCCTAAATCAGATCTCCACTCAAGATAAAAAACATCTATTCATCTGGCTCTGTTGATGGGTAGCAAACCTAAGAAGCTTGTTTTAATAAGTGTCTGCAGGAAATTTAAAATAATTTCCTAACTGTTATTATTCCCTCACTTCCCAGAAATCACAACTGCAGGGATTCCAAGTAGTGTTGTATATCTATGGTGGGGACAGGATGCACACAAATTGCATGATTATGCTAAATATTTGGAATGAATATGAATATCTATATATAATTGCATAATGTCATCCCTTATTATTTCCTTCTTTTGTTTTATTTTTTTAAGGACACCTTGCTTGCTTTATTAGCTAAGTGAGTTTATTGTCAGCTATATACACTATGTTTTGTGACAATACTTTAAATTATTTGCAGTTTTCATGCTTTACTACACTTTTCAACCACATATAGAATTGACTTCTATGGGCATGCAACATTGCTTTTTTAATGTGCCTTTTCTTCAACTTTAACCCCAGATTTCAAATGAACATTTAAAGCTTGTCATGCAATATAACTATTTCTCTAGGTATTTCTAAAATTTGCTGGTTGAAGGGTGGTGGTACTGCTACAAATATAGACAGACATTAGTATGTATTTGCTTCATTTAAATGCATATATTTAGAACATTATAAAAACAGTATAACCACAGTATAAAATTATGAGAAACTAAAAAAAAAAAAAAAAAAAAAAAAAGAGAGAGAGAGAGAGAGAACCTGGACACCTGGGTGACCCAGCAGTTGAGCGTCTGCTCTGCCTTCAGCTCAGGGCATGGTTCCAGGGTCTGGGATCAAGTCCCCTATTGGGCTTCCTATGAGGAGCCTGCTTCTCCCTCTGCCTATGTCCCTGCTTCTCTCTGTGTGTCTCTCATGAATAAATAAATAAAATCTTTAAAAAAGAAAAAAGAGAACTATATTTTCTTAATATAATCATACTACCTTAATAGAAACACCACTTTCATTTCAAATCCTACATTTCTGTTTTTGAGAGGCTTATGGTGTTCCTGCACACTCAGAACTTGTTAGACCCTGGGAATATAAAGAAGAAATGCAATAGTGTTTGAGCTTAAAAGGGATCCCAAGGGAGATGGCAGTCTCCTACAAAGCCTATGAAGAGACTATTTTAGAGAGTAATGCCTAAGACTCTGGGATAAAATGATTAGGAGAACCATAGGTTTTCATGAAAAGAGGCAGAAAAAGATCCTGAGGAAAGGGTATTCCCCAGTTTTATCTTAAGGGATAAATTGGGCTAACTCAAGACAGGAAGCATAGGAAGGTCATTTTAGGAAAAAGAAATACCATGAGTCAAGGCACATGCCACAGTTTCATTTGGGATACTATAAGAAATTCACTGTTGCAGAAATATAACTTAAGTGGTAGGAAATACTAGAAATCAAACTCTTAGCCAATTGTAGGCTAGTCTGTGCATCATGCTTTGAAGATAGTTTTTTATTACTTTAAAGATTTTATTTACTTATTCATGAGAGACACAGAAAGAGGGAGAAAGAGAGAGAGGCAGAGACACAGGCAGAGGGAGAAGCAGGCTCCATGCAGGGAGCACAATGTGGGACTCGATCCTGGGTCTCCAGGATCAGGCCCTAGGCTGAAGGTGGTGCTAAACCGCTGAGCCACCTGGGCTGCCCCTGAACATAGTTTTAATCAAGAAACATGTATGTATAGAACTGTTATGCATTCATTTTATATACATGTATGTTTATACCATGTTGCATTTAACATACAATCAGGTGACTGTTTTACTTAATTATTATTAAATATTACATATTATTAAATAGTATAAATTTCTGAATAAATATTGTTAAATATTGCTAAGTAGGTAATATAATATTATGGCTATTGCTTGAATTAATACCATTAATTCTAGATTTTGTTTTTGTTTTTGTTTTTTTTCCTATAGCCTGAGTCATTCTTTTAGAGTATGTTCCTAGGCCTGCAGGTACTCTAACAAAATGAAAACACCTCTATGATTCTTGATAGATATTAGAAATCACTTAATAAAAAATTGTTTTACTGATTTAAGCTCCCACCTATATACAGGTTTGAATGTATAAATTTCCCAACAGCTACTTTCAACTCTGGTGATTTTTTTCCCCCTTAAGTTTCACTAATTTATTTGGCAGATTATTTCTTAGTCTTTAGTATCAGATCCTTGTGATACAATAAGAATTATTCTCATGTCTTAATGATGTTATGAGGATTAATTTAAGTAATGAATGAAAATTGCAGAGCACACTGGCACATACAAGTGTTCGATAAATTATAGCTATCATGTTATTATCTCTCTGACTAATAAAAACTATCTTGATCTATTTTTTCTCCTCCTGGATCTACTGGAGAATTAATAACTTAATGAATACTTAATGTTCATGTTAGAAAGCATTTTTACTTTTTATTAGTGATTGACTACCAGCACACAAAGCACACAACTGTGATGAGGTACAAAAAGTAATGTGATAATTTCAGATCTCTAAAAAAATGTCAGTCCATGTAGATACTAGTTTGATACAATTTAGTAAAATTCCATAGGTTCAAATTAAGAAAAAACTTAAATAAGGTAGCCCAATGAACTCACCACATTCTAGGTGAGGAAAATGACTATTAGGTCTATTTCTTATATCTAAGAGCTTCTCTTGTACTAGAAACTGTTCAAAAGTGGAAGTGCATTGTCTTAAAGACAAAATCTATTAAAGAAGAAGAATAGGGGAGGAAGGAGTATGGAAATAAATGTGTCCTTCTCAGATAGTAAGAGATTAAACTTTAAGCACCCCTATAGATTTTAATGTTGCCAAAAAATGTCAGGCTGAGGCATAAAAACAAAACAATAAATAAACACATTGGTGTTATTTATCACAGTGGTACATTTTGTTTCCTTTCCTAAGTCAATCTATTTATTTATTTTTTAATGAGGACTATTAACTTATAACTTATTTATAATAAAATTCTCCTTTTTTAGCTGTTTCTCTCAAGTAATCTATCCATTTAACCTGACTTATCAAATTTATAGTCATAATGTTGTTTATAATGTTCCTTTATACTTTGAATGTCTGTAGTACCTGAGGTAATGTTCCCTCTTCTTTCTTAATATTGATAATTTATGACTTTGCTTTTTTTTTTCTTAATCAGTTTGGCCAGAGTTTGTTTTTCTTTTTTTAAGATTTTATTTATTATTTGTTCGTTTGTTTGTTTGAAAAAGAAAGTATGCGTGCACACAAGAAGGGAGGTGGGGCAGAGGAAGAAGAAACAGCAGCAGACTCCCCACTAAGCAGGTAGCCTGATGCTCAACTGCAGGACCCCAAGTTCATGACATGAGTAGAAGGCAGATGCTTAACCAACTGAGCCAACAGCAGCCTCATTTTAGCCAGAGTTTTATCAGTTTTATTATTGATATTTTCAAAGGACTGGTTTTGGTGTTCTTGATTTTCTCTCTTTTACATTTTCAATTTCACTGATTATTTCTACCTATTTTCTTTTTTTTCTTTTTCTTTCACATTTAATATGCCCCCTTTTTTCATTTGTGGGAAAATGGTTTTTTAATTTTTTTAATTTAAATTCAATTTAGTTAACATAGAGTATATTATTAGTTTCCTGAGTAGACTCTAGTGTTTTATTAGTTGCATAAGACACTCAGTGCTCATTACATCAAGTGCCCTCTTAACACCCATCATTCAATTACCACATGCCCCTACTCACCTCCCTTCCAGCAGCCTTCAGTCTATTTCCTATAGTTAGGAATGAATCTTATGGTTTTCCTTTCTCTCTGTTTTTGTCTTATTTTATTTTTTTTTCCCTTCCTCTATGTTAATCTCTTTTGTTTCTTAAATTCCACATATGATGAAATCGCATGGTATTTGTCTTTCTCTGATGGACTTATTTTGCTCTGGTTCTATACACATCACTGCAAATGGAAAGATTTCATTCTTTTTGATGGGTGAGTAATATTCCATTGCACACATAGACCACTCTTCTTTATCCATTCATCTATGGATGAACAGTAGGGTTGCTGGAGTAGCCATCCTTATATGAGACAGACTAGATTTTATTTTATTTTTCATTTTCCTCATTTTTTAAAGAGTTATTTGAGAGAAAGAGCAGAGCAAGAGAGAAATGAACAGAGGGTAAGTACAGAGGGAGAGGAAGAAGATGACTCCCCAAGACTCCCCACTGAACATCAACCCCAACATGAGCTAGATCCCAGGACCCTGAGACCATGAGCTGTGCCAAAGGCAGATGTTTAACCAACTGAGCCATCCAAGTACTGCAAGACAAACTTGATTAGACAAACTTAACTATATTTTAAACCAAAGATTGTAATAAGAGATGAAGAAAGATCCTGTACCGTAATAAAGGGGTGTATCCAACAAGAAGATCTAACAATTGTAAATATTTATGCCTATAACCTAGGGACAGTCAAATATATGAATCAACTAGTAACAAACTTAAAGAAACTTATTATGATAATGCAATAACAGTAGGAGACTTTAACACTCCACTCACAGCAATGGACAGATTAAGCAGATCAACAAGGAAACTAGGGCTTTGAATGACACACTGTGCCAGATAGAGTCAAAAGATATATTCAGAACATTTCATCTTATAGCAGCAAAATACATATCCTATTTGAGTGCATATGGAACATTCTCCAGAACAGATCACATACTGTGCCACAAATCAGGTCTCAACTGGTGCAAAAAGATTGAGATCATACCATGCATATTTCACACCACAATGCTATGAAACTTGAGGTCAACCACAAGAAAAAATTTGGAAGGATTACAAATAGAGATTAAAGAACAATTACTAAAGAATGAATGGGTCAACCAGGAAATTAAAGAAGAATTTAAAAATACATGGAAGCAAATGACAATGAAAACAAGACAAGACAGTTCAAAACCTTTGGGATACAGCAAAGATGGTCTTAAGAATGAAATACATAGGGAACCCTGGGTGGCACAGCAGTTTAGCGCCTGCCTTTGGCCCAGGGCGCGATCCTGGAGACCCGGGATCGAATCCCACGTCGGGCTCCCGGTGCATGGAGCCTGCTTCTCCCTCTGCCTGTGTCTCTGCCTCTCTCTCTCTCTCTCTCTCTGTGTGACTATCATAAATAAATAAAAATTTAAATTAAAAAAAAAAGAATGAAATACATAGCAATATAGGCCTTCCCCAAGAAACAAAACAAAACAAAACAAAAAAAGTCTCAAATATACAACCTAACCGTACACCTGAAGAAACTGGAAAAAGAACAGCAAATAAAGCCTAAATCCAGGAGGACAAGAGAAATAATAAAAACTAGAGCAGAAATCAATAATATACAAATCAAATACACACATACACAAAGCTCAGTAGAATACATCCAAAAAACTAGGAGCTGATTCTTTGAAAGAATTAACTAGTTTGATAAATGCTTAGCCAGACTTATCTAATGCTATAGCTTTTTAAACACTTCTTAAGCTGCAACACATAAAAGTTGATATATATTCATTTTAATTTAATTCAGAATATTTCCTAATTCCATTTTTGTTTTCTTTTTGACATAGAGTTTATTCAGAAGAGTATTTTTAAATTTCCAAGTATTTGAGTATTTTTCAATTATTTTCTATTGATTTCTAGTTTTCTTCCATTGTGGTCTGAACATTGTGCAATGTTCATTCTAGAATTTTTTGTGATTCTTGTGGTCTATATTAGTAAATAGTGTGTGTGCAATTAAAAAAAAGGAATTCAGTTGGGTTTCTCCCTTTGCCCTATGAAGGTAAATTAGTTGATAGTGTTGTTCAGGTCTTATATTTGCTCACTGATTTTCACCTTACTTGTTTTATCAAATACTAAAAATTATCCAGCCATAACTATGGATTTTAGACTAGTCATTTTTAAAATACCATGTATAGTGTCACTGATTCTTAAGGTCTAATAAATCAGCAAATTTTCTTTTATTTATTTAAAGCCATATGGTTCACCAAAATATGTCTGCTGATGCTTAAATTCAATGTAGTTTGGGTCTTAGTCAAAATAAGAAGCACCGGATACTTTTCTCTAAGCAGTACATGGTAACAACTATTTATGTACTCATAAATAATTAAATCAAAGACATATTTTGGTATGTGGGGATTTATCTCTTTTCAACAAATTTTCTAGATATGACTAATCAAAAGGCAACAAACTAGATTTCTTTCTTTTTTAAAGATTTATTTATTTGAGAGAGAATGAGCACACATGTGAGGGAGAGAGAGAATCTCAAGCAGACTCCTCAACTGAGTGCAGAGCCCCATGTGGGGCTTGATCTCATAACCTTGAGATCATGAACTGAGCTGAAATCAAGAGTCAGGCACTCAACTGACTGAGCCACACACGTACCCCAAAATTTCTTCCGACATTAAGATCCTAGGTAATGGTGTCTAGAAAATTCCCATTTTAAGGTTCAGTTGCATCAGTTGTAGAAGAGAGAAGGGGAAACTAAATGAGATTTTAAGAATCTTTACTTTCAAAAAAAAAAAAAAAGAATCTTTACTTTCTATGACATAACTCTCATCAAAATCAGCATACTTATTTTATTTATATTTGTTTGACTCAATATGTGTTTTTGAGGACCTACCACTTTTCTTCTATGAGGTAATTTACTAAATTGAGCCTTACTCAGTCTGTTATAAAATAATACAGTAACCACAGCCCTGCCTATGTCCTGGGAAGTTGTAATGAATGAGATGAATAGGTCAAGAGTTGTACACAACCAAATTGATATTATCCTAATGATTATTATTAAGCAAAAACACTCACGTGCTAGTGAAAAGTGTCTACCTCTGAACCACACACACACACACACACACACACACACAACCACTTCTGCCCCAGAAGCTTAATTATACCTGTACTATCACTTGTATGTCTTTGAATGATCTTATATTGTTTCTAACTCAACATTTCATGATCTTTCTTTCCCTAGGCAGCTAATTAAATCAGCAACTGAACTCGTCAGTTCATACTAAGGCAATCAGGAATTTCTATTTCTTTTCAACTAGTTCCCTCACATAATTGCACAGTTCCTTTTCTAGAATCTTGAAGAAGCAAGATGGAATGGGTTTAATGAGTTATTTTCAGAGCCACAAACAAGACTGACTCCTTGAGACTTAGACCAAATGGTATCCATCTGAATGGAAGATGGTTTGATTGGTTGAAAATGAGCTAGTTGATGTCCTAATGTGGCTTTTGATAAATTCACGCCAATGATTCTGAATTTGTGCCATCTACTTTAAAAAGAAACCTAACTTGTGAAGCATTATTTCTTATTTTTCTTCCAGAGAGGATTAGTGGAGAGAAAATTAAGTTCCCTCATCTAAGTTAGTACCTCAGGGAACTATTCACCTATCAATGTATGGGAGAGTTTCAGCCTGTAACTTACCCAATTTCATTAGCATTAATGGGAGTTTTGTGTGAAATCCTGTGTGAATCATTGCTTTAGGAGATCTGTAAGAGTTGTTTGATTACTTTTATTTTGTAATGGCTCTATTCTCCAGCTCAAACTTTTAACTTGTTAGGCTTGCAAAAGATGCTACATTTTGAAAGGAATCAAACTTGGACTTCTGAAGGTAATTAAATCAGAGGAGCATCACATGGAATCATTCACCACTGTGAATATTAGATGCTTGCTGCATATAGGTTCCCAGATGTTCTACTGAATTGCTGTCTATAATGTTTGGGGACTCACATTTGAGTTTTTAGCATTCATTTAATTATTTTTAATATGAAAAAATAAAAATATGTTTTAATAACATGTACTCATTTAATATCCTTACTTAAAATATCCCTCTATTTTCCACTCATTGCTGGGCCATGAATTCTGCACCCATTTGGATGATCCTTCAAGCACCCATCCTGCCCTTGTGTTTCCTCGGCTTCTACTTTCCAGTGATTTTTATATAAGATGAAAAACGAATTTGTGTCCAAACCTGGGAAATTTTGAAAATGAAAGGGGAACCTGGTGGGACTACATGGCCTGGGAGCACAGGCATAAATAAATGCCCTGGAGGTGCACTAGGGGACCTCAGAAGCCTCAGTGATGGGGAGAAAGATAGAGCAAGAAGCCCAGCTGGTGGGCAGCCCTCACTCTTCTGATCAAGGTCTTGCTGCTTTCACTGCCGGGGCCTCCTCCTCTGGACCTACTGTCCTCCCACACATACAAGCCTGGGATAAAAGAATATTCTGGTGAATTCAAAAGAAGAAGAGATGACTTCTGACTAGATGAAAATTCAGATGAATTACCTGGTGAATGAAAAAGAAAGCACCAGAAATCTGATAGTATTTCCTTTTCTTTGATGAAAGCTTCACTTTATGTATAATAAGGGAGATATATTGTGAAGAAGCAGTAGCAAAGAATCCAGAGACTCCAGCAAATCCAGACCTTGATGCTGTTGTAAGTGAACATTCGGATGGTGGGATCAAGATTCAGGTTTAGATTACTTTGCTGTAGAATTTGAAGTTGAGTCTTGATTCAGAAGATTATAGTCTTAGTGAAGAAGAATAACTCTCAGAGGAAGATGATGAAGTACATCAAGGCAAATCATGCAGGAGAGAATGATATAGATTCACTTGAAGAAGATTCTGAAACTTTCTCAGCAGACTACTGGAAGTATAATTTATGAAATGAAATGAATCCTCCCCTTCCACCTCACTGCAACAGATGGTGGGCAATTGGTGAGAACTGGCTTCATAAAGAGAAAGAGAAAATATCTGTAAAAGCCAACTAGAAAAGTCAACACAAGTAGAAGAGGGCTTTGATGTTCTGATTGTAGAAACAAACAAACAAACAAAGCAAACAAACAAACCCACAAAGAACTACAGTAGATGATTCTAAAAAGTCATATGGTGAAGAAAATGATGATCACACAAACCTCCCAGTTCTAAGCACTATTCTCAGACATCAACTTCTAATTGCATCACATAGCAGCCAAGAAGATGTCAAGGAGTTTGAGTGTTAAAAAAACATGAGACAAAGAAGAAAATATGGAACCTAGTTTTGTCCTTAATGCCACTGATTCTCATGTGATTTGCCAAGGTTGACCTAAAAATAATCACATTGTCCATTGCAATATAGGACATCTTATGGCATGTTTTACATGTGCAAAGAAGCTCAAAAAATATGCAAGATGAGTAAGTCCTGGAGATCTGTTGTACAACATAGTGCATACAGTTAACACGGAATTAGGTACTTAAAATACTTTGGGGATTGATGTCGCGTCAAGTGTTCTTACACACTCAAACACACACAAAAAGAACACAAGGAAACTGAGGTGATAGATATGTTTAGGATCTTGATTGTGGTGATATCATAGGTGTATGCTTATGTCCAAACTTATCAAAATGTATACAATACAATAATGTAATTTTTTGTAGTTTATATCTATTATACCTTGATAAAGCTTAAAAGAAGAGAGAAGCAAGCCTTACCCAGTATGAAGACAACTAATTCAAATGACTGTGATATCTCTCTTAGTTGACCTGTCCATTAAAGTATAAATATACATTTCTAACAGTATATCCCTAAACATTTAAACGAACATGAAAGGTATCCTGTTTTTATATATGTCAAAGCAAGAATCTTAGTTCATCTATATTTCTTCTCATCAGTGTAATTTATCTACTGGGGTTGGTGTTGAATATTTACTTCCTTTTAGGAAAAATGTAAGTTCTGTTTATATTTTACATTTGGGTTTTGATGTAATTTGGATTGGATATACTGCTCATCCTTTATTCCTGTTCCTTATATTTTAAATCTTATCCACTTTCTCTAAAATGAGAAGTACTTAATTTTATTTTTACATAAGTAGGGCATTTAAATGTAACTTATTTAGTACTTTTCATGTAAGAAGAAAAAAGTTTGTGTGAAAGATTTAATATTAAAAATTTAAATACCCTTTAATCTTGCAATTCTTAGTTTCCCTCCTCTTTCAGAGCCTCTTAAAATACTTTTTCCAGATAAAAAATAAATTGGTAGTTATATTTGGTGCCATGTAATTAAAGTGTACTTCTTCTCCAGCCACTTTGGTATATAAGGGATTAGTGGTTAAGATGTTGTCACTTAAGAAGTCTTTGGTAATAGGCATCATTTATCCATTAGACAGAACTTTTTAAGGCTCCATAGTGGTCCCAGGGGGATATAGATTGGGATATCATACTCTTCCCAGCACCTGATTTCAGGATTTGGCAAAACCAATTGTTTCTCCTAAATTGATACACAAATCTAAGACACTTTGAAGTATATTCTTGGTCTGGCTTACATAGTGTCCAGTAGTTTCCTAGATTTCAGAACACTGTTTATGGAAAGTTCTAGAAACCAATGAATTCAGAAAGATAAATTTAGAAATCTGATAGAAAAAAATGTTCATTTTAAAACTAGCTAGAAAGGTTATAACTTTTTTTCTAAATTATCCAGAAATTCTGTGTCACATTTCTTCAAGAAAGACAGGGTCAAAACATAGGATTCTAAAATATCTCTCAAACCATGTATATTAATTTCTTGATTCATGTTTAAATATGAATCTTATTTGAAGCAAAATACTGTGAATAACTAGTTTGATTTAGGGTCTTGATACCTTTCTTTTGTGATAGTTGTGCAGACTTGGATGAGGGCAATAAAATCAACTGAATTGCAAGTTTAGAATACAGCTGAGGAGTCATTTTGCACAACTTTGAGTGCCAGTCACTAACAGTGTATTGTTATAAACTTCAGAAAACACACACACATACACACACACACACACACACAGCTTACTCATGGATGCATATGTAAGCAAGAAACAAAGGGATTAGTACATCAGCCAAAGAGTGGTCCTCACATACAGCAAAACTTCATTAGTTTAGGATTTATAACACATCAACTAGAACTAAGTAGAACTCATCTTTTTTGAGGATAGTCAGTGGCATAAATGAGATTATCAACAATGTGTATCTAGGGTGTATGTCTGTAGTGATTATGCTATTTATAAAACATTCATATCTATGTGCAGTTGGAATTTCTGCACACCTATGGATCACTAACATAGTCTTCATTTTTCACATTTTTCAGGTTTAGTGTATTTATTAATTTACAAATAATTTATTAAGTGTTTGGTTATGGAAAAAAATGAAAGCAGAATCATTAATGGTTATGTAAGGACAACAAGGATAAAATGAGTGACCTCATCTTTGACTCAAACCTTCTGAAATATATATTCACACAGATACATACCTGATCTGTAATTCCTAGAAAAGTTCTGCTTATAAACACCCTAGTTTGGTTTGGGTTTTGTTTTCACACCTGTTTATCCACCCTCCTAGCTCTCCAATTAGTTTTATTCCAACTTGCTTTTTATCTGACCATGATCTCCACACTTATATCCTTTCTACTTTCCATGATCTATTTATACCCTATTTCACTCCGACCCACTACCTTCTCCGTGTAGATTTCAATGATACTTCCCTAACCAAATGCGAGTAGGGACACTGTTCAGAGAAAAATGGACCTCACAAAGTGCTGTTCCTTTAAGTGTGATTTTCTCTAGCATCAAATGGGCACCAACAGAGTCTGACAACCCTGTTGTCTCAGTAAACTTTCTCTCACCATCACTCTGCTAGCTATTTTAAATCTTCATCTTCCTACTTGGAGCTGATAATTCTCTTATTTCAGAACAAACAAGTGCCATTAAAATTAGAAATCTGTTAATGTCAAACCCATAACGGTAAATGTGCCTGAACACTTATTTTTATCTTTTACACATACCACAGCTTAAGAGAGACCTTCCCCTTTTGAAAGATTAATTCATTTGCCAGAGTTCTCAAATCTATAGCCTGCTACCTCCTAAGAGACCTGGCTACATTGATTTTTCCCTCTTTCTGCAGTGACTTCAAAGAAAACAATTAGTTGACATTGGTTGAGAGGATGTGGACCCACATTCACAGGTGAAGAGAAGACAACTTAGAGAAATGTCCAAAATCATGCTGCTTGAGAACGGAAGGGCTTGAATTAAGACTGACATGTATGATACCACAGAGAGAGGGAATATTTGCTATCGTATATTGATCGCATCCCATAATCATTTAAACATCTTCAGGTCTCTCTCATCCTCATCAAATTCCATGTAGCAATCCTGGAATAACTGTCTATTCTTACTGTCTCTAATTTTCACATCTCCTATTTGTTCATCAACTCACAACAATCTGGCTTTGCCTTCTCTGTGATCGTCTATCAACTCTTTGTTGCTAAGATCACTTCTCTTTTCTGAGTCTTCTTCATATTTGATATTTTTAATCACTCAATGTTTTTAAAAAATGCTCTTTCCCTGAATTCTAGGACATCACGTGTTGTGGCTTTCTTTCTGCCTCTCAGGATACTTTTTGTTTTACTTTCCTTCATGTACTATTATTTCCTTAAGTGGTTCTCATTGACCTCATTAGAGGATTCAGTTCTTAGTCACTTCATCTATTACAAGGATTTGGATGAAGACCTGTTTGCTGATGCTTCCCAGAAGTTGCAAGGAAGCTCTGTTAGAACCCTATTCACCACCATCACCTTTACCCTCTCATGTACACCTATAGCTTTAGAGTCTTTTCTCTTCACAACCTAAAGGTGTGGTGCAGACTTCATAGTGAACTAGTCATTGGTGATGTGGCTAAGGAAATACTTTGACTACCATGGTCCTTTGGTTCTTCACCATGTAGCTAGGTTTTCTCACACCCACTCCAGATAGCAGATCCTTTACTCCCAACTGTGTTACTTCCTAATCTCCTTTGTTATTGGTGTGAAGGTCAACACTATTGTCATCTGCAGCCTTTTTCTGCATTTAGTCCCTCACAGATGTCCAGACAATAGTTCGAATTCTCAATCTGAGTTACCAATCTGTAGGCTACAGAGAAGGAGTGATAGTTCCCAATTTTATAGAAACAATAAGGTGGGACTTGTAAATAATAATATTAGGAGTTTTTTTGGTGGAGACTGAAGCCTGTGGCTCCTCTAACTTGCAGAGGTGGATACTGATCTCTTGTTGGCATTCTTGGCTCTTACACATTTTAGATGTGTAAACATCAGTGACTGTGCAACAAAGGCATTCTCACAGGTAAATCAGCAATGAGTGGTGCCAATGCAGAGATACATCAGTTTATTTAGGGATCAGAACTGGTCTGGTACCCCTGCCGCCCCACAGAATATCCCTCTTTCTCTGCTTAATGGCAAGCAGAGAACAGGTATATAGGGTTGTAAGCAAGTGCCAGAATATGCCATTAGCAAAGTGCTGGCAAGTTCTTGGACTGCTCTTGCCTAAAGGAAATTTAATTTTCTTTGAAGATAGGGTCTTGGGTAGAGTGTACTTCTGTTTAATTAAATATCTTTGTCCATTGTTTGCCCACCCATTATCCTTTTATGTCCCATTACACTATTTTAGTCACTACAGAACAGAGATAGGGAGGAGGGAAGAAAGAGAGTGCTAAAGTGGAAGATTAAAGCCAGGAGTGAGTGTCACAGGGAATCTCACACAGACCTCTGTGCATATCTATATCACTGCATAGATCATTGTTTACTTTTCAGTATCCCCATTTAGAGAGTAAGATCTTCAGAATAAAAGGAACATTCTTTTATTACTCTAAATGAACTATAGTGCCTAACCCAGCACAGTCCATCAATGCTTATAAGTAAACCTTTGCAACAACCAAAGAATTTGTTTTCTCAGAAAATAACAGCAACAATTTTTATCAGAGCCCATTAAAGGTTGAAGTTTTATTGTTACTTCTGGATGAATTTCACATATGAATCTTTTCATGCAATGGTAATACCCTACTAAAATTTTAGACTTTCATTGTTCCATTGTTACCAAAATGTTTGTCAAAGAAACAGGAAAGGTAAAATACAAGTCAGGTCCATCATAGTACTTTTGTATCCCACACATAGGGTATAAATTTCTGGACTAGTCTGATAGCACAATGTAACACTTAAACCCTGACACAACAAATTCAACCCCATGGTTAAGAGTCAGCTATAAGATTGGTCATAATAATACCTGATAGAATCTTTCCAGGTTCTCTCCTTTCTACTTACTCTTATATCTATCTTTATACACACACATATACAAGTGCACATATATGTATATACACAAAAACTTATCTACACATGTGTATATATACACATATAAACTTATGTTATATGTACATATATGTTATAAATACTATATATACACATATCTTTTTTTATTTGGATTTATATATTAGAAAATAAAATTCACCTTGAGAATGAATTTTAGTTTGGCAAAATGCAGTAAGATTGCCTTTAAATACCCACAATTTTAATCTAAGGAGTCTATATCCAGTAATTTATTCTAAAGTTATTGAGAAATGCATACAAAATTTTAAGTATGTGTTTAGTAGTATTATTTTCAATAGAAAAAAATTGACAGACACACACTTAATAACCATCTACTATTTAACTAAATACATCCATTTTGTCAAATATTACTCAGTTCTTCCTAGAAATCAGATTTCAAAAGAATATTGAATGGTGCAATAAAATATCCATAAAGTAATTTTTTTTAAAGATTTCATCCATTTATTCATGAGACACACACACGAGAGAGAGAGAGAGAGAGAGAGAGATAGGCAGAAGGAGAAACAGGCTTCATGCAGGGAGCCCAATGTGGGACTTGATCCCAGGATGCCAGGATCATGCCCTGGGCTGAATGCAGTTGCTAACCTGCTGAGCCACCCCATAAAGTAATTTTAAGTGGAAAAAAGTAGTATATAAAATTATTACACATAATGGTGACGTTTTAGGCATTTTATATATATTTTTTGCCCTGCTTCTAATATTTGTCCATTTTGTCCAATCTTTTTCACTGTTTCTGTCCTAAAAGATGTTTTATTTTTATGGTCAGAAACATAAAGAGGTTGTTAAAAGAAGATTCCCTAATGGTTAAAATCAGAAACAATTAATAGAATGGGATCTAATAGAGTTTAATACAAACGTCTGTGTTTAGATACACATATATGAGAAGACAAAAAAACATTTAATAAATATTCATGATCTTAATGAGTCAAGATCAATTTTAGGCAACAGTTTGCAGTGTCTCCAGACAAGACAAATGCAGTCTGTGAATAATTTTAATATTTCTATTAGGAAAACTGAAAGTGAGAACCTCTCTTTCTTGGACCCCATATTTGGAATACTGTGCTTATTTCCAAAGATCACATTTCAAGAGGCTCAACAACCTGTAAACTAGTGTGACCAGAATTACAAATGGCTTCCATGTGGCATGACAGTCTCCTGCAGACTAGTAGTGCTAGCAGGGGCATCTGTTTTGGTTCAATATAAAGGCATATTTCTTAAGATCAAGACTATACAAAAAAAATGGAATAAGTTTTCCCATGACATCATTATGTTATTTTCACAAGCAATTGGGAGAGCATTTGAGTGGTCCCTTTGACATGAGCCCTGTTCCACAAATAAAGTAGATTAACTCCACCCACTCTCCCTCCAAATGTGCAGAATCCTGAGATGTATATGACAGAACAATCTGGGTGTTTTCAGGATGAAGGCTTTTTTTTTTTTTTTCATTATAAGGATTCCTTCCCCATTAATAAAATGTTGAAAAATGTCACAGAAAAGGGGATGAGTATGAATCACAGAACTACTTTTGTAATGTAGCATGTTTTAAGAATATTCAAGCAGATGTACATAGAAACAGTTTGCCAAGTTATTTTACAATAATATTATAAAATATTTTTTCTCAATGAACACGCTTATGGCTATCAACCTAAGAAAATCCTGTTGGAATGTATGTGTTCAAACCTGTCTTCAGAAACTACTTAATATGTCGATAATTACTTATGAGTCTATTTAATGTCTGGTTTTGAATTGCTTTTTCTGTGATTCACAAAAAAAGTACAAGTATGCCAGATGGCAATGCATAAAATGAGAATAATTTAATGCTTTTGCTTAACAAAGTACTGTAACTTGGCTTACTGTGAGAATAAAAATTTATTTTTAGGATGTCAACCTTCACATCTAAATGTATGCCTGTGTGCATGCACACACATATATACATATATATGTTTGTGTGTGTGTATTATAAGACTACAGGGATTTTTCATATCTGTATATTGTTTAGTTACTCAGGCATTTTGTGTATTCATCAACAGAATTTAATGGGCACATACTTTTCAGTGACTTTTCTTTATGATATGTTTATTCCTTACAGGATAGGGATATGAGGATGGATCTGATAAAAAAGAATTAAAAAGTATCTGCATTAAGACCGTATTCAACAAATGCATATGGCTATTAACCAAAGTCAATATAATAAATGCAGGAAGGAAAACACATTCAAACCCTTCAATTGAAGCTATGTGGGCTGCACAATTATAAAGCATATTTACTAATAAAGTGAAACCTGAGATTATACAGCATGAACGTGCTAGGTAATTATGAGTTAATGCAACAAAATATATAATTTTGCTTATCCCTGATCAGTAGGGGGTTTAAGGTAATAGATACATTGTTAATGAAATAAGTGGAAAACACTGGGCAAAAACAAGAGTCCTAATTAATAATATGCTCTTTGCTATTTCCTGTTGCAGATTGTAGCCAATGTTCTATATTCAGCTGTAATCTAAACATACCCATATGAATTCCAACTGAAAGCAGGAAAATGTCTTCGAAGTATCCTCTATTTCCAATGCATTGCCAAATTCTCTCTTCTAATTTTTCATTTCATAAAGGTAAAAATAATCTCAGAAAGTTATCTTTAGTGCTTCTCCACAAAACCTGCATTTTATCTCTGCAACATCTCTGATCTCATCTAAAATTGTAAAAACTGAAGTTATCTTCCTTCAGTTTCAAGCAAATTAACTTGTCCTCTTTTATCCCCATCTCCACCTTAACTTCTTGCTGCCAATTGGTGAACATGGGCCATTCCAAACCATACCAAATCATTTTACTTTCCTCTGGATTTCATTATAAAGTATTTTTTAATTACTAAAAAGCCTTTAATGCTTGCATGTCCTAGGTAGACCTCAAAGGCATCTATTATTTTCAGAGTCCCTCTATCTTCCAAAGCACAGCCTTGCTACTTGGCCTGTAGTCTGCACTTCCCAGAGTTCCATATGGTTAGTTTAGGGCTCCTCCATTAAATTGGTCAGAGCTCAACTTTACCTCTCTGCTTATTCAAGTATACAGAGCTAACCATCCTTGGATTCTCAATCAACATGAAATAGCTAACCAGTAAGTAAATTTCCCAACACTGAAGTCAGAGGTGGGTCAACAACCAAAGTAATGATATTTTTTGATTAACTGAATTGATGGCTGAATAACAATCCTGTAGTAAAGTGGTTTTAATCCATCCAAGGGAACCAAAAACAGTAATGAGGATGTTCCACAGCCTTATAAGCATTGGAGGTCATGTCTCTACTACAAAATGCCAGGGATAAAATGAGTATCTGTTTAACTGCCCTTGAGTCCCTAGGATTCTGGAGTCCCCACAGAAAGAATAAGCACACTGATACCTACTTGGCATTTGAAGTCACAATGCCAATCTGTCACCATCCTGTAAGCAATATATAAATTCAGTCTGCAGCTGCAAAAGAACTCCTGTCTTCTGTGCCCTATTCATTTATTTGAAAAGAAAATAACAACCTTACTCTATACCCTTTATGGGTATGGTGACTGCTGTCCTTGCAATTGATTAAGCTCCATTTGTTTACATAATATTAAGGAGTATTTCAGGCACCAATCTTTCAAGTTGCCAACAAAAAACACATTGTTTTCAGCTTTTTAAAACATAATTAATCTGTAGACTTCTGTGCTAGGTTAACTCAATTGATTTTTTTTTTTCCTGTCCCCCCTCCCTTGTCACTTGACAGCTTGAAACTGGGCTTGGAAAAGCTCATTTGCATTCGTGCAGCAAGGCTGGAGAATAAACCAAGCAAATGCGTCTATTTGTGTACTTCAATATATGACTGTGCTTGCTTCAATCAAGACTTATTTTCAGTATCATGGCCAACAAAAGCATTAAACGAGTTTTCTCCAACATGAGTGATAAGCTGTAGAATGTATTTCTTTAAAGGATTTTTTTTTCTGTGACGCTTATGGAATGCAATAAAAAACAGAAGCAAGAGTGCAAATCTCACTAGAAATTCATAACACTACCTTGCCATTTGACTCTTTCTCCTTGTTTCCTGACATGTTAAGTACCTTCATTATAGTTTAGGTTGTACCTGATTATAAGTTTAAAAGATTACAGATATTTCAAAAGGAATTATTTTAAAAAATCAGTATTTCACATTGAACTTTACTGATTTTATTCTCAACCTAAGATTGTCATTTCACATACTGATCTCTTCTGGGAGTTGATGCTGGTATTGCCTTCTAAGAGTGAAAAACATCTAAAGCCTATTTTTTCAGGCATTACTATTGTTTCAACATAATCTCTTCTGGGTATTTTTTTTTTTCAAATTCTTCCCTCATGAAAATACTTGGTGCAGTTTCATTTAAATTATTTCTTCCTTAACTATTCCCTGCCAGAGACCAAACATTTGGCTGAACCCAATTATTTTTCTGACTATAAACCCATATGGTTTTCATCTATAAAATGGAAAGCTGTACCTGTATGTGAGAGAAAGAAAGAGGGTTTAGGGGAGGAGGACAGGGGAAGATAAGGGAAGCGAAGAGGAGACAGGGAGACAGAGGGAAAGATCTGTGTGTTACTGGAAAGTGAAAGAAAAGAAAATCATGTTCCTTGTGTTCCTCATAATGCTATAGTAGAGTGTGAATGACGGAGGTGATGTTCTCAGTCATTTCAGCTATCACATTCTTCTTTTCACAACCTAATCTCCTTCATCTGAAAGAGAAATATATTTTTAGCCACCTCTCTGGGACCAAGTCATTGATTTATGAATATAAGGTGAAGGACTTCATGAATTTTTTCCTGACCTCCATCTGTCATTTTCTCAGTCATATCTATTTTAAGAAATATAAAACAAATTGTCCTAATGGGGCACATTATCACCTTGATATATCACACAGGAAGAATTTCCTCTGCTTCTTATCACACTCATACAGAAAATTAGCTTTACACTGCCCTAAGCTGATTTTCTGTCTATTCTTTATTATTTTATACTGATAATGATATACATTACTCAAATGCTGATTCATTCTGAATATTTTCACCAGAGATTGGAGTAAGTCCCTTCAAGTCTTTTGTAGATAAGGACAGAAACCAGAGGCAATTGTTCCTGCAATTGAGAATTCTTGGAATATTAATCCACCAAAGCTGACCAATGGATCATTGCAGTGACTGCCAACTTTTCCTCCTATGAGTTCACTTTCTAACAATACTACCAGTTATGTCTTTGACAGACATCAAACCTGTTAAGCCTCAAGCCTTATCCAAAATAAGCTTAAAAAACAATCGCTTCATCATTAGGGAAATGCAAATCAAAACTACAATGAGATACTATCTCACATCCATTAGGATGACTATTATTTAAAAATAATAATACAGAAACAAACAAGTGGTGGTGAAAATGTGGAGAGAAATTAGAACCCTTGCATACTGTTGAGGGGAATGCAAAGTGGTGCAGTTGCTATGGAAAACAAAGTATGACAGTTCTTCAAAAAATTAAAAATATAATTATGACATGATCCTCCAATTCCATTTCCATCTATATACTCCAAAAAATTGAAAATAGGATTTGTACACTCATGTTTGTAGCAGCACTATTTATAATAGTTACAACATGGAAACAATCCAAGTTTCTATTGACAGGTGAATAGATAAGTAAAATGTAGCATATACAAACAAGAGAGTATTATTTAGCCTTAAAAAGGAAGGAAACTCTGACATATGCTACAACATGGATGAGCTTTAAGAACATTATGCTAAGTGAAATAAACCAGTCTCCCTCCCTCTCTTTCTCTCTCTCTCTTTCTATCACACATGAGGTCATCAGAGCGTCATATCAGAGAGAGAATGTAGAATGTTGTTTCTCAGGGACTGGGGAGAAACAATGGAGGGAGTTTATTGTTTAACGGGAACAGAATTGTAGCTTTACAAGATGGAGAGAGTTCTAGGGATGGGTGGTGGTGAGGGTTACACACTATGCACATATATGATACACTGAATTGCATGCTTAAAAATTGTTAAGATGATAAATTTTATGTTTGCATATTTTTTGCATTTTAAAAAATGGGAAAAAATATCATCACTCAGATTTTAAAAGAAATATAGTTAGGTAAAATAAAATCTTTAAAAAATTCTTTTAAAAACCCCAGAAATACAGTTAGGAACCAAGAGAATAAAATTTGATGCCTATCTGGATGAAACTCCATGTAGTCAGCAATTTTATTGCTGTTTGTGACTACATGTAGAAATATTCTTCTCCACACATTAACACATTCTCTCACACATGCGCGCATGCACGCACACACACACTCTATACTACTACAAAGAAAGTCTAGATAGAGTAAAATATAAGACTATAAGGAGAGATAATTCATCCTCTTGGTTACATGCAGAGTCGGCATAAGCCAATATATTCTAAAAAAATAAATCAGAAACTGACGCACAAATAATATCCATTTTACAGCCAAGATACAATATGTTTCAGGTAGTCTGATGTTAAAATAGTACATTTTCCTTGTAAGGTATTGTAAACCTTCCTTGTGTGGTCCTGGAGGCCCTGATAATATACTTCAGAATGGGGGGAAAACACCTTAATTCACATGCAGAGACATAGAGCTCTCCTTGGGAGTTGGTATTGTCACTAGGGCAAAAATAAATGACAGTACATGAAACAGGCTTCATCTAAATGAGGCTCACTAATAAGGAAGTTAGCAACAAGAGTTTCATTAATAAAATCATGATGTACAAATAATTACATCTCTTGCCTTTGATCATAGTTGAGCATTTTGTTTTATTCTGACTCCTACACTTGAAGAACATTGAGACAAAATGAAATTTTATTAGAGGACGGTAATCTAGAGGATGAAATATCTAGAATCCAAATTAGGAATAACTAAGAGCTATTGGTATGGTAACTGTTTAGCTTGAATACATAAGAAAGACACTGTATAATTTTGCATATCTGACACACTACCTTAAAAATATACCTTCATATTGTGTAGCTTTGGATAGTAAAAGTAGGTCAAATGGAATAATGTTGAAATATGTTAGAGTTTACATCTTTTTTAAAAAGATGTATTTATTTGAGAAAGAGAGAAAGAGAGAGAGATTGGGACGGGGGACAGGCAGAGGGACAAAGTGTCTTAAGTAGGCTCTGTGCTCAGCTTGATCTCAGGACTCTGAGATCATGACCTGAGTGAAAACCAAGAGTCAGACACTTAACCAACTGTGTGATCTAGGCACCCTTGAGTTTATATCATTTTTGAAAAGTTTTATGACAATTAATGCTATTCAGTTACACAACATGACCCTTCTGAGGCATGAGTCTCCTTGTCACTGGAAGAATTCAAGTGTGATGGTCATCCATGAGGAACAGAATCAAAGGGAATCCCTGCATTGGTAGAAGTTGGGATATGAGATCTCAAATATATTTCTAGTCCCAATATTTTAAGCTTCTAGTAAATTGGATACCTTGAAAACTTACACATATCCCTTTGAAAGTACTCAGATCACTTTTAATATTAAAGAATAAAGAAAGTCACTTAAAGGATGCTCAAACATGGTAATGATCATTAGATTGAGCCCATACCATATTAGGACAGAACAAAACCCAGTTTTAAACAAATTTTGTAGCGATGCCTGGGTGGTTTAGCAGTTGAGCATCTGCTTTTGGCTCAGGGTGTGATCCCAGGTCTGGGATCGAGTCCTGCATCAGGATCCTTGCAGAGAGCCTGCTTCTCCCTCTGCCTGTGTCTCTGCCTCTCTCTCTCTCTGTCTCTCATGAATAAATAAATGAAATCTTTAAAAATAATAAAAAATAATAAAACATTAAAAAAATTGTAGAAATACAGAACAGGCCAGTTATGTGAAAGTCATTATGGTGAGTGCTGAAGTTAACACAAAAATAATAATGATCTGGTCAGACATGACTCTAAAGCATGCACACACAAAAAAAGAGAAAGAAATGGATAAATTACACCTTACTAAAATTAAAGAAAAAATGTTTGAGCATCAGAAAACATCCAGAGAGTGAAAAGACAACTTTTAGAATGGGAGTAAACGTTGGCAAATCATATATCTGATGAAGATCTAATATCCAGGATCATAAAACACTCTTACAACTAAACAAGAGAGACAAAAAAGTTTTAAAAAATGGGCTGAGTACCAGAATTGACACTTCTCCAAAGAAGATACACAAAGGCTCAATAAACACATGAAAAGATACTCAACATCAGTAGTCATTATGAAAATGTAAATCAAAACCACAGTGAGATACCATTTTCTTCCCACTAGAATGGCTGGAATCAAAAAAAAAAAAAAAAGGAAAATAAATATTGGCAATTGGAGGAAATGGAGAAAATGAAACCATTGTTCATTGCTGGTAGAATGCAAAATGGTTTGACTATTTCTGAAAAGAGGTTGTTGGTTCTTCAAAAAGTTGAAGATAGAATTTACTATATGACTCCTATAATTCTACCTCTAGGTGTATACCCAAAATAATTGAAAATAGGAGCTCAAACAAATATACATTCATGCACGTTCACAATGTAGCACTATTCACAATAATGAAGCCAAAAGGTAAAAACAACCCCAAAGGTCACCAGTGGAGGAAAGAATAAAGAAATTGTTATATACACAAAATGGAATGTTTTTTAGCCATAAAAAGAAATGAAGTACTGATACATATAAGAGCATGGATGAACTTTCAATATATAAGGTCACACATACTGTATGATTTTATTCGTATTGAATATTCATTACAGGGCAGCGGGGCGGGGTGGGGGGGACTCAGCGGTTTAGTACCACCTTCAGACCAGGGTGTGATCCTGGGGACCAGGGAACAAGTCCCGCATCAGGCTCCCTGCATGGAGCCTGCTTCTCCCTCTGCCTGTGTCTCTGCCTCTCTTCTCTCTCTCTCTCTCTCTCTGTGTCTCATGAATAAATAAAAAAAAATCTTTAAAAAATATATTCATTATAGATAAAGCCATGAAGAAAGAATACAGATTATTGCTTGCCACAAGCTGGAGGTGGGGGATATGGGGAGAAACTCCTTAATATGTAAGGGGTTTTCTTTGGAGTGATGGAAATGTTTTGGAACTAGATGAGATAATGACTGCATAACGCTGTAACATCCAGTACAATATTGTACTAAATGCCAGTTAGTTGTTCATTTTTAAATAATAAATTTTTTTGTGAATTTCACATAAATAAATAATTTTTTAAAATGATATTATATTCTGGAGGGGATGGTAGAGATGAGTTCAATCTTTAAATACCTAAAAGAGTCAAGTGTGGTGGTCCTTCTCCTATCTTTATTTAAATCAAAAATCTGGCTCCTTCAGAAACTGGACGGCTCCTGGAGAATGTATTCCAAGCCAGACTTAATCAAGCACTTAGCCCAGCAACAGCTGCGGCACTCAGTGTGTTATTGTTGCTACAACAGATTGATAAGGTCTCAGGTACATGGGATGTGGCCACTGGTTTGGCAAATGTGTTCTTTTCCATTCAAATTAGAAAACAAAATCAGAAATAGTTTGCATTCATGTAGGACAGACAACAATATTTATTCATGATCATGCCTCAGGACTATGTTAAGTCTCTCATCCTCTGTCAGGAATCCTAAAAGATCTGGGCCACCTGGACATCTCAAAGTATGCTGCAATGTTCCACGACACCAAAACATCATGCTGAGTTGGCAAGGTGAGAAAGAAGTGGCTAGTCTTCTATAGGACTTGGTGAGATATGTGCATCCCAGGAAAGGAGAAATAAACCCTGCAAAGACTCAGGGGCTGGACACTTTAGTGGAATGTGGGGGATTCTAGTGTTAGGAGACTGTCATGATATTCCTTTCAAAGTAAAACACAAATTGCTGCAGCTTGCATCTTCCATCACAAGGAAGGAAACACATGCCTGCTAGACCCTTTTGGGTCTACAGGTAACACATTCATTCCTAAGAATAATTACCAGGAAACATGAAAGACTGTTAGGGTTTTGGCATAGGAAAGGACCCTATAGTAGGTCCAAACCATAGTGTGATCAGTGCTGCCAGCTGGGCCACACAATGCAGCAAAAACTACGATATTAGAAGTGTCAGTGAGAAGAAGGATGCAATATGGACCTTATGGTAAGATCTGTTGCAGAATCACAATGTGTGTCCCAGGAATTCTGGGGCCATGTTATCTACAAGAGAATTTTCAGTCCTTTAAGAAATATATATCTTTTGCTATCTTACTGATGGAGCACTTGAACATGGGACACAAAGTGACAATGCCTTTGGAATTTCCCATTATGAACTGGGTTTTGTCAGGCCCACTAAGCAGTAGGCCTAGAAGCAGCTGTTCATAATATAATAGAAATGTGCACTTGGGAATGAATCTGAGCAGGGCCGGAGGGCACAAGTTACACCCATGAACATATTCTAGACCTTTTATCATCTGAACAATTGCACCAGTGCCCCTCTATCAACTTGTACCAATGACCATATGGGGTTCCTATGCAACCAGCTGAAGGAGGAAGGAAGTAATTGCGCTTAGTTTTATGAATAGTTTGAGTTGGTATATGAGTACAAACTGAAAATAAGCAATGACTGCAGATCGATATTCAGGGGTGGTCAGGAAAGATGGCCAAAAGGGATAATTTCCAAAATGGGCTAAACTATGAGCAGTTAACCTACTTACCTTTTTTTGTGGAAGGAGAAATGACCCAAAGTGACAGTCAAAGACTTTGGAGGAAAAGAACTGGAATATTGGAGACATCTTCTGGGTAAAGGCATATGGAGGTCATAGAGACGTAGGCACAAAATGTAATTCTTTTGTTAACTCCCATAGGAGGACATAAAGTATAGGAGAAGCACTTGCCTGAACAACAATAGACAATGTGACTGAGCCAGTTATCCTTAGCTGTCCTTTGTCATCGGCCATCCACAACTAGTATGATGAGCACATAAGTGGAGTGGTCATGGTGACAGACCCAGGGGCTTTAAGTGGGCCCAATAGCACAGACTCCCACTTATCAAGGCAGATCTATTGATACCTCTGAATTTCCAATTTATCAGTAACAGAGATCAACAATTGAATACCCAGTATAGCACCATTCCTCGAGGACATGAACTGGCTAAGCTGTGACAAGTTGATTACACTGAGTTCCTCCTATCCTGAAAAGACCATCTGTTCAACCTCACAGGGATAATAAATAAATTGTGAATATGCGCATTCTTCTCCTGCCCACATAACAACAGTTACAGCCAACACTATCTGGGGGCTAACAGAATGCCTGATCCTAGGCATGAACTTCTCTACATATAGCATCCCATCAGATTGGAGACTGATGTTAAGTGATGGATGAAGAAGGTGCTAGAGTGGCCAATGCCTGTGAGATTCATTGGTTATATTATATACTATGCCATCAGGAGGCTTCTGGCCTTTTATAGAACATAAGAATGACCTCCTAAAGGTGAAACTAAAATGCCAGCTCAGAGTGAACTGTCTGAAAGGAGTAAGCACGACTCTTCACAGCACAATGCATTTGTCAAATGTCTCTCTGTCTAGTGGTGTGTCCCCAGTAGGAAAGATACATGTGTTCAGAAACCAAGGGGTAGAAGCCTGGATGGCCCCATTCACCATCGTTCCAAATTATTCATTGAGGGACCTTATGATTTCTGTTCCTACAACTCTAGGCCCTTTAGGGTTAGAGATCCTGGTCCCCAAAGGTGCACATTCTTGCTAAGATACACAGCTAAGAATCCTACTGAACTATAATTATACCACCTACCAGGGCACTTTGGACTCTGTGTCCAGGGAAAAGCTAGAAATAAAGGAATCACTATATTTGTAGGAATAATTGGCCTTGATCATCAGGATGAGATAAGGCTCCATTTATATCATATGGGGCAAGGAGAAATACCTGTGGAACTTGGACACCTCCTGGTATTCTCCTCCTACAATTAAGTGTATAGGACTATGTGCAGTAATCCAGAACTGAAAAGGAAATGACTATGAAAGCTTTGGATTTCCAGAAGCGAAGGTTTGGATCATACCACCAGGCAAGCCACCAAGACCTGATGAGTTGGGTAGCTGAGGGTGGAGGAGTTTCAGAATGGAGAGTGGAGCATCAGTTACAGTTTGGGATCATCTGCAGCAATGGGGCCTCTAGGTTATCCCATTAACCCTGTTCTTCTCATTTTCCCTCCAGGAAAGAAGGGAATGGAACATGCAGAGAAGCTGCTCCTCAGACCTATATGAAGAAGCAAATCTGAACAATACAGGGAGGAGTGTGGTAGCTGTAAGAATGTGCCTCACTGACCTCTTACCACACAGAGCAGGGCTGACCAGGGCCTCAGCTGCTGAGCTTTGGAATCCATTTCTGAGTTTTTCCGCAATCAAGCCCCCACTGAGCTGCTTCCAGCCAATGACTGGGAATGGCAGTGACACTAGGAACTTCTACATATTGACACAGAAAATTATAAACAAACCATGGGGCACCTGGGTGGCATAGTTGGTTAAGTGTGCAACTCATGGTTTCGGCTCAGGTCCTGATCTCAGGGTCCTGAGATTGAGCCCCATGTTGGGTTCTGTGCTCAGCATGGAGTCTCCTTAGTATTCTCTATCTCCCTCTGATCCTCCCCCTGCCCATTCCCTTGCTCTCTCTCTCTCAAATAAGTACTTAAAAAAAGGGGGGGGGGATTATAAATCAATAGATGATAGATTTAAGAGATCATCAGGCATTATTAAAAAAAAGGAAAGCACACAGTAAACATGAAAAAACTGTGCAGTTTACAAATAATTAGGGCACTTAAATAGAGACATCAGTTTGCTACTGTATAGTCATCAGATGGACAAGTGATAATGATAAGCACAAGAAAGAGGAGGAGGAGAAGTAATAATTCAACAAGTGACAATCTAAATGTGGAGAGGGTGAGGAAACAGGAACTCATAAATGTGCTGGTGTAAATTGATCCATTATTTTGAAAGACAATATAGCAGAATCTAGTGAAGATATCTAATTCCTAAAGCCTAGTGCTTCAGCCACGGTTCAGGTGAATATGGTGAAAACAAGTCTAGATGTCTGAAGCTTAAAGTAATTCAAAACAGGAGCGTGGGGGTGCATGCAATTCTCAGAAAGGCTAAAGGGATAGCCCCACATAGGGCCTTTGGGAATGTCTCCCCAGCAGCCCTCTCTGACACACCTGGGATGCTGCTATATCCCTGCCACAAGGGGACCCTGGGGAGCTGGGATGGGATGTACCCAGACATAGCTGTTACCCCAGGGTCAGGAAGCTGTCACCACAATTGTCAGCTCCAGGGCCACAACACATCTGCTGGCTCACAGGGAAATAAAAAAGAAAAATAAAAAAATGTTCCCTGTATGCTGGCTCTTGACAGTGGGACAGCATTGGCTGCTGGCAAGATAAATAACTACATAACTAAATGGCCTCTCTCTGTGCCTGTTTGTCAGCAGAGCAGCCCACCTTCACCTTGTTGTTTCCCTTCCAGGTCTCCATGTGAACATCTGACTGGGAAAGCTACCGCAGATCTGCAACTGCAGGCGCAAGGAGCTTCTAACTTTCCGAGTTTTGCAATAGGTCAGGGAAACAAGGAGAAGTTTCACATGCACATCGATCATGAATCTACTAAATCTACCACATCCAGCAATTTCACTTTTAAGCACACAACCTAGTACGCTGTTTATCCAGAGGGGAAGTATTAGTGATTCGGATGGATGGCTAATTGTTTATGATGCCAGATACTTATCTTAGAATGTGAAGCATCCCCAGCCCCCCCAGAATCAATTGCCAGTAGTGTCCTCCAGACATCCCCATGAACTAGCTACACATGCGCATTTCCAAACACACCCTAGGAGGAGTATGCCCCCCACGTGGGCACCATTTCCCTGAAGTATTTTCAGCATATTTGCATACAGATATTCATAGCAGCACTGTCATTTACGGTGAAAAATTTGAGTCTAAATGACCATCGTAGTGAAATAAAATGGAGAGACAGAGTTAGCTGCATAACTTGCAGCGTTCTAATGGTTGAGTCATCTACATACATATTATCAAGAAGAATAATTCTCAAACAGATAATCTTTTATGGGAAAAAATTAAGTTGTAAAGGGCTGCCTCTATTGATTCCAACATGGAACAATAATCTAGATAGAGTTTCAGGACACTTTTTGACAAAATCCGCCTCTGGAGCAGTATGAATACAGTCTTGTGGGATTAGAAGGGAAAGGCTTCCACTATTTTGTTTATTCTTTTGCATGTCTGTTGACATCAAATGTCTAGAGTTTAGAAGGTAGTGTGGGCCTTCATGACATCGGTATACTCAGAATATAATAATATTTGTACAGCACACTGTAGTAATTTGATGAGACTGTTTGAAGCCAGAGGTGACAAGCCCAGGGGCTCTGGCTGCCTCAGGGCTTGTCCCGGCCTCCATAGAGGCTGACAGGATCAATATGGCTAGCAACTTCAACACCATTTACACCACCTTTGGGAAGATCTGGGTTAACAAGGATCAAAACAAACGCTCACACTGCATCATAGTTTATTCTGCTTAATCTGACTTTTCCTTAAAGAAGTTATATTTGGGGGCTAATATCACCATATAAACAAATGGAATAAAATAAGGTAGCCAACAAGAGTAAACACGAGGCTAAATCCATTTCTGTATCCCCAACTACTCCCTGAGAGCTAAGCAGAGTGCTTGGCACACCTGAATGTTTGTTGACTTTATGGAATTCCATTTTCATTGCCACAGGTCCTGTGCTGCCATTCAAATCCCTAGATTCCAGCCATAGCCTTCATTATACGATGATTAAATGGGCAGATAATGAAAAGCATCTGATCACAGAGTGTTCACATACAAGGATTTTGTCCCGAAAAGGGCGTTCAAGGTCCTCTGGTAAGTAAACGCAAACCACCGGGCTGTCCCTAAATCCATGAAAATCCACCCTAAACCTGAAAACAGCCCAGTCCTAACAGTCGCTTAACAAAATTGGTTTGTTAGAGAGCAGCACACAAACTTTTACCTGCACAGTGTGTTAAACAAGAACAAACCCAAGAAAACTCAAAAAACCAACTTTGTTACAAATTCTGCTAAGCCTATCTGAGAACAACAAAGTTTGTGTGTGCTTTAAGAAAGAAGGGAAAAGATGATACAGAAGAAGGAGCGGGCGAGGAGGAGGAGCTGGGCACCAGCAACACTTACACTACTACCACCAATTTCTTCTACTGTTCTGCGAGGAAATCAGAAAATATCCACTTAATGCCTTTGCCCTTTGAGTTAATCACAAGGTTCTGGAAGGCTCTTCCTCTGTGGGAGGCAAATCTCCTTCTCCCCTCCTTGGAAGGAGGATTGCCTCCTTCTCTCTCCAGGATGTTTTGGGATTGGTGTGCTCCACACCACACCCTCTGCTTCCCCTGCTCCTTCTGATCTGTTTAGAACCTTAAAGCGCGGGGGAGAGATGGTGGGTGAACCAGTGCAAACGTTCAAACTCAGACGCACTATTGCTTCCATCGCTGCTTGATCCCTTCTTTCTTCCCCAACCTCTATTTTAGTGCCTCCTGCTCATGAATCAAATGTTTTCTGCTTCTGAACCACATCATGCACCTGCCGGAAGCACTGCTTAGATTTTCTCTCTGGGGTATAGTTTGTGTGAAGCCCACTGAGTTGAAAGTCCTTCAGCATTTGCTCTTGCCGACACCCGGGAGGCAGAGCCTCCGCAGACCGTTTTGTATTCCAGCCGCTAAATGTTAGAAAGTCAGATGGAGACAGAAAGTTCAAGGTCTGGCCACATTAAGCTTTGGTATCACAGTGCTGCACACTTCGACTATCATTTGTGAGGCAGGAACACTGGCTTTAGAAACATTTTACATTTAAGACCTAAGAACAGCCAAATCCTCTAAGTCTTCAATTTTATTCATTCACCAGACCAAAATCATAAACCCTGTCACAAAAATCACTTGTTCTGAGGCACTGTCCAAATGAAAGGGCAGGGTTTTCTTATGTTTACAAGGAGCCTGAACACAGATTCATCCAACTGCTAGAATACAAAAGCGAGAGAAAGGGCCAGGGATAGCATGTCCAGTGCATTGTTTTGTGAAGAGGCTATAGGGAGTAACACCAGTGGGAATTTGGCTTTGATATGGTAAAACGTTTATCCTGGAATCCAAAATATAGAAACAAAAAAGAAGATATTTCTCCAAGCCTTATAAAATGGTAATTGAGGGAACAGAGAGCCCAGCCTGCTGGAAAGAATGGAGGCTTTACAGTATCATAGAGTGAAGAAGTGGACAGCCATACAGGCTCAGCTACCTTCTGGCTGAAGGAACCTGGGGAATTCTCTTGCCCTCTCTGAGCTTAAGACTCCTGGCAGCAACATGTGGCTAATGTCATCTGATTTTTCAGAATCATTTTGAAATTTGTGAAAGATCTACTCTTTTTGTGCACCTAATTAGGACCTTAAACTCCATAAATTTCTCAATGATATTATGCTTAATGAGAAGCAAAGACAGGATTTCTCCTGATGGTGTAGTGTTTGGTGTCCTGAATGCATTAGCAGAATTCAAAGCCTTTCTGAAAGCCCATCTTTGAAAATCATGGTAGATTAAATGGGATCTTGCTTCATTTATTCATTTATTCATTTACTTAATACAAACTTTTTTTTTTTTTTTAAGATTTTATTTATTTATTAGAGAGAGAGAGAGAGAGAAGCAGAGACACAGGCAGGAGAAGCAGGCTCCAGGATCACGCCCTGGGCTGAAGGCGGGTGCTAAACCACTAAGCCACCCAGGGACCCCCTATTTAATACAAACTTAATTGCTCCCAAGGTTCTCAGCACCTAGCTGGGAACAATGTAGTGGATGATCAATCCTCCCAGTCCATGTGTACATGCAAGGATTGGGGAAATGGACGGTGAGATTTCTGGACAAACTCAAAAACCCAATCATAAGTTTCCCTTTTAAGAAAAGTTAACAAATACAGCTTGTCGAAATTTATTTTGATTGTTTTTAAACCAAAATTGTATTTTTTAGATAACGTCAATACTTAAAGAGTCTGTTACGATAATTAAAATTTATTGACAAATTCCATGAGCGTAATGGAAAATTAAACAGATTTTTTCACTATTGTAGGAAAATAAGACCTTACCCGCGATGGGTGGAGCCCTGAGGTACAGCATGTTTCTAGGCAATTAAACAGAGATTGAAAACGAAAATTTGGAAACTCATTATTTTTTATTAGTAAAACCAAAGAGATATTTTATGGTGTACTGGGGAGACTGCCTCTGCCTCAGGGCAAGCTTAAAGCTGCCCAAAAAGCTTTAAAGTTCAGCCCCAAACTCCTTGTAGTCAGAGGGACTATTCCAGCCTGATCCTCAAGGTAAATATTTCAAAATCTCAGTTCTACTTACTTGCTTTTCACAGTCTCCCATTAGTGAAAGGCCATTTTCTCTAAGACTCTTTTGAACTGTGCATTTTAAACTGCTGAATCTGTTCCGAAATTACATCTCAGAAATCCACACTTTCTATTCAGTTAGTCTTCCCAAGGGCCCCTACTCCCAAATCAGCTGAAGTTTCTACAATTATTGATCAGTCTCAGGAAAGGCGGAGTTCAGAGCCACCCATCTGCCAATGCATGTTTGTGTGGAACCTTCATTAATTGCCCAAGGGAGGGAGCTCCATTGAACCCTTTAGAGTTGTAAATTTCATGCTTACAAGGATCTCTTCCTTTTCCTTAATTTTACATGCCAGCTCACCAGCCTTCTCTTTCTTACTGCCAACACTGACATCTTAGCTTTGACTCTATTCAGAGCTGAAGCAGAATGGCATGAAATAAATTCAATTCTTGTCTCCGTTTTCCTAACACATTAAGTCTGTCACCCCCTTTTAGTGTGTGTCCAATCAGTATACCTTAGGTCTCCATTTATAATTGTTTGGGCACTGTATCCTCTAGTCCCTTTTATCCTTGGGTTGTTGAAAGAATGGAAAGTTTCTCTCCCCTGAGATCTAGGGCAGCATTGTAATGATGGACAATGAAATTTGTGAGGACAGCTCAGAGTTGAACAATTCATGTGAGATAAAAATAGAGAACTTTATAGTGTTTCATTATCTGACAAAGTGGAGAAATCATTATTAATAAAGTTTACTTGTATGAATTATTCACAGCCTTAATGAAACATTAGAAACATAGATAGACATAATATTGTGGATTATACAACTGGCCTTGAAGCCAATTGAGTCAGCTTCATAGTAAACGCAAGCCCATAGGCTAGCGGAATAACCTCTACATGAACCTTCTTTTCTTCATTTGCAGAATGGGAATAATAATTCCTATTAAACTCTGTTTCAGTGTTGCTGTGGGAATCAAATGAAAACACATTAAAATGTGAATTGCAATGTAAAAAGCATAACCAAATGGCAATACAATACAATTAGATCCTGAAATTTGTCATGTTAAAAGGGGACTATGTAGTACCAGAAAAAAGCAGTTTTCCTTTAGGAAAATTAATTACTCTTCAATCAGATAAAAAACTTGCATGTTGTGGATGAACAATAAAGATACATCAAGTTGAAATCCTTGTCCGTGGAAAATAAATTCGGAAACTCATTTAATAGTTGTGTGACCATAAGAAAGTTGTTTAGCTAGTCTCTCCTATTTTTCATCCATAAAATTAAGATAATATAAAGTGTACATTTTATAAGATTGCTGTAAGAAATTAAGTGAACTAACACAAGCTTGATACAGTTTCTGGCACAATGGTGCTCAAATAATGATTTTATATATATATGCCAATTTGGCCACAGGGAAAAGACCATATAACTGAATGAATATGTATATAACCATGTAACATAAAACATAAAATATTACACATGAAAGAAAAACATATTAATCTTTGAAACATGGTTACATTGCTTTTTGGTTTAAGACACGGTCAAAACTATTAGGTCTATAACTGTTGAAATTAAATCTACTTTGTTCATATTTCTGGCCAGTGCAGTCACTCACCTAATCATTATTGCCTAAATACAAGTGTTTTTTTGTTTCCTTAAGGCACTGAGAATATGAAATTTAATGGACACTGTTTCCTCATCTTGGGTAATTAAGGAAGGTTTTGATAAGAATGTAAGACCTGAACTAGGCATTTGATATTTAAATGTTGTAGTCCTTACTATGTATTTTTTTAAATTGAGATATAATTTATATACTCTAGTGGTTGAATTGTATCCACCTAAATTCATGTCCACTCGAACCTCACTTTCCTTCTTTGGAAATATGGCAGATTTGAACTAGTATCTCAGAATAAAATAACTCTAGACTGAGGGTGGACCCTAAATCCAGTAACTGATACCTTTATAATAGGGAGAAGGAGAGAGTGGTCACACACACAAACACACAGGGGTTGGAACAATGCTGCCATAGACTATGAGGAAGAACCATGCCCACAGGAAGCTGCAAAAGGCTAAGAAAGATTCTTCCCCTGATACTTCAGAGAAAGTATGGCCCTGCCAGCACTTTGATTTTAGACTTCCAGCCTCCAGAACTAGGAAAAAAAAAAAAATCATCTCTGCTGTTTCAAGTTGTGGTAATTTGTTATGACGTCCCTAGAAAACAAATACACATAAACCCAAAATCCACCCTTTTAAAGTGTACAATTCAGAAGGTTTTGGTAAAGTTGCAAGCTTGTGTGCACATTCCAAAATATTTTCAAGACCCAAAAGAAACATTAGTAGCATCCATTAGTAGTCACTCCCATTCTCCCTTTCCCCCAGCCCCTGGCAACCACTAAACTACTTCCTATCTCTATGGATTGGTCTAGTCTGGACATTTCATGTAAATGGAATCATGTCTATATGGATATCCCATATTTTGTTTATCCATTCATCAACCTGATGAACATTTGGATTGTTTTCATATTTGGACTATTAGAATAATGCTGCTTATGAACATCTCTGTACAAAATTTATGTGGATATAGGTTTTCAATTTTGGAGGGAATTGCTGGGTCATACATTGACTCCATGTTTAAAATTTGGAAGAACGGGATCCCTGGGTGGCGCAGCGGTTTGGCGCCTGTCTTTGGCCCGGGGCGTGATCCTGGAGACCCGGGATCGAATCCCACGTCGGGCTCCCGGTGCATGGAGCCTGCTTCTCCCTCTGCCTGTGTCTCTGCGCCTCTCTCTCTCTCTGTGACTATCATAAAAAAAAAAAAAAAAAAAATTAAAATTTGGAAGAACTGCCAAACTTTCCAATGTGGCTGGACCATTTTAGGTTGCCACTAACATTACATAAGGCTTCCAATTTCACTATATCCTCACCAACACTTGATGTTATTCATCTATTGATTACAGCCATCCTATGGGTATGAAGTAGTGACTTACTGTGGTTTTGATTTGAGTTTTCCTGATGATTAATGTTGTTCTTTCCCTGTGCTTGCTTATTGGTTGTCTGTCTCCTTTGAAGAAAAATCTTTTCAAATCCTTTGCTCATTTTTTTTCCTTTGCTCATTTTTAAAATTGGATCATTTGTCTTTTATTGTTGAGCTATAAGAGTTCTTTTTATATTCTGAATACTGGACCTAAATCAGAAATGTGATTTGCAAATACCATATCTTATTTTTGTGGGTTGTCTTTTCCCTTCCTTGATAGTGTCTTCTAATATTAAAAAAATTTAATGTTGATGAAATCTAATTTCCCTAACATTTTTCTTTGGTGACTTACATTTTTGGTGTCAGATTTGAGAAACTATTCAATAATTCAATGTCACAGGCTTATGTTTACTTTTAAGACTTTAATAGTTATTTCTCTCACATTTAGGTTTGACCCATTTTGAGTTAATCTTTCAATGTAGCATGACATCTAGATTAAATATGGATTAAAGTTGCCTATATGCTTTATTGAAAAACTATTCTTTCTCCAATGAAGTGTCTTGTTGAGAATCAATTGATCATAGATGTATAGGTTTATTTTTGGACTCTCATTCTATTCCATTGATTTATTCACCATCTGCAGGGAAGTGAATTGATTTTTAAATTGCAAATTTGATCACTCTACCCACACACTTTAAATAATCCAGTAACTTCTAATATCCAAAATAACCTAATAACTTCTAATTTTCCATAGAATAAGTCCTGCATGCTGTGGTCTCTCTTTTGCTCTCCAAACTTGACTTGCAAAATTTTCTTCCTTCCAAATGACATGGTCCTTTGATTAATCTTATAATATACTTGTCTGATCCTGTACCAGGCTTTTCCATCTGCTATTTCATCTTTCTGAAATGTTCACATGACCACACTCTATTATCAGAGTCCCTTATCTTCTCCTCCTCCTAATTTTATTGTTTAAATATCACTTCTTTAAAAGATAATATTTGATTACTAATATTTCCTTTTAGAATCTTATAATTTTCCATCATATATTACATCTATAACTTACTGGTTATATATCTGTTTTATATCATCTTCATCTACCATGTAAAGAAACTCACTGTGTTTTGTTTACCACTGTAAAACCAGATTGCAGTGGCATGCTTGGTATATAGTAGAAATGGAGTAAACAATAGTTAAATAAATAAGTGATTAGACTTGGTGCTGTACTCTCAGATCTAGATAAATGTGTCTTTTCACATAATGTTCGTATCAGTGGGATTAGATACCCAAACATATTGATAAAATTTTTTGAACATGAAGCACACTAAAATAATATTGACTATGAAGTATAATTTCCTATTTTTATCTGATATTTTATGAGTTATAGCTACTCCAAACTAAAAATAATATTGACAGACGTGGATTTTGTATCTAAATGAGAGTTCTTTTTCCTCGAAAGGAATTTTTGTATATTGTACTATTGTACTTACAGTGATGATGTAATTGTCTAGTTGGAAATTCCTACATTTGTTAATACTAAAGAAAATCTGTAGGACAAAAAAGAAAAGTGTATTTTCATATTGGATTTCAGTTCAAAAACAGAAACCCTTCCAGTTTATGCAGAAGATGGACACCCACCATCATTGCATTTTTTCTTTGTAATCTCTGTCTAGCATAACTCTTTGTTCACAGATATTCAAAGATCTAGAAATTAATAAGCACCTGAGAAAAAAAGGAATAAATTTGAAAGAGAATGCCAACAAGAATAATAAGGACCCTTGTCTGAGGAAAATAGATAAGCCAGTAAACAGACATAGCAGTAAAACAGGACCAGACTGTTTTAAACAGATTAATTTGACACTAAAAATATATATGTTCTTTTACATCATTCTATATAAAATAATTATATGATGTGTTATATACTAATTGTAAAATACATACTTGATAAATTGCTTAAATTTTTAGAGTAGATTGTCTGACTTACAAAATGGACATGAATAAAAAAGCAAATGGCTATCTGCAAGTATAGTTGAAATGTTTAAAATATAGAGAAACAAGCAAAGCAATGGAAGAAGAATGCACAGTAAATATACTGAGAAATTAGTTATAAATTTTCAACTTATTCCAAATAAAAGTTCCAGAATGAAAAAGCAGAAATAATGGAAGGGAGGAAATAAAGAAACAATGGATCTAGGGGAAAACATTGTCAGATATTAAATGTCTGTGTTTTCTGAAATAGAATTAGTGTCAGAGACAGAGAGGGAGACAGAGACAGAGAGAAAGAAGGGGTGGGGGAGCAAACCAGAAAACAGACTCTTATCTGTAGAGAATAAACTGAAGGTTGCTGCAGGAAGTGGGTGGGGATGGGATAAATGGATGATGAGATTAAGGAGGGCACTTGTGATAAGCACTGGGTGTTGTATATAGGTGAGGAATCACTAAATTCTACACCTGAAACTAATATTACATTGTATATTAACTGGAATTGAAAAACTAAAAAAAAAAAAAAAAAGACAAAATATACCATTAGACCTGGACATTCATTCATGATTTTTCCAAAATTCCAAGGAAAAAGAGAACATTATAAAGTGTCTCAAAAGTAAAACAAGTTACTTATTCCAGACTATCAGACTTCATATCAGGAATATTGGAACTACAGAAAAATTGTATCTTCAAAATTTTGATGAAAAGTACTTTTCATAGATGTATAGATATAGTCAAATATTAATAGCTGTGAAATATTGAGGACAAATGCAAAATAAGTCTGTTTACATGATTAAAAGAAAGATTGGCAACTGAATCTGATCCAGAAATGAGAGTTCATCAATTATTGACAGTGGATAGATTCTTCTTTAAACAATAACTTTTAAAGACATTAGATTACATTTTCTTCTCTAAAGATACACTCATTCTATTTAGTTCTCTAGTGAATTGTGCTTGAAGTTTTATATTGATATCATGTTCTAAAAACAAACTACAGATGCAATAAAAAATTCAATTAGAGATACAAGAGATAATGTGATATTATAATCCTTGATGTAAAATAACAAAATGACCAAAAAGAAATAATAATAATGGAAAAGAATCAATGGGAATGTTAGTAAGGTACAGTAAGTGCCCTAATTCTACATCTTTCATTAAGTGAAGAGCAACAGATTCTTTCTAAAATTGATACATCAGGAAATAATAATTTAAAATTATTTCAACTGGTGACATCAGTCAAAAGAAATGAAATACTTTCTCATTCCATATATGTTCTAACAATTAGGCTATAAAGTTGGGCAGGGTAGTTTAATGGTATAAATGTTATGCATCTTCAATTTTCATGGTCATTTCAAAAATTCTATGTATTGACAATATGTCACTAAACAGATTTATAAGTTCACTGTTTAAAGACAAAAGATCGTAGGGCAGGTCTATTTTTAACTCTTTGAGGAATCTCCACACAGTTTTCCAGAGTGGCTGCACCAGTTCACATTCCCACCAACAGTGCAGGAGGGTTCCCTTTTCTCCACATCCTCTCCAACATTTGTGGTTTCCTGCCTTGTGAATTTTCCCCATTCTCACTGGTGTGAGGTGGTATCTCATTGTGGTTTTGATTTGTATTTCCCTGATGGCAAGTGATGGGGAGCATTTTCTCATGTGCATGTTGGCCATGTCTATGTCTTCCTCTGTGAGATTTCTCTTTATGTCTTTTGCCCATTTCATGATTGGATTGTTTGTTTCTTTGGTGTTGAGTTTAATAAGTTCTTTATAGATCTTGGAAACTAGTCTTTTATCTGATACGTCATTGGCAAATATCTTCTCCCATTCTGTAGGTTGTCTTTTAGTTTTGTTGACTGTATCCTTTGCTGTGCAAAAGCTTCTTATCTTGATGAAGTCCCAATAGTTCATTTTTGCTTTTGTTTCTTTTGCCTTCATGGATGTATCTTGCAAGAAGTTACTGTGGCCGAGTTCAAAAAGGGTGTTGCCTATGTTCTCCTCTAGGATTTTGATGGAATCTTGTCTCACATTTAGATCTTTCATCCATTTTGAGCTTATCTTTGTGTATGGTGAAAGAGAGTGGTCTAGTTTCATTCTTCTGCATGTGGATGTCCAATTTTCCCAGCACCATTTATTGAAGAGACTGTCTTTCTTCCAATGGATAGTCGTTCCTCCTTTATTGAATATTAGTTGACCATAAAGTTCAGGGTCCACTTCTGGGTTCTCTATTCTGTTCCATTGATCTATGTGTCTGTTTTTGTGCCAGTACCACACTGTCTTGATGACCACAGCTTTATAGTACAACCTGAAATCTGGCATTGTGATGCCCCCAGATATGGTTTTCTTTTTTAAAATTTCCCTGGGTATTTGGGGTCTTTTCTGATTCCATTGCACTGTTGGGGATTTACCCCAAAGATACAGATGCAATGAAACACCGGGACACCTGCACCCCGATGTTTATAGCAGCAATGGCCACAATAGCCAAACTGTGGAAGGAGCCTCGGTGTCCATCAAAAGATGAATGGATAAAGAAGATGTGGTTTATGTATACAATGGAATATTACTCAGCCATGAGAAATGACAAATACCCACCATTTGCTTCAATGTGGATGGAACTGGAGGGTATTATGCTGAGTGAAGTAAGTCAATCAGAGAAGGACAAACATTATATGTTCTCATTCATTTGGGGAATATAAATAATAGTGAAAGAATATAAGGGAAGGGAGAAGAAATGTGTGAGAAATATCAGAAAGGGAGACAGAACATAAAGACTCCTAACTCTGGGAAGCGAACTAGGGGTGGTAGAAGGGGAGGAGGATGGGGGGTAGGAGTGAATGGGTGATGGGCACTGGGGGTTATTCTGTATGTTGGTAAATTGAACACCAACAAAAAATAAATTTAAAAAATTAAAAATTAAAAAATAAAAAATTTAAAAAAAGAAAAAAAGAAAAAAACATAAAGAAAAAAGATCACCACATCAAAAGAAAAACAAAAAGCCGTTAATACCACTTGTTTCTCAGGCGTGAGACTTTTTTTGAGTGGGGGAAGGAAACTTTTAATTTATTTTTCTTTTTCTTTGATGAGTGGATTATTTTTTACCTAAAGGCATATATTAATTCTATAATTAATAAACTACTAGGTTAATGAAATACATTAAAATTTTATGTATGCTGACCTCATCGCCTCATTTATTTGCCACAATGAAACCTAAATGAGTCAGGGCTGGTCCTAATAAACCCTCAAAGGATAAAGATTCAGCAGTAGAGAATATTAAAACTTTGTCAATACCAGAACCTTTCCCAGTAGTGGCCTCTTCCAGTCCTGAGGGCAATGTACGGTTAGTTTACAAAATCTTAAACTATACTAATATCCCAGTGCTTGTGGCACCTAAATGAAGCACACATTTTTTAACTGACTAAAGAGACTTTAATGAAGACTGTTGGTTTCCATATTGCAATGTCTCCTTCCATTTCTGGTCTTCTCACAAATATGCCTTCTATAATCTTCAAGAAAACTCAAGTAACCATGGATTATAAAGGGTTTTGATGGTTATCTTTCTCAAAGCCTCCCTCACTTCCTCTTACATTTCATAAAATCATTGCATTCTGTACTCCTCTTTGCTACATTATTTTATGTACCAAATAGAAAGCTAGGATAGGTAAACCAACCAGAACACAAGCACAATCTGTGCCAAAGCTGAGTAGCATTTAGCCTTAGAGAAGAAATGATCCACCTCTGGCACCCACATAGAGAGAAGAATGGGTAGTACAATGTAAATGAAGACATAATTCTATTCCTCTGGGTTCCAAAATCTTCTACTTGAAAAAAATATACTTTAGTATGACTAATATTATGTCACTGGAGCATTTATATAGAATACAACTCCTTTAATACTCACAAAAAGGATCCATATGTTTCTTTAGAATATAGGTTTAGTATCCTCAGCACCTAAAAACAATGTGTGGTGTCTTTTTTACTCCAAAGAGAGTTCTCAGACTAAACCTGTTACAAGGCACCAGCTTCCCTAAGGATTAAGGACTACTTTTTTAGGTCACATCATGCATTAGATGGGTAAGCATTGGATTATTAACTATCAGACATACTGATGAACATGCAGAGGGATTTGTGTCATTTGAAGGATTAACCCATTTCGTTAATGTTACATGAACAACCAGTACTAAAAGTGCATCTCATTATGTATGTCACCAAATTAATTTTTCATTCTGTTTGTTAAGAACATCTGCATTCTGGCACCAGAGATGGAGAGGTTATAACCCTTGGGTATATCTTGCTTAATTGAAAATTTGTAATAACAGTTGAATGTGTCATATTTTGGATTTTAAGATGTGACACCTGCAAAAATGATAGTTTTATAGACTTCAGGAATGGATGCAGTATTCAAGTATTCAACATCAGGACCAAGTTTACTCAACTTTACCTGCTTATGCTGTGTGAGTGGCTTAAATCCAGTGTTGGTATATTACTAAGCTTAGTATATGGTACTGTGAATCTAATTATTCTCTTTCCAAATCAAGACCCAAGTCCTTCCCACCTTTCCTTCCTCAATTTTTCCTACATCATCAGATGCCCAGGACTTAAAATAGCCTAGAGCACTTCCTATTAGGAAATCAAATCAAGCTACCTAGCTGATACATACTAACAGCCTGTTAATTCTATTCACTATAGAATCCCAAATACCATACAGATTAGATTCCAAATATTTTGAAATTGAGAAGATGAGACATGAGACACAAAGACATGTGGTAAGGACCGCATAGAACACAAAACTTCAGCTGAGAGATCTGAGTTTTCAAGATCAGCCCAGGTTAAAGGGTGATCTTGGGTTAAAAAAAGATAACTTATAGTCCAGTGATCCACAGAGTGTGCTAAGCTGCCCTCCTATCCACGACTCCTAGTTTGGATGGCCTCCGCCTCCAAATTTGGCTTGCAATCTAGTAACATTGGGGTTTAGATGATTACATTGGGATTTAAAATATCTGGTCTCAAGGCATGTTCCATAATTATCATAAACATCTCCTTCTAAAAGGAGATGACCCTACCACGGCGTGGGGTCATGACCAACGTTTCCCTTCTCCTAGCCCTGATATTGTGTGATCCCCTTTTCAGTGTCTTTTAAATGCTAGCTATGTTGTAATCAAACTCTTTTTCTGGTTTTACTTGAGAATACTATTCTAGGAGAGAATATGAATGGTGAAGGCAGTCTGCTTTGGGAACAATGCCAAACATCATAAGCTTAAGGATACAGTGAATACCTTTCATTCTAAGTAGAAGCTTCAACTTATTACTCAATATCAACAGCACCCTACTTTTCATACTGCTACCAAAACTCCATTCCTTAATGCCTCATAACTAATTGGGCTGATCCTCAAATAAACCCCTGTTATTTGATCTTAGTACTTGCTTCTGAAGTTGTCAGAATTGGATCTGTAGACATTCTTGAAACTCCATATGAAAGGAAACCACAACAAAATGCAATAATCATGCATGTTTAAGACACTTAGTTTCCTTCTGTTTTCTCTAAAATGACCCACACTGAGAAAATTGCTTAACATGAGCAAGGTAAGCCCCATTTTATAAGCCACTAATGGAGAAGCTGCAGCAACTAATTAGCTCCAACCAGTACAAGTCAAACTGTTATTAACAAAATCTGAAAGTTAAATAGAGGTTCATTACTCCCCCAGTCATTGGTTCCCCCTCCCTGGGGAGTGTTTAACTTGCAGCAATGGTTTTGGCTTGCTTGATTAAATCTCATTATGACAAAGGAAAAAGCACTTGTGCCCAAGTCTGAAGGAACCCAGAGGTATGCCAAGCCATCCATTAGGCTGTGCAGAAAAGGAGTCAGTCAGAAATCCACATGGCAGACACTTCTCTTCCAATTCAATCTGGAGCATAGTGAGAAATACCATTCTAAGGCTTATGTTTTCCCTGATGAGTTCCTTTTAGACTTCATTGAAAAATGGTTTATCTGTATCTTTCATTTCAAGAGCATTGCTAAATAGTTTTGTGTTACCTTCTACTCTTCTAAGGATCCTGCAAGGGAACAAGAGAACACTGCATAGTGGACATGCATGTGGGACATGCAATGTTGGGCAGAGGTAGTATGTAAAGAAAGAACTGAAATAGTGTGTATAGTCAGTTCTCCAAAGAAAGCAAAGGCCAAGCAGGAATATAGCTTATTCTTTTTAAAAAGATTTTATTTATTTATTCATGAGACACACAGAAAGAGAGAGGCAGAGACACAGGCAAAGAGAGAAGCAGGCTCTATCCAGGGAGCCCAATGCAGGACTCGATCCAGGGAGTCCAGGATCATGCCCTGAGCTGAAGGCAGATGCACTTACCCATGGAACCATCCAGGCAGGCATCCCGGCATATAGCTTAATAATCAAAGACAAGACTGGCAAGCAGAAATAGCCTTGTAAGGTCAACCCATCACCTGCCATTAACCCCTGGCCTAACTAACTCTATTTGTTATACTCAGTGATGAAAGATAGGCTATTAGTGAATAGAACCTCTGTATAGGTGCATAGTCATCTATACAGTTCATCTTCTGCCTTCAAATCAGAGGAATGTGTTGATATAGTTAATAAAACCTTGTATACATATGAAGTTTATTTGATCTCTGTCAATTGGATGAAATAGGATTTATAATCTGTGGTTTATTATATTTTATTGGCCTATTTTTAATTTAAATATTCAAATCTTTAAGGGTAATGTATACTTTACAAGAGAACAAATATCTCAGCTTCTAAATTTGATGTCAAGAGAATAGCATTTTAATTTTGGCTCTTTCTTCCAAACTTTGGTGAAGTCACTCATGACTGGCATAAGCATCACCCCATCTGTAATCCAAACTATGCATCTCTCTATGGAGTAAAAGGTAAACAGGTGTCTTTGCTGGAGGCCTTTTCAGAATTTTAAATTATGTTAAAATAAGATTTAAAATACAATCTTCATAGAGATTATTCAAAAAGTAATATATAACATGTTGCAAGATTTATTTATTTTTTTTAATCCACAAGGCTGTTTTTCATAGTATACAGAAAGTCCATAGGACAATTTAGGAAATGTTTGATTAACTCAGGGTTTCTCAATCTTGACACTATTGACATTTTCAGTCAGGTAATTCTTTGTTGTGGGCAATATGCTTCACATTGTAGAATATATAGTACCAACTCTGGCCTCTAACTACTAAATGTCGGCTAGCACACCTCCTGTCCCCAATCATGACACTAAAAACTATCTCCAGACAATTTCCAATTTCCCCCATATGCAGAGAACTTTTGGAGAAATCAAACCTCAGGTACCATTCTAGCTGGCAAGTTCTTTAGTTACCTGTTCAGAAAATATGCCCTACAGATCACTGAGAGGCAACATAGGGTAATCATTAATGAGAGAGATCTAAAGGTAAGCCTTTGGGGTTCCAATCCAGGGTCTACCACCTGTATTAAATACTACAGTATCTAACACCTGGGAACTTTAGTTTCTGCATCTGCAAAATGGCAGTAATAATAGCATTTATATAGTTGTTATGAGGCTTAAATGAAATTATGCTTGAGAATCATTTAGTACAATGCCTGGTACACAGTAAAGGACTTGACAATTAGCTCTAATTTTCTCTCTAGAATTCATTCTCTATTAACTTTAATTCATGCAGTTGTTAATTATTTCTAAAAGTCACTTATATTTTTAGAAGCAGGTTACATCTCAGATAACTTCCTTTTCCTTCCTTCCTTCCTTTTTAATTCTCCATGGTAGGTATTTCTAATTTCCATCTTTCACATTACATTCCCAAATTCCTTTACCCTCACCTGGCACACCAATTGTTGAGGGTCTTAAATGTCTTGCACAGCTCAAACTGTCATGCCTGAAGAATGAGTCCTTGTATGGAGTTTCTGAAGTGTCCTAAGAAACCACTCCCCTGCCCCCAGGCTTTCTTGTTCAGATATACTTCTCCTGCCTCTCACTATACTGCAGCAAATCTATTTCCCCTTAATAATAAGAATCATTCAGTCCAGTTAATTTGGTAACTGCTTTCATATTTACTAGTCTACATGAATTGGTTCAATGAAATACCACAGATGCAATCTTTCTCTACATTGGCATGAAGTCTGCCCACTGTAGTTTGGAGTTCTTGATGTCTAATCCTGACAAGCACTTGCTTCCCCAAGGTGCAGCTGTTAATTTCCCAACATTGGTTCTTAAGGTTCAAGGGTACTGAAGATGAGTAATTCTGCAGCAGTAGCATTTTCTGGCCCCATAGAATCTTTTTTTGCCCTCCACTATTATCACTCCCAGGCAAGAGCCAATGTGTTTCAGCAATATAGGTGCAGGGGATGCCTGAGTTATTACTGCCAAAATTATATCCCAAATCCTGATTTTATCCATAAACATCTCCAATGTTTTGCGTGCATAGTGTTGTTCTGACATATTTATGCTTTCTTCTACTACATTCCTGTTCACTTTTTTCTATAATTATTCATTCTTATGTTTATGAAAGAAATGTGGTTTTTGTTACTAGTATTATAACTAATTCCATTTTGAACACTCATATAGCTACTAATACTAAGAAAACATTACCTCACTTAATCATTTTAATAATTCTGAAGATAATAATTGATATCTTTTATACATAAGGACACTAATGTAAAAAGTAAGTATCTAGCACAGCATCAAACAGGATTAGTAATGGAACCCAGAGCTCAGATTTAAACCCCATCTGTCTGGTTCCTGAGGGAGTTCCTGACCCCTTGGACAGAAAGTAGGAATGGAGATTCAAGTTTTTCTCAAACTTGTCAAAGCTTTTGATACAAATGCCCCATTCCTCAGTAACCTTACATATTTTCTTATCTTCATATGGATCACAGGGAAATTAGATTTCTCTATTCTTACATCTCTCCCTTTGCTTAGATGTCATGAAGTGGAAGCCTAAAAAATATAGTAGTGACCCAAAATAAGATGGTTTAAATCCTGTTTCCCTCAATAGAGAGAAATAATTTTTCTTGATTTTTACCTCCTTTAGTCAACAGCAACTTAAATTCCATATTTTCCCTCTCTCAGAAATTTGGCAAGACAAATACTTTAAATGGAGCTGTCTCTATGTATCCAAACAATGAAGAAATGATCGATTTCTGATTTGTCTCTGATAACACTACTTTTGGTCAATTATTGAACATCCCAGGAGTGCTCAGGGTTCTTTTAAGTATATGTCCTGACACTACCATGTGACTCGACCAATTAATTACTCCTGAGGTCTTCGGTGTGCTCTTTGTTTGGTGAATGGCTCAGTAGTTCTATGGCTGGTATTCATAACAGATCTCCTTCCACAGGCATATAGTCTGGCTTTCTGCATTTCATGGTCAATTTGCATACAGCTAAAGAAATGTTCCCCCAGCTATCACTGATCAGTTGGAGAACAGATATATCAAATACTATAGCTATCCTAGAGGAAAAACAGATGTAAATCAGTTAAAATGTTTGTCTAGAAGTCTACAGTTTATTACTAAGTGATGATCCCTTTACATTTTTACTTTGCACTGAGATGCATAAAATAATTCCAGATGACACAATGACAAAATAGAGTGTTCCCCCACTGGAACCTTTAACCTCTCTGAGACTGTGATTCAGATTTGTTTTGCATTTGAGATTAGCATTGAAGAACCCCCCAAATTTAGGAAGAAGCTATTCGTAAAACTACAGTTTTATTCAAGTGGCACAATCCGTATTGCCTAACAGAGATTGTCTCACCTAAAGCAAAATCAGAGATGACTAACTATCTCCATTAATTCTGACAGTTCATCATGAGGGCTGCTCCTACTAATAAGATCTCCTATTCATAATTTCTACCTGCCACAAACCTATTTTAGATTTTTATGAGAAAACACATGGTAAATTTGTTTTGGTTTGGAAACCACAGTCAAGCTAAATTGTTTATATAGAGTTTATTTTTTCATTTGTTCTTTTATTTGATCATTGATTGAAGAAATTGATTGAATGTTTCCTTTATGATTAATAAAGATGTATACTGCTAGACACCTGCATGTTGACTTTGAATGGTATCCTAATGAAAGATTAATCCTGATGTTAGGGGGGTTGGTCTGCCCCTCTCCAAACCATTTTCCACATCACAGAGTAATTTAAAAATATTAAACACATAAAAATTTTAAACCTCATTTTGTTATATTCTCTCCTTGCATCAATCTCCTGCCTTCCTATTGGCCCCCTACTTCTCCTTAAACACAAGATCTCCCTCATGTCCCTTGGGACCTTTGTGTTTGTTATCTGCTCACCCTGGAACCCCATTACCTTAGTGTTTTGTAGACCTGAGAGCTTCCTTCTCAGGCAGGACTATCCAGACCACCCAGTATAAGAAGGGTACCATCTGATAGTAGCTATCAAAATTCCATGTATAGATCATTATAGCACTTTTCATGAGTACCTATTTTATCGGTTATGAACCTACCTACTGGTCTATTGTTTATCCTAGCCACCATGCCCCATGCTTTCATGCATGCACAATTTCATGCATGCACAATAAAATTTAACTTTATTGGCCAGGGAACTCATTTTGCCTTGAGGAGACAAAGCAGGCTTATGTTTAACAACTCCAGAGGCTTCACCTGAGACAATGAATGTCTCTCCTGTCCTTATGAGCATTTTTTTCCACACAGCTAAGTGACTTGCTCAGTCTCTCCTCTCCCTTTTTTCCCTACTGGCTCTCTCTTCTCTATCCCTCTAAAAACAAAGAAAAGACAAAACCAAGCCAAAGTACTTTCATTTTTGTAAGCAAAGCTATTCAGTTCAGTTCTCTATAGCATCCACCTCAAACTTAGTTCAAGGCCTCCTGTTATATTCCCAAAGACTTCATTTAAACTTTGAAAGTATATTTTTGGAGTTCGCAGAGTGCAGTTTTCCTCCTCAGTCTCTGTCACAATGTGGGAGGAAGAGTTTCATACTTCCTGGTTTGCTACCATGAATGTCACATTTCTATTACAAGATTAGTCCTTTATTTCTAATCATTTTTACTCATTGGATATGCAATCTGTACTGGATTTGAGCAGTTTTAAATTTACTTTAAAATTACTTCCTTGAGGAAAAATAAGTATTATGGTTCTTATTGCTAGAATAGCATTACATGAAAGACAAGGAGAGAGAGGCAGAGACACAGGCAGAGAGAGAAGCAGGCTCCAACGCAGGGAGTCTGATATGGGACTCGATCCTGGAGCTCTGGGATCACCCCCTGAGCTGAAGGCAGATGCTCAACCACTGAGCCACCCAGGTGTCCCTGATGACTTGATTCTTAATCTGCTTAAAAAGATGAACACTTTGGGGTGGCTCAGTTAAGTGTCTCTGCCTCTTGATTTCAGCTCAGGTCTTGATCTCAGGGTCATGAGTTCAAGGCCCATGTGGAACCCACTTAAAAAAAAAAAAAGATGAGCACTTTCAAAGTGTTAGGTATTTCTACAGGTGAGACTAGGGAAATTTCCTAAATGTCCTAAGAATAGGAAGGAGGTAGGAAAGAGTTTGTATGTGTGAGTTACTGGTATTGGTAGATTTAGCTTCTACCCACCTCCCACCTCCAGCAAAGCCATCATTTCAGTGGTTTCATGTCTTCACTGAGCAACCAGCTATCACAGCTAAATTCATTTGGTCTCTTCCTCACCCCACTTGCCTAAGGTATTAATAAGCCAGTCATTTAACACGGTCACTAACCACTGATTATTTATCCTCATTCTTATGTCTATAAAGAGTTCAAGTTTCTGACTAATCAGGAATCTGCTGATTAATTAAAAGTTAAAATGGCAGCAGAGTGAGTAGGCAGGGAGAATCTTTGCTCCAAATGATCTTAAATGTCTCCAACCAATGGAGCATCACAGCCCTATGATGAGTGGCCTTTGTTAACAAGCCCACCTTTAGCATGTCCATGTCTCCCTGGACAGACCAACTTGTTTCTAATCAGGCAGTATTGATCTTCTCCACAATTATTTGTCAAACCAACATTTACAGCAAATGTTCAGACTCTGAAGATAACATACCTCATTTTGCTATATCATCTTAATTGAATGTCAGGTTTAAGGAATGCCATCTTCAGCAGGAAATAAAAGCCCATGATAACGGTTGATGAAAAATTTCTCCCTGTTAATTCTTCCTATTTCCTGGACATTCTGTACACCACTACTTCTGTCTAGTTTTGCTATTTAATTGCAAACCTTGGCAGAGACTACCATAGTTCTCCATTCATGTAAAGCACAAAGAAGTCACTGATAACATAAAACAAACTTATATTGGTCTACATAGAACCATGGCATGTATCTTGATCATTTGAAAACATCTGCCTAAAAACAGCTTAAAGTTCTAGAGAAATAAAGTCTATCTACCACTTGGAGCTTTATAATCTAAATCACTAATCATCTAATTAGATCTTCCTGAACTAATATAATTTGAGTCAACAGAGTAAATACTTAATTTCTTATATACTTCTGTGCTAAGCCCATGAAACTAATTCATTAAGAAATATTCAAAGCAAATGCTGATTTCTTTTTCCAATCTTTTGTAGCACAGTACCAATGATTCTTTTTTTGCTTATAATAGTTACTTTATAAATTGCTTTTAAAATTAAATGTATATTATGTCGGAGAATAAGATAATTTGAATGTGCTTATTAAACACATAGACTCTTACAGGGTAAACCAGATAAAATACAAATTATGTTTTCTCCCTTAAAGTAAGATTATGATGTATCATATAGATGAAAGCTTTAAAGGTATAAAAATTATGATTAATAAAGTGGAATTCTAAGATAATGCCCTTAAAAGAAATTAGAAGATGTTTACTTTTCCTCTCAGCACTGATGTGTTAATTGTGTTTATTGACGTATAGTTGACATATAATATTGTATTAGCTTTATATATACAACATAATGATTTGATACATGCATCTATTGTGAAGTGATTATCACATACAGTTACAATTTCTTTCTTGTGATGAGAATTTTTAAGATCTCTCAGCATCTTTCAAAAATACAATACAGTATTGCTAACTTTAGTCACCACGCTATATATTTCCTCTCCAGGACTTATTTATCTTATAACTGGAAGTTTGTACCTTTTCATCTTTTTTTACCCATTTCCCTTTTACTGTTTTTTAGTACTTAATTCAGCTATATATAAAATGTTCTGAATTTTGACATTTCTAGGATGTTTCTCCAGTTAATTATAGGCAATAATAAAAAGTGTTTTTTGTATTTGCAAATTGTTATCATTTATTTTTTCAACTGATATTCGAGTTATTATTCCTTACTGACTACAGTCTAGCTTGCAAGAGGCCAACCCCTAAAAAGATTGCAACAACACATCCCCATGCATAGCCTAGAGACACAAACCACCAAAGCCAGCAGTCTTCTGGCCACCTCTGGGCAACTCAGCTACTTTGGTTAATAATCCTTGAATAATAAATTGATTTTAAATGACATGAACACCAAACCCATTCACTTGGTTTCATTCTCCTACAGCAAATACTGACCATCTCATTAATAGTTAAAAACTACAGCTGCTAATGCTTGGGAACAAGATGGCTAATTTACATATCTTGGATTCTAGCAAGGGTTCTCTAGCACGTCTCACCAAATCCGTAGAGGGTTAGGTTTTCTCCCAGGCAGGTAAAGGGCAAAAAGACATCTACAGCTCCAACACGAATATTAATAAAGTTGTAAAGTAGCAGGTAATTGAACCATATCAATTATTTATCTAATTATGAGGTTAGTAGTCATCTAAAATTACTCAGCAAGCAACTCCAGAGACGATGAGGTACTAATATACAAAGTGCTACCCAAAATCATCAGGCCTGCAAAACTCCATCTGACAATGCTTCAACATTAATTAACTTTAAGATTTGAAGGATGAGTAGACAAATGAGGATACGGTAAAAAAATTTCTACATAGAAAACATTGGGTCTTTGAATGCTGGAGGTAAGAGCAAGCACAATGTTTTTGATGAAACGATTCCTTATCTTCTCAGGTTATCATTTGGGACAACTGTAGGTAACCTAATTCCATGTTCACACTCTATCCCTAGAATCTGTGACTATGTTGCCCTACAGGGCAAAAGTGCAAATGTGATTAAGTTAAGGATGTTGAGCTGTATAATACAGGATAATACAGGTGGGCATAATGTACTCAGGTGACATGAGAACAAGATGGGGAGGTCACAAAGAAGATGTGATGACAAAAGTAGAGGCCAGTGAAAGAGAGAGAGAAAAATAGAGACAGAGATTTCAAAATGCTAGGATACTGTCTTTGAAGATAGGAGGGACTACAAGCCAAGAAGATGCTGAAAACATTTAAAAACTGGAAAAGCGAAGGTAGTGGATTCTCCCCAAGAACCTGCAGAAGTTACACAGCCCTGTGGATCCATTAGATTTCTCACCTCCAGAACAGTAAGGCAATATTCTAATTTTGTAATAATTGTTACAGCAGCAATAGGAAACTAATACATTCACCAATCTCTTCCCAGAATAAATTCATCAGTACCTTAAATTCTCTCATTTCTATTCCAAGGCACTAGGGATGATAAGCTAATTCAATAGCACAATAGTTGTACTATTTCCTATTTACCTTTAAGAGAAAATTGTTTAAATACATAGAGTTTTGAAATTTCTCCCATGAAAACATGAAGTAAACTGATTAGATAAGCAACATAGTGGGTTATCCAGTTGCCCTCTTAGATTCACAAGAATGCAAAGCATAAAATAAAATCATGGCTATGGAAGAGTCCCATCCATAGAAAAGATAATTCTTTAAGACCTATAGTAACCTATAGCAGAGAAAAGTTTATGAAGAACATTGTAAAACTTAAATATCTGAATAAAAAGATCTATCTGGGGAGAGGGAATGGAGCCCTCAGAGGAATCATGCATATACTACCTAAATCAGGAAGCTGGGGCTGAAGGAAGCAGGAATTTGGGAATTATCAATTGAACTACAGCCTTCAGTCTTGAGTCCTAGGATTCAGTGGTTGAAGATTTAGTCCTAATGTACCCTTTGCCCTAACCACACCTTGGGTGAAGAGCATAATGATAGTTGTTTGGCATACTCAGGAAAGTTCAAGAGCTGATTCACTTCCACTTCTAAAAGTAAGCATAACAATAGCCAAACTGTGGAAGGAGCCTCGGTGTCCATCGAAAGATGAATGGATAAAGAAGATGTGGTCTATGTATACAATGGAATATTACTCAGCCATTAGAAACGACAAATACCCACCATTTGCTTCAACGTGGATGGAACTGGAGGGTATTATGCTGAGTGAAGTAAGTCAATCGGAGAAGGACAAACATTATATGTTCTCATTCATTTGGGGAATATAAATAACAGTGAAAGGGAATAGAAGGGAAGGGAGAAGAAATGTGTAGGAAATATCAGAAAGGGAGACAGAACATGAAGACTCCTAACTCTGGGAAACGAACTAGGGGTGGTGGAAGGGGAGGAGGGTGGGGAGTGGGGGTGAATGGGTGATGGGCACTGAGGGGGGCACTTGACAGGATGAGCACTGGGTGTTATTCTGTATGTTGGTAAATTGAACACCAATAAAAAATAAATTTATTAAAAAAATAATAAAAGTAAGCATAGTCTTTTGCCTCCAATTCCTCCAGAATGTTTTTTTTTTTTTAAGATTTTATTTGTTTATTCATGAGAGACACACACACACAGAGGCAGAGACATCGGTAGAGGGAGAAGCAGGCTCCATGCAGGAAGCCCAATGTGGAACTCAATCCCAGGACCCTGGGATCATGCCCTTAAATGCAGATGCTCAATCACTGAGCCACCTAAGTGCCCCAGAATGTGTTCTTTAATGGAAATAAAAATGACTCCAGTCTGCTTTTACTGTACCACAAAAAGTCCAGGATCTATCCCAATATTTCAGAAGATACTTAGAAATGGGGAAACATTTATTTCCTCAACTCTTACTCCACAGGCCCTCTGAAGGGCACTTCAACCCAACACAATCCTTCCATCTATATTCCTTAAAGCACTAGCGACACAAGCCCATTTTTTTTGTAATGTACTTTTCCAAAGATTTGGGTATGACTAAAGAGTTCTAAAGCACAGCAAGGAACAGTGAACAACTTACTATTAAATGTCAGGCATAAGTCTCTGGAATTTCCTAGTTATCCAGGCAGACTGAGGGCCCTTTTTTCCCAAGCCCTTTCTTTCTTTCCTGACCTTCTTTTTCAGTTTTCCAGAAAACAACTCCAGCTCCTGTTAATCTGCTACACAGACCGACTCACTTCCTTTTGTTGTCATTTCTCCTACCAAGAGAAACCTGGTTGCTTGGCAAAATGTCTGTGAAGGTGTTTTCCAAACAAAAGAGCAGTGTGCTCCTATGAATCCCAGCTCCTCTTGGGGCCACAGGTGCAGACCATAGGCAGCTTCTGAAATAGTGACTTAGTCTCCTGGCACACGGGGAGACAATCTCTGGCCCAGCAGTGATTCGCTGGTCAGGCAGCCTCCAGCTGTAGCTTATTTCCTCAACTCAGTGAGCACCTGGAACTCATATTTATAAAAAAAGAAAAGGAAAAAGAAAAAAAAAGCTTAGTTGGTGTGAGCATCTGTCTCTTCACTGGGGCCTAGGAGGCTGGATAGGAACTCACAAAACTTCTGATGGAAACATGCTTAATCCAAATTTTGGACAAATAGTCCCATCTGAGAAAAACTTCCAGACACATGAAAACACTTGACAATTTCAAAGAAATTGAAGGCAACCAATATGAAAGAAGGAGTCAAATGCCATTTCTTCACAGAGTTAAAATGGAAGCAAAGTTATTCTTTTTTTTTAAAGATTTATTTATTTATTTATTTATTTATTTATTTATTTATTTATTTATTCACGAGAGACACACAGAGAGAGGCAGAGACATAGGCAGAGATGGAAGCAGGCTCTCTGTGGGGAGCCTGATCTGGGACTCCATCCCAGAACCCCAGGATGATGTCCTGAGCCAAAGGCAGATGCTCAACGGCTGAGCCACCCAGGTATCCCAGGAAGCAAAGTTATTCTACCAAAAAAGTTTAGGAACACCTGGGTGGTTCAGTGGTTGAGTGTCTGCCTTTGGCTCAGATAGTAGATCCCGAGGTCCTAGGATGGAGTCCCACATCAGGTTCCCTGCAGGGAGTCAGCTTCTCCCTCTACGTCTCTGCCTCTCTCTGTGTGTCTCTTGTGAATAAATAAATAAAATCTTTTTTAAAAAATTTACAAATTATCTAATTCCTATTTGCAAAGATATTCAAGGGGATATTGTATGTATGCAGCTAAAGGAATTACATATGGAAATGTAGGAACTACTCTGATAATCAAATTTTTCCTTGATACCTGTAAATGCTAGAAGTTAATGGGACTTCCAATAATTGCTGAAGAGGAAAAATGTTTGTACCCAATAATTCTATATTTAACCAAATTTTCACTTGTACTCACTGAGAACTAAAAAAAATGATCAAACATAAAAAAATTAAAAAGAACAGTAAAAAATTCAAATAAATTGAGAAAAGAAACAAAATGATGAATATGGTACTGACGAAATACATAGTCATGAGCATGGAAACCAGTAAAAACAAATAGACTAGCCCAGCAATTCTCAATTCTGGCTACACATTTTAAATTGCCTTATAGCATTAAAACATTAACAAATGCATACATTCATAAAAGTATTCACAGGTTATCGCATTCCTGCTCTTCGTGGGTTTCAGACATGAGAACTTCATAGAGTGTTCTCATTGATTCTGATATATAGGATTGATTACCCTAGTTTAAGTAATTTGGTGAGGGGTGTTGGGGTAGAGACTGCTTATGGACATGGGGAATGGAGATAGGAGTGAGCTGGAGAACATATTTTTTTAAATGCTGTAGTATGTTTCATTCATTTTTTAGTTTAAAAGCATCTTTGGAAATCTACACTTTGCCAGGCTTTTTGATAAGTGATGGGGAGGGGGTTAAATAATCATTGAAATAGGCCCAATCCCAGAATTCAAGGAATATAGAGTCTAGGGACAGAGATTGATAAGAAAACACATGGACACAGTACACTCTGTTGAGGGATGTGAGAAAACCACATAGGAAGTGCTGAGTGGGCTCCCAGGAGTACCTCCAGGGAGGTCCCTCCCCAGAGAAGCTGATACCTAACCTAAAACCTAATCTGCTTTTTACTCAAAAACAATGCTTTCAGGCACAATTTATGATATCTTTTTCTCTTATTCTAGTTCACTATCCTTGCCTTCTGCTTCATACCTGATTCGAGCCAATAGATTAGATAGAAAGGAATAAATCTGTAGGGACAGGCCTGTTGTTTGGGAAAAAGTGAGTCTGAGGGTTGATACAACAGACAGAGCCAATAGGGAAAGTCAAAGTAGATCCCAAAAGCACTATAGTCTTGGGACATTTTAAGAAGGAAAAATCACCTTGCATATCTCAGTGTTTCTCAAAGGCTGTATGAGAGTTCATCATATCTATATTTAATAGAGGGCTAACTATTGTGTCAAATTTTTAAGTGTATAGGAAAATATAATCTTGGTTTTAAGGGTAAATTTCCTGTGAGGTGTTTGAGAAAGAGGAAATTGTTTCCTTCAGCCGCTGAATTGTGTCCCTGGGCTAATAATCATCTTGTTGTGTGCTTCTGAACTCTTGCTTTTCCCAGTTTCCTTGGGGTTACTAATATTGATACCACCTAAAGCTTCCATACTACACTCTTCCTCTACAAGATAGTGGTCTTTCCTCACTGACTTCAAAGTTAAGCAGGAAGAATATGGGGCCAGACTGTATGCTCTTTAAGTGCCCAGTGTTTAATTCCCCACAATAAAATTACAGCTTTCTTTTTTTTTTTTTTTTAAATAAAATTACAGCTTTCTAAGGAAATATAGGTTTTACTGAGGAGCTTGGGTAACAAAAGGAATTTGCAATGTATTAAGGAATATTTCAGAGTAAAAACTGCATTTTGCATATAACTAACCTTCTAGTCCAAAGAGGGCAAGAAGTCAGCACAAAAAGGGTACCTTTCATTGTGGACATACTCCAGTTCCCGGCTTACTCCCCCATCTGGAGTCCATTACCTGCCTAGAGAGTGTCTCCTGTTCCCACCTTAACAATGAGAATCCCTCCTCCTTTTAGAAAAACCCAAGTTGTTTATCTGAGTGGGCTTATCTGACTTTAAAATCCATTCAATTCTCCCCTCACAGAGAAAATCTATATACCGATTTGCTTCAGTATGTTTTCCAAAGCACAAGTAATTTATACTATAATAACACCACAGCACATGTAGGAAAGGGGAGGATGGCTTGAGAACAAGCTAGGACAAACCTTGTGTTCAGCTCCTTTCTGGCCCCTGTGTTATCTCCCTATTAGTGTGAAGTGCAGATATGATTGCTCACTCGTCTTGATCATCCAAATGGTTAACTATTGAGTCAAACACAGATTCTACTTCCAAAGTCAAACCTTTCATTTTCTGAGACAAAAAAGTAAAAATCCACCTAGGGGAAGATAAAAGTTTTCTTAACTGCCACCAAGTCTGTTCAGTTACTCTAAACCATGGCAGAGGTGATACTTTACACAGGTGTGCAATTTGTACAAAGTAGGGCAGCTGTCCTCTGTTTGACACTGCTTGTACAGGGCACTTCTGTGCCTATTGACCCGTGAGGAATAACCTGTTACAAAAGCATCCTTGTTCCCTTCACCACTCTTCTCCAACAAGAAATGCCCAGTAGGAGCTTTAAAATGGAAATATTTACATTTTTTTCCAATTTACCTTCTGAGACAATTCAAAGTTTTAATTATAGCTTTCTTAATGACTCTCCATTGACTTTGCCCTGGCATCCAAGGTGTAATCAATTTAATCTAAGAGAGTAAAGTATGTGAGCTTTCTTATTCTTCTGACTAGAAAGACAAATACATGCATATTGCCCATCCTAGGATGTCTTAGCAATTATAAAGAAAGGATGAGATTTCATGGGGAGGAGAAAATTTTCAGAATCTTGGGAGAGGCCAAAGGCCATGAATTTTTAAGAGCTGAATATACCCTCTCTGAGGGGAATTATTTACATTTTGCCAATAAAACGGGCTACTAATCTCAACTTCAAAATCATGAGTGGCTAAATAATGGTCCTGTAAACACTATTAACTAATGATGTATAATAAAACCCTCTTGGGAAATGAGTTATTCCAAGAAGAGAAAATGTTGGAAACCCATCTTCAGCAGGTCTGTTTGTCCTTTTATCAAAGACTTTAGTTACCTCAGGCCTCAAAGGAGCAGATAAGTGTTCCTCTCACTGAGTTCTTCTCAGAGATGATCCCAGTAGCAAGGAAAAAAAAGAGACCAAGACTTATTAATTGTACACTCTACTAAATTAGATCTGGCTTAATATTATACTCTTAAAAGGTTAGTTGCACTGTAGCTTTACTGGAAAGCTCTTGGTTATAATCCTAATTATCATAGAATTCTGTTTTTATTAACCCATTAGCAGTGCCTTATCAAATTAATTTGACACATATGTATTTTACTCTTTAAAGGAAAAGAACTATAAAATAATCATATGAACCTTGTAGGAGTAAATACCCCAAATACATGGTCCAGAATTGAAAAAGAGTATTATGTGGGATCCATATGAAAGGCTGTTTTGGAATTTGGCAAAGGAACCATTCAGCTATAGCCTGAAGATAAAGAGATACAGGGGAAAATCAAAAGCTAACTGGTAGGGGAGAAGTATGCAAATAGGGCTGTGAGTTGGAGACAGCCTTATTAATTTTCAGAGGAACCTTGTATACAATATCATGAACAAAGAACACTCACATTACAGATTCTGTACAGATTCACTGAGGAATAGAAAAGAAAAAAGGGGGAAAAAAGAAAACAAAACAAAACCAAATCCAAATCCAGTACAGTTAAAGGAGTGTGTGTGTGTGTGTGTGTGTGTGTGTGTGTGTGTGTGCATATCGCACTTAAAACTAGCACATGCATTAAAGCTTGATGCTGTCTGGAGCATATACAATACCTATCACTAGAAATCTGTTTACAGTTTTCATTTTCTAACACAACATCTTTTTGCAAAGAACAGGCCTCTTGCATTATTTATATTCAGAAGACTTGTATAATAAGGTACAGGTACATTTCCATTACATTGCATGCATTTCTATAAAGGTACTCAGTAGCAAAACTGATGCGGAGACTAATGAATCTTGTGTGAAGAGGGTGGCTTGGTGACTCAGTTAGGCTGCATGCCATTTTTACATATCTCTACGTTATTTTTTTGCCCACTGTTACTTCCTAACATTTATTTAAAAAAAATAAGCATCCATGCCCTTCTTTAAAATTTTCCATCTTCTGAATGATTCTCAGAATTATTCAGCTGCAAGACACTTCACAAACTATCAGAAAAAAAAAATTTATAGACCTGAATCTATTCCCTTAAGATTTCCCCAAGTTTTGTCTTACAAAGCATTTATTTGATGAAACAACTATGTATTTGGTGTGTGTGTGTGTGTGTGTGTGTGTGTGTGTGTGTTTCATTCTTTATGTTGTATATTCTATGAGTTTGGACAAATGTATAATGACATGTATCCATCATTATGACATAATATAGAGTACTGCCCTAAAAAGCCTCTGTGCTTTAACTATTTATCACTCTCTTCCTTATCACCTACCACTGATCTTTTTAATGGAGACATTGTTTTGCCTTTTGCAGAGCATTTTATAGATGGAATCATATATATAATATGTAGCCTTTTCAGACTGGCTTCTTTCTCTTGGTAAGATGCTTTTAGGTTTCCTCCATATCTTTTCATTCCTTCATCATTCATATCTTTTAGAGCTAAATAATATTCCAATGTGTGGATGTACCAGTTTTTGATCCATTCACTTACTGAAAGACATCTTGGTTGTTTCCAAGTTTTGGCAATTATGGATAAAGCTGCTATAAACATCCTTGTGCAGGATTTGTGTGTACATCGCTTTTCAACTCATTTGGGTCAATACCAAGGAGCATGATGGCTAGATCTTACAGTAAGATTATGTTTACTTTTATAAGAAACCACCGAACTGTCTTCCAATATGGCTGTACCAGTTTTGATTACATTAGGTATAAGGTATAGGTTATTCATCAATTTCCTTTATCAGTTTGGGAAAATGTCTTGCTATTCCTATTTTGCTGAGAATTTTATCACAAATAGATGTTGAATTTTATCAAATGCTTTTCTGCCTCTACTTAATATGATCACATATTTTCTTTCTTACTCTATCAATATATTAAATGCATCAGTGGACCTTGGGTGCTAAACTGACATTGTATTTCTGAGATAAACACCAGAGCTGATCATGATCTATTATCCTTTTTATATACTGTTGGATATGATTTAATAAAAAATTTAAATCAATATTTATGAGGGATATTATACTCAAGTGTTTGCTGTGGTTATTATTATGTCTTTGTCTTGCATTGGTATCAGAATAATTCTGGTCTCATACACAAATTTGGGAATATTCTCACCCTTTCAGTTTTCTAGATCACTTTGTGTATAACTGATTTCATTTCTTCCTTAATTACTTGGTAGAATTTACAAGTGAAAACATCTGGGCCTAGAGTTTTCTTTACAGAAAGGTTTTAAGCATAAATTCAGTTTATTTAATAGATGATAGGTCTATTCAGATCATCTATTTTGTCTTTGAGTGAACTTTGATAGTTTATGTCTTTCAAAGAAGTTGTTCATTTCATCTAAGTTGCCAAATTTATTACCAAATTTGTTCATAATGTTCTATTATCCTCTCAATAGCTCTTAGGATATATAGTGACATCGACTGTCATTCCTGATATTGGTAATTTGTATCTACTCTCTTTTTCTTTATTAGCCTGTCTAAAGTTTTATCAAGTTTATTGATCTTCTGAAAGAACCAGACTTTGATTTAATTGTCTCTATTTTTAAAACATTTTTCAGTGAATTTAACTCTGTCTTTATTATTTCCTTTATTCTGCTTACTTTGGGTTTAATTTGCTCTTCTTATTTTGCTTCATAAATTAGAAACTGAGGTCATTGATTTAAGACCATGCATCTTTTCTAATAAATGCTTTTGTGCTATAAATTTCCCACTAAATTCTCCTTTAATGACATCCCACGATTTTTGATGTTGTGTTTTTCTTTCTTTCAGTTCAAAACATTTGTAATTTCCCTCTTCTCCTTTGGTTCCTGGATTATTTAGAACTATTTTCAAATACCTAGGGATTTTCTGGAGAGCTTTCTGTTATTGATTTCTAATTGAAATCCATTGTGGCACAAGAACATACTTTGTATGACTTGAATCCTTTTAAATTTATTGAGGTATTTTTATGGCCTGGAATGTGGTCTATTTTGGTAAATATTTCATGTGCTCTTGAAAATAATGTGTAGTCTGTTGTTGGTTGGAGTGTTCTATAAATGTCCATAGGTAAGTTGGTAGATATTGTTGTTTAAGTCTTGTATGTCCTTTATGATTTTTTTAAAAATATTTTATTTATTTATTTATGAGACAGAGAGAGAGAGAGAGAGAGAGACAGAGAGAGAGAGAGAGAGGCAGAGACACAGGCAAAAGGAGAAGCAGGCTCCATGCAGGGAGCCTGACGTGAGACTCGACCCCAGGTCTCCAGGATCAGGCCCTGGGCTGTAGGCAGCACTAAACCGCTAAGCCACCCAGGCTGCCCATCCTTTATGATTTTGTATCTACTAGTTCTGTCAGTTATGGAGAGAGAAGGTTATCAAAATGTCCGGCTCTAATTTGGTTTTATATCTTTCTCCTTGCACTTACACTAATTTTTGCCTCATGTATTTTGAATATGTTACTAATACATAAACTTTTAGGAATGTTATATCCCTTGGATGAATTGACTCCTTTATCAATATGAAATAACATTCTACATCTAAGATAATATTATTTTCTCTGAATTATACCTTGTCTGATATTAATATAGCCACTGAAGCTTTTTCTGATTCATGTGAGCAAAATATATCTTTTCTTTTCTATCACTTTTTGCCTAGCAGTGACTATTTTTTTTAACATACTCTATTTGCAATGCAGCATATAGGTGAGTCATATTTTTTTTAATAAAAAATGAGAACTGCTGCACTTGGGGTGTTTAGACCACTTATATATAATGTGATAATTCATGTAGTTAGGTTTATCTTTATCATCTTGGCATTTGTTTTTCGGTTTTTCTAATTTTTTCCCCATTTTTCCTTTTTCTGCTTTATTTTATATTAATATATTTTATTTTATTTTTTTAATTTATTTTTTATTGGTGTTCAATTTACTAACATACAGAATAACCCCCAGTGAGCGTCACCCATTCACTCCCACCCCCAGCCCTCCTCCCCTTCCATCACCCCTAGTTCGTTTCCCAGAGTTAGCAGTCTTTACGTCTGTCGCCCTTTCTGATATTTCCTACACATTTCTTCTCCCTTCCCTTATATTCCCTTTCACTATTATTTATATTCCCCAAATGAATGAGAACATATAATGTTTGTCCTTCTCCGACTGACTTACTTCACTCAGCATAATACCCTCCAGTTCCATCCACGTTGAAGCAAATGGTGGGTATTTGTCGTTTCTAATAGCTGAGTAATATTCCATTGTATACATAAACCACATCTTCTTTATCCATTCATCTTTCGTTGGACACCGAGGCTCCTTCCACAGTTTGGCTATTGTGGACATTGCTGCTATAAACATCGGGGTGCAGGTGTCCCGGCGTTTCATTGCATCTGAATCTTTGGGGTAAATCCCCAACAGTGCAATTGCTGGGGTCATAGGGCCGGTCTATTTTTAACTCTTTGAGGAACCTCCACACAGTTTTCCAGAGTGGCTGCACCAGTTCACATTCCCACCAACAGTGTAAGAGGGTTCCCTTTTCTCCACATCCTCTCCAACATTTGTGGTTTCCTGCCTTGTTAATTTGCCCCATTCTCACTGGTGTGAGGTGGTATCTCATTGTGGTTTTGATTTGTATTTCCCTGATGGCAAGTGATGCAGAGCATTTTCTCATGTGCGTGTTGGCCATGTCTATGTCTTCCTCTGTGAGATTTCTGTTCATGTCTTTTGCCTATTTCATGATTGGATTGTTTGTTTCATTGGTGTTGAGTTGAATAAGTTCTTTATAGATCTTGGAAACTAGCCCTTTATCTGATACATCATTGGCAAATATCTTCTCCCATTCTGTAGGTTGTCTTTTAGTTTTGTTGACTGTATCCTTTGCTGTGCAAAAGCTTCTTATCTTGATGAAGTCCCAATAGTTCATTTTTGCTTTTATTTCTTTTGCCTTCGTGGATGCATCTTGCAAGAAGTTACTGTGGCCGAGTTCAAAAAGGGTGTTGCCTGTGTTCTTCTCTAGGATTTTGATGGAATCTTGTCTCACATTTAGATCTTTCATCCATTTTGAGTTTATCTTTGTGTATGGTGAAAGAGAGTGGTCTAGTTTCATTCTTCTGCATGTGGATGTCCAATCTTCCCAGCACCATTTATTGAAGAGACTGTCTTTCTTCCAATGGATAGTCTTTCCTCCTTTATCGAATATTAGTTGCCCATAAAGTTCAGGGTCCACTTCTGGATTCTCTATTCTGTTCCACTGATCTATGTGTCTGTTTTTGTGCCAGTACCACACTGTCTTGATGACCACAGCTTTGTAGTACAACCTGAAATCTGGCATTGTGATGCCCCCAGATATGGTTTTCTTTTTTAAAATTCCCCTGGCCATTCGGGATCTTTTCTGATTCCACACAAATCTTAAAATAATTTGTTCTAACGCTCTGAAGAAAGTCCATGGTATTTTGATAGGGATTGCATTAAACGTGTATATTGCCCTGGGTAACATTGACATTTTCACAATATTAATTCTGCCAATCCATGAGCATGGAATATTTTTCCATCTCTTTGTGTCTTCCACAATTTCTTTCAGAAGTGTTCTATAGTTTTTAGGGTATAGATCCTTTACATCTTTGGTTAGGTTTATTCCTAGGTATCTTATGCTTTTGGGTGCAATTGAAAATGGGATGGACTCCTTAATTTCTCTTTCTTCAGTCTCATTGTTAGTGTATAGAAATGCCACTGATTTCTGGGCATTGATGTTGTATCCTGCCACGCTACCGAATTGCTGTATGAGTTCTAGCAATCTTGGGGTGGAGACTTTTGGGTTTTCTATGTAGAGTATCATGTCATTGGCGAAGAGGGAGAGTTTGACTTCTTCTTTGCCAATTTGAATGCCTTTAATGTCTTTTTGTTGTCTGATTGCTGAGGCTAGGACTTCCAGTACTATGTTGAACAGCAGTGGTGAGAGTGGACATCCCTGTCTTGTTCCTGATCTTAGGGGAAAGGCTCCCAGTGCTTCGCCATTGAGAATGATATTTGCTGTGGGCTTTTCATAGATGGCTTTTAAGATGTCGAGGAATGTTCCCTCTATCCCTACACTCTGAAGAGTTTTGATCAAAAATGGATGCTGTATTTTGTCAAATGCTTTCTCTGCATCTAATGAGAGGATCATATGGTTCTCAGTTTTTCTCTTGTTGATATGATGAATCACATTGATTGTTTTACGGGTGTTGAACCAGCCTTGTGTCCCAGGGATAAATCCTACTTGGTCATGGTGAATAATTTTCTTAATGTATTGTTGGATCCTATTGGCCAGTATTTGTTGAGAATTTTTGCATCCATGTTCATCAGGGATATTGGTCTGTAATTCTCCTTTTTGGTGGGGTCTTTGTCTGGTTTTGGAATTAAGGTGATGCTGGCCTCATAGAACGAATTTGGAAGCACTCCATCTCTTTCTATCTTTCCAAACAGCTTTAGGAGAATAGGTATGGTTTCTTCTTTAAACGTTTGATAAAATTCCCCTGGGAAGCCATCTGGCCCTGGACTCTTGTGTCTTGGGAGGTTTTTGATGACTGCTTCAAATTCCTCCCTGGTTATTGGCCTGTTCAGGTTTTCTATTTCTTCCTGTTCCAGTTTTGGTAGTTTGTGGCTTTCCAGGAATGCGTCCATTTCTTCTAGATTGCCTAATTTATTGGCGTATAGCTGTTCATAATATGTTTTTAAAATCGTTTGTATTTCCTTGGTGTTGGTAGTGATCTCTCCTTTCTCATTCATGATTTTATTAATTTGAGTCTCCTCTCTCTTCTTTTTAATAAGGCTGGCTAACGGTTTATCTATCTTATTAATTCTTTCAAAGAACCAACTCCTGGTTCTGTTGATCTGTTCCACAGTTCTTCTGGTCTCAATTTCGTTGAGTTCTGCTCAAATTTTAATTAACTCTCTTCTTCTGCTGGGCGTGGGGTCAATCTGCTATTTATTCTCTAGCTCCTTTATGTGTAAGGTTAGCTTTTGTATTTGAATTCTTTCCAGTTTTTGAATGGTTGCTTGTATTGCAATGTATTTCCCCCTTAGGACTGCTTTTGCTGCATCCCAAAGATTTTGAACGGTTGTATCTTCATTCTCATTAGTTTCCATGAATCTTTTTAATTCTTCCTTAATTTCCTGGTTGACCCTTTCATCTTTTAGCAGGGTGGTCCTTAACCTCCACGTGTTTGAGGTCCTTCCAAACTTCTTGTTGTGATTTAGTTCTAATTTCAAGGCATTATGGTCTGAGAATATGCAGGGGACGATCCCAATCTTTTGGTATCGGTTCAGACCCGATTTGTGACCCAATATGTGGTCTATTCTGGAGAAAGTTCCATGTGCACTTGAGAAGAATGTGTATTCAGTTGAGTTTGGATGTAAAGTTCTGTAGATATCTGTGAAATCCATCTGGTCCAGTGTATCATTTAAAGCTCTCGTTTCTTTGGAGATGTTGTGCTTAGAAGACCTATCGAGGGTAGAAAGAGCTAGATTGAAGTCACCAAGTATAAGTGTATTATTATCTAAGTATTTCTTCACTTTGGTTATTAATTGGTTTAAATATTTGGCAGCTCCCACATTCGGGGCATATATATTCAGGATTGTCAAGTCCTCTTGTTGGATAGATCCTTTAAGTATGAGATAGTGTCTCTCTTCATCTCTCACTACAATCTTCTGGGTAAATTTTAGTTTATCTGATATAAGGATGGCTACCCCTGCTTTCTTTTGAGGACCATTTGAATGGTAAATGGTTCTCCAACCTTTTATTTTCAGGCTGTAGGTGTCCTTCTGTCTAAAATGAGTCTCTTGTAGACAGCAAATAGATGGCTCCTGCTTTTTTATCCAGTCTGAAACCCTGCGCCTTTTGATCGGGTCATTAAGCCTGTTCACGTTCCGAGTTACTATTGACAGATATGAGTTTAGTGTCATCATGATATCTATTCAGTCCTTGTTTTTGTGGATTGTTCCACTGAACTTCTTCTTAAAGGGGAATTTTAAGAGTCCCCCTTAAAATTTCTTGCAGAGCTGGTTTGGAGGTCACATATTCTTTCAGTTCCTGCCTGTCTTGGAAGCTCTTTATCTCTCCTTCCATTTTGAAGGAGAGCCTTGCTGGATAAAGTATTCTTGGTTGCATATTCTTCTCATTTAGGACCCTGAATATATCCTGCCAGCCCTTTCTGGCCTGCCAGGTCTCTGTGGAGAGGTCTGCTGTTACCCTAATATTCCTCCCCATAAAAGTCAGGGATTTCTTGTCTCTTGCTGCTTTAAGGATCTTCTCTTTATCTTTGGAATTTGCAAGCTTCACTATTAGATGTCGAGGTGTTGAACAGTTTTTATTGATTTTAGGGGGGGATCTCTCTATTTCCTGGATCTGAATGCCTGTTTCCCTTCCCAGATTAGGAAAGTTTTCAGCTAGGATTTGTTCAAATACATATTCTGGCCCTCTGTCCCTTTCGGCGCCCTCGGGAACCCCAATTAAACGTAGGTTTTTCTTCCTCAGGCTGTCATTTATTTCCCTTAATCTAACCTCATGGTCTTTTAATTGTCTGTCTCTTTTTTCCTCAGTTTCCCTCTTTGCCATCAACTTGTCTTCTATGTCACTCACTCGTTCTTCCACCTTGTTAACCCTTGTCGTTAGGACTTCTAGTTTGGATTGCATCTCATTCAATTGATTTTTAATTTCTGCCTGATTGGATCTAAATTCTGCAGTCATAAAGTCTCTTGAGTCCTTTATGCTTTTCTCTAGAGCCACCAGTAGCTGTATGATAGTGCTTCTGAATTGGCTTTCTGACATTGAATTGTAATCCAGATTTTGTAACTGTATGGGAGAGAGGACTGTTTCTGATTCTTTCTTTTGAGGTGAGGTTTTCCTTCTTGTCATTTTGCTCAGTGCAGAATGGCCAAAAACAAGTTGTATTGGGAAAAGGAGAAAAAGAGAAAGAAGGAAAGAAAAGAGAAAAAGAAAAAAGGAAGAAAAAAAGAAAAAAGAGAAGAAAAAGAGAAAGAGAAAGAAAAAGAATGAAAGGGAAAAAGGGTGGGGCAAGCAAACAGAAATCAAAAAGAAAAAAAAGAAAAAAAAAAAAAAAAAACCACGGGGGAGTATCTTCTGATTCTGTGTACTTTAAGTCCCTTTAAGTCCCTTGACTTCCCCTGGAGCTTGTCCGTCTAGCTGGTCTTCTGGGGGAGGGGCCTGTTGTGCTGAATTTCAGGTGTTAGCACTTGGGGGAGCTGCTCTGCCCCTGCCTGGTGCAGGGCTCAGTGGGGGTTGTTTACCCTGTGAGACCCCTGGAGGAACAACCACGGTGGCAGCTCTGGAGCCCTGGATTCAGCCCCCGCAGGAACTCCGGAGCTCTCCGTCTGCAGGGCCTGGAGGCTCCGGGGCGGGGCCGCTGATCTGCTCAGCTGGGGCAGGAGCGTCCTCGCTGTCCTGGGCCCTCCCGGCCTCTGCCTGTCCCCGGGGGAGGCCGGATCCTGGGCTGTGTCCGGGCGCCCTGGGCTCTGGGGCCTGCGCTGTTGGATTCGCGCTCCCGCCCTGCAGGCCCCTCGAGGAGCCGCCCCCGAGCCCCCCCCGAGCTGCTCCCGCCCCGCAGCCCCCCCCGCGGAGCCGCCCCCGAGCCCCCCCGAGCTGCTCCAGCCCCGCAGCCCCCCCCGCGGAGCCGCCCCCGAGCCCCCCCGAGCTGCTCTCGCCCCGCAGCCCCCTCCGCGGAGCCGCCGCCCGAGCCCCCCCGAGCTGCTCTGGGTCCCGCCGTGCGCGCTGCAGCCCTTAGGGAGCTCGGCGCACTCTCCCGGGGCGCAGGTGTCTGTTAGTGTCTCCGGGAACCCGAGGGCATCCTCGCCCTCCTGGGTCCTGCTCCACCTCCCCGCGAGCCCCTTTCCGCCCGGGAAGGTCGGTGCAGCTCCTGCTCCTCCGGGACGGGGCTCTCCTGTCCTGGGGACACTCGCCCCGGCCTCAGCCCGGCTCCTCGCGGGCCCCTCCCCCTTGGAGGCCTTTGTTTCTTTACTTCTTTTTCCCCGTCTTCCTACCTTGATAGAAGCGTGAACTCTTCTCACTGTAGCATTCCAGGTGTTCTCTCTTTAATTCTCAGGCCGAATTCATAGATTTTCAGGATAATTTGAAGGTTTTCTAGGTAATTTGGTGGAGACAGGTGATTTGGGGACCCTACTCTTCCACCATCTTGCCCCTCCTCCTCTATATTAATATATTTTAAAATTATTCCATTTAACACCCTTTGCTAGCTTATCAGCTATAATTCTTTGTTATTTTAGTGGTGATTTTCAGGTTTATAGTATATATATCTTTATTTATTTATTTTTTTTAAAGATTTTATTTATTTATTCATGATAGTCACACACAGAGAGAGAGAGGCAGAGACACAGGCAGAGGGAGAAGCAGGCTCCATGCATCGGGAGCCCGACGTGGGATTCGATCCCGGGTCTCCAGGATCGCGCCCTGGGCCAAAGGCAGGCGCCAAACCGCTGCGCCACCCAGGGATCCCTATATCTTTAATTTATAAAAGTCTACTTTCAACTGCTGTTATACTATTTCACATATAAGAATATTATGATATCCTACTTCCATTTTGTGCCTCCAAAACTTTGAGATAGTGTTGCCATAACTTTTCCATATAAATGTATGATAAATTCCAACTACATTGCTATTATTTTTAAGCAGTCAGTTATCTTTTAAAGATCTTTAAATAATGAAAAAAAGTCTTATATGGTTGTTCATATACTTACTATATTGAATATTTCTGTTCTTTGATATTATTGATGTCCATATATCCTTCTAGTGTAACTTTCCTCTGACTCAAAGACCTCCTTTAACATTTCTTATCATTCAGGTCTTGCTGCTAATGAATTTTTCCTCTTTGATTTGTGAAGAATTATTTCATTTCAATTTTTGAAAAAAAAATATTTTCAATGGGTATAAAATCTAGGATGGCAGGATTTTTTCTTTCAATACTTTAAATATTTTTTCCCACTCTCTTCCCACTTGTATTGTTTCTAATGAGATTGTACTGTCATCCACCTTTGTGTGTGTATGTGTGTGTGTGCATTTCCTTACATTATGACAATGGAAGATATCCCAGCTTATTTTGTGTATTTGGAGTCCTAGTCATAGAATCAATCATATCTCCAAGGAAATTTGGTTCCTTTTATTGCAGAAAAATATTAGAAACCAAGATCTGAGTCTCAGTTTCTATGGCTATTCCCTTTTGCCTTTGTAAATGGGAAATGTAAGATAATGAAGTTAATAATAGAGAACATAGAAGGATGCCAAAGGAGGCCCTTAGAATAGGGAATAATTTCTTTAACAAAAATAAAAAAGCAGAACACAAGAGAGAAATAATGAAATTCCCTGTATTAAAAAAAATTCTGTTCATTGGAAGATATTATATGGTATAAGCAGAGATGTGAGAGTTTATGATTAGCTCTTTTTTTAAAAAAAAGATTTTTATTTCTTTATGAGAGACACACACAGAGAGAGAGAGAGAGAGGAAGAGACACAGGCAGAGGGAGAAGCAGGCTCCATGCAGGGAGCCTGATGTGGGACTTGATCCCAGGACTTGATCCTGGGACTTCAGGATCACCCCCGAGCTGAAGGCAGGTGCTTAACTGCTGAGCCACCCAGGCATCCCATGATTGGCCATTTGAAATATTTCTTATGGGCAGAGAATTAACACCTAAAATATATATATATAAATAATCCCTGGGGTGCCTGGCTGGCTTAGTTGGTGGAGCGTTTGACTATTAATATCAGGGTTGTGAGTCCAAGCCCCATGTTGGGCATGGGACCTACTTAGAAAATAATTCCTGAAAGTTAATAAGAAACAGAAAGAATACTATATAAACATGGAAATTATAAGGATGCATAATAAATAGACTGTGATATCCAATTGACCATCAAGAATATAATCTGATGCATAAATTCACTAAGAACTGCAAGACATTGAGGAGGGCACTGCCTCTTCCAGGTAAGATGGTGGATGAGGGTGCATAGTTTGTGGCTAAATAATATGATAACCAGGACCAAATAGGAAAACAGATAAAATAGGAAAAGAAAGCTGTTTGAAGACATTATAGGTTGTGTGGAATCCAAGAATTATGAGAGCAGTACCTAATAGGAGAGGAAACTTAAAAGGAGTCAACATTCTGTAGCTGCTTTTCACCTTGAGGCTTTTGCAGATTCTGGGCAGTAGGCAAGAGGCTGAACACCTACAAAGGGCCCAAGCAAAGGATCTGATACTAAAAAGTAGAGAAAAATGAATTAAACTGGAACTTTCAAGGAATTCATGAGAAAAACCAAAAAGAACAAATGATGCAAATGAAAACCTAGAGATTTGTTTTTTTTTTTTAATATTTATTTATTTATTTATTTATGATAGTCACAGAGAGAGAGAGAGAGGCAGAGACACAGGCAGAGGGAGAAGCAGGCTCCATGCACCGGGAGCCTGATGTGGGATTCGATCCCGGGTCTCCAGGATCGCGCCCTGGGCCAAAGGCAGGCGCCAAACCGCTGCGCCACCCAGGGATCCCCAAACCTAGAGATTTGAATAGCTAAAAACTTCATAAATAAGGAAGGGACCATCATTGAGTCCTACAATGAAATATTTGCCAAATTTTTTTTTATTTGCCAAATTTTTAAGTTGCACACTGAAAGAGATTAATAAGCTAAGAAAAGAAGAAAAAAAAAAAAAAAGAAAAACAAACAAGCCAACAAAAATCTCCAAAAAGTGAAGAGTATCTGGCAGTCTTTGGTGCTGAGGGACCAAGGACTAGAGCTCAGGACCCAGAAGAGGAAGAGGTTCCAATGAACACCATAGGCTCTTATTTATAATTCCTATTGATATATGCCCTGAGAGAAGCAATGAGTCAGAAATAGAAAACTCACCTAAAACGTAAGCCTGTCTCAAGTCAGCTGAGTCCCTAAGAATTTATGTGAATAGGTTCTCACTCTGCCTGCATAATAAGAAAAATGGTGAACATTCTCTTGAGAAAGATAATATGATTTGGGTCACCTACAATTTCTTCATTATAAGAAAAAAAAAGTGTATAATTGGAATCACAGAAAGAGAGAGTGGAGAGAAGGGGAGGAAGGAATGTTTGAACAAATAAGAAATATTAGGTAGACAATTGATAAAGACATCAATACACATATCATGTTTCATGAAGTTGTGCATACCCCAAGCAGAATAAATACAAAGAAAATCCTGCCAGCACATGAATAAAGCAAAATCCACAGAAAAGAAAATAAGCCTAAGATGGCAAAATTTGGAGAGACAATTACCTTCAAAATCACAACACTAAGAATAATATCTCAACAGAAATTATAGAAGACAGAAGACAAATTATTTTTTTTTAATTCTGGAAAAAATGACTATCAATCTAGAATTGTATACATAGCAAAAGTATATTTTAAATTTAAGCAGAAACAAATAAATATTCAGAAACTTAAAGACTAAATAAACTATCTCAATTAAAATACCCCAATTAAAATAAATTCTGATCTTGTGTCAGAACTTAATAAAATAATCCCAGACAGAAACACAAAAGTAAAGGTTGTAAGAAAAAGCAGGAGAAAGGGGTTCTTAATGTCTCCATGTCTTCCCCAGGTATCAGTTTTGCAAACTACAGTTTCAAGGCAATAAAGATTCCTTTGGCTTCTTATGTCCAAGACAATGGTCATCTAAATATCTTGTATTATTCTTTTTATTAAGATTTTATTTATTTATTCATGAGAGACACAAAGAGAGAGAGAGGGGTGGGCAGAGACATCAACAGAGGGAGAAGCAGGCTCCATGCAGGGAGCCTGATGTGGGACTCAATCCGGGACTCCAGGATAATGCCCTGAGCTGAAGGCAGACGCCCAACCACTGAGCCACCCAGGCATCCCTGTTATTCTAACTAAAAGTGTTCATCAAGGGATTTCTGAATGGGCACCTGGGTGGCTCAGTTGGTTAAGCATCTGCTTTCAGCTCAGTTCATGATCCTGGGGTCCTGGGAATCCTGGAGTCCTGGAATTGAGCCTTGCATTGGTCTCCCTCCTAGGCCTGCTTCTCCTTCTCCCTCTGCTGCTCTTCCTGCTTGTGTTCTCTCCCTCTCTCTCTCAAATAAATAAATAAATAAATAAATAAATAAATAAAATCTTTAAGTGAAAAAAGAGAGAGATTTCTGAATAGAAAGATTCCTCCAACTGACCTGAGCTCTCTCTCCTTAGGTGTAGGACAAGCTGTCATTCTATTTACCCTCCTCAATGAAGTGCATTAAACATATACCTTGAGAAATCACATAAGTTCAACAACTTATTTAATATTAGGGAGTGAGAGAAGACTTTCTGAAAGAAGCAGTACCATAATCTGGCCCCTAAAAGTCAAACTTTGCAAAAGTTAATGTTAGAAAGGGCAGGATGCATTCATAAAACACCAGTGGTCCAGTATGACTGAAACTTAAACTAAGAAGGAATTCAGAGAAATGTCAAGAGATAGAGCTGGAAGGGGCAAATGGAAGGGAATCAGATCATAAATGGATTCCTGACCCTTTTTTGGTATAAGAGAAAAGGAATACATTACAGAGAATGGGTTGATAATATGCAAATGCAGGCAGGAAAGCCATTAGGGGGCTTGGCATAGTGTTTGTTTTTAACAGATAGAATCTGTAGGTTTTTATGAGAAGCAAGCTCAAGCCACTCCATCCTCTTCTCACTCTACAACCACAGAATGAGAATAACTGCCTGAATTGGTCATGTTCACAAGCCATTGATTAGACAATAATGTTCTAGAAATTTACCTGTCCTTCCTTTAGTGATAGTCTTAGAGATCTCTGTCTTCTTCCTAGGACTTATGGAAATAAAGACATGGCCCTGTGTCTGCTTCCTATCATCAGGAGACAATATCATTCTTTCTCTTTGAACCAGTGTTACCCTCTCTCTGACATTTTGCTGTCAATCTTACTCTTTCTCATTGCTTTTCCTTCTACACTGCTGACCCGGATAATTTATGCAACCTGCCACAACATATCACTCCTGGAATCTCAGTAGCTGAACACAACAAAAATTTATTCCTGGCTCACAGAGAATCTGGTAGAACAGGAAGTGTGCTTCATGGCAGGAGAGCAAAAAGATGGAGGAAGGACCCTGGTTCTAATGCCTCTGGCTGATAGTGACACACATCACTTCTTACAGGCCATCCTCCAGAACTAGTTAACAGTTACCAGGCCTCAAACTAACTTCAGAAGAGGCTGGGAAATATGGTGGAGCAAATAGATTATTGCTTTTCTCTCCTAAAGAGACTTGAATGGCTGCTCTGGAATCTATCTGTGTGTTGTCTGTCTGTCTGTCTGTCTGTCTGTCTCTTATAAACAGATATCTGTTTGGAGTTTGTTTTTTTGTTTTGTTTTATTTTTTACCTTTCAGTTGTTTAAGGAATGACACATGGGTTATACTTTTGACTCTCTCAACAACCCAAGATATAGGCTTTGGAGTATGTGAGAAATCTGCCCAAAGCCACAACGCTGGTAAAGGAGTGATCCAAGATATTCACTGAGAGAACTATCCTTAAACTCAATTACAGAGGTTCTCAACCTTCAGTCTCTTCATCCTGCACAAAATTTACATTACTGAACTCCACCCCTAAAATTTCTGATTCAGTTGGTCTGGTGGTGCCCATGAATTTGCAACAAGTTCACAGTGAAGCTGGTGTACCAGGGATTGAGACAGACTCCTGATGTAAGGCTATATAGCTTATCAAAACAGTATCCATGAGTGAAAACTATAAAGTGTTACCTATAATAAAGTATTGAAACAAATAAATCTTTCCAAATCAGGAATAATTCTTAAAGAATGGGACCTGCTATGTGTACTATTTGCAGACTCTTAATAGCTTTGCTTCCTGATAAGTTTTCCTTGCCAACATACAGAGCAAAGGCCAGACTGGTTTCTGAGGAACTGAGGCTCATGGGCTAGCCTCCTCTTCTTCTGAGGAAGACATTGGCAGACTTTTATTCCTCTAAGCATCCCATATGCCCCAACCCACAAGGAGCTCTGGTGTACACGTTCTCTGTTTAGAAGGGAAGGAAAGGAGAAATAATTTTTCATTTCTTTCTGCCCATGCCTCTGGCAGGCATAACCGTAGCCCATCTGTTCTCTTCTCAGATTCAGCCCACCCTTGCTCTTTCTTTTTCTTCTAGACTTCACATTTTCCAGAAGGACAGAGTTTTTAGCAGGTACTCCTCCTCAGCTCTCAACTTCTCAGACTGTCTGAAGTGCCCCCTCCCTCAACAATGCTAACCTGCAAACCTCAGTTTCTAAAAGTAAAAGTCCCTAGGGGTTGGCAGTAAAACTGATTTATAAATATTATACCTAACTCTTCTTATTGATTTATACGTTTCTAAGTAATAAAAAAAAGTAATAATGAATAAGCAACTGAATTTGTTTTCAGTACCCAAACTAGCCTATTCTAACATGCATAATGAGAGAAATTAACAGAAATTATTGTGGATATACTCAAAAATTATTTATTTCCTCCAAAGCCATGTGTCATCAAGAAATTCCAAGAAGGGATATTGCCTGACCAATCTGAGAATTTGTGTTCTATTTCCTAAGACTTATTTCCTCAGTATCTTGTTTTACTATTCTGCTCCTAAACAAAATCCTGGATTGTTGAATTGAGACGCTTTGTAGTAGGTGAGCTGACCTTGATTTAGTCCGAGAGACGACAAGGTGAGACTAAATAAATACCAAGCTTCCCCATGTGTGCATAGGTATTGTGCAGGTGGTTTGGGGGTTGAAGAAATAGAAACCATCATCCCCAGAAGACTCCAAGGCTCCCCACCACAATACAAAGTGACTGCTGTGTTCATTAGCTATGTTGTGGCAGCACTGCCAGACCAGTCTTCACCTATCCATTCACCCTTTGGGCAACAGTAAGAATTAATCAACAGGACTTTAGCTACCATGTCCTGGAAGTGAATGATACTGCATAGAGAGAAGTATCAAAAAAGACTCAGAAAGTCTTTTTAAAAAGCTCCACTGGTGGGGATCCCTGGGTGGCTCAGCGGTTTAATGCCTGCCTTTGGCCCAGGGCATGATCCTGGAGTCCTGGGATCAAGTCATGCATCAGGCTCTCTGCATGGAGCCTCCTTCTCCCTCTGCCTGTGTCTCTGCCTGCCTCTCTCTCTCTCTCTCTCTCTCATGAATAAATAAATAATTTTTTTTAAAGTTCCACTGGTTGTATCTTCCAGACCAGGAATAGAGGTAGGAAAGAACACAGGCTCTGGGTGGGTTTCTACAAATACAAACCTTCCCAAATCTTCAGATTTTCCAAAAGGCTAATTGGCCAGAGTGCCTGCTGGATTCAGAGAAGGATGCTGTAAAGCCACCACTTCAGCAAAGGGACTAATTCATTCAGACAACAGGATACTGATAGCAGGAGGTAGAGTTGACTTACCTGGGTGGTAGGGGATTGTAGGTAGGGATGAGTAGGAAAGGGAGGAGAGATTTTTGGCAAGACAGTCAGTACGTCTCACTTCAAATTTGACATTCTTCTCTTTCTTCAGTTAGGCAAAACATACTAAGGGATCAGAAGTAAAGACAACTCAGGGTGAACAGGCAAGGTTGCTGGCATTGTAATGTTCATTTTCAGATACAGAGAGTAGTATATGTACACCCCACAGTTTCAAATGGTGGAAAGTGATGTGTTCTTTAAGAGGGACTATGGAAGAAACTGTGAAGAAAATCTTTCAGTTGTAAAGTCCAGGGAAAACTCACAGAAGAGGTGATTCTGAGAGGCTTGACACACAGGTCTCACCTCAGCCATAGGCATTTATAAGATCTTGCAGGTGGAGGGAATCACCTAAGCAGAGATGAAAAAAAAAAAATAGGGAAAAGTTGGGTGGATTTGGGGAAAATGTTAACGGTACTATTATTAAACCAGGGCAGCTGAGAGAGGAGTGGGATTTTTGTTTCGTTTTGCTTTTAAGAGAGGGAGAGAAAGAGAAAGCAAGGGTGGGAAAGAAGGGTAGAGGTAGACAGAGAGTCTCAAACAGGCTCCCTGTCCAGTGCAGAGCCTGATGCGGGACTCGATCTCACAATACTGAGATCATGACCTAAGCTGAAACCAAGAGCCAGATGCTTAACCAACTGAGCCACCCAGGCACCCAAGGATTTATGTCTTCAAGGGAAAGTTGGAACTAGCCTTGAATATTAGAATAGAGCACAGGGTGGATGGACAATGGAATAAGGAGCCATCGCAGATAATACAGTAAGGAGACTCATACCAAAATTCTTTAGAAAGTAATACAAAAGTGGAGGGATGGGAGGGAAGAAAAATTCAGAGCTGAACTAACAAAAAACTACCCCAGCAGCACATTTGCATAATTACTCATAGATTCCAAACACTTCCTTATATATAATCTCAGTTGTATTTTGCAACTATCTTGGGTGTGATTCACTTCAAGTTATTCCCTTCACATATGAAAGACTGACACATAAAAGTACACACACGCGTGTACATACAGATGTATGTATAGGTATTTTTTGTGTGTATATATCCATATATATTATATATGATCACATATATAATTTTATAATTTTATATTATAAAAAGTATAAGATATATAATTTTATAATATATAATAATATACACTACTCAATATTTTAATATATATTTTACATGTACACATTTTATATATAAATGATATATATTATTAATATTATGTAATATCTATATAATATCTCTCTCCATGTGTTTCATGGAGAAACATATGTTTCTATGTGTTTCTATGCTAGACATTGGGAATAACAAAGAGCCTTTGGAGAGACTTGAATCTGTCCCCAAGAGTTCATTCTATGAAGATAAAGGAACATATAAACTGACAGCCCTGTACAATTCGATAAATGGTAAGAGTTTGTGGGGGGAAGTAAATGCTTGCACTTTCTAGGGGAAATAGGAAAGTAGATCTCACAGAGGGCCAAAATCCCTCCTACACAGAAGATTTCACTTGAAAACAGGCCAGAATGAAATAAAAAAAAAACAACAACTCACAAAACAGACCAGAATGAAAGAGATTGTGTGATTTTGATGTAAGATTCAGAGACCTTTCTACCCCAGCCCTCTCAGCCCACAGCTGCTAATAGTAAAAACTCCCAGCTGCCTTAGGCAAGAATGGTTTACATCTATATATGAAGCTGATTTGGGGTTCTTTCTCTGCTACCTTGTCGTGGTGTTTTCTCCCCCTCCAGAAAATTTTAATCTAAAATATTATAAGTTCTTTTTATTGGTAGCATTTCCAAAAGGTGTGAAAACTAAAGCGAAATATGTTTTAAATGTACAGCAACAGCTGTGAGTACCCTGTTTTAAAATGTCTTTTGAAAACACAAATAAAATATTTAGGGTATGTGGGAATATAGTTCAGATTCTCTAAAGCAGGAGTCAGCAAACTATAGCCCATAGGCCAAATCTGACCAGTAGCCTACTTTTGTAAATAAGGTTTTATTGGAACATAGCCATGCTCATTGGTTGACATACTGTCCATGGCTGCTTTCATGCCACAGTTGCAGAGTTGAGTAGCTGCAACACGGACCATATGGCCTACAAAGCCAGTGCTATTTACTATCTGGACCTTGTCAGAAAAAGTTTGCCAACCCCTGATCTATAGCATGGAAAGATGAGAATATTAAACTCAGTATGCCTTAGAGCACTGCTAATCAAATTATGGTCTATGCAAAGATGTCAGTTTCTGATTCGTAAATACAGAAATTGAGAGTAAACATTTAGAAACTTCTATAGTGATTTGACAAAGTAATGTTAATGTATGTTGAATATAATAATAACTACAATATTGGACTTGTATTTTGTACATGTTATATTTCTTAAGTAATCTTACCCTTGCAATTTGATTTTATTTTGTCTGTGCATAACGGACTGAAAATTAAAATAAAAAAAAAGTTTTTCACTACAGACAGTTTGAGCAACACTATCCTAGAGTATAGGTGGCTAAACCCAACCATCAAAGCAGCCAAAATTCACCAGTACAAAAGGCTCATAGTATGGTACCTTTGCTTACAAAATATATAATGTGGAACACTTCTGTCATTTGCTAAATGGAGAAGCATTTCTTTTTTTTTTTTTAAAGATTTATTTATTTATTTATTCACGATAGACAGAGAGAGAGAGATAGAGAGAGAGAGAGAGAGAGAGGCAGAGACACAGGAGGAGGGAGAAGCAGGCTCCATGCTGGGACCCCGATGTGGGACTCGATCCCAGGACTCCAGGATCGGGCCCTGGGCCAAAGGCAGGCGCTAAACCACTGAGCCACCCAAGGATCCCAGAAGCATTTATTTCTGCATTCAGTTACCTAGCCTATACCATAATATCAGTAAACTTTACAGTGACAGCGGTGCACTCTTTTTCAGCCAAGTTGCAAGGGGAGCAAAGAAAAATACATAAAATCTATCCTAATATTCATCTTGCATTTGCAACCAGAGTTTAGTATAAAACGTGTGTGTATGCATGCGTGCATGTGTGTGATATAACCTAAGGAGATAAGAATGGGGAAATAGAGTCTATGAATTTTGGAAATAATTTTAGATTTTCCAATCACTTTCTTCTTTATTAATGTATATTTAAGTTATATTAGAATTTGATTTCAGATCAGTAGATGTTAAGCAGGAAAAAGATTTCTACTCTCCTAGTTTAAAAAGAAAAACGAAATCTAAGTTGTTAAGTAAGAAATGTCAATTCTGTGCGCTTGAAAATTACTTATCTGTCACTCAAAATCTCTACAAGACCCTAATAATCAGAAAATTTTGTTGCTTGTTGCCATCAATGATTTTAAATGGTTTCATAAGTAGGACTGAATAAATTCAGAACATCTAGTTAGACAATAACCCCCAAAGTGACAGCAGACTGCAAAAGGAATTTGTCTTCCAGGACTCTTGCTCCATTTGTAATATGCACACCTCACAGCCTAATCTGCCAGATTCTCTAAAATGTGGTTGCCTGGATTCATCTCTGCACACCAAAGCCTTCTGTGAGGAGAAGGCCCTTGCTGGGCACCACTGGTAAACAAATTAGAGCAACTCCATTATGTTGTATAGAAGGCCTAGCATTTTTCTCTTGCCGATTGTAATTAAGTTCATCTAAAGGTCGGCTGCGGAGGGCCCTCTGCTATCACGGCTGCTGTATGCGGAGGAGCTTTGTCATATTTAATGCTGCAGCTTTGCTGTGGATAGTTCCTAAGAACTGGAACCCATCCAGCCCTAGGACTAGATTGCTTTGTGTCTGCGAACACTTACTGCGCATTATTCTCCTCAACTCCTATCACGGCAGCCAAGGAGGAGAAAGGAGGGGAGGAGGTATTCTGTAGCTGCAAACACAGCTGCTTTTGAGGAAGCAATTCCCAATTAATTCACTATTATGAATAGCTAGTTCCCTCTACTCCCATGTGGTAAAGTCCCTTGTAAGTTAAATATAATTTATATTATTAAAATAGTTTATAAGCACCAAGTTAGCATATGGCAAGTGCTTCTCATTCAGATGCTTCTGTGACATCACTGATTGGCAGGCTTCCCTGGTGACACAGATCACAGAAGAGTACCTTTAGTTTTGATCCAGAGGTGCTCTGGTTTCCTTGGTTGAGTGTTAAGCCAAAATGAACAGCTCATGTTTGGGTTTTCAAAAAACGTCCCCCTAAAAGCTGACACCTATCACCTATCCTCATTTACTATTAAGTGACCTAGCCAATTACAGACATGATTCGAAGACCTGGCTTCAGTGCTAAGATATCTGGGTGGCCTCATGTAAGTCTTTTAATCTTATTGAATCACTGTTTCATAATTGGCAAAATGAAGAAGTGCTATTATTCAATCTCATTAGGTGACAATCTGGTTAATCACCCGAAGTGGTGCGCTTTTGTAGATGAAAGAGGTCACTGGGATAACAAATGGAAATCAGGACTGTTGGAGCAAGTTGAAATCTATGGTCCACTTTCTAATGCCAATTGTTTCAGGAAACCAAGGAAATTAGGTATGCTTAAAAAGCCCTCCTGAGTCCAGAGTTACCTCAGCCTCATTAACATCCTCTTCCTTCTTCCAAAACTCTTTAACTAGTCCCTCTTTATTAAAAAAAAAAAAAATCTGTTTATATTTATTTGAGAGAGAGATGGAGAATGAGAGGGGGGAGAGAGAGAGAGAGAGAGCACCTGTGAGTAGGGAAGAGGGGCAGAGGAAGAGAGACTCTGGAGCAGACTCCCTGCTGAGTGCAGAGCCTGAAGCAAGTCTCCATCCAGGACCCATGAGATCATGACTTGAGCCAAACCCAAGAGGTGAATGCCTAACCCACTGAGCCAGTCAGACACCTCTAACTAGTTCCTTTCTTATTTTTTTTTTTATTTTTTATTGGTGTTCAATTTACTAACATACAGAATAACCCCCAGTGCCCGTCACCCATTCACTCCCACCCCCCGCCCTCCTCCCCTTCCAACACCCCTAGTTCATTTCCCAGAGTTAGCAGTCTTTACGTTCTGTCTCCCTAATTAAAAGCAGAGAGTCAAACTCAAGCAAATAATAACTCTAAATAATAATAAACTCTAGCAAATAGTAACTCTAACAAAGAAAAAGTCAATTATCTAGAAAGTAATATGCAGACTTAACTGTTAGAAAATTAGTATGAAACTATGAATGTTATCCCATTCAAGAAAGCCCAAGAACATTTTAGAATAAAAGTACATATACATATATTTCCTGACAATCACAGTCAGTAGTGCAATGCCCAAGGCCTAGATAGGCTCAGGAAGCTTCTGAGGCATCAGTACGTTGAACTTGGTGTTCTGTGCTCTGCTAGTGCAACGGTTTCTTTTTGCATGAGACCCTACAACAGGAAAAAAGTGGAAATGTGTGGAGACGTCCTGGGCAAATAGTGCATCCATTCTAGCCCAAGTGTTAGCTCTTCAGGTATAAAGAATTCATTTTCCAAACATGACCTCTGACCTCTATAATTAGAAAATCTTACAAAAGATAGACTCCATCTATCCAAATGACCTGAATTATGTTTTTTAAACAGTAACATCTTTCACAACCATGATACATTGTCAAAATGATGAAATGGACATCAGTACATTGTTTTCAGGTAAACTGTAGACTTTATTTAGATTCTCAATTAAAGGGGCACCTGGGTGGCTCCGAGGGTTAAGCATTGGCCTTTGGCTCAGATTATGATCCCAGGGTCCTGGGATTAAGTCCTGCATCAGGCTCCCTACTGAGCAGGAAGTCTGCTTCTCCCTTTCTCTTTGCTCCTTCCCCCTCTTACTTCTCCCTACTCTCTCTCTCTCTCTCAAATTTAAAAAAAAAATTAAATTCTCAATTATCATTTATTTATAATTCTTTTTTTTTGGCTCTCCAGTAACCATTTACTTTTAGAAGTATCTTGATCTCCCCAAAAGTCGTTTATGTATTTCTCAAAAACACACAGGGAGAAGCCCGTGGCAGTAACAAAATGGTTAATCTCAATATCAGGAGAATCACTTTTTCCTACGAAGATGGTTGGCATTGAGTATGTATGTGTGTGTGGGGGGGTGATATTTGTTTTCTCCCCTTTAACCAATTTCACAATTGAATGAGCCTCAAGCTTATCTCTTGCTTCAGCAATTCAGAGAGACGCCCACCACAGAGCTGTACCCAGCACTTACTGATAATCTAAGTACTGCATGTAATAACCCCCTCTGTGCTCCCAGGGGAATATCCTCACAGAGTCAGGAGGTAGTGAAGCAGAGCATTTATTTCCAGATACAGCCATGCTTGTCTTTGGTCAAATTGTGCTTTCTTTCTCCCACCCCCCAAGTACTGCCCATTTCATCTTCTAAATCACTGTCTTGAGGCTTCCTTCACAAAAAGAGCAGAGTAGTCTCGCAAGTGGCTAACACAAGGATCTGGAAACCAGAATTTGTGGCTGGAATCCTATTTTAGCTGTGGTATATTTGGCACAATAGCACTTGGCTTTCTGGAAGGTAGTAGCAATGGAAAGAACACAGAATCCAAAGCCTTCCAAACCCGTTTTAATCCAGGCTTGAACTCGTGTCTACTGTGTGACCTTGGGAAATGGCTGGCAGTCTCTGTGTCTACACTTCCTCCTTTACACAGCAGTAACAGCGCTCACTTGTGTTGTTGTGAGTAGTCAAATGGCACATGCTTGTGTCTGACAGGAAGCTCCACATGTACTACTTAACCAGGTCCGTTGTCAGGAAAAGAAGACTAGGGTGCTAAATTGACATTCACAGTGGCAACTGAAGTTATTGAATCTGTTGTTCTCGAACTCGGTTTCTTTCTGAGGAATTCTTGCTAGACTCTCGCGGCTGTTACAGGTCTTACGTTTATCCTTTAACCAGAAGTTTCCAGTTCTAACTGGGACCCAAAGCAGAAAATCATCAGTATCCAGTCATCAAAGGTTTTCAGTTTGGTACCCAGGACCCTTATGTGACTATCTTCACTCCCAGGCTTGGAGATTTCCAGGGTCCTTGATCTTCGACTGAACTCCAGTTTTAACCTGGCTGCCATGACCTTGGGTGACCAGAGCCAACTTTACGCAGACAAACTTGACCTTCACTGCTCTTCAGCATACATCCTGTCTCTCTTATCTGCTTGGTTTCTACTCTGGAACCTCCTTAATGTAATGGGCAGCTCTCTTGTCTGTGGAGAGCTCTGTCTTGCTTTGTCTCCAGATCAGTTTTTGAATCCTATCAGAGGTCCTGTCTATCTCCCACCCCTCCTGACTTTGAGGGCTCGACCGAGGATAGCACCAGGTGCTACTTGGTGCTCTAAATATTCCTAAGTCTCTGCTTTGGGTCCCTAAAAGAAGTGTAAACATCCCCACAATTTTTTTACTACCTCTAAATTACACACACACACACACACACACACACATCCAGGATGTCTTTAATCACCACTTTTAAATCGTTCTTTATAAGGCATTTCTTATACAAAGCATAATTTTGAAGCCTTTCTGCAAGCAAAATCATTTCAGTGGATCACTGTGTCTCATTATACTGGGTAGTCAGACAACACCTTTTTCACTTCCAGGAGGGAGTCAAATTTTAAAAGTATGGTAGAGGGGCACCTAGGTGGCTCAGTGGTTGAACATCTGCCTTTGGCTCAGGGTGTGATCCCAGGGTCCTGGGATGGAGTCCTGCATCAGGCTCTCCGCAGGAAGCCTGCTTCTCCCTCTGCCTATGTCTCTGCCTCTCTGTGTCTCTCATGAATAAATAAATAAAATCTTAAAAAAAAAAAAAAAGTATGGTGAAGTTTCCAGTAGGGAAAGCTAAAGAATATGGAAAAGATTTTGGAATGTCTTGGGCACACACACAAAAATCATAAGCTGAGTCTGTTCACATGTTGAAAGGTCTCTTCTGGGCATGGAGGCAGAAACTAGAATATGAGTGTTTGGAACTTTGAATAACTTGGTTCTAGAAAATTCGGTCTACCTCAATGTGTATAAATCTCACAGGACAGTGTCTCTAATTTTCATGTTAATCAAAGTGCTTTATAATTTTCCAAAATAGAATGTGGGAGCCTCTAACAATGGTTTTGTAATATTTAACAATTTTTTTTTCAGTGCTATTTTTAGAGGAACAAAGTCAGAAAACTAGAAATAATACTATAAAAAACACTCATGTTTCCAACACCCTAAATTGGTGGCTGTTTACATTTTGTCTTTCTTTTTTTAATTTTGTCATGTATTTAATTAAAAATAAATCTTTAGAGATAGTTGTGTTTTTCCTCTTCTGGCCAATTCCATTACCTATGCTCCTTCTCAGAGGTAACGGATACCATAGATTTAATATCTTTCTACTCTTCTTATACATATAATATGGCCTTTTGTATATGTGCTTTAAAATGTGTAATAAGTAGCACTACTTATTACTGTACCTGTTTATCCATATCAGCTTGCTTTTATCTCTCAGTTTCATGGTTTCACTATGTATGTATGTGTGTTTGGGTCTATTCCATACTATACATAGACCACATTGTAATATTTGTTTATGTCCAATTGGCATTTAAGTTATTTCCAGGGTTTTTTTTTTTACTACTATAAAGCATACAGTAGGGGATGTACTTATCCAAAAATGGAAATTACTGAGACATGGAACATGTACATTTTTAATGTTACTAGACAGTGCAAAATTGCTCTCCAAAGTGGTTGCAACAATTTATACTCCCCAAAACGATTTATGAAAGTACCAATTTCCCTTCCAAAAACTTGCTATTTTCAAAAATGTTATTGATTGAAAATTTGACTACTGGAAAACCATCACTGTTGTTTTAATTTACAATCCCAGTTATTAAGGATGTTGAATGACTTTTCATATGTTTAGTTGCTTTTCAGGGTTCCTTTCCTATGAGCTGCCTGTTTGTAATATTTGTACATTTTTCAACAGTAGGATATCTTTTTTCATCGATTTCAAGTGTTTTATATATTATAAATTTTATAGCTGATACTAATTTTTGCAGACTGGTTTTATTCTAGTCTGTGATGCATATTAATTAGGACACAGGGTGTGGTACTATAACACAGTGGTTCCAATATATAGTGGCTCAAACAAGACAGATGTTTCATTATCTCTAATATTAAAAAGCCCAGGTTCTCACAACAAGGCTGGTGCCATGGCTCTGTGTTGTAAGAGATTCAAGCTATTTCTACCTTGTTTTTCTGTGGACCTTAAAACATCTATCTCATAGTCCAGGATGACAGATCCAGGTCCCACCATAATGAAAACATGTTGCTGGCAAGAAGGGAAAAACTGTAAGAGGAGGGCATACTTTTCCTTCATAAGGACGTGACTGAATCAAAATGAAGCACTTGCTCTCATTTTGCATTGACCAGAATTTAATTATACGGCCACATTTATCTGCAATGGAGTTTGTGAAATATAGTCCTTGGCTGTATGGCATTGTGCACAGCTGAAATTCTCAGAAAGAAGAAAGAGGGCCCATGTTTCATTTTCCCTACTTTTTCCAACTACAGTTGCTATAGCTCATTGGAAAATTCAGTGTCCTTTGTCTTCGTCTTTCTGCAAAGAAGGCCAGCCTCCACCACTATGTTCCCAGGTTTGGGGCAACTTAGAAAGCAAGGTTCCTCTCCCTCTGTCTTTTAAGAATCTTGGAAATACAAGTATATTTCCAGAAAAGCAAGACTAGAATGAGTAGTATTTTCTCCTAGGGCTCCTGCTTCAACTGTAGTTGTGGTTACTACCTTTCTTAAACTCCTTTTCTTCACAGAAAAGGTGACAGCAATCCAGGGTTATGAATATTCTATGCAATAGCCATTTGAGATGAACTCTTTGCATCAATTTCTAAACTAAAAATAATAATAATAATAATTGCTTTTGCTTGTTGCCATAAATTTAAATAATGTTTGAGCATCATTCTTCCACTCAAGGTGACATTAGTGATAAACCTGGGATGGGTGCTCTGTAAATATTAATAACATATCAAAATGTGTAATTTGTCAGTCAATATTACTACAAAATTGGCCTGAATAATGGAATATGAGGCACCAGTGACCATCAGAACAAACTCAAGACGTGCCCAGATTGATTAAAAGAATGGAGGAAAATAGTTAATATACAATTGCTTTTTAAATGTCTTTGCATTATTTGGTTGAAAGATTACTGCTGGCATCATAGCACTACATTTTTATGCCATTCAAAGTATCTTATTTTTCTAGGAAGGATGTTAAGAAAATATAATTCACAATTTTTTATAACTAACACATTATATTTATAACTAGGAAATAATACACATTAATAATGGTTCAGGAATTTTGTCTTTTAAAATAAAAAAAGAAAATTGCAAAATGGAAATTGTAAGCAATATAAAATCTAACCCTCCATTCAAGACATATAGACATGATAGATAAAATATATTCTAAAATTGAGATAAAGAAATGTACTCAGTCATGAGCACAATTTCTGAGTAATACAGAGAAAAAAAAAAGAATCTATGGAAAATAAGGACCATGTAGAGATAGTCTGGTCTAATTTTCAGTGCCAACCAAGAAACAGAAGCCAAATGCATCTCATGCTTGGTAAGAAACAGAACCCAGTTCCCTAAATGTATATAGAGATTAGAACCCTTCACTTTTTCAGCACATTGAACTCATCCTCAATATCATCTCATCCTCTATGTGAGCTCTGGACAGTGGGGAATACCTAGAAGACGGGTTTGTATTTTTTCACAGTTACATGTCCTTCACCCATTCTGAGTGTGTGTTTTCTGAAAAATTTCTTGCTTGAGATTTCTATAACACATAGATATTTTGATTTGAGACCAACGAAACCTGAGATTTAGATCTCAACAGAGAATCAAAGACCGGTGGATGGATATATAGATATAGATTACATTATCTTTATAATATTAAGTATGATATAATATTTCCTCAATAATTTTCTCAAACATACTCAAGCAACAGTCTCTTTAAAACATATACATACATTTGGGGTGCCTTGGTGGCTCAGTCAGTTAAGTATCCTATTTGACTTCAGCTCAGGTCATGATCTCAGGGTTGTGAGATTGAGGCCTGCATTGGGTTCTGCACTGGGAGTGGAACCTGCTTGGGATTCTTTCTCTTTCTCCCTCTCTTCATCCCCGCCCTACCCCACTCATACATCCTCTTTCTCAAAAATTATATAAATTATATACACACACACACACACACACACACATTTAAAGCACATGTATATGTTTCTTTTTAGAAAAATCCTTCTGAATTCCAGAATTCTAATGAAGATGTTCCACACTATTCAATTTGCTGCTGCCATGAAAACACGCACAAGCAAACAGAACATTGGTGAAGGAGGCAATGAGGAGACTTTACATTATGTTTACGCCACGATGAAAATATACTGAATGAAATGCATCTGTTGTGTGACTGGTTACCGTGTTGCTCTGTTTAACTGATTATATACACTTGTGAAAGCTTTAAAGCATAGAGGTGTATTGTGTATATTTGATTAAATGTTGACTTTGTGGTCGTTGTTTTTTTTTTTTTTTTTCTCAATGCCAGTACCAGTAAGATGCTCAGTCCAGGCTGGAAGAAATGCAAACTAATACATCTGAGGTTGCTAATATATGCCAGACACTGGAGTATGTGCTTAAATCTCTTGACTCATTTTACATATATAGCAACTACTTGAGTAGATATAATTTTATTTTACTACTTGAGGTAGGTATAATTTTATTTTACAAATATCACAAATTAGGAAATTGAATCTCAGAGAAGTAGACCTTCCCAAGTCTTCTAGCTATGAATGCAAGAATAGTATTTGAATCTAAGGTTCTATTCCAAAATACACACTTTCTACAGAAAATCCTTTTTCCTAGAATTTAATGCTCTACTGGAATATGCCTTTAATAGCAATGTACAATTCAGCATGTATCCTTTTAGTCACATTTTTACAAATATAATCTTTCATCCAAATCTTTTTATTTTTTTTCAGCAGCTACTGGCAATAGTTACTCATTTTGAGTAACAAGAAAAGAGAAAATTGTGGAGCAGAAACTCCTTTGTTTTCAAACTGGGAAAGAAATGTGTAGGTGAAGTTCTGAGAGATGCTGCATCTTGGGATTATATTAACTCAAGTGATACAAGATAAAGCCAAATGCATTCTAAATGCAAGAGAAATTATCGCAAAATTTATCATATTTGATGTACTTAAAAATGGATCCTCTGCCTTAGATTCACAAGGAAAAATAGAAATACAAAGTCATCTAGTATATTAAGTTTGAAATCTGGCCTCAAACCTGCATTCACTCAGCCTACCATGTATTTCCATGACAAGAACGTCTCCCTCGGAAAAGTTTCCTTAAACCAGGCTGCGATTACATCTACTACAGACTAATAGCATTTTTAGTTTTGACTAGGTATTTCCAGTTGAAGAGGCAATATATTTCAAGCCAATAATGGACATGGGATTACATCGGCACATAGCTTCTTAATATCAAGAGGAAACTCAGACGACTAGTTGCAGTGACCACTCTCCTCAGAATTTTCAAAGTAGTTCCAATTTCAAAAGCTATGTCCCATTGTCACTTTATATGTTTAATCAAGCATATTTCTCATGATCATTGGTCTTTCTTAAATCAGACGAATGCAAGTATATCCTCTTAAAGAGTATTAATTAAAGAACTCAAGTAGGTGCCATTTAGAAGATCTATTCAAACTTTTAAGTCTCTTGTTCAATAAAAAATTCACCCACCAAGAAAAGCCATATCCCACTGAACCCTTTCAAATATATTACATAAAGCAGGGCAGGCATGTAGTTTTTCACATAGTAGGTACACACAAATAGCAATTTTAAGTATTATCATTTCCATTTCAAGGGATCCTCTGCTTTTTCAGGAAATATATAATGATATACATTGTAAAATATTAAGAACACAGAGCATGTAAAATTTTAATGTGCACACAAAAGTCTTTTACAACCTCCTCACTCACTAAGTGGTCCCACATTAAAGTAAAATAAATCTTCACCCAAAGAGAAAGCACTTAAAATGTGCAGCTTTTTCAGATTTTAGTTCCCCAAAGAATTCATTTTTCTTAATAGTGTCAGATATAATAAAACCATCCGTTTCAAGGAAAAAATAATTAAAGCACTTAGCATGATGTTTTACTTTCAGTATTTAAAAATCAGCCATTTCTTATGATCAGTAATTTGGGATTCCATTAGATTTTATGATACTAAATATAGATATACACAATAGATACTAATGACTCTGGACTCTCAGACACTTGTTACTTAAGTTATAAACCAGGAAATCTGCCAAGAACTTATGTTCTTAAAAATTATGCAGAGAATGCAAAATGATGATGAAATAGGACACAAAGGAAGAACACAGATCCTACAAAATGATGTTTTCCATGTGTTTCATATTCTTTGAAAGCCAGAGCCATGTTTATACAGATAATCCTAGATGATTAGTTGTTTTTATCCATTCATTTCAGTATGTACATTTAATATATACATATAAATATAGAGAGAGTGCATACTAGACAGTATCCTTTGTTCCAAGAATTAAAAAAAAAGAAAAAAAGTTCCAGTCCTTGACCTTAAAATGCTTACAAACTAGTTGAGAACAATATAAAATAAAATAATTATAGCTCTAAGTGCTAAGGCAAAAAGGGACAGGTAGTGAGCACTGGGAAGAAGTGTTTGCTTGTGAAGGCGATCTGCAAAGATTTCAGAGTGTAAAGATGAACATGTGGGATAAGGCGATAATTCAGTACCCTAAGAGAAAGATCTTACAGAGGCAACTCCGGTCTCTGCTAGTGGGGAGGGTATTTTAAATGTATGCTTCTCAATATGTTTTCCTTCAAGAACCAGACTGGAAGCCCATAAAATACTTGCATAAATTTCCAGATTTTACCTGGAACTGTTGGATCAGAATCCTTAAGGATGAGGCCAAAACACATGCATAATCTATAGCTGGGCAGAACTTGTATGTTGTATCAGATGCACAGAGGTGCAGTGACAAATCATTTAGAGCTAACAATGGTTTCTTATGACCTCTTCCTTAGAATCTACTACCTATAATATCTTCTGTTACAAGTAAAAATTTTTCTGAGTTGATGACTTTAAATATCTTTATTTTAAATAATAAAAATACAACAGATTCCTCAATCAAAGCATTGTTCACAATGACAGACATTTCCTATCCTTTCTTGAATAAAATCAGCTTCCTAAAATCCGTGTCATTTTCAGAACTGTGTTAATTGTTCTATTCATTGCCACTGGATGAAGAGCGACACTGTTCATGCTGGCTGGGGGCAGTTAGGTTTCTAATGAGCAGAAATATCTGTGAGGTCATTAAATAGCATGCATTTAAATTAGTCTGCACCAATATCTCTATTATGTTAATAGCAATAATAATAAATCCCTACCATTTGCATATCACCTTTAAGATGAAATCTAAAACAACTTTAAAAGTAGAAACACCTGGTCATAATTTGCAATACCTTACAGTAAATCTTAGCTGTTATCTATTACTCAATAATTTAAATCTGATTATATCTCCCTGATCTAAATAACAAATTTCTCCCAATTCCCTCCTTAAAGTTAGAAGCCTTCTCATCTTCCTTTGTTTCAGCGATAAGCATGAACAGAGAGAATAGTGTCCCATTATAGAAAAAGTAAAAAGCAAAATAACAACAACAAAAATACTATATGAGGAAGTGTAGTCCTTAAGTGGCAGCTTAACTTTTAACAGGAATTTGCCTTGTTGCTCTTTGCCTTGTTTCCTACTTGCCATGTAGCATCTTTAAAGATCACTAAATCATTGTTTAACTTCTTGATGTATATCTATAGTTAGTTAAAAACAGTTTCATTGTGGCTGTTATTTCTTCTTCCTATCTAAAGAGTCAAAATTTGGGATAATTTTGTTGAGTTTTCTTATCCCGAACTCTAACATAATTTATGAGGTTAATAACATAAGTAAAAGACACTCCTAAATTTTAGATTAGTTGGAAGTTTAATATCTTCTTAAAGCTTTATCATCAGAAATTTCTTGAGATACACCATTATCTGAAATTTATAATAACGTTTAAAAAACAGATCTATGTTTGCCTTTATGTATACTATATTTTTACCATACTGTCAATTCCTAAAACAAACAAATAGAAGTAGAAATTAACATATTTGCAATATAAATAAAAGTACATTTAGGGCAAGGAAAAGGTTTGTCAAATATATGCTCACTTTGGGACACCTGGGTGGCTCGGCAGTTGAGTGTCTGCCTTTGGCTCAGGGTGTGATCCCAGGATCTGAGATCAAGTCCCACATTGGGCTCCTAGCAGGAGGCCTGCTTCTCCCTCTGCCTGAGTCTCTGCCTCGGCGTGTGTGTGTGTGTGTGTGTGTGTGTGTGTGTGTGTCATGAATAAATAAATAAGATCTTTAAAAAAATATATACTCACTTCTTTAGAAAGAAGAAATTCTATAGAATTTCATATAGCCTCTTCCTAAAAGGACACAATCCAAAACCAAACAGCAGAAATGATAGCCATTATTATTCATGGTAAAAGTAGTGACTCTAAAATTTTATTATTTAACAAAAAAAAAGAAGGTTGGACAAATAATATTTCATTAATTTCAAAATTGCTACTGTTTGCCAAAAAGCTTTGCCATATATCTATGATGTAAATATGAATAAGCCATATTCCTTGAGCTTCTCATTATCTGGCAGTGGATTTAAAAAACTAGAATAAATAACTTAGTTCACAAACTTGGAACTTCCTGGTACAATGAACAACTTCAGATATTTATGTTTCTCAGCTATTGTATGTGCGTAATTAGCCCTAGGCATGAGCCTTTTACTTGTTTTATATCAATACATGGCTTGGCTAATAATGTCCTAGTTTGTTTCTTTGTAATGAATTCTTGTGATTCTTGTTTGGCAATTCTCCAAATTTGTGTTTACCCATGAAGATGGGAATGGCATCATGGAACCTTGGCCCATTCAGCCACTTAATTAGGTGAGTGTCATTGTAGTTAACAAAATAAGAATGCAAGTTTGGTAATTCAAGGAATGTTTTTCACCACCTTCCAACATTCTTTAAATTAGCTTGTAACTATACACATTTCTAGACCTGCTCCAGATGTAGACCTAAAATAACCTCAAAATCATAAACACTTTAATTTTCTCTTATCAGATCATCATGTTTTGTACTTTTGAAGTTCACTTTCTTGTTTGAGGAATTGGACTAAATTAAAAAGAAAAACGACACACAAATGTAAAAAGCTTAAATAAGAGCCAGATGTCAAGAAAATTGCAGCCAGACTCTGAAATATATTTGTAAAAATTTCTAAGGGAAATGTCGAAAGAATAGAAAAGTTCAGGAAGATAAACCTGGATGATTGTAGTTGTCAGTTAGCCTCTTGACTGGGGAATGCCAATATATGACCTCTGGCTTGGGGCACCTGGCACTGGGACCACCTTTGTAGCAGCTGGTTTCTAGAGAATCAAATGAGATTTGGCAGGTTACAGCAAGTATAAAAATTATTGGCAAGTAGGGATGCCTGGGTGGCTCAGCAGTAGAGTGCCTGCCTTTGGCTGAGGGCATGATGCTGGGGTCCCGGGATCAAGTCCCATATCAGGCTCCCTGCATGGAGCGTGCTTCTCCCTCTGCCTGTGTCTCTGCCTCTCTTTCTCTCTGTGTCTCTCATGAATAAATAAATAAAATCTTTAAAAAATTATTGTCAAGTAAAATTTTCCTTATTTGTTTACCTTTCTTACTTATCTACTTTTTGAGCCATACAATTTTGTCACTTAAACATTTTTGTTAGTATTTTAATTATGTAACTTAGTTCCTCCAAACTTTAACTTTATTGGCAAATTAGTCCAACCTCCTACAAAACAGAGACAAGCACCTTACAGCACTCCTTCAGGTTATGATCTATAGACTGGGTAAGCAGTATCAATGGAAAGAACCACAGCTTTGTGAAGAAATTCATGCCGATGTGAGACTGATAATTTCCACATATACATCTTTTTTTTTTAATTCTAGCAAATCATTGCTATTAATTCATTCAATAAATATTTCTTAAATGTCTACAATGAGCTAGGCAAATGTATGAATAATTCTAGACTTGTGGCAAGTGCTATCATTAATACAGGAAAGTCAGGTGATGGAAAAAAATCATATGTTCAGGTAAACGACTTGAGATGAAGCGGTTGTCGGTTTTGATGAAACCTGAAGGATGAGAAAGAGCTGGCCTTGTAAGAATGAAATATGGTACAATGGTACTAGAATCCAGGCAAAGCATCTGGAAAATCCAGTCTCTGAAGTCAGAAAGGACATGACCAAAAGAAGGAGAGACTATCATAAAGTAAGAATAGATAGAGATCAGGGCAAGATCAGGCAGGGCCAAGTAGGCCAAAGAAAGGAGTTTGAGCTTTGTTCTAAAATGAGTAGGGAATGACTGATAGTTTTCAAATTGGGAAATGATATAGTTTTACTCATGTTAGAAAAATATCAGTCTGGTTGTTTTGAAGAAAATGAAACAGAGTGGAGTAAATATGAAAGATCAAGAAGCTCTAGAAACTGTCTTGATGAGATATGATTATTTCTGAGAATATGATCATAAAAGTACTTGTCAAGAGGAAAGGAAAGTACAAGGCATATTTGGTGGAGATACTCATGACTTGTCAATAAGTTTGATTTTGTGAATGAGGTAAAGAGAAGACTCAAGGATGTGTTTTAGGTTTGTGATTTGATCAAGTGAGTAGTATCTGCACTCTTAAAAGAGATGAGGAAGAATAAGAGAAAAGGTGTTTTCTGGAAAAGTTTCAAAATGAGAAGCTTTGCTCATGTTAAATTTGAAATGTCCTTGAAACATCTAAATGTAGACATGCAGTAGACAAGTCTGTAACCTATACTTTCAGTGTAGCAATCTAGCTGGAGATAAGAATCTTGTGGTTGTCAAAAGTATAGTAAAGAATGGATCACCTTAGGGGTAAAAGTAAAGAAAAATAAGGCTCTATATTATTTTGTGATGCAGTTCTTCTAGTAGGCAAATAGTCAAAAAGGAGAAATGAGTCAAGGAAGATAGTCAAATGAAAGCCGGGAAGAGGGTATGGTGTCTTGTTGGTCAAGAGAGGAACATCCTGCATCAAGGAGAAACTGAAGAGTTTGGGTTGGACAAGGACAGAAAAGTGACCATGGACAAGAACACTTTCAGTGGAGTGATGAGGATTTGATTGACAGGGAAGGAACTGGGAACATCCTGCATAGAAAACTATTGTGAAAAGTATTGCTCCAAAGGGAGAGGAAAGGAGTAGGAATGTAGTCAGAGGGACACGAGGAGAAAGGGGACTTTGTTTTGTTTTGCTTGTTAGTTTTTGTTTTTTTCTTAATGAGAGATTCTAAAGCATGTTTCTTTGTTTATAGAAATAAGAAAACAATACAACAGAGACTGCTGGAACAGAAGAGGAGAAATAAATAAAGGAACAAAGCCCTTGACAAGGCGAGGAGGATTGAGACCCAGGGTCCAAGGGGAGAGACTGGCCCACTAGAGGGGTCTTTTGGTAGGCGATGTCTTTTTCATAGGATTTGAAGTCATTCTTTTCTAAATTAGGCCGGAAAAGTCAGTCATCCAATATTTGAAGGTTACCAATTCATCTTGAAGAAAACGTCCTTCAGAGCAGAAATGTGAAATGCATTTTTTTTTTTTTACCTCTCTGAATCCCTAAGGGAGAAGTTTGTTCTGGTTCACAAAGACCTACATTCAAGAGTTGCCTACATTCAAGGCAAGTAAGAAACATGCTTGGAAAAATAATGAAGAATCCTGAGGGATTGTGCAGAGAAAAATCACCAGATTTTGAAATAAGACAAATGAAAGTTAGTTGGGCTTTTATTTAACAACTGTATAGTAATTTGAACTTGGTGACATGAAGTAGTGTAAGTAAAATCCTAGCTAATAGATATCACTGTCCATTATAAACAATATATGTTGCAATTAAAAGAAAACCTAACCTGGGTGGGCATTAATAAAAATGGAATCTACTAGAATCTGTATATTTCAGGGACAATATTTAGGCATGCCTTGGCTCAGAGTTCAAACAAAGTGATCAGGGCCTGCTTCTTCTCTCCCTATATAAATCTATTTTGCTATCTCAATTCTGAAGCACTGTGCATCCTTGTGTCTCACAGAAGATGATTGCACAAAGTTCTTTTTCTAATGCCAATTGGAAACATATAAAGAAAAATGACAAGCAACAAACTGAGAGAAGAACTTGAAACATAATAAGCCAATTATATATGAAGTGCATTTTTCTAAAACTCAAAAATTCTGATAGATAAAAATGGCAAAGGGTACAATGGGGTAGTAGTGACTAGGATGAGAAACATAAATTGTTTGAAAACACTGATGCTGTTCAATACTAATCAAAATCAAGGAAATTCAAAATGAAATCACAATGACACACTATTGAATATGCACTAGACTAACCCAAATGAAAATGTAGTGATAGAACAATGAAACTTTCACTCTTGGTGGTGGGAGTGTCCATTGTCACAGTTACATTGGAAAAGGTTTGACATCACCTAGTAAAGCTGTTGAATGCACATACCTACACCTGGCCTTTTCATACCTACATATATATCTCAGGGAGATTGGCCACCAAGAGTCAGGTACAAAATGTTCAAAACAGTAATAATAATGCAAAAATTCAACAGAAGACAAGAAACACCAGTAAATAAATAAATGGTGCTATGTATTATATGCATATGGCACTATAAAGCAGTGAAAATAAATGAATTATAGCAAAGCAGTCACAACATGGATCTCAAGAATAAAATGTTTAACCAAAATAGCTGGTCAAAGGGAATGATTCTATGTATGCAAAGATTAAAATGAAAATTTCACAAATATTATTTAGCATTATATACATACATATTAGAACTCTATAGAAAGATAAAAAATTAGTGCATTTAAGGGAATTGTTATTCCTGTGGGGGAGCAGTAAAGAGGATGAGATAAGATGGTAGGACTTTTAATTCATTGGAAGACTTTTATTTATTAAGTTCAGAGTTGGATACATGTGTGCTCAATTCTTATTATTTTACTCTGCTATAGATAGTATGTACTTTTCAGTGTATACAATGCATTTCATAATAAAAAAGTTAACCATGTAACATTAACCAAATCATTATACAGTACACCTAAATTGTTAATTATATTTGTAACACCTATGATGTGCTAGTAAATCGTGTGTGTTAACGCACCTTTTCCAAAGTACTTAGCAATAATTTCTATACCTATAAAAATTGTACTTTCCTTTTGACCCCATAATATTACTACTTGTCTTTATTATAAGGAAAAAAATATGGAAGATCAAAATCTTTCCTCTTTTTCCACATGCATTATCTATCATTCTAATTACATGCATTATCTAACATTCTAAACTACCATGATATCAAACAACCTGCTTCTTCCAACTTAGCTTCTATTCCTTTCCATAAGCTTCCAAATTCCACAAAAGTCTTGTTTAATTTCTTCAGAATGGGTTCCCTCCCTACCTTGTCTTCCTACTAAACCGTTCTTTAACCTTTAGGCCTGAATGCAAGTGTTATTTCATCCTATCAACTGACCTTGGTCCATATATAATGATTATGTTTTCCTCCATTGTGTTTACATAGTTGTACATTCATCTGTTATGATATTATAATATGGTTCACATAATTTCCTATGAGATTGTCAGCTCCATGAAGCTAGACAGTAGTTTATTTAGATCTAAATCTCCCCAACTGTAAATACTATAAATTATTGTTTAATAAATATGTTAATTGAAAGGAAAATAGACTATATGTTCACATCAGCATTGTATATCAGTGAAAACAACAACCCAAATTTCTACTGGGGGAGAGAGGGACATGGTCTGTTAATTACAATGTATCCATTTGATGAAGTATTGCACACTCATTAAAATGCTATTGTAAAATCAAATGCTGAAAAATCCTAAGGATATAATGAAACTAATCTAGTTCATGAAAAAGAAGGAAATTTTATTGAAGATCTTACATAATAACTATGCAAAAATGTACATACATGAAAGGAATCAGGAGGCAAAATGAAATAACCTAAATATCACAGAAATATAAAAATGGTTGATTGTAGATTCTTTGTTGAATTTTTTTCTTCAGAATAAATAATTTTTTAGATTATATTTAAAATTTAATATTTTAGACACAATTGACTGAAATTCCATTCACATAGTATGATAGCTTTTTCAGAGTGCTCTCTGCTCACCTTCTTAGAACACTGAAATATATACACTGGAAACTAAAAAAACAGCTTTGGGTGGACACTTAGAAATGTTTTCTAGCTCCAGCCTATCAAATGATAGTGTGATTTTAAAATAATAACTCAAAAATAAGCACTTAGTAATGAATTTTCAATAGTAATGCTAGTCATCAACTAGTAAAGAAAGGAAAAAAGCTTCTCAAAATGCATAACCATAAACTCTTTTAAGGATTTCATAAAATTTTAAAATGTTCCATGAATCGCCCAACTTAAGTATCTGTGATTGCATTAATTACTGTCCCTTTCTGCAGACACAGGCAGCAGATAATATAAGACTGCCTTTCACATGGGAGGGTAAACTCACAAAGTGAGCACTATTGTCCAATTTTGCTAGGATACGTATCTGAATGGGCTCTGGAACACTGCAAATACAGATTCCTGGGCCCTATCCTAAACAAGTACGGAGTGGTTCCCCAGGCTTTCTCAGTTTTAAGAACATCTCAGGAGATTTAAATATATAGTCCAACTTGAAAAAATATTTGTTTAGAGCTTGAAAGTAATCCTTAAGATTACTGTATAGTAATTAGTGCTTAGTGAAATTAAGAAACGCACTTTTAAAAAAGTATCATTACATATAGTATCTTTGGTACAATGATGCATAAACAAAGGATCTGAAAATCAGGTCCTCTTCACTGAAGTACTAGGTTGTGGTACTTGAATTCAGCATGTCTGAAACCCCACCTGCTCTCTCATCTTTTCTCCACTACTGAGCCAATGCCTTGTGTACATTGTACTTCTCCTCTAGCATACTTTCAATGCTAATTCAGACTGCCTAACTCCAATCTCCCTAGTTGAATCCATCCTAAATACCATGATTGAAATTGATCTACCTTGGGCATAACTGAGTTCATCAATCCTCAGTAGGTCTCCATTGATCACTGAACAGAGCCTCAGATTCTCAAACTTCCACTTAATGCCCCTGATCATCTAAATCATGGACAATCTCTCCCACCTTATTCATTATTTTCCTTCACAGTCTGTACATAGTATAAAGTCACCTGATGCTCTGTGGATATATCCCTACTCTTCCCCACATAGTGCTTTCCTAAAAAAAAAAAAAAAAAAAAAAACAACTTCATATAGTACATTCAACTTATACAAACTTATAATTCAATTTATTCAAACCAACCATCCAATTTCAGGTTAAATTGTGTCTATTCCCCAGGGCTTTCCCTGATGTTTCCCCCTTTAAAAGTCTCTACTTAATCCAACTAATGATTAATTTGTACTTTTTCACCCTATGATGTTTTACTTTACAGAGTCAGTATCATCTTATTACCTGTAGGATATATAAGATTTTAAAGATAGGATTTCTGTCTAATTGATTGACTGTCCTATTTTCTTCAGCATCTTGCAACTATTTATTCTCCAGAAAATTTCACTAGATTAATGTATGCATTAGAAGTTCTTTTGACATTTCCAGGGAACTCAAAATATAAAACCAGATAAAATTCTCTATGCCCTTGCTTCCCCCAAACAAACAACAATAACAATGTCTTCTGATTGGCCCTAAATATTATTGAAGATTTAAGCTTGCATCAAATTCTATAGAAGCTTGCGTCACATTCTAGAGAAATAAAAATAGGGATCCCTGGGTGGCGCAGTGGTTTAGCACCTGCCTTTGGCCCAGGGCGCGATCCTGGAGACCTGGGATCAAATCCCACATTGGGCTCCTGGTGCATGGAGCCTGCTTCTCCCTCTGCCTGTGTCTCTGCCTCTCTCTCTCTCTCTGTCTCTGTGTGACTATCATAAATAAATAAAAAAATTAAAAAAAAAAGAGAAATAAAAATAAATAACACCTGTCACCTTGGAATAGACACAGTAGAATTAGCAGAGTGCATATGTTAGGGGTTGAGATAAACAAATAAGCTCATATTTCATAATATTTATAATTTCCATTATATTTAATACAAGATAACTATGCACAAATTTCTACATTTTCACAGAAGTACAAAATAAGTGACTTTAACTTTGATTTTTAGTAATGCTTAGTTGTACTCTATCAAGTCCTGCTCCACAATCTATTTAGTCTCACCTTGAGATTACCTGCCTATCCAGGACTCCAACTTGGGCTTCTTCCTGGAATTCATCTTCCTCTACTTTATTCTCTACACTCCCAAACATCTAGGCAACAAGAATCAATTCCATCCCATATATGATGGTCAGTCCATAAATCACCAGTTTAGATTTGAGGAGGAGGGTCAATGCACACTTATTTTTCTGCATTCTCCAGAAGAGAAAGCACTTGTTACCCCCTATAATTCCAGTGATGGATTTTCCATCATTAAATATATCTGCCCCATGCTTGAGGCATGTTCAAAAAGGTAAACCACATCCCATTCTGCTTTTGACACCAAGGCCCTTCAAAAACATGTCTCTTTACTATCATTTGCTTATCCCCAATCCTCTGAAGGTCTCAAAAAACCTGAAAAACTGTGCTGCAACTTTGCTCCACTCGGAAAGTACCAATTTTAAATCACTTAATTACCAATCAATCTCAAGTAAGTCAAGCAAAAGCAACATCTGACCCAATTTGTTTAGAAACTCATTCATTCAGAATGAGAAGCCTTGTGGCTTCTCTGCCATGCAGGGAAACTGTCAGACTTGAATCAAGAAAAAGGCTTATTGGATTTTAATGCTGAACTAATGTTGCTTCTGTAGTCTCCCACATTAGAGGGGTGATGGGGAGTCCAGGAAGAAAGTGAAAAATGGTCCTTCTCTCTCTCTCACTTGTTTTTTTCTTTTGCAACGAGTTCAAATGTTCAATCTGTCCTTTCTATGAACCTACTATTTATGGCAACCTCTTTTAACCTATATATAATGCATGAAGAATTCCAGGCAGAATAATATTGCATGTAGGCACTCATATGACTGATTGCATTGAACCCTGAAAGCTTTTGGATGTCAGGATCACAATATAGCAAGGTCCCCAGCTAACACTACCTGCTAAGGCAACTCTTACCAACCTTCAGGAAAATTATGCATAAATTTATACTATGAGACTTGTGTGGATTCTGTTTCGATCTAGAAGACTTACATGTCTTCCTCATTTCTTTGTGTCCTTTTTCACAATATAATGCCTTCAATAGGGTTTCATTAATGCTTTCCACTGAATGACAGACTCTATAAATTTGTGAAGTGATTCAAAAAGCATCTATGACATCTGCACAGGGGAAAATACTGTAAATGAATACCAATTGTCTCATCTCCTCTTTCCTGATTATTATAATAGCTAGGTCTTTTTCTTTGCCCCATATCTCACACTCTACTCAGGTCAAAGGAAAGTAAGATAAGGAGTAAGCAAGAATGGCAGATACTACTTCTAAATTAGTAATTATTCTAGCACTGCCTCAATACTCAGGGCACATAAACCTTCCTTCCTTATGCTTCAGTCAGATAGATGACTGACATCAATGAAACTGACCCACAGTAACCTGTTTAGTTTGACTATTTCATTTCACTATTATATTTCTAGTATATTAAATAGTGGATTTGGAATAGCTGAATTTTCATACTCCTGCCCCATTAATGCTGGGAACTATTAGTTTACTGCTTTTTAGTGGAAGATCCATTGTCTATGTTTGGGTTCATCAAAAAGCAGAACCAAGGCAGGGACCTGAATACAAGTAGTTTATCTGGGAGTGGGAATGACGGAGCAAGGGGAACAAGAATGGGAAGAAGAAAAATCCAATCAAGTGTACAGATTACCACTTGGGTCAACTGGGTCTCAATCCCACAAAGAAGCATCTGAATAACCGTGAAGAAGGAAGTAAAAAATTGCCTTTTGAACTATCTGGAAGCTCAGCCATTTATCCTCTAACTTCTGTCCCACATTGTGTAATGTTGTCCTGAAGGACCACTAATTTCCTCCCACTTCCAGTTTGCCCAGTACACATAATTTGGGCTACCCAAGTTCCCAAGTCTGTGGGAAATAAATTCCTGAGGTAAACAAACAAATAAATAAACAGAAGGTCAGAAGTATCATATGGGTTTAAAGTAGGGAACTGAAATCAAGAGTATCAAAAAGATGTGGTAAGGTCACACAAATTATGTGCTATATCCATGATTCAATCAGGTTTCTCAACCTCAGCACACTGACATTTGGGGCCAGATAATTCTTTGGAAGCTACCTTGTACATTGTAGAATCCTAAGTAACATCCCTGGCTTGTACCCACTAGATGCCAGTAATACTCCTCTGAATGTGATAACCAAAACTCTCCAGGCATTGCCAACGTCCCATGGGTGGCAAAACAGCCTGTGATTAAGACCACTGACCTAAGGCAATTTACTGAAAGCCATATGAGGTATTATTCTGGTTCTCTAGCATGTCAGAAAAATTACAGAGAACCCAGATTATAGATAATCCTCCAGGAACTTCTCTTTACCACAAAAAAATAACAGTATCAACTCATTCATTCATGTCTTTCAAAAACATCCATTTAGCATTGGTTATTTTCCAGGCCGAGTTATTTCAGGCCTTAAGGATGTAAATTTGAGTAAGCAGTATATTTTTGCCCTGCCTTTGGGGAGCTCACAAACTAGTGGGGGATATGACACTGGAGGAGATAGACTGGGTCAAGTATAATGGTATTGATGGCAAATTTGTTATCAGTTTTAGCAGGGTGTGCTGTGACCTTCTGAAGGAGCTGACCCCTAATGGACTCTCTGGGTGTTACACAGCAGCTAAAGTCAAGATTAGAATTTAGGATAAGCAAACCACTTAGAAATAATCGAAAATCATACATAGTGCTTACTTTATGGCAAATACCACTATAAATGTTTTGTGCATTTAATCCTTACAATAGTACCATGAGTATTATTACAGTCATTTCCCAAATGTGGGTAGAGAGGAATAGTAAGTTGCCCAACCTCATTTTATAAGGATCAATCCAATTTTGTTTTCAGAACTTCAGTCTCAGATGGCAGGGATTATAAAAAATAAAATAAAATGAGACACACCATTAATTATGTAATGCTTTTATGTTTCTTCAGTAAATAATGCCATTGTCTAAGGGTTATTGTATAATTTATAAGTGAAAACCAGATACTTTTGAGAGTGAAATTGGGTACTATTGATGATTATTCTAGGACAATGTTTATGAACATAAATGATTGTTGGGTAAATTGAGCCCTATAGATCACTCACCTCAGGTCTAATTGGCTCAAGGAAAAATAATGTGCAGTTTGGAAAGCTCAAAAAAGCTTTGATAAGTCTGTGTTTTCTAAATGGAATATAGTAATTAAAACTTTATTTTCTCTGATCCAGCCCTAAATACTTCTGCAGTCTCATCTCCTGCCGCTCCTTGTCTCACATCCCCACTCCAAATCATTAAATCTCTTAGAGCTCTTCAAAACTTACTTCTGAAATGTCTTGACTTTGCAGATGTCATCTGTCTTTGGATCATTTTCCTATTCTCTCCTGTTAGGTAACTAATCACTTGGTCAACTTCTCCCTTTGTAACAGCTCTCCTAGTTAGATCTCACTTCAATTCTTTAAGAATAAGACCAACTCATGGAAGCTTTTCTGAGTTTCCTCCTATCTTCTTTTCCAAATAGGCTGAGTCTATTCCTTGGATTCACTTCCCAATTCTACTTACCTCTGCTCCTGAGGAGCAAAGCCCATATTTTTTTTTTAAATCCTTGCACAGTGCATGTGTAGTTTTCAGCATGGAATATAGTGAACTCTCAATGAATGCTAATAAATGACAAGCAGACAAATTAACAAATATGCTTTTGTCACCTTTGAAGCAAGTATATATCAAGATCTCTGATTCCTGAGATCAAAGTACTAGTCAACTCTTTATGCCCATTTTGTAATAAATGAGTTTTTTTCCAGGTAATGTGGCAAACTAGTGATTTGAAGCATTTGCTAGAGCAAGAGTTCATAACATGCCAGGTAAATCTCAAGAAAGGGGTTGTGTACTGGATACATATAGCAAACTATTACATAACCAGCCCAAGACAGTCTTTTCTATGATGTTTGAGAAAAGAAAAAAGTCATTTTAATGGATTCTGCACAAAAACAAATCTTACAAATTAAAAAAAATAACTATCTCCAGGAAATGATGCATTTGATATTCCTTTAAGAAGACCTTAAGCCATTGGAATTAGCATAGTAAGTATTTTGCTAAATCTGTTTAAAAAAAAAAAAAAAACAAAAAAACCTTAAAATTTTTATTTAGAGTTATTTTGGAAAAGTCCCCAATTTATTTGATTCAAAATTCATTACATGTATTTATAGTTTAAAAGTGAGAGGAAAGAGCTCTTCCAAACAGAGCTTTCAGCAATAGACTGAAAGAGGACCTTTCAGAGAGGTCCATGTCCTAATTTCCAGAATCTGTGAATATGTTACCTTCTTATAGCAAAGGGATTTTATAGCTATGACTACTCATCTTGAGATGGGACTATTATTCTGGATTACCTAGGTGGGACCAATGTAATCAAAATGATTCCTCTAAGTGAAAGAGGGAGATAGGGGAGTAAGATTCAGAGAAGAAGATGCAACAATAGAAGCAGTGGTCAGAGTGCTATAATCGTTAGCTTTGAAAATGGAAGGGATAAAATAGGTGAAGGTAGTCAAAAGGTACAAACTGTGAACATCGTATATGCAACAAATATAAAAACAACCTGAAAAGGTAGGTTAAAGAAATGCAGACTACTTAGACACCTCAAGATGCAAAGAAGTGGTAAATTTCCTGGATTTTCCTTTCACTCATATAGCCCAGACATGGAACTGAAGAAACCAATAACTTGGAAACACCAGTGGGAGTCAACAAAAAGTTAGACTGCAATAAGTTATATATGTATAATGTAATACACAGAGCAACTACTAAAAAGGCTATAGAAAGAGATACAATAAAAAACAGTGTAGATAAATAAAGATGGAATTATTTTTAAAAAGTTCAAATAACCCATAGGAAGACAGAAAAACTGGACAAAAACAAAGAGGAAAAACAGAAAAAAAAAATTAAAACTACAAATTAAGTCCTTACAGATCAATAATCACATTAAATATAAGTTGTCTAAACATACCAATTAAAAGACAGAGATTAGCAAAGTAGATTGTAAAAAAAAAAAAAAAGAACCAATCCAATATATTACCTACAAAGAAACTTCAAATATAAGAAAATTGGCAAGTTGAAAGTAAAAAGACAACAAAAGATGTGTCATGCTAACATTACTCAAAGGAAAACAGGAGTGGCTAAATTAATATCAGATACAGTAGAATCCAGAGTAAAGTAAATTATCATGGACAAAGGGAGAAATTTTATAATGATAAGATGTCAATCCACAAAAAAGATACAGCGATCCTAAATGTGAATGCATGTAACAAAAAAGCTGCAAAATATGTAAAACAAAAACTGATAAAAGGAAAAATAGACAAATCTTCAATTAGAGTTGGAGACTTGAACACCCCTCTGTTAACAACTAGTAAAATAATGAGACAGAAAATCAGCAATGATACAGAAGAACTCAGCATACCATCAACCAACAGGATATAATCAACATTTATACAATACTCCACCTAACAATAGCAGAATACAAATTGTTTTCAAGTGCCTAGAGCATATACCAATATATGGCATCCTTTGGATGTGTTAGATTTTTCCAGAGAAACAAAACCAATGGGATATATAAGGAATTGTATTCAAGAAAATTTACTATAGGAAATACTTCACATAGTTATGGAGACCAAGAAATCTTAAAATCTGCCCTTCAAAACTTTTAAGCTGAAGAATGAAGAATATCAGTGGTATAAATAATCCTGACTCTAAAGGCCTGAGAACCTATACTTTTTGTAGTTTTTCAGTGTTAGTTATTCCTCTAGAGCACAGTTTTCTGGCCTGTTACAGACTATGGTCTTCTAATAAGTACACAATGAACTCATAAGTAGACAACATAATGACAGTATTTGTTGTCTGCAGGAAGAATTGGGGAAGGAATACTCTATAAAAGGCAAGGTAGGGGCAGCCCCGGTGGCTCAGTGGTTTAGCACTGCCTACAGCTCAGGGTGTGATCCTGGAGACTCAGGATCGAGTCCCACGTCAGGCTCCCTGCATGGAGCCTGCTTCTCCCTCTGCCTGTGTCTCTCCCTCTCTCTCTCTCTCCTCTCTGTGTATTCTCATGAATAAATAAATAAAATCTTTAAAAAAAAAAAAAAAGGCAAGGTAACTTCTTTCCTGGAAGACCTGCTGAGTGGTCTGGATGAAAGACTTGTACTTGGAGCCCTCCTTCCAGAGCCAAGTTCTCACGCCTTTTACGAATAAGCAATAGAGGAGGCACATGCCTTAGAAATGGTAGCAGATGCCATTAATCCTAAATATATAAAATATCCCCCTCTTGTTCTTATTTATTCTAAATAATTTTGGCCCTCTATTCTTCCATAAACTTAAGATTCAGCTTATCACACTCAACAAAATAATCACTTGGAATTTTTATTATAATTGTGCTGGATTATAGATCATTTATAGGGGAAGAATTGACATCATTTGGATATTGATTCATTTTATCCATAAAATGAGATATCTCACTATTTTAATTAGCTTTTAACAAATCTAATACAAATTTACATTTTTTGTAGATTTCTTAAAACTCTTTAATTACATTCGAGTATTTTTATTTTTCATTTATTAAAATACAACACAATTTATCTTATATATTGATTTGTATTCTATAAAATGTTAATTGATTTTTTTCAAATATTGACCCTGTATAGCAGCCTTTGTAAATAATTTTATCAATTCTATTAATTCACTTTATTTTTATTAGATTTTTCATAGATAAATCATCTGCAAATATACAATTTTAATTCATTTCAAGCCTTACCAGTCAATTAACTCATTCACCAAAAATTTTGTTATGTTTTATAGGCCTGGCTAGAATTACCAATATAGCATGAGCTAGAAGTGGGGATAACATGGGACTCTCTCTCTTCTTTGCCCTGATCTTGAACAAATTGCTTTCAATATTCCTCCATTAAGAATATTTGTTTAGGGATTTAAATATATCCTTTATTATATTAAGAAAGGTTGTTTTATTACTTTTACTTTTATTTTGCTAATATTTTTCCCATCATGAATAGATATTAAATTTTGTCTAATGCTATTCCTGAAATTGTTGACTTAATGTATGGCTTTTGTACCTTCACTGAATTATTTCAATAGATTTCCTAACCTAAATACCAATCCAAACATTATATCTAAGTACTAAATCTCAATCTAAAATTCCAATATTAGGGCAGCTGGGGTGGCTCAGCAGTTTAGCGCTGCCTTCAGCCAGGGCCTGATCCTGGAGACCGAGGATTGAGTCCCAGGTTGGGCTCCCTGCATGGAGCCTGCTTCTCCCTCTGCCTGTGTCTCTGTCTCTGTCTCTCTCGCTCTCTCATGAATAAATAAATGAAAATAAAATAAAATAAAATTCCAATATTATATTTCTAAGAAAATCCAATGCATTCATGGTCTATTATGTTATTTTTTTCACTACAGACAGTTTTGATTTTTTTTAATATATATATATATATATTTTTTAATCTATGATAGTCACACACACAGAGAGAGAGAGAGGCAGAGACACAGGCAGAGGGAGAAGCAGGCTCCATGCAGGGAGCCTGATGTGGGACTTGATCCTGGGACTCCAGGATCATGCCCTGGGCTGAAGGTGGCGCTAAACTGCTGAGCCACCCAGAGATCCCAGTTTTGATTATTTAAATTAGAGTGTTAGCATCTATATTTACAAGTGAATTTAGCTAGTACATTTCTGTACTAGCCAAATTCTTTGTTAGATTATCTTGTCAGTTATCTTTGTTAGGTTCTGAAATCAAGATTATGTGGACTTCATAAAATGTGTTGCAGACCACTCCCACTCTTTCTATGTTCATTTTGTAACATTTGATTTACTTATTCTTTCAATGTTTGATACAATATGCCATAAAGCATTCTGTCTGATGCTTTCTCTATGAAAAAAAAATGTAAACCACTGATCATTTTTTAGTGGTTTTAGAACTGTTCTTCCATTTTATATTTCTTGTTGAGACAGATTTGATAGGTTATGGTTTCTTAGACATTTGTCCATTTCACCAAAGTTCTCATATAATTAAAGTTGTTCATCATGTCCATTCATTAATTTTTTAAAATCTGCACTAACTATAGTTATGTCTCCTTAATACTGATTTTTTTTACCATTTTCTTTTATTCTTGATAAGTCTTGCTACAAGTTTATCATGCTCTTTTGCTTTTACTTGTTTTCATCATTTTCTTTTGTTTTATTTTTCTATAGATTCTTCCTCTCACTTTCATCTCCCCACTCCCAAGACAAAAAAAAAAAAAATCTCAATTTGGGTGCTTAGATCATTCATTTGCAGACTTTTAAAAAAATATTTAAGGCTACAAATTTCCATCCAAGTTCCACTGTAACTATTTCAACAATTTTGATATGTGGCATATGCATCATTTAGTTCTAAGCTTATTCTAAATTCCATAATGATTTCATTTTTATGTGTGTTAAAAAATTAGATTTTTAATTTCTAAAATGTAAGAATGTTTCTAGCAACATATTTATTGCTGAGTTTTAACTTACATTCATTAAGATCACAGAATATGGTTTGAATAAAACCATTTTTTAAATGTGTCTTTAAATTTGCTTCATGTTCCAATATGTGATTAATTTTCATAAATGTTCTCTGAGTACTTGATAATAATATGTATTAATCATTTCATGGGTGCAACATTCCATGAATGTTAATTGGATCAATGTAACTAATTTTGCAATTCAATTCTCTTATAAAATTATTCACCTACTTCTCCTATATAATTTATGAATTACAGAAAGAAGTATATCTAACTCTCCTAGTATAATGACTTATATATGTTTAGTCAGTTATTATATAACCTAAGTTGAGTATTACCATGTTTTCCTGGTGAATTGAATATTTTATTAGTGTATAGTGATCTTTTTATGTATGTTAATTATTTGTCTTATATATTTTAGATACATCTCTTACAAATGGCATACAGTTATATTTGAGTTTTTGTTTATATCCAATTTAACAACATTTAACAATCTTTATCACTTAGCTGGAGTATTTAATCAGCTTATATTATTGTAATTTCCAATATATTTGTGTACATTTTAAAAGCATTTTAATGGTTTCATTTATACAAACTTTTGTATTTCTTTCTCTTTTTTTGGCCTGCTTTTTTATTGTATTTCTCATTTTGTTTTCAACTGTATCAATTTAGAAATTATATGCTGTTTTCTTTGATTGGTACCCAAGAGAAGTCAATGTTTTCTTATTAAAATAAGGGGGGAAAACCTACTTTTACTCTCCTCCCAAACTATACATAGATATTTATATTATCAATCACTCACATCTCAACTTCTATGTCATTGTTTCTATTTTTATTTTACCTTACTTTAATCCTATAATACAGAATTACTCTTTCGGTAGGAAATTGTTGTTTTACATTTATTTACATTCACCATTTTCATTGCTTATTATTTCTCCTGTACCTTAGTTCTTTCATCTTACCTTCATGAAAATGTCCTTTAGTGAATGCTAAGACTGTGTGTGTGTGTGTGTGTGTGTGTGTGTGTGTGTAGGGAAAAACTCTGTTCTTGATGGGAAACAAAAATGTTTTTAACTTTCCTTTGTTTTTGAAAATATAAATTTCCCAGGTACAGAACTTAATTTTAATAGTAACTTAAAATAATTTTGCTGGGTATGAAACTCAAGATTAACAGTTATTTTCTCTCAACTCACTGATGATATCCAGGTACCCTGCTTTTTTTTCTTCTTCTTCTTCTTTTTTTTTTCCTTTAGTGTTCTTCAGTCTTATTATTTTTAAGTTCCAGGTGTAGACACTTTTTTTTGACTTGCCTAGGTTTCCTTTTTGTTTTAAGATTTTATTTACTTATTCATGAGAGACATAGAAAGAGATTCAGAGACATTGACAGAAAGAGAAGCAGACTCCCTGCAAGGAGCCTGATGTGGGATTTGATTCCAGGACCCAGGGTCCAGGACCTGAGCTGGAGCAGATGCTCAACCACTGAGCCACCTAGGTGTTCCCCTGCCTAGGTTTCATTGGGCTTACTGAATCTGGGGATTTATGGTTAGTGGAAAATATTTAAGTCATCATTTATTCTCTCTTCCAGAAGTCTAATTAGAAAAATGTTAGGTCTCTGTATTCTAGCTTCAATTTCTCTTATTCTCTCACATTCCCTGTCTTTGTTTCTGTGTGATCTATTCTGGATAGTTTATGTAGATCTATCTTTCAGGCCTAATTGTTTCTTCTGTCCTTCCTTAATATTCATATTTTATATCTAGAAGTTCTGCTTGATTATTTTCAACTTAGTTTCTATCTTAGTCCATTTATGCTTCTATGACAACATACCACACACCAGGCAACTCATTTTTTCACAGTTCTAGATGCTGGAAGTCCAAGATCACAGTGCCGGTATGACCAAGCAATGGCCGTCTTCCAGTTTGCAGATTTCTTCACATGGTAGAAGGGGTAGGTAGATCTGTGGAGTCTCTTTTATGAACACACCCTCCACTGTCATTAACCTCTTCTAGAGGTCCCACCTTCTAACACCGATATGTTGGGTGTTAAGGTTCTAACTTGTGAATCTGGGAGGACAGAATCAGATTATAGCAGTTGTTTTTTATATTTCTCTTCTCAATAATATCTCTCACTTTTTAAAAATTTATTGAGCTACATACATTTGTTTTATACTCAATATCTGACTTTGAAAAATCTAAGAAAAATTGTGAGTTTCTTTGTTATCTATATTTCTGCTGACTCTCTCTCGTGATACCTTTTTTTTTTTCTTTGCTTGTTATGTTAATTTTGACAGTCAGCTCATATTCCTTAGAAGTTTTTCTGTGGAAATTCTTTGAGGCCTAGCTTGATGGTGCTTTTCTCCAGAGAGTATTTGTGTTTTCTTCTTTCAGGCAGCTAAGAACACTATTAACTTAGGATTTCTTTAAATTCTCTAAGTTTTAAGTCTACCTGCATAGTACAAATTCTGACTGTAAACCCTATGTGCTTGCAATTTTGTTATTGTCTCCTGATTTTTTAAGCTTTTATTCACACCAAGATTGGTGATAGGATATTATTCTTGATATCAGCAAGGTTTATTTTCAAGTTATTTTTATTTTATTTTACACTGAGAGTATATATGTTAGGTATCTTTAGTTTTGATTGTTCTAAGTTCCCTGTGGTTTTTATTCACATGATGATGGTATATGTATTTGTTCATTTTTATTTAAAGAAATTCTTTTTTGACCTGCTATTTGTTGTCTGATAAATTATTTGCAGAAATTTCCAGATGCAGAGTTGAAAGTAAAAGTACTGGAAGGGAGACTCAAAAATTTTAAAGACCTCTTAGAAAGGATCTGGAGAGACTATTTTCTGTAGACTACTCTCTTTGACACGTGACTCCCCTTTCTAGGTCTATGCTGGCTGCTATCATTGGAGCCATTCCCAAACTAGTAGAAAGGGAAGAACAGAGGAAATGAAAAAAAAATTACCAAGAAAAAAAAAAAACCCGACATGAATGTTGCACTGATTCCCTCTTTAACATTTCATTGATGAGGGATCCCTGGGTGGTGCAGTGGTTTGGCACCTGCCTTTGGCCCAGGGCGCGATCCTGGAGACCCGGGATCGAATCCCACGTCGGGCTCCCGGTGCATGGAGCCTGCTTCTCCCTCTGCCTGTGTCTCTGCCTCTCTCTCTCTCTCTGTGTGTGACTATCATAAATAAATAAAAATTAAAAAAAAAAAAACATTTCATTGATGAAAACTTACTGATTTGCCTCCACCTAACTCTAAGAGAGCCTGGGATATCCAGCTAAAATCCTATCACTGGGGAGGTTGGAGCAAACAGATTTGTGGAAGAACAACTAATAGTCTTCCATAACTGTTTCAGCTTATGGGTTATAGTTGTACTTGTGGGATGGGATATGATTGCTCAAACAGGATAGTTTAACAAGAAAAGAGACTTTTAGAAAGCTAGCAAGGCAAGCACATTTAGATGCCTAACCTGGCAGAGGGTTAAGCACTTGGAATTAGAAGTTGCTGGCAGTGAGGTAGAAAGAAGTAAAATCCAGGAGGATGCAGCATTATCAAAATCTGAAAAATAGATGTTTCAAAGAGGAGCTTTTATATGCATATTCTATAATATTCCAGAGAGCAAGAAGACAAGGAAAAGACATGGAACCTTGCCCTCAGGAGGCTGACTTTGGACTTCTGGTGACAAGAACTATATACTAGGCTAAAGGAGGAAAGAAAGGGTCAATGTGGAAATAAGAAAGGACAGATCAGAGATGAATTATTTTGTGTTTTTCTCAGAAAAGAAGTGAGAAGTTGACAGGCAGAGTAGTGAGAAAAGATTTTCTTGGTTCAGCTTCATAAGAGGCATTCTTGGCCCTTCTCTCCCTGTGCAGAAACACACACACACACACAGAAGGGAGAAGGCAGAGACTAAAGTGGCCACAAGCCAAAGGATGTCAGCAGTCACCAGCAGCTGGAAAAGGCAAAGAACGTAATCTCCCTTTGAGAATCTGTAGGGAGTTTGTCCTGCTAATACCTTGATTTCATCTCAGTAATATTGATTCCAGATTTCTGGCCTCTAGAACTGTGATAGAATGCATTCTTGTTGTTTCAAGCCATCTAGCATGTGGTAATTTGTCACAGAAGCCACAGGAGACTAATACGCTATCTACTTATTAGTTGTGTGTTTGTCATTCCCTGTCCATACACCAGAATGTGTGGTCCATGAAAGCAGAGGCCTTTTCTATTTTGTTCACTGCTCTATCTTCAACATTCCAAATGGTGCCTGACATAAAACAGAAGCCCAATATTTTTGGGCTATATTTCAATATTTTTGAAAGAATAAATGAATGAACATTTGTATCAAAGACGTTAAGACCTCAGAAGAAGCTGAAATCAGTGGGCTGGGCTGAGGGAAAGCTGCCAGAGAGAGTGAGTGAATGAGGTGCTCCAGGAAGCACAGATCAACAGACTAAACCTTGTGTATATGGAAATGCTTCTTTATTCTCCTAAGTTATGCTGAGATTCATTTCCAGAAATTGCTTTTATCTCCTAAACAGAGGGTGATGATCAATATGAATAATTTTCCCTGGATCTATCTTGACATTGTCATTGGCCACAGTTGTGCCTAAAAAAAAAGCATAAATGGCAAAATGTTCCTTGTTCCTGTGCAATCATCCTTTGTGAATATGATAGTATAACAGGTGACAGGACATAAAACACATAAACCTGAGAGATTTAAATCCAGGCTCTGCCACTTCTAATACTAGCAAACATTTATTCACCAACTCGTCATGTGTTGAGAATTGTAGTTTGTGCTTTACGTGCTGACTCTTCACCATTTGTGTAAACTTAGGCAAGTCATTTAACCTTTTAGTGTCATGAAAGGATATTCTCACCCCTAAAGTACAGACGCACAGATTGCTGAAGCACCTTACTCATGGTCAAATACTCATCATTTCTGAAACTGGGATTCACATCTCAGGCCTATCTGATTCCAAGTTCCATTTTCTTTCTATTATAATCCATGCACCTCTCCTAGCTAACGTTGTGCCAATCACTGATCTTTCTGGAGCTTTACTTTCTTCATCTATAAAATGGAAAGAATTTCACAGGATTCTTGGTTAAATTAACAAGTTGGTGAATATAATGCTCAACAAAGGAACAGGTACATTTTAAAGTAGAAAATGCATTTGGCCTTGAGCTTTAATAATGTAACCACAAATAGGTTTTGGTGTCCTTGACTTTGTCTTTTTTGAGGTTTCTGCCTTTCTTCTCCTAACTCTTCATACAGCCTTTCGGCCAGTCGATGTTCTCATCTTTCTCTCTGAAACAATTTGTGTGCCCAAGATTGCGAATCCGAGAAACCACCAAGGAGCCGACACCGATGTAAACACACGAGGGTTTATTTACAAGCTCGAGCTTGGGTCCAAGTATACCCAACACAGGGGAGCAGGGACTTGGACCCTGAGGTGGGTTTCAGCTTAGTTTTATGGGCTGGTCTAGGGGACCTCCAGAAGGGGTGGAAGACTTTCTCAAGATATGGGGCTTTCAAGGGCATTGAGCTCTGTTTTCATTTTAATATGGGGCTTCCTGCCACTGGCTTGGACTCTGTTTTAATTTTAATATGGGGCTTTCTAGGACATTAAGCTGTAAGCTGTTTTTTTCCCTGTAACTGAAGTAATGTAAATTTCAGCTCTTATTCACAGGGGCCTGGGATGGCTGTACTTGTGCTAACGCTGAACTTAAAATGGAATGGCCTTAATTTTCTCGGCCTCCACAAACTTATCAGACATTTCTACTTCATTGTATGTGTACCACAACAAGGGATTTGATTTTTAAGCCCATCTCACACTGTTCAAATACAGATTTTTCCAGGGTATGGTAGAGAGAGGCAGGTTCTGAGATATCTGGAAGGTGAACTAGTAGCTTTGGAAGTGTCAGAGATCTCAAGGTCCTCTAAAGACCCTCTGCCTTCAAATAAGGTTCCCCACTAGTGGACAAAGCAGGTTACCCAGTCCCTGGTTCTCATCTTTCTGGTGCTACGAAGCCAAGTGCAGGCACCTTCTCTGGTCAGATGTGAGCACTCCAGAGCAACTGTTTCTTTGCAGATAGGACCAGCCCACACTCATGCAAGCTGTGTTAACATGTGTGGGCTTGAGGCAGCTCAGTTTTGAGACAGCCCTTCATCTGCTCATCTCCTCCTGTGCAGACACAAGGCCAAGTTCTGAACTGGTGAATCCATATGACAAGGAGGCCTGTCAGGGAGATGTGGTGTCCCTCAAGCTGATCTTCCTACAGATGCAACCCAGAAACACAGTTCTTTCTTTCATTAGAGAAGAGGCACTGTGCCAACCCCTCTAACAAAGCACTCAAGGGCGGGGTCCGCATCACACATCTCTTGCTTTCAGCAGATGTTCCGTGAGAGTGGCTGCCAGGGCATTTCTGTAGCAGTGAAGGTGTTAAAGCTCCAAGGCCTTCTGAATATGTCTGTGCTGACAGATTGGGGAAAACATGCTAAAGCGCTTATGGTGATGAGCATGTAAAAATAGGGCACAGATGTCTAATTTAAAAGACAAGAAAATTTCTTGGCATTTACATCTTATTAGTCATTACTATGTTTTTCTTGTATTTTATTCACACATTTAACTTTGGGTGTTCCTTTGATTTGCTTTGCCAACTGCAAGCTACCATCCCATAAACCAAAAAAAAAAAAAAAAAAAAGGTACTATACATTCCAAAAGATCATTACAAGTAATAGAAGTTTCCAGTGATCTTTGCTTTGCTTAGAACGTCATTTGGGCTTCAATTGGACTTTGTTCAAACTAATGTGTCCACACAATAGGCCATCTTGTCTAAATTTGTGCCAAGGAAGGAGCTTGATGCTTACAGAATGTTTCTCTGTGGAGGGACAAAGGCATTTTGAAAATTACCTTCAGAGGGCTCAAGAAATAACCCCTCTTTGTTTTAATGGTTAGGTTTTGTATTAATGTATATAATGACTTTTAGAGTTTTTACCCAATTCCCAACCCTAGTGTGCTGAACAGATTCTGAGTGGCATAAAAAATAAGTAGTGGTTCTACAATTACATAAACACTTCTTTTTATCCATTAGCTTTTTAGAAGGTTTCTGATTAGAAAAAGACATTAGTTCACAGACTAAACAGAGGGGAAGGATTTTAACTCAATAGACAGGAGGGCTTTGCAATCTTCAAAATTCTAGAGCAGCTAGCTGTGTTCACATACAAAAAGAGGAAACAAAAGCAGAGCAAGAAACTGAAATCAGATGAATGATTTTCCTTTCCCAATAAACCTTAAGGCTAGTTTCCCAGTAGTACAAAAAAGAAGGAGGCTGATCCATGGTGATATCTCAGAGGAGGAAAGAGGAAAATACTGCATGTTATCAACATCATCTAAGCACGTGCTAATTAAATGCATAACACTACTCAGTGCTGTGAAAGGAGAGGCCCCTATTCTCCTGGGCTCTAATACAAAGGCACACACACACACACACACACACACACACTACATCAAACCCCCAAATTGAACAAATAATGGCTTACTGGCTAAAAGATCCTATAAATATGCACCTAAATCTTGGCTACACTACATATTGTTTGCATGGCATGGAGGCAATTAAGAAATCTCTTTAAGCTTCAGTTCCTTACAAGTGAAGATCATATTACCAACTCACTCAAAAGCTATATAGCACACACCAAATGCTTGTCCGGTACTTTGCACATTCTAAACAGTCACAAAATAACACCTTTTATTATTGTTTGTTCATCTCTTTTTGATGCAATATCTTTAGAGACAAGTTCAAAACTAATCAATATATAAAGGATATTCCAATTTATTTATCATGTTTATCACAAACTTTTATATATAATTGCACATACCTGAACTCCTTTTGCACAAATGCTCAACATTTTCAGGATCTGATAACAGATGACATATTCCAGACTCAAGCCAAGCAGAAATGTCTTTTGCTGTAGTTTTGGTGGGTAGTTTTGAGTAAGGGTTCCTCCCAAGGTTGCTTTTACTGCCAGAGCCTCCTATTCATGCATGTGGAATGAGCCTCCTGCACAGCAGTCCATGGAGAGTGCTCAGAGTCAATTTCAAATATTCTCTCCTTGCTGATCTTGGAAAGATGCACCTCAGAAGTGCTATTGTTATAATGGAAAGTCCTTATATGTAGAATTCTAAAGAAACCTTTCTTCAGCTAATTCTTTTCTCGGGTAACTTTCTAGACATATACTCCCACAAAATTCATACCCTCTTCTCATGAATCCACATCATCAACACATTTTTAATCGGTTAAGATAATGTATATGCAGAACATAGCATAGCTCCTGATGCATAGTAAGCCCTCGATAAATGGTAGGTATTATTATTATCATTATTATTATTAGTCCATTTATGGAAAATCTATTTCTAGCACACTTTTAAAGCAATCATTAAAGTTAAAATCATTACTGCAATCACTATTTGTAGTACCTAATTTTATTATAATTATCTTTATCTTAATAATCCAAATACTACTAATAACTCACAGCTATTTCAATTATCATTAATTATTTCTAACTTCATGGCAATCTATAATGTTCTGGCTGGGCCAGTCCTCAGTTAAACTTTAAACTCCAAGTAGACGTACTTGCGTTTGTTTCTTTTCCTCTATTCCTTTGGTATTGTTCTTTCTTTTCTCCTGTGAAGACTTGCTCTTGGAAAGGTTCTGGATAAATAAATTCTCAGCAAGGGGAATTGGCTGATACACACAAGGTGTGGTCCTTTGTCCCTCTCTCAGCACTTGTCTTGTGTCATACTCTCTCTGGCTCTGGCGCTCAGCTGGCAACCAACCAACTACCAGTGGGTGACATGGGCCATTTACAAGTATACATGTGAATGTTCTTAGTCACTGCTTATTAATAGAGACTACTAAAAGGTCAAAATTTAAAAGTCAACAAAGCTGATTTCAAATGGTGGTCTCAATGCTGGTAGTCATAACTGAAGACATTCAGGAGGAATTTTATAGAGGGAGATCCAATAATGGATAATGGAGATTTTTATTTTACTTGGAAACTCTGTGAGAGGCCATAATAGTAGGTGGTGCTAGTTCACCTAAAAGGAGGGACAAAGAATGCCAAGTAGACCTATGAGTGGCTGTCTGCCTCCTCAGCAGGAAGAGCCTGTTAGTAGGAGTGGCTTTTGTGGACAGGCCTCATCATTGTCATCAATACCAGGAGAAAATGTGTTTTGTGCATTGGAAAGGAAAATTGGCCAAGTCATGGCCAATGAAAAAAGATTTCAATTATAGAAGCTGATGGCAAGTGTAAATTATCCTTCAGGGGTCAGCAAACTTTTTTCTGTAAAGGCTTGCATAATTTTCATAATTTTCCTTCTTTCTTTCTCTCTTTTTTGCTTTTGGTCACAATCCTCTAAAAATGTAAAACACATTTTTAACTCCAATGCCACTGTTTGTCAACTCCTGCAAAGTGACAAGGCAAGTCCTGAGGAGGGAAGCATATGGTGGGCTATGGGATGGTTTGGGAAGGTTTCTTGAAAGAAAAAGGCAGAGATATGGACCCATTTATCTACTTTTCCATTAGAGGAGGTACCCTATAGAGGTACAACTATTTACTTAGTGGTACTGTGGAAAACATCAGTGTGAATAATCCTAAAGTTGAAAAAAAAAAAAAACAATACAAAATTCCAGCTATCCCCAGAGGCCTAACAAAGCTTAGCTATTCCACCGAACAGGATAGGGACACCTTTCCCTCTGATTGAACCCATTGTTTTTCACCATTCAGTTGGAAAAGATCACATAGGCGAAATGACCTCTCTAAGAATGGATGGCAGACCAGAATCTAACAACCTGGAGGAGCTGTCAGAAAGGCAATGTGCTGCTTGAGTTATGAACTCATTAATTAAATATCAGTGTATCAAATGGGCTATGAGCTATTAATTCGAAAGCTATTACTGGCTTTGAAGTTGAAATTATAAGCAAAGCAATTAAAAAGTAACTTCTCAATGAGAGTGTTAAGGGAGCATCCTATCTGTTTACATACATCAGCTCTTTAATTTGGGGATTGAATTGCTCCCTTAAAAATAATGATTATATAAATGATCAAAATACCTATTTTATTGCAAAGCCTGGATGCTATAGTTAGAAGAAAAGACTGCAATCTTTCCTTTGCTAGAGTAACACCATGCACTGGTGAATAGTCTCTCTTTCATACACGGGGATCAGTGAAAAATATAAATTAGGAGTTAACACATTCAAAATTTTGATATTTGCTTTGCTTATGTTCTCCTAGATACCATGCCTTCAGGGGGGTCAGCTGTGACCAGGTGTTGGCAGATGGCTGTGCAATTCAGATGTGGATAATAGAAAATATGGAAGAACTCATTAGCTCACAACATTGCTTCTCTCAACGGACATAATATTTTTCATCACATTCTAATAGTCAACTTTCAGACTCATTTCCTATGCAATATAATGCAATTCCCTCTCTTGTCAACCCCATGCTTCCTAGCGTCTGTATTTTGCTCTCTGTTTTTCTGGCACACATCTCTGTCCTCTCCCTTTATGCCTTTCTATCATTTTAAAAAATCTGTTCTCCTTTCTCTTGGTTTTAAATGCACATACACAAGGAAAGCAGCTACTGGAACCCCGTGCAAGTCAGGTATCTCTTTGAATTTCCTCCTTACTAGAGAGAAATTAATTAGGAACAATCAAACAAGCAACCTAGTTCTCTGAAAAGAAAGTTGTTTCTTTGGGCAGTTAGCATTCCGGTTGTTTAGACCAAGGCAACCTTTCCTTCCTACCATGTGTGCACCAACCATTGCTGGTAGGAGTGTGATTAATGGACTAAAACTTATTCTGAAGAAAAATGAATGCTTTTAGTGGATTGGAAGCAGAAATGCCTATGGTTTATAACCAGTGGTGAACCACTCTGAAAGAGCAGCTGGAGACTTTATATCTATTTAGTTGTGGCTTGTAGGAACTTCTATTATTTTTTTTCTCAGTGAATTCTAAAAGGTTCATTTATTTCTCCAAAGTGCAACCTTTCTTTTCTGCAGCAAAACAAAAATAATAGTGAGCAGTCTGAAGTTGGCATTGGAAGTCATCTCAACCTGGAAAATTCATTCATCCACAGTTATTTCTTGAGTTTCTTCCTTTTGTCAAAGACTCTTCTAGGAACTGAGATACATCATTGACCTAAACAGACAGATATTCCACTCTCATGGAACCTGCAGTCCAGCAGTAATAATATTTTAATTAACTGCCAATATTATCATGTAACAGCAGCATTCTTAGGACACAGTGGGCTAGAAAGACTTTCTTTACATCACTTGAAATACCTTAATTCATTCACCAGATAATCTCAAGCATCAAAGGAATGGAATGGAATGAGGAGGGTCCTAGGGCTCATGTTAACAACAGACCATTACTGGAAAGTGGTATATTACACTTCCTTCTTCAGTACCAAGCCATAGAGACTCAAATCCCAGCTTTTCCATTGAAAAGACATACAGTATTAACAATCTCATTTGTTTAATGGAGACTCTACTCAAAAGGCTTTGTAAGGATATAATAGGATAATGTGTGTAAAACACTTAACACAGTGTTTTCTCCTCAGCAGGCAAGTGTGAGCATCCCCATGAGGCTTTAGTTTGTTTTGACAGCCAGAAGCCTGCTAAAGAAATTCTGGCAGACTCTCTTTCATCCAGGTGCAACTAGAACTGGGGATGAGGGTACTGAGTGTGAGAGAGCCTGTCTGATGTCTTCCCCTAGGCTCCTGAAGACACATTGGTAGTTAGTGTCTCCTGGGCCAGACAGAAATTCTGTAAGATTTATGAGAATGTTGGATTTTGCAATAATATCTCACACTTTTCTCCACAGCTCTTCGGGAAATAATTTATACTGTTTATTGAAAACAGAGCCAAGACCATCAGATTAGCAAAATCCAGGATTCATATTTATCCTGTTGTTAATGAATGATGGAACAGAGGCTACAGTCACAATTATCCCATCATAACAGATTTGCCTCATTTCTGCCACGTGCTAGGTTTTTGATCTTTGACACAAAAGGAAAAAAATAAGTAGCTGTATTCTTCATAATTTTTCCTAGTGCATCAATATTCTCTCCCAACTATGCTCCTGATTCTTTTTAATTAGGGGCAAGCAAATCACAATCACAAAGGTATTAATGCTCATAAAGCTTAAAATCTCTTAAATCTCAAAAGAAATACTTGGTGTAATTAAAAAATGAAAATCTATCATTTAAAAAAATAGCTTGACATATTTGTATTTTGCATTACAATAGTTAAGACTGATGTTTATTTGTAGTTTACCAGCTGAAAAGACAAAAGATAAGGCATATCTCCATTCTTATTCCAAGTCCATTCTTTTGCAGCTAGAAATAATTGTGAGAGAAAGTGTGTAAGGAAGACATGAATGCATATATGTGCTTGGGAGAGGGAGGTAGAAAAATCCATGCTTGAGGAAGAATGTATGCTCATATGTGAAATGAATACGCTCTAATGCTTGTAGTTTATCTCGTCCCCTCAAAAATTTTATTGTTCAAAGAATCCACAAGTCTAAGATGTAATTCAATCATGACAGCAAGTAGAGGTCATCTCCTCTTGGTCTAACATAATTAATGAAGGCAAATGGGCAGTCCAGAAGGGATTTAAGAAAATTAATTTAATAAGTCTTTGTGAGGATATTTTACATGGTTGGCTCTGTGCTAAGTGCTGAGGGAAATGTGGAGCTCCATAGTACAAGGTCACTTGCTCAAATAAGACACAGATCCAGGGCAAACACAAAAAAGATGACAGGTTCATTAGAATACTAACAAACTTTAAAAATCTTTATTAAAACTTTCTTTGATTGAGCCAAGACAGAATAATTATAATCTATGGATTCCATTATCTTCCTTTTTTGACCTAAGTCCTGTGTTATATTTACACTCTAATAAGTGTAATACTTTCATTTGTCCTAGTGCTTTAGTATATACGTTTTGGGATATTGTGTCAAGAATAGAGCATTAAGTTATCTGGTTATGGGATTATCAACTCATGGTCAATTCTTTTTTCCACATTACTCCGCACTATCCATTATATTTACATAATAATATAATCATTTAATATATAATATATATAATTATATGCAATTATGTAATATACAACAATTGCATAGATTTTCTTTTTAATATCTCATTTTAGATTCTAGTTCAGTGTCCATGCCATAACCATCTCAAATTTCAGAATCTCATTTTTTCTTGTTTCTAAAGTAGGAACTGAAACTTCTAGTTAAACACAGAGGCTTGAGCTCCCTTGATTCCTTTTGGTAACCCTCAAGTCCTCAGTGACAAAGCAAAAGGAAAATTAAGGAATCACAAAAAAATTATAAGGTAGAGAATAGATGAACAGGTAGTAACTCAATGTACACAGAGAATAAATATATAAGCTAGCAATGAGAATAAAAACAATCAAATGAATGTGGATATATGCCAGAAAAAAAGAAAACACATTAGAAGTTCAGTAATTTCTAAAAGCGAGGTCCAAGTGAAGCTCAGGAGAATTGGCTGAAAATCTATGAGAAGAAACTAGATTTTCTAAGAAACTCTCCCACCTAACTGACTAGGTAATAATGGGAAACTGCTCCTACTCTTTCTATCATGTGATTATGGATTTGGAACACTTTGACCAGCATAAGGCAGGGATGCTGTACTCAAAAGGGAAATTAATAAAAACGTACATAATGAGTATGAAACCTGAAGCTTCCTGCCTGATTTGCTTCCCCTTAATCCCTATCAGCCATAGGTGGATTCCTAGACAGACATAATGTTTAGATTCAGACAAAATTAAATAACTAAACTAACTAACTAGAGTTATAGATAGCAACAGTTGTAGATGGTCCAATAAAACAGACCAACTATATCACCCTACCGTGAAGTCTACCAATATGAAAAACACTCCCATGTATAGAGCTTTCTAGTGTTTCACTGTTAAAGATGAAAAAAGAAACAAGAATCAATAGAAGAGGGAAGAATTAACTAGAGAATAGGATGTATGAATAAAGATAAAAATGCAGAGAGAGAAAACTTAAAACAAAAATAAAGCAAAACAAAGGCACAGCCTTTTTAAAATTCTCCTTTCTTTATGGCAATAAAATAAGCTATTCCATGCATGAACAAGAACAGAATGCCATGAAAAGAAATGTCTGGAGATCCACAAAGAACTCTTAAAGATTAAATTCACTGGAAAAGATGCAAGTTAAATTTAGGAAATCTCCCAGAAAGAAAACAAAAATAGACAAAGATGGAAAGTAGCAAAGACAAAACAAAAGTGGATGATAATTAAAGGGCTAGCCCACCTTGTTCAACAACAAAACAATATAAATTCCACAATGAAGAAAAAATAGTAGTGAGAAAGAGAAAAGCAGCTGAGAGCTGAACGGTGGTACTGGGAGGAGGTGTTCAAATGCTCAGGGTAGGCTAGGCTTTGTTGCTCTCCTATTGAGCATAAATAATTTCACAAAAATTTAACATCAGAATAGGCTACTCTTGCTCCATGATGGAGCAAGAAAAAGACAAGACTACTCCATAAGCATGATAAGCACAAACAGAAATGAGAACATTGTCTAAACCACAAAAATACCCAAACAACTTCTTTTCCTAACTAATAAAAATTGCTGGTTCTTTATCAATTGCATTTGAGCAAGGCTTCATCTGAGATGAGAATGATTAGGAAAACCCCCCCAAAAAATTATCCCTACTTCCTGACAGCACCCTAGAGCAGAGTCCATCTCATTTTACCTTCCCCAGACTCTCTTGCCACAAGACAAAAATCTATAATTTATCCTTTATTATACCCTATTCCTGAGATGCCCCATGTTTCATCATGGTATATGTTCTTCAACACTGACAAAAGTCAATAAAACCAACTTTTTCAATTACAGATGAGTGCTGATTGTCTTTGGTTAGAGGATTTTGACCAAAGAACATTACACATGAAATAATTTAAGAAATTGTCCTGTATCTTTAAGTTATCTTTGAATTAAAAGGAACCATTGAATTCCCGGCAAAATAAATCGAGACCTGACACAAAGATATTTCATTATGAAATTTCAAAACACCAGTAATGAATAGAAGACCTTCAAAGCTTCCAGAGCAGGGAAAGAATAGATTACAGAAAAAGAATCAAGAGACAGAATGACATCAGTTGTTCAGTAGCAACCCTGGAAGCAATGCCTTCAAATTATTCAACTATAAAGACAGAATGTAGATTTTTCAGCCTCTCAATTTAGTTCAAGTGAGGGATGATAGTTTAGGAATCGGGTGATCAGTAACCTGAGGAGACTTGGCCTTAATTAAGACATATTCAGAAGGGAAATATCTGGTGATAATCACTGTGAGTGGTCAAGAATAGCTCAAATGTTTCTAGTTTGCATGACTGAGTAGATAGTTGTGAATACAGAGAAGAGAATGAGCTTCAGCCATTAAAAGACCATTGGAGTCATGAATTCAATTTTGGATCTGCAGAATTTGTTGAATTTGAATGGAGCTGCCAAGTAGCATCTAAGAAGAGAAAACTGAGTTGCAAACATGAATTTAAGAAGCAGAAGCAGATCTATATTAAATTAACAAGTAGAAAATAGAAATAAATGGGCTCGTGAAAAGTTTGTTGCAAAAGAAAGGGAAGATAGAAGGCCTAGGACAAAGCATTGAGAAATACCAACATTTCAAGACTTGCTAAAGAAATTAATGTCAAGAATTGGCACTGAAGACTGAGGAGAAAGCATAAAACAGTTAAAGATGCAAGGACAAGCAAGTCAAGGACTGAATTTTTTTCTTTTTGATTAATGTTTGTAAATGAGACAATGCCAATGGAAGGGTGGGAGTGGTAGCAGGATCAAAATAGACAAAGAAGGTAAGTCAAATGTTAGGAAATCTAGGTAATTCTTAAAAGTTAACTTATTAAGGAGAAAAAAGAATTTGCACATCGTTGTGAATGATCTTTGTTGTGTGCTTTTCTCACACCATTTCTTATGTACCTTTCAAAATCCGATTCTGTCTCTGAGATCCTTGGCATGTTTATAGGGATGCTGAGGAATTTTCACTGTATTGCTCATCTAGAGCATTTACCATTGTAGACTTAGAATTAATTTTCATAATATTCTATGCAAGACTGAATCACCTCCCCATCTAAAACCTTGTATTGTGAATTTTTTCCTCTTGGTTCTTAATATCTTAGACTCCCCAAATACAGTCCTCTTTTCCCAGCTATCATAAGTTTTGGACATTATGCTGTCTTCCAAGGTACTTTGGCTTTTAATCCATAAATCTTCCTTGTTTGACAGAGATAGAGCTTTGTTTAAGGTTCCCCTTTAGGGAGACTAATTTTTCAGTAAAACAAACTTATAATTTGTTAGATGCTCTGCATCTAAAATTTCTAGCACTTATCTGGTAACTTGAAATCCCTTGCATTCCTCACCTCTCTACCATACTTGAGACCCATGATTAAAATACATAATTTCCTCTACTGAGCTGAGTAGCTTGGGAATATGCATATACGTTTATTCATTCAGCAAATATTTATTTAATGCCAACTGTGTGCCAGCCACTATTTTCAAAATGATATCATTTGTTTTTCTCTCTCCTATCATTTCTGTTTTTACGACATATTTCAAACAAATCTTTCAAATATGAAGGCATGGGTATTTAAAGGATAAATACATTAATAAGACAGATTAAAATATCCCAGTTCATTTCAGACCCCCCCCCCCCAATTAAATACTGATCTTATGGCCAACCTAATTTTGAGGTTGTAGAGATTCAAAAGAATAATATTTAAAAACAGCAACCATATATTAATGTTCATTAGTTCCAAGCTATACAGTAGGCATTTAATACCCATAGCAATGTTATTATATATTTTTTTAGTCCATGGGGAAACTGAGATTAATAGAAAAATGTTAAATATATTTGTTGATGTCACACAGCTACTAGTTGGTGAATCTTGGTTTACAATCCAAATCTATCAGGATCCAAACCGCCCTAGAAAAATTTAGTGTAGTTTTGGAGACTATAGAATGTAAAGAGAAATCAGTGAGAAAATAGTACAAATCAAACATAACAACAACATTAAAACATTTCCCTTAGGAATGTTGCTAAGGAAATACTTGCTCCTTCATTTATCCATTTCATCTCAGGTTCTGTTTTCTCATTTTTGAGTTCATTCTCTGCTCTTGGACTTCGACTAATAGTCCACATCTTATTATATTTTTAAAAAGATTTTATTTATTTATCATGAGAGACAGAGAGGCAGAGATATAGGCAGAGGGAGAAGCAGGCTGCCTGCAGAGAGCCTAATGTGAGACTCAGTCACAGCACCCCAGGATCTCGACCAGAGCCAAAGGCAGATGCTCAACCAGTGAGCCACCCAGACGCCCCTAATAGTCCACACCTTTCACTGATTTGTATCATTCAGAATGTATGTTGATATTTAAGGTCACTTAGTACTCCTAAATTTGAATATATAAAATGAAGTTTCTTGACAAGAAAGAACCCTGATAGCTTTCAGAGAGTGAATTCTTCTACCACCATCTTTGAGACAAATTTACAAATACCAGTTGGATTTTACTGGCCCATATAAGTGACTTTTTTAAAATAAAAACTACCTACCACAGAGAACAGACAATGATAGCACAACTGCATGATGAAACGTAAAACTTTGTTAATAATAGACTGAGCCAGGAATTGACTCTTGTCCTTGAGTGGTTTTTTTGGCCAAAGGGGTCAGAAGTTTGAAGTACTTGAGTTAAATGACTAAGAGATTGACATTCTGTCAAATAGTCAAACCAGAGGGTTTTCTGACAAACACTATATTTGGGTGAAATTCTGATGAAAAAGGTAGAAAATCTACTGTTATGGAAGTACAGAGTCAGCCCACTGAAACCCCTAACTCCCGTGAATTAGTGGTTATTACATGCGGAGGAAAACACAAACTTTGTTAATACTTTTCCTATCCACTGTGAAATATCGAAACTCAGCTGTGATGTAGCATTTAACTGCACATCGAATCAAGAGTCCAGTAATAGAAATTGCCTTTTTGCAGTAGAAAACAGGGTTAGAAGCAAACCAAAATAACACATAAAACAGATCTCCATGGAGAAAATTGAAGACTGTTTCTAGCATGTAAAGATCGAGGACACAATTCCTGTTCTGTGAAAAGCTTTTTTCCTGGGGTTTTAAATTTTCCTCTTGATTATGTGTGGAATCAAGGGGTGTCTGTGTGATTGCGCCCATGCATGACTCCGAGAAACAGAAATGGGGCAGACACGGACAGATGGTGACAGGCTCATTTTTAATCCCAACCAGCAGGGATAGAAGTCAAGAATCCAAGGCAGATCATAAAAGTTGGCATCAAATTTTCATTTCCAAATTCTATACCCTTGATTGGCTAAAACTAAGTTTACTTCTCTAGTAAACAATGGATTCAGAACAAAACAATAATGAGAGTCTTTTTATTTAACTCGCTAATTTACAAATTTAAAAAATTCATCTATACTCAGTGTTAGCAAGGGTGCAGAAAAATGGACTTTCCCTTGTGCTATAACTTGATAAATTGGAATTGCATTTCTAGAACAATTTATTACACAAATAATTATTTGTATTAGAGAAGAATTAGAAACAATATACTTTTCCAAAATCAGAAGGCTTCCATACCCATTAGAGGGCATCAATATAAATTAGGTTTTCAACTAATTTTAAAGACACAGAAGCCTAGCCATGAGGCCATGTTTAATGAACAATATGGGATACAAATCAAATATCCAGTATAATCTTCATAGATGGCTATATAGTGAGGTTTTTCAAAAGACCTGACGCACCCTCAAATGTTATCAATTGTATAATTTCTCAGTATTGGAAAATGCATGAGTATATCTCTGCTACTGCAGCACATTATTTTTTTTTTGTTTAAGAATAAGTATTGTTTCAGTGAAAGATTGTTTAAAAAACAATATACTGTCTGTTTTCTCAGTGCAAATCCCTTTGTATCTGCCAATGCATTTTTCAAAGTATATCCCTATATAATCTTAGAGAGAGAATCTTCCTCACTGAGGAGAAACACATCTATATTGCTTTTGTTGAATTTCGGTTCATAATCCCTTTCTTCTACTGTTTGATATAACCAGAGCTAGATGTCAGACTCAGGATCACAGCCTATAAAAAATACACACACTATAGCTCCATCTCTCAATTACTTCAACTTCCTACAAGACCATGTCTATTTGGAAAATAATTGCTAGATATTGAAGGGGTGCTCCCTTGAATATGCTCTCTAAAGGGCAGGTGTCTACCCATGGATTTGCAGAGGAGAACACAAAAAAGGATCAAGATAGTCAATCTTGCATGATGGTGAATCCTTTATGACTTTCTCTAATCTTCTCCCATGCACATTGATTCTTTTTTCAGGTCATGGGAAAGGCTTTCTGTTGTCTTCTTACTTTCTTATTTTCTAAGTAAATTCATTGTCCACAAAATAAAGGAGTTCACAAGAACTCTTCTAGTACTTCTCCCTACATTTATACCTTAATTTAATTTCTATATCATAGATGGTCCCTGATTTATAATGGTTAAATTTATAATTTTTCAACTTTACAATGGTGTGAAAGCAATATGCATTTGGTAGAAACTATGTATCGAATTTTGAATTTGGATCTTTTCTCTTGGCTGGTGATATGTGGATGACCCTCTCTCATGATGCTGGTCAGTGTCAGAAAGCACAGCACCCAGTCAACCACATGACCCTTAGGGTGAATAACCAACACACTGACAACAACACTTCTGCACCCATACAACCATTCTGTTCCTCATTTTCTGTACAGTCTTCAATAAATTACATGAGATAATCAACACTTTAGTATAAAATAGGTTTTGTATTAGATGATTTGGCCGACAAAAGCTAATGGGATTTCTGAATATATGTGAGATAGGCAAAGCTAAGCATGATGATGTTTGGTAGGTTAAGTATATGAAATTCATATTCAACTTATGATATTTTCAATTTATGAGGGATTTTTCTGGACAAAACCTCTTCATAAGTCAAGGAAGAGCTGTACTATGAATTTATTATGTGGCAGACACTTTTTAAAATATTCTTTTTCTTTCTGTCAATTAATTTAATCAGCAAAACAACCTTGTAAGTATTGTTATTAGCTCTGTTGTGCCAAGAAATTTGATATTCAAGGAGATTAGTTTATTTGCCTAAGGTCACAGAGCTAATTTGTGGTGGAGTTCTGACACAAACATAGTTGTGCAGCTCCTATGATTGCTTTCTCTCTCTCTTTCTCTCTCTATCTTTATTTCTCTACCACTCACCTTCTCTTATTCCAAATGCACAACAATTCATCAGGCTATAAGAAAACCTCTGACCCAGGAATCCATATACTTCCTCATTTAAAGCTTGGAGCAATGATTCTCAAAGTACTATGGACCAAATTTCAGTTTCCACCTGTGATAATCTAAAAAGTGAGAAATTTTGTACTCCCTCACAACACTGCAGATACACTGAATCAAAATCTCTGCAATCTACTGCACCCATTAATCCAAGGAGTTGAAGCATTTCCATCTGCACCACTTGGATGGTCACCAGCTAATGAAACAAGACTGCTTACACTTGAAGACTTTTCGATTCAAGGGGAGAGTCAGGATTCCTGGTTTAGGATTTAGCTACCTGTTTAATGGTCACCCTACAGTTCTAAGCAGTTTTCATATACCAATATGCATTATTGCAGGACAACTTAAACATACAAGTAAGTGCTTTTTCAGATGGCTGTATGAATGGATGAATACAACACTTCACATTTATCTTTGAAAATTATATATATATAATTTTATATATGGCATCAAGATTTGGAAAACATTAATCATGCCTCTTCTTTTTGTCATAAAAGAAAAGAAATGTAATTTTTGTGAGCTATTGATACTTTTCATTGCTCCCTAGATCAATAAACACAAATTTTTATGCATACCTGTGGTATTATGGTTTAAAGTAAGAGATGTGGTTGTTTGGGTGCCTTTAACATTGCAAATGATATTGAAGTGAATTCTACCAAATCAATAATTTCTTCCACTAGTTTATAGTGAAGTTGAGAGTATACTATGCAGCCTGATTAGAATAACTAGAAATATGGCTTTGTCAACTTTTAATTCAGACATCAAACAGTCCCAAAGTGTGGAAAGAATTCACCCCTTATGCTCAACATATATTTGAGCAATTTGAACCTTAATCTATCATTTAAACTGCTTTGATCTCTATCCTTAATATATTGGTTCAGATTAAAATGTTAAAAACAGTGCTTTTCTATTTTAACTTTTATGAGTGTGGTCTGTTTGAGTCTGTCTGTTACTCCTGTCCATCCTGAAGTTTATTATATTCTAGAGACTATTGGTTAGTGGTTAGATCAAAGGACTGTAGAGAAAAAGTTTAGAAATATTGCCAATCTGAACACTTTACCTATTTAAACCCATTCCTGTGGGAATGTTTTTCAATCAGTGAAATAAAAATGATATTCAGCCAGTGTATGGCTATTTTCTTTAGCCAAGACAATGAAAAATGGATTTATTATCTAGTTTTCCTTAAAAAAAAAAGCTTTTGTGGGAAAAAAATTATGACAAACTCACATAAAAACTGTTCGTGGGGCACAATTTTCAAATAAAACTCTATTATATTGATAGACATTGAAATTGCTGCTCATCGTGCAGGGACATAAATATCCATTCTGCCCAAAACAAATTTAGCAAAATCAAAATATGTAACACTAAGAACATTTCAGCTTTTCTCTAACACATGGAGCCAGCCATACATGCCAACCCGATTTTATCGCCTCTCCTCATTAAGCTTGAAAGCATATTTTGTGTTGCTTTTAGCAGCTCCTAAAATTTCTTTGTCTCTTAGCACAGCACCATAAAAGTTCTCACCTGACAGATCATAAATCCTTCTCATAGAGCAGTCTGTCCCCTGGCACAGACTGACTACATTCTACTCTCCAGATACATTACTAACAGCATTTATGCACTTGCACACAAAACTTAGTTTCAGGATCTGGAAAATGCTTGACCCTATCCTATCAATTCATAGCAGGGAATGGTCTACTTTAGACAAAGCATTTATTCTCACTGAGAGTGAAAGGAGAGAGAGTTTCCTTTGTTATGAAATAAATTTGGATGAGTAAAGAGCAGGTTATCTGAGGCTAAGGAAATCTGGCCACACAAATATGACCTCGATATTTAGGCCTTTCATATACTATAGGATGCATAATGGTGGTTTCTTCAACCCTGATTCTAGGGGACATTTAAAGACATGTTATTTATGTCACTCTGTTATTTGTTTTCTCATTCCCCCAAGCATTCATGGAGAACCAGTTAGATTCTAGATACTTTGGCAAATGATAAAATTTCAGACATAGAGAAGATAGAGGTCCCCGCTTATAGTTACACAATATTTGCAGTTATGTGGGCATTTTCATTAAAATGAAATAAAGGTCTTATTAAGCAAGGAGAAACTTACTCTGGGTGAGAAAAAAAGGGGTCAGGAAAACTGTTATGGAGGAATTAAAATTTGAGCAAAATTTGAGACCTGAATTAGAGTTTCTTTTTTTTTTTTTTTAATTTTTATTTATTTATGATAGTCACACACACACAGGGAGAGAGAGAGAGAGAGAGAGAGAGAGAGGCAGAGACACAGGCAGAGGGAGAAGCAGGCTCCATGCACCGGGAGCCCGATGTGGGATTCGATCCAGGGTCTTCAGGATCGCGCCCTGGGCCAAAGGCAGGTGCCAAACCGCTGCGCCACCCAGGGATCCCTGAATTAGAGTTTCTTAGGTGGTCATTGAGTAGCAGGTGATATATAAAAAGTACACAGTTTTCAAAGTATAGTATTGGGACACTAGCAAGTAGTTCAGAATGAGTGAAGCCTATCCAATATATGGTGAGGAGGGTATGAGACTAGAAAGGTACATGGAATCAAATCCCAGAGGATCCTCCGAATGTTAGCATAAAGAGTTTAGAGGGCTTTTTATCTATGGTAATGGAGAGCTGGTGAGAGGAGCGACACGGGGAAGTTAAATGGCCAGGTGTCCAGATATTCTTATTTGGATAATAATAATAATAATAATAATAATAATAATAATAATAGTCTGACTGCAAAAGCAATAATGGTAGGTTGCAAAACTGGCCACAAAATTTCTCCATCCCTGTATGTGTGTCCCTTTGAAAAATAACTCTGCAGCAACACCTATCAAGAGGCAAAATAGGGTCACCTGGATGGTTCAGTAGTTAAGCATCTGCCTTTGTCTCAGGTCATGATCCCAGGGTCCTGAGATTGAGCCCCACATTGGGCTCCCTGCTCAGCGGGGAGCCTGCTTTTCCCTTTTCCTCTGCCTCTTCCCAGGCTTGTTCACTCACTATCTCTCTCTCTCTCTCTCAAATAAATATTTTTTTTTAATGAGTCAAACTGAGTTTCTCTAATCATTGAGTCTTTGCTTGGTATGCGATATTCTTGATATCCTTTGGTTAATTCAACCATCAGAGCCCTCAGAGACTTAGAAATGGCTTTAATAGAGAGGCTCCTTACTCCTGTTGCTCTTGAAAACCTCAAACTGTATGTGAAGCAGTCTGGTCTGGCCTCTTGGATAATCAGAGACATATTTCGCAGTTACCCTGTTGCCCCATCAGCCTGTTACTAGCCATGTATGTGAGTGAGGCCATCCTAGATCATCCAGCCACTAGCCAAGCCATGATGTGATTTGGTGACCTGACAGCTGACTTTAGAAGTATCCAGAAAAGACCAACCGGATTACTCCAGACCAGGAATACTAAGCAACCAATCCAAATAACTGTTAAATACATGGTGGTTTTAATCCACAGAGTTTTGAGGCAGTTTTTTTATGGAATAAAGTTAATAGATACACAAATAATATCATTTTACACTTATGAGATTATAGTAACTACTCCAAAAATTGTATGTGCATTACTTTTATTTAATTATTAATATCTTCTGAGTTATGACCTTATCTTATAGATGAAGAAATTGATCTGTAGCCATTACTTTTGACTATTAAATAAACTGAGCTACAGACAAAGTAAAACAAAACAAAAAACATGACTGAAAAGATAGAAATTTCTTGATTAGTGATGGCAGTGCTTGGTACTATGGAAATTCTATTTACCTCCAAAAATTTTATGAAACTATCAAGATGAACTTCTTGATATATATCAACTTTAATAATTAATGTTTACCTGGTTTGTAAACTTAATTTCTGATACTATCCAGCCAGGAATATGAATGAATAAAGAAGCTGGATGTAAAAGAAAATAATGTATAGTGCATGCCCCACGTAAAGCAAGCACCCTCTATCTAATTGTTGTCTTGCAAAATGTTAGCCCCCATATTCCAAGAATGCCTAAGTCTTTTTTTTTAAGTGGAAATTCTGCACTTGTGAAATATTCTAGTATTTAAATAATTATAATTAATCTATAATCATCTAAAAAAAAGATGTGTCACAAACACATCTTTTTTTTGCCAGCATTTGGCTGGTGGACATCCAGTTTGTGATCTGGAATCAATACTTGTGATGGTGGTGAGTAGGTGGGGTTAGTCTGTTGATTATTTGTCTACTTGTATCTGTAGTGCACTTCTAAGTTCAGTGTAGGATTGCTGGTTACAGGGGAAGTTAACCTAGAGGAATTAACCAAATGATTTGGGTTTTTTTCCTGAAGAAGAATACCAGTTGGTAACTATCCTAACACCAGAAAGGGTGAAAATGTAGCACCTCTGACTATAAATTGTGCCTTCAAAGATTAGCATAATAAACATTTCCTAACTATAAAACAGGAAACATCTGGTTACCTTCACCTTCAATTCACTCTCCAGAAACCCTGTCCTATTAACAAAACAAAACAAAACAAAACCCTATCTTATTTCAATGCTTGTAATCCAACCCTCCCCTAATGTAGTAGCATTCTTGGCAGATTAATCATCTCTCTCATTCCACTCAAAGTATGTCCAGTTATTCTTGAATTTTAGTCACTTGATCCTAGCCATACTTTCTAAAAAATTGTCAGGCTATTTTCTTGGGGCCCTGTCTGTCCCTCTCTGACTGCTTCTCAGAGCTCTGATTGTCTGTGTCAGTGAGAGAGCTCAGGAGCTTCTCCCTCATTCTTCACCTCTGCAGGAGTATGAGAGGGAAGCAGGCATCTAAGTGAACCCAAGTTCTGTTAAGACCCCATGCACTCATAATGTTCAGCAGTGAGAAAAGGTCCTACAGCCGTAGCAGGGACCACTCAAATCCACAGAGGACCCCTGAGTTGGCAAACTTTATTGTTTCTAACTTGTTTTCAACAATTCTCGCTTCCTCTTTGCTACCAGGCCGTCTGCCCTGTGCAGGTGACAGTAGCAAATGGGCTGGAATTTCAATGTCTTCATTGTATTGATTTCCATTTATTTTGATCTTTACAGTCTTTTCTCTTTGCCAGAGAAAGTTTTTGACCAAGGGAAATGCTATTCAGGGTTGGCTTCTTTCTAAGTTGTAACACTTTAAAACACACTAGTAAGTAATAAGACAAGTGACAGATAAGGGTCAAAAGACGACTGATCAAGGGTAAGTTGTAGGAAAGCACATCAAGGCAGAGTTAGGAAGAAAAGCAAAGCGTGGTGCCCAGGTCCATGTTTTTCCTCTCAGGTCTGTTTCAGGCTCTGAGAATAATCGTACCCTTAGACAAGAGAATTTGACTTTGCAGAATTTCAGCTAAGGGATTCAGAAAATTCAGGATGAAGTCAGTTGTATCCTGATTCCACTCTGATCTATGTAACAGTCCTAGAAACACGGCTTGTGCCTTTAACACCTATTCTTACAACGAGACTTGCTTCAATCACCTGTCAGTGGTATAGCAACTTTAGACATGAGGTCACAGGTCACAACTTGCTTATTTTAGGGTCTTCCATGGTAGGAAGATGCCTAAAACCCAGCAAAGTTTTTGGAACCTATTACTTGAGAATTTTTCCTAATGTTTTCCTGTATGTTATTTTCTAAAATTCATCATCCTTCTGTGTCTGGTTTTTTACTTTCTATTTGAACACTTGTCCATATATTCTCATTGCATTTGCTTTATGCCAATTGACTTTGAAAAGCTTTTCAAGAAATTGGGTGTCTACTCAATTTGAATGTGTCCCACTTGGTTGCAGAGTAAATTAGTAGGCACAAGCCCTTCTTCCATCTCTATTCCCATTTAACACTGTTGGTTTGCTATTATTTCAGTACAATGTGTCTAGGTGTGGTTACTTTTTAATTATTATTTTTGGATAGAATGCAGTAGATCACACCAGGTCAACAATGTTCATAACACCTAAAAAATACATGACGTACAAATATTATATTTTAAAAGACAGAAGAGGGTTGTGAAAGTAATGAAGACTAGATAAATTAAAATCCCAGAAAGAAAAGAGTGGGATTTTTAGTGAGTTAACATTCACTGCCTATTATTCTCTCCTGAAGGCATTTGTCCATTCTAGACATTAACCAATGATCAGACTTTACCTGGGCAGAAGGATTCTGCTGAAGGAAATAGAAAACAGTGAAGTTTTTGAAGTTTGCACAGGCTGATGAAACAGACTGGGGGAGGGGGGGCACAAAAACACAGCTGGTTTCCCTACAGAGCATTTGTTAAGTTCTTTTTTTTTTAATTTTTATTTATTTATGATAGTCGCACACACAGAGAGAGAGAGAGAGAGGCAGAGACACAGGCAGAGGGAGAAGCAGGATCCATGCACCGGGAGCCTGATGTGGGATTCCATCCCAGGTCTCCAGGATCGCGCCCTGGGCCAAAGGCAGGCGCCAAACTGCTGCGCCACCCAGGGATCCCCATCTGTTAAGTTCTAGGTGGCATGCGAATTTAGGGAGCTAGACCAGAAACTTGTAAAAGGCAGAAAAAAATGCCTCGTGGTCTCATACTATTTTGAAAATAAAGTTCAATCAAAAGTACTCAAGTTATGACTAGTCTTTTCTGAAGACTTTGGAAAAGAAATTAAAGAGCTAAGATTAGAACTAAAGGGTATAAGTGAATCTCTCATTCTTCTGAAGCTAAATTCAAAACCCCACATTCTAGAAACAGATGAATTCAAGATGGACATTGTTACTAATACTGAAGCCCAACATGGAACATTCTAATCCCTAGCTGTGATGATTACTTGCCCACCACCCTCTGCTTATAACAGAGCACAGAGTGGACAGTCTCTCTGAGAAAATAATATCATTCACAGTCTCTGTGGTTCTTGGTATCGTAAAAAGTCATGAAAGATGAAAAGCCAGGAAAAAGGATCTGAAAATCAAGCAAAAGACACATAATGGAAGATGAACAGATAATCTAAATATTGATTTCAGGAGACAAGAATGTTGAAATGACTATTTTAAGCACATTAATCTTCCTAGGGTTATCGAGTTTCTTCAATATCTCTCAATATTTCAGGCCTTTTTCTCAGCTATTGTCTCTTCCCCATTGTCACCTGTGAAATCTGGTTAGATATATCATGAACATTATTACCCTTTCCCATCTATATCGTGTTCTTTGAATTTGACTTTTTAATTTTATTTTTATCCATTTTTCTTTCATTCAAATGTATGCTACTTTGGGTATAGATTTTAAGCTTTTTTTATTGCTGTATTTCTAGGACACTAAAAAGGCATTTAACCTAATAAATTCTACAGAGTATTCTGACTGAGTAAAAATAACACCTCTGAAAAATATAAGAATAAAGTATCTGTATAAAATTCTGAATGATATATACTACAAATTCAGTTATACTCATCAAATTAAGAAATAAAAATGATCCTATCATAATGGTGGAAGACTACGAGTGTATCTATTAAAGTAGGAATAAACTGAATTAACATTTATTAAATGCTTATTTTGTGCTCTATTCTACCTCTTTTATACTACACTATACTGCTTAAAAGTATTATTATATAACATAATTTTAGAACTCCTATTTAAAGCAAAAATATAAAGAGAAATTAATAAAAAACAATTATTTTACATATTATAGTTTTCTGCTGAGAAAACATTGGACTATCTGCTGAAAATCCATGAAAATTAACAAGAAAGTTAAATAAAATAAACACAAACTTAATTAGAAAATATTTCTATATACTAACAATAGTCATTTGGAAAATACATTAGAAAAATTATTCATAATAACAGATTCAAATAATATGTTGAAATGCTTTAAAGAAAACTTATGGGAACCAAGCATAAAATAAAACTTTGTTGAGACATTAAAAAAATAAAAGGAATGGAGAACTATTACATCCCTGACTAAGAAGGCTGGGTCTTATAAAAATGACATTTATTTTCAAATTTATTTATGTCAGTGTTTCCAAATGCCAATGCTGAGGACATCAATTTAAGTATGTCAGTATGGATGAAATATATATACACACAAGTACACACACATATGCACACATTTCATAACAAAGAAGTTTGGGAAATGTTACTTATTCTCTTTCTTTACTGGATAATCATACAGGAATTCAAATGTTGGTAGTTCTCAGATAATCCACCATATGTAAATCTACAGTATATGCAGCTTTGTTTAACCAAGACTTATTGAATACATGTCTCTGGTAGCACCTTATTAACCTATGACACAGTGTTGTGCAGAATAACATCTTGGAAAAATGTGCTAATTAATTGGTTTAACCTAATAAAAGTCAAAATCCCAGTAGCAATTCAGTGTTAATCTTAAAGTGATTCTCATGTTCCCTTGAATGAATAACCAGTGGACACTGGTATATAAATCATTTTATGAAGTTATCATAAGCAACTTCTACTTTCAGATATTAAAACATAGTTTGAATTGGTCACAGCTAGAAGATCATTTTGGAAGTAGATGGAAAGATATTAGTCCAGAAATTCCCATGTATTATTTTATCCATTAATGAATGTTTACAGAAGAGTAGTGAGTGTGCCAGAATAGTGCACATCTGTGTATGTCTTACGTTATCTAAGAACTTCATATCCACAGAGGAAAAATTATAAATCACTGGAAAAGACAAAAATAATTTATTAAATGATACTAGAAAATTGGTTATTTGAGTAAGCCATCAAATCTTACATAAAATCTCAAAAAACATATCAAGAAAAAATTCTATATTGGTATTCAGATTAATTTTCAATTATGAAAATTATAGAAAATATTTTCAAAAGTCAAAAATATATTTGATTGGAGCAGGATAATCTAAGTTTAAAAATAATAAAGGAATGGGTTAAATAGGTGAAGGGCATTTTTTTTTTTTTGAGAGAGGAGAAGAAAGATGAAAGGTAGTCCAGAGGGTGAGGGAGAGAGAGGATCTTAAGCAGGTTCTACACCCAGCATGAAGCCTGATGCAGGGTTCAATCTCACAACCTTGAGATCATGATTTTAGCCAAAATCAAGAGTTGGATGCTTAACCCACTGAGCCACCCAGCCACCCCATGTGAAGGGGATTAAAGAGTACACTATCATGATGAGCACTGAGTAATACATAGCATTGTTGAATCACTATATTGTGTACTTGAAACTAACATAACACAGTAAGTTAATTAAACTGGAATTAAAATTTAAAACCTTAAAATAAATAAATAAACAAACGAATATACTGTACATTTATTTTCATACATTTTCATAATAATGTGACTACATTTTCAAAGAAAAAAATAAATTAATTAATATATTGACATATTAACAATGAAATATTTATTTCCTAAAAATCTAAAACAAACAGAAAAAATAAAAACATTAAATTAAATATTTAAGGTAATAAATATTAATAAGAAATGTATAAATATTTATAACTTTAAGCATTTTAATCCCATTAGATAAATGTCCTAAGATCAGGAGCAGTAAGTAAATAGGGAAATTCAAATAAATAAATAAATAAATAAATAAATAAATAAATAAATAAATAAATATAGCAGATATACATTTCAGATGCACATTTCTCTTCATCATTGCGTATCATTGCGTAAAAATAATGTACATAACCGATGTATTAAAGAATGTTATTAGCCCATTTTCTTTTGGCTAGAATCCTGAAAGCCTGTCTATTTTTTTTTAAAGATTCTAAATTCATATCTTTCAATAGTAACTCTGAATGTGAATGGGCTTAATGACCTCATCAAAAGGCGCAGGGTTTCAGACTGGATAAAAAAGCAAGACCCATCTATTTGCTACAAGAGACTCATTTTAGACCTAAGGACACCTACAACCTGAAAATAAAAGGTTGGGGAACCATGTACCATTCAAATGGTCCTCAAAAGAAAGCAGGGTTATCCATCCTTTTATCAAATAAATTAAAGTTTATCCCAAAGACTGTAGTGAGATATGAAGAGGGACACTATATCATACTTAAAGGATCTATCCAAAAAGAGGACCTAACAATCATGCATATTTATGCCCCGAATGTGGGAGCTGCCAAATATATCAATCAATTAATAACCAAAGTTAAGACATACTTAGATAATAATACACTTATACTTGGTGACTTGAACATAGCGCTTTCTATAATTGACAGATATTCTAAGCACATCTCCAAAGAAATAAGAGCTTTAAATGATACACTGGACCAGATGGATTTCACAGGTATTTACAGAACTTTACATCCAAATGCAACTGAATACACATTCTTCTCAAGTGCACATGGAACTTTCTCCAGAATAGACCACATACTCGGTTATAAATCAAGTCTTAACTGATACCAAAAGATTGGGATCATACCCTGCATATTTTCAGACCATAATGCTTTGAAACTAGAACTAAATCACAAGAAGAAGTTTGGAAGGATTTCAAACATGTGGAGGTTAAGGACCATCCTGCTAAAAGATGAAAGGGTCAACCAGGAAATTAGGGAAGAATTAAAAAGATTTGTGGAAACTAATGAGAATGAAGATACAACCATTCAAAATCTTTGGGATACAGCAAAAGCAGTCCTGAGGGGGAAATACATCGCAATATAAGCAGCCATCCAAAAACTGGAAAGAACTCATATACAAAAGCTAACCTTGCACCTAAAGGAGCTGGAGAAAAAACAGCAAATAGATCCCACCCCAGCAGAAGAAGAGAATTAATAAAGATTCAAGCAGAATTCAATGAAATAGAGAACAGAAGAACTGTGGAACCGATCAACAAAACCAGGAGTTGGTTCTTTGAAAGAATTAATAAGATAAACCATTAGCCAGCCTTATTAAAAAGAAGAGAGAAAAGACTCAAATTAGTAAAATCATGAATGAGGGCAGCCCAGGTTGCTTAGCAGTTTAGCCTTGCTTTCAGCCCAGGGTGTGATCCTGGAGTCCCGAGATCGAGTCCCACGTCAAGGTTCCCTGCATGGAGCCTGCTTCTCCCTCTGCCTATGTCTCTGCCTCTCTGTGTGTGTCTCTCATGAATAAATAAATAAAATCTATAAAAAAATAAAATAAAATCATGAATGAGAAAGGAGAGATTACCACAAATACCAAGAAAATACAAACGATTTTAAAAACTTATTATGAGCAGCTATATGCCAATAAATTAGGCAATCTAGAAGAAATGGATGGATTTCTGGAAAACCACAAACTACTAAAACTGGAACAGGAAGAAATAGAAAACCTGAACAGGCCGATAACCAGGGAGGAATTTGAAGCAGTCATCAAAAACCTCCCAAGACACAAAAGTCCAGGGCCAGATGGCCTCCCAGGGGAATTCTATCAAACGTTTAAAGAAGAAACCATACCTATTCTACTAAAGCTGTTAGGAAAGATAGAAAGAGATGGAGTACTTCCAAACTCATTCTATGAAGCTAGCATCACCTTAGTTCCAAAACCAGACAAAGACCACACCAAAAAGGAGAATTATAGACCAATATCCCTGATGAACACAGATGCAAAAATTCTCAACAAGATACTAGCCAATAGGATCCAAAAATACATTAAGAAGATTATTCACCATGACGAAGTGGGATTTATCCCCAGGATTCAAGGCTGGTTCAACACTCATAAAGCAATCAATGTGATTGATCATATCAGCAAGAGAAAAAACAAGAACCATATGATCCTCTCAATAGATGCAGAGAAAGAATTTGACAAAATACAGCATCCATTCCTGATCAAAACTCTTGAGAGTGTAGGGATAGAGGGAACATTCCTCAACATCTTGAAAGCCATCTATGAAAAGCCCACAGAAAATATCATTCTCAATGGGGAAACACTGGGAGCCTTTCCCCTAAGATCAGGAACAAGACAGGGATGTCCACTCTCACCACTGTTATACAACATAGTATTGGAAGTCCTAGCCTCAGCAATCAGACAACAAAAAGAAATAAAAGGCATTCAAATCAGCAAAGAAGAAGTCAAACTCTCCCTCTTCACAGATGACATTATACTGTACATAGAAAACCCAAAAGACTCCGCCCCGAGATTGCCAGAACTCATACAGCAATTCGGCAGTATGGCAGGATACAACATCAATACCCAGAAATCAGTGGCCTCTCTATACGCTAACAATGAGACTGAAGAAAGAGAAATTAAGGAGTCAGTCCCATTTACAATTGCACCCAAAAGCATAAGATACCTAGGAATAAACCTAACCAAAGAGGTAAAGGATCTATACCCTAAAAACTATAGAACACTTCTGAAAGAAATTGAGGAAGACACAAAAAGATGGAAAAATATTCCATGCTCATGGATTGGAAGAATTAATATTGTGAAAATGTCAATGCTACCCAGGGCAATTTACACATTTAATGCAATCCCTATCAAAATACCATGGACTTTCTTCTGAGAGTTGGAACAAATCATCTTAAGATTTGTGTGGAATCAGAAAAGACCTCGAATAGACAGAGGAATTTTAAAAAAGAAAACCAAAAAAAAAAAAAATAAAATAAAAAAAATAAAAAAAATAAAAAAAAAAAATAAAAAAGAAAACCATATCTGGGGGCATCACAATGCCAGATTTCAGGTTGCACTACAAAGCTGTGGTCATCAAGACAGTGTAGTACTGACACAAAATCAGACACATAGATCAATGGAACAGAAGAGAAAACCCAGAAGTGGATCTTCAACTTATGGTCAACTAATATTCGACAAAGCAGGAAAGACTATCCACTGGAAAAAAGACAGTCTCTTCAATAAATGGTGCTGGGAAAATTGTACAGCCACATGAAGAAGAATGAAACTAGACCATTCTCTTACACCATCCACAAAGATAAACCCAAAATGGATGAAAGATCTAAATGTGAGACAAGATTCCATCAAAATTTTAGAGGAGAACACAGGCATCACCCTTTTTGAATCTGGCCACAGCAACTTCTTGCAAGATACATCCATGAAGGCAAGAGAAACAAGCAAAAATGAATTATTGGGACTTCATCAAGATAAAAAGCTTCTGCACAGAAAAAAAAAAAAAAAAACAGTCAACAAAACTAAACGACAACCTACAGAATGGGAGAAGATATTTGCAAAGGACGTATCAGATAAAGGGCTAGTATCCAAGATCTAGAAAGAACTAATTAAACTCAACAGCAAAGAAACAAACAATCCAATCATGAAATGGGCAAAAGACATGAACAGAAATCTCACAGAGGAAGACATAGACATGGCCAACATGCACATGAGAAAATGCTCTGCATCACTTGCCATCAGGGAAATACAAATCAAAACCACAATGAGATACCACCTCACACCAGTGAGAATGGGGAACATTAACAAGGCAGGAAACCACAAATGTTGGAGAAGATGTGGAGAAAAGGGAACCCTCTTGCACTGTTGGTGGGAATGTGAACTGGTGCAGCCACTCTGGAAAACTGTGTAGAGGTTTGTCAAAGAGTTAAAAATAGACCTGCCCTACGACCCAGCAATTGCACTGCTGGGGATTTACCCCAAAGATATAGATGCAGTGAAATGCCGGGACACCTGCACCCCAGCGTTTATAGCAGCAATGTCCACAATAGCCAAACTGTGGAAGGAGCCTCGGTGTCCATCGAAAGATGAATGGATAAAGAAGATGTGGTTTATGTATACAATGGAATATTACTCAGCCATGAGAAACGACAAATACCCACCATTTGCTTCGATGTGGATGGACCTGGAGGCTATTATGCTGAGTGAAATAAGTCAATCGGAGAAGGACAAACATTATATGGTCTCATTCTATTGGGGATTATAAAAATAGTGAAAGGGAATAAAGGGAAAGGAGAGAAAATGGTGGAAATATCAGTGAGGGAGACAGAATATGAGAGACACCTAACTCTGGGAAATGAACAAGGGGTAGTGGAAGGGGAGGTGGGCAGGGGGTTGGGGTGACTGGGTGATGGGCATTGAGGGGGACACTTGGCAGGATGAGAATGGCGTTATCCTATATGTTGGCAAATTGACCTCCAATAATTTTTTTTAAATATTTTATTTATTCACTTGAGAGAGCAAGAGAGCACAGGGAATTGGGCAGACAGAGGGAGAAGCCGACTCCCTGCTGAGCAAGGAATTCTACTCAGGCTCCATCCCAGGACAAAGAGATCATGACCTGAGCTGAAGGCAGACACTTAACTGAGCCACCCATTTGCCCCCTGAAAGCCTATCTTATTGGTCAGGCATAACACACCTCTCAAAAGAAATATTCTAGATCACTTCAAAGAACTACCTAAGGACCACATAGCAATAACCTCTATAACTATGAAAACACAATAGCAAATAATTGGCCTTTCCCCATCTATGAAGCTGACAGTGAGTTGAAGAAAGCAAAGAAGAGGAAAGGCCAGAGCACCTGATTGATTGTTGCGGTTTTGATTTATTTGCTCTTTTGTTTTTCGATTTAAGGAGCAACTGACTTGACTGGTTCTGAAGAACACTAAAGAATGAACCTGGTGACAGGTAGGAAAGTTTGGGCGAGAAGGAAGGCAGTGGGTCAGTGGATTTCTCTAAAGAAGGTCTATGAATCAAAAACGCCCACCAAACTGAGAAAGGAATGAAAAGTGGAGTTCTTGCTTTTCTTGCCAAAGCAATGTAAAAAGACCCAACGGCCCCACTACTTTAGGACTAGAAAGAAATAGTGGTTGTGTCACACCATCACCAACCAGATGCTACAGCTTATCTCCGAAAAAGGGCACTTGGGAGACATGGGAGGCCTATGGGTGGCCTGCACAGAATTTCTTCAATAACATAGACATCTGGGAATCCCTGGGTGGCTCAGTGGTTTAGTGCCTGCCTCTGGCCCAGGGCGTGATCCTGGAGTCCCGGGATCGAGTCCCACATCATGTTCCCTGCATGGAGCCTGCTTCTCCCTCTGCCTGTGTCTCTGCCTCTCTCTCTCTCTGTATCTCTCATGAATAAATAAATAAAATCTTAAAAAAAAAAAGAACATGGACATCAGAAATGCCACCTTTAGTTTGACTTCCATAACTTAGGCTGTTCCTTTCACATTAAAGGTGAAAAATTCAGAGCAAATATTATAAACAAGCCTACTCTCCAGAATAGTCCCCACCAAAGTGAACCCATGGCTGCCTTAAAGTTGAAAGCAGATCTTCAGAGGCAGACTCTGGGATTCTTAGATCAGTCATGAACAAAATGACTTTTTCATTAGAATCCCTTAGAGATTTTTCAACTCATGATGATGGAATTCTGTCATTGCTAGCGACTACAGCCAGAGTGGCTAGTGTATGTTCCCTAAAATGGGATATGCCCACTGAGGAAATCAGGCTCCATGCACACATTTTTGAGGTGAGGGAGCAAAGGGCTGGTCCTGGGGACATGAATAGCAAGACAAAGTAATTAACAAAAAACAAAAGACAAGAAGCCTAGGTGAAGATGAGAGAAATTGGAACCCTTGCACGCTGTTGCTAGGAATGTGAAGTAGTGTAGCCACTACAGGAAACAGTACAGAGGTTCTTCAGAAATTAAACTAGAACTACCATATGATCCAAAAATCCCACTTCTGGATGTTTACCCAAAAGAACTGAAATCAGGATCTCAAAGGAATACTAGCATTCCAATGTTCATGGCAGCATTAAGTATGATAGTCAAAACATGGAGTAACTATGGCAATAATCTAAATGCTCATCAACAGATGAATGGATAAAGAAAATGTGGTATAGATACACAATGGAATACTATTCAATCTTAAACAAAAAGGAAACCCAATCTTACACAACAACATGGATAAAACTTGAGAACAGCATGCTCAGTGAAATAAGCCAGTCACAGAAAGGCAAATACTACATGATTCCACTTAAATATGAGGTGTCTAAAATAGTCAAAATCGTACAATCAAAGAGTTAAATAGTGGGTTGCCAGGGGCTGGGGGTAAGGGAAGGGAAATGAGCAGTCACTAATAAATGGGCATAAAGTTTCAGTTAAACAGGACGAATAGGACCTAGAGATCTATCGTACAACAATGGATCTATAGTCAACAATTCTATATTATACACTTAAAATGTATTAGGAGAGTAGGTCTCGTGTTAAGTGTCCTTACCACAAAAAAATAAAATAAAATTTAAAAGAAAAAGCTCTAATTTGCCTGTTTACACTCATCACTCATTAGCAGTGAGAAGTGGTTTTCCAAAAAGGCAACCCTTCTTTTCTCTCCCCGTAACATTTTCACACCTTTCACCCTTTCTGATGGAGAATGTTCTCCTGATTGCAGTTTTCTGTAGCCAGAGGGCCCTGTATATCCTTCCTCTCCTTACTTTGTACATCCAGCTGGGCAAAGTTTATTCTGTTTTATGTACCATAATCTGTCATGGCTGATTTTGTTATAACAAGATCTGAACAGATGGGGAATGGTTTGCTCAAGAATTACTTGCAATATGAGTGACCTATAGAAAAAATTGGGAACTGGAATGCAGTCCCTGCAATAAAATCCCAAACTCGTTATCTTCCCCACAGGATGCCCATGTATCTCGCCCCCACATGAAGGTGTTAATGACTAATCCAGAGACCTATAAAGGAGTCCAGTCCTCTGGTAAATAGCACATGCACAAACAAAGGAATAAGCAACAGAGAAAGGCAGTAATAATTCTTTGTCATAACTTGTCTTTCTGATTTTTTTCCCTATCAAGTGACATATATTTAAAAGATACAAACACAATCACTTAACAATGGAATGGAAATGCTGCAAATAAGGCAATTTCCTTAGAACTGGAAAGTCTCCAGAATTAGACAGATTCCCATCAGCATTTAATAAACTTTTTTAACACCTACTGAGTCCAATTTCATAGTTTTTCAAAGTTCTTGCTAAGTGTAACAGGAAAGATAATCAGAAACCCTTATGGACAATATGCTGTCTGAAAAGAATATTAAAAAAAAAAAAAGATCAGGCAATGAGGGCACCATTAATCCTCTAATCCAACTGCCCATATTTATGTTGATTTTACAAAAAAAAAAAATGCCATTCTAAGTTGTTAATGCCTCCGCCTCCACACCAAAGAGGCCATACAAATAAATTAAAAACTCCTTCTCTGCATAAGTTCTCTGTGGTTTAGTATGTTTTGCAGAGACTGCTCAATTAGAGCCAGCCCGAAGCCATTTCTATATTTAAAAAATTGCAACATTAACCATATGATCTTTGAACAGCATTTATGATCCAACTACATATTCCCTGCAGTTCCTAAAATAACATGAGTGGAGAAAATAAAGAAAATGGAGGGAAAGGAAGCTTTCACTATTTATGTTATATCACGGGCTTCTACTTCTGAAATAATTGCTTTTTATCTCCTTACCCATATGTGGGCATTGTCCATTATCTGCAGATCCTTCTCTGATACTCAGTCTGTATTAAAACACAGGCATCATTTTAAAAAATCAAATATAAATGCTTGGTTAAATTGTGCTATTGTCCTTTTCTGTTTTAAGATAGTTTCTTCTGTACAAATAAAATCAACATTTTGAAGGTTAAGACCACTGACCTTTCCATACTTTAAATAAGTAAGTGTTAACTTCCATAGTTAATACTTAATAATAACAGAGTATTTATATCTAAATTTCATTTTTGATGGTCAAATGATTCACATCACACCTACTGGGGAAAAAAAGGGATGGAGTGAGATCATTTGCTGATGATTAGATCTGAAGCTGCTTCATTAGTCGGGGTAACAGCCGATCTTAGGAAGCACCTAGAATTTTCAGCGCTTCTCCACAGGCAGCTTAATATCTTCAGACAGGTGACAAAAGCTTCAAACTTGTCACCCTTAAGTTTTATTTCTGCCCTGCACCCTGAGTTCGGCATAGTTAGAAATCTAGGGCTTTATTACTCTGGAAACTTTCCCTACCATGACTCACAAACTTCGCCAATCATGTTCCAAAGCTACTCTAAAAAATGAGTCATCGGGGTAATGACACTCAACATTTCAATAGCTCTTTATCCATGTTAGTTAATTATCCTGCAATGCAGAAAATGACAATGGTTCTTACTTAGAGGAAAATGAATGGCTTTGCTAAAGTTGAGAAAGTCAGTGAAATTGGTCTCTAGAACACTGGGCATTTTGCCTCCACATATCCAGGAGAATATATTTGCTTTCCCCTCCCCTCTCCTGGACACTCAGCAACAAAGACTTCCCTCCTGCTATGTTGCCCTCCATTTATCAAAAATTCTGATAACTATTCTTTCAGCAAACCTCCGTCTGCTGCACCCCTTCCATGAACAACATAAACACCAGTGAATACTTGAGAGATTGGGTTAATGTCTCTGGCTTGGTTTAAAGCTGGAAAAAGTTTCGTGGCTTGAACAGATAAGTAGCTATAGGAAAAATCTAGAGGACTCTTTCTGCTTTCCCACCAAGTCTTCCTCCTCTGATCACTATCATCACTCATCAATCCACCACCATCACCATCCCAGCTGCCACATCACACACACACACACACACACACACACACACACACACAGCTTTCATCAGGCTTGATCTAAAGCTTTCCTTTCTTCTTCAGTGTGAAGCAAATCTAAATACTTTTCCATATCCTTATCAAAAAGCTGAGGTGGTATAGAATTTATCGAAGATTTATTAGAGATTTTTTTAAAAGTAGAGGAGAAATATATATGAATGCCACTTTACTTTCCTCCCAGTAAGTTCCTTCTGAAGACAAAGTGACTAGGAAAGTTAGAGTAAAAGCAGATTGTTTTTCCGAATTCTGTGGACTTTGAAAATACTCCTAAATCTGGCTGGTTGTATGTGTGTGTGTATGTGTGTGTATATAAACACAGCCCTGCCAATTAGAGGACAATACTCAGAATATATATTCTAGTAAGCTGGCAGGTCAGCAGAGACATTTTTCTCTCGTTATTGAAATAGAGAAAAAATATTTATTACATATGTCATATACCCAATGCTCAGAGAGGAAATGTGAACTTTTTGTGTTATATCCACTATAACTTTTCCTAAGGAATAAGTATCATCCCTTGTCCCATATCCATTGCTCCATTTCTGTCCTGACTCCCTCGAGGTGCACCCTATTATGAAATATACGGGTATCTTTCCTGTTAGTATGTTGCTTATTCTGCTTGTTTTTTTTCCCTCTATTTGCTTCACCTATATGTACATAAACACACACTTTATTAATTAGACACCAAGGGCTTTTAGCATATGTTTTAAATATGTATATACTTAGTGCATATTTTAAATATTGTTTTATAACTGGCTTATATTCTTCAATATTATGCTTTCTAAATTTCTTCAGATGGATAGGTACATACATGCATGCATAATATATATGATACAGAGAGAGGGAGAGAGAAGAGGGGAAAGGAAGAGAGAGAAACAGAAAAGAAAGATATAGACAAAGAGGGAAAAAAAGGAAGAAAAGAAAAAACCTGAGGGAGGGAGGGGGAAGGAGGGAGAGAGGTAAGGAAGGAAGGAGGGAAGGAGGGAAAGAAGAGGGAGCAAAGGAGGAAGGAAGGGAGGGAAGGAAGAAAAGTAGTCTTATTTTTGATATTTGCTATGAGTTTTGAATTGAGAATATGAGATTGAAGTTTCCTTCCCAGTTCTACTTAGTTCATAAACTTTTATTTTACCAGTTCACTTCCCAACTGATTTGTAACTAGACCAATCATATTCCATTTCCCTATAGATGTCTGGGTCAGTCTCCTGACTCTCTTTCTCTTCACCTTAGATATTGGTTACTGCTACATTATTGCCACACATTAGTATAACTACGTAACATCCTAATTTTAAAAAACAGCAAGATTCATTCTCCTTTCCTATTTAAAATTCCCTGGCTATTCTTGAACCTTTACTTTCCTGTGGGAATTGTGGTGGAGTTAGTGTGTGGTAAATTTATCATGATTATGGGCAAATCATTGCCACAAAGGTATAGAAAATTATACGTAGGTAGCAAATAGTGTGTTGATGGCTCTCTTAGGGTTCCCAGGCCCGTTTTCAATAGGGGAACCATTCCCTTCCACACACAATTAATTCGCAGACTCCAGCTGGGTGTCCAACAATTCAACTCAATACTATCTACCTGGAGCTAGTATCAGATTCTATAGGTTAAGGATTTAGTCCTGTAAGAGTGCCCACCTATCCCATTCTCTGGATGCTAGTTACAAGCTTAAGCTGTTACCTCCACTTCAAACCCACCAGTTGCAGGTTGGAAGTTCTAATGACCGACACCTTTTGGGTTCCATTAATTTGTTAGAGTGGCCCACAGAACTTAGGGAAACACTTACCTTTACCAGTTTATTAAAGGATATGATAAAGGTTATGAATCAATAGTCACATAAAGAGATATAGAGGGCAAGGTAGGGGAAAGGGCAAGTAACCTTCATACCCTTTCCAGGCATGCCCTCCTCCCTGCATCTCCACGTGTTCACCAATCTGAAGCTCTCTTTTTTGGGTTTTATGAAGGTTTCATTGTATGGTCATGATTAACTAAATCATTGGCCATTGGCTGATTCAGCCTCCAGCTCCTCTCCTCCTCCCAGAGGGCCTGGGGTTCTGAAACCAGGGGGGACTGAAAGTTCCAACGCTCTAATCACATGATTTCCTCCTGGCAACAAGCCCCCCACTCTCCCTGCCTAGGACAAGATAAAAATCTCACCTTCATTAACACAGCAAAAGATACCTTTATTGACCTTAACACTTCAGAAATTACAAGGGTTTGGGAGCTGTGAGCCAGAAACTGTGGACAAAGACCAAATATATATGAGAAATATGTTTGGTCATCTGAATGTATTTCTTATAAATCACAATATTATAATAGCACCATGACCAATCCCACTGATAAGACTGCCTCATTCCTAAATTGTATCAGAGCACCAGGCACAGTTTAACCGGGACCTTCTAGAGTAAATGGTTCCACTTCTGTTCTCTTGTTCCTTAGAAGAGCAATCAGAGTGCTAACAAGGCAAGTGAGCAGGCACCTATCCATCAATGGGAGGACCTTTCAGAAATGCACAAATTCCCCCTGCAGAAAGGTCAAGGCTGGAAAGCGTCAAGGCCTGGGAACAGCAACTCTGTGGAGGACTTATTCCCATATCTACCTATTAAGGAAGGACAAAGACCAGGATACCCTCCATTCATATTTATAAGCTTTCAAGTTTAAGCAGTAACTGCGATTTCTGAACCCACTATCTGTTCCCACTAAGGCCCCGGTATCATGGAATAAAAGAAGGCTAGATCAAGAGATGTGGGATGTTAACTCCCTCCACTGCGTCATGAGCTTTTTTGCCTGCACCCATTCAACATGGGTGGTACAATACCTTCCAGGTAAGGACTACAAGGAAAGCATGATGAGTTTGGGAAAGCCAGGTTAGAGGCTTTGTTCATTCAACTCCCAGAGGCTGGTTAACATCTCATTTCTTGGGAGGGGGGTGGTGAGGGAGAGTGTCAAGAAGGAAAATGAATTACCACACAGGATCTTCATCAATCTTACCCATGGCCTTTTAGCACAAATAGAGGCAGGTAACTGTGCTAACTCTAACCATGTTACAAGGACAGTGTATTATCACGAAATTACTAATTTGTTGCTGGCGACAGTACAATTTACACATCTCCAGTCCCATCTCTAATTGTCTGACACTTATTTGGTGCTGAAAAGAAGCACACAGCAGGAGAAGGTCTGAGAGGCAAGCCAATCAGTTGAAGGCTTTCAGAAGCCACAATGGGCATACTCCTGGCTTGTAGGACTTCATAAGAAAAGATTTCAAAGGGGGAGAAAAAACCATTTCTGATAGGGAAAGGGATTTTTGAATCAGAAAACATTGTTTGATAGGGATAATATAAAAATTGGGACAATTTCTACTTTTTCTTACTCATAAGGCTGCTGTGACAGAATTTGAGATCATGGAAAAATGCTTTGTGAACCCAGAATCCTGACAGATGTGAGGAAAGCAGACGTGTCCTGGGGACTGTGTTATTAATCAGGGCTGGAAGGTTAGCAGATTCTCCTGCTTGTTGGATAATCCACTGACACCATTCTTTCTGTAGCAATTCCACTTGGGGGATTGCCACATCTTATATTTTTTTGTTTATTTGTTTTTAATACCACTAGATAGTTAATCATCCCTAGCCTTCCTGTTTTCATCTCCTCTAAATATTTTGGCAGATATGTAAGGAATGAAAGAGTGGTGCCATCTGCCACCAAAGCAACCGGGAGTGTCCTGAACTAACGGAGCCCCACCCTGGATGCATCAAAGTCATAAAAAGCTGTATGTAGCAAGTACAGGGTCTCTTTGTCAGCTGCCATAGACCACAAAGATAATGAGGAGCAATAAGCTTGGAATACCTCATTTCCAAAGTGAAACACAGACAACAGTCTCTTAAGTTGCAAAGGCATGTTGGAAAGCTTTTTAGAAAAAAGGTTCAAAAACCTGTGAAGATGAATTATATGAATACTTTGTGGAATTAAAAGATAGCCCTTGTTAACAAGAAAATTCAAATGTCTTCTAGGAGTTTATACACACAAGAACATAGGCACATTTGTGTATGTAGAGAGAATTAACATTACAAAGTAATAATATGTTTGATCAGCTGTCAAATATATAGGTGCTCATGCATAAACAGGCTCTAAGATTTCAGAGAATGAAGGAATTCCTTCCTGCTGAGGAGCAGGCAAGGTTCCATGGAGGAGGCCTTGATTAGGTTTACCTTAAACCACAGGCGTGTATTTGTGTATGTTTGTGTGTGTGCTCGTGCACGTGTGTGTGTGTGTGTTTGTGTAAAAGGGAAACATATAGCCAGATCAGTTGGGAATATCATTATTGAAGACTTTAAAGACAAACTGAGCAATCCTGTGTAGAAGACCATGGGATCACTTAAGTGGGAGCAAAGGATCTGTGCAGAAGATAAAAGCAGGTAAATCTTGAAAAGAGCCATTTGGCAAGATTACAGAGGTCCTTCATTACCAGAATAAAAGGAAGGACCATGAGGATTAAGGAGGAGAGATTCAGTCATCATGCACAGCATCAAGCAGTTCCAACATTGGCCCTAATAACTGAATGAAAGGAAGATTAATCTCAGAGAATATCTGAAATGTTGGTTTCTTACAGAGGCTGCCAGACAATTAAATGTGATTTTATATGTTTTAAATTCATTACAGTATTCAGTACTTTAATAGTTATTAGATAAGCTTGTGGAAACCTAGCTTTACTTCGTGGCAATTTAATTTTGTTGAATAATTTTATTATCTCATAGAGATAATAAAGACTCTGAAAGAGTCAGCAATGGGTTGACTTGCCAAAACTTCAACAAGATTTTAAATCATTTTGAATAAACTATCAAAAAGCTAATTGAATTACATCTACACTCTAACAAATCATTAGTCATCAAAGTAATTTCGGGCAAAAAGTCAGCATGATGTGTAATCTTGGGCCATAGATGGGTCATAGTGGAGCCCAAGATTATATTGCATATCACTGTGTATATCACACTCTCATAGTGACTGTAGGAGAGGGACGCATAACCAATCATGTGTCAAGTGGTGAGTCAGAATCCACTCAGTCTGTTCTGATCAAATTCTTGCCATTTAAGAATACAAGACATACAAAGGACGAAACAAATATAATTTTAGCACTTAAGCATGAATTTATTAGAATTGTTTATCCAGAGAATTGTCCACTAATATTTGCCAAGAATACACAAGTTACCTAGATATTATAAGCAACTGATGAGCCTCCTCTCAGAATGGCTAAGAAGAAAAAAATCATAGTAAAAATTGGGAATGAAATTTTAAACTATATACTCACTTCATCCAGAGATTCATTCATTCAATTAAATATTTATTGAGGCCTATGATATGGTAAGCATCATTCTAAGTATTGAACATGTAGCAATGAACAAAAATAGTATGTATCCATGAAGTATTAATTCTAGAAGGAGGCAGATAATAAGAAACAAACAAAAAACGAAGTTAGTGTTATGTCAGGTAATGGTAAATTCCTTAAAGAAAAAAATAAGCAGAGTGGAAGGATAAAGAGTTTCACCAGGCATTTTGTTAAATACGGTGGTCAAGGAAAGCCTATGTAACATTTAGGAAGAAATCAGACCTATGAGAAGAAGATGGTCTTGCACATATCTAGGGGAAGATTATTAAAGGTAAAAGTATTAGTAAGTATAAAATTTTAATACAGGATTATGTTTCCTGCAATGGAGGAAGAGAAAAAAGTCAATGAAGCTAGAGTATAGTGAGATAGAGAAGAGTGGTGATGAGGCTGGAGAGTTAGCCAGAGGGTCAAATAACAGAAGCACTTAGTTTAAGTTAAGGACCTTAAATTTGAATCAATATATGATGAAAAGCCTTAGGAAGGTTTTTTTGTTTTGTTTTGTTTTATAAAGTTGATATAATTTGATTTGTCCTTTAGAGGATTCATTCCAGTTGTTTTGTGAAAAAATAGACTGAAGGAAGAAAGTATAGGAGTAGGGACATAAGAGACTACAGTAATAGTCCAAGCAAGAGATGTGGAAACTTGGGTATGGTGAAAAATGATCAGCTTGGGGATAGATTTTGAAGTTAAGGCCAACAGGATGGATCGAATACTGGAAGAGTAAAAAAAAAAGGCATCAAGGAATATCTAGTTTCTGGCTTTAACAGTTGAATTAATGGTAGCACCATGTCCTGATGGGGACCCAGGAAGAAGAGCACACTGGCAGGAATGGCATTGAAAAGTAGATACAGTGAGTAGGCACTTGATTATAAGTCTGGTGTTTTGGACTGGAAAGAAGACTTTAGAGCCTTCAGAATGTAGATGGTTATTTAAAACAATGGTACTGGTGGAGAATTCATCCAAAATGAGTGTAGATATAGAAGAAATTCAGGACCAAACCTGGGGCATTCCAAAATTAAGAAGTTTCAAATTGAATAGAAATTGGCCAAGGAGACTGAGAATATAGATCAGAAAATTATGATTACTGAGAGCTGTCCAGAGGTCAGGGTGTTCATCTTGCTTCAAAAAAAAATGAGGTTATTAGTGTACCACCTAAAATGGATACATCAAATAAGACCAGGACTAAGAAATAATGATTCATGTTGCTGATGGACTTGATTGGTATTAGGAAAAAAAAGTTTCAGTGGTGATATGGCGACAAAAATCTGATTGAAGTGAGTTAAAAAACCAGAGAGAATGGAAAGCTCAAGATTTTATGTGATAAAGAGAGGAGAATAGGAAGACAACTAGAGGCAAACCTTGCTTTCCAGTTTGTTCTGTGTGGGAAGTAGACAACTTATACCAATGGAATTAAAGCAAGTACGTCTCCTCAAGTGGGCAAAATCCAAACCCAAACTAGCCATTGTCTAGATTCAATGTAATGAATGTAAGAGGCTTTCTATTATTAAATATATCTTCCATAGAAAAGCAATTATATGTATTTACATTTGCATATACATATATTTGTATGTATGAATGTACATATGTGTAGAGAAAGACACTGAGAGAGAGGAGAATGCATTTACACATTAGTATGAAAGGGAATATCGGGATCCCTGGGTGGCGCAGCGGTTTGGCGCCTGCCTTTGGCCCAGGGCGTGATCCTGGAGACCCGGGATCGAATCCCACGTCAGGCTCCCGGTGCATGGAGCCTGCTTCTCCCTCTACCTGTGTCTCTGCCTCTCTCTCTCTGTATGACTATCATAAATTAAAAAGGAATATCATTTACCTATTGCCCAACTTTAGATACAGAACATTAGCGGAACTGAATATACTACAAGCATGCCCCTCATTGATTGCATCTCTCTCTCCTTTATCCCGCTACTTTGAGTTTTGTATTAATCATACCATTGCTTTTTAAAAATAGTTTAATCAGGGGATCCCTGGGTGGCGCAGCGGTTTAGCGCCTGCCTTTGGCCCAGGGCGCGATCCTGGAGACCCGGGATCGAGTCCCACGTCGGGCTCCCGGTGCATGGAGCCTGCTTCTCCCTCTGCCTGTGTCTCTGCCTCTCTCTCTCTCTCTCTGTGTGACTATCATAAATAAATAAAAATTAAAAAAAATTCTATAAAAATAGTTTAATCATATATTCTTTAAGATTTACTTATTTACTAGAGAGAGAGAGAGAGTAGTGTGGGCAGAGGGAGGGGCCAAGGGAGAGGGAAAAGGAGAGAAGCAGACTCTCCTCTGAGCATAGAACCCTGAGATCATGACCTGAGCTGAAATCAAGAGTCTTAACCTAATGAGCCACCCAGGTGCCTCTCCTCATATATATCCCCAAACAGTATTACTGTTTACTCCAATATTCATAATAATTTGTATTTAAGTGGGAACACACTCTCTAAATATCTTTGACTTACTTTTTCAATAGACATTGTATTTTTGAGATTCACCTATTTTAATTTATGTAGCTATGGCCCATTCAGTTTTGCTGCTGTGTAGTATTTATTATGATATATGGATATAATAAAATTGTTTTACCTATTTTATTGCTAATAGACAAAACAAATGCATTACTTTTTCTAGGATATATGTCCAGGAATCAAATTTGTGGGTTATAGCATTCACCCATCTTCAATGGTGTTTGGTAAAAACACACTGTTTTTCAAAACGTACTAATTTATACCCCCTGTTCCAGTGTCTGATGGTTTTCACCGCTTCAAAACATCATCAACACCTGGAATTCTCAGACTTCAGTTGTTATCCATTTTGCGGTTATGGAATGGTAACTCAACAACCCCTGGTTATTAATCATGTTTGGCAACTCTTTACATGTTTATATCCATTCAGATTTTCTATTTTGTGATGCTTTTTCTTTTCTTTTCTTATTTTTCTCTTGGGTTGTTTTGTCTTGTAATAATGTCTGTCTTCTTCAAGGTCTGTTTCTATCCCCAGTATGAGCTATGCTGTACCCTATAACTCCTAAGCACAGGAAGGTAGTAGGTTTGACATAATCTCCCACTGGAAAAAACGGTACTGGAATGTTTTGTTTTGCTGTTTCATGCTATTATTTGAGATGGTTCCAACCACCAGGAAGAGAGAAGCAAGGCATAAGCACTCATCCACATTTATTGATTTGAAAGGTTCTAAGTGCTGTGTGTATTAACCAAGAAGACTGACTACAAGATTGCAGCCTTCTCTTGTCTTGTACTTCATCACACCAAACAATGTCATTCCCAATGCAGGACTGACAGGCACTCATGTCCAGCTTCAGTTCTATATCCCCAATCCATTAGTATTGGCTCGAAGTTAGCTTTTTGAATACAAGATCAATTCTAATATAGTTACATTGACTTCTCTGTCTATCACAGAGTAGATAGAAAGTTGAGAGGGATCAATAAATTCCAAACAACAAGTCAGAAAATACATAGTGTATATGAACCGGTTAGCATGCATGGATTTCTCTGTGTTAGTCATTGATTCAGATATAGGTAGTCCAGAGCTAATGTGTTTGTATCCACATCTAAAAGCCAATAGGGAAATCAACTCCTCGAGCTACATCTTTAGCTGAATAGAAAATAGGACATGACAAAATTCTTGGCTCTGTACTAAAAATATTACATTTTCTGGATCCGTGTTATCTCTTCAGACTTCATCATGTCTTCTTTCCAGACATTTATGTTGGACTGGTCTAATTTGCCTTGCCCTGCAATATGTACTTCTTTGTGCATATTTTCCAGTATCCACAAATAGCAACCCTTTACCTTTCAACTCCATCATTGTCATAAATGTCCTTTCCATCTCTTTCCTGTCTAAACAGATCATCCTGTAATAAAAGCCGTGCCCAAGACTATATTTTCTATTCTTCCATTAAGCCTTTAACCCCATTACTCTAAGGAGATTGTCCAGGTGCCAAAATCCTCCAGCACTTATTCTCGTTAGCAATAATTAGGAGTCTTTTTATGTCTTTCTAGCATGGTTAGTTTTCTGTGTTTGCTCCCCAACAAAATAATGACACCTGATGATCTGGGGCTGTGTTGGGGGTATCTTATGTATATTTGACCCATGTAGCTTATTGACTGCATGTAGTTACCTAATGAAAACTGAATCAATAGTATAGGTATGCTTGCACTCAAACCTCTTGCTAATGTCATGTTAAGCAAAGTTGACCAATCTCCTCCAGGACCCTGCTCTCCTTTTAAGCTGAGGAACTCAGTCCAGTAACTTCTGCATTTCCATCCTGTTCTTCTTTTACCCATCCTGACTATAGTTTCATCTTTTAGGGTGAGTACCTGTTATTAAACAAAGAAAAATCAAGCTAAAATAGCTAATGTAATCCTGGCTGAGATATGGGCATGCTAATGGGCACGCTTTTCCTTTCTGAGGTTTACTCACACATTCTGGTATCTCAGAGACTAGCATCTTGTTCCTAAATTTCATAATAAAGATTTTAAATTTTTCTAAAGATGAGACAATCCTATTCTTATAGAATCTTGAGCTATCTTTAGATCTGATCACTTAGGAAGTTATTGGTAATACTAAAGTTAATAGTAAATGTTGTGTTAAAAAAACTCTTATATAATGCCAACTGTGTATTGGGTATAATTCCTAGAGCTTGATAGATGTTAACTCATTTAACTTGTATACAAATGTCATGAAATAGATACTATTACTCCACTGAATAGTCTCCCTTCACCACCCTATGTCATGTCTCCTTCATTCTTCATCTGCTTCAGGCTCCTTGCCCTCTGGTTTGTCCTTAAATCTAGCCATGAGAGATACCAGAAATATGTGAGAAAGTAGGAGGAGAGAAAGGTCAATATTTTTACTCCATCAGTTTCTTTTATGCCAGGCTGCATTCTGACAATAGATACTTTTCTCCACCAAGCCCATAATCTCCACAGCTGGCCCACCTCTATAAGCAATAACTCTCCTAAGATTCCATTAACCATTCTCTCCCTGGCCCCTTCATACCTGGGAAGGGTAAGATTTTTCTATTGTCAGAGTGTATTATTGTTAGTTTTCCTTAAGTCTTTTCATGGCTTTGTAAATATTCCTCCATTTAAACTCTGTTAAATTGTCCCTTTTGAGCACATATCTTACTTCCTGGACACCAACTTTTACAAGTAAGGTAACTGAGGCATGATGATATTAAGTTACTTGCTCAAGATCATACAGCTAGTGAGTAGCCATGCTAGGATTCAAATCTGAGCTGTCTGGATCTACAATCTGTGCTCCTATGACTACCCTACACTGTCTCTGGGTCTCCAAATTTAGCCAGATAAATGGTTTTAACATGAATATAGGCTTTCAATTTCTTCTCATTGGCTGAAACCAAGAGCAAAGGTTTCTTTTTTGCCAGGAGCTAAATATCATCAGATCAATTTCAGAAAGGGTGTGGGGAAAGTGAACTATGAGAAAGTATTGCATTTGGCCATGGTTTTCTTTTTTTTTAAATAATAAATTTATTTTTTTATTGGTGTTCAATTTGCCAACATACAGAATAACACCCAGTGTTCATCCCGTCAAGTGTCCCCCTCAGTGCCCATCACCCAGTCACCCCCACCCCCCGCCCTCCTCCCCTTCCACCACCCCTAGTTCATTTCCCAGAGTTAGGAGTCTTTATGTTCTGTCTCCCTTTCTGATATTTCCTACCCATTTCTTCTCCCTTCCCTTCTATTCCCTTTTACTATTATTTATATTCCCCAAATGAATGAGACCATATAATGTTTGTCCTTCTCAGACTGACTCATTTCACTCAGCATAATACCCTCCAGTTCCATCCATGTTGAAGCAAATGGTGGGTATTTGTCGTTTCTAATGGCTGAGTAATATTCCATTGTATACATAGACCACATCTTCTTTATCCATTCATCTTTCGATGGACACTGGATGGACACTGAGGCTCCTTCCACAGTTTGGCTATTGTGGACATTGCTGCTATAAACGCTGGGGTGCAGGTGTCCCGGCATTTCATTGCATCTGTATCTTTGAGGTAAATCCCCAACAGTGCAATTGCTGGGTCATAGGGCCGGTCTATTTTTAACTCTTTGACAAACCTCTACACAGTTTTCCAGAGTGGCTGCACCAGTTCACATTCCCACCAACAGTGTAAGAGGGTTCCCTTTTCTCCACATCCTCTCCAACATTGTAGTTTCCTGCCTTGTTAATTTTCCCCATTCTCACTGGTGTGAGGTGGTATCTCATTGTGGTTTTGATTTGTATTTCCCTGATGGCAAGTGATGCGGAGCATTTTCTCATGTGCGTGTTGGCCATGTCTATGTCTTTCTCTGTGAGATTTCTGTTCATGTCTTTTGGCCATGGTTTTCATATGATCTTCTGGGTTCTACTATTGCCTGTTTTGCATTTAAACAGTAGAGATAGACACATGGATTTAAGATAAACTAAGGATATCACACAATTAAAAACATAAGACAAGGGAGTAATAAAGAACTATAGTATAAGATCAAAACCCCAACTGGACACTTCCAAGACTGAAGCCAGTCCATTGCCCAAACTAAAACCAATAGTGAGATTGAATTTTAATTACAAAAGGAACTTTGGAAAGGAGACTCCCATGAAGTCAATATAGTTGATGGGATACTCAACTCAAATCCTACAGCAGGTCATAAATTACCCATAAATTCAATATTATTTTAATCTCACTGCATATTAAATGCCTACTATATTTGAAGCACTTTACCTACAAATTATTGTTAACTTTCTCCATATCCTTTAAAGGTAGATATTATTAGTCCCATTTATCAGGTGGAGAGTAGAGGATCAGACTAATTAAGTTTTTTTTCTCAGACTCAAAATGTGAGTGGAAAACTAGGATTCAAACTCCAAATATGACTCACAATGTTGCATGTTTTTTGAATTATTGTACTCAAAGGTGCAGAACTACACAGTAATTCAAAATTCAATGTCCTTGGAAAGGTGAAAAACACCTTGAATTCTACTTAAGCTTTTCCTAGTTCTGTAATATGTATGTTATTTTGGCTGACTTTTGATATTATGCAGATATAATAAAAATTTATTTGTTTTCTTTTTTAAGGTACCCTGAAAGCAGACACAAGAGAGGTAAGAATAGAACACGACTCCGTATATACAGTTGGGATTTTAACATCCAATAGCTGAAATAATTTAAACTTGTTAGCGCTATAAAACTCTGACACTTGCAGAATATACCTGGCTTTATGTAAGGCACAGATCTCTGAAATCTTTTATAACCCAAAAATATGACAAAGCATGTCCTTTTCCTGATAACTTCTAAGACCATTTAAGAAGGAAACCTCAATTTTGGATAGAGCTCCTTTCCATTTTTCTCTTTCTTTCCCATCCTTGGCAATGTACTCAATAGTAAATCAACCATTTCATTTAAAAGCATACTTTAAAAATAAACGTATGGCTGGGTAAATGTGAGCCATGAGTATCTACGGTACTTATTCAGTTTGGGGGAGACTCTGATACGCAGCAGCACAAGATGTGGCATGTGGGCTCTTCCTTGCTGCAGACAATTTTCTACCCAGAGGTAGAGAGATTGTAGACTTCTGCTGTTGTAGGAAGTGCTGCTAACAGTGTTTACAAAAATGGTTGAGAAAACCCATGTCTGTCTGACAGCTTTTTACCACATCAATTATAAATGCATTTTCCCTTGGGTGGTATTATCTCTCGCCCAAGGAATTTTCCACTGTCCTGGAGCATTTGCTGAGGAGAATTGATTAGGAAGGCGGCTTCCCAGTAGATGGAGAGAAACTGCAAATGCTTCTGTTTGTTGATGCTGTTGCCCTCGTAGCATAAGTACTGCAAGAATGTGAACAATTACAGCCGAAAATTCACGCGGAAGCTGCTATGATAGGATTGGCAATTCATGCCTGTGGAGTGGAACAGCCCCAGATATGTGCTGTTTGAAAACATCTACCTGGGCAAAGTGGTATTTGCTGCTGAGGGAATTATAGACACCAGCCATCTGTAGGGGTAGGATGAAGACACATGTTTTATTTAGGGTGGACTGGAATTATTTGGATGGGCCATACTGAACAGTTTTTCTCTGATTATGTTTGTGTAGACTTAGGTTATTTTTTTTATTATGATAATGGCATATAATTATTAGGAGGATAGATTTTTATAAGGAACTTTAAACAATGCTGAATGTATTTCTTGAGTCAGTTTGTTTATGTGGCCAAATTTTAAAATTTGCAAGTGTATTTATATGTTTATTTTACTTTTACAACATAACACTTGGTTGTGTTTGGTTCTGAAGTAAAGCTGTGGCATCTCAACCTTCCTTTCTGTATGATTTCATATTGGAGTTGAATGGCAACATTTTCTTCTCTAGGACTTTTTCTGTAACATCTGGCTCAGGATCAATATATAGGAAATATTGAGTTAGCCAATTAAAATAAACATAATGCTTAAGTTTATAGATTTACTAGGAAAAAATGAATAACTATATGAAGCAAAAGTCTTATTTTAGTTCAACTTTTTGAACCTTTGGTTCTATGACTATGAAATTCTCTTTAGGGTACATGTTAAAAACATGCTGTTCGACACAGTAGCCATAAACCACAATGAGTGCCTGATATTTGGCTAGTCAGACTGAGATGTGCTATCGTATAGAAATAAAATACACACTGGATTTTGTAGACAATTTTTAAAAAAACAGAATATAGGAGATAATCTTAGTAATTTTAATTTAGACATATGTGGAAATGAAATATTTTTAAGATATTGGTTCAAATAAAATATATTATTAGATTTAATATCCCCTGTCTCTTTTTACCTTTTTAATGTGGCTATTAGGAAATTTAAAGTTGTGTGTGCGGCTTGCCTTTGTGTTTTACATTTTATTCCTATTGGACAAATGTCCTAAAAATAAAAAAAAGGGGAGCTACAAGCTTATAAAGATGTTTACTATTATACATTTAATAGCTCATGATGTAGGCATTTCAGTATACAACTGAAATATTTTTCAGAATATCTTCATTCAGAAAGAATGGCTATAAGCATTACAATGTAGAAGTGATTCATGGTATGCAGGTGATAGAAACGGCAATATGTAGAATACATGTATCAGTGGAAAAGGGAACAAAAGAATTGTGTGTGTAATACATATAGAACTTCACAAAAAAGTATTTGGACAGAAAAATTAACTGGAAGATAATGTGAAAGATAATTTTTATAAGGGAAATAAAATTTTAAAGGAATTGTTTTTCTTCTTCAAAATCCCCCTTATTGATATTATAGTATTGTTTTCACAATTAAGAAAACTAGAATAAAAAGATGAAACTGGCATAGAAAGGTATTTTTGGCTAGCTCTGTGTCTTCCAGGTGATGTCCTGTTACGGGTGTTCAAGCATCTTACAAATCTGAGTAGCCAGTCTTCACTGCCAGAGAGCAATTGATGTTTCTGTTGTGGAAATGTAGTTAACATATGGTTCACCCTTGGGCCTTATGATGGGATTGCTAAAAGCTTGCACAATACTACCAAAATAGAAGAAATAGCTCTCGCTCTCGCTCTCTCTCTCTCTTCGACTTCCTCTCTCAAAGAAACCAATTCTATTCAACCACCAGCTCTGCCTGCCCATCATTTCTATTACCACCCCCCAAAACTAAGCCCCCCTTGTCCCACTATCTCAATGTATCATATTTTTATTGCTTGACAGCAGCCTCTGTCCTCTCATCTTAGATATTGCACAAGATAGCTTCCCTAAACTACTTCTTTCATGATATCTTGCCCCTATTGATTAGGAAAAATAATGGAAACCTAAATAAACAACCACTTTCTTACTTATAGATTATAAATCGCTTGCCATTATATGGGTCTTTCTTCAAGATCAGCACTGCTGTCTTCTCTCATCATTACTACTCAGTAGTCATCTTATACAATTGAATGGAGATTAGGTTCTAATCTCCAGTTTACCTGGTTTAATTCCACTAGTCTAAATAATTTCTGGTCTCCATCAATTAAAACAATATTCACCTTTGAAGGCCTCACTCAACTATCACCTTTTGAGAAAGTATTTCATCTACTAAATGCCAGTTATTTCAGCAGAGGTATAAAACTGAGGCACCTGACGTTAGCAAACTGTTGATGCTCTATTTGTATCACTGAGATCTATCTATTCAGTCCTCAAGCTAAACACATAAGATCAAAACTTCCCTCTGGCTTCTCTTTTATACCTTTATCAAAGTACTATTTTCTGTTGGTTTTGGTTTCTAAATAGCTCTTCATTTCCTCTCTTCATCTCTCTACCTTTTCTCTAGTTTAGGTACACCCTCTTCATCATGCCTGGATTTGGGACCTCCTAAGTGTCCTTACCTGATTTGATCTTCTTGCATCCCCCAACCACTCTCCACATAACCACTGAAGAATTAATCCTAAAACACAAATTTGATGACTCAATTCCTTATTTGAAGGTTTTTCCTTACTGTAACCTTCAGGATAATATTTACAGTGTTTATATATACAAAACTCTCTATTGCTGGTTTTATCTATCTAGCAACATGTTCAGAACTTACTATTATATAGTTTATACTCCAGCAACACCAATCTTTTTGTTTGCTGCTTAATACATCATGTCATTTTAGGTTTTGTCTCTTTTCTCCTGATCTTTTCTCTGCTTCTTTGACCATTCCCATACCTACTGCATATAAGCAAACTGAACATGACTTATTCCTCCTTATTCTTTGAAGTTAAAATGAGCATTTATTTCCTAGAAAATAATTAGAAAATCAGTCTTGATTGATACTGACATCTAGTTTCATTGCATTTCTTCTATTCTCTCCATTCCCGTGGTGCTTTCAACATAGAGCTATCTATTCATTTCCACAATGTTTTGGAAATATTTGTTTGTCCCCCTCATCAGACAGTGTACACCTTGAGAGCAGAGAATATATTTTATCTAGTTTTTTTTTTCAACCAGCTCCTAATACATGGTGGGAAGCCAATACTAGTTTGTGAAATGATCTAGCAAAAAAAAGAACAGCTTAGCTCATTGTACAAGAAAGAGTTATAATGACAAGTTTAGTCTCCATTTTAGTTGCATTAATGCCAGTGATCAAATGAATATTTTAAAAATTCAATCTAAAGCTTCTTTTCTGTTCTAGCCAAAATACTAGTGCTACATGAACAATTCTCTTGGCTTCTTTGGCATGTTAGTTTCCACATAACAAAAGATCTTGACACAGACTACCTAGAGAGACAGAGAGAGAAGGAGTGTGCAGACAGATGTCACCTTGAACTTACTGGGTATGTTTCAAGTTTATGAGATCAGTCAGTTACAGCTTGCAAAGGTGAATCCAGGTCCAGGTAAATGTTAGTATTAGATATTTGAGTTTTGCAAGAAAAACATTTTCCATTGGGCTGCTCCTTTTAAATACCATGACCAGAAGTGTCCACAGGGAAATCAAAGAAATGTGTTTGCCTTTACCTCTCCTTGTTATCTGTGCTATCTATTCCAGGATTGTGACACTGTACTGCTTTTGTTTGGTGAGTATGGATTTCCTAAGGGGACCTGACGTATCTTTTGAACTACCAGGGAAATAAATTGTCATCTTATACAATTGAATGGATAAGAATTTATGATAAATTTACAAAATGCATGCTAAGGGATTTTAAAAATCTGGCTACATTTGCATATATTTTTCCTCTTCTACAATTTATTTTAATAGGAACTAGAAGTAAATGTTTCTATAAAACAAGTAAATGATGCACTAAGACCTGGTTCTAAATGATGGAAAGGTACTTCAAAACAACAACAGCAACAAACAAACACCAAAATATGTCTTGTCAAATAAGATGTTTTGACCATAATTTTAAAAGTTACATGAAATAGCAGGTTTTGATCATTTGATAATTTCCTTTGTAATTCTCCACCAAGGAACAAGACTATTTTTAGTTTTTCCAAATGAGAGATAAAGTGAAAAAGTTATTATAAATGTTTCTAGACTATATCATTCATTTTTAAAAAGAATTATCTTCTGAAGACTGTGATCTTTAAAAGTGAGCTTCCTACAAACATTCTTAGCCTTGCATTACTATTAATGAGCTTTATCACTGATTTGTTAGCAAACTTCTTCTAAAGGTCTATTGTTATCAAGCTAGTGTGCTAGAATGTAAGAACTTTAAGAAGAAATGAAAATTCAAAGACTCTTCTAAGATGATTGAGACAAGATCCCACTGCACACAATCAATGAACTCATATAATCAATTAGGGAGACTCATTTAAGGCCATACCATACCCAGACATCAATGAATAAAGCACAATTTCTCCATTAATCAAATATGTATCCAGAATATAAGATGCCAATTGTAACCACAGCTCCATATTTCCCATTGAGGTATTTAAAAACTGTAGATAGTATAGTGAGGAGTGAGAACATAGTAAAGAATTTTAATATGCTAAAGTCTTTCCTTGCCAAGCCTATCAGGTACGACTCATAAGCTACGTGCAGAGCTTGGATCAAGTATATAAGGGAATATCTCCATAGCCCCTGTTCTTCCACAGATGGCCCATTTCAGAATAAAGAGCAAAGGCCACCTTTCTGGCTAGTAGCCATTCTCTACCCTAATGCTGTTAGATGGCACTAACTCAGGCTTTACATAGCAGCTGATGGCCAAATAATCCAAGTGTAATTAAAAGTCATGTTCAGAAAACAAAAAGAAATCCCCACAGAGCAGTTTCCAGGAGGAAAGCTATCAGGCATCCACATGGGAGGCCAAACATAAAGGATATATGAGCCAAAAATGACTTGGGAAAGAAAAGGGACCTGGCTAAAGATGGAAGTATGAAGGAGGGAAGCTGGAAAATCTCCGGCTCCAAAAGCAGTGGCTGCTCATTGCTGATTAGCTCACCTGAAGGTGACAGGAAAGGAAAATAAGAAAAATCCCTGCCTTGGAACTGAAACAAGAGAAATGCCCTAAGCTCATTAGCATCAGGGAGCCAAAAGGCTTTGTTCCCACACAAAATTAGCAGAGAGAATTACAGAATAATGACCGTCTTTGGTAAACAGACTTAATGCCTGGATGTAGCTGTGGCTCCCCACGTCCATTATTTTTCCTGCGGACAAAAAGGAACATTTGTATTGAAGTCTCTGACGTCAGCAAACAAGCTTGGCTGGACTTTCCCTAGGGGGCATGAGGAACTTATTGAAGCAATGAAAAATTATAAAGTGGTAAAACAGTTTTGACAGGCAAACCCTTTGGAGAAAAAAAGAAAAAAAAAAACTTCCTTCATCAAGGCAAGTTTCTATGATTTAGGTTAGAAAAGAAACATATCAAATGTGTACTCCAGGAAATTGTACTACCTGAGTCTCCTTGTTGGGAAGGCAGAAGACATGTCCCTTAATGAAATATTTATGCTATAGGAGGGGAGGGATTTCCCTCTGTATGAGAAGATTCATTTACTAAAATTACTTTCAGACTGTCTGATTTCTGCCCATTGAACAGTAATAGGGCATTATTGGGATTACCAGTCTTACAGAGCAGAAGCCCACACAGAGCCTGGACTCTTTTGTGAAGACATCAGGGTAGTGGTATTTTGGTTCTTACAATTGCTGTTTTTAAATATGTAGAGAGCACTTAGTAGCAATGCACATAAAATTATTTTTGCCTAATACTACTTCAACCCCCAAAGCTGGATAAATTGGCATCACACATGGAGCATGCGTTTGGCTTACAATATAGACTATATGGCATTCATGACATTCAGTTTGGGGGAAAGTGCTCTGGAGGATCTCTTAAGTCACCCTTACCACCAGAGCAGCTAAAAGTGAGGCTTACTGAGAGGTTTCTTCGATTATCAACCAGGAGGGAAGAGTCATACATAATAACATATCGTGTACATGAAAAACAAACGGTGTTAACTCTAAACTGGAAGTCACAAGCACAGATATTTTAAATTATAGGCAATGATGTGTGACTTAGTGGCTTCTCACATGGGCAACTCTACCATGAACATCTGCATGTTTGTTCAAGTTTTAAACAATATTTAAAAGTCCAAGAATATCTTAGGGAGAGCATACATTTGGGACGACTGTAGAGATTTTTTTTTTCAAAAACATATTGAATGAGTTTCACGGATTTCTCTGGTGCATGCAACTAGCTCCTGAATTTTGTCTGCCAGATGAACACATGTTTTCATGGGAGGTAGTGAAGTACAGCAGTTAGGACTGATGATTATGAAGTAAAATAAATCTAAAACACAATCCTAGCTCTGCCTGCACACTACTTAATTTTTCTGACCTTCAGTTTCTTCATTTATGAAATGGGGATAACATTGAACCTATGTCAAAAATTTTTGAATGTTTGTTCCTTGACTCATGCAGCATCTGGCATACGATAATCACTCAAAAATCATACACTAAAATAAAATCAATTAAATAGACTCAATAAATCATGGATGACTTTCTATTAGTAACCACATTAGAGATTCAAAGTGGCTGATAGCAAGGAAAAGGTTTCTTTGACAAGGAGAATTCCATGAATATAAAGTCTTATTACTCCACAAGGAATAGGTCAGAGCAGCTGCTATTATTATAAGGATATCAAGAACTCAACAGAGAAGAAGTCTCATACCTTCCACTTTCTCTCTCTAGGTTTTTTTTAGGTGGTCAATGACAGTTCCATGTGACCTTCCTTTGTCTTTCCTTCCTTTGTCTCACAAAGTTGCTTTAGTGTGCCTCTTATATGATTATTTGGATGAGACCCAGCCCCACCTATATGTAAACTTTAAGTAATTTATTTCTTTGAATCTCAAGGTCAAATTTGAATTATTAAAGTGTGAGATAAAGGAACCAAACAAAAGAGCATGAAAGGCTTTTTCTTCATTCATTCTACAAGGGCAGGGTTTGGAAATGGGGTGAATGGGAGGAGACAGAGGGAGTTATGAGGGATGTGATAACTCACATGTGCTGAAGGAGGCCCTTATCTCTGAGTTAAGAAAGAAGAGACTTCCTGACTTCCTCTATCAGCCAATGAAATACCATGTGGCATTTCTTCCTTCCAAGCGGATTCTTTCGAATCAGGCCAAGATACTCTAGATGGCCATGTGTTTTTAGGAAAGACGGTAATATGTGAGTACAACATACATGATTTTGGTGTTTTGCTGAAGGAAAGTTACTGTTATTCATTGCTTTCTAGAGTCACATAATTTAATTTAAAGAAATCTTGGCTTATTGTCATGCAAACTGTTATCTTTATCAGCCTGACTTTGAAACGTTACTATTTAAGACAATTTTCAAGAAATTAGAGTAAAATGTGAATATTAGTATCATACAGAAATCATTTGGCTTACTGGGGAATTCTTAAAACTTGAATGAACTTCATTTTTCTTTCTTTCTTTCTCCCTCCCTCTTTCTTTTCATTTTGGTGAGAGAGAAAGAGAGAAAAACAAATCTGTCTATAATTGCCTCCAAAAAAAATCCTCTAACTGCCTCTAAAGGCAATTTGGGAAGAATTTCTTTAATCATTCACTTATGTGCTGCATGTATTTAACCTTATCAATAAAACAAATATTTTAATATATAACCTAGAAATCATTGTTATGACTCCCACTGGTGTAGGGGTATGGAGAATAAAATCCAAAACAAAACTATAATCTTTCTTGGTTAAAGTAAGTTTCCACTCTGGAAGGAAAGATTGTGCTGCTATAAAAGAAGCACTTCCATTGGCTCATTGGCTATAGCCAAGATGAGAGAAGTGTGTGTGTGTGTGTGTGTGTGTGTGTGTGTGTGTGTGTGCTTTTCAGCAATTGGAAGTCAGTTATACCTTCAAAGAAACTACAGAATTTCTTTTGGAGGTTGGTTCTTTTCAATAATTTTAAAAGTTAGGTAGATTCAGAGAAGTAATAAATTCATAACCTGTCTCACACTTATTTAGATAACATCAGTGTTTCAGGCTTTGCCTAAGATTGTCCTGTTGACTTGAGGACAAAGAAAAGAAAATACTGGGACATAGATTCAACATGAAGGGTTTTAAAGAATTCTCTTATTACTTGAAGACAGCCTACTTTCATCTGCAATGTGAGCCATGGGAACTCTGATACTCTCTGCTTATCCTTACCTTTGTAAGTCAAGAGCTTTCGGCACTTGTTGGATTCAAAACAGAAAGTTAGAATCAGTTGAATGTCAAAGTTGGCATCTCATTGGAATTTACTTTTCAGTTATAAAGTGTTTTATATTCTGTTTATTTTGTATGGTTTGGGTTTATTTGCCCTTTTCCAAGAAGAAGATATTTATTTTTGCATGAAAAACAAGAGGTATAATATTTATGAAGATTTTTATAGTCAATACATGTGAAGGAAATACATTTACAATGCAAAAATAAGTTGTGTGGGGAAAGAATCCTTGCATGTATTTATGTACATTTTTCTGTGAAGGAATTCCATAGACTTTATCAAATTCTCAAAATGTCTTAAGAGTAAAAGCATTGAACAACAGATCTGTACGGAAACTGTTCTGATTAAACTAATAGAATAAATGAGTAAATAAGTACAAGAAGTTTAGAATTTGAAGGGTATTAAGTAGGGTTGTAATTTGTCTTTTAAATACTCATATTAAAAGAAGGAGTGAAGAGGTTATCTTTTCTGACGTTGGGAAATGTCAGTGGTTGTGGACATAGGCATCAAAGAGGGCAAACAAATAAAGACCATGAACTTTTTATAAATGAAAATACGTTTTGCACCCAGGAAACACTTGAATTTTCCTTCATTAATCAGAGGCACAGAATCATCTAGGTAAGTTATTAAAATGCAGATTCAGATTCAGAACAACTGGGGTGGAGCCTGAGAATCTGCATTTCTGATAAGCTTCCAGATGAAACAATTGCTCCTGCTGTGTCACATGTTGAATAACCAGGCCTATGGCTAATAAATGCTGTGGTAAGCAAAGAAAAAGTGGCACAGTGTTTTATCTGACTTTCTAATTTATCTTGCTTTAGCACTGGGTTGACTTTTCCTCGTTACCTACACCCTTGGACAAGCATCAGTGCCTTTGTGTTATTTCATGACATCCTGACTGTTCTCCCTGCCTCGTCTGTCCTCTTTCTCCAAATTATCAATATTATTATTATTGTTATTGTTATTTCTATTATTAATGCTGTCTGCCAGGTAGTCTTTTTTTTTTTTTAAGATTTATTTACTTTAGAGAGACAGAGTATGAGGGTGGTAGGGATAGGGAAAGAGAGAGAATCTCAAGCAGACTCCTTGCTGAGTGGGAAGCCAACATGGGACTCTTATTTCATGACCCTGAGATCATGACCTGAGTTGAAATCAAGAGTCAGATGCTCAAAATGAGCTACTCAGGAGCCCCATGCCAGGTAGTCTTTTAAACACTTTTTAAGAATTGACTCATGAATCCATCCTGTTGCACATCAGTCATCTTTCAAAATATCATTCAATGATATCAAAATATCATTCTTATCATATTGCTCTCATACTCCAAATCTTCCATCAGCTCCAACAGTTCTCTCAGAATAGATTCAGATCATTTTCTCTTAGACACTCCCATTCACCATCATTGTTCCAGAGTCAGAACTTCCCAGATGAGGCAAATCACAACTTTGCACCATTCTGTAATGTAAGTGTAAACTTTAACTTGCCATTAGTTAGCTAGTTAACAGGGTCACCTTTTGATAATCCATTAATTATACTATTTATTTTTTTCTTTTTTTAAGATTTTATTTATTTATTCATGAGACACAGAGAGAGACAGAGAGACAGAGAGACAGAGAGAGAGAGAGAGAACAAGCCAGAGGGAGAAGCAAACACCATGCAAGGAGCCCGATGTGGGACTTGATCCCAGGACTCCAGGATCACATCCTGAGCTGAAGGCAGGTGCTAAACCGATGAGATACCCAGGGAACCCCTGTTTTTTTCATCTTCTCCCTTGACATGTAAGATTTTTGTAAGTTTGACAGCCTTCTATGGCTAAGAAATCATCAAGCATTAATATGTCTAGATTATTTAGTGCTTTAGAGTAGATATTAATAATAAAAAGATTCCAAGAACTTTCAAGGGAAAAACAGGAGATGATCTACTAGAACCAAGGTTAATTTGGCAAATGTGTCTTAATTCTTTTTATGTATATCCTGATACCATATGCATTCAGGGTCTTTGTTAAATGATGTAGATGGCTATCATGTTAGGTTAGAAATATCCTAAAATTATGAAGGAGTGCAGCTTTCATAAACTGTAGAATACTTGGAGAAAAGTATACATTTTCACAAGTTTTCATGTCAGCAATATTCACGATAGCAAAAACTGGAAGCAATCAAGTGTCTATCAGCTGATGAATGGATAAACAAAAGTGGTATATCCATACAATGGAATACTATTCATTTCTGAAAGAGAATGCAGTGCTGATACATATAATGATATAGATGAAACCTGAAAATATGCTAAAGGGGGAAAAGAAGACACAAAAGGTCACATATTGTATGATACCATTTATATGCAATTTTCAGACTACGCAAGTCCATAGAGAGAGAAAGCAGATTAGTGGTTTCCAAGAGCTAAGGAAAGGGGGGGATTGGGAAAAGAGTTTCCTTTTGAGGTGATAAAATATTTTGAAACTAGACATGATAGTTTTACAACATAAGTATAATAAATGCCACTGAATTATATATCTTAAAATCATTAAAATGATGATTTTGTATTGTGGGAATTATGTAAATTATAAATAAATACATGTTTGAAGGAAGTTTGAGGTGTTCTGTTGTCTATTTCTTACTGGATTCATTGGTCTCATGTGGATAGCAAAATCTTCAATAATTGTCAACAGATTGGCCTTCTCTTTAAAGTTACCACGTGGTCTCAAATGGCCAAAAAGACTACAGGGAAGCCCATGACACATATTCCTCCATGATAACCTTAACCAATTCAAACCAACTTATCTAGAATTCTGGGCCTTTCATAATATGAGTTATCATGACTCGACTTTATTTAGCATAGCTCTCCAAATTTAACCTCTGCTTCATACAGATACATCACATCAGAATTCCATGAATGCATGAACATAATTGTCACCTCCATATATTTCCTGATATCATTAACCCCAGGTGAAATACTCCACCCTTTCCTCTAAACACATCCTATCCATTCTCTAAGTCCTAGCTAAAGTGCATTAGGATTTATTGTCACCTTTTTTGAAAGATGTTTCCTTCTGCACTGGTGAGTTATATCCAACCCTCAAAGACTCATCATGTGTCGTCAGTGATATCTTGTCTTGTCAACTAGTTCATTAGAATTGAGGCCATCTGTGTTACAATAACTTAGATAAGAGTATAGGCCTCTGATCTAAAAATAATTTGGTCATTTGTTCCAAGAAAGCTTTGCCCAGAAAACATAAGCTATAATCTGATAAATAATTTCACACCTTGCTTCAGGAACTTCCACAGGTCAGTTTATAAGAGACACCTAGGTAACAGCTTACTTATTAACCACAGTTTACATATCAAGACTCACTTCAAGACTTTCACTCTGCTATGTCTACCATTCTAACCAATTACATTACAAAGTATACCCAATCCCTGTCAATTCCTACCTTTTAAGATCTGCCTTTAACCACTTAAACTCAGACCCCAAATCCTTGTAAATACTCAAATTCTGGCTCCTCAGTTCAGGCACTACTGAGGCTCTGTCAAGATGTTTTCCCTTAATGCAGTAAACCCTAACAAAGGTTTGGTTTTGATTGATTAGCAGCTCTCTAATGAGAATCAGTGGGAACTCATCATCCTAACACATGAATCAGTCTCCCTTATACTCACTTTACCCATGAGCCATGATGGATAAAAAAGGAAGCACTTCATAGAGGAGAAAGAACAGGAAGGAGGGATTTGCATGAGAAGAAAAGAAGGAAAGAAAGAGAGAAAGAAGTCGAAAGAAAGAAAGAAAGAAAGAAAGAAAGAAAGAAAGAAAGAAAGAAAGAAAGAAAGAAAGAAAGGAAAGTGAGAGGGATGCCTGGGTGGCTCAGCAGTTGAGAGTCTGCCTTCAGCTCAGGGCATGATCCCAGAATCCTGGGATCAAGTCCCACATCAGGCTTCCTGCATGGAGCCTGCTTCTCCCTCTGCCTGTGTCTCTGCCCCTCTCTCTGTGTCTCTCATGAACAAATAAATAAAATCTTTAAAAAAAAATAAATCTCATGATGTGAGCCATCATCATGCAAATAGCATATGTTACTAAGAGTCAATGTCTGGGAAGGATCTAGTTGGGAGTCAGAGCTTCTTTTCTAATTATACACACAATTATTAGCCACATCGGGGACATATGATTTCAAATAGAAAAGTAGCTTCTCTGGAAATTTAAGGTAATTCTTCCTAAATTGGAGCATAGCTCTCTAAGGAACCAGGATCTATAATGACCTTCTGAAGTTGTAATGGAGAGACCCCTCTGGATTCTATTCTCTTTTGTGGACATATTTATGGGTTTTGGTATGATTGAACATTTACTGGTACCTAGAATTCTGTAGAGTGAGTTCACCTCTCCATTAGGGTACTTAGCACTGATTATTCCCAATTGCACTCTTGTGCATCACTGTGGTGATAAGCCACATAGATTATTCATTACACTATGAACTGAAAAGTAAGGAAGAATGAAAGTTCACAAATAGGGAAATGACAGGGACTGTGAAATTGGTGCATCTTGGGAACCAAAAATCCTACCCTCAAATCTTGGATGGAAAAAGCCCTTAGTCATGCTATCAGGAAAACCTTAGAATTATTACTAAAGAGCAAATTATAAAGGATACCACAATACAGATTGGTGGGTGGTGGGAGGAGCCTTTTTAGGTTAACAGGCTAAATCTTAACCACAGTAAACAGGAGAGTGAGTCTTTCTGAATGAATACAGCCTTAACCTGCCATTGGCTTTCCCGTAGCTTACTTCAATTTAGGATTCCAAACAGTAAGACATTACAGACTTTCTGGAAGATTCTGTGCCCACTTTTTATTTTTTCTAATTATTAATCATGTGACCTAGAAATTCTCCCTGATGGCACTCCTTAGTGAATGAAGAATCTATCTTCTTCCTGGGGTTCAAAAAAAGTGGGGGCTCTGTCATCCCATTACTTTAGAAAACAGTAAAACTCTTCCTGTAGTACTTGATTCTAAGTTAATAAATCAATAGATAAATAAGAAAATAAAGTTACACAAAGCTACTTTAAAGAAAATGAAAGGTTTCCAGGTCAATTGAATGGTATTATGAGACTAACTGAATGTATTAACATATCTAGGAAAGATTATGTTGGCCAGAACGAGTGTTGGTTCCATGAAAGCTTAGCAGGACAGTCAGAGAAATCAATGTTGCTAGTATTCATTTAGATGAGGTGGAGGAGAGAATGCTCTAGTCCCACTGACAAAACCTTCTCTAAAAGTGCAAAGAGTGTTCCTTGAGCTACCTTAGCCAGATGTGTTCTGAGATTCTGTAAGACACTATGATAGTTCCATGATCGCCATCTGGCTTCCCACATAGGCCTTCAGATTGTAAAAGATTGGTTATGCCCATGAGTTCTGACTTTTCTGTGACCATCTGATTTCTTGGTACATATTGATAGGTACCTATGTCTCCAACAACTTCTTATAGATATCTTTGAAAGATAGAATTCTTCCCATATGATGAAATTAGGATTCCGAGCCTGCAAAAGTGAAACTCTGTTCAACTCACTATGCCATTTTGTCATGAATTCTTTTACACAACTATTCTCCTCAACATAATTACCCTCCTTAAACATTTAGCTCTTCCTTCCTCACCTTCCATATTATGGATGAAATGGAAACCACCAGTTCCTCATCTCTCTGTTCCAAACTCACCAAATCACCTCACCTATATCTTCAACCATATATCTTCTTTCTCTGCCTCTCTCTGTCCCTTTGTGGCTCTCTGCCTTTCCTATAGACATAGATATATTAATTCATATTTATGTGTATATAGAGGTGTGTGTGTGTGTGTGTGTGTATGTGCATCAGTCAGTTTTTTTTTTTACTTCCTTAAGAGTACATTCTTCTACTGTGCTTTGAATTTCATTCTCTCTCTTTTAACTGGTTCCTACATGTTGCCAATTTTTCATCCAACACATTTATAAAATGCTTATTATATTCCAGATACTAGTCAGCAGCGCAAATTTTCTCTTATCCTCATTAAAACCTTTCAAGGATGGCATTCCTATCAATTTTGCAGAGAAGAAAATAGTCACAACAAAGTTAAGTACAATACAGATGGTGAGTAGCAGAGCTGAGCTTTGAAACCAGGTTATTTTGACTCCAAAACACTTTTTCTTGTTTATTTTTTGTATTGTTTCTTTCCTCCATTAGAATATTGGCTCTCTGAGAGCTGGGACATATCTCTGTTGTGAAGCACTATATCCCCAAATCCTCCAATAGTGACTGGCACATAGTATATATTCAATTGATAGTAGTTGAATAAATTAATGAGTGAATAAATGAATTCTCCTTTTATGGATATGGAGGCTGAAGACTTTTTCTTTTGACCTCTTTGCTCTCTATACAGAAATCAGATGTTCCCACCCCACCCATCACAGTGTCAGTGGCTTGTGATTCTTCTTTTTCCCTTGGAACTCATTAACTTGGCTAAAATATGGCTTACTGGTTTTCGTTCATAGGTTTCCTCTTGGCTTATTTCTAATTATTTCTCTTGAAATTATTCTTTCTTGAGTAACTCTGGCTTTTGCTGGAACATCCTGTTCAGAAAGCTGGAGGGGAACAATTTGGTGTATTTATCAGCCTCTATATGACCTTGTTGTTCCAAACGTCCTCAGGCCAAATCTGATTTATCTTTTGCCTCAAGGGCACATATTACCCAGGTTCCTGTATGTACTAGCTTCGTGTGGCTCAAATCAAAGTCCTTTAGCTTACAAAATCTCTGTTCAATGCACTCCCTCACCAGATTTTCTTCTAAGAGAACAAGTTGCATTTTAGGTGATAGAAATAGCTGGTAGGTATGCTTCTTCTCAAGCCTTCCCTGCTGACTACTGAGAGACATTGAGGAATTTTTCCACAGGACTGTTTTCCACCTCTTCCTTACCCCTTGCCTGACCCTAGATCTCATAACACTGATCAATAGATCGTTAAATATGCTTTTGGGGGACATCTTTATGTTGCTAGAAGTCTGCAGTTGAACATTTTCCTCTTATTATGCTCTTTCTTTGGTGCTATATTCATGAAATTAGGCAAAGCAGCTTTAAATTTTTGATCTGTAGCAGTTTTCTCCATGGAGTTTGGTGTCCCGCCCCTGCCTTCATTGCCTTTGTTGTTTTATATCTAGGAGCCAATTAATGTAAACTATAAGAAAGCTAAAATACAGATTCTCAGGCCTCACACTTGAGATTCAGATTGCAGGTCTGAAGCTGCATCTGCAAATGCACATTTAAAAATCTCCCTAAGTGATTCTGATGTATGGCTTTTTATAACACCGTGCTGCTGAGTGTTCTTCATAGATGATGAGCAAAAGAAATGGGTCTGTTACTGCTATTTTAGCTAGAAAGTGAATTATTACAGAGGTAGAGACTTGGCTTTATTTATCTCAGTTTTCAATATTGCTCATGAAACAATAATTAAAACTTCCCATCAAAGCTTTCATGGATTTCCTGACACCTAAGTTTCTGCATAAAGAGCATACCTGGAAACTAAAGAGTTAAGTCAGTTTTCACCTAACCATAAATGAAGTAGAGGGAGAGAAAGCAGATTCTGCCCCTGGAGATTTGAAAGGACTTAAGTGTTAGCACTAACATATTGAACCTAATTCTCAGCTTCAGAGGTAGTCAGGGCAATCACCCAAGAGATCAATGCTTGTTCTCCCCTGGGGACAGACGGACTCCTGCCTTTCCTGTTCCATACCCCAAACCTCATTTCTGACCAACTGTCCAAGACAGAGAATAGTTGTTGTTTTTCTTCTTCTTCTTCTTTTTCTCTGAAAAATTCATTTAGGACATAACATCATAATTTTCCACCCCCACTCGTTTTTCTTCTTTTTGTGAAAATCAATAACCTATAGAACTGGATTTTATGAAGGCTGAAGCAGTTAGAAGAAAATAAAGGAATGAATCTTTTGGCTCATCATATTTCACACACCCACCTGCTTACTGCCTTTGTGCCAGCCAGAAGAGACCAGGGAACACCTAGGTATGGATGCCATGTGTCTGGGCAAAGTGGGCAGCAAAATGGAAAGGAAGTATTCTCATTACACAGAGGTAGAGAAAGAGACAGACACACACACACACATATACATAGAGGAAGAGAGAAAAATAAGCACACATAAGAAAGAGAGGGAGGGAGAGAAGGGAAAGAGGAAGGAGGGAAGGAGCAGCATGAACTTGAATGCCTAAATTTGGCTATGGCACTGGTTTCATGAGTAGAAGGCAACTATTAAATATATGTTGACTGCTAACTGATTTAACAAATGAATTAATAAATGAATACAGGAATGAACATTTAGTAGCAAATGAGAGCAAGTTAGGAAGATATTAGAAACATACTAGAAGTCTCTTTCATGGTAATAGAATCAGGAAAAATTCTACCTTTCCAATCATAGGGTATCATGATCTAAATAGTATTGAAGGTTGCTTAACTTGATAGCAATATGTAGGGTATGTTAGACTAGGAGAAAATAGTTATAAGCAGTCCCATTTGGCAAACAGTATCATGCTCTAGGAATGTGATGAAGGTCAGGCCTGGGATAAGGACAGTGTTAATGGGGAGAAGTAGGCAGTAAGAGAAAGTATGTCAGAAAAAAAAAAATGAGAGACTTTAGAAAAAGATTAGACTGTGGGGTGAAAGACAAAGAATAATCTTGGGGGAAGACACTTGCAATTCAAGAAATAATCTTCTCTAGGTTAAGATTTCCATGCAGTTAATTGCTACCTTCTTTGGATTTTCACTATAATGTGTGCATGCTTTTTTTGTAGAGTTTGCATTGTATGATTTATTGCTACTTATTTGTTCTTATCTTTCTTTATGCTGGATTGCTAGCTTCTTTGGAAAAGACATTTACTCCCAAGCCAGTGGGAATCAGTGCACAGGTTCCAGGTATTGGTTCTAGGAACCTGGGAGAGTTGTCAATGATTAGGGAGAAGACTTGTCTGGTGTCATTGTTTTAAAAGGGAAAAGCCAAGACATAAATTCCAAGTGTAAGCTAGGCTTTACAACTAAGTATTATGATCCAATAGATGAACTGCCTATAATGTCAGGGCACAAAGGTATGAGGCCACAGGGCAGAGCAAAAATCAGAGACACATTGAATATATGATAGAAGGGCTATACAAGTAAGGAGGATAATAATAATGATGGTGATATCATTAGAGTATTTCCTATGCACTAACACCATATAAACGCTTTAACTTGTTAATGTTTACCTCAACACTAAGCAGGATATATTAAAAATAAGAAAGCCCAAATAATAACTTTCATTTTACCATTGTTTATCTCCTTTCTCTCTGTGAGTCCATTAAAGTTACAACAGACATTTAAAAACCTGTATTATCTTAGGAAGACAAAGTTAATAAAAGAGAATGCAACCAGGTGTAAAACTTTCTGCATTTTTGCAGAGGTTGGAAGAATGAATATTGACTTAGCTGAAGAGAAGAAGTTTTAATCCAGGATGCCTGTGTGGCTCACTTGGTTAAGCATCTGCCTTTGGCTCAGGTTATAATCTTAGGGTCCTGGGATCAAGCCCTATGTCTGGCTCTGCTCAGTGGGGAGTCTGCTTCTCTCACTCTCCCTCTGTGCTCTCCTTTTTTTTCTTTCTCAAATAAATGAATAAAATCTTTAAAAAAATGATGAAGAAGTTATTATCTAAGTGGCTACTAACTCCACAAATCTCTGCCCTTCCCTGATGGGGAAATAATCTTTTATAAGTGGTGGTGAAACCCTGGGTGGGGAAATGACAGAGACTTGGCCTAGATAAAAAGAAACACTTTCTATGCTACTACCTGCCCTTCTTTCCTTCTCCAAACCCCTACCAACTATCTGGTGCTCTTAGGCTGCTTCCAGGATCTCCATTGCAGCCTCTACTCTAAATCAATGACATGTTTATAATTTGACATTTATAATAGGAATCCAGGGTTCTAGTCTTTTACAGATATGATTAAGTTAGGTTTATGAAAATGATTATTTTATAAGAGACATTGCCTTCAGATATTTCTCCTCACATACCTGTGATTTTGTACATTTTGATATGATCTTCAGTTTTAAAGAATGAGGCAGAAGCTTCAGGTCCAATGACTATCTAGTGTAGAGCAGGAGAAAAAAACACTGGATCATGTTGGCACATGATTACAATAACAATAATAGCAGTCATATGATGTGAGTAAACTTGGAGAGAAGTGTCAAACACTTCATCTCTCGCATCTCAGTTCTAGGCTCCTGAAAGCAGAATGTTTTGAATGGTAGGGTATTACATCATGATTCTCTCTTTTCTCCCTCATTCAGCAACTGTGCTACTTTTGGGCTTTTGAAGAAAACTAGCCCTCAGACTTTGAGATTAGTCACAATAGTTTAACAAGGGTAAAATAGAAAGGGATAAATCATGTATCTTACCTCTTATCTGGCATACCAAATTTTGTTGATTTAAGACGGTTGTTCTATATTTGTCACTAACAGACAAACGATCTAGAACAGACAATTGGCAATATCAAAATATTATACCCCTCCCACTAACCCCAAAAAGGTAGTGTTGAGGAAGATAAAGACTTCTCAGAAGAGAAAAAGTTTAGATCCATCTTTCCTCCACCAACAATGTTCCTCTATCTATCTCCACCATCATTATTCAGTGATCACAGTCCAGGTTTGACAGCAAAATATAAGCAATGACATGAATTAGGAAATTACTGAAAATGAAAAACCCTCAGGTAAATGTCTCTGAGTCAAGATACTTTAGTTGTCTTCATAAGACAAAATTTTAAAAGCCAGAAATTTAAAAAATAAAAATAGTACCTAAATCATACATTTTCTCATCCCAAGGGAGCCTTATTTGTCATCTGGTTTCACCTTCTCCCATCATCCCTGACAGGTCATCATCTTGCCTCATCAGAGTGTCTTCCAGTGAGGAGAGAATTGACCTCAATAAGTGGATACAGTGGAGATGGCTTGAAACTCCACGACACTTCAGTTCTCTTCTCTTACTATAGAATGTATCCATTAATTAATTGAGCAGAGCTGATTAAGTGCTTCCTGCATGCCAGAGGTTTTTATTGGCATTATGAGAGAAGATGCTACACATCTATCCATTCTTACGGGTTTCAGCTAATTATTGATTCAGCAGCATCAGCATTTGGAACTCTTCCTATCTAAATCTACATCTACTGTTTTGCACCAGGTTCTTGATGTTCTTTATCTCCAAGGGGACCTCAGAACCTGGAGTATTATCACCAGCCATGAGACTAAAGTAATTCCAGGCACAATGCTTGTTGAGACACACTCATTAAACAAATACAGAAAACAGGAGTATGCAGAATGATTTAATATGAGCTAATTTACAGATAGTCTCTGCTTTCTAGAGGTTAATTATCTAGAAGAATTCACAGTAACAAACATTAACTACCAAAAGGAAGGCATACCCAATGTATAATAGGTCCACACAAAAAAACAAGTCAATACTTGGACAAGGGAGTCTTTGAGGGAGAGATAATATTTGGAAGTCATGACTGTTAACAAGAATCTGAACCTTTGTGTGAACTTGAAACCCCAGCTTCTCTGCTTTTAAAATGGATACAGATCCACCTTCCTTTTTTACCTGACCCATTGATTCTATGAACAGGATGGAGAGGTAAATTAAGAAAGTGGCAACCCACAAGATTCAAAGGCAGTTTAGATGCCAACAAAGCAGAAAGTCTTTACATAGCACAATATACACACAGGATTGGCAACTAAATGTAGTAGAGACTGAAAATATAAATCATCCAGAGGATTATCTTAGAAATCCTTGGATATTTGCCTGTTCATGCAGAATCAGTAGAGAGATATTGATTATAGCCCTAACCTTGAATATGCCATATGCATTCCTGTCTCTCCCCAGAGATGACCTCATCAGAGCCAGAATAATGGTAGTTATGATCTGTGGCAACAATTCTATAAACACAATGCTCTGTAATTCTGGGGTGCATTTCAGAGCCCCTGAGATTACTATACTCATCAAAGCAAAGGAACTGTACTCTGGGTGACCAAATAACCCAGTTTTTCTAGGATAATTCCAGTTCCTAGTATTTTTCACTCTCAAAAATGTCCTTATTTAGATTATTAACTATATGGGAACTCTTAACTATTCCCTTCTTTCTAAAAGACATGCAGAGGTGAGCCACAGACATCTATTTTCCTGCAGCAGACTTCTAAGTAAACCAGAAGGATAGCTTGAAGTACCCTTGTGGAGAACACAAAAACTGTTTAGAAACTGTACCATAGACAAAAGGCCCTACCATGCTTTGCAAATAAGGTTTCGTCAATTCAATCTGATCTCATTCTAGCTTAATACTTGACCTCACTTACATTTTTGTTGTTGTCTATTTGCTTTATCAAATTATCAGCTATCTCAAGGTTAAATTAGAAGTTTCTGGAAGGCAATGACCCATGTGACATAATCAAGATAGTGCTAATTTAGGAGCAGGCATATGTACCTCATTAATACTTTATAAGGAATCCACAATTGTTCCAACAGACTGAAAATTCTGTGAGTAGTCCTAATTTTATAAGTAAGAAAACTGAATCCCTGGTCCTGTTAGCTGGTATTGAATTGATGGTTCCAGGATTTAACCAGGTGCTCTAAAGACAAATTCCAATCTCTGTTACCAGACTGCACCTCAGTTTTTGTTGCTAATGATTCTTATTACAACAATCATTGCATAGCAGATGCAGAGTGGGACCAGGAGACTTATTAGGCACTTTGGAAGCTTTTAAATGATCTCATAGCTTCTTCCATTGCCAACCTCTAATTCTCATGCAGGTTCTTACTCTGCCAGTCACTGAATCTAGCCTGGAAGTATCTTCCTTCAACAGCCCCTTACTCTCCATGTGTTATTCAGGTCCTCACCTCCCCCAGGAAGCCCTCTTTGATGCCTTAGATCCATGAAGATTTCTTTCTTTTCTGAGCTCTTATATCAGTGACTTCTAGAATCTTAATTTGGAATTTCAGTTGTTGACTACCTTTACATGACTGATTCTTATTTCCATAGTATTTTGTTGACTCACTCTGAATAGAGATTGTATTTGCTCATTGCTGTAACTGCAGCTCCTTTTCTCCCACTCACCCTCATACCATAGGCCAGGACTCAGAGACATGGCAAGCAGAGTAGACACAGACACAACAATGTACAGCATGAGGGTGACTGAATCCTCTTGGGAAACCCTGGCAGTATTGCCTCTTACTATAAAACTGACTCCAGAATGAGATCAGGCTACCTCATGGGTAGTAAAAGGAATAAATCAGGCTCAGGGACCCACCACCTGCCCTTTGACCTCCCTGTTCCCTTATGTATCTGGGGTCCAAAGGGCTTTTACCCAAGGCAGTTGAAGGGAGGCAAGCCTGAACAGATCTCTGCATGGAAACCTCTTTCCCTAAGGCTGGAATGTGTTAATAACTGTGACAATTTCTGACTTCTGATGTGTTCAAATCTGTAACCATCAAATGGACTAAGCCTCATTTGTGGCAGTAGTATTCATCCTTGTGGGGTTTTACTATCAATCGTGACAGACTCTACCATTTAAAACCTGTTAATTTAACTTATATTTCAAAATGTTGGAGAAATCTCAGAGGGAGATATAGGGGCAGGCACACAATTATAAAAATCTGTTACACCATTAGAAAGAAAGAGAAGGAAAGAAGAAAGAAAGAAAGAAAGAAAGAAAGAAAGAAAGAAAGAAAGAAAGATAGATTACCTTTTCAGTGGCAGTTTCTTCTGTTCTGATATTCTTTCCCCAAAAATGTCCATGGGCTAAACCCCTCACCTCCGTCAAGTCTTGGCTTAAATGTTATCTTCAGAAGAAGACCTACCTTAACCGTTAGAATTAAAATCGTTATTGTCTCACCTTGCTAGTTATCCCTGAACTCTTTCCTTCCTCTTTACCCTGATCCTTTTTCTAACATCTTATAAAATACATTTATTTATTCCATGTATTATTTAGTGTATGTCCCCTCACTATGTAAACTCTATGTGGTTGGCAATTTTTTATTGCTTTTGTTCACTCATGCATTACAGATGTGTAGGATAGTGCCAGGCACTTAGGAGATAATCAGGAAGTTGTTTTCATAGAATATAAAAGAATGAGTAGACGCTGTATCCTTACCAAACCCTGGGTAATTCAAGAATGGCTCACCTAGAGATAGTGCAACCAGAGAAGGTGTCAAAAGACTTCCAAGGACACAGAACTATCTGAGTATATACAAATGAGGCCAGACACATGGTTTCTAAGACTGGATGTCAGAATCCTCTCTGCAGTATTGGACCCTATTGGGATCTTTGTTGACACAAGCTTTGAACAAGCTGGAGGCATACTAGTACTTCCACCTTCTAAAGACCCAAGAGTCTGAGAAATTAAACTTGAAAATATACATATCATCCCTCACTCACCTGTTGGCACTTAGATGCTAACTGCCATCTTCCTAGCATTGCACTCAGCACTTTAGTAAGGAAAAACAAGGAGCAAGATACATCAAGGTATCTACAGTCAGGACCCAGGAAACAAACAAACAAAAAGAGTAATGAGAATGGTAAGAATCAAAGAAATGATAGGACTAATACACAGAATATAAGCATTCACTAAAACTCCATTATGATTCAAGCTCCATTCTGGGTATTAGAAATATGATGATGACAACATAAGATTTCAGCTGGGATTTGGGAAGGGGTCACAAATTCATCACTAAAATATAATGCAACAGGTGCTATAAGATTTGCATATAGAAAGTGGTTTGGGAACACAGAGACAACAGTGAATAATTTCCCCATAAATGTAGGGAAAGCTGAAATGACAAGGTAATATTTTGTTTTGGTCTTGAAGGACAAATTGGAGTTTGCCAGAAGAGGAAGGTGTACATTTCAGGAAGAAAAAAAAATAAGTGAGGGCAAATGTAGATATCAGGATTCCCTGCATTTCAGAAAGGCAAGACCCTATAGTTCTCTTTCTTTACTCACTGTGCCAGGGTATGTCTGGTCCCCTCAAACTCTCTCCCAATGCATTGGACAGTGCCTGCTTCATAAGATACTTTTTTTTCTAAAGATTTTACGTATTTATTCATGAGAGACACACAGAGAGAGGCAGAGACACAGGCAGAGGGAAAAGCAGGCTCCATGCTGGGAGCCTGACGTGGGACTCGATCCTGCGTCTCCAGGATCATGCCCTGCGCCAAAGGCGGCACTAAACCACTGGGCCACAGGGCTGCCCCATAAGATACTTCCAAGTATAAATTGAGTAAATGCTTAAAAGAATGAAGCAATCAGGGTCTAGCCAGCTTACTGATCAAGGCTTCCAACCCATTTCCTTATTTTTAACAAAAAGGCTGATATTTTTAAAGACCAGCTCTTGCAGTTCAAGGTCTAATGGGACTCTGCTCTGATTTTGTCACTAATACTTTCCACTATGAAGGTGATGATTAAACCCTGTGACCAGGAGTCACATGATGCCTTTGACCCAGGTGTGCCTAACACAAGTTTGAGCTGGCAGTGGTCATTTAGAAAATAGTACCAAGGGAGAACAGTACAGAGAGGCATTCAGAGAGTCAGACAGGCTGCTCAAAGCCTTTCCCTGCCGGCTACTAGCATGTGATCTTGGACAACTACTTAATAGCTCTATTACTCTATTTATAAAATATGAATACAAGGATCTAGGTCTTAGTGTTGTTATAAGACCCAAATAAATTAGCACTATACAAAATCTCTGAACAGTACCTGATACAAAATAGGCACTTGGTAATACTTAGATGCTGTTATTAAGAGTTGCTATGACACTGATTTTCATGATTCCTCCCCTACAGTGCTGCTCTGTCACACTGCTCTGACAGATTTAGCAGATAGAAGGAGCTGTATACCAGGAGTTAGGAGGCCTAGGTCCTAGTCTTGGCTCTGCCCAAACTAGCTGTCTCATCTAAGGCAAATAACTTTCTCCTCTGAGTCTCAGTTTCTTAAGAGGGCTATGGTTAGCCTCAGATATAACTATAGAGATAAAAGAACTGGAGACACATTGTTAGAAGATCTTTTGGGTTTCCAGTTTCTCCTTGTTTTAGAGATGGACACCACCAGCATATTGATAAAAGTTTCCCAGGGGACTGGTGCTTCTTCACAACTGGTTAAGAAGTAAGCACAGAGAGAAAATATGGATTCTGGGAGGAAAATCTGACCCTGTGCCCAGCAAACAATGTGTGTGGGTTGCATTGCTAGCCCCCCACTGTTGCGGTTCAAGTACAGCTTGGGCCAGCAGGTGAAAGTGAAAGCAAACACTCTGTGTTCCTAGCATGGTGCTAAATAGAGGGAAAACTTCCTCCCTGCAGCAAGTGCAATGTTGTGGGGACACAGAAGTTCCAGTTTCTATTTTCCCCCCATCGTTACACTTAGGTTACTGAACTACAATTGCAGGATTTCCTTACCTGTGTTTCCAACCAGAGCATGAGCTCATGAAGGGCACTGATTGTTATTTTTATTGTTTTTATTTGTATCTCTATTCATAGCATTTCACAAGGTGCCTGGAACAACAAATATTTGTTGAATGAATAAAGCAATAAAGGTTGAACAAAAAATAATAATAATAACCAATGCCTTTGCTATGTTTTTCTCATTGAAGGCAGTGTGTGAAGTGCCATATATACATTATTCCAATTAATCCTCTGGGCAGGACCACAAGGGAGGTATTCCTATCCCTATTTCATGGACAAGAAAACAGAGGTTCAGAAAGAATGAGAAATACAAACAAGTTTACACAGCCAACAACCAGAAGAACCAAGATTCACATGGATGTCTGCCTGAATCCAAAGCACTGGTATAACCAGGGGTGAGATATTCAGCACATGAATGGACTTATCAGAGACCCCCAACCTAGTGTTAACTTCAGACTGAACCTGGATTCCATAATTTTCTCCTTCTCCACCTATATATATATATATTTTTAAGGAAAACACATATCCTTAAAATTTTGAATTCCTCGTTTTCATAGCACTAAGTCTAGTGCTTGGTTGAGTTGGCAAGTCCATGATACAACAGCACTAATAAATCCATTGACAATCATCTCCAGGAGTCCAGAGCATGTATGCCTGTAGGGGAGGGGCAGAGGAACTTCCAGCTCTAAAACGTCAGTACAGGTGTTTTGCTCTTTCAAAATGATTGTTCTTCAAAAAATTCACTCTAACTGAATCTCATTTTACCATCATATTGCAAGTTAGAGTTTAACTGAAGTTGTATGCAATGCTCGGCCAAGTCTACTCTGGTGGGAAGCCTGACTTTTATCCTAAAGCCAAAGGTACTTGTCCTATTCGTTAGCTGAACATCATACAAAATGGGGCTCTTCAAAGGGCTGATTTGTTTCTTAGGTGCCTGATAATTGCAGACGTCGGAAATTTTGGAACATGATAAAACTCTACTGACATTATGGATGAATTTAATCTGGTGATGATTGATTTGATTAATCCCAAGTGAGGCTGGAGGAAGAAAGAAAGAGAGCAATATGATTCATTTAAAAATGCTTTTCAGAAAAGAACTTATTCAGGATAATTTATTCACATAGTCACATCATAATTTGAAAACATATTACAAAAATAAGAATTGTTATTTCTTGGGGGCCATTGTTTCCATTATTGTTTTTGTGTATATTGAATATGGGTTAAGGGAATGACAGCCCTGGAGAATTAAGACATATGGGGTCTCAGAGACTAGGAACAGAGATATAGCAGGAGAACCAGGAATAAAAGGAATCAGAAAGGACCCTAGGGATAGTCTCTTCACCCCAGTAACCATACTATTGAGCATAAGGTGAAAGAGTCTCTGCCATGTGGCCATATTCAGGCTATAGAGTACTGGTTTCCCCAGGCTTATGAAGATTAGCTGAAGAAAACCTGGATATTTAAGAGATAGTATGTCTAAGGGACCTAGCAGCGAAACAGGTGAAGTATCAATAACTCTAGGAGTATTACTGGAGACAGCTACAACGTGGAAAACCTGCACATCAACAAAAGGCTTACAGGTCATAAGGGACAATTCAGATGAAGGGAAATAGAAACTGAAATCTCAGAGATGAGCAGTATCAGCACACCAGCTGCCCACGATGGCACAATTTTAGACTGGAGCTCCAGGTTCAAATCCACAGGCCACTATTACTTTCTCAGGGCTTGGCATGAGATAAGCATTGAGAATAAAAAAGTGGACTACACAGATATACTCCTGTGTCCTCTGAAGTTTATATTGTAGTAGAGGAGAGAGAAGATGCAAAACCAGCATAGATCTCATTGCAGGCTGGGCTAAGTGACCCACAGCATGTTATTTAGTTCTCTTGTGTCCCTTTCCTCAATATTCTGAAATATGAAAATAATAAATATCCACCTTTCCTAGATTACAGTGTAGGGTGAGAATGAAATGAAAGAGCTCCTGAGAAACATTAGTAATTCCATTCAAGTAAGATGTTATTTCATTGTTTTGAATTGCTTTGAACAGGATGTTAAGGAATTATGATAATTAACATAATAGAAAAGATTAATGTGGATATTGGCTCAGAATGATGAAGGATGCCTACAACCATTGAGAGAGAGAGAGATAAACTGGAATCAAGTGAAGAAATCAGGCATTTAAAAAGGGTGGGAAATGACTCAGCTAGGACCAGTGGCCAAATTTGTAAAGCAACATATGCTCCTTTCCACAAAAGAACTGTTACTTTTGGAACCTGAGTCTCCCTGTACCAGTGGGAGATGACTGAAGAAAACACTTTATGAGCTGGCCAGGCATTCAAGATTGAGGACTAGTGTTCTCAGGAATCCATAACAGATGGATTTTTATCAATCTGAGATATCAGAGTGCAGTGGAGAGGATAGAGATGAAAAGAAGATAAGAAAACAAGAAAGGAAGCTCATGAATGTCAAAGAGGAATGTAAGGCTAAAAGAAGGGCCAGAGAGAGGGGGAGGAGAGAGAGAGACTGGAAGAAAGAGAGAGATGAAGGGAGAGTGTAAACAAGAGAGAGAGAGAGAGAGAGAGAGAGAGAGAGATAGAAATAAGGGCTAGGGACAAGGCAATACCTACAAAGAATAGTTCTGTGGCAAGATAGTCACTACAAAGGGGTTTAGAAGAGTAAGAAAATGATGGAGATGCAGGAGAGTATTAAGTGTGGCTTTCTGCAGAAAATACTTGCAAGGTTAAAGGTTACACCTCTGTAAACCACCCAGGATAACCTTTGATCCAGAACAGGCACAGATTCAATGTTAGTGTCATTGTATTTTCCCTTGCCTTGACTAACATGAACACATTACAAGCAGGTATTATCCCTCATGCTTTGGAGTGTATCACAATGTCTTTACTACTGCTACATAAATGCTTGGTGATTAGGAAGAGTTTTGGTTTTTTGTTTTTTTGGTGTGGCTTTTTTTTTTTTTTTTTTTTTTTACATTTCCATAGCCAAACTTCCCTGTCAGGTAGCAGAAGTCTAAAAGTGGGGCATATCTGAGGGCAACAATAATTCCAAAGCACCTCAAAAAAGAGCAGGTAGGAATATAATGTTTTCATATACTGAAGGAAGTAGAAGCTGAGGTATTCTTGGATATTTTACTAAAAGAAGTGGAAATAAAGTTTGTTAAAATGAGGTGATGGTGCTTACAGGAATGGACAGGTATGTAGAAATAGACCAAAATATATCAGGCTGTTCACTTAAGCTTCGTGCATTTTTCAGACCTTATTGTAAGTAATGGTTACTCCAATTAAAAACAAGTTTTAGGGATCCCTGGGTGCCTCAGCAGTTTAGCGCCTGCCTTTGGCCTAGGGGGCGATCCTGGAGTCCCGGAATCGAGTCCCACATTGGGCTCCTGGCATGGAGGAGCCCAATCCTATCCTGCTTCTTCCTCCTCCTGTGTCTCTGCCTCTCTCTCTCTATGTCTATCATAAATAAATAAATAAATAAATAAATAAATAAATAAATAAATAAATCTTTTCTTTTAAAAAACCTGCAGTTTAAAAACAAAAACAAAACAAAAAAACACGTTTTAGAAGGAATATAGTAGGTCAATGCACCTTCTGAATTCCACAGAACACACTGGCTTACTGCCTCTAGTGGCCAATAGCAGAGCTAGACACGACTCAGGCCTTGTACTGGCTGTTCCATAGACACTACAGCTTATGTTAGTAGTGAAGGGGTCTTCTAGAAAGACTGAGCATGGGACCAATGGCTGTGCACTCAGGACCCCAAAGATTCTGAGGAAAGGAGGATGAACACCCTCATTCCTTGAGGGCTTACTACCAGGTCTTGGAGAGGTTAATTTTCCCAAGGGAGCGATGTGCCATGAGAAAGAGAAGACAGTGGTTATACCATAAAACTCTTCTCATCCTAAACCAGAATACTATGTGTTTCTTTACTTTCTACATTTCTAATTTGGGTGTTTTCCTGAGATTCTCATGGTGGTCAGAAGCAGCTTCTCATAGAAAGAGGTTTGATCTAGACCATTGGTTCCTAGTATTACGGAGAAAAGCAAACCCTTTGCCCTAGATTAGAATTTCTCTGTGATAGCCATTCCCCAGAGCAACTGCCCCATTACTGGCTAGATGAAAAATATCATTTCTATAGGAAAACACAGAGTGGAAGCTTGAGAGTGGGAGCGGTAGTTTCGACTCAGTCCCCATGCATAACTTCCATTAGCAGTAATGTCTGTGATGTGTGCAAGCTGAGGGAATACTCCACTTTATTAAGAGCAAATGATATATATAGTTACTTATGGGGTAAAGTCAAATAGCAGAATTGCTATTTGTCTATAGGAACTCTTTCTTATTAGTGTCATATAAATGTAAGTAGATACTTAAAGAGATTGATAATGCATGGGCCAGGTATAGCCACATCATTAGAATGACTAAAAGCCAATTTTTAAAAACAGATAGGTATGATTTTTTCCAACATTTTGTGATAAGAATATTCCAATTCTAGAACCACAACCTCACCTCTTAATAAACATAGTAGAATGCAATATTTCTAGATTTTAAGCAAATCTGGAGAGCAACGAGCAAAATGTAGCGATGTAAGGATGCTTTCTCTCACCTTTACCTTTCCTACTAAGCAAAATAAGTTAATGAGTCAACTCATTTTCAACCTGCATGTTACGTGCCAATTGCTTAAATCAAATGAGAAGCTCCTTTTAGCGCAGGACCCAGAGCTCAAGTGAAAGTTGTCAGATTTGATAAAGTAGATTTGTTCTAGAAGGAAACATTCCCTTTCTATTTTCCAAGGTACATCTGTTTGCCAGAGTGCATTTCCCAGCTAATACCAGTTTGTCGACAGCATTTGCAATGAACTTTAATTGTGTGCTTTACCTGACAGTCTTAATTGTAATCTGACTTCCTTCAGGTAGCAATCAGCCGAGTGAGGTAATCATATCTCCCTGAAGCCCATAAACACAACCACCTGCGCCTCTTCTGTTTCATTTTCTTCTTTTTAACTCCAGTATCACATGGAGAGGGGATATAGAGCCTGAAAAGGTACAGTGTCCTCAAAATAGCTGCTATTTTCCTATCATCACAGTGGTATATAATTAAACACAGACGGAGTAACTGAAGACAAAAATAATCCTATAATTTTAAATTGTGATAGTAAAGCTGAGGTATAAGCAGAGATTGGCGTTTTTAGTAGGGAAGAAATCGGTTCTGCTTCATGCTTATGCTGCCGCATTTGTAGATTTCTCTGAATGTTCACTTTGGTCTGTGGTTTTCCAGGTGAATGTCATGGGCTTTTCCTTCATACAGCCCATCTAGATCCACTATGCTTTTCCCTATTCTCTGTTCCCACTGCTCACATCCCTGATCCTCATTACCTCCCTCAGGGATTCCTAAAGAGGGCTCTAAGTGTTCTCCATGTGCCCAATTTCTCTTTATCGAAACCATACCACTTGTGGTACTTGAATAATCTTTTTATTTTATTTTTTTATTTTTATTTTTTTTTTGAATAATCTTTTTAAAATGAAAGTCAGATCAGGCCAAGATGTAGCAGAAACAATCAGTGAATTGAGCTTCCCAGAAAGATGACAGTGGAATCACCAATTTACAAATTATCATTACAAACAACAACAACAACAACAACAACAAAAAAAAATCAAGAAAAACTTCCATGGAATTAAAATAACAAATAAAGATAAACCAATACCAAAATCATATACAAAAAAACAAAAAACAAAAAACAAAATCATATACAGCCTATCTCATGTTTTCATAATAGAAATATATGCATCACAATTTCAAAAGAAGACACTACCATAATTAGCATCATGGATTCATTTATGTGTCTCATAAACTTTTTAATTAAATATTCGTCTACAATTAATGATATTTTACTAGTTGAATATAATTGAATTGCCTTGCACAGCAATTTACCTATCTGCTTTTCTTCTTTCAACATTTACTTTCCCCCACGAATGTTCAGAAATAGTAGAGATAAACAATATAGGATTAAATAAGTTTCAAGCATAATCAATTATTTCGTTGGAGGAAAAATTCCTTAAGGCAAGTGAAAGGATAAGCATATTGTTGAAACAAATTATTTCTTTTACAAATTGCTCTCTTAACTATAGAGAACAACCTGAGGGTTGCTGGAGGGAGGTGGGAAGGGGATGGATTAAATGGGGGACAGTCATTAAGGAGGGTACTTGTGATGAGCACTGGGTGTTCTATGTAAGTGATGAATCACTAAATCCTACTCCTGAAACCAATTTTACTGTATATGTTAACTAACTAGAATTTAAATAACAACTTGAAATTAAAAAACAAAAAACAAATTTCTCTCTAGAAAGAATGTCCCTCCAGTGATATCAGCCAATGTGTTAGTTTTTCCTTTCTTACACCACGATTGAGGTTAATGATAATTAGCCATATGTATTTGTATGTACGTGTGTATGAATTATGGATGTACCTTCTCTCTCATGTTTTATTGGCATGTTTATCCGTTTCTTGTTCATCTATAAGAGCTCTTTATATATATTAATCATAATATATCTCCCTAGTGCTTTGACTCTCCCAATCTCCTAGAAGGCTACTTCAGTCATTTTCTTTTTTTGTCAACCCTATATTACCTCCCCCACTATCCTTGATTTTCCTTAAAGACCTTATTCCCTACTTCATTGACAACCCGAAGCAATTAAAAGATAACTTTCACAAGTTGCCGCATATGCAATTACCAACATCTGCAGCCAGATATGCTGCGTTATTTCCTGCAACTACAGATGAACTCCCTATGCCTAGCTGAGATCAAGCCTTTCTCTTGTGTATCTGCTCTCAGCCCCTCAAGATGTAATCAAGGACATCACACCAGCAACTTTTCCTACCTTCTTTGTATTATCAGCCTCCCCCTATTTACTGAATTATTTCTATCAACATATGAAATTGCTCTTTTCATTTCTCCTCTCATAAAAAAATACCCACTGCTGTCTTCAATTCTACCTCCAGCTGGCAGTGTATATTTCTTCTTTATTTTAAAGCAAAAGTCCTTGAAACCACTGTCTATATGTCTATTTTACTGTCTCCCTGTCCTGTCCTTCTGATTCTCTCTTAAACCAACTTGAACTAGACCTTCCCCAAAACTCCACTGTAAGTTTTGACATATTAGTAGCATCTGAATTATGCTTCTTAAATGTTTTCAATTAATTTCTCAGACATCACACACTTCTGATCTTCCTCCTACCTTATTGATTCACCATTTTCAGTTTCCTTTGCTGAAAGAAACTAATAATCTTTTCACTGTTTGTGTTGGAGTGCTGCAGGTCTCAATCTTTGTTTTTTTGAGTTTTAAAAAAGTCCTTCCTTCTAATCTCTTCTCTGTTTACATCCAGTTTCTCTTTTGGAGATTTTTCAACTGCTTGTCTTTAAATACCATGCGTAAATTGGACAGTCTAAAAATTGTATTTCAGATCAGACTTCTCTTTAAAACCACAGACTCAGATTTCCAACTGCCTACTCATTATGGAGTTCTAATAACTATCTCAAATGTAATAGATCCCAGCCTGGTTTATTATTTCTCCTCAATCTTGCTTCTCCCAGTCTTTTCTAGACCACTTACGGTATCTCAATCATTCCTGTGATTAAGACAAAAAATTTTCCTTGATTTCTCCTTTCTTCTTTTAACCCACTTCTAATTCACCTACAAATTCACTTGGCTCTACTCTCAAAATATGTACAGAATCGTACTACTTCTTATAACCTCCACTACTACCACCTGTTCTATGCTCTTATAATCTTAAAAATAATACAATAACTTGATGACTGGTTTTCCAGGCATCCATCTTTCTGCCCTTGCCTTTTTATAATCTATTTACAATAGAGTAGTCAGAATGATCCTGTGAAAACACAAATCCAGTTGAGAAACTCTTCTGCTAAAAGCACTGGTGGTTGACCATCTCACACAGATTAAAATTGAGCTCTTTTTAAATGGCCTAGAAAGTTCTATACCATTAGACCTATGATAACTCTCTTATTGCATCGCTTATCTCTATCCTACTTGTTGACTTCTCTGACTTCTCTGCAACTATGGTGTCTTCCTTATATCACATACACATTGTTCACTCTCTCAAACACACCTTCCCAGTGAAGATCATGTCTATTAAAATTTCTAGTCCCAAACCTGAATTTCCACATCACCCTTTCTGTTTTATTTTCCCCCATAGAACTATGACTGTACAACCTGCTTTTTAATTTACTTATTTATTTTATCTTTTGCCTAACTCTCCAGATTAGACAATAATCTCTGTAAGGGTAGGATTTTCTCTCTTATTTATTCACTAGCTTATATGCCACACCTAGAACAGTATCTGGAACACAAGAAGTGTCCAATATATATTTATTAAATGAATAAATTAAAAAATTGAATACCAAATCCTTTGATTAAAACACCCAAGTACCCACCCCAGTCCACACTCATGGGCCTATTGTAAAAATGATAAGAAAAAGTCACTTTATAAGCAAAAACATTTAGTAACTTCAAGAGAGAGAAAACAGATCTTCAAAGGCCAACAGTCAGATTGCCAGGAGTTTGACTTAGCATCAGCATAGTAGATGCTACTACCTAGAGGAATAATATCCTCAAAGTGCTGAGTGAGAAACTATCAAGTTTAAATTCTTTAATCAGCTAAACTACCTTTTGAAAGCATGCCATAGAAATAAAGACATTGCAGACATAAAAATTCAGTTGTTGTAATCATGACTGTGCCATAATTGTGTGGCCCTTCTCAAGTTACTCAACATTCTAGCTGTTGTTATCTCTTAATAAGTGGATAATTATATTATTATTACATAGGGCTTATTGTAAGGATTCAGTGAGGTTATATGTGCAAAGCTTTAAAATATTATCAAAAATTTTAGCTACATTTTTTGATGATTAATATTATTATTTTGTTATTAGAAAACATGGAAATCTTTCTATTTCATTTTAAAAGCCTATCCTAATCCTAATATTTATCTTGGCTAGTAAAATGAAATAAAAATGTCAATTCCACTTATAAATTTAGATGAAATATCATAGATAAAATATTAGCAAATCAAATACACCAGTGTGTCATTACCAGCTAGGGTATATCCCAGGAATGCAATGCATGAATGGATTAACATCAGGAAATCTATTAATGTAATTCAGTATATTAAAAGATTAAAGGTGAACAACTATATGATTATCTCAGTAGAGTGCTGATAAAACTCAACATTCATACTTGATAAAACCCTCGGTACACTAAGAGAAGAAAACTTTCTTAACCTGAAAAGATTTTCCAAGTGCATACACTCTAAAGTTAATCTTCTAAGTTATGTATTCAATTTTCTATTATGTACCCCAGGCAAGTTGCTCAGTCTCCTCGTACAAAAAGTGGTGTGCTAAGATTACAGCAATATTAGGTTGTTATGAAGATTAAACGAAATAATTGGTAAGTAGTCCCTAAATGATGGCTTAAAAATGCCTTTGATGATAAAACATGTGTCTCACTATATTAGTGATGAAAGCATCTGAAGATGTTCAATGCCAACTTTCTTTTTAAAATTTTTTAACATTTTATTGAGGGTCCTAACAAATATGTTAAAATAAAATAAAATGAGAGGTAGAAATATTGGAAAGTAATATTCAAAGTAGTCACTCATTGAAAGTAACACAAGTATTTACCTAGAAAATTCTAAAGAAAATTATAAAGAATTAACTAATAAACTATTAAAGATAATACAACAGAATTAAGCCTCTGAATACAAGATAAACATTTGTATAAAACACACAATTAACCCGGTAAAAATTTTTAAAACGTAATTTTCATGTTAAAGATTTTAGGGACACCTAGGTGGCTCAGCAGTTGAGTGCCTGCCTTTGGCCCATGGCGTGATCCTGGAGTCCCAGGACCGAGTCCCACATCGGGCTCCCTGCATGGAGCCTGCTTCTCTCTCTGCCTGTGTCTCTGCCTCTCTCTCTCTCTCTGTTTCTCATGAATAAATATTTTTTTAAAAATTGTATTTGTTTGAGAGAGAGACAGCATGAGTGGGAGGAGGGGCAGAGGTAGAAGGAGAGAGACAAGCAGACTCTCCACTGAGCAGAAAGCCTGACACCACACTATGCAGAGCTGGATCCCGGGACCCTGAGATCATGACCTGAGCTGAAATCAGAAGCTTAGCTGACTGAGCCACCCAGGCACCCCAAAAGTGTACTTTAAAAAATCCACTTACAAATGTTCCAAAAGCCATTAAATTCCTAAGAACACATTAACAAGAAGTGTACTAAATTTCTGCTTAAAGTGATATAGACATTTTTAAAAGACCTAAATAAAGCGCCCTCCTTAGAAAGACTCAATATTGCAAATATGTAATATTTCTTCCATATTCATCTATAAATAAATCTCAATACATTTTGAAAATGTATGTTTTCATGCTGATTCTACAATTGATAAGGAAGAAAATGCACAACAGTAAAGAAGTGTAAAGAGAAGAATAATGAGGTAAAACTTGGCCCAATTCAAACCATATGGTAACTAGAATAGTCCTACATACAAAAAGAAATGAAGAGGGGTATCAATAGAATCAGCTTCAGATCTATTACATTTTACCTCCTCAACTTTGTGAGAAAAAGATTATTTAATATCGTTTTGAGAGAACTGGTCATCTCTTTGAGGAAAACAAAAACTTGATCTTTATGTTTTCATTCTTATACCTCTAGATTCCCCAACCTACAGAAGAGCATCCTTTTAAAATGCAAATCTGTTAGGATGACTATTATCAAAAAGACAAATGTTGGCAAGGATATGCAGAAAAGGAAACTCATACACTATCAATGGGAATGTAAAATGGCAAAGCCATTATGGAAAACAGTATGGCAGTGCCTCAAAATTAAAAATCGAACCACCATATGATCCAGCAATCCCACTCCTGGATATGTATTTTAAGAAATTGAAATTAGTATCTTAAAGAGATATCTGCACACCCATGTTCCTTGCAACATTATTCACAATAGCCAATTTGGGAAACAACTTAAATGTTCTTTGACAGATGAATGGATAAAGAACATGTAAGCAAAGGAGTGTTATTGTAAATGTAAAAGTAAAATATAAATTCAAAAAAGAAGGAAATCCTGTTCTTTGTGACATGGATGAATCTGCAGGGGATTATGCTAAGTGAAATAAATTATTTGCTCATTCACAAAGCAGATATTTACATACATCAATGGGAAAAGTGTAAATTTATTTAATTGTTTTTGGAAGAAAAATTGGCTATATTTTTCAGAATTAAAAGAGTAAAATTCAAACACTCCTCAAAGGATAGAGAAAAAATTATTATAATATAGCCATACCACGGTATTCTATGAGCATTCTAAAGAAAGAACAAGATCTTTAAGATTATATTATTAAGAAAAAGTCACAAAAATTATTATATGTGATTATCTGATGATACCATACACGTGCATATATACATATATACATTAAAATCATTAAAAATGACTAGTGTTATGCACATTAAGTCTTTAATGACGGTTACCTCTGGGTAAGATACAGGAGAAAAAAGTGAGAATTAATAAGGAGACTTTCATATTTTATTCTACATCTATAGCAATTCTCTGGAATTGTTATAAAACTATTGAGCAAGTGGCATCTGTTGCTTACTGCCAAGACCACAAGGAATATACACTTCTGCCCACTGCATCTTGGTATTGGAGTCATCAAGGAAAGCACAGTGCAGTCAAGCAATGAATAGAACAATGCTTTGCTCACATGGAGAAGAGACAGGGAAGATCAGTTTTAATAGGGGGTGCTGGACCCCATGGCCAGCAGTCAGTCCTGGAAGCCAACACAGGGCTGTTGGCTTGCATGCTACCCTCTTGTACCTCAGATACAGTAATGGGGTTGGTCAAGTGCTTAATGACACACACACTAAACAGAATTAAGGAGTGCACATTGAGTTTGAAACAGGGAAAAATAGCCCCCCACAAGGTGATAAGCTCAGCACAAGGCTGTGGGGGCTCTTTATCTCTTGGTAAAGGAGTGTTTCAGGCCCCAGGCTCATTCTTATTCAGCTGAATGGGGATGAAAGACGGCACACACAAGACTGCCTTTCCCAACAGATAATATTGGGATTTTGTATTACATATTACAAATAATTAAAGAATAAAAGAGAAACCATATTTAAAGCATTATATAACCATGAGACACTGGTGGAAACTAACAGCCATTTATCTCTTTTTAGACCCTACTGTATGCTAGCAACCATACGGCATTCTTCGTAAGACTGAACACTCACACTCCTATAGCAACCTACTGAGTTAGGGATTTTCTCTTACAGCTTATAATTGGAGAAGCTGAATTTAGAGAGATTCAGTAACTTCTATTTTCTGGTTCAAAAATTTTCACATAATGGCAAAAGCATCTGCAAGAGTCAGAGAAAGTGGTAGCCCTATGAGGAGGATAAAGAGAGAAAAGGAACAATGAATGCCACATGAAATGTAAGAGAGCAAATCCAGGCCCTGCTCTTATTGGCCTAGAATAATCGCTGGCCAAGGTGCTGACAATATATTCCAGTAGCTCCACACAAACAATTCAGACTAACATTTTATTAAGTATGATCCAGAAGTGCATGTTCATCAGACTGTCTTAGAGCACCCTCCCCGTCCACCAGTACTCCAGCTAGACAGGCCAGGGAACCAAGAATTAAACTGCCTGCAAAAGGGGATCAATTTATTTCTTGTTATTCCCTATGATCCAATAGAATACTTAGAGGTTATTGCCATTTGCAGAGAATTAAGACAGTTACTATCAAAGTGCTTCTGAGAAACAAGGGAACATCTTGAAATAAAATTTTACTCTTCAAAATATTAGAGATTTCATTCCTTCCATCTCCAAAAGCAGGCAAGCATAACTAGGAATTATTAAACAGATAAACTTCTCCTCAATTATTATTTTAAAAAAAAGTAAAAGAAAACTCTTTCCTTAGACTTTTAAATGAGTTATAAAGAATTTAGTGTGATTTTCCTTTTTTTAAAAGATTTTATTTATTTATTCATGAGAGACAGCAAGAGGGGCAGAGATATAGGCAGAAAAGAGATGCAGGTCCCTGCAAGGAGCCCGATGTAGGACTTGATCCCAGGACCTCAGGGTCACAATGGGAGCCAAAGGCAGACACTCAACCACTGAGCCACCCAGATGCCCTAATGTGATTTTCTTCAGGACAAGAGATCTTTGACAATTACCTTGCTAGTGAAGAACCTGGGAAAGGAAAGCCTGAAGAGAATAAAAGATTTTTAAAAAGCTTAGTTTAAGTAGAAGACTGCTGATAAAAGTCAGTTTGCCTTATTTAACAATTATTTATTGATTTTCTGCCATGTGCCCAGCACTGTGCTAAGCATAAATGTTAAATAAGCATAAATGTTAAACAAACTTAGCTCCTTCTTTATTGAATTTAGAAATGTTAAAGGATTTTTTCAGGATAAAATACAATTTTCAAGAAAACTGCAGAATAATCTCACTTAAAAACATAGATCCAGGGCAGCCCTGGTGGCTCAGCGGTTTAGTGCCACCTTCAGCCCAGGGCCTGATCCTGGAGACCCGGGATCGAGTCCCATGTCGGGCTCCCTGCATGGAGCCTACTTCTCCCTCTGCCTGTGTCTCTGCCTCTCTCTCTCTCTCTGTCTCTCATGAATAAATAAATAAATAAATCTTTAAAAAAAACATGGATCCAATAATTCCAAATGAAATACTACCCAAATAATCACTCTAACAAAAAAATACACTTTATAACCAATTAGGGTTTATCCTAAAAATGCAGGAATGGTTGATAACAAGAAACTGTTAATATTCTTATCATTAGGGAAAAAAAGAAAACTTATCTGACCATATTATTAGATATGATGAACTATAATAAAATCATTAACCTAAGAAAAAATTATATAAAATAAGAAATAAAGAATCTGCCTTAATATGATAAAAAATATCTTACTATATCTTACTAACAAATAATGGTATATCTAATACTGAAATATTAGAAGAATTCCCATTGAATTCAGGGACAAAACACATATACGAGCCGTCACCATGTAATTTAGTATTTCTCTGGAAGTCTAGTCATTGAAATATGACAAACTTATCTTTTTTCCATCACTTGGAAAAAAGAAGCTAATGTACAATTCTGTATAGATTAGATGATTAACAAGGTTTAAGAATATAAATGATTACAAAATAAATACATAAAAGTAATTATATTTATGTGTACAGGAAATAATTGGTTAGAAAAACATAGTGGAAAAAAAAAGAAAAACATAGTGGAAGAATATAATTAAAAAATCAAAACATAAAATATAAATATTTATCAAATGCCCCACTGAAACACACTTCATGAAAAAAAATTTATTTCAAACAGTAATGTAACTATAATGTAACATTTGAACTAATCTAATAATACACATTCTCATTTTCATTGCTTTATAATAGTCTTTCAAAGTTATTTTTACTCTGTGCATAGCTCTTTTGACTAGCACATGGCTGAATTTATTCTATTTTTCCAATTCCTTACATCACAATGAAACAGATGAGTTTAATATAATCACATTCTATTGTACATTAGGTACATGATTTATATCATCTTATTGCATGTCTTCCTTTAACTGTTCATTGTGTTTTTCTTATTTTCTGCCCTTAATTGGATTGACCAAGTGTTTGGGTTTTTTTGTTGTTTTTGTTACTGCTGTTTTGGTTTTAACTTGAGTACAGTTGATGCACACTGTTACGTTAGTCTCAGGTGTGCAACATAGTGATTCAACAAGTTTATGCATTATGCTGTGTTCACCACAAGTGTAGTCACTATCTGTCACCATACAACGCTATTACAATATCGTTGACTATATTTCCTATGCTGTGCCGTTTATTCCTCTGCCTTATTCATTCAATAACTTGGAAGGCTGTACCTTCCACTCCTCTCCACCCATTTTGCCCATCCACCCACTCTCCCCTCTGACAACCATCAGTTTGTTCTCTGTATTTATAGGTCTGATTTTGCCTTTTGTTTGATTCTTTGTTTTTGTCTTTTTTAAGATTCTACATATGAGTGAAATCAAGTAGTATTTGTTTTTCTCAGTCTGGTTTATCCCACCCAGTATAATACCCTGTTTTTTTGTTTTGTTTTGTTTTTGTATATTTTGTTTCCTCTATCTGTTGGAAAGATGTACATATTATGTGTATTGTTTTAGTAGCACTTAACATTTAACATAAATATTCAGAATTTGTTTATAAGAACATCGGAATTCTTTCAGAACAATCTTCCCTAAGTCTCACTTTTCCTATATTTTTTCACTTTTCCTATTTTTTTTCACTTTTCCTACTTTTGTTCAGTATTTCAGATCTACTAGTTTCTTCACTTTCTGAGTCAGTCCTCTTATTTACACTCAATGCTTATTTAAATTGATCCACATTTGCTGTTTCTTTTATCTTACTCCTTTCTTTTGGCTTCAATATCCTTCTTGTTGAAACATATCCTTAGTAGTTATTATCAGTCTGCCAGAAGGAAATTCCCTCAACCTTTGCTAGGAAATTCCCTCATTTCATCCTCATTCTTAAGTAAAGTTTGGCTTGGTTAATTATTTTTCCTCTATACTATGAGGGTCTATTATACATTATCCCAGACAATTTCCTACATTCTGTCTTCCAATTAATATAGTCACTCTTTAACTATATCCAATCTACTTATCATCTGATCCAAAGAAGGATTTTTTTTTATTTTAACAATTGTGTGTTTTGTTTTTTAGACTATTTAGTTGCTTTTCAACATTGCCTTTCCCTTTATCATAGTTTGTTCTTACAGTATTATTTTCCTTTGTATGAAAATTTCAAAATCCCCTTAAATTCTTTAAGTTAATTATCTCCAGTTTTTTTTTTCTATTTGATGTGCTTGCTGACTCTCATACATAGTTTGTAATTTTTAGAATAAGTTCATCTCACAAGAAGCCACATTCAGTAGAAGTTCTCTTTTTCCTGGATTGTGAGAATATCTCTTCAGAAATATGTGCCTCTAATAAGTATTTTCCTTTGATTAGCTGGAGGTGTAGATTATAGAGTATGAGTTCAGACTTCATAAAAGGTGAAAAGACCTGAGTTTATAATTCTTTTCAGATCATTGTTTCTGTCCATGCCCTCAGGCAGGCTGAAAGTTTTTGTGCTATTTTCCTGGGTTATTAATAATTTAAATAGTTTCCATTTTATGAATAGGTCAGTCTTTATGAATCCTGGTTTTACCCAATAACTCATTTCTAATCCTCAACATGATGTCTTGCTCTGCCAATGGCTAGCAGAGTCCGAAGCCCCAGCCAGTAAGGCCTGTGTGCCCTGGGCTTCAGGTTCCATTCACTGTTCCAATTTTGAATTCCCTCTGTATTTAGAGACTTTTTTCCTTGTTTGTATCTTAAACTCCGCAAAATATTTACATTTGCAGTTTTTATATTTTAAATGGCATTTCTATATATTTGAAATAGGAAAAAGATTTTCCGGGCCAGCTCTTTAATGGAAATCACTTTGCATTTACATGAAATATTCTAATTGTCAATTTAGTTTTACTCTTCTATGTAGAATGATTTCCTTGAGGAAAAGAACTATATTCTATTCATCTGTGTTTCTATTTGTTGAACAGATGAACTTATCACCTATGTCCTCATCTGACTCTTGCCATTTTCCGGTATTTTGGAATTTTGCTGGCTGCTGATAGAGTTTTTGCAACATTTGGTTGCTATAACACAAACATATGAAACCGCAGTGACCTTTAGTGTTTGGTAGGATTTAATGAAGCTTTGTCTGAATGATGACTTGAAATCCAGATGTAGAAAGCAGGCTTCCCCGGTCTCTGTTATTAGGAGAAAGTGAACACAGAAGCATAATTATAATGTATGTCCTTAGTAAAGCTACCACCTGGGATGAGAGGTAGGCTTCTTTTTATTGAAAATGTTAAATAGTTGCTTCAAAAGTTCAATGCATCAATTAACATTTCTTTGTATTTAAGCCTGCATTTTTGGGGAAAGAAATTTGAAAACTTCATACCTATTCTACAAACAAAATTGAGCAATATAATTTTGTTAAATATTTTCAGCAAGTCTCAAACCAATAGAATGATAATGTTTTAATTTGTCAACTATAGATAGTTCTATTTTTATGTTTACCTATAATAACTCCTCTGAAGGTTTAAAAGACATAGACATCACCATCCTTGGCTATATTTTGTGATCTCATTATTTTTGTGACTATAGTTTCATATATGTGTATACATATATGTATACACACACACACACACACACACACACACTGTGGCTAGATTTTGATTATAACTATGTTGTATCTATTTAGATGCTAAATAGTAATATGCCATTTCCAAGAAGACAGTGATGTGTCTACCCTTTTGAATAAACTATTCTCTTTATTTCTGTTGTAACAATTAAATCAGAATTTCTCATCTTTTTCTTAATCAATGTCCCTTACAATATTTCCCAGTTTTTTGCATGTCCCTATTAGCCGAGCAAATTTCATAGAGCTTTCTTTTTTAAGCCTTTTTTTAAGAAAGCAAGTGTATTGAAAATGATGTTTCAAATTATGTCTCTATTTTGGAATATTTTTCACAGAATCAACAGCTATTAAAATAAATATGGCCTGCCTTAGACTGGAGCAGGACCTACCATAAACAAAATTTCACAGTTTCTATCTGTTAGTAGAACTTCTTTTAGTAAGAACAGATAAAACTCCAGATTCCAACAAGATGTTCTGAATTTCTACACTAACCAGGTAAGAACTGGTTTATCTAGGGGATTGGCAAATAACGACCATCCAGACGAATCCAGCCCATAGCCTATCTTTGAATAAAGTTTTATTAAATCACAGACATACATATTTGTTTCTGCAATAACTATGGCACTTTCCTGGCTATATTAGCAGACTTGAGAAGTTCCACGTATTGCAACAGACTGTATGGCCCAGAAAAAAAAAATTACTATCTGGCTCTTTATGGAAAAGTTTGCAGGCCCTTGCTTTAAATCACTCAGGGCTGCCCTGGGGTACAATTTCTTGAGCTAATTAATGCACAAGGGGCTTTACACTGGCATGGCTTTATAATTCTAGAGCCAAATATTAGCAAACAACTTGAACAGATAAGGTGATAGCATTTTTGTTCAAAATATTTGCTGTTATCTTTCTGGGAGGAGAATTATATTTTCTGGCTCCTTTAACATCAGGTCTGGCCATATAACTTCTTTGCCCAATGAACTGTGAATTGAATAATGTGTTTCACCTCCAGGAAGAAGCTTTAAAATCCAATGCATGACTTGCCATGCACTTTTTTCCATCTGGAAGGAGACTGGTGATGTCTTAGAGGTTGTTCTGACAGCTTGAACCCTTAGTAAAGGTAACATGGAATAGAGCAGCAGCTAATCCACAATATTTTTCAGCACGGGTGAGAAATAAACCTTTACTATGTGAAAGCTACTGAGACTTTGGGGTTGTTTCTCACTGCACAATAACTAAATTTAAGCTGACTAATAAAAAGTTCTTTTTTTGAAGAAACATGTTTTTATTGGCTCATTGAAAGATCAAAAAGCTAGAGTGAAGATCAAATAAGCAAAGTCAGCAACAAATAAATGAATGGATTTTCTTTTTTTTCAGTCTGAGCTCAAATGGAAAACAATTTTAAACTGTCTCCAGTGAACTAATATAACATTTAGTAAATGGTATCAGGATCAATTACACAGAAAACACAACTGAAACACATACACACCTCACATACACAGTGGAGGCTGAAATAAAAACAAGAATCACAAAATTAAAGATAAACCTAATTTTGTCACTTTTCTACCATACCACAAGCAATAGAGAAATAGATGTTTAATTCCATTATTTCATCAGCCAGGTAGGGGTCTATTTTACTCCTTACTGATTCATGTACTTGCATCTCAAAGAAAATTAAGCTAACTTCAGAACTATCTAAAAAAAAAGAATAACCAACCCCAAAACTTTAAAGGTGAAAAGTACAAATAGCTAATACACTTATGGAAAGTTCATATAAAATAAATGTGTTAATTAATGAGAAGATACTTTCCTCTAAAGGATGGGCTAGTATATTAAATCTAATACTGGAAAATATGTAAACAAACATGTATCTTGCCCCACATACCTTCCTGGTGAGATTGTGAAAGGGTAAAATCTTTCTGGGAGTCCATATTATGATATGTATCAAAGATTATTATAATAATCATAACATTTGATCCAATAATTTTGCAACTAGGAATTTATCCTAAGGAAGTGATTAAGCATGTGTGAAAATATTAATTTACAATAATAGTCATCTGCTCACAGTTGATAAAAAATTGAAAATAACATATATTTCCTAAAACATGGAAGTGGTTAGATAATCATGCCAGATCTTTTTATGGAAATCTATTTAGTAATTAAAGGTTAGGTAATAGAAAAATAATAACATGAAAATAAGGTCATGGTAGATTATCAAGAAGAAACAAACCAATGAACAACAGGATAAAAATCATTATACACGGTACGAGTACATATTAGCATAGGAAACATTCTAGAAGCTATGCACAAAGTGTGACTAATGATTAACTGTCAATTGCTAGATTAAGGATGATACTTAATGCCTTTTCCTTGTCTTTATTTTTTTAATTAGTCCACAATATGCACAAACTGTTTTACATAAATAAAATTTAAGTTAATAAATCATTAAGCAATAGTAATTAAGAGTGCAGAAGAAAAATATAGAATACATAATATATTATACATAATATATATTATGTATTTATATATCACATGTTTATTATATATTTACCTCTTCCTCTCTTTATATATATATATATATATATGTATATATATATACACACACACATATATATATACACCTAATAAATTTTCAGAAAGATTATAGACTATATAATACTTAAATTTATGATAAGTCATCAAAAGACCTATGGATAGGAAAATTATATGTAGTATATCAAATTAGAGTATACTTCGATATTTTAAAGTGAAAAGTAAATAACAGAAATTATCTCTAAACTAATGAGAATTATATACAGACACATTAGTGTCATAATTTTTATATCGTCAAATTGCTAATTTTAAATTTTTCAATAATAATTGAAATCAGTAAGGAAAATATTGATGTAGTACTCAAATATTTGTCTTTATAATTTGAAATGAATTTTAACACTCTTATTTTTATTTTTTTTAAAGATTTATTTATTTATTTATTTATTTACTTAATGATAGACATAGAGAGAGAGAGAGAGAGAGGCAGAGACTCAGGAGGAGGGAGAAGCAGGCTCCATGCCGGGAGCCCAACGCAGGACTCGATCCCGGGACTCCAGGATCGCGCCCTGGGCCAAAGGCAGGTGCTAAACTGCTGAGCCACCCAGGGATCCCCATTTTAACACTTTTGGAACCATGGACAGAATTAGGAAACTCAGAAAAAAAAAATACAACAAATAAAACAATATTCAACTCAGAAAAGAAACATCCATTTAAATAAAGAATTTTACATTTTTATTAAAGGAACAATACATGTATGATGGAAACCAATGAAGGACAGGTTGTGATAAGCTAACATGATAATAAACGTAGCATCTGTATGCATCATGATGCAACCCTTCTGGAAAACAAATCTAGCACTCTGTATCAAGAGCCATGGTTACAGGGTTATACATTCACCTAGCAATTACACTTCCAGGATTACCTTATTTATTTACCTATATTACTTAGATTTATTTATTTATTTATTTATTTATTTATTTACTTAGATTTATTTATTTATTTATTTATTTATTTATTTATTTATTTATTTATAAGAGACACACAGAGACAGAGAGATAGAAAGGCAGAGACAGGCAGAGGGAGAAGCAGGCTCCACGCAGGGAGCCCAACGCGGGACTCTATCCTGGGTCTCCAGGATCAGGCCCTGGGCTGCAGGCGGCGCTAAACTGCTGCGCCACCCGGGCTGCCTAGGATTACCATATTTAATGCAACATTCTCTTATACTGGAATTAAGTTTGGAATTTGCCCCATCATATCTTCCCGTGGTTTTCAACTATAAAAGTGTATATTTGAATGGGATTGCTGAGACAAAGATTATGCATATTTGACAGTACTTGCCAAACATTTTCCATCAAGGAGGCACAAATGGGAAACTGAGGAGCTAGTTCAGAGGGTCACTGAAAGGACTCACAGGACTCAGCATACAATTATACTCATGGCTGGGGTTTATCACAGCACACAGTAAGGGCACACAGCTAGATCACAAAGGTAAAACAGGCAGCAGAGTCTGGAGGAGCCCACGTGTAGTCTTCTTAGACACTCTCCATCTCACAAGGAGCCACACAGAGCCCTCTCCCTCCAACAATGAAAAGGCAACAACATGTGTGTGATTTCTCTCTCCAGTCCATTAGGGTTGCAGTGCTGGAGGTTTCCAGGGGAGGCTCTTCCTGTAGCACCTTTTTATTTTTCTTTTAAGATTTTATTTATTTGAGAGATTTAGACAGAGACAGAACATGAGCAGGGGAGGAGACAGAAAGAGGAAGAAGCAGTCTCCCACTCTGCCCAATGCTGGACTCCATTCCAGGATCCTGGTGTCATGACCTGAGTCAAGGGCAGACCCTTCACCAACTGAGCCACCTTGGTGCCCCATGTAGACATCTTCTATCTGGCATTTATCAAAATTCCAGAAGGAAAGGAAGTGTTCGGCAGAAACCATATTATTGTATAAACAGTCTAGGTACAGTGAGTCATTCTTACCAATTAGGAAAAAGTGGAAAAACTGTGGAAATTGAAGTCCCCAGCTGCCTTCTTTGCAAGCAGACCTTTCTAAGAACATCGGTCTCAGGTGGTGTTAACCCTTTCTGCACAGAAACACACCAGCCCCATGTGTTTTCCTCTGTCTTGGCATACAAATGCTCTTGTCAGACTTTTTTAAAAAGCAGGAAGAGGGGATCCCTGGGTGGTGCAGCAGTTTAGCGCCTGCCTTTGGCCCAGGGCGCGATCCTGGAGACCTGGGATCAAGTCCCACGTCGGGCTCCCGGTGCATGGAGCCTGCTTCTCCCTCTGCCTCTCTCTCTGTGTGTGACTATCATAAATAAATAAATATTTTTAAAAAAGCAGGAAGAAGACAGGGCACTATGATAGGTAAAATGAATATTTCATTTCATTTTCATTTCTTTAATGAAAACTGAAGTTATGTGTTTTTCTCTCTTTGCTTGTCACTTGGATTTCTTTAAGTACTTTGTCCATGCATTCGTTGGACTAATTTGTGTGATGAAAATTAGCCATTTTCTGTCATAAATTACAAATGGTTGTTATCAACTTACCATTGGTCTTTTAACCACAGTTAGGATATTTCTGACCACCCTAACAGGTTTAAGACAATGAAGCATTTTAATCCTTCTTTTGTAATTTCTGGGTAACATATTATGTTTAGAAAGGTCTTCAGCATTAAAAATATATATTTTTTAAGAGTAATGCACTTACACTTTTTTCAAGCACTTGTAGAGTTTTCTTCTTTACATATAAGCATTTTATATATTTTCAATATTTTGTTATGATGATCAATGTTAATTCACTTTTTAGGTTTCAAAAATTTAGCCAGTTATCCCTATAGCATGAATTAAGTTAACATTGTTGTTCACTTACTTGAAATACAAAGTATAACGTATAGTCAATTGCTACAGAGGGTGAATTGGTGCTCATTTCTGCTCAGTGATGTAAGTATCTCTGGTTTAGTACCAACAACCTGATACTGATGTTATCTAGAATAAGAAGCAGCCGGTGAAGCTAGCCAGGACAAATCTGGAAAGGATGTAAAATGGGAAGTGGGAGGTGGGAAAATTAATGCTGCAAGGCATCAAAATGTATTATAAAGTCATGGTAAGTTTTATTATATATTTAAAACTTTTTTGTTATGCACTTTTATTCTTCAAGATGAACTTTCCATATCATTTCATTAAATTAAGAAATAGATGGTTGATACTTTGAATGAATCACATTGAATTTATTTATGTATTTTTTAAAATGACTATCTTTATTCTTTATTGATGTTCTCCAATGTTTGTGGTTCCTTTAATTCTTTTATGTCCTCAGAAGACTCTTTAGAATTCATTTTATATAAAAACCTATTTATTTTTGATAAATATATCCCTAAAAGGTTGGTTTTTATTTTACTTTTACTGTGAAGGGATTTTTCCCCCTTGTTATACTATGTAATTAGATTTTATCATACAATATACATTGGTAAGCTATTGATTCTTTTAAATTGATTTTTTGTTTTCACCTGCTTTGCTATATTACCTTATTATATCTAATCTTTTTAAGCTCATTTTCTTCCAGTCTCTTTATAAATAACCATATAATATGCAATATACAAATATGACAACTTTACCTCTTTAGCAGCATTTGTATATCTTACATTGTGGTTTTATCTAATTACATTTTTTAGCATTACCAGAACAAATTTAAATAATACTGGTAATAACGAGCCCCTTGTCTTCCTCTTGGTTTAATGGGATTACTTATATCATTTATTTTATTAGGTGGGGGGAAAATATTGTTTTTGGGGGGTGGTGAAAGAAGGGAGGAAGAGGATGAGAGAGAGTCAAGGAACTGTCCACTGACTTCAATTTTGCTAATGCTTTTACAAGAAATTAATGTTGACTTTTATCAAATAATTTTATTCTAGAATGAAACTCTCTTGAGGACAAATGCCATCTACTTACACACGCACCTACTACCACTTTATTTGAAGTGATGTCCTCAAATACTTTCTATCTCATCTTTGTTTATAGTTACTCTACAGCATAGGTCAAAAATCTCTAAGTAACTGGTAAACATTTATTTGGCTACTGTCTATTTCTCCCTAGGGAGTGTTAGTTCTCTAAAGACCTTGTCTATTATGCATCTACTTCATTTATGCCATTTTTAGGAGTGTTAGGACAGTAATTCACATGTATCAAATGCTCAAATAATTTACTGAATCGAGAAGCCATGTATTTTATGTATAGGTTTAACTACTAATATTTATTTTATTTGGAATTTGCATTGGCATTCCTAAATGAATTGACTTATACTTTTTAGCACATGCTTACTTTTCATTTTCTTAAAATGACATTTTATTTTTTAAAGACTTATTTGTTTCTGAAAGAGAGTGGAAAGAACAGAGGGAGAGGGAGAGAGAGAATTCCCAGGCATACTCCCCACTGAGCAAATAGCCCAATGCAGGCCAGTCTCATGACCTCAAGATCACAATCTGAGCCGGAATCGAGTTGGAGCTGAACTGACTGAGCTACGCAGGCACCTTTTTCAAAATGATATTTTAAAAATGACATTAAATATACATACATTGATTTATTCTCAATGTCACAAATTGTTGATAAAGAATATAAAAATTATTTAGATATTTAACATAATTTATCTAGAAACATATCTGAACCCTTCAATTTTAACTAGAAATGATTCTTTGTCTACCTTTTCAAAACTTCATATGGATATCAGTCTGTTTAGGTTTTTTTAGTGCATCCTTTATGTTCTATGTGTTTTCTTGGTAACCTTTATTAACATGTTTTTTTCTAGAAATTTGCATTTGATTTAGATTTTCCAAATGATTCCTGTAAGATTCTGTAGATACATGTATAATCTTCTATACCTCTTAGTATTTGTCTTTTTTTCTATTTCTGAATATTATTTGTAATTTCCTGATTTTTGTTCTTGACTTACCTAGCTAAATGTGAAATCTTTAAAAATATATTTTATACAATTACTTATGATAGTTTCTCCCTACTTTAGTTTCTATTTTCATTCTTAATATCTATTTTTGTATTTCTGTTGTAAGTGGCAATGGCATTTACAACTTCTATAAACTTAATACTTAAATATTTTGTAATTCATTGATATTTTATTTTCATAAAATATTGATATTTTATTTTCATAAAATGTGTTTCATGTATATAATACTGAGCATTTCAAAACTTTCTTCTTTTTTTGTATTCTATCTTAAATCCTACAATTTATTTTTATCACATTCATATCCTCCTATATGTTTATTATCACCAATTTAGTAATTTACACTAAGGAAATACTTAAACTTCTAGATTCCAAACTAATACTGATTCTCGGACATGCCATCAATTTAATACAGCTTGTTAATAATACTTAATAACCATGTTAAATACATATAGATTGTAAAACATACCCTGATTTTAGAGTAGTTAATATATTAAAAATATTTATTTTAGGAGTTAGAGTTTATAATCATTCATATGATGAAAACATGGAGACATTCACAAACATATTTAAGGCAGAATTAGTTAAAATAGAAAACTAATATTTAAATAAATGCCTACAACTAGATAAACATCTAAGTGAAGTATACCAAGTCTAAATCTTATGCAGCAATATAAAATAATTATGAACATATAATTACAAGGAGAATATTTATGAAAGAGCATTAAATGAACAGGAAAAATAACTATTTCAATACTACAGATAAAATTCTGTAGAAGCATGCTCACATATGGATAAATACTAGAGCAATATATAGCTGGAAAAATTATAGAGCATTTTAAATATTCCCAACAATGAGGCTGGAGGAGATTCTTTTTTTTTTTCATAACCCCCTCCCTAACCAAATTTTGTTCTAAGGGTATCTGTGCAATAAAGGGAAATGTAACAAATTCGGAGATTTACAGATCTACCTCCCCTTTATCCACTCAGAGAACTGAAAGGAGAAATGAAGACTAGAGCTGCCCGAGGACACGTTCCCTGGCTTTCTCCCTGAGATGTACAGAGGAGTAGACACTGCCCACAGCCATATCTGAGCCAAGTGCTGTGGACACATGATCGAGGGCCTCATGCAAGAGTCCAGGTCGATGATGCCTATATTCACTTGAAAGGGTCCCATTTCCTAATAAAATGATATTAACTTACTCAGTTATTTTATCTGTTCATAAGAATTTCCCTAAGCTGAAGATTGAAGACAAATATCAAGAAGGGTTTAGAAATGATCATAACTATCTGCTACTCAAGAAGAAGCTATTCTTATAGTCTGCTTTCCCCACAACCTCTGATATACGTATCTAATTTCTCCTCTCACTTCCACTGTTTTGCATTTCTATGCCTTATATTCTCAATAAATTTCACATTACTGGGAAAAAAGGCCATGATTTACATTTAAAAAAATATCTGTCATGTGCTTTGTAAAGTTTGGCAAATAGTAGAAACCCCATATATATATAAGTATATATATATCATATATATGTAAATCACATACCTACATATATGTATGTATATGTAGATATAAAATATACACACATATAACACATATATGTATATATGTATACCATATATATCTCACGTATCATATATATACATATGCATTGAATAAAAAATATGCCATGCTTTAACTGGCATTGCTGTTTTAACATCAGTCCCTGAATTTCCCCTCAATAACCTATTTTAAAATGGAGTTTGAACCAAATATTTCATTAAAAAATGCCTATGTGGGAATCCCTGGGTGGCTCAGTGGTGGCCCAGGGCGCAATCCTGGAGTCCTGGGATCGAGTCCCACATCAGGCTCCCTACATGGAGCCTGCTTCTCCCTCTGCCTGTGTCTCTGCCCCCCCCCCCCGTGTGTCTCTCATGAATAAATAGATAAAATCTTTTAAAAAAAGCCTATGTAACTATGCTGTTATAATTTTTATTTTAATTTTTATTTTCCAAGGATATTTGGAATAGAATGCCTCAACATTGTCAGTTTACCACCCAACACCTCCCCTTTGCCCAGACTCCCTTACTGGCATATTTCCTGGCCTGCTTGTATTTTTATTGCCTGCACTCCATATTGACAAATGTATCACTTTCCCACTGGTGTGCTCATTGTCAAAATCTATTTTCTTCACTTGTGCCATCTTGTTTTTCCTTAAAAAAATAATTGCATGCAAAATCCAACCTGTAATCTATAGATTAGCACCTGCACATACACACACACACACACACACACACACACATATTTGGTTTCTTACATCAATATTTAAACAATTAAATGTAGGGGTGCCTGGGTGGTTCAGTCAATTAAGCATCTGACTCTTAATTTCAGCTCAAGTCAAGATCTCAGGGTTGTAAGATCAAACCCCATGTTTAGCTCTGCGCCAAACGTGGAGCCTGCTTAAGATTCTCTCTCCCCCTCTCTGTTTGCCCCTCCCCACCTCCACTCACACTCTCTCTTCCTGAAAAAATTTTTTTAAAAATTAAATATAATACAGGAGCACCTTGGTGGCTCAGTGGTTGAGCATCTGCCTTTTGCTCAGATCATGATCTTGGGGTCCTGGGATAGAATCCCACACCGGGCTCCTCTCCCTCTGCCTATGTCTCTGCCTCTTTCAGTGTGTCCTTCATGAATAAATAAATAAAATCTTTTAAAAAATTAAATATAATACAAAATGTAATGTGGGGGGATTTGGATGGTTATTTCTGTGTTTTTTAGTACCTTTAAAACATGGTTATACAAACTATATATAGATCTTACTTTGTCAAAGTGTAATTTTGAAAAAGCTAAAATAATAAATTATATGCAAATATAAAGTAAGCACATGTCAAAGATTATTTAGTTTACTGCTGATGAAATCACCAGGACACTGAAGCTGGTTCAAAAGCGTTGAGATATAGAGATATTTTAGTGGCTAAAAGGAAAAAAGTTTGAGAAAGATTGCTAGTCCATGTGCAAAATAAGTTAAAGTTCATCAAGAACAAGTAATTCTGTTATCTTTAGTCAAAAATCACTTGCAATTAATTCTCATTGCTACAGGATTAGAATCTACATTGCTGTCCATTTTCTGCAGGGAAACACGTATCCTTACAAAGTTTCAAACTATTCTAAATGATAATAAATAGCAAATCAAAGGGAATATACAAGACAAGAGAATTGGATAATCCCTTGGCAGGGCTGTGAGATAATGTCTAGTGGCACAATTTGAAAAGACTTTCCGTAATCCTTTCCATGTTTTGAGTCCTTTTTCTTAACATCTAAATTTCTGAATGATTGATCATCAATGCCTCACATACATATTGACCTAACTATAAACATGCCCATATTTGGTTAAAAAAAAAAAAAGAGTTGAGTTTTCCTCCCTGACTTGATTTGAAGAATCTGGAAGTTCAGAGTTTCTTGGCCGCTCTCCAATCAGCCAATGCAGACTGACACAGACTATTCCAAGTGGGTCTCCTTCCTCTAGGAAACACTTATGGATTGCCTACTATGCTCCAGGTGCTGTGTGTTATACAGAAGAAAATTCAATTCTTCCTCTTTGGGGCTAAGAGCATAATTGAGAAGACAGATGTACAACCAATTACAGTAGAATCTGACAAGTGTTTGCAAGATGCTGGGGGCCCCCAGGGGAGCAGCTCCTCTTGTCAGGGCTTCTGAGTCAAACCAGCCTGAATTTTACCACTGAAATCATTGTTTATTGACTGCACAAAGTATCCATAATAAACTTTTATACCTCAATTCTAAGCTTGAAATCTTTAAAAAATGCATGACACAATTCTCTGACTCCTGAACCTAAGGATATAAAAATAACTCAAATTGATTAGATGACTCTGGGTCATTATGCTAAATACACAAACCATCCTGGACTGTCACTCAGCAATGACCCAGAAACTAGTGAGTCATAAAGGACATATTTCCCCCATAATAAATAACCCAGCCTGCTATGTTTTTAAATTACTATATCTGCTTCGTATGATTTTATGTCTCCTGTAGCACTGTCTGATGTTGCTTTGATATGTACAGTGAAAATACTTGTCATAGTTATTCTGTTTTATATAAAAATGATGTAAATATGTGATCACCGTTCTTTTTCACATCATGATAACTTATATTGTTGCTGCCCTTTGAAGAATAAATTGTTCTTTACTTTAGTCTTTTCATCTGAAAAATGGGTGGAATGACAGCCAATAATGATGGGGTAGTAACTACTAAAGAGTTCAAAAGAGTCATAACAATTTTCTGTAAGGTAAGGTTATGAAACAAGAGAAGTGATATTCTAGATTTGTAAAGGATAACTGAATAGTTAATCTTGTTCTGTATTACTTTGAAAAAGCTTTCAACACCTCGTTGTGTTCAATTATGCTCCTGATTGCTCAGATGGAGAAAATTTGGGAAAGTTGCAAGACACTTACTGATAAATTGCTGATGAAGTACTTTCTTGTTGTCCTTGTGTCTTAAGTGGGGAGAATCATGGGTACCTTGTAGACATCTGTGAATTTCAATTATTTATGTATGTATATATGTATGTGTTTGTTTATTTTTTTATGTTTCTGACATTAATGCCTAGTCAAAGATTCAAGGGCCAGTATGAATTAAGGTTTTTTTTTAAATTTTTATTTATTTATGATAGTCACAGAGAGAGAGAGAGAGAGAGAGGCAGAGACACAGGCAGAGGGAGAAACAGGCTCCATGCACCGGGAGCCCGATGTGGGATTCGATCCTGGGTCTCCAGGATCGCGCCCTGGGCCAAAGGCAGGTGCCAAACCGCTGCGCCACCCAGGGATCCCTGAATTAAGTTTTGTGGAGAATACATGAAACAGGATTCCATTTCCTGAACCATACTTCCCTTCTGACTTGTGTTATATAGCTGGAGATGAACCTATTTAAGGGCCAAAAAATACCACAAAGATGGTATTAAAAGTTACACAGTTCAATCCATAATGTAAATACAAGCTATTGGTCCATAATCAGATTTTCTTCCTGTCAGGTATGGCACTCATTTAAAATGTTTGTGTTTGCTTTCTCTCCCAGAAAGATAAAGACTCTAGAGCAAGAGAAAACTCTAGGCTTTCAATTCACTCAATCCCTGATTATTTCTTGTCAAATATGTAGATATAAAGAAAGTGTTCTTATCTGTACTGAATATCTAAATCAGCAATAAAGATCAACATTGGGCAAGGCTGGTTAGCATCATTGGTGCTTGTGGACAATGTGCTGGGATATATAGGCATGTTGACCATGAAGACTTAGCATGGCCTTGAAGACAGGAAATGGTATGTAAGCTGAGACATTAACATGTGTTAGAAGATGGGGCAGTGAGTCTTAGGGAAAGGGTTCTCTCTAGACAAATTGAATCTTATGTGCAAAAGCACAAAGGAAATATAAATTAAGTGGCAGTTTTAGGTGTCCTAAGAGAAAACTTACGTGGACAAAGCCAAGAATGCAAGAGGCGGAGGGCACACAATAAAGCCAGAAAGTTCACGGATGTCCAGGTCTTAATCAAGATTTTATTCTGAGGGTGATGGAAGCCACTTAAAAATGTTGAAAATGAAGATTTAGGGATGCCCAGGTGGCTCAGTGGTTGAGTGTCTGCCTTTGACTCAGGGCACGGTCCTGGAGTCCTGGGATTGAGTCCCACATCGGGCTCACTGCATGGAGCCTGCTTCTCCCTCTGCCTGTGTCTCTGCCTCTCTCTCTTTCTTTCATGAATAAATATATAAAATCTTTTTTAAAAATGAAGATTAAAGAAGAAAAATGTTTATTGTCACAATCTCATTTGCATTTTTAAAAGACTGCTTTCCCTGTGTATGGAGACTAGCCAGAGGAGGCAGAAAAAGACTCCCTTAGCAAGTGCCTTGCTTTGTTTGTTTGTTTGTAACACAGTGGGTATGATGTGCTTAATAGAGGTTTGCACCACAGTTGAGGAAGCTGTCCTGCTAGAAAAAAGACCTAGAGAAAAAGAAGAGCTCAAGGTGGACCCATACTTGCATGCTCACCTAATTTCTGTGATGGTAAATTCCATTATGTTGAGTGTATCAAGAAAAGGCTGTATTAAAAGAAAGTAGAGATATACATCTAATAAGAATCTTCCTACATATTCTCCAGTTTCTCTCTGTTGCCCATCCATGATAGGTCAAGTTCTGAATATGAGCCACAGTGACTATTTATGGTTGACAAAAAAGCATACACATCCCAAGATGTGTCCCACTTCCTGAATATGTACAGGGAATTCTGGAACTAAATGTGTGTGTGTGTTGGGGGGTGGCATCTTCCCAGGGACCAGGCTAGCGCAAGATAAGTCATAGGAAGGGTCCTATGGCACAAACCAGGCTAACCTCCTATTGAGACAGGCAGCTCAAAGACAGAGCTGTCCATCAAGGGTAGGGTCAGCAAGAGAATCATCTTTGACAGCCTTCCTGGAGCCATATGTTCCTTCTGAAGCCTTGGGCAGGAAATCCAGGTCTCCTCTCAAAGCTTCTTGAAGTGACAGGTGCCTGGGGCAAGCCATGAGAATGGCAGCTGACATCTATATGTTATGCCTTAGCTACCTGTCACATATAAAAAAATTTTAAACAACTGACTAGCTTCTATGGGCAGGTTAGGCATTTTGTCTATTGCTGAGCACACAGTTGACACCAAATAAATATTTAACTAAACCTAGTATTTAAAAGATCTAATTCTTGCCTATTAGATATTTAGAGAATCTGGGATAGTAAATTTAAATACTTTTATCATATAACTTTTTATGTCAACAACTCCCCAAAAAAAAGTTGAACACAAAATCAATATAGTAGCAAGTTAACAGATTTTTTTGTTTTGTTTTTTTTCTTGCTAGAATCTGTGGTGATCAACCATCCTTTTTGACTTCTTCTTCCTTTCTTTCCTGAGCACACATCTCTTCTTTTAATTTTCATTCCTCTAGATTACAAAATCTTACCAAGAATTAGGTCACTAAATGCTTCACTCCACAGGAAACTCCAAAAACATAGAAGAGAAAATTAGTTCACCTTCAGGAAGTAATTTTAACTTGATTCTGAAATAAAAACTCGGGACTTTAACTAAAGAGTAGAACCTCCTCTCCTCTCAGCTACGCCTTTTCCTTCCCAAGTTTTAGACCAGAGGAGCTCCTGCCACAGACTGCTCTTTTGGTTCTGAAAGGTATTGTGTAGAATGTAATGGCAGGAGTTAGCATGGCTCTTACCGACACCTTCCCACATGACACTCTGGTGATTTATTTCAATCATTATTTCCTCTGTATCTCTATCAGCTAGAAGACTGAGAGTACACAGTAGGCACTCAATCAATATTGGCTGAATAAATAATTGAGTGACACATTATAAAATCAATACATACTAATTATAGAAAGTTTGGAAAATAGATATGTGTACGTGTGTGTAATGTTACTATCCTGAGTTAACCACTGTTAACAATTCAGTGAAAATTTTTGGATGATTTCTTATTAAAGTTATTGAGGCTTCTGAAGAGATCATACTGATATAAGTCTGGAAAAGTTAATCAAGGCAGTCAAGAGGGCCAGTGATTTGAAAGAGAAGCTCAGAGGATGCATTAGGATGAATCCTTTCAAATAAGCTCAAGCAGGCAATAGAATCATTTACTCCAGAAAATCTCACTGAGGTGCCTTCAGGAACATAGTTCAAAGGGAGAGGAGATTGTCTATAACTCTATGGGAAAAAAAAAGCTATAAGTCTGGAAGTTTCTGTTTATGCCAGATAATACGTAGCACTTGACCCCTCTCACCCTATAATCTATGAATCTCTATTATTTCCCTTGATATAGCCCAGCCTGAAATTTAATTCTGTTTTGACTGGCAGTGAGAGTTGTTCACACTCCAATATTTACAGAAAACATCAATTTCCATAAGCCTAGATACTTATGAATTACATTAGAATTATTCGTGTGATATATGGCAAATGTATTGCTGACCTAGTTAGAATACTTCCAAAAGTGCTTTGTTAGTGTATTTGAGAAGTTTAATATGCAGGGTGGCCTGTTTAGAACAGGTTCCACTTAATTCATCATGGCCAGCTGCAGTGACAGGTACTTTAAGTTTTGGGCCAAGAACAAGCTTATTTAATCCCAAATACTCACATCCACTCCTCCTAGGACACATAGCAGTGGGAACAGGCCCCTGGGTTGTACATTCTCTCTCTCTCTCTCTCTCTCTCTCTCTCTCTCTCATACTCTCTCTTTCTCTCTCCTCTCTTTGTTCACCATATGGCTATTTCTCATTCCTGATTAACAAAAATCAATTCTAAACCTTCTTGCAAAATCTGATCTGATCCTTTCTTTGTTCATCAAGATCCTCTCCATTCTCCAATTAAGGAATTTCCAGAATCAATGCTTTAATTAATCAGGAAATAACTCTCAAAGTAATAACAGAAGTACATGAAAAAATACACGTACTAAAACATGAAAGTGCTTGGCCAGAGGCAAAGCTGAAAAATATTACAAAATGAAGAAGAAAAAAAGAGGCAAAATCTAAATCAGTAATCTGTTCAACAAATATTCAATGAGCCACTATGTGTCAGATCCTTGGGTCAGGGCTAAAGGAACAGACAGTGAGCAAAACAGATGGAGTTCCTACTTTGATGAACCTTCCAGGCTAGAGGTGGACAGAGATATTTAGGCAAGTTAGCTCAGGATAAATATAAAGTGGCAAAAGCGACATGTAATACAGTTGACATGTGTTAGTGCTATGAGAGCATTTGATGAGGAGATGTGGTATAGCCAGTGGGTCTTGCAGCATTTCCCCAAGGAAACAATGATGGAACTCAAGTCTGGAAGGGAATAGCGTATGCTAAGGCTGTGGGATGGGAAAGCACATCACACGTTTGAGAAATGAAATGAAGGCAAGTATAGATGGAACTGAGAGAGTTGGTATGAGCACTGTGGATAATTGGCCAGGAGAGGTAGGGAGGGACCGGACAGTGTTGAGGCTTTTAGCCATGTCAAACTACAAGCAAGAAGTTGTTGACTTGACCTAAATAGGATCTAAAACTAGATTCAGTCACATGACTCACGTACACCATTATTGCTCATACTATTTTCTTTCTTTCTTTTTTTTTTTTAGATTTTATTTATTTATTCATGAGAGACACAGAGAGAGAAGCAGAGACACAGGCAGAGGGAGAAGCAGGCTCCATGTAGAGAGCCTGATGCGAGGACCCAATCCCAGGGCTCCGGGATTACACCCTGAGCCAAAGCCAGACGCCCAACTGCTGAGCCTCCCAGGTGTCCCTCATACTATTTCTTACACATTTGTTCAGACATGATAATATGTCTTTTGCTTTATGAATGCTTATAAAAGGAAATGCTCAATTAAAATTGGGATGAGCTAAATTGGACATTCAACTTAAAAGCAAGGGCCTGCTGTATATGGTTCAAACCCCTGTCTTTCATTCATCTTCCCAATTTGTTTTATTTTTATTTATTTATTTTTGAAACAATGGTTTTTACTTGCTCAACATAGCTTGCAGTGATGTGCTGTGTTCATATGTCTCTGTACACTCACCATGGACTTAGCTAGCGTGTGGCCCCTTAGAGTCACTTATGTCTCCCAGTGGATAACCATGGTAAAATAGACTGTGACATTTACAGGTGTCCTGTCACATCCCCTGCTTCATGGTTCTGGAGTTACTGTGGAGGAAAAATTTGAAACTTATTTTCAATTGGAGTTTGGAAAGACACAGAAAAGGAATAAAGCAGTTGGTGGAACCCAAATTTAAGCAAAGCAACAAGCCCAAAGAGAGAGTGAGCAGTTGGTGGAACCCAAAAAAAAAGCAAAGCAACAAAGCCCAAGAGAGAGTGAGCACTAAAGTTTGGGAAAGAAAAGCTGGTACAATAATGAACAAAATATTGTATCATCTAGGGGTCTGATATACTCTGCCTGAGATCCATATTTTAAAACAAGAGATTTGCAAAGGGCATTTTCTCCATTAGACAGAATGTTGGAAAATAAAGCAGATAAGCCAAGGGCCTTAGAAGTTAGGAGTGGGATAATCATGTGGGTGACTTGCAGACAGATGTCTACAGTGAGGGAGAGTTATAGGGGAGAAGACAGCAGTAAAAGTACGCACCACACCTAGGAATAAATAAAGGGACTGCTCATGTATCTTCTTGGAGAGTCCCAGAGAGACACACAGAGAAGAGAGCATAAGAGTCTGCCATTTAAAACTAGAAGCTACTAATCTGGCACTTCCAGGTGAAAACTGAAAAATGATCTTTCTCATAGCTTATATGCTTGTGGGGTATATGGGACAGCCAAGTTCTATTGCAATCATCTCTCCTGCCTGAAAGACACTTAAAGGATACTGTGTGTGTGTGTGTGTGTGTGTGTGTGTGTGTACATACAGAGCCAAAGTATCATCAAGAGCAGTTCAATGGTTAATAGCTCCTTATCTTGGAAACTTTCCGTGTGAAAAGTAATGTTTATTAGAGTATTACATATCACAAGATGTCAATGTCCTACAAGAAAGTAATAAAATTACCTGTGAATTGAAAGTTTGGATCATATTTGTAGGTTGCTCCCCTATATTTCCTTAATAAAATGTCCTTTAGCTCATTTTGATGTGAGACACCAGTGATGAGAGAAGATGTGCTGAACTGGAGAGTGCTGGGCAATGGAGAGAAAGGCATGGTTTTAAATCGACTGTACTCTTGAGCTGTGAGTGTAAAATGGCATCATCCCTAATCAGAGAGATCATGGCATCAATGAGGTTTCATCAGACTCTAACTTAGAGAGTTCTAAGAGAACTCTCTCTTTTCTCATTGAATTATCCAAAGACAAAAGTCTATGCCTTCGGTACAATAATTAATTGTGAAGTCATCACACATATTTTATTAATGTTTTTCTTGCTTCTCACAAATCCCTCTAAGAGGGCAGGAGTCATGTGTAAGCATAACTTATTTAGCATACACAAAAAGATACTTTGATTGTGATCTGTGTGATTCTAAAAGTCTTTACTATGTCTCTTGAACAAAAGGAATTTGCTTTCCATTTATTAAACAAATATTTGTAACTTTCTGAAGTAGTAAACAAAAGAGTAAACTAATCTCCTTTCTCATGCAGCTTATATTTTAGTATTTTCCTATCACTTCTGTAATGTTTACTGTATTCCAAACAATGTTCAAAGCCTAGACAACTATAAACATGTTAAAGGAACCACCCATGAAGTAAGTACTGGTATTAATTCCAACTTAACATGGAAGGACTAAAGTAGAGGGAGTGTTAGTGCTTTGCTTGAAGGGAAAGGACCAGTTAGTGGTAATGCCAGAATTCGTACCCATGCACTTTGACTTCAAAGTCTACATCTTTGTTCACTTTACTTTATTATCTTCCCTCCCTTGTATTACTCTTCCATTATTAATACTTAGAGTAGCTCTCTGCAAACAGTACATGAGTGCTTATTAAATACATTGATTAAAGGATGGCTAGGGCTATTGTGCTAAAGGTGAAAACATGGGAAGGTATTGACAATAATGATTTATATTTATCAAATACCTGATATACTGTGTTCCCTGAGTTACAAGCATCATGCCATGCTGTCCTCTCAGTAAGCAGAGTGTTGGTCTGTTACCCAGGTGGTTAGTCACAGAACTAGAATTTGAACCCTGGTCTTTCTAATTACTGTGTCCATCACTATAGCTAAAAGTCACCAATTGTGAGATTACTCTGCTACCTCCTGGCTAAGTGACCTGAGACTAATTATTTACAACTTTGTGCTGCACATGAATCTCTCTTTATAAAATAAGATTAAAATATACTTTGCCAAGTGCAGTGAATATATTAAAAACACATATAATATGGAATAACAAAATAAAATATCTATCAACACACACACACACAGAGAGAGAGAGAGAGAGAGAGAGAGCCCTATCCCACAGGATAGAAAGTTGAAAGTCACTATGAATCAACCATAAATCCCAGTGGATCTAATGGAAAGAGTCTGGAAGAAATTGAGATTAATACAGTAGGCACAATGGATAAGATACAATTTGTGATTTAAAATCCATAGAGCAACTCTAAGGGCATTATGATTTATTCTATATTAAACCCATTTCCCAATCCTAATATTCATGCCCACATGTTTTTAATATGCTATTTAACCACACATTTTACAGGCATAAACATCACCATATGAGCTTTCAATTAGCATTGATTTTCATCCTGAAGAAATGCCTATTGGAATGAAATGGTAGGAATGGCTGGGAACTGATGTATGCGGAGTTAAAGTGCTGTTAATTCAATTGCTTTATCTGATCCAAAGTCACTTAGATTATATTAAATTAGCCATCTGCTTGGCTTTCACCTTGGAATGTCTGCCAGATGCTGAATGCGTTTACAGAGTTCATTAGCAGACCCAACCTTAACAACAACTTTCTTGTGGCAACACTAGTGACCAGAAGTTTTCCTGAGAAGACATCATAGGAAAAATGCATAAGCAACACTTCAGTAAATGTTTCCAGAGCAGAATATTTCAATTAATTATCAAATTAAAAAATCCTTTTTTATTGGAAGGGAGTTTGGGCCAAGGACTCCTATACTGATTGATCCCTTTCACTTCAGTGTTGAAAACCAATGGCAGTTGATCATACTCAAATGATCCAGTTTCCACCAATTTAGATATTTATTAATTACGTTAGAATCATTCATGTGATATACACCAAAGGGAATCTTCTACCACTTTATACTTCTAATTTAACTTTGTCAAATGAATACCCAGGACTGGATTACTATTCTATCTTATAGAACAATATGGTGCATTGTAGCCTAACCATAAAAGTATATACTTAACCAATTTCATTTCCATGAAAAATTGTTAGAGACATGGATTGCTATACCTTGTCTGAAGAATTATAAGAAGTAACATTTGACTTGGATCTTGAACACAATAGACTAACTACATATAATACATCCTACATAAAGTGAACACTCATTAAAAGGCATTCAGTTGGGGCTCCTGGATGGCTTAGTGTATTGAGCACCTGACTCTTGGTTTTGGCTTGTGTCCATGGTCTTGGGATTGTGGGATGGAGCCCCTTGGGCTCTGCACTCAGTGAGGAGTTTGCTTGAGATTCTCTCCTTCTCCCTCTCCCTTTGCCCTTCCCCCCACTCATATGCACCTCTATCTCTCAAATGAGTAAATAAAAAATTTTAAGGCATTTCATTTGGGACTTTAAGCATATTATGTGGAGAACTAAGATGAAGTTGGAAAGATCCTCAGCTCACGAAGATCCTTCATTACTTTCTAAGAAATTTGGTCTTCAATGTGTATGTTATCAACAGGGAACCAACAAACAGTTTTAAACAGTAAAATCACATGGCATACATGTAACTTAGAAACCTGGGGAAATGTGAATTAAATAGAGGATTTAGGGCAGGCTGGGTGGCTCAGTGGCTTAGCATCGCCTTCAGCCCAGGGCATGATCCTGGAGACCCGGGATCAAGTCCCACGTCAGGCTTCCAGCATGAAGCCTACTTCTCCCTCTGCCTCTCTCTCTCTCTCTCTCTCTCTCTCTCTCTCTGTCTCTAATGAATAAATAAATAAAATATTTAAAAAATTATTTTTAAAAAAGGATGATTCAGTTACCTGAATCCCAAGTACCTTAGCTAAGAGACTATTGTGAGAGTATAGAGGAGAGATCATGGAAACCTTAGCCAAAACAGAGAAAGTGGAAAAGCTGAAAAGGGGACATATTTAGTTAATTATTGGGAAATAAACTCAACAGGATATTTTTTTCACAATTAGAAATGAGAATGTTAAGAGAAGAAATGCTTCAGATAACTTCTGGAATTCTGAAGCGTACAATAGATATGAGTTGAAAGTTGAGAAAAGGTTATGGAAAAATTAGAGGAGGGTTGGGGCTATGGCTTTATCTTTGGATATTTTGAATTCAATGTGACTGTTAAATTTTCTGGGAGAAGTATCTGTAGGTAGTTAGCTTTATAAGTCTGAGACTCAAGAGAATGGTCTGAGCTAGAGGAGGAAATATGAAGTTCACTGATGCATACTGTAAACTTGGGGTCATGGGAAGTTAAATGAAGTTATCCAAGAAAAATATGTGTAATGAAAAGACAAGGATGCTAACTATAGAATTCAGAGTTACATTACTGTCTAAGGCACAGGAGGAAGGAAACATTGCCAAGGGGTGTTCAAAGAAGTAGAAGGAAAACTGGGCAGAAGTATCCTTGTAGAAATCCCTGGAAAAGAAAATATAAGAAGGAAAAAGGATGAAGACAATCTAAGGCTGCAGAGGAATACTGTCTCCTACTCTTAGTACTATAAAGCTTAGCAAACCAATTTAAAGCACCCAACAGGCTACAGGCAAATAATGAAAGAGAGACAGGGAGAAAGAAAGAGAGAAAGATATACAGAAATTGATGAAAAGTGTACAATCTGTCCATACCTAAGTATATGTAAAATTTCAACAGTTCTGTAAGACTGGGCTTCTTGGCTTGGTTACTAATGTATCCATCTAGAAAAGGAAAATCAGAGGCTAAAGACAGATAAAATTTTTAAAATTTTTAAAATTTTTAAAAATAAGAACAATATTAACAAGTTGTATTTTACTTTAGAGCTTTAAAATTTCCTTCCAGGACAAGCTGCCATTGAAACCTTAAAGAGCATTATGAAGTACTCAGAGAATGATTACTATATCATCATCTTTAACCTCATTTCATAATAAAGAAAAATAATATTTAGAAAAATAAAAGTTAAAGAACCAGCTTATTTTCATATAGCCTTTGAAGGACACATTCAGGACCCAAATCCAAATCCCTTGGTTCAAGTTCTAAGCTTCAGTGGAAAAATGAAATAAATTCTAAGCACTCTGTGACAAACAATGCAGCAGTCTTGACCAGGACATTTGATCTCTCTCCTTAGTAGAGTAAATGAGAGACTAGAAGCAGATGATCTCCCTTCTAGTTCTATGAGTCTGTATTTCTATTAAATGTTCTTAAAGTCTTGCAATTGTAAATGTCCCCCGGTATTAATGAATAGTTACCCAAACCTACAAAAATATTACTTTAAATTCAATTAATTTTCTAAAGAATTAAGGTTTATGTCTTGGAGCAAAGTATTTCAATTTGATTAATTATCATTCAATATTTATAAAAGTTCATGTTTCTGCTAAGTGTACTAGGTTGGAGCACTAGCTCCCATCACAGGCTATAATAAATGATGATGGATAATTATTATTTCAATTACCTAGCTCCTTTTTTAAAAAAGATGTTCACTTGTACTACAAATTGGACAAGGCTCACTCATTTGGATGCAATGGTTCCAAAGTAACTTACAGGCAATCATTGATAATCAGGAGTGTCACTGCATTCAAGATGTAAAATACATTGAATGGCAATATATCTGGATCAAGGAATATTCGGAATTGAATTGAAAGCAACTTCCCTGAAAGCACCTCAGCTTTACACATTTCCCTGGCTTTATTTATTTTATTAATAGACTTTTTTAGAATGGTTTTAGAATTATAGAAAAATCAAGAAGGTAGTACAGATGGTCCCCATATGTCCCACATCCACAATTAACATCTTCCACAAGCAGGTCACATTCATTACAATTAATGAACCAATCATAACATATTATTATTAACTAGAGTCCATAGTTTATTCAGATTTTCTTATTTTTACCTAATCTCATTTTTCTGTTCTAGAATTCTATCCACATTACATTGAGTTTTCATGTCTCTTAAGGCTCATTATGAAAGTTTCTCAAAGTTTCCTTGTTTTCAATGACTTGGAGTTTGAGGAGTGATGGTTAGAGATATTGGGGGATGCCCCACTACTGCTATTTGTGATATATTTTTCTTCTGGTGAGACAGAGGTTATGGATTTTAGGGAGGAATATAATAGAGGTAAAATGTCATTGTCATAATATCATGTCAAGGATACATTGTATTAATATGATTTATTATGGTTAATGTTGACCTTGATCATCTATTTCTTGAAGTAATGGTTGTCAGATTTCTATATTGCAAAGTTACACTTTTTCCCCTTCTCATACTCTACTCTTTGGAAGGAAGTCACTATGCAAAGCCCAAATTTAAAAGGTCAGGAGTTGAGCTCCCTTTCTTTAAGAGTAGAGTATCTTTTTGATTTATTTGGAATTCTTCTGCTTGGGAAATTTGTCTCTTCTCCATTTATAAGTTTATTCAAGCATTATTTATCCATATTTATATCAATATGGATTCATGGGTATATATTTTATATTTTGGGTAATAGCCTAGTGCTACTTCATTTATCTTGTTAAAATTGTTCCAAATTTGGCTTTGAGAATTCTTTTCCTTTGCTCACTTACTTTATTTCAAGAACCATTAGTGTATATTTGTGTACTCTAGGAATAACCTTCTAAATGGGACTCATTGGAAGATGTTAGGAGTGAGAGCCTTTACTTCAATAGATACAAGATGAAACTTTACAAAACCAAACAAGTATTCTGATAAGCAAACAGTATACAAATATTATGAGAGCTTATATAAAAATAATTCAAGGGATGCCTGGGTGGCTCAGTGTTTGGGCCCCTGTCTCCGGCTCAGGTCATGATCCTGGGATCGAGGATTAAGTTCCACATCGGGCTCCCAGTGAGGAGCCCACTTCTCTCTCTGCCTATGTCTCTGCCTCTCTCAGTCTGTGTCTCTTATGAATAAATAAATAAATCTTAAAAAAATAATTCAAAAGTATACAAATGAAAACCAATTTTAAGTTGACAAAACATAAAAGTTTAAATTATTTAATGTTATAGGCATAATTTTATGAAAATGCTATTGAAAATCAGCAAAAGTTAATACTTATGAATAACATAACACTTTGGTTAAAAATAAGTTGAAATAAATCCATTAAAAATACTATACTTGGAAAGATAGTTGAGTTAAATACAGGACAAATCCTCAGTAACTTTATTTAATGAAAGCAATGGATGCAACAACAAAAAAAAATCATTTTTTTCTCAAAATAAGGCATAAAATACACTTATTTTGATGTGCATGAGTTTTTGTGATCAAGATAATTAGACTTCTCTTTCTAGCTGTATGGCAGACCAGATACCCTCAATGGCCTTTCTTACTACAAATTAAATAACAGATAAAATAAAAGTGCTGATTAAAAGAAAATCAATCATTAAGAACACAGTGCTGATCTAGAAAAATTGAAGCTACCTGCAGAGGCCAAAATCAAAATCAAAGTAAAAGCCAGACTTTCGTTCATAAGTCGTATCCCAAAATAGATTTTACTTTGAAGATTTTTTTTTATTGGAGTTCAATTTGCCAACATATAGCATAACACCCAGTGCTCATCCCATCAAATGCCCCCCTCAGTGCCCATCACCCAGTCATCCCTATCCCCCCACCCCCCGCCCATCTCCCTTTCCACCACCCCTTGTTCGTTTCCCAGAGTTAGGAGTTTCATGTTCTGTCTCCCTTTCTGATATTTCCCACTCACTTTTTCTCCTTTCCCCTTTATTCTCATTCACTATTTTTTATATTCCCCAAACGAATAAGACCATATAATGTTTTTCTTTCTCGGATTGACTTACTTCACTCAGCATAATACCCTCTAGTTCCATCCACGTGGAAGCGTGGGGTTATTTGTTGTTTCTAATGGCTGAGTAATATTCCATTTTATACATATACCACATCTTCTTTATCCATTCATCTTTCATGGACACTGAGGCTCCTTCCACAGTTTGGCTATTGTGGACATTGCTGCTATAAACATTGGGGTGCAGGTGTCCCGGGGTTTCACTGCATCTGTATCTTTGGAGTAAATCCCCAGCAGTACAATTGCTGGGTCATAGGGCAGATCTATTTTTAACTCTTTGACGAACCTCCACACAGTTTTCCAGAGAGGCTGTACCAGTTCACATTCCCACCAACAGTGCAAGGGGTTCCCCTTTTTCCACACCCTCTCCAACATTTGTTGTTTCCTGCCTTGTTAATTTTCCCCATTCTCACTGGTGAGAGGTGGTATCTCATTGTGGTTTTGATCTGTATATCCCTGATGGCTACAGCTTCCCTGTAATACAGCTTTGTAGTACAACCTGAAATCTGGCATTGTGATGCCCCCAGATATGGTTTTCTTTTTTAATATCCCCCTGGCTATTCAGGGTCTTTTCTGATTCCACACAAATCTTAAGACAATTTGTTCCAACGCTCTGAAGAAAGTCCATGGTATTCTGATAGGGATTGTATTAAATGTGTAAACTGCCCTTGGTAGCATTGACATTTTCACAATATTCATTCTTCCAATCCATGAGCATGGGATATTTTTCCATCTCTTTATGTCTTCCTCAATCTCTTTCAGAAGTGTTTTGTAGTTTTTAGGGTATAGATCCTTTACCTCTTTGGTTAGGTTTATTCCTAGGTATCTTATGCTTTTTGGTGCAATTGTAAATGAGATTGACTCTTTAATTTCTCTTTCTTCAGTCTCATTGTTAGTGTATAGAAATGCCACTGACTTCTGGGCATTGATTTTGTATCCACCTTGAAGATTTTTAATAATCCCTGGAGATCTTGAGCTTTCAAATTTATAGCCACACAAATTTATGGGATATAAAATAAGCCTTAAGTCTTGAAAGTATCCAAGATGAAGTATCAGGAAAGTTTCACATAAATTTGAGTTCATAATGCACACCTATACGGCAAGAATAAACAAATTCTAAACCTACTTACTACACATTAGAGAACAGCAAGGAAATTTTATTTCCTTTGAGTTTAGATATAGAGGGCAAATCTTCATCAAGAAGTAAAAAAAAAAAAAAAACAACTATGAGTTTGTATAGCTGAAGAGAGAATTAGTAAAATGAAAAACACATTTGATGAAGTTATATATAACGCAACCTGATAACGCTAAGATATAAAAAAAAGATGTACAGAATTAAGTATAAGAAATTCCTGACATAATCTCTAGAAGAAGACAATAGTAAAGAGGAAATATATGAAGAAAAAAATCAAAGTTAAGAACTTATGTTTATCAATAGACACCATCAACAATGTGAAAGGCAAATGCCAAGTGGGAGACAATATTTAAATTGCATATGATAGAAAACTGTTATCAAATATGTATGAAAAATTCTTATACATTTCAAAGTGAAAATAAGTGGCACTCCAATTTGTGCTTTTAAAAAGTATCAAAAGACATAGCCAGGCATTTTGCAAGAGAAGAAATCAAATGGCCAATAGACATTATGAAAAAGTGTCCAATCTCACTAGACGTCAGAGAAATATGATCTAAAACCATAATGAGAGACAACTACTAAATACCCACCAGAAAAAATAAAAATTAAATCAAAAAGCCTATTACACAAGGAGGTAGAAATAATGAGAAGCTGAAACTCTTATATATTACTATGGAAGGATAATTTTAAAATTTTTCAACCACTTTGAAAAACTGATAATATTTATAAAAGCTGAACATATTCATAGACTATGACACCATACTTTCACTTAAATGTATATGTACACCCAACAGGAATGCATACTTATGTTCATCAAATTATTCATAAGTATATTTATTATAAGTATGTAATATTGTATGTGTCATTTTAACTAATACACAAAGCTGGAAATACATCAAATGTCCATCAATAAAGATTAATACACTGTTAGAATGGAATAATACTTACACTTTATACTTTATTTATTTATTTATTTATTTATTTATTTATTTTTCATTATTTAGTATTAATCTCACTATCACCAATATACTTTTGAAAAAAATAAGTCAGACACAAAAGAGTGTACAGCATAAGTATGATTATAAGGTTAAAAATTATCAAAACTAATATATGTGATTACACGTGATAACTTGGATGGGAGATAGAATGAAGGTAAAATGTCAGAAAGACTTTAAGGACTAAAAGGTGAAAGGACTGCTATTTATGATGGAAAAACAAAGTGTTTAGAAATAATGCTAGCAGAAGTTTTATCAATTCTTTAAGGAAACAATTAAAAACTCTTTTGAAGGTATTAAAGGATATCTAAATAAAGTAAGTGATATATTGTAAGACAGGAGGAGTGAATATCCCAAGGATGTAAATGTTTTCCATATACTTTTAACTTCAATGAAATTCCAAACCAAATCTTTACAGAATTGTTCATGGAAATGACAAAGTGATTCTAAAATTTATATGAAAACACCAGAGATGAAAAAGAGCAAGGTCCTTTTAGAGGAGAACAAGATGGGGTGACTTCCCCTAACAGTTAGCAAGATTTATTGTAAACTGTAGTCATTAAAATTCATACATGTATGCAAATGTGGTTTATAACTGAACTGGACCATCAGATCAGTGAAAAAGAACAATCTACCTAGCTGTGCTTAAATAATTGGTTATCATGCAAAATAATTAATTTCTATCCCTCTCTCATACCCTACAAAAATCAATTCTGAGTGGGTTAAAAACTTAAATGGAAAAAACAATAAAACTTTTAGGAAACAACAGAGACTTTTTCATGATCTCATGATAGAAAAAATTATCTTTTTAAAAAAATATTTTATTTATTTATTCATGAGAGACAAAGGGGGGTGGGCAGAGACACAGGCAGAGGGAGAAGCAGGCTTCATGCAGGGAGCCTGACATGGGACTTGATCTCGGGTCTCCAGGATTACACCCTGGGCTGCAGGCGGCGCTAAACTGCTGCACCACCAGAGCTGCCCCTAGAAAAATTTCTTAAGCAACGTGTAAAAAGTTTGAACATGAAAAGAAAATATCACAAATTCATGAAATTCTGTTTTCATAAAGTGAGTAAATGGCAAGCTCTACAATAGGAAAGATATATGTGTCTCATATAAGAGACAAATTATTAAACTCTTATGTTAAATAGACTCACTCAAGGGAATACAAAAAGCCAGGGGCTCCTGGGTGGCACAGTCAGTTAGGTGTCTGACTGTTGATTTTTGCTCATGTCATGATCTCAGGGTTATGGGATTGAGCCTTGCATCAGATTTCCCACTGAGCTTGGAAACTCTGCTTGAGATTCTCTCTCTTTCTCCCTATCCCTCTACTCCTCGCCTCCATCCCTTATCTCCTCTCTCTCAAGACAAATAAATAAATCTTTTTAAAAAATAAGAAAACCCAAATGTCTATCAATTGTAAAATGTAAATATAAATTCTAAGATGTCCTTATAGGAATAAAAATGTGAACTATGCCTCCACTACTCAGAAACTTGTAACCACTTGGATGAGAAATTGAAGCATAATTTTGCAGCAGAGACAAATCAAAGAAACATTCCTACCATATATTGTTGAGGTGTGCATGGGTAGAAGATAGACTATCTTTAATAAAAAGAAAATAGACTATCTTTAATAAAACTGTGAGGGTGATGAACACAGAATCCAGAACAGTGTTTCCCCAGGGGGATAGAGGGGTATGCAATCTGTGGGGGCCACTCTCACGGGCTCTAAGTCTGGTAATATTCTTTTCATTAAGCTAGTTTTTAACTACCCGAGTAATCATCTTATTATTCTTGAAGCTTTACATATGCATTTTATAAACTTTCTACATGGGTGACATATTTCATCATAAAAAATTAAATTATTAAGAAAAGAGAAAAATACTAAGTTTTAAAACTGTTTTTTAAAGATTTGAATAAAAGAACATTTAAATCTCCCAGGTGAAAATGTAAAACATAAAAGAATATTTTGAGATTTCACTAAATGCCAAAAAATAATTGTTTTTCTAAATCAGATTCCCTACAAATAAGAAATATGAACAGATTAAAAGCTTAAGTATATTTGGGGAGGAACCTCTGCTTTTTCCTTTTGAGTTCTCATCTGTGTCCCCACATGGGATTTCAAGGGACTCAGATACACTAGAAGCTGTGTCCTGCCTCCAAGGCACCACTGCCTTTTGCTTTAGTCCAGCTCATGTGGGGTCCCCTTTTGAGGACCTGTGCCTCCAGAGCACACATCCTGTCATCACACACTCCAGACCACAATCCTGCCTACTGCCTCTTCCCATTGAGGTTCACAGCATAATGAAACTGTCTTTCGCCTTTCTAATGCAGCCTTCACTTTACAAAGGTACAAATTCAGGGAATGGCAGGGTGAGGGGATGGGAGTTTTAGGGACAAGAAAAAATCGAAGAGATCAGACACATCTCCACACTTTATCCTGACTCTGCATTGTTGAGGCTTCATATTACATTTGCACTGCTCTGACAGATTTCCTCCTCCTTCCCAGTCATGTTCTCTCTGGGTCACCTTTGCTTCTCCTTGCACATTGACTTCCCTTGCTCCCCGCCTTCTCACATTTATCAAACATCTCTGCATGTATCTATGAGAAAATTATTAAGGCATGGAAAACATGAAAGCCTGCAATAGAAAAAATGACCCCAAAACATTAATAGATAATTTACCCCCTAAAACATTAGATTTCACTAGAAATGTAGTAATTCAAATTCTAGCAAGTGAGATAATGATTATACATACATTGACATATGAAGATAAGGATATTATAATTATGTAATGGAATTAAAGATGATAAATTAACTATTTACAATCCTACTTTAAATTCATACTTTAGGAAAGCAAAATGGTATAAAATAAAGAAACCATAGACATATTTGAAAAAGAAAAGCATGCAACATATGTAGTATGTACACATGGTATATACTGGGAGAGGGGTATTTTACTATAATCTATTGAAGCAAAAGCAAACAAAATTTGCTACTACAACTATGTGCTCAATATTAAGATAATTTAATAAATTATGACATATCAATAAAAATCTCGTATTCTAGAGATCCTCCTAGAGTAGGAGCAAAATACTTATGGTATAAAATATTTATGTTATAATAGAAATTGATCGTTATAAATCTACAAATGCACATTCTGCATGTTGATTCAAATGTGCACACTGAAAAATGGACGTTTTGTCATGGGGTGCACTTGGATTGCAAATTTTAAGTTATTTGCTTGAACAATATGAAATTGCCAAATTTCAACTACTTTTGACCTAAAAAAAAGGAAATGACTTTTGGTTCAGTCTTATATATTAAAAGTGCTACCTTGGAAAAAAGAAGCAGTTTTCCTCTCAAAGAATGCCAGTTAACAGTATTTATTTATAAAGGTAGGCAGTGACAGATTCCACAGATTTCTTAAAGCTCTTCAGTTTAATTATAAGACCTTTAGTATTTTAAGTACATTTTAAAAGTTCTTTAACCCATATATTGTTTATCTATCACCCTATTCTAAATGTTTTCTAGTCTTCCATTCAGTTACAGAGCTGCAAGCATATGACAGTGATAAACGCAGGGCACCGAATGGCACAAAAGCCCATATTTCTAATAAAATTCTAACGTGCCCCCCGACATAGTGCTTCAAGCCTAACCTGCTGTCTTTCAGCCTCTCCTGCCTATGCAAATCCATTTGGCTGAAACAACCTGAGAAAACTAGAATTATTTGCAGAATCACTGCAAAGGAGTTCAAGCATGGAAGAATCATTATTCATAATTTGCTGCCTATGGTAAAAATCAGTACCAGTCTGTTCATTTTCACTTACTTATTCACTTAATAAATCATCGAGTAGACATGATTTTCAACCTCCCCCAAGAAAGACGAAATTCTTTCAGAAAATAATCACTCAATGATTTAAGCTGAAAATATAAATGTAGTGCACACAGTACATAGAAATCTCTGTCAGCTATATAAATCTTATGCATGTCCTCCTTCTTCTTTTCCATGGTATGACAATGCTAAGAGACCAAAGAATGTTTATAAGTAAAATTTTTCAAAATGTTCAATGTCAAAAGTTTCTCATAGACCTTTTCAAAAATACAATAAGTTGGATATAAACCCCACCCAGATGAGTCAATTTAGGAAAATTGATTTTTTTTCAACTCTGGCTAAGACCAGATTTCTGACAGAGCCTTTTTAAAAAAGAAGTGGGGTTGAGGAGGTCAAACCAACAAACAGACACAAATGAGCAGAAAATCAGAAATCTAAAGGAAGAATAAAATAGGGAGGAGAAAAGGACAAGGGATCATATATATACATATGATCATATGTATATATAATGTGATATATGATATAAATGATAATATGATATATAAAATGATATATATTATATATATATATAATGATAAAGGGAAACACAAGAATGAGAAATGAGAAAATATGTGTGTAGATGATTACTGCTGAATCTGTATCATATTACCCACCATGTGACAGGCTGTGTCATGTACAGAAGCAATTAATCTCAGTGGTTTATGAGTACAAGGGTTTATTTCTTACCTTTATTAGCTGAGATCCAGGCTGAAGTAGTGGCCAGCCCACATCAGAGACATGCATACTTCAAAGCATGGGAAAGAAGCAATGATGTATTTGAGGACGGCTTTTTAAACTTCTCATACATGGCCTACCTTACTTCTGCTGGCATTCCATTGGACAAAACAAGTCAGAGAGCCAAGCTGAACACCAGTGGAAGGTGGGGTTTACATTCCTCACAAAGGGTGGGGCCCTGAAATGACAAATGTGATAGAGAATGGCAATAAACATTTGGGAATAATAATATAATATACCGTAAGTTTTCACAGTTATCTGTGATCCATATCATAAAGAAATTTCTAGATACACTTAACTTTGATCAAAGATAAGATAGAAGCTCAGTGTAGGGATTAAGATTAACTACAGTGGGTTTTTTTTTTTTTTTTTTTACAACTATTGTAAAGGGGCCAGAATTTTTGGTCACGTAGAAAGTACCCTTAATGTGCTTATGTTCATACCTGAAATAGGTTTGATAGGAGGTGTTAAAATTGATTGCTACCTATCGTTAGATAGGCATATGACTTGGGCTTTACAGGATTGGTAAACATTACCTGTTTCTTTATTTCCTAAGATTGGAACCAACTGTGCAACATATAAGACAGAAAAATGGAAAAGAAAACATTAGCTGCGTTAATGGTAGAAAAAAAAAGCTCTATAATATAACTTTAGATCTGCCAATAAAAGAGTTGGTTAACACTCACTGTCTTAATATTAAACAGCCTTATTCATCCCTTATTGGCAAAACTGGACAAATTCCAGACACCAGTGTAGAAAAATGTTCTTTCAGGAATATATAAGTTGCATTGGTTCAACAATACCAAGTCTCTTATGTGCCTTTATCATGAAAGAATATAAAGAATTTCAGTTTAGCATGCATACCAAACAGACCAATCCTAACTAAAGGATTTATCCAAAGCCAAGTTATTTCCCCAGAATCTAGTATTTAGTATTGCCAGAGTCCCTTTACTGGAATGTAACAGCAGATCATAATGTATCTTCCACAGCAAAAAGATCCAAGAGAAGAGAAACAAACGGGCTGAGCTGAGCCTGGTGAATTTATCCTTTTAAATTCATCAGTCTGATAACATATTCTTCCTCTTATAGGGATGGAGGATGGAGAGAAAAGCCAGGACAGTTAGTCTAATTGAAGACTTTCCACATGTTAATTTGAGAAGCAGAGAATAAAGCTTCCTTACTAACACACAGACATAATTACATTGACAATATCCACTCTTTACAAAGGCAAAACAGAGAGATGGATTTTTATTTCCATATCTTTCTGCCCCAAAGATCCTTTGCAAGATGCTTCCTCTCTAACTATAAATCCATAGGTCACAGGTAATGCAAAGCAGTTTGTAATTAATTAAGACCCAGCAATCACTGAACTAGCAATTTTCTCTGGGTTCAATAAAGGCTACTAAGTTAGCAAGAGAACTCCTCAAGTAGGAATCCGAGTAAATTATATGTATACCATATTTTAAACATCATCTTTAAGAAATAGCCTTAAATAAATGGGAATTAAATGGTAGATCATTGACTTATCCATCAGGATCAGAAAGAAGCTTATGACAAAATCTTAGATAGCAAATATAAAAGGAACAATGTAAAAATAATGCGAAAGAATAATTAAATTCCAAATTCTGGTTACTTTATCTATAATGATTATTTTAATTTTTTTGATCATGCTTAAAACATCTCGGTAAATCAACAAGCTGAGAAAGACCTCAAAAGAAGATACTAAAGAACATCTAGTTTTAAAGCCCATTTATTGGAGCCTGTGTTTAAATTTTCTTTATTTTGGGGAGCCTGGCTGGCTAGTCAATAGAAAATGCCACTCTTGATCTTGGGGTCAAGAGCTCAAGCCCATGTTGGGTATAGAGATTCCATAAATAAATAATCTTAAAAATGTTTTTCCTTATTTCTATTTTATTATACCTCTACTACACAGTCATCCAGACTAGTTTGCTCTGCCATGAATAAGAGAGGATCCAGCCAATCTCACATAAAATTCTGAATAAATATGTGTATATCCAAATCCTAACCATGTTTCAAGATCCACTATCTCTTTCCTTTCAAAAAGTTTATTAAAGTCTCAAAATTTCATGAGTAGGTATTCATACAAAAAAAATTGCATAGCTAGATACATATATCTTGTCACATAAACAAATATGAGCATTGTATGGACATAATATATACTGTGGATATTTTAAGAATGTTTTGAGGTAATTTAAAATAAAATAATATTTAAAATAGAATAACTAAAAACAAATATTCTAGAAAATATTTGGAAACTCAATAACTATCCAGTCAAGATCAATTCAATATCCTATCCTGAGCTCTAGATATCTTTGTCTTTGACCAATAAGATGACCAGATGGCAAAGCTAACATTCAGCTATGCAAATAAAAGTCAGACTTCGTTTCCTGACTAGTTATAAGGACATCCTATAAGCATGTCATACTCAAAGGAACACTTTTTTTCCCCCAAGGTTGTTCTTGTCCAAGTATATACCTTGCCCAAGTATGTAACTCTCAGTTCTTCATCATAGTGTAGTAGAGATGGACCACAGGGTCTGGATATATATATATTTAAAGCAACTAGTCTGCCATCCCAGAATGGCTTGTATAGAACATATGAATTTTGAATGCATCTTTTTTTCCAGAACAAGTCATTGTGAAATGAATCCCTAGCTGATATTTGGTGAAATTCAATGTTTGCTTATTTTAATGCTGTGGAATGTTAGACAAAAATAAATTTTGTAATGTTGGTCTCACTCTTTTTCAAACTAATGAAATGTTCTGATTTTCTTTTTTTTTCTTTGTAGTACTAACCAAAGAATAAGGTAAGTTCTGCAAATTAATATGTTATTAATATCTAATAAATTATCAAATAAATACTTCTTTCTTTTATAGCACCTGTGTAAGGAGTTGAATCTACAAAACTAAAATGATAAGACCCAAATGTCTTATAAGAAATAGAAACATGAAAATATACAATCATAATATAATGTATTAAATGATTAAACAATGGTATGTACGATGACGTTATGAATGATCTATTTGAGGATTCTTGATTTTCTTTGTCATGACAGATGACCATGCTTGTAATTCATCTGAAAATCAGGTCATATTATTTAAGGATATGTTAGCATGTTAGGGATTTGGGAGAAAATCTCTACCACATTACTTATAACTGTATATAGACAATCAATGCATTGTTTCTTCCCAGTCTGGATCTGCTAGTTTATATAAATACACAATTTTTAAAGCCCATGTTATATACTTTTTCTTGAATCTGACTTCAAGCTTAATATTATTTTAATAATTAAATATATACAAATATATATCTCAAATATCAAATATTGATTATTAATGGAATGGCTTTTCTATAGCATTTGAGAATTCAGTATATTTTTCCACTACTTTTGTTTTCAATTCACCTTCAAGTACATACAAGGAACATTGTGACAATCAAAAACTCATTAAGCAATTGAATATGGATTATGTAAGTTACAAAGCAGAATATTAATCAGATAGGTTTTTTTTTTTAACAGATTTGCCTTTTAAAAAAATTGAATCACTTAGAGGATTCTGCATGATGTCTGTTAACTTTCAAAATGTCCTTCTAGAGCAATAAAAAGCGAGACTTAGAAATTAGCAACATACACAAAGTTACACCATTTTTCTGGCTTGCTCCAAATATTTACAGTTCTTCAAATTAACTACTGAGCATTTACCCCCACCCCAACCTTAACCAATGGCTTGCTAAGAAAGGATTTACTGACTAAAACAAAGGCATTATTATCCTGAAACATCTACAGTTCACCTACATGACTACGAGAGAAGTATGGGATCACTGCACAGAAAAGCTCAGACTCATGACTCTGGCATTACCATTATCCTTTTAGCTTTTGGGCAAATGTCTGATGTATGCTTGGCCCTATGCTAGCCAAAAAAAAAAAAAAAAAAGTGTCTGAGAAATGGCATGGTGCTTAATTTGCTGGAGCTTAAATTCTTTATTCTTCTTTTTCCCCCTGTAACATTAAACCAGCCATCATAGTTCATTGAATGATGGCCTTAAACCTTTTTGCATAAAGGAATTCTCTCATTCAAGCTTTGTTTTTTCACAGCATTATCCTCATGAAATATGTTTAGTCAAAATTATTGAAGAGTCGTATAGGTGAAAAAGTGAATAATTGGATCCAGCCACAGTGATACATTGGCAGGCTCATTTCCCTCAATTTCTCAAATTGTGGATGCTTCCTACCTCAAAAGCTATATCCTTTCAGATAAAAGATTTACTTGAGAACATAGATAATTATTTTTAAAAAAGAATAAATGGTTCATTAATTTACCATGTTCCTATTAGCCTATGTTGGGCTTCAGCCAGAAAACATTTACCAGTGGGAGGTTATAAAGTAAGCTTTCCTATGTCCAAATGACATGTATACTCTCTTAAGTGCTTAGAGCCACTCTAGTATGCTAGTAAACAATACTGTCATCCACAGGAACTGAGGTGTGACAAATGATAATAAGCCAAAGTTCAGCTCTGTCCTCCCCCAATTTGGGGATCTTTCAGGATAAAAAGGCTATTATGCCCAGAGATGTCATAGCCATCAAACTGTCAATAGAAAAGTCATTTATTTTTAAGGAGCTTTACTTCATATGTTAACCTCTCCAGACTTAGGTTCTAAATTCTCTGGGATCAATTAGAATTAATCCCAGGCATAATATTAGACTATGCTTCCCTTTTATTTATTTATTTTTAATTCTCTTGCCAGAAACAGGCAGGCATCCCTTATCTGCTGTTGAATAGCCCTCTCTAAAGAAAAACATTTCCTGCCTATGATCATTACACAATGCAAATATTTTCCCAGAGAATCTTATAATCCATCATGCTAAATAGGAAAATGATATGGCCTTCGTGCATCAACTGTAAGTTCCAGAAAGAAAGCTTACTGGTTCCTTGATGAGTTAGGACCAATGATGAGTTGGATAGGAGAAACTCCCTCCATCTCCATCTGCTCTGCAGCTTCATTCCACTGAGGATTAATTGACTGGAACTGAATTAGCAGATACTCTGTGCAATTGCTTGATGAGGTGATGATGATCTCAGTTCAACCACTGATTAACTTGTTGGAAGGCCCAGGTGAAGTGATAATTGTTTTAGAAATTTGAATGCAAAATTTAAACCTAAATTTCTGCTGACAACATATAAGAAACAGAACTTAATCAGGAAAAACCTGGGCTATTTATTTGCTACAGTAGGAAGGAAGATCGAAAGACCCATTCTACCTTTGATGCATGTGCTTTAAACACCAATGGCATTTCTGTCATCCATTTTTTATTCTCAGAAAGAAAGAAGTGGTTGAAAATGTTATGTAAAGAATGTATAGCAGATTTTTGAATCAACAACTGTGAAGAAACAATGTGAATAACCAAATTAAAGATGTGACAGTTGAGAAATTGGGAACAAGTTATTATGGAGCATGTGTACACTCAAGGTTCGTAAAAGGTTCTTAAAATAGAATTAATCCTTACAAGCCACTAATGTTTCTGTATTAGATTAATGCTACTATTCACAGAGGCTGATCATCCCCAAGGAAGTTCACAGTACATCAAACTAACACTGTTCACTAAAGGGCAATTATATTTGGTAGAAATAATCCCCTTGAAAGTAGAAAAGGAAAAGAAAATCAATCACTTCATGATTTAATGGACTACCCAACAGCAATGCCAGCCATTACCAAATATGAACTACTCTGGTAATAATTAGAACATACTTTATTATGGAAAAAAATTCACATTTGGAACAAGTTTAAATTAAAACTCATTACAATTTAATTCACATTGCCTATACAATAAAAAAATCAGTGATTTTGAAAACTCATCACAAATTCTAGATAGCCACTAATGGTGTGATTACTCAATCATTTAAGAAATATTTACTTATTACCTTTAATATGCTGGACATTAGTCTCTAAACATTTTTAAAAGTTTTTAAATCTAGATGCACTCCTTTTTGATCAAAATCTCTCTCAAGTATGGTAATTAAATCTTAATGTTAGAAATTCCAGGAATATGTTAAATGGAAAGGAGAAATTATATCAAACAACTTGTTTTACATCTATTAAGATCCTAGCCTTATCTTACACCTCCCTTTCTTTATATCCTGTCCCAACTCTTTACCTAAAATATCTTATGCTGAAACAAGATCTTCATTCACTGCTTTCACACGTTTGTTTATGCTACCCTTTTGCCTATAAGATCTAGCGTTTCCATCTCTCTCTCTCAAGGTCTCTTGTTCCACCCAGGTCCTGTGTTGAATTAAAGTAAAATTAGTAGATATTCTAACTCAGAGCTAATCTCTCATTTTTTGAACCTCTCATGTCATTGTGTTTATGTCTCTTTATAGCACTTCTCATGGTATTTCATGGCTGGAAACTTAGAAATGTTTCTTCCCCTAAGACCTTCTTGGAATAAGAGAATACATCTTTGTCTAGCCCAGAGGTAGAAATCTATATAGAAAATTTGAATTATAGAAATTAGCACAGAAAGTTGTAAATCCATCTAGAAAGGACTCTATCATCACTTATTGATGACTTAAATTAGTTGATTTTTTACAAGCCATATTCTGTTTCTGTGAGGTTGTTGCAATATAATTAGTGGTGAATCAATCTCATTCATTGATATGGGTTCAAGATCCAGCTATGTTATATAGCCACATGAAGGATTGGAAAATTTTCTTAAACTCCCTAAACTTAGGTTTCTTGTGAGATAATGGTAAAATGTTATTGATTTCATAAGATTTTTGTAAGAAGCAAATGAGTTATGTGTATAAAGAGCAAACAGAAAGTGGTATAGTAACAATATACTGTTACAAGGCTGGAACTCAAGAGCATTTTTAAATGAACCTAGGATGAAACTCATGAGCCTCCAGAACATCTGAGAGTATAAAGGACATTTTAGTGGGGTTTAAGGCTATCACCAAATGAATCCTTAAGAATTATCTATTCTATCTAAGGCATCTACAAAACTCTCCTTTCCCTTCTGTTTTATAGGGCAAGAATCCAAAAACTGAAGCCCAGAGATCATATATGCCATATCAAATTTTCTCCCTACATTTCTATTGATTACCTTCACTTTTGCCTCAAGTAAGGGATGTTCCAGCCAGTAACCTTTCTATCTATAGTTGTAAAACCAGAGGCAGGACTATGTTCACTGTTGCAGACAATACAATCATGGCATCCAGTGATAACTGAGACTTGCACCTAGTTCCCAGGCATGGGCAGATTTTGCCTGTCTTTCCATATTGTGATGCCCTAGCTCCTTCCTGGAATATGGTGAACGTTTAGTTAACAAGAATATTCATTTTTTTCATAACTATCAATAGAAAGAAAGCAATTTTTATTTATTTTTATTTCCATCACAATTTCTAGTTCTATAATTGAAGTGTATAAATTGTAGGGACACTTCAATAACATGGTGTAAAAGAAAACCCAAATAATTTTGGAATTACATAGAAAAGATACAAACAATGCTTCAATGTATAAGTAAATCTCTCTCCTTCAATATTAAATCTTGTTTCAACATTCCCATAGTTACAGAAAGCTGCAATGTTCTTGGAGAGAATTCTATGCATAGAGAGGTTTAAATGTTGTTTCTTTTAAGCTGGGGGTCATTTGTCTGGTTCTAGCAGCACACAGCTCTTTTAGCATCACAAACTTTGATTTATGCCTGCACATAAATCCCCTCCCTCATTTTCCTAATGAGTAAAGTCTGGTAGGAAATAAAACACATTTTGATTAATAGTGCTTTGATAGTTATCACTTCTTTGATTATGAGGAAGCTTGCTAGTTGCCTCTTAGTTGCAAATTAGAAAATAATACTTCAGTCATCTAGTCTTCTCTAAGGTTGCAGACGCAATTCAATTCTAGTTAATTAGCATTAATGAGCATCTACTCTTTTTCCTGGCACTGTATTCAGTGAGGGAATAAAAAGTACAGGAAAGATCATGGTGCCTGCCCTCAAAGAGCTTATAGTATAGTCAGGGAGAAAAGCATCTGGAAACAGAAGTGAAATGGCCGTATGGCTTTTTTTCCATTTTCTACCCTCTACAGATAACGGGAAAAAGCCAACGCACAGTAGAGGAAGAAATAAATTCTATTGGGAATGTGCAAAAAGAAAAATTCCATACCCAGCAGTTTGTGGACATAATGGTGTTCATATTTTTTTTAAAGATTTTATTTTTATTTATTCATAGACACACAGAGAGAGAGGCAGAGACAGGCAGAGGGAGAAGCAGGCTCCTTGCAGGGAGCCCGATGTGGGACTTGACCTCGGGTCTCCGCTGCAGGCGGCACCAAACCGCTGCGCCACCGGGGCTGCCCCATAATGGTGTTCATATTAACATATTAATCACCCTAACTTGCTGATGTAACAGCACCCCCCTCCATGAAGTCTCCTCAGATATTTCTGGGAGTCCCCAGGTAGAGTCTCTAATATGTTCTTTTTACTCCTTCTGATTCTGCTTTCCTCACATGTTCACTGTTTACCAACCAACTAAGGAATTTCTTCCTCATGAACAAAGAGAGGTGCCCTCCATGGTGCCTTCTGCTTTCCACCCAGTGTGCCAAACCTGCAAGCCATTGAGATACCCAGCATCAGGATGCTCCTCTGAAGCCTCACTCTGCAGGAGGCACACTGTGTTTTATGTCCTTTCCCAATCTCTGTGTTGCATTTTCCCGGTGAATTCTGAAGCACTACTGTAGCTCATGCAGGATTCACACAATGTTCTGCACAATTTTTCCTATATATTTTACCTATAACCTCTCCCTTTGGTAATAGAGCCACTGGCTGTGGCACACGCTCTTTAATTTCTAGATATCTAAGCATCAATTTTCTCCTTATTAAGTCTTCTCTGCAACTCTTCTTTCCTGTGGTTATGAATGATAGTAACTAGATGTCACATAGGAAATACTAACTCACCAGTTCATGAGAAAGAGCAATTCAGGCTCAATCCCTGGTATAACTCCTAGAAGAAATGAACCCTATGAACTTTCTTTTTATGGCAATCCTCTGAAGTCCAGTCATGTAAAGATATGACACCATCTGAAGGAAAGTAGCTTAATCTAATATTGAAACTGTGAATCACGTTTAGGTAGTAGTTTAGGCAATGTCCAACAAAAGTTTTATTTCACCCAAACATTTAAATTATCCTAAAAGCCTCCTATGAATTTGCCACAGTGCTCTGGAGCACTTTAGCAAACATTTTGGGATCCACAGATATAAAAGAATGATACTAACCTCTCATTCACAGTCTTCCTATAAATGTCAATAGTTATGGTTTAGAGGTACAAGGTGACAGGGATGAGGGTGAGGAGACAATACTTTTTTTTTTTTTTTTAAAGTCCTGGCATTTATTTTCTACAGGAAAAGAAAAAAGGGCGGTTGAAATTAGAAACTTAGATACACGTGAAAAAGAATTTTTCTCATCAAGATTCAGTCTTGCCACTAAATGAAACAATGTTTTTGTTTTGTTTTGTTTTGTTTTGTTTTTGCTCTAGAAGCCTATGGGTAATCTCTTCACAATGCATTGGCAGAATAAAGAAGCAAAATATATCAGGAACAGGTGTTTTCAGCAGGTGAGAGGTATATTTCAACAGACAGGGACTTCTCTTTGAAAATGGAGAAGGTAATTTTAGGTCTATAGATTTCTGATCTTTGAAAAGTCAATAGAGAACTTTCTGAATGAGATTCTTTATTACATAGTACATGCTTGGTTCCTGCATTCTGCTTCTCCTAAGGACAGCTATCAACTCTTTTCTTTTTTTTTTTAAGATTTTATTTTTTTTATTAATGAGAGAGAGAGAGAGGCAGAGACACAGGCAGAGGGAGAAGCAGACTCCATGCAGGGAGCCCTATGTAGGACTCGATCCCAGGACTCTAGGATCATGCCCTGGGCCAAAGGCAGGCACTAAACCGCTGAGCTACCCAGGGATCCCCCAACTTTTTCTATTTACTCATTCATTCACTCATTCAGTCATGAAACATTCACTATCAGCTCTGCACTAGGTGTACTATTCTAGACACTGTAGAAAATTAAAGAATGGAATGTTGAAATGTGGTACCATAGGAATTCAGAAACTGGGTCATCTTCTAGTTTTAAAAATATTATCTTTAATTCTATAAGCCAGAGGCATTTTAAGAGACCAGTTGTCTCCAACAGGAGATGAAAAAATAAATGGACCAGTTCAAATGTTCTTTGTTCACTTAGGTGTTTATGGACATAAATTCTCATATGCTTGACTTCCAGTGCAGTGATCTTTCTTCTCTGGTCTTAAAAATGAGTTCCAGCCATATATTCTAAGGGTATTATTGAGGCATCATAATGGAAAAGGAGGTAGTATCTAACTGTGGACTTTCACCCCATTTTGTCTATGATGGCATCATTTTTACCTCTTCTACGAATTGAACTAAAATAAATCTTCAAACAAAGGGATTCTTTTGATGAAAGAAAAAAAATTAAAAACGATCACATGCTACTCTGGTACCTCTCCTTCATTCAAGAAAAAACAGTGTCTTATAGGAAAGTTCCAAATAAATTGCATGCCTCTGGGCTTCCACAGTCCTGTTCATATTTGTCAGCAGTTATGGTTATATTATTCACCACCATACATGTCTTAGGCAAAGTACTTTTCTTCCTAGTTCTATGGAGGGAATTAATATGGGCTTACTAACTGAAGCAAAAGAGGATATAACGAGATCATTCTCATCACATGGAAGGACATTCAGAGGAGCCTGACAACGAGCTATAGATAAAAAAATTTCAGTCATAGATGTTAGAGTTCAAGGGGACTAATCAATTGCACCTTTGCTTCTCTATCCCAGTTCTGATCACATTGAAAGAGAAATGAATCAGGAAGATAGAGATAAATATATCACATACATGGCTTTCAAAGGCTGGCTTGCAGGATAAGGATTTAAGACTATTAACTAGGTGGACTTAGGGATACTACATCCTTGAATTTACTTATCACATTGCAAGCAATGCTCGGAAACCATGGGCCTCACCTGCAGGTCAGCACACCACACGCCCAAGGACAGACCAAAGTGTAAGCTCTCTGCAAGCAAGATATCCCAAAGAGAAAAGGGGGAGCATCCCGTTTCACATCTTTAGTTTCTACTCCCTGTAGCATCAGTTAGAATACACTCCTTTTTTCCTAGAAAGGAGTGAGGGAATAGAGCAAGAAGCTTGAAGTGTAAGGAAAAAATTCTCTCAGTGGAAACCTGAGCAGTAGAAATAAGCAATCCACATGGACATCACATAGCATTACTTGTGAATGAGAAATCAGGGTGAGTAGTGGCCAGTTTGTAAAGGAATGTGTATGTGTTGGTGTGTGAATAGGTGTGTATGAGAGCCTGTAATTTCACATCTAGATGGCCCATAGTAGGACATTAAAAATACAACATTGGATACTCAGACAGCTACAAGTAACTTGATCAGCCTCCCAAGTAACATCTTTAAAAATGTGATCATGAATTCATTCACAATATAATTCTTGATACTAGAAAGACAGAGGGAAGACAGTTTAATACCAGAATTAATGCATTCCAATGCTACCCAGCAGTATCTCCAGAATGAATTTGTGTCTGAATATATTGAATTAAAAAGCATCCTGGGTCCATCCATATGATTAAAAATAAAAGAATAAATAAGGCTGTGGGAAATGTGAAAGTGAACACACTAGGGTAAGCAGAGGAGGAAGAAAGAGATGTAAGCAAGAATGATTATAGGAACGGCCCACTTGAGCTTATTCTTTCCATACATCCTTGATGAAACTCAGGAAGGTACCTGCTCATTTCTTATTTACAAAGCACTCCCTTTTTAGAAGAGAGAATTTTTGAAAAAAATCATCAACTTATCTTCTTACCACTACTTCCATAAATGTAACCATTCTATTAATCAAGGTTAGTGACCGTCTTTAAGGAAATTTGAGCCAAATTTTCATTTTTTTTAATATTTAGTGGAATTTGTTTTCAGTTTATAGAATAACAGGCTCCAAATGCATATGGAAGACTTTATAAAAATCCACAGTCTGCTCTCCAACTTGTGTCCAAAGGCTGTCGGGGAACCTGAAGGCAGAGCCACAGGCATGTCCCTGGAGCCCTGTGTATGCTGAAGCATGGTAACTGGGTACTCCTGTATATTACAGAATGATGTAAATTTGGACTTGGCCTGTAGCCCTAATGGTCAGGTGATCTGAAGGAGAAATGTGTACTTGTTCTTGGTCTTGGTCACCCAGGAGGCATTCAGCTTGAGGCATTAAATAAGCAATTACTGAGAAACATGAAATCAACAAGCCACAGGTCACAGAGCAAAGAACCCAGATGTCAGATACAAGAAGTAGTTCCAGTCTCTTCCAAATTTCATTGAGTCCATCTTTTATTTGCTTCTACTTATATGGTTCATTGGGAGCAATTTCTCCAAAATCAGAATAAATGCATAGGTTCTCTACCATCAGTTACTAAAACAATCAAAATGGCACACTTTTGTCCTTTTGGATTTGTAAAAGGGATTCTAATACCCAAACAACCTATCTCACATACTTGCAGTGGGGATCAATATTATAATTAAATTATGTACAAAAAATTTTATGTACCTAGAAAATTTTAACTGTGAAAAGGTAACTGTTAACCATTATTCCCTCCAGACCAATCATAACATGGTGTAGGCAAAGAATATAATGAGTCTTTATTCCAGGTAGGCCAAAATTCAAAGAGATAAAGAGAACAAGTAAAATGACAAAAATAAAATATTTGTTATTGTAAAATAATGAGTTAAAATAATAGAGGTAACTTACATTTAATTATATAAATAACAGGAAATATCTACTTAGAATATGTCTTGGGTATAAAATAAATAAAGTGATGTGATCTATGCAAAGCTTTCCTTTTGAAAGGGTTAGTTGAACAAGATCTCACATTGATCCATTCATCTTCATCAGGACTTTCAAAGCCTGTATGCAAAGTTCATCACCTAGGGCTCCAGTTAATGGCAAAAAATCTTGTGCATGAGCTCCCTCATACTTAGTTTTTTCTGAACAATTTGGCACATGATAGCTTCATTCACTTAATAATCAAGTATTCAACCTTCTTCTTAAGTTAATTTAACATTACCTAGCATATGGTAGGTACACTATGGCAGAGTTTTAAGAAGAGAAGACCTAGCAAAGAATAAAGCATGTATGACTTTTGTTTTCAATAGAGTCCATAAATAATCTATTTTAGACACATACTAGGAAAACTCACCATGATGTTCATGATGTTATCCTATTTCTAATCCTCAAATTCTACATTGCTTAAAGAACAGATGCTAATCTTCTATAATATACAAACTCCTCATACATTTTCATCTTCATGCCCCTTCACTCCTCTACAAACATCTCATTTTATTAGCCATGTCCAATTACTTGCTGTTCTTCAGACCCATTATGTAATCTCATCACCCTAGCTCTTTGAATAGGGAATTTCCTCTATCTGAAATGTCAGTCACTTCATTCTTTTTCAGGCAAATGCAGATTTATTATTCAGAACTTACGAATAAGTGAAAAAAAAAGAGAGAGGTGGAGGAGAACAAGGGAAAGAGGAGAAAACAAAAATATGTATGTTCTCTCTCCAGTATTTGATGTTTCTCAATTCTGATTGTCATCCTGACTGGGTTTTCCTACTACTCAGTTGTTAATTCCACAAATATTTACTAGAAGCTAAAAAAAAAAAAAAAAACTAAGATTGCCTTCAGAGATGATTACCAACAACTCTTCCCATCCAGGAATTGGTTTGCTCCTCCTCCCTTCCAGAGATGGGTTCTGTTTCACTTCCACTTGAATCTGATCTGGGTTTGTGACTTTTTTTGAGTAATAGAAAGCAGCAGATGGGACACTGTGCCAGTTCTGGGCCCAACTTGAAGAAGCCTGGCAGCTTGAGCTTTATTCTCTTGGAATCTAGTCACCATACATTAGGAAAGCTGGTCTACACTAATGGAAGAAGAGAGACCATGTGGAGGATAACTGAGCTGCCCGGCCAGCAGCCAACATTGCTAGACAAACATGTGAATGAGGCCATCTTGGACTTTTCAGCCACAGCTCAGCTCCCAACAGAATGTAGAGACCCATCAACTCACAGAATCATGAAAAACAAAGAAACTGCTGTTATTTTAGGCTCTAAATTTGCAGCAATAGATAACTGAAGCATTATGCTACTGGTACTATGCCAGTCATAAAAGATAAAAGGTAGAAGTATACATCCTAGAATAACTCAGTGATGGGTAGAAGAGAAGGGTATATAAATATTTAATGACATATTACAAAAACATGTATAAGTGTGATGGCAACTGTCTTATCACTAACCTATTTTTTTGGTGCAAAACATGAAAAAATGACTTTCTTTGCTGTGGTAAGAACAAACAAACAAGTAGTGAGATGGTTCTTGGAAGAACCTCATAGACTTTCAGATCTGTCCTTTCCTTAATTATTCAATAATCATAAAGTTTGAGTCTGAAAATTCCTTGCTATTTTCATTTGACAACGTGAGAAGGCAAAGAGAATTGTGAGAGAATTCCTAATTTGTGTCTCCTAGTTTTTCCAGAGTTCTTCAAATTAGTTTTTTTTTTATTAAAGGAGTATTAATAATTTCCAATTAAGTCATTGGTGCCAGAAGGAAGTATTCTTTTTGATTCAGTACATGCATTAAAATCTAGAATGTTGAGAATAAAAATAAAATAATTTCTTAGCTGGCATTATCATCCTCAGAGAATGTATTATCCTCAAAGCTAGTGTATTACATTAAGCACCTTCTTTATGTTCAGCGCTATACTGGCCATGAAGATGGAAAAGAAGCAAGGAACATATTCTGTAAAAGCACATATGCAAACATATTTAAAAACTTGTCTATCAGAAACAGCTTTACTCTGCACCTGCAACAGGACAAGGATGGTACCAAAAGACATGGGCTGGGGAAGGTGAGGGGAGTCCAAAGTATATTAGGCATAGATTTGACCTCTCCATGAAGAAACTCTGTAGTGGAGAAAGCAACTCATGTTTATATGATAATTTCACATGCTACTAGTGCTACTAGTATGTCTAATAATAATAATTTTATAATAATTCCACAATTATAAGAATAATTCCACATAAATATCTTTTATCTTTTTAAATAAAATGAACATTGCAGTAAACTCTGTAGGAAATAAAACCAACACCAAGGCAGACACTTCTGAAGCTGTCTCCAATTTCAGGGAATAGTTTTCTATATTAATGAAATGTTTCAAATGCTGACATACATTTTTTAAAATGAATCTCACAGAATTTTTTTCAATAGCAAGTATACAGCAAATCAGACAATATTGCTACTTTGTCATTGTTCAGTCCTGTTCATTGTGAGGCCAGGGGGTTTTAATACTCTTTAAAAAATGTTTTTAATGAATATAACTTTGTAACTTCACTAAGGCTGGCCTGCCTAAAAAGGCAGCACACAATTCTTCAGCCCTCCATGGACTTTGAGGACTTTCAGAAAAAGACTGATTTGACTTCTCAATGGTATGAAAGATTGAGATGTTTAAGTTGGTGCTAGAAGGGTAGTGTCTTCTGAGATGTTAGCATTTTAAATACACTTCTTCTGGGGTCCGTGTTTATAGCACATTCATTTTGCTGTTCTTTGACACCATCAGGGATTTTGCATTATTCCTGCATGCCCAAGGTTCTCCCATGGATTTATTTTTAATTGTGGCCAGGCTTAAATAGTATGTTATTGCTTTAAAAAAAATAAACAGGCTTTCATAGACATTTTAAGTAGTGAACTGTCAACATGATGCTTCCCTACATGCCCCATGTTTTTATTACTATTTTTCATAACACTCCAAATCAGAAATGTGGAGAAACTACTGTATACCTCTATTTGAAATATCTCTTTACTATTGAATGTTTCAAAATTAAAAAATTATAACTCCAAAGGAATTGAAATTTGTTTCCACCACAAAAAATAATGAAAAAGCTTGAAGGCTTCTCAGATCTTGCTAAAGTATTTAGTAGACTAAAAGTAGGATTTTACACATGTTGACCTTCATTTAAAAATAAAAATTAGACCAGAAAGGCCAATAGGACTTTTTTTCACATTGTAAAAAAAGAAACCGTAAAAAACTGTCACAGGGAAATATTTTCTTTTGCAGTTGTATCAGTTAGGTGATGCATAACAACTATTTTAACACTTAGTGGCTTAGAATAGCAATTGTTAAGAGGTGGCAATTATGTGGATCAACAACATGGGCTCGGTTCGGTTGGGCAGTCCTCCTGCTATGCTTTTCTGAGCTGATTTACCCAGTTACAGTCAGACAACAGTTCAGATGAGGGCTCCTTGGTCTTAGATGGCCTCACACACATTTCTGGTATTTGGCAAGCTGTGAATATGGGGGTAGTACTTCCCTTATGTGCCTGATGGTTGGCTGTCAGCTGGAATGATGCCTACATGTCTCTCATCATCCAATAATTAATTCACATGATAGTGGAAAATAACACTTTTCAAGTTTCCTCTTGTATTATTTTTAAAAGATTTTATTGATTTATTTTTAGAGAGAGAGAGAAAGGAGAGAGAATGAGCATGATCAGGGGGAGGGGGAGAAAGAAAGGGAGAGGGAATCTCAAGTAGACTCCAGGCTGAGCACAGAGCCAGAAGCTGGGCTTGATCCCATGACCCTGAGTTCATGACCCAATTGGAAATCAGGAGTTGGATGCTTAAGTGACAACACCACACAGGTGTCTTTCTGCTTGTATTATATTTGCTGGTTTCCCATTGGCTAAGGAAATTCATATGGCCAAGCTCATATTCAAAGAGTAGAGAAATGAAGAGTTCCTTTTGATAGAAGGAACTTCAAAGTCTTTGGTCATTTTTTTTTACCTTTGAAGAAAATGTTCATAATCTTTACTATTTTCATATGTAATTGTAAACTACAAATACTTAATATCTATTTTGCACCGAGCAATCTCATTATGTGTCAAATAATTTTATGTAAATTACCTGTGTCATTTTCACCATGCCATGAGGTAGATAATATTATTCATTACTACTTATAAACAATGAAAATAAATCACAAAAATAAGCTATGTGAGGTGGAGTCAGGATTCTAACCTATGAAGTTCAAATCCAGAGTTCATTTTCTTAACCACAACTGTATCTACAGAGGTTGAATTATTACTCTTCTAAGATAAAAGTTTAAGACTAGCAACCTCACAAGAGAATTGAAGGTAATTACATTTAATTAATTCCTAAATGCATATTTTCACCTTTTAAGATGTCTGAAATGAAATTCATCTCGCATTTGTTGCATGTCATCATACAGTTAACAATTGTATTTTTTCTTCTTAATGGTACATAAAATAATGATACATCTTGCTATCTACAGTGTCTTATATTCAATAAAAATGACAGCCTCATCATTGTAGCTTAGTTAACTTAGAACATCAATACATTCAGCCACAAAGAATGTTAAGCACAGGTAGCTCAGTCTAAACCTAGTACCTTACACAAAGCTTAGCTTACAATAAATGATGAATGAAACTCATTTATGTCCAGGTATTGGCATTTCTTTGCATTTTCCTCTAAATTATATCATTTTTGAATTAAAATACTAGTTTTTATGATGTTACTTGAAGCATAAGAAAAGCTCTAGAAAAAACATTTTATGAACACATTACAGGATATTTTTCTCTGTTATGTACAAGAGTGGTTTATTCACCAATAGTTTTATTTGAAATAGCCTGTAAAGACTCAATACATAAAACTAATGAACTCAGAACTATACTGTTTAATTAGAGCTTGCAAAGTATTGGAGAGGTGAATGGGCAACATGATACCTGCACTTCAGAGAGGGTAGTGATTAGGATGGCAGTTCTGGCATTAGATTTCCTGACTTTGCAACCTTATCTTGGGCAAGTCATGGTTACTATAATGCTGCAATTTCATCATATGTAAAATTAGGGGCAATTAGCATCTGCTTCTTAGGTACAATGCCTGGTGCAGTCAATAAAAAGTATTAGTATTTATAGGAGAGTATATTTATAGTATCACTATGGTAATATTATTACTATCATGGCACATCTCCTTCCATAGGAGGGCTCCTGGGGTGGCGAGGTATTGCATGAGGGTAGACTTTGTGAACTATGGAATGGCACCTTTCAAAGTTAAGATTTTGAACCATAAGACCATAACCAAGCAAACAATATCAGTAAGACTTATTAAGTGGATGCTACATACTTGCTAAGTAGATATAGGCTCTAGGTTATGCAGGGGAAAAACAAGAAAGAAGTAGGACATAAACTTTACCCCTTCAGAGACTTATCATAACATAACATCTTAAAAGAAATGTATTGATTCCCATACGGCCAGATATACAATTTCTAAACTATTAGGTGGGGCAAATTATAGTGGTAGTGATGGTGATAATGCTGTCAGAATCAGATTTGTAGTCATTTTCCTTTTCCTATTTTTCAAAATTTCTTCTAAGTATATGAATGCAGCCCTCCTTACTTTAGAGATGGAAAAATAGGGCCCCACCTAGATCATGGACTCTCTCCAAATAAAGTGCAAAGAAGTACAAACCAGGGTATTCAGAGCAGTTTTGGTTCTATCTATATTAAATACTTCTTGGCATAAAAAAAGAGTAACAAAATCAATTTTCTTTCTGCTGAAACGTTAGATTTGAGAGTCAACAGAGCTTCAGACAGAAAATTCCTTGCCAGTTTTACACAATGTATTCATCAAAAAGGTCTTGGTCAAGTCAATTAGCAGGGGATGAGATGGGGACTTGGGGTTGATCACAGGGAATGGTTTCTCATAAAATGTTATTTTGTTCTTACTGACAATTAACTTAGCAGAGCACTTGAATGGAAGAGCAAGCAAGGTCAGTTTGCAGTTGGTGGTTTCTCCTCCATTAAACGACACATGGTGCCTATATTTTTAAATTATGCATAGGAAGTAGCAGGCTCCTGAATGCATTCCAAAATATATCACAGACCAGGTGTTAAAGCACATTGCTATTAAGCTCAAAACATGAGCTGAAATCCATAGTACATAAAAGTCGAAGACTTTTCTACAGATGTGTAGTACATAGTGTAATTTTTTTCTAATATTACACAGACAAAAGGAGCCACCCTTTGGAGGCATTCTGTTAGTGATAGCAAATAAAAGTAAAACAGTTTCCCTAAGCATAGAAAGTGTGAAACCTATAAAGTCAAAGATGGTTGAAGGAGAACCTTTGAGGAAACAGGAGACTGAGAAAACACCACCTTTTTGTTTACCTACTGTCCATGATGCATACATTTATTACAGTGGTGTTTCCCAAAGGAAGTCCGTGAACTAGGCCATCAGAATCACCTGAAAAAGGTTTCATGTTTTTAAATGCAGAATTCTAGGTTCCATCCTGAGAGATCTAGTTTTAAAAAACGGGTAGGGGGCAAGAAATCTGGATTTATATGAAATATCTTGCATGAATCTAATTCAGAGACAGATTTAATATCGGTATAATCATATTTCATTTTGGTTGGCCAATAATTTTTCTATATCTTTCCCTAGACTGAGTCCTGAAGGTCAGAGCCTAAGCAGCCCTTATCATTGAGACTGTCACAATACCTAACATGAAATGGGTACTTGGTGAGTATCAGCTGAGTGAATGAAGTGCTTTGTAAAGTGCAGTCACTGGTCTCTCTCCTTATTTTCTACAAAAGATTATTTCTTCTATCCTGTTAAGGTTCTGGGTTAAGAATTAAACACTAGGGCCAACCCTGACAAGAGTGGCAGGGAATGGATGACCAAGTATAGTAAGGAGGAGGTAGCCAGCAGTTAGGAACAATGGAAGAACTGGCTGAGGAAACCCTTACCATTGTCCATCACCCTCCACCCCATATGGGGATGAGTCTTCCTGCTACCTCAAGTAGGCATATAGCAGCTCAAATCTAGGGATAGTATCCTGTCTTGGCAGCTTTAAGAGTAGACTTTCTGAGTGGAGCATTTTTCTGCTTCTGGATATGTCCCTCCCTGTACTGATCTCATAATGGTTGCATCATGATGAGAAAGGGAGAAGTTGAGACATTGAAAGATAAAATAAGTTGACATTAAAATCCCCTCACCAAATAAGTAAGTAAGTAAGTAAATAAATAAATAAAATTCCCTCACCACATTGGCTGGCCTTCTAACTGGTACCTGTATCAGAACCCTATAAATGTTGTAAATAATTTTGGCTTTATCTGTATTTTAAAAAGAATCTCATTTAGGTGTGGTTACTTTATTTTAAGCAGAGAGGGAGAGAGTGTGTGTGTGTGAGTAGTGTATGTCTATAATTATGAATATATAGAAAAATAAAATGAAATTCATAAAAAGGTAGGCTCTAAATTGTTTATGTAACTCATGATGCTTGTCACTGATGGTTTACCTTTCACCTCAGGATCTATAGATCCACTTCTCTGATCATTGAGACCACCCAGAAGTGAAGGACCCATTCCCCTTTCCTTATTTGCCCAGAACTCTGCATATCATTGCCTGATTGTCACTCTCTATGTTCCACCTCTCAGATGTTCAAGTAGCTTCTGACAATGGAACATCACCCAACTTTGAGTATATTCATTCTGATTCTTATATTCTTCATTCATATTTATGGCCTCCTGCCTTAAGATTCCATTCCAAGACAGAATGCTATGTCTTCCTCAAGATACTGACTTCAAAATTTCCTTTGTATTTTTCCTAGCCTCCAGAGGGAAAAAAAAGCCTTTTTGGAAAGCACATATGAGATGGATAATTAGTGTTTGATTTCCTATTTTATCCATGGTTACATTCTAAATTCATGTAATTTAAAAGAGCAAAAACTGTCAATTGTAGTAAATGGCTATTAGCTTCTCATTGCCCAAGAATCCAATACCTACAAGTTTAAGGGTGTTAAGAATCCATAACTTGAGATTCTGATCTTTCCCATGAGTTTATCATCTAGTTCAGATTAAATATATGCCAGGGGTTAGGGGGTAGTCTAGACAAATAGGTACATGGGTTGTGCAGGGAACCTCTCATCTGTAAACCATGGATTATGTTGGGTAGAAATGTCGCTACATAGTTAGCTTTGCTCTTACCTTATTGTATCCCCATCTGTTGAAATCTAAGGACTTCTGAAAAATGCATACTTCTCATACATTACTTTATGTTATTGTCCTACCTTACAATTTCAGAGATAGTTGATTTTTAAAGATGACCCTTCTCCGTTATAAGCCCTCTAAGTTAATTTCCCTCAAATTAACCACATCACGCCCCACTACTACATCAATGCATGGCACACAGTCAGTGCTTAATTATTAAATGAATAAGCAAAAGAAGAGGAAGAATGTTGCAGCATGAGAAATGAATCAGTAAATCTTCAAATATTTATTAACTATCTACTAAGTAAAAAAAAAAAAAAAAAAAAAATCCCTGTCCTCATGGGACCTAGAATCCTGGGATAAGGTTCATAGAGTAATGTTAAAAGATGTAGGTAAGTAAACAAGGTAAGTTTATAAAGTTATAAATGATCGGAAGAAAATGAACACTGATACTCTTATACAGAGTGGAGAGATGGGGAGCCACATTATAAAAGATGGTCAAAGAAGCCCACTCTTAACCCTGAGATGATCTGGGAAAAAGCATTCCAAAGAAAGGGTTAGATATTAGAAAGACTTCCAAGGATAAATAAGCTTAACATTGTGTATCTAAACATGGAAAGACACAGTCTATACGTTCCTGGAGCTGTGAGCCCATTCTGAACTCCCCCTGTACTAATTGACTGAATTCCCTTTCGTACATGACTAGGGAAAGCAGAGCTAGTCTTGCTGTTTAGCTTCCTCAATTTCTGACCTGTTCTTATTAAACAGTCAAAAATCACTTCTAAGGAAGAATAGTCTGATTTCTTCTGTTCCTAGCAGTAGAAAGAGGGCATAGCAAGTGCTGTTTCTGATGGTAGTGGGGTGGACAGCCATTGTGCAGGACATTTCAATGGAGTTTACTCTTTCTCTGATCCTAAGACCAAGTCTGAAAATCGTTATTCTGGATTGCTATTAGCCAAAGTTGAATGAAAATGATGGATTTTTTTTAAATTACTGTGTTCGTTTGTTCATTCATTCATTCACTCATTTATTCACACATGCCTTCATTAGCATTTGTTTAATATATCAAACAAAATTCTGGCTCGGGGAATACAGAGAAAAGTAGAATGTAGCCCTTGCCTTGTAGAAGTGAACAGACAGTAATGTGATTTGTGCTTTGAGAGATTTGCAGAGGTTAATATAGAAGTGCAGAACTGTAAGTGTTTAATTCAGCCTAGGGAGGTTAAGGCATCTTCCTGCAGGAAGAGATGCTTGGCCTGACTCTTGAAGGCTGAATAGAAATTAGATGAGAAAAATGTGGGAAAGTACAGGCATTCTATAGAAAGATAATGCTATTTAGGTATGAAGGTGTGGACAAGCACAGTGTCTTCAGGGAACTAGAAGTCTATCCACAAGAAGCAAAAACCCAATGAATTAGGAGGAGGACCTTGGCCCAAATGTCAGTTTCTTGTGCCTATCAATTAAATTATTTTATACCAATTTGCCCTCACAGTTTATTTTTTCAAGGCAGTCATGTCACTAATGCCCTAGCCTTGTCTGACTATTGTGCCACAACCTCCTTTTTCTTGGGTGCTCACCAAAAATCTCAGCTCTTCTCTGCTGTCCCTGGAGACAGAGAGGTGCCCCTAGTGTGCCAAGGAATATAGGAAGTACTTGCCAACCATCATCTCATATTCTGATTATGCAAGAGGGTTACCATTTTTAGAATGGGCATGAGTGAAACTGAGGTTCATTGGTGGAACCACCTTGCCTAAGGTCACAGAACTAGGAAATAGCATGGTTATGTTTCAGCTCCAAACCTGACGCCCGTTCTATTACGCTGCAGCAGAGCTGGTTGCAAATCAGACTAGCAGTCCATTGAGCCTGTGGTTTTGGCTGGTGTGAAGACGTTGAAGGAAGGTTTGTATTAAGATGCTCTGTGATTTTGGCACAGGAGCTGTGGAAGCATATGGGCCCCTGGAGAGGTTAGCAATATGAGCAAGAAATAGCAGGATGAGATTCAACTGGAAAAATGCTAACGAATACATCTGGAGACAAACAAGCAGAAACACACACGGTTAATGGGAAGCAGAGCAGCAGGGACCACGAGGGTTTGGTGAAAGTGGACGCTTCATCATAAAGACATTGCCAAGAGGAGATGGGAGCAGACATGCAGGAATCACTTGGGCTGTGGACAAAAAGCTCTCATCTAACCTAGGCGAAAGAGAAAAAGGCCTCTACATGCCTGATGTGTCAGATCTGCAGGACCATTTTACTTTGGGTCTCTGTATTTTAAACAGAGGTCAACCAATGCTAGGGAATTCAGAGAGAGAATCACACACATAATTTAATACCAGAGGGGATGAATAGAAGAGGAACAGCCTAACAAAAGAATAAAATCTTCTTACATCGCTGTAATTAAAAAAAAAAAAAAAGGCAAGAGTAAAATGGCTGAAATGAGAATACACAAATACAGAGCAAAGGTTGATTAACACGGCTCAGATAAGTATTACTTAGGACACTGGCTATCCTCAGTTATTTGATCTTCTACTGAAGATGTTTGTGGACACTGTCTTGTAAAATGCAGAAACTCCATCCCTGAAGTCCAGTTGCAACACCTTGAAAGCTGATTTCATGCTGTTGGAGGTCAGAGGTTCAGGACTACAGAAGGCAGAGAGCTGCATTCTCACTGGCTCTTAGTCTTATTTACCGAAGACTCACAGAGTATGCTTGTGGATTGCCTTGTGATGTCTCCTCTTGATATAACACAACAGACCTCACTTCCTGAGCTATACCACCGGGCGGGAAAATGGCACCATTTTTGTTGTCACACCATTTTGTTCTCCTTCTGTCATAGAATGCTGGGTGGATTGAAAATGACCCGGGTGTGCTGTTTTAGTAATTCCTCAACCAAATGTTGTTTTCCAATAACCATCTATCTTGGAAACTGTCTCTCACATTATCTTTATCCTAACTGCTTAAAACAGATGGTACTTTATACCTTAAATTCATGTCCAAGTCATTTCAACCACCACTGCCCTGTGATTTGGGACTCTAGACCTGAAAGGGAAAAGCACATTCCCATTATAAAGTATTCAAAAATATCTTTGATCACACAGGGGAGCAAGAGGTTCTAGTGATTTTGGTATGTCGTCTAATATGCCTCTAAGTAAAAAAAAAAAAAAAAAAAAAAAAAAAAAAAGAGTCATAATCTTTGTGGAAATCCCCTGATTAAACCCTATGAAGACTGTACTAAAATAGAAGATTCCCAAATGGAATATTATTATACTGGCAACTTACCTGGTCAGTGACATAAAAAGCACTACATCACTATCCAGCTATCATTTTCTGGGTCTTCTCATTCACCTAAGATTCTAAAAGGCAAGATTCTTCTTTTGAACATAATAGTTGCTTCCTAAACATATGCTGAAGAAATGAGTGGGTAACTGGGGCACCTGGTGGCTCAGTAGGTTAAGCCGCCAACTCTTGTTTTCAGCTCAGGTCATGATCTCAGGGCTGAGGGATCGAGCCCCACATCAGGCTCTACACTCAGTGAGGAGTCTGCCTGAGATTCTCTTCCACTCCCTCTCTCTACCACTCTCTCATGCTCTTTCTCAAATAAATAAATAAATCTTTAAAAAAAAAAGAGATGAGTGGGTAACTAAAATGATAAAACGTAGTCATTGCTTTCTAGTTTGGTGTAAGAGGAAACCCCAAATTTGGACTTAAAAGTCAGACAGACTGTATTCAAATATTGTCCTCACTACATAAAAATTTGTGATTTTGAAATAGTAACTTCAACTTCATGATTTATTTATTTATTTATTTATTTATTTATTTATTTATTTTAGTCATACAGAGAGAGAGAGAGGCAGAGACATAGGCAGAGGGAGAAGCAGGCTCCATGCACCGGGAGCCCGACGTGGGATTAGATCCCAGGTCTCCAGGATTGTGCCCTGGGCCAAAGGCAGGCGCTAAACCGCTGCACCACCCAGGGATCCCCAACTTCATGTTCTTAATTTCCATATATGTGTGTGTGTATGTGCATGTGTATTTAAACGGGACAATTTTACCTAAATCACAGGTCTCTGATGGGTTTTAAATGGAAAACTAATGTTATCATGACTAGTATGATTTCTAGAGTATAGCAGAGGTTTAAGGAAAGTTCTTGTCTCCTGCCTTGGCAATATACTCATGACAGGTTTCTGGCCAACATCTCATTTACTTGCTTCCTATCCACTGCCCAGAGCCCCAAGGAAACTTTCTTGACAATACTTTTCTGCATGCCTCTGTCCCTTTTCCAAGCACATTGAGCACTAGATATTTACACGACTCATTTAGACACTCTACATATCTAGCTTGCCACACCATATTCTGTATTTAATTGGCATTTCACAGATCCTGTGTATCAGCTATGCATCCCCAAGTTAAACGCTTGAGAGTGGGGGTTGCAACAGGCTTCATTTTCACACAATGCCAACTTCACAGGAGATAAATTTAGGCAGGCATTAACTGAACACATGATGTCACTTTTAATGCTTTTGAACCAGAGATTCTTCATTTGTAAATAAGGATATATTATATGTTCTAACTACTTTTAGGTTGATTAAAATGATCAAATGATATAATATAAACAAAAAAATACAGTTCTTAAAACCCTAATAACTGTACATAATTCTTGTGATTATTTTATTCCATTTTGTTCTTTAGCTACAATCTCAAGTATGAAAAGCTAGTTTCACCTAATTTAGAAAAACCAAGCCGGATAGTTTAGGTAGGTCTGGATGTTTAGGAAGCATCTGGTCCAGTGCTAATATTTATCACCTCTATAGCTAAACATCTTCTTTCTACTGTCCATGCTTATAGTGACCATGTGATTTGAATAAAAACATCAGGATATGGGATATTTTTTTAAATACTCTGTTAGCACAATAAAAAGATACAATGCATATTCCTTCCTTCTCTGTAGCCCTGAATGCATATCTCTATTAATGGACATATATTTTATTGAAAAGATCTGTGAATGCCTCTCAGCTGTGGCCCTGATGTAACATTTATGAAAACACATACACAAGCGTTACCAAGTGGAAACAGCACTAGAAACTTGAAATTTCTCAATGCTCAGCCAAAACCCTGGGGGAATTTCTACTAACCAAAGCACAGATAAAGTTTTGAGGGAATAAAAATGGCTAGATAAAAGAGGCAGGTGTGAAGATCTGGGAAACTGATGGACTCTCTGAATTGTCATTTTTGACTTCTGCTTTATGGCAAGAGAATGAATACAGAATGTATCTAATTATTCAGAAGTAAGTATCTCTGTGTCATTAGCTGATCAAACAGTAGAAGCCAGATACAATGTTAGGTAGAGTCCATGCCTGGGAATAAAATAGGCCTGAATTTGCATGCCAGTTCTGCTACATGGTGATGGGGGTGGGGGAGTTGATAAATTTCCTTAATATTTTTAAAATTCAGTAAATTTGACCTGTAGAACAAAGAAAATATTAATGACTCCTTCTCCTAGCTCCCATGAGAATACATGTAAAATCCCTAGTATGAGGATTAGAACAAGATGATGCTTTGTACCTGTTACTTTTATTATTTATATTTTTATTATATTCTAGAGATTGTCTATTGGTATTCAGCATATGCCCCAGAAAAAAAAAATAAACACACACACACACACACACACACACACACACACACACACACAGCTGTAAGCTGTACTAGCAATGTCTAGAAAGTACCTTTCCCAGGTTCAAAGGTTCAAATTTAGAGTCCATCAATGAAACTCACCTAAAAAAAAACAAACAAACAAACAAACAAAAAAAAAAATCGAAGAGAAAGAGAAGCCACCCTTCTCATTCTCCAAATAGATGAAAGGGCCAAAGGGAGAAGTGGGGTTCACAGAGCATTCTGGGTCTCCTATAATTCACCCCCTCTGGAGCTGTAGGTCTTTGAGATCATGTGTGGAAATCCCTATAAGTCTTATATGTCCTGACTACCACAGAGCCAAATGCTTGAACTGACCTTGGTTCATGGCTCCCTATCTTTCCTGCAAAGTTTTCTAAGTAGATAATTTCCCATATTAAATCTTTCCTGCTTGAAGTATCTACAGTGACTTCTATCCTCCTTACTACATCTTGCATAATACATGTTATTCCCTCTATGTTCATGATTTGATCCTGTAGTCTACTCAGAAATTATTGGTCAGGTATTGACAATTTGCCTGTGGTCTACAACTTGGGTCAGCCCCTATTGCATCTCTGAGCAAGAAAGCCTCATCCAAAACAGAGGCTTATTTCTGCCTAGACCCGGAAGGAAAAATTTTTAAAGATCTCTCATTAAGTAAGATGTAAGGAGAAAACCACCACTGAGTACATATCAATAAATTCTGCCTATAAAAGGAAACATTACAATCAAAAAAAAAAAGAATATTTTTTTGAATTTTACAAAATTTTCTCCAATAAGCATCTATTACCTATGCAAAGAAAAGATAACAAACAAAAATTAAATAATACCTCAGGAAAAATAAAAGTGATAATATTTAGTTAATAAGTTTGTAATCCTCAAATGCTCTGAGCAACTGGAGAACAAAAATACCATGTTTAACTGATGGCTTATATCTCAAGCACCCAGCATAGATTCTGACATGCACACACGTTTGTTCAATGGAAAGGAAGTGGAAAATCAGGATTGGCCTGGTACCTTGAGGAGACAGAGATACCAGTGTGATCTGGTTAGTTCCAGACTAGCTCGAGAGCTAGTTTTTCTTCTGTACCTCTTTCCTTGCTTCCCTCTGCCCACCTTCCCTGAGTTCACCTCTTCCAGATGGAGCTGCTTCTCAGCCTGTCCAGCAGCACCATCCCCAGGCTTGCCCGGCCAGGCCTGCCTGTCTATCTGAGTAAACAGGTTGTAACAAACAGGTTTTCACAGATTGGCATCCTTAGTTATAATTCAGTACTTTTGACATTCTGAGATAGTGAAAATAAAAAAAAATAATACTTTTTTTTAAATTCCAGAAAGCTTAATCATTAAAAATATGTGCTTTACTTTAAATAAAAGGTTATAATAACATTTTATTTCCATTATAATTGACAGAACAGCTACAAGTTGTGAGAAATATTGCAGTGTTTCTGATGAGATAAATCTTTGTTCTTAGAGACATAATTAACTTCTTCTTTGAGAAGGCACACTAACTCTAAATTCAAGGACATTTATTTTAAACTTCTGAAGGTCTGAGATTCTACTTGTAAACTCAGGCAGTACATTTACCTACTGTTAAAATATTTTAATCCTCCCACCCCCTTGTCCATGAATGTTTGGTTTAAATAATTGTTAGAGCCATCCTGTAGAAACTATAGATTCTTTTTAGCTGATCTTCTGGCTATAAGAACCCAGAGAACCAACCCCCACTGGACTCCACAGATGTCTCTCGGCGAGATGGGTGAGGTAATCAGGTTATTAGCAGGTTTCTATCAAGATGACTTACTATCCCTGATCCATGACTGTTTACTAAGTTTCTTGTGTACCTAGGGAGGGGGAATCTCTGCTTTTACCTGCTTTTCTGATTTTTGTTTTGTTTTGTTTTGTTTTTGTGGCACAGATGATACCACTTTTTGGCTGTCATTTCCAATGTGCTATATCACATTTGGATTGTCCCTTCTCTACAGAGGGTGACAGGGCAGCTACTGCCATAAGACTGGTTTCTACAATTCAGGAAAGACATATCTTGCAGCTGAGGATTTACATAAAAGGAGAACCATGAGGATAAGGCTTTCAAGATGATGGATCATTCAATAATTATGGCAGCCAAAGCTACTAATGACCCCCCCCCCAAACCTGTGGATAGAGTATTGGTTTTATGTAACTGTGCTGAATTCTGAACAAAACAGAGTTATCATAGTGAAACAGAAGGTTAATGTGACATTCTTCTGTCTCAGTGACAAAAGGATTGAAGGCATCAGTCAAGAAAGAAATGTAGGCTATATAATAGATGCAGCCCAACTGCAGCCATAGATGTCAGGATTGCTGAAACAAGGCCATCCTTCATGCAGATGCAAGTCCACTGTAAACACAAGCATTAATACTCTGGGTTCAGGTGAAAGATGAAATTTTGCACTTCTAATGTTGCCATGATCCATCACTGCTTGTTGCATGATCCTCTAGCCCTTTTGTATACGGAGCATAACAATCAGAACTAATAATTTTTATTTTCACAACATCCCAAGGCTTTACAATTTCTTAAGCTGAAAACTAGTCCAATATGGAATATTGCATCTTTTAGAAAATGATTCTGTTTTCTTTGTCTTTCCATATACTATGGATCCATTTACTCACACATAGAAGGAACAGTGATACCCCTTGACTCAAGAGGTTTTAATTCCATGAAATATGTTTTATGAATTAGGGACCAATCTTTAGCTCAGATCCTTCCACTGAATTCAGAGTTTCCTATGATAAATTTGGAAATTCCCTATTTTTTTCCAGTTCAGCTTGATAGCTCATACAGAACCTCTACCAAAATCTCCATATATTCTGTACTCACTGAGTCCCAAAGAGGACAGAACCCCAAAAGACACTAAGTTTAGCCTTTCTCCATTGACATCGAAAGCCTGGTCCATGTGACCTGGATCCATTTGGGGATTCTTGCCCCATCACTAAGACTAGTCTTGTAAGTCTTGATGCCCATGTGGGAACTGATCCAATTTACCTGTGGATAAGTGGAGGGGACATAGAGCAAAGAAACTCAGAAAACCCTAGGACAGATTGAAACAGTCTCCAGCACACCAGAATGTTGTTGCCATTGCTTCTGAATTGCAATAAAAATGACACTATATTCTACATTTTACATCGTACCATATCCTCTACCAGAAGCTATTTGCTATTGGTGAAAGGCGTATAGATCATTCAACTTCAAACTGTTTATATTACTTCAAACTGACAATTTCATTTTCCTCAGGCATCCAAAAAAATCCTCAACCTCCTGCTAAAAATGCAATTTTTACTTATAGTACCATTCATACCACCTTGGAAAATATAGCCAAATCTGATATTACTCACCAGACAAATCATTTCCTATATTTGAAGTTATTGTTCCTGAATTCTATGGCTTCATCTCTGCTTATTATAGGTATGCAGCATAAATGAACTGAAATGTACTATGCGTTCCGGTAGTGGTATTAGTCATCAGATTGGCAGAAGTAGTTATTAAAAAATCAAAGATTATCACAAAATCTTCAAGATAGGAACCATTTTATCATTGACATTTGGAAGCAAATCATAAAGTAAAGGGAGAAAAAAGTGAGGGATCTGAAATATTTAAGCCATATTTAATTTTAAGACCATGTCAGATTCCTGGTGGGGAGGAAAAAGAGGTGCAAGAGGAGGGCTCATGACTTTGTGGCCACCAGATGCTCTCTGGAACAAGTACTTCTCTCTTGAGTGTTACTAGCAAACCCAATGCATTATTCAGGGAGCACTCAGGGGAGGAAGGAGTTGTGTGAGTTGAGAATGCTCACTGTGTGTGGGCAGCACAATGATGGGGCTGGAGGGTGGCTATTAAAGAGAAAAAGGTCAAAGTCAAGAAACTACAAACTAGGTGAAAATAATCACAGTACATATACATGACAAAGGACTTGAATCCCAAATATATAAAGAACTCTGAAAACAGTGACAACTTTTTAAAATTTATATTAGGATAAGTCTTAAACAGACATTTTAACAACAAAAAGATATATTAATGGCCAATACACAAATGAACAGTGCCTGGACTTCGTAAGACATCAGGGAAATGTTAATTCAAACCATAATCAGATACCTCTTTGTGCCCAACTAGAACATCTACAATTGAAAACAATTTCTAAAATTGAGTATCGGCAAGGATGTGGAATCTGGCGCTGGAACCTTCATGCGTTGCTTGTGGGGATATAAAATAGTACAATCATGTGGGAAAGCAGCACAGTTTCTTGTAAGTTTTACAATATGCATTCCCCATGACCTAATTTAATCCTTAAGTATTTACCTAAGAGAAATGAAATCACATGTCCACAAAAAAACTTCTATGTGGATGTTCATGGTGGCTTTATGCATAATGGCCCTAAACTAGGAAAACTAAATGTCCATTGATAGGAAAAATGGATAAACAAATTGATATATATTTGTACAGTAGGAAACTACTGAGCAATGAAAATGAGACATGAAACACCATGCTTGAGTCTCATAGATATTGTATTGAGTCAAATAAATCAGACCAAAAATTATACACTCTACAATTCTGGTTTAAATGAAGTTTACACGAGGCAAAACCATTTCATGGTGCTAGACATCAGAAAGAAGTTTTGATACTGGAGTGTGGGGATTGGCTACAAAGTGGCATGAAAGAATATTTGGAAGCAATGGAAATGTTTTATATGTTTGTTAGGATAGTGTTTAAATGGTTATGAAATTTATCAAAGCTCATTGAACTGTATACCCAAAATATGTACATTTTGTACAAATATGTACATAAATTATATCTTGTTATTTTTTTAAACAGAAAAACAAAAAAAATGCCAAAAAATACTACCAGACAATATATTTCATAGTTTGCAATAAACGAGGAGAGCTAATATGTAGCATCAAAAACCCAAGAAAGGGGGTAGATGGAGAGTGAGATAGCAAGTTGAGGGGTGGTGTATATGATTGACCTTTTTGTCCTCTCCCCACCCTTTGTGAACAATCTGGCTATGTATGAAGAAGGGATAGGTCCAGATAGATGCAGCAACCCCCTCAAAGGTGCAAATAGTCTCTTAGAACCTCCACAACAGTACTAAGTTCAAACCCTGGCTATCACCCTTCTTAGCTGTGTGATTACAAGACAATTGATTTTTTAAATTCACACAGCCTCAATTTTCTCAATTGTGAGGATTATTCTAAGAGAACATATGTAAATTAGGGATTCATATATGCTCAATACATTTAAGTACCACTTTTATTCTCATACAGAACCTACTGTTGCACAGACTGAAGCCCACACCAAAGTGGTGAGGAGTCCCATGGATGGCGTTAGTATACCCAAGGAGCACAGATTGAACTACTGTGAGGTAATCTAGACTCCTGACCTTGCTCTTCTTGCTTTCTTTGATCTATATATTCAGTGATTATAAGACAATCTGACTCAAAGACATGATATTGGATCATAGAAAAAAAATGTTACCAGAGCCCTACAAAAGAAAAATGCCAACACATGACAGAACAAGTAAGATTAAACTAAACTTTATCTAACTGAAATAATAAATTCAGATGTAAACATAATCAGACAAAACATTCTGAAAATAACCACATATCCATCTGTTATGTACCAGTGACTGGCAAACTCTTGGAACACTCTGGGCAGAGTTTTGGATGCCTTGCATACTGCCTTCCGTGTGTTGGTTCCCTGTGTGCTTTATGGTGCAAGAGTCATGGGCCCAGTGTAACAAAGCCTCTGTGTTACCCTCTTTTAATACCCTTCTAGAGTTTTTTCTTCTTTCCTCTGAGTTTTCAGCTTTAGTGATAGGTGTTTACCTTATATCTGCTTAGTCCTCCTGATGTAAACAAGTCATTTCTCCCCCTATTTATTCAACAATTACAAAAAAAAAATAAAACCACCCACATGTGTAATTTACAGTACAGGTTCAACTAAAATAATTTTTCATAACATGGGTGCAAGGAGATAAAGTATGTAAACTATTACCTATTTGAAATGTTTATAAATGTTGCTGAGACTCAGAATGTTTCTATTTTCTACAGCCCCTCAACTATTCAGCTAAATCATGGTGCTCTTGGCTCACTAAAACAAAGAAAAGGGAGCACTTTTATCTCCGGAACACACATAAACTACTTCTAAATTGTCCCTGGGACTAAGAAGAGACCATGTTAATGAAGACAAATTAAAAGGGGTCTTTCTGCACTGAAGTCCCTTTGTGTCATCTTGGAAGAAGCCCAGACCAGTCTCACTCTGGCTTAGATATGAAGAGATATGAGAATGGAGAGAGAGGAGCAAAAAACATAGTGCATTAAAAAAGCATTTAGTGGTTGGGGTTCCTGGTTGGCTCAGTTGGTAGAGCTTGCAACTCTTAATCCTGGGGTTGTGAGTTGTGAGCTCCAAATCAGGTATCGAGATTACTTAAAAATAAAACCTTAAAAGAAATATTTAGTGGTTTGTCATCTCAATATAAAAGTAATGGGAATGAATTACAAGAAATTTTAATACAGAAAAATATAACAAAGAAAATAAAAACCTGGCATAATTACTCAACATTAAATATTAATATTCTTATCAAACTTTCTCTACAGATATATACCCTTACACATATAATTTTGGAAGTTAGATTATATTACAAACATATTTTACACTGCTTTCTTGACTCCCCGTATACAATCAAAGCTCTCCTATCTAGTATATTAAGAGTCAGTAACTGGTCAATTAATCAAAAAAAAATCTGTAAAAAATATTTGTAAAGCAGAGAATCATTATAAAATATGTTCCTTGCTTAAACATTTTGTTTTCACTTAACATATATAAGTATACTTTCATTAGCTGTGCTTATGTTGTAGGGCCAAGGCTTTTTCTTTGTGTTCAGGTCTTTTCATTAGAATTCCAGTTTTCTTACAAAAGCCACATTTATGATGCATGGTCTATAATTCCATTCTTTTGGTATCTTCAAGTGAGATTGAGAATGCAAAGTTTCTTAAGAGCATATCTGAGCCCGGAATTCTAGAATTTTAACAGAATTTCCTCTATCTTTATAATTGTCTAACCACATCTAATTTTATAACAATTTTGAGCACCTCATCTTCACAGAAAAACAATCTGAAACATTTTTTTTTTCATTGCACTCATGGCTCATTGACTTACATAATATTTAATTGAGTTATGCAATTACAATGGCAAGGGCAACTGGCATAAATATATTTACTGACTCGTGATAAGCTTAGCACCAGTGACAGGAACAGATAGGCATAGGAACAGGGGTGCGGAGCCTGTGGGCTATAAGATAAGATTGCCTTGCCTGGACACTGCTCAATATATTTACAAATAGAGTTCTGACAAAATTATTCTGATGAGTTGCTTATATGAAGGTTGGTTAGGCATCTTCTGTAGTTATCAACGTCATCATGTTTCAACAATGAAAATTTCTCAGACTCTTGAACAAAACAAATGTTCTATACATGTTGGATGATATGGATTATTCCACACTTAAGCTTATACTATCCCTGAGGGGTCTACTTGTGGATTTGGCAATATTGAAACCTAGTATCAACAGCCTTTGAACTCCATCTTTCAGAATAAAGAATAGGGGTAAAGTTTGGTTAGCAGTAAAGCACAACACATATGAAGAAAACATTCATCTTTTTTGGCCAGAGAAAATCAACACACCTTCTGCTTCTACTGCATCTAATTATCAATAGTCAACTTCCATTGATGGTTTTGCATAATCATTTAGAAAGGAATACTGATATCATTTAGGTTAGGGGAACTTGATAGGTTTGCGATTTCTCTAAAAGTTACCCAGTATTTCCACTTTTTACTGCCAACATATCCCTTCACAAGAGTCAGCAGTATTCTAAGTAATGTGCCTGGACAAAATGCTAACAAGTAATTAACAATGCATTCATTAGTAAAGCAGTTAATACATCTAATGATCTTTAATCACATAATGAAATGCTTGCTATGAATGTTTTATTTCTCAACCTTTTCCACACATTATTTATTGTTAATTAGTTACTGAGGAGTAGTGAGCATTATCCTTTTGATAAAAAGGAATTCTTCAAAAGAACTAAAGAATTGCAGATTGGCAGTCCTTTGATTTAATACATATATTATTTAATTCTATATGCTGGATCATTGGCTATGTGGTTTTTTTTTCAACATGGATTATTTTTTCTAAGATATAAATGCCATGTGTTTACAGATGGTCCAGTTCTTGTTCTTACCCATTTTCCATTTAAAACAGAAATGCTCTTAGGCACCTTAGTCTAGGGATATAATTCTGCTAACCATTCAATAAGTTCAGTTCTGTGACTAGGCTTCCTTGAAAGAAAGCAGAAGTTCTGCTTAGCTGGCATATTTTAAAATCTGTTGGTGGGGACACCTGAGTATCTCAGTGGTTGAGCATCTGCCTTTGGCTCAGGTCATGATCCTGAGGTCCTGGGATTGAGTCCTGCATCAGGCTCCCCAGAGGAACCTGCTTCCCCCTCTGCCTAGGTCTCTGCCTCTCTCTTTTTTTTTTATTTATTTTTTATTGGTGTTCAATTTACTAACATACAGAATAACCCCCAGTGCCGTCACCCATTCACTCCCACCCCCCGCCCTCCTCCCCTTCTACCACCCCTAGTTCGTTTCCCAGAGTTAGCAGTCTTTACGTTCTGTCTCCCTTTCTGATATTTCCCACACATTTCTTCTCCCTTCCCTTATATTCCCTTTCACTATTATTTATATTCCCCAAATGAATGAGAACATATAATGTTTGTCCTTCTCCGACTGACTTACTTCACTCAGTATAATACCCTCCAGTTCCATCCACGTTGAAGCAAATGGTGGGTATTTGTCATTTCTAATAGCTGAGTAATATTCCATTGTATACATAAACCACATCTTCTTTATCCATTCATCTTTCGTTGGACACCGAGGCTCCTTCCACAGTTTGGCTATCGTGGCCATTGCTGCTATAAACATCGGGGTGCAGGTGTCCCGGCGTTTCATTGCATTTGTATCTTTGGGGTAAATCCCCAACAGTGCAATTGCTGGGTCGTAGGGCAGGTCTATTTTTAACTCTTTGAGGAACCTCCACACAGTTTTCCAGAGTGGCTGCACCAGTTCACATTCCCACCAACAGTGTAAGAGGGTTCCCTTTTCTCCGCATCCTCTCCAACATTTGTTGTTTCCTGCCTTGTTAATTTGCCCCATTCTCACTGGTGTGAGGTGGTATCTCATTGTGGTTTTGATTTGTATTTCCCTGATGGCAAGTGATGCAGAGCATTTTCTCATATGCATGTTGGCCATGTCTATGTCTTCCTCTGTGAGATTTCTGTTCATGTCTTTTGCCCATTTCATGATTGGATTGTTTGTTTCTTTGGTGTTGAGTTTAATAAGTTCTGCCTCTCTCTTTGTCTCTCATGAATATATAAATAAAATATATTTTTAAAAAGTGTTGGTGGGGAAATATATATATGTGTGTGTGTGCTTTTTAAAATAACTTTTAAAATAACTTCACTCCTTTACTAGTGATCTTGATTAATGGCTCTACCCTCCATAGAATCAGAAAAGCCAGAACTCATAGAGAAATTCTAGATGTCTCCATTTTCCCTGTACCATATTTAATAGGAAGTCAAATCCATAGAATTTCACCCCAGAATTTTCTCTTAAATCTCTATTTACTTCTGTTCTTGAGTCATTGTTTCTCATGAGGATGTGTCAACAGACATTGTTCCCTTAAAGGAAACAATATTTAGCAGTCCCTCCTTTCTCCTTAGCAACTTGTATGTCCATATTTGATAGTTTTTTCTGATTAAGAAAGAAGAATTTGACCAGGTTGTGAATGGGGATTGTGTTGAGAGTGGGGAGACACTTAGGTCATCGTGTCTCTTTGCTTGCTCAGTCAGTAGAACATGTGACTCCTGATCTTTGTTTGAGCCCCATGTTGAGTATAAAGATTACTTAAAAATAAAATCTTAAAAAAAGCACAGAAGGTCATGTCTGAGCTTGATTCTTTGGGGGAAGCTGGTCTATCTGGCCAACACAGTGCAAGAAAGAGACAGAAAATCAACTTTCTATGAAGGTTGAATTTTTCAGAAGTCATAAATAAAGCAAGTTCCAGAATCAGAGAATCCTACACTTATATATCTAAAAAGAGAACTTACTCATCATTTGGTCTAACCCCGAAAGCAATTATACCTTTTAATGGGCTGAGCTGCATCCCCTTGCAATTCTTTTGTTGGAGGTGCCTAGGTGGCTCAGTCAATTAAGCATCTGCCTTCTGCTTGGGTCATGATCTCAGGGTCCTGGAACCTAGCCCCCCACATCTGATTCCCTGTTCAGCGGGGAATCTGCTTCTCTCTCTTCCCTCCCCCTTCCCGCTGCTCTTATGCACAAAATCTCTCTCTCCCTCAAATAAATATATAAAATCTTTAAAAAATATATTTTGTTGAAGCCCTAAACCACAGGACCTCAGAATATGACTGTGTTTGGAGATAAGACCTTTAAACAGGGGATCAAGTTAAAACAAAGCTTTTAGGTTGGCCCCTAATCCAACTGCCTAGTGTCATTACAAGGAAAGCAAATCGGGACATGCAAAGAGATACCAGGGATGTGTACACACAGAATAAAGACCATGTGAGTCACAGGGAAAGGCAGGCATCTGCAAGCCAAGGACAAAGGTCTTGGAAGAGACCATGACTGCCAATACTTTGGACCCAAAGTTCCATCCTCCAGAACTATGAAAAAATAATGGTCTATTGTTTAAGCTCCCTAGTCTGCGGTATGTCATTATGGTAGTTGGAGCAAACTAACACACACTTTTACTGACTCTAGAGAATGAAGGCTATTCTTTCCTATAGCTCATCACACTCTACTTTTCCAGGCAAAACAATATGGGAAAGAATAATTTTCATACTGGAAAGCATTTAGGGCTGTGTAAATCTCACAGGAAAGCATGATAACAAGAGATTTGCAGCAATTAAACTTTAAAAAGCCTCTCAAGATCTCCCAAATATAATGTGCACATTTCAACAAAGCCAAGTGCTAACAAACATATTCCCTGAAGCAACACCACTAGAAGAACACCTCCTCTACTCCCTCATGATTCTAATTGTTTACTTGATAACCTCTTATCTCAACCAAATTCCCAATGCAGAATCTGATAGCAGTTGGGTTGAAGCTATAATGTACCATATTGAAGGTATGAATCTAAATGTGGAAAAGAAAAATCCAATGGTTCAAAAATGACTTGTTTCATCAGCACATTGAAGACTCAGTAAGACAATCTTCAGACACAAAACATATTTTACCCCAAGCCATTCTTTTAATAATCTGATCTAAAGTCTGAATTATTGCTATACCAAGTAACTGGTAAGGAATTGATTCTACTCTGACCTTCAATTATCAATGTCATTGTCCAAGGCCACTTCCCTTCCTGGTGACCAGAGGCTCAGCGACAGAAATATGTCTTCCTGGGATGCCCAATTCTGATCCTTGGCTTGGATAGTATATGATTCAAGGTTCCCACTGGGGTCTCAGTGGGCTGATGAACCTTTACCAGAATGTACTGAGCATACATCTATACATCTATACGATTTATTGCAGACTAAAGAATCAAAGCTAAACTCTTCATCTGTGGCCCTTTCTGATTTTTTCTTTTTTTTTTTTTTTAAAGATTTTATTTATTTATGATAGTCACACAGAGAGAGAGAGAGGCAGAGACACAGGCAGAGGGAGAAGCAGGCTCCATGCAGGGAGCCCGATGTGGGATTCGATCCCGGGTCTCCAGGATCGCGCCCTGGGCCAAAGGCAGGCGCCAAACCGCTGCGCCACCCAGGGATCCCTGATTTTTTTCTTTTTCAACTTTGGCATTATTTTTTTAGTCCAATAATATTCAGAGGTTTTTAGATACAAGGCCTTTGGACTTCTTATGGCTATAGAGTTGTTAGTTTAGAAGGTGCAGTGTTTCATATATGCATGTATTTATGTGTATAATATATATTTATATATAAATTTATGTGCAAATGTGCCACAGTCATTGCCCTTACTATCACTTGCCCTCTTCCTAAAAGACTCTGAAGTCATTTGAGTTTTTGTGGTCCTTGAGAGATACTTTGAAATCCCCTATCTGTAACTTATTTGGAGAACCCAAAAGTAAGTTTGTCTGTAAATACAAAACTTCCAGCAAGTAAGGTTGTTCTAAAATGATGTCTAAAACCTAATGGCACTGCTTAGGGCAAGCTTCTTGGGTGCAGTGACCACCCAGTCACTGAACTCTAAGTGGGGAAGTCTAAAATTTGACTCATATTCTCTCAGCAGCAAGCTGCCTCCAGTATAATTTCCCCCAAAACTCCTTTCTAAAAAGCAATAGGTATTCTGAAAAGAGTAACAAAATAATCTATGATATCGAGGACCTTATCTCTGAGAGTAAGAACTACACATCACCTTTCCCTAATTATAGGACAAGAAAATACTGATTGAAACTTGAAGAGACCAGAATAAGAATTCCAGACTAGGACTGACAGTGATCAAGAAGATAGGATTCACAGTGTTTGAATGCAGAAGAAGAACAGGGATACACCAATAAATTCCACCCTAGAGTCAAAGCTGATCCTTGTATGGAAGGTGATTCTTGACTTCCATGATAAAACAGCCCTATCACCTGAATCTTTATGTGCTATCTTAGGCTTAGGCACTTTTATTCTTTTAAGAAGGAATATATGTTGCTGAATAAATAAATTATATGTAAATTTAATGTAATTTTTATGTCTGAGACTTCCCATGTAAACCGATCACTTTACTGGGAAATAATACTTGATAAAATTAGGTGTCTTTATCTAGAAAACATACCCAATGTGTTTTCATCTAGAAAACAGACAAAATCATCTTGACCTGTGAAAGTGTAAGTGAAATAATGCAAGGAAACTACTTCACATTATACAGATTTAGAAGGTGTAATTATTACTACATTGGCTTATGAAAAGTACACTGAGTAATATGCCAAAGATTAATTAATAAGAGAACATAGTACTAATCTTAAGGAAGCATTGAGTGGGATTATCATCTATCACACATTACTGTTTCTATCATCTAGATTACTATCCAATTCTTGCCTCCATTCTAGAATGTCTTTGAATTTCTAATTCTTCTCCTTGCTGTGTGTGGAGCAATTCATCTCTGTCCAAATACTGACCTCATTCCCTCCTTATCTCACTGTATTCAGTGAAACTAATGCCCTCCAAGTAGCAGCTGTCATTCTCCTCAAAAACCTGTTCCAATACCATCCTTCGCTTGAGTCCCCTTTGTTGGATACAACCTCTCATTTCAAAATACTTAAGATATTTTTCCAAATTCTTACAATGCACTAACAGGAATCAGGTAAATAAACTGTTGTCTATCTAAATATTTTTAAGTACAGACATCCTGCATTAGGAGAGTGGGCACAATGAGTGGGAGCAAGATTCAGAGGCCACTCCATACCCAGGCAAATTACTCACACTCAGCATGCCTTCCCACAGACTTCATCTCACAACATGTATGTGTATCAAGATATCAGGCTGTACATCTTAAACATATATAATTTTAATTTGTCACTTGTACTTCGAAAAAGCTAAACCAAAAAACGCCGGCTTAGAAATCATGGCCTTGCTGGTAATTGGAATGCTGTGGGGATTCCTATGGTCTAGAAAAAGAAACAGAGTTCATATAAACATATGAAAGTGAGCACAAGACAGGACCCATCCTGAGAACCACCAGCACAGAGCAAACATGAGTTAAAAAGCCAGCACTGCTCCATCATCCAGCATTCCAGACAATGCCTCAGTGCATCAAAGCTTCCCAAGTCATTTACCATCTGAAGCCGGAACTCACTCCTCACTGCCACTAATGCCAGTCCTCAGCAGCCAAGAACCCCTGTTCTGCTCTTCAGCTTTCCAAGTCCTCACAACCCAGCATTCAAGTATGCTTTTGAACCATACAAACCAACAGCCTCAAAATGGCAATGCCACATTCTCCTTTTTTTTTTTTTTTTTTTTTACCAATAGAGTAGAGAAAGCACTGTCCCTGGGTGGGGGAGGGGGGGTGGAGGTGGGGAGTGGTCCTTCAGCCTCAGGACTGACTCCCAAAGGCTGCCATAAATTCATCCCTGCAACCCCTCACATAGTCACAGAGCCCTAGAGCAAGGATGTTACCATGGCAACCAAGAGACAGCCAAGAGCCGAATGGAGCTTATCACCCCACAAGTGGTGCTTCAAGTCTCCATTCACATCACTGCTGCCATCGGACAAGCTGCGTCATTAAGAGGTCCCAGATCGTAATTAATTACGAAGTGTGCTTCCTCTACTCCAGGTTTGGTCATGCCAGAATCACCCTGAGGATGAGTGAAAAGCAAGTTTCAGCTGCAAAGTCTAAAAATTCAGCTAGGGCTGCAAGGGAGGATGCTAGGGAGAGAGACCAAGGGAGGGCTAATCCTGGAGGTCACCTCACTCAATGCCCTCATTGCAGCCCTCTGTGTGAGCATGGAGATGAAAAATCATGCAGTGTAACGTCTGATTGCTCTTTCCAAATTTCCAGAACGAAGCAATATGAATCAGCAATGTCCCCTGGAGTGAAGGAGAAAACCTCCCAAGACAGTGTCAGAATACTGGCCAAGGTCTCAAGAAATCTGTTTATTCCCTGGTTCAGCCAAGGCAGGATTGGAGAAAACTAGGATAGCTAGGTCCTTTGGGGCAAGATATTTTAATAAGGAACCCATTTTGTATGATTTAATAAAATCTATGTTTTGTCGCATGCTTTTTTTTTCTTTCTATTTTTTCCCTCGCTGTTCTCATTTAAAAAAAAAAAAAAGTCTCCTTATCTCTAAAGGACAAATGGAAAGATTTCTCCTTCTATGGCTCAGCCAGGAGAACTTGAACACTCACAGTGTTATAAGACCCTGGTGTGGTGGCATCAGAAATGGAAGGCTTGGTGGAGCAGGGGTTGTGGGAGGGATGGCTACTGCCCCTCATCCCTCCAGGCAGGAGAAATAACACCCCTGGCATCCTAGAGAGTGGCAAATTGGTGTAACCTCACATAAATCTAAGTGGTAGGGACAACGGAACAGATACAATGGTAGTGAGACATGAGTCAGCAAAGGTAGACAGAATCTGGCCATGAACAGTTTTACGTAGCTAAATTAAGAGTTTAGATTTTGTTGCAAAAGCTATGGGTAGACAGTGATAAGATTAGTCTTAGCTAGACTACATCATCAAGGCAAGGAAGGCAATTGCAGTTGAAAGTGAAATTCATAAAGTCCTGAGGGAAGGAAAAAAACCTGGTGTATTTGAAGAATTTGGACAAACAAGCTGTTGAGTACAATTGCTTCCACAGTGTTGTCTGCAAGGGCAAAATTTTCCTTTAAGTGAGAACAGGGTTGTTTCTTAACTTGAAAGATCCAGTTTCAAGTGCACCCCAAGGAGAGGCATGAACTAGAGTCACAAGACCCAGTTGGTTGGGTAGAGGAGTCACAAATGAGAGAGAAATCTGCTCATTTCCTTCCTCCTTGCCCCAAAGCAAAGCAACAGAATCTGGTCCAAAGTCCTAGGCTACAGATGGTGGAATAGCACAGCATATGTTCTGTAAGTACTTCCAAGAACTACCTATATCTTGGCACTTAAATACTTCACAACAGAGAAAATGTGCTGGTAATTTATATATTCAATATGTGTTCATGTGTGTACATGCCCAACACACACACACACACACACACACACACACCACAGACTGCCAATGCTCAGCAAATTCTGACCCAGTGAAACTTAGCTCATGAGCCCTTCTCTTTTTTTATACTTCCTCTATTCTTGGTATCTTCACACTCTATTGTTTGTCCAGTTTTCAGCTCTGTTTTGGGGAAGGTTTCTAATCAGTTTGTTACCCCTCCAGATGACTCCACGCTTCCTAGGGAGATCAATTGCTAACCCTTGTTATGTGGAAAAGAAAAAGCTGTTTCTTCTTATTAAGAGAATTTAATACATAAGTAAGCATGGAAAAGACGGCCACTTATTGACCTCATAGTACACTGTCACTACCTAGTTTCTGTATACTTAAAGCCATGGATACGCACATAGGTACCCTGGTATGTGCACACCCTGTAATTACCAAGATCTGTTAAATAAACACACTTAAATATCTTTTTACAATCCCCCTATTTTTCAGTCTTTAGTCTCCAGAAGCTCCAGCAAGTGGGACAATGGCCACCATTTTACCACACCAAAGCAAATAAAGAAAGTGACACTGAAAAATGTCACTGAAAGTGGAACTGCCTACCTTCCAAATGTTGACTTCTGATTCTGATTACAACTCTCAGACCCAATGTTACTCAATGGACTTAGAAAATCCTTCATTCTGCACTTATTTTCAGGAGTAGTTCTCTAGGGGGATCCCTGGGTGGTTCAGCGGTTTGGCGCCTGCCTTTAGCCCACGGCATGATCCTGGAGTCCTGGGATTGAGTCCCACGTTGGGCTCCCTGCATGGAGCCTGCTTCTCCCCCTGCCTGTGTCTCTGCCTCTCTCTCTCTCTCTCTCTCTCTCTCTCTCTCTCTGTGTGTGTGTCTCTCATGAATAAATAAATAAAATCTTTTTTTTTTAAAGGAGATCTCTATTATGCATGTGACTCTGAGCATGCCATCTCTTCTCGCTGTGATCTCTTCCATAGAACATCTCGAAGATCCCCATCTGCTCCATGATACTGATTGTGGTTGAGTAGACTAGAGAGCAACTTTACAAACCTCTGGCTGTGTCAGTCCCTCACGAGAAAATTCTTGCCAGCACAACTGTGTACATGACAACTCCAACTTCTCTTCACACATTGACATACATACCCACTCAACACATAGAGACACAGACCCACACAATTCACATTTCCCCTACGACATCCAGAGTTGTGCCCATTCCCACACAGATGCATCTGCACACAGAAGCGCACACCCTGTATGCAAACACAGTCCCCGCATATATTTATGCATGTGTTTTATAAACAGCTAAACCTTGCTAATTCACAAGCCTCTTTGGCTGGCAGATTACTGGAGTGTGCAGATTAGAACTAAAACAAATGATTACAAAGTCAAGGATAGCCCATTGCCAAACACATTCTGTTCTTTTGCTTAGCGTTGTAGTTTTGCCTTAATTTATGGTAATCCTACCCACGCTGCAAGTTAACGTACTGCCGGTTCATAAATGGAGCGCAATCTACTACTCCACTTTGGCTGAGAAGGAAGAGAAGATCGCCAGGTTTTTTAACGATGCTTTAAAAACAAAAATTATAGTTTCCCACATATTAATGTGAGGATAGTTGAGATTACTCACTGTAAATATATATGGTATATGTGGACAAATACAAAAACTCATAATGAAGTTCCAGTTCTGTGAGAATCCTTAGAACAGATGTTGACTTTAATTTCTGTCACAACACATGATAATCTAGTTAAATAAAAAAGAATTTACAGGTCTCAGTACCTTCGTGACCAAAGACTTTATTTGCTGTGCCTAACTGTTCCTTCTTTCATCTCACCTGTCCCCTTCATTCCACGTTGGACTTCAGAGCCCACCTCCAGCCCTTCTGTCATTCTACCTGTTTTTTATTCTGTGGTAAGAAATCAAACACTTTCAATATCTCAGAATTCAGAACAAACTCTTTAAACTGGAGCTTTACCAGGACTTCATGCCAGCCACTTTTTTTTTCCAATTTCTAGTCAGCCTTGTTTACACATAAATCCAGGATTATACCATAAATATTCTCCTTTCTTTAATTCCTTGATTCTTCTCCATTGAATTCAAATCTATATCAATTTTTTCTTAGTCTAAACTTGTCCCTTGACTAGAAACAGGTCATAATTTCTCTTTCCTATGCGTAGAATTTCTGACAAATAGAATGTGTTTCTACTGGAAGAATTTTTCATCATTTCTGAATCTGAAGATAACTTACAGGATAATATCTTTAACCTTTGTATTGAGTATAATAGATATACAGAATAGTGCTTACATCATAAGTGTTAAGCCAGCTGAATTTTCAGAATTTTACACCTTTGTAACCAGCTATGCAGCTAAAGAAAAGGAATATTAGTACAATAGAAATCTCCCTCATGGCCCTTCAACCATCACTACCCTCCACCCAAGGAGGTAGTAGATAATTATCCTGTGTTCTATTAGCAACAATTAATTTGCCTGCTCTGGAGTTTTATATAAATGAAATCACATGATATTAATTCTTTTATGTCTTTCTTCTTTCAGTCAACATTACATTTGAGAGTCACCCATATGGTTGCATGGAGTTGTATTTCATTCAGTGTCATTACTGGATAGCATCCCATTTTGTAAATGAGCCACAATTTATATATTCCTCTGTTGGTGAAAATTTGGGTAATTACTTATTTATAGCATTATGAATAGTTCTGCTGCAAACATTTTTGTCCATGTATTTTGGTGAGTATACAAGTGAATTTCTGTATGAAAATTTCAGAAGTGGATTTGTTGAGTTCTAGAGTATACATATGTTCAACTGTGGTACACCATCACATAGTATCTTAAAGCGGTTGTAGAAATGTACACCATCACCATTATTGTATGCTGAGTATTCCAGTGGCCCTGCATACTCGTCAACATGCAGTTTTTATGGCATTATTATTATTTGTTGTTGTTATTTTAGCAATTTTCATAAGAATATAGTGGTATCACATTTTGATTAAATGACCCAACTGATCACATGACCCAACTGATCACTTTTTCATACATTTATTTATCATTTGGATATTGTGAAGTGCCAAATAATTAATAGAGTTTAGCACCTTTTCATTTTTTCACTGGTCATTTGGACATCCTTCTTTGAGGAGTTATGTTCACATTTTGCCTATTTTTCTACTGCATTGTTTTTCTTTTTTCTTATTGATTTTTAGGAGTACTCTATATATGCTAGATAAGAGTCCTTGTTGGATAGGAGTGTAGTCAATAAGTTCTCCCCATTGAGGGTTGCTTTTTCTCTCTCTTAATGACTTCTTTTGTTGTTATGTCAAGTGTAATATAACTCCATGATCATATTTTTCTTTTATAATTAATGCTCTTTCTGCCCTATTTATCTGGTCCTCAGAACACATCAGTGAAGCAGGCAGAGGAGAGATCATGCCTATGTTACAGAAGAATGCAGACCCAGAGAGGGGACCAAGTAAAACAGTCCCCAAGCCCAGGTCTTCTGACTAGAGCACAGTTTGGCAACTGAAAATCCTGGACACCAAATCACATCCAAGTCTCTTGATATTCTAAGTATGGGTCACACCATCCAAACTGTACCTCTCCATGGCTTACAGGGAAGCTTCTTGGGAAGTATAATGCCAAGAAAAAGGTGACAGTTTTTTGTGGGTTTTTTTTTTTTTTTTTAAGGATTTTATTTGGGATGCCTGAGTGGCTCAGTGGTTGAGCATCTGCCTTTGGCTCAGGGTGTGATCCTGGGTTCCAGGATTGAATTCCACATTGGGCTCCCTGCAGGGAGCCTGCTTCTCCCTCTGCCTGTCTCTCTGCCTCTCTCTGTGTATCTCTCATGAATAAATAAATAAAATATTTTTAAATAAATATTTTATTTATATATGAGAGAGAGAGAGAGAATGGCAGAGACACAGACAGAGGGAGAAGCAAGCTCCCTGATGTTGGACTTGATCCCAGGACTCCAGGATCACTCCCTGATCCAGAGGCAGACACTTAACCGCTGAGCCATCCAGGCATCCCAAAAAAAGGTGATAGTTAAAGGCAGTTACAAACAATGATTCACACTAAAATATGATAATGCTTTTATTTCCTAAACCCAAGGCCTCTTCTCCTCTAAGGGTAAAAGCAGTTTTTAGGAAAAGTCCAAAATCTGCTTCTCTCAGAGGAATTGGGTGACTCAGTTGATTAGGCATCTGCCTTTGATACTTGATACGGGTCATGATCCCAGGGTCCTCAGATCAGCCCCCACTTCAGGCTCTTTGCTCAGTGGGGAGCCTGCTTCTTCTTCTCCCTCTGCTGCTACCCCTGCTTGTGTTCTCTCTCTCTCTCTCTCTCTCTCTCTCTCTCTCTCTCTCCCTCTTAAATAAATAAATAAAATATTTTTTAAAAAGTCTACTACTCTCTTACCAAGAAATGAGGCAGAGACGAGAGAGATCCCTTCTGGTTTGGGTTCCCATTTCAGGTATTCCTTTATAAGAAAATAATGAGATGATAAGAATGAGAGGAAAATAATGAGAGATACAGAGAAAAACAATAAGAGGGAAATGGAGTGAGAATGAATAGGACAAAAAGAGAGAGAGATGAAGAGTTGAGATGTATAGCGGGTCAGAAAAAGTAAAGGGAGAGAGTTAAAATGAAGAGTAAAAATAGACGGATGGGTAGAGGAAGGAAAGAGAGGGAGAGAAAGAAAAAAGGGAATTAATTGTTAATTAATTGTTATCACACCGTGATCTTGGATCAGTTTTCACCTCTTTAAAGTTGAGATAATAATAACATATAAATATATATATATATATAACATATAAACATATAAACAAACATATAAATAATATATATATTATTAATAATATATTATATATAATATATATTATTATATTATATATAAGTATATATATATAATGTGGTGGCATTTGAATAGAGTCAGATAATCAGTTATCTGAATTAGATAAAATTGGGATCCCTGGGTGGCGCAGCGGTTTAGCGCCTGCCTTTGGCCCAGGGCGTGATCCTGGAGACCCGGGATCGAATCCCACATCGGGCTCCCGGTGCATGGAGCCTGCTTCTCCCTCTGCCTATGTCTCTGCCTCTCTCTCTCTCTCTCTCTCTCTCTGACTATCATAAATAAATAAAAATTAAAAAAATTTTGAATTAGATAAAATTGATAATTGGATCAGTTTTCACCTCTTTAAATTTGAGATAATAAGGGGATCCCTGGGTGGCTCAGCAATTTACACCTGCCTTCAGCCCAGAGCATGATCCTGGCGTCCCGGGATCGAGTCCCACAACAGGCCCCCTGAATGGAGCCTGCTTCTCCCTCTGTCTGTGTCGCTGCCTCTCTCTCTTTTTGTGTCTCTCATGAATAAATAAATAAAATCTAAAAAATAAAGTTGGATGATAGAAATAATAATATATTTTATATATAATGTGGTAGCATTAGAATAAAGTGAGATAATTCAGGTAAACACATTTTCTTATCCACTCCTCCTCCATAGTAGGTAAAATAAAAAATCGGTAAAATCTAACTATTAAAAGGCTTTAGTTGTGGCCAAGTCATGAAGTTGACCATGGATAGCGTGTTTACATCCACAGCCTGCCAAATTCAATCCTTAGCTTGGCCATTAACAACAGCAACAACAAACTGATCCATGATTCACTGCAGATATGAGTCTACTACATCCCTGCACTCCCCACGGTCTCTCCAGACAGAGCTTCAGGAATATGAACAACTTAAGATTGAGAACTACAGTTCAACCACCAGCTGAGTTTCATCAACATTCTTATTAATGATCAGACTACACATTAAACAATGACTCTTCTTGATGACACACAAGAATATGTCATAAACACCAAGTATAAAAAAAACAATATTCCTACAACAACTATATATATATATATATATATATATATATATATATATATATATATATAATTTATGATAGTCACAGAGAGAGAGAGAGAGGCAGAGACACAGGCAGAGGGAGAAGCAGGCTCCATGCACCGGGAGCCCGATGTGGGATTGGGTCCCGGGTCTCCAGGATCGCGCCCTGGGCCAAAGGCAAGTGCCAAACCGCTGCGCCACCCAGGGATCCCAAAATATATTTTAAAAAGGACAAAAATGTAGCAATTTCCTCCTTTAGGCTCATTGAAGGAAGTTTCAACTAAGTGAGGCTTGACACACACAGAGTTACACAAACAAAGTGACAGTATTATACTAGGAGAGATGTTTTCTATTACAAGAAATTTAAAACAATTCCAAAACATAGGAAACTTCCTGGGAAGTGAATTTAGGGAACTCCCTATTCTTGATCACAAAATCTACTTTTCTAAGATGGCCACCTTCTCTAATCCTATTTGGTTTTACTATCCTAGAATGTCTATACTTGCTTTTTTTTTTACAGTTAGTATCCATTTCCATAATTGTTTCATTTTTCCAATTGCTAAAAAATATTTACTATTTATAAAATAATCCTAGGCACTCTTCTGGAATTGGGAATATAAAGATGGAGTGGATTAGGAAATGATGGTCTCTTTCATAGAGCTCAGAGCCTAGGCAGATACCCATTGCTCCAGTGGTAAAGAGGTAGGAAACTTATTCAAAGACATAACAAAGTCCCTCATTGATATTCTGCAGCTCTACAAATGATAGGGAATATGAAGGTTTTGAAAATTATTATAGAACCTCAGAAATCATTTGACCTCTACAACCATGGTCCTAAAGCCCGGGGCAATAAAAGTTCTGTGAGATTAGTCGTCCACGCTCAGGGTAAGGGTAATGCCAGGTTATTCTGAAGTATAAAACAACAAAGAACTTTCTTTGCATTTACTTTTTTTATGTTTATAAAAACTTCTCTTTCTCTGCTATTTCCATTCATTCTCAGATGATGGAGAGAGGGCTTTCTTTTTAAAATAGCACCTCTTTAAAAGTTCAGTGGAAAGCCTAAAACCTGGAAGTGATTTGGGGTTAGTCTGTTGCAATACCTCAAAAAGTGCAATTTAAAGGGGCTGGATATATTTTTAATATATGCAGACACTAGAAAAAAACATCAAGACCTCAAGTTAAGCAGAGGAGTTTTTGAGATGAGAAAGGAAAAGCTATACTCATTGTACTCATGGGATACATTTAGAGTAAAATAAAGTGACTTCAGAAAGTGCTTCTGTGGTCTGTCTATGTCCCTCCAAATTCATAGGTTGAAATTCTAATTCTCAAGGACATGGTATTAAAAGGTGGGCCATGGGGTGCCTGGATGGCTCAGTCAGTTGAGCGTCCAACTTATTTGGCTCAGGTCATGATCTGATGGGTTGTGAAATTGACCCTTGCATCTGGCTCTGCGCTCAGCAGGGAATCTGGTTGAAGATTCCCTCTCTCTGCCCCTACCACCCACCTCAAAAAAATAAATCATAAATAAATAAATAAATAAATAAATAAATAAATAAATAAATAATAAATAAATAATAAATAGTGGGGCCCTTGAGGGATGATCAGGTCATTAGTGCCCTTATAAGAGAGATCCTGCAAAGCTCCCCAGCCCCTTCCACCGTGGGAGGACACAGTGAGAAATTATCATCTATGAACCAGAAAGTAGTTCCTCACCAGACATTGATCTTGGACTTGATTGACCTATCAGCATCTTGGTCTTTGACTTCTCAGCCACTTGAACCATGAGAAATAAATTTCCGTTGCTTATAAGCCACCTAGTCTGGGTATTACAGCAGCCCCAAAAGAAGTAAAACAAGTGCTAGATACAGTGATCTCACAATTTGACTTAAAGGTGTGATTTGAAGCCTGAACCTCGATCTAGGAAGGAGAAAGCCAAATGGACTCATCCTAGGAGTTGTGTTCTGTTTGGTGTCTAGGGAGATAGTCTCTTTGTGATTGAATTGTAATGCATATTTATATGGATTGTATAGGTCTGTGGGGAACCCATGATGAAGGTATATTGTTCAGGGTAAAACCAGAGGGATGGCCTGAACTCACTATCAGGTTCTTGTTAATCTCCTATAGCCCCATCCAACAGAGTACACCCTACAGTATTCTCTTTCAGCTGGCTTCCTGCTCACCTACTTGTAGAACGTGCCAGAGCAGAATGCTGGCTCCATTCAGCTCTCCCTAGATATTCTAGCAACTGACTCTGATTTGCAAAGGCCTGTGGGTTGAGATTGAAGTTACCTTGTAAAGGTCTCGATGATGAATGGAAAGGACTGGAGTGGAAATTTGGGGGACTAAAGCGCAGCATTTCCTGTGTATTTACTTTGTGCTATTTTGAATGTACGGTGCTTTCATTCCTAAAACTCTAGGGGGCCCATACACACTCACAACTGTGTAGACACACAGTGTACAACTGTTTACTCCAGACTCCTTGTATAAGATTGTATAAGATCATGTGGTGATCAAGTCACTGTATATAATCTAACTCCTTGTCACATACTTATTGTTCATTTATTTTGGCTTAACAATGCTTTATGCTTTTTAAGCAAACATCATTCTTCTCTGCAGAGTTATGGCCTCTTCTTCTGGTTCTACAATGATGTGCACACCTCTGCAACATTGTCTACAACATCTAATTGAAATATAGGAATGGGAAGGTCATGCATTAACAATAGGGATTAAATGATCCAGAAACATTCATTTTTAAAAGAAGTCCTAAATTGGCAGGGAAAATCAAACAGATAATCCTGGAAGTGTGTGAGTGTTGACTAAGCTTAGAGGCCCAGAGAATGCTTTTCCAGCACTGCAAGGTTGGAGTCAATCGACCACTGCCTTTTGACCCTTGAGACTATATCCTTTAAGCAATTATAAAGTATAATAACTTTCTTTTTAAGACAATCACAACCACCCCTTCTGTTAAGTCTTTCTTTTATAGAGCTTCTTCTTTCCAGAGAAAAGTTTCCCAATTAATTCATATTTCTCCTTTTCTATCAAAGTGGGAACACTACCATCTTGTTTATTAACTTTCACCAGGAGGGGGAATGAAATATTCTTGGGAATTTAGGCTGGGGAGTGGTAACAGTTGCAATGTAGCAAAAGCTTTACAAAATACAATTAGTGTCAGAGGCAGATCCAAGATTATTATCCCAAGACCTTCCTTGCAACATTTTAAACAGTGTCAAAAGATTATGCCTTGGGGTGCCTGGGTGACTCAGGCGGTTGAGTGTCTGACTCTTGGTTTCAGCTTAGGTCATGAGCTTGGGGTTGTGAGATTGAGCCCTGTGTTGGGTTCCCTGCTCAGCAGGAAGTCGGCTTCAGATTCTGTCTCTCTTTCTCCCTCTATCCCTCTCCCTTCAAATAAATAAATCTTTTTTTTTTTTAAAGATCATAATTATCTGAGCCTCTACTGGCCTTCTTTTCACACACCCAGTATCACAGAAGTCACATGGGGTTCATTTCACTCCTGAAAGTAATTAAAGGTACCCAGACCAATACTGAGAACTTGGCATCATTCCATCCCTAATTTTAGGCCCCATGCTAGTGACAGTGTCTGGGCCTGTCATTTTTTCCATTTTGAACTCCAGTTAGATAATTGGATCTTTGTTTAGTAACTTCTACCAGAGTCTTTGTGTGATCCAGTATTAGGGGGCTCCTTTCTCTGGGCCCACTTGCCATTCTATCCTTCTTTTACCATAGAATCCAATTCAGCTTTCTCTAATAAAATCAACATGTGAGCTCCTAAGGGAAGAAATGGTACTTATCGGTCTCTACCCTTGGCCTCAGATTGTGCCTCAGATAGAGTAATCTGTTACATATCCTATTACATAGTAATTTTTAATATACTAGAACCCACTTACCCATGAGATTTTCAATTAGGAGAAGGAATTTCTTTTTTTTAAAAGATTTTATTTATTCATGAGAGATACAGAGAGAGAGGGAAAGACACAGGCAGAGGGAGAAGCAGGCTCCACACAGGGAGCCTAATGTGGGACTCGATCCCAGGACTGTGGGATCAGGACCTGAGCCAAAGGTAGACGCTCAACCACTGAGCCACCCAGGTGTCCCAGGAGAAGGAACTTCTTATGAATTTTTTTAAAAAGATTTTATTTTATTTACTCATGAGAGATACAGAGCCAGAGAGAGAGAGAGAGGCAGAGACACAGGCAGAGGGAGAAGCAGGCTCCATGCAGGGAGCCCGACATGGGACTCGATCCCAGGTCTCCAGAATCATGCCCTGGGCTGCAGGCAGCGCTAAACCGCTGCGCCACCAGGGCTGCCCTCTTATGCAGCATTTTTTAATAATAAATTTATTTTTTATTGGTGTTCAATTTACCAACATACAGAATAACACCCAGTGCTCACCCCATCAAGTGCCCCCCTCAGTGCCTGTCACCCAGTCACGCCCAGCCCCTGCCCTCCTCCCCTTCCACCACCCCTAGTTCATTTCCCAGAGTCAGGAGTCTTTACGTTCTGTCTCCCTTTCTGATATTTCCCACACATTTCTTCTCCCTTCCCTTATATTCCCTTTCACTATTATTTATATTCCCCAAATGAATGAGAACATATAATGTTTGTCCTTCTCCAATTGATTTACTTCACTCAGCATAATACCCTCCAGTTCCATCCACGTTGAAGCAAATGTTGGGTATTTGTCGTTTCTAATGGCTGAGGAATATTCCATTGTATACATACACCACATCTTCTTTATCCATCATCTTTCAATGGACACCGAGGCTCCTTCCACAGTTTGGCTATTGTGGACATTGCTGCTATAAACATCAGAGTTCAGGTGTCCTGGCGTTTCATTGCATCTGTATCTTTGGGGTAAATCCCCAACAGTGCAGCATTTTTATGTAACTCTTTATTCAACTTTATGTCAAAAATGAACACATTCCTATTTCGTCTAGAAAAATGCCTTATGAAAACACTTATTTTGGGACACCTGGGTGGCTCAGCGGTTGAGTGTCTGCCTTTGGCTCAGGGCATGACCCTGGAGTCCTGGGATGGAGTCCTATATCCGGCTTCCTGCATGGAGCCTGCTTCTCACTCTGCCTATGTCTCTGCCTCTCTCGTTCTTTGTGTCTCTCATGAATAAAAAAAATAAAATCTTTAAAAAATATATTTTAAAATATATTTAGAAAACATGTGTGGCCAGAAGTATATGTGAAATCAGATGTATAACTTTATTCATTCATTCAATGTCTGACATTGTGAATATTATTTATCTCATATAATCTACTTCTGGATCTTTTGATATAATTATATACTTATTGAACATGAAATAAATGTTTAAAAGAGAAAGAAACTCCTGAACATTTAAAATATCTCATTATCAAAAAATATATATCTCATTATCAATGGCAAATATGCCAGTTAACTATCAGAATCAAAGTGCAAAAAATAAACACTATCATGAAATCTCACTTTCCATTCTTTTTATGACCAAATCTATTGTGTTGTACTCAGGTATTTCTGAGGTAAATGACTTCTGAGTGGTCATAGTCTACAAGTAAACGCTTTTCTTTTTTCTTTTTTTTAAGATTTTATTTATTTATTCATGAGAGACACGGACACACAGAGAGAGAGAGAGAGAGAGAGAGACAGGCAGAGGGAGAAGCAGGCTCCATGCAGGGAGCCCAATGTGGGACTCAATCCCTGGTCTCCAGGATCACACCCTGGACTGCAGGCAGCACTAAACCGCTGCACCACCAGGGCTGCCCAGTAAAAGCTTTTCTAATCCACAGTTTGCTCGATTGTTACCAAAGGCAATACCACTGTAACATGGTTTTGAGAAAAACTTGAGAAAACATCCTTAAGTTTAAGAAGCCTTGTTGGGCTTGGCTCACTTTCTGGAAGGAGATGTAAACATGCACACACTGCAAGTGCACATGACAGGTCTTGATTCTCAACCAAGAGAGGGTGCAGCAGCAGAACTCACATGTATACCTGGCCTGGAAGTCCCACCAGGTATAGTCTCCCAAGAAAACACTCCTTCTAGTGAAAAGGCCTGAATATTCAATCTCTCAATGACTATCTCATGGCATGCCAGGCTCAGAGACACAGTTTCACAGGACAGTAGGCTCTCATTGACTATGCCAAATTAAAGCCAACTGAGAAGAACTGACAGTGATTCATTGAAAACAACATACTAGGAAAAATCAAATCTGGGGACTCTTTGTCTTTCCTCTAAGTCATATAGACTTCCCTACATTTTTTAAATTATTTTTTATTTTTCATTTTTATACAGTTTTTAATATATTGGAAATGGAATGACAAGTAACTTTATAAATAATCAGTGAGAGAATGATGAGTGCATTGCCTCAGTTTTGAAACCTTGAATGCCCCCAGTCCCTCTAAAGGATACAATCCAAGAACTTGCAACCTATTCTTAGTGTAGGGCTCTCCATTATTCCTACCTACTCTCCTAAATTTAGTATAAAGTGTAATAGTTATCTCCCTAGAATGTCTCTCACCTGCACTCCTTATAATTTTCTGTATTCCGTTTAATATTCAAAGTCCATCTCAACTCATACCTCTCCATGATCACTACATTGATCATACCAGTTCACTCTACTCCCCTCCCTGAACTGACTAAGCCACACTTGAACTACTAAGGTGGCCATTGTCTAGCACTGGGTTTTGTAGGTATGCTGTCCCCACAAAGAAAACACTGTGTTGCAAGGGTGGAAGCTTAAATTAGTTTTCTAGGGATGCCGTAACAAATCATCACAAATCCAGTAGCTTAAAACAACAGAAGTATATGCTCTCATGGTTCTGGAGGCTAGAAGTCCAATATCAAGGTGTCAGCAGAGTCATAGTCTGAAGGTTCAAAGGAAGGATCTATTCCATGACTTTGTCTTAGCCTCTGGTATTGCCCAAAATCCTGGGTGTTTCTTGTTTTGTAGCTGTATCTCTCCAATGTCTGCCACTTTTCTTCCATGTCAGTGTCTCTGTGTGTTCTATTCTCTTCTTATAAGGAGGCAAGATATATTGGATTTGGGGTTCACTCTAAAACAGTATGGCCTCATCATAACCAATTATATTTGCAAAGACCCTATTTCTAAAAAAAAAAAAAAAAAAAAGTCTACGTTCCGAGTTCTGTTTAGACATACAGGAGACGCTGGTCAACCCAGGACAGAGATATACTCTTAATCTGCTTTTGATACTTAGTGTCTTTCTTTAACCAGGAGAATTTAAGGACTCAGCTGATAACCATGACATTATATTTAGGGAGCTTGCTTTGTGTGGGATGATGTGCCAGGCTCTGCAGGGGAGCCTTTCTGCACTGACTCAGCCACAGAAAGGCAGTAAAAGTACTTTTCTATAAGTTCCGGTTCCACTAAGAAAAAGCCAATCACTTTGTAATGGTAATTGCTTTTGACCTGCTCTTCTGGGAGGCCAGGGGTAGGTACAGTGGAGTTCACTTAAGCAAAGCTTTAGTATAAGAGATCAGGAATAATTAAGGCAGGCAGGGTGGGGAGAGGAAGCAATCATGGAGAAGTCTCATCTTAAAGCATGGGAAATGTCAAGTTGGATTCACTCTGTGTAAAGGTCAGCCCTAACATGCCAACCTTTTAAAATTTCATTTGAAGGACTCTGTTTAAAATACCATGCTACAAATTTGCTAAAAAAAAAAAAAAAAAAAACATTAATTCTGGGAAAACCTTTTATATAGCCACAGAAGACAGAGTTACCACAATAGAGTGCAAAACTAAATAAAAACAATATAAATGCTCTAATTTCCAGTGAAACAAGTGAAGGAGCACACAAAATTTTTAAATATCCAAGGGAATACTTTGGTAGAAGAGAAACAATCAAATACAAACAAACAAAACTCCACTAGTCCTAGAAGTAGAAAACTAGGTTTCCAGTTCCAGTTTGCTATTTGCTGGCTTTGTGACATTCAGCAAGTTAAGACATTTCACCTTTCTCTAATATGGAGTAAAATTTGGCTTACATACTTGCTGTAAATAATTGTAAAAAAAAAAAAGATCTTATGAGTGAGATATTCTATGAAATCATTAATCACTCTACAAATATTTGGATTATTTTGAGACCTTCAGATAGGCAGCTATATGTTATCTTAATGATTATCAAATTTACAACCAAATATTGTCTGCCATTTTGAAATAAAATAAATTTGTTCTTGAGCAGGGTCCTAAGGGATCAGCCCACACTGGTTGCCTAGGAGAAGAGTCATTTAACTAAAGGTTACATAAAATTGAAAACCACAATCAGACATTTAAAAATAGAATTTTAAAAGGTGATCTAGTCCGTGAACCAACAAATATGCTGATTGAACACCTACTTTGTCTAGTTGTTCTCTAAGACTAAAGGAGAAACAAAGCTGAAAATAATTAGTACCCTGACCCTAAAAAGATTAGAATGCAGCTATATGCTATTAAAAAAATAAAATATCAACATTGCATATGAAGAACACAGAGACATGGCTAAATAATGCTATGTAATTTCAGAGTGAAGAGAGATTGCTATGGATATAATGGTCAGGGAAACAAAATGGAGGAAGGGGTGACGAATTGAACAGAAAAAGATGTCTCAGTGGCAATTTTGAGTGTATATAATGGACCAGACACTTAAACATCTTGGATGGAATAGAGGTTGGAACAGATGAGAGTGAGGAAGAAGAGGAGGAGAGAAAGAGTTTATTTCAATCCAGGGTGTCACCATCTTAAGTATGTCTCTGTCCTTGAGCTTATTATCCACAATATCAGTCTGGACCTTCCTGTCAGACTGAAACACAAGGGATATTAGCAAATAGTCAGACCTAGAAGAAGCCTTAAATAGAGATAACATCTTTTTCTCTGTTCATTCCAAACAGGAAAAGATAAGGGGGTAAACAATGAATCTACTTTTCTTTGGGGTATCACAGACAAGTGGCTAGCATTCCACTATTCATAGACAAATGAACCCATCTATTCCTTTTAATCTCCTTAATGATAAAATACATGCATGTATAAAAATTCTTGCAATATACATATAGACAAATAAATATATATTCAAATATATGTATCTGGGTATAGGACTACATTGATATTGGTTGGAAAAGGCAAAAAGGCAAAAAAAAAAAAAACTTCACGAGAGATGAAATCTAAGAAAAATCAGAATGGAATTTAGAGTTGCAAAATGAATGCTTTTTTAGAAGACTGAACAGAAGAAAATGATCAGACTGAAATTAGCTGAATTGGAACAATGCTTTCTAAAAAGTGACCTATCCAGAGATAGGAAGATCGTACCCCTTCAAGAAGAGACAATCAGCCTTTGTGTGCTGTGTCACTGTAAAAGCTGCTTCCAGCAGAGAGGAGCACAGCCCAGCATTTCTTTTGAGAGGAGATGGTAAGATGACAGAACGATGAACTTTAATGGGCTATCAGATATTTTTAAATAGCATTTTCCATTTTAAATGTGGATCCAAATCTAATGCTTATAGAATGAGGGCTAAAAGCTTCAGTTCAAACCAGCAAGGCCATCACCAGTATCCTCACCGAAAGCTCTCTGACAAGAATACACTTGATTTCCAACCAGCAAGAGACTAGTTATTCCATTTAGGGAAATGACATCTTGATGACCTAAAATTACCCTTGCAGTTTCTGCAGACTGTAGCTTCGGCAATCCATCTATTCCAGGTTGCACAGAAAAGCTTTGCTAAGGCTTTTAGAGAACTCTCTCCAGGGGGATCATGCTTTCCCTGGCTCCTTTGCCAAAGATGGTATAAATATCTGTCAACATGGTGCTTACTGGCCACCAAAGCTGGTAATTCACTCATTTAGGAACATTAATGAATACTTCTATGTACCAGGCTCTGTGCTAGATGCTGGTGATACAAAAATTAAAGACATACCACCTACCTTCAAGATCTTACTGCCTTATGGGGAAGATAATCAAGTGACGAATTATTAGAACATAGGAGAGAGATATGGGGGGCTAACAAAATTCCCAAAAGGGCTGTTGAGTGTTATAGTCTCCACTCCATCCTATTCCATTCACTCCTAACACTGCAATCTAGCCCACACCCTTTCCTGATACTGATCTCCTCAAGCTCACCAGGACTACTCAACCTTCCAATCTGATGGACAGTTCTATCCTATCATACCCATTTTCCAATAGCGCTTGTCACTTTTGGCTGCCCTCTCATTTTTTGAACTCTTGTTTCTAAGACCATACAATACCTTGATTTTTCTCCTTACAACCTTGAAAATTTCTTCTAAGTTTTCTTGAGTTGTCTTTTCCATTATCTAGTCTATCTAGTCTAGTATATTTAATGTACTAACATTAAATGTTAGTACATAAAGAATTGTATTCAATTCCCTCTACATGTACTTTTCTTATATTTCATATATTCCACATATTTCCTTATATTTCATAATTTCATCTCTCAAGGCTCCCAAATAAAACAAAACCTCCAAATCTCTTCCATATATAATCCATTGTCAATTTTGTTCATTAGATTCTGGAAATGCTTCCAAGTTTCTATTCAAGATGGTAAACAGAGCCCATATATTTGACTGCACCATGCTAAATTTTCATTTATATTTACAATGTTATATAAAAATATGTATATTTTAGAAAACTGTATCAGTGTGACCAAACAGGGAAGGATGCCATTCACATATTCAATATTGTGAGAACATTTTTCCAAGATATAATATAGGTTTGGATTGCTAGATAGAAAAATTACTTACTAGCCTAAGATTCAATACATGGAAGGCAATCCTCCAATTCTCTGAAACACAGGGACAGGGATCAGAGGGATGGGGAGGACCTGGGTAATCATGAAGGAAGCCAGAATCTCACAATGTGAATGACTTCTGTATGGACATCAGGAAAATCCTTGAGATCACCAGGTTCAGACTAACCCTCCAGGGTCCTTTGGCTAGAGGCAGTCACACACACACACACACACACACACACACACACACACACACAAAACCACCAAATAAAAAAGAGCCATTTCCTCAGCAAACCACTGAAGATGACTGTGTTGCTCTATGCTATTTTCTGCACTTCTTTTTTGCCAGATAAGGATGCCAGTTGTAAATGAGGAGTAAGAAGGAAGTTATAACTACAGAAATTTGTTCCATGTGAAAGTTTTTCTCTTCTGACATAAATTTAGTCCTCTATGTTCAGGGCTGTCATCATTTGTGTTTAATGTAGCAGCTCAACCTTAGTAAGCACCTGGTCCTTGTTTATTAGGTTTATTAGGTGCATATATTCAAGTTGTAAGGTGGTTGCAAAGCCTCCTCTTTATCTGGCATACCTCCAGAGGAGGTTTTGTGCACCTTTACATTTCCAAAAATCAAAATTTCCCCCATTTCCCCCGACTTTTCTTCAACCCTTTCTGTCTAACCTAATGGGTACTCCTCTCTTACTGGCATACCTTTTCATTACTACTGGAAAGAGCAGTATATGGTAACAAACATTGCTGCTACTGGCAAAATAGTTGGAATTTCCCCTCTCAAGATAGTTGTGATGTACCAAAGTTAGCTGGGCTCTTCTTTCCTTTTCGTAATGGATATGATTTTACTTATTAACAGATCGTCTTCATTAATGCCCCTACTTTGAATACCATGTGCCCCATGCCATGTATACAAAGTGAGAACCCATGATGCATCAGGAAATTATTGCTACAATAATTTTGTGTGACAAGCAACCTCAATAACTTAATAGATTAAAATAGCAAGCACTTAGTTTTCTTACCTTTCTGGGTAGGCTATGACTTTGCTGGGACAGAATGGGCTTGGGAGCAGGTCAGATTTAGATTGTGCCAAACATCTTCTCTTTCAGGGACAGTAGATATCTGACCCATGAGCTCCCCACGGTGGATCATAGGACCACAGGTGAGCCAGAGCAGAAACAATTCTTAAGACCAAAGTTACAAACACTGAATACATTCCACTGGTCACAAGCCCTACGGTTAAGCCCACCTAGGCTGAGGTGGATGGTGCCACAGGTGAATAAGAATAAAGATGACAGGAAAGGGTGGATAATGATGGTAGTTGGAATAAAACTCTAACATTATGAATAATCTTAGGAATATAATTTATAGACATATACAAATTGTGGCTGGTCACATGTGATTAGTTTATATATTGTTCTAATTCTAAAATTTTCCCTTCCTCCTAATTAAAAGCTTATATATTCATAGCCCTTTCTAATATGGCTTCAATTGTTGGATATTGGGTTTGTCAGTCCAGCCTTCAATTTGATGCTATCAACATGACATTTTGTACATCATTCACTTTCTTATCTATGCTGATTTAAACTTCTGATCTGTGTGTGTGCATATGCATGTAGACATATATACATATAGACACACACATACATACATATTTATATGCATTCATACATAAATATGCACATATGTACATATGTTTATATAAATGCAAATTTGGGAGGGAAGAGAATTAAATTAAATACATAGGACTCAAATTGTCGTTTTTAACCAGAAGACTCATCTGTGTGGTTTTTCCGCAATTGTTTAAGTGTGTTTCCCCCAAAGGGACTATGTATCATCCTTATATGCTAAACACGTAGTATTGTTTCTGGAATCATCATATGTGCTCAATATATGTTCAAACTATTAATTCATCACATTAATGATTTGGTTATTCTCTTTTCAAACATTTTCTGATGATAAAAACTTAAATCTTATACTGTAATGCTGCATCTCTTCATTTCCATCCATTCTCTGACTTAGCAGCTTGATCCTGCCTTGCTATACATATGTTCTCCAGTTCTTTGATGCCTCCTTTGAGCTGGGGTGAAAGATGGGCCTAATAACTCAGGAGTAAATGAACCATTATATGTTAACGAGGCAGAAGGCTTTCTGTGAGTTTGCATCAGAGATGGTGAACAGGGAAAGTTAAAATCAGCAGATTATGGTTCTGAGTTTTCTGTTACTGTGGGACATTTTAAAGCCATTTCACTTCTTTAGCCCATAGTTTTTACAAATAAAGTGGAGATAGTTTTTTTTTAAACTGCCTTTTCTTCTGACATTACCCTACTTCAAAGGAAATGATGTTTGAGAATATTCTTTGAGAAATAAGAAGCATCACATAAATAAGCTCTACAATTATTTTTAAATGTAATTTAGTCATTACTTAATGATTCAGGGTAATTATTGTAAATTTTTTAAAAGATTCTATTTATTTATTAGAACACATGCAAAAGAGAGAGAGAAAGAGAGCAGGGGTAGAGGGAGAGGGAGAAGCAGACTCCCCACTGAGCAGAAAGCCTGTTGCAGGACTCAGTTCCAGGACCCTGAGATCATGACCAGAGCCAAAGGCAGACACTTAACTAACTGAGCCACCTAAGTGCCCCCAGGGTAATCACTGTAAATGACAATATGGAAACATTCCTTCTCCCTCTTCCCACACCTTTGACTTAATACGACACATAAAGCATCGCTTGGTGTTTTTTTACCAAAAATTCTACCACATGTCTATGTTGTTCTAATTACTCCCATGTCTCTTTTTCTTATGACCTGTCACTTGTTATTTCTGTCAGACTTTTTTACCTGCAATTATTAAAACAGATACATAATAAATGCAAGGACGATTGCTTATAAAATAAAATGATTGTGTCTCTCAGGGCAAGGAGAAAAGAACAGAAAGAACGATATGGAGAAGCTATTTTTAGTTTGACATGCCTTGATGAAATGGCTTTAAACACAGTATATGATTGCAGAATAAGTATAGCTCCTCAAGATATAAAATGTTCCCCATCTTATCTCACCTACCACATGTATCAAGGAATCTAGAATGGGGACAGGCAAAGAGGGAAAGAGATCAGCAGCTATAAAAGGACATTTGTTCAGGAGTGATATTTCAGAATCCATCAGCCCCACTCAACCTTCAGGGTGCCTACTGATGCATTTTGACAGAGAAGAGAATTTACCTTGATTAAAAGGATTTCCTTATGTAAGGAGGTTTGGGGGAGTGGAAGAGAGGGAAAGACCAATATCCAGGACTTCCACAGAGTAGAATCCTAGGCTGATACCTCATCTGACTCCATCAAATTCAGAGCATTTCTTTCAATTCCAACAATATTCTAGGACTAGAAAAAAAATCATTTCAAATACTAAACTCCATGCTGGGGAGCCAATTTCTCATAACAAGAGTTAATAATGAGTCTTCTTGAAATCCCTTTTCCAATCAAAGAACAGGGATTGTCAGAACAGATATCATTGTATTAAGGCCAGACTAAAAGCCTGGTCATGACTTGTATGCTACAGATAAAGCCACTAATAAAAGCAGTTCTAAGATATTTCTGTGAGAGTTTTCAGAAAGAGCACTAATTAACTCAGGCAGAGAATCTTCCAAAGATGTATTCCTTCTGCTGAAGAATATCCTGTATTGGCATTTTTGCGAATCGTTCTTGACATTTTGCCAGTTCTGCTGTCAACTTTCAAGGGATACAGAAATAGTCAGTGGATTTTTAAAAGAAAAATCTCTAAACCAAAATCTGATTACAAAACTACTGGCTAGCTTAAAAACAAAACAAAATACAGAGATGATCATTAAAATACAAAACTTCTAGGAAAATCTCCCAAGATGGAATTGCTTCATCTGGTGTAGTAGGGCCAACTTGAATTAAATTAGAGTGTTCCTTGGGTTGTAGGACTAAAAGTGTTTTGAGTTATTGACTGGTGAGCAGACACTCATGCATATATACACATGCTCTCTCAATAAATGTTGATTCAACACCTACTATGTGCCAACCACTACTAATAAGCTCTTAAGAGAGCTACTGTCACTGTCTTGTAAAATACTAGTAATTGTTCTAAAAAGTAGTTTCAAAATGTTTATTTTATGCTTTTAATAATTGTACTCTTTTCTTAATAGACTATTTTTATAGCAGTTTTAGGTTCACAGCAAAATTGAGCAGAAGGTACAGATATTTCCTATATACTCCCTACCCAGACACATGCATAGCCTCTCCATTGTAAACATCTTCACCAGAATGGTACATTTGTCACAACTGATGACCTTCACTTGGCATTATTATCACCCAGAATCAAAAATTTACATTAGGGTTTATTCTTCATATTGTACATTCTATGGGATTATACAAATGTATTATGACATGTATCCACTAGTATAATATCATACACAATATTTTCATTGTTCTAAAAGGCCTCTGTGCTCTGCCTATTCACATCCCCTCCCAATCCTCGCAACCACTGATCTTTTTGTGGTTCCATAGTTTTGCCTTCTCCACAAGGTCACATGGCTGGGATTATCCAATATGTAGCCTTTTCAGATTGGCTTCTCTCACTTAAGAACACAAAATTAAGTATCTTCTGTGTCTTTTCATGGTTTAATCCTTTCTAGTGCTAAAAAAATACTCCATTGGTTGGATATACTACTGTTTCATCATCCATTCACCTACTCAAGGACATCTTGTTTCTTCTAAGTTTTGACAATAAAGAATAAAGGTGCTATCAATATTCATATGTAGATTTTTGTGTAGATATGAGTTTTCAACTGCTTTGAGCATTACCAATAATAACAGCTGTTTAATCCTATGGTAAGAGTATAGTTAGTTTTGTAAGGAACCACCAAATTGTCTTTGAAAGTGGCTGTACCATTTTGCACTCCCAATATCAGTGAATGAGAGTTCCTGATGTTTCATTTCCTTGCCAGCATTTGGTATTGTCAGTGTTCTGGATTGTGGCCACTTTGATAGGTCTGCAATGGTATCTCGTTGTTTTAATTTGCATTTCTCTAATGACATCTGATGTGGAGCATCTTTTCATATGTTTATCTGCCATCTGTATATCTTTGGTGAAATATATTTTAAGTTTCTTTGGCCCATTTATTGTGTTCTTATTGATTTTTGAGAAGTTCTTTGTATATTTTGGATAATAGTCCTTTAGCAGATGTAGCTTTTGAAAATATTTTTCCTAGTCTGTGGCTTGGTTTTTTTATTCTCTAGATCTTTTTTAATATAAAACAATATATGCAAGATCAATATTTTTAAAAAGTACAATGTCAGCTATCAGAGTGGAAGTGAAATGTCTAATCACTTGTCTTAAACCGTCCCAGCTCTATCCACTACTTCATGCAGATACTCTATTTATAGAGAGTGATTAAAAGAGCATTACTCTCAAGCATTATCATCACCCAAATTTGCTAATCACTTTCAAAACTGTTACACAAGTAACATTTCACACTTGTCACCTTTCTCTTTATTCACATGGTTCTTATACTATTCTGAAAAATAGTATTCCTGTGTTCCTCACTCTATCTCCAAAATGACTAAGAAATAAGATGCCAGTTGTTTTTGTTTCTGTTTTTGTTTTTTAAATCACATCCATAAGTGAATGGAATGTAGACACGGGTTTTTGTATCACTTAAAAACTTAATTAAGAGAGACAGTCTTTTGATTAAGAACTCGAGGGGATCCCTGAGTGGCGCAGCGGTTTGGCGCCTGCCTTTGGCCCAGGGCGCGATCCTGGAGACTCGGGATCGAATCCCACATCCGGCTCCCGGTGCATGGAGCCTGCTTCTCCCTCTGCCTGTGTCTCTGCCTCTCTCTCTCTCTCTGTGACTGTCATAAATAAATAAAAAATTTAAAAAAAAAAAAAAAAGAACTCGAGAGAGTGGAGGACATGGTATATTTCCTTGTAGCTTGGAGAGTAGGGTCCTTAAGAAGCTACTATACAAACCATGGATAGAAGATTTTGACATTAAGGTAGATCCTTGTTCAGCCAATGGCAGATAGACTAGAGAATCTGTTAAAGGGGCCTAGTGACCTAGACCTGAACCTCAACTTCTGATTCCACATTTGTTTTTCTAAAACAAACAAAATAATCCCAATACTCACCTGCTATGTGCTATAAAACATAGGCCTGAATTTATAAGCAAGAGCAGGATGCTTATTTTAAATATGTTTGTATAGCATATGGAATCCTCAGAGGGCAGAGTCCATGTGAAGATAACACTAATAATGATGATACTCACCAAAACTCCGTAACAGTGGCTATGGAGCCCAGTCATTCCCTGAACATAATTATATTCTATGGAAATGGCATCACAGTCTGTCAGGGGAGCCCTGACTTTGCCCTTGTTATCTGATAATGTCAACAGGTATGAAAGGGGACAGGATATAGGCAAGAGTGGGAGATCCTATGCCCATCTCCTCTGCTTAGGCACTCAACACTATGGTCATTCACATAAACTGTCACAAACAATTGCAAGAGAAAAATGGTTCTTGGGCAGAGTCTATCAGCAGGAGGTTTGGCTGAGGGAGAGAGATAAAGAGTCTTCTCTTCCAGCATCGTATTTCTTCCTCTGCCTCAGTAATAGCAAGAAGAATACTGAAAATGACTGGCTGAGTAAATTGGTTTTAGAATAAATGTGTTCTCTCCCGCAGCTCTTCTCCTCCTCCTTTTCATTCCCTGGCTCCATCCCTCCCTCTTTGCCTCCTTCTACCCTCTGCAAGCATGGACACCTCTCTCGTCTCTTTCAGGTAATACATATCTACTGACAAAGCTCTGGAAAAAATATATGTGTGTAATTTTTCTGCTAACATGCCAGTAGGTAGCATCTAGCTGTCTAGGTCATGAAATAGATATGGCTAAGATCAGAAACAATGTTCATCTTCAGATTTACACATCCCAGCCAGCATGCAGGGATCACTTGCAGGCCACCAACCAGACAACATGGCCTCTTTCCTGAGGCTTTTCCACAAATATTAATTTGAAGCCCCTTGGCTGTTAAAATATAATCCCATGCTGAAGAGATAGTTCAATTTTCAGACTAGGTACATTCCAAAGAATGAAGTTGTTAACTTTGTTGCCACAATGTGCTTTATGCAGTCAAGCCACCTCCAGATTTTCCCTTACTTCCAGCCTGGGTTCTACTGGGAGGAAGCTTTCTGGATCTCTTCGAACACCTTTTTAATTAGGCACACAGATCCCATAATCCAACCTTCTACGAGGTTGGTTCTCTCCATTTGTGGCTGAAATTATACTGAGACACATCTTTATCTGGGAGCTATTATTATAAACTTATTTTCCACTAGGAAAATGATGCAACTTAAAAAGCACAGTGTCTGCCAAGTGAATGAACAGAGTAGTCCTCACTGTTTTCTGACACCAACAACTAATTCTTCAACTCTCCAGACACCAGCTGTGTTTCCTACAATTCAATTCAATTCTGACATTACATACCTGGAGTCAGCACCAGATTCCACAAGTTAAAGGGGCTCAGTTCCATGTAATTCCCTCACTGCAGATTCCAGTTAAAAGTCCCAGGTATTCTTTCCTGTTCTTCTGACTGGCCAATTATAAGTTCAAGAAAGATTCCCAAATCCTTTCTTCAGGTTTGATAATTTGATAGAACAATCCCCACAACTCAGAAAAGCACTTTACTAAATATTATTGATTTATTTATAAATAGTGCAATTCCATTCAGAACAGCCAAATGGAAGAGCTATATAGAATGAGGTGTGGGGAGGCAGGTAAGTAGCAATTCCATACACCATGCTTCAGTAATTCAATGTGTTCACCAACCCAGAAGTTCTCAGAACTCTGTCCTTTAGGAGTTTTAATAGTTTTAATGTAGGCACGACTGATGAAATTATAGTCTATTGGTGACTGAACTCAATATTTAGCCCCTCTCCCCACCTAGAGGTCTGGAGGTAGGACTGAAAATTTCAATCTTTTCTTCTTTCTGATGACCAGAGCCCATCCTAAAGCTATTTAAGGGCCCCAGCAACCAGTCATCTAATTTGCATACAAAAGACACTCAATACTCTCAGTGATATTCCAAAGGTTTCAGATGTGTACCAGCAATCAGAACCAGGGACAAAGATGACCAAATATACCTAGCTTACAAAGCAGGGTGTCTACCAAATTAATGAATACAAAAAAAACAATGACAGAGGATGGTGTTCCATTGTCTCTCCACCCACAGGTTTTCCCATTGTCTCTCCACCTAAATATGCCAACATTCCTTAACAGTCTCATCTGCCAATGAACTCGAGACCTCAGGACCTACCTCCAGTAGAATTTTCATCCAGTCTTTAGGGAATTCTCTCCAACCTAATTGCCTGATATGATTGAAATAGGTTGACCTTAACTTCCTATCCTATTCTTCTGGCTTCTATCCCTTCAGTTCTACTTACACATGCCTATGTGATTTGTTACCCCAGTTAGATCAGAAGCTCACTGTAGTACAGACTTTGTGCAAAAGTTTTTTCCTGCTATCTCTGGAATCCAGGGCAGTACCTTTTTAGACATCAAAAAATATTTGCAAATTAATTGATAGATTTACAAAATGACTATAACTTGATGATGATAAAATAATCCCCTTTAAAGGACATTTATAACTTGCCAGGAATTTTACTAGACATTATACATTTAATAGTTAATTTATATAAAATATCTATGAAAGAGAAATAACATTTTCTACACAGGAGAAAGCAGAAGCTTAGGGGAAATAAAGAAATTATCTCAAGGCCATGCATATGAGGTAAAAATTATAGCCTTGCCTCCTAATCTCCAGAATATTGGTCAACATGGAATTTTGAAGGTATCATTAATAAGATTTTTCAATGATCAGTAGGGAAGATTGAATTTTCCCAAAAAAATTGATCTGTCCTTTCATGAGCTCATCCAGAAGGTTTTTTTTTTTTTTTTCCATAAGCAATCAGGATTTGCAATGTGCTTATCCAGGTGTGCACAGATTTTTAGTAAAAGTTATTTGCATATCACAGAATTCCTGAGTAAGAAGGACTGTAAAAGCAAATCTATGCCAATTCAACTTGTTTACTTTCAGTGTCCAATTGAAATCTTTAAAATTCTAAGGGTAAAAATGCTTTAGGACTTGAGTGGATGACACACTTCAAACAGACCTGGGCAAGAAAGAAGTCATGTGGTAGAATGAGTTGAACTCTGCTCTAAATTTCACTACATAAAAGCATCCCCACACCTAGGCTATGTCTACTAATTCTCAGTTGTTGGCTTCGCTTTTAGACTGTAGCTTTCAGGATCACTCTCTTTGGGATCCTGGTGTCTCCTGATGGTATCCAGGTCATATCTATTGATCACATTCTGGCAAATAGTTTGATGACCTGGAATGATAAGCTTGGTCTCCAATTTAGCTGAGTTATGTATGTCTCTGAAGCTTGGCAAGAGGAGATTTGTTCATAAATTTAATAAGAAGTGACAATAGAACTGGATCTTCAATCTCAAAGTCATATTTTCTTTTGTTATACTATTCAATAAAGTAAAAGTCTCTTTGCTAATTGAGAAGCTACTCCAGGGGTACCAAATTAAGCATTTGATGAGAGGAGATGTGGATGTCTGGGATGAGGGAACAGCAACACATGTGCTATTTTAGGTTGCCAGATAGCATTATATAATCTAATTTACATGGTGAGGATAAACTAAATGCCATAAATTCGATATCATTGTCTATCTGCATTTAATTATGGCCAGGACCTATAAAGGATTATGACTCCTTACTTTTGAGCACCATGACCTCAATAGAGAGAGTAGGAATTCACAAAGATTTCTGAGAAGGTAGAAAAAAATAGCTTGTTTAAAAAACAGAAACAAGAAAAACATTAAGCAAATCAATAAAACAGAACTTAAAAACAAATACAGAAAACTCTTGGGCTGGGGCCTATTATATGAAATTAGCTCAAACTTCCACCATGACCAAGATATAAGGGTGGATGGAATCTCTATAAATATCTTTTAACAATTCCTGCATGTTCTCCTTCAAGGATGTCTTAATACCCATATAATATTTTTTCCTGTGAGTGATCAAAAGGCACAGAGCCACTTCTCCTGAAGATCAGAGGCACACAGTATCTTCAAGCCTTCTTGCCTTGTCTTGGATCCACTTCCAGCAAAAAACTCAATTTTCCCTCTTTTCTCAAGGTATAGATCCCTTAACCAAATTCAAGTGTCCTTAAATAACAGGTTTTATTTCTTTATGTTGGCAGCATAAATGGAAAGTTTTTCATACACATACTAACATCCTTTCTTTACACAGACATTAGATGTGGTTTCTTTCTGATTTGTGATATCTGTAGACCCAGTGCCTATAGATTCTGAATGAATGAATACAGTATTAGCTGCTTACATTAAAGGTGAAACAAATGGGAAATTGATACAGGAAAACCAGACCTAAGAGTAAAAAATAATGCCGGCCTTCAAAAGAATACATTTAGCATGCTTGTTCAATATTTTTAAAATAATAATATAATAAACACAAATCATCAAATATGTTAGAGAGTAAATTAATACCTTGGAAGAATTCTACATGCCCCTCCTTTACCATATTTCTCTCCCTCCCAGATATAACTACTATCCAAATAATCAAATTTGTATTAGTTTACATAGTTTTACCACATATCCCTAAAATGTGTATTTTATTTAATTTTACCAACTTTAAAGATTTTTAAACTCTATGTAAATATATTTACACCATATGAACTCATATGATAAGCAACTTTTAAAAAATTTTTACTCAATATTATGTTTGTGAAATTCATTTTTATGTGTCTATCTGTAATTTATAGCACAAATCAGTTGCATATTTTACCACTTATGGATATTAGAGTTGTTTACAGTTTTTGGTAAGTTTGAAAAACCATGCTATGTAACAATTTGGCCATATCTATTAAAAAGAATTCTCCATGCCATGTATAATAAGTTGGAACTATTGGAATATAGAATATGCACAAATACTAGTTAAAATCAAAATGAAATCAGGGGCACCTGTGTGACTCAGTCAGTCAAAATCAACTCTTGATTTCAGCTCAGGTCATGATCTAAGGGTCTTAAGATTGAGCTCTGCATTGGGCTCCAGACTAGAAGTGGAGTCTGCTTAAGATTTTCTCTCTCTTCTTGTTCTTCTGTCCCTCCCTCTGGTCGCTCAAAACAAAACAAAACAAAACAAAAAGAAAAGAAAAGAAAAAAAGAAAGAAAGAAAGAAAGAAAGAAAAGAAAAGAAAAGAGAAATTCACCCCAAAATGTGTACCAATTGATTCCCCTAATGTATTCCATAGGCATGACTATCTTCCTCTGTGGAATTAGTACGTAGCTCTTGTTACCACAAGGCAGTGATTAAAGATTTTCAATGCTACCTTTCCCCCTGTTAAGAGTCCATATATGTGTAGATATACTTCTGGGAATCCTTTTCTGTTCAATTTTCCTATCTATTTGTCTATCTGGTTTAAATATCTTACTTTCTGGTTCCGGCTCAAGATGGCTACATAGGAAGATTCTGAACTCACCTCCTCCACAGAACACACCAAATTACACTTATTAATAGAACCATTCCTCCTGAAGAAGAACTGAGCACTGACTGAACAGCTACTGAACAACCAAAAATAGAGAAAATAGCAAAAGAACGGCAAGAGAGATGGAGACATGCCATGCTTTAACAGTAGCCAACATATAGTGCCACAGCTCCAATGAGCCTGCAAAAGTTACCAAGCACACATAGTTTGCCTAAGGAACATAATATACAAGACCACTCCTTCAACCTTAGGAAAAGTAGCTGTTTTGCTTAATCCACAGAGACAAACACAGAAAGTCAAGCAAAATGGGGAGATAGAGGAATATGCTCCAAAAGAAAGAACAAAAAGAAACCTCAGAAAAGGAACTAAAAGAAACCGAGAAAAGCAATATGCCTGATAAAGAATCTAAAGTAATGATCATGAAGCTACTCACTGGACTAGAGAAAAGAATGAAAGAAATCAGCAAGTTCTTCAATAAAGACATAGAAAATATTAAAAACCAATCAATATTGAAGAATTCAATGACTGGAAAAAAAAGTACCAGAGGAAATTGACAGTAGATTAGACAATGCAGAACATATCAGCAATCTGGAAGACAGGATAATGGAAAGCACACAGGATAAATACCAAAAAGAGAAAATCATTTTTAAAAGAGAAGGTGAATTAAGAGTTTCCCTGGACAACATCAAGTGAGCAAACATTTGCATTATAGGGTTCCAGAAGAAGAGAGATATAGGGACACCTGGGTGGCTCAGTGGTTGAGCATTTGTTTTGGCTCAGATCATGATCCCAGGGTCCTGGGATCAAGTCCTGCATCAGGCTCCCTGCAGGGAGCCTGCTTCTTCCTCTGCTTTGTCTCTGCCTCTCTCTGTGTCTCTCATAAATAAATAAATAAAAATCTTTAAAAAAGAAGAAATATAAAGGTGTAGAAACCTTTTTTGAAAAAATAATAACTTAAAACTTCCCTAATCTAGAAACAGAAGTATACATCCAAGTCCAAGATGCACAGAGAGTTCCAAATAATATGAACCCACACCGCAGCACATAATAAGTAAAATTTCAAAGTGAAAATCTTAAAAGCAGCAAGATAAAAACAAACAAACAAAAATACCTACAAAGGTAAACTTATAAGGCTATCATCTGATTTTTCAGTAGAAACTTTGCAAGCTAGACATGAGAGACATGGTATATTCAAAGTCTTAAAAGGAAAAAAAAATCTATGACTAAAAGTACTCCACCTGACAAAGTTATAATTCAGATTTGAAGAAGAGATAAAGCGTTTCCTAGACAAATAAAGGAGTGTATCACCACTAAACCAAAAAAGGACTATTTTAAGCGGAAAAGAAATGGTCATAATTAGATATAAGAAAAATATAAATAAAAAGATGCAAAATATGACAACACATTCATAAAATGTGGAGAAGGGAGTAAAAAATGTAAGAGAAAGGGAAAAAGAAAGAATCTTTATTTTTGTTTCTCTGGTGTTTTTTTTAGAACATGTTTAAACTTAAATACCATCAAATTAATATGCACTGTTATTTATTAAAGATGTTATATATGAATTTCATGTTAATCACAAACCCAAAACTGATGATAAAAACAGAAAATAAAGAGGAAGAAGGCCATACAAACACTATATTCACTGACCACAAATAAAGAGAGTGAGAGAAGAGGAAAGGGGAAAAAAGAGATTTACAAAAATAACTACAAAACATTATTTAATGTAAATAAGTACATGTCTATCAATAATTACCTTAAATACAAATGGTCTAAATGCTTCAGTCAAAAGACATAGAGTGGTAGAATGGCAAAACAAGACAAAAACAAAACAAAATCAAGATCCATCTATGTGCTCCCTATAGAAGATTCACCAGAGACCTAAAGAAGTGAGAATAAAAGAAGCCAGGGCAGAATAATATATCTGACAAAATAGAGTTTAAAACAAAGACCATAACAAGAGACAAAGAAGGGCACTACATAATGATGATGATCAATCCAACAAGAGGAAATAACAATTACAAATATCCATACACCCAACATTGGAGCACCTAAATACATAAAGCAAATATTAACACATATAAAGAGAGAAATTGATAGCAATACAATAATGATAGTAGGAGACTACCACTGCACTTACAGAAATAGATAGATCATTCAGACAGAAAACCAATAAGGAGCAATATCTTTGAATGACACACTGGGCCAGATGGACATGAGATATAAACAGAACATTCCAACCAAACCCAACACAATACACATTTTTTTTTTCAAGTGCACATGGAAGATTCTCCAGAATAGATCACATAGTAGGCCATAAAACAACCCTCAGGATATTTAAGAAGACTAAAATCATACCATGCTTGTTTTCAAACTGTAACAATATGAAACTCAACATAAATCACAAGAGGAAAACTGGAAAAAACACAAGCAATGTGGAGACTAAACAACATGATACTAAAAAACCAATGGGTCAGTGAAAAAATAAAAAAAATACATTAAAAAATACATGAAGACAAAAGAAAATAAAGAGGGAAGTATATAGCAATATAGGCCTACCTCAAGAAACAGGGAAAAAATCAAATAAAAAATCTAACTTTATGCCTAAAGGAACTAGTAAAAAAAAGCTCAAGGTAGTAGAAGGAAAGGAATAATAAAGATCAGAGAAGAAATAAGTGACATAAGGACTTAAAAATAGAAGAAAAAAATCTATGAAACTAAGACCTAGTTCTTTGAAAAGATCAACAAAATTGACAAACTCTTAGCCGGACTCATCAAGAAAAAAAGAGAAAGAACTCAAATTAACAAAATCAGGAATGAGAGAGAAGTAACAATGGATACCACAGAACTACAAAGGATTATAAGAGAATGCTATGAATAATTTTATGCCAACAAGTGGACAAGCTAGAAAAATTGGATACATTTCTAGAAATACATTCTTCCAAAACTGAACCAGAAGGAAATAGACCATCTGAACAGCCTAATGATTATAAGTAACAAAGTTGAATTGATAATCAATAAACTTCTAAAAAATAAAGTAAAAGCCAAGAACTAGATGGATTCACAAGTAAATTCTACTAAACATTTAGAGAAAAGTTAAACTCTTATCTTCCTCAAACTATTTCTGAATAGAAGAAGGAAAGCTTCCAAATCCATTCTATGAGGCCAGTATTACCCTGATACCCAAACCAAAGAAACCACAAAAAAGAAAACTACAAGTCAATTTTCCTTATGAACATAGATGCAAAAGTCTCAACAAAATATTGGCATAGAATAATACATTACAAATAGCATTTACCATGATCAAGTGGTATATACTTCCAGGATGCAAAGATGGTTCAATATTTGCAAATCAAACAATGTCATATACCACATCAATGAAATGGAGGATAAAAATCTCACAATCATCTCAATAGGTGCAGAGAAAGGATTTAACGAGATTCAACATCCATTCAAGAGATAAAAACATTCAACAAAATAGGGTTAGAGGGAACATACCTCAACATAATAAATGCTGTATGTGAAAAACTCACAGCTAATATCATACTCACTGGTGAAAAACTGAGAGCTTTTTAGTCAGGAACAAGACTAGGATGTCCATTCTCATCGCTTTTATTCAACATAGTAATGGAACTCCTAGCTATAGGAACTAGACATGAAAAAAAAAAAAAAGAGTCATCCAATATTGGTAAATAAGAAGTTAAACTGTCACTATCTGCAGATGATAGGATACCATATATAGAAAATCCTAAAGACCTCACAAAAAAACTACTAAAATAATTCAAAAAATTCAATAAAGTAGCAGGATGCAATATCAATACCCAGGTGTTAGTAGTGTTTCTATACACTAATAGTGAAGTTGTGGACAGAGAAATTGAAAAGAAAAAACAATCACTTATAATTGCACCAAAGATAATAAAAATCTAGAAATAAATCTAACCAAAGAAGTGAAAGATCTGTACTCTGAAAACTATATAACACTGATGAAAAAAATTGAGGATGACACAAATAAGTGTAAAGATACTGTCAAAATGTCTATATTACCCAAAGCTATATATAGATTCAAAGCAATCTGTATCAAAATACCAACAGTAAACATAAAACTAGAAAAAATAATATCAAAATTTGTACAGAACCAGAGAATACCTTGAAGAGCCAGAGCAATCATGAGAAAGAAGAGTATAGCTAGAGGTATCACAATTCCAGATTTCAAGATATACTACGAAGCTGTTGTAATCAAAACAAAACTGTGTGGTATTGGCATAAGAACAGACACCTCGATCAATGGAATAGAAGAGAGATCCCAGAAATAAATCCATAATTGATTGATTGATTTTAATCTATGACAAAGGAAGCAAGAATATGCAATGGAGAAAAGACATTTTTTTCAATAAATGATGCTGGGAAAACTGCACAGCTACATGTAAAAGAACAAAACTGGACAACTTTCTAATGCCAGAGGGTGTTATGCTAAGTGAAGTAAGTCAGATTGAGAAAGACAAATACCATATGATTCCATTTATAAATGGAATCTAAAAAAATTAATGAACAAAATGCAGAATCAGAACTATGAATATATAGAACAAACTGATGGTTGCCAGAGGGGAGGGGATGGAGGGTTGGACAAAATGAATAAAAAGGATAGGGAAGATATAGGACTCTAGTTATGGAATGAGTAGTTTATGGGAACAAAATGCAGAGCATACAGAATACAGTCAATGATATTGTAATAGTGATGTAATGGGACAGATGGTGGCAGTACTTGAGGTGAACAGAATAATGTATGGACTTATCAAGTCAGTATGTTGTACACCCATGTTAAATAACATGTGTATTCATACTCTAAATGAATAAATGAATATTTTACTATTTTACACAGAAAAGTGTAAAATACTACTACTACTATCAGAATTCAATTGCTATAGATTTCTTCCACCAAATCTATTCTCTATACCAGCATTTGGTAAAAGGGATCACAATGAGCTTCTTTGCCTACTATATTAGAGATTTTATGTGTTGTCCTATATTTGTGTACACAATATCAACCACTTTCTTTTATTTGACAGTGTACCAGTGATTCTCTCTTCTGTTTCTATTAATTCATCACTTTTTTTTCTTTCTCCTTAAGAGCTGTTCTCATCAGCATCTGGGCATACTTTATCCTTAAAAGAAATAAATTAGATTCCTTCTCTTGAACACTTATACCCCTTCAGCCATACCCATTTCTCTGCTCCTTTTTAAAAAAATTCTTTGAAAGAGTTGTTTGGACTTACTGTTTTAATACCTATTATCCTATTCTCTCTTAAACCCACCCCATTCAGGCATTCAATTCCACCTTTCTACTAGAAGTGTTATTGCAAAGATCATCATCAATGACCCTGATCTTGGTAAATTTGACTAAAATGATTTGGGCAGAGTTGATCCCTCTATTCTTTGAACACCCACTCTTGGCTTCTACATTACTAAACTCTTTTTTTTTTTCTGCATCAGTGACTGCTTTTTCTCTCATTCCTAAACCCTTAAAAAATGGATGATATCAAGGACCAATCTGTGTCAGCCTACACCTTTTTCTTCATTTGCTCCTTTTCTTCATGTGTTCTATGCAAACTCATGTATTCCCAGAATCTGGCCAATTCTTTCTTGTTGCATGACCTAAGTTGCACCACCTCTTGCCTGGACTGCTGCATCCTTAACTTGTTCCTGTGTTCACCCCCACTTTCCCCAGACCTATTATCAATACAGTTACCTCCATGATCTTTTTAACAGTAAGTCACATTGTGTCACCCAGTTGTCAAAATCCTCCAATGATGCCTCATTTCATATCATAAAAGCCCTGACCATGGCCTAATGAGCCCTCTGAGAGCTCATCTGCTCTCTCTGAATTCATTTCTGCTACAAGCTTTCCTCCCAAGTCCACTCCAGTCACACTTTCCTGAGAAGGCTAGCACATTCCATCCTGACTACATTTATTCTAGATTGATCACAGAGCAAGATTTCTCATCTCCTACAAGTTTTTACTCAAAAGTCACCCTGTCACTGAGGCTGAACAATTTTTTGAAAAGTGAAAATTAAGACAAACCTCTCCTTTAGCACCTAAAATCTCATCTACCCTGTTCATTAGCCTTTATAACATTTCTTAACTCCCAATCTAATATGTAGCTTGCTGAATTATTTTATTTTGTCTTCCCAGTGGTGTTTTGCAATTGCTTGTATCAGCTCGAGAAAGCTGACTAAAGACATCCCTTGCTAACTCTGTATCATTTGGTAGTTTGAAATTGGCCATTATAAGAGTATTTACCACAGAAATCAGCAAATAGTACAAACCAGAGTTTGTAATATACCTGCACATCACTGGTCTTCCCTCTCTAGAGCATTGATCTCTCCCACTCTACTGTAGCAGGATTTGTATTTTTTTTGTTTGCTTCTGTTTCCCCAGCACTAAGGATAATATGCAGTACTTATTAGATGGTTCAAGAAATCAGGAAATGAATGGAGAGTTGTATATTATTTTTCTCATTCAAAAAGTAAATATGTTAAATCATATTACAAGGTTTTCCAAAGTTAAAAAAGAAGTATGTATTTCTAGAATAAACTCAACATTGTAATAATATATATTCTGATACACGTAAATGTTCTATTTTTAGTATATTGTTTAAGAAAGTTGCTTCTATAATTATCACGATGATTATCCTGTTGGTTCCTTTTTTATGGTGCTTTTGTTAGCTTTTAGTGTCAAAGTTATGTTACACTATTATGTGAATTGGAGAAAATTATTTCAATTTCAATTTTCTGAAAAGGTTTATGTGAGATTGGAATTATGTGTTTCATAATTTTAAATTTGGTAGAATTAGCCTGTAAAACCATTAGACTTTTCTTTCAGGAAAGATTTAATATAATTTTCTTAATGAGGTTAAGACTATTGATATTTTCTATTTCTTCTTAAATCTATTTTTGTTACTTATATTTTTCTAGGAATTAATTCCCTGCAGATATCCTTTGAATTTATTAGCATATCATTACTTTAATCTGTGCTGCAACTATGGTTATGGCCCATTTTCATGCCTAATATTGTTACTTAGGTTTTTCACTCTTCTTTACCTGGAATATTGAATTGTCCATTTTATTTGTCTATTCAAAGAAAATTTTGTCTTTTTCTGGTCCTTTCTCCATTATATCTTTGTCTTACTCTTGTTAACTTACCCCACTACCATTATTTTTAAAATGTTTTCCTCCTTAAAGGTATGCTTACTTTATATGGTAGGCAGAAATCTAAAAATGGCCCCCAGGTTCCACATTCTAACGCCAGAACTTGTAAATGTGAGAAAATAGCACTCCCATATTTATATCATGTCATATGACATGGCTGAATTTAAGATAGGGAAATTATCTAAATGGATATAATACAAACTCACAAGCCTTTCAAAAACAGAAAGTTTCTACAGCTGGTAGCAGATGAGACTATGACCAGAAACTAGAGGGAAATCTGATATGCCATTTCTGGGATTAAAAATGCAGCTCAATACATCCATGCCATGGAGTTCTGAGTTCTGACCACTTGGCTGAAAGTGAAGGTGTTGTGAGAAAATTCCATGTCGCTTTCTTGGAGACAAGATGCTTGCCCTGGAATTTCGCATTCCCACATATTCCTAGTGGTACTTAAATAACCTTGGAAACATATATTGAGAATAACAGAATCTCCTTTCCACTTCTTTTTTTAAGATTTTATTTTTATTTATTTGAGAGAGAGTGAGCAAGAGTGAGAAGGGGCAGGGGGAAGGGCAGGGGTAGAGTGAGAAGCAGACACCACCCCTCCCTCACTGAACAGGGAGCCTGACATGGGGCTGGATCTTGGGACTCTAGGATCATGACCTAGGTTGAAGGCAGATGCCTGAGTGACTGAGCCACCCAAGTGCCCTGCTCTCTTCCACTTCTCAACCACTTATTTCTAAGCATTTGTGAGAGGGAGACAAAACTCAATTTTACTTAAGCCACTGTGTGATAGTCTCTTGACCCTAGCAGCTCGGACTGTACTCTAACCATCACAATAAAACTAGAAGTCACTCTCCTGATCTTCTAAGTCCTTAACTTCTCTTTCAATTTTTTATATTTTTTTAATAATAAATTTATTTTTTATTGGTGTTTAATTTGCCAACATATAGAATAACACCCAGTGCTCATCCCGTCAAGTGCCCCCCTCAGTGCCTGCCACCCAGTCACCCCCACCCCCTGCCCTCCTCCCCTTCCACCACCCTAGTTCATTTCCCAGAGTTAGGAGTCTTCATGTTCTGTCTCCCTTTCTGATATTTCCTACCCATTTCTTCTCCCTTCCCTTCTATTCCCTTTCACTATTATTTATATTCCCCAAATGAATGAGACCATATAATGTTTGTCCTTCTCCAATTGACTTATTTCACTCAGCATAATACCCTCCAGTTCCATACACATTGAAGCAAATAGTGGGTATTTGTCATTTCTAATGGCTGAGTAATATTTCATTGTATACATAAACCACATCTTCTTTATCAATTTTTTATCTCCTCTTCATTCTATGCCTCTTTCTCATTCTGTATTGTCAGATTTAATATCCAGTTTGCTAATTCCCTCTTCAGCTCTGTCTAATTGAATACTAAGCCATTCATTAAATTTCTTATTCTAATCATTGTGTTTTACAATTATAACCAGTTATTTTGCAAATATTCTATGCTGATTTTAATAATATCTGTCCATTCATCATATTTTCAATAACCTCTATTTATTTAAAAACATCAAATCTACCAGGCTGCCTGGAGGGCTCAGACTGTTAAGCATCCAACTCTTGACCTTAGTTCAGGTCTTGATCTCAGGGTCGTGAGTTCAAGCCTTGCATTCGCTCCACACTGGGCATGGATCCTATTTTTTTAAAAAATCAAATCTATTGATAATCTCCAAACTGGAAGTGTTTAATATCCTTACTGTGCAATTACTTATTTCTATTAATTACTCATAATAGTGTCACAATTTGTTTAACAACTTTTCAATGTGAACACATATCCTTTGGAATCCTAAGAGTTTATTGAGATAAGATCTAAGTTTAAAATATGTTGTTCTAGCAAAGATAATAATTTGCTTCTTATGAATTCCTAAAGCACTACCATTTAGAGTCACTTTAGATTACATTTTCTTTGGGAAGTGGGTTGGGAGGCACAGAAAGAATGTTAATTCTAAGCCTCAAGATTTCAAAGAGAAGATTTTTGGCCTAGAATTCTCATTAGATATTTTTTTTCTTTTCTTTAAAAAATGTAATCACTCAGATATAGTGTGCCAAAGGGGTACAAGTTCACATATCTTTTACTGTAGGGTGCATTTGTGCTTCATATTTTGTCACTGAGACTGCTGGCCTTCAATGCACCTAGATTCATGTAGTTGTCCCAATGTTCCATGTGTTAAATCATCAAGAATGAACAGAATCCTCCAGAGGATTACCAGTCTTTGCTTTCTCCTCCTGATTTAGGCTTTCTTATATTTCATTTCTTTACTTTTCTACCAGATCAACAGTGCATTGAAAAATATATATTTAGATGTGACCTACTAGAAGATGCTTTCTTGTCCATCTAAATTTTTGTACTTCTAGATAAGCTTTGATTTTTTTCCAGACTATGTATCATTATATTAAAATATCTTGTAAGTTTGGGTTGTTTTGGTTTTGGTCTTTTGTCTTGTTTTGTTTTTTGTCATTTTTTTCTTGCTTGCTTGCTTCCTTCTGCCTTGTATTCTTGCTTGCTTTCTCTTTCATTCTTTCCCTTTCTCTCTCTCTCTTTCTTTCTTTCTTTCTTTCTTTCTTTCTTTCTTTCTTTCTTTCTTTCTTTCTTTCTTTCTTCTCCTTCCTTCCTTCCTTCCTTCCTTCCTTCCTTCCTTCCTTCCTTCCTTCCTTCTCTTTCTTTCTTCCCTTTCTTTAGAATGTAACTTCCTGAGATACGGTACTTGGTCCTATTTATTGCTATCTCTTCAGTGTCTATAATAATGCCTGGCACATAGAGGATTCTCAATAATAATTTCCCAAATAAAAATATATATAAAATTCCAATATGTATAATTATAAAAATGCATATATAAACTCATATACATGTAGGTATTATATGGAAATATTTACTTATATTATTCCTATATAATTTGAATTTGAAAGCTTTTCTTTAAACCATCTAGTCAGTCATAGAACATTATAATTTTAACATATGGTAAACAAAACACTAAGATTAAACCCATATCACAAAAAATAAGGAATTCATTGCATTGAGTGTTTGGTAAAAAGGTAAATGGTAGTCCTTTGGACAAAATTGGTTATTAACATGACAGACACAGCAGACAAATATGTACTTTTAAAGTCCCAAGTTATTGTAATATATATAGTCACTGAATGTTAACTTTAATTCCAGGTTGTCACTAAGGTTTGCATCCTTAACACATCATTTCTCTGGTGGGTTTGAAAGGTGCTGTATTAGAGATTGTCACTTGGAGGTTTGAGGCACCTAGAGTTCCTATAGTATGATTGGCATGAGCATTGAACAGTCCTTTGTAGCCTCTGCCAGCATGCCTTTATCCTGAGTAAAGGGAGTAGATTAGATAATTGGATGGTTCAGCAAGAATTCATGTATGTGTATTTGATGGAAGCAAAAATGTGTGCTCAAGAATGCAAATTTGAGGATGAACTGTGTTTGCTCTAGAAAGAATACTGGAATTTGGGTTTGGAAACAAGTCTTAAGCCTAGCTTATCCTCTTACTAGGCATTTCACTTAACCCTTCTGGACCTTAGTCAATTTATCTGTAACTCAAATATTTCTCAAACTTGTAGTCCTTTCCAAAGATCAAATAAAGTCTTCAAATAAGTTATTCCTCTGCCATGGAATTCAGTATAAGATGAGCTCTTGCTGGACTTTTCAACATTTTTTATTGAAAGTACATGATGCCTATCTCCAAGTGTTTTTCCCCAAAGTGGTTGGTAATATAACCATAGAGTTCTACATTAAAAAAGTATTATTCTATCACCTTAAGAAAGAAAAGCTAGAGATTCCTTAGAGGCTCTTAGGGTTACTCAGTACTAGCCCAAAACTAGCCTGATGTATGAATTCTTGGATTGTGGATGGTACTTCCTACTTAGAGCTTTGAGGCACCCACCTATATTTTTTTAAATCTCACACTCCCTTGTTTTCCACCACCACCTACCTCTGGTTGGACTCCATTTCTTTTCTTTCTTCACATTGCAAATTATGTGCAGTCTGTACTGAAAACACAATATCCTTAACATATGCCTACGTTAGCCCATCAAATAGCTGTAGCAATACATCAGCCTTGGCTTCTGTCTGCTTCTCAAAGTAGAGTACTGATAGAGAAGATTCAACTTACCAACATGAGAAATAAAATAAGGAACATCAATACTGATCCTATTCATTAAAAAGATAAAAAGGACCACTATGAATGATTCTATGCCCATATATTTGGTAACTTAGATGAAATTGGCCAATTCTTTAAAAGATATAAACTGCCAAAACTCACAGAAACTGTCTTCTTGAACTAAACTAGATGAGGCAAGTAGCCCATCACTAGCCCCAGCCTACAAACTGATGAGAATAAGAGTTATTTTAGTGTAATGCCTGTTAATAGTGAATTTAGGGGAGTTATGATCACATCTTTCAACTTGTCATCTACCATGTTGGTCAACCTTGGTTTCATGCCTCAAAATTCAGAGTCTCTTTGTGCCTAGAATCTTAGCAAATTTCAGCAGTAGTTAGCCAATGTACCTTCTTATCATTCTCCTTTCATGAGATTGTACTGTACTCTCTGTGTCTGGAACTGTTGATGAATGTCCGGTTATACCAGCTAAATAGGTAAGAGCCAAGATGTCATCTGTAGCCTCATTCCAGCAGCTCTGCCTCTCCCACCATCTTGCTGCATTGTAATTAATAAATCCTACTACATGACCAGACTCACTAAGCAATGGTTTTCTCGGATTCCTCCTTGGGAATCACAACTTCAATCACATTGACTTATTTTCTACCTCCTTCTCTTCTTTCACCAGTTTCCTTTCTCCTGGCCCACTATGACAATCTCTAGGTATTGCCTATGTAATGACATAATGTTTCTTTTTCTATCTGAAGGAAAGTAGGAAGCAAAAAGCAGTTTAATACCTAAGCCAATTAGAGGTATAACACAGAGTGAAGAAGAACATAACATTGGAGTTAGATCCAGCTTCAATACCTGGTTCTGTTATGATATGATGACCTTGGGCCATTACTTATTCTTTTTGTTTCCTCAATCTTAACATGAAGATACAAGTATCAACTTCATAGGGATACTGTAAAGATTAAAATGAGATAACGTATATAAGGAGTGTAGCACAGAAACTGCCATAAACAGTCAATAAATATAAATTAAAATAAAATTTGAACTAGCATTTGCTTTACAGATAACTCAATCATCTATCTACTAGAAGCATTTTAATTGAATCAATTCTGATCCTCCCATTCCTTTTTTCCTCCTCTCTTCTATACTGAAATGGCTTTTAGGAGGTAATAGTTCGCTCAATATTCCATTTTATGTTGAAAGCAGAGTCAGGACTAGAGCTCAGGTCTATACTCCCAGAGTAAAGAATCTGGGAGGCTGGGGCAGTAGGGGTGGGGAAGGGGATTTGGGAAATGTTAAGAACTAGAGTATTCATCCTTTCTTTGTAGAACTTTAAAAGGAGGGTGTAGGCACCTCCAGTCCTGTTCTTTACTGGATCTCATATAAAAGAAGAATAAAAAGTAGCAGAGAGTCAAAGAGAGAGGCAGGCACTTTAGTTATGACTGCTAAGTCACAAATTGAAGAAAACAGCAGAAAATTCAGTCCCCTGTGTAATATCTATTAAACAGAGCTCTGAAATATATTAGCCAATTACACTCAAGCAGGCTGGGCAGTTTCTCCAAATATTCTTGTCAACACAGTCAGGTACTCTCAGAAAAACAGCTGAGCTAGAGCCAATATACCTCTGAATATGAAGTGTTGAAAATTCTAGGATTTAGTCCAAGACTAACTTTAACCAGGAAATTAATTTTAATTTTAAAATAAGAATAATATAAGGAAAAAGGAAGAGAACATAAGTTGAATGGTTAAAATTAAAATGTTGAAGTCTACAGAGTGCTGGCTGAGTGGAATTAGCTTTTATTTCACAAGGACCACTTGCCCAAACTGAAAATAAATATTTGGAGGCAAAATGCCTTGGAGCTCCTAGACTCTCTGATCGTGTCTGGGATCCATCCTGCACTGATTTTCATTAGAGTTAAAACGTAAAACTGCCTCATTATTAGTTTCCCTGCATGGGTCTCCTCTGAGCAGGCTAAATCAGACATCTTTGTCAGAGAATCAAGATTACCTTTGCCATCATCCTTACCAGATGTGTATCAGGACTTTATTATAGAGAACCACCTAACATCTTTTCAATCACATATTGGTACCATTAGTTCCCATAGGCATGCAGGGAAGCCTAGGCCTGAGAACCAATCCTGTTCTGTGGCTAGGAGAACTGAGGAGTTCCCTATTTAGAATCTGTACAGTCTAACACCAAGTCAGCCTGACAACAGTTTTAGCTCTGGACTTAGACTTCAGTCCCAGGAAGGAAGCTTTTCTCTATTCATTGGAGGCTAAGGTCTTCTCATCTTTTTCTGTTCCACTTTCAATAATGTGGGTCCCTCTGCCCCGTTCTCTCTCTCACTTCCTACACTCATCATTCTAACTATAGAAACTGGCTTTGCTCTTACCAATCCTTTTGCAGAATGGCCCCCACACCCTGCTCCTACCCTTAGATCAGGTCTCTTCAGTAAGCACTATGTTCTTCCCATTTGCACTGGATCCCACCTCCTATGATACTGTGCACCATATATATTAACCACCACCTCCAAGTGACCTCTCAGGCTCCAATTTGTTTGGGCCACTGTCTCCAGCTCTTAGCCAACCTCCTTTCACTTTTAATTTCTCTTCCTTTACCCTTCCTACTAGTTTCCTCTTAGATCATCTCCTGACTACCTGTTTCACCTGCCAGAGCCCTCCCTCCTCACCTGTGCAGAGCTCTCAATTCCCTGACACTAGTCTCTTCAAGTCCAATATTTCTTGCCTTCATAAAGGTTGAATTATAAATCCTACTGCATTGTGGGGAACCTGGGTGACTCAGTGTCTGACTCTTGGTTTCAGCTTAGGTCATGATCTCAATGTTATTGGATCAAGCCCCATGGTAAAGCCCCAACCCACAAGCTCCAGGATCTGCTTAGGATTTTATTTCTCTCTCTCTCTCTCTCTCTCTTACCTGTCCCCCACCTTCTAAAATCAATCAATCAATCAATAAATCAACCAATCTTTAAATCCTACTTCAGTATGATAATATCAGTAGGGGTGAATGAGAGGGAGCAATTAGGTACAAAAATGAACTAAACTTGTCTTCTGGTCTTAGAGTTAGCATTTGACTGGAAACCATAGCAAACAAGAGGTAAGTCAAAACTTAAGGAAACTTATATATTAAAAAAAAAAAAACAGTAGAGATGGCAGATCAAAAAAGGTCCATGTTTTTAGAGTTCAGCTCCTCTTCTCCTGTCATTTCCTATTTGGATCTAGCATGTTATGAACCCATTTATTTCACAAGAGTATTACAGAGCTTCCTACAGCAACGTTGCCCACCTCAGCCCTGTCCATGGTACTATCCTGAGAACATTAGCTCACAAGAAACATAATGAAATGAAATTGCCTTCCTTCTTCTTCATTTGATGTTGGGACCTACATGCTCAAACGAAAATACTATACCTTTGTTTTATATACTTTTTTTTTTTCAAAATTTTATGTGCATTCTAGTTAACTAACATACAGTGCAATGTTGGTTTCCAGAACAGAATTCAGTGTCCATCACTCACTTGCAACACCCAGTGCTCATCATAAAAAGTGCCCTCCTTGATACCCATCATCCGTCTAGCCCAAGCCCCACCCACATCCCCCTATCAACCCTCGGTTTGTTCTCTGTTGTTAAGAGTCTCCTATGGCTTATTTCCCTCTCTCTTTCCTTTCCCATATGTTCATCTGTTTTGTTTCTTAAATTCCACATGTGATTTGTATTTCCCTGGTGATGAGTGATGTTTAGCATCTTTTCATGTGTCTGTTAGCCATCTGGATATCGTCTTTGGAAAATGTCTATTCATGTCTCCTGCCCATTTCTTAACTGGATTATTTGTTGTTTGGGTGTTGAGTTTTAGAAGTTCTTTATAGATTGTAGACACTAACTCTATCAGATATGTCATTTGCAAATATCTTCTTTCATTCTGTAGGCTGCCTTTTAGTTTTTGTGGTTTTCTAGAAATGCATCCATTTCTTCTAGATTGACTAATTTGTTGGCATATAGCTGCTCATATGTTTTTAAAATAGTTTGTATTTCCTTGATATTGGTTGTGCTCTCTCCTCTTTCATTTGTGATTTTATTAATTTGAATTGGAGAAAGAACAGCAAGTAAAACCTACACCAGGCATAAGGAGGAAGATAATAAAGATTCAAGCAGAACTCAATGAAATAGAGACCAGAACTGTAGAAAAGATCAACAAAACCAGGAGATGGTTCTTTGAAATAATTAATAAGATAGATAAACCACTAGCCAGCCTTATTAAAAAGAAAAGAGAAAAACTCAAATTAATAAAATCATGAATAAAAGAGGAGAGATCACAACCAATACCAATGAAATACAAATGATTTTAAAAACATATTATGAGCAGCTATATGCCTTTTAGTTTTACTGATTGTTTCATTTGCTGCGCAGAAACTGTTTATCTTAATGAAGTTCCAATAGTTCATTTGGCTTTTGTTTCCCTTGCCTCTAGAGACATATATAGAAGGAGTTGCTATAGCTGAGGTCAAAGTGGTTACTGCCTGTTACCTCCTCAAGGTTTTTGATGGATTCCTATCTCACATTTAGGTCTTTCATTCATTTTAAATTTATTTTTTTGTATGGTATAAGAAAGTGGTTCAATTTCATTCTTCTGCATGTTGTTGTCCAGTTTTTCCATCACCATTTGTCGAAGAAACTGTCTTTTTTCTGTTGAGTATTTTTTCCTGCTTTGTCAGAGTTGTGGGTCCATTTCTACATTTTCTATTCTGCTCCATTGATCTATATGTCTGTTTTTGTGCCAGTACCATACTGTTTTGATGACTACAGCTTTGTAATAGAGCTTGATATCTGGAATATTGTGATGCCGTCAATTTTGCTTTTTCTTTTTCAAGATTGCTTTGGCTTTTCAGGGTCCTTTATGGTTCCATATAAGTTTTAGAATTATTTGGTCTAGCACTGTGAAAAATGCTGGTGGTATTTTCATAGAGATTGCATTAAATATGTAGATTGCTTTGAGTTGTATAGGCAATTAAACCATGTTTATTCTTCCAATCCATGAGCATGGAATATTTTTCCATTTCATTATGTCCCCTTAAATTTTTTTCATAAGGGTTATATTGTTTTCAGAGCCCAGATCTTTTGCTTCTTTAGTTAGGTTTTTTCCTAGTTATCTTATGGTTTTAGGGGCAACTGCAAATAGCATCAATTCATTGATTTATTTTTCTGTTGCTTCATTACTGGTGCATAGAACGCAACAGATTTCTGTATGTTGACCTTCATCCTATAACTGCTAAATTCGTGTATTAGTTCTAGTAATTTTTGATGTAGTCTTTCAGATTTTTGACATAGAGTATCATGTCATCTGCAAATAGTGAAAGTTTGACTTCTTCCTTGCCAATTTGGCTGTTTTAAAAAAATTTCTTTTTGTTCTCTGATTGCTAAAGCTAAGACTTTTCATCCTAAAGCAGCAGAATACACATTCTCTTCAAGTGCAGATGATCATTCTCCAGAATAGATCACATACTGGGTCACAAATCAGCCCTCACAAGTACAAAGAGATTGAGATCATACCATGTGTATTTTCAGACCACAATACTATGAAATGAAGTCAAACTCAAGAAAAAATTTGGAAAGACCACAAATGCATGGAGGGTAAAGAACATCCTAATAAGGAATGACTGAGTTTACCAGGAAGTTAAAAAATAAATTAAAAATTACATGGAAGCAAATGAAAATGAAAATATGACAGTCTAAAACCTTTGGGATGTAGCAAAGGCAGTCCTAAGAGCGAAGTATATTACAATGCAAACCTACCTCTAGAAGCAAGAAAAGTCTTGAATACACAACCTAACCTTACACCTAAAGGATTACAAAATGAACAGCAAGTAAAGCCTAAATCCATAAAAAAGGGAAATAATAAAGATCAGAGCAGAAATAAATGATATAGAAACAAACAAACAAAAAACAGTAGAATAGATCAACATTATTAGGAGCTGATTCTTTGAAAGAATTAATAAAATTGATAAATCCTAGTCAGACTTATCAAAAAGAAAAAGAAAAAGGACCCAAATGAATAAAATCATGAATGAAAGAGGATAAATCACAACCAATACCACAGAAATACAAAATAATTATACAAGAATATTATGAAAAAATATATGCCATCAAACTAGGCAGTCTGTAAGAAATGGACAAATTCCTAGCAACATACAAACTAGCAAAGCTGAAACAGGAAGAAATAGAAAATTTGAACAGACCCATGGCTAGCAAAGAAATTGAATCAGTAATCAAAAATCTCCCAACAAACAAAAGTCCAGGGCCAGGTTACTTCCCAGAGGAATATTACCAGGGATTTAAAGAGGAATTGATATCTATTCTTCTCAAATTGTTCGAAAAAATAGAAATGGAAAGAAAACTTCCAAATTCCTTCCATGAAGCCAGCATTACCTGGATTCCAAAACCAAAGACCCTACTAAAAAGGAGAGTACAGGCCCACATCCCTGATGAACATAGATACAAAAATTCTCAACAAGATACTATCAAACTGAATCCAGCAGTACAGAAAAACCATTTGACAAAATATAGCATCCATTCTTGATAAAAAAAAAAAAACCTCAACAAAGTAGGTATAAATGGAACATACCTCAACATCATAAAGGCTACATACAAAAGACCCACAGCTACTAATATCATCCTCAAAGAAGAAAAACTGAGATCTTTTCCTCTACAGTTAGGAATAAAACAGGGATGTCCAGTGTAACCATTACTACTTAACATAGTACTGGAAGCCTTAGCCTCAGCAATCAGACCACAAAAAGAAATAAAAGGCATCCAGATCATCAAGGAAGACATCATACTTTCACTATTTAAAAATGTTTTATATTTTTTTTAAATGTCCAGCTCACCTCGTGGGTGATAAAAGCATCTCCCTGTCTATCTCCCATTTCCTAATTAAGGACAAAAATTATCCCCATCTTCCATCTAATGCCTGCCTTCTGTAGGGTTCCATGTTTATATACCCTATAGAAATTCACATAAAAATTGATTTAGGAATGAGTCACAAATTGCTCTTTAAGCGTTAGATAAAAGGAACTTGGAAAGCCTGTATTAGTGGGGCATGAGCACAGAAAGGATGCCCCATACAGAAAAAGGCAGGTGAATGGTACAAATACAAAAGGCTAGGAAAGGGGGCTGGGCCCCTCGATGCCTCTTCTTCTACCTAAGGATCACCTACCTGTAAGTGGCAAAGTAGAGGGTTCTGTAGCCATACAATTATGTATATTTGGGAGAATGTGGCATGACACAAGTAGAAAGTGACAAGTGTTTTAAAAAATAAACAGGACATCAAAGACTGCTTTTATCCTAACAGCTATTATTGGCCACTCACACTTCCCACTCCTTTTCTGAGAACTAGATCCTTAAGGATAACCTATGGCTTGAAATTTTCAAACCCCATTGTCCAAATAGACCAGAGAGTACTTTGTACTTCCACTAGTTTTGTACAAAATTCTAATTTTTCTGTAACATAACCATCTGTTTATGTACAGTGCTCCTTATTAGATTGTGAATTATTTGAGGATGAAAGATGTGACTCAATGACCTATGTAAAATGAGTAGCTATAACAGTGTGTGATACCTGATAGAAGCTTAGTGAATGACTATTGAATGACTAAATAAGAGGATAGATAATGTGCTGTTTATTGCACTCATTCTGCATGAATGAAAGTTTATACTTGGTCCATAATGTTTTACTCTTCCGGAAAGCCTCTATTTTCCAAAGAAAGTGTCAATAGTCAAGGAAGTCGCTGAGACTGCTGAAGTTCCTAGTTCCTCTAAAGAATGTTTTACCAGTCACTGTTACATTTCTTTCTATGTGGGAAACTTGAAGAGTTTATCAGATTCCAATAGGGAAATTTTCTTCATAACTGAAAGGAATATGGCACCACAAATCATTTAGTCATCACTGCTAGTTGGTGACTTTAAATGAAATAACATTTTAATTTCTTGAACCTCTACTCTCTTTTAGGCACTTGCTAAGCACTTTATAGATAAGAAAACTTTTAATTTTCCCCCAAATCCTGAAAAATAAGTATAATTATGTCTATTTTAAAGATAATAGAATTAAGGCACAGAGATTTAGCTATCACACAGCACATGAATGATAGAGGTAGAATTTTTTTATTGCCCCATATTTACTAGACTCTTTTCTCAGAGATTAGATAAAAATTTTGAATGATTATCAGTGTGAACACAATTCCTGCTAATAATCTATCATATTCTTTTAAATGGAAAGTATTTTCTTTTGATTAAAGGAATTAAATACAATGTATTTGCTATGATCAAATACTTGGGATATGCAATAAAAATATTCTCAGATACCAGTCATGACAAGGCATGAGTTGATTAATGGGTTATAATCAGAGTTAGGAAGGTGCGTAATTATGATGCTATCTAGTACGGATGACTGATTTGGGGATGGCTAGGTAGGAATGACAACTGCAATGTTAACACTAACATATATATTACATGCCCTATTTGTTCCTTTATTTAATAAATATTTTTGGACCACCTACTTACTGCATGCCAGGCACTGTGTAATTGGCAAAGTATATGGAAATTAATGTTTTATTCATTTAACCTCCTCAATGTTACTTTATCCTTGTCTTCAGTGTTTTTTTTTTTTTTTTTTTTTTGCTTCTTATTCCCACTATTCTTGACATGGCCTAAGTTCTAATCCATTCTTTCCTGGATAATACTCATCTGATCTGCCTTCTAAGATCCTAAACGTTCTCTCAACTTCCAGTCTTTGTCTTTTCCAGTTTCATATCTGTACTACTACCAATAATTATTGGTAGATACTGACAAAAACTCTATCCTTAACCATCTTGAAAAGGACTTCTCTGGCAAGAAATAACAAGTGTCAATGAGGATGTGGAGAAAAAAGAAACCTCATGCATTTTTATTGGGGATGTACATTGGCAAAGTCTTTATGGAAAACAGTATAAAGGTTCCTCAAAAAATTAAAAACAGAAATGCCATATGCTGCAATAATTACAGTACTGGGTATTTACATGAGAACAGAAACACCAATTTGAAAAGATACGAACCCCTATGTTTACTGCAGCATTATTCACAATAGTCAAGGTGTGAAATTAACCCAACTGTCCATAGTAGATGAATGGATAAAAAAGATGTACTGTGTGTAGATAGAGAGGCACATAAATTATTACTTAGCCATAAAAAGGAATGAAATCTTATCATTATGACAACGTGAGTAGATCTAGACTGTAGTATGTTAGGTGAAATAAAACAGACAAAGTCAAAGACTGTATGATTTCACTTATATATTCACTTATATATTGAATCTAAAACACATAATAACTGAAAAAATAAACAAAAACCCAGAAACAAACTAATAAATGGAGAGAACTGATAGTTGATAGAAGAGTTGACAGTATGGATGAAACAGTTCAAGGGAATTAAAAGGAACAAACTTCCAATTATAAAATAAATGAGTCACAGAGATGAAGACTACAGCATAGAGAACACTGTCAATAATACTATTGACTACATTTATCATGGTGAATACAGATTGGTAGATAGAATTGTTGAATCACAATGTCGTATGCTGGAAACACTAATATAACATTATACCTAATTGTCAGTTTCTCAACTAACCTCTACATTTTCCAAGGAAGGGGATCCAACTATCTTCATCTTTATCTCCATAGCTCCTCTCACAAAAATGGGAGAACTAAATGTTTATCAAATGTCTGATGACTATTTAGACATAATCTGCATCTTTAGGATTTAATTTGAAATTATTTCATAAGTTCTGAAAAGAAGAGCTATTTGGTGGCACTGCAGCTGATAACTGCATGACTTTCACAAGGTGTTACTATAAATAGTGATTATTTCAATGGTCTTATTTCAATTGTTCACACTCTATATTCATAAAGATGCTCTAGCCTTCTGCACAAAGTCTTAGGTACGCAAACATGTGGGATTCTAAGCAATTAACGTCTACCCTCATTCCTTACTGGGCTCTTTTTTCTGACTTTATTACCTCTTTTACCCTTCACTTCTTATTATTTTCCATCCTTTTTTTTTGTGGGGCCTGGTTAAGATTACTTGACTGTTTGATTATTATGATAGAGTTTTCCAAAGATTCACTATCAGAATGATTTAACTGACATTTAACATACTATTAAGGAAGTAGGACATTGCTCGAAGGTCATAGTTTGGATCTGAAGCTTAAAGGTTTTCATAATGTTTAGTGAAGGTATCATAAATGTCATCTCTTTTCAAAACTAGCACTCCCATAGTCAATGACAATTGGATTTATTCGGGACCTAGATTTTTTTAGTTCTACTATGCAACATTTGTCAAAAGAAAGATAGCAGTTTCCAAGAAGTTATTTTGTTTAGCACACTTACTTTGGCTAACACTGTCAGGCATATGAAATGCTCTTCCATGCAATATATTGCCATGTCCTCATGCATCTTCTCAGATGGACTGGAAGGATAAACCAGATCGTCCTTCCTCTCTCATTGGGTAGCTTCACACTTTCTCAAAGACAAACCTCCATGGCATACTTGTGAATTGCATTTTAAAGCAGGAGAAGTTTGGTGGGGCAAAATTGCCTCATACAGGTCTAAACCTGGCTAAATTAGAAGACCTTCCCACAAAAGGATTATTTGGATAACTTCTCCATGATAAATGAGTTAATGAGCTAAAACTTCTCACTAAGTTTGCTCCATTCAAGGCATATTCCCAAAGCTCCTGTCTGCATTACATCCAAGAGGCATCTATATGTGGATGCTTAAGTTAAACACAGGAAGCCAGAGCGAAGAGAAAAACAGGTGAGAAATATGAACAAGATCTATCTTGATCCTCCATGAGGATCCACTAATTTCCTTTTCAACATCTGAATGTGCAAGTCACCTCAAAGATGTCAATTTTGAGTGTAACATATTAAGGAAGGAAAACTGGAAATAACTGAAATACACAAATGCTTTTGCAATCCATCATATTTACAAAAATAAAGCCATTAAGACACCCAATAAATTAGCCTTGATGAGATTTGTAATGAGGCATTAAAGATAAGCTAAGTAAACTGTTGAAATGTTAGAAAACTATATTGCAGCATTTCATATCTAGTCTCCATATTTTATGCAAATAACCTGACAAGAACTGTTTTTAAATAAACAGAAATTTAAATCTTAAAGGAAACAATACAAACAGATTTAATATTCTTGATTACCTAGCAGAGTTCAATACCATTATACCCTGGGTGGGAATTATAATGGCTGGAAAGAAAACATTTTTCGTTTTTTTTTTTTTTTTTTTTTGTACTGAAATCCATTGATTCTGTTTTTATCACCAGTGAAAATTAAAGACTTTTAGTATAAATGAAGTCATATTTAGCTTTTTAAAATTCCAGGGCAGTATGGAGTTTAATATACTCTTTTCGTTTCTGGAGAAAGCTGCTCATTACAGGAGCTAATAGAAAAAAAATAATTATTCCTATTGGTGCAGTGGTCCACTCAGAGATATAATTTCACATAACTATCAGAGCTGTTGATAAGATTTCTAAACAGATCACAGAAGATCACTTTTGGACAAATATTCTCATTTCTCTAAAAAGAAGAAGCCGGTTATTTTATTTTTCACAACTAGATGGAATTGCACAGGATAACAATCTTTATTCAGTGCTAGCAAATGGTTGCAAGTACAATTTGTTGCTTTGGGGGCAAAGTCTGCTTAAGTCTCATGGTCCTGTACTGGATGCATTGACACCAGATGAGCAGGACCACTCTGACATGGAACGTGAAGGCTCTCTGTTTCTGTAAGAGAACTAAGAGGCACCACATCACTTCTCCCATAAAGTCACAGCTTTCAAGAAGGTCTCTGGTCTTAATATCTCACTTCCACACACCCTTTGCATGCATAGATATCACTTTCCTTTGCCTACACATAGGATGCCATTAGCTTCACTTCATTTTCTCCAGCACAAAGACAACATTTCAAATGACAGTGGGGACCTGAAAATTTCGAGTTGGAAGAAGGACAAATAAATCTTGGCCTAGGATCTCTTATATCACAGCCCCTGGTATGCAGAGCTGGGACTCATGATACTTCCAGGAACAAAACCCTGGGTTTGTAAAAGTTTTACAAATGTGCATGTCCTTTGTGTGTGTTTGAGACTCATTTCTGTGAATGCTTTCCTGACCCCATAGTCAGATTCAAACCTCTATAATTCACATTCATTTTTTTTCAAACCCAAAGAAAATGGGGAAAGGTTTAGAAACATGTTTCCAGCACCCTGAGACTCAAACCTCTCTAATCAACCAATCTGGCCTCATATCTCAGGATAGCAGGCATCCTTGCAAAACTTTACAGTGTTATACTCCCAACTGAGCTGAAAATACTATAAGAATATGAGAAATGCTTTCTATTCGTTTCTCTCTCTCTGTACATATTTTCATGGGATTTTGCAACTTCTATAGCTGGTTATCATGAAAGACAAAATGTATGCTGCTGTTGAGGTGGGGAAATTAGAGGAGAAAGGGGCACCTGGGTGGCTCAGTGGTTGAATATCTACCTTCGGCCCAGGGCCTGATCCTGGAGAGGAGGGATCGAGTCCCACGTCGGGCTCCCTGCATGGAGCCTGCTTCTCCCTCTGCCTGTGTCTCTGCCTCTCTGTGTGTGTCTCTCATGAATAAATAAATAAAATCTTTTAGAAAAATAAAAATTAAAAGAAAAAGCACTTCCAATTCTCATTTCTTTTCCTCCATCTTGAAGCAGAGGAATATGGCCAGGACTTTCTGGAGACAAAGGGAGTAGATAAGTAGCCAAGATGTTATGGATGCTCATTTCTTTTCCTCCATCTTGAAGCACTACTCCTTAACTCCTCAGCAGAGGAATATGGCCAGGACTTTCTGGAGACAAAGGGAGTAGATAAGTAGCCAAGATGTTATGGACGCATATCATATGTATGACATAGGACATGTACCAATGAATCTATGTGGGAAACTAAGTACTAACCTACCAGCCTCTCCTCAATCTTAATTTCAAATCCTCACTGATAGAATAACCCTATGACTAAGAGCTTTTCTCACTTATGTCAAAAGAAAAATCTTAGCCACATTGCCCCGGACTCCTCTGACAAACACACAACCAGTAAGTGGGCTGATTTTAAAACCTAACTGAGGGGGATGGCTGGGTGGCTCAGCAGTTGGGCTTCTACCTTTGGCTCAGAGTGTGATCCTGGAGTCCCGGGATCGAGTCCCACATTGGGCTCCCTGCATGGAGTCTGCTTCTCCCTCTGCCTATGTCTCTGCCTCTCTGTGTGTGTGTGTGTCTCTCATGAATAAATAAATAAAATCTTAAAAAAAAGAAATTAGAGGAGATGAGTCTAGATGAACACAGATGAGTCTAGAAATTTGAGAAAATGTCTAAATGGAAACTGATATTTGCAGCCCTAGTATTTCTTTTAAATTTATCTAAACTAAAATTTGCACATGGTAAGGAAAGTAGTTTTAAGAAAAAAAAAAAAAAAAAAAAAGGAGTGGCCTCGTCCTTAGATGTTAAGAGAGGAGTTCTGTATTAGAGATCTCTAAGACCAGCCCAGATTTGCTGGTTTGTGATTTGCTAGAAGTACTCACAGAATTCTTCTAGAGCTATATTTAGGACTAAGATTGATAGCAAACCAAATGCAAAAAAAAAAAAAAAGGAAAAAGACACAAAGGGTGATATCTGGAGGAAACCAGGTATGAACTTCCAATTCCAAGATTCATCTCCTCACAGGGTCACACAAGACTTAACAAACTATTCCAGGACGTGGCAACACCTGAGAACATTTTATCCACCAGGGACATACTTTAAAGACTTAATGTCCAAGATATATATCAGAGGACGATCATATGGGCACCTTCTTGCCTAGCATGTACCCAAATTCCAAACTCCCGAACACAAACCAATCATTTATATGGTTTCAGCACGGTGAGCCACTCATGATTTAAGGGAAGTTTTATGTCAGTATAGGTATATTTGCTGGCCAAATTCCCAAACACTAGTCAAGGAACAGCCTTGTAAGCACGCCTTTCCAAGGATAGGCTGTCCTGGGCTACTGTGCTAACTCATGTCTACACAGTCCATAGGTCCATAGCTTGTTTGCCCACATGCCGTGTACAGAGCTTTGAGGTGCCATTATCTCTACACATTTTTCACATTTAGAAAATATTCCCATTCTTCATGCAAGTGCTTTAAGGAAAGCAGAACTGAGTAATCATACAAGAATTGGTGAATATAGTAGGAACTTCTCTTTAGATAATTTTGGCTCTTCTGGTGTTTCAGGAATAACTTGAAAGCTTTTGATAAAATCTAAAATAGGACTTTGGAAAAACTTGCCAAAACCCTGTTCAATCTAGAAAAATGAATAATTCCAACCATTTGGACTTCCATTTCCCAAATGTCTTCTTTTACATGGTTTGAGTCTTCCCTACAATAACCTATGGCAGAGCACAGCCGCCTCTATAAAGCCACCCTGACTGGGCATCCTAATACTTCTACTCATATTTTGGGCACCAGAAATCAGGAGATACTGCAGTTAGAAACAAGGCTCTAGTGTAGTTAACACAACTCACATTCTCTTCTTCCAAAAGTGAAGTGAAACGTTTGCCACACGCTCGTTTCTCATCTGCTATTTATCTGCCTAAACTCTTTTTTTTTTTTTAATTCCAAACTGACATATTGTGGTAGAGCTTCTTCTAAGAAACCTTCCCTGAATAAAAGGAATGGCGGAAGCAAGCCCCAAGAAGAAGAAAAAAATAGATTCCTATTCCTTCATTCCTATTAGAATCCATTCAATGGTTAGAAAACCTTACACTGTTGAAAGCACTCTCAAGTGGTTAAAAGAGAGTATTGAATTCACTTTGTCCGACGCCTTTGATCCCAGGTACTATAACCACAGACTGATCTAGGAGTCCTTTCTTCAGCTTTATGATTATTCACTGTGAAACCAAGTGGAAGCTACTAGATTTGCTGTCGTTGGGTTTCTGATCTATAAAATGAGTCTAGCAGTGCACTCCCATCACAAGCATGGGCATGAAATTAACATAAATGATTTCAAATTCTTTGCAAATAGGAAATACTAGTGATCTGTGTTAGGAAGACTAACTCCATCTTCATGCTCCATTTATCCTTTCCACTCCCTCAGGGAGACTTGTGCTTGCCTGTGGCACTGGAAAAAAAAAAAAAAAACACCCTAAAGAGAGGTCATTCTTTGTGTGGGGCCAGCCCAATATGATGTCTAGCTAGAACTCTGGCCTACTCTAACTGAGCACTAAATAAAAACAAGGACTCTCAGATAGCCATTCATTTTTCTATTTTCTTAGGTAGGTATTTAGCTTTCCATAGATTTCAAATGAGTTTCCAAGTCTTTCTGCAATGATGACAACTTGATCATCCCAACACCATTGTGGCTTGGACAGAACCAGCATTAGATTCTTAGATTTGTATTTATTTTCAGGTAAGAAAAAAATGAGCTCAAAGAAGTTTAGGGAACTAGATCAGTAAAGATTCAGGAGTCTTGGCCTCATATTTGGCTCTCTCATACACCTGTCTCTAAGTAGTCTTACAGTGGGCTCTGTCAGCTTTAGCACTAGACTCTCAGGGCGCATGGGTAAGGAGAGAAAGAATCGTTCCTCAAGTATCCAACAATATGTGAAATTCCCCATTCTTCATGGCCACGCAGAACATAGATCCCACAACCTTAATCTATCACAGTCAGAACCAGATAAAAGATAGTTTTTTGAAAGCTTCAGTAGAATCGTAGAATCCCATATTTGGAAAGGATATCAGGGGTTATCTGTGTAGTTTTCAAGCCAATGAATCTTGTTTGGTACCGTCTCATTCACTCAGTCTTTGTTCCTGCTCTGACAACATTGTATCTATCTCACATCAGCCACCATAGGGGTGTCACAACTGTGCATGCCTAACCTCCTCAGTAAGCAGTATACTCTTTGAAGGTACAAATTTTATTTTTTGCCTCTGTATTTCTAGGAACCAGCCTATATCTGGCCAAGAGGATGTGGCAGTAAATAATTTGACAGCTTCTCTTCTCTCCCAAACTAGAACAATAGCTTTCGATTCCTTTCCCTATTTACACCTAATGGTTATCCTTAGTTCGGCCATTTTATACACAAAGCAAACAAAATAATTTTATAAATTGCAAAAGAGACTATATCCTCAGCTCCTGCTTAAAATCTGTATATGTTCTTGAGCATGCCAAAATAACATCTACATTCATTACTATTATCTACAATCCATATACTTTGAAGCTGATGTTATTACCTCTTTTACTTGGTCTCTTCCCACTTCCCCCATCACTAGTGATGGTCGAGACAGAGGGGCTACCTTCCTGCATATAAAATATGCTATACTTAGCTGAGTTAATGGGTCTTCAGTTTATGGTTCCCTTTGCCAGAAACTCTTTCACTGCACATCCTCATAGAGCTGAATCCTTATGCCACTCAGATTCTTGGTTTAAAGATTTCATCCCCAGAGAGAGTGTCCCTGACCACTCTAGCTGATACACCTGTCCATAAATACCTCTTCACAGTCTATTACCTGAGCTTGTTTTATCTCAGGGAAATAAACTTATAGTTTTGTTTGTTTTGCTGTTTACTGTACATCTTCCACAATCTGACAAAAACCTGGTAAGAGCAAGATCTTGCCTGCTCATTCACCAATCTCTCAATGTAGGCCTTAAAAACAACCCTCAACCTAGAGTGGGTGCTCATTTAGTCTCTTCTGAAACAATGATGAAAGAAATGAATAATTCATTCAGTGCTTAAACCCCTCTCAAACATACTTATTGGTATCTTAAGCAAGTGTTATTCCTATTTTTCCTTGAGTAGAAATAGTGATAATAAATTCAGTAGTTCTTCATTTTTATACAGATTTTATAACACAGGTTTTGCCTTATTCACTTGATGTTTGCCTTTCCGAAGTGTTCTACCTATTAATGAATATTCCCATCCCTTGTAAACACACAAAGCAAATCTAATCCCTTCTCCCCATCAGTTCTTTGATTATTGCCTTCAAATCCCCTGTACAGGTTCTTTTACACAGGCTGAGAATATATTGACTTTGTTCCATTTCATATTTTGTGCATTCATATTTCTTTCACTTTTCTTATGAATATATTCTAATTTATACCTATTTTTCATAAAATATGGAGCTCTAAAGTGATAAAATAATCAGAGGTATATTTTGACTGATACAGAGAAGATAGTGTGTGTATGTGAGCTCTTATATGTACATGATAACACCTAATATCACATAAACTTTTTTGGCAGCTACATCATACCAATGATTTACACTGCTTATGAACTTAAAAAAAAAAAAAAAAATCCTCAAGCCATTTTCACAGAACTCCAGCAAGTCTTGTGTGTGGCCATCCTCCAAGATGGCCCCCAGTGATCCTTGCCTTCTGGCATTCAAGACCTCTTGTAGTCCCCTGCCACACTGTATCGAGGCTGGTCTATGCGACTTGTACGGTATAACACAAGTCGTGGTATATAATTTCTGAGGTTTGGTTATAAAATACATTTTGATGTCTACCTTGATTTCTCTTTATTCCTTTGTACTTGGAAAGGTGGTCACAAGGACATACCACCCTTAGGGTGAGACTCAAATTGTTGAGGTCCCTCTACCAACAGCAACATGAATGAGTCATCTTGGAAGCAAAATCTCCAGCCTCATATAAGCCTTGAATATAACCTCCTGAAAGACCCTAAACCAGAACCACCTCTGCTGGCTTTCTACTTTCAGGAACTATGCAGGAAAATAAATTTTCATGTTTCAAGCTGCTACCTTTAGGCTAATTTGTTATACAGTAATCTGCAACTAATATAGTCTCCCCTATCCTGTACTTGTGCATTTTTTTTAGATCTAAATTTGGATTTGTTCATTTAGTCTTAATAATCTCAGATCTTTACATTTGGTTGTCTCCAGTCTGTTTATATCTTTTTCAGTAAATATTTAGATAATCAACATATCTGACAATAGACACAATATTATCCAACAATTTTAAAAGTCTATTATCTTTCGAGTTACTATTGGCATTTGAGTTACTGATATAAATGCTAAAATGGAAAATGCATTGGGCAGTACCCTTTTGGCCTTCAGCAATCTCTCCAGATTCAAATCTTTCAAACTCTTTACAAATAGACCTTCTACTAGCTAATACTTCTCTTTATTTTCCTGGTACCCATCCTACATATCTTCACTTTATCCACAAGAATATTAAAACACTTAAGTTATGTCTGTTGCATTTTTCTAGCATTGCCAGCCTTATCACTGTTACGTTAAATAAAAAAAAAAAAAAAGACTCTAGGGGTGCCTAGGTGGCTCAGGCAGTTGAGCATCCAACTGTTGGTTTCAGCTCAGGTCATGAGCTCATGGGTCATAAGATTGAACCCCACAAAGGGCTCCATGCTCAGCATGGAGCTGAGTTGAGTATTCTTTCCCTTTGCCCTCCCTCCATTCATGCATGCATACTCTCTTTCTTTCTGGAATAAATTAATCTTTAAAAAAAAGACTAGTTTGTATATGACTACTTATTGAGCCCATTTTAGCTCCTAGAGCTACTATTTTACTGTATTTTTTCTTTTAGGGGCTCACAGGCCTTTGTTTTACAGTTTTATAATAACGCTAAAAGTGGGCATAAAGCTCCTGTTTAATTTCCTATTCCACCTTCTCCCTATATTGAACATGAGTAGGCCATTTGCCTATTCCCAGTCCTGTGCCATCTCCACCATTCTGCACTGTTCACTAAAGATTACTATTTGCAGTTCTTAGGTTGGTATTCACTGGCAATCTCTTCAAGCTTTTGCAATGGTTACCTTACTTCCCAAGGTATTTCTTTACATGGTTGAACATGTTTCATTACATTTAGTCAGTCTTTCTTTTTGGGTATCTAGTTAATGAAAGATCAATCAATGAACCAGCAACAACAATGACAAAAAAAAAAAAAAAAAAGGAAAACAAAAAGAAAGAGAATATACTAACCATTCTGTATTTTATAGCCATCATAAACCTAAGGGGTCATACTTATTAAATTAGTGAGTGAATGAATGAATGAAAATAAGTATCAAGTATCCTCATCCAGAAAGTCCAATTCTGTTAATCAACACTACAGATTTAAACTTATTTTTGAATTTGAGTAATATACCCTTTGCTTTAACACACTACAAGGGTGGTCATAACTTATTTATTTTGCTCACTTTCTTCTGAAATATATTAAAGTTTTCTGCCAAGTTTTTAAATCAATAGGCAGAATATTTCTTCAATTACTTACTGTGCATGAAAAAAGCAAGAAGACAGAAATAGAGCACAGTTTTGAAAATTAAAGACCAGTTTCATAATATTTTCAGATATGATTATATTTTCCATTATTAGCTTTAAATAGACACCATCAAAAAAGGAGTGTTCTGCTTCTCAGCAGAAGAATACTGTTTCATGCAAGTAATAAGCCAATCTGAAGATATATGAAATAAATTTATATGTAATAAATGAGTCATCCCCAATCAGTCTAGAAGGATAAGAATAATAAATAGAGTTGGGGTACTAAAAAATTTATTTTTAAAAATATAGATCCTGCTTTTAAACCATACCTCAAAACACACTCCAGATGCAATAAAGAGCTAAATTCTCAAAAGGAAAAATAAGTATATAAAGACTCCAGTAAATTAAAGAGCAATGGATATGAAAAGGATAATTCCTCAAAATGGAAATAGAACATTTTAACAAGCACATTGAAAGAAAAATGTTAAAAAAAAATGAAAGAAAAACGGTTACTCTCATGAATGACCAAATAAATAAATAAGCCAATGGTATAATGGCATTTATTAATTCCAACAAATTAGCAATGATTTAAGTGTAATACACACATAACAATGCCAGTTGGTGGAAGGTCAAAGAGGCACATTTATAGCAACTTAAATGTGAACATAAATTACTTAAAAACCCTACTGGAAAGACATCGGTCAGTATCTATTTTAAAAAGCCTTAAAAGTAATTAATTTCCCTTAAGTAACTAACTTCCTTTCTGGAAATCTCACTAGAATGCTCTCCCTTTGTCTGTGCGGGAATGTTGTGGCAGACATCCATGTCTTCTATCTTCTATCAAATTTCATTCCCTTCCTAAAGCTTATTGTCACAGCATATGAAATGTCTTCCTCCACGTTGTTCATGTTGATCTGGCCTTATGGAGGGGAGGTCTCTGATTATTTAGAAAATATGGCTATGTGTGCCTGTGGAGGGCACAGGGACAAGGAGACAAGATACTAAGGAAGGCACACATCTTTCATGAGTAAACGACATGCTCTTCGAAACTGTGAGATGTCCTTTGATCTTATGGGCCATATAATCCTGAATTACAGAAAAGCAGGATCAGAGCTTACATAGCAGAGAGGAACAAAAAGGATGATAAGAGAAGTAAAGGTGTCTGTATCTATGTTGCAGATGAATGAGAAAGGCCAAGAAGATGAAATCAGGAATGGAAAAGATCCAGGTCAAAAATGTGGCTTGGAACTGTAGTGATGAGATAACATTTCAGGGCCAACTTCAGAAAGGCAGGCAAGATTTCAATCAGGTGATAAATTGGTGGGAAGGAGGTAAGTTCCAGGCCATGCTTTTTCAGAAACCAACTGAAGGGTCCTATTCCACTCTGTATAGGTAGGAAGAGAAGAGAAACTTAGAGACTCTGGAGAAAGTTGAGATAGCTGTAGAAATGGCATGAAGTAAAATAAACACATGCATACTTATACACGCACACACGCACAGACATACACACAGTTCTTTATTTCTTTGTTCCTCTTTCTGGACCTCGGATTCACAGAACTGAGCTGTTTATACCCATTAGTCAACAGCACACTATAATTACCAGCCCAAGTAAGATCACTGCTTTTACTGTGTTTTTATTATTTTTACCTTTTATCAAATCATTCCACTCTCCAAATCCTTAAGACTCCCTCTCATATACCATGTCTTTATTTTTTTTAAATATTTTATTTATTTATTTATTTATTTATTTATTTATTTATTTATTTATTCATTCCTTCATTCATGCATGAGCGACAGAGAGAGAGAGAGAGAGAGAGAGTCAGAGACACAGGCCAAGGGAGAAGCAGGCTCCATACAGGGAGCCCCACATAGGACTCTATCCAGGGACTCCAGGATCACTCCCTGGGCTGAAGGCGGCGCTAAATCGCTGAGCCACCCGGGCTGCCCATACCATGTCTTTAATGTCTGCCCTCCATATGGTTATTTAGATATAGATATCTCTTTGAAAAATGTGAATCAGTGATTTAACTTTAGAACTAATCAAAGGGAATTATAAAATATCAATTTTATTATGAGTATGCACAAATTGATGTTATGTTGTTCTGTATATTTGTATTATTTTAAAATAAAAACATTTTAAATACATATAAAATAGTGTGACTTTTTAAAATACAAAGTGGTATTGTGATACAATTCTCCTGCTGTTTTTCTTTTTCCCTCTTTTTTAAAAGTAACTTCTATGTTCTTGGGAGCTATCCATGTTGGTTTATGTAAATATGTTCCTGGGGACTGATACATTATTCTAGGGCATGCATATTGCATATTTTACATATCAATAGTCATGCTTCCAACCATTTCCTACAAAATATCTTGCTGTGGATTTTAGACTTTCTCTGCAGTCTTCCTGAGCACCCCCGGGTACATGCATACTCAATTTCAACAAACTGCCAGGATGACTATACCAGTGCATACTCTTACCAATATTGCATGGAAATTCCACGTGATCTTATGCCCTTAATATTAGAAAGCTTCGATTTTTACCATTTGGAAGTACGCAAAGTAATGTCTCCTTATCTTAATCTACTTTCCTCTGGTTACTTAGGGGATGCTCATTATCTCATGATCTTATTAGTTATTGGATTTTTCTCTCTATTCATATAGAATTGCTTTTCCATATTCTTTGGTCAATTTTTTCCACTGGAGGATTTGCCTTTTTCTTGTTTATTTACTGTTGTTCTTTCCTTTTCTATATTATAATACATTGCCAGGTTTACACTCTGCAAGTATCATCACTCAGTTGTCATAATTCTGTTACTTTTTCTTTGGTATTGTTCATTGATCTTTCTGGTGTATATACAACATTCTTTTTTTAGTATTTCTTTAGATCTTTCGAATTTTTGTCCCACCCAAAGACCCAGAAATATTCTCCTACACTTTCATTAGCATCCTAGTTTTTTCTTTCACATTTAATTTTGTTTGTATATGTCTTCCTATAGGGTTTTGTGATATTCTAATTTATATTATCGATGTATTTGGCCTTCATCTTTGCTCCTAGCACAGAGCTCCTTAAACTCTTGGAATTTCCTGAGTGACAAGGGTGATAAAAGTTCCTTTTGTTACTCATAACAAACTCCTTTCAATCATACTTGTGTTTATGTTAAAAAGGTGATTTTTGGAAAATCCCTAAGGATGAGGGCTACTCACAAGGGGGAACAATCATGCAATTAAAGGGTTGGAACTTTCCATCATAACCCTCTATCATTGGTTTAGGGAGAGGTGCTGGAAGTGAGTTAATCACTAACGGCCAATGATTTAGTCAATCATGCCTATGTCATGAAGCTGCCATAAAAATCCAAAAAGGATAGGGTAGGGTGAGCTTCTGGGTTGGTGAACACTTGTAGGTCTGGGAGGATGGTACCCCTGGGGAGGGCATAGAAGCTCTGTGCCCCTTCCCACATATCTTGCCCCATGCATCTCTTCCATTTTGCTGTTCCTATGTCTTTTTGTAATAAAACAGTAAAATAGTAAATAAGCTGTTTTCCTGAATTCTGCGAGTTGTTCTAGCAAACGGCTAGAAGAAGGGGTTGTAAGAATCTCTAATTTATAGCCAGTTGGTCAGAAGTACAGACAAAAACCTGGACTTGAGACTGGCATCTGAGGGTGGTAGGGCAATCTTCCATGTCCAGGTAGACAGTGTCAGAATTGAGTTATATTAGGACATTCATTTGTTGTCAGGAAATTGCTTGATGGGAGAAAAATCCTGACACATTTGGTGATCAGAAGTATCAGAAGTGCTCTGAGAAGGATTAGAAGAGAAGTAGAGTGTTATGTGAGTAGACAGAAAAATAGGAGTTTTTCCTTTTTGGGTTCCAAATAGTCTTACTATATTGTGAATTTTTACTATATACTAAGCCAATTTTTCGGTGTTTTTTTCAAACAGCACTATTAAATAAGTCATAATTTCTTCACTCCTTTGTGATATCATCCTGTACAACTAGTTTCTACATTTATGTAAGTCTCTTTTTGGGTCTCTAATGTGTGCAATTGATCTACTTCATCCTGTGTCAATACTATTCATTTTTTTATCAGGATGCCTATATCATAGGTCCTAAAAACTGAGATTACTGTTTTCCCCCCAAATTTAGCTTTTGATGAACTTTATTTATCTCATGCACATCTTAGAATCTTCTTATAATATTCCTCCCAAATCCTGACAGGTATCTGATTAAAGTTGCATAGAACACAGGATAATGACATCTTACAAGGTTAAATTTTCCACCCACAAACATATATACCTCATTATTAATTTAGGTTTTCTTTTATCTTCTTTAATTAATTTAAAATGGTCCTTCTATAAAATAATCTTCTATAAAGTTTTTCTTGCTTTGTTAGATTAATTCTCAAATAATTTATTGTGCTATTTTGTTTTATACTGTCTTTTCTTTTTTAGTTGTTTCATGCTATTTTAAAGGAAGGCTTTTGGCTCTCATGTTTTGATCTGTGAGCCAGGAGGACTGCTAAACTGTCATAGAGAATGCAAACTTAAAATGTTACAGTAAAACAGAACTACTAGGCTTAACCAGGATGGTCACATCTTCCTTCTTTATACTTTTTTTCAGATCATGATTGATTATATCATCTGGAGTAGGCATACTTAAAGGAAGAAAAATAGGGAAATGATTTCTCAAAGTCTTTTTCATCCCTAAAACTATACAGGTAAAAGGTCATTGGCTGCATTTCATATACATCCTGAGCATGGCTTATAAAAATGTCATAGGGCAAATCCTTGTACTGAGACATTAGAAAAATTTGGTTATTCCCAGACAACCTTCAGAAATTATCCCAAACCTACCAAAGAGATAGAAATTCATCAATAAATGTCAATCATTTTCTTTTCAAGTTATAGCACTTATTTCCTTTGGCTGGAGAATGGGAGCAAATGTTGAGCATTATGGACTGGTGAATAAGCTTGATTCTGAATGGCAGGAAAATTAGATGATCAGATTCAGCCAAATGTACCCTTCTTGACAATGTCCTTCTGCCATTTTTTAAGAAGAGATCATGGGAGTTTTAAGCTAATAATTGCATCATCTTCAGTAAAAGAAACAGCCTTGAAGAAGTCTCTGTGCAAAGCTGCAAAACTTAAATGCTATTTGAAATAAAAGTACAGGATGGCACTCTTCTGGAATAATTTATGAAATGAACCCGTGCATCTATTTTTTTCTTTCTAAAACAGAGTCATTCACAGAGTCTGAGATTGACAGCTTAGCTGAGGGGAGTCTAAGGAAGGGAAAGCTCAAATTGATTAATAAGGAAATCATAAATCTTAAAAAAATAATCATTTTTTTTTAATAATCATTTTTTTAAAGCAGATCTAAATCAAGGATGGATCAGAAAAGAACTGTGGTTCTTTAGATTTATTAAAGTATAGCAAAGGAAAAACATTCTAGCAAACAAGGAAATTCTATCACATGGGTTGCTGACTTTTTTAAAGAGTAGTTGGGCAACACCATTAGGAAAGGTGATCCCCAGATTATGCTGCTGTCTAGGGAACATTATCTCTTGGTTATAACTTTAAAATGCAGCTTCATGCATAGCAAAAGACAAGCCAAAGGCCAAGAAAGGGCAATTTCACACCAGAGCAAGTACTCAAATATTCTCTCTGGGCACAGTGTCTACTGCATGTGGCCCTCCTAAGGGAAAGATACTCAAGTGGAATGGCTTCCCACATCAAATCAGCAGGCCTGGGGAAAGTGCCTCCTAATGGATCAACTCAGTGGTGGATGGAATGAAGTTTTAGTGTGAATGCACCTGATTTTATTTTTAACCCCAAAGCCTGGATAGCTGTGACCTTATTATTTACATATGCTTTTTCTGTGATGGTTTAAATGGCTGTCACTGCCAATGTTTCCCAATAAGACTGGTAAGAGGCCAAGAGATTATTGACCTTGAAATATACCCTCTTTAAATAAGTATATGTGTGTAACTAATTTTGACTTTCCTCCAGTTGGTCAAAGAGCAAAAAATTTCAGTTTCAAACGTCTCCATAAGGTACCCTGTGCTAGGCGCTGAATTTATCCTGATGTACCTGACAAGTACAGCCCTTGTCAGCAGTAAAAGCAGATATTCAAAACAGTGGCATTAATTACAAATAAGTTCTTATGTAATTTTAAGTGAATAAAGTGCTGAGAATGGGAAATAAGGAATATCCTGGGGCCCATTACATAGACTCTGACCTAATCATGGTTGGAGATGACAGGAGGCAGAGATGTATTCCTTGCCACTTAAAGGAATCAGGCATGTGAAGAGGATAGGAACGAGTGCTCCAGGTACCCAGAAACATAACCCGGAAGACCCAGACATAAAAGCAAATGAAATAGTCATCATGGGGATTCAGAGATGTTATGCTGTCTGTCCCAAAAGAGAAATCTGATTCCTTCATCTTTACCCAAGATTACTCCATCATATGCAAATTTTAATTGACTTGATCCATGCCTCAAGGATTCAAGTTCTAACATCCAAAACTTTACGTTCAGATCAAACTCATTATTTTTAAACTCCAAAATAGCCTTTCTTATTATTTCTTCTTAAATTCATTTTATAATTTCCCTAACAGAGCCCAATTCTTCTATCTTAGCATAACTCCAGATCAACCACCTAGGATTATCCAATGGAGTTATCTGCACGAAGTAATTACTTTTTTCTTCTGCAACCATTTCATATTCCAAGATAAGTCTTGAGACTTTAAGGCATGCACTTACTGTTCAGTTTGCAAATTTTCTTAGAAGTTAGAAGTGAAGAGTCAGCAATTTACTTCTGACTAAAAAGGAAACTTTAAAAAGCCATTCTACCTATGCATCTTTAGATGAAACCTTGATTAATTCCTTAAGATGTCAAAAATGGCAGTTAGGTGTATGCCATTTGTTAAAGATTAGGAATCTTTGTTCAAGGCATTTGAATAACAGTTTTATGAAAATGTACAGTTCTGGTGAGTACAAGTCATATTGAATCACTCACTTCTGAGCTGAAAACCGGAAAGGTGTCCTGCTTGCTAAAACAATAGGAAAGTGACTTGTGAAGTGATACTGAATGTAAGGCACTTAATTAAAAATTCCTCTGATAACAAGAATGAAAAACTGGAAATATGGTGGCCTAGAATATATTTTCTCTTTCATCAGTAATTCATAAGTATTTATTACATTGGCATTTGAAATTGTATATGCAGGTGTGTCTTTTTTTCACACAACAGATGTCTTCCTAAAATGATACATAGAAATTACTGAAAAAGAACTCACATTTTATATTTGCTAGGGAAACTTCCTATTATGGGCAATCTCATAGGCTCTCCCTTGCAAATATAAGGATAGCTCTAACATGCAAATGGCTCATATTAATGGATTTGTTTCATGAATTAATATATTTATATATTTGGCTTTGTTTATGGTGTGCCCAAACAATATGGAATATATCTGATAACAGATGTTTCCTTTTTTGGAATTTACATAGACTTTAAATACACTTTTACTAAGAGGAAAAAGAGAAGGGAGGGAGGAAAAGGAGAGAGAACAGAGGAGGAGGACAAGGGTAAAAGAGATAATGATAATTTGTAATACTGTTTATGTGTTGAGCTTTAAAGTAGCCGCAGGTGCTGAAAACACTTTTGTTTAGAATCTGTTGACACTTATTTTTTTTTCCACCAGCATCTTTGTGTAGAAGTGTTTGTTATTAAAAGCTTGGTACACATTTTCAATGGTTCAGGCCACCTAAGTTGTGTCAAGGGGTTGCATATACAGAGTAGGAAAAGACTTTTTTTCTGAACTACCTTGAAATTATCTAAAATCTAAATCAAGTACACACACAAAAAAAGGGGGACCATGATGAAAAAAAAAAAAAGCCTTATTCTAAGATTCTAGAATCTGCCTGTATGGATGGGCACCATAGCCATAGAGGTTTCCCTGCCTTTGCTTCTGCCATTATCTTGACAGAGGCCAGTCTCTTCGTGATAATATTGTGCTGACCATCCATAATCATCACTCTTGAGAATGAGCCCTGATGCTCTCCAGCCCTTCATTCTCTCCCTATGTTTTTAAGTAATCATCTTGTTGTCCCAAGTAGATTACAATGACTTTGATGGTAAGATTTAGATATACCTACAATTTTCAAATCTCAGATTATGTACCAAGGACATTACTATGTTTTAAACAATGCAATAGTTCATTAAATGCTCTCAAAGCCTAAAAACACATGTATACACACACACACCACATACATTCATATATTTTTCATTTTCAGAGTAATCAACTAAGACTCTGAGAGTTTAATTTGTCCACACTTCCACGCTAAGTGGCAAAGCATGATTTCAAACACATGTTCCAAAGTTCTTGATCTTTCCATGGGAAACCATGATGGAAAAGAGTCAGTACCTGAAGGAAGGCATGAATAAAACAACAAACAAAGAAACAACAACAACAACAAAAAACAAAACAAAACAAAACAAACAAACAAAAAAAAAAACACTGACCACTCAGCAATCAAAAGAAAAATATCAAAACCAGAATTGTAAAACTTCCATGAGTCACTGCAGGGGAAAGAAAAAAGACATTACTGTTTTTTCTGGAAAATCGTTGCCTCCCTTCTCGATCTCATACCACAATGGTCCAACTCAAGTGGTCAGCATGAAAGTAGCAAGATTTAGAAGCTTATCTTCTACATATGTTAGACTGATTTCTTATTCCTGGCTTCCTTTCCTAACCAACAGCTCTCCAAATCCCTGCCTTTTGGTACAAATGCTCCCAGTTACCTCCCTTCTAAACTGAACATTCATTTAAAAAAGACCATGCTTTATTCGCATCTGCATCCACTTTCTGCATTAGGTTCCAGTAAAGTACTTCCTACTCAAAAGAGTCTCAATGGATATGTGTCAAATAAATAAATAGGAAAATAAAGAACACACTGTTTAGGTTTTTCAGTGCTGTCTTACTGTTCAGAGTGGTATGCACTCAGAAAGACTGCAAGCCTCACAGAACAGAGGGCATGTGCATCATACATTATTTTTCACATCTCTCTCTGCACCTTGTTCAGACTTGAGTGTAGTGTGGACCTGGTTGCCCTACAGATAAGGTAAATGCATGTTGGTTTATAGCTAGATTCCATATTCCAAAACTTGAAGGAACACAATCAGGAGATTGTCAGCCTGGTTGTCAGCTACATGATCTCCTTTCTGAGCCTTGACTCTCTCTGACATTCCCCATATTCCTCAGACTCCTGAACCCTGGTCATCCCAAAAGTTACTCTCAGAAAGGATCACCATTAACATAGTAAGTGAAGTTGGTGAGTTCTCTTGAGCAAGTTCCTGCTTATGATCTACACTGAAGGAGGAGCCTCTCTCATTCTTCCCCTCAATAAAGGGATTTCAGGATCTATTCAGCAAATAAGGGAATACTCTGAGGATTTGAATGACCCTTTGCTGTAGTCTTGAAACACAAAATAAATGGCTAACTTTCATGTACATGGTCACCTATATAAAAGAATCCTAATTGGTGGGCTCTGATGCTGATTGCTTCTTAAGCAATTATTATTATCTGAGCTGTAATCACACGCACATTTACATTGTGCATATCATGGGTCATCAGCTATGGTCACCCATAATTCTTCTTGATTGAATTAACTGAAAGAAACAAAAGTTGTTGGTCAGAGTTGGGCTCAATTAACTAAGAAAATCTGGATTTATGTGGGCAACAGTGTTTTCATTTGTTTTGTTTCTCTCACCCAAAGCCAGGACATACCCTGAGGATCTGACAGTAAGAGTATACAAACTCTCAGGACTCAACAGTGAAAACCAAGACATGAGACCAGAAAATGCTTATCTCTAATGGACTTTGCAAGGCTTAATTAACTCCTGCAGGACAAGTTCTTTGCAATGGTTCAGATTGCATATATTCTCAAAGGTCAAAGATTATGAAAATGGAAAGAAATAACTACTTATTATATACTCCTCAATTGGATCAGGATACTTCTAATACTTTAAATCTTAATTATTTTATTAATAAAATCCTAGAATTGACAGATCATCTGTAAGGCAAGGAGGCATAATGAGGGATTCCTTTTTTCCTCTTATATGTTGTTTCCATAGACTGGGACTCAGACCCCAGTTAACAGAGGATAACATCTGAGCTTTTTTTTCAGAGGTCTTTCTCACTGTACAAGTGAATTTGCAATGTTTTCTAAAGAACTGGTGTTATTATTTTCTGAAAGTTCCCATTGACATCACTGAGCTTCTTGAGCAGACTTATGGAGCATTATGAAAAGGATTTAAATTGTTATTTAATTGAGATCATTTTCTTTATTCATTCATTTTAGTCCAGAAAATAAATTTTCATCACGAAAATAAACATCTACTCATACGCAGCTCTGGGAACAGAATGGTAGTGAAAGATCTTCCCTAAAGGCTTGACTTTCGGGAAAGACTGAGCCCAGTATACCGAAAGAGGTCAACTAGGTATTGGTGAGAAAAGGACTTGCTACTCAGAATAATGAACATTTTAGCTGAACTGAAACAGAAGAAGACCTGTTAAGAGATCACTGAAATCATTATAGTCAGAATTGTTACACAAAAGCCTTAGAGTGTGAGAGAGCATGGACACTTTGGTAAATCCAGGGGAGATATTATGGCATCATACCTGAAGCCTGTGCAGAAAGAGAAAGAGCTAGAGAAGCATATAGGAACTAGTCACATGAGTACTTTATCTAGAGGCTCTTTGGAGCCATTTAAAACACTTAAAATTTACAAGTAATTTAAAATTAAATTGCATTTTAGAAAATCATTGATGGCATTGATGGGACTGGTTGTGAGTGGAACTATCCTGGAGGCAGAAACCATTAGGACTTCTTGAAGACTTTCCAGAGGAAATAGGACCATGGCCTAAGAAAGTATAAAAGGGCCCTGGAGGGGTACCTGGGTGGCTCAGTCAGTTGAGCATCTGACTCTTGATCTCAGCTCAGGTTTTGATCTCAGGGTCATGAATTCAAGCCCCACTTTGGGCTTCACACTGGGCATGGAACCTACTTTTAAAAAAACAGCACAGGAGAGGGAATAGATTTTAAAGATGTTTAGGATACAGAATTAATGGGATGTTATGCTAGACTTAGACAGAAAGGCAGATAGAAAAGGTAAGGATCAATCTGAGTTTCTGGTTTATGACTTCTGCTGGATGGTGGTGTGGTGCCAATCTCTGGGGATGAGCTTACTGGAAGATGGGAGAACTGCAAGGGACAGTGGAGGTGCAGTAGTATTTGGAGAGGTAAAAGAAGGGTGTATTTCTTTATTTCTTTTGAATGCTTTTTTGTTATTCTTGTTAATATGGCTCTAAAATGTGAATTTCACCAAATTCATCCTTCCAGCCTGTTAACTTCTGGATCCCAAAGCCCTAACTCATCAGATAATCTTTTTTTAAGGGAGTTGTTTGACCAGTAGAGTTCCTCAATCATACTCTGTTATTGATCAGTTATCTTAAAATATAATTAACGTACAGTTTATGATGTCCTTATAGAGATTTTATGATTAGCTTTACTTTTTAATGGAGCTAGGATATTTTTAATAATCCAAGAGTAACCCACTGGAGCCATTTTTTAATTAAAAACTGCATCTTGATCTTAGTTTAAATTCACAACAGCTCTGTGAGGAAGACAGAGTGGGTTATATTGTTTCTAGTTACAGTGGAAGAAGAGTAGCATCTAAAAGTTTAGTGACTTGACAAGTGTGACACACAGGCAGTGTCTTTGCCTGTGGAACTCTATCTTTGTACTGTTAGTCGAAGGGGGGGGGTCACTCCCCTTCTTCACTGTCTGTGAAGAGCATGCCCAAGTGTTGAGTTCAGCAAAGATGCACATCTTATTGACCATTAGAACTTAGCACATTACTATCATTGTTATTATTTTATTTGGAGTTTACTGCTCTGGACACTATTCTGACAAGTGGAATTGTTCTTATATTTTAAGGCATAATACATTAAAAAGTGCATGAAAACTTATGCTATCAATTGGTATTGTAAGAGTGTTTTCCCCTCCAATGCACTTTAGAGCCTGGTTCACCGACAAACTGCCCACATCGGGAATGCATTCTAATAAAAGCACATGTATTATGGAGGTGAGAACACTTGCAACAGCATTTGCATATGCTACAAGACTTACAGTGTAATGGATTTCTAACTAATTAGCATGATTTCCCAGACTGAATTATGCCACATGTAGGAGTAGCTGGATATAAAAATAAATTTGATTATAATGTGCATAAATTGCTCATTTCTTACAGAATTATGGCTTTTTCTTAAGTGAATGCCCAACTTCCCCAAATTGTCAATGAAAATGTGTTTCCAAATGGCTGCTCTTTTTGGGCCTGTGCTCCTTTCCGGGAGTTTGGCTACTCGCAGCAGCTGCTTTGTTGGAACATGACACACACAGCACATCAGGCAGTGAGTGTGACCTACATTCAGGATGTTTATGAGCTCTGCAGAAATTGGGTAATTTCACTCACTGTTTTGTTCTTCTACTGATGTGAGGGGTCTTTTAGTGTCTTTTTTTGGGCAATAAGTCCATGGATGCTAAGAAGAAAGTACAGTGCATATAGAACAAGACAAAAAGGTCCAAATCTACCACGGCCAGATCTGTGCCAGGTTTTGTTTGAATGAGATAAAACCAATGACAAAGGTAGCCCTCTATTGCATGGAGCTGCCATCATCATGACTCATACATACAGACAATTACAAAACAAATACTAAATGACAGGGCACTGATAGTATATTCTGTAATGCAGAGGAAGAGAAATTCCTTTCTCTGAAGGCAAATGTATGGCACTTAATCTGGGAAGGAGAATAGGTAAGATCTCAATGGTTGAAGTATAGAAGCCATTCTGCATCAGCATCCTAGATAGAGGGTAACGAAAGCATCTTTCTTTCATGCACAAATTCAACGATTCATTATTAGGCTTCTATTACATACGAACTCTAATGATTCTACATGTGTGATATATCACTAGATTTAAAATCCCCTATGAAGTGTGTTAATAGGTGTTGTGCGCGTGTGGGCACAAACACACACACACATGTGCTCCTTTGTCAATATGTTTGGGAAGCACTGAGTAAACAAAGGTAAACACGATTATTTCAAGACTTCTCAGTATGCAGTGTTTTCCAAATTATCCATCCAGGGAAGCTTAGTTTTAAATTTTAAATTTAACAAGATAGTCGAGTTTTTTAAAAATCATGCATAGTTTCCATTTAACCAAAAGAAGCTAGATAAGTAGTAAAAACTTTATGATATTAAGGGAAGTTGGATGCCCCCTTCATTAATCTCAAGTCATAGTAGCAAAATACTGTCATTTATTGACTACCTACTCTGTACCAGGCATAGTGCCAGTATTTGACATGCATTTTGTGCGGCTATCATAAAAAATTTCTAGATCATCTACAGCTATGTCTATATACAGATGGGGAAACACAGGTTCACACAGATGAGAAGCCCTATATAATGTCATACAGTGGGCAGCCCCAGTGGCCCAGCAGTTTAGTGCTGCTTTAGGCCCGAGGTGTGATCCTGGAGACACGGGATCAAGTCCCATGTCAGGCTCCCTGCATGAAACCTGCTTCTCCCTCTGCCTGTGTCTCTGCCTCCCTCTCTCTCTGTGTGTATCTCTCATGAATAAATAAATAAAATCTTTAAAAAAAAAAAGAATGTCATACAGTTTATAATTGACAAAATCCATGTTTTCCTCCTCTACGTGTAGCATTTTGTTAAATTGTGTTTTATATAATTCTTTGTTTTGTGTACAAATTACTTGCAATGGAAGTTCCAAGAAGATAGGTATAGTCAAGGAAGTTTAACACAAGTAGTAGTTAAATATCAGTCCATAGACAAATCCAATCAATGTTTCTAGAGAAACAGGGTAATGCATTATTTATCTCTAATATGGGATGTATTTAAGGGCTGAGGTGTCTGCTTCCCATTCACCTTTTCTCAGGAAGGTACTTAAGGACATGATTCAGAAAAACTGAGGATTACCCAAAGAAGAGAAAGGGTTTGGATCCAGGGATAAGTGGACCTTACAAGGCCAAAATTCAGAGTCTTCTATTTACACTACTAAGATTTTAGCTCCAACTTTGCAATTGTAGCCCCATATTTGATGTTTAGTGAAAAGTAGATTCTGCTCACATGAGAGGATTAACCCACTTGCTCTAGTGCTTTCTTCTCCAAACTCTAAACATTTGGTATTTTGCTGGTAGGTGTAAAATGAAACCCTATTTTCCCAATTTTTTATCTATCAGTTCTCATAGATCTCAATCAACTACTAGGAGTTCAGGATGAAGCTGGGGGTAGGAAAGCACAAAGTAGGTTATTCAGGAACCCGAGGAGGTTGTCACAGAGGCGGACTAAAGTGGGTCGTGGTTCATGTGACAGAATTGAACAAAGTTAACCAAACACTCTTTCTTTTAATAATATCAGTACCTCTTACTTCTGAACTGGCCTGGGCAAGCACAAACAAACAGTTGGTCCTTTGGTGGGCCTCAACAACAAAAACCTAAAAGTTTGCTTTCAGCCTGGAGTGGGCAGTCACAATCACAGTGTAATTAGTGGTGACCAGCAGGAAGTTCAATTGTGTTTTTCACATGGTCTGAAGAAGCTGATTTGCCTTCATTCAGCTAACCCAATGGGGAGTATGGAACACAAAAAACCAACTGATTCCCAAATCCCATTTTAATTATTTGTTGTAGGCCCCAGTGGCCAATTTCATCAGAGAGTTTGTTCCATTTGGGCGAGAATGTTTATTCAGAGTACCATGGAGACTTATTTCCAGAGATGGCAAAAAAAATGTGTGCTCCTGAAATGAAGCCTCTCCATTATTCACAGAAAATATAAAGGCATTGCTTCTATTAACTTTCCAGCTATCACTGATTTCATTTAAACCAAAATATTAGATTTAGTCTATTCACAATACTGTAATCACAACATAGTTATCGCTTTGAATTGCTGGTATTTCTACCTACTTCATTTTAGTACTTAATTTGTTTCTTTTTTTTTAACATGTTACACCTCAGTATTTTAATTATACTCAGCTGAATGTATCTGAATGCTCTCAGCATGCTTCATTATTTATATTAGTAGAAAAGCACATAAAATCAAATTGCATGCTGACATTCTATAATTTGTACTTGCATATTTCTAAAATAGATTTCTATAGATACAGCAACTATTCAACAGTGACTCAAGATATGCTATGATTTTAAAATTTAACTGAATTTTAATATACTCCCAAAATAAAATTTATGAGTTTTCACTAGAAAATGTCTTATCTGATTATTCATATTCTACAATTATTAACTGCTCCTATTCTGCATTTGATTGAATTGTAAAAAGGTGAATTCCTTTCCTTCTTACCCCGGGCATTAAGCTGTAATTTCTGCACATTTTGAATTTTCCATATCTAAATTGGAAATTATGTTAGATCTACTGAAATACCAAGTATAAATAAAATATAAACCTTTTTTTTTTTATTAGAAATGGACATTACCATTTAATTTAGGAAGGAGGTCTGTGACCATGCTGCCTTTCTCATCATAAATTTCTACTGGGTTAAGTAGAGCCCTTTCTCAAAAAGTTGGTTTAAACTCTCTCCTTTTTATTTGGAATGAAGAGTCAGAATTCCTAGAATTATGAGAGCCTATGTTTTTATTTTTAGTACCTCTCCTAAATACTCAGCTTTATCCTTGGGTCTGGCAAAACCACCTCTCCACCAGTCTCATCAGAGATTCTAGTCTATTCTTTAAATAGATGCTTTGGTTTGGTCTTTAGGCTTATTCTAGACATATAAAGGGAAGAAAAATAGCAGAGAAAGCTAGCAAAATGTATGCTTTTTCTCTGAATGACCAGGGCTCAGAGGATATTAGTATAAATTTCTTCCCTGATTAGAATCCCCGCTAATGTGCTATGTGCCATTGTGAGAAAAAGAGGAAGGATAGTCTATTTAGTTGTGGGCTTCAGGGAAGATATAGTAAGTTCTTAAAGAATAAACAAACCAATAAGAGGCAGAGTCTGAAACACAATGACATATCAGGATAAGAAACTACCTTAGCAACTCCCTTGAGGAAGATGACAGCATATTGTAAATTTGAAAAAAAAAAAAGCACAAATATAAGTATTAAGATGAGGTCTGTAGTTGGTTAAAACACAAAGCAAGTATGCATGAGTAATGAGAAACAAAGCTACCACCTCAGAATGGGGAGCCCTTGTGCAGGTGAGGAGCATGGATGCATCTACCTAATATGAGAGGCAAGGGGGAGTGGTACAGGAGGATAGAGTTGATCAGGCTATGCTGTAGGGGTGTGAATCTGGCAGTGTGTGCAGGCTATTGGGGATATTACTGGAGGTCGACAAACAATTGTGAGACTGTAAGAGCAATCCAGAATATGGGTGACTCAAGTCCAATTCAACAACTTAGTGAATATCTAAATTGAGGGAGGCACAGTGCTAGAAGATGTGTAGGCAGGAGTGATAAGCCAAGCTTGTTGTTTTCTGTAGGCATGGACATATTATATACTTAATAAATATTGGGAGGAAAAAAAAAGGAAGAAGACAGATCAGGAGAGAGGGAACAAGGGAACATGGAGGGAGAAGCACACATAGAAGGAAAGAAGGAAAACAAGTAGGAAGTAAGAAAAGATGGGACTAAGGAACATAAAAGGACTTAACCATAGACAAAAAAATAGCAAATGAAAGATAATTCATACAACTATCTGCTGATACTTCTAAACATGTTAAAGAATTACACTATTTCCTGAAAAATATAAATGATTAAAATTAATTCATTTGACAGAGAACATTAATGTTTATAAATATCTATCCTCTTTTTTCTGCTCATGCAGAAATGAGCAGAGAGGGTGTGAATCACTTACAGTATGGACCATAATAACCTCCCACAGGCAGGTGTCTGTCTCCCTAGGAGCTAGCTTAACTTAGTAACTCTGAGGACACACCGGATGGCAAAACCACAGAATGGAAGGAACATGGGACTGTGAATGAACCAACTGTAACATTCTGTATTACAGTGACTGAAATGATCACTAAATGTTTATTGTGTTAAGCCATTTGAATACATTAGCCTACTGTGCCTGATATGAAAAAAACATGTACAAGAACTGTCAATCAAATAGACACTGATTTGGTTGATAGTATTATAAGCATGTTCACTAAGTTTTCAAGAAACAGATAATTCTGATGATAATTAAAATACTTAGGTTTTATGAAAATATCCCAATTTCCCAAAGCCTGAATGAATATGTGTGTGTATATGTGTACATGAAATAATATAATTACTTGATAGAGAGGTACATAAATATAATACAGATATAACTTTAATTTTATAAATAAAATTTTATGGCACATAATCCATGCTATATGAAACTTCTTCCAAGCAAAAATGAATGGTATGAAATTATTTTAAAAAATAATGTATTTTATTACCTTAATTAAGAAGAACTATAATATCACCTTGAAGAAGACTAAAAACTATTTAATGAAAGTCAAAGCTCGTCTTGAATTTTAAAAATTTCTCTTAATAAAATAAGGACAGAAGATCATTAATATGATAAAGAATATATAACTAATACCAACAGCAAATATTGGAAGAGAGGTACTCAGATACATTAAAGGCTACAACAAAACAAACGTGTTTTCCAATGTATTTTTATTCTATAACTTTATGAATTTCCCAGGTGAAGAAAAGAAATAATATAAAAAATATTAAAGACCAAATTTCAGTATTTATAGGTATGATTGGTGACCTAGTCAATGTAAGATAATTGAAAAATAGTTGAAATCACTGTATTATATTGCTTAGCCATATCAGTTACTTACCCAACAATGAAACCTTCAGCAGCTTACTGAGGAATACACACACATACACACACATGCACACAGAGGCACACATACAGGGCACACACACACAAATATTTTCCAAATAGAAGCTATACGATGTCCTTATACAAAGGTTAAACTTCAGAATGATCTTACCTCTCCCCACCTTATTTTTTCCTATTAATCAAATTCATTAAAAAATCTGCTTAATCTAGTATTGGGTATAATGAAGTGAATCAATGAACATGAAACAATATCCAAAATCATTTCTAGAAAGAAAAGTCCATGTAGGACACTGAAATTTGTAGTAGCATATGTTAAAATGCATTGCAAGTGTTTTTAGTAACTAAACAATATTGTAAGAAACCATTTCAAATAAGAGAAAGGTAGATTTTTCAATGATTATTATCGACATAAATAGCCAATATTTAGAAAAAGAAATAAAATAACATCCCCACCCTGTACCTACTTACACGCAGATTTCTAGATGGAGTAATATATAAATGCAAAAATGCATAAATCAAACAATAAAATGCATTTACTAGTATAGTTTAAGTATTTCTATAATATTCTTGATAGAGAAATTATAGAGAGTGATAACATAACACTTTTAAAAACTTCTTTAAATTAAAAAACAGATAATTGAAATAGAAAAATATTATTTTCCATATAAAAACATTATATATTCAATCCAAGGCGTTGTTATGTTACTACACTCTTATACTATTATAAAGATCTATTGCTAAATGTTAAGAAAAACATAAATAACCCAAAAAGATTAAAAATTTTAAAAAATAGAAACAGGCATTTCACAAAAGACTTATAAACCTGTAAAAACTGCACAAGTGCAATCATAATAAAATGAATGCAAATTAAAACCGTAATAGACTATTTTTCTCTATCAAGCTGTCAAAGACAAAGAAAAGCTAACTGCCAGTGTTGTCAAGGTTTGGAGGAAAACAGAAATGCTTCCATAGCACTGAAGGTATATAAATTGGAACAACCTTCTTCAGTGCCCATATGAGATACATTTTAAAAAGGACTAAGAGAGACACCTGGGTAGCTCAGTGGGGAGTGTCTGCCTTTGGCTCAGGTTGTGATCTCAGGGTCCTAGGATCCAGTCCTGCATCAGGCTCCCTGCAGGGAGTCTACTTCTCCCTCTGCCTGTATCTTTGCCTCTTTCTCTGTTTCTATCATGAATGAATAAATTAAATCTTTTTTTTTAAAAAAAGGACTAAGAATGTATAGCTTTCTGATGATCAAATTTTCACTTCAAGTGACTAGTGGTAGAAATCTAAGTAATAATTTACAAATACCATCACAAGGGATTTTCTAACAACATTGCTTATAAAGAAAAGAGGAAAAAGCAAACAAATTAAATCTTCCATGGTAACATCATGGTGGTTGGATAAATGTTGGCCTATCCTACAGTGGAATAATGTGTAGTATTAAAAATAGTATTATAGAAAAAGTATTTAATGGCTTGGAATTATGCTCATGATATATATTTCAGGCTTAAAGATACAGCTAATATATGTCAAGAATAAATTGCTCTCAATTTGTATGACATATACAGGTGAAAGCATAAATTTATTTATGCATACACACATCAACATAATCACACCAACACACAGACACTAATACACACACACACACACACACACACCCCTCATATGCGCCAAACTTAAATCATAATGGAAGGAAATAATTCTATAATTATTTTATTCATTCATTCATTCATTCATTCATGAGAGACGCAGAGAGGCAGAGAGGTAGGCAGAGGGAGAAGCAGACTGCCTGGGGATTTTGATGTGGGACTTGATCCAGGGAATCTGGGATCATGCCCTGAGCTGAAGGCAGATGCTCAACCACTGAGTCACTCAGGTATCCCTCTGTGATTATTTCTGATAAGTGAGTGGATTTACAATGTTTTTAAAAGTTTCTTTTTGCTTAAACTTCTTTAATAGTTTTTCTAAGGTGCATAGTTTTTTGCATTTAAAAAAAATCGTATGCTGGGATGCCTGGGTAGCTCATCAGATAAGCATCTGACTCTTAGTTTCAGCTCAGATCACAGTCTCAGGATCATGGGATCAATCCCCACTTTAGGCTCCATGCTCAATGGGGAAGTCTGCTGGAGATTTTCTCTCTCCCTCTCCCTCTGCCACTCCCCACCGCTCATGCTCTCTCTCATAAATAAATAAATAAATAAATATATATATATATATATATATATATATATATATATATATTAAAAAAAAACAACTATCTATTTTTAAAAACTCATATGCTATTTTAAGAAAAAAAGAAAAAGAAGCCCAGGGAGAATATTCTGAAGAAACCATTATTAAGGTCTTCTCATAAGGTCTTCTTAAATCACCCAGACTTGGGTGATAGAAACAGCTAATTCATTGGTGGTCATGAATCATTCTTTAACTGAATCAAGTTAGATTGTATCTTAGGAGAAATAACTTCCTATCTCTGAGCCTCAGTTTATCCATTGTCAAGTAGAGAGGAATCAGGATTCAAGCAAATGATGTCTGAAACTTGTTGAGATACTACGATTATTAAAACTATTTTGCACACACATGTAATTTATCTGCACTGCTTTAAATTCTGGAATATTTTCCTCTACTTCAATTGTAGCTTGCTACTATATCTTTATTCTTAAATGATGGAAAAATTGCTTCCTCACAATATCAATATTTGGTTAAGCAGGAGAGTCTAAAAGAAAATTTGTTGGTCCCATCTCCACTGTTCTAGTCAGACATAAGCAGAAGTTTGACACAGATGATCAGGGAATCTGTGTGTCTGTGAATGGCTAGCTCAGGAGGCTACTACTGCTGGCTACTAAGAACCTGTCCCTCTTACAACAAATTGATGTCTTACCTTCCCAATGACTGGAGGCCTTCCTGGATTCTCTTCCATTATCATATGGAGGTCTGCCCACTTGAGCATAATTTGTATTCCTGGTAAAATTTTAAGAACCTAAGAATGATCTTATATAGATAGCACAATGCTTCCTTAAGTCCCTAAGCATATCCCTAAGTCACTAAGCACGTCCCTACCCTTAACAGTGGCTGGGGTGCCCAACACATGACCCTGGTAACCAACCATTCCGGTTTCAGGACTTTCCCAAGATATAGGACTTTCAGTGCTGAAAGCAGGCACAGTAGGATGGTTGGTCACCCTGCCAGTAGATGAGGACCTCCCTCTGCCAACATACTCAATTTATTTCCCCTTAATCCAGTTCGATATTTTGATATTTTTATTCTCTACACTATACATAATTTGTGCATTGAATATTTTTAGGGGCTGAATTGTGTCCCTTCAAAATTCCTGTTGAAGTTTTAACACCCAGTACCTCAGAATGTGATGGTATTTGAAAATAGTATCTTTCAAAAGGTAATTAAAGTAAAATGAAGTAACAAGCATCAAGTCTTAATCCAATATGACTAGTGTCCTCAGAAGAAAGGAAAAGACACCAGGGACCCAACAGAGAGAAGGTCATGTGAGGACCCAGGAAGAAGACAGCCATGTATAAGCCAAGGAGAAGGGCCCCACAAGAAACCCACCCTGCCAACACCTTGGTTCTGGACTTCCAGTCTCCCCAACTGTGAGGAAATGTCTGTTGAGAAGGCTCCCAGTCTGCAGTACTTTGTTTTAGCACCCCTGGCAACCTCATATGAATATAGCATTAAAGTAATTTTCCCCTTAACCTCATTGCCTAAGAAACTAGAAAATCTAAATTCTCTAGAGAAATGTTTTTCCTGGTTGTTGGAAATATGGCAATCCATCTTGTTTCAACATAATTGTTTTTCAGCAATTTGTACACTAGGAATAGCTATCCAGATTTTTCATAGGGCTTTAAATTGCATTTCATTGCTTTTTCATTAAGAAACCCGTCATGATTTGCATTCTGTCCATCTGTCCAAGTTCATTTCATCTCTCTGAGGAGTTGACCTGTCTCTTTCTGTTTAGTACATATAATTGGTTTTGATGTCCATGTTAGATCAAGTTTAATTATCAGGTGGCCAATAGTCCCCAATGGCTTAGTTATTTCAAGTTTACTCATTTAGAATATATTGTTACTTAACAACACATCAGGACTGAAATTATCCTACTTAGAGTCTGTCATTTAAGCCTTTACAAATCATACCCACAGTACATTATGGTTTTGTTCACTAATTACTAAGTATACTATGAAAAAGCAAATTAGCATTTTGAAAATAGTAGCATTATACTCAAAAAAGTGGAAAAATACCTTTTCCTTTTTTTCTCAGTTGAGAAGACTTTAAATTTCATCCTTTTATTCTTTCTTTAATATTTAAAAACTTGTAGTGGAATAGAAACAAAAGCTCTTGGTCTCAGGTAGTGAGAGAATCCCTTACTTCCATGAGGACCACTATTAGACCCAGACCAAGGTAACTGGTGACCAGAACCAGTGTTAGTCTTTTTTTTTTTTTTTTTAAGATTTTATTTATTTATTCATGAGAGACACAGAGAGAGAAGCAGAGACATGGCAGAGAGAGAAGCAGGCTCCCTGAGGGGAGCCCGATGTGGGACTCGATCCCAGGAGTCCAGGATCACACCCTGAGCCGAAGACAGACACTCAACTGCTGAGCCACCCAGGTGCCCCCAGTGTTAGTCTTGGTCCCAGGTTCCACATCTAGTCACTGAGGTCTCCTCTACAGGTGGGGTGATCTCAGGCATTGATTCCTGATATTGACACCTTTTGTTTTCTTTCTCCCCATTTGCCATTTGTTATTAATAAAGGAGACTTCTCTTTATTTTTCATAAAGGTATTCTCTGGAAATGTTACAGACTGACAAATATTTTCTCATCTATAAAATAGGGCAAGCGAGCCTAAGATAATAAAAAAAGACATAGAAGGTGGTTAAATATTGGGCCAACTGTTTTTTTTTTAAGATTTTATTTATTTATTCATGAGAGACACACACAGAGAGAGAGGGAGGCAGAGACACAGGCAGAGGGAGAAGCAGGCTCCTTGCAAGGAGCCCGACATGGGGCTCCATCCCAGGTCTCCAGGATCACGCCCTGGGCTAAAGTTGGCGCTAAACCGCTGAGCCACCCAGGCTGCCCCCAACTGGTTTTTAAGACAGAATTGAGTTACCTTTTTGGATTACTTAGATTATATAGACCAGATGCCAACCAGTCCTAGTACAGCACCTGGCACACAGTAGGCCCTCAATAAACCCTTTCTAACAATCAACCTACATTCTTAATTTTTAAGAACAATCCCTACAGGAAAGCAATTGAGCTAAAGGAAAACTTTCAAGCTTAGCTGTCACATATATTCTGAACTATCCAAGTGGATGTGAAGTCAGGTGACAGGTGAGCATGAAGGAGGAGCATACTCACTTGCCCATTAAGGAAGACACTGCATAGGATGAATGTGGTAAGGGTAGCAGACCGTAGCAAAAGGAGTCCTCTGGGCAGCTGAAAGGGAACAGGCAGATAGTTTTTGAAACCTAGAGAATGTGGACAACCAAGCTCAGCAGAATCAGAAAATCTGTTTCTTTTGGATATCACCACTTTGGGTTTAGCGTCAGTGCAATTTGCCTTCAAAAGATGGGGCTGACACAACTAGCGCTGAGTGTTCAAACCTGTTCCCAGCAGCCAGTATTCAAGGCCTGCCTTATAGAGAGTTGTGATGTGGGGTCATCTAGTATAGGCTCAAGTATCTGTACCTTTTAATTTGGAAGTAATGATAATGGAAAATATAGATATGATCCAACTCTTCATTCCCCTTGATCTCTTCAAAACAACATGCTTACCTTGTGCAGGAGAGCATTTATAATCACATGCCATTATTCTTTAAAATTGGATGCTACAATTCTCTTTTACATTTAAAGAAAATATTTCACTTCATATTGCTTGAGAATCATCTAACATGATTTCCTATACTTTTAATTTTGTTTGTTTTTAATTTTCTTTTTCTTTATTCTTTGCCTATTTAGTTATGAGAGCATTTTCATAACACAAAATTCATATTACACTAAAAGATGGAATAAATGGTCTTAAATGGAAATGAAAATCTCCCATACTTCAAACATGCCTTGGTGAATACTTTTATCATCGGCTTTTTATTTTATGAATTATGTCTCATTTATAGCAAAACTTGCCTTAAAATCACTCACCCATTTGAAAGACTGATTTTATTGTCATATGCGATTTCTCTTTTGATGTCTCTTAAAACCAGAAGACTTGCTAATGTTTAATCATCTTTATTTCTTTTAGAATGGCTATCAGTTAGAATTACATTTGGCTACAAGTTAAAAAAAAAAAAAAGGACCCCTCCAGGGCAGCCCTGGTGGCTCAGTGGTTTAGTGCCGCCTTCCGCCCAGGGTGGGATCTTGGAAGATCGGGGATCAAGTCCCATGTCAGCCTCCCTGCATGGAGCCTGCTTCTCCCTCTACCTGTGTCTGCCCCTCTCTCTCTCTCTATGTCTCTCATGAATGAATAAATAAAATCTTTTTTAAAAAAAGACCCCTCCAGAAAACAATGGCTTATACAAAACAGCAATTACTTTTCTCTTTACTGAAAGAAACTCAGAGCTAGATAGCCAGAGTTAATATAATTATTACTATGGACTCAGGCTACTTCTAGTGTTACATCAAGCGAAGTCCTCGTGTTTCAAGACAAATGCTGGAGCTCAAAACCACATTCACATCAGCATGAATGAACAGAGAAAGAAAAGCAAGCCACCCCCCACTATCCTCTAAGGGGATTTCCTGGAAGTCCCCTGTGACACTTCTTCTTATATCTTATTCACAAAAATTGGTCTCAAAGTCACACCTACTTCCAAGGAGGTTTTCGGTAAAAGCAGTTTTGGTTTACATGTAGACAGCTAAGAAAAGTCAGTGTTGCATTTCATGAAAAATTGGGAAAAGGGATATTGAGAGGGAATTAACATTTTCTGATACAGCAAATTTAAAGAGATGCTTGTTGTCATTAGGAATGATGCCAAATCACTAGACCAACAGCAGCAGTTGGAAACAGGATCGAGAGAAATAGGCAGCTATGTGCACAATAAATAGTTGCTGAATGAAGAAATGAATGATGAAGTGATGTCTTCCTATTGTGAAGTGAAACAGATGACAAGTATTTACCTTGACCCTGTTCTGTTTCAGGAACTTCATGACCATCCCTCATCCTGTGATTGTTAAGTGCCATGATGTCTGGCTGGAATTTGACTGGAATGGGAATCAATAGTTGTCAGTCTGGTCACAATGCTGCCCCTACTTGCTAAGTGACCTTGAGTTATTTACTTTTATTGAGACTGAGTTTCCTCACTTATAAAATAGGCATAAAATACTTTTTTATTGATCTATTCATTCGCTCAACAGATATTTATTGATTGGTTATTAGGTACTAGCCCTGTGGTAGATACTGAGGAGGTAAGCAAAACACAGTGCATGTTCTCCTGGAGCTTAGCAGAGAAGATAAAGATTTAAAATAATCTCCCAAATAAACATATTTTGTAAATTATTATAAAGGAAGTGCAGGGCTGTAAAAAATATAATGGAAGTGCTTCACTGACAAGGCTTTTGCAAGGGCAATATGCAATGCATGACTGTTATGGTGCCTGACAGTTAATGAGTGTTCAGGGATGTTAGTTTTATCCCTACTTTCCTTCAGTTGGAGAAGTAAAGACATATACAGCTGAATAAAGCGCAGCATTATCTCTGTGGCAGTGAGTACTGACAATATTGTACTGCATTCAGTTGTATTCAATGCATTCATTTGAAGGATGGAGTCTATTTGGAGGAGAAAAGGAAGTCAAGGAGAATTTGAAATAAGATGCCACATCTCAACCAGATCTTTAAGAATAAAGAGGAATGAATCAAGAGGAAGGAAAGGAGAGGAACTTTCAAGAGAAGGAACAGCATGAGATATCACAGTCTTGATATGTCCTGGCCCTCTCCACAGACAGCGGAAGCCTAGGACCTGTCCTTCCTCTGGCTTTCTCAACTACAGGAGTCTGCACTTCCTTCACTCCTTAAAATGCTTCTCTCTCACCCTGTAAGGACTTAATACCCTTATATTTATCTTTCCCTGTCTCCTTCAGAAAAAAAGATCTGATTGAAACTGTCCACACTGTGCAGTCCATGATATGCCAGCTTGAGAACTCCAATGTTGTGCTCTAATAAGAGTTATAAAATCCAAGAGAGGCCCCAACAAAGTCAGTGTTATGTTGAAATTAAGTGCTGAAAACTTCAAACCTATTATAAACTAAAAATTATCATTTTATTTGTTTATTCTCCCCTAAAAGCACTGCAAATCTCATGTCTTATTTAAAGCAAAACATAAGAAACACATATCAGCCGAATAAAAATCAGACAGTTCAATTACAGTTATAGAACCCAATAAAATTTGAAACTATTACCTAAGATGATTAACCCCAATCTCTTAGCACTAAACTAGGTAGTTCAGAGGAATGAGTATGTGGCTGTATATTGGTTTTTTTTTTTTTTGAAAACTGAGAATTAAGAAGTATTAAATAATTTATTAAAATTAAGGTTTATATCTAGGCAGCCAATTTTGTAAGGAAAAAAGCACATAGATAAAAATAAGGAGGTCATCCACTCAGGCAAGGTAGAGTAGCCTGTACAAATAGGAATGAAGCACAGTATCAGCCAACAGTACCCAAATGAAAGGAGTAAAGTTAACACTAGGAACAGGTTCTAAGTTGGATGCCAGGGGAATTGTGTAGAAAGCCAAAGCTATTCTGTGAAAAAAAATATTACAATTCCAGGTCATGTTCAGTCAAGATTAGTTAGAGTTGTTGAACCTCTGGAATTTAAAACATGAGCAAGAAGGTAGAAGAGGTATTTGGAAGGCAATGGGCCTTTGTGCCCCAGAAATTATGTTTACTTTAATCTTTTCCCCCTGTGGGACTTTGACCAGTACTGCATTATAATCACTGTCCCTGTCCTTGCTTATTTTCCCCATTATACTTTAAGAAGGACTTCACAAACATTTAGCTGAATGCACACATGGTAAGGAATATATTAGACACCGGGGACCGTAGGGACACCTGAACTCCATTTACTAATATCCCACTGTATCAGTGCTAGAACTTGTTCTGTGCTACTTCAAATGATATCCAGGAATCTGAATTGGAGCTACTTGTAGCAACCAATAATTAAATGATTTAAGATTTCAATAACTGAGTATGCACTGAAAAAAGAGAAAAATATTCATTGCCATAACTATGTTCTACAAACTCCACAAAACCTTTAATTCCATGCATTGCATGCTCCAGATGGTATACTGCTGCTCAACTGAAGGGCATTTTTCTTCTATATTATTGTGTGGCATAGACTTTATTATTGAGTTCACAAGTGAGTAAAACAGATTGTGACAAAATGTTTCCACAGGCCAAGGACAACTGGGCATAATCACCATTTCCAGGGAATCTTTCTCTTGTTTCAGACACTTGGAGGCCCTTACAGAGATTAGAATAAGTGATCATAAAAAACAACAAACAAACAAACAAAAACTCCTAGAGAATTGAAAAGGGTAGTGGTAATAATCCTGTGAATGTTTAGGTAACGATGATATGAAAAGACATAAAGAAAAAGTTCTTCTCCCCCACTAGAATGTAAACTCTGTGAGAGCATGGGCCTTTTCTTTCTTGTTCATTGCTGTTTCATCACTGCCTAGAATTTTATTTGGCATATGATAGGTGTGCCACAAACATATTTATATGTTTTGCTATTCATTAGACTATAAACTGAATCGGGGTATAATTGTGTTAGTCGTCTTCATGGATGCATTCTTAGGACCCGAAATCTAGTCAATATTCAAAATTTAAAAATAATATTATAGATGAAGAAATTTAGAGAGATGAAGTAAATTTCCTTAGATCATTTAGCTAGTAATGGCAGAGCCAAGCTCAAACCCAGGCCTTCCTGATTTTAAACTATTAACACCATAATATATAAAGTGCTTGGTGCATAGTAGTTTCCCAAAGAGTGATTCTTTCCTCTTCTCTTGATTCTCTATTCTGGCCTTTATTAATATACTTATGTAAATAATTTGGAGGTTATACTGAGTGGACCTGGGCTATTTGGGATCTATATTTTTCATGTAACATGTAATATTTTTATATGTCAGTATAGTTCATGTACCAATGTTCTAAGCCATTTTTGTTTCAACCAATTTAGTGGGTCATCTTTTGTATTTTATTTCAGGGCTTGGAACCAAGTGCTAGAACTCTTGGTATTTTATTTACTTTGAGTCTACTACAAAACTTACAGAAGTATAAAATACAGATTCCAAAGTATCTAGTTAATTCAGTATACACGTAGGACACATGCACCATTTTGCACAGCCTACGCACCAAGCCGAGCTATGGAGTGAAATGCAAGGAGAAGATACTTTCTCTGCAATCACAGCAACTCAAGTCAAAGCAGAAGAAACCAGATCTGATGACCTTCGGATTTCTGTGGATTCTGTGAATGTAATGATCCACCTTCTACTTTTCTCCTGTCTTTAAAATGTATTAAATATCTGGAGAGGATCTAAAATGTATGCATCAGGTAACTGCCCTCAGGCAAACCTGGAATTATTATTATTAATGGAAACACTGTCTTGAGGAGTGATGCAGATGCTTTGCTGGTTGTTTCTGGTTGAAGCATTAAGACTATCCATGTAACGTATTACGCTAGCCCAGTATGCCAGGCTCAAGTTCCTCGGCTTTTGTAATAGAATTTTTAAAAATGATATTGAGATTAAAAAAAGATTTCTAAAAGATTGAAGTTAACAAAATCTAATTATGATATATTCCTACAATTGTTCCTAAAAAACAGATTGGAATTCTTAGTATCTTTTCATTTGTATATGCATTCACTTTTACTTAGGTTAGTGAATTGATGTCTATAAAAGCATATTTATTTTATTCCTCTGTATCTGTTTCCTTCTATTTCTGAGGGAACCATCTGGACTGAGTACAGTAATTCATTAGGGCAAAAATGATAATAATTTTGTTGAAATTAAATAGCGTGTCCTAATTAGGATTCCTTGTTAGTATACGTTTATATACTACCCACTAATTATTCCTTATTTCCCTTAAAAATATTACCCAGAAATCGTAATTGCAGAATGCTATGATGATGCAGGACAATATTACCATCTCTTACCTCTTCTTTAAATCCATTTGGGTTTGGTATTTTATTTTGGTCACATTCCAGAAACACATTGTTTTCTTAATTGGCATGCTAGTATTCTCCTGGCACCGTTCCTGCATTCAAAGCCATATTTGTTTTTCAAATCTGAGATTTCTATTTTTATATTCATCAGATCTGATAACTGATTTTGTGTTTTGCTTTTATGTGTACATTCTGCTTAGTTTTGTTAGGCCTCTCTAAAACTTGTTTTTAATCTTTCTTTTCTATCTCTTATTTTTCCTCTCTTATGTGACTTCAGTCTTATTTTTTTAACAAAACGATTGTCATTGAATTTGCAAGCATTATCATTCAAATATTCTTGAATTTTAGCGTGCATAATTTTTTAAAGTATATATGGTTAATGAATTATGTATAGCCTACTTTTTTAGCTGCGAGCTTCACTGTGCATCGATTGTCCAGCCATCTCTTGATGAACCCACCAGTGAATTTATCATTTAGAGGTACAGCGGCTGTAGCCTGAGTGATATTCTCAGCAGTGAACTTGAATTCCCTACTAACGTGATGCTGTCTCAGTTAGAGGAAGGCTTACGAAAATCTGGAAAAGATTAATAATGGATTTCTGAAACATCAGCAGCCTATTATTGAGCTGTACACACATCAGCATCACCTGATACAAATAAACAACACATTAGAAAATAACAGTACAGATCTGCCTCAATTTACATTAGGGTTATGCCCCGATAAATCCATTTTAAGTTAAAAATATTGTAAGTCAAAATGTATTAAATATACATCTTAGCTACCTAACATCACAGCTCAGCCTAGCCCACCTCATGCATGCTCAGAACTCTTCTATTGGCCTACAGTTGGACATAGTCATATAACACAAAGCCTAATTTATGATAAAGAATTGACTATCTCATGTAATTTTTGAATACTATCCCAAAAGTGAAGGTCAGAATATTTGTATGGGTACAGAATGATTGTGAAGGGCATAGGTTGTTCACCCACATGAACTTGTGCCTGACGGGGAGCTGTGGCTGCTGCCACCACCCAGCATCATGGGAGAGGATCACACCACATATCACCAGCCTGGGAAAAGATCCAAGTTCAAAATTCAAAGTACAGTTTCTACTGAATGTATATCACTTTCACACCATCGTAAAGTCAAAAAATCATCAGTTGAACTGTCACAAGTTAGGGACTGTCTGTATACCTAAAGATATATGTGCAAATTAAAACTTAAAGCAAATATCAATTTGGGAATGAGAAAACATTTTGTAGCCAAAAGAACAATAATTCAAGAACATATCAGAGTTAAACTTCACTTGAAAAGATTTTCCATACTATATACAAAAAAGACTTTCAAGATCATCTGAAATATATTTTTTTAAAAAAAGAGGGCATTGACACTATTCAACATAAGAAAGCAGTGCATTTCTACAAATAAAAAATAGCAGTAGAAAATTAGGATAATCACTGGAAGCATCAAAAAGTACAATAAGAAATGCAGAAAAACAATGGAAAGCATAAAGAAAGAAAAATGCCAAACATTAAGTCATAGAGAGACGAATGTGATATCTGACTTGTGAATAATATGTATTCTTAAGAAAGGGAGAGAGAACAAAAAGTATAAAATTAATAATCATAATTATGTGACTTAAGTCACATAAGCCAGACAAATGTCTGGCTCATTTGCATAAAGGTTTCCAGGCAAAATACAGATATTATATACTTCCTTTTTACATTAAATAACATGACTCTTCCACATATGTAGGTCTTTGGTTACTTGCAGCTCCACTTTCCTGTGGCATTTATATAGTTGTCATGTGCATCTTTTTTTTAAGATTTTATTTACTTATTCATGATAGTCACACACACAGAGAGAGAGAGGCAGAGGGAGAAGCAGGCTCCATGCACCGGGAGCCCGACGTGGGATTCGATCCCGGGTCTCCAGGATCGCGCCCCGGGCCAAAGGCAGGCGCCAAACCGCTGCGCCACCCACGGATCCCTGTCATGCGCATCTTATTAAGGCTACTGTCATGTGTTTTACAATTCTGTTGCTATGTCAGTGAAATAGCAAACTCTTTTTTTTTTAAAGCAGAGTATTGCTTTGTGTCTTATAAACTTCTTGATATACTAAACCCCTTAAAAATCCATATACTCTGTTACTCTTTTATAGTCATTGTACATATCGTACTATTTAAATCTTCTTTCAATATTTATCTCTATTAGTTTTCAACAATTAAAATGTGTAAAATAATTAAATAAGGATGGTGAGACTAGAGATGATTTGTATGTATCTATTTTTAAAAGGAATGCCAAGGAGTCTATTCTATTGGTAAAATAAAATTGATTCATGATTTAACATACATCATTATTTAATATAAGTAGTATATATTTTTAAGATTCATTTTTGTTGTCAATAGCAGTTAAATCTTACCAAATGATTTTGTACTGGAATGTATTTTTCTCAGTTACGTTTGTTTATCATTAACATAGTAGTAGATTAGAGATTTCTCTAATTTATTGCTTGTATTTAAAGTATTTTAAAAATTGAGCACTGTCCCATTAAAATCCTCTAGGTATTTTTACTTGTTTGTTTTAGTTTTGTTTTTCATGAGTGGATAAACCAAATTTAATTTTTATTCAGAAAAGATAATCAGAGGATAATGTGAAAGTGAAAGAAGAGAAAGTCATCTTTAAGCATGTTGTACAAATATAATAAATACTAGAATGTACTATAAAAAATAAAGCGTATGTCATAAACATAAAATAGTATGACAGTGAGAGAAATTAGAATCAAAACTGGACAGGGACCTGGGTAGCTTAGTCAGTTAAGCGTCTACCATCTACTCAGGTCATGATCCCAGGGTCCTGGAATGGAGCTCTACATGGGGTTGTGGGTGCTGGAGAGGGAGAGCCTACTCCTCCCTCTTCTTCTTCCCCCCTCCTTATGCTTTCACTCTATCTCAAATAAATAAATAAAAACTAAAAAAAGAATCAAAACTAGATAATGTAAGATAAATAATAACTAAAATAGAGAGAAATATATTAATGCAATCTGATATAATTAACTAAGAGTTAAATTCTTATTATGAAACTGTTAGGAACTCTAAAGTTATTTGAAAGTTTTCTTTCAACCAAAACACTCTCCAGGATCTGAGTCAACTATTTCTTTCTCTCACAGTTTTAAACTCTCCTCACTAAAGAGGTTTTTACAAACTCTAATAAAGATCTCTTCCATAATCTCATCATCATATGTGCATATGTGCTGTGTTTTCCTCTGTAATGGTACATGCCCACATGTCTGCAAGAATATGTGCATGGCTGAGAAAGCACCCATGCCAGTGGCATTCTGGTTGAATAACAAAACTCTTTACTTTTATCAGTTTTTACATTTCTGAAGGCCTTACAGAAATTGAGGTCATAATATATACTGAAAGCTTTACTTGTTGTTCTTAAAATGTCCGCAGTCTAACTGACCTCCATATCCAATTTTATTTTCCCAAGTGGATATTCTCTTGTACCATACTCTGAAATGTTCATATTATCAGATTGTTCCAAGAGGAAATAAGCATTTATATATTTGGGGGTAAATCAGACATATCTTGCTTCCTGGATTATTTACACTGTTTATTGCTGCTTGAAAGTAATATCTAAGAGTTGTAAATAGTACCACTCACTAAACATGACTATAACAGTGAATATGGGAGTCATGGGCACACAAATGTCCTAGGAGTCAACACAGATCCATTAAGGTCTGATGAAACGTGAAGGTGGGTGAGTACAAAGAGGGGAAGGAATGGCTCTGGCGAATGTGGATGTAAGCCATTCTAGACATTACAAGGCAAATGTTACAAGATAAATGAAGGGTTTGCAAAAGTGCAGAGAGAAAAGATCCTGAGAGGTACCATGTTCTATACTTTGGTTTCATTGAAAGAGTGATTTTCCTTTCCAATGTAATTACTTAATATTTTTAAAAGATATTATGGAGGAGATAAGAGTGAAAAACTGCACCAAGTAGAGAAAAGCTAGACAAAGAACAGATGAAGGAATCAAGAACTACTAGCCCCTAAATGAGGAAGAAAGAGTTGGCTAAGCTGAATTAACCCACTGAAACATAAGGCAAAATTTCCATCATTTTCTCCTGCTGCTGGGTAAATCCTCTCAAGCAGGGATTTTGTCCTTCTGCTCATCACACAGCACATGGTGTAGCATGCACACATTGATCCTTCCAGCAAATCTGTACTAAATACCTGCTACGTCTCAGGCATTATTCTAAAATGAAGTTCATATCATCAATAAAATAGATATAAACACCTGATCTTGTGAACTTTATGTTCTAGGGCTGGGAGACATGCAATAAATATAAGTAAATGGTATACTATGTTAAAAAGTGATCCGTGCTATGGAAAAAATTAGATCGGGTTATGGGAGAACAAAAATGCCAAGAATGTAGGATACAATTCAAATGGAGTATTCCAGGAAGATCCTATCAGAAGGTGACATTTGGGGCAAAGACATGAAGGTGTTGAGGGAGAATCGGCTGTTTGGCTTTCTGAGAAAAGTTTAATTAACTGTCTTTTAGGATGTAAGTTTCCAAGGTTAATTCATTCAGTTGTTAAAATATCTGTTATACTTAAAAAATAGAATGTGGAATGTTTTGAAAGAAAATACTTTCTCAAAGTCATATTAAAGACCTACTAAAACCTGTCTCAAACCCCAGGCCTTTCCTTGGGCAAATTAATACACTTTCTCATCTGTGTAATGGAATTTTAATAATACTTGCCGTTTAGGTGTATGATGTAAGTCTCCTCACAAGACTTGGCACACAAGTGCATATTAAGTAAAGGTGAGTTATTCAGTTACACAGTAAATAATTATAGGATGATGATAATGATCATGAATCAAAACCATTCTATTTTATTCATGACAAATTGGCTTTTTTCCTTTTCCTAGAAAACTTTCAAATAACTTTAGAGTTCCTAACATGACCATTACATAAGAATCCATTAACTTGTGTTCTAAATTTAGTGTGCAGGAATTTGTGATTAATTACTTTTATTTTAATTCTAATGTTGTTCTGATTCAGACATAGCATTATCCACTATTAAGAGATCCATTCATTAATTCATTTATGCTTTCATGCATTCTACCAATATTAGTTGAATGACCTGTACCACAACTGGTCCATTAATGGTACTTAGTAATCATCCTATAGTCTTCTAATCTACTCAACCTTCCATTCTTCTGGAAATAATTGTCCATATTCTTCTAACATGGATGACCATGTCTCTAAGTTTGGCTGCTCCAGTGAACAGAGATTTTTATGACTTGGACTTGGAAGTCCACAGCATCACTTCTGCAGTATCCTATCTATCCATCAATCACAAGCTGTCCCAGATTCAAAAGAAGGGTAATTAAAGCCCCTTATTGATAGTAGAGTATCAGAGAATTTGTAGGCTATGTTTTAAAATTGCTGGTCTGATTTCTGGCTATAAATTATTTATAATCCTCTAACATACAAAATACACTCACCCCCTGAGAACCGGAGAACTCTCAGCACAGCATGACTTCATTCAGACCTGTGCATTAAATGAGGACCAAACTTTAGCATGGCTTCTAAATTCATAAGGCTGTGTCCCTAGGATGACCCCAGCACTCCATTAAAATGCTGGCCTGAGATACCTCAAGGCTGCCAGGAGAATCTAGCAAATACCTGAAGATAGGCCCCAATCTCTTATAAAGGGTTTACAATTGTAAATCCTTCCTCGCTTCCTTAGAGATATATATGTTTCTCCTACAACTCACTAGTGTCTTTCTCAAGAATCTGAAAACTGGTCCTTTGAAATGTAATCATCAGGAAGATAGGGCCTCAGTCTTCTAGTCTCCATGTAATAGAATCCTAACTTTAATAATTGCCAGTTTAGCTGACATAGCTGGACTAACCTCATTTACACTGACCAACATTTTAAAGTGTTTACTTAAGCCCTGTAGCTCTCCTTTCCTACTCTTTCACTATCCCTTTAAAACACCCAGTCCCTCTGCACATATGGAAATGAAGCTCACTCACCACTCTTTCCCAGTATTGGTAGTGAATGCACAGAATCTATTTTCACCACTTTAATTAATGTATGGCTTTATCTCTCACACCCCCTCTAAGACCCCCAATTCTCATCCCATTACAAATTCTAGGATATTATCATTTAACTGAGGCCTTGATACAATAGGCATTTTGGATATGGTACCTTTGGTATTGTCAATCTGAAGAACCATAAACTAAAAAGATCCTATACATTCACACTCAAAATACAATGGTGGGGCAGACCTGGATAATTACTATAGACACTCAATGGGAGTCACTTGTTCAAAGTAATTCTGAAATTCAGCTGGGCACATATTGCCCAGTTTCTTGACCAAGGTGTAGTTCTCTTTCCAGGAAGTTATTTGCTCTGGCTTAGTTCTAAATCTTGGATTCTCGGTTTTATCCTCTGGGTCAACATTTCTTTTATCATAAGACATAGCCTATATTTATAATCAAGTAGATTTCTCTGCCTGCTTCCTGCTTGTGCAGATTTGAAAGGGGTGCAGAAAGACTGTCTGCAGTCTTCTTTTTTATCTTGTACTGTCTTTGTCCCTTCTGCTCCACATTGACCAAAAACACCCTTAAAAACTTTGTGGATTTTCTGTGTATCAATTTCTAATTCACTCCATCAAACAAAACTCATATCCACAATTCTCTTAAAGATAAGTCCTTTTTTTCACCTTGGGTTGTTGTGGTATAATAACTTTATGGCTCTTTAGGAGTTTATTATTATAAGAGAGGCTAAGCTAGAGATGTCCTAAAGTCCTCAGAAGACCCTTTATGCAATTGAAAGTGTTTATAAAGCATCTTCTTAAATCTTTCTGGAGTTTTGCAGTTAAACCTTTGCTTCATCTTTATCCTAAGACATACTTCAGATAGCCTTTCAGTTTTACTTTTCCCTGAGGTCCTTACTTACTTTGAAAATAAACCGAAACTTTTGGACTCCAGGGACGTCCTGTTTCTGCTCTCACATACATGAACCTGGGAAGTCACCACTCAGTCCTAATAGCAACTAAAAACGTTAACAATTTGAAAAGCTACTATGTCTGATACCATGATGGACATAAATCATCATACATTTTTCCAAATCCATAAGATGTACAAGACCAAGAGTAAAACCTCATGCAAACTATGGACTCTGAGTGATATTGATGTGTCAATATAGATTCATCAATTGTAACAGAAATATGACTGCAGTGGTGGATGCTGATATGGAGAGAGATATGCATGTGAGGGGTCATGAAGTATATGGAAAATACCTGTACTTTCCACTCAATTTTGCTGTGATCTTAAAACTGCTTTAAAAATAAAGTCTATTAAAAAAAACTTGCTGTGAGTGAGACAGGAGGTGAAAAATAGTTCTGTTTTTGAGCCCAGCATGTCCTAGCTCCTTTATATTTCCTTTAAACTTTGTTCAAAAATATCATGTTTCTTTTCTTTCCTCACTTCACTCTCTCTCTGTATCTTCTTATACACAGCTAAAAGAAATCAGTACTTTCAAAAACCGCCTGAAAATTTCTTTAGCTAAATCCATCAGTTAATACAGATAAATATTATATTTTTCACATCAATGCAGATGATAGTTTTACAAAATTTCTGCCACTACATAACAAGGGTCCTTTTATTTTTCCACCTCCCAATAACAATTTCCTTCCTGTCCTGACAGCCTTGACTTCCAATTTTTCTGCAGCTCCGCTAGATTTTATGAAAAGTCTACTTAAGTTCCTCCTTGTTTAACTAATATACTAACTTGCATAACTAGCATTAAAAAACCTTTCTGTTTATACCAGGTGCCCTGGTCCAAAGCCAACCCCATACATTTTAAATTTTCTTAATAGCAGAACTCCACTTGTAGCACTAAGTTTATGTTCTAAGTTTATAGTAGTTAACTTAGCTGTTAAAATAATTTGTTTTTTACAGGCACAGGTTTTGTAGGACAGGAATTAGGACAGAGCTCTATGAGAATGATTGATCTGCACTCCATCACGTCTAGGGCCTCTGATGGGAAAACACAGAAGTGGAGTAATGTAACCGCTAGGGACCAGAATCACCTCAAGACTTGTTTATTCACATGGCTGATGCCTTGGCTAGGATGACTTGAATAACTGAAATGCCAATCAGTATGCCTAAACATGATCTCCTTGTGCCTCTCCGTATGATTTGCCTTCTTTATAATCAAGGAACCTCACTATGAGGGACTTCTTCTCTGGCAGATTGAAACTCCAGGTGTAAATATTTCAGGAGACAAGGAAGAAACTACATCATCTCTTATGAGGAAGCCTTAGAAGTCACATAGCATCACTTCTATGGTACTCTTTTGGTTGAAACTGTCACAAATCTGCCCAGATTCAAGAGGAAGGAAATCATATCAATATTTAATAGAGGTCACATGTGGAACAGGAGATATTATAATGTCCATATTCAGCAAAAGCAATCCAACAACTCATCAATAAGATAGTTAAATATGTGGTTTAGAAATCAGTTAGCTAATTCATATTACACACATGCATCTACCATGCAGTTAGCATAATGTAGGCTGCCTCAGAATGTGAATGTGATCTATGTTCATATTGCTTTAAATAAGTTTAGAGTTTAGTTTATATTTTATGTCAAAGAGTAAAGGAAATTTTCAAGTAAAAATGTAATTATACCACATAATAATAAATAATTTCAAGGTGGTAATCCAGAGCAGCTAAGAGTATGAACTTTGTGGTTCCAAGTCTGATATGAAGCTTTGAAACTTTAATCAATTTATTCCGATTCTCAAAGTTTCAAGGCTTCTTTTAAACAACTTTATTGACATACAATTTATAGAGTAGACTACATCCATTGCAAGGGTAAACTTTGATAAGTTTTAACAGGTATATACACTTTAGCAACCAGTGAATCATATACCAATGAAACACAAGTCACAACCAAGATATGGAACATTCCCATCTCTCCCCAAAATTTCCTTTCTTCTTTCAATCCATCCTTCTCCCTGACTCTAAACAACCACTAGCTTACTTTCAATACCTGTAGATTAATCAGTATTTTCAAGAATTTTTAATAAACACACTCTTACGATACAAATTTTTTGGCCCCAGGCTTCTTTTAGTCAGCATACTGATTTTTGAAATTCATCAATATTATTGTGTGCATCATTATTTCTTTCCAATATATTGTTCAGTAGTATTCCGTTGTATGAAAATAACATACTTTGTTTTTCCATTAACATATTAACAGACATACATGGGTTTTTTTTCCAGCTTTGGATTATTATGCTCAGTCTCAATATTTGCATCTATAAAATGGGTGGGATCTCCAAGGAATTTTGAGAAAACTATACAAAATAATGTAATCAAATTGCTAACACACGGCTATGGGTACATAAGTGATCAGGAGCTGGGGGTTATTTGCTCAGTGAGCCAGTATGTGATACTTTAATCAGGAGATAGGAATTCAAAACAAGAAGGATGCAAATAGGATAGAATGAATCAAGAAGTCTCCAAGGAGAGTTAAGAATTGAAGTAATTATTGAATAATGAAGAGGACGTGGATTAATGGAGAGGAAGAATACAGGATTCCATAAAGACATGACACTGAAAATAATGACTCAAGTAGAAACATGAAAGGACACATAGCAAAGTCTTAACCATGATTTCCTTTGGGAGAATGGGAAGTACAAGTTGGAGCAGCAATATGATGAGGAAGAAAACTTGTCCTGTAATTAAAATACCCACTCCATCCACTCACCCATTCTTTCCCTGATACTAATGGAGAATTGCCATGCAAACATGGAGGTATAAGCTAGGCACTATTTCTAAGCTCTTGGAACTCACATTCAATTAAAGGAGACAAACAAAAATATACATAAACAGAGAAACAAAAATAATACAGATTGTAAAAAGTAGCACAGACAACAGAAAAAAAATGAGGCTGAGAGGCTGTTAATGAAAATAATTCATTTTCTGTAAGGTAGGCATGGAAGACCACTTGGATGAAGTGATATTTAAGATTACTTCTAACGGGCAAGAAAGCTTCCAAATATGGACAGTAGAGAGAAGGAAGCCAGAAGCAGGTAAAATAATCTTTGCATTTGCAAAACCTTAGAATAAGAAAAGTTGTAACATGTTTTAGATACTGAATGAATGACATCCTAGTAATCAGTAGAGAGAGGAGGATGGACACTAGATGAGGTTGGAGCAAAGGCAGGGGTCAGATCATAGTCTCCTGTGGTATAGAAGAGCATTTTGTTTTTATCTTAGGTGCTATAGGGAGCCCATAGAATTGCAGACATAGAAAGGTATGCACAGGTTTCTATTAGAACAATGGATGGTAAGGGAGGGAAGTAGTTGAAGCAATAAAACAAGAAACTGGTTCTATTCCACTCAAGGGATGGTGTAAGACTACAGGTAGGTGCAGAGAAGAAAAAAAGTAAATCATACATCTTGGGTTTAATAATGCTAAACAAATTGACAGTGAAAATACAGAGCTGTGAATAGAGTCAAGACATATTTTAAAGGTAATTAGTAGGACTTATTGATGGAATAAATATAGATGATGAGGGAAAAGAAAAGATCAAGCTAGACTTACAGTAGTAGTATGGCTTGAGTATCTGGTTGCAAGTTGGTACTGTTTATGGAAATGAATAAAATGGTAAAGGAGACTGCCATCAAGATGTTCAATAAAGAATGATTTTATTGTGAGCATGCTAACTTTGAGATATTTATGAGACAACTAGGAGAGGGAAATTTTTAAAAAGACGGTTAAATATATATGCAGGAAGCTGAGATTTACAATCTGAGGTGGACATATACATTTGAATCATCAGTATAAATGGTAAATATGTACATGACAATTATTTAAATGATTAAAGAAGAAGATGCAGAGAATGAAGATAAGTGGATCCAGGACTGAAATCCAAAAAACCCAACATTTAGAGACATAGGAGGAAGAGCCAGGAAAAGAGGCCCAGAGGAGTGTCCAGTGAGGTAGTAAGAAACTCAGAGGAAGATTTCTTCCAAAGAAGTAGGAGAGGCAAATATTTCAAGAGCAGACAAACAATGAGAAGTTGAGTAAGGTGGAGACAGGAAAGAACTCTCCTAGTGTGGATATCGCTAGTTATTGCACAAGAACCATTCTGTGGAGATGTAGTGGAAGCCAGATTAGTAACAGGCGATAGTGCTGGGAATGAAGAAGAGGACCCAGAACATGCAATAAAAGCCACCATGGCCATGGAAGGGAATCAGGAGCAATTGGGTAGTAGCAGGACTGGGAGTACTGTCTAGCAGGAGTGTTTCATGGGGAGGTGTGAGGGCATGTTTGTGCTCTGATGGAAAAGATCTAAGAAAGGGAGAAAGGCTGATGCCACAACGGAGAGGGGGGCAACCAAAGAAGGTGAAGTCTTCAGGAAGTGAGGTCTTGGGAACCAGAGCACCTGCTACTTAAAGAAACCTTCATTATTTTAATTGTTTTTCAGAGAGATCACACTGAGTTTTTCAAGAGAAGTCACAACAACAACAATGGTCTACAATCAAGAAGAAAACAAACATCAGTGTGTGGCTTTATTTATCATTTAGATCCCTCATAGAGACTCCAGGAAACAACCTCGGATGGATTCTAAGGGTACACACAATGCAAAATGTTTAAACTAGGTTATAATAATAAGAGCTAGGTAATGAAAGAAATGGGGTTGATTTCGGAGATAATTGTTTTAAAAATTGTGGGACAGAAGCTACTGAGAATGAGAATAAAATTTGAGCTAAAATTTCTAGCCACTGAAACAAAAGACAAATTTAATATGTTAAATAATATGATAAAGTCATTAAAAGAGACCAAAAAATTAAAGGATACACTTAGTAGGTCAGGTTTTGTTTGTATGTTTGTTTGTTTTTAGATTTTATTTATTTATTTGACAGGAGGGGCAAAAGCAGGAGAAGTGGCAGAGAGAGAGGGAGAAGCAGGGTCCCTGCTGAGTAGAGAACCTGATGTGGGGCTTGATCCCATGACCCCTGGGATCATGACCTGAGCCAAAGGCAGAAGCTTAACCAACTGAGCCACCCAGGCACTCCAGCAGGTCAGGTTTTTAACAAATATGAATATTATTGAAGACTATAATGGATGTTTTCTATCAAAGTTTTTATTATTTAAATTCAATGAGCCAACTTATAGTACATCATTAATTTCAGATATAATGTTCAATAATTTATCAGTTGCATATAACACCCAGGGTTCATCACATCATGTGCCCTCCTTAATGCCTATCACCCAATTACCCTATCCCCCGCCCATCTTCCCTCCAGCAACCTTCAGTTTGTTTCCCAGAGTTAAGAGTCTCTCATGGTTTTTCTCCCTTTTTGATGACCTCCCATTCAATTTTCCCTCCTTTCCCCTATGATCCTCTGCATGATTTCTTATGTTCCATATATGAGTAAAACCATATAATAATTTTCTTTCTCCAACTGACTTATTTCACTCAGCATAACACCCTCCAGTTCCATCCATGTCGATGTTAATATGAAGTATTCATTTTTTCTAATGGCTGAGTAACGTTCTATTGTATATATGTCCCACATCTTTATCCATTCACCCGTCAATGGACATCTCAGCACTTTCCTCAGTTTAGTTACTGTGGACATTGCTGCCATGAACATTTAGATGTGGGTACCCTTTTGGATCACTACATTTGTATCTTTGAGGTAAATACTTAGTAGTGCAATTGCTGGGTCATGGGATAGCTCTACTTTTAACTTCTTGAGAAACCTCCCTACTGTTTTCCAGGGTGGCTGTACCAGCTTGCATTCACCACAATCCAAGAGGGTGAAGTTTCATAAAACATCCAGAGATATTCCTTTAAGGGCCATTTCTCAAACTAATTCTCAAAAAACAAACAAACAAAAAGACACAGTTTTAAATTTAATTTCCAAATACATTTGTGTGAATACCTAACACTGTCATTCAGGTATTTATGAGAAAGACAATACGGTGTTTTAGAACAAAAAAGAAGCAAACTCTTTAAGAAAGAAGGAATGATTCATCTCCTTCATTCCCTTGTTCCTCCTTCTTTATCTCTCCAAAGTATCAATTGTTTCTTGCCAACAAAGGTAGGAATGTAACATTCTGTCTGTGTGTGTATGTGTGTTTTATTTGCTGGGAGTCGGGGGTAGGGTAATGAAGAAACAGATAAGAGATCAAAAGTGACAGAGGAACAGGAAGGGCCTGGTCTAATCTGAGCAAAGGGAGCATGTTCCCATCAACGTGATGTGTTGTGTGTCTGAATCCAGCTTCCAGCAAGCCCTGGAAGCTAGAGAAGGAGGTTATAATTGTGTTCACTAGGCAATGAGAGAACTATGGCATTTTCTTTCCAAGGAGTTAATGAAGTAAAAATACTTTCTTGTGTTAGTTTGATTTACTCTTCACCTTGAGTTGGAAGGAAGAGGAAGTAGAGGCAGTATGGCCACGGAAGAGGACAAGAGCAGTAATACAGGACTGTCATAAAGGCCATTAGTTGGTGGTGGCTTCAGAATTAATGAGGGAGTAAGGCTGAAGAGGTAGTTTCATGTACAGAACAGAAAACGCTGTTGAATGACCAAATTTGATAAGTAAAAATGTAATTCTTTAGACAAAGGCATGTGTCCTGGGAGAAGCCCTTATCACAGGAAAGAAAGCTGGTTGAAGGAAAAGCAGATTACATATTTGTGTGGGAAGCTTAGGCTGTTTTGTTAGTTTCATTCCACCTTTGAAGACTTTCTAATGATCTGTTACATAAAAAAGCTGACCTTTGTGATTAAAAAAAGTTAAATAGTCCTTTCCTCATTCAATTCTGCCTTTGGTGTCACTCCCTTGAATAGCTCAAAGACAATTTAATCAGTTTTGGTTAATTAATTCAGGTTCAAAACACTAGGTGCACTTGCTGCTCCCAATTAGTAAATCAGATAGACCATGAGCTGTAGGTTCTATTCTACGTCCAGGTATATTAGAATGTACAATAATGGATATTTACAGGCACTCGTTTGAAGCCCCTGATTGCCAAGGCAGTTTCCCTTGATATAAAGGACAATTTAAAGTTAAGCTATATCTGGTCCAGATTTAATTAATTTGGGATCCTAGTCTCCCAAAGAAGGAATCAAACACATCGACTACAAAACTGATACCTGAACAGATAAAGATATGTCTTCCCCGCCTTTTAAAATGCTAGTGAGGGGGACATGGGTGGCTCAGTCAGTTAAGTGGCTGACTCTTGATTTCTGCTCAGGCCAAGATGTCAGGGTTGGGAGATGGCCCTGCGTTGGGCTCTGCATTGGACATGGAGCCTGCTTAAGATTCTCTCTATCCACTGCCTTCTGCCCCTAAAATGAATGAATGAATGAATGAATGAATGAAGTGTACTGAAATTAAGAAAAGGTAATATTGGTGAACCCAAACATGTCCATAGCTATTCTGATGATGCTGATGCTGCTGCTGCTGCTGATGATGATGATGACAATGGCAACCACTGTAATCATGGTAGTGCTGGTAAAGATGGATTTCAGAGTGACAGAATGTAAGATTTAAGAATCCAGCAATGTTTAACAAATTGTATTGTCAGCAGTGACTCACATTAATGGAGTCATTATCAGAAAATTGCATATAATTCCTGTTATTGCAAGTCCTCAGGATAATATGGCTGTTCTGCTAGGAGATTTAGAAGCTGCATGCCCTGTGTAATTTTGGAAATTGCTCTGATATAGCTCCTGTGGATATGGAACTCAGAGCAGGCCTGTCACACGTGCTTGGGCTCCTCAGGACAGCACTCTGAAGAAGTCACCCGCCTGGTTGACAGTACAGACTGACTCTTGTCCTATAACAATAAATTCTCTCATTTATTTCATACACCCAAGCCTCTCGCCTGCATTTCACTGGGCAGAAGGAGTAATATACTCATTTTACTCTAATTATGCTTTAGAAAATTGTCCCATTTCAAAATTATAATGTCAGAAATTACCTGCCACCAGGTCTTTAGGAGAATGGTCAACCCTTACAGACTTCTTTCAAATGTCAGCACCAGGCTCTCTGGCTCTGTTCATCAGACACTGGGCTATGGCGGTCTCTTAAAATCTTTTTATTTTTTTTTTCTCTTTCTGAGATAGTATCTCCTTTTAGATAAATTCTGGTTGCAATATTTTACTATTTTTAATCTTCCAGGAGGAAGCAGTAATGCCCTTCTCCTTGTCCTTCACACCGATTTGTCTTTGCTTCTCATTATACAGAGTCTGCTTAAGTCATGGTGCCTGCTGCCAGTTCTATTAAACTGCAGAAGGAACTGCCAGGTCACAATTTATGCTGCAATATCATAAAATTAACTTTCATGCAGAAATCCTTTTCCCCCCTCTCTTATTCATTTTTATGCTTAAGAAATCCTGATGATTTCTCTTAGAGGGATTAGTTGTCTTTTTCTTTGGAATTGACAAATTGGGCAGAAGTTTGGTTTCAGAGCAAAAGAAAATAGAATAAAAAAAAGCTTAATTCAAATTTTCTTCCTAATGATTACAAAAATCTTTCTGTCTTACTGCACTAGATTTAAATTAGAAATATGTGTTATGGAATCCTTAGGGGTGTGAGGGGGGAACTTATATAGAAAATGATGGTCTTTTATCCAACCTTGAATCAAAGATCTCCATTCCTAGTACAAGCCCCCCTTTCTTTCACCACCCCTTTGGGACCTTGCAGAAACTATTCATTCATTAACTGAGATCTGGGGGTTGTGCTCCTGTTCTGTTATACCCAGTGGGACCTGTGCGGAGCAGCATATGCTCCTATCTTCCACTCTCCTCTTCCAGCAGCCAGCAGGCTCAAAGCTAAAAATGCAACTAAGGAAATCTAGGCCTTGAACTCTAAATGAACCCCATGATGTTTCCATGAATACCTGCTGGGCCAAAGCCTTTGACAGGGTTTGAGGAGTGAGACATGGTAGATTTAGGATTTTACTTCTACATGAATCTATGATCTTACCCCTCAACAAATTACACTGATTGACCCACCCTCTCCATTCCTCTTTCTTCTGAATCATAATATTCTCTTTCTGGATGCAGGATGTAAAAGTAAGTTTTTTATTGTCATCAAAGGGCTTTCCAGGGATGAAAATCTTTTCCCAATATTAGAGATCTCAGCAAAAACAAAATAATACTTGTTCTTACAACCAATCATACTATTTCAAACTTAAAGTTGGTCTTCAGCTGTGAGCAAGAAAGTTATCATTTAATTTGACAAATTTTTGTATGGATACTTTCTGATATTATAGGACAGAGTGGAGTAGGGAAACCTAATCTAAGATGTCATCTTTATAGTTACCATCTATTTCTTTCTAATACAAGAAGAATGCTTTACAAGGAATGATGACTATTGCAGATCTGGTATTATATTTCCTTATTATATCATTCTATTTATTTTTTTGAATGGCATGTGAGGAATATTTCATATAAAAATATTGGGGGATCCCTGGGTGGCTCAGCAGTTTAGCGCCTGCCTTTGGCCCAGGGTGCGCTCCTGGAGTCCCGGGATCGAGTTCCGCGTCGGGCTCCCAGCATGGAGCCTGTTTCTCCCTCTGCCTGTGTCTCTGCCTCTCTCTCTATATATATCTATCTATCATGAATAAATAAATAAAATCATAAATAAAATCATAAATAAATAAATAAATAAATAAATAAATAAATAAATAAATAAATAGAAATATTGAGTGGAGGGGCTCCTGGGTGGCCTGTTAATAATCTGCCTTCGGCTCAGGTCATGATCCTGGGGTCCTGGGATCCAGCACCATGTTGGGCTCACTGCTCAGTGGGGAGTCTACTTCTCTTTCCTCTGCTCTCCCCCCACCCTTGTGTTGGTGTTGGCTGCTCTCTCTCAAATAAATAAATGAAGTCTTGAAAAAAAATATCGAGTGGAATATTGTTACAGTTGTAAGTGTTTCATGAAGGCTTGTCTTGGGAAACCAAACTTGGCCTATCTGGAATCTAGAAGTATAGCTGAGTGTGATACAATTGCTAACCTGCTTAGAAAGGAATTCTGCAATATTATGAGAAGGGCATGTAAAATATTTATCCCATAGCAATGAAAACCCATTGGACACTAATAATATGACTATTCTCATTAAAGTAAGATCACATTTAGCCAATCTCTACTGAGGTCCTATTTCTGTTCATGTACAAAAGAAAAGTATGTAAGGCAGGTGGATAGTATGGTAAGCAAGCTGAGAAGAGGTGAATGGGCAGATAAATCTTGGCACCTACCAACTACACACAACACCAACTTACAACAAATATACCAAGTGTGCATTATGTAGAGTTCTCAGAAGAAATTGCTGGAGTCAATCATGTGCCGTTCTTACCAATTAAATGAACACATCCCTGAGTTGGATTTGGAATTAACAGGGTCTCCAAAAACACAAATTCCACTGGATAGCATGACTGAAGCTATTGAAAAACAGTAGTAGGTAATATCTCATTAATTTAACTAAGTGTTTTTGAACAGGTTCCAAATCTGGTGTGAATTATAAAGACTCTATTGCAGTTTAAAGCCAGAAAATAAATATGTTTTCTGCCAAATGCGCTTAAATAGTTAGTGAATTGCCAGTCATTTAAATTATAGGTCTAGGCTAAATTTATCCATCCCTTTAATACAATGAAGCTAGCATGGCTACCTGAAAACATGTTGCAGAAGCAATGTGAGCCTTTCTTACATTCACCGCCATCCTGTTGTAGCCACAGGCTACCATTGTGTCATCTTAGGACAAGGGAAGAGACATGACTAAATGCATGCCGAGCTCATTCTCAATCCTAAATAATAATTGCTCATTACACAAAGAATGTGTCATTATCTGACCTCCATATGTACATGTTGGCAATTCAAGTAGATTATAAGCTTAAATCTAGAATACATAAGTAAGTATGGCTGAATGTATCTGTGTGATCTTAAAAACAGTGTCCTAGTCTTGACTAGTTACTTCTAATTCACCTATACATGCCTTTCCTCTTCTTGCACATACACCCTATTCCACGCTGTTCCTATGGCTGAAAATGGCTGCCTTTCCCTTTTCTCCAATCAAAAATCTTACAAATTTTTTAAGCTTTCTTAAATACAAGTTGTTTCATGCAACTTTTCAGATACTGCTGGCCCATTAAATTGTTCTTAATTAGCAAGTCCCACTGCCTACTATATGTACCTTTTCCTGGAGAACATCATTCGTTATGCTTTGTGTCAAAATTACTTTTTTTTCTTTTTTGACACATTTACTCCCTTAAATACACAGTCAGCCGATAGAATGCAAGGTCCAGAACTGACTCCTCTTTGTATTTTAGCCAGCACCAAGCATAATGACATGCATATCCTAAATCCAAATTACATGCTCATTGGAATTAAACTGTATTAAGCTCTGGTTATTTTCCCTGTGAAGAAAGAACATTAATGAATCTGTTAAAGAATTTTGCAATCTCAGGACTTACAACACCAGGAATTACTACTTAAATACAAGTTCTATCTAAATCATAGTCATTGAGGACAAAAGTGTGTTTCTTCAGCCTGGTTGACCAAGGTAAAATGCGTGACTTGTGAGCATACAAACATACTGACATGTGTTGGGGACATTTACTTTAAAACTCACTTTAAACACCAACTCAGAGATTAGATAGGCCAACATAAACTAAGTCTGAATTTACTCATTGTGGCTTTGGTAAATGCTCTGGCATATAGTCTGTGTCTATCATAATCTATTGGGTGGCCTCAGGCAATTCAGGCTTTGTCTTTGGACTTCAATTTCCTTAAATGATTATTTTTTCTGACATTACAATGCATTGTTTCACATAATCAAAACAGTAGAAAGAGCCAAACCAGATGAAAAAATATGCATTTTGTGTCATTTCACCATGAAGCAGAATGTGTGATCTGGGATAAGCCCCTTGGCCTTTTTAGGATGCTCTGCAATGTGAGGTTATTAAACTAACTAGGTTACTCTACAGTATCAATGTACCCATTGTTCATCATAGGATGAGCTTTTAGTTTCTGATGGCCAAATGATTCAAATGAAAAGTCTAATTCTCTGGATAGCTAAGATATTTCATATTTATTTTCTTAAGAATATATATTTGTATATATACACACACATATATATATTATACACATACCCAAATATATACACATACATGCATATTAATTATTTTAAGGTATTTTTTTTAAAAAATGGGCTTTTTTCAGGGCCCAGTTTCATTATGAACAATGACTGGCCTCACCAGCATGTTATTCAGGACACACTTCGTGATAGCTTATTGTACGGGTCAGTTTGGTAGGGCCAACAGGCATTCAGATTAAGTATTATTTCTGGGTGCATCCGTAATGGTGTTTCTGGATGAGGTTATCATTTGAATGAGTAGGCTCCATAAAGTAAATTACCCTTCCCAGTGTGCAATAGCATCCCATCCCTTGAGGACTGAATAGAACAAAAAAAGCAGAGAAAAGAAGAATTTTCCTTTTTTTGCTTCCTGCCTGCCTGCTTGGGCTGGGATATCTGTCTTCTCTCCTTGAACTGAGATTTATAACAAGTTCTCCTTGTTCTCAGACCTTCAGACTTCGACTAGAATTGCACCACCAGATTCCTGAGTCTCTAGTTTGCAGAAGGCAGATCATTCATGTCACTTCCCAACCTCCATATTTATGCAAGCCAGTTCCTCAATAGGATATATAAGTATATATATTTTTATATAAATATATATCCTATTGGTACTGTTTCTCTGGAGAACCATAATATATACTGAGACATCGTATACACCAAGAACTGAATTTTCCAAATAGGATTCAGTTGGGAAAATTTCAGCTTGTTAGAATCACAGATATAGGCCACTAATCCCTCTACCTACTATTTCAATATCTCCTTCTCATTCATACATACAGTCACATGAATGAACGTCTACTCTTAAAATCTACCATTGCCAGTCACTTATTCAGCAAAAGAATGATCCCTTTTCATCCCTCAGCACTTCCACCTCAAAACATGTAACTCCTTCATGCCTTCCTGCATGAAAACTACTGGGTTTTAGAGTAGAAAATCCTCCTGTCTTTTGGAAAAATCAGAGAACTGATTTCAAACAGCATAACAGCGATTTCATTTCATTAATTAATTCATCAATGGGATAAAACTTGTCATTTTAACTTGTTTCTGAGATTCCAATCAAAGCCTAATTAGCATAAACATTTCAACATGTGTCCTATATTAGCAGCAGGCATCAGGAAATGAAGACTTCCAGCATAGAGGGGTAAGGAGGCAGAAAAGGTCATCCTTGTAGCCAAATGGATATGTTTTTGTTAAAAATGAGCATCCAAGAAAATGTTACAATTTGATGAAACTAACAGCAACCCTTTGTATGGGCCTGATGAATCAGTAAATTTGCAAACTTTATACTGTATTAGCAGGGAAATCTTTGTAATAGTCAGATCTGTTCAAAAATGTGAGGTACTCTAGGGAAAGTGAGATTCCTGCCATGAAACGTACTTATAAACTAGACTAAGAGGCTGGGGCAAGCCTGATAATCCCATTGGAGCACTACAGTAGATACAGATGACAGTTGGAGAAGAGACAGTAAGCTGTGTTTTTGAGTAACCTTCCCAAGGTCAATTGGCTAGTAGCAAAACTCAAGATGTCAGAGGATCTATGTAGATCAACTACCTTGCTTTATCTACCACTATTCTATTTACTGAATAGATGCTAGAGGTATGAAACTTTGCAGACTTGAAGTAGGTTAGACAATTAACAGCTTGCCTCATAGCCAATGTAGACTTGCAGGAATATTAAATAGATTGGATACCTAGGAAGAGCAGAAGATTGGAGAATAATGCTCACCCAGAGTGAAGGATCTATATGCACACTTCCCAGTTTTATCAAGACCCCGCCTAGGCTTTCGGATGCCATATCACAAAATGCCAAACAGTCTGACAGTTAACAGAGGAACATGAGAGGTGCAATTCTCCAATGTCAGCAGGCAGCCCAGCTCTGCCTCTTCAAGGTAAAACTGAAGGAATGATGGACACTTGGCTTCAGGCTTTGCCCTGCATTTGTAACAGTGGTGTCAGGACTCCTTTCCTTTCCTTCACTCCCTGGTCATCCCATTTCTCTTGTGGCTTTAGATAAGTCTGAAAGAAAAATTCTTCCCTCATTCAGCATCTCCCCCAGCTTGGGCTGTGGCTACCAATTTCACAGTTTTTTTCTCAGAGCGATGACAGGTTACCTCAGTTTCATTTCTGAGTTTGATGCCCTCAATTGCTGCCCATTTCATATCTATGTCAATGCAGAATTGTCTATTTTTATTTGAAGTTTTTAGAAACACGGAAGAGAAGCCTCGGCCTTTTCCTTCAAATAACTGCTCCGACAGCTTTATGGATGGCTAGTTAGTTTCTTTCTGACCTCCCTGAGAGGTCCCATCAGCTCTAACCCAGTTTCCTCTAAATTCTATATTCCCGGCTCTGAGACAGCAGCAGACGGTTGTATCTTGCTCCACAATCCATAATTCTCAGCTTCAAAGTTCAGTGCCAAATAAGATCGCACACTGTTGGATAACCTTTTGTACCAGCCCTTCAGCAGTAATTAAATCCTGCTCATTCCATGATGCCTGGAGAAAACCTAGGCCCTCTGCTTGTTTTCAAGTGTAAAAATGAGGCAAAACAAAACAAAACAAAATATAAAACCAAAGAACAATGACACAGGATCTGAGGCTTCCTCTTCATTAACCATTCTCTCAGCAAAAGTCAGGGAACAGAAAGGAGCCTCTAGGTAAGAGGTAAGGAGGTGGCAGGGCTGAGGGGGATATGTCACAGTCCTTTAGGGGATGCTTGCTAGAACAGAACTGTAAGCAGAATCTTAGTCTGTACATAGCAAGTCCATAAATCCTTTAAAAACCTGAAGTAGGCCTGGCTAGTCAGAACCAGGTAAGTTATGCAAGACCCTGACACTTTAGGTAATTGGTGATGGAGCCTTTCTCGGGTTAAGGGATAGACAGGCCTTACTGAGCAATTGGTGTGTACCTGGCAGGTCATTACCACACCTACAATACTCTGAACACCTACTATAGGATTTACTTACATGACATTGATCTTTATTGCATGCTTGGATCTATTTCTGTTTTACAAATAAAGAAACAGACAGACAGGATTTAAGAGACTTATCTAAAATTTATGAATAGTGGAGCTGGGATTTGAATCTGTTTCTTCATAGAAAAATCTATGTTATTTCTACTATGCCACATTATTGCACCCTACCTAAGGATTCATCATGTCAGCATCTGTATTGAGCACCTGCCATCATGGGAAAACACCACTCAGTGGTTTTGCCCAAACAATGGCTAATACCCACCTCACTGAAATTTACTAAAGCTCAGTGGACCAGACATTATTGTCATCCCTAATTTCCATTATGGCCCTCTCTGTAACCAGCACAGAAGGGGGTTCTGGGAAGTAAAAGGCACAGACCTTGCCCTCAGGATCTTAGAATTAAGTTAAGATGTCAAGGATTTCATGGAGAACACACCTCAAGACAAAGAGATCAACATAAGAGATGTCAGATGAGTGACTGCAAATTCTTGAATGAGTGCCCAAGAGAAGGAAAAGACTCTGAGTTAGAGGTTGGAATGTCCAGAGAATGAAGCAGGGATGAGGAAATCTTTGCATGGGTCTCTGAAACCTTTGCACAGGTTTCTGGAGAGACCGAGAGGAAGTTGTAAGGCCTTCAAAATATGAAGAGCCACAAAGATAAGACTGCAGAAGTTGAAAAAAACATGGTGTTTGCAAGGGACTATGAGGAAATTCCTTTGGTTGAAAGATTGCTAATGCCTTAGGACTAATGAAAGAAGTCAAAAAAGCAACAATCCCCCCAAATCAGAGATCTCATCATCTTAACTGTACTGTCAATCAGAAAAAAACAATTTAGCTGATGCCCTATATGTACATTAGTTCACTTCAAAATTCTCTGCATGCATTACTGTCCAAATATTATGTAAACTATATTTTAGAATATTTTAAAGAAAAAAAAGAATATTTTAAAGGATAACACGTATAAATTCTTTTTTTTTCATTGAATGGATTTTTGGTAGTATACATGTTTTATTTTAGAGCTAAATTATAGTCTCATCTTTCCTTTTATATCCTCAGCTTTATTGAGGTATAATTGACAAAAAATTTCTATTTTTATATATTTAAAATGTATATTTTTAAGGTGTACAAAGTGATGTTTGTGAAATGATTACCACAGTCAAGCTAATTAACATATCCATCACCTCACAGTTACCTTTTTGTGTGTGTGTATGGTGAGAATACTTAAGATTTACTCTCTGCAAATTTCAAGTATATAATACAGTATAATTAACTGTAGTCACCATGCTGCACATTAGTTCTCTGAAACTTATCATTCTATATCACTAAGATTTTGTGCCCTTGGGCCAACATTTCCCAATTTCTCCCACCCCTCAGTACCTGGCAACAACCATTCTACTCTCTACTTTAATGAGTTTGGCTTTTAAAAATTCCACATATAAGTGAGATCACATAGTATTTACCTCCAGTATTTGGCTTATTTCAATTAGTATATATCCTCCAGTTTCATCAGTGTGGTGACAAATGGCAAGATTTCCTTCTTTTTTTAAAGCAGAATAATGTTCCTTTGAATATATACAATGTGATATATATCAATGTTCCTTCATAGATAGATAGATAGATAGATAGATAGATAGATAGATAGATGTATACACTATATATGTAATGTTCCTTTATATATAAATGTTATATATGTATATTGATATTGTTATATAATATGTATATATCATATTATATAAAAACATATAACATTCCTTTATATATGCACATGTATATGTGTATATATGTGTGTTTATATATAACATACATATTATATACATACAGATATATATATATGTAACATTTTCTTTATCTGTTCATCCATGGACAGAAAATTAGGTTGTTTCCATGTCTTGGCCATTGTGAATAATGCTATAGCAAACATGGGAGTATGGATATCTGTTTAAGAATCTGATTTCCAAAAAAAAAAAAAAAAAAAAAAAGGAATCTGATTTCCTTTGACTATATACCCAGAAGTGGGATTACTGAATCATATGGTAGTTCTACCTTTAATTTTTTAGGCATGTCCATATTGGTTTGCATATGGATATAACAATTTACATTCAACAATGTATCAACAGTGTACAAGGGGTCCCTTTTCCCCACATCATCACCAACTCTGGCAATTTTGCTCTTTTGTTAATAGCCATTCTATAGGTTTGAAGTGGTATCTCCTTGGTTTGAGTTGCACTTCTCTGACAATCAGTTCAGTGAACATTTTTTTAAATCTATCTGTATATCTTTTGAGAAATGTCCATTTAAAGTTTTCGCCCTCTTTTTAAAAAAGATTTATTTGAGAGAGAGAGAGAGAGCATGAAGGGGGGGGAGGGTGCGGAGCATAGGGAAAGGGAGAGAGAGAACCTCAAGCAGACTCCCTGCTGAGCATGGAGCCCCACCCTGGGCTGGATCTGACAACCCTGACATCATGACCTGAGCTGAAAACCAAGAGTCAGACCCTTAACCAAATAAGCCACTCAAGTGCCCTATACTTTGCCCATTTTAAAATCAGGATATTTATTTACTGATTTTTGTCCTGAGTTTTTTTGAGTTTCTAATATATTTTGGATATTAACCCCTTATATACATGGCTTGCAAGTATTTTCTCTCATTGCATAGGTTATCTCTGCACTCTAGTAATTGTGTCTTTTGTTGTGCAGAAGCTTTTTAGTTTTGGGGTGCCTGAGTGGCTCAGTTGGTTGAGTTTCTGACTCTTGGTTTTGTGTCAGGTCATGATCTAGGGGTCATGAGATGATGCCCCATGTCAGCAACAAGCTCAGCACAGAGTCTGCTTGGGATTCTTTCCCTCTTCCTCTCCCTCCCTTTCTGCCCCTCTCTCCACTTGCCTACACTCTATCTCTAAAATAAGTAACTAAATAAAATTGTAAAAAAAATCTTTCTAGTTTTATCCAATAAAATTTGTATGTTTTTGCTTTTGCTATCTGTGCTTTTAGGGTCATATCAAAAAAAAAAAAAAATCATTTCCCAGACCAATGTCAAGAAGTTTTACCTCTCTGCTATCTTCTAGTAGTTTTAGTTTCAGGTTTTATATTTAAATCTTTAATTCATTTTCAGTTGATTTTTGTTTATAATGTGATAATAAGGATCCAGTTAATTCTTCTTCATATAGATATCCAGTTTTCTTGACACCATTTAGTGAAGAGACTAGCCTTCTCCATTTTATGTTCTTGGCACCATTGTCAAAAATCAGTTGACCATAATCTGTGGATTTATTTCTGGGCTCTTTATTCTATTCCATTGGTCTATGTAACATATTTTAAAATCAGCAAGTATGATATCTCTATTGTTCTTCTTTCTCAGGATTGTTTTGGCTATTTGAGGCTTTTGTGGTTCCATATGAATTTTAGGATTTTTCTTCCATTTGTGTCAAAAATGCCATTGGAATTTTGATAGAAATTGCATTGAATCTATTGATCACTCTAGGTGGTATAAACATTTTTTAGAAGTTTTATTTATTTATTTTAGGAAGAAAGCTGCAATAGGGGTAGCCAGAGGGAGAGGGAGAGAAAAACCCAGGCAAACTCTGGACTGAGCACAGAACTCAATGCAGAGCTTGATATCATGACCCTGAGATCACTACTGAGCTGAAATTAAGAATCAGACATTTAACCACCTATAACATCCAGGCACCCTAGTATAAACATTTTAACAATATATATTCTTCCAACTCATGAACAGGGATATCTTTCCATTTATTTGCATCTTCTTCTACTTCTTTTGTCAATGTTTTATAATATTCAGTATACAGATCATTCCCTCTTTGGTTGAAGTATTACTATTTACTCTTTTTGTTGCTATTGTAAATGGGATTGTTTTATTTATTTCTTTTTCAGGTAATTTCTTGTTAGTGCATAGAAACTTCACTGATTTTTGTATATTGATTGGGTATCCTGAAACTTTACTAAATTTATTTGTTCTAAGTTTTTTGGTGGAGTCTTTTAGGGTTTCATTTCATTTGCAAATGGATAAAAGTTTACTTCTCCCTTTCAGACTTGGATAACTTTTATTTCTTTTTCTTGCCTAATGGGTCTGGCTAAAACTTCCAACACTATACTGAATAGAAGAAGCAGGAGTAGGCATCCTTGTCTTTTTTCCTGATCTTAGGGGGAAAGCATTCAGCTTTTCATTGTTAAGTATGAAATTAGCTGTGGGATTCTTACATATGGACTTTATTACACTGAAATACATTCCTTTTAAACCTAATTTGAAAGACTTTTTGTCATAAGTGGATGTTGAATTTTCTTAAATGCATTTTATGTATCTTTTGAGATAATCATATGATTTTTATTCTTCATTCTGTTAATGTGTTGTATCAAATTTATTTATTTGTGTATGTTAAACCATCCTTGCATCCCAGGAATAATCCAACTTGATCATGGTGTATGATTATTTTACTGTGCTGTTAAATTCAGTTATAAATAAATAAATAAATAAATAAATAAATAAATAAATAATGATAAATTCAGTTTGCAAGTGTTTGTTGAAGATTTTTGCATCTATATTCATCAGGGATATTAGCCTGATGATTTTCTTTTCTTGATAATGTGTCAGCATAATGTTGGCCTCATTTAATAAGTTCAAGAGTACTCCCCCTCTTTGAATTTTTGGAAGAGTTTGAAATGATTGGCACTAATTCTTCCTTAAATGTTTGGTAAAATTCAGTAGAGAAGCCATCTGGTCCTGGGTCTTTCTTTGTTGGGAGATTTTGAATACTTATTAAATGTCATTATTTGTTATTTTTCTGTTCAGATGATCTATTTCTTCATTATTCAGTATTGGTAGGTTGTATGTTTCTAGGAATTTATCCATTTCTCCTAGGTTATCCAATTTGTTGTTGTCCAATTGTTCATGGTAGCATTGCAGGATCCTTTGGTTTCTATGGTATCAATTATGTGTCCTCTTTCAATTATAATTTTATTTATTTAAGTTTAATCTCCTTTTTTTTGAATTTGTGAAGCTAAAGCTTGGCCAATATTTTTATCTTTTTGGAAAAAAAATTCTCAGCTTCATTGATATTATAATTATATTTCTGAGTCTCTTTATTTCCGCTCTAATATTACTTCCTTTCTTCTGCTAATTTTGTGCTTAATTTGTTTTTTCTAGTCCTTGAGGTATTAAGTTAGATTGTTTATTTGAGCTCTTTTTTTCTTGATATAGGCATTTATCACTATTACGTTTCCCCTTAAAACTGTTTTTGCTTCTTCCCGTAAGTTTTGCCATGTGTGTTTCCATTTTCTTTCATTTCAACTTATTCTTTACTTCACTTTTGATTTCTTCTTTGACTCATGGGTTATTCAGGAGTATGTTGCTTAGTTGGCACATATTTGTAAATTTGCCAATTTTCCTACTGTTACTGATGTCTAGTAACATATTTGATATGATTTTAATCTCCAAACTTCTTCAATTTGTTAAGACTTGCTTTGGGTCTCTTCTTCTAATGCAACTGAGTTTTACAAGGGCAGAGAACTTGTCAAAAATGAATTAATAATTTCCTCCATTTAAAAAAATAAAAAATAATTTCCTCCACTTGTAGCTAAATGTTATTTAGAAAGCTATAGTTTTATTAGATTTTTGGGGGGGATTAGGAGTCTTTTTTAACTCGGTAGGTAGAAATGAGTAAAAAATAAATGTAGATGGCAGCAATGAATTACTCCATGAAGCCACATAGTCAAAGCTTAAGAACTGGCAACAGAAGATATGCCCTGGTGATATGAGAGAAGAGAGCCTCCCTAAACAAAGTGAACATATCACTATCCAACAAAGCGCCCATCACCAGGGAAGCTGCGAAGCCTAGGGTCTGTGGGGCTTCTACACTAAATCATATATTTCACAAGGGAACAAAAAAGAGGCCATACTGAGAGAGCTTCCTATAGCAATACGCAGGGGATTTTACTACAGATCAGAAGAAATAACTGTCTTAGCTGGTAACTCTGAGCCCTCAGTGAATCAGATAAAGCACCTTGGGAGGTCAAATAGACGACCTTGATCTAGGTACATCTTAGAATAACCCAGTAATTGAAAATGAACACGGTTGTGTGCACACACTTGAATACTTATAGGTGGTAGAGGTTTTCATAGGAGAAACAGAAAAGTATTAAAATCTTATATAATAAATGATACTCAGTATAATATAAACCACAAAATTCATATTAACTTGGATAACATACAGTTCTTTTGCAGACATTCTTAGCCTCACAATGATTAAAATCATTAGGTATTCTTGTTTTGATATATTATATTTGGATTTTCATTCTGTTTTTGTGAAAGACTAATTCAGAAAATTTTCTCAATATTTTGTTCCTACGTGCATTACAACTTGTGACTGTTAGACACAGCTCTCATTTAGACCATTAACAAAACCTCTTCCGGGGGGATACCTGGGTGGCTCAGCAGTTTAGCACCTGCCTTTGGCCCAGGGTGTGATCCTGGAGTACCGGGATCGAGTCCCACATCAGGCTCCCTGCATGGAGCCTGCTTCTCCCTCTGCCTGTGTCTCTGCCTCTCTCTCTCTCTCTCTCTCTCTGTCTCTCATGAATAAATAAATAAAATCTTAAAAACAAACAAACAACCTCTTCCTTAGTCTCTGTTTCCATACTTGCCCCTTAAAGCAATTCAAAGGTTGATTTTAGAGTCAGGGCCAATCTATCCAAAGACACACAGGTAAAATGCTTAGGGTTGACACAAATTTTAGGGGTGCATGGAAATGGTTTAATTTTCTTTGAAATCAGAATTTTTGAAAATGAACTTTTAGGTTATAGAAAAATCCTAATGTATAATATTAATATGTTCACCCTTTTATCAATGCAGTCATAAAATATAAATTTATTAATTTTAAAACATTATTTTTAACAGATGAAGATATCCATGAAGGCAAAAGTGCCTAGGGCCCAAGAGGGTCATGCTGTGGTCCTGTTGGGATGGAATATTTCTTTTTTTTTTTTTTTTGGGGGGGGGGATGGAATATTTCTGAGATCAAAACCCTATCTGTTCATTTCTCCCTTCTGAGGCCTTAGGGTTTTATTTGCTGGTAATGTAAAAGAAAACAAATACAGCATGTCCTATGAGCTGGCCCCTGTCAGACTTTTTAAGCATCATCTTACTCTATCACAACTGTATCCCAGCTTGGGTATTGGCTATACTGCTGTACTCTCTATTGCATTCCTCTAAGGCACCAGCCCCTCTACCCTCTAGATGTTTCCCTCAATAAGTCATATATACCTCTTTCTGTATGCCATTAGTACCCAGATAATATGGAGAGAGGATATTTACCAATTTTTCCAGTCAAAGGAAAAATTTATCTTCCCATATTTACCAAAGTCCTGTCTCTATGCAAATTCCACAGAAAATGCCATCTCCTCCAAGAAGCTTCCCCAGACTCCCTTCCATTGCATGATCTTTATATCTGTAATATTGTTTTCCCATCCTCTTTGTGAATTCTTAGATTGCACAGTGCCCAATCATTCCCATCATATACTTTAACATTGAGCAGATGTCACTCTTTCCCTGGTATAAAGAGTCGGAGGTACATTCCCCCATCTACACTGGAGCTATCAGAGGGCAGGAGGCATATTCTTTTTCATTTGTCCCCTTATTTAGCCCACTACAGTGTCTTAATACCTTCACTCATTGTAAATGTTCAATATGTCCCTTACAGTTATATGCAACATAGACAATAATGCAGCATTTTCATCATCATTACCCACCTACAGCTGCTTTACTGAATGAAGAGGCAACTACTTTGTGGCAAGAACAGTGTCCTCTCATCTTTGACAATTCCAGCACTTCTGTCCATATTTTAAGAGACCACTGGACTCACAGGCAATAGCCCATGTTTCACTCTGGGTTTAGTCTGAAACTAGCTAAAGTCATCTCAGATGTTACTTCATTCCTCTAGATTTGTTTCCTTGCCTGTAGACACAAAGGATGGATGGTAATTGGTCACAGGGAACTTCTAGCTCTGGCATTCTCCAGTTTATGACCCAGTGACATTAGTCCTAATATGATCAAATACAAATTAGAAACAACTGCTAAAGGTCTCCAGGAGCTATAAGAAGGGAATACATGCCATATGCCTGCTGAGGACTCTGCACGGGCAAGCTGGGAGTGATGTGAACCTTCATTTATAGTCCACAAACCATGACAAGTTCTCAGCATTTGATAAAGCTGATCCTACCTCTCAGTGTGCCTAGCCCTTAAGCTATGATTTTTACTTTCAAGCATAAGGATCTCGGGTTCCTTATAAAACACTAAAGGAATTAAATAAATAAAAGCACAAGTTTTCCATTTTCCTACCAAAGACAGCTATGTGATTTGAAACGCATGCACTGTACGTGGAAATAATTACCAGGGAAGTAAAAGGGTTTGTCAAAAAAAAACTCTTTTTTGCTTGCTTTAAATCTGTATTTTTATTTGGATTTTAGAGATTTCTCTTGTTCTCTTCTTTTTGCTTCAGTAACAACATAAGAGAGACAGCTGGAGACCCCAGGGAATTAGACATTTTAGAAAAATGTTCTCTAGTAAGTCCCCCAGAGCAGAAATTTGTATGGTTAATCTTTTAGGAAACTTTGTGGTTTCCTGAGCTTGTCTTCTTTTCATTCACATTTTCCAAAGATTCACTGCCAATCTCACCGACCTGAGATAACACAGATCCCATGGGCTTGCTGTCTTAATTTTCTAACCAAGGAAAAATCCTGAGCTACCATCTAGAGTCATGGGTTTCCAGACTAAGGTTGAAGATGGCTTGCTTCATTCAAATCTCAATCTTGCTTTCTTGAGAGTTATAAACATCGCATGGCTGACAAGGCTGACCTGGAGTTACTAACAGCCTTAAACTGCAACCAAACCTGTAAGTGGAGTCTCTTTGACCATTTTCTACCTGAATACAAACTAGGAGATAATTATTTAGCACCCACTAGAGATCAGATCTTTACCATGCATTTTACATTCACTTAATATATAAAACCACCCTACAAAATAATTGTTAATTTTTATCATTTTAAAAGTGAAAGAGCTGAAAACCAGAGAAATGACCTCTCTGTAATCATATAGCTAAGAGGTGGAAGAGCACGGCTATCACGCATCCTCTGTGCTTTATGATTGCCAGTTGTGTGGCAGCTTCCCACACTAGACTATGAGCTTCTATGAAGTCGGATCATATGTTTTCTCCTTTGCACCCACAGTGGCTTACACAGGGCCTTTCGTGGACTGCTATTATTTGTTTTAGTCTCTGTGTGGACTTGAGAAGGGAGAGACAGGGGAGACCTGTGGTTGTCAGAGCTGGCTTCCTGGCTGTGTAAGGAGAGGTGGTGTAAATGTGGATGGTTTTAGACCGGCTGAGTTAAGCTGCCCAACATTCCCATAAGGGGACAATTGCTTACGCAAAGGCACTGGGGAGGGGGGGGTGCAGCCCCGGTGGCTCAGCGGTTTAGTGCCGTCTTCAGCCCAGGGTGTGATCCTGAAGACCCAGGATCGAATCCCACATCGGGCTCCCTGCATGGAGCCTGCGTCTCCCTCTGCCTGTGTATCTGCCTCTCTCTCTCTCTGTGTCTCTCATGAATAAATAAAAAAAATATTTTTAAAAAGGCATTGAGACTGGAGGAGACTGGAGGTATATAACATGACTGTGTGTAAACTGCAATGGTACTGCTACCTACTATTGGATATAAGAAATGAGAAATTACTGACTGATTGGATTAGCCTGGTCTCAGATGTACTGCCTCTTTGAATGTGTAGGTTCTGGTCTTGCAATTTCTCAAGCTTGCCCAAGGGCAATGATTGGTCTCACCCACACACCTTCTCCCATTTTCCATTTCCACTAAAGAGAGAAAGTTTAACTTTAAGGTGAGCTCTTTGCCTTTGATATTCTGACAGGAAATGTACATTGCTGTTTGCCAAACCTCCCCCACTGACCTGCCCTTATTCTTAGAAGGAAATAAGAAGGAAACAGAAGTTAGGAGGGGGCTGATTTCTGGCACAGTCACTCATTTAGAAAAGTCATTTCAAATTGCACTAGGTGCTTCAATTGCCCTATTTTCCTGAAATTAATTCTAAATTTTATGGGTACAATTTGTTTCCCTTAAGTCTCTAATTATGCTTTTAACATTCAATCTTTCAAACTCTAGCCATTAGTGACTTAATATGGTGTTATCAGGAGATAGAGTGGAGTTAGGAGTGTGGGTGGGAATTATAAGAGCAGAAGTTGCACCTGTGCTTGTGAGGGTTTGAAATTGATGTCCCCTGGAGGAAAGCTAAAAGAAAAATCTAATAAGTCACCAAAATAGACTAAAGTCTGCAAATTAGTATTTAAGGTATTAGGACAAGGGGCTGGGAAGGGCTTCAGAGGTAATCACAAAGTTCCATTTAAACAGGGTGTGGGATTTCAGACCAAATGAGAAGAATCAAAGAAAATGCAGATATCATCAGACAGCAAGTCATGCACAAGGTATAAAATGCTAAGGTTGGAGGAGAACTTTCAAGGACATAAAAACTAAGGAAAGAGACAGGTAAGGAGTAGTTCAGAGACATGACAAAAAGTTTGAAACTTGAATCATTGAATAGCTGGGAACAGCCTGTAGGAGGAAGGAGACAGAATATAATCAGTAAAGTAGAATTATCATTTCTTAAATGAATCATCAATACACATTGACTGAGCAGCCACAGTGTTTCTTCTAGTTCTTAAAATAGGAGGGATACCAAATGACCTCTGTACCTTAACACCCGCCTCTCCAAATACATGTATTTTCCATCTGTGCACACACAATCTGTTCCATGGTTCTGATGGAAGTATGTGACTTAAAACATTAAATGCTGTAGAACTTTAGGAACAGAGAGCAAAGGGGGCTGATGCAGGCATAGATGGCTTCATGAAGTATTCAAACAGAGAAGCAGAAGATCCAGACCTCACTATAAAGAACTCACAGTTTGAGAAACTAAGGAGGAATTTAAAAAGACCCAGCTTTCAGAAAACTCACAGATTAAAGATGCCAGCATTTAGGAAGACCAAAATCCTACCAGTAAGACCTTGGAAAAAAGGCAAAGGAGAAACCTAGCCTGTCATAGGCATTCATCTCTTGAAATCTTGGAGAGAAAAATAGCAGACATTGTCTCTATAATCAACAAAGTGAACCACTGACGCAGGCAGAAGAGGGAAGGATCACTGGTGGGAGAGAAGAGAATCATACCCATAAGGCAACATTGAGTTATTTGGAACAGAAAAACTCCACATCAAAAAAAAAAAAAATCATGTATGTAGAATCATGTAGAAGCTTAGAGAAATTAAAAAAAAAAAAACAGAAACAAAAAACAAAACAAACAAACAAAAACACTGGGTCTTGATTTGTCCAGTAAAATCTCAGATGAGAGAAGTTCCTAACTAGAAAAGAATGATGAACAGATTCTGGAAAAATAGAAAAATTAAAACTCTGAGTAAGGAGAATAACCTGAGAAAAAATACAAAGTGAGTCAGATTTGAGCACAGTATGGTAATAGTGAAAACCATACTTGACAGATTTGCTTTATGCCTGTGAAGACGATGAAGATACAGTTGTAGAAGGGTGATAAGACCCAGTTATGGTGGGCCTTGAATTCTGTATTAAAAATACTAGATAGACTTCATGCAACCAAACAAGTAGATAAGCTGAGAATTTCTGAGCAGAAATTTGAAATTAAGATTTTTAAGAATCTTCCAGTTTTTTGCATTTGATTGGATCATGGCTTCTCACTCTAAGATCCTGACAGTTTTTTTGGGATGAAGGTGATAAAAGAAGAGGAAATATAGTCTAAAGTTTGAGAGTCCTAAATGGTGCACATTTTAGAAAATGTACACACTATACATTTTAGGAAAGTATGGACCAATTGGCCAAACAAAGCCAAAAAATTTCCTAATTTTTTTCCCTCATGAGTTATTTACACAAAAATTCTTTCTATACAGATATCTCCTAGATGGACAAATATGTACCATCCATTCTATTGTACCATCCACAAAAATGTGTGCCAACCTAATAGGTTTTCCATTTAAATAAGTGTTACATCTACACAGGTATGCCACCTACAATGTTGTATCATTGACATAGGTGTACAATGGCTGGCTAGCCTATAGTCTGTAACTCCTCTCCTTTCCAGTATCTACCTACACAGAATGCTCTCCAAGAAAGCACAGTATGTAGAATTCTCATCTATAACACTATGAGACACTAAAGGCGAGGAGCCATGCATTTTTGGGGGGAGAGGGACACAAAAATCACATTTTCTTCTTGTCTCATCTTTCAAGTCCTTAAATGAAGAGAAATGATATTTTTCTAAGAATCTCACATTCCAAATATTTATTCTAAACAAACTACAGAAATCAGTAACATATAAGTAACAAAAACAAAGAAACATAGCATTAAGCTTAACAAGTATATATTTCAATAGATTTGCATCAACATCTGTGCCTACTTAAGGAAAAGGCATTAAATACCAAAAATAAGGAAGCATAATCTTCCCACTTTGCCTCTTACTTATCCTCTCTCCCTCTGAACAGGAAACAAATATAACTCAAGATTCACACTCTGGGAAGAAAAAAAAAAAAAAAACTTCTGTAATTCAAAGATGAACTTGAGTATGACCTCAGAGAATTCAGAACTGATGCCACGTTAGTCCTTTAATAAACTGGACTTGGAAATAACTGATCTCAAGGAAAATTCAATCAAAACCAAAGTCTTATCTTTCTTCAAAAACAGGACAGTTGAGAATTGAGTGTGATGTCCTGGAAAAATCGAAGAAGAAAAAACATCAAACCAGTTTGTTCTCGAAAACAAGGCAACAAGAAATTGATGGCATTTTCACCTGTGGTTTTACTACAAAAGATCCTGGGCTTAGAAACTATGTCACTTGGCTCTCTGAAAGTCCAGCAGAGAGATATAGACAGAGAACAAGAAACCATGGTGGCACCATTTCTGGAGTAATTTTGAAGTGCAATCTACAGAGATTCTGGAACCCACCACTATTTGTCCTCTGAATAAGCAAAAGTTTTCCCCTGAAGCCATCCAAAGTGTTCAGTTTCTATTCTTTCAATTTCTCCTCCCATGGAGGCAGAGAGGGAGAACAAGGAATGGGAAATGGAGAAAAGAGGGATTCTGCTACCTTCTTCTTGCATCTTGCTTAATCATATCTTTTATGAAAACACAAAAAAAAATGGCTTGCCATTCCATCTTTTCAAGACATTAAAGATAGGTAAAGCTGAACAGAGATGCCACCCTCTAAGGACCTAGGAAGGGCTTACCCATTTGCATAATTATGTCACATCCCTAAGTAATTTTTATAAAGACAAAACAAAAAACCTAGCTATTGTGCTAAATTCTGTCTTAGGTTTTCTTTATAAAATGAATTAGAATAGGGCCAAGGCTAGTCCAGTTCTATTACACCAATATCTTTCAGTTTAATGATGGACTACATTATTGAGTAGGACAAAATGTGAAATTTAGCAAAATTCACACTATGCTGCAGCCCGTGAAGTATGTTATGCATATGAATGACATAAGTGTGTCATGTGAATCCTACATGACTATATGTACAGTGTGTTAACAACTTCAGGTAAGAGGAAGAAGGACTGTGAGGGAATCCAGAGATTCTGATATGTAATAGCACAAAGAATCAAACACCCTCTTCTGTATTATGGAATGTGCATTGTCAGGCTAACCAAGATCACAGAAAACACCTACCAGGCTAGTTGAACCCAGAAGAAAGTTTTCATTTTAAGGAACCCATCACTTGCTGTGAACATTCACATACCAAGTCCAAGATTGTTTCAAATTAATCAGGCAAACAAGAAAAACTAGGATTTTTACTGATCAATGAATAAAACACCAAATCATTCCAGTGTGATAAGTAGCATTATGAGAACTATGGGGACCACTGTTATATGAAGATGGAAAAGATGGGATGTCTACCTTTGAGGAACTCACATTTTAATGGGAAGTACTAGTTTAAATACTCATGTGGCAAGGGCTATGGCTCATATATGTGAATGACACTGTGCAAAGTAAAGGAAAGAAACTGAGTCCATAATAGGAACCCAAAGGATACTTCTTGAACTAAGAGTCCTGAAGGATGAGTGGAAATCAACCTGAGAAGAATGGGCAGGTGCTACCAGCAGTGAGGCAGCATGAGCCAAATAGGAAAATGGTCGTAGCATGGTGTCTTGGAAAGTCAAACAGTAAAAGTCAACAAAATTTCATGAAAGAAAGTATTCTAGTCAAGGTCTCTCAGTAGGAATTAGAAAGTAAAACAAAATTAGGATAATCTGAGTCAAGTTTAATAAAAGGTTTATTCATAAAGGCGAATCCAGGGTGTTAAGAAATGACAGAGCATAATCCAAGTATCACAGACTGAAGGGCATAGGAGAGAGAATTAGTGGCAATCCAGAGGTAGAAGGGCTGCTTGGCAGGAGCAAAGGCCTGAGACTGAATCTGAAAGTTCAACCACCTACTACAAGCTTATAGGGAGGGAAGCAGGAGGATGAATACTCTCTACTCCACCCTTCACACTCCTCCCTATCTTCTACTGGTGCTCCCCATTGGTTAATGCCAACCTGAAGCCAGAGAGCAATGGAGCCAGTTGTAGTCTTTTCTGGCCAGAAATCCTCAGCACAGAACAGACAGAGGAGGGTGGAGTGCAGGTCTTGGAGGAAACCTAAAATAACTAGCACAGAAGAATACAGACTATGATCAGTCCTGAGAGACTTTCATCACTGAAGCCATTACCAATAGTTTACTTTTTCCTGAAGTCTTTCCAGATCTCCTTACAATCAGTTACTACTTTTTATTATCCATAGAACTTTTTCTTTACATTTAACTCTTATTTCATTGTAAAGTATTTCATGATCAGTCGGGTATATATTTGTCTCCATAAATAAATTCTGAGGCCTGCTGGAAAAAAAGTTGTGTGTCTGAGTCAGCTTTGTATTTCCAGTGCCCAGCGTGAGTAACAATCACCCACTTTTTGTTAAATCGAATGTAAATAAGTGCATCCATCATCTGAGTAATTCACCATATCGGGAAGCTACGTTGGGTTTGAAATCTTCAGGTACATTCTCTCAATTTTCAACATGGCCAGATAACCTGTGCCCACATGCTCATGAATCTGACAAGGAGAGATTATTTTATCATCCAGATGACACAAAGAAGTAAAGTGCAATAAAATTATCCAGGAACCAATGGAAGAGCCAAACATTTGTAGTAGAGTAGCTATTTATTAAAAAGCCTCCTTCTTATTAACTAAATAAATACCAGTATTCAAGACCATTCAGATTCCGAGAGCAAACATTTTCTGAGGGACTATCTGCTTAAGGTGCCTATGCTAAGCGCTTTCCCCCTGTGGTCTCATTTGATGGTCAGAAGACTTCCATGTGGTCAGTGATTATTATCTGCTCCTTACAGGCAGGGAAACTGAGGCTGAGAAACATTAATAGATGTAATTGTTAGTGACAGACATAAACAGTTTTATTTTCAACTGAGGTCCCCCTGTCACCACACCAGAATGACTTTTCATAATCTTCAAAATAAACATAAATAGGATTGTTATTGTTTATGACTTATTGTTATTTATTTAACAATTATGATTACATTATCATATATCGGAAATGCCTAACAATGAAAAAAAAAGCCTAAATTCGTATCCCATGGGCATGTTTGCATCAAGCACATAACTAGGAACATGCTAAAATATGCTATTAATTGATTTTTGTAATTTGGGGAAAGGTAGAAAGAAAATATTTTACTAAAGAATAAAAATAAATGAGCAATTATCAGCACTATTCATATTATTATAAAACCACAAAACAAAAAACTGACATATAAACACTTTGTAACAACCATAATGATAAACAGTTTGATGTGACCTGGGACATTTTCTTGTGCATTTTACTATCTATGAAATTGTAAGCCACTGCTTGGAGTTCATGGTAATGAGTTGTTCTAGAAAAGACAGAAAGTCATTCTGGGAAGCCAGAAAGTTTGTTTACTAGAAAAACATTCGAAAGCAAAATAGACTGTGGCAGAGAAAAGTAAAAATTGCCATGATTTGTAGCTCAGGGTGCCAACTTCATTAATTAATACAGACTTTCAAATCCTTTCAAGAATATGAGCTAAAGGACTAGAACTTCTGCTGGTGTAGATAGTAAATACAGATCAAATGGTTTCATTTAAAATATGGTGGCTTCAGATAAGACTAATTAGCAGGATGACAAAAACAGTCAATAGAATAGAAACAAATCTTATTCTTAAATGCTGGCAACAATTAGTGGAATTAATTGGAAATCATTCCTCTTGCCCATTTGTAAATAAAAACTTTACACCAGTTTTTGGCTGCTGTCGTTTTGGTAATTTTTTATTATTTTCTTGTGTTGTAATAATAGGTGTTTGGTTCTATGTGACCTGAGGTGGTAGCAACATCGGGGAAAGTGGGACGGGGCTCAAGTGTTCAGGGGGTCAGAGAGAGGAATGAAAGAGAGAACAGAGATACGGTCTTCTAGGGCAAACAGATGGAACAGGCCAGGCATGTGCTATAGTGCAGAACAGCAGCTTTTTCTATTTAATGCTTTTTTTTTTTTTTTTTTTTTTTCAAAGCAAGGCTACCTATTTAGCTCCTTCTGGTAGCTCTCGGTTTCCTGGTTATTTGTTGTTTTGGTTATACACTGCTCATAACAAACTATTTCAAAATCTTAATAGATTTCAAGGACAACAATTGTATTTATTTGCTATGATTCTACCATTTGGGCAGATCTTTGCAAGGGCGGTGCATCTCTATGTGAAGAGGCATTAGCGACAGTGAGTGTTCTGACTAAGGACGAAGATGCTGCTTCTTAGGTAACCTCACATACATGTGCAACAATTTGATGAGGACTATCAGGTGTGAGCTCAGCTGAGCTTATTGATGGGCGCCTCAGTTCTCTTCAGAGCCTGTCTACACTGCTGGGTCTGGCTTCTCATTGCACGGTGGTCATAGGGCCATTGAATGTCTTATGTGGAGGCTGGATAACCCCAGACCACAAAGATGAACATATCCATGTCTTAGGGTGTAGGCCTGAAATATGCATAGTCTGATTTTTAAAATTTTTTTAACTTTTCAATTTTTAATTTTATTTTCTTAGGCATAGCATTATTCTTGCCATATTTTAATCTTTAAAGTAGGTCATGGCCCAGATTCAACAAAAGAGACCACACAAGAGTACAGATATCAGAGGATATGGTTCACTGGGATCATTGAAGGAACAATCCAGCCCACCTATCTATAAAAGAGATGATTGACATTTCACAAAAATTAAAAATTTTCAGGCCTTTAACTATGTTAAGACATCAGTCTCTAACAGAGGCTCAATTGACTCTAAAAAGCTTGCAACAGCTTGCAACAGAATTCGTGTCACCCCAGACTAACGACCTGGTAAAGAACACAGAGTCACAATATTCACATAATGTGAAAGATGGAGCCATTTTCTCCAAGGTTTGAATCAAATTCTTTATAAAGGGAAATTTACCAGCCAGAAGCTTGCAGATTCTCTTTTGTTTCCCTGCCTCGATACAATATTTACGTAGCTTACACAGTCTCTCAATTGCTTACTAAGCAAAAATGTACTGTTCCTTTGCTGTGTAGGTACGTAAGGTATAGTGATATATGTTAAAAGGGAATCGTATACTAAAAGAGAGTCCGAAAATATTGGTCTCATGTGGATTTGGACTATCTGAGAAAAGTAGTTTAAAGAATTCTCAGCTTTACTTTCTCCTGTAACGAATAAAGCCCTCTAAGATTTGTATTATGGAATTATGGGACACGTGAGCTGCAGTTCTAGAAAGAACAAGCAACCTTAATTGAGTTTCTGCCACAGATGTGTTCCGTGCATCTGGGATAGCTCACCAGCACCAGCACCATCTCTAAACCTCTGTTTCTTTATCTTTGAAAAATCTAGATATGAGGAGTAAGTGAAAAGAAATAAAATAAGCTGAAAGACAACAAAATAGGAAATGTGAAATGTATCATATATCAAAGTATGGTACAAAAGTACTGTTTCATAATGATGATATACAAAGACATTTTAAACAACTCAGGTTTTGTTTTGTTTCTGGCACGTGCTTTACCAGATGATCTCACACACTGGGACTACAGATTCCTACTGCTGTTAAGTCTCGTTGCAGGTGGGCTTTTTAAAAAGATTTATGTATTTATTTGGAAAAGAGAGAAAGCAAGAGAGAGAGCACAAGAGCATGAGTGGGGGAAAGGGCAGAAGGAGAGGGAGAGAAATCCTCCAGCAGAGTGTGGAGCCCACAAGGCTTGATCCCAGGACCCTGAGTTCATGACCGGAGGCAAAATCAAGAGTCAGATGCTTAATCCACTGAGCCACAGAGGTGCTTCTCATTGCAGGTGCTTTTAAGCACTCCATATGAAGAAAATATTTTAGGATTTTTACAGATGCTAAAGAAGTATCCAGAATATAAATGCTAATTGTAGGTAAGGAAAACCACTTGAGAGGTGCTGAATGTGGAGTATAGTGTCTCCAGGCCACTTGACATTTTCATTAAGAAACCTCTTGCCAGTGGTAATTACCTGAACCTCACCTGGTCATGCTTAAAGATGAGACTATGTCCTTTTTCATAAACAATAGAGTTCTTTCTGAAAATATCAAATCATAAAACAATGGCTAAGCCTTGTACTTCATACTTAGGCGCTCTGGGGAATGGTAAGGAAGTATAAGCCATGTTCAGAGTTCTTGAGGAATTTACAGTCTATTAGCACTTCAGAATAGCCTATAATGCTACATTGGGCTGGCAGGGACAGCTGTGGGAGTTTATAGGCACTAGTACAGCTTAGGAAAAGTAGAGACAAATCTGAGCTTGGGCAGGAAGGAAAGGTTCCTTGAAGATAGGAACTGAATTCCATTTAATATCTATTTCCATATCCAAGCATTATGAGTAGCTGACAGTAGTTTATGGACTTCAATAGGTTCTTGATGGCCAAGATGCTCAGAAAGAGAGACGGAGAGACAGAATGAGAGAGAGGTGAAAAGAAGGTGTTTAAGATGGAGGAGAAGCTTGCAATGAATATGACTGGAACAGACAGTCTCTGCTAAGAATTTAGTGAGTTGAGGTTGGCTAGGTAGGAGCTCTTGCCAGAGGGCTTCTGAGCCCAAGCCCAGAGTTTGGGCTTTCATTAATAGGCAATAAGAAGAAATCATTTTATGCTTTAGTGTATGATATTCCATTTCGTTAAAAAAATTATGGAGTGAAAATTTTCCTTAGTTACATTTCTAATATTAAGAGTTCAGAGACTTGCAGAATTCTGATGCCAAGAAAGAGAGAAAAAACTTAAACATTGAGTCATTTTTCAATGATGGGATTATGTCTTTGATTAATCATGAGGATATTTCATTTCTGATTGTGTCTACTTTCATCTATTTCTACTCCATACATTTCATAGATACAGAAAATCCACTCCTTTGAAACCCCAATAAGAGATTTATTTTTTTGTGCTGATTTTTTTCACTTTTGCACAAAAAAGGCATTATGTTTGTGAAGAAGGTATAATAACAGGCTCAGCAGTGAGTGAGGTAAGGTTACTGGAAGCCATGGTGGCCTCATATGACAGTTATTATTGTCTTGAAACAAAAAGCCTAATGATGCCTCCTTCAGGAATTTCAGTGCAAGGGTAAATAATCACTGAGGTGATCACAAAAAGAGAACTCTGTCACAGGCAAGGGTCCATTTGGATGTGAATTATGAAAATAAGGTGTGACTTCTGAGTTTTGTGCATTAATCAGAATCTACTCAGCTCACCTAAACTATGAAGTGAGAAGTACATTCAAACTTACATCCTTATAGATGCTGAAAAGTAACTAAGCCAGTAGATAACCCTATGCTGGCAAAGCTTGCCTAAATATTCAGGTAAACACAAAAGTCAGATGAACAAGCAAGCCTATGCAGCTCTCGGAGGTACAGCTAAGCTAGCATTGCCTGCTCCTCTGTATTCTACAGGAATGCTAATTTTAATACCAGCCTGGATCTGTACTTAGCAAATCTCCAACCCTTGCACACAGATTTAGAATTGTACCTGACATATCCTAAAATGATACTTTGATTTTTCACTCTCAAACCATGCAATTTTGCTTTCTAAAACTTCAGCTGAGAAGAAATGTATTTAACATTTGGCTTTGGCAGGAAGAAAATGTTTCAGTATAGGAATATGTGGCTCCACGAAGACAACTTTTAATTCAAACTCCGTCTGCAATTAGAGGGAATGAGTATGAAGCACACAGTAGGTATACAATTACACTGTTACCTTGAATTCCCTGAGCTAGGTGGTCAGAATTCATAACTTTATGTGTAATCTAGACAAGTTATAGATGAATTAAATGGTGCCCAGAATAACCAGTGGCAGGAGAGAAATGATTTACGGTTCTAAGACAAAATAGAGAATAAGGAAACTAGAGGCCCTGGAGCATGATCCATAGAAAAGAGCATGCATCTCATCCTATTTTGTCCCTTAAAAGCACAATGTCTGAATATAGGATGGTCCCTTCTAGTGGCCCTCCCACAGAAAGAGACCATCGGCAGATGATCTCAGGAATCAATTCTAAGGACAGGACAGTAAAGGGAAGAAGCACCATATTTGAGTTCTACCTCCAAATGTGACTTGCCATGTGATAAGAAAAGTGCTTCACTTCTTTGGGCCACAAACTCATCTGCTAAAGAAAGGTCTTGAATCAAGTGACTTAGGTACCTGATAATATATCTAATACCCCAGAAAACTTTGTGTCACACTGAGATCGAGACACACACACACACACACACACACACACACACACACACGAAGGGCACTAGAAGTTATTTCTTCTTCCCAATTCTCTACCATAATTCCAAAACATTCCAGAAAGAAATGTTTATTTCCAGGTGAGCATTGTTACAAGCTGGAATAACAGAATTATCAAATATGAGTTACACAAATATCAAATGAACTCCTGGGAGGGTGAAGGTCCAATTGGGAAGCCTGATGTAACAGCTCACTCATCAGTGGGAGGCGCTGAAATGGCCAAGTGCAGAGCCATAAAGAAAACAAGGAAGACTATACTATGAACCACAGACACTTACTCAACCATTTCTTTGCTGAATGCTACTGTGTGTCACAGACACCATTCTAGATGAGTGGATCTGATAGCAAACAAACCAGGCGCAGGCCATGTGCTGGTGGTGCCCAATCCTAGTGAGGGGAGATAGACAATAAACAAAAAAGGAACAATATTTGAGCACTGTTTAGTCTGGGAAGAGAAATTAAACAGGCAAAGGGAGAGACCATGCACACATGAAGAACATTATCACAGACAGGCTTTTCAGAGGAGGTGATATTTGAGGGAAATCTGCAAGAAATCAGTAACAGCCATGTGGATAACTCAGAGAAAATCTTCCCCGCCTGGAGAATCAGAAAGTTCAAATTAAGCCCTAAGGCTCTGAACATGCTTGGTGAATTTGAGGAAATGTGAGGAAATCTATGTGGCTTGGGAAGGAGCAGGCCCAAAGAGGAGAAAGGTTGACAGAGCAGGTGGCCAGCTCACACAGGACAATGTGGGTGGTTCTCCTGCTAGTAAGGGCCATGACTCCATACTTTGAGATAGAAAACCATTAAAAGACTTTTAAGAGATTAGTAATACGCTCTAACTTAAGTTTCAGAAAGATCACACTGGATGCATTATAGAGAATGAATTTCAAGGAAGTAAGCATCTAAAAGGAAGATCTAAGGTTTAGAAGGTTATTGTAATGTCAAGCCAGAGATGATGGTGGTTTGGGCTCAAATAGTAGTGACAGAGGTGGTGTGAAAGGTGGTCATTTATGTATATATCTTACAGATATAGCTAGCAGGATTTGATGATGGATTGAAATGACACCCCTAAAGAGTGACATGCTCCCCATGTGTGGTTGCACAAGATGAATTTTTGGCAGAGTGAAGTAGCAAGTACAAGTGACATCCCAGAAAATGCAATGCTACCAGCACTTGGGACAATGGAATGACCAAGGTGTTGGATTGAATATAAAGTAAGGAAGCCCCCCCACCAAAAAAAAGGTAAGGAAGGCCTATCTGAGGAGTCCAACATAACAACCTTCAGTAAACATGGGTCTCAAAGGTTGGTGAGTCATGAGACAATTGCTCACCACAATTTGTGAGGTGTTTCACCCAGAATTCTCTGCCTCCTTGTAGTTACCAAATCAGAAATAAAGGCCAGTGTGTGTCTGGTAAAAATGCCCTGTGGCCCTAGGATGATGAACTTAAAGTAAGGAAAGTGCAGCTTCACACAGGCTGAGTCTGGGAAACAAGAAAATCTGATTGGGAACTCAACCCCCTATAGTTCAATAACCGGCAGTTGAAGGGAAATCACAAGCTAGACTTTATACGTGGTAGCACTGTCAGTCATATTCAGATAATTGGCAGCAGCACCATGTTACCATAATTTTCTTTTCAGAATATGCCAGAATCTAAAATGCTTGTTGTAACCATATCACAATGGATATGCAGTGAGCTTTGACTATTGCAGCCACTGATTTGTGTCTTTGAGTTATATATCTCCTCTAATGAAACTTGGGGCTGCCCATGGTGACTGCTAATATAAACTACCCCAGAAAACTTAGTGTCACACTGAGATTCACACACACACACACACACACACACACATTCTTCACTCATCATTATGAAATTGTAATTTAATTAATTCTGATGTTTTAATATATTACATACAATATTTTAAAAACACTGAGTCTATCAGTTAATTTTGTGAATAGATTCAGTTGTAAGCTCACTGCTTCTTGAATAATATTTAAATTTCCTCTTCACATCAAAATCTCTAATTGTCCTTGATATTTTCTTGGATTAATAAGAATTAACTGACAGCACATTGTTTATTAATACAGGCATAGATTTTTTTTAAAGGAATCTGACATTTGGGAGATGACACCAACAGTGCAATGCAGAGAGAGAGAGAGAGAGAGAGAGAGTGGGGTGTAGGACCAGGTGATAGCTCCTGTTTTCCCCATCACCTCATTTTCTGGCTATTTCTCCAGTCTTTTGAATTTCCTCTCTCATTCAATCTGAATAGACAAACTCAATGTGGAGGCTAATCTCCAGCCTGGTTGGTAGGAATTTAACAGAGCCTGGATTTTTATACCACTGGTCACGTGGTGGTTTATTGAGTCTACTTTAATGAACACAGGACAGTATCTGTGCTTAGAGATTTCTCCTTATTCTACTTCAGACCCTGGAATTTTAGCATCATAGTGTATCTCCTTGTGTTATGCATTCTCTCTCTAGACTTTTAAATTCCAAGTGCCCCCTAGAGAGTGCACTAAATCAACACAAATAGACTTACTGGAGTCTCCTCTATAGTGTCAGAGAAAGGCAGTAGAAATGGAAGAGGGCCAGCTGCTATTGAAAGATTTTAAATGAACTCAAGAAGAATACATGATGAAGATGAGGAAGCTGTCAAAAGGAAACCTCCCACCTTACCTAAAACTTTGGTTCCATAATGACTGGGGACAGAGGGTTGAAGTAGGAGGAAAATGGGGAACTGGACACTGGATTTAGCAAGAGGAAGGTAGTTGGTGTTAAATTCAGTGATGAGAAGGAAAGCCCACATGGAGTGAGTTGAAGAGACAACGGGATAGTCATAATAAAATGATGTACTTAGAAAGCATAAGTAGCAGGAGTCCGTGGGTCAGTCTTTAGCTGTGACTGTCTTAATCATGCCTGTAATCTTTGTGCCACACAACGACCAGAATTCAGAAGGATTCAAGCACTTCCATTAATACTATGCTGATGGAATTAAATAAAAATGTGAGATTAAAGGGGTAAAAGGAGAGTCTGGAAAATAAAATGTAAAAACCTATTGATTTATGTAGCTATGAAAGAAATAAGATGATAATTTGAAAAGTTCGAGTGAAGGAGTGTGTATGTGTGTGTGCGTGTGTGTGTGCGTGTGTATGTGTATGAGATCTTTTTCTATTCCCAGTAAAAATGATAGATAACATGTATTGAATGTTTTTTACATTTCAGGGATGAGCCTTGGCTCTGTACATATATTAACTCCTTTAAGATTTAAAACAACCACATGAGGAAGGCATTAGTATCTTCTTTTTTATGGAAGAGAAAACTGAAACACAGAGAGATTGTCAACTTGTTTAATATTACATAGAAAGTAAGCAGAAAAACTGACATTTTATCTCAGGTGGCCTTGCTCCAAAGTCTGTGCAATTAGCTGTTCTGGTTTACTGACTCCTTAAGAAATTATTAAGTCTCACAACATTTTTTTTATTCCCCATTTTAGGACTATAACAATATGTTGTTATTTACATGCTTATATATCTGCATCTTTTATTTCTCTAGACTGCATAATTCTAGAGGAACTCAATCTCTTTTGTCTTTTCAAGAACTTAAGCAGTATCTAGTATATAACAACAAGACCGAACATTTATCTAGGCTTTACAATATGCCAGATGCTAAAGAAGTGCTTTATTCAATTTACAGGGTTTTGTTTTCATTTTTGTTTTTGTTTTTTGGGAAGCAAAAAAGAAGAGATATAGGGAGGAACGAGGGAGGGATGAAGGGAAGAAGAGATGGGAGAAAAAAAGTAAAGCTAGGTAGGTTGATTTCAACCAGAGAGGGAATCTCTCTCTCTTTCTCTCTCTCTCTCTCTCTCTCTCTCTCTCTGTCTCACACACACACACACACACACACACACACACACACACACAGAGTAAAGAGCCAGGAGAAGAGCAGATATTTTATGAGAACATGAACTAGATTTTATTTTTGCTCTGTTCAATGTTTCTAAAATTCAGTCTAAGATTTAATGTAAATCTATTTGAAAGGAGTTGCTAAATTTTAACTGGAAATACTTCTTTGTGCTAAATAATCTTTATAGCATTCTAAATTATAGCCAAGTAGCAATATCATTACAGGGCTGTTTAGCCATAGCACTTTATGTGGAAAGTCAGAGAAGGTGATGATGCATATCAAAATATATAATAAAGAACTTTTAAAAATCATGGGTATCTTTATTTACTCAAAATACTTTTTATTTAGCCATTTTAATGCATTCAAGATTGAAGGAGAGAATGAAACTAACCAGTGGGAACTGCAAAATGTCTGTGAAATGATAATAATAATATTTTTTTACTCCTGCAGTACTTTCCAAGAGAGAAGGTCAAAGCACTTTATAACCATTAACACATTCAACCTCACAGGAGCTGGAAGGATATGTAGGTGGTAAGCAGTTTGAGTTCACTTTGTGGGGAATGGGAATGGATATGAAAGTGTTAAGTGGAAATGCTCAAGGCTGCAAGCAGCGTTGCACTTGGGTGCACTGGTTATCCTTGAATAGCTCACCCCAGAATTCCCACTGTGCATTACTGGGGCTTAAGAAGACCACCTGCAGCCCCTCACTGGATCCTTCCCTCCCTCCTTGCAATAGAGTTCCTCCACAACATCGGAGGAAATGCATGTATACTGAAGGAGGATAGAAAGAGGGCGTTCAATCTAGCTAGGTCCCCTCCTGCAGCATATCCCCCAGAGGTGCTTATAATGGCCTCTGCTTGAACAGCTGTATTCACAAGAACCTCATGATCCTATGGCAGTCCCTTCTAAAGATGACCTGCTCTAAGTAGGATGAAGAGTAGATCAATTAAGGGCTTATTGACTGGGGGAAAATTGGATAGAACTCAAGAACCAAGGCAACTCTTATAATTCAGGATTTCTCCTCAACTCTCTGATGTTCAATATACTTATCCAGAGAGCAGTCCTTCATGTTATCGCTGCCAAGCCATATTCTTTCTTTAGGGGTCGTATATAAGGAGAAAGACAGTAAGACCAGAAATAAGACCAAGCTCATGATGTCCCCTCTGGACAGAACCACTTCAGGCAACTCAATATTCTCTATTGTCTGTTTGAATATTCCCACTCCAGTAAGAGAGCTCCCCCACTTCACCCCAGCCTATGAGTACTTTGGAGGTCCTTTAGCAAACTTGTTCTTTGCATATATAATACCCATGGATCTTCATGAGAAAGTAGTAAACTTGATTTTGAGTGACAGAAATACACCAACTCCTGAGGTAGTACTGAGGCATCTTCAAATTCAAATTAATAGAATGTTTTAAATGGATTTATATTAGAGTGATTCCCAGATTTTAAGAGACGATGGAGCTCAGCTTGGACAGCAAGGTCCATTCCATCATACAATTGCTAGAGAGCAAATGTCCATTCTCTTGTCCACTTGCCACCTACCGTGTACAATGTATTGAGGCAGAAATAGTCAGGAATCCAGTGATCTACGACCCACAACCCCTAGGAGGCAATAATGCTGCTGGGAGATGGAGATATCTGTATTCCAAGAATTGATAGCAATCTAACCTTGTGGGATGCCTGGGTGGCTCAGAGGTTGAGCATCTGCCTTTGGCTCAGGGTGTGATCCTGGTGTTCCAGGATGGAGCCCCACATCAGGCTCCCTACATGGAGCCTGCTTGTCCCTCTACCTATGTCTCTGCCTCTCTCTGTGTGTCTCTCATGAACAAATAAATAATTTTTAAAAAATCTAACCTTGTATAAGAAAAGTTGCAAGGCAGGTATAAACAAGCAGTAACTATGGATGATGTTGAGTCCAAGGCCTGCAGAAACTCAGGAGAGGGGAGAACTCCTGGAGGACGTGGGAATTAAGTGGATTCTTAAACAATGGATAACGGGTATACTTGTGGCAAAGAAGACAGGAAATTTTGCATTTTTGTTTTATCACGTATCACCATGTGATATACAGTTCACCAAGTGAACTGTATATTGGTTTAATGAATGAGTAAGTGAATGAATGAATGAATGAGTGGGTGGATGAGTGAAGATATTTCAGGGAAAGAGCCTGACAGGAATAAGGTAAAAATTGGAAGATGCACTCACTTTTCAGAGACAAGCTTAGTATTTCTAAGTCTATGATATATCAAATGGTGCTTATATCAGCAATGATGATAGGAAATAAGAGAACAAAAAGGAGAGTTTAAAAGATCACAGCATGATTTATTTCTACCTAAAAACAGATGGGCATGCAATAACCACTATATAAATGCTAGCTGACTTGAATGAATTACCACTCTGGAAAACCTACCACCTTAAATTTAGCTCTGGGGTGCCATGATGATGAGCTGTCTGGCTCCTTTGTAAGCCATCCAAAATCAGAACAGAGTGGGAACACATCAGTCTGAATCAGGGCCTGGCTCTGAACAGCTTGAAATGCCAGGCTTGGAGTCTAGACTTCATGCTTGTGTCTAGTCATGTCCCACCTCCTGCTAGAAGAGCAGATCCACACAAATGCCTTGCTACTGCTGGTGAGAAGCACCGTCTCCATGTTGCAAGACAGCCGGGTTTTTAACATTGTGTTAAGTGGGATCACAATGGGGAAAACTGATATATTACAAACCTAAATAGTTTTCTTTCACTTCTGATTACACAAAAGGAAGTGCCCAACATTGAGATGAGTAACCTGCTGATGCAGAAAATTTTTTCCCAATTTATCTCTCCCATCCCATAATATAATCTCTTCTAATCTCATCCTGAACCCAAGACCCAGGAGCTGATTATTTTATTTGTTTATTCCTTTTAAAATAATTTTTTCATTCCTTATTTTTCTCTTACTGAGGTATAGCTTACATATAACAAAATGCAAAATCTTAATTGCTGATACATGTGATGACATGGATTGACCTCAAAAATATTGTGTTGAGCGAAAGAAGTCAGGCACAAAATAGAAAATATTTCAAACAAGCATTTATATGAAGTTCAAGAAGCGGAAAAAACGATTTATAGAGATATTTATTTTTAATTGAGGTTATGTAAACTTCCTTCTCCTTGAAGATGCCAATGACTGATTATTTGGTTTAATTTGCACTAGAATTGTTCCTTCTTTAAATGAATACTTGACACGACCTCCAAAATTGCTCCATAAAGTAGCTTGGGAGATGATTGTACTCAAGGATGACTTCCAGTTTCTTCTATTTTTTTTTCTTATGTGAAAAAACACAAAATCAAGAGACCTTGTAACACAATGATTCCATTGTAGTATCTTGTACAAAGGCCACATGTCACAGATGGGAATGTTCAAGTTAATGAGAAGGCCACAGTGGCAAAGTCCCTACTGAAATCCACATCTTCCAACATATACTGCACATTATCTCAGGAAAAGTCAGAAAAAAATGACTGTATATACAGGTGCATGTGCACAAAACACTTTCAAAGTTGTCAGTATCTCCTGTCTCACAGCACAGTATAGCAAGGTTAAGAGTTCAGAAAGGTATAAGAAATATCTGTTTTCTTTATCTGGATTTACTTAGAATCCCACCAACGTCATCTAAAGGGATTTTAAAATGTGTGGCTTAAAAACACCGAGGCAGATAGACTCAAAACTGAACCCTCATTTAATTTGGGTATTCCTACTTATAGTGATTTGTGTCTCCTGTAACTCAGGTTTAAAGCCAAATAAAATGGGGAAGATATTTATCCAGAGTGCAAAGCCAATTTGATAGCTATAGCATGGGAAGTTATTGACACCACAGTAAAATTTCCAGCTAGCACATTCATTTTTTTTAAGATTTTATTTCAAACTAAGCATAAACTTTCCACTTACTTGACCAAATAGACCATCCTCTTAAGTAATGTGTTCCCACCTCCACCATAAAGCTTCTTCTCAGCCCCCAGCCATGTCTGGCTGATGAACATTTGGCATGCACATCATGTCTGTCTAAAACAGCTCTCACACTGTCACATGTCAGCAGACTAAGGTTTTCAGTAATTATTTGCATTTATGAGTCCTATCTCACTAAATATTTAAACACAGAAACCAAGTCTTAATCTAAGCCTCAGTTTCCTTACCCATAAAATGGAGGTAATAGCAATATCTTAAGGTGGTGGTAAGGATTGCATGTACTGATTGCTGAATTTTATCACAGTGCCCAGCAGACGTTCAACTTCAGTAAATGGTACCTAGCATTGTTGTCATCAGCAACAACACAGGTACTGTTCTCATTACATTCCTAAAGCATATAGTATACAAAGTAGATATGAGCCCATAGAAGACTATAGAATTCTTAATGCTTTGGAGGTGCCTGGCCTGACTCAATACCTAACCAACAGCATAATAGCAGGGAGGTGCTTATTAAGCTTCTGCCTGAATACTGGTAGTGACAAGAAGCTCATCATTCTCAAGGAAGCCTCTTCCAAAGTCCAGAAGCAGACCCTTCCCATGCTTACATTGCATCTTTGAGTTTAGGAAACATTTCTTGCATGAATCAGTATTTTCTCATTACACCTCATCTACAGAGGTAACTGACATTGAAGGTCTCAGGACCCAGAGTCTGAAACACTCCTGATACCAAATAAATGTTGTATTGAGTTAGCAAGGCCACTGCTTATTCCTGGTCTTTGTTCAAGTGGCCCTTTCCTCTCCAGAGAGTTTTCCCAGGCCCTGCTTGCCACAAATTCTGTACCTTTGTCTCTGAGTCTGGGTTAATAGTTTTTAAAAGTCTGTTATAGGTCCAGAAATCCTGGCTTTGCTGGCCCCAACATCCACAAAAGAAACAAATATTTTTCCACTCTGAAGTAGGCCTTGTTGTCACAACAGAAAGAGTGTAATCCACTTTCCAAGTGGGCTATGGATAGGGGTTATTTTTATATATAGTTATATACGTAGATTATGCCAACTCATTTTCTTTGTAATAAAACTGAAATACTAGTAATAATTATTTTTATCACCAACTCTGATCTTCCCTGGCTCATGGCTTAGTGAATATATATTTTTTTTTTCAAAAATCAATATTTAATAAAGTTATCAGTGTTTGTGTCCTAAATTGAAGCCTCCTCCACATAAACACACACACAACACCCATATTATTTTTTGAGAAGCTAAAGAAATTGCTGCTTTCTACTAACTTATAGCTCTTCACTTAAAAGGATTATGTTTCCTAATAGTAGTCAGCAGCCCCCAAATGCTAAGTATTGTATAGTTCTAAAACACTCCAGCCACTTCTGTATTCCTGCAGCAAGGATGGAAAGGTATTTTGCTGTGGAATGTTCGGCCTGCTTCTTTGTACTATGTACTGCTGTATGCAGTACACCATGCCTCCAAGGTCTCCTGTTCTCCATGCTAGTCACAAAGCACATATCAGTAATATGACTCATTGGAGAGTCACCAGTTCCTCACAACATCATTCACTATGGCCCACTTATACCAGAAATTCTAATAAAATAAATCCCAGCTCATTCCCTGAGTCTCTTTCAAGAAACATTTCCGGGAAGCAATGTGCAAAGAAACAGGATACATTACCACCTTAGATAGTATTTACCTATCTTTTCCATGAAACCATCCGTGTCTTGCTTTTTCAAAACAATGCATGTGAAGATATCAAAGGCATATCACACAGCAGAGCCAAATGCAAAGTGTTCTCAAGTCTCCAGGAAGGATATAGACTTCCCCAAATCATTTAACAGTTTTCCAAAATTGTCACAGATTCCCAAGTTTTATCTATAACATTTATAACATTGAGGGCATCCCAAAGCAAATGGCAAAAAATGATGAAAATAATAATGATTTGATAATAGATAACATGTATTTTGCATGATTATGTACTTGACATCATACTAAGTACTTTAAATGAATTCTATCCTTTATCAAAATAATACCCCTAAAAGGGAATACGTTATCAGCCTCCATTTTCTAGATAAGGAAATAGATGCTGTAAGAAATGACTTGCCCAAATCCTATCTGGTCAGGAGGTGCAATAATCATGATGAGGACCAAGAAAATGTTATTAGTTTTCTAACATCAAAAGACCTAACATGTGAGTCTGAGGCTTTGTCAGTGACCACCTTGCCTCATAGCCCTGTTCAAGTTTTGATGCACCACTGTGTGGGTGAAAAGAAGCACAGCAAAATAAACCCATTGAATGATGACCCATTCTTCTCAAGGTTTGTTGTACAAGTGAGCTAAGCTACTCATTCCAAATCTTCTCCTGATTCTGATATACTTTCCAAGCTTTCAAGTCAAAGTAACCCTATTAGCCCATTGAAGATCAAGGGAAAAGGGGAATGGGATTCTGTATGTGATTTTGTGAAAGAAACTTTTTAATCTCGACCAATAATTCAACACCAAGCCTTTCATAGTCAAGCAGCCTACATTGTCATTGCATTTCACCACATACTATGTGAATTAACAAATCATTTCATCTCTACTAGTTTAATTTTCATTATCTATAAAATGTGGGTAACAATATCTATCTCATTGAAAATTCATGAGTTTCAAATTAAATAATGTATGGGAAGCACTTAACAGAGTGACTGGCACATAATAATTGCTCAGTAAATAAGAAACGTTTATCATTGCAATATATCATCATCATCAAAGTAGAAGAAATTTTCCACTTTGGACGATTGATTCACAGACACTTAATTTCCATGAAATTAGAAAAGTGACCTCAAGATCAACAAATAATAATATGTATCCAGTGCAGGAATGTTCCCTTAAATTTCAGAGTTGACTGTGAAATTCTTATTCATAAAATTTTCTGAAGGAGAAATAGGCATTAAATTCAGCTTTACATGTTGAATTGTTTAGTTACTACCTAATTGAACATCGATGTTTTCTCCATATTTTAGGACACACGTGTCATTTTTCTCCATCTATTTCCTGTAAGTTCACTTCAGAGCTCAGATGAAACACTGAGCTTTGATTTTGCTATTTAAAATCCCATGGTGACCCTCCAAAATGATGGCAAATTCATTTAAAATTGCTTTAAAATATGATACAGTTTTTGGAGATCCTACAAAGCTTCAATTCTTAAAAACCATTTAGGGAATGTATAACCTATTTTTTAAAGATTTTATTTTATTTATTAGAGAGGCGGGGAGGGGCAGAGGGTGAGGGGAAGCCGACTTGGACCTCAATCCCAGGACTCTGAGATCACGACCTGACCTGAAGGCAGATGCTTAACTGACTAAGCCACCCAGGTGCCCCAAGTATAACCCATTTTGCGGGCAATATAATTTAAGAAGCTAGGCCAACTTGTGTGTGCTATGTAACAGCTGTATAAACTAGAAGAAAACAATTAAAGGACCCCAATTCAAGTGCAAGTCAAAGAATACCCTATGAACTTCTAGGAGCTGTAGTTAAGATTACACACAATACAATGTGTAACGCTCATTAAATGTAAGGTGGTTGTGCTAATAGTGTTTTGTGATGTTAGCAGCTGTACTGAAGTAACTAGTGGTTATTTTGCCTGAAAGAAAAAGCATCCCAAAATAATCCACTTGGGCTCAGAGGCACCTGGGTGGCTCAGGTGGTTGAGTGTCTGACTCTTAATTTCAGCATAGGTCATGATCTCAGGGTTGTGAGACCCAGCCCCACATCCAGCACAGAGCAAGCTTGGAATTCTCCCTCTCTCTCCTTCTTTCCCTTTCCCTGCTTTCACCCTCATGTACACTCTCACTTAAAAAATAAAATAAAATAATAAAATAAATAAATAAATAAAATAAAATAAAATAAGTAAATTTAATTTAAAAATAATAATAATACAATTGGGTTAAGATTAGCTCCAAGGATCCTGGGATCAAGCCCCCAATCTGGTTCTCTACTCAGCAGGGAGTCTGCTTCTCCCTTTCCCTTTTCCCCTCCCCCTAACTCATGTACTCAACTCTTTCTCTCTGAAATAAATAAATAAATAAATAAATAAATAAATAAATAAATAAATAAAATCTATTTTTTATAAAAAAGGGAAAATTGCTGTTCAATAACACTTTCCCCCAATTCTAGCATCTCAAGGTAAAGGTTGAAGCCTTTTCTCTAGGAAACAGTACCAGTAAAACCTTCATCTAAATTATGCCAGCACTAAACAAATTTTGATCATATGTACTTTATATTACTCTGTTTTGGTGGATTTTTTTTTTAAGATTTATTTATTTATTTATGAGAGAGAGAGAGGCAGAGACACAGGCAGAGGGAGAAGCAGGCTCCATGCAAGGAGCCTGATGTGGGACTCAATCCCGGGTCTCCAGGATCACACCCTGGGCTGCAGGCGGCGCTAAACCGCTGCACCACCGGGGTTGTCCTGTTTTGATGGATTTGAATTAACTCTAATAAAACTGCTCATCATTCCTTTTAGACTTCCTGAGCCTAAACTGAGCCCATTATGTAAGAAAAAGAATTAATGTTCATTGAACACCTACTATGTGCCAAAGGATATATGTAAATGCTATTTGTTTGTTTGTTGATTAATATTTATCTACAATTTCTGCCTTTTAATTAACTGGAGTATTTGTGCCATTAATGCTTCATGCAATTATTGGTACCAATGGATTCCGAGTTCTCATTTTGTTATTTGGTTTTTGTTTGCTCCCTGTAGTTTTTGTTCCACTGGTCCTCCTTTTCACCTTTTTCCTTTTAAATATCTTTTATAATCCCATTTTACTGTAGCAATGTTTTTACCTATACTTAACACTAGTTTTTTAACAGTTGCTCTACAGATTAAAATATATATCCTTAATCTTTTAAAGTATATTTAGAGTTAATATTGCATTACTTTAAAAATGTAGAAAATTTGAACTTTGGTGTATTTATTTCCCATATGCAAGAGTTGTCATAGTTATTAGCCATCCATGCAGTGGAAACTCCAGAAGATAATGCTATCATTTTTACTTAACACAGACATAAGTATTTTACAGAAAATTATGCTGAGACTGGGATGGTAAAAGAAGCTACAGATGGATGCAAGAGACATTGAGTAGTTCAATCTTGTCAATGATTTATATCTGAAGGTTGAAAGTAAGACAGAAACCAAGAGAGTACTTGATTTCTGCCTTCTTTAAATGGAGATGTATTTGTGCCATTTGCTATAAGAATAGGTGGCCAGATTTGGAGGCAAAAATATAAGTTTTTTTTTTTATCAGTTTTGGACATAAGTTTGAGATGCCTTTGAGACATCTAGTAGGAGATGCCACATCAGCAAGAAGATGCATGAGTTTGAAGCTTAGAAGTTAAAATTTTGGGGCAGTTGTACATAAATGGCGATTGAAACCACGAGAATGAGTGATAAGACATTAAGAAAATAGTATAGAATGTTAAAGAAAGGAGGCCTCGCTGTGGGAAAATACTACACAACCCAAGTCAGGTATCCTTGGGTCTAGTACCAAGTGTTTCTGGATTCCTAAGGAGAAAGGAGGGGGATATAAGGAAAGCCTGTGAATATGGCATCATGGAAGTCAAGAGCAAAACACACAGATTTAAAGAAAAGGGGAACTGCCAATAGAACCAGATACTCCTGGGGGTATCTAGCAGGTTAGGGAGTAAGGCATTCTTATTGAATTTAGTATCATGTAGGACCATGGGAACCTTAGCAAAAGCATTTTCTCTGCAGAGACAGGGATGGGAGCCATAGTGAAGCGGGCTAATAAATGAGTGAAAGTTAGAGATGCGTGTAAGTTGCAAGTTAACAATCCTTCAGTGATTAGCTGTGAGGTGGAAAGAAATTTTCTTTCTTTCTTTCTTTCTTTCTTTCTTTCTTTCTTTCTTTCTTTCTTTCTTTCTTTCTTTCTTTTTTTCTTTTCTTTCTTTCTTTCTTTCTTCTTTCTCTTTCTTTCTCTTTTTTTTGTTCTTTCTCTTTCTTTTAATTGATTTCAATTTGCCAACATATAGCATATCACCCAGTGCTCATCCCATCAAGTGCCCCCTCAGTGCCCATCACCCAGTCATCCCAAACCCCTGCCCACCTCCCTTTCCACTACCCCTTGTTCATTTGCCAGAGTTAAGTGTCGCTCATGTTCTGTCATCCTCACTGATATTGTCACTCATTTTCTCTCCTTTCTCCCATTTATTCCCTTTCACTATTTTTTATACTCCCCAAATGAATGAGACCATATAATGTTTGTCCTTCTCCGATTGATTTATTTCACTCAGCATAATACCCTCCAGTTCCATCCATGTCGAAGTAAATGGTGGATATTTGTCATTTCTAATGGCTGAGTAATACTCATTGTATACATAGACCACATCTTCTTTATCCATTCATCTGTCAATGGACGCCGAGGCTCCTTCCACAGTTTGGCTATTGTGGACATTGCTGCTATAAACATTGGGGTGCATGTATCTCAGTCTGTCACTGCATCTGTATCTTTGGGGTAAATCCTCAATAGTGCAAGTAGCACAAGGTGAGAGATTCATCTCTTGGATCACCTTTATCTTCTTGGTGAAGTGAGAAGCAAGGTCATTTGTTGAGAGCAAATGGAAGAGGAAGTGAAACTATAGGTTTGGAAGAAGTTGAAATGGTTTAAAACATTAAAGAACAGGAGATCAGGAAAGAAAACATTAGTGTAGAGAACAGGAGATCAGGAAAGTAGAATGGATGGGATTGAGATCCTAGATGTAGAGAGGAACCTATCTGCCTGCACATGTGCACAGGCTAATAGAGCAGACTTCAGAGATCACTTGTCAGTGGGCCTGGTGTTCTAGGTAAGTCCACATGGAACACGCTTTCCCATTAGTTTATGATTACCCACAAGAAGTGGAACTAATGCTATCTACATTTCTCTGAATTTGAAACTTTTTCTTCCTAGAGCGACCACCAACTAGAATGTTGGAAAACCCATTTTCCATGATGTTAAGTGGACACCCACATTTTTTCACAATGTGTGATCACAAAGTCTATAATTTCTAGCCTAGTATATGTTCTGAATGTGCTTTAAATATATGCTACTTGTTAAAACTTTAGAACTGAAGGATTATCTTACTCAACTGATGTATACAATCTTTCACATGACCTAATGTGCAAAACAGATTTTTGCATCCACTTAATCAGTCAAATAAGAAATTTTGTCAGAAAAAGCCTGACTTCAACTTTTTTGAGTTCAAATAAACTTAATAAATTATTTAATGGCAAGCATCTCTCTCCTGAGTTCGAATTCAAATACAGGTTAACAGGTAGGAAAGGCACAGAGCATTGCCAGGAGTTTGTCAATGAGGATGAGGTTGGGCCCTACAATCTTGCTTTGCTTTCTCTGGACTCCTCTTTGAAGCAACACATTTCCTTCTGGCCCCTTGCTGGACGCCTCAGAAGTTTTTACCTCCTCAGGGCGATGAAGCACGGTAAGAGTCGCTATGGGTGAGAAATTGATTTTCATTAAATATGAACAAGAAAATTGTGAAGACATGGGTGAGCATAAAAGAATGGCAGTGCAAAGGAATCTTCACAAAGATCAATTTCAGTAAAGATGATACATAAATCTGAAAACTGATTTCTTTAAAGTATACACTCCCAGATGACTTTGGACAGTACTTTTTTTTTCTTTTAAGATTTATTTATTTATTTGAGAGAGAGAAAGAGCATGCACACATGAATAGGAGGAGGGGAAAGGGAAGAGGGAGAGAGGAAACTCTCAAGCAGACTCCCAACTGAACATGGTCAGATGGAGGCCGACATGGGTCTCATTCCCAGGACCCTGAGATCATGACCTAAGCCAAAATCATGAGTCAGACACTTTAACCAACTGAGCCACCCAGGTGCCCCTGGACAGTTCTTGTTTATCTTTAAGTGATCACACACTCCAGGTAGAAGAGAGCTGCTACATACAACCTTTTGCAAGAGAAGTTATCTGTATTTCAACATTCACTTAAGCACTTTAATTATGGGTGACCTGCGAAGTCCTAAAATGTCAGTACTGGGCAGTTGGAGAACATCTCCACATCTGAGGTCTTAACCATCCATATGTAGGTGAGAAAACTGAGTCTCAGAGAATTGAAATAACGTGACCCTGATTGTCAAAAATAGTTCTTTTTTGAACAATTATGAAATAAGGTTCAAAGTCTACAGAAAGGTCTAAATATACCCATGAATAAAACTATATTCTTTCATCACCTACTCCACTATTCCAGAACATAATTAAGCCCCTTCATTGTTTTAGGAATTCCTAAGGATCTGTGAGAACTTAGGCATATATCCTGTTCTTAAGGAGCTATCAGAAGATAGAATGTATGCAGAAAACTAATTATAAATCAAGGAAGGACATAAAGTTGGGAATGTGAGTACCAGAAAAGTGTCCTGCAACTTTGGAGAAGCTTAAAGCAGTCTGGCTTTGGTCTACTGGGTAGAGCACCAAGTCATGAATATATTGATTTCCAGAACCACCACATTGCTGATCAAATATGGACCAGGAGATTCCTTTCCAATATTACCAAAGCTCTCCCACTTGCAATCAAAGTCTTTAAAGCGTAAAGACTGAGCCAACGTTCTGCATTCCCAGGTACTGACCAACTGAGAAGTGGGGATCTAAAAGCTGAACTCCACCCTTCTTCTCAGGAGGCACGAGGGCTACACATTCATTTCTATACAGATAACTTTCCAATGATCAGCAATGGAAGGTGAACAGGCCGTGCTAGTGGAAGAAAAATGAGGAAGAATTGCCTTTGAAAAATGAGACAAATATAAATAATCTAGAAAACTCATCTTTGTATTCCTTCAAAAATAATTTCTGGGAAATCTATAGTTTACTATCTACAAAGGGTATAGAAGTCAAACAATTCTATTGAAGAATCTGACATTCTCAGCAATAAAACATTGACATCTCACTCCTCCAAACTCCCTGCAATTTGTCATTGTGTCTCTTTTGACCCTGATTTTTGTCTCACTGAATTAGGGTTAATACTTTTATTATTTTCCCCCTGCTTCTAGACTGTAAGCTCCTGAAGGAAAGATGTGGGTCTACCTCACATTTGATCTCTCTGTAACAGGAGCAGAGAATAAACATTCATCTGACCTAAAGTACACAACCAGGAAATCCATTGGTGCCATGTAGATAATCCAAAATTAAGGATTTCTTCCACAGGTCCCAAATCAGCCTCCAGACACTGACTAAATTGTCCTACAAATATTTTTACCACTAACTTTTTAAATCTATGCCAGTATGAACTTACTGTAAACTATAATGTCCTTTTTGAAAGCTATTTCCCCTTAGCTGGTTGCTCTGTGACATCACATGCCTGCCAGGTTAAACTACCATCCATCAGTGGCTTCTGAACGACACAAGTTTCAGGGACAGCCTCAGGGCCAAACCCCAGAGATGTGGCTATCAGGTAAATCAAGACAATTGTGTGTGTGTGTGTGTGTGTGTGTGTGTGTGTGTGTGTGTGTGTTAGGAGAATGCTGGCTTAGATTTAACCCAAAGCAAACTTTTGAGTAAGCTGGCCTCTCTGAGGAATTCTGGCTTACAACAGAAGAGCTGGCAGTCTCTTTTCTACAACCTCACAACCAGCTCTCACTCCACTGCCAACCCCTAACTTGATTTTTTTGTCTGTAATTCAATGAGAGGTTTTTGCTTCCAAATCACTTTCAAATCCTCCAGCTGTGCTTTCTCCTGGTGCACGATAGGTACATTGCCTTCCAATTGAATTATCACCCTATTTATCTATTTTTCTATATTAAAGTCTGGTTAGCTGTTCTCTTCCAATGCCCTGGGGTCTGGCCCCTTCCTTAGCAAAGCCTAGCATTACTTTCTCAGTAATAGCACTAGGTAGACTCATTAAGTTTCAATATTAAACAAGCTGTAGGAAACTTTGAGTTTCTTCTACAAAAGAGAAATGAAATCTTGATATACCTATATATATGTGGTGTTTTCAACCCCATCCCAAACTTTTTGTTACATTTTAATGCACATTAATATATGCAGAATAAGCTCTCAAAAGAAAAACTGCAGCTTAGTGAATGTTAAGAATGACAAAACCCAAGACTAATTGAGCCCCATAAGGGACTTGCAGATAATTTTAAATGATAAATTCTTTGCCTCTTCTCCTTATTATTTGAGCAAAATCTGGTGCACATGAAGGAAAAAAAGACAACGAGCTTGAGATAAAGCATTTCCAAAGTTATCTGCATATGAAGCTCCCCTACAGCTGCATTGATAGCTTTTGCTCCTCACTGGACTGGCCAGATTCCCCTGGATATGCACATCACTGTCTCCAAACATCAGAGATGCACTCCCAGACTTCCCCCAGAAAAAGCACAAATTCCCATGGCTTGGAGGGGGGATGTTCCAGGGTTCCTCCGTCTTTGGGTCTGATATCAACCCTACAGGGATATCTGAGCAGGGTGGTATTAAGAGTCTGTGGCTTCCTTGGGCATGGTAGGGCTCTGTGCCCATCCCTTCAGCCTCCTACACGGTTACACTGCCAGCTCAGTCTCTGAATGGTCCAAAATTCACAGAAGAAGGGAAGTAAGGAGATAGCCAAGTAATTACAACCAAAGATGTTGAAGAGGAATTATTTTATACTAAATTACTATATCCTTGTAAATGAATGGGATTATTTCTGGGGGAAAGGGGAGAAAATTATGTTTACCCAAGTGGAAAGTTTTATTTTCAGTCTTAAGCTGAGGCTTCATATCCCATTAAGCAGCAAAAGAAAATAACTCTTTTAGTCTATTCTTCTTCCTGTCAGTTTTGATTTAAATGAAAGAAAAAAATTAACCAGGGCTACAGGTCAAAGGATTTTCTAGCTTTCAAAATCAGAACACTAGTATGGATGTTTTGAGACAGTCGACCAACAGGGAAAGAAATGTAGCGTCTCTAGGAACCAGTTCCCACTACAGGGACTTAAGAGAGGGCTCAAGATATTCTGTCCTCCTAGCTGCTAAGGCTCTGACCCTGCCTGGGATGCACATTGTCTCTGCTCATTCTTTCCTGGTAAAGAGGGTGAGGTGATTTAATTCCCATCAGGAGCTGCTATTCCTGTGAAGAACTGTCTTCACACACAAGGTAGACAGGCTAAGTGGTGGGGAGAAAAGTGTTCCACAGTGTGATGGAGTCACACATCTGCCCCAGTGGATGAGCTGGCTCTACCTCCAACCACACACCGACATCCATTATGGAAAGCACGAGAAGGCAGAGTTGAGTGAGAAGAGCCTCAATGCACTGGGAAATTTGGAAACAGCAGCAGCAGCAATAGGATCAGGGCAGAACTCAAAGATTAACTGAAATGAAAGGCTTCAGGCAGCCTGTCGCAATAGGATTTCACTATAAATGTGAATTGCTTCAGAATTCACCATCTCCTTCCCACCTGGTTCAGAGGGAACACCACCAGGGTCTATGCTGGTAGCATTTTCTTTCCCTCTGAGCCCTTAAGAATGGAAAGCTAGTAAAATATTTCAATAGCTATGGTCCACAGAATATGCACTCCCCAAATGATTATTACACTGTTGGCTTTAATTCAATTTCTTAGGGTTTCCTGATCAATATCTTGGTGGAAAAAGTTACAACTCCAAGAAAAGAAAGCTTTCTAAGTAATCCCACCAATACTCTTCTTCTGATGGTAATGTTAGTCCATAATGACAGAGTATTTTCAGATAAATTCTGTGATCTTTTCCCTTAGGGTGTTACCCAGCTGAGTATATTAAACACCTTCCCAGACACACAGTAACTCCTTCCCCTCATCCCTCTTATCTTTCCTCAAGGGCTGTTCCTTCCCAGTCTTTGATATGTTGTTCTCTTTGTTACTACCTATCTTGTCAGGCATTTCCTCTGTGGTTTTAGACATTTCATGCATCATTGCTCCCAATGTCTTTTTCTCACATTTTTTGCTTCCTAGGCCTTGAATCACTTTTTGGTGAAATATTTCATGACTTTTCATTTTTCATACAAATTTGTAATTTATTTCCATTTCCTTCCTGATCATATCACATTTCACACTCCTTAAGATGCTGAGTGGAGATCTTCTTCCAGAAGGGTCTCCCATGAAAAAAGGAAAAGGAAAGGAAGAAAAATAACGTGCCATCATCCTGAAATCAGTTTATACACCTAGATGGCTCTAGAAGATGTTATACTGACCAAAAGTAAAAGTGTAGTTTTGGGTCAATGACAAGACAAACATGTCTGTTATAGATGCAGTTACTCTGTAAAGGAGAGAGAGCTTGTCTTTCTCTGACATGATTAGTATTTCAATCCTTGCAATCAATCATAAAATCTATACCACCAACCAAGAGTTAAACCATCTTTTTAAAAGATGGTCTTCAAGGTTAGCAGATGTTGAGATAAAAATACATTATAACTCAAAGATAGGTGAAAATCAAGAGATCCTTAGCACAGAAGAAGGCAATGTGTTTTTAACTGAGTTTCAAAGCCATATGGAGAGCTGATGAGGTGGAGAAATGTAAGCAGGATTTTTTTCCAGATGGTGGGCACTTGAGTTGAGGAGCTGAATTTTGTAGAGGCCAAGGACCCAGGGAAAAAGGATTTTGAGGCTGTACAAAATTGATTCTCAAGGTCGAAGGAAATGAAGTATTCAATTGTGAACAAGTCTAAAAAAATGGAAGGTCTAGGTAAAGGAGGTGACATGTGGAGCCAGCTGGTGGTTTCCAAAAAAATTTCTCAGTACATGTAAAGTTAAAAAGATATAAGAGAAACTCACTGATGCAACAACAAAACTCCATGTGTTCCTGTGAAATGAGGAAAGGGTGATCTACATACAGAAAACATACTTAGTGGAGAAAAGATAATCAAACTTTCTCAAAATATTGTCCCTAAACCACCCGCATTAAAATCACCTGTCTTTTTATGCAAATTCCAGGCCTCAATGCAATGTTCCTGGAAAGGAACCCCTAGTTGGGGCAGAATTTTTAAAAGTTCACCAGGTGATTCTTATGGTCACTAAAGACTGAAAAGATTACTGGTAACAAATTTGCTACAGATAGACTCAAGTGCAAAAAAAAAAAAAAAAAAAGACAATACACAAGAGAATATGCCTGATGCCCCCCAAACTTGTGGCTAATTTTGAAAGACAGTAAAATATATTTTACAATTGGAACAAGAAAGTTAGATGCTAAAATGCTAAAAAATAATCACTTGAATGGATACTGTCATCTCCAATGCCTTCATTAATCAGATACCAGATGATGAGAATTTCTGAATAATTTCATTTTCTACTTATTTAGTTGTTAACTAAAAAATACTGTGCAATATTAAGGTTTTGTTTGTTTGTTTAAATTCTACATCCCTCTTAGAGCAGAGTAATCATGATATATTTATGTTTGGGTCAGTAGAGACCTTTCAGATTTTCATGCTAATCACTAGGGACAAAATGTTTTAACATCTTATATGGATATGGAAAAAATATGACTGGGATGACAATATATTTACTCTTGCATAAATCTGAAAACTTCCTTTTAAAGGTATGCTGTTTTTGGTGTTTTGTTTGCTTTTTATTATTTTTAGCTTTTACTTTTTCTTGTCTCTTAGAAGGTTAAACAAAAGGGAGCATTTAAAACCCTAAAAATATTGTTATGAAGGAGCCTCAAAGAGCCTGTATATTATAGATACTGTTTTTCCAGGAAGTATCTTTTTGTCAAGATTTCCTCCAAAGTAAGTCTATTACTGCACTGAGATGTTGCTCACAAAGGCCATTCTAAGTCAAAGGGTAATGGTTGAAAAATTCTTTTCACTGATTCATTGTAAAATGGAAAATGTAAAAATACTTCCTTTTCATGAAGACAAATTGCATTTTTAAATTCTCCTAATGAACCAGCATTCATCAATGCTTGCTCATTTGTCTTTGCAGGGGGAGTTCTGGGGCACAGATAAGAAGATTAATGTCTCTGAACTTTTCAACACATTGAGTTCAGTCATGGTCCTCCCCTAGTGAGCAGAATTAAGTCAATATCATTACTAACATTCTCAGTAACATTTTTAGATTTACATTATGTTTCTATTTTTTTTCAGACTCAGAGAGTTCGCACTGATACCAAAGTTTATGTTTCTAATTTACTAAGAATATGGCTTCAATTTCTTTTCATCTTGGTGAAAATAAAATTGTGGCCAACAGGGATGGGCCAATAGAATGAAAGCTAATAATGCTTGAGGGATTTAAAGAATGGAAAAGTAGACAGGCCCTTTGTTCCCTTAAAAATCATTATTTATCAAACATTTATTAAGCATTTACTCTAAGGTAGACATTGAAGAAGGCTCTACAGAAGCAAAGATAAATAATAAACTAATCTTTCTCCAAGGACTCAAAATTGTTGGAGGAGGCAGGCAAGAAAACAAATCCATGCTATATGTGGTAGGCAGAGCACTGCTCAATGGAGGGAGAAATATTTCATGGAAATATCAGAAAAGTACTCAAAGAGGAGAGTTGTTTGACTGGAATAGGGCAAATAAAGTTAAGATGTTCCATTCTACCCTGAAATTTATATCTGCAAGGACCCTGGGAATGTGGCTTTATTTAAAAACAGGGTTACAGGATGCTCAGTGGTTGAGCATCTGCCTTTGGCTCAGGGTGTGGTCCCAGATTCTCAGGATCAAGTCCCCGTGAGGAGTCTGCCTATGTCTCTGCCTCTCTCTCTGTCTTTCATGAATAAATAAATTTTTAAAAATCTTTTAAAAACCAGGGTATTGCTAATATAATGAAGTTAAGATGAGTTCATTCTACATTAGGATGGGACCCAAAGTAAAAATTGCTGTCCTTACAAAAAGAGAAAAAGTTAAACACAGAGGGAGAATGCTAAGATGGCATTGAAGTGGTAGTGGCAAATACTGAAGTGATAAATGCATCTAGGATCCTCCCTTGGAGCTTTCAGGAAGAATATGATCCTGTTGACACCTTGATTTTAGATTTCTAGCCTCAAGAACTGAGCTGATAATTTTGTGGATTTTTTTTAGGACACCCAGTTCATTTTGTTATGGCAGCCTTTGGAAACTAATACAGGTATAGGTAACAATGAGGAAAAAGAATGGTTCTATACATGCATGCCATATTTGTGGGAAATGAGTTTTTCAGGGGGTCAGAAATATAGAGACTGAAGTGGAAGGCATAATCAGGAAATGTGGTTGGATAGGTCAACTTGATACAGATTTATCTAGTGCACCCATATGGAGCACTTTTAAATTATTAAAAATTTTAGGTATTATTTTTGTACCTAGAAAAGTGGTATATACTTTAAGTTGGAAACAAAAGGAAGCTCTGGGCAGGGAAAAAATCAAAACTGTTCTTGCTCTTATTTCAGAAAAACTACTCTGAATGTCCTATATACAAATGCATGTAGGGAGGAGTGCAAGGATTATAAACATAGAGATCAGATAGGAGAATGTTGCCATGGTTCAAATAAAAGACTAAAGCAGATGATTAGGGAGTATCACTTCCAATAATGATGGACTAGCTTGTATCAGTCTAAGCCTTGGAACAAAAACTCTCATCAAGATAAAAAAGAAAACAATGTTGAAGTCATTGGTGAGCAAGCAAAAGCAGGCAGAATTTAGAGGAGGTGTGACCTTTGAAAGCAATGAAACAAATTAGGTGAGATCCATATTAAACCAGTTCTTCTCTGGAGGGAATTTTCTTGTTTACAGTGCATGATGGACAGACCTCAGGCAAAAAAGTAATAGTCTCATCTGGTGAGGAATAAAAGGAGAGCTCAGATCCGCCAAAGAGATATGAAATCGAAGAGAGAAACCCAAAGTAAAGAAAAGGAACCCCAAATTCTTCATATAATATCGATCAAATCTTGTTCAACTTCTGATCTGGATATGCAAAAAGCAAGAGTAGAAACCAAGTTTCAAACTGGAAGAATTGGAAAGGTTGGAAGGTTAAGGAGTTGAGCAGAGATTTTCAACAGCTACTCAGTGTCGGAGAGGATAACTTCAGGGATCAAGTCTTGCAATGTTAAAAGGTATTGACAAACAACTGAGAGTTACTTTTAAAATCTTAGAAGGGCAATGTCATAAAAGTAAGAATACGTTCAGGACTCAGGAAGGGCCTTGCCCTAGGATCATAGACAAAATTGAAATAACAGAGCTATATCTAAGCTTTCCTAGTGTCAAGAAGACCTACCAGTAATTTAACTGCCTGAAAAAATAAAACAACATTTAGAAGTTAACAGAATCCAGAATATCTATACTTTAGCTATAGTATCTATAGAATCAATGATTACTGTGTATACCAAGCATCAGGGAAATGTAACCTATATTCAAGAGGAAAAAACATCCTGTACACAAAATTGGAGCCTCAAAAGAAAAGAAAAAAGAAAAGGGGGCAGAAAAAATACTTGGAGAGAATATCAGTTGAAATTTTCTCACATTTGATTAAAGACAACAACCAATAGATCCAAGATGCCCAGCAAACTACAAACAGATAAAAATGAAAACCCCACTTAGGTATATTATACTGAAACTCAAACTCAAAACAAAACAAAACAAAACAAAACAAACAAACAAACAAAAACGGGGGGACATCAAGAAAATCATAAAAGCACCCAAAGAAACAAGAATAAGAATGATGGCTCACTTCCCACCAGAAACAACAGGAAAAAAAAAATCTGATGGAACAAAATCTTTAAAATATTGAATAAACAACATCTTAGATAACATCTTAGAATTCTATACCCAATAAAAATATCCTTCAAAAATCATTTTAAAATAAAGATGTTTTCAGATGAATGAAAACTGAAAGAATTTGTAGCTAAAAGAACCTAATTAGAGCTGAGAAGAAAGGTTTATGGGTTGAAAGGAAATGATACCAGATGGAAAATTAGATCTAAAGGAAGAAACAAAGAGTGCTAGAATCAGTCCAAGCTTAAGTCGATGTTTTTCATTCCTTAAATTCTTTTTAAAAGCATTATTTAAAGAAAAAGAATAATAGTTCCGTATATTGGGTTTTAAATACATGCATATGTAAATATATAGAACTAAATTAGCACTAAAAAGGAAGGACACATTGATTCTATGAGAGATACACTGATTTATATTTTAAGGTTTTATTTAATTACTTGAGAGACAGAGAGAGAGCTAGAGAGAGAAAGAGAGGATGAGCAGGGGGAAGGGTAAAGGGAGAGGAAAAAGCAGGCTCCTCACTGAGCGGGAAGCCCTACGGGGGCCTCCATCCCAAGATCCTGGGATCATGTCTTGAGCCAAGGCAGACACTTAACTCACTGAGCCACTCAGGCACACCCCAACACTGATTTATAGTTCTATAAAGTTCTTACATTATAGACGAAGTACTTATAATAACTTGAGCAATTACTAAAACTTATTACAAAATTAAAGCAAAAATCTAATAGAGAAGAAAAAAAATTCCAGATCAACTATATCTAAATTTATTAAAAATAAAGATACCTATCAGTAGAAGCAAAAGAATGGAAAATTTAAAGCTCAACCATCAAGCTTAAGAAAGTGGAGAGGCTTTAATAACTTAAGACTTGAAGACAAGAGGTATCACTTGAAGAGAGGCATTTTGTAAACATAGAAGGGTAATTTTGTCAAGACAATATCTGAATACTGAATAAATATGCATCTAATGGTGAATTTTCAAAATACATAACGATAAAAGGAAAAATATCCTAAAAAGAGAAATGGACTTAGTTGTAGATTTCAACACTCCTTTGTCAGTAATTGATAGACAGGTTGACAAAAAAAAAAAAAAAAAAAGAGTTCAATAAGAATGAAGAATATTTGAATAGCAATAGAAGTTATTTTGGCTTAATTAATATTTATGCAACACTGCCTCTGACAACTTTAAATACATCCTATTAAAGTTGATATGGATAGTGCATCAAGAAAGATCATATGCCAGGCTATAATCATTACTTTTAAAGGACTGAAGTCATTCAGAGTATGTTCTCTGACAACAGAATTAAATTACAATCGACAACAATAACCACTGATGATTTTATAGATCTAAAAATGATAAAAAGCAAATATTATGAGCAGCTTTCTACCAATAAAATCAATAATCTGAAATGGTAAAATTCCTCAAAAAACACAATTTACCAATTTGGCCACAGGTAGAAATAGAAAATATTATTAGTTGGTATCTTTTGAAAAAAATTAAATTTGTAATTCAAACCTTTCCCAAAAAGAAAACTAACTCCAGGTCCATGTGGCTTCACTAGTAAAATTGATCACCATTTAAACTACAAATGCTACCAAGCTTACACAAAACTCTTTCATAAAACAGAAATGGAGACAATACTTGACAACTTACTTCATGAAGGCAACCTAACCCTGCTATCAAAATTTGACTAGGTCCAGACAAGAGAAGATAATTGCAGACTAAACAACTATTAAAAGATATTCAATTAGAAATTTGATGATATTAAGGAACTGTCATATTTTTTGGTGTGATAATAGCATTTTGACCATATCTAAAAATAGCTCTTATATTTTTGAAATATGTACTAAAGCACTGCCACGTAAAGCAACATTACATTGATGGTATAAAACTGATCTCTCTCGGTCAGAAAAATCTCAAATATCAGCAATTTCACAATTCAACCTAATACAAAGTCTGGAATTTATTCATTATAATCCAGTGCACGTGGAATGAGTGTATGAGAGTAGATAAAACTAGAACACTGTGATGATGAGTGCTATTTATGGACACACCACCTACCCCATGACCATTCTAATTACATAAAAACTGCTGTTTGTTCTGCTTATCCTATCACAAGCATTATTCATGCTAAGGGTCACATTTCAGATATGGGGTGGGGGAGAGGAAAAAGAGGGGCTACAGAAGATGCACAGGACCAATCAGTTCACATGGGCTGGACGTTGTGACACTGTAAGGTCAGTGTGTGCCCACTCTGAATGCCCTTGTGATAGAATTTTTCATAAGATATCCCATCTTTTTCATAACTTGTAAGAGCCATTTCAATTTAGCTATTCTCTCTCATGCATTCCATTTGGAAATTCTTAAGCAAAACGAAGTCTCTGTATAAATCACTACACATTAGTAAATTGTTCTGAATTATACTTGAATTAGTCAATTTTTGAAGAATGTTACACACATTATCTTTCTTGTAAATTTCAAAAGGCATCACAAAGTATAATCTAGTCATTGATTAATGGACTTGAATCTTTCAAGGAAGGTTTCAGATTCACTCTGTGTCCATGAGTTGCTCAATCTGGCATTTAAGTAGGAAATATTGCCTAATGTGTACTCAGTTCCTCATTATCCTCTTCCTAGGATAGAGATTCATCATCAGAATATCCAAACTATAAGCTTGGATAAGCTTATATCTTATACTATAGCTATAGTATAAGCTATACTCCCAACTTCAAAATGTACACAGACACACACACACACGTGAGTGCACGCATGTGCTCACACACATACACATACAATTTGATAGAGTGTCCTCCACCATTTCCCACACCAAGTGAGAAATGTGCTCCTCCATATGTACTTCATATGTATCATAGGACTCCAGAGTACTCAGGCTGCTTGGCTTTTTCAGTCTGCATCCAATCAGGAAACAGAAACCATATGATAATTTTAAAAAGGGGAAGCTTGATACAAAGAATATATTAAGCTATGACCAAATGATCAGTAAAAATGTAGAAAGAACTCAGACGTGTACTCTAGGGCTGATGGTGAGGGTACGAAAGCAGAAAAAATTGGAGGGGGATGTCTCTCCAACAATCAAGTTCAGACCTCATTGAGGAAGGTGTAGTTTAATGAGTTTGCAGACTACAGGATGGTGGACAAGTTCACTGGCTAGCCTAGGCTAATGCTTGTCCACAGCTGCTGAACAGGTAGGAAAAACCCTCCAACTCACAAGTGAGCCAATATTGGTGAGTGGATAGGCTCAGGGATTTAAGGCATGGATGACTGCAGGTTTGGAGTGCATGGTGTTCATGTCAAGAGAACTACATGAAAGTGGTTCCTGGCCCAGGCTATGGCTGTGAGGTATCTGAGGTACTGTACTCTCCAGGAATTGCCAGGGCAGAGCACGACTGGATGACCCAGTACACTCACACCACAGACCAGACATGCAGCAGGAACAAACAGAAGCAAACACAACAACCAAAACCATGAAGAGAAGTCCTCTTCTCATGCAATGTACCTCAGTGCTCTCTCCTGACGAAGCTTCACACTGTGCTCATTATTATGGAGAAATGTTTAATCAAGCATACAGAGCAGGTACCAAAAAATGAATTCAGAGCAGAGAGGCAATGAATCCAGTTCCGTCTAGGGCTTTCTGGGATTTATATGTAAGCATAGTCTCCCAAAAGTAAGCCAAAATCTAACTTAATAATTTCCTTGGCATTCTGAGTTCCATGAAAACAGCTTAACACCCAACCATCACCAGATTCTTTCACATGGTTAAAAATCTCATAGTGAGCCCTGGAGCTGGGCTTCCTTGGGCTAAAACTTGGTTTGTCTACTCTCCAGCTGTGTGACTTTAAGACAGTTATTCATCCTTTCTGTTTCTTCATTTAAAAGTGGGAATGACAGCCCCCACTCCTTGGAGTTGTTGGAAAATATTAAATGACAATATACGTTGGTATTTAGAACAGTCCTAGCTCATAGTCAGAGCTCAACATTTATCAGCTTTTAATAGTATTATTGACTGAGTACCTATAACATAGATCTTTTACCTGTCTGGAAAGAGGTAACAAGAGTCAGAGCCAGTCCCCCAATTACATTTGTTCACAGGCTCAGGTATTTCTTTAATCAACTCATATTGGCTTTATCATGTCTCCTCTTGCAGCCCACAGAAATTACATTGACATTGCTTTGTGCTTGAATCCCACAAGCTACCAAGAATTCATTACTTTCGCTCCAAATTCCCACACCACGTCTAACTCTCCATTGACTCTTCCTTATGTGTGCTCCTCTATTTTCCCTTGCCTCCACTGTACAACCTGAGATAGTTTTTCCAACCCCTTATTCCTCAGTTTATGTGCTGATACATTAAGGCATACTCTATACACAGGCAACTTATTTAGGGGTCAAAAAATGATGCTCAATTTTGAAATTCTAAATTTGAATGTCCTCATTTTCTGAGACTGTTTCCTACTTCATTTATTTAAAATCTAATTTATGCAATGAGATTGCCAGGAACATATGCCAGTTAGTCTTAAATGCTAAAATGAGAATCACTAGGTTTCCCACTACGACCTTTGGGTACAGCTCTAGTCTTCCAGTTTTGAAATATATTCACTTCTCTTGGAGGTGGGTGGGTGGGTGATAAAATTAACACTGAGACACTTCTACTTTCTAATTTCTTCTCCACTTCTGTTCATTATCCTGAGTGTGATACATAAACTTTTACTTCATCACTTTTCAAAATGATTAATGTTAGGTCAGACCAAAGATCTTTTGTTTCCAGTTCCAAAGAGAACCAAGAGTAATCCTAAACCAGACTTCTGACATATTCTAGATTAGTTCAGCATAAAGAAAAAAGTGGGACCTGGGATCACAGTGACAGCTCCATATGCATACCCCAAGCATGGATATGACATCAATCAACATATTACTGTTATTTTAATAATTCTATCTCCCTCACTATACTGAATATATCTCCGCAGACAGACACTGTCTTATTAATGCCATAATCCAAATAACTAGGACATTTTTAGCACATAGTATATACCAAATACATGTAAGTACATAAATGAATGACTGAAATTTGCCAAGTTGAAGCTTCACTTGCTCTTTTTTCCTAAATTTTTTTCAGGAAACACAATCCATCCAGATATATAGTATAGATATGGGGTCTTTTTCAATCAGCAGCATACAATAAAAAATTTCCACCAAATCTGAATGGCTCACAGAATTTATTTCAGTGTCAACTATTATAAGACAGGGAAACACAAATGTCACCTTAGGGCGGCTAAATAGATGTTTATCTTTTCTGAGGATATCTAATGACAAACATAGCCAAGGTCAAGAATGAGAGTCTCCATATTACTCAACACCTTTCTTCATCTAACAAATCTGTGTGCATAAAGGCAAGTGTACCTCAGTGAAGAAAGTTTCCAGTAAAGGATCAGGAGAACCTCAGGAGATTTAGATATAAGTGTTTGAAGATGTTAATCCTACTTGCATTAGAGCAAACCCAGCTACAAAGAAAAACAAAGAAACATCAAAGGATGAATAGGAAATGCAAATACTCACATGTGGTAAATCAATCACGACCTGTGGTACAAAGCCTCAAATACAAGATATCGGCAAAGACGCTGACCAACTTTCCAAGTAGAGCCAGAAGAAAGAAAATGCACAGTTCTACCTAGAGAGATAGAAAGAGCACATTAAATGGATAAATCAACACAAAATATAAGAGGGTTTTATGGAGAATCAAAGAAGGTGGTAATTCTGACTTTTCTATGGCGGTCAGATGGATGTTTCTACATTTCTATAGGTCATCACCAGACGAACAGCAAACTACATGGATGACAATGGAATCAAGAGGAGTTCAGAATAAAAATCTGTCACATTATAGAAGTTTCTGGAAAGGTAACTCAGACTTGTTGAATACCTTCAGATGCCTACACTGCTCTAAAAATTAAGATAAATCAGATAACATTCCCATCATGAGAGCACAGTATTTAATGAAGATAAATACATATTTGTAAACAGCTAAATTATTGTGCAATGTTTTAGATGCCTTAATGAAAGCAGGGACATTTCCATGAGAATGTAGAAGTATGGCATATTAAGTATACATGGAATAGTAGCAGATTAGGATGTGAAAGCACAGTACAGATTACCTTTATTTTAGTCAGCTCAGGCTACTCTGACAAATACCACTGACTGAGTTAGCTGAAACAACAGACATTTATTTCTCATCACTCTGGAGTCTGGGAAGTCCAAGGTCAAAGTGCCAGCCAGTTAGGTTCTGGTAAGGACTGTCCTCCTGGATTATAGAAAGCCACCTCCCTGCTGTCTCCTCAACATGATGGAGTCTGAGAAGAAGCAAGTTCTCTCATGTCTCTATCTATACTAATCCCTTCATGAGAGCTCCACCATCACAACCTAATTACTCTCCAAAGGCCCCATATCCAACTACCATCACATTAGAGAATAGAGGTTCAACATACAAATTGGGGGTGGGGCACAAACATTCAGTCCCCAGAAATCTTCATTTCATCAGTGGACTACCAAAAAACCCTTCTATCCAGCCTGGCCTCTCTCCAAGCCATTTCCCATAAAGCAACTAGACTGATCATTGAAAAATGAAGATCTGAGTATGTCATGGCACTGATTCAAACTCTTCAATCGCTTCCCATTCTAATTAAAATAAAGATGACTCTTTGCATGGTTTATAAAATCTGCAGGATCTAGCTTTGGTTTTATGTTAGTTTCCAGCACTGCCACAACAAAATACCATAGCCTGGCTGGCTTAAATAACAGACATTTATTTCATCATAGTTCTGGAGGCTGGAAGTCCAAGGTCAAGGTGTTGCCAGATTTGATTTCTCCTGGGGACTCTCTCCTTGGTTTGCACATAGCTGTCTCCTCACTGTGCCCTCGTCCTGGTTTTCCTCTGTGCATGCATATCCCTGATGTATCTTTCTCAGTCCAAATTTTCTCTTAATGTAAGTACATGAGATAGATTGGATTAGGGTCTAACCTAATGACCTCACTTTAACTTAATTATCTCCCAATACAGTCACATTCTGAGGCCCTGGCCATTAGGGCTTCAACATTGGAATTTGGGGGTCAAGGGTAGGGGAGACACAATTCATCTCATTACAATGCATGTCTTTTTAGTTCCTAAAACATGCTATATATTTTCTCAACTCAAGTCTTCCCATGTGCAATTATTACTTCTTGGGTGCTCTTATCCTCCTGTTTCAGTAGAGTAATATTTATTCATTGTTAAGATCTTAGGAAGTTCTTCCCTCAATTTCAGTGTTGGAGGAGCTATCCCATTACATAGACATTATTATATCTTATTAACAGAAATTTGCCCTCTTGTAATTATGTACTTAATTTCTCATTATGGTTCTATTAATCTTCTCTTTAAACAGTGCATTCTATGAACACAAAAACAATGCCATTTATGCCTATATTCAATTCCTTACTCATTTCATGAAATTATACTCTATTTTTTGTTTAGTTTGCATTTGTTGTATTCTCTATTTTTTAAAAAATCAATTGTCCTTGTATTTAATTGCAAACTTCTGTCCTCTCTTGCTGTTATCTTATTTCTAATTATCTTGACTCCTTTGCCTTTGTGTTCTGCATTCTTTTTATTAAAAATATAGATTCACATTTCAGTTGTGTCTATTCTTTGCTTGTGGTTTTTATTTTATTTATTGGTTCTAAAATGGAGTTTCTTCTCACCTCATTTTTTTTAAAACATTTACAATCGCCTTTTTCACACCATTCTATTATTTTATCGCCTTATCCATAAGACATACAAAGAACTTAACAATCATATAACAAATGTTAAGCATTAAAATAGAAATAAAATCTATGCTTTCCAGACAAGTAAAAGGAAAATGAATAATAAAAATCAATCAATATTAAAGGCATAAACAAATGAAATAAAGACAAAATCAATCCCCAGAAGGCAGAACATAAGAAAAACATCAATTGTAAGAAACAGTCTAATTTTAAGGATGTTCCAATGGAAAAACATGAAATAAAGCCACAAAGTCACAAAAGGTTCAAACATAGTAGCAATCTTGCAAATGTAAGGAAAATATATATCTACTTACTTATTTTCTCCCAGTAAAAACAAATAAATATTTTCCATTCAGATAAACTACTTCAAGAATTAACTTTAGAGGAAAATGAACCCAAAATTTCATTGTAGGAGACACAAAAATACATAAAAGGGCAATCTTACTAAAAAGGAAGCTTTTATAATAGCATCCATATATGAAAAAAATCTAAGATAAAAACATTAATGGTTAAAAAGACAAAAACTATGCATTCTAAAAGTATATCCACTAAGAAGAAAATCATTGTGAACTGCAATGGCCTATAGATGCATAAATTATAAAACTAAAATAGAAATAAAAAAAGAATAGTAATCGAAGAAGGAAATTTGATTTATATCTTCCAAAAATGGACTGATTATGCAAATAAAATCTAATAATGTATAGAATTTTTGAAAACCAATTGAAAAAACAATCTAATTTTATAGAGATAATCTTTCACCTGAAACTAATATGTTATATGTCAATTACACTTCAATAAAAAAAAATCAATAAATATATGTGGGAGAATAGGCAAAGCATCCATATAGAAGTATTCCAAATAAATGTATGCAGGTACTCCTCCCTCAAGTAGGTGGAACACAACTCACCAATCCTTTATTGTGCACTGTACACAATGACCCTTCAAAAGAATAAAATATGGAAAGAGGAAGAAAGAGTAATATTACACAGCAGATCTCTGACAAGCACTATATCAAGCAAGGTGATCAAGGTCAACATCAACAACCATAAGTTATGTTGCTAATGCGTACCCTTGAAATTCTATGATAAAAATGACACTTTACCTCTCTGGACTTCCTCCCTCCAAAATCCATAATTCTAGTCTATGATGAGGAGAAATATTAGATAAGTTCCAATTGATGAATACTTATAAAATGCCTCATCAGTACCCCTCAAAACTGTCGAGATTATAAAAAAAAAAAAAAGAAAGCCCAAAACATTGTCAGTCAAGAGGAGCTCAAGGAAACATGTTAACTAAATGCAATGTGAGGGATGCCTGGGTGGCTCAGTGGTTGGATGTCTGCCCTCGGCTCAGAGAATGATCCCGGGGTCCTTGAATCAAACTCCTGCATTGGGCTCCCCGCAGGGGTCTGCTTCTTCCTCTGCCTGTGCCTCTGCCCCTCTGTGTCTCTCATGAATAAATAAAATTTTTTAAAAATATAAATAAATAAATACATACATACATACATACAATGTGATATCCTAGATAAGATTCTAGAAATGAAAAAGGAAATCAATGAAAAAAAATTAAGGAAATCTGAATACAATGCACATTTTAATTAACAATAATATATTAATATTGGTTCATTAATTGTGACAAATGTACCCATACTAATGTAAGTTGTTAAACACAGGGGAAATTGAGTGTGGGATACATAGAAACTCTCTGTACTAATTTTGCAATTTTTTTTTTGCAAATTTAAAACTGTTTTAAAATAAAAAGCTTATTTAGAAAATCTACAGAACACCTACAACTAAACCTTGAGAAAAGACATACAAACACTTTTTGAAGAAAAGCACAAAATGCAATTAAATGTTCATGAAAGAAAATCTGAATAGATATCCTATATGAACAGTTGTGAATGTTCACAATCATTTGTGTCATTTGTGCAGAAATAGAGCTATAAAATTAATATAATTTCAGAGAAAAATCTCAAACAAAATTTTAAAAGACTTAAGACAAACTTATTTTAATTTAAATGTGGTTAAGTTTAGATTCAAGAACATCTAAATTTTTTCTGATTATAAAAATAACAATATATTGGTTGATGTATGTCATACTGAATATCTAGAATTAGTACAGAGTTGCACTTGATGGGATGAGCACTGGGTGTTATTCTGTATGTTGTCAAATTGAACACCATAAAAATAAATTTATTATTAAAAAAGTAAAATCATACAGTTTTCATATAAGGATAGACAAAGAGATCAATGGAACTGAATATGGAAATAAGATTTAGACTCATACATGGGAAAGTTGTAAGTGACAAAGAAAGCATCATAAATCAAGGTGAAAGGAAACCAGTATTCACAACTATAGCAGGGACCATTTTCATATGGAAAATATTAACTTAGATACCTAATTCTATACACAACTAATTTCAACATATATTTAAGAACTAGATTTGTAAGATACATTATGAACTTATTAAGAAATAAATACATTCTGTATATTAATGAATCACAAATAAAAGCCAAACAACAGAATTGGAGAAGATATCTGCAGTACATAAATAGGAACAGTATGAATGTCCACAATATATTTGATTTGTAAATAAGAAAACATGCAATCTAATTAACAAGTGGACTGAAATAATATGATGTCAAGGATTAATTCAAAATATCTGTACATGAAGAAGGAAGTGGGTAGGGATATAGATGAAACAAGATTGCTTATTATTTAAGTTGGGTGACAGATATATAGGGAGGAGAAATCATGGTGTTATTTATCCTACTTCTGTGCCGTGAATTGTTGATGCCCCAAAGATCATCAATAAACCTTTTGATTTACCTAAATTGAAGTTGGTAAATGAGGCTAAATTTATCAGACTTATTATAACAAAGGAGAATATCATGATAGAGTCATAGTAGTGACTCAGAAAAAGGATATCAAAGAAGGACATTTATAGGTTGTTGAGTTTGGGTTCAAATGATACGGTAATTCTTTCAAGGTACAGAATTGCCTTATTTTGAGAGAAGTTTGTGACAAAATTGTGCTGGACAGAAAGAGGTAATGATCTTGAAATGAATCGAGATAAATGAACTGTTGTTTGATAAGCTAGTTGTTTACTCAGGTGAGCAATCTAATATCTTATGGGATGACCATTTGCCCAGATGAGCAAACTCTTTGTCCAGACCTATTGGTATGCAAGAATTTCCTGAAGCAAATAGTGAGAATACTTACTGGTTTATAGTCTCATCTTCTTGGGCAAGAATTTCCTGGAATAAATCATGCTGACATGCTGACACAGGTGGCCTTGGTTCTCAGTCATCATATTTAAGCTATGTGGACACACATCTCAGTATATATGTTTTCCATAATAATGTTGGTTTGTCTTGTTAAATAGGCAATCCATCAAAAAATAAACACCAACAAATATATGAAGGAACACTCATCTTTAATTATCAAGGAAAATTATCTATATGTTATTTGATACTAATTAAATTTAAAAACTCAAAATTCCGATACTGCCAAGATTTGACAAAGACAAAGGAAACTAAAACTCTCAGTCATTGGCTGGTGAGAGAGCAAAATGGTAAGACATTTTAGAGGGCAAGTTGGGATCCCTGGGTGGCGCAGAGGTTTGGCGCCTGCCTTTGGCCCAGGGCGCGGAGACCCTGGGATCGAATCCCACGTCGGGCTCCCGGTGCATGGAGCCTGCTTCTCCCTCTGCCTGTGTCTCTGCCTCTCTCTCTCTCTCTGTGACTATCATAAATAAATAAAAAAAATTAAAAAAAAGAATGTATTAGAGGGCAAGTTGTCAATCTCTGGATATTTAGATATATAATCTGTGACTCAGCAATGCTGACTTTAAATATATGCCCAGGAGAAACTCTTGCACATATTCACCACAGAAAATATGCATGAAAATATCCATTGAAGCAGTGTCCTTAGTTAAGGGAATGAATAATAAATTATTGTTCATTCACACAATTCATACAGCAATAAAAACCAGTTAATGCATGTGAACATGAATAGATCTCAAAAACAATACTGAGTAAAAAGATATTCTGGAATAATATATACACTATGACAGCATTAATATAGATTTTTAAAACAATGTAAAGCAATGCTTTGCTCTTGGATATAAAAATGACAAAATACTAAAAGTATGAACAGGAATGATGCACATCATATTGGGGAGAGCGTTTATCTCTGGGAAAAAAGAGATAATGTCATTGCAATGGTGAACAAAAAAGGGCTTAACCATCTTCCATAATGTTATACAGTATACCTTTTATTTAAAAATAAAAAGAAACCTGAAGGAGAAGCAATAAAATATTAGCATTTCTTTATTCTGGCTGTCTGGTATTTTTGTATCTGATATTTTATTATGTGTATTTTTTTATAGTTTTAGAACTTATCAACTTTCATTAAGGGGAATGAAAATATTCATCAAGATGGGAAAATAGTTCAGCACAAGCTAAATAAAAGCAGAATGTAGGGAAGCTAGTATATTTTCCTGTGTTACTCTCTGACACTGGAAATCCCCAAACCAAAATCTTATACATTTAAAACCTCCCTAATCTTCTAGTTAGCTTAAAATCACAGAGATGCATATCCCTACCCCACAAATGAATCTCTTTTCCCATTAATATAATAACCTATATGAGCATCTCTCTCTCTCTCTCTCTCTCTCTCTGATGCTCAAATGCTTATATATTTTTACACTATAGATTTCTTGTTCTTTCAAACCTCCACTGAATCTTATTAAGAAATCCAGAGAAAAAAGAGAAAGAAAAAGAATACAAGAGCCAAAGTAAGAGAATAAAAGGTTATTTGCCCTAATGTCTAAATTTATGAAATCCCAGATATCCCAGATTATCTAATATGGTGGTAACTTCCAAACAAGAGGAGACATATCCAGGTCACTTTACTGGCCAAGGGAAATAAAAAATACCAGAAGAGAGAATGAAAAAAAGAAAGAGAAAAGGAGATCAAGATCTTATTTGAAGTATACATGGACACTTTTCCTCTGGCTCAATTATTGGACACAACATTGATTAAATTACATTGTGAATCCCAAGGATCCATCCTTCAAAATATGTGGCCAAATGGCTAACTTGATCATCCTTAGTTTGAAGGATAACAGAAGACTTTTGGAATACTATTAGAGATTTAGAAACACTGATGAACATGTTTGCAGAGATGACATCTTTGAGTGAAGAGAAAATGCAGCCATTCACTGAGCTGCAGAATGATGGAGATGAGAGAGTTGAAAGTAATACAAGTCTGCAACTCAACATACTGCTATTGGGGTGCAACCATGGCTTGTGGAGTCAGAAGTATACTGAGAGTTGTTTAAAGCATGGGAGGAGATGAGCTTATCCAGGAAGAATGCATCCATTGAAAAGAGAGTAAGAATGGAGAATAGCAAATTTTAACTTAATCCACAAAGGAAAAGAAGCCATTGAAAGAATAGAGGAGTAGCCAAAGAGTTTGAATAGGAATCAGTAGAGGATATGGGAAAACTCAAGAAATGAAAAATGCTTTCCTGTGTAGGATTAAAAAAAGTCCATAGTACTGAAGGCCTTGAGGTATCTTATGATGAAACTTGAAATGATCCCATTGTATTAAACATCTGAGAGGTCCAAGGTAAAAGTGAGAGCAGTGCTAAGGGAAATGGAATAGTGGAAGCTCGTTAAAGTAGTATGAGGAGTAAATGGAAGAGAGGAAACAGTTTTGTGTCTATGTGGTACTCCAGAGTATTTAAAAGTAGTGTTCAATGTGAGACGGGACAAACGTGAAATAAGTTAAACCTTGACATCTTGCTGCTAAACTCTAACAAAAAAGAGGAATTTTTCTGAAATCTGAATAACCCATCTTGTTGTAAAAATACTGTGCATTGGGCAGCCCTGGTGGCGCAGTGGTTTAGTGCTGCAGGGTGTGATCCTGGAGACCCTGGATCAAGTCCCACGTTGAGCTCCTTGCATGGAGCCTTCTTCTCCCTCTGCCTGTGTCTCTACCTCTCTCTCTCTCTCTCTCTCTCTGTGTCTCTCATGAATAAATAAATAAAATCTTTAAAAAAAATACTGTGCATTTAATCTCTAATAAATGCATTTTAAATCTATTATTTTCTTTAAAAAAATCAAAATATATGACCTGCTTTTGGACTCATTATCATTTAAGTTTATTTATCCTGATTTAAGTTCTATCATGTATTTCATTTTAGTGAGACATAATTAAAGTGTACAGTTCTGAGTTTTGGTAAATGCATACTCCTAAATTCTCCACTGAAATCAGGATATGGAGCAATTCCACTGGCCAAGAAAATTCTATAGGATGTAGGCATCTCTTCCCTTCCTCTCTGAGTCTCACATGCACACCCACTGGTTTGCAGAATATCACAACAGAATAATAAAATATGTAGTATAGTGCACTATGCACCTAGCATAGTTCATTTGAGATTTATCCTTCTTGTTGCAGTATTATTCATTTGTATGGACATATCACAGTGTGTTTATCCATCTGACAAATGAAGATTTGTGTGATTTACAGGTTAAGTTGATTATGAGTAGGGCCACCAAATATATATGTGTATGTGTCTAAACATAAGTTTTAATTTATCTTGGATAAATACTTAGGAGTGGGATTACTGGGTTGTATGGCTATTGGATATCAGGTGGGATTCTGTTTTCTTTCTCATCTTCCTGGACGTTTTAATCAAAATGTAGTGAGATATCTCATTTTGGTTTAATATGCATTTCCCAACTGACAAATAATATTCAGTATTTGTATTAAGCATCTCATATTGACAATTGTATATTAATCTTTGGTTCAGTGCCCAAATACCTTGTCCATTATGTTTTATTTTTAATTATTTATTTATTCATAAGACACACAGACTGAGAGAGAGAGGCAGAGACATAGGCAGAGGGAGAAGCAGGCTCTTCATGGGGAGCCTGATGCAGGACTCGATCCCCGATCCCAGGATCACGACCTGAGCCGAAGGCAGGCGCCCAACCACTGAGCCACCAAGGCGTCCTGATTATGTGTTATTGCATTGTATCTCTTCTTATTATTGAGTATTGAATATTTTTTGTAAATTCTGGATAAAAATCATTTAGCAGATGTGAGTTTGGCAAATACTTTCCCAATCAATAACTTGTCTTTCCATTTTCCTAATACTATTTTTTAAAGAACAGAAATGTAATGTGCTGTTTTATTTTTTTTAATAAATTTATTTTTTATTGGTGTTCAATTTGCCGACATATAGAATAATACCCAGTGCTCATCCTGTCAAGTGCCCCCCTCAGTGCCCGCCACCCAGTCACCCCCACCCCCTGCCCACCTCCCCTTCCACCACCCCTAGTTCGTTTCCCAGAGTTAGGAGTCTTCATGTTCTGTCTCCCTTTCTGATATTTCCTACCCATTTCTTCTCCCTTCCCTTCTATTCCCTTTCACTATTATTTATATTCCCCAAATGAATGAGACCATAGAATGTTTGTCTTTCTCCGATTGACTCATTTCACTCAGCATAATACCCTCTAGTTCCATCCACAACAAAGCAAATGGTGGGTGTTTGTCGTTCCTAATGGCTGAGTAATATTCCACTGTATACATAGACCACAGCTTCTTTATCCATTCATCTTTCGATGGACACCGAGGCTCCTTTGTTTTAATTTTAAATGAAGCCTATTTCTTATGGGTTTTCGTGTGTGTGTGTGTCATACATAAGCAACTTGTGTCTAACCCAAGTTTACAAAGATTCTCTTCCTATTTCTTCTAGACATTTTATAATTTGGGTATTACATAAGGCTAGAATGTATTTCGTGTTAATTTATATACTTGGTGTGACAGTGTCAGGATTAATTTTTTGCTTATAGATGTCAACAGTTCCTGAACATTTATGGAAAACACTGCTATCTCTGCATTGAATTGCCTTCAATTAATCCCAAAAGTTAATTGTTCATATATACATGTGGATCTGTTTCTGGACCCTTTATTCTATATCAATGATTTATGTGTCTGACTTATCACCAATACCATACTATCTATAGTAAATATTAAAATTTGGGAGTGTGATTCCTTCAACGTTTTTATTTTTCCCCAAAGTTATTTTCAATATTCTCTGTTGCATTTCTGTGTACACAAATTTCATTTTAGAGTTAGTTTGTCAATTCTTAAAATATCTCTTAAAATATCCTACTGGAATTTTTATAGGATTATATTGAATCTATATATTGTGGAGAATTGAATCTTTAGCAATATTGAATCTTCCAAACCATCAACAAGATATAGTTACCCATATATTCATATTTCTTTGACTTCTTTCATCGATATTTTGTGGGTTTTGACATATAGAACTCGCACATATTTTGATAGCTTTATATGTGACTTTTTCATGTGTTATAAATTATGTTTAATTTCTATTTTAAGTTGTTTATTACAAATATATAAAAATATAATTTGTTCTTTTAATATTATTTTTGTAGTCAGAAACCTTGTTCAAGTCAGCCATTAGTTCTAATAGCTTTTTGGTAGAATCTTCAGAATTTTCAATGTAAACAATCATATCACTTATAAATAGAATTTCATTACTCCTTTTACAATCTGGATGCCTTTTATTTATGCTTCCTGTCTTTTTACACTGGCCAGTACATCCAGCATGATGTTGATTAGAACTGGTAAGAGCAGACATCCTTGGCTTTTTCCCTCCTAGGAGTAGAGCATTCAGTTTTGACTCCTTAAGTGAGTGGTTAGATAGGGGGTTTTGTAGATTCCTTTATCAGGTTGAAGGAGTTTCTTTCTGTTTCTAGTTTGCTGAAAGTTTTATTAAAAAAAAAAAAAAGTGGATGCTTTTAGTTTTCAAGTGTTCTTTCTGCATCTATCGAGATGATCATATGAGTTTTTTTTTTTAATTTGTTGAAATGGTAAATATCATTGATTGGCTTTCAAATGTTGTACCAACTTTGAATTAACAGATAAGTTCCATTTGGTCACTGTCTTATGTTCATATATTGCTGGATTTGATTTGCTAATATTTTGTTGAGGATTTTTGCTTGTGTTTTCATGAGGCATGATATTCTATTTTTTTTCTTATACTGCCTTTATCAGTTTATGTTTTCAGGATGATACTGACCTCAAAAATTGATTTGGGAAGAGTCTTCTGCTTTTCTATTTTTCTGGAAATTGATGGTTTAAGAGAAATTTATTGAGTTTTAAATACCTAGGATAAACCCAGAGATATATTGTTATTCTGAATTCTTTCAAAAATATTTCCAAATAAAAGTGACTGCAAATAAAACATGATCAAAATTTAAAAAAAACTATTTTAAAATAGATAATGTAGAATGAGCTTCACATAAATGTATACATGTACTCCACATAAATGGATGAAATTACTGGATGCTATACTACAATATTGAGAAAATTCATAACACTAGATAAACAAACATAAAGAAAAAATGTAAAAAGGAATGTTGTATACTGACAGAGTAGTCATGGAAAGCTGAAGTCCTGGTGTTCATTACTTCTTTGCAGCATAGATTTAAAACTAGAGGTATACAAATACCATACATATGATTTCATTCGTAAGCGGAATTTAAAAAACAAACAAACAAGCAAGGGGGATAAAAAGAGATGCAGTGAGAGAGAGACAAAGCAGAAACCAGATTTAACTACAGAGAACAAACTGATGGGTACCAGAGGGGAATCAGGTGGGGGGGTGTAAACAGGTGATGACAGGGATGAAGTAGTATACTTGCCGTGATGTGCACAAGGTGATGTATGGAAGTGTTGAGTCACTATATTGTACACCAAATTTACTTTTTTTCAAGTTTTTATTTTAATTCCAGTTAGTTAACATAGTGTGTTATATATCTCTCAGTCACATGCAAATTCACTCCATGATAACTGGGTGATACAGATGTTACATACGTACATACATAACTGATATTTTGCAGGCATGTGCTCAGTATCTTCTGGAGGTAGATGGAGAAGAATATCCACATTTTAAAAGCAAAACCAACAGGTAGGTGACTAATGAAAACTCTTTTGAGTGCTTTTATTACCCTAAGTGCTATAAAGTTTCTAATGTGTAAGTAAGGGTGACTTAACATATCAGAGGCATTATGTTACTTGTTTGTTTCAGTTTCTTTCAAGTTGGAAACTCTTTCACTTGGAAGAAAACTAGGGATGTTTAAAAGCCATGAAAATCTTATTCTTAACAGAATATTTTTATGGAAGTGATTTCATTTCTACAGTTAACTTTTCTCACTGTTACTGTTAGTCTATGGCTCTTGGCCCAAGTGGTTGTTACTTCTGTTGATTCAGTGTGAGCCTGGCCCAATTTAAGCTGCTGAGTAGAGGAGCAAAATGAGGAAAGGAAGGAACCTGGCATAAAAGTGAAACTAGATTTTGTAATTAGTACTAAAACATTACCAAATGCAAAAGATTCATGGTTTTGAAACATTAGTACAAACTTAATCAGTGTTTCTTTGACCTGGATCTAGAAACCAAAAAATAGTTAATGAGGTCTATAACTTAGAAAATGAGCTCAACAAGAATATTAATCTGAAAGTGCATGTCTGTGTCCGCTAGGCCTAGTCCCACACCTGGCATGTAATAAGTGCTTGATAAATGTTATTTCTTCTTGGAAGTAACAGAGGATGTAAAGAACTTTTGTTCATACGTATTAGCTTCCATATAATTCCCAAGAAGGGCCTTCTTTTACAGTTTTGTCTATCAACGATAGAGAACTATCAATAAAAGCACATTGCTGTACACAGGGTAAGCCAGTTTAACCCACTCAGTTTCACATCAAAAGTTGTCATTGTTCTTTCTTCTAGGAGTATCACATCCGATTCCTTGCTAATTTTCTTTTATATTTTTCTAATCTGATTAATACATTTCCATTTTTATTAGGTCTAATAGATAGCTGATCTAATTTGGAGCTTATAAATTATACAGTTATAAGTGAATTGATTATAGCACATAACTCTAATAGACTGGCAATCTTTCCAGAGATTAGAAGTGCTGCTCCGTTCCCTTTCTATGGATGATTAATTTTCAGTGGTTATCAACTCTCAAACTGAAAATTAAGCAATACATATTTGCTTTGTGGATGACCAGTTTTATTAAAGCAGTAGAGTTGATGCAATTAATTATCAATACCCTGTGAAAAAAAGCCAAAATTAAAATGGCTTAAAAGAAGCAGGCAGGTATCCATTGTCAATAGTAAAATTCAGTTACTGTTGTAAAGAAATAGTGCCAGACAGTTCATGATTTATGCAACAATCTGAGAATCATGCACAAACTACCCCTAGATTTCTTGGGTTTTATATCTTTCAAGGAAAATTGGCTTATATCAATAACCATTTAAAATAGAGTGCCTTGAAAATGATAAATGCTTCATTTGTGCAACAGAAATCTTTTCATCCCATTGGTGCTCAGAAGCTGCTGTCTACAGTGCTGACCAGTACTCAAAGCAAAAGAGAATTGTTCACTGATGTCCAAATATTTAGCTCTTATGCTTGTTTGAACACCATTTCTGAACAAAATAATGCAATTAGTGCTTTGAGAACTGAGAGAGGGTAGCTAGACTTTCATTTTGGTCCTTGAAATTCTACAAACGAGAAATTCTGTGACAGTGCTCCTGGCAGGGAAGCGACATTATAACTGCAGGCTGGACTCCCTTTCTCAGAACAGTGGCAAATTGGCCCAGGTGGACTATCTCTAGAGATTCCCCTTGCAATATGGAACTCATCTGTCATATTATCATTAATAATATCATTAATTAAGGCTATGAATAAAATATAAGATCTGCTATGCTTGCGTGGGGGCGGAGACTTGTGGTCATAGCTTTGAAGTTATTGATCACTCATATTTTATGGCAAAATAATTTATTAGATCTTACCTTTGTGACAGCTAGCTGAGAGTATGACCTTCAGTAGAGTTTTGAAAGAGAAAAGATGAAGTCTCAAGAAAATCATCTAGGACAATGAGACCTTTTCAGGGAAAGGGGGGGATCCTGCATGTCAGACAGCCCTGAGGCTGGGGCTTCCAGGAGCAAAGAAAATAATGACAAAGAAAAACACTACTAAAGCTACAATCTTTGCTTCATTCTTACTGATAACAAACATAAATGTGGTCATGATTTCTGCCTTGACTGAAAAATCTATCTACATTCCCCAAACAAATCAACGTTTAGCTTCCAAACAGATCTCGTTCCAGTATCATTGTATCAGGTAAGCAATTCCCTAAAAAGAAAAGGCAGATAATAGTATTTATTCTTTCTTCTCCTCATAATACTCACTATTTTTGTTAGAAACATAAGTACTCTAATTGGCAAACACACAAAGAAGATATATTCTCTGCTCCTTTGGCTCTCCCTTGAACCCAGATGCTATATGAAGCATTAGCCTGTACCCAGCCTCCTGCCACAATGGACAATTAAATCCACGCTTTTTTATTATCTCTTGGCACCTGCAATTTCCAAGAATTTTTAACCTCCCTTCCCCTCTTTTGTCTGGTAAAAGACTTACTTTTCCACAAAGTTACAGTTTAAATATTAAATTTTCTGTCAATATCTCTGTCCCCTCCCAAAGAAGCATTAATCATCTGGTAATCAGTATATACCAAATTGGTCTCTTAAGGCTGACCAAGGTCATTTTCTCAGCTGGCTGGACTAGGTAGTTCTGGGCAGAGGGCTTTAAATGTACCATTTTATTTAATCTTCTCATCAAAAGTATGAATTAGGTACTATTATAATTCCATTTCACAGGTCAGAAGACTAGATTCAAAGGCTTAAAGAATATGTCCATGGTCATAGAGCTTATAAGAGGTTAAATCTAGGTCACCTAACTCCAAAGGCTATGTGTTTAACCAACATCACTGCCTCTCATATGCTGAGAAAAGACACATAAACTAAGGTTTATTAATAGAGTCCTGAAATAAGAAACAGACATTTTAATACATCCTAGGCCTCAAATAGGAAGAGAAAGCATCAATTATGATGAGACAGTCATCAGATCTGGGAAGATGAATCCAGACAGGGATAAAAGAGAAAATATTCCAATAGCTAACACATTCGTTGCAGTTTTCAATAAATTCTTAAAGTGACCAGATATGCATTTCAGAATCCACTGTGTCTTAATAATTCTTTGTATATTCATTAATAGAAACATAGTCAATTTCTACTAACTATTTTTTATGTACCAGGAACTATCCCGAGTGCTTTATATATTTTATTTTAAATAATTATAGTAATCCTCTGAGACAGATGCTATTCTTAGCCCCCTGAGCCCCCAATTCCTATCAGGGAAAATTAGTGAGAGATAAATTGGCAAATAAATGTTGGAGCAAAGAGTTGAGTTTAGCCAGTCTGGCTCCAGAGTCCAATTTATCTAGGATATCTATGTTCTTCTAACTATTGTAGATCAAACAAACACATAAAGAGCACTCCATAAGTATGTAGCTAGAGCACATTTCCTACCTTGAATCAGGCTAAGCCTTTCTCAATGACAAAAACCCTTTTTTCATTTCCATATGTCCCCAATTGACATATTATTAAATATTTTTAAATATTCTAATCTAATAATCTAGCATAAAACCAGTAAGTATTTTTTCCAGTAGATGGTGGTTTTAACAAGTATCAGTTCAGTCTGATCATAAGTTTTATTAGTAAATACTACCATTTGGGAGCCTGGGTGGCTCAGTCAGTTAAGCATCTGCCTTGGGCTCAGATTATGATCCCAGGGTTCTGGGGTTGAGCCCCCGACAACTGGCTCTGGGCTCCCTTCAAGGAGCCTGCTTCTCCACCTCCCCTCTGCTCATGCTGTCTCTATCTCTCTCTCTCTCTCTCAAATAAATAAATAAAATCTTTTTGTTAAAAAAGTAAATATTACCAGCTGACCTTTCCATTAATGGAAATTCCCAAATTCCAATAAAATATGGGAGGTAGAATAACCATCCCCCATGGGCCTCATTATTTGGTGTAGTGTAGGCTTTTACTTAATTCCCTTATCTTTGTGTTGGCTCTCTACTTTCACATGTGTTTGGTACCTCAATCACCTTCTTTTGGTTTAATCTCTCCAGAAAATAAGTGTCCAGACCTCTACTAGGTCGGGGAGGGGCAATTTGCAGATTGTAAGGGGTGAGGGAGGAAAGGTGAAAGGTGTGTGTGTGTGTGTGTGTGTGTGTGTGTGTGTACACACATAGAGACAGAGAAAGAGAACTCTAAGATTCTTTTTTTTTTTAAAGATTTTAGATTTTTTAAAATTTTTATTTATTTATGATAGTCACACACAGAGAGAGAGAGAGAGAGAGGCAGAGACATAGGCAGAGGGAGAAGCAGGCTCCATGCACCTGGAGCCTGACGTGCGATTCGATCCCAGGTCTCCAGGATCGCGCCCTGGGCCAAAGGCAGGCGCTAAACAGCTGCGCCACCCAGGGATCCCAACTCTAAGATTCTAAATCCTTATTAGGCAATAGCCCAAAATGAGTTAATATTCATTTAATTAATCTTTTTAAAAACAATTAACATATTTTTATTTCTCTCATAATTTACAAAATGTGAATATTCTGTAATTCACAGTCTTTACTTTACAGTAAACGTCATCACTGGGTTTCAATTCCCCTTAAAGTAACATACTCTTTTCCAGAAGGCAATTAGCTTTTCATCATTTTTTCTTGCTAGATAACATCCAAAGACAAATCCCACAGGGGAGAGTCTATGAATCCACTGGTCATATGCCATCTGAAGTAATTCACCATGATGGCTTGGCCCCAGTGCCAGCAATGAACCCAAGGACCAAGGGCACCAGTGAGCTCAGCACCCCCAAATTAATTTAAAACAAAGGAAATCCTTTAACTGCAGCATCATGTAAATGTGTATGTTATCAAATTAGAAACAGACAGTTATTCAAATACAGTTGATTAAAAAACAATAAACTTGGAACAACTGCAGATGGAGAAACTGAAATTTTCCTGGGGGATAAGAATATGCATTTGGATTTTATAGAGACAATGCTCATATTTGCATAAACCATAAAAGGCAGAATGTCAGGTATCCGCAAACCTGAAGAGTGAAATTTGTTTTGGGGTTTGGGAGGATGAAATGGGCGGGTGTTAAGAAGATCTTCCTTTCACTGCAAAACTGTCACATGAGTGAACAAAGACTCTTTGAGGGGGAAAACCCATACACAGGGAAAATACAAAACAAAATAAAGACTCTGATTTACACCCACAGGGTGTATGTGAGAATGGGGAGTGAGTAGAGAGATGGTGGACCCAGTCTCTTATCTCTGGTGTCATTTCTATTCTGATAAGAGTGTGTCACTTACTATCCAGTCTCAGATACAAAAAAAGATGCTTCTAGTCCGCTTTACTTCTTAATTGATTCTCTTACTAGTTATAAGCAGATACATTTCTGACTTCAATCAGAAACTGAAGCCTCGTAACAGCACAAAACTTAGGGAAATTCTATAAGAAGCCTTGAGATTATTCATACTGGATGCATAAACATTTTACTAACCACTTATCAAGTCTGTGCAAAATTGCCAAAAGAACAAATGAACGCTAGCAAAGATTTAGCTGTGCCATTTGTCACTTCACTTCCGTACTGTAACACAAGCTCTGTTTTAACCAAGACGTTGCTTTTTTACTTAGATCATGAGTGGTTTTAGTGCACTGTTTCATCTTTTTCTTTAGAAGTGTTTTTCTTTAAATATATATGTACCTTCCCAAAGTATCTTTTAAATTCACATTTAATTAATTGCACAGTTCTAGAGACTTTTAACCAGCAGGTAAGATGCACAGAAATTATTAAAAGTTTTAACTGTTACACAGCATGGGTGTTTTCAGTACCTGCTTAGATTTAAAACATTTTAGTAAAAGAAGTCCAGGACCAAAGGGTCATTAAATCTCGACTAGTCTCTAGTTTGTTACCAATTAGTTGTGATACCTTGGCCCTGTTATTCAAATTTTTGTGGGTCTCAGTTCCAGAAAGGAGTGGGGAAAGACAGATCAAAAGGGACATAGAAAGAAATTCTAAAATTCTATTTCTCAAGAACTGTAAAGGGTCTAACATGTTATCCTGCTCCAAGCTAGCAAGTCAGTTTGCCACAGTCTCATGGATGCTGGCACAAAACTCTTGATTCAAAGATGAGAGACAATTTATTATTCAGAACAGTAGCAGTAGCCAGAGGATCAGCAGTGTGTGTGTGTGTGTGTGTGTGTGCGCGCGCGCGTGTGTATGCTAGCTATCTAAGCTCCTATTCCTTAGGAAGCCAAATGAGACCTGCATGCACTACAGGTCATGTCACAGGAAACCTAAGCCTTCTGTCCTGGGCAGTACGCATGCCTGCCCTGTGCTCTGGAGGAAAGCATTATTTCCACCTTCCATGCTTCTGGTGTATATTCTTGAACATTTGGTCCAAAACTACAGACAATATCATTCTTCTAAGACATGCAGAAGAAACATGAGAAAGACCCAGAGAAATATCTCCTCTAACATCTAGCCCTCTTTTCTATACCATCTTAGCACATGTGAATTTTCCATGAATATGCTACTGCCAACCCCTCTGAATAATCTGACTGACAGAACTAGGAGCCAAATCCTTCAATTTAACTCACACAGCATATAATTAAGGCTACATCCGGAGGACTCCAGGCACCAGGATGAGGCCAATGGCAAATCTCAACCATGCCCACCAGGGTCCTATACCCATGGAGAACTGTCTCCAACACCACCCAAATGTGTCTTACTGTTAATATTTATGATGTGTCTGATTTATAAAGGCAAAATTGTTTTTTTAACAAGAAATTAATTCACAGTGCTCATTTCCCTTCTCAGAAAAACTTAAATGTTAAAAGACATTTGGTATAAACTCCTCCTTCTACAGACAAGAAAAGTAAGACCCATGCAGAAGAAATTTCATTTGTTCTGGGTCACAAAACAAAGTATTGACCCAGGTCTCGTAGCTCCCTGTCTACTTCATGGTGAAAATGGTCGGCCAGCTAGTGTTCCCTGGCACACTACTGTGTCTAATATTGGTTGGTTGAGGTGTGAAGTAGAGGGCAAAAATCCCTGCCAGTGTGGGGAAAGAGCAAGACCAGATAAGACAATAAGGCAGCATTGTGGGAGACCCTGACAATCAGGGAGGTGAGTTTATTCCTGAAAAGCTGGAAACCAAAAACCCTTACCCTTACTCAATCCAGCACTTAGGCAAAGTCAAGCTTGGGTTCGAGTACAAAACAGGACCTATGGTTATTGTACACACACACATATTTGCACACTACGCCATATATCATATATATATAGCATACACTACATATGTTCTAAGCCATAGTAAAATTATTTGGGGGGACAATTAGGTTATATATCAATACAAAATAAATATGTTTCTTAAATATTCATAAATTAGGATTTTCTATTTTTAGTTTATTGTTATAATTTCTACCAGAACTTAGAAAGTAAGTTCTTTACTGAGAATCAATTAATCTGAAATCTTTACTCATTTCTTAATGATATAAGACACTAAATCATTCAAAGGAAAAATGAACATATATTTAGGATTGATTTTACATATATATATATGTATATATGTATTATATACAAAGCCAATCCTAATTATATATCCATTTTAATATATAATATATAAAGTATATAGTATTAAATATATATTTAATAAACATACAATTAATATTAATTTAATATTTTAGTATATTAATATTGAAAATATATACAAATCATAATGTATATGTGTGTAGACACATTGTAATTTGCCAATGTATCAGACATCTACCATTCTTCAATATATGATCCTTCAAAGATTCCACAAGTACCAACTACATAATGACCTAGCTCTCTAAAAATCACTGAAAGGATGACAGTGCAGTATAGACAAAAGTCTCTATCCCTGAGGTATCTACATTTCAGCTGGGTGGTATATAAGTATATTACATATATTTAAGTATATTATATACTTATTAATGCTGATTATTTTTTCACATATATTATATACCTAAAAACGCTGATTATTTTAATGTATAGTATATACTTAATATAGTATATGGTTTACCTAAAATTAAGTATATTAAAATATTACATATGTATAATAGTATATGTCTATTTGTATAATGTACCTAACAATGCCAGACTGTAAGAGACAGAGAACACAGACTTGGTATGCATAGAAATGAAGAGCAAAGCTACATCCAATCTTAATACCTCCACCAATTAGAGGTGTGATCTTGACTAAGTTACTCATCCTCTCTGCACCTCAGCTGTTGCTTCTTTTCTAGTTTATACTTAATAAGATTTCTTCTGGTCTAAAATTACTTAAAACATGAAAAGTGCTTACTGCACTCCCTGGCACACAATAAGTCCTCTGGAAGTATTAGGTATTATGACTAACAGAAGGTAAGAGAGACAGATTACCAATGCTGATCGGAATAGTTTAAATACTGTATTTTTTTTCTTCAAAAACCTTTTTTTTTCAACAACTTGCCTTTAAAACCTTAAGATCCCAACATACCAGACTCTTCATCTTTCTCTGAACTTGCGTTACTGTCACACACATGCCCACACGTGCGCAGTGGTGACATTTCACAGACTATGTTCCCTGAATGCCAGCCCAACCATGTCTGCCAAGTTCTGATGACTTCCTCCCTCATGAAGCTTTCCTCAGTTATTCTAGGTAGAATGAGTGGCTTAACTCCCTTCCATTCCCAAAGCTCTTTTTCTATGCTATTTCCCAGCCATGTGACTTTTGGCAAAACATTCAAACCTATCTTTTTTTCAGTATCCTTATCAGTAAAGTGGATATAATAACATCTAATATATTATTGGTATTTCTTTCATTACTAAAAGCATTTACATACTTTTTTATTATACTTTTGTCCACTTCTCACTAGACTTTATATTATGGGTGTGAGGCAAAGGGATCATGTCAAGTTTTCCTTATCTTGGTATCTTTAGCACCAATGCCCAAAACATGAAAGAACCAAAGAAATATTGGAAAATTGATTCATTTTATACCACTAGCATAGTGGATAATACAGAGTAGGTGCTCAAATTTTTTTTTTTTCAGGAAAGAACTTGAACAAGTTCCTTGCCAGACTACAATTTGAGCATGTCCATTCATGTATAATCTCTATAATTATTGTGACTATTTCATAAAGTTTGCTTTGATATATCTGGGAAATGGTAAAATATGATATCACACTGAGTGTTTTTGTTCTCCCGCAAGGTCCTATGTTGAAATACTAACTCCCAATGTGATGGTATTAAGAGGTAGAGTTTTTTCAGGAATTAATAGGTCTCAAGGGCCCAGAAGAGGGCTCTCACCATAACTGACCATGTTGGTACACTGATCTCAGACTTCCAACCTTCAGAACTGTAAGAAATAAATTTCTGTTGTTTAAAAGCCATCCAATCTATGGTACTTTGTGAAAGCAGCTTGAATTGACTAAGGCAATAAACCAAGAATGCATATTGGTTTCCAAAAGGACACGCTTAAGAGAATAATAAAAGACCACAGAAAAATTAGAATAAGTACGTTTTTAGAGTGACTAATCCAAGAGAGGTCGAGAAATCAGGAAAGAAAAAAAAGGAATATGAAATGAGTTGTAAAAATAGAAAGTAAATAGTAAGTTGGAATATATAAACCAAAATCACTAAAATATATTAACACGTTAAAGGTAATTTTTTAAATGTTTGATTGAAAGACAAAGTTTGTCAGAATTAATAAAATAAAACTTAACTAGTTTACAAAACACACAAATATAAAAATAAAATGGCTGAAAATAAAAGAAGCAAAGTTGACATAAACAAAAAGAAAACTTCCTCAAAATGCTAGAAAAAGATCTAACATATGATATAGCAATTCTGGATATATACCCAAAGGAAATGAAAACAGAAAATCAAACTGATATACAGACATGTTCATTGCAGCATTATTCACAACAGCCAGGGTATAGAAACAACCTAAGTACCTGTCAATAGATGAATGGATAAAGAAGATGTAATATTATATACATATATATATCAGCTACAAAAATATTATATTCTTTTCTACATATAGTAAATAAATCTCAGATATGTAATATACAGCATGGTGACTATAGTTAACAAAACTATCTTGTATATTTGAAGGTTGCTCAAATAACAGATCTTAAAAGTTCTTATCATGGGGGGACCTGGGTGGCTCAGTGGTTGAGTACCTGCTTTTGGCTCAGGTTATGATCCTGGGGTCCTGGGATCGAGTCCCACATCAGGCTCCCTGAAGAGAGCCTGCTTCTCCTTCTGCCTATGTCTCTGCCTCTCCCTCTGTGTCTCTTATGAATAAATAAAAATTAAAAGAAAAAGTTCTCATCACAAAAAAAATTAAGTAGGCGAAATGATAGATATTATCTTGACTTAATTGTGATCAGCATTTTGCAATATATATACTCAATCATGATATTATATACCTTAAATTAATGAAATATTATATATCAATTGTATCTCAATACAACTGGAAAAAAAATGATAGCAAGTAAGAATGAAGGAAAAAATTTGGTGTTATATACTAGTAACTGTAAAAAGATCTGGAGTGAGACACTTGGGTGGCTCAGTCAGGTAAGTGACTTTTGATTTCGGCTCAGGTCATGATCTCAGGGTCATAAGATCTAGCCTAGTGGCCCGGTCCAGACTGGGCATACAGCTTGCGTAAGATTCTCTCTCTGCCTCTCCCTCTGCCGTTGTCTCCACCCCTGCCTTACATCTACACATATATGTGGGGGGAAGAAAAAAGCCTAGAGCAAGAAGCCTAAATGCTTTACTCTAAAATTGGGAATAGACCAAGGAAGTCAGCCATATCCTTTTCTATTCAATAGCATGCTGGAGGTTTTATCTAGTGCAATGGGGCAAGAACATATAAAAAATATGAGGTTTGGAGAGAAAATTATAAAAACAATCATTAATTTGAAAATGACAGAGAGTACATAAAGAAATCTAAAATAATCTAGTCAAACTATTAAAAGAGTTGAATTTGACAAGTTCACTTTTTAAGTTATTATATAAAAACTAATTATCTTTCTATAAAACAAAACAACTACATAGAAATAAAATGTTTCAAATGCCACCATTTACAAAGCAAACTCTTTCAATAGGAAACAAAAAGCACTAACCCATAGAAGAAAGGATTTGACTATTGTAAAATCAGAAACATCTCTTCATTAAAAGACACAAACCATGGATTGAGAAAAACTATTTGCAATGCAGATATTCAATAAAGGACTCCAGAATATATGAAGAATTTCTACAAGTCAATAAAATGAAAGACACCCAACACAATAGAAATGTGGGCAAAAGCCCCAAATGGGTATTTCACACATACACACACACACACACACATATCCACACACATTTACACAATTTAAATGGTCCAATAGACATGTGAGAAGGTGTTTAACTTCATTAATCATTATATAACTACAAAATAATAGCAGGATTCAATACCTTTAGGCAAAAATCATAATGGCTAGAGTTTCAAAAACCTGAAAATAATCTAGTGCTACAGAGGATGAGGATATGAAGCAACTAAAACTCTCATTTAATGCTAGTGGGAATGTAAATTTGTAAGCCACTGTAGCAATCTTTGATACTTTCTCATAAAGCTTAGTATAATTTTATCCTAGGATACATCAGTTCCATTCTGAGGTAGACACCCAACCAAAATGTGCCCTTTCAGGCCCTAACAGATGTACACCAGACACTACAGCACTATTCCTAATAGTTAAATATGGAAAACAACCCCCATGTTCATCAACAGAATAGATATATTGTAGTAGATTCACAAAATTGGAAAGTACATGACAAGAATAAACAATTGCAGTGTGCAACAACATGGATGAGTTTCAAGAACAAAATGCTGAGAGCAGGAACAGTTACAAAATAACATATACTGGATGACTCCATTTCTATAAATTTCAAAAATGGCCAAAATCAATGTGATATAAATTAAGATAGTGATTAACTTTGGAGAGGGTAGATGAGCACATGGAAAGCCTCCAGGTTGCCAGCAGTATTTTGTTTTTTGATGCAGGTGGTGGTTCTATGAGCTTTAGCTTTTATAAAGTCTTTGAGTTGTAAATTTGGTGCATTACTCTTCATGTATCTGATTTTTCAATAAAAAGTTTATACATATATGTATGTGTGTATGTGTGAGAGAAGAGGGAGATGTATTAAGAGATTGAGCTGTATTGAACAGGTTTTATAAATGCAGTGAGTGTAAAAGAAGGATAATTCGCTGGTACCATATGCCATTCCTCCACAATAGCCAATCCATCATGTCTGAAAGAGCTCATAAAGTAATTCCAGAATTACACAGAGATTGTTGTGAAGTACAGAATCACAGTCAGCACAATAAGACCTTTTTTTATTAAACAGCTATGCAAATATTTTGGGATCTGTTACTAAATAACTTTATCAATATAAATATGTTGAATCAAAATTTGCTGGGAAAAAAAACACCTAGTTTTAATAATAAACACTATCCTATCTCAAATAGGTTGAAGACTCAGTTGGAAAGGAATGGGGTTTTTTTCCCCCTACCAAAGACACACACACACACACACAGTCAGTTTGCAGACTAGCCCTTGTACAGGGAGGGGCAAGGAGAGATTGAAGACAAAGACAGGCCACTCCAGATTGGTAGGTGGAAGATTTAATAAACAAGTGAACTTACCTATCAGGCTTTTCAGGTGCCACAGGACAAGCACCTACCCACCAGAATTTTGGAAGTTTATATAGTGACCTTAACTGGGTTTCATCTTATATCCCACCCCTATCACCTTAACAACACCTCACTCTCTCAAGGCCACTATCTTGACACTGGCTTATCATGTGAGAGTGGTGGGTGGAAGGTAGATTCCAAGAACAGGTGAAAGGAACCTCCAATTAGCTGGATCCAGCTTGCAGGTCAAATGGAGGTCATATCCTCTCAATGCCCTCCTCCAACCCTCCACACCTCCTGACCTGCTCTTACAATCTTAAAGGCCCTGCCCCCTCCAAAACGTGCCTTGAGCATCAGCAAGGGTTTCTACTACCCTGGAGCTGTTCCTTTGGCAGCTATATGGCTGCATTGGAGACAGATGCCACAGCAACAGTATAGACACATGCAAGAGAGAACACAAATTAAGATAATGATTCCCAAAATAAGTGACAATTTTTTCCATCAAGATCCCCATGATCCAAATCACTGACTTATTAAATCCCTTAGGCTGGGGGTGGTAGGACCATTCAGGGCATTCACCTGTGTCCTCGTGTGATTTAATAAAGATACATTAGCAGACTCATCAGGTGTGAACACATAACATTCGGTATAGATAATGGCCCAGGTGCCTATTTGGGAGGCACTACTAATGTCCAAGGCCATCCTATTTTGGAGGACTGCTTTTCTCATTAGAGCACTTCAATGTTCAGTGAAGATATGCTTTGTTAGCTACCATGTAAGCCTTGCAGAGTGAATTTAGTAAGGTCTTCCATGTGAACTATAATGTCCTCCAGGCCAGCAGAGGGAACAAAGATAGCAACCACATAATCATACCAGTGGAATAAAGATTATGCTTACTTGGCCTTAAGAAGAGGGAGATTGGCAGCTTTAGGAATTTGTCCTGGTCATGCACACCACACATTGGTCTAGGGAGGCAGCACTGTTAGCCATGAGAGATGGACTGGGAGCAGGATATGCCAGACCAGGACCGCCCCCCAACCACCTTCTCCCTTCTTTTAATGGAGCTTGTCCCATTTTAAGTACAGTGTGTTTCAATATGACAACAGATCCCAAGGGAGGCCGAGCAGTTCACCCTCACCCAGGAGCATGAAATAATTTATCCATCCTGGTGGGATATTTTATTGCAAATTCCAGTAGATAATGCTTTTCCCAGGTATGTAGTGGGCTTGGTGTTCTCAGCAACATGGCACACTGATCCACAGTGAGACTAGGGCCCGGCTGTTTGCAGCAATTTCTACACCCTAATGGTGTTGGATGTCTCAGCAGTCTGGCATATGGAGCTATAGGCCCTACGAATTGATCATTCAAATGTATTGAAGCCTAGGACAGTATTTTAGTCCACTCAGCCAAGGTGGTTTTTCCTGTTAATAATTTAATCTGCCGTTTTAATATTTCATTCTTTATTTCTACTAATCTTGCTACTTGTAGGGCATAGAGATGGAACCTTCCTTCATTCAATGTCATGTTCTTTTGTCTAGTCTTGCACATCATGACCTTTGAAGTGTAAACTCCTATCACTGTCTATGCTATGAGGGTATCTGTCCACGGCACTTAGCTTCTCTAATCCCCTATTAGTGGCGGCCTGGTTTGCACCACAACAGGAAGAAGGTTTAGGCTGAGCCAGACACAGTGTTCATATAAACTAAGGCATATTTAGAACCCTCATTTGGAGGCAAGAAGCCAATATAACCAATTTGCCAGTCCCTTACCTGTTGAGAACTCTGGTGGATGGCCCTAGATTCCTTCAGCAGTCGCCTTGAGTGTTGTTTAGAAAACACAGGATGTGCTATTATTGCATTAACCAAATCACTGTATTTCAAAGGCATTTCAGCATCCTTGGCAATATGTCATCCCACCATCCTATCCCACTGCTACCGTAGCAGCTTACCCATACACCCAATCTACTGGAGGAACGGTCATGAGGGTTTGTACCCAGGCTAGCGCATCAGTTTCCAATAGCCACAGGGTAAAAGGCTAATAGCCAGTACGGTAAGAACCAATACATGGAAAACAGTGAGGACTGCCTCAGGCTCTTGCACACAAACCAAAATGTCTTAACATGTATCCTGAACCCACAAGGGCTTATTCATGATTATTTGTCCCTTAGCAACCCATTGCCCAAGGCATAGGGTTAATTCCTTTAAAATAGTCCATCTGTCAGGGAGAGATCAAAGAAAGAGACAGACCACTCCAGATTGGTAGGTGGCAAATTTAATAACCAAGGGAACTTACATATGAGATTCATCTTGGATGACTGTAAAATAAGTAAATTTCTGTGCCTCCCCAAGAGAATCCTTGAGGTTTATAAAGAGGCCTTAACTGGATTCAGTCACTTTAGTCCAGATGATCAACAACACCTTATTCTCTCAAGGCTACAGCCTTGAAACAGCCCCTATTGTGGAAATGGTGGGTAAGACATACATTCCAAGCACAAGGAGGAAGAAAGGAGCCTCCCCCTGCCCAGGTCCAGTGGTCAACTAGTGGCCATGTCCTCTGGGTGACCTCTTCCAACACACACACACACACACACACACACACACACACACGCACCTTCTTTTTCTTAGTAAGATTGAAGGATCAGAGAGGAATCAGAGAGATTACTGTTCATTTGTTTTGTTAAATTCTACACATGAGTGAAATTATATGGTGTTTGTCTTTGAGTTATTTCACTTTGCATGATACCTTCTAGACCCATCACATTGTTGCAAATGGCAAGACTTCATTTTTTTTTATGGCTGAGTAGCATTCCATTTTATACACACTCACACACACACACACATACGCATACATACACATCTTCTTTATCCACTCCTCTATGGATGGACACTTGGGTTGCTTCCATATCTTTGCTATTGTAAACTATGCTGCAATAAACATAGGGGTGTTTTTTTTTTTTTAATTAGAAAACATTTTTTGAATTAGAGCTTTGACTTCTTGTAGTAAATACCCAGTAGTGGAATTCCTATATCATACGGTGGTTCTATTTTTAAGTTTTTGACAAATGAACACAGTAAAAAAGACAAACAATAAAACAGACTCAAATATAGAGAATAAACTGGTGGTTGCCAGAGGAGAAGTGGGTATCGTATGGGTGAAATAGATGAAGGGGACTGAATACATTTATTGTGATGAACACCTAGTAGTGTAAAGAATTGTTCAATCATTATACTTATACCTGAAACTAATATATAACACTATGTTAATTATACTTGAAGCAAACAAACAAACAGACAGATCACTGACTATCCAAGCAGGCTCTTGGATGACCTGCATGGGACAAGTATGGGGCACAATTATACTGTCAGAGCCCTGCAACCAAGTGTCTGATCTCCAGCATTGAATCCAGAAACCACATCTTATCCAAGAAGTTAGAGAAGACTGAACTTAAAGACATGAGTCAATTAACTAAAACCATAACAAACTGATATAGTACACTGATGCCATTATCATTAATTAATGAGAAAGTAAACTCTAAGCAAGTCAGAATGTTCTCATTGATCTGTCAGTATACACTCTCACTGTCCTAAATAGGAACGTGAGAAGTCAGGATATGCCCAGACTTTGGTAAGAGAAACGAATGGCTTAATTTTGATGACATTGGCATTGGACAGAGTACCTAATGGATCCATCTCCACTGTGGGATCAAAAACAGCTGGCTGTAGAATCAGACACTCATGCAGGCTCCTTCCCCTTGGAGTAAAAGAGAGAGAAACAGATAATTCTAATTAACTTTCTAAACTTCAGGCAGTTCAATCCTTGCTGCTTCCCTCATATGCTTCTAGACAATACCGTTGGTCAAGCCTGTTCACAATGTGTGAATTTCATTAGTTAAATCCTCTGTTTCCAGATTCTAGGGATATTTTCATCTAGGTCTCTATGAACTAACCTTAGGACTCTATCAGAATAGAAAAATATAATGCAGAGGAAAATACTCTATGTTTAATTAGTAATTGTATTAATATATGTGAAAACAGAAGTTTCTTAAGAATGATTATTGGAAGTCTAGTTTAAAAATAATGCAAAAGTGAAAACAGTAATGCAAAAGTGGATATCCAATAAAAGAATTCTCATAGGAAGAGATAAATGCTCTATACTTGCTTAAAACGAGTGGGTGTTTTGTTTTGTCCAAATTTACAAACTTGGAAGCTCCTGCAAGGAGAACTTGCACCAGCTCCAACAACGAGTCTGAGAGACATTAACCTGACACAGTTTACCATGAGACCTCCTCCTTCCAGAGGAACCAATGGATGCATTTTATCCTGTAAACTGATTAGAAGTTAACAGAAATGTTAAACCTAATTAAATATATAAGAAATCACCTTTAAAAAATCTACAAGGCAATGAAACCTGCAGAGAATAATATGGGAGATATCTATATTACTCAATTCATCCAGAAAAATAATCAGTAAATCATTAAATCATACAGATTATGGTCTGCTTAATGCTAAGTATTTGAATATTTATATCATTCATAGTAAATGATTGTTTGACATAACCCAATGGACATTTTGTACATTCTAGATACTGTATTATCATGCAAATATCACTGCACATTGGGGAGTGCTCTGGAATAAAAATCAGGACAGTGGTGTAAAGTCACACAGGCTGTCCACTACTTACTTCCAGGGACATGATTGGCACAGACTATGAAGAGATCACACATATGGAGCCCCCAGGGGTCGTGCATGTGGCAGTCTTAAAATATTCTCAATCCGATGAGAAAGAAAAATTTATTTCATAAAGATTGGTATATGGCCACATTATGAAAATTTTTAAAAAAATTCAAAGTTACAATTTTATGAATTGACGGATGCCAGCATTACTACCTGTGACAATCCACCTGGAATATCATATATCACTGACCCCAAATCACATAGGACGCTAGCTAGAAGAGACATCATAGAATCCATATCTATCTGAGGACTCCTCGGTTTTCAATTATATTTTCCTGTAGACACAACTGTTTCTGAAATATCTTTGTTCTCCCTTCTATCCATATTTATAACCTCGATAGCTATATTTGTATTATTTATATGTCTTCCCAAATGTTTTTAATGCCTTCAATTTAACATCACTGAAAAAGGCATTATTGTGCTTTGTGCTGCTTTCTGATCATTAATGAAGACATTACACTTTAAAAAAAAGTCCACCCTTGTTAAACACATTTTTGCAACTTCAAATTGTATAAAGCCTAAAATATGAGTAATTTGAAGACATTGCCACATATTATTATCTTTGCTTACCATCTTTTACCTCATTTTCAGTTTTTGAGGCTGAATTTTTCTGGTTTGATTTGAATCAATTTTGCCAGCAAAGTCTCACTGATGTTATATCAATTACTGTAAGAGGAGAATATAGGATGAGCACCGTACATAATCCTCTCTATTCAGCTCTGAATTTAGTTATTCTAACAAGAATGCTATTTAGGGTGTGTGTGTGTGTGTGTGTGTGTGCGTGTGTGTGTCGAGGGATAGTGGTGTTGGGAGATGGAGGGTGCTTTTTAAAAATACACAATTCGCAAAAATAGATTTACTATTCTGGGAGAGACCAGAATTAAAGTAAGAAAGAAATGAGCTCTGGCTCTGATCATCATGTGAAATGACAGAAGAGAAAAATGTGGACATCAGAATGGTATTCCCCTTAGACCTAGGTAAGCATGGCCCTTGCTTCAGGGGGACTGGTGCTTTGAAGCTCCTCTCTTAAAATTTTCTAATTGCAACTCTGGTCCACACTTTGGTGGCTGGGACTAGCTGGAATTGGCAGTGCCCTGGAGTAGAGCACCCTGAGCCCTGACTGGGACCCACATGAGCCCCAGTCTGTTTCTCTCCTTTGGAGCATTCTAACATCTCTCTTTGTATGTACCCCTACACTGCAGGGTCAACCAGTTGCACAGATGTGCTTAGAGATTGTAGAATATGGGGTCATGCCATGGCTGGATCTCAGTCTAAGGAAGCTGACTTATTAAAATAATTGTTCTCATTTGTGGGCTTAGTATTTCTTTCACAGATTCATGAGAGACTGACCTAAAAGAATGGAGCTGACATGCTGATTTGGGGTGATGCAACTTGTTTATATAGACAAACATTTTGCAAAAGTAATAATATTTGCTGGGGCTGGCATACTCTAGGCAGCACCCTGTATGAAAATGCTTGGATGACTGGAAGTCCCTCTTAGAGAATTCTACACAAGTCACTGGAAACCCCATATTTTTTTAAACAGATTTTAAGATAATCTGGCTATAGGGTATCTACATTTGATTTGAAATTATAACATGAAGTCTTGTCATTGATTGGTTATATAAAAAGGCATCTATCCATTTTCTTTTCTTTGAAGAAGTCTGGAAATGTCTAAACAGTTGACACCTAATAAGCAAGCTCAAGGGCAGATGTGTTTAATATCTATAATAAGTTGACCTTAAAAGGAAATCAAAAGGACATTTTAAAGTACATTATCTTCAGTAATCTGGGTGAGCCTCATCTAAGCAGTTGAAGGACCTTAAATACAAAAGGAAGATTTCCTTGACACAGAAGAAATTCTCCTCTAGACTGTAGCAGCAGCCTATGCCTGAGGGTTTCCAGTTTGCCCCCTACTCTATAGATTTTAGATTTATCAGTTCCCACAACCACATAGGCCAATTTCTCAAAATCTATCCATACATCCATTCATCCATCCATCCTCCTGGTTCTGTTTCTTGAATAGGAACCTCAGGGATACAAGTCAAATGTATCTCTCCAAAATGTTCAAATACATATTCTGACATTGAGTCTCCTTTGGCTAATGAGGAGGATACCTTGCCTTTACTTAGCCAGTCACTGTGCTCAGAAGAATTGGAATACATTGGTGGGTCACAGGCCCACCCTACAGCCAGGTGGGTAAGGCATATTCCACAATAGCATGAACAGAAAATCAGGAGAAATAATTCAGCAAAAAAAATATGGATTCTTTTATAGAGGAAAACGATGCTGGATAGACATTCACACTAAACATCCAACAAAGAGAACTTAGACACTTTCTGGGTTTCAGATCTGATGTTAATGGGTACCAAGCAGATTCAGGTTGAATAAAACTTATAAATATTTTGAGATCTTACCAACCTGGATTATTTGTTCTGGTAAGGTCAAATTTTCTGCCTAGAATGCAGTTTACTCATGTGTTAGATAACTTACAGTGGATACACTGGAGTCTTTCAATGCATCTCTTGGGTTTGTTTTGTTTTTTAACAAACCAATGCAGAGCCATGATGCCTGAAGTTTACCTGCAGTTTTGCTAACACTGTTTTTCAGCATTTGGCTTTATTTTCTATTTCCCTCATTAACACATAGACCTTTGCTGTCTCATATCTGCACTGTGTTTTCTATTGCTCTTGAACCTGTCAGGACCAGCACCTGGCAAATTTGCACTGTATTGGTGGGCTTGATCCTGACCACAGGGGAGTTACACTAACTAGCTAGGAAATGAAGAATCGGGGTTAGGGTAGGGGGAGAAGTGAGGGGAGAGGAGGAGAGTGCAGAAATACAGCATGACTGAGGATCCATCTGGACTTGAGTTTGGCATTGAAGACACTACTGACCTAAATGCAGTGTAGTCCCAGAAATGAAGAGACTTCCCAGGCACTGTGTTCCAGGGGTCAGGTTTTATCAAAAAGGGAGGTACTAGGGCCAGAGGAACCAGCAGGCCCCAAGGCCTGAGTAGGAGCTTGGGTTTTAGTTGAACTCTGTCCAGTGGCTCAAATTGGTTATGGAAAAGCTGAAAGCTTAATGTCTATTCTGGGTGAAATCAGAATGATCAAAGATTCCATCCTCCCATGTGGGATTGTGAAGTGCTCAGCCTGGCTGAAAAACAGTGTGTGAGACAAGTATGGAAAGAAAGGCTGAAGTCAAACCATGAAGGACTCTAGCTATCACTCATAATAATACAGGTGAGGAAAGAGGGACAACCTTCTTAATCCAGGAAGAAACGTGAGAAAATAGATGTTTTTTAGATTGTTTAGTGTCTCTGTTAGGGATACAGCCTGGAACCAGGAGGAGCTTGCAGAACATTCTAATAAATGCAGCTTGAAATCGAAACAAATAGTCGTTACCATTCATTTGGGATTTGTGCTACTTTACAATGCTCAAAGAATCCTTTCAAAAATATGGGATCATAATGGAAAAATAATGGGAAAATTGAAATATATTATGAAAGCATCAGAAACATGCACAGATTTTCAGCACAGTAATGCTAGTGCAGTTATATGTATTGATTCCTCATTCAAATACAATTAAGCTTTGAAATCAACTGCATATGGATTCAGACAGTTGAAAATGATATATTTCTTCAGTACTTAATAGATGTCCAAACTGTGTCTAAGAATGATAGAAAAATGGGTGAGTAAATTGTTCTATTTTACCGTGCGGCTAAATTAACTCTTCCTGATTTCGTCTGTCTGTAGTTTGTATTCCCCTTTACAAGTTTTCACTGCTTCCTCACTCTGCTAATCTCTGTGGATCTTCAAGCTATTCCACTGTACAGATGAGAAAAAATGAGTCCAGAGATGGCAAGTCATTTATCCCACATATCATTTGCTCTTTAGTGGTAGAGCTGCAGAAAGCTCGGACCTCAGCACTGTTCAGTACGAAATGAGCAGTTGGTCTGGGAGGTAACCATGAGCTCAGGAGGAGGCAAATCAAGGGGGAAATGAATAAGTCAAGACGGACGGGTAATGAGCACCGGAGCTAAGGGGGAACAACGGGCTTATCTAGGTTTAGAAATGGGCAGAATGGACTATTCAGACTCTGCCTATTTTTTCCCCCCTACATTCAGTGTACTTTCTAGCCAGGACAGATAGCGAGGCTCAAAGCCCCCAAGGGTGGAAGCAGTTCCCCTTTGCTCTGGTCACTCAGCACCAAGTCCTGTTCAGATTTCATAGATCAGTGCTACCTACCTGGAAGGAGGAATGGGGCATCATCAGAGGAGCCAATGCAGCAGTGTGGCTGCCTCTTATCCCATTTGGTTGGAGAGCGGGGACATCAGCTTGCAGAATATCAATCAATCAATCAATCAATCAGTCAATCAAATATCAAATAGTCAGGGCTTCCACTGTAGTTGTGTGGGTTAGGCCCTACAGATTGTCCAGCTGATGGCTGGAGAGGATAATAGCCTATCTGTGCTCTCCCCAAGCCAGGCTTGCCCTGCACAGCTGTGTCTTCCCTCTTTCTAATATGCACAAAGATACCATCTGGGCTTAAAGTGACCCTGATAGAAGGTAATTCCTGTAAGAGGCCTGGCCATAGTCTCCCATAGCACTGGCTCCCGTATGCCTCGATCACATGTAGTGTGTCAGTGTTCTGTGAGCAAGAAAGAAAATAGGAAATAATCAGATGGGTAAAGCAAGGATTCAAATCTATCAAAAAACACATTAGCCTTTTAGAAAAAAAGGTTTACTCATTTTACTGAAAAAAATCTAAAAGTATATATGGTGAAGTCATTTATATCACACAGAGACCCAGTGGGAAGACCAAGAGAAGACAAAAATGTAGCTCAGTGTCCTTATCAACTTTCTTTGCACCCTGAGGTTGAGGTTACCAAAACACTTTATAGGTTCTAGAACCTGAGGTCATTGTAGCTGGTCCTTCTACCTACCCTTCTGAAACTACCTATTCTCATTTGTATCATCCACTCAGTATCTCTCTCTTTCTCTCTCTTCTTGGTCACTTTGCACCAGCTAATTCTTAGCTCTGGCATCATTCCTGGACACTACTTAATGGATTGAATATGGACTAATATCTCAGGCCTACAAAGCACCTCCATTTCTTTCCTGCATCCAGCCAGTATTCCCAGAATCCCTGCAAAAGACAGAGCACTGGCTCTGCCCTTCTTTTTTTTTTTTTTTTTTTAAAGATTTTATTTATCTATTCATGAGAGACACACAGAGAGAGGCAGAGACATAGGAAGAGGGAGAAGCAGGCTCCCTGTGAGGAGTCTGATGCAGACTCGATCCCAGAATCCCGGGATCACGACCTGAGCCAAAAGCAGATGCTCAACCACTGAGCCATCCAGGGTGCCCCTGGCTCTGCCCTTTTGAGTGTGGATGCATACAGTGAACATTGTCCCACTGGAGGCAACTAGACTTGACCCAGATTAGATGTCTGAAGGTACATTTTGAGCAAACATTTTTTATACTTGGAAAAATGGTAAGCTGCCATCATGGGAATAAGATTACTAAAATGGAAGGACAGCAACAGAATATTTCAGAGGAAAAGCTCCCCATCAAACTAAAGCCCTCCCTTCCTCACCTCACCTGTGAGATTTGGCCACCCGTGTGTGTGGACTATGAATGGTAATTATTTGAATGAGTGTGCACGGTTTGTGGGAGTCAATAAATGTCCACTTCGGTACACCTTGTCAGTTGCAATTTGCATCAAACCCTCCTTTCTCATCACAGGCTGATCTAGGTTGAGAGGTAAGGAGAGGCTAAGGAATATCCAAGATTAATTAGCAAGTGTTTGAATGGAAGATGCTGTGAGCCAAGGGCAAGAGGTACATGAATGGGAGTCAAGAAATCAATTGAGGGAAATCAACAAGACATGTAATTAAATGAAAGACAGACTTCAGGACAGATGCCTGGGATGGTCTGACTTAATTCTAGGGAAAGATAGTCAGGCTTAAAGCTAAAATTTAAAGGGCAGAAAACAGGCCTGCCCACTCACTTGGTGCCTTGCCTTGTTAGACATGTGAGCTCAGGTGGTAATAATAGCAAAGTGACACTTGTTACCTCCCAGGTAGTTTTAAATGCTTTGCATACTCTAACTCTCATATCATATAGCTGGTACCATTATTTTCCTCTCCATATTAAAGATTGGAAAATTGTGGTACAAAGTGGTTAAGTAAGTTTATCTAAGATCACCCCACAAGTAAGTTGGCATAGTTAGCATTTGGCTCCAAAGCATATGGTCTCTCAACTACTATGCTACATTCCCAAATTAGGAGGCATGTCTTTCTCCTTTGAAAAACATGAGAAATATATCAGATAGAGAGAGCTAACAAAGTGAGAGTCCCAAAGAAGCTGCCACAAGGAAATGAAAGTAGGCAGAAGTCAAACTGAACTATGGATAATGTCTTGAGGGATACTGCCCCCCACACCCTTAAAATTCATTCTCTCTGCTCTTTCTTTTTTCTTCTTTTTTTCTTTTTCTCTCTGCTCTTTCTGCGTGGAGTTAACACCACCGATGCCTTGTCCAGGTGAAACCTCATAATCTCTGTTTTCATTTACATTTTAGTTGGGCCCAGCATGAATGATAAGGTTCAACCATCCTAATAGGATCTCCTTACTCAGAGAAGGACTTGGCATCAAGAAAGAGATTCTGTAAGGGGTGGGCAGAGTACCAGAGAATGCAGAAAGACCAGGAAGAAAAAGGGAGGATCCTAGTTATAAAGTCTGTACAATAAAGAAAGTAGAAGCTTTTTTTTCTTTTAAATTGGAGTCATGACACTGTGAGTCCAGAAATAAATTGACTTACATCCTGAAATACACAGAATGAATCCCCAGATGGAGAAACAGTGATATCTATGTTGGAAATGCAAAGGAGAAAGTATACATTTGCGTGTAATGATTTTCCATAATTAGTATTTTTTCACCTTAAAATACCAAGGGAATAGGCAACATAAAGAATAATAGTGGATAAATACTATTGTTCTCCAGATTCTGTGGATCAGGAAACTGAAGTTGAAAGAGATTAAGTCTCTTGCCCAAAGGCACTCAACGAGGGAGCCTGGTGTGTACTCAGGCTGGACAATTCCAAAGTCCATCCTTAAGGTCCACACTGTACTGCTCTTTATGTGACACATGTGGGCAAAATGTTGGCTAGGTGAAGCCCACAAACTGTAATTGAGACCATAGCACTTGATTTGGCTCAGGGCAAACTCAACAGAATTAAAAACAGAGCAACCCTTTTCAAATCAATGCCTACACATATGTCTCAGCACTTTGTTGGATACTCCTGGGAAAACAAATATAAGACTCGGCCCTGAATGCAGGAGACCCTCAGCATCTCAGAGCATGGGGAACAACATAGCAGCAGTATTACACAAAGCACACAACATCCAGAGGGTCTAGAGAACCTCTCCAGTTTGTGGGTTAGTTAGAATTAGTGAGGAGGAGCATTTATCCTGGATCTAAAGGAACCTGTCAGGTGACGTTGGCAAGGAAAGAGCCATTTCACTGCTCTGTCTGGCTAGAACATCGAGGCAAGCAGGAGGATAGGAGATGCAAGAGTAGATTATATTTAAAAGTTAATACAAATAAGTATACACAGGTAAGTGAGGCGAGGGTGGGTGATATAATGAAGAAAAGAGCAAGATTCAGAGTCCAGCCCAAGCTGGGGAAGGGGACAAGGCTCTATTCAGGTTAGAATTCAGATGAGTAGAGAAGCTAACAGTATGCAGTTTTATTCTATGCAAAAACTGTGGTCTCCGAGTTCAAGTGTCCTTCCATGGCTATTAGAACCCCTGAAGAGTCACTCATGCAAAAAAATGCTTCATTGCCATTGTTATCAGGCTCATAAGTTTGCACAGCCAGATAAGTAGACACACGCTCCATTGCATCTTGTGAATATCACAGCTTTTGTTCAAGTACCACATTGAAATCCTAGGACTAGGTCATTTACCCTACTATATATATATATTTTTTTTTACTTAATTTAAAAATACAACACAAAAGATATGTGCATAATGGCAAAGCAACGACTCCCAAAGATTGCAATTTAGTTTAAAAATGGAAATTGGGAGGTACCCAAAGTTTTCAGTTAATATCCACCATATGAAATGTGAAACACACAATAATTTTAAATTAAATATTCACAAATTGAAAGCTTTGTAGATTGCTCTTTTCTCCTCACCCAGGTGAAGTAAAAATCAATAAATTCACACCTCTTTGTTAGATGATTTGGGAAATATATGCAAAGCAGAAAATATGTATTTTTGTCTTTCAGGACTTCATAGTTTCATTGGAAGGGTGAGTCTTACACTATGGACCTGTAAGTAGTGCCCTTATTGATGGATAGAAAGTAGTCACCGGTCTCACAGAATTATATACTTACAGGGCAAATAGATACTTCTAAAATGCTTTAAAAATAGCTTTATTCAATAAAGAATTTTCCCTGAATGTATTTTTTTAGTGTCTGGTATGTCCTAGATACTGTGAAAACAGAGAAGACTAAGAATGGTTTCCACCCTTAACAGTCCATCAAGTTAAAAAAAAAAAAAAAAAAAAAGACACAACAATTCAAGTACCATATAAAACCATGTATAACAAAGGGATGAACCATGTGCTGCAGTAACACAAAAGAAGAGTGACCACCTCTCTCTTTACCATGTATGATTTTATTACTCAAAAAATTCATTCCACTAAGACTAATGCCAGGAAACTTCTAGCTTTTGCTGCCATGATCACAAAATTCATTTTAGACAAGTAACCCCGCTGACTCTATTTGAATGAACAACGTATCCAGTACTTGTCATTAATTTTAGCCTAAGATGTATGAGAGGGTAAAAATTGTGCCCAGTTTCAATTTAATTCTGAATAATTCTGATGACCATGAGACATGATGATTTATCTAAGCATAAAAGCACACAGCAAAATCAAAGCCCAGATATTTGAGACTTAGATTCTTGTGGTTGTGAGAATCAAGGGTGAAGATAGCCAGGGTGCAAAATTTGGAGAAGCACTCACTCTCCCCTAAACAATCCTGACAGTGGGCACCTCTTTAAAATGTGTGTCCTTGGTACCTAGTTGGCCTCACTCAGCCCCAGAGTGAATATTTTCAAGGGAGAGCAAAATAAAAGGAAATGTTGTTAAAAGAAGCTATAGCAGCTGGAGAAACTGACCTAGACCATCCATTTCAGAAAGGCCTTTCTGCGTGCCACATTGCCCCCTTTAGAACAGCACCACAATAATCCTCGGTCATTTCCTGTTACAGACACAGGCTTAGAATACATACTGGGTCTCTTTCTTCTTTTGACTAAGCCTGGTCAAAGTCATCCTTGACCAAGTCCTTGACTTAGCTATAATCAATGAAAGATACCACAAAACTGATTGGATCAGAGCTACTTTTGAGTGAAACTTTACATATTCTGATTTAAAATGCACTTGGGATTTATTTTAATCAAGTATGGTAACACATTCAGACATTTACATGGAGGAATGAATTTTTCACTCATAGATCCTAGAAACAGGAGGCACAGCATGCCATGCAAGGCACCAGGGTTGGTCAGAAGGAAGAAGTAGCAAGAGGAAAATATAGGAAAGAGGCTTTGTAGTGGTTTTCCATAGGTAGAAATGGGCAGGCAGGGTAAGCAGGTTACACAGGTTTAGGATGGGCTAGTTTGAATAATTTCAGCAGGCTCCAGCAGGGCAGGTCAGCCTCTGGTTATCTGATACCTGGCCCTGGGGTGATTAGGGCAGGAAGAGCATGATAAAGGAAGTATGAACTCTGGATTGGTTGGTTTGTATATGAAAGGCACACTTCCTGGAGGGCAAGATAATTGCTATCTCTAGGAATGAGCTAACTTTGAAATGGAAGCCAGTCCCTTCTAGTATCAGCAAGATTCTAAGAAGTCAAAGCATCAGAATAAAAACTGTGCTTAGTATATACTCATATTTTTTAATAGTCACTGTCTAGTAAATTTCTAGAATTTCCAAGGCCTGTAAGAGAACTAAGCTTTAGTCTCTTTCTTAGAAATGACGGGGAAGCATTAATGCAGCAAAGTTTGGAAAAAAGGTACAATATCACTGCAGGAGCTATAATCAGAGGACCTTGGCTTCTCAGAGTTTTCAATCCAGCATTATTCACAACTCTGAAACTCCTTTTAAAAAATACATAGAGAGAAAGCTCTTACTGGACTCTAGGTACATATTTTTAACATTTACACTAACTCAACACCCTAGGGTTTTAATCACCAAAAAGCTTATATAAAAGGTGCAAAAACCATGGGCTTCTTTCCACGTTATGTTTGTGAAAGAGGTGGAAAGACAAAGTGTTCAATGCAAGTAAGAGCTATGAAGACAAGATTCAGGTTCCTGCAGCAGTTGAACACCAGGTTGCTGATGCGACCACTGGGCTCTCAGATAAAATTAAATGTGTCAGAAGTCCCTTCACGGATAATACAGGTGGCCACATCTTCATTCCCACTATGTGAGGTACATGGTGAGATTTTTAGTGCTAGGAAAACTGCCAGCTGAGGAGAAAACTGAAGAAAAGAGCAGCTTACAATTATCGGGGTGCTGGAGGATCTGACTAACCAGAAAAGCCTCGAAGAAGGGAATTTTGTTCAGCTTGTGTTAACAATGTTGAAAGTGTGAGAAATGGAAATGAACTTAGTTTCAAGATATTTGAAAGGTGCAAACATCAAAGGGGCATAATTAGAAGCAAGTGTTTAGAGTGAAAAAAAATGATGAGAGATTCATGGCTGATAATCAGGAATTAACTTCAGATCTGCTATTTCTCCAAAGCTATAGAGACAGTCTACCTGAATAATCCCTTCCTTCTTCTTCCCAGGAGATCTCCCTGACTATATCAGCATCCTTATTTGTAAACATTACCTGAGAAGCAGTCCATTCTCCGTATGGCCTGTATTCCACTCAGTGTATCAATTCTATGGGTTGAATTGCATCCTCCAAAGAAAGATGTATTAAAGTCATAACCCCTAGGACCTCAAAATATGACTTCATTTCAAAATAGGTCATTGCAGATGTTTAGTTGCATTGAGGTAGTACTGGAACAAGGGTGGTCCAATCCATTATGACTGGTACCCCTATAAGAAAATGGGCACATGAAAAAACAGAAACATGGGGACAAGGCATGTGATGGCAAAGCCACAGGTTGGTGTGTTGCAGCTACAAGCCAAGGAACACCAAGGATTACGGACCACCCGCCAGAAACAATGAAGAGGAAAAAAAAGATTCCCCTACAGGCTTCAGAGGGTGCGTGGCCCCGTGGACACTTTGATTTCCGACTTCAAACCTTAATTTTGAACACTTGAATCCAATCCTCTTTTTGCTAGTTTTCAGGAAAGCTGCTTTCTAGCTCTGATGTGGTTAGATTTTGCTGTGACATCATGAATCAATTCCTAAAGAGCAGAGAGTTAGTCAACATAGTAACACTAAGAACTTGTTCTTTGACTGAGAACCTGAGGTCTGGACACTGAGGTTTGGGACTCTTCAGTATTTCTAGCGTCAACAAAGGGTTACCAAGGCTGAGCTCCTGTAAGATATGAATGGCAGAGCAGAATCATGAATGGCCAAGGAGTAAGATGTGACATCAAAACACTTTTGAGATGAATTTGAAATCAATAAAGCAACCCTAACCTCCTAGAGAATGTAATGATCTCCTAGCACTGGAGAAAAAAAAATAATGAAAAAAATTCATCCAACTACCCACTAAAAATAAAGCAAAATAGAACAGAACCACTTTGTGTGTTGAAAAAAAAAAAAAAAAAACAAAGTGAGAATTCGAGTAATTTTTGTATGTGATGAACAGCAAATATTACTCAGTGCTCACAAGGTCTGGAGGAACAGACCGTCCCCTATTTGCTGCCCACAGGAGTATAAATTAGGTTAGCTTTCTGGAATACTACCTAATAATGTATACAAAGACTCCTTAAAACATGCATGCATTTTTCAGCAGCCAAATGCAGCTCCTATTTTATTTCATGGGTCTACTCAACCACCAAGATATTTTGCAGTGTGTTCAGGTCTTCTAGTGTTCCAGAAGGTCTAGGGGCTGGCATTTTATTTTTTTCTACCCTTTACTCAAGGAAACAGATACAAAGGGGCAATTAGCCACACCCAGGCAGTTGTGCCACTTCCTCTGTTGTGAGCCATGCTTCTGTCATGTGATGATACTTAAGTGCCACTGTATACATATACTCAAATCATACTCCTGTCCTGGAATATCTTACACCTTCTACCTTTACAAGTTCTACCTACCCTTCAAAAACAAACGCCGTATAGCTCATCAATCTCACTCATAGAAATGAATACACATGACCCCAAATTCTTGTATGTTTTTAGTTACTTGATTCATAACATCCAAAAGTTGGAAAGAATCCGTATGTCTATCAACAAACTGTGGTATATTCATACAATGAAATATTATTCAGCAGTAGGATGGGACAAACAACTGATAAATTTGTCTTTATCTATCAACAAATAAATAGACAAATTTATCAAAACTGTGAATTAATCTAAAAAAACACTATGGTGAACAATAGAATCCATATGTGATTTAATTTATATAAAGTTCCAGAAGGGGCATAACTAGTTTAAGGTGAAAGAAATCAGAATGATAGTTGTGTCCTATGGGGAAGAGTTAAGGATTATCTGAGAAGGGGAACCTAAATGTTCAATATATTGATGGGGTGTGGGTACACAGGTGTATGAATTTGTCAAAGCTGAACAAATTGCACACTTAAAATGTCTGCTTTTCAATGCAGAATAATTATACATCAATAAGAAAATCAATCAATAAATAAAAATCCAATTTTACATCTCTATTCTAGAAATACATACAGAGATTTTAATACAACAGAGATTGCCTTGTAGGTAAGGAAGAAAGGAAAGGATCCTAGACCATTTGTAAAAGAACAGTATGTTCATTTCACTGTCTCCGGCCAGCCCTGGCCCAGGTATAATCACGTTGAGTGAAAGACAGGAAGGCCTTATTGCTACTGGTCAGCTCTCAAGACCCAAAATTCAGACTTGCACTGATGTAGAGCTTGGCTGACCAGGGTACACAGCAAAGACCTGTGATGATTACAGAACTCTGAGTCCCCATTAAGGACAAGCATGTACTATTTCCTTGTATTTACTATTAGTATTAGATAATTATCAGATAATGCCCTTTAATACCTTTGAGAGGAGGTGACCTATAGAACTCATCTCTTGAAGACACAAAATTCAAGATGGGTACTTGCATTTTCCTCACAGTGGCCATAGTGTCAAAAAAAATGTGGAAAAACAATTTGAGGGTGTGGTTGGACAGAAGCAAACATCAGTGAGGCCATTATGAGTGCATCGGTGGCCAGAGGTAACCAATGCATCTAGGTTTTGTGGTCACAGATTGTGACACAGAGAATAAGCCAGTGAAACTATTGTGGAAAGGTAGTGTATGACAAAGGAATTCGTATGGTCCTACAGGCACCCCTTCACTCCACAGTTGACCAGTACTTACAATGGCCTCACTCATCAGGCTCTCTATAGAACTGAATCATTGGTTAGGAGAAGGGGCAGTGACCACTCCTCTGTCCACACTGAGAAGGGGTATTTTGTCTCCAAGATCATTGGAGAAGCATTGTGGCAAAGTAGCCAGGAGCATAGACAAGAGTCAGAAGGCTTACATCTCAGCTTCACCATTTGCAGCTATTTTAACTTGGATAATTAGCTTAATTTCTCCTTCAGTTTTCTCATCTGTAAAAAAAAAAAAAAAAAAAAGAATAATGTTTATATACAGTGCTGTTGAGGGGGAATTAAATGGGTTAGTTAAATGGGTAGAGTGCTCAGAAAAATGTTGGGCAAATGGTCAGCACACAATAAATGCTCGTGATTATTAGTAATACTAAAACTTGTTTTCTTATTGTGTATTTGTGCACAAATGTATCAATTCTGCTATAAGTAACATAGATTTTATCAGATATTCAGAGACCCAGAGAGACTAAGAATCAAGGAGGAACCACCTCAAGAAAGTCAGTTCTTAATTTCCTGATCCCATAGATATTCTGCAAGGCTAATAGTATTCAAATACATGAGTCTGATTTCCAGACAACCACAGCCATGATTTGAAAACTCCCATCCACACCTAACACCCCCACCTCAACACTCACCCCCCACTTACAGTGTTACCCAGTTATATGCAGATCCAAATCTGTATCATCCAGAATGTTCCAAGATGCACTTCCGTCTGCAGGAAGCATATGCTAAAGAGTTTGTCTTTTAATGCATGTTTCCATTTTTGTTTTTGTTGTTAAAATTGCCAGAGTCTGAATTTTTCCCTAAAGAATTTGTTTTCTTTCTTAATTTTTGGGTTTGTTTACTTACAAGTTTCATTGACTTTAGCAAGTCCAATATGCAACAGCTATGTTAGGATGAAATCCGTCTCGCTGATTAAAGTCTGCATCCTTCTCTCCAGGTGAACAAAAGCAGTGCAGGATTAAAGCAAATAGCATTAAAAACATAATTAAAGGAAAGAGGTGAGAAAGTTTTAAGAAATCTATAATTTTAACTATAGTTGGGATTATTCTCTGCACTTTGCATTTAATTCTGTGTAGTCATTAGAAAATCTAAAACTCAATTCTTTTAGCTCTCCTTTTTATATGTTTATCCAGAAGCAAAGATATAAAAGTGGAGAATTTGCTTGGCCAAGAGACTTATTTCATTTACAAAATTTTATTTTTATGTTTCCCTGTTTCTTTTTTTTAAAAAACCATGAGGTGATCCGGTCCACCATGGTTTCACAAATGGTGAAGTTACAAATGGACCACTCAATCCTGATAGTCATAATAATTTCTGCTCTATAGATTCAGCTTGATAAGATACAACATTTCTAGACATTTTATTTTAGTGACAAAATAAATTGGATGCATAACTTTTGGCCTGCTGCTATGGCCTCCATAGTCTGTGTCACTTTCCCAGAACTAATAATTTAATTATGATAAGTACAGGGTTCTTTTGAATTCATTCAAATGGTGTATATGTACACACTTGCCAACTGCTTCTGCAATGTTATTAATAACTATGTGCTAATTATGTCAATAAATTAATTGGAACTGTACTCCTATTGGTATGGCCTCTACATCCCTCTGTTGCCTCTCTTCCTATGGACTTTTAACCTTGGCTCTTATGAACTGCCTATTTGCTCCTCATGTATAAGGAGCATTTTCCTGGATTATTATATTTTAATGCATGCTCTGTTCAGCATTAAATGTCTTCTTCTTTAATTCATTTATTGACTGCTGGATGTTTTGCAAGAAACACTGCAGTAGTTTAGAAATTTATTTGGTAAATCATCGATTGACCCTTTCAATCACCTAATTAACCATGAATGAAAGATTTAAATAGGTTTATTTTTCTTTTTAAATAAAAGTCCCTATAAATTGCAAGCCAGAGCCCTACAAATAAGCAATGTGGCTCTGTTATTACTAAGTCAGCACCATTGGAATCATCAAATATCAGGAAATGAGGCAGAGGTTTGGCACCTTTTTCTAACATATATGTAATCTTATGCTCTTTTCCTTCAAATAGCTTTCAGATCATTGCACACACAGAATGCAATTACTGAAAAGCAGTAAAGGCATGACTTTTAAAGGACTATGATGCCCTGAGCAATCAGTCACTATATGAGATGGAATGAAATGCTACGCCTGCCAGTTCAACTTCGGGAACAAGGGAGCAATTTCTACCAAAGACACCATGTTCCTCTTATAAGGATATTTTCTTTAGCATCAAGTTGTAAGGTGTTACTGTCAGAGAACTTTTCGGTTTTCTGACTTTTTACGTGCATTATATATAATGTCTATTATGTATCTTTACTAAAGTGGCTTATAAAGAAAATAGCAGCAGTTTGCTTTGTGCTGAAAGGCAGGCACTTAGGGAGCAAAGCATCCTTTTCACTTCCTCTAGCCTTCTCAAGCTGGAACAATGCATTTGGCAAAAGAGCACTTTGCTTTGTCCCTTTCCTTCCCCTGAAATAGCCAAGTGATAGCAGAGTTGCCCAAAGAGGACTTCTTAAGCTTTAGGGTGGAATTCAAGTCTGTCTGTCAGCCTCAACTGTTGAGCAGCTTCTGGGAGCAAACAAGGAAAGACAGCAAGAAGTACGAGACCACATGTCCCCACATGGAGTTTATGGTCTAGCAAGAGCATGACTTATCCAATGCCCCTTATTGCATCCAGGGCAGAAATCCACTGGATAGTTTACAGGATTGAAAGAATTAAAATAAAATATGTCTTTCCTAATTTTTGCTTTCGTTAGTGAATTTTTCATGATTCTGGTAAAAAACACTACTCAGAAAAAAAAAAAAAAACCACTACTCGGGGCAGAAGACATATGGGGTGGAAGTCATAGGCTGGTAATCCCAGGAGCACCAGGGGAGGGTTTATTCAGTTTCTAGAGGCAGAGATTGACCTAAAATGGGAAGGGAGAGGATTCTTGCCAAAGTCCCAGGCTCTTATACCAGCTTCAACACTCATTTTTGGGTCTGTCACCAATGCAGCCAAATGAAACATTTCTATTTCTAAGATTTTCTCTCTGTAACATAAAGCAACCATTTCTTTTAGTTATAATTCATATTTAAAGAAAAGACATTTTATAAGTACCAACTATTATTTTAAGCATGTGATCATTTTAACCATTAAGATACTTTATCTCCTTGTAGAAATACTTACAGAAGAATTATTCTTAAAAATTTTTCAAAGCTTCCAAGTTTGGATCCTCCCACCCCATCATCCTTTGACCTACGAATCCAGTAATGAAGATACATATGCTAGCTAGAAAATTAAAAACTCTACTAGATATTTAAAGAACTCTTAACTCTATATTAACTTTATACTGAAACAAATTCTGTGTTTTCTAATCATATATATGTCCTAAATCCAAAAGATTTGAAAAATACTGTAAGTTATTTATGTTTTTAATATTACGGTCCGACCTATACTTATCATTTGAACATATATAAACATCACTGTTTTTGCTTTCATTTTCAACAGAGATTGTCACACAATAAATTCGGCATTTAAAAAACTTAACGGCTAATTCTAGGTATATTTTTTACACCATCATAATTTCAAATGGCATAGGAATACTGTCAGATACTATATTTAGAAGGTTAGATTTCTGGTGACATAGTAATTTAAAGGTAGTTTACAAGGCAACATGATATAACCTCTTAAATTAGGAAGGTCCCTTTGAGTAGATTGTTACAGTTATTTAAAAAAATTTTTCCATAATGTAGAGACACTTTTATCCACATGGAAAATTATGGTATAGCAGGGGCTAAATGTGACTCATGTGTATGATGATTTACATCAAAACTATCCCAAAGGCAAAGTTAAGATTAAAATAAACTTCAGGATTCTGATTCCAATAGGTTCAGGTTTTTAAGTTATCCATGTCTAACAGTGATATAAGATAAATATATTTTTTAAATAGCTCTACTTCAAAACAAGTTAAACAATCACATAGGCCAGAGAGAGTTCAATAAATCACATGCCAAAGCTATTTCTCTGACAGTTGTCAAGTCTGAAATCTGGAAGACCTGGCCAGAGTTCCAATCGGGTAAAGGGAACAAATGAGTCCCTTACAAGGAAGAATCTGAGCTGGACTTATTGCTTAGAATCGATGTCTGGGCAGGGTTTTCACTCCCTATAAGTTACATATTATACACACACACACACACACACACACACACCCATTCACACAGCCTGTGATCACATACTTTGTAGAATAATAAACTTTAAAATTACTTAAAATTCAGTGCTGACATATAAAGAACTTAGTAGTTATCATTGCCATCCTTATGACAACAAAAAACCAGAACCAACAGAAAATCAATATTTTTCTTATAGCTATCAATTGAGGTTCCAGGGCAAACCTCTACCCTGAAATCTGTAGAGAGAGAACAACTAGGAGTCATTGCAACTGAGATATGCTTACCTGGAGCAGAAGCCACTGGAGCTATAGACTGTAAGGAATATAGAAGTGGAAATATTGAAGAATTGCTGAAGACTGAATGTAGACGTGTGTGTGTGTGTGAGAGAGAGAGAGAGAGAGAGAGAGGGAGAGAGAGAGACTCTGGAGAGTCCAATCTAAGGGGGTCCTTCATAGTTCCATGACCTTCCTTTATCTCTAGGAGACCTACCAGGTACTCATGGTAGAGAGCCTAGAAAGGTTCCCTGTTGGCTGTGTCAGGTGGAGAAGAAAAGTATTCATTGTGAAATGCACCAATAGCATTCTCCAGAAAAATGGCTATCATATTTTTGGTAAAATGGCTATCAGAGCAAATAACTTTTTACCAGAGCCATAGCCAACCTCTGGGAAGGACATCTCTACTACTGTAACTCCTTCCACTCTTCCTGTGTTACCTATGAGAGGGAGCTAAGAAACACCTGTGGCGATCATAGCCCAAGTTCAAAGGCTAATTAGAAGACTGAGATTTAGGTGCACCTGGGTGGCTTGGTGGTTGAGCATCTGCCTTTGGCTTGGGTCGTGATCCGAGGATCCTGGGATGGAGTCCCACATCGGGCTCCCCATAGGGAGCCTGCTTCTCCCTCTGCCTAGGTCTCTGCCTCTCTCTGTGTGTCTCTCATGAATAAATAATTTTTTTTAAAAAAAAGGAGACTGAGATTTAAATCATTTAATGCTGCCCGCCTCAACTTACCACAACAAGAGGGCTTCAGAATAGTAACAGTGGATTATTATCGAAAGTGCTACAAGACACAGATTCTATTTAAGAAGTACTCAGAAAATTCAAAAGTCAAGAAAGGAGATTAAAAAACAAGGACATAAAAGTAATTTGAACTTCTGGCACTTATAACCATAGCAAACACAGAACACAGCCAACTCCTGGCCAGATTAAAATCTTACACTACCTGCTTATAGCTCAGTTCCCATTACCCAGTACATCATGTTTGGCTTTCAGCAAAATATTACAAAGCTTGTAGAAGGACACACACAACACACAAGCACACACACACGCGTTTGTGCACACATGCATGCACACGCACAGCCTGAAAAGATAAAGTAAACATCAGAATCAGATACAACACAAAGTTTGGGAATTATCAGACAAGGAATCTCAAATAACTGTGATTGTTAAGAGCGCTAATGAAAAATTAAACATGCAAAATCAGATTGATAATGGAAACTGTAAGGATGAATAAAAATACATACCCAAACATTTCCTAATGAAATTTCAGAAGCTCCAGGATAAAGAGAAAATATTAATAGGTATTAAAGAGGACAATGTTTTAACTCAATGGAAAGACAAAGTGACAGTAGACTTCAGCCACCCTAGTTGCCAGCATACAAGGTCATCTGAAAGAAGTAACTTGAAGAAAAATAATAATTAATCTAAAATCTCATGTATAGCCAAACATTTATTTAAAGGTTGAAATTAAATAAAAACTTGCTGATCCATATGAATATAAAAGAAAATTTTCCAACCACAGAATCTCACAGAAACTACATTTAAATGATGCTTTTTAATAAAAAGAAAAAACAAACACAGACGTAGAGTAGGATAAAAGAAATAATGACTAGCACAGAAATTGGGAAAATATATAAGTAATACTAATTAATATTTGAGGGTAAATGTAATAGTACTTTATGATAAAAATTGAATATTGTAATATTCTGCATTGCAATGATAAGAACGATGAGGGGTATTCAGTAAGTAAAATGTAATAAATTTTTGCCTTGTTTGGAGGAGGATAGAGATACAATATATACTTAGATATCATTTTTAAAGTGTTATAGTTAGGAATGTATATTAGGCACTTAAAGATAATATGAAAAGTTTGGAAAACTTAGCAATATATTTAAATTAGAAAAGAAACAAAAAAAAATAAAGTAAAAAGTATGGGTAACAAAAAAGAAAAAATATAAAAGGAATGATAAAAATAAATGGAAATATATATTTAATGGCAATAAATAAAACAATTGTTTGTAGGTTATTTAAGGTAATACCATGACACCAACATTCTTGTAAAATAAAAAGATTAAAAGTAAATGAATAGAAATAAATATATTTAAAAGTGCTGACCAAAATAAGACTTCTATGGTAATATTTTTATCAAAGAGAATTTAAGGAAAACATTAGTAGAGATGAGGAAGAAAACTAATTCATAAGTGAAAGACACAAAAGTATTTAACAATAAAGAACGTAGGTGCTCTTTGAAGCATCTCCTAAATATTTATTAGGCAAACACTAACAGAATTAAAAAATGAAATTGACAAAAAATATTGTAGCAGATTTTCTACATTTCTATTAGAAGGTTTTCTACCAAAAAGGCCAGGAATAAAGAAAAAGAACAACAGAATTAGTAAGATTGATTTATAAAGAAATTTAATATACAAAGATATATTCAAAATTTGATAAGTACTAGACCATAAAATGATATTGAAACATTTCAGATAATTGATACGATACACTAATATGACTTCTGTCCACAACACAAAAAATGAGGAATCAGTAATAAGTGATAGCGCCTCCCAAACCTTCTATACTTCCGAATAACTAATGGATTTAAGAGGAAAACACAATGGGAGTTATAAAATATTTATAGGAAGCAATGACAATAAATGAACTACATACCAACACTTGTGGGATGTAGCATAAGGGGAACTAGAGATCTATTATAGTATTAAAAGCACTTTTTAAAAGGGGCTATTAAAAATAAATGAGTTAAGTATTCAATTCAAGAAGCTAGAAAAATAGTAACCAAAAGAATGAAGGAGAAAGGAAATAACATGGACAAAAGCATGATTTAATAACTATAGAGAAGACGAGATAATCAGCAAATTTAAACCCGATTCTTTGAAAATAGTCACAAGAAAGACTATCCCGAATAGAGGTAAAGAAGGGGTGGAAGTGACAAATCAGAAATGAAAAAGAACAGGATATTACTGTATATAAGATCTTTTCAAAGTCTCATGAAATTAGTTTGAACAACAATGGCCAATAAATTTCACAATTTAGAAGAGTGACAATCACAGAAAAGTATAAATCACCAGGATTGACTTATGAAGGAAAACAAAACTTAATTCCTTTTTCTAGGATGCTAATAAGCTTTATTTTTTTAAGGTATACCACGTGGCGATTTAACAGAAGTATATATTGTAAAATGATTACCAACACCAAGTTAATTAACACATCCATCACTTTGCATGTTCATCATGTTTGTGTGTGTGTGTGTGTGTGTGTGTGTGTGTGGTAAGAACACTTAAGATCTACTACCTTAGCAAATTTCAAGTATACAAAACAGTATTATGAATTATAATCACCATGCTGTATGTTGAATCCCCAAAAGTTATTCATCTTAAAACTGAGAGCTTGACCAACATCTCTTCATTTCCTTCACTCCCCTCACTCCCTCATGCCCCTGGCACCATTTTTGTACTTTCTGGTTCTATGGGTTCAACTTCTTCAGATTCCACATATAAAGGAGATTATACAGTATTTGTCTCTCTGTGACTGGCTTATTTCACTTAGCATAATATCCTCTAGATTCATTTTTGTCACAAATGACAGGATTTCCTTTTTTGTTTTTGGATAATATTCAATTGTGTGTTTGTGTGTGTGTGTGTACTTAAGAAACATATATATAAATAAAATGTGATATATATAAATCATAAATGTGACATATATACATATATATCACATTTTCTTTACCCATTCATCCATCTACAGACACTTAGATTTTTCCATATCTTGGCTATTGTGATACTGTAATGAACATGGGACTCAGTATGTCTGAGATACTGTGGTAGTTCCTTTTGAGGATACTCCATACTTTTTTTCATATTGGTTATAACAAATTACATTTCTGCCAACAGTGCTTAAGGGTTTCTTTTTCTCCAAGCCCTTATCAACACTTGTTATTGCTTATCTTTTTTATCACAACCATCCTAACTGGTGTGAGGTGACAGCTCAGTGTGGTTTTGTTTGCATTTCTCTGATGATTGGTGATATTGAGCATTTTTCATATACTTGTTGGGCATTTGTAGGTCTCCTTTGGAAAGAATGCTATCAAATTCTTTGTTGGGTTATCTTATTTGATTGATTGATATTGAGTTTTATGAGTTCCTTATATATTATGGACATTAACCCCTTTACAGATATATGGTTTGCAAATATTTTCTCACATTCCGTAGGTCACCTTTTCATTTGGTTGATTTTTTTTTCCTTTGCTATGGAAGATTTTAGTTTGATGAAGTCCCACTTATTTATTTTTGCTTTGCTGCCTGTGCTTTTGGTATCACATCCAAAAGAATCATTGCCAAGACCAATGTTAATAAGCTTTTTCCATGTGTTTTTTTCATAAGAGTTTTATGGTTTCATGTATTACACTTAAGTCTTTAATCCACTTGGAGTTAATTTTTGCATATGCTATAAGACAAGGGTCAATTTCATTTTTTGCCCATATATAACCAATTTTCCAAATATCATTTATTGAAGAGAATCTTTTCCCCATCGTTTTCAAAAAGCAAAACCAGTTAAGAAATTAGACTGGCGGTTATAAAAAGTCCATCCTCTGTTTCCCCTAGGGCACTAGTATACCTATTCAACAAAACATTCATTCCACAAATATTTATTGAGTCCCTACTATGTGTCAGGCACCATTCTAAGCACTTGGGCTCATCAATGAACAAAACAAAACAACCAAAAATATTGTCTTTGTGGAGTTGAATTCTAGTGAGGGAAGAAAACAAAAGAACTATACAAATAATAATAATTCTATGTTAGAAGGTGATAAAGACTGGAAAAAAACAGAGCAGGGTAAGGGAGATAGAAGTACAGAATGGTGTGGAAAGAAGCAAGCTGGGTATGACGGAGTGGCTTACCTGATATTTTTTTCCTGTCTTAAATAAATGGATTTTTAACCCAGTTCAATAATTACCCAATAGTGAAAGAAACTCTCTCTGAGAAAACATGACATAAAAAGTGCTAGAAAAAGTAACTGAGCTCCAACAGTTGTTGTTTTGTTTTGGATGAGGAAACAAAGCCCTGGCCTCCCTTTGCTTCCTCATCCATTACTGCCTCAAAAGGTAAATCAGCTTTCTGGAGAAACCACTAGGTCACTTGCGGTGACTCTCTGTGGGTTGCTGGTCATTTGAGACAGACATTATTGTGCCTGCTATTTTAAGCTGAAGGTCAAGGTCTGGATCCCTGAGAAGGCAGGTTTAGGAGTTAGGAAATCAGTCATGTTGATATTTGGGAGGAGAACATTCCAAGCAGAAGAAAGAGAGTAGAATGTGCATGCAAACAGATTTCTGGTATGTTCCAGGTGCAGTGACACGGCAGCAGAGGAAATTGAAGGGAGGAGGGAGTAGAAGAAAAAGTGATCAGATAGTCAAAAGAATTTCACTGGTAAATTTTCTCTAAACCTCAATGAAGAAATAATCTTCAAACCAGTTTCAAAGAATGGAAAAAGGTTAAAAAAAATACCCAGCTTCTTTTATGAGACTGATTTAATCTTGACACCAAAATTAGATAAGTAGAGAACTAGATAATTATAGACCTATCATACTTATGAACATAGATGGAAAAATCCTAATACAATATTGGCAAATCAAATCTAGTAACGTGTCTAGATTTAATCTTGCCCAAGGAAAGATTTTCTTAAGGATGTAAGGCTGGTACAGCACCAGAAAAATTTATCAATGCATATAAGCATATTAGTGCATAATACATTGACAAGTTAAGGAATAAAAAATATAATAATCTTAACTGACTATCCATAGTGGCCAGAGTAGTTGTCATACATGTAATGAACAATGTGGACTTGCCTTCTTCTTGGCTAGAATGGCTCCTGTCCACCTGAGCACCCAAATTTACGAATGATAAACATACCTGCAGAGATCACCCACCATCAAAGAGCAGGGTGATCATATGGCATTCTCCTATCATGGGAGTGGGATTTGTCTTCACTCAAATAAGATTTATTTATTTACTATTACTTATTTACTTATTACTTAATTACTATTTAATAAGATTTACTTATATATAATTTAACTTCACCTGAATAGGCTCTGCTTCTTCTGGATTCCATTTGCTTTCTCTCCTGTCCTGTTTCTCCTCCACAAGACCAATGTGAGATCTTATTGAATGCCCACAATGAATGCTGTGATAAGCTGATTGAGGCCTCCTCCTTCCCCTGGTGGCTGAGAGGGTCAGTTCACAGCTAACAATCTTTCTGGAAATTGCTCCTAGCCAAAAGATCTATCTTGTCCAAGCTTATATCTCTACCCTAGTGGCACCTCAATAACAGGTTGAGGCAGGGATACAAAAGCCCAAACACTCTCTTGTCTCTGGGAAAGGCTATCCTAACTCTGTAGCTCCCTGAAGAACAGGCTGGGTCCTCTTACAACTGCATCTTAGTTGAATTTTTCCCTTTGTGTAATCCTCCTCCTTCAGTCCTCACAAGTGTTCTGGAGAACACGCTTCAAGAAAACTACTGCACAAAACCTGCTGTCTCTAAGTCTGTCTCCCAGGAGACTTGACCATATAAAAATATTCCCTTTTCTTTGTATTACAGTATCTCTGACAAAGAATTCCATTCTATGGATGGCAAAGTAAGGTGACAGGTTAGAGCTCCTGGCATTCACTGGGTCTGCTATGTGTCCCATCCTGCACTAGAAATTGGACTTAAAAAACAGTGGGATGGCCAACTGAACACTCAGTTACATTATCAGCTGAAGGACAACAACTAGCAAAAGGGTCTCTTTCTCCTATAGGATTCTTTTTTTTTAGTGGTGCTGTTTCTCCCGAGGGATGAACACAAAAGTCTGAGAACCAGGGATAGAAATGTGAGTGACACTTGTCATTACTGCACCTAGCAATCAGGTACAATATTTTTACTTTTCATTTAATGATTCTAGGTGCTTCCGTTTTAGAGAACTTGGTACCTACGAGAGGAATGCTTATGCAAGGGGGAACAATGATTTTTCCAGGGCATAGAAATTGGGCATATCATCTTACTTATTTAGATTCTCAAAGCATTCAATGAATAAGAAAGAGAAAATGGAAGCATGGCTGGGTTGAGTAATCTTGATATATCAAGGTAAAATAAGGTTGCTGCATATCATAGGCATTATGAAAGCTGTTCCCAAATATGATCCTCCTCCTTCTAGGCGTTGGGTAGGATTGCATTTCCCTATACCTATGAATTCAGTCACGGCCTTGTTTTGACAATATCTAGAACAAACATTGAACCCATAATTAGGAAGCCCACATTTGAGTTCTCTTTGGAAGTTGTATGACTTTGATCAGGTTAACCTTTTAGATCATCTGTGTAGTTATCTAAATTGAGGAAGTAGTGGTACCACAGGGGTACTCTGAAGAAACTGTGATAAGGATGCAAATATTTGTAAATACAACAGAAACAGTTAACATTCAGATTTTTTTATTATTTATTTATTCAGAGAGAGAGAGGCAGAGACACAGAGGGAGAAGCAGGCTCTACGCTGGGAGCCCGACATGGGACTCGATCCTGGGTCTCCAGGATCACACCTCGTGCTGCAGGCAGCGCTAAACAACTGTGCCACTGTGGCTGCCTTAACAGTTAACATTCAATGATCATTATGTGTTAAGTGTTTTATGTGCATTTCTTAATTTTACCCTCATGCTATCTTTATGAAAATGTTGGTAATACAAACAATATCCTATTTCACAGGTGAGGAATCTGAGAAGTCCTTTGCCCACATTCCCAGAATTAGGTGGCAAATGAGGATGCACATCACGTCTGACTCCAAACACAGGATCTAAACAATAGCTTGTATATTTGCACAGTGTAGGGCATTGTAAAAATATCAGAGGGTGAGATGCAACAGAAGTTTCCTTTGAGAGTTTCCATTGGAAGTTCCACTGGAATTCCTTCTGCCCTTGCTGTCTTTCCTATTTCGATATGGTGCTAGTACATTTCATGAAGAGGTTCTGAGCCAAAAGTAGCCGGAAGAAGAGTCTGAGCTCCCTTGTTCATTCCTGGGTTTCTCATCATCGGTAATCTTGTGCAGCTTCTTCCTGCATCTCTTCTCTTTCCTTTTTCTTTTGTACTGAAGACTCTGGGCACCTTTCTATCCTCCTTTCCCTCAGGAGATTTGTCTTCAAATTTCATTCATGATTTAAGAAGTTATGTTTTCCTTACGGAAACTCTGAAACTTCTAAAGTGAAGTCAACTTTCTCACAGTACCCTGAGAAAGATAATGCTCTGAAAAGTACTTATCCCTTGCACACTCTTATTCTTTCAGCAGGTCACTTTGTTTTCCAGTTCAGCTACAGTTTTGTCACAGAAATCTAAGATAAAAGAAAAAGAGCAGCACCAAAACTGATGGTTCCTCTTAAAACAAGCCAGGACTGTCCACATTTTGAAAACATGCTCATAAAGTCTGAATTAATGTAAATAGCAGAGTCCCTTGAATTTAGTAAACTTGCCATTTTTACTTGAAGTGTCCCACGCCAGCTGAAATTCCACAAGGCATGTGTGTGGGGAGGAGTCTAAACCACACTGGTGAGACATTTCCTTTTACCAGGAAGATGTTGTCCATAGTCATAGATGGCTCATAGAAGGTATCTCAGCTTCTGCCAGTGTTGGCAGTCTGACAGAGCTTGGCTGGCTTTCAGGTCAGGGAGTGAGCACAGTCCTGAGAAGAGGGCAGGATTAGCATGATGGGTACTTTTAGCTCATTGCAAGCCAGAGTATGCTTCACCCAGTGAAGCAGCATGGATTCATTATTTGGCTCAGAGCAGCATGCACAGCCTATATTATGCAGAATATTGATCCCATTACATATTCTGTGGGAAAGGAGTTGTCTCTTAGAGACACACAATGTTGATTAGCATATATAAAACCATAAAAACCCTCCCTTAAAGATGTCTATTCTGCTTGGGTTATGTAGCATTCCCCAAACTTATTTGATCTAGGAATTTATCTTTTTATTCCACATTTTTTAGCATTCCCAAAGGAAGTATTTTGGAAATCCCAAGTGCTCTCAGTGCCCAGATATCAGACAGTCATATTAAAATATAAAATTAAAAAATTACTTCTTTCACAGTAAGCTACTCACTAATTATATGTATCTCAGATTCTATTCATGAATAACTAAACAATATCACAATTATGCAGCTATATATATGGCTACATAATTATGCATTATCTCCTTATAAAACATTTTATATCTGTGCCTAATTTTTATCTTTCCTCTTTGGATATACACTTAAGCAGACTCCCTTTGCCTCTTGCCTCTTTGGATATAGTCCTTGGCAGATTCACTTCTTTAAAATGATATGACATTGATTACGGAGACTTGTGAAATGTTCATTTGAATTACAATAAAAGCTAAGCTGCTTTTACATTTTAAATGTTATATAAAGAGATTCCAAAATTATTGGCTCAAATGAAGCAGTTTCTCTTTCTCTTTCTCTCTCTCTCTCTCTCTCTCTCTCTCTCTTAACTATCCAGAACAGGTAAGTTGGCTCTTTGTCTCTGCTCTATTACATCATCCAGGCACCAAGACTAGTAAAGAAGCTCTACTATTCTTAACTGTGGGTTTCCATATTTATTCTGGTCATCTCATTTCCAATTAAAAGGAAGGAAAGGTGGTAGAAAATCCAGAACAATGGCCTTTAAGAAAGTAACCCAGGTGTTACATATAGTATTTATCCTCACATCCCATTAGTGAGAACTTAGTCACATTGCCATACCTTGCAAAAAAAAAACACCTGGAAAATGTCATTTCTTGCTGGTGCCCATGGAACAAGGAATAAAAACAGGACAGCACATGATTTCAACCTGAAGTCTGCTACAGCCTGTCATTTGGCCAGCCGTGCAATAATCTGTACCCTCCTCCCCAAACATAGACTCATTGCCTCGAAGGAGACAAGGTCCCCTCCAGTTATTGCCTCTATTTCAAAATCCTAGATCTTTAGGTGAAGTTCAGTCCTCTTCATCAGGTCTGGAGATATCCCTTATTGTATATAACCTTATTGTATCCCTTATTGTGATCTAAAAGATAATTTGCCCCCTCTCCCTCTACAATACACAATTATGGAATAACAAAAGAATAACCCCAATATAATCTCTCATTCAGAAAAGGAAACAATTGCAGACACATGCAGTCACTGATTATAGGAATGAATAAATTACTGCTGGGTAGGAACTGAAAAGGCTCCCTGCCCTGGGAGGTGGAATAAGTTAGTAGGTTAGACATTATCTCTGGTTCTGGGATGAATTGTCTTGTCCATTGACCTCCAGCTGCTTAGCCATGCCCTCTGGGAGGTTCTTTCTGGTCTGTGTTCTCACAAGACATCCAAAAATGGGTGTTGAAGGGACCCATTGGGTGTTGAAATGGGTATTCTCTCCTTGGGAAATACATTGTTCCCTAAGCAGGCTTTCCACTAACGCAGTTTTGAAAACCTTGGAAGCTTTTGTAAGCCAATCCTGTGACCTAAAATTCCCTCAAAAATTTAGTAGCTTTCTGATCTATTTGATATCGGTCAGTTTCATGTTCAAGTAACCTCACCCAAGTTCTTCTCTGGACATCTTCTAAAATCTGTCTTATATGTCAGCATCAGTGTTGAGCCCATCTCTTTCTCTCTTGTTTTAATGAGGATAACTTACAGAAATGTGAACCAAAAGGTCTGAGATACCAGTATTAATCTGGCTTTCTGGCACAAGGCTATATCCTTTAATTTGGCTGGAAGTCTTAATAGCAGGGCTTTGTGAAAGGCTTTACCCAAATAATCATACTTCTTGTTCTTTATGATATGGAAGCACTTCCATTTTCAAACACTGTTTACAACTTCCCCATTTCTGTTTGCATTTTTATTTTTCTTGTTACGCCTTACTGAAGGCAGAAAGGAGTAGTCAATATGCCAAAACATAATAGCTCTACCCAACTGCTTCCCATACAGTTATCATCTCCACAGGCACATGGTTGGCTTTCTAAGTTGGCATGAATGGCAATTTTATCAAGAAGCGTGCTATGACATAATAAGTATCAGCAATGTCCAGCCTGTAACATTTGTTTCTTCACCGCCAATACCTAACTTCTGTGTCCACAACACATGTTTTAGGTTTTTGTTATATCAGAACCCTAATTTGAGGTACTAATTTTTATTTTAGTAAGGATCAAGTTTAAAAACTAAATAAACTATCTTAAAACTAAGTGACTCAAACAAGTTTATTTCACTTTCATAAAATAATCAGTATTGACAGGCAGTCTGCTCTATGAGGTGATTCAAGTATTACTGGGACAATCCTCTCAATTCATCAGGTGTGTCTAAGGTTTGCATAGTGGCTGCCATGTCTAGCCAGCAAAAAGGAAAGTTTAGAATGAATAGAGGAATATTGGGAGATGTATCCAGTGAGAAAGAGCCCGCAGATTCAAGAGGAAGACCTGCAGTCTGTATATAACTCAACACCCAGAAAAACAGATTATCCAATTAAAAAATGGGAGAAGTTATGAAAAGACATCTCTCCAAAGGAGATATCAAGTAGGCCAACAGACATGTGAAGATGTTCAGCATCACTCATCATCAGGGAAATGCAGGTCAAAACTACAATGTGATATCACACCACACCTGTGAGAATGACTAAAATCAAAAACACAAGAAACAAGTATTGGTGAGAACGTGGACAGAAAGGAATCCTCTTGCACTGTTGGTGGGAAGGCAAACTGGTGTAGCCACTGTGGAAAACAGTATGGAGTTTCCTCAAAAAGTTAAAAATAGAACCCTATGATCCAGCAATCACACCATCAGGTGTACCCAAAGAACATAAAACACTAACTCAAGGGGATACCTGTACTCCTATGTTTATAGCAGAATTATTTACGATAGCCTAACTGTGGAAGCACATCATCAATAGATGGATGGATAAAGAAGATGTGGGATGTATATATCATAGAATATCATTCAGCCATAAAAAGAATGAAATCTTGCCATTTGCAACAATGTGGATGGAGCTAGTGGGTATAATGCTAAGCAAAATAGTCAGAGAAAGACATGACTTCATTAATATGTGTAATTTAAGAAACAAAACAAATGAGCAGAGGGGGATAAAAAGGAGGGAGAGACAAAGAAACAGACTCTTAACTAGAGAGAACAAACTGATGGTCACCAGATGGGAGGTAGGTGGGGATGGGTGAAATAGATGAAGGGGATTAAAGAACACTTATCATGATTAGCACTGAGTAATATATACAACTATTGAATCACTATACTGTACATCCAAAACTAATATGTCACTGTATCTTAATACTGAAATTGAAAGAAACAAAGAGAGAGAGAATGAACAAACACTGGTATGAGAAAAAAAAGAAGAAAGTAAACTTGCAGTCTACTATAGCTTTAGACACGTGATCAAAATCATATATACTGAAACAATGTGATTTAATATATGATAAGCTATATCAAACAATGACATAATACTGTATGATATGTTCAAATGAACTGCTCTAAGTCTTGCTAAGATTTAACAGAAGATTAATAAATCCATATCTGTATCCTAGATGTTTAGTTCTTGGATGTTCTAAATAGTAATGTGGCATTTAAAAATAGAGTACCACTTAGCATGAATAATCCATAAAATTATATTCTTGGACACAATAACAGGTAAACAGTAAGAGCTTAATAAATTAAAAAATCAGTAATTTCATTCAGTTATGGAAGTTTTCTACATTACAGGCATAGAACAAAAATAATGGAAAAATGAGATATTTTGGCATCATTTCAGAAAACATTGGCTTGGGTGCTTGTCATATGACCCAGTAATAGATCTATATAGCACCTTTGGCTAATATGACTTGAAAAGATTAATCAAAGCTACAATATCAATGATGTCATTGGCTTTCCAAAGCACTCAGACTTCTAGATTTAGGACCACATGGAAAACTTTGGTAAAATGGTGATGACCATCAAACCACATTTTACTGCATCAAAAGAAAAACTTCCATGGTTAGATATATTTTAAGTAATCCATTTAACTGATATTATCTGCATCTTCACATATCTTTTCTTTCTTCCTCCTATTACCCTTTGAGTGAGTAATCCTCTAGTTCTACTGGGGTTCTTTTCACCAAAGGAATGTTGAACTGTTCCCTCCTCCAATGTCTTCTCTTTGCCTTCCCTCTCCCCGGGCCCTCCTATCAGCAACTCCAGGTACTGCTAGAGGAGCTCTCTTCTCCCAGTCACAGACACCATTCTTGAAAGAGTAGTCTTTATTTCCTCAAATTCCTTAATTTCTATTCTCCCCTCAGCTTTCTAAAAGGTTGCCTCCATCCATAACACCCTTAAAATCTTCTCTCACATGGTCAACAGAAAGTGCCATTTCCTTTTGTCCTGAGTATACTATCTTTATTCTCATCTTACTCAATCCCTTAGCAACTCTGACTATGGTCTACCCATGACCTACTCATTGGCTGCTTTGACACCTCATTTTGCCTCTTTTTCCTCCTACTTTCTGGTCATGTCTCCTCAGTGTCTTTTGCTGGCCCATCTTTATCCACTTTTGGATGTCGATTTCCCTCGGGAACCAGTCCTTGCCATTTTAAATTCTCATGCAGTTTGTTCTCTCTAGTCAATCCTATCCTTGCCCATTGTTTCCATTTCCTTCTGTGCTTGGATGATTAACAAGTGTATACACCAGGCCCAAGCCTGTCTTCTGAGCTTCGAGGTCTTGTATCCATCTGCCCACATGATACCTTCTAATGGAACTTTCTATAACACCTCAAACTCAATATGTCCCAACAATATGGGCATCTCACCCAAGCTTGCTTCCCTTTCAGTGTCCTCACCTCAGTAAATGGCATCCTCCTCCAACAAGGTGTTCACCTTATAAAACTAGAAATGAGCTTTTGTGGCACCATATCCAGGATATTTGACACCTGGAATAACACCACCTTTCTCAACTCAACAAAATTATTTCCAGGAATAATCATGAAATGGAATAAATAGTAATCAAGATTACAACAGAAACACAGCCAGTGAAAACTGTTTTTGTTGAACTTTGCAAACACACAGTCATGCTAGAAATTAAATAATGTATATGATTAAAATTAAATTACATTTATAGTAAAAAAGGAAAAAAAATAATTGCTTCATACATTTAAAGTACCTTAATTTATTTTTTATAAAAATGGGGAAAACTCTACCTACATATTGGTGGTTGCAGCAATGAATAATAATGTAGATTCTCTTGCTGAGCCTTAAGTTCAGCAGATTTGTCAAAGTCAAAATTGATTTTCATGTATTCATGCTTAATAGACGGTACAGCAGATTTGTCCATCTTTCTTCACTCATAGTCAAGGAACCTTTTTATTAATTTTAATTTTCAAACTTTTCTTTGGCATGAAACAACAGATATATAAATAAGTTGAGAGAAGTCTTGAAGGGTAGATCTGGTGGAGATTCACAAAAAATTCACATTTTACATACACAGAAAGTATAGTCCTGCCTGTGTCACTGTTTCTTCAGAATCTGTACTAGCAGATTTCAATTGGTCCACAGTCAAAAAATTTTAAACACAAATGAAAACTCCAAGTGGTCACTTAGAATGACAGAATTGAAATGATTCAAGTTCTTTTTTCTTCATCTTTACAATCACTGCGCTCTCATTCTTTATTTCACATTCATTGTTTAAAGGCAGGCATATGCAGTATGGTTGGGAATGGAAATACAAAATGAGCCCAAAATGAACAAAAAGGATCCTGAACCTTTAGGAACTTACTGCCAAATGAACTCATATAATTGTGTTTATACATGTGAGGGCAGGAGCCAGACTTGTAACTGGGAGAATTCCAAATTAACCTCCTCATAGACAGACTATAAAGGACAAATTATAAACATATGCTAATTTAAAGTTACATATACATTATTATTAATTCAACAGTAACTGCAGGAATGGCTAGGATTGGGATGTCTGGGTGGCTCAGTGGTTTAGTGTCTGCCTTCAGCTCAGGGTGTGACCCTGGCGATGGGGGATCGAGTCCCACATCAGGCTCCTGCAAGGAGCCTGCTTCTCCCTCTGCCTGTGTCTCTGCCTCTCCGTGTCTGTCATGAATAAATAAATAAATAAATAAATAAATAAATAAATAAATAAATAAATCTTTAAACCAACAAAAAAATTATCCAGTGAATCTAGGACTTAGACCGTGAAAAGATTTTTCTGGAATAAAATGTTTTATCACTAACATTGATTTTTGGTATGATGGAACTATTTGTATCCTGATTATGGCAATGGTCCCTGACTTAATATGGCTCTAACAATTCACAGAACTGTACATCAAACAAAACAAATATAAAGCTCTATGAGATAGTTACATATGTATAATACATGTGTTAAATTATATATATATATAAATTATATATTAAATATATTATAGTGGTCATTATACAAGTATAATGCATTTGTCAAAAGGCATGGAACACTTAAAATGAGTTAATTTTATTTATAAATTATTACCTAAAATGTTTTTAATTAAAAATTTTCTGGAGCCAAATGATAACAAGGAACAGATCACTTTTAGTGGGTTGTATTTATATTTTAAATGCTCTACAGACAGTACTCCTCCCTATTACCTAAACCCTGGGGAGATGGTTTCCATAGCCCCACCCTTGGTACACTACTGGATCCTTAACAACTCTTAGCCCTACAGCTGATATCCAAATAGATCCTAAAGAAGACTAAATCAAATAGTTTAAATATATTATAAAACTACCAAGCGTTTCCGTTTCTTTTTCTATCCTGAGCCACTATCACATCCTGCTAAGACTCATGCAAAAAAATCTATATGTGGGAATCTCTCCACATCTGTTCATGCCACTCTAACCCATTCTACACAAAGCATCTCAAGCAATCTCTGTAAAAGGCAGAACTTGCTATGTCATATCCACTTTTGATATCTCTCAATAGTTTTGCAGTAGGTCTTACAAAAGAGTTAAAATCCTAACCAGAACTAAAGTCCTACATGACCAGGTCCCTGCCTACTCTTTCATTTCCATCCCAGATCCTTCATCTCCCTATCTTGTGAGTTCTATCCACCATGGCTGTGGTAGCTAATTTTCTTCTTCTCCCTCCTTCTCCACTGAACCTGTCACTACCCAGACCCCAAGCAACCAGAGCAGGAGAATATGGCTGTGGCAGAACTAATTAGGAATACTCACAAGGGACTATGACTCTTGAACAGGTGGCCTAAGGAAGAGAAACAGTGAGCTTTCATTCTTGGCAGCAATACTGGTCCAGCAACAACAACTCCAATTTTGCTCAGCAGAGAGGGAAGGGTAGGATCAGAGTGGCTTCAGTTCCTGGTTAAATGTAGATGTCAGGCAGGCCAACACCCTACATATTCCAGACTTTGAGAATGGCACTAATCTCTTCCATTCCATTTGGGATGTGGTATTGCTTGTGCTTTACAATCTTGGCTGGAGCAGGGGCTGATATGTTAGACAGAGTAGACAGTTTTAGTCTTTAACTTGACCTTTCCTAATTTCTCTTATTCTGAAAGTCAAGGAACTCTGGTGAGACTTTTGCCAGCTTCTAAGAAAAATATCCATTGGGTAGATCTGGGGATTCTTTGGACCCATTGTGAGTTAAACCTTGGCCAGAACTCCATTTATCACCTGGTTTCCTTAAGTCCCTATTCTAACAGAAGGGTGGTAACCCTGCTGTGGAGCTCTTGGATTAAGTGTCAGCTCAGACCTGATATCCAATAGGCCAAAAATGGGGATTCTCATTCCAGTATACAAGCATGTACACAGTTAAGCATGTACATAGCTGTGTCACTTTGGGAAAGAACTAAAAGAATCATTATTATATACACTTGCCGTATCATTGCAGCATCCTTCCTCAGAAAGATCTGACCTTTTCCTTAATTAATGGACTTCAATTCTGAGAGCTAAGTGAGATAGAAAAACTATTTAAGACAGGAACAACAAATGTTGGAGAGAATGTGGAGAAGGGGGAACCCTCTTGCACTGTTGGTGGGAATGTGAACTAGTACAGCCACTCTGGAAAACAGTGTGGAGATTCTTCAAAGAGTAAAAAATAGAGCTACCCTATGATCCAGCAATTGCACTACTGGGGATTTACCCCAAAGATACAGATGCAGTGAAAAGCCAAGAAACCTGCACCCCAATGTTTATAGCAGCAATGTCCACAATAGCCAAATTATGGAAGGAGCCACGATGTCCTTTGACAGATGAATGGATAAAGATGTGGTCTATGTATACAATGGAATATTACTCAGCCATTAGAAAGGACAAATACCTACCATTTGCTTCAATGTGGAACTGGAGGGTATTATGCTGAGTGAAGTAAGTCAATCAGAGGAGGACAATTATCATATGGTTTCATTCAAACAGGTAATATAAGAAATAGCAAAATAAGGGAAAGAAGGGGAACTGAGTGGGAAAAATTAGAGAGGGATACAAACCATGAGAGACTCCTAACTCTGGGAAACAAATGGTTGCGGAAGGAGAGGTGGGCAGGGGAATGGGGTAACTGGGTGGTGGACACTGAGGAGGGCACTTGATGGGATGAGCAATGGGTGTTATACTATATGTTGGCAAATCTAACTTTAACAAAAAATTTTTAAAAAACACCTATTTAAGGAATCATGATTTATCAGTGGAGCAAGTGACATCAGCATTCTGCTCATCCATTCACACACATATTACCTTTGCATGTGTTCATGCAGGCACACACACACACACACACACACACACACATTTTTTTTGTTGTTTGGCCGACCATCATTTTATCTTGCTTCCAACAACCACAAGGATTATTTGTTATTGCCATATACTCTTGCAGCCCAGGACTTCTGGGTGCAATCCTGACCCTGATGTCTATTATAGCATTTTATTCCACCTTGCCTCTAATGGTTAACTGCTCAATGGTTAACTGGCCTCAATATATTCAAAATTCTATGATATTTATTGACTTCAGGGATCTCAGAGTCAGATTAGGCTACAGAAAACAATACTAAACCTCTTGGAGTTGCTGCTGCTCCCTCTCACCAGCACATTTCTTGTCATCTTAGTGAAGGTGATGCCCTCTGGTATCACTTAGGAATGCAGCCATCTATTGTGTTCCTGAGTCTTATATAATAAATTCCTTTTAGCATGTTCACTTCTTCTAGTATTTTGACCCCTTCCTTAACATCTGCCTACACAGTTTTTGCATCTCATTAATTTAATGAGGACCATTATTTTTGCCAGTTTTCACCAGTTTATAGGACAGTTACAAGTGTCTCTGCCATAGCATTCAATTATGAATCACAGTTGAGCAGTGGTTCTCAAGCTTTAGTGTCCATTATAGTCACCTGGAGAGTTTTTTTTAAATTGTAAATTTCTGGGAATCATCCCTAGAGTTTCTGATGCAGGTCTTTATGGGGCCTAAGAATGTATATTTCTAACAACTTCCCAGGTAAGGCTGGTTCTACTTATATGAGGACCAATCTTAAGAACCACGGTATAGAATGACAAGCATATCAACAAAGTCTTCCTTTTGCAGTCTCATATTGTCCACTACCTCAGCTAGCACCCATAAGATCCATTCCCAGATTCTGCTAATATATGCCATAAGGTTCAGGGAAATCTGGAGTTTCAGTATTTCAAGCCATTAAATATCAGAATAAAGGGAAGAAACAAGTGTAGCATAATTTTGAATTTTCTACCTTGGGTAACAGAAAATGGTGCTACTCCTAAGAGAAAAAAAAAAGGCAATGGCTAGGATTCGAGGGTGAATATGGCAAGTTCAGGTTTGTACCTGAGGGTTATCAACTTAAAGATATGTAGTAGAAGGATAAATGAAATTTGAGCTAAACAAGAAATATGTCCAGGAGATACAGAATAAGGAGCTGGAATAAACGGGTCCAATGTTGGAGTCATAGGAGTGAGTGATATTACCCAGAGGGACTATAGATACAGAGAGGAGGTGGGATAAGGAATAGGGACTGGAACATTGGAAATGGAAATACCCAAAATTAAGATGGATATTTGCACAAAGGAGAGACTTGTAGTTTAATCAGAGCAAACACTTCAAAAGCTAGCAAAAGGACTAGCCCACAATGTTAAAAGCTGAAAAATATTTAAGGAATATGTGCACTCTGAAGAGTCATTGCCAATGGAAGAAATTATGACACTTGGATTAAATTTACCAATACAACTCCATAAAGTTTAGTGTTTGGGGAAGAGGGGTGTTGAAGCCTTACCCCAGGGGTTAGGTGTGGCACTGCAAGATGCTTTATACTGTTTTTGTTTTGTTTTGATTTTTAGAGATGTTTGGCTGCTAAGGAAGCTGCAGGGAAATTAGAATATTTGGAAAGTATCTTTTTTTTCTGAAGTCAGATGTAAAAGGAAAAGAATCCCAATGGATGGAGTACATGGCAAGAGTTGAAGACAACAGGCTGGCTCTTTAGAGTTTACAAAGAGAAAAGAAAAAGAATTAGAAAGAGTTCCAAGTACTGAGCAATACAACGTCTCAAAGAATTCCCCAGTAATTTTTAATATAAAAATGAGTAACACTTTTTAAAGATTGTAAAATATCTTCATGGTTAATATTATGTCAACTTATTACAAAACACCAGTGACAATTTCCCTTTAAAAATGCCAAATATAAAACTGTATCAGATGTTCAAGGAACTGTAGTGGCCTAAATGCCACCAGTTGCATGTCTGTCGCCTATGAGATGTCCTTCCTGGCACTCTTGATTTGGTCCTTTTATCAGTACATGACTTGAAATCAACTTACCTGGATCCTGTTAGTATAGACTCATATGAAACCCTCTTTACTAAACATTGTTAAATACTATGGTTTTTTGTCTAGGTTCAATAAAACTTTGCCACATGGGATCCCTGGGTGGTGCAGCGGTTTAGCGCCTGCCTTTGGCCCAGGGCGCGATCCTGGAGCCCCGGGATCGAATCCCACATCGAACTCCCTGCATGGAGCCTGCTTCTCCCTCTGCCTATGTCTCTGCCTCTCTCTCTCTCTCTCTCTCTCTCTGTGTGACTATCATGAATAAATAAATAAAATCTTTAAAAAAGATAAAAAAAATGAAAAATAAAATAAAACTTTGCCACATAAACACATGTTAGTATAAACTGCAAAGTCATCACTGAAGACAGTGTATACTTTTACCATAATGTGAGGACACAAACATTACCTTCTCATATTTATTTCCAGGAGAAGTGTTTCTCTGCTCTAGACATTGTATCTCTTGTACCCAGACGATTAAAACAATGCAAATCTTCTGGTTCTTTCTGTTACAGTGCCAAATAGTTCATTGTTAATTTGTGCTTAATGTGCCATTTCTCCTTCTCATTCTTTTCCCTATTTCAACAGTTACTTTAAACCTCTCATTCACTATGAGTTCTTTGAAATACTTCAAGAGTAGAGCAAATATAAATAATATATGCATAAATGCACTAAGGATAGATGTAGTGTTAAACTTAAGTCGGAGACAAGGTTGCCTATTTCCAGTCTGGAAGACTTTGATAAAGTACCACTTGATGGGGATTGTTAGATTCTTTGGGTGCAAAATGAGAAACTACAAAAATGAGGACCAGTCTTTCTTCAACCATGCAAGATAGATTTACCAAAAAGATAAGATTCATAATACTTTGGAATGAATTTTCCTGGTTCTTAGAATTACCAACAGATGTGAGTGCAAGGAATTCACTCCACAGTGACTTCAGGACCCACAGAAATCCATAGAAGTCTTTAATGTATGGAAAGAAAGATAGAAGATTAAAGAAGACAAAATAAAACAAAACAAAATAAAATAAACAAAATCTGAGTACACGCAAATGTGAATTGAGATAAAGATAGAGACCTTACCTTTTGCCAATTGTTTCTTCAAAGCAATATTGTAACATCCATTTTTCTTGTATGTACCCAGAGGGCTCAGAGAAAGGACATGCCTCCTACTATTTTAAAAATAATTTTAAGGACTTCAGACGGTAGAGAGAGAAAAACTAATTGTATAAAGATAAAGTCTCTAGAGAGTTTTTGTTGATATTGCCTTCATGGAAGAGAAGTTTAAGACACAGTGATTATTAAAACAGGAAAACTCATCCACACTCTCATTAAAGTAGATAACAAAATGATTTTGCTTAGAGCAACAAATGTGAAATCTCTTAATTTTCTTCCTAAACCATGTGACTCTTTAGCAGCTTAGATAAAAGAAGCAGTTAGAGCAGATGAGGATCAGATCTCCCGTTAATGCAAAGTAAATTGAATTCTAGAGAATCTTGGTTCTTTCAAGTTGGCTGAGGGTCCCACAGTTCAATACAAAAACCATTATGCTTACTTACCACACTACAAAGTCCTCCAAATCATTTATAAGGGCTGAGCCCGAACGAATGGCCCTAAGCTTGCCTGCTTCGTTGCCAATAAATCCAAGCCCTCTTCAGACATTATTGAATTGTTCTGACAGCATGAATCTCCTCTCTTTTCAAATCATATAGTTGCCTTTTCTCACTAACTTTTTTTCCTTTACCTTTATCTGCAACACTCCTCATTCTGGCTTCCAATGTTTACACTCCTACAATGCTCGACACATACCCTAGTTACCCTGCAATCAACAATGATCTGTTGGGAAGACCAAGCAATAAATATATCATAATGTAACCTTACTGCACTCCACCATCTTCTCATTTCACACCTGGCAAACTCTCTACCAGAAAGATTTAAGATTTCATTCCATCCTGCATACTCATAACTATAGGACCAATTCTCTGTTCTAGAGCCAGGAGAGGGGACATACTTGGAGCACTCTGATTTCCACTTACCCAAGCTAACTGGCTAGGGTGATACTAAAAGTAATCCAAATAGAGGACAACCCACAAAACATTTAAATTTCATTTCAGGGATTGTTGTAAAATTCCTTCTTTCATCAAAGTATTATTATTTTAAATTTAAATTAAACCTATGTCATAATCCTTAAGGGGACATCAAATGCATGGAACCATACTGATTAAAACAGTATCGTTTGGTTATTGTCCATCACAAATGTTTGAAATGGGTTACTTCTAGTATGCTAGATTGCCTGGGTCAACCTGGTATGTGGCACCTGTCTAAGCCTAGGAATTATACTTCCTTGAATCCCTATGTGGTTTTGGGTTAGAGTGGGTCAATGAGATAAGTTCACATGAGATTTTAGGGGGCTGAACCACTGCAGCCTGCCTAGGAAGGAAGGTTTGCCAGGCATACAGAGCATTCAGCAATACAACTGGGGAAGTTTTACACAAAACAAGAAGTTTGTCACCCTAGATTTAGAAAATGGAAGTGATGTCAAAATTACCTTGGAATATCATGGAGGTCAGAGTGATGAAGAGACGCAGGGGTTTCCAGCAGGACTATGCTTATCCTTGCTCACCTCCCACTCTAGTTGCAGCTTGTCTACCCAATCTCTGACCCTGCCTCCTATTGGTCAATGGGAGCCATAAGCCCAGCACCATTGCATGGCTGCAAGCTCACAGAAGTAGGGTTCCCATGGGGGCAGGGGATGCAATAGCAGCAGCAGTAGCAGCAGCAGCAGCAGGTTCTATAGAGATAACTGCTACTACAGGCTCCCTACATGCTTCCCTTTTGTGGTTCTGCTGCACTAGGCAGATGTAGCATGATGCTCCACAGAGTCCCACAAACTCTGATTTGCCCAACTGCACCAGTGCTTCAGACAGAATCGCTGTTTGATCCAGACTTACACCCTCTAAAATTTATACCTCTCAGCTCCTCCTACTTCTATGTAAGCTCTAATTTCCATACAAAATACCTTATTCCCATAATAGTTGTGATGGCTCTGTTCTGATTCAGCTCTGGCTGACATGCTTGAGTCCTGAGAAATCACAATGGGGGTACCAAGTAATCATTGCTCAGGAGTCAGAAGTATATATCAGGAGCCTAATTACACAGTCAACAACAGTAAGTCAACCACTTTCTCCTCAGACAAGTTAATCCTATCACCCTCTTCTCCCATCTCTTCCCCCACCTCCAATTTCTCCTTTCCATAACTCATTTTTTAAATTGTGGCATTTATAACAATTTACAAATTTTATGTTTATTTGTATGATTGTTAATTCAGTGTTGGCTCTTCCTTGGTACCCCATTGACTGGTTGGAATCACCTTTGTGCCGTTCAACACCACATACATTTTTTCCTTAGAGGTTATAAAATGTTTGGCACATAATAGGTACACAATAAAGTACAATGAATATGTTAAAGTAGATTAACTTAAAGAACTGTGATTTGGAACCTGGGATTCTCTTAAAGAAACACACACTTGCTGATTTGGTCTTTAAGTATTAACTACAATATGTGCCTTAGAAAGGGGAAATAAACAATTCTCTAGTTTTAAACATTGATAGCCTTTTTGCATTCCATCGGTAATATAACCCATGACCAGGTAAATACTTGTCTTCTTTATTTCCTTCAACAAAGAGAATCAATTACAAACTTCTCTATTAATCCCCTAAATACAATGTGAAGTCCATTAAAGGCTCAGAAGTTAGTAACCCTGGGATAGAGAGTAATGTTTATACTATTAAATGAATAATGGCTCCACATTGTCTCAAAGAGGAGAATTTTCCTGGGTTGCCATTTGGTTTGTTAGTAGGTTTTAAATCATTTAACAGGTCAAAGAGATACTCTGCCTGGATGAATACTTATGTTCCAACAAGGCTATGGAGGAGCATCAGGCTTTAGCAGAAGTTACTAACAATTTGCTTTCTGGCTGTCATGTTGAGATTTTGCTTTCTATGGAGTTTTGGAAGTCATTATAAAGCTGCAATGTTGCCATGTGCTAAGTGGATTTAAAGGGCCATTTCTCAGTCAAGAGGACACTGGGTAAAGGTGCCAGGCCAACCCAAGCTTGCCACAGCTCCTAGCTGGGAAGTACAATTCTTGAGGCTAAACATTTTCTAAGTCCACTTCCTATTTCATGTGCAAAGCCAGTCCATTTTGGAGATCACTCCCATAGTCCTATAAGCAAAATTGATAATCACTCTGAGAATATTACCCAGAAACAGAGCTTTCTTACTATGTGCTGGGATCTGTGCATTCAGCCAATCTCCTAGTCATCTCCATTCATCTGAAGTTCTATAAAAGGTGGGTATCCAGAATGCTGACAGAAACTCAACAAGAGTCTCCAACAGCAAGCCAGATTCAGCCATCACCACATTTCCTTTACTGAGCGGCAAAGTTAACACACTTTTCCACAGAAAGGTACCAGCATATCACGGGGAGGGGGTCTATAAAACAATCATTGGGCATTAGAGTAAGGACGGTCCTCTGAGAAGTCAACCCAACACTGCACACACTTCACAGATGGGAAAATGGAGACATGAGCAAAGAAAGGGACAGTTACAGATTTTTGTTTCAAAACAAAGAAGTGAAAATGAAGGCTGTACTTTTTCTCAGGTCATTATGCTCAGTGTCAGGTGGAAACCTGCTTTGTATAAACCACAGCTTCACCTGGGGAGATGAAGGTACCAAAGACAGAAATTATGCAATGAGCAGTGACTTGGTAGGGTTTTGTTTGTGTGTTTGATGGCTCCCTGGACCTGGACACCTTTGTTAGATTGAGTGATCTTGGTCACACCAGCCTCACATAGCAGAAGTCCGGATGGGCCTAGGTACTCTCCACCTCCCTCCTCCTGGCATCTGAGTCCTAGGCCTACTACTTCACTTCAGCCAGTCCAATCCTGCTTGGGATTTTGGATCTTAAAGGAACAAAAATTTAAATGCAGGGATAGTCAAGAAATTATTCAGTAAGAGAGTAGAGTGGTACCAGGACTGTGAGTCCATGAAGAGGAATCTGAGGTCCAGGGTCAGTGGTGGTAAGTATCCAGTGCCAGGGCAGCATCTGAACCAGATAATTCCAAAGCATGACTTGTTTCAGACTGGGATCTGCTCCAGTCTGTCCTTCGAAATGCTTCACCATTCTTAGTTCCTGGTCTTTTTCCAAATCTGGTTCTCCAGCCTTCACTGGATTCAGAGATAATATATTCCTCTTACACTGATTTTGCTAGAGCAGATTTGTGACTTCACAGTCTGGCAGTGGCAGTTATGGTGAAGCAGAAAAGAGCTTCTAGACAAGATAAATGGGGTCTAGTGTTGGCTTAACTACTCGATGGCTATGTGGCCTTGGGCAAGTCAGTCTCCTTTACTAGATCTCAGCTTCTTCATTCTATCATAAAAGCACACTGGACAGATGGCTCTTGTCACTACTATGGCGTTAGTGCCATTTTTGCTTTAGTACATTGTTATAGATGCCTAAGATGATATCCCTACAGTTCTTAATACAGCCAATGAATTAATTCAATTTAACAAATCTACTGAATACACGTTCCATGTCAGCCATGCTAAATGCTGGAAATATAACAATGAATAGATCAGTCATGGTTTCTGTCCTCTTCAGGCTCATAAAGAAGACAGGTACAATTGCCAGTCAGTTACCATGGTGTGGAATAAGCATGACACTCTAGCAAGGACAGAGTGTGCTCAGACAACATTAAATGGGGCTCAGACTCTGGGAATCAGGGAAGTTTCTTCAGAAATTGTGATTTCTAAGCTTTTCTGGTAAGAACTGAAGGGTGTTAGATAGGGTGGGGAGACAAATTGTTGCAAACCTAAAAGACAGCACAGGTATGTGTTGGGAGTAGCTGAGAGGTCAGGGTCACTGACAGAAGAGATACCTATGATGTGAAAGAGGTAAGTAGGGGCCAGATCAGACTGGACAGGCCACATTCGGGTTTTATCTTAAAAAATAGGAGAATATTTTAGAGATCACCTCTACTCCCTTCCTTTCCTCCCTCCACCAAGGCAAGAAAGTAAACAGATCATCGTTTCAGAATGATTTGCATCAACAACAATGTTGCATGAAAACATATTTTCAGAGTTAATCAGAAAAATTAAATTCTCCATTCTTTGAGCCCCTGATTCCCTGACATTTCTCTAGGGGTGCACATGGAATCTGTTCCTTAAAAAGCACACATATGACCCTCAGTACTAAGCTTCTCAGCAGGCCAGAAGGCATACCTTTCTGCCCACCTAACTCATGCTGGGGTGATTTGATGCAGATTTGCAAAAATGGCTCCTGGATTACAAAGGCATGAAACTGATAAGGAACCTCACTGAAACAAATCGGTTTTAACATAAGCTCCCCCAGTTCCCTTGAGGGCCTTTTGCCCAGAGGGTGCTGCGTTAAAATATCCACTCTCCTTTGATCTTCAGAGCAGAGAGGAGGTTTGCTATAAGAGAAGTGGAAACATTTCAACAAGGGTGAATTTGCCGTTTCCCCCCAGAACTTGCTCTGTGGAATCCCTAAATCAGCTTTAAGCACTTATAACCCTATTTTCTTAATCCATCTCAATGTTCTTGGGTTTCCTCCTTACTCATGGAGTCTTCTCTTTTGACAAGGACAGAGTCTATCCACGTCCCTCTGAACACCTGACACTCAGGACCACACACGCATGAGATCTGATTTTACCCAGTGCTAGAGCCCTGCCACCTCCCTTGCCCTGGACTCTGCCCTCATCGCAATGCCTTTGGTTCGCCCAGGCATTGTTGACATTCACCTCGCACTGTAGGCTCCCACTGAGCCCGCTGTCAGTGAAACCGCTAAGGCTTTTATCCCATGTATTGCCGTTTAACCACTTCTCCCCCTTCTCGTGTATGATTTGACTTGTGAACTCAAGTGCAGGACCTTCCATTTATCCCTATTAAATTTCATCTTGTTAGATTCAGGCCATTGTTCCGGCCTGTCTAAATCATTTTGGATCTTGGCCCTGTCAGCTGTCTCCCTCTTTGCTTTATGTCTTCTGCAAATTTGATCACCACGCTTTCCATGTTTCCACCTAAGTCATCGATGGAAGAGTTGGGGCAGAGACAAGGACATGGCCCTCTAGGTCACTGGAGATTGCTCTCTAGGTTGATGGTGATCAATCAATCTGTATGCATTGAGTACTGTCTTTCATCCGGGTTCTAGTTCACTGAGCTACATTATCATCCAAGCTCACATTTCTCCACTGAGTCCACTGTAATATCAGGGGGGACTTTGTCAAACGTCTTGCTGGTATCTAGATACAGTAAGCGAGAATGTCACTTTATCTAGTAATATAGGGAGAATCAGCACAGAACATCGATGAGCGGCACCGCAAACACTGATAAATATGGCTTATGTAGAGCAGGATTTCTACAAGAAGGTAGTGACAGATATAGTTCTGTTATCCCACCAGAAAGAACATGAACTCCTTAAAGCCAGGAACATTTCTCTGTGAGTTTTTTTTTTTTTTTAAGATTTTATTTATTTATTCATGAGAGGCAGAGACCCAGGCAGAGGGAGAAAGAGGCTCCATGCAGGGAGCCTGGCATGGGACTCGATCCCAGGTCTCCAGGATCAGGCCCTAGGCTGAAGGCGGTGCTACTTCAGCACCACTGAACCACCCGGGCTGCCCCTTGTCTGTGAGTTTTGCTCATAGCTATTTCTACACCACCAAGAGCAATTGTTAATGATAGTAGACACTCCAAAATGTATGAAATGACTTCATGAATGAACATAGTCTGGGGTTAGCTGTAATCTAATTAATTCGAAAGGCAAAATATCTGTGTATTTCTAAATGAAGAAATTATAAGATAGGATGCTGGATTTACTTCTTGTCACCTAGATCAGAGGTTGCCAAACTATAGACCTCTGCCCAAATCGGGCCAACTTCCTATTTCTGCAAAGAAAGTTTTTTTTTTTTTAATTTATTTATGATAGTCACACACACAGAGAGAGAGGCAGAGACACAGGCAGAGGGAGAAGCAGACTCCATGCACCAGGAGCCCGACATGGGATTTGATCCCTGGTCTCCAGGATCGTGCCCTGGGCCAAAGGCAGGCGCTAAACCACTGCGCCACCCAGGGATCCCTGCAAAGAAAGTTTTATTGGAACACAAGTACAGTCATTCATTGAAATATTGTCTGTGGTGTTTCATGCTATCATGGCAGAGTTGAGTATTTGTAACACAGACTGTTCTCCAAAATGCTGAAAATATATACTATCTGGCTTTATACAGAAAAAGTTTGTCAACCCTTGGCCTAAATAATTAAATCTAAACTCTTTATCTCTAAGACTCTCCACGATCTAACTTTTTACTAATTTTGCTGCTGATAAGATTAATGTCCTAGAAAGATATCCCCAGATATATCATGCCCATTATTTACTCTGTGCCATTTCCCACACCTGGATACAACCAGAATGCCGTGGTCCTCTTATCCAGGTCTTTTCCAACATTGTACATATACGCATGTAAGGACTATACGCAAAACAAACGCAGTTGTGTACAAATCTTTGCTGAATGTCTACAATCGGCTGAGCACTATATTAGACAATCATTATCTTCACAATAGTCTTGCAAGGTAAATAATATTATCTCCTTCTTTTTCTATTGAGAAAACTGAGGAACTAAGCAGCTTACCCAATGATTCCCGGAGAATAGAGGATTTACCTGAAGTTTGAGCTAAGGTTTGTCTGAATCTACTTGTAATTCGGTTTGCTTTTGCTTATTACACGTTCAGAAATAAGCCAGTTTACAACAGGGGAAACGGGACATGTCCAATTTTATAGAAATCTTGATTTGGGGCTTAAAATACAATCGAATTCATTTTTTAAAATCTTCTATTGATGTTTAAGTCAGCCAAAGTCAATTTTATTTTGAAAAGCCATTAACTAGTGTGGATTTAAACAATAAAATCAATTCAGAAACTATTCATTCAGTTAAAAATCTGAGATGGCCACATTAATGCAATTGTATTTGAACTATCCTAAGTTCATTCATATCCACACTCAATCATACTGCGCTCTTCACTCAGGCAGCTCCCATCCCATCTGCCAACGCACAGATGGACTGGTCTGTGCACACGAGCTTTTCTTTCTATGTTGTATGTAATGGCAACAATGCCGAACCTGGTGTGTCTGTCAGGAGCCTAGCATGTGGCTTAGCTCTCCCTCACGGTATCTCTGGGCAGCAAGTAAGTGACTGGCATTATCTAATCACAGTTTCTATTTATGTCCCTCTACTTCAAATCACTTCTCTGGACCAGGCTGGTTCTTTCCCTGCACTAATAACTGGATTTGAGCTTTCCCTTAAGATCATATTTCATCAGCTGCTGGAGCATCTCTTCTGCTGCTAATGCCACACTGATCTTCTTTGGCAAGTTCCCAGACCTCCTCTGATCACCTTGGGGGCTACATCCTAGCCAGGCTTTTCTCTCTACCCCTGACCCTCCCATATGCCCCTATCCCCCACAAGTTCCAGCATCAACCTCCTGGCCAGATTTAATTTCTTATGCATGTCTATTCGAGCAGACATGAAAACAAAAATAGGATTTCCCTGGAAAGAGCTTCATTTCCCATGGCCAAACTTAGCACTGCTCTCACCATCAGGAAGCACTTCCCAGGGTTAGGCTGAATGCCTTGAGTGGACCTGGTGAAGCAGTGAGACAGATGTAGAGAAAGGGAAAGAAGTCTTCTGTGAAAGCACGTTTAAGATCTTCTGGGTATTTTGTTAAATAAACACTACAGGGTAATTCATTGTTTATGTAAGGATAAAACCCAACCTTAAAGATGATAGGGCATCAGCGAAATTTAATTACTCCCTTAGGTCTCTGCTGTGCAAGGAAATGTTCACATGACAACTTGGGTGGCTTGTGGTTTTTTGTTTTGTTTTGTTTTGTTTTGTTTTGTTTTTTTATGGTATCGCTTCTCTCCTCACATGGAAGCACAGATAAAAACGGCTTGTGGCTGGAGGTGAGTGCCCATCATGAGCAGAATGCATCCCACCCACACCCATTCTCACTCAGCAAAAAGGTAATTTATGTCAAGTCCATGTGCTAAGCCAACAGGCTCCAGGGAGAACTGACCAGGAGGCCAGGTGCTATGGGGCACTGATGCCACGGCTGGCACTATCAGAGCTCCACCATTTTTCAGGAGATAGGACTGAGGGCTTCTAAAAAAGGAAGCCACAGATCAATCTCCCTTCTTCTAACAGCATCATTTCAAGGGTAGTCTGTTGAGATGGGTAGGGTATGCAGAATTCTCCCTCCCTAGCAGAGAAACCCCAGAAGAGCACCTTGTAGTTCTCAGAAACCCTTGGAATCATTCCTGGGCCATAGGACTCTGGTTTGAAGGACTGGCAAAGGTCTGCTGCTTTTGTATGCACACACTCTTCTATTTAAGCTCTCTAGTCCCTGTCTCCAATGAGCAGTCCATACACAAGGCTGCATGGGATGCCACAATCTGGATGGATCCTGTTTGAGTCAGAGCTTCGTAATGGAGGTGGACCTATTCCTCACCACATTCACCCTGAACACCTCCTCAGGGTAGAGTCCTTTGCTAGTTGAGTGGGCTCACAATGAATACGGTACTCTCAACTGCTTCCTAAAATTTAGAGAGCAGTCATGTGGTTAGGGATGGTTGCTTACATCTAATTTCACAAATGGTGAAAAATAGATCTCTTCTTGGGATGATGGAATTTCTGGACAATTAGTATGATATTTCTTTTGAGAATTCAAATTCATGGAATTAGAAAGTTAAGGTATATATGCTAGACCCATGACTTCACTAATTCCGGACTACAATTTCCCCAAGAGAAAACATAATGGGGGGCATAGGGGCTGTGAAATGACTGAGCAGTAGATAACTCAACTAGACCCTGCTTCCTACAGCTCCCCACCCCTAACAATTGCTTTCCTGAAGCCTCATCAGTGAAAGCTCCACCATGCCTCTAGTGACTGAAGACTGGAGATAGTTCTTGATTCCTGCTCTTCTTTGTCCAAGACTTGCCTCAAATCACTCCAGCCATAACACACTATTGATCCACCACCTGTGTGTTCCTGTTTTCCCACCTCACCACCCGTGGTGTTCCTGCCTTGTAGACTAGTCCCTTATGTTTCTCCCATTTGGTAACCATCACTCTCTATCTGGTGTCAGTCTCTCAGATGTCCCCACCCAAGCCCTAAAGACCCCACCACTTCAAATCCACATCACATAGAAAAACCACGACTTTTCTAAAACACAAATACCTGTACCCCAATATTTATTACAGTATTATTTACAATAGCCAAATTATGAATGTAGCCCAAGTATCCATCAATTGACAAATAGATAAAGAAAATATGGCATATACATACAATGAAATATTATTCAACCATCAAAAAGAATGAAATCTTGGCATTTGCAACAATATGGATAGAGCTAAAGAGTATACTAGGTAACATAACTCAGTGAGAGAAAGACAAATATCATCTGATTTCACTCATATGTAGAATTTAAGAAACAAAACGAACAAATGAAAAAGAGAAACCAAGAAACAGACTCCTAACTATACAGAACAGACTGATAGTTACCAGAGGGGAGGTGGGGGTGAAATAGGTGATGCGAATTAAAGAGTATACTTATGATAAGTACCGAGTGATGTATAGAATTGTTGAATTACTAAATTATAGGGCTGAAACTAATAGAACATTGTATGTTAACCATATCAGAATTTTTGAAAATCTGACCATAGTATTCCTGTGCTTAAAATACTTTGAAGCCATTCTGCAACTAGAAAATAAAGTCCAACTACCTCCTCAGATCCATTTCTCTCTATATCACTATATCTAGCTAACTTATATATGATGTGGACTTTTGAAAGGATATGATACATTGATTAAATTGAACTTTTATGTTGTGATAATAATAGATCTACATGCAGTTTTAAAAAATACTAGACAGCTCTCTTGATTCTTTACACAGCTCTTGCAAAACTAGAGTACAATATCACAACGATGATGTTGACATTGATACACTCAAGATGAACATTTCTACAACCACAAGAATCCTTTTATTGCTCTTTAATAGCCATACATACTGCTTCCCCACCCTCTCCCAATCTTTATCTCTAATCTCTGACAACCACTAATCTATTCCCCATTCTTACAATTTTATACTTTCAAGAGTGTTATATAAATAAAATTATACAGTATGCAATCTTCGGGAATTTTTTTTTTTTTTGCAAAGGATAATTCTCTGGAAATTCATCTAAGTTTTTGCATGAATCAATATTTTGTTCCTTTTTATTGCTGAGATGTATTCCATAGCATGAATGCACCATAATTTGTGTAATCATTCATCTGGTGAAGGACTTTTGGGTCATTTCCAAGTTTTGACTATTACAAATGTGCATCCATGTACAGATGTGAGTGTAAGTTTTAATTTCTCTGGGACAACCGCCCGCAAGTGTAATTTCTAAGCTGTATGATATTTGCATGTTTGGTTTTATAAAAAATTGCCAAACTGTCTTCCTGTGTGGTTGTAATATTTTATATATTGACACTAGCAATTATGGGTGAACCAGTTTCTCTATATCCTTGCAAGAATTTGATGTTGTCACTATATATTTTTTAAATATTGGCTATTCTAATAGGTACCTAGTATATTATATTGCACTGTGGTTTTAATTTATATTTCCCTCATGACAAATGTTGGTGAATAACTTTTCATGTGCTTGTTACTTCTTACTCACTTTGATAAAATGTCTGTTCATGTCTTTTGCCCATATTATAATTGAAATGTTTGGGGTTTTTCTTAACTGATTAGCTTTTATTTATTTTTTAAAAAAAACTTCTAAAGATTTTATTTGTTTGTTAATGAGAGACAGAGAGAGAGAGAGAGAGAGAGAGAGGCAGAGACACAGGCAGAGGGAGAAGCAGGCTCCATGCAGGGAGCCTGATGTGGGACTCGATCCCGGCACTCCAGGATCATGCCCTGGGCCGAAGGCAGACTCTAAGCCTCTGAGCCAACCAGGGATCACCACTGATTAGCTTTTAGATTTACTTATATATTCTAAATATGAATTATTTATTGGATATGTGATTTGTAAAATTTTTTTGCAGACTGTAGCCTATCTTTTCATGCTGTTGACATGGTCTTTACAGAGAAAAACTTTTAATTTTAGTTAATGCCTAATTTATCAATTTTTCCTTTTATGGTCTGTGCTTTTGGTGCCTGTCTGAGTTTTTTTTTGCCCAGCTCTAGAGTCCAAATATTTTCTATTTCTAAAAGTCTTATAACTTTACATTTTACATATAGGTCCATGATCCATTTTGAGTTAATTTTTTTAAGGTGTAAAATTTAGATCAAGGGTCTTTTATTTTTTTCCTTTTTGTCTCTCCACCACATCCCCCACCCAATAAATGTCCAACTGCTCTAGAACCCTTTGCTGGAAATGCCTGGCAGAAACTTGTAAATGGTGGTGTCTCTACCATTTGGTCTCCTCTTTTGGTTCCCTATCAGGTGCGGCATACCCTTCTGTGGCTTTCATCATTTCCTGCCTTCTACTTTTTCATCCAGACTGCCAAAAGGCTTAATTATGACCTCTGGTCTCTGGGGCCTCCCAACTGTTTGGTGTTTCTTCAAGAAGATAGGTACACCAGGGCACCTGGGTGGCTCAGTGGTTGAGCGTCTGCCTTTGGCTCAGGTCATAATCTCAGGATCCTGGGATCAAGTCCTGCATTGGGCTCCCCACAGGGATCCTGCTTCTCCCTCTGTCTGTGTCTCTGCCTCTGTCTCTGTGTCTCTCATGAATAATTTTTTTAAAAAAACTAAAATCTTTAAGGAGATAGGTACACCCATAGGGACAGGCCTATGAATCTTAAAAAGCCCTCAAGAATTCCAGCTAGAATTACCTTCTATACTGCTAGCTCATTTGCCTTGCCTTCTCCCCAGTCACCCCTCCAATAACCTCAATCTTAAAGAACTAAAGAAATATCAACCTTGCTTACATGTGACAACTCACTTGTAGAAACAGGATTTTTAACCTAACATTTCTGGATTTCCCTGGACTTGGTTTCCCAATTTCACAGCATATCAGACTGTGTCCTGGCTCCTTGTTACTACTTCATTTTATGGCTACCATATTGAAAGAATTTGTCATGCTCAGATAGCTGGCTCATGTAATAGACAAATACTTGTTACATGCTATAGGAAACCATGTGGGATCTCTTTTGTTTTCTTCATTTCCCAATTATCATATATGTCACAGCTGTACTCACTCTCAGAATACAAACAACCCCGATTTAAAATCATCTAAATCTATGTGTGCTTGAGGTAACATTTCCACAAAAGAATGTCAAGGACCATTCCTTTCCTGACACATTCTTGAGGGAAATAGTTTAAGCTGAGATACCATGTGGACATAAGATGATTATTCAGAAAATGCCCTGGGAATTCATGGTCTAGTCTTAGCACAATTCAGTCCCTTAGGCTGTAAAAGCATGGCCTCTGAGGTTGATACTGAATCAGTCTATGATTGTTTCTGGTTTTATTTCACTAAACCCTGGATGTGGTATAGAGCTGAGAGTCTTCTTTATCCATAGGTCCATTTTAATGGGCCCTTGTTTTTCTGTCCCTGTCCATTCTTATTCAATGTCACTGTCATCCATGAATTTGATCATACTTTGCCTGAGGTGCTTTAAGCAAATTGGACATTTTTTTTTAATAATAAAAAGCTGACAAATGAAATGTTTAAAAATAGGATGGTGCTGATTCCGAGAATGTATCTGGAGTGGATGTGGGAAGAGTGAGAAGGTCTCTGTCAGGCTTTTTTTAATGCTCTTCCATGACCCTAAACATTCTATATCCATTAAGAGGTGTCATCCTTCAGTTTTTCAAGCTATTCAAACACTTCTTTACTGCCACTATGTGGAAGACACTGTCATGGGCACCCGTTGTGTGGAAGAGAAAGGTTCATGTAACAAGTAGTCCCCATCCCTAACTCTTCAACATCTTCAGATTCATACCATCTTTCAATACTTTTCCTGTTCTTGAGAGATCCCCCCTGATTACTATTATGCATAACTTTTCCTTTTTCAAGTCCTACATAAATTAGTACCCATAACATAAAAAGACTTCTCTGGAACCTCTTTTGTATGACATTTGTGTAGCATTAGTGAAATCTTATATTATTTTTGAGTATCCCTGGTGGGAGTTCTATCTCTATCTCTTCCTCACTCCCCAAGTCATAAATTCTCTCTCCATTAGGGCCATTTTAGCTCCTCTACAATTGACAGCATACATTTAAGCATTTACTTACTTATGCATTGACTATCTGGTCAATGATTTGTTTGGTTTGTTTAACTAGTTTTCTTAATTTGTTTTATAGTGCTGGGAGCTAAACAGCTTTGTTTACAAGCTGGCTGGAAACTTTCAACAAAATAGTAGTTCAGGTCCTATGTCAGAGTCCTTCTCAATGCACTTGGTCAAATCTTTCTCTCAAGCTTTCCAAATTACATGATCTATTCTAAAAGAGTTAGCAATTTTCATTGCCCTTAATTGCACTTTCTGGGATTTGGTAAGAAATCTTCCATAGTCACAATAACTTTATTTTCAGTTTTTTTTTGTAATATAATCTTTTAAAGGTATTAAAAGCAATCATTAAGGATCCAAATTTACATTTAAACCAATGGAATATTATGTTGCCATGCAAATTATTTAACTAAGTGCAAATTAGGTAAAGAGTTACCTCCAAAATGGACTAAGCTTTTATTAACTTAGGCAATAAAAAAAAAATGTCACCATACCTTACTCCTTTGCTTGGCCACTGGAAAGTTTCTCTTGACATAATAAGATGCATCTCAGCTTTCAAGCTGCTAAAATTTGAAGACGAAACATGAGTCTTAAAATCAAAATTTTGTTGCATAATACTTATTATTCTGGCACCTCAATGATGCTCCAGACATTGGTGTGAAAAACCACAACACCAGTTAATTCTGGTAGGAATTCCCTGACAATTGGCTTTGCAAATAGTCTCATCCCCATATATATAGAAAATATCTAGATTTAAATATTATTTAGATAGAAAACACCAAGTAAAACACCTGCAATAATAATAATTGTCCCATAAAAGCTTTTCCTCCATTTCAGGACCCATTTCTGTTCTTTCTGCTACTTCTAAATTTTGCCACATTTTGAAATGATGTTAAACAACACAGTGTAGTAGAACAAGCAATGGATTGGAGAATGAAGTTAAAAAAAGTGACATGAGTTGTTATGGGATATGTATCTCTTACCAGTTCTGTGTATTTAATTATTTCTCTGGGCTTCCACTTCCTTAAATATAAAATGGACGTTTTAAAAAACTTACTGAAAGGGACATTGAAGTTATATAAGATATCTGGTATAGAACAGAATTCAAAACATAATAGGTACTCAATAAGTAGTTCATGATAATGTGTTCCCTCTCATCTGTTTTTTTTTTTCAAACATTTTATTTGGTTAGTTAGTTGAGAGAGAAAGAAAGAGAGAGAGAAAGAGAGAGAGCAAACAGGGAAAGGAGCAGAGGATAAGAACAAGCAAGCTCCATGCTGAGTGCAGAGCCTGATGCGGGACTCAATCCCATGACCCTGAGATCATGACCTGAGCTGAATCAAGAGTTGCACACTTAACTGACTAAGCTATCCAGGTGCCTTCACTGTCATTATTACTGAAAGTTTGTCAGTCGGTAGTAAGGTATGGAGAAGGGGGTGTCCTATAGCCTTCTGAGGCCCAGTCTTTAGTGAGTCTGGATGTGGAGTTCAGAAAATGTCTGTCCCTCCTCCACGAGTGGAATTTTGTCCCTACATCCCTTAGTCTTTATCCTAGCTCCAAGGATCCCAGTCTAATTCCTTGAAACCCATTCCCCTGCTGACCGGACTATCTATCTATCTATCTATCTATCTATCTATCTATCTATCTATCTATCTTTTATTTATTTATTTATTTATTTATTTATTTATTTATCTATTTATTTTTAGAGTGAGATAGGAAGGTTGAAGTAGGGCAGAGGGGCAGAGTTCCCTTCTCCAAGCCGGGATAAGATTTCAGAATTACCCTCTGGTAAAGTCTTCCACCCTAGAGATTAGACCTTTGCTTGGAAAAAGGTACCATGACTACTCTTCCTTCCCCCGTCCTTGTCTTACTGACTGTAAGGAGCTTTCTCAGATCCCCCCATGAAAAACTGAAAGGCTTCCTGAAGGAAAATCCTGGAAGACTATGAAGCTCCTCATGACAGAAGCTTCTCACTCTCATGCTAGTCCAGACATAGACAATTTGTCAAAATTACTATTTACATGTTCCTACCAGTTTACACTCCCAGTGGCTTCTCCAGGTAAGCGGATCTCAGCTGAGGTATCTCTTCAGATGCATCTGACTCTTCAGATTTCAGGGAAGTGGTTTCCCCAAAACATTAGTTCTCTTATTGATCCAAGAAAGTTATTGATTTCAACTTGTATAGCTTTTTCTCATTTTAAGAACAAGAGGAATGACTCCAAACTCTTAATGAAACTAGGTTGAAACCAGAAATCTCTCCACCTGTGTTTTGAATCTTGTTCATCCAGCTTTCTCAGGAACCTTACCCAAACCTGCTAGTTTCCAATCTTGGCTGTGCCTTGGAATCACCTGAAAGACTTTAGCACCACTGAGACCTGGGGTCCAACACAAGAGGGTCTGATTTAATTAGTCTGGGGCTGAGAAAATTTCCCTAGTGATCATACACTTTGCAGATCAGAGTGACTTTTTTCAAAACTTAAATCAGATCACATCAGTCTATCTGCTTAAAATACTCCAGTGACTACACATAGTGCTTTTAAAAAATCCTTATGGTCTACAAAATTCTGTACAGTCTGGCTGCTGCCTAACTCACTAGTTCCCCTAACATCAATATCTGTTACCAGACCTCTTTCATTTCCTAAAGTGCACTATGCCCCCTTTCACTATATTCATCCATTCCACAAATGTTATTGAACACCCACTATGGTAGAGGCACTGATTGAGCTATTGAATGTATAGCAATGAACATAAAAGACCTAATGTCTGTGATTAGGGAGCTTACATTTTTTGTTTCTGAAAAGACAGACATTAAACAAACAACATATCTCAAGAGCTCAATAAAAATATTTTTATTAAGTTTGGGCACTATGTTGTACAACACATCTCTAGAGCTGATTCATCTTATATAACTAAAACCATACTCATGAATAATAACTCATAATTTCTGCCTCCCTCCAGTCTCTGGCAACTACCATTAATCCCTCTATTTCTATGAATTTATTTTGATACCTCATAGAAGTAGAATCATGTAGTATTAGTCCTCCTATGACTGTCTTATCTCACTTAGTGTAATGTCCTCCAGGTTCATCTTTTTGTCATATATGGCAGGATTTCCTTCTTGTTAAAGCTGAATAATACTCCATTGTGTGTATACATCACTTTTTAAAAAATCCACTCTTCCATTGAAGGACATCTAGGTTGTTTCCAAATCTTGGGTACTGTGAATCATGCTGTAATGAACATGGGGGTGCAGATATCTCTTCAAGACCCGGATTTCAATTCTTTTGAATGTATACCCAGAAGTGATACTGCTGGGTCATATGGTAGTTCTACCTTAAGTTTTTTGAGGAACCGCCATACTGTTTCTACATTTCTATGCAACAATTTACATCCCCGTCAATAGTGTACAAGTTGTAATTTCTCTATATTCTCACCAACACTTGTTATATTTTGTAATTTTGATAATAGTCATCCTTACAAGTATGAGGTGATTTCTTACTGTGATTTTGATGTACTTTTCCCTGCTCACTAGTGATGTTGAGCATTTTTTCTCATATCTGTCAACCACTTGTATATCTTCTTTGGAAAAACATCCATCCAAATCCTTTGTCCATTTTTCGACTGGGTTATTTGAGGATTTTGCTATTGGGTTGCAGGACTTCCTTATATATTTTGGATATTAGCCTCTTATCAGATTTTGGCTTGCCAACACTTTCCTTATTCTGTAGGTGCATTTTCAGTCTGTTGATTGTTTCTTTTTTCTATGCAGACTTTTTAGTCTGATATAGATCCACTGGTCTATTTTTGCTTTTGTTGCTTGTACTTTTGGTGTCATATCTAAGAAACCATTGCCAATATCAATGATACGAATCTTTATAAAACAAGGTAAGGTAAAAAAGAATAGTGAAGGTAGTGGTGCTATTTTAAATAGGAAGAACAGGGAAGTCCTCCCTAATAGGGTAACATATAAGCAGACATCTCAATGAATGAGGAAACAAATCACTCAGATGTTAGGGAATGAGTGTTCAAATCAGAAGGGAGACCAAGTGCAAAGGTACAGCAAGGAAACCAGGGTAGCTGCAGCACAAGGAATGTGGTATAAAGAAGTTGGGTATGAGATCAGAGAGATGGTCAGGGAGAGAAAATCACAAAGGTACTTCTTGGTAATGGGAAAGACTTTAGGCTTCATTCTGGGTGAGACAGAGATGCTAGCCACTGGAAGTTTGAAGCAAACTGGTGACATAAATAAGTTAGGTTGTATAAATAGTATGAATATTCCTCTGTTCTCTGGGTGCTGAGTTTGGTAAGTTCTTTATAGATTTTGAATACTAACCCTTTATCTGATATGTCATTTGCAAATATCTTTTACATTCTGTAGGTTGTCTTTTGGTTTTGTCAACTGTTTACTTTGTTGTACAAAAGCTTTTTATCTTGATGAAGTCCCAATAGCTCATTTTTTACTTTGTTTCCCTTGCTTTTGGAGACATGTCTAGCCAGAAGTTGCTATAGCCAAGGTCAAAGAGGTTGCTTCTTGTGTTCCCTTCTAGGATTTTGATTGATTCCTTTTTCACATTCAGGTCTTTTGTCCATTTTGAGTTTATATTTGTGTATGGTGTAAGAAAATGGCCCAGTTCCATCTTCTGCATGTGGCTATACAATTTTCCCAATACTATTTGCTGAAGAGACTTTCATTTTTCTCATTGGTTATTCTTTCATGCTTTGTCAAAGATTAGTTGACCATAGAGTTGAAGGTCCATTGCTGGGTTCTCCATTCTGTTCTATGTATCAGTTTCTGTGCCAGGACCATACTGTATTGATGATCACAGTTTTGTAATGCAACTTGAAGTCTGGAATTGTGATGCCTCTAGTTTCAGTTTCCTTTTTCAACATTCCTTTGGCTATTTGGGATCTTTTCTGATTCTATACAAACTTTAGTATTATTTGTTCCAGCTTTGTGGAAAATATTGATGGTATTTTGATAAGGATTGCATTGAATGTATAAATTGCTCTGGGAAGCATAGACAATTTAACAATTTTGTTCTTCTAATCCATGAGCATAGAAAATTTTTCCATTTATTTGTGTCTTCCTCAATTTCTTTCATGAGTGTTTTATAGTTTTCAGAGTACAGATCCTTTATCTCTTTGGTTAGGTTTATTCCTAAGGATCTTATGGGTTTTGGTGCAATTGTAAATGGGATTGATTCCTTAATTTCTCTTTCTTCCATCTCATTGTTAGTATATAGAAATGCAACTGATTTCTGAGCATTGATTTTGTATCCTGCCACTTTGCTGAATTCCTATATGAGTTCTAGCAAATTTGGAATAGAGTCTTTGGGTTTTCCACATAGAGTACTATGTCATCTGCAAAGGTGGAGAGCTTGGCTTCTTCTTAGCCTATTCAAATGACTCTTATTTCTTTTTGTTCTCTTATTGCTGGGGCTAGGACTTCTAGTAGTATGTTGAACAATAGTCAAGAAATGAGCAGAAGATATGAACAGACATTAATCCAAAGAAGACATACAAATGGCCAACAAACATGTGAAAAAATTCTCAGCATCACTCGGTACCAGAGAAATACAAATCAAAATGGAATATTACTCAGCTATTAGAAATGACAAATACCCACCATTTGCTTCAACGTGGATGGAACTGGAGGGTATTATGCTGAGTGAAGTAAGTCAGTCGGAGAAGGACAAACATTATATGTTCTCATTCATTTGGGGAATATAAATAATAGTGAAAGGGAATATAAGGGAAGGGAGAAGAAATGTGTGGGAAATATCAGAAAGGGAGACAGAACATAAAGACTGCTAACTCTGGGAAACGAACTAGGGGTGGTAGAAGGGGAGGAGGGTGGGGGGTGGGAGTGAATGGGTGACGGGCACTGGGGGTTATTCTGTATGTTAGTAAATTGAACACCAATAAAAAATTTTAAAAAAAAAGAAATATCACCTTATACCAGTCAGAATGGCTAAAATTAACCAGTCAGGAAACAACAAATGTTGGTGAGGATGTGGAGAAAGGAGAACCCTCTTATATTGCTGGTGAGAATGCAAGCTGGTATAGTCACTCTGGAAAACAGTATGGAGGTTCCTCAGAAAGTTGAAAATAGAACTATCCCATGACCCTGCAATTGTATTACTGGGTATTTACCCCAAATATACAAATTTAGTGATCCAAAGGGGCACCTGCACTCCAATGTTCATAGCAGCAATGTCCACAATAGACAAACTATAGAAAAAGCCCAGATGTCCATTGACAGATGAATGGATAAAGAAGACATGGTACAATATATATAATGGAATATTACTCAGCTATCAAAAAAAGTGAAGTCTTGCCATTTGCAATGATGTGGATGTAACTAGAGGGTATTATACTAAGCAAAGTAAGTCAATAGAGAAAGACAATTATCATATGATTTCATTCATATGTGGGATTTAAGAAACAATACAAAGGAGCATAGAGGAAGTGAGGGAAAAATAAAACAAGATGTAGTCAAAGATGGGGACACACCATAAGAGATTCTTAACCATAGGAAACAAATTGAGGTTTAGCTGCAGAGGAAGGAGGTGGGGGGATAGGGTAATAACAGGATGATGGCATTAAGGAGGGCATGTGATGTAATTAGCACTGGGCGTAATATACAACTGATGAATCACTGAACTCTACCTCTGACTAATAATACACTATATGTTAATTAATTTAATTTAAATAAATAAATAAATAAGTAAATACAAATATTACTCTGGCTACTAGGTGAATAACGCACTCTAAGAATAGAACAGGTCAAGGACAGAAGAAGAAAGTACTCAAAGTAATTCAAGTAAAAGCTAATAATGTTTTAAATGAGGTTGGTAAGATAGAAGGTGGCACACAGTGGTCAGAGTCTGAACATATTCTGAAGGTAAAGCAGAGACAATTCTCAAGTGCACTTGATGTAGAACTTGAATTAAAAAAGGAATTACAAAAAAAAAGAATTACACACATAAAAAAAGAATTACAATCATCTATGCATTAAGACAAAGCAACAGCATGAATAAAGTTAATTTTAACTGAAGAGAATATTTTACTCTTACTTAATATTTTACATATTAATACGTAGACGGGATGAGTCTAAGTTGCCTGACAAACCACAAAGGAACAATTTCAAGAAGATAGTGAGATTTGATGTTGGAATTCAGGGGAGAGATCCAGTCAGAGAAAAAAGAAAATGTTACATAGTATTTATAACCATAGTACTACATGAGGTCAACTTGGAAGTGCTGTGGATAGAGAACCAAAGGAACTGCAGGTCTGAACCCTGATGCCTTCCAAAATGTTAAGGTAATAATATGAGTGAAGTAAAGAGAAGGACACCAAGTAGCAATCAGTGAAACAGAAGTAGACTAGATTATTGTGTCCTAACATCTAGTGAAGTTGAGAGAGAGAAAAGAAATGCGATGGTCAAATGCCACACATACATTGAGTAATATAAGGACTAGAAATGACCACTAATTTTGTCAATGTGGAAAATACCAATGGCCTTGTTTAGAGCAGTGTTAGTACACTGCAGGTGACAGTAGCCTGACTAGGGTGGGTTGAAAAGATAAGTAAGAGTTCTTTTAATGGTAAAGTAGCCTGCACTGGACTAATCCATCCATGCAAAATGATCACAAATTCCCCACAAAATATAAAGTACACGAAAATAAAACAGCCCAAGTATCTCAGGCAGAGACTGTCACTTGTAAAAGAACTAACCGGGGTAAGGTTTGCATTTAATGGCTCTTCTCCTGAAAGATCTCCCCAGGAAGTGTAGCATAGGTTGGCAGGAACTCAGGCAGAAAGTTAAAGTGTTACTAACTTGAGACATCTTAGAATGGGTTAGGGCTTCCAAAGTACTTCAAAAGTGAGGAAAGAGAAAAGAGCCACAGTAAAGCAAAGGAGCCTCAATCCTTGTATATAAACTCTACCCAAATCCTTTGTTGACCCCTAACTGTGCATATTTTGGGAAATGCCATGGACCCAAGGAAAGCAAGAGGTAGGATACTGAATGAACTAAGCAGAGATTCTGGATGCTACCCATCACATGGAACAGAGTTTGGAGTTTGAGTCTAGTCAACTGCCAGCTAGAACAAAATTAGACACTCTTCAGAGGATGATGATAGAATCCAAGGTCTCCACAATAGATCAAACATAATATCCAGTATGATATAAAAAATCATTAGACATGTCAGGAAACAAGAAAATATGACCCAAATTGGTAGAAAAAGCCAACAGTAGCAATTTATCCTGAAAGATTCCACATGTTGAAATCAGCAGAAAAGGACTTTAAAGCCATTTTTATAAATATGTCCAGAGGCCTAAATGAAAATATGGTCTCGATAATAAATACACTGGGGACTATAAAAGAAAACCCAAATGGAAATTTTAGAATGCAAAGAATAATAACTGAAATAAATAATTTCACGAGATGGCATTAAGAGTGATTGGTGACTAAAGAATTAAGAATCAAGAAACTTAAAAATATATTAATAGAAATTAGCTAATTTAAAGAATCAAGTAAGAAAATATTAACACATCCTTAGCAACCTGTAAGACAGTATCAAGTTATCTAAGACACATGTTATTAGAATCTTAGGAGACAAAGAGATTGGGTAGAAAAATAATAGTAGTAACTGAAAATTTCCCAAATGGTGTAGAAAACCTCAACTTCCAAATCTAATAATTATAACAAACCCAAAGAAGGATAATCACAAAGAAAACTATACCTAAGAATATCATAGTCAAAAAGCTAAAAACAAAAGATAAAATATTATGAAAGCAGCTAGAGAAAGTTGCACTTCTTCTTACAGGAGAATAGCATTATGAATGGAAAACTTCTCATCAGATACAGTAGAGGTCAAAGAGTATAACAACATTTATAAGGCACTAAAACAATAAAAACTTTCAAAACAGAATTCTACGTTCAGTGAAAAAATGTATAAAGTGAAGGCAAAATAACACAGATAAAGGAGATAGACTGAAAAGGGTTCTCCTAACCAAATTTGGAACAATGTGAGCCCCAAATAAGTCAGTATTAAATTATAAAATATTGGAAGAAAGAAATAGGAACCCAAAAATTTCTTGTAGTAATGAATTAGGAAGGCAGGAAGAAAAGAAATAAAAGAAGGATGGAAGGGAGGGACGGAGGGAGGAAAGGATAGAGGGAACTCATTTATAATACAATGTAGAGGGTTGATAGGTAAATATATAAAATGTACTCAAGTTGGAAAATAATTAATGTGCAGTTGTCAAAAGGTCAATTCAGGCAAGAATCATCAAGTGATTCTAAACCTAATATGAGATATTAGGATCATCAGGATATTTTCAGGGCTATGGTTTTCCTATTAGTTATAAGAGAAAAAATAGAAGTTATGCACTGGAAGAATCAAACTACACCTGAGCTGGTAGATCAAAATTAACACCACCAGAGAGAGGACAAATGGCCACCATATATCTCAGACATGATATTCTGAAAATGACACATCTCTTATGTAATACCGTGGCTTGGAATGCATAAACTAAACACAATCATGATAAGATAGCATCCAAACCCAAAGTGGAGAATACGATAGTCCCCAAAATCATTAATGTCTTAAAAACATACACACTGAGACACAAAAATGGCCAAGAAACATTTCATATTAAAGAATACTCAAGAGACATGAACATCAAATCTAATCCTGGCACCCTGACTAGATTCTCTTTTGGCAGAAAATGTTTTAAAAGTAGTTGGAACTTGGACAGTACATTAAAGGGTTGTATCAGTGTTCAATTTCCCCAAATAGGTAACTGTTCTTTGGTTATACAAGGGAATATCTTTCATCTTAGGAAACACACACTGAAAATTTTAAGAATAAAGGGAAAAGAAAGAGCACAAATGATAAAGTAATTTGGCAAAATGGTAACAAAAAGTGATAATTATTCTGTTAATATTATTATAAATTTCCTAAAAGTATGAAATTATTTCTAAATTAAAAGCTTTTTTAATGAAAAGGAAATAGACATTCTCAGACACAGAATTCTTTACCATCAGACTCACGCACAAAAAATGCCAAAGAAAATTCTTCACAGTAAAGTGAATTAAATATAAAAATATACTAAAAAGTATTAAAAGAAAATTAGAAATTGCAAAGCAATAGATTAGTGAAACTGGAAACATGGCAATAAAAACTACCAAAAGTAAAACACAAAGAGAAAAGTCTGGAAAACATTAACATAGCTGCAATAAGTAATCGAGGAACTTCAGCAGCCAGTTTTCCAAATTTGATGAAACTATAAATCCAAAAAAATCTAAGCTCAAGGAACCATAAGCATAAGACTCATGATGATATCAAGTCACATCATCATCAAATTGCTTCAAGCCAGAAATAAAGAATTAAATCTTAAGAGCAGCCAGGTTAAAAATGTCTTAATAAGTACAAAGTACCAAAGGTAAAAGTGAGATCAGAGGTATCTTCAGAAACCATTTCAAGTGAGCAAAAACAGAACAAAATCTTTAATAATGTCTAAAATAATATATTGTAAACGAAGACTTCTATACCCAAGAAATTTCTTTAAAAAAATAAAAGATTAAATAAAAATCTTCAGACATATAAAACCTAAAAAAAAAAAATTCACCACCAGAAGACTCGTGCTACAAGGAATATTAGAGGAATTTCAGTGAGATCAACTGACTATTTAGGGGCACCTGGGTAGCTCAGTCAGTAAAGCGTTAGCCTTCAGCTGGGGTCCTGGCCCCAGGGTCCTGGGATGAGCCCCAGGTAGGGCTCTCTGCTCAGTAGAAAGCCTGATTCTCCCTCTGCCCCTCCTCCTGCTTGTGGGCTCACACGTGCACACTCTCTCTAATACACAAATGAAATCTTTAAAAAATAAATAAAAATAAAATAAATAAAATAAAATAAATATTTAAAGCAAAAGTAATATATTTTAGAGTAGAAGTAAAATATTTGAAAACAAGAACACAAAAGGACAGGAAAGGAGAAATGGAAGTATACAGTTGTAAGATTTCCATACTATCTATAATTGCAGATAGAGCAATGGCTGCTAACATCACAGGAAGATAAGCAGACATGTGGTTTTGATGGAAGCGTGTAGCATTACCTATGAAGAAGTGTTGTCCAAAAAAAAAAAAAAAAAGGATCAATCTAATCAAGCTTACATACCTGTCAATTAACAAGAAATATGGGACAGAAATACATTTTAAAACATGGATTCAAACAGCAAAACACGGACTTTTGGAAATTCTACAGGACAAACATTTCAGGTTTTTGCACAAATAAAATGCATGGAAAAATAAAAGAGATAGAGGAAGAACTGATCTTTTTTTATTTCAGAGATATATCACGAAAATATTTACAAGTTGTTTTTTTAAGATTTTATTTATTTATTCATGAGAGACACACAGAGAGAGAGAGGCAGGACACAGGCAGAGGGAGAAGCAGGCTCCATGCAGGGAGCCCGATGCGGGACTCTATCCTAGCTCCCAGGATCACACCCTGAGCCAAAGGCAGATGCTCGACCACTGTGCCACCCAGTCATCCCATATTTACAAGTTAAATGATACCATTCTGTGTTTAATATTTGTTTCAAATTAAAATAAATATTATGAGTTATCAACTCAACTGATCATGAGTTGATAATTGTTGAGGTTGGGTGGTGGGCACATGGGGTTCCTTATACTATTTAGTTATTCTGCATTTATATTTTATAATAAAATTAATTTTGAAAGTGACACAAACCAAAATCCAACTTATAAAGCAAAAGTATTAATAAAATAATATTTTACTTCCAAAAGGTATTCACTATTATCAGCTTAAAAGGAAAGTTTCTTCAATGCTTTAAAGTAGATGCCTTATAAATCATTCAATATTAAACACAGGGCAGGGGGAGGAGGATAAACAAATGTGAATTATGGGAGCCTACCCGAGTCGGAAATTGAACATAAATGAAGTATAACTGCCTCTGAAATGATAATTCTAGTTTATGGTAAAGTGGGATTGGATTAACAAACACCACCTCAGGATCAGAACTATTTTGCAAAGCAAAGTACACTAGCAAACAAATATGTGAAGGATGTTTACCCTTTAGGAAAAGACAGGCATAGGGAATTGTGACCCAGCTCTAAGCCTGTTTGCAAACACTGATACTATATTTTCACTGCTTCTCAGATTGTGGTCTAAACATTTGACATCTTTAATGTGTTTCAAAGATATTAAATGTTGCAGGCGTGTGAGAAAGGTCATATATCATTTCTGATTTGTTGTCGACATTGCTGGCAAATGCGCATTTGTGTGCAGCTATCTTTAATAAACTGCTGGCTTCCTGTTTGTTATATGGCTCCCCCACTTTGAATAATTTATTGTCCCCCACATTATTGGCACCACTTCTGAAAGATGTGAGTAGAAAGGGGATTCTAATATATCATGTTAAAAAAGAAAGTCAAAGAAAACTCTAAATCAGCACGTCATTTTAAACAGCTTCTCCTCATTAGGGAGGAAACTTATGAACCTAAAGTAAAAATGCCTCCCAAATCTACTCAGTGAAGCAAAGAGGATGAGTGGAAACAGGGCTGTCTGCTGATCACCATTCCAAGGCTGTGCATATATCCCAGGCTCTGTGAGTTAAGTCGCTCTCCTAGGTCTGATTCTTTATTTTAATTTCATTTTATGAGGGAGTTAAAAGCAAATAACTCAATCTTCATATCCTTCAGACAGAGGACTATGCATTAGTTATTGATGCTGTGGATAGAGACACCTGAGCATTGTGTACTGGGGTCTCATCTTGACTGGATACTAATTAAATCATCCCTCCTGGATTCAGATATGTACCCAATAACTAGGGCCAAAATGCCACCTCTGACTGGGAGACTGGCTCAGGGCACTTAGGGACAGGCGGAGCTGCTGAAATTACAGTTGGCTAAATTGATGGTGGTGAGCTTTGTCATTATCTCTTGTTGACCACCTGGCCAAGATGCTATAGACCACTGGTTTCTAAGACTTGAGGTTTTTTGTTTTTTTTTTTTTTAACTTTGTATTTAAATTCCAGTTAACATACAGTGTAATATTAGTTTCAGATGTACAATCTAATGATTCAACACTTCCATACAATACCGGGTGTTCATCACAAGTGCATGAGCTTCAAATGGCCTTAGAAATACAACAGAACTGGGATCCTTGGGTGGCGCAGCGGTTTGGCGCCTGCCTTTGGCCCAGGGCGCGATCCTGGAGACCCGGGATCAAATCCCACGTTGGGCTCCCGGTGCATGGAGCCTGTTTCTCCCTCTGCCTATGTCTCTGCCTTTCTCTCTCTCTATGTATGACTATCATAAAAAAAAATAAATAAATAAAAAAGAAATACAACAGAACTATAAAACTTCTCTATGCAAAAATATGTATATTAAACAAAATCTTACATAGCATATTAGGGGCTCATCGATCCCAAGCATCTCATCAGTGGTTCAGAAGAAGTTTCTGCATTGAGAGGAATCTTTAAGTAGTAACCCTCACAATTTATGTCTGCTCTAAGATTCTATTACTCTTTAGGGGAGATTTTAAATTTATTTTTATTTTTTTAAAGATTTTATGTATTTATTTGAGAGAGAGAACATGAAAAAGAAAGAGAGAGTGCACAAGCAGGAGGCAAGGGAAGAGGGAAAGGGAGAAGCAGATTCCCCACTGAGCAGGGAGCCCGATGTGGGACCCGGGATCATGACCTGGGCCGAAGATAGATACTTAACTAACTGAGCCACCCAGGAACCTCTAGGGAAGATTTTTTAAATAAAGAAGGATTTGGGACTCCTGGGTGGCTCAGCAATTGAGCGTCTGCCTTCAGCTTAGGGTGTGATCCCCAGATCCTGGGATTGAGTCCCGCTTAGGGCTCCCCACAGGGAGCCTGCTTCTCCCTCTGCCTATGTCTCCACCTCTCTGTGTCACTCATGAATAAATAAATAATATTTAAAGAAGGATTAAAAATGATTTGAAAGTATTCCATCCTACCCTCTCTAATTATTCATAAGCTGGCAAACAGTCCTGATTTATTGCAAGTAAAGTAATTATATATGATTTTGGCTTGGTTTTCATGAGATCCAATGATGGCGACAAACCCACAAGCAACAATAATCCCTTTCTCCCTTTGTCATGAACACCCCATGAGAAAGCTCTCTCTGGCGCATTCGCCCAACTTGCTGCCCACTACTTCCCATTCTACTTGTCCAAATCAGTACCTTCTGCCTGCCCTCTGAGTTCCTCCTCCCACTCAGAAATCTTACCAGGTATTTTAGCCCTTGTTCCTCTCCTCTCATTTAAACACCTGCAAAACAAAGTCTGGTGCACAGTTCCATGTATAATTATATTCTGTCATATGCTGTTAGTTTCTCTGTCTTGTATGTGTGTTTCATTTCTGAGAATAGACTGTAATATTCTAAATTGTGGGTACCTGGTTAAATTTTCTTCTGCTTTCTCATATGTTGTAACACATCACATACTCAAATTAATAAATACCTATTGACTTAAAATCTATTCTTTGGCTTCTAATAGTTTCACCACATCTTTGAGAAACAGGAAGATCTCTAGGGGTAATTTTTATTTATTTATTTATTTATTTATTTATTTATTTATTTATTTATTTATTGTTTAAATTCAATTAGCCAACATATAGTACATCATTTATTTCAGATGTAGTGTTCAATAATTTATCAGTTGCATGTAACACCCAGTGCTCATCACATCACGTGCCCTCCTTAATCCCCATCAGTGAGGGTAATTTAAAGACAATCTTTTGAAAGAGAAATGAGAAGTGAGGGACAAGCACTATTCGATGGTAAGATCTGACACAAATTCAGAATATTATATTTTATAGGAAGAATGATTATGGGAAACTCTAAGACTAGATTGAAGAACTGAAGAAAAGCCTGATGAGAGGAAACAGGTAAACACATTTTTAATAGGTCATATTGTGTGACCTTATTTTTAATCATTTTTCTAAAATCTGAAAAGAGTTGTTTTATAAAAATTATTTTTAAAAATATCTCTTAAACTTGTTTGGATCAAGTAATCTTTTGAAAAACATAGAGACTGTTAAATTTCTATGTCTGTCATTGCCTAGTACTCACCCGAGCCTCACTTAAATGGCCCATTGTCACCTTGGAAGGAAGGTTTTACTTTCCTTGGTTATGAATATTCTCAGTTGCTGTCATATTAAACAAGGGGTCAGCACCACTGGAGAATATCAAGTCAATTGTGAATTCTCAGCCTCAGTGTCTAATTAGAGGTAGTGTATGGAATGCCTTCCTTAATTACTTTGGAGTCATTGGGGTATTTCATTAGTCTCAGTTTTTATCTTGTAACTTCATTCATAAAATATGTTCCTTATCAATTAGCTCCACCAAGAACAGATCGCTGGCCCCGTGCATCCTGCTCTCTGTGTGATCTCTCAGCCCCGAAGGAGGAGGTCAGAATTCCTCTACATAATAACACTTTCAACTCTATTACCACACTCAGAATACCATGAAGGAAAAGAAAAAAAAAAAGCAAGATATTAGGTTGCTTATGAGATAAAATAATCCCCACATTTTGCAAGAAATATTAGGTAAAATTGTTATCTTCAGAGCAGTTCAACAATAAATGTTATTTATATAAAAATTGATCATAGCTTCACTCTAGACTTTCTGGGGCCAATAGAAGTATGCTTTCCAGATATGTTTTAAAAAGAAAAATTATAAACTCTCTTTGAGTATGAAATTTAATCAAATTTGATCAACATGTATTCAATCAGAAGAGACATACACAGGTCATGCTAAAGAGAAAGATGGTTTCAGGGTAGAACGCTAACTTCAAGATATTAACATGGCTGAAGAACATTAAGGCAGGAAGGTAACTTCAGTTATATGCATAGGCATTGGCAATGCCATCTGATATGCAGGGTTCTCTCCAGTGATTCAGGCACACTGGGCCCCACTGCAGGTATTATGGAGCTGGTGAATCAGGTTTGATATCTTTAAATATTTAAATCCTGCGGTAGACTTTCTATTATTCTATTTCCATGTTCACAAAGAAATTTCTAATTATGAATTTGGCTTCCAAATTCCCTTGATACTGGGAAGGACATGTTCCAGATTGGCTTTTGGACCTATCCATTACCTGTATGACTTCCATTACTGCAAATCCTTCACTAAGAGACATGGTTTTGATCCCAGCTTTTTGTTCCTTTTTTCCAACTTTTCTTACTTAAAGACAATTGGCATAAGAGAATTTGGAAATTGAGGGAGAAGCTGCTCATTCTCTGTGGCATCTCTCAGTGTTAGGCCATCAGATCCAAGCAGTAGATAGATACCTCTTTGCTACAGACTTGGCTAAAGGTCCTTTTGTGATTGCCCAAAGCAGAAAATATGTTTTCAGGGAATAGAAATCCACTCAAAGTAGCTCCATAAAAATGCTGTAGTAGAAGGAACCAGATCTCACGGCATCCAAGAAAATGGTGATCAGAACTAATGACTTGTTATCTAGTGATGAGCTATTGCTACACAACAAATGACTATAAAACTCAATGATTTAAACGGTATTATTAAGTTGCTTAGGAGCCTATGGGTTGGTGATGTTTGAATGCTCCAAGTTGGGTTCTACAAGTCAGCTCTGCTTCAAGTCACAGTGACTGGAGTGACTATTTCTCATGCTAGTGTACCTGTTGATCTTGGTAGCTCTGCTCCAGGTGTCTTTCTTATACCTTTAATGAGAAAATAAGCTGGGACATTCTCTTCTTCTTGCTAAAGAAAAGGTACACCAGGGTGAGTTGGAAGACGTGAGGCCACTTAAAGCCTCACTTCAGAACTGGAATACCATCAGTTCTACCCCATTCTTTTGGTCAAAGCAAGTCAAATAGCCAAACAACATCAAAGGAAAGGGAAATATACTCTGCACTTTTCCTAAAAGAAATTGCAAAGTTATATGGCAAAGGTCGTGGAGAGAGAAAAACTCAGTATCAGGGCCACACAATCTACAGCATGTGGCCATTTGCACAGCTACATAAAGTCTCGTGGCTTCAGCAGGGGCAGTCTTGGAACCTTTCTTTGGGTATCACAATTATCTTACCTTGACTCAGACACAAACTTGCATAAATTCTGTCTCCTAGCTCAAATTTTCAAAAGGAAGAATCTGACTGGATCGGCCTGGCCTATCATTGGTTCCTCTAGGGTTAAGGAATTCCTTGCATCAATCAGGGGAAAATTCTCTTAAAAACAATGCAAGCAGGGAGACCGTTTTCTTTTGATGGCCATCATCATGTTATTGGCAATTCTCTTGGTTTCTAGTCATTTGGCTTCTGAACGGGCAACTTCCCCTTGAGATATGCATATCTTCATTTTCAAGATTTATATATTCAGAAAAATTAGTCCATTTTACAGTGTTTCACAATTCCATATTGACCACCTGATCATGGCCAGAAAATGATCTAATCTTTATCACAACATTTTAATAATCTTCATGCAATGAATTATGTCTTTGTCCACTCACTGATTCCAGACCCAATCACACATCAGATCCTGACTTCAGCCTGCAAAAGCTTGCTGCCAAGATCATTAGTCTTATAGGAGAGAGAAGTAGAATTTGGATGGCTCAACTCAGTTTCTTCTCCCTCTCAGAAATACAACCAGAAGTAAATAGATGGTGGGGAAATGGCTCCATCTTTCCTTACATTATTTCTTTGAAGGAACAGATTTTTCCATCACAAACTTCCATAATATATGCCTTACTTAGAGAGAACCTACAATCCAAAAGAAAAATAAGGTCAAAATCAAAAAGAAAAAAGAAAAATAAAATAAAATGTTCCTTCTTTTGTTTAAATGTAAAACCACCCACAAAATATAGGGAACATCTGAATGTGTTGATGCAAGATAGAAATTATCTATCAAATAAGTTGGCAGAACACATTTCAATCTATTGTCATTATCTTGAAGGAAATGGTACCATTTTAGTTGACAATTTGCAGAATGAGCAATGAGATGCAGGTCCTATTTAAGTCATGATTTTCCTTATGGAAAGACACTGGGGAGACAGCAGAGGAACCCTTAGTGTGAGCTTCCCTCCACCTGAGCCAATTATGGAAAACACAGACATAACCTAATGTCTAAGCACTATGTACATGATATATTGTTATTTTGTTCAAGGGCCCTGAGGCAAAAGAAAAATCAAAATAATTTTTACAATAGCACCTGTTTTAAAATAAGCAATTTATTCCATCCTTATAAAATATTTATGGATTTCAAATGGATGTCCTTGAATAAGGCCATTTCATTTCTGTTCTCTACTGAGGATAGGTTAGAGAAAACTCTAGATCTATTTCCTGTTAATTTAATACAATTCCAAACCTTTTGTGAAAAAGCAGCCACCCAATAACTTTATTTACTAAACTTCATTCTTAATGATTCTGACTTAGTAGTTGTACAAGCAACAGCTCATGCATCATTTCACCTTATTGAAGAGAGGAATCACTTCTATGCAATAAAATAATTTGATTTCCATTGAGAAAATGTATTTCAAAAAACCCAAGAGATTGAAGGAGCCTATTACTTTTTATTACCCATATCATAATGTTCATCTTAATTACTGATAAAGCAAGTTCACAGATGTAGTCTAATTGAATGTATAACTTTTTAATTGAAAAGGGAGAAAGTATGAGATTTGATTTCTAACAAAAGGGTGGGACATGAGTGAAATCCTTCTCTTCCAAAAAGCTTTCCTGGGAGAATTGAGATTCTTAAAAATGTCCTAATAAGCAGGTATCAAGATAGCACCAAAAATGTATTTTGGGATTTGGAGAAATGATTGAGTGTTATCTAACACAACCAGGGTTACAACCAAGTCAGAGTGACCGTACCCCATTAGTCATGTGAGAAACCACCTGAGACTATTTGCAACTCTGCCTCTGATATTTTGACCCATCTCCAAGCAAGAGATTTCATATTTTACATAAAGGATAAAAGACAGGTGTCCCCAGTTACTTCATTTGGATAGTCCAATGACCATTCTGTCTTCATGAACTCCAGGGAGAGGGTTCTTTGTAGTTGATGGTCTTCTGAGTCTCCATAAGGAGGCCCTCTAGTGGGAGAGCAAGTTGCTAAGATATTTATGCCAATAAGGCCAATAGATTGGGCCCATGGGAATTCTGCTTCCTGAGAAGAATAAGTATCAGCAACAGGAACTCAGCTGTGTCCCCTCCCCTCTATTCTGAAAAATAGTATAGATTTCCAGGAGTCTGTTCAAATTGATTTTGAAGAAATGGAAATCAGTCAAGGTCTCTGGGCCTGTAATTCTGCCCCTTATAACCCAAACCTTAACCTTCCATTTGTATTTACAAACACCAAATATGACCCACCTATTTTTGGCAGCCTGTACTTTTGGTCATATTTGTGCCGGTTGAGGAAAAGAAACTTCTAGTACTGTTATTGCATTATTGCTATACCTTCCATCTGTAATTGAACAGTATTTCTTCCATGTGTTTTCTTTCTCCATATGAAATTACGTGATGTTTCTCTGATGCACTACCATGGTACATGCAATGACCAAGTATACAGAAAGAATATCTGAGATTCTCTGAAGTAAAAAATATATATATACATATATACTTGCAATAGAATACTTACAATTTAGAGTCTTGTTATCTTGTATGCACATGAACATGGAACTGTTTTCAGACATTCCATTTTGCCAAAATATCAATTAGTCTGACTCATCGAATCTTCTCTTTATATTCTGTATCATGTATGGGACATGTTTCTATTTACACACCAGAGAATACCACTCGAACTTCCACTGAAAAACAGCCTCTGAATATGTAGCTGGTAATCATATGCTTAGACAGCAAAGGAAGTCTTTCATGACTATTTTTAATGTTATCTATAACCACTTCAGATGTCTTTTTGGAAACCAGCTGCAGAATCAATGTGTTCAGAATGGTATCATTCAGCCACTGCTATGTATCAGCTACCATTAATTTCTTAAAGGCCAGGTCCTATGCTTACACCGAAACAGAAGGAGTAATATGACTTTAAGGGTGTGGGTTATAATTCAAGTATGACTGTATTAGCATAAAAGAACATAAGCTGCTTTTTCTGAATGCAAACATGGTCCCTAAACCGAGGATGTAAATTAGTATTACAATGAAAGCCGCCAGAAGGACAGAAGTTGGAAGTGTTCTCTTCTCCGAGCAGCAGGAGACTGTTCAGGTCCTGCTGTTTTGAAAACCTTTCTCCCCCCATGCAGGCTGCCCTGCTAAGAGAAATCCATTTGAATATTTTGGCAATCACAGAGGCCCCCACATAAATTATGGATACAGAAATGCAGAAGACAGTCTAACAAATGGAACACGGTGGAATCTGTTTTTCCGCCGCCATATGGTGTCGACAGAATGCCACTTTGTTTCTCTGGGAAACAGCTCATCATTAAAAAATAAATAGCATCTTTTCTGTGGGGAGAGAACCCACAGTCATTATTTTGAAAAATAACAAACAGGAAACTCTGTCCTTTCATTTTACAATCTTTTTTTTCTTACATTATTATTATTGCTGCACACATAGACATATTTTTCCAGGAAAACTCAACAATGGCTTGTACCTTGGTGCACGGGAACTCGACATCATGTTTTTCTAGATTTGGGCAGATAAGTCCAAGCACAAGACACGTCATGAAAAATCAGGGCACTTCATTATAGACCTTCTTCTTTCCTTTGGAAAAACTATTCTTTCAACCTAGCATATGGATTTTAATTTAACATATGGATTTTACTTTATGCTTAGATTTTATGCTTATAGATATAATGCATATAAACCATCCTGGTTTACGTAAGCTTAACAATCTCCAAACTGAATTCACATGACTTTATTATCTATGGAATAAAGTTGTTACTGGAATTCATTCTATATCTGATACCTGACCCTTTCTCAGACCCAGAAAAATTTTATCGTATTCCATAATTAAGTGTAATACAAAGCTTGTGCATGCCTTTGTCCCTCTGAAACCTCTTCTCCAGCATTGTCCCCATTGGTCCACAAAAAAACCTTTCCTTACATGCCCCTATATCATCCTTCTAAATATCAGACTGCTGAAAATTTCTATTTGGAGTGCTATCTGTGAGCAAATCAGAGTATTTTCAAATCAGCATAATTCCCAAAGTGTTTTTGCAAATATTATTTTATTTGATGTACAAATAGCATTGAGATAGGCAGGAAAACTTACCATTTCTTCTTTATAAACAAAGAAATGAAAAGAGGGTTTTTTAAAAAAAAGAAGTAACCTAGATTATTACTTGCAGGGTTGAGCCCTGGTCTTTTGACTCTCAGGTGAGGGTTTTTTTTTTTTTTTTTTTTTTTTTTTCTATGCCACTCTGTTAGCTGGGGCGGAGGGACAAAAGAAGACCATTATTATTATTTTTTATCTTCCATTGTTGCCTCAGAGATGACCTCTGACCCTGTGGCTTATTATTGATAATGCATCTTCTGCCTATTTTTCTCCCAAATCAAGAAAATATTTTAAGACATAACTGGGAAGTTCAAGGTTTCTAAAAGTCATCTACCATGGAACAAAAGAAAAGTAGACATCTATGAAGCGGTATACTATGTTTCAAATGCAAATCTTTATGATTCTGCAGCTAGAATTATCTATTTCCATTTGGTGAACTCTGTGAAATGGAATTCAGGGTCAGAAAAATATGTTTGAGGTGATAAGCTGCTTTTTGTTACGGTATAATGCTGTTCTAAAACAAGCAATAATTTTATAATACATTGTCCTGTTGGAATGATGACTAAGAAATTTTCACGACAGCAGGTAAATGATAAGAGCACAAAATCTAGTACTCCCGTGGACCAGAAGTCAAGAACAGAAGATATGCATTCCTTCTTCTCCCCAAACTGTCTGTCAACACTAAATTCTGTTCTGTAATAGGACGCTGAGTCTCTGCCAAATTGAAAGAGTCCTCACAGCCTCATCTGATTGAATTCATTTCTATCACTTCTAAAGAAAGCATATTCAAAAATATAACTGATCTCAGGATGCATATGTTATTTTATTTCTTTTCTTCAACTCTTCCAGCTTTGTCCTTTAATACTCCCTTAATTCATATTTGGGATGGGGATTTTGCAAATTAAGAAGCAGAAAAATATTTTATATCTGCAAAGTTCCAAGGCATATGCTTTGTTCCTTGTTTCTGGAAACACAGTCTTCAAGAAATTACATACAACTGGTAGATAATTCCAAAATGTTGTTGACAGCTTGTCAATAGTGGAAGCTGATGGCTATGTGACATCAAGTGCATGACTCCAAAATGCCATAATGTGGAGCACGCACCAAAAGTAAAGATTCAGAAAAAGGTAGCAAACCTTGTACCACTCAGTGTTGTTTTAAGGTTGCTCATTCTCAATTCTATGGTATGGTTTGCCTCTATCATTTGTAAGATAACCACCTAGGCAGGAACTAAATACATAGAATATAGCTTTGGATGTTGTATCTGGTAGAGAGTGAGGAAAGACTATATTTTTGCGTTATTATTAGATGAAAGCTTCTTCTCAATCATCTGCATCCAGCATAATATGATTTTATTTTTTTAATTTTTTTATTTTTTAATTTTTATTTATTTATGATAGCCACACAGAGAGAGAGAGAGAGGCAGAGACACAGGCAGAGGGAGAAGCAGGCTCCATGCACCGGGAGCCTGACGTGGGATTCGATCCCGGGTCTCCAGGATCGCGCCCTGGGCCAAAGGCAGGCGCCAAACCGCTGCGCCACCCAGGGATCCCCATAATATGATTTTAAACCTGAGTTCCAGATCTAGAAAAAATGATATAGGGGAAAACATAAGGGGTAGTGATCTGAGAAGAAGATAGACTGATTTAAAGTTGCCCCTTGGGAAAAGAACTGGAGTTATAATACCTGTTACTAATTTAAATTAAATTAAAACTTTAGTTCTTCATTTGTAGGAGCCTCATTTCATATATTTAATAGCCACATGTGTCTAATGGCTACTGTGCTGAACATATATATCAAATATTTCCATCAGCACATTCCACAGGATAGTCTTCTCTTTATTGAGTGTATGATTTTCAAGGGAAACATCATGCAGATAAGAGAGATTTAGAATACAAACTCCATGTCTGACTTCCCTCCTGAGGTTTGCTATCGGTTTTTTGCCTCATAAAACAGAGACCACAGTGACAGAGACTCTATGGGCTTTTTCTAGAAGAAACAAGCCAAAAGTATTATGTAGCTTTTAAGTGCTCAGTAAGTGGTTTAATTATACTAATAGTCATGCTCACTAGATTATGTCCATAAATTTAGTTCTGTGAACAATTGTTGAATCATCTTCTGTCTCATGTTAAAGAAAGGTTTCTACTCTTATATTTGAGCTGCTAACAGTAGCAACAACCATGAATATAAATGTTTATTGATTCTTTAATATAAGCCAGGTGCATATATATCTAGATTCAAGTTTGGCTATTAATTCATACTTCCCAGTGAGTTGTTGCCCTTGGAGTAGTTACTGTATCTCACTAACCTTAATTTTCCTAATAGGAAAATAAGACGATCATAGTCTTTGTGAGGATTAGATTAATGCTGTCCATAAAGCTCTTAGGACAGTGGCTAGCACACAGTAAGTACTCAGTAACCATTAGCTGTATTTAAAGCCATTTTCCAGACACTTTGATAAATACTTTACAGCTGTTTTTTATATTGATTCTTAAAACAACCCTATAAGATACATATTATCATTAACTACATTTAACAGATGGAAAAACTAGGACTAGAAGATGGTCAGAAATTTCACCAATTTAATACAGCAGATAAGAAGTGGAGCAGAATTTGAACCAGGTACCCGATCCTCAGAGCCTGAACAACTAACCTTGATCGTGGCACCAACCTCGTGAGATTATGAGGATTTTATGAGATAATGCAGGTAGAGCATTTAGCACGTGCATTTTCAGTGATTACATTATTATTAAGCTAAGGCTCTTTAAGTAATTGCTTTTTCATTTTGGTAGTAATTTTAGTGTTTTATGTGAGGGGGTGTTTATGGTGTTATCAGAGTGCAAGTTGTATCTGATGTTTTAAAATTACAGAACATTTTATAGCCATCTAATAATGTATCCTTTATGGTTGATATGCCAGTCCTCCTCTCAAATTTCATTGTGCTTAAAATATAATAATAATGTCATTTTATTCAAACAAACCAGTAAGCAAGTACTACTTAAAAGAAGAGCAATGACAATATATTTCCTTTGAAACCATGAGCTGTCCTTTGTAGAAGAGTCTTAAATGAAGTGGAAGATGATCGCTGTACATAGGGAGCTATCCTGGAAGTGAGGCTGAAGGGAGAGTTCTCAACTTTGAGAGCTATACCCAGCCAAACACTGTGAAGCTCCTGCCGACCTGGCATGGGATGGCATCAAGGGCAATGCTTCACAGACCACAATTTTCCAGCATGTTGCTCCAGCCCGAAGCAGCCCATTAATATTAGCATAAGGCAGCCTAAGTCATTTTGGAAGGCACAGTGGGAGAGACAGTAATTTTATTACTCCTTTTCAGAAATGTGTTAAACTACAACTTTGAATACTTAAGCTATTTCTGCACCAGATAACACTTTACCCATGATAAGGCAAACTCTGTAGGAACCAAACTAAAATCAAAGAAGCCATAGTCTCCAGAAGGAAAAATAGAAGAGATGAGAGACCATTTGGAAATTTGGTTCATGTTCATGGTAAAAAGAATAAATGGCCTTTTTGCAGTATGTAACTTTTTCCTAGGGCAAAGAGAGTAAATCTAATTTCTCAATCTTCCCAAGCAGTAGAGAATGAGACTTTTGAAAACTGCATGGATACTCTTAAGAATTTCAGAAATGGTTTCCTAAAGGCTGAGAAGAGTCATTAATACATAGGATGATATAGTTAAGATCTAAGAAAAATGTAGTTGGTTAAAATGCTAGGTCCAAAAAAAAAAAAAAAAAAAAAAAGCCTTCCTGAATTTTAACAAAAATCGAAGTTAATCCTGCAGAGCTTTCGAAATTTCAATTTTCCAATTCCCCTAAGATATGGCTTAATAAACACTCATGTAGAAAATGAAGCATAGGCCTTAGCGGTATATAAGCTAATGCAAGACTACAGTGTGATGCTGTATGACAAAAATGTGATGTAATCTTGGGAAGCATAAGAAGAGAAAGACTATCTGGCATGGGAAGTGATAGTTAGAATATGTTTTATTTTGGAGAGATAAAATCTAGAGTTCAAGCAGCTTATACACAGACAGCAGAAAATATTAGAATGGTAAGGCACATGCTTCTAAAAGAAGTTATGTGAGTAAGAAGTAGGAACCTGGAAAATATGAGCTGGACAACAGACCCCTGAGAGCAAAAGAGAAGAAATTATGTCAATTCGGTAACAATAATTGAATGTATGGACATTTTTTATTGCATTATTACATTCTCAAGCCAAGTGCAGCAAACCCTGGATTGCTGTGTGATATATCTACCTCCTTTGAAACTGAATTCCAGCTGAGCTTGACTTACTTTTGGGCCATGTTTTTTATGGGATTCTTTTTTTTTTTTTTTTTTGAGGGGGGGTTGTTGTTCTGGTTTTAGGTTTGTTTGTTTGGTTGGTTGGTTTTTGGTATTTTTCGTTGTTATTGTTGTTTTACCTTATGTTATACATAATCAGTCTCCTCAAATCTGTGAGCTTCCCCAGTCCAGGTATCCTGTCATGTTCAGCTCTCTATTTCCCAGAGCAAATGAGACAAACTCCAGGAGGCCTTCATGACTATTTGTTGATTTCCTCCAACATGTCACTTTTTCTGCTATTAGGTTAAACACTGTTCACAATCTGGAGGAGACTTTCTACTCCAACTTAGTCTTTCCTCCTGATCTTCCATATGGGCCATCAAGATGTGTTATCATTAGCAGCCTCTTAAATGCCTTAATTGGAGAAGTTGGGCATTTAGTATCAAGGGGGCACAGAATTCAACTGAGTTTAGATATTCCAGTATCTACCTTTCAAAATCCAAAAGAGAAAAAAAGGCTTTGGGGGTAGCAAAAGCTATAACTTAATTGGCAACACCTGCAGAGAGCAGGTGATAAATGTGCGAGGAGGATAAGGAGTATCTCCAATCTTTTTCTGTTGTCATTCCCTATACACACATCCCTATTGAGCAGTATACCTCTAACTGTTCGCGTCAAACCTGCTCAGGCAAAAGAAAACTATCAAGTAGAAAAAGATATTCTAGTATTAACAGCACTTTCGGAAATGCAGTTGAAATTCTTAATAAAAACTATTTCATCTCTTTCCTTTCTTCCCATCACAATCTAAGTTATTGAGGGTAAAAAATTCAAATGAACATATCTTACCAAAATATTTATTCAAATGGGAATGTTAGTGATTTTCAGATGCTTGCTGGCAGAGTGGAAACAGAAAGATAAACGACTTTCTCACCCTATTCAGGAATTATTGTTGTCCTCTAGCCTGTGATGTTCCCTCGTTATCGAGGGGTACACAAATCCAGGCAGTGCATAATTTGGGAACTAAAAGTAAAATAGTAAAACATTTCTCAAGATGCTTTCACCATTTCACCATTTTTTAAAAGAATTTAAATGTAAGAAAAGAAGCATGACTCATACTGGTTCTTCCCAGGCATTAAAATTCCAAGCACAAAACTATGTGCATCACTTCACAGGGTGCTACCAACACTTTGCAAAAAGCAGGTTGGAATCCCAGTCCATGGAACTCCCAGGCTTCTGGAGAAAAGCTACCATTGCCAAAGTTCATCCACCACATTTTACAGATTGCCAAACTAAGGCCCAAGTTGGGAAGGCAGCCATAACTTTTCTCAGACCCATCTGGCAACAGTTAGGAAATGAATGTCTTCCAGTCTTCTTACCAATGGACAAAATAATCACCTGAGCTATTTACTTCCATTTTAATCAGCCAGCCAATCAAGTCTGAAATGAGAGCTTGCTTAATTATGCTCTCAGCCATGTGTTAGCTCTACTGTGAAGAACTAAGAGAGCAGAGTATAGGTTTGCCTACTGGGAAACCTGACTTAGACACACCTGAAACAATTAGAGGACAATAGAGGACCAGATGTAATTAAGTGGGAAAACTTTTAGTAGAGTGATTATAAGTGCTTTGAGGGGCTCAAAGGTGTGTCTCCAGTAAAGAGAGGGTCTGCTCTCTCTCCCAGCTGCATTGTCACCCGGTCCACCTCTTCCTGGCTGCATTGCTTAGAATTAACAGAAGGGATAAGATGCTTCAGACATGGTGCCTGCTGCATGGCTCTCAGCATCCCAGCTCTTGATCCTTCCCATTCACTGTCTGGCTCTGTTTGGGCTGATACCTCTTTTTCTGTAAAATACCCTTCTACTGGCCCATTTCCAACTTCCCTCATGATTGTGTTAACACCCTCCTGACCCAGGTGACTTCCTCATGACCTTTTCCCTTGCCAACCATTCCCTTCTTATGCTTCTCACCAGAATCCATCTACATGGGTAGACAGGCATGCTTTGCTTTCTTTCTAACCAATCTGGGGTGCTCCACATAGGCCTTTCAGTCTTAGATGCTTAAACACAAAAGAATATTTTAATAGTCCTAAGGATGGTCTCAGGGTATGATATGATAAATTTCTCTAGTAGTACTTTAAATAAGGGGATCCCTGGGTGGCGCAGGGGTTTGGCGCCTGCCTTTGGCCCAGGGCACGATCCTGGAGACCCAGGATCGAATCCCACATCGGGCTCCCGGTGCATGGAGCCTGCTTCTCCCTCTGCCTCTGTCTCTGCCTCTCTCTCTCTCTCTCTCTCTGTGTGACTATCATAAATTAAAAAAAATAAATAAATAAAATAAATAAATAAGACACCATGAGATGAGGTCCATCTTCTCATAAGAGAATATGCTTATTTTGGTACACACAGAAAATCTGAACTTTTAGTCCCAGACTGACTCTTGAATTTACAAAGTAAAATCTTTTTTGGCAGAACCTCTTTCCTTACTCTCAAACGATTTCTTCTGCTCTACACTCTTCTTTCAGCCAATGGCCTTTGTACCATCCTCATTTTTAGAGTCCTGAAATGTAAGGTTCCCACAGAAAAGAGAGCTTTTACAAAGAGGAAAGAAAAAGAATAATAATTTAAACCTGACACCTTTTTTATGCCTTTATTTTTTCCAAACTAATATGTCAAACTAATTCAATTTATCATGTTCATTTTTCTTCAACGGAAGACACGGATCTGAAGTAAATGAATATGCTCTAGATAATACGGAAGGCAATGCAAATACATAGTCAAACTTAGACCATTCCAGGACTATAATATAACCAGAGATATAAAATTTTAATTCAAAAGTTAACGATTCATATATCACTTGTTATCTTCACCTGTCAACACTTCTGACAGCCCATTTTAATATTTAGTATTTTTTCATACTTTATCTTGTAAAAAAGAATTTTATCCCTTTCTCACTATATTTCTCAACATGGAAAAAAAAAAGGTCAGACTACAGTTTGAAATTTTAGGCATGAAGGATGATAACAATGGTTTCTAGTGATAAAAAGTTCCTATCCTCATGGGAAAAGACTGATTTTTTTTTTCTTTTCTTCAGCCAGAGCAGCAAGTAATCACCAGAACCAATTTTAAATCCATCCTAATTGATCAAGGACAACTTCACATCAGTAACATTGCTTCTGAAAATCAGCCAATGTGTAACAATAATTTTCAAGTAACTATGTTTCCACAGCTAAAGATTACCCAATATCTAAACACATTTTAGTTTTAAAATTCTACCCATCCCTGAATTCCATAATTCCTGAATCCTTATACAAGGTCAGGTCTCTGCTCAGTATGAGCTCAACCGTGAAGCTCTCCCCTGCTTAGCAAGCAATAAATTCATGACTTTGTTTCAGATATGGAGTGATAGCTGCTTTCATTTAATCTAATTTGACACCTCATTAGTATATCATATTTAAAGACTTATTTACTTATTATACCCCCATTTATTTAAAATAGAATATAAAGTAGTTAAATATTACAAAAGCCAGCCCATGGCCCAAGCTGCAACATGTAGGAGGTGATCTATCATGAAATGAGCCAATAAAATTGTCTGTTTCACATGTTGGCATATTCAAATGTAACATCTCCATCAGCCAGCCCTATTTCTGCACCTCTCTCCCAACAAGGACTAATATCTGAGCCTCAATCAAATTATCACACAGCAAGAAAAGAGGTTCTAGGGTATCACAATATGACAACATGGTGGGCAAAGTCAGGCCTCCAAAGTTAGCCTTCACTGCAGAATGTTCAGACACCATATGCTTGAAAGGAGTTGTCAATATTTATCCTATTTGTTCACAACAAAATGGGAACAAGAGTGATTTCTCTTACATATATTTGATGTATTTGAAATCACGAAATGTCTTTTAAAGAACAGTTATTCTCTTAACACCTAAAGGCTTCAGTGAGACTGTGCATAGGCCACCATGTACCATTTTGTTTAAAGTAGACATTTTTTAATTGTTAGAGCATTTCCAAAATACTATATACATAATTACATACATCATTGTCCTCTTTATTATTTTTAAACGTTGTTTATAGATTATCTTACTAACTTTATGGATATAAAGGGCACAGAATTTGTTGAAGGCCCTATATAATATATTGATTTATGTATACGGTAGTCCCCCCCGCCCTTTATCTGTGGTTTTGCTTTCTGTGTTTTCAGTTACCCACCATCAACCACAACCTGGAAGCAGATGATCCTCCTCCTGACATATCATCACAGGGTCAATAGTTTCTAAGGCTATATCACATTGCCTTCATCATTCACCCCACTTCATCTCATCATGTAGGCATTTTGTCATCTCACATCATCACAAGAAGGGTCAGTGTAGTACAGTACGATGTTTTAACAGAACCAGAGAGATAGATACCACATTCACACAACTTCTAGTACTATATATTGTTAGGATAATCATTATAAGCTTTCACTCATATGGGGAATATAAAAAAATAGTGAAAGAGATTATAGGGGAAAGGAGAAAGAATGAGTGGGAAAAATAAGAGAGGGTGACAAAACATGAGAGACTCCTAACTCTGGGAAACAAACAAGGGGTAGTGGAAGAGGAGGTGGGTGGGGGGATGGGGTAACTGGGTGACGGGCGCTGAGGGGGGCACTTGACGGGATGAGCACTGGGTGTTAGACTCTATGTTGGCAAATCGAACTTCAATAAAAAAATATACATATATAAAATTTTTAAAAAATTGTTCTATTTTATTATTAGTTATTGTTGTTAACTCCTTACTGTGCCTAATTTATAAATTAAACTTCATCACAGGTATGTTTGTATAAGAAAAGACATAGTATGTAGAGGGTTCAATACTATGCTGTTTCAGGCATCTCCTGGGGGTCTGGCAATGTATTCCCTGTGGAGAAGGGGATACTACTGTAGTATGATAGCCTGACCTCTGTAAGACTTAGTGTGTCCAGAGAGAGCTCATTATCTATTTTAAAAATGAGAATCAGGCCCCCTTGCACACTGTGTTTAGCCATGATAAATATCATGACTCTCCAAGATCCTTTATATCCTCTGAGCAAGCTTGCCTGCCATCTGCTGCAAACCTGCCCGCATGGCCTCCCTAGTTTCTCTGATTGCTGTCTCAACGCTTCTACCCAAGCTCTTCCCCCACATATATGCTATTCTTTCCCCTCTTCATCTCTGCATGCCCAAACCTTCTCCTTCCTGTCAAATTCCATACCCAACAGGAAGTTATATGCTATCACTCCATGAGATCCCTTCTCCCTGTCCTAAACTCACATTTACTCTCCCAATTAATGCTTTCATTTATTCATTTACTTAGAAACATTTTATCCTGTTGGGAAATATGCAGACATTTGGTGATAAACACCTGTTGCCTTGTATTATAGTTATCTGTGCATTCATCTTATCTTCCCTTATTAGCTGTAAACTTTCTTAAGTGCAAAAGATGTGCCCTTACCATGATGTGGGGCATGATACCTGCTAAGTGGATGAACATGTTTGCCTTTGGCATGGGAGGAGGACTCACAGAAGGTGACCCAAGTCAGCAACTGTGATTCAGTTATCAAATAAGTATCTGATCTGGTCTGGGTTATTTTGCTCACCAAATTCCAATTGAACAATTTTGAAACTGTTCCTTCTGCAGTGGATGAATCATGAGCCCTCTAAGAAATGGAAGTTAAAGCAGTGTATTCACAGAGCACATGAAATAAGTTTTAAAACCTCCAGCTATTGGTAATTGTCAATCATTTTTAAAAGTCTATCAATTTAGCTTGCATGCTGCTAGAATTCGGTGTGCTTGAATATCCCTAAGGACACCATGTATTTCTGAGATTATCGCATTTATGGATCTCTCAAAAGCATGGAAGAGAGCTGATGGAGGCTTGTTAAAACAACTAACAGTAACCAACATGAGACAAGGAAGAGTCCCGGCACTGGACCATCTGTCCGTTCAGTTTGCGGGATAGAAAGATGGGTGGTTTTTCTTCATGACCACTAAAGGCTGCAATATGTATATTAAGAACTGAGCTTTTTATTAACAAGTGTGTCACCTGCAGTTGTATAAGAAACAGCCTGTGCTAGAGACTGAGAAACCAACTAAGACCCTGTGTCTACAGGGTACTCGTATTTATAGGCTTTTCCATCTTTGTCACATGTGGTATTTGTGGAAGGGGCTCCTCCTTCCGTAGCCACCTCCTCTGGCCCAGGTCCATGGAGAACCAGGGCCCTTGAAGTTTGTCCTCCCTCGGCTCCAACTAGCACATCAGCGCCAACCTCCCTCCCGTCTGTGGAGGTGCCTCCTGGGACCGTGGATTCTATTCCTTTCCCTCTCCACCTGTCTCCTCTGAGAGCTCATCTGCTTGCAGTGCTTCCTCTCTCACCAGGATGCAAATGACTCCCAAATCTATTTCTCTACTTTGCATGTCTATCTCTCTACATCACAGGGTACTTACTGCATGCTGTTGGCAGGCACTCATTACTCAGTAAATACTTGCTGCCTGATTGTAGGATAAGATGGAAGTAGTCTTCCTTCAGGTAAATGCATAAAGGGCTTTTCTGGGTCAAGATAGCCTTGGCCTTCCTAAATTCAAAACTAGAGAGAAAAGGATGAAATTGCTCTAGGTAAATTCCTTAGAGAAGGAACTGTTATAATTTTTGTTCAGCATATGATATTTTTCTGCTCAGTATTGCCTTCTTGTTCTGGAACAGTCCCATCTCTGTCCATCCTATCTCCACAAGAGCTGTATAACCATGTGCTCCTGTTCCATATCTACTAAGTAGGCATTTGACTCACCCTAGACTAAGGACTTTTGAACCTGTTTCTAGTGATGTCTGAAACTAGAAAATATAAAAATCCAGGTATATTTTCCAACATCAAAATACTAACTCAACAAATATTTGCTAAGTAACTACTATGTGCTGGGCATTGTGCAGTCAAGAACTAGGACAAAAGTCCCTGCATGATAGTAGAGGAAAACAGATGATAAATAAATATGCAAGAAAAAATATAGCATGTCAGATGTGGTAAGCTGGAAACCCGCTATCCAAAGAATTATTACCTCCAATACCCAAACTCAGAGTAGGAAGAAAAAGAAATAAAGAAAACAGAATGTTCATTGTAACACAGGCCTATTTCCCCTGGTCTTTTCTATGGGTTTTAAACATGAAAACAACAATAGTAAAAGTAACTATAATGGCTCCTACTTAGTGAAGGGGTTCAAGTTGTCCACAATGGATTCAGTGCAGCTGGTCCTCAGTTGACCAAATACCTGCCCTTTGAGATAAGCACTAAAAATTAGCCTGATTTTATAGATGAAGAAGCTGATGCCTTAGAGAAGTCAAGTAATTTGGCCAATGTTACAGGGTGAGTAGCAGAACCAGCATTAAACCCAGGCTTCCTCCCACCAGGATCCTTGCTTTTACCACTCACTCTGTCATACTGCTACTGAGCAGCCTTCCCACCCAGATGCTGTGCAAAAGTACATCTCACTTCAGGGAGTTCACAGGCAAACAGAGAGGCATAGCCATTTGGGACAAGTGCAATACAGTTGCTGCCATTACACAGACGAAATTTTGTACTAATAAAAAAAAGTGTGTGGACTGGGATTCTGAGCTTCATTTAACCTTCTGGCATCATCCAAGGGCCAGACCCATTTGCTTCCAAGCAGAGCAGCTCCTACCTAGTGCCTGCTGCTTCTACATAAGGCTGGATGGAGAATAAGACCCCTCTGGGTTAAAGGAGTAACAGCAGCCTATTTCTGCCCTGATACCTTGAACAAGTCATCCCTGGTATTTGCTGAAACAACGAGGGTTACTGTCCAGCACCTACTCAACCTACAACTTACTCAGAAATGTTCTAATGACTCCTCTAGGCAAACGCACCAGTACAGCCAGTGCTGAAAGACATGTCACTCCAAATATTAATCCAAACCAAAAGGTCCTTTTTTACTCTCCATAAAATACAAAATCATATTCCAAACTACAAGGACTTTACTGGGATTTTAATTTTTTTAATGCAACACATTTCCATTAAATTAGCTGCTAGTGAATTATAGAAAAGGAAAACAGGACTGTGGGTTTTTCCTCATTCCTCATTCAGTCATTCATTTTGTTTTTCCACTTTTCAACCCTCTATTTCAGCCTTCCTGCTAGAAAAGCCTAGGTCAGAAATTCTGCCTTTGAGGGCCCAGAGCACAAGGAAAGAACCTATGGCCTGTGACCTGAGCAGCAGCCTGCAGGGAAAAGAGAGGCCAAGGAAATGTAGCAGAAAAGTGAGTTAGGAAGGAGTCCTTAGAGTTCTCTTAGAAGCTAAAGTGCTTGGAAATTGAATGTCAAAGCCCAACCAGGTTTTTCTTCCCCAAGGGCACTTTTTCTCATCTGGAGAAATATTGTTCATTTCGACACTGCTCTCCTGGAATTCACAATTGGTATCAGTTCAGGGAGCAGAAGGACAAGTCTCCCCAGCACCCCCAACCCTTGCCCCATCCCCTGGCAGGATTCACTGTGCTCTGGTCCTCCCAGCACAGGCTCCCACACCAACCTCAATCCTCAAGGCACCTCTACCTCCATCCTGGATAGCCATGCTTGGTAGTTTCCTTGGCGGGATTAGAGGATTCTGATCATCAAGAACCTTGTCTCCTTCATCTGGAATCCTCCCAGAGTTTGGAAAGCTGTGAAGTCAAGAAGAGCTAATTTAAACTCTGGCACTTACATACAATAGATAGGTAATTCACTGACCTAGGTTGCTTAATCCCTCAAGGATTTCATGTCCTGACCAGTGCAAGGAGAGGTAGAAATACATGTCCACCCAAGCTGCTCTGATCACTAAAAGAAAAATTAGAATAACTCACATTGTTTTGAAGGACTGCTATGTGCTAGGCACTGGTCTGAGTTACTTGTATGCATTACTTCCTTTAAACTTTATAACAGACCATAAGGTAAATTTTAGCATGAATTCCATTTTATAGGTATGGAAATCAAGCCTTAGAGAAGCAGAATAATTTGCCTATAGTGCTTAGCCTAAAAGATACATAAGAATCATAACAAGAGCTATGCTTTGGTACACTGATCGTATGCTAGAGATGAACTAAATATTTTACTTGTATTATTTCACATTTTCCCATTTTTTCAACTGAAGAACTGGATCTTAAAAAGATGAAGTTGCCTGCTATACTTACTCAATCATTATGTAACAGAGCAGAGATGTCACCCCAGGCCTTTGGGTCAGAGTCTTTGAACTTAACCATTACTCACTCCCTAGAGATGACAGTTTCACCACATAGTAGCTCCTTAATATATTTTGTTAAATCAAATTGATGCTATGGGGAGTTTGCCATTCAACTATATTAGACTTCTTATGAAGAGAGTATAGGTTTCAAGTCTTATGCATAGTGCATTTGATTTTCTTTCTAATTTCTTCATGGATTCTGCATTATTCAACCTCAAATGCTGAGCTCTTGAAATGAGGCCAGGTCACCCCCTCCTTAATTTGGGAACCCAAATGCACAACCAGCAGGCTCTTGAGCTGCCAAAATTGATAGCCCCATTTTTGCGAATGGATGCTGCCCACCAAGGAAAGGCAAAACTACAACCTGCCAAATTAATGGATGTGTTGATATGGGGTCTTAGGGATTGCAGTGCAGCAGACACAGAGTTCAGTCAAATTGAAAGTGTGCTCCAGGTTGTAGGCAAGAGACAGGGGGTTTTATTTTTTATTTTTTTATTTTTATTTTTTTGAGACAGGGGGTTTTAAAGCAGAAACCACAGGCTTACCCAAATTTTTTTGAATGAATTATGCTTGGTGCTGGTGAGTTTAAGCTGAACATCTATACATGATTGGCTATTGAACTAACAGGGTTTGCTAAAGTTCTTTTCGGTTTTGGATGTGCATAGTCTGATTTGCCTTATGGCCTTCCGACTCCATCTTAAAATGATTCTGATAGCCATGCTTACACTATTTTGAATCTTCTTTCATGATACAAAGCACTTTGTCAGGCTTCATTGACCAAACAGTGATAGTAATATAAGCAACTCGTGAGAAAGGGTTGATTAAGTGTGAATCCATCAATGTGATGCAACATCCTGCATCCATGAAGCAGTAATTCTGAAGACCAGAGAGAAGTGTAGGACCATGCCTAGAATGTTTTACCATATGACATTAACTCATAAAATACAACATAATGTGTGCCCTATGATGGCATTTTTTACAGTAAAAATATATGTGAAAATTAAAAGTTAATAGAAAAGGAGCACTTGGTTGGCTCAGTCAGGTAAGTGTCTGACTCTTGATTTCAGCTCAGGTCATGATCTTAGGGTCATGAGATTGAGCCCCATGTCAGGCTCCATACTCAGGGTGGAGTCTACTTGTCCCTCTCCTTCCCCCTCTACTCTTCCCTCATCAACTTCCCTCCCCACTGCTTCCATGCACTCTTTCTCTCTCAAATAAATAAATAAACAAAATTTCTAAAAAGTTAATATAAAAGGAATTAAATGTTATGTTATGATGGTTCAACTCTGAGTGGTGTTTTATAGATTTATGGACGATTCTATTGTTTTGATGGTAAAACATCAAAACTGAATGTCAGAATACACTGTGGACAACTGCTCTAAGAAAAGTGCCATAGAACAGGCAATAACTTTTCACAAATATTTATTTTTGTTATTATTTCCCTGTCACATACATGAACAAGGGAGACTAACAAAGAAAATTAACCTGTATAGTAATCACTTGCTTTGTGGTTCACAAGACATGTCTACATGCTACTTTTTATCTAATACTTAAGTAAGACAGGGATATCCTATATGTTTTCCAAACCCTATTTTCTTTCCAAGTGAAGTACAGAATATTCAGGAACCTCTTGCTCACCGGGACATGGAGGTGAAATAAAGGGTCTGTGATTGAACCAGGATTTTCACAGCTAGTCCAGGATTTTTTTCCCTGCACCAAGTGTTTTTTATCCTCCTATGGTTATAAATGGCAGTCTGTGCACTTGGGGAGTATACAGTTGACATACTGATTCTCTCGAAGGTTTTAGGAAATGTGCTTCATGTTTTACTTTAGATACTGTCAGTTTTGGTTAGAGATGTGAATGTTACAAGACTGAAAGAAAGATGCCATCAGAAACTGGGAGCCATTTGAAGCAGAAAGGATTTCCTTATTCATGGAGGCCTTTTCACTGAAACCACTTCTGCATCGGTCCCAGGAGAGCTTAAAGAGGGCACCCAGTTGTGCACTTTCCTTTCTTTCTCCTAAGCACACATTTGCACATTTATCACCATCCCATGTTCCTTTAAGCCTTGTGCCACTGCTTCCAGTTTCTTCTCCTGTTCTCCTCTCAGCCTCATGTGTCTGATTTCATAGGGGGGAGGAGGGTTATCTTTGTGCTCCCTCTCGGGTTGACTCAGAGCTACAGCCCTGATGGCTCTGCAAAATTGATGGTTTAACTCCTGTGTCAGAGAGCAGGACCGGGGAAGAACATCTGGGAAATCATTAATTTACACAATCCTGTTCAACGGCCAAGGTATCACATCTTTACTGTCTGTGCACCTCTGGCCCCCAGCACCACGGTGCCACACGGGCATAAAGGGGACACCTGCTCTTGCGCAGAGCCCTAAGGCAGACAACACTGAGAGGGAGATTCTCTGCTTAAAGTCTTCAAGGTCTCACTGCGAGTCAAAGACCAGCAGTGCTTGGTACATGCCTCTCCCCACCAGTCCTATCCCATGAGAAGGAGGCAGGGTGTGAGCATGTGAGTGAGTGTGTGTGTATGTGCATGTGTGTGTGTGTGTGAATAATTCCAGGAAGTCAAGTCCAGGCCTTTTGAAATGTATCAAAAATCTATGTCCACACTAACCCAGGATCTAATTTCCTGCCCCAGCTTCTCTGTTTAATAAAGTAAGAAGCTGCCTATCTCACAGCACTTTTCCCTTTATTCAAGTTAAGCCTTCCCTCCTGCCTTGGTTGTAGGTCATGATCTTGGCTGCTCCCTGCAGATTGAAAAGGTTGACTCCTAGATCTATACGTGACCAGCTTAATTCTAGAGAGACTGTCTGAAGTACTTCACGGTGGTTTAGTTTCCACGTCATTTATCACTGACATCGTCTCATGCATGAAAGTGCAAGGAGATTTAAGGAGCTGGCATTTGCTCACAAGGTCTCCTTTAGTGGAACGGAGCCTAACACGCTACTTAACTTGCTCTGCCACTGAAACATAACTCTTCTCTCCCCACACTTCCGTCTTGGACAGAATAGCACAAGCCCTTACCAAGTGGGGAGCTTTTCTCTGGAACTCTTAAGTCCTATTGTACTGAAATGTGCATGATACCTACGGGGTTAGGTCACAACCCATCTTTGCAGTCCAAATCCCACGCCTCAAAAACAGCCAGAAAGAGCCTGGTGTTGCAGGAACAAGTCACCTGAATGACCAAGAAATCCTCTGACACCACATAGAAGGCAAATCAAGAAAACACCACTTTTCTGAGTTTGAAGAGAACTGGGTTTTACGACTTATTTGGATTTGTTTTTCCAATTTATTTTCATGCTTGCAAGCCACTGCTTCTTTTTACTCTATTAAAACTTTAAAAAAATTAAAACCAAAGATGAAATCTTTACATGTCTATCGCTGGTTTTACTGGATTCCTCATTCTAGAAGTAAGATTTCTAGTTTTGCAAAAATAAGCCCCAGGAAGCCAGTATTTTCTGGTAAGAGTCAATATTCAGGATCATACAAGTATAGGAAGTCCTACAAACTAAGTTTCCAAAATTGGAAATCATACTGAATCAACATTTTCTCCCAAAATGCAGATAACATATTCTGAAATATTAACATTCTGCTCAGTCAACAGAATGTCCTCCTGTAGGTTCTGTATACCTCCTTCTGGAGTTTGGAAGACCTGGTGCAGTTCTGCCTTGATATAAAGCATTCTGAGCACAAGCCCCAACACACACACACACACACACACACACACACACACACACACAGTTCCTAAATCAGAAAGCAGATCAAATAGAGCAGTTTTTTACCTTATTCTTCCACATACCACCATTTTACACACATACACACGCACATACATGCACACAAAGTTTCTGATATATTGTCCTATATTGCCTCAATTAAGGAGATTTATTTATTTGAACATCAGTGTCCTCTGAAATTATGATTAGCCCCTGAGAGAGAGCAACTCTCTGGAAGGACATGTATTAAACTGGTAAGACTTGTGTTTATACACTAGAGATAAAGCTTCTGGGACATTTATATGATATCAGACATACTAAATTATTTTTAAGCTTTCTGACAATAATAATTGAAGATACATGTCATTTTATCTATTTGTTTCTAAACCACAGAAAATAATTAATGAGTTATTTACCCATGTACATTTGACTTTCTCTCTGTTTCACTGTGGATCTGCTCATTCATTTCTTATCTGCATAAACGTATAGCCTGTCCTTTTTTTTTTTTCAAACCAGGGCCAACTTGTAGGCTAAATAGGCTGCAATTTTTTTAGTTAATTGTAAGTTTTTAGAAAGTGCCAGTGTCTTTTAATGCCTCTTCTCTAGGTTGGAATTAATGATAAAGTTCCATGATTCAGGAAAATTCTTTTGAGTGAAGAAAGTCCCCTTGCTAAAGTAGAAATTCTCTTGGAAGGTAATAGGAAGTCATTATCTAACATTTACCCCTCTGAGAAAATTAGTATAATATCCTTTATTATATGACAGATATTATATGGACCAAGTAGCAAAGGGAAAAAATGGGTCTGAAATGTGGGCATTACATGAAGAGTCTTAATTACCCAACAGGGCAACAGTCCCTCAGGAGAAACAGGTAGAGAAAAGGAAAGGTAGAATGATGCCAAAAATCAGATTCTCTTCTTTGCTCGTTGGCCATATTTCAAACCTGCTAACCATGAGTCAGGTCAGAAAAGGAGAGTTCTCCTATGGATTACTGTGATACAGCCAAAGAAAAAAATGTACCAGATAGCATTAAACAGACAAGGAATACTTTATTTAAGACTATTGCAATAGGATGATATGCCTGGGTGGCTCAGCAGTTGAGCGTCTGCCTTCAGTTCAAGGTGTGATGGGTCCTGGGATCTAGTCTCACATCGGGCTCCCTGCGAGGAGCCTGCCTCTCCCTCTGTCTATGTCTCTGCCTCTCTCTCTGTGTCTCTCATGAATAAAAAAACAAAATCTTAAAAAAAAAAAAAAAAAGACTGTTGCAATAGGAGAGAGAGATTCAAGTCCACTTAAAATTCTTTGGTGTTAAACAATAGGAAGTTTTTAAGCTCTGGGGTGAGCTGGGAGAAAAGTACTGGAGGACATTAGGGAAGAGATTGGTCAATGTGATTAAGTAATCTGTATTTGCTAATTGTACCTTATCAGAATTAGAATCCTACTTTCCTTCAGAGACTGGAAGATAAGGGTGCTATCTTTCTTAATAATTACATTTCAAAGGGATGGCGTCCAGGTCCTTGAGACATTCCTGGGTGGTAAAACTGGCAAAAGGCTGGGAGAAGACTTATATCTTAAAGGAGCAGAGAAAGAATTCACAACTATAAGTTTTCTAAAATATGTGCTCCAAGAAAAGAGAGACCGGGGGCCAGTCTAACGTTTAGTCAAGATAAAGAGAATGTTAGGGCCATCTTGATCAATCTATAGTGATATTGAGAAACGTACAATGAGCACTCGGTAAGTTCTATGTTCTTCACATGCACTTCCTCATTTCATTGTGATGTGTTATGTTCTTCATTTACAGATGAGGAAACTGAAACACAAAGAGAGGCTAGGTTACCTGCCTATGGTTACATAGTGCCAATCCATCTGGTTTTGGAGTCTACAACCTTAGCATGCCAGTATGGTAGGTAGGCAACCCTTGCACCTCAATGTCTGAGCTTAAGATAAATCCTGTGGTAAATGTACCCTACAGTGAATCACAACAGATAACACATCTTGGCAGGTCCCTCCTCTTGCATGCAGGGAGAATTGAGACATCTTCCAGACAATAGAATATGTCAAAGATGATGGGATAGTCCCCCATGATTATGTTATATTACAGAAGATGGATACTTAGCAACCTAGACTGAGAGATTCTCCTAAGGGGTTTGAAGAAGTGATCTGCCATGTTATGAGAATGCCTAAGAGAAAGCCACTTGGAAAGGACCTGAGCATAGCCCCCAGGTGACAGCCCACAAGAGAAGGGGACCTTAGTCCAAATTCTGATCTAAATTCTGCCAACAACCACATGAGCTTGGAAGTGAACTCTGAGCTTCAGATAAGACATAGCCTGGCTAACACCTTGACTACAGTCCTGGGAGACCATGAGTGGAGGACCCAGCTAAGTCTTGCCCAGACTCCTGACTCATGCTATAACTTATTGAGTTTGAGGTACTTTGTTGACAGACCTGTTGTTTTGGTGAGTGCTCTGGCTATCATTTACTGAAATAGCCTCCTAGAACTTCTAGGAGTTCTTTCTGCTTCTAGTTTGCGCTCTTCAAAATATGCCTGCCATGGTCATCTTTTGAAAATGTATTATCTTAATATGTAATTCTTCAATGTCAAATGTGGTATTAGCAACTAAAACTTATAGGATAAAGCCCAAACTCACTAAATATTATAAAAAGCTCTCCCAGATTGGTTCCAAATTACTCTATGTTTCCCAATTTCTTGCCACCCCTCCATAGATTATTCATTCATCCATTTTTTTCAACCTATAGTTACCTAATGCCTTTTACCAGAAATTGTCTGGCACTCCATGTATGAAACCTAAATGATAACATTTCTTCCAAAATAGACCTCTAATATAGTTGAAGAGTCAGACAGTTTAATCAACTATCACAGTGAAGTAGAGAAGCTGAAAGGACTCCATTTGAGAAAGTCTCCATCTCTGCTCTTTTTTCTGTGAGGCCCCATTTATTTATGTTCTGTATTTTGCTTCTGAATAAGCCAAAGAAGCTATGTTCATCATTCTCTGTGTTTTGTCCTAGGCCCCAAACACCTAATGACATCCAAGAAGAGCCAGATCCTAAACATGTTCCATTAGCTTCAAACAAACTTCAACATCCCCTACCTTGGTAATTATGGAATAACACCTCTTGTTCATCTGATGCTTGCCTTTGACTGGACCCTCCTCTAGATTCCTAAAGGAACATGTATCCCAGACCCCTTTCCAATAAAAACCTTAGCCCCAAGCAACAATAAGACTCATTCTCATTTCTTTCCGAGTCACGCAGACACTCCATCTGCTACTCTCTACCTGTCACTTACATTATTCAATAAACACTGTTTCCACTTTCTCTGGCTCAAAGTTGATTTCTACCTTGGATGAAGTCAAGGACCCTCTTGGCTGGTCCTGTGGGACATTCCCCAGGGCTCTCAGACTCAACCTGCCTGCATCAACAATTCAACACAAAATTCTCTGGCTTGAAGAAGTCAAATGGTATTGTTCCAATTCCACCACTTACTATCTGAGAATTGGGTAAGTTAACTTTCATCTCTGAACTTCAGTGTTTTCACTTGTAAATATTGGAAATAACACCTAAAATCTCAGAGCATCACTGAGAGGGATTAAACTAGGTGATACAAGTAAACTGATTAGCATAATGCAGAATATAGAATGAAAATCTAATAAGCACTTGCTAAAGCATTTGTTAAATTTTTATATTTGTTTTTTGTTTGTATTTGTTGACACTTTTATACTTCACATGAAGGGGGTAGGACAAAGATTATAGAGGGATGGCCAGGCAGACTGCTTGTGGGGGTAAGCACTAGGGTGAGCATGGAAGGAGGACAGGATTCAGAAACATGGAAAGTTTCCTGGTAGGCTAACATGTGTAAAGACACAGATGCCTGAAACAGCAGGATGTTTCAGACACAGTAGTTGGGCTTGTCTGAGAAAAGGTGTATGTGGGAGAATTAATTTAAAGTAACTCTCATTTATTTCCCCAGTACCCATATTTATTCTTCCACAAACTGAAAAGAAGAAAAAAATCATCTGGGACTTACTATATGACAGACATCATTCTAACCAGCCTCTCATACCACTTTGGAACATATAAAAGTATTAGCAGACACAGTATTTCCTATAAGCATCTTGAAGTCCTGCTGGGGAGAAAAACAAGTATTTAAATGAATAAAATAAAGACTACTAATGTGTATATTTAAAAATGCTCATTTTATTTTATTTAAAATTTTATTTATTCATTGAAAGACACAGAGAGAGACAGAGAGAGGCAGAGACACAGGCAGAGGGAGAAGCAGACTCCATGCAGGGAGCCCGATGTGGGAGTCAATCCCAGGTCTCCAGGATCACGCCCTGGGCCAAAGCCAACGTTAAACTGCTGAGCCACCTGGGCTGCCCCAAAGTGCTCATTTTAGAATAAAGATAATTCATTCAAAAGACCCAAGGTGACTCTCTTTATGTATATGTTTTTCCAAAACATACTTTTTTTTTCCTTCTTAAATTTTTTTTGTTAAAGTTTGATTTGCCAACATATAGTATAACACCCAGCTGATCCCATCAAGTGCCCTCCTCAGTGCCCGTCACCCAGTCACCCCATCCCCCCTCCTACCTCCCCTTCCACTACCCTTCGTTCGTTTCCCAGAGTTAGGAGTCTCTCATGCCAAAAAATACTTCTAAATGTATGTAGCTTTGGCACAAAATTTCCTCATTGTATCATTTAACACATATTGCTTGACTGCCTACTAAATGTGGTGTACTATTCCTAGGCCTTTGGTATAAAAACAGACGTGATCCCAGTCCCATTGAAACTTAAGTTGTAGCAAAAGCAGACAAACAATACATAATATATTTGACAAAAAATGTATAACATGGTTGTATATAATATGATGGTAAGTGATAGGGGACAGAAACACATAGATCAGAGAAGGGGGCCTCGGGGTAGGGGCTACAGGACTACATAGGGGAGTCAAGGTGACCCTTAGGGAAAGACTACAAGTGGGGAAAACCTGAAAGATGGGATAAGAGCTTTCTAGGCAGGGGAAACAGTGTGGGGAAAGGCCATGAGGCAGGAGTGTGCCCGGCATGCTTAGGAAATGCCAGAGAGGACAGTAGGGTTGAAACATGATTAGGGCGGGAAAGCAGAGAGAAGGTAAGAGAATCAGATCCTGCAGGGACCTCTGGCCCACTCTGAAACTGAGACCTGCTGTAGGGATTTGAGCAGAGAACTATCACAATTCAACCAGTGTTTTTGTTTTGTTTTGTTTTTAAGATTTTATTTATTTATTCATGAGAGACAGAGAGAAAGAGAGAGGCAGAGACACAGGCAGAGAGAGAAGCAGGCTCCATGCAGGGAGCCCGACGTGGGACTTGATCCCAGGTCTCCAGGATCACACCCTGGGCTGCAGGTGGCACTAAACTACTACGCCACCAGGGCTGCCCTCAACCAGTGTTTTACATTTTTCTTAGGGAGAACTATAGAAGGATGCCCTCTACATGCCAGTGAGAAACTGGTGACATGCTGTACGATGATCCCAAGAGAAAAACTTCCAACACTTCATCATTAAGCATTAGTTTCTTGTAGATATCTGAAAGCTAACAATCTAACACTAGAGTCTATTGTAATTTTTAACAATAAATTCTATTCCTAATTTCCTAAGTTATTTTTAAAACCATGTGTAAAGTCGGTAATATGCTTCCTGTGAGTCGATATGATTTTTGTCTTTAATTTGAATGGTAATGAATTACATGCACTGATTTTCTAATATTAAAATAATTTTGCATGCCTAGGGTAAATTCTCATGGTTTCTTTCTTTGATGCTTGGTGACTTTTGACTGTGTAGCATGCTTTTTCGTTAAACAAGATTTATTTGCAGTAATTATTCCAGTCATATTGTAAGGGTAGTTTTATCATAAGAAATTGCATTGGTTTGCCAATAAGTGATACTTTCAAGTTTCTGGTTTTCTTTTCTTTTTTTTTCTTTTCTTTCTTTTCTTTTCTTTTCTTTTCTTTCTTTTTATTCTTTCCTTTTTTTTCCTTTCTTTTTTTGCTATTAATATAGTTTCTAATATGAAGACGGCCTCAAATTATTGATAAAATCTATTTTGTCATAATCTGTCATTGCTTAGAACACCACTGAATTCTATTACTCGGCATTCATTTCAGATCTTTGGACTTGCAAAAGTGTAATTGGCCCATTTTTTGTCTTATACTGGCCTTTTTTTGTATAGGTATAAAAGTTATAAAAGTCTCATAGAATAAGTTGGATGATTTTCTTTATTATTTTCTGAAGTAATTTATATATGATAGGGACTTTTAAAATTGAGTTCTTTACCATTTCTTTGTTTTCTTTTTTCTTTTTCCTGATTTCTATTGGGCAAAGATTTTTATCGACTATTTATTTCTACTGATTTGAAGCTATAAATTATGTTCTTAATATTCAAATACATTATTAGAAAAATGTGGAGCTAAATTTGGGTAAAGTCTAAAGTTATTCAATGTTTTCTCCAATGCAAAACTTGTCAAAAATCTTAGCATGCCTTAAACAATGCATAGCACCACCATTATGTTATTGCTTTTGGTATGTTTAGTTTTACCTATATAAACATCAAAAATGCTCTTTAATTTACAGATATATTTTCATTTCTTCTGTGCTCACTTTTATCCTCTTGCCCATGCTCTGAGTTCTCATCACCACTATCTACACTGCATATTGTAATAAATCTTGTAGTATTATTCTATAACTGGTCAACAGTCTTTGTGTGACTAATAAATGCCTTTTTCTTACCTCTGCAAAGGAATGAAGATTTAGCTGAGTATAAAATTCTAGGCTAACAGTAAGTCTCCCTCAGGGTTTTGAATAGATGATTCTCTTGTCTTTTGGACTTTCTTCTGGGTGATAAATCTGTTCTCAGTCATAATACACTTCATGTGCAGATAACTTGTTTTTTCTCTCTAGACACTAATGTTTAAGATTTTTCTTCTTTCTCTTTTAATGTTTTACAATCTAATTTCTCTGTATTAAATTGTGGATTTGTTTTTGTTTTTCTTGCATGCCATTTGTTGTGTATTTTTTGTTGTGTATTCCCTAAGGACTCTCACCTATTATGTCTTTATATATTATTCTCCACCACTCTATCCCTCTTTTATTCCAGAATTTCTGTCAAACCTATGGTGGGGCTTGCCAATCTACACTCATTCCCTTAATGATTTTCCAGTTTTAACTATTTTTCCCATCACTACTGGATTCTGGGTGATTTCTTCCAGTATCATCTTCAAATAACTTTTTCCTTTGGGTCCATTCCATGTTTCATGCAATCTATTAAGTTATTTAATACCAATATTTATAAATCCTAAGATTTTAATCTGGCCCTTTTACCTTTTTTCAAATTGTCTTTTGTCATCATTTCTCATTGTTTTCAACAGCTAGTATCCAATTTTGTATCTTTTGATGTCCTAAATGTATTTGCATTGTTTTAAATAACAAAATTTATTTCACAGGAATGGACTGATATTAGAATGACTAGTTTTGTTATCCTGCCTTCCTTCTGAACATTTGGCTTCTTCATGCAGTGAAGAGTTGTATTTCAGCCTCATTTGAGGTGCAGAGACCCTTTCTCTCTGTATTCAGTCTTCTCAGTGCAAAAAGTCAGACTCAGCCACATGCCAGTCTCCAGAACCAGGTTTTAAATGGGATGTGATTCTTGAGAGTATTACAGATTCAGCTTATGGCTTTACTGCTTTCCTGTCATGAGGTTCCCTCTTTTTCCCTCCTACCTCTCTAGCCCACATCTTCCTTTAAAGCCACGGATCAAGCAGATCTTCTGCAAAAGATTTTCTCAGCTTCCTTTTACTGGCTGTGAAGAAGACATTGAGCCTACTTCCTGTCTCCCATCAACTAAGGAACACTTTTCTTCATTTATCTCTCTGAGCTGAACTTCTGTCTATCCCTTCTTGCTTTTTCATCAGCTAGGAATACTATGGCCTCTAGCAATGACAGGGTAGCTTGTAGAGGCTGGTGCTCTGGTCAAGAACAATTGGGGATAAACAGACACAACCTTGGACTTGAGGAGAAAAGAAGGCACATTGAAGTGAGCACAATTTTCCGTAAGCCATGTTTACCCTTAGGGATTTGCCTATTCTTGGCACAGGAGGTGAAGCTGAGATGCTTGGCAGAGCCTCACTGCTACAAGACAGAAAACTAGCAAAGATATTTAATACCTTGTGAGGCTGAGGATTTTTTTTTTTCAATATGGAGTTTTGCAGCTGCCAAGACAGTCAAGTCTGGAGGAAAATTCTATGAGAGAAGAGAGGTAGTGGCTTACTAGCTTGATATCCAGTGGTTTAGACCCAGGTTTCTCATCCTCCGCAGTACTGACATTGCAGGCCAGATAATTCTCTATCACGAGGGTTGTCCTATAGGACATATAGAATGTTTAGCAGAATCCTTGGCCTCTACCCACTAGATGTCAGTAGTAATCTGCCCCCTACCCCCAGAGTTGTTAAAAACAAAAATATCTTTAGATATTGTCCATTGTCTCCTGAGAAGAAAAATCGCCCTGATTGAGAACCACTAGATTAGACTCTTGAAGCATTTGCCAAATCTTTAAGGTGGGAAGAGTGAGAGACTAAGAAACCAAGCAGAAAAATACCTGCATAACAGAGCAGAATGTTCAAGTCATGAGGTACTGAGAAGATAAACACTAGAGCTCCCCAGGGAGCAGTGATCCTGGCAAACTATCCAGGCTCTAAATTGGTGCCTCTGGAGATCTGTGTCTAAGGACTAAAATGATCTATTCTAGTCTAAGCCTGATGTCAGTGGCAACTCAGCCCTTAATGAGCTTAGGCTATGATTATCTTTAATCTCCTTTTATTATAGCTATCTACTAGAAAACAAAGAGAATGGTCCCCAGAGGAAGACAATGTCAGCCAGAAGCTATAACATTTTTACACAATGTCTTACATTCAATCAAAACTTTCCATGCATAAAGGAAGGACCCATGGAAAATCATACAGATTATAAAATGGATCCATAGGCAACCTAGGTTATGATGTTATCAAATATGGACTTTAAAGTACATATTATTCTGGGGTGCCTAGATGGCTCAGTCTGTTAAGTATCCAACTCTTGATTTTGGCTCAGATCATGATCAGAGGGTCGTGGGACTGAGCCCCATGTCAGGCTCTGTGCTGAAGCCTGAGCATGGAGCCTGCCTGGAATTCTCTCTCTCTCTCTCTGCCCCTTCACCCACTCACAATGTCTCCCTCTCTCTCAAAATAAAAAAATAAAATCTTTTAAAAAATAAATATTGTTCAACAAACCAGTATTATAAGGTCAAGAAAACAAATGATGAGATTGAAATTATAAAGCTTAAACCTTCAAACAAATCTTCAAATGTAACTTTTAGAACTAAGACATATAACTGTTCATGAGAAATTAAAAGATGAGTGTAAGAGTAGATAAGGTATTTCTTCACTCATGGCCCCACTCTTCCCATCACTCCTGTTTGCCACATCTCTTTTGACTCTAACACTCTTCTTTCCCTCTTAAAAGGATCCTCATGAAAACAGTAGGCCCACCAAGATAACTCAGGATGCTCTCCCATCCAAGTTCCTTAGTTTACTCATGTCCAAAAAATGTAACAAAACTTGTTGAATTTAACAAAAACATGCAAAACTCTACACCAAAAACTACAAAACATTGTTGAGAGAAATTAAAGACTGCAAAAAAATGGAGACATATACCATGTCCATAGATCAGATGGCTCAATATTTTTTAGATGTTGACTCTCTCTAAATTGGTCTAGAGATTTTGGGTTTTCTTTTTTTTATTCTGATTGTTTTCTTGTGTGGAAATTGGCATGTGGATTCTAATATTTTCACAGAAATGCAAAAACCTACAGTAGCCAAAATAATTCTGAAAAATAACAAAGTTGGAAGACTTACACATCCTGATTTCAAAACTTCCTATAAAGCTAACAAGCTAACATAACCAAGAGAGTGTTGTACTAGTGTGATTATATGCATATAATCCCTGGAAGAAACTAGAAAATCCAGAAATGGAATGACACATGTCAACAAATTTTTAACAAAGGTACCATAGTAATTATATGGGGAAAATAATTTTGAGACTATTAGGTAAAGAAAAGAAAAACCAAAAAAAAAAAAAAAAAAAAAAAGAAAAACCTTGGCTCTTATTTCACATATTATATAGACATTAGCCTGAAATGGATTATAGCCCTAAATGTAAGAGCTAAAAATACAACATTCTAAAAAACACAAAGGAGAAAATCTTCGTAACATTGGTAGACAAAGATTTCTTGCAGAATACACAAAAGGCAAAAGCCAGAGAAACTGATAAATTGGACCTTATCAAAATTAAAAATCTTTGCTCTTAAAAAGACACTTTAAGAAATTAAAGATCCATCATGGATTAGGAAAAAATACTTCAAGACATTACTTCACATCAGATTGCATAAAAAATATATATATACTTGTTTTAAGTCAATAATAAAAATCCAAAAATTCAAATTTTAAAAATGGTTAAAAGATTATTAAAAGCATCACCAAAGATATATGAATGATAAATAAGCACATGAAAAAAATTGCTTAATATCATTTGTCACTAGGGAAATGCAAATTTAATACCACAATGAGATATCACTACAAATCCACCAAGTAGCTAAAATTAAAAAGACTAACAATAGCAGGTGCTAGGGAAGATTTGGAGAAACTAAAATTCTCATATTTTGCTGATGCAAGTGCAAATTATACAATCACTTTGGAAAATAATTGGCGGTTCTCAACTCTTTAAACATACTTTTACCATATGGCTCTTTTATCATTTGACTCAGCAGATTTGCCAGTAGGTATTTAAACATATAAATAAGGATCCCTGGGTGGCGCAGTGATTTGGCGCCTGCCTTTGGCCCAGGGCGCGATCCTGGAGAACCGGGATCGAATCCCACTTTGGGCTCCCAGTGCATGCAGCCTGCTTCTCCCTCTGCCTATGTCTTTGCCTCTTTCTCTCTCTGTGACTATCATAAATAAATAAAAAAAAAATTTTAAATAAATAAATAAATAAACATATAAATAAATACATGTGCTCACACAAAGAGTTTTACTAGAATGTTCACAGTAGTTTGTTTCTCAATAACCAAATATATATATTTATATATGAATACAAATATATATTTAAATATATATAAAATGTATAAATATATTATAAAATATAATTTATAAAAATATATAAATATATTTAAATATAAGTATATATTTATATATATATTTACCAGAGATGTGTCTATATATATAAAAGAAATTATATTACATACATGTAATTGAATACTACTCAGTAATATTTATACATGTGACAACCTGGATGAATTGCAAAACATTATATTGAGTACAAGATACTGGGTATAAACTATTACTGTTGATTTGATTTTTGTGAAGCTCTAGAAAAGCCAAAACTATAGGAGCAAGAAACATTGTACTTGCCTGGGGCCCTGTGAGTGAGTGCTTTTAACTAGACAGGGACAAAAAGAAACATTTTGGAGTTATAAAAATAATCCATAAATATATCTTGATTGTGGTAGTAGTTGATGACTACATAGTACTATAAAAACTAATCAAATTGTGTACCTTAATACAGTAAATTGTATTATATGTAAATTATACCTTGATTTAAAAAACAAAAGGAATTAGGTAAGGATTGACATGCCAGAACTCAATGCTAGTCTTAAAGTGCAGACAGATTATTTGAACTTGATACGATGACAATGTCAATACAAGATTAGTATATTTGTGTGTACTAAATAAACGATGCTCCGGAGGTTTACAAAGCCTTGAATTGCTTTTCTACACAAGCGTTTTCTTCTTTTCTGGTTCTAAGGAGTTCTAGGAAATTCTTTAGTAAAGGGAGTTATAACAATATATTTATTATATTACATAAAATATATTCTTATACAGTAAAACTTTTTAGAGTAAAACGCTGCTTAGGGATGTACTATGGAAGCAGATGGAGGTAATCTTCCACGGCTAGTAATGAGTTAATACATTCCCTTAACGGTTATGTGAATTGGCTAAATTTCTACATCTGACACTCAAATCAAATAAGAGCAAAAGGAAAATGAACTCACAAATATAATAAATATCCTCTGATATAGTATTCTGAAACAAAAATAAAGTGGAAAGCTTCAACACTATACATTACCCTTAAGAGAATCTATCTGCAACAGAATAATAAGGGTTCTGATCATGCCAGATCAGATGCAAGCACAATTTGCAGGTGTGCAGTTTCTCTTGAAAGAAGTTGTTAAACCATGAAGGGCATGTCAGAATCACTATCATGCTTTTCAGAACACTAAAGAGTTCACCAGGAAGGAAGCAGCACATGCATATCATATCAGTCCAACCCAGAGCACAATTTCATTAAATATTCAGCATCGTGAGGAACGCCTTGCTTTACATATAGGATCTGATTCCCTTTGGGACTGAAGTGGCGTGAAATCCTTGTTCTACAGCACCACTGGGGATTGGAGGGCTCTGGCTAATTCTTGTTGACACAGAAGTACTGTGTAAATGACACATGGATCAACAACTATAAAGAAATTAGATTACATTACACAGTGGATCTTTATAAGAATTTTATACAAAATCCTAGTAAGTGACCGAAAGTATTTACTGTATATACAGTAGACACAAAGGTAAAATCTTTGATAAGCATAACTATGAATAAATGACAGACACAAAGTAATTCCAAGAAATGATAAACACATTTAAAAATTATATTCTACCCCCCTAGTTAATCTTGTACATGCAAATTAAAATAAAAATTAAATAATATTTTCTGTCTATAAAATTGACCTCAAGGAAAGGTTGAGGATTAAAAATGTCTAGAGTCACCAATAGTGGGGGGAAATGTCCCACTGATTGTGGAAGACAGTTTAGCAGGATCTATCAAACAGTAAAGCACATTTGTTTGGATCCATCTCTTCAGTTTCTAAGAATTCTACATAAATATTGATTCCTATCTGCAAAGATTTTTTGCATGATGTTTAAAAATGAAAATATTGGGAACTATTTTAATATCCATTGACAGACAAGTGGAAATTTTATTTATGATCCACCCACAGAATATTTTGGTGCTTTGCAAAAATAAATTAATAGATTAATAGTAGAGTTACTGCATGCGATCTAGTGAAAAAACTAAAACATGATTCCATTTTCTAATTTTTAACTCTGCAATGCTTTTGACTATTTTACAATGATCACATTGTACTTCTGTACTGTTTCAAATCAAAGAAAAAAGAAAAGGTAGGAAAACATACTTGACATAATTTGACCAAAGAATATTTTCTTGCATTTTTCTTTCTATATTCTTCTTTTATTTCTTAGTCCCTTTGTCCCTCATTTTCTCCTTGTGTTCCTTCAACATTTCTTTCTTTCTTTCTTTGGGTTGGGGGAGGAACAGAGGAAGAGGGAGACAGAGTCCCAAGCAGACTCTGCACGGAGTTGCAGAGCCAGACATGGGACTTCATCTCATGACCTTGAGATCATGACCTGAGCTGAAACCAAGAGTCGGTCACTTAACCAACTGCATCACCCAGGTGCCCCACTTCAATATTTATTGGATGGTTTCTATGAACCAGTTATTCTTGTAGGTATTAAACAATATATTTTGTGCATATTAGGAAGATACAAAAACAATTACAATTGACTGCTGTAGTGCCACAGCAGGGATACGTGCAGAGCTTGATATGAGCACAGAGAAATGAGTGCTTATGTTTGAGGAGGAGAGAGAAGAGATCAGAAAGAGGCAACAAGGAAGTAGAAGTTTTCCAGACAGAGAATTAGACAAAGGTGCCTCTTGCAGAGGGAACCAGAATTTAAGTATCAAACAAGCAAGCCTCCCTGATTTTTAGAGGTGAAAGACAAAGGAAACAATACAAATTCAGATGAATGCCATCAGAATGTATTACACAGAGTGCTAAAAATCTGACCTCGCAGGTGGCAAACATGTGAGTTCCTTAAATTTTCAATTTCCCACTAAGAAAATCCTAAGCATCCAAAATGTTTTATTTTCCCTGGAGGTGCCTTAGGGTGTGTTTTTAATCTCTACAGGTCTGCGAAATTTTTCACAATACTTTCACAATTTATAAGACATCATGAACCACAGGTTGGCACAGCTTCCTAAAGTAGCCGTCAGGTATGGATGCCTCTAATTCTTAATGCTTGCTAGTTTCACTGACCACACGATCTCAAAAGAACAGCAGCAGAATTCCGTGAAAAAGACATTATTTCCCTACTTGCAGATAAGAAAAAGAGGAGATGGTAAGTAATTTGTCCAACATGAGGCCATTTGTGGTCTGAACTGAACTTTTAGTTGCATGCTTCTCTGTTGGCCCTGCTCCAACATGAGCTCTTTGAGGATCAACGTGGTGTCTTATTTTGCTTGTGAGGAGGGGACCACATTCAAGATGTTTAACAGCATAAAAGAGAACAACTTTTCTTTACTTAGTAAATAAAATGTTCCTAAGAGAATGCTTCTAAAATTGTATCCCTGCTCAAATGTAGGTGCAGTCTTTATGTTAAAAATGACTCTAAAAATGAGTTTTACAGGCAAGCAACAATATTGGTAAGAAAAATGGAAGGGTTTCCCTTTATTTTAAAATAAATAAAGGAATATTAATTACCCCAATTTTCTCTATATTACTTTCTAAATATCTCTCTTTGGACATTTGCCATATTCAACTTTAAATTACAGTTACTTTTGCACTGTATGCTTGTTATACAGTACAAGATCTGTTTGATTATCTTTCTAGCCTTGTAGTGCTTACCAACATACCTTACTCAGTATACAATAATAAATTTGTGGAGGGAATTAATGGAAGATTACATATCAATAAATTAAACAAGCTAGACTTTCATACTAGATGTGTGTAAGGCAGGGTTTGAGGAGCTTGAACATGCTTGTTGACTCTTGAAAAGAATTATGTTTTTATGTAATTAAATAAACACAATATTCATCTAGAATATCAAACTAAGTCTACTTCAAAGGGACATGAAAAACCTGGGGCAATACAAGAACACAAACACACAATTATCTCAAGAAAAGAGAAAAGGACAGGAAAGTATTTGATATCCAGAGGAGGGAAGTAAAAAGAGGAACCATTCTGAGCAGATATTTTAACATATGTTAAGTATTTATTTATTTTGTGGCTTAAAATATTTTTAAAATCATGATTCAAAATATTTTAAGAATATTGTCATCCCTCTTTTCAATCTGTGCAGAGTTTATTGCACTTGCAGAGAGAAGCTTTTGTATGATATGTGAAAAGCTGATGGAGAAGGGACAAAGAGGCAATGAGTCTATATGGGTCAAGCGTCACCTTACCAGGTATTGGGACTGACAATCTAGAAAAAGGCTAAAGAAATAGAATTCTGGGTTTATTGGTACTTCTCCTTTGCCAGATGGGGTTCCAGCCTGGAGGCAAAGGTAGGGAATGGACCAGCAGTGGGACTGGCATCTTGAATGATGTGCCTGTAGGTCACTGGATCACAATCTGCTCAAGAATATGTTGCCAGAAAGATGACACCACCATTTGACATCCCAATAATTTTCTTGGTAACATATGCAATCAGTTCACAAACCCAGCCCAGAACAGTCAGCCAGGTTGGGGGAATGGGTGGGGACTTATTGGCACTCCGAAGAAGACAGGTGGAGAAGCTGAGGATTAAGCTGTTTGCTCAGCCAGCAAAGAGAGAGATGCACCAGAAGCTTCTTCAGCCCTTCTCCCACTGGTCTAGATATCATCTATTAAAGAGCCCTAGCTCAACCATAGAATAATGATAATTTCAACTACATAATCATGAGTTATTTTAAATCTGTCTTTAACCCACCAGAGAGGAAACTCCTTGAGGGGAGGAAATGTATTTATTTTTGTCTCTCTCCAATGAAGATTTCTGTTTGTAGAAATTATTTGAACAACGGAATGGGAATAAATGAACATCACAAACAAGCAAGTGCTATTTAAATGCTTTAGTGTGTTTACAAAAAAAAAAAAAAGTAAAAAAAAAAAAACTGCAAGCTTTAAATTTAAAAAAAATAGTGATTTTCAGGATGCTAATGTCACGACCTAAAAATAAAGTTTTATACTCCATAATAATTCTTAATGACATCCTGTTTCTCTGAGGACCCTCTTTTATCTTCTTTTTTAATAAAAATTGAGTGTGTATTAGTGCTCTTGAGTCCTCTGTGGAATGCATCTAGAATACAAGTGCCATCATCAGGAAACCACAAAAATGTGAAATAAAAAAAAAAAAAAGTTAATACTGTGTTGTTATTTTCATGGAAGAATTCCAAAGTCTGGGGAGGCTCACAGCACACTTCATAAAGCCTAACTTTAAAAGGATCACCCCCAGCTTTAGGGAACCGCAAGTCCATCAGAGTAATTAGGTCCCCAAGGAGCATAAATGTGGAATGGGGCCATCGGACTCTGGCAGGGTGAAGCCCAGAGGCAGTCCTTACATTTGATTCTGTTAGCAAGCAAAGGAGAAGGTGGGGCTCACCAAGATGCACCTATGATTTAGGGACCTTCTAACTGGTATAAGAAAACACCTGGCAGGCAAAGACACACCAGACATGCTTCTCCTCCCAGGCATCCACCCTCAAAATACTCACCCATACAAGACAGCCAAGGAGTAGCCAAGGGAAACCGCACCCAGAACTTGAGAGAACGGGACAGAACTGGGGCTGCACCGGTAGCTTAGCAAGTAGGGCCTGGACAGGTCAACCAGCAAGCTCTGGTAGCCTCTCTAGACTGATTATTGATTGAAAAGGAAAGACATAAATAGGAAGGGGAAGCTTGGAAAGAGTAAAGGTTGGGAAAGAGATATTACTCGAACTAAACAGATACAAGAATCTAATGAGTATTCCTCAGAGTCGGGTTTTGTTGGCATGGGTGTGAAATCCAGGAAATAAGAGTAAGGAAGAGGCTCCCAGACATACCCAGGAAATGAAAGAGAGAGAGGCAACCTTCATTAAAGTGAAAACTGGGGATCAAGAAAGGGGGGGACATTCACAAGGTATAGGAGAGGAAGAAGAACAGAGAGGCTGTCATTCGTAGATGCTGTAAGCAACATAGTTGAGACAGAAATGTAGCAGAAGGGCACTGCTTCAGACGCTGACAAAGAAAGCGTCAGGACTCCAAGAAGAATGGAACATGTTAGGCCTTCACTGAAGCCTTAGAGGTAAGAATGTGCATCTAACAATAATTAAAAATAATTTCGATAACAATAGCTAGCGTTAACTGAACTCTGCCAACATACCAGTTACTGCACTAAATACTCTTCATAAATTCATGTCATTTAATCTTCACTGCAAACCCAAGAGATGGATGCTGCTTTTATTTCCATGTTCTAGATGAAGCAGCTGAGGACAGAGGGAGGTAATTATCCCATAGTCATGACTCCCCGCATCAGGATTCACTTTAGGACTACCAATCACAAGCTCATTTCCTTTTTCTTCATGGTATCATGTAGCTCCTGACCTGAGATAGAAGAGTCAGGGACATCTAAAAGATTGAAAATGTTCTTGCTGGATGTAAGAATCTGGGGAGCTGGAGAAGTGTGAAACATTTGTAATACTACATTTCAAGCTTTGCTAAGAGAATTACTGTTAACATAGACCCACTTGCAACTGATTTCTCCACCTTTGTTATGTCCACCTGATAAAAGGCCATGATCACCTTTCTCCTCTGTTAGTGTAGTGTTACCTGGCTTCTTCCATTTACTCTCATCTTGTCTATGCTTTAACTCAGCATCTACAGTGATTCTTTTAAAATGAGAGTCAGATTACATCACTTTTTATCTAAAAGCCCATCCAGAGGCATCATCTATCACTGCAGTAAAAGCCCAAGCCCTTGTAGTGGTCTACAAGACCCAAAGTGATCTAGCTTTCCGCCTGGACTCCCCTCCAACCTAGCTTTCCCTTGTCCATTCCCCTGTGGCCATAGCAACCTCCTTCCTGTTCCCAGGCCCTTGCGCCTGCCCGTCCTTTGGTCAGGGACTCTTTCCCAGATACCCACATGAATTCCTCTCACTTCCTTCAGGTTTCTGTTCAAGTGTCATAAGTGAAATCTTCCTTGATCATCAAAATAAAATGCCATCTCCTCCCAGCTCCTCCATCCCCTTACCCCTATATTATTCTTCTCTAGAGCATCTCTCACAATCTGACCTTCTAGCATGTTATCTGTTTGTCATCTGATCCCACTCCAGGAACATAAGTTTCATGAGCCTTTTTCCTCACTGATTTATCGTCGATGCCTGTAACAGTGCCTCGTGCGGGTTCAATAAGTATTTGCTTAATGAATCAATGCAAAACAGGCTCCACTTCAGTGTTGGCATATCCTTGATAGTTTATTATGAATAATGAAAAGTCTAACTAATTACTGTGAGAGAAGGAAGCAGGACCTCTGGTGGGAAAATCAGAGAAGAGGATTCTAAGTTAGGAAACTGAAGGACAGCAGCAGATGGAGCAGGTCGATAAGCAACAAAGGAGATGCTAAAATCATCTTATCCCATTATGAGAAGCTGAGAGAATAATTCTCAGGAACAAGAGACAAGCTGTGAGTCTAACTCACAGGCTTCCTCGGGCCCTGTTCCTTCTGCTATTGACGTATGGAAGCCTAGGGACACACATTCCGAGAAAATCCTTATAACTCATCACTGTCCAATCAATCAGAGCTCTTGGGTAGGAAGTGATGAGGAGTCTGAACAGTCCTGGATGAGAAGCCATCCAATTAGACTGCTGGGCATTTGGAGAAAGCCTGATGGTCTCAGCACAGGCACTTATGCTAAAAAAGCTCACCATTTCCACGTGGTGGGGGGGAACATACTTTTTAAAAATCACTGCATTACTTCTGACAACTTAGCCATTCATGTCAAATCTACTTCGGTAAATCACATCAGCACACACTATCTGATGGAAGTTTTCACAAAGGTACATCTGACAACTATGAGGTGATTTTTAGGTCAAATATAACATGATTGAATATGTCTATTATTGAAGTCCAATTTAAATCCATCAAAAACAGCACTTATTTTTCAAGAATACCAGGTGTGCCTTTTATGGGTTTCATTGTACTAGAAGGCCCTGCTATTTTGGGTGAATTTCATTTTAGAGGTGTTGATTGTTTGCAGATGCTCAGGATGAGACAACAGAAAAAAGTTTTTAGAAGTCCCTAAGAAAGTTTTAAAAAGTAGGAATAAAGGACCCGGCAATATAAGGACATGGAACTTATAAATTCAAAGTCAGGATTAGTGTAGTGTTAAAGTGAATTCCAGACTGACAGTCAGAAATCTTGTTGGGCACATTCACCTTGGTAGCTTCCATTTCTTCAACTTTGGAGGTGAGAAATGACCACCCACTCAAGAGACTACCAGTGGGCAAGACATAAGAGAGAGTTTCGAAAACACAGGCCATATGCTCAGTAGATTACACTCGATCAATTAGCACTCAATAGATTACAATGCCTACCACCTATTCTCTCTGCTGCACATTTTTCCTGGTTTATGCCTCCAATTCCTTCAGCTCTGTCAAAACTAGGGTAAGTGGAACCCAGCTTTGATAGCGTCCACCCAATAAGATAAGTTTTCAACTCTTTGCTATCCACTTTGGTTATTTCCTCATATAAGGCATCAGCTACTTTAAAAATGGAGTGAACTCTTTTGATGCTTCAATGACCTTGCTTCACAGTCTTGTTTTACCAAGTATGTCTTGGGGATCCCAAAGGCCTAGGCATCTCTCTGCAAAGTGACCCCCGACGATGGCTCTCTACAGAAACACAACCACAGACCACCTTGACCACAATTCCATTTTCAGTGTTTAATGTGTAGTTGGTGTCTATTACAGTCTCAGAAGACACACTGTCTTCTTCAGTTTAAATAAACCAAGTAATGAAACCATACCTGTATATAGCCTGAAAGGAAAAAAAAAAAAAAAGATCCTGGAATCATTTAACAGTGTTTTTTAATTTTATAAAACTTAACATATTAATGATATGTAATTTAACTTATGCAAACTGGGCCACTGGATAATCATATATTGAATAATCCTTCTCCTTTATTAAAGAAATTAATAAAATGAGAGTATGATGAGGCCTCAAGCCTTTTTTCCCCCTCTCCAACTGTAACTGTGCTGCAATTGGAACACATTTGGAAATAAAATCAATCAATCCAAGCTTTGTCAAGGGCAAAATCTTATGTCTCAGAGGACTGCTGTCTGCATGCAGACAGAGGGTGGACAGCCCAAGTGTGGCCAAAGGAGGGCTGGTTTTTAGAAATCCTTACTTCAGATGTCAGGGGCTAAAAACATGGAACAGTTGGCTTCTCCTTGGCCTCCCCAGTGCTTTCTCATCTTAGTGGATTTCATTTTCTTGGCAAATGTTGGTAGCGTATCAGTAAGTCTTTTTAACACTTCTTCATCTCTTAGTATCTCAGTTTCAAGATCATTAATAAAACAGCAGCTTGAGAAGCCAGCACCCCAGGCGATCCACAGTGATAGCAGGTAGGGTGGCTGCCTGATTTTCACAGCCATTAGCATAGATGAAGTTGAATTTCATAAATAGGGTATAGACTCCATGAAAGGATAACTAGGAAGAAGCACTATTGTTTGCCCCAATAGGAAGTTAAAGCAAAAATAAATGTGTGAAGTTTCCAGTTTCTTCTTATAAAAGTTTACTTTCCTGGTATAAAAGCCAGTTATAAGAGAAAAATCAGGAAAATATGGAAAATTATTGAGAAGAAATTAGAATATTTCCTAGTTCCCGAAGTTCCTTTTCTTCCATTTTTTTCACACATGAATTTTTTTCCCTTAATGCCTCATAAATAAAAGAACTTTGTATCCTGTTTTCCTCACTTCATTTTACTGTATTTTCCCTTCTAGTTCTTTTTCAATCTGACAATACTGGTCGGCAATACTTTGTGACACACAGTAGGTTCTCAATTAGTCAAACAAGTTACTGAATGTTCTTCCCAAAGATATAACTCACTCATGATCAGAGTTTGTTTTCCTTATTTATTTGTACGTTTTCCTGAGCTGACATGAATCCTCTCCTGTGAACCGCCTCTAGAAACAGCCCCAGTTGGAGGCACCTAATGTTATCAGAACTTACTTGCACTCCATCTGGGACACCAGACCCAGATGGTGGGTGCAAGACAACTCTTTCAATCTCTGCTAAAACTGAAGCATGTTTGAGAATTCAATCAATCAATCCAAACTTTGTCAAGGACTAGGCGTGCCTCCCTGGAAATGAAGCTAAATGCTCAAAGACTTTCAGCCATTCTTGTGTCATTTCCAGATAAAAACATTTAGTTTCCACTTAAACCAATGGAAATGCCTCAGAGACACCAATATTACTTTCCCAATGCTGGAAATTATAGCTTAATAATATATAGAAAATTACAAAGCCTTTTAGCTGTGGTAATACAAGAAATAAGAGATGTTGGATATCAATCTATTCGATGTTAGCTATTAACCTTACATTTAATTGATTTAGTATTAATTAGATATTTAATTATTTTAAGATATTTTTATCTTTCCCTTGGTTTCTGAGCCATTGTTCAGTCCTGCTTCACTTCTTATCTCACTAATTACCCCTTTTGAGTCTGTTAGGCCTCTCTTCTCACATTCCCAACCACCAAATCTGGAGCTCCTGTGGGCTCAGTCCCTGGACCCTTCTACTTCCATCTACACATTCTTCTTGAGGACACTCTAAGTCTTATGACTCTAAATGCCTCCCATTGGCTGAATTTCAAAATATCTATCTCCAGTCCTGAACCCCAGATTACAACATTTAGCTACTGAAGTGCAAATTCAACATCTTTATTTGAATATCCAACCTCTTTTAATTGACCTGCTCCCACCACTGGACACCTAATACTTGCTTCTCACTTCCCTTTTGTCCTTAAACAACTGTCAATTTACTCAAAAGGCCTTCCCATTGAGGAGTACCTCTTTCCCTAAGCCCCATACCCTCTGCCCTGTACCCTGTTCTGTGGTTTTGCAGAGTACTATTATTTGACATTACAGCTACTTGCTTGCTTACTTGTTAGTGCTCTCTTCCCCTTCCTAGAAGATAAGCTCTAGGAGCAGGGACTCAGTTTTGTTCACTGCTATGTCCTAGCACCTAGGACAATGGCTGGTCCAGGATAGGCACTCAATAAATATTTTGAAGAAATGAATGTACGAATACAGTACAGTCCAAAGCAGATATTTACACAGAAATTCCAATCCTGTCCCAGTGAGGCCAGTATGACTTGGTTTGTTTGTTTGTTTTTTACCCCACTCTGGATCATTCTCCATGAAAACACTCATGGTCATACAAATATGGGTCTGAACCTCAATCACTTGCATTCTAATCCACTACACGGAATGGGACTCAAAGTACTAAGTATCATGGAAGATGTTTCCAAGGATCTAGGTGGTGATGTGGGTTTTACTTCAGGTGAGAAACAAAACAAAAACAAAACAAAACAAAAAATCTAAGAAAAGTTCTAAACAACTCAATATATTTCTTTCATTTATTCATTCTTTCACAAGAAGGTTTTAAGTACCTTCTATGTACAAAGTTCTATAGCTTTGATCTTAGTTGTAGAAGTGGTTTAAACATGAAGCAAACTTGTCCAAGCTTAACAATGTGGATGTAGGATCAGGATCCCAGATCATCTATCTCCTCCTATATTCTTTCTTTCTGCTATCCCTGCAATAATGCTGACAGTTAAGTCTCCATTGTTTCCATCTTGGCAGGTGCCTACCTGTGCCGGGCCCTGTGCTTGGTCCTGGGTCCTGTGTGAATATAAGACACAGTGCCTCTTCTCACAGAATTCACAGTTTCACTGGGGAGATAAACTAACAGACCTCAAAAATTTTCCACCTTTTACAGAGTAGGAGGAAGGTGGGGACTGGACCAGGTAGAGTGCTCCTTATCTACTCTTTGTCCCATAGTCTCTTCCTGCATTTCCAGTATAACAGATTTCCTTGCTGAAAAGCACTCTGTGTGTCTCTCTTACTCTTTTTCAGTCACCAGTTGCAAGACTGGGGAGTCTCCATAAAAGTTTACATCAGTAGAGAAGAATTTACCCTCTGGTCAGGTCTTGGATATTTCTAACTGGAGCATGAGCTACTTTGCAAACCTGGGTCCATGTCTCCTAAATAGGCTTCCGTCCAGGTTCTATTCAAGCCTGGAGTTGTGTCTACCCTCTAAGAACCAGTCTGTATGAATGAAAGGCTTAAGAGAGACCTTTCCTAAATTCATAAGGTTATTTATTCTTTAAGCAATCCTTTTTCGGAGCCCTACAAATCACTTAGTTCAGGAAATTACATCATCCTCCAGGATCACCATAATGTAAATTTTTATATTGTCAGTTGCTAAATACCCTAAGACAAGACAAGAGTCACTGGACTAAGATAAAGAACAATAAAAACAGACAATTTTATTAAACACTTACTGGGTATGATATACAATTACAGACACTTCATGTTTTAACTCATTTAATCTTCACAATATACTAGCGCAGACATGTCATGAGCTTGGACATTTGAGTCTGTCTCCCAAAACACTGACAACTGAGAATGTTAGAGAAAATTTTTTCTAACATTCTAGTTGTCAAGAACATTTTGGACCATACTTAACAGCAGAATGCCTCCAGTCAGCCATTCATTATTCCAAATGCACTAATTTTTAAACCAGCTGTGTGATCCTGCAGTACAACATGTGAACTCTAAAATTTCTGTGTCTCTTTTCAACAAATAGGGCATGCTCCAGGGAGAAGGCATTTACTGTTGAGTGCATTTAGATGAAAACTGACATTTCTTATGGGAGTGCTTTAGCCTGGGCTACTATGGTGTGAAACGAGACCACAAATTCATAATTTAACAGTTCGGTTTTCAGCAGAGGTGGTGACATGAACACCGAATGTTCACACTCAAAATCATTTCTGGCTCTATAAAGAGATGCCTAAGATGGATAATAGAATGGTTCAGAAGGAATAACGACAAGGGAATACAGTTTTGAAGTGGAGAGAGGAAAAATTAGAACTGAATAAAGAAAAGAGAGAGAGGCAGGGTAGCAACCTCATCCATGGCTGTTCTTTAGAATAAACATCTTTGAGCAGACAATGTTTCAAGTACATAACAGCTTTAATTTTATGCAGATTACATATTTACACGATGATAAAATGGAAACTGGCTTGGTGGGGATACTTACTGCCAGGGACAGAATTATTAATCAACATGTCTGTCTAAAGCTGTCATATCAGTTACTTGAAGCCATGTAGAAAGTCAGATTTGCCCATTGTCATCCAAATTTTCTTTAGGACTATATTTTAGAATTAAAAAAAAAAAAGGATGAAGTATAGCCAAATCCCAGGAGGCAGGAGGGAGGGAGGGAGGAAAGTAGGAAGGAAGGGAGAAAGAAAAGAAAGAAAAGAGAAAACAAGTCTTCACGTTTCCTCACAGAGCAAATACACAAACGCATGAACTATATCTGTCTATGCTGTTGGGTGGCCAGCCTGCCTCACAGCTGAACCATTTTTGGAGGGCTGGCTTGACTTGTCATCTAAGACAATGCCCCCAGCAGGCAAATCTGGAGTCACATTTTCTTATACCCTGATTGATTTTGATCAGCCCAGTTCTGACCTTTTTTCTGTTTGTCTAAGACAGATCACTGAAAAGAAAGCTGGATTTCTATTACAACATAACAAGTTTTAAAACTGATTTGGCTTTGCAGATTTATCAATGACACCACTGTCGGGACCTATAAGTTGCTAAGTTGTTTCTAGTACCCTCCTCAAGCTTCACATTTTTCTTGGGCTTTTTAATTTTTTTTAAAGACATATCTACACATTTAGGTAGAAAGAGGAAAAGTTGACCTCTAAATCTCCTTGAAAGTCTCAGACTTGGAATCAAGTTCTCTTTAGTTCATCTTCATAGGAGCTTGAATTTTTCTGTCTTACATAAGAACTTGACCCTTTTTACACGTGAGATTTGGTACCTTCATTACCAATTTCTTTCAGATGTATCTTTTCTCCATGCCCCAGCCCTAATAAGAAAAGACAAACCTCCAAGGAAGCTTAAAATATTTAATGACTTTGACTTTTAAACATAACCCAGATTAGATAATAATGTCAAGTGATAATTCAACACACCAAAATATAAAACAGAACAAACTCTACTCTTTTATAAAGTTTAACTCTAGTAAACTCTCACAGATTTAGGGCATTAGTTGTGAGAAGGGAAAGGGGCCAGTGTAAAATCTGGAGATTATTTGAAAGCCATTCCATTACATTCAAGTTAGTGTCAGCTCACAAATACAACAATGTTGCCAAGGAAAATTTAATAGAAATCCATTTATTTAAAAATACATTGAACATGTAAGAATGCATGTATTATTCAACACATATCACATAAAGGGATAAAAAGCACACATGTGGAAGAACGAACCTAAATTATATAAGTTGATCAAAAATGATCATGAGAAAATAACTTTTTAAATTTCCTCATAGAGCAGATACACAAACACATGAACTATATCACAAGATCATTTTTTTAAATAATCTTTTAAAAAGTTTCTTAGCTAAATTAAGAAAGAAGAGAGCAGAAATCAGCACCAAAATCAAGTCACAGGAAAAGTATGGTTAGGATCCCACTGATTGATACCACTCTTGCTGACACTGGATGGCACCACCATGGAAGTAATTTCCAAGTAGTTTTTACATCTCTGTGTCTTGGGATAGGAACAACCAGTTGGCAAAACCTACTAGGTAAGATTTACCTTTTCAGCGATGGGAAGGGGAAACAAAGCCTCTGGCTTTCTAGAAATTCCAGTGTGGGCCCTCCACTAAGACTCATCAAAGTGCAATGCCCCCAAAACAGGAAGGGGATTGAGATAGTTAGGTAGTTTAAATTTGACAAAGTCCCTGACACAAAACCGGCTTAAGTGTTCAGTGTGAAATTATTTAAAAGAGAGATTTCACTATATTCAAGTAGAGACAAGTCCTAAGAAGTATCCCTTAGCAGGAATTTATTTGAACTCGCCTTAATGAGTATGAAAAAGGTACCCACTTGCACGCATAGATAATTCAGTCCAAGTCCTTAAAAATAATCTTATTTCTAGTCTAAACATGCCTCCTTTCACTCTCCATTGTGATATTAGATTTCTCAGACTAATTCCTTTAAGACTTGTACAAAGAAAAATGCAAACAAGGTGAGATCAAATTATTTACTGTAGATTTTAGTGATCTAAACTATATGTATACATGTATATGAGAGACAAAGATTGAAATAGGGAATAGTTGGTTTCTGCTTGAGGATGAATGGATCAATAGTTAATTAATGGTTAATAGTTTCCTTATGGGGGCACCTAGTTGGCTCAGTGGTTGAGTGTCTGCCTTTGGCTCAGGTCGTGATTCTGGGGTACCTGGATCGAGTTCCACATCAGGCTCCCAACAGGGAGCCTGCTTCTCTCTCTGCCTATGTCTCTGCCTCTCTCTGTGTCTCTCATTAATAAATAAATGAAATTATTAAAAAAATAGTTTCCTTATGATTAACACTAACTAGTCATACCTACAACAATTAATTTAAGTCTAAGGCAGTTGACTTTAAATTTTTCTATTAGAGTGTTTCAGGAATTATTATCACTAACAAGGATATGCATTCTTTTCTCTGATTCCTTTCTAGTGGATATAACTTTTGAGTTCTGACTCAACCTCAAATGTCTTTTTTGATATGATTCAAACATTAATGAAAATCCTTAAATCAATGCTTTATGTGCAGTTGAAACTGTGGCTATTTGGTGTTTATGAGACACAGCAGGGACTAGACTCAGGTCCCCTCAATTCTTACTGTGAAACCCATCATTCCTTGAGAGCTGAAACTCTCTACCTCTTGACTAGTATATCTTGCAGAGATGCAGAAAGAAGGCACTTACCAAGGGGGCACTGGACTATGAAGACTGGTGTAGACAGAATTAAATCAGTCTTTTCCAAGATACACCCTAGCACTGATCTTTTGCTAAACTTTCCCCTCATTATAATGCTAAAAATCATACCCAGGGGTAGAGATGAAATATGCTAATGAGACATGTGATGCCTGACCAAGCATGTTCTGTCTATTGCACTTGCATGTCCAACTTTCTGTGTCTCTCCCCACCTCTTCATGCTTAGTTAGGTGTTGTTCCTTTTCCACCTTAACCTCTTTAAAAACTTTCCCCAGCCTTTGTTCATGTAGTTAGCTTGAAGGACTCCTTCCTTTGTGCTGTCTCTCTTGTACTCAAGCATGCCACTTGGCCTCAGTCAATTTTTATTACTTGGAGAGCCCAAGGACCTGAGTTAGTAACATTTACAGTAGTTAACTCTTTAAGATGACACTTTTAGTTCTCTACGAAAACGCAGGACTTCCATACCTTCAAGTATCTAACCCTAAAGCACTCTCACCCTTACCTTGTCCTTACACCTGTTTAAATACATTCTTATCACTTGAATCTGCTTTCACTAATTACCAATTATAAGAGACATTCTCATAATATTTCAAAATCAAATAAAAGCAACGTACTGGTAGTCAAAACTTGGCTCAGGGTAGCCCCAGTGGCTCAGCAGTTTAGCGCCACCTTTGGCCCAGGGCCTGGTCCTGGGGACCCAGGATCGAGTCCCATGTTGGGCTCCCTGCATGGGGCCTGTTTTTCCTCTGCCTGTGTCTCTGCCTCTGTGTGTGTGTGTGTGCGTGTGTGTGTCTCACAAATAAATAAATAAAATCTTAAAAAAAAAAAAAACTTGGCTCAAAGTCTAAGACTTTAGCCCCCTAAATTCCTCCCCACACCATAATATCAGCTAATTGTATTTTTATCCCTAAGGTGTAGGATCCAATTCTCCAAATTCGTTTCTCTCAGGATCCTTACCTCAAACAGTATCAGGTGAATTTCTCATTAGCAAATAATATATTACTTATGGAACTGCTTTATATTACAAAGGTATCTTCCTAAAAAAGATAATTTGAGACTTTTTTTTTTTTTTAACTCTGGCTGGATAGGATTTAGCAAGTTGTAAAAAGTACATTTGATATCAAGTTACCTACCTGGCTAACTTTTTATATTCATTAAAATGTATCACTGTTTAAACATTTCAAGATGCATTCTCAGTCTTTAAAACACAGAGACATATATCAATGTGCATACATGCAGAAATATATATAGAAAGCTAGTTTTTTACACAGAGGAGCTATGAAGTTCTGAGCCACAAAATCATACAGATCTTGGCTATCAATAGTCTGATCTCTATAGTATAGATATTCTTGTATGGATGGAGCTCTCAAATATAGAGCATAATACCTTCTAATGTGACCTATCTTTGACTCCATATGGTTCTTACTCTGTTAAGTTTCTTTTCTCACCAAAAATCAAATAGCCTTCCTGTTATATTCAATTACAAGCAATAGTCATTTATGGAGCACCTAATACACACTCATCTTTTGGCAAATGATGAGGATAGAAAAAAGAAAAACCAAACTGAGGCTCTGCTTCCAAGGGCTGACTATTAAGGAGATGGAGAAATAAACAAGTAATTATATTCTGTGAATCCTATTATAAAGAGCAACTCAAAAGTCTCTATAGAGGCCTAAAGGAGGGAATAACCTTACCTCAAATAGGAAACAGAACTCCACTGCTGAAAAAGATCTGGGCAGCTTTGAAGAAAGAATACCTTTTCAAAAGCATTTTAATTTTATCCTGCAGATTTTTAAGCAGGAGAGAGTGACATGGTCAGATTTCACATTTAGGAATTTCACCTGGGAACCAGTGTGAAGAAAGGATTAGGAGAACATGAGGTAGAAGACAGAGAAGCCAAACAGAGGCCGAGGAGACAGGACAGGCAAAAAATAGTGGCTGATGTGATGAAGGTATGAAAGGAGGGGGAGGGGCTGAGAATAACCAGGGATTTTCAGAGTTCTCTGAATAGGGAGTAAAGAAAGGGATGAGTAGGGAGGTGGTTCATTTGGTGACATGCCTTCTTTCTGAGCTTAGCCTGAGGTCTGTGGGTATGCAATGAAATAGGCCATGAGGAGCCATACCAAAATTGAAAGAAATCAGGGTGAAGTAAAGATTTTCAGACATACCAAAAAAAGGTATGTTGGCTTTCATGGATCAGCAGAGTCCTATTTTCCTTCTGGCCCTAATTATGATTACAATATATTTATATATCTACTTTAGAGGGCTAAGTCATCTCTCAAAGTTTGTCCTTTAGCAGGATGTCAAACCAACAGTTCCACATATCCAGCAACTAAATCAAACATGGGGACCCCTTGACTTTGTACCTTTTTAGCCTAGGCTGAAGTATAGCTGATTTTCTTTCAATTTATTCTCAAGAATATTTATCTCCATACCAGTTCAGTGCAATTCAACCAAATTTTACTAAGTGTCTACTTGTGGTCACTTCTTGGGATAAAGGCACGAGAAAAAAGGAGAAGAAAACAGAAGACAAGATAAGAACAGGATAAAATAGGTTATTTTGAAATAACTGCTTCTAGGATAGGTACAACATACAATATCTGATTAAAATCAGAATACCTGTCAAGAATATTAGAGCTGAGGGGTGAAGAGATAAGGGAGAGATAAAATCATTTTATTGTTTATATTTAAAATAATTTAAATTAAAAAATTGCATTTGCCTCTAAAAATGTAATTTTAAAATGTAACTGGAATTAAACTTTAAATAAACTTAAAAGCATAGTCTGTACAATGTATTGCAGGAATCAGGTACATTGAATACAGAGACACCTACCAGGAGCCAGCTAGTCTTTGCCACAAGCAGGACGCAAAGTAGAAAACTTAGCAAAGATTTACACCTGTACAGTCATCATCAGGAATGAGAAAAAATTCAAATCCAACAAGTCATTTCCCATTTTCTTGAGGAAAACTCTTCCCCCTGAAAAGTACGGTAGCTCCCGACACTAAAGAGCTCCTTGGTCTTATCACAAAGTCTCCAGAAGGCCCTTCTCCCACCTCTCTAATGCCATTTATCTGCTCAAAAATAAACAGGTGAACCCTTAACTCCCTAGCTCTTCAAACACCAAAACCATGCCTTGCATTTGTCCGTGGGTCTCACTCATCTTTCCTCTAAGACTTCCACTATTTCCAGAACAATCCTGGGCACCAAACCGAGTTCAGCTCTTATAAGCTATTTCAGTGACAATTCATGTAAAGTATCTTGCTCCTGCTTCACATCAAAGGCCCCCCTCATTGGTGGAAGATTTGGCACTTCTGAACACTGTTACCTAGTAAAGGTTCATAGATTATCCATAGCTCCATCAGCCAATAAGCAATCCAGCCAACATTCACGTCCATTCATTTTAGAATTACCCTACCACAAGAAACAAAATTACTAAAATCTAGGATGTGAGCCATCCATATTAATTTTTTTCACCTGGAAACAAACTCTTAATGTATTCTTAGCCTAACCGCTCAGAGTTTTGGTTAATAAATACTGGGGAAGTGTGTGGAGAATCAATATGCCTATAAAGGCATGAAATACAATTTAAGGAAGGTCAGTAGGCAGCATGATTTGAAGGGGAAAATCCTTCTTTCAGAGGTGTAACATTTAGTCACATATTCTCTTGAAATAACAGATTCCAGAGCTATCCCTCCAGGAAATGAGTTTATGTAAACGAGAACATTCTGCTTTTGTGCTGCTGAAGTCACAGAGTCTACCAGATGTTCACAATCCCAAGGCTCAAGTAGCATGATGTTGGTAAGTATTTCATAAACTCCAATATTGGAAAGATTCAGTACCTACTGTGCTTTTTCCTACTCTGAAAAAAATCTATACATTATATTTCACTGTAGCAACTTTATTTCAAAAATGTAGCTGCCTTTATTTAAATGCCACAATTCATCTTATAATAGTATTTAAGGGGCTTCTGTGGCACCGTGCCAGATTTATATTATTAGAACCTAGGCATTTGCAAATGAACCTCTTTCAATTAGTGTTTCAGGAAGCAATTAAACTGTCTAAAGTGTATTAATGAATACACTGGAATTGGGAAGCCGATCCTCCTAATACCCCCTTTATTAATGCACCATCTGCTTTGCTGTCTTAGGAGCATTCAGGATCTCTAACCTCAGGTCCACAAAATCCAATCATTTATTCAAAAAGGTCACAGAAGCATAAGTTCGTAATCAGGCTCAATATTCTATACAATAGGTGAATATTATAGATTAAGCACATATATTTTCTTGGACTTTTTTATGGATGCAAATGAAGATGCATATGTTTTTTTCCCCTCCTCATTCCATTATACGTCAAAACATTAACAGCTCTGTGAATATATTCCTGGATCTGATCCCCCTGCTAAAAGCAAGGGTGCTGTATGTACACCCTGTGATTTGTAAGGATATTATTAGGATCTCTGATGATATTGTCATTTTTCATTAACGAATGATGTAGTTTGCTTTGTGCACAGGGAGTGGTCCAGGAGCTGAGACATTTGCTGATGCCTCCTGCCAGTACCCCTGCCAGTGCCCCTGCCACAGAACAGGGTTCGGGAAGAGTGTATGTTTTTTGAGATATTTCCTGTTGGCTTTATGACCAAAGGAACCCAGGGCTGCAAGACATAGACCAATGAGAGGGTGGAGGTGAGGACAGAGAAGAGGGGTGTTTGGCACCACTCTGCTCTATGCTGGAAAGTCACCAAGTCACCAACTCCACTGAGCATTCTGGCATTGGTGATTCATTACTGCTGAGGCAGTCACAGGGGAAAGGAAAAGACATATTCTCTACATTTATGGAATTTAGAATCTAGTAGAGGAAAAGGGACATAGGCCCAAGGAGGGTTATGAGTTAACGAGGAAATGTCACTGTGGAGCAGAGGAGCCAAGCGGGAGTTTGGGGAGGAAGCGGACCCTGTGGAATCTGCATGATTGAGGAAAGTAGATGGAACAAATTTTCCACAGAACCCTGGACTTCTCCTATCTTAATTTTCATTAAGTGCTATTATGGGTTAAATTGTGTCCCCCAAAATTCATAAATTGAAGTCCTAACCACCACCACCCATGCTTCAGAATGTGATCTTATTTGGACAAAAGTTTATTGCAGATATATTTAGTTGAGATGAAGTCATAGTGGAATCAGGTGGGCCCCTGATTCAGTATGGCTGGTGTCCTTGTAAGAAGAGAAAATTCGGACACAGAGGCACACCCAGGAAGAATGCCATGTGAAGATGAAGGCAGACATAAGAGTGATATAGCAGAAGTCAAGAACATCAGATTGCCAGCAACGAGCAGGAGCTAGGAGAGGTGCCTGGAACAGATCTTTCCCTAGTGCCCTCGGAGGGAACAAAACCCTGATAACACCCTGACCGAGGACTTGTGGCCTCCAATACTGTTAGATGCCAAATCCCTATTATTTAAGACATTCGGTTTGGGGTATTTTGTTACAACTGCCCTACAAATTAAGTGCTATTATAACGAATTATGAAATATCTGACTTTCCTTGCAGATTATAAACTCTTTGAAAACTAGAACAATGTTGGTTTTGGGGGTTTTTATGGCAAGTCTCATACAATACTGGGTTTATAACATGTGTTCCACAATTCTGGTTGACTGACTAAATTAGGATGAGCAAATCATGGAAAATTTTTGGAAGTCCAGGTGACAGAGAAAAACTTAGTGCAACCTGAAAGAGAAGAGGAATTCTGGCAACGACTGCCATGGGAGTGAAGGGGCTTCAGAAGAATCTGTGAAGTCTTGGAACTCCACTTTGGCTCCTTCTGCAGGAAAGAAGGAAGGTTTGGGAAGGCTAATCTGGTCACAGACTCACTGTGTCCTCTGATGAGTTTTTGGTCATGCTGAGATTCTCAACACAGAATTCTCTTTAAGACCTACCCCTGGGCCATCGTAAGGGCACACGTACTTACACAGAACACACTCACACACATGTACAGGTGGAGCCCTGCTGCAGGTGAATACAGTCGTGTGCCTTTGCCATTCCTTCACCCCCGGACAGCTCACTCCCTGAAAGTCATAGCAAGGTGCCGCTCCATCCTTCGTCTGTTCTTTTTGAACTGTGTATTTCAGACATAGATGGTAGGTGGAAGACAGGACACGGATGGCAAGGTGAGAAGGCAAGAGGAGATTTTTGTGAAGAAAAACTCACATTTGCTGAGTTGAAATGCTTCCATGTGTTAGCTTTGTGCTCAGTACTCTAACTACATACGCTCACCCAGCTGGGTATCATAAACCCCCATTTACAAAGGAGAGAAGGAGGCTCACGATCATCTGCTCTGAAGTCACACCACACATCAAAGAAGTAAGGGAGCTGAAGTTTCACCCAGATCTATTTGACTCCAGAGCCTATGTTCCCTTTCTACTTCACCAAATTGCTTCTTATTCTGGAAGCAAAATAAAATCAACACTCTTCTGCACCTGATGCGTGTTCTCCTTTGATTCCTGCCTGTGCCAGGCTGGCCCTTTAAATGAGCTGGCCCACTCATCCTCTGCCTAGCAGCCAGCACAAAAAAAATAATAAAATTTAAAAAAAAAAAAAAAAGCTGGCTTCAGGCAACAGTGTTTGCCAAGCAATCTCCCAGGTTATTTCTGTCTTGTATATTATCTATTAATCTGATTACTGCTCCCTGGTACCTCAGATTTTTGGCTCTGGACCCTCAGCTCCACAGTATTAGAACTGGCTTACTGGCTGGCCATGGGCTCCCTGTTCTGACCTTGCCTTCCTCTTGTTTTCATGCCCCTAAAGCTTGGGATGAAGATCCCCTCCTCCAACCCCATCCCTACTTTTAGTGAACAAAAGCATCCTCCATCCTACTGACTAAGCCAATTATCTTCCCTTGAAGAGGTGAGAGGCATTTGAAGGTTTCCCATAAATACGGTGATGGATGTGTGAGTATAAAGGGTCCTAGGTAAAAATCCAAGTGAACTTGTGTTTAATACTGGTCTTACAACCAACCAGCTGTGTAGTTTGGAGGAAGGCACTAGTTTTTCATCATTCTAAAAATAAGTGTGTTGCACGAGGACCTGTGAGTTTCCTGTAGAGTTAAAAATCTGTAACTCTTTGTTAAGACATACAAACGCAGGACCTTTATAACTCTGTAACAGCCATGCTTATACTTGGCCACCATTAAAAAAAAAAAAGACATTGGTGACCGACAACAAAGGATCTCTTTCACACAACTGTTTGGACTCTCAAAACTCAACTTTGGGACAATAGATCATAGTGCTTCCTGATTATCATAAGACTCTATATCAGGAAATATAATACAGTCTAGCCTGGAAGCATTAAGGAAAAGAACAGGTAAGGTAGGACATACATTTCTGCCAAAATAGTAATATCCTTTATGGACAGCTTCCCTAGATGCACTTTTGCATACAGTGCCTGTCAAAAAGCCTTTTCATGGAATATGCAGCATTTCCATTCTTTTTGGCAAGTGTTTATTTTCAATCCTACTCCATGCATGCACTAAAGATAAACTAGAGATGAATGAGAACTCAAGGACCTTAAATCTAGAGACTGCAGGGGTCCTGTTCTTGAAGGCTTTCCAACTGATTTGATGGACAACACATTTACTTGTGTGCAAATAACTCATTTCTTAGAATATCAAATAACTAAGTAATTATGTAGTGTTTTGTCTGGTGAGTAGCAGGTTTACAGCATTCTTGCAAAAAAAAAAGTTTTATATTCTTTTTTAAATAAAACTGGTCCAGGGAAAAGGAGGAGAAAGTGATGGTAAAAATATTTCATTTTTCATCTTCAGTGAAACCAGTTCTCCAGTCACCACGTTAGAAATTCCTCCCTGGAATATCTGAAAAGCATGGTATAACAATTCAGTCATTGTCTCTGGGAGGCCTTGGGAAAAGTACACATAGCTGCTCTGGGGTGATATCCTAATAGCTTCCCCTTAATAGACTCAGGGATTAATGTTCCTAGTAATCTGGCTGGCAACTTGTATCAATTATCCTCTTCCCAATTCAATACCATTCTTGATTATTGTCCATCCTTTATATAATCATTGAAATTCCACTTCTTCCATGAAGCCTTTCCTGAATAACTGGGAAAAATAAAAGTGATTTCCCTTCTATGCAAGGTGACCAAGTATTCTGCTTTGCCAGGACTATTTCAATTTTAGCAGGAAGAGTCCATGTTCTGGGAAACCCCTCTGTCTCAGGGACTGTTTATCACTGATGTGAACTGAACTGTGTCCCTTCAAAAGGCTTATTTTGAAGCCCTAACTCCCAGTGGGATGATATTTAGAGATGGGGCCTTTGGGAAGTAATTAGGTTTAGATGAGGTCATGAAAGTAGGGCCCTCATGATGGGATTGAATGTCCTTATGATGAAAGACACCAGAACGCCAGGAAGCCCTCCTTCTTTCCACCCTCTTTCCTCCTCCTTCTCTTTTTCTCTCTCTCAGTCTAATTATCTCTCAATCTCTCTCAATCTCTCTCTTCCTGCCAAGTAAAGACATGGTGAGAAGGTAGCTGTCTGTAAGCCAAGAGAAGAGCCTTTATCAGAATCTGGCCATGATTGAACCCTGATCTCAGGTTTCCAGACTTCAGAATTCTCAGAAATGAAATTCTGTTCCTTAAGCCACCCAATCTATGGTATTTTGTTATGGCACTTGAGCCAATTAATATAGTTAGTTACCTATCTCCATGTTACTCCCTATAAACATATGACTTCCCAAGAATGTTCCTTTTATGTCAATTTTATTTTTAAATATGCTTGGCATCACACATTTGCAAGTGTTTCACAAAGGCTGGAAATGGGCATAATTGTTTGTGTGTTCTTTTAGACAGTTTTAGATTCCAGAACTACCCGTTTCTTTGCTTACATTGGTCAAACCATATCTGAAAATGCACTGTATACTTTTCTAATCCACAGACAAGAGCTAGTATTGGGTGGACCCAAGAATGTAGCTTATTTCACAGCTAGTGATTAGAAAAATAGAAAATCAGTAACATTTACTAATTCTCAGACATTTAATTTATCTGGCATCAATCAATCAACAAACAAGTATTTACCGAGACTTCCTTTGGTTGGCTTTTATAGGCAGGAGCTCAGGATGGATGTTTGGAAAAAGAAAAACTGGCTTCTAATCCAGCTTTGGCACTTCCTTGTTGTCTGAGTTAACTATTTGCTTAATATCTCTGAGTTTTAATTTCTTAATCTCTAAAATAGAAATAACCATATCTGCATTACAGAAAAGCTATGAAAATTAAGTATACACTCGTGAATAGTGCATCATGTCTTGTAAATATTAACTAAAATACTGTAAAATAAATAATAAACATTGTAAAAGGTAGTCATAGACTTGCATAGTGTCTTGTAAATATTAATTAAACATAACGAATGAGCCCAGGCTTATAATCATGATAATGAAGTTCACTAAAAAAGAAAAGAATAGAATCTGGCAATGTTGAGTTAGACTTGCAGGCAGAGACCCTCTTCCCTTGGGCATTGGTACACAGACCCAGACCTTCAAGCACTTTCTGCACATCTAAGCTTTCCACACTGACAGCTCTAGTTTGGATCTTTCCATGGAACCCCTGACTCATATGTTGAGCTCTACTTGTATGACTGACAAATATATTCAATTCAACAGCATCAAACCCAAACCCATAAGCTCCCATCTCCAACATGGTTCTCTTCAACTTCCTTCCATGAATAATCTCACCTTTCAAATCCTGTGTACCCCCAGAAACCTTAAAATTATCCTAGCTTCTCCCTCTCCTTAACCTCCACACTGAAGCCATCACAGAGGCTTACTTATCTTACCTTCTATGTCATTCCACCCTTCTTCATCTCTACCGTTATCACCCTGTGCAGAGCTGCCAACATTTCTTCCCTGATTCCTGCAATAACTTATTAAATGACTCACCCAAACTCTTCGCCAAACACTTTCTCATGTCTAGTCTTTCCCCAGATAGCCCCAGAATGAAATCTGCACCAAAAACAAAAACAAAAACAAACCTAAGCCCGGGGCCCTGTCCTTCTACAAACCCTTTAATAGGTTTCCTATTGCTCATAGAATAAAGACCACAATTCTTAACAAGATCTGTTAGACATGACCTGCCTGAGCCCTGGCACCTCTGCAGCTCTGTCTCATAGCATACATGCCCTACTCTTCAAATCACATTGATCTTCTGGTTTCCATTGTGAATCTTTAAGTTCCTCATGGAAATAATATTCTACCTTTCTCCAACCCTTTTCCTAAATAATTCCTGATTATCCTTTTAATTTCAACTAAAAGAAATACTGTGTGAGGAGGAAACATCCTATAAGATCTCAAAGTCTCTTGTATTTATCCTTGGAAAAACACTTAAGGTAATTTTTAATTTTCTACTATTTGCAACTATGTATATCTATGTCTTTCACTAGACTATAAGTTCTGTGAGGGCAGGGCCCACTATGTTCACTCACCATTGTGCCCCGGATCCTATTAAAATCTTTGGCATATAGTAGATGCTCAATCATACTTTACTGATGAGTAAGTGAATGAATAAACAACAAATGCTACAGCCAGATCATCACTCCATGTCGAAATGTCTGGCAAAGAAGAGAAATAAGAAAGCTGTGGAGAGTAAGAATGTTTTCCCTGAGGAGACAATGACCATAGGAAGCAATGACCCAGAGCATGGAACTGGGAGGTAGTTAAAGAGGTGTGGGTGGGAGGCTGCTTTCCAGGTAGTGACAGTAATAGTAAAAAGTCTTGGAGGCTAGAATGAGCATTTCATACAGAACAGTGAAAAAATTCATAGCCCAGCCTAGGAGAATGAGTGTGTATAGATACAGAACCAGAGAAAAGGCAGGGTGCCCATTTCAAAGTCTACAGGGATGCACATCATTTGTCTTTATTTCCAGTTATGATTGGTGTTTCAAACGGGTGGTTTAAATTAAAGAAAAAAAACTGAAAGTTTCCTGGATGGACTGTGATGAGCAAAAGTTCTTTTGCAGAAAGACTGTCATCTGTTTGTTTGGGTTGATACAGGCTTTTGTTTCATTCTATAGAGACAAATGACTCTATGTCTCTCCGCCAGTTACATTATTAACTATACTGGCATTTTATTTTTAAGTCAAGGGATAATCTGAGGCTGAACGAAGAGGAAGCCCTGAGAAGAGGCCTTGCCACAGGCGACTGACCACCTGACATTTCACAATGAAGAATCATTGCCTCAGAAATATTCCGAGCTTCTCAATACTCCAATCAGAGAACTGTTACGATAAAACTCAAAATAAGTTCGTTCAATCTGCTATCACACCACAAGTATAAGGAATCAGATTCCAAGCATTTAAAATAATTAAATATTATTATTCCTTTTATCCCTTTTATCCCACTCCTTTCTAGGTCAGTGACAGATATCTCAGTATGCCTACCAATATCAAAACAGCATCCTGTGTAGCTTTTCAAGTGAACTGCAGGGACTAAGTTTTATAATATGAAGGGCAGTGTGAGTTGGGAAGGCAGAAAAGTTATGGTGGAAACAATCATGTCTAGAAATCATAAGATATCAAAGACAAGATACAGATGTTTAAATACCAACACGGTTCAGAGCCCAAGCTGCTGATAAAGACAAAGCCCAGTCAATTGAAGAGGAAGAAGACGAAGGACAGTGGGCTCCATTGAGAGTGGTTGGAAGTACATGATATATCAAAAGAGAGCTCAGGGGACTGGTTGACACTGGTTCTACTGATGTTTAAAGTTGTCTCTGCAAGTACAATCCCCAAGAGCTTGATACTTGATTCTGAGAAGAAAGGATTGGTTCAAACAGCAGATTGCTTAGGTCATAAGTGTTATTGTAAACACCCATGCCTTTGTCCCAGGGTATGACAGGATTCAATATCTTTATTGCCTATTCAATATCTTTATTGATGGCTGAGATGAAAGAATCGACAATGTGCTCATCAAATTTGCAGACTGGACTAAGTTAGGGAGATTTGCTAATACCCCCACAAGACAGGAATATAATTCGAACTGATCCTGACGCGATGAAGTGACATCATAGTGGAGCGCTTTGGGACAAGGAAAAAATAAGCAAGGGCTCCAAGCTGTCCACAAGCTAAATACAAACATCCTAGATACGGAAGTCAAACTTCCCTCACCTTTTCTCTTTTCTAGAATTTCATTAAAGTTCTGGGTTACATTTTAGACACAAAAAATATAAAGGAATCTGAGTAAACAAGAAAGGTTCAGAAATGTGCAATGTATGCATAATCAAAGGGAAAATGACAAATTATGCCCATGCATACAGAAGGTGCTTAATAGTTGTGTATTCAATGGAGAAGGAAGGCAGAAGAGAGGAAGAAAAAAAATAATAACATGAGTGAGAGCAAATGAGTCTCTTATGTGTAAAATCTCTGTGACCTTTAAGGGAAGAATCATTATTCAGAGCTAGAAAGAGTAGATATTCATCAAATTAAAACAGGAACGGCACCAATTGGTTTCCTGGTGTCCCGCTCAGCTTTGAAATTTTATGATATCTAACTTCATAGCTGGTATTTCCTGTCACTGAAAATAAGCAAAAAATCACATTTGGGATGTGAGCCCTTGGTTATGGAGAAGAATCAAGATGAGGCTTTACTTCCCTGAGCCTCTCCATGTATGCCTTGTTCCTTCACTGTGTTCTTTGGCCTTCTTTCCTCACTGACACGAGCTCCCTACATTTTCTCTACATCCTGAAAATTACCTTAGAATTCATAAAAATATAAATAAGGAATCAAAAGATTTACTTCTGATCTGACTCAGAACTGAAGTGGGATTGGAGAAGGGCTTCCATGCTCATTTACAGCAGTGGCATTATACTCATCTGCAAAGGTTAGAAACATCTCCAACACCAGACCAGACCTAAGACCAATAAAATCAGAGAATCAGGAAGTGTGTCTCAGGCATAGGCTTCCTTTAAATCTCTCCAGGTGATGCCAATGTGTAGCCAGGGTTGAGAACCCACTGCTTTATAGGGTGCCTGGTTATTTTTCTTCAGGCACAACACCCTCAGAAGGATCTCTCCCCAAAACAGCCTGTGGTGGAAACCTAATACAATTTCTTCACTTAGTTAAGAGAGATAAGGCACTTCTGGTTGGATCAACCCCAGCAGTGCTTCTCACATTTTAATATATATAAGTATACCCTGGGGATCTTGTTAAAAGGCAGGTTCTAAAATAACTGGACTGAGGTAGGCTTGAGATTCTGCACATCTAATAAGCTCTCTTCCATGTGCTGCCAATGATACTGGTCTATGGACCACATGGATAGCTGGAACTATAATTTCAAGGTTATGTTAACTAATTAACATAGCCTCCAATCTACTTTAATACCCAATACAATATGGGTACATAGCAATATCCTTGGATCTTAATAAATGGAGGCTTATGGTTTACTCTCCTTGTTCTGTTAGAACAATACAATTCTTAAACCAAAGCAGGTATGGTCAGGTGACTTGGTATCTTGTAACATTGTGGAATTTGAACTTTAAAGTCCCCAACTCAATAAAAAATTCTGACTCCTGAGGTCTTCTGAGTAATAAATAACTCCCAGGCACGTAATCACCTCCAGCCATAATTTTCCTGTATCACTAGAAGCCAATTTTTGAATAGACCTAAAATAACAACAACAAAATGCAACCAAGGCATAAAAATACCCAGTCCTAAAGAGAGCACTATCTGTGTTTAGGGACTTAGCCATATTTGGGATCTTCAGAATAAAATCCTATGAAAACTGTGCACATAGCCCATGATTACAAGGCTCCAGGATAGACTAAAATCTCCCTGATCTCTGACAACTGGAGGAAATCAAGGATGAGAAGAGTTCTGGCAAGAACATAAGGATATTCATCAACTGTTCAACACAGAACTATTTGGCATTGCCCTCATCATCATTGCCATCAGATCCTCCTATTTTTAAGAGGACAAGAACTCAAGCATTTAGTGAAATATTGTCTTTCTCCCTTCAATTAAGATACTTAAAGAGCAATTGGAAATACTCAGGAAGAAATAAGAAAGCACACTACACCACAAACTTCAAGACTTCATTCCCAGCCACAGCTTAACATTGACTTATGCTGTGAACTTGGGATAGCCTCAAGTCTTCTGGTAACTAGGTTGTCAACTCTGCAGAGTGGGGATATTTTCATAGATGTTTAATGAAGCTCACATGAGATAATAGATATGCAAGTGTTTAGAAAAGCAAAAGCTTCCTAAGGTTTACACCAAACCTGGAACATTCTGTTCAATTTAATAAAAATTCATTGAGTACCAACTCTGAGTCAGGAAACATTACAAGGATGACTTCTCTAGCTTGCCAAGAAATATTGTCATTGCTGCAGAGATTTGGGCCTTAGGACATACATTGGTCTAAAGTCATATAGAAAAGGCTCCCTGTTTGGCAGCATCCCAGTCAGTGCCTTGGCCATGGTGACCATAGAGAATAATTTATTCTATGAAGTTTACATGTGTATGTAGTATGAAACTGTTGGATAATGAGGTGAGGAGGAAAGATATATTTCTCCTCTGGGCCAATCTAGAGCCTCTCCTCTAAGCCATGAAAGATTATCATCATGTGAAGTATGGGCTTTGTCACCAGACTAACATAGGTCTTAATTCCACCATTGCTTTTATTACTAAAATGGCACCCTCTTTAAGCTTCAGTTTCTTCATCTGTAATATGAGAATGTTTCTATTTCATTTATTTTCTATCATTAATAAAATGAAGACCAGGAGTTTCAAAGAGATAATTTCCAAAAGAGAACAGCAGTCCAAATTACCATTTGTTTGGTATTCTTGCCGGAAACTGCTGCTATGATTATCCTGACTTCAAAAAGGCATGGTTTCTGCTGTAAAGAAAGATATAGGGGAGCCAAAATCTTTTGTATAATAATCTACTGTATAATTTGAGGACAGTTTATAAGATTCACTGCATATAGTGAATACACATACATGTGCACACATGAACACACACGCACACGCACACACACACATATATATAGCCATGAATCTCGAATTTTAAGAGAAAGAGAAGAAAAGCAAAAGCCCACAAAGCACACACTTTGAAAGTCCACTTACAGGACACAGCTTGCCTTCCAAAGCCCCCACAATCTGGCTCCCATCCTACCTCTGAGCAGAGTACCCAAATCAAAGAGCTATCTTCCCATTTTCAAAGCAGAATGGAGAGGATAAAGTGGTAAAAGAGTCTACAAGTCTTGCCACTCCAATCTATCCAGGGTCTACCTTCTAAAGTCTGGTTTCCCTGGCTGAAAAAACCATCCCATCCATGATGTCCCACTCCTTCAGAAGATACCAAAACAAGCCTTAGAATATTGTGATCTAATAACAGAATCCAACTGTCAAAGAGGAAACTCCAAAACACGGGGCAAGTGAATCACTGCATTATCATCATGTAACTGTACTCAAAAAAAATAGTAGTTACTACTATTGTTCTTGTTATTATGAGTTAGATGTTTTAACCACTGGGTTAAAATATTTATGGAAAGAAAAAAGATATTTATGAAGAGGATGTGAGTTGACATATGAGCTACACAGAGTTGCTTATTATCTTGGCACCTCTTCAGTATTCCCCTTTGTTCATGAGAAGGCTTCTTGATGGTACCTACCTAGAGCCAATAAGGAACAAAGACCCATAACACTGTCAGCACTGTTTGTCATTCTGTACAAGTTAAGTCATAAAGGACTCAGGATCTGAAAATTAGTCAGAAGAGGCTCATACAGAAGAAATCACAGTCCTCGGCTACAGATGACACTAGTTGGCCCTGGTGGCTCTATTTCTCATGCAGCAGAGTAACACACTATTTGTGATGCCTTGATTCAGAGGAGGATTATTAATCACACAGCTTAGGAAGCCTCTACAACATGTAATGAGTTTAGTAACTGAGATTTGTGGTGATGACCCTAAACTAAAGCAGAAAATATCAAAGTTGGGTCAATAGTATAGATTTCTCCCTTTTTAACATTGTCTTAATGATCACAAAGAGGGCTGTTCTATTTTGATATCTTTTTGTTACATTCCAGTTGGCGTTTCATGTTGACCTCAAAACAATTCATTTAATAGGCACAGCCCTGGAAGTACTGCTAATAAGTACATGGGATGATGTTCTCACTGGCTGTCTATTTCCAAAGGAGATAGAAGGGGTGTGTAAAGAAGTGATGGCCTTTCATCTTTCTCTGAAAAACAATTCATTGATCTTATCCTAAGTTAAATCAAAATAATTTTGTCTCCAAACATTCTTAAAAATGCTTCATTGCCACTCGGGAAGGAGAACAAATGCCTCTTTGTTCCAAATTTGGAATTCAAGCCCTATGCTTAGGTTCCCTTGCACACTGGATACAAGGAACACAAGAGGCTTCATGTGGGTTTTCCATTTAAATGGTCTGGCATAAACTGAGCTACGGCAGTTTCCTAAGCAGAACCCTAAGGCAGTGTTTGAGGTCAAGTGTCATATAGAAATCCCCTAGTAGCCTTTTAGCTAACTGTAACCAGGAATTTGGAAGAAATTCCCAATCTACTTCATCTTTCCCAAAGCTGCCACCCCCACACCTAGCTGTTTGGAGAGGACCGAGGACCCAAAGGGCCATTGCCACATCGTTTACCATACACTTAATTATAAAGCTCTCATTTTGTTCTGCAATCAGGAAAAGCAAAACATCATCTACAAGAGGAACTACCACAAAGGGTCAGTCCTGAGAAGTGACTGATGCATTCCCACAAGGAGAAGACTCTCATTCCAAGCCTGGTGGCTGATAAACACACTCCTCTCACTCCCGGTGGTGTAAATGTACAGCTTTCTGGAGTCAGTGAAGTGGCACAAACCTGGAGCGGGGCTCCCCTGAGGCTGTGGGGAAGGCCAGAAGCACGGCTGTGTGGCAGCTGCTGAGCAGGAGCCAAGCCTCCAGGCAGGGCTGCAGCCATCATGGCTGTTAGGAAACTCATCATTCGCTGTCAGAGGGGGGAGTCCCCCCAGGGGATTGACAGCCTCAGCCCACGTGGCACACATGCGCATGCCAACGGCTCCACCGGTGCCAGGGAACCCCCAGCAGGAGGGGACAAAGCAATGGAGTCACCAGGGGACCTCAGGCCATTTTCCAAACCCAAGAAGTATCTGTGCACTGAGGTCTGGTTATATAGGAAGGACAGGGCTCTCTCCACCCCCACCTCAACCCCCCTTACTTGCATTCTTAGATTTTGGAAATCTCACACCTTTACAAATTCCTTGGCAAGATCAAGACCTAGCAAAACTATAGCAAGGAGAAACTGCTTTCATGCCACTTTTTCTCCCCTCTGCCTAGGTTCCTGGTACTTGCAATTCCAAAGCAGACACCTCAGGCCACACAGCAGGAGATGTGAGCAATCCACTCAGTTATGCCCCTCCTGTATTTTTAGTTCATTAATGACTCCAAATGTCCAAGAAATTTCTCAGGCTTGTAATTCCCAGCATAACTGAACATCACAACCCATAAAAGTTAAAAAGGCAACAAGCTAACCCACAGACTGCTGAAAATCTATACTGAGATTTTATATTCAGAACTGAAAAGAAGGCTAAAGGGAGAAAGACTATTCTAAAGCTTTCTCCATAATCATACACTCTAAAATTTAACATGATAGTTTAATTAATGAGCTAATTTGGCCTTATGATTCCCCTGAGCTCCCATACACATCATATCTAACATGTTCTGTATCATGCAGAAAATCATGTATTTATTAGGCACATGGTAATCAAATCTGAACAAAACAAAGATTCTTCTTCCAGTAATCAGGGTTATTGGTTGCAAACAACAAAAATTATGGTTTATTAGAAGAGTACTAAGTACTTGGCAATTTCAACATGTAAATAAAGAGCCAGCTACAGAAAATGGGCAAGAACCAGAATCAGAAGCAAGATCACAGTATAGGAATGGCCTGCATGGGACATTACTGATATTACCATTAGACACTGGAGATGACTCCTGGACCAGACCCACAATCCCCACCAAACAATGGATCCTGTCACCATCATGGCTAACACCAATTCTCAGGAGCCCCCTGTGCTGGGTACCCATGCTCTAATATGAACTCCTAGGTAGGACTATGCTATCAGTTCATTTAAATTATGTTCCCATGCCCCAATGTTGGGAGCAAAAGAGGACTATTTTCCAGATGTTTAGGTCTCTGTAGCCAGAAGCAGAGCCTCTCATCATAACTTACATGATGATATATAGTACCGGAGCAACACTATTAAGATTCCTGACAGTCAAGTAAAAAAGGAAAAGAGAAAGGTCTACCAGGAGCTTCAGTATGCAGTAAAAGTTGCAAATGGAAGCTTGATCATGTGTGGATGTACACAAATGACACCAACAAAGTAGGATAGAATCTGCAGGTGAGGTACTAGGAGTAGATCTTGATACCTAAAGAAAGAAAACGCTACTCTGGCTGAGGGCTAAGGAAAATTTCATATTAAAATAATTTTTAGCTGAACCTTGAATGATAGATGGGATTTCAAAAGGTCTAAAGAGATATTCCAAGGAAGAAGTACCTCCTGTAGATCTTCCCAAGTATAAAATAAACTTTATTGGAAGAGGTTTGAATGAATGGACAGATGCTTCATATATGGCTTAAGAGCATCTTCTGCCAACTTAACTTTTTGATAAATCAAGTGAGGGTATTTACAAAACAGAACAAATTCACATGACACTCAGGGAAAGTGCTATTCATCACCAGGGCAAAAATAGAACAGGAAAAGTTACACCTCATCAGGTTCATCTTAACTTCATTCATATCACAAATAGGAAATTAAACTTAGAAAAAACCTAGCCTCTCTGCTTTTGCAACATACTGGGCACTTGTTTGGAACCAGGAGTCATGCTAGTTATAAACACAGATGGAAACAAATAGAAAGATGTTGACTCATGGCTCAGTTTGGTTTCTAGGATCTTGAAACGGTTGAGAAACTGCATACAATCAATTAAGTTGAAGTAATTAATCAATTTCACTAGGGTTGAGGAAGATCTATTATAGAACTTTTCTTTGAGAGAAGGAAACTCTTTCCATAAAGTGCCAAAATACGTAACATGGCCATCGATGCTGGGATCTAATTGATCTGCTTTCATCACATTTTTGTCCATAACCAATTTTGAAGTTTTACTTCCGAGAAGTAAAAATTCAAACTCAAGACCAGGGATTTTTCTTACCTAGAAATTGTAAGAATCACAATATCCTTGTCTAAAAGAGGGTGAACATAATGACAGGGAGTTTGAAACACCAGATATATGAGGTATATGAGGAGAGGTAGAAAGATTTAGAATGCAAGGGCCAGGGAAGATGTGATTTGAGGGGAATTTGGGAGCTATTTTCAAATATCTGATGGATTGCAACATAAAATTGGCAAGAATTAAAGTATTTAGTAATGAATTTAGCTATAAACAAGAATGGAATTATTCAGGCAGAATTTGGGTAACGCTCTGTTGTGATGATGGTAACTATTGAAGTCCTTCAAATTTCTAAGATAAAATGACCAGAAGGAATAGCTGCATGTTGATTTGTCTAAATCTCCCAGAGGTCAGCAAAAGAACATTTATATAAAAAATTCTGAAAAAAAACAAAAAGTATTTGTTGACTAAATGAGTGAATGATTCCTGTATAAAGATCAAATAAAAAGAGAGCAAAATCTTGAGTTTCTTAACACAGATTGATTGTCGCCAAAGTTTCCTCAAGAGCCTGAAAGATCCTGTACTATCGATTGAATTCATCTACTTATTCCTAGAGGTTAAGGTAAAGCCATTTCTGTTCTTAAAAATTCTGAAAAATAAAATATCTTTTGTATAAACAAGTCTTTTCATGAAGATCGGTAAAAATAAATCAAGATCTTGGGTCTCTTTGCCAATGTCCAAGTGACACTAACTGCCCTCACTCCTATTCTCTTTTATCTCCTCTTCTACCATGTACCCTCAGCCAGTCTATTACAGTCACACTGGCCTTTTGAAACATGCAGGCATGATCTTTCCCCAGAGCTTTTGAATTGGATGTACCCTTTGACTGGAAAGCTCTTCCCCAGAGAAGAATCCCTTTTCTCCTTCAAGATATATACCCAAATCTCACCTTGTTGGGAAGGCTTTCTCTGACTACTCTATTTAAAACCACATGCTCTTCCCACCACAATTCATACAACACACGCATGTATGCACATGTGCACCCATACACAACATGGCCAATCTCCTTTACCCTGCTTTTAAGTTTATGTGGCTCTTAACACCTTCTAAAATTCCTACTTACTAATTACATTCACTGTCTCTCTCCCCATTTTAGAACATAAGCTCCAAAGAGTTAGGAGTTTGGTCTATACAATGATGAAGTCCTAACATTTGAAATGGTGCACTGGACACAGTAAACCTGAATGAATAATCACTGAATTGAGGAATACAGACTTGAGCACTATATGACTAGGTCAGGATTCAATTTCAACAAGATAACTATAAAACACACTTGTGATAACTTGTGCAGCAAAAAAAGAAAAAAAAGAAAGAAAGAAAACCATTATAATGAAACATAGAAATTAGATGTTTAGGGACGCCTGGGTGGCTCAGCGGTTGAGCATTTGCCTTTGGCTCAGGGCGTGATCCCCGGGGTCCTGGGATCAAGTCCCACATCAGGCTCCCTGCATGCAACCTGTTTCTCCCTCTGCCTGTGTCTCTGCCTCTGTGTGTGTGTGTCTCTCATGAGCAAATAAGTAAATAAAATCTTAACTTGGAACTTTCAAAAAAAATAGATGTTTAAAATAAGAAGGAAATTAAACATAAAAGGAAAAGCTTGCACAGTATTTAGAGGGAAATGTATATACTTATATTAGAAACAAGGGAAGGTTGAAAATGAATGGTCAAAATCTCCATCTCAATACAGAAAATCAACATAATAAACTCAAAGAATTTAAAAGAAAATAATAGGAATAGGATGAATAAAAATTAGCATATGAACATAGAGTTCAACAATATCAAAATTGGTTCTTTGAAAACACTAAAAAAATGTTTTAAAGAAGAAAAAAGAAAAGACAGTTAAAAATGAATAAGAGACCAAGGAAGAAGATCCCATAAAAAAAAAAAACAGAAACAAAAACTGATATTCAATGAAGAATATAGAAATCAATATGAAAGAGGAAAAAAAATAAATATGGAAACAGTAGCTAAAACTTTATTCTGAAAAGTAAAAATTAGACAAAATAAGTATTTCCTTGAATATACTACAAGAAATAGGAACAGGAAAAAAAAATAAGAACACAGACTAAAATTAAAAGATAAAGTACAAAAAGATATGGATGAGGAAAGGGAATGTTACAAATAAAATGGGAATAAAAGAGCAGAATCAAAATTCAAATCAAAGGCAGTAAGAGCAGATTTGATTCTATGAAAAACCAAATCAGACATTTAGAACAACTCTGGGAAGTTCCTGAGAGTGAGGAGAAAAATAAACAGGAGATGGAAAACAATGGAGGAAACAATAGATAGAGATAATCAACCTCACCACAATGTATATTTCTAATTAAAAAAAAAAAAGGAACATTTTGTAATGAAGTCATAATTAAGGCAATTTTCCTTTAGTCTACAGTTGAAACAGATACATGATATATATTGATTAACAGGGCTTAGACTACATGCTTGGTTAAAAAAAAAATCAATGAATATGCCATCCCTGGTAATCTACTGGAAATTACCTTAAATTGTCATTAAAATATATATATATATATATTACATATATATATACATATATATAAATATATATACATATATAAAATATATATTACATATATGTAATATATATAATTATTAAGCAAATCTGCAGGAAAATTCATGTTTCAAAAAGACAGGAATATACTGACCTCTTACCCATTAATTATGCTATATCAAAAATATAAAATACCTAAAGTTTTGAGGAAAAAAATGTTGAAACCTAATTATTACATACACAAATAAATTGATGTTCATGTCTTAAAAGAACAGAGAGGGAGTTAAAAATTCAAAAGATTGGGACATATAGCACTGCTATACCTACCCCTGTTGAAACAATTTGGTAAAGACAGATTGAGTGACTCAAGCAAAAACCAAAATGAATAGAGCTCAATTAGGAAAGTTATGAGGGACACCTGGGTGGCTTAGGGGTTGAACATCTGCCTTCGGCTCAGGGCGTGGTCCCAGAGACACAGCCCACAGGGAGCCTGCTTCTCCCTCTCCCTAGGTCTCTGTCTCTCTCTGTGTGTCTCCCATGAATAAATGAATGAAATCTTTTTTCTTTTGTTTAAAGGAAAGTTATGATATGAAGAAAAAGGATATGATGGTCTTTCTTTTTCTCATTTGGATCTCTAATTCAGAATCTTCAGAATATTTATGAGCCAAATTTAGATTATGTATCCCAGGTACAAAATGGAACCTGCTTTGCCCCTCAGCAAATTTCTTTCTTTTCCCAGAACTGGGGAATTCTCTGAAAACATATCCTTCCTCTCACTATTATGTGGAAATCTGTTTAAAGAAAGAAAGGATGTCTACACTATGACAAAGACCACTAACACTGGTTACAGGATTTACAGTTTCTAGTTTAGGACCAAGAAAATTACTAAAGTCTTTCTCTCCCATCCACAAAAGCAAGTTGCACAAAGCACATAAAGAAGCAACTTTCATATCAAGATAATTGAATAGCTGATTTTTATCATTTAAACTCCAACTTAATAGCTCTAGTAAATTTTCCTTTTATTAAGACAAAGCAATAAAAACTAACCAGTGGTCAATATTATTCCAAGCTGCTCTTCATTTCCCCTTTGTTCTATGAATTGTAACTAATCTGCTTTCACTATGCTTTAAAAATCACCATGTTCTGTAAAGGAGGAACTATATTAGACTGCCAAGAAATAAAGATTCTAAGAAAATACAATTAATTTTTCCAAGTTTATCTTTAAGTGATAGAATTTTTTATTTTCTTGTTCTCTGTATTTTCTCCAAAGTTTCTACATTTCTCAAAACTGGTATATGTTAACTAAGTTGAATTTAAATAAAATCTTAGAAGAAAAGAAGAGGGGAAAAAAGACATTAATGTTTTAAACATCACAGGGAGACTAAAATTATATAAATAAAAATATATAAAAATTGTAAATTTTTTTTACAATTCACTAAAATGTTAATAGTGACTATGTAGTGACCTTGCAGTGAGGAATGAACATTTTTCATCCCTTTAGATATTTTTATTCTCTGTATTTTTATGAGTAATGTGTTTTGGAATAGTTGTTTACTTTCATAAGATGTAATTAATTTAATATTTATTTGCATACCAAAAGAATAGTTCTACCTATGTTAAGAAGGATTCTAGGGCAGCCCAGGTGGCTCAGTGGTTTAGCGCCACCTTCAGCCCAGGGCGTGATCCTGGAGACCTGGGATTGAGTCCCTTGTGGGGCTCCCTGCGTGGATCCTGCTTCTCCCTCTGCCTGTGTCTCTGCCTCTCTCTGTGTCATAAATAAATAAATAAATAAATAAATAAATAAATAAATAAATCTATCTTAAAAAAAAAGAAGGATTCCAGAAGGAAACAGAAGAACATCTTCAAAATAATGTTCCTGAAGGAACCCAACAAAGGGATTATTTAAAGAGATTTGGAAAGAGTTAAAGGAACCGACAAGACATGGTGAGATACCCAGTTAACACTCATGATCCTGAAAAAGTAAGAGAAGGAAGTGGTGTTCACAAAGCTCAGGGAGAGCAGGAACTATGCAGTAGGAACAATTTGATATGTGCTATGACTGGAACAAAGCCACTGCCATATGTGTGGTAGGGGTTGAGGGCTCAGGACTCTGACTTTCTATTTTCTTGCCCTCAGAGATCCATCATGTCACCCATTGCCTGAACACAAGCCTAGCAGAGGACAAAAGAGCCTATGAGATGTAGTGCTTGGAGGACAGGTTTCTGGAGCACAGATTACAACACAACAGGGTGGAAGATGGATCTGTGGTGAACAGGTATACGGAATTAACTGGCATAGGCTTCTGTGCGTGCATCGCCCCCAACCCACTAATGCATCCACTCACTTTTCACATCAATATCAGACCACTGAACTGGAAACCTACATTATTTTGTGGATTCTAGTCTCTACCTCTAACCCCACCTTGACATGGCTATTTTCTCCCATTCAAAGAATAAAAAGTAGTACAACAATCCAGATCCAAGATAATGGCTTGGACCAGAATGACAGTGTTACATGGTGAGAAAAGTGATCTATTTCTGCGTATATTTCAAAAGTAGAGTCAGTAGGATTTGTTGATGATTGAGGACCACAAAAGAGAGATGAAGGCCAACAAGCTCTGTCATACAGACATAGGACAACTGAGAAGAGGAAGATTTCGGGAGGAGCCAGGTTTAGGGAAAAGATCAAGAACATACTAAGTTTGAGATTTCTATCAAATATCCAAGTGGAAATACTGAGCAGTCAGTTGGATATAAGTAAGCATGAAATTCAGGGAGGAGGTCTGGGATTTGAGGATAAATTGGGTAGTCATATTTTGTGGATGGTGTGTGAGACCATAAGATTGAATGAAATCATGAATAAATAAGTGCAGATAAAGTAGTAAAAAGGACCAAGTGCAACACTCCACCATTAAGAAGTCAGAAAAACATGAAGAAACATTGAACCCCAGGAAGGAACAGCCTGTGACATGGAGGAACACAGGGAATGTTTCACCTAGAAGCCAAATTGAAAAAGGTCTTATCCAGGATCCAGTAGGAAAAGATAAACAACTATATCAGATATTCCTAATGCATCCAGAAGGATGAGGGTCTGGAAGTAATTATTGGCATTATCAAACAGGGGTTCTTGGTGATCTTGTCAAGAGCATTTTTATTGGAATGGTGGAGGAGGAAGCCTACTTTGGGTGGACTCAAAAGAGAACAGGAAGATAAAAATTTGGGGTAATATATGTCAGAGATGATTCTTTTAAGATTTGCTCTTACAGAAGCAAAATGAGATGGCTGCTGATTTGTAAAATGGAGGTCAAGTTGTACAAGTTTATTTGTTTTAAAGATGAGAAAAATAATGGGATATTTGTATCATGATGGAAATACCCCATTCTCCAGAGTGAGGTATTCCTCAGAGTATCAGAATATCTGACAACATTTTCTGGAAAAAAAAAATTAATGTACCTATATCTATTCATAAATCCCCTTAAGACTTTGAGAGCTACTCCCTAAGGAACTGATTTTAAATTTTGCCACCCCCAAGTCAGACAACCTTTGAGAGAGATAAATGACATTTCTGATGTCTTGCAGGATCAGTTGATGATGGCCAGCACTAACACTTCCTTGTAATCGAAGAACCCCATGATCGACTTAGTTCTGCCTCCACACTCTGATTCTGAAACGTGAGAGACTTCTAGAGTGGAGGCTGTGCAGAGCCAAACATGACTTCCAGATGATTCCTACTTAAATGGCAAGTTGACTACATTTTGATGCTTTTGATTTAACCACTTTTATGCTTTCCAGTTCACCTCTCTGCTTTTCTACGCGATGAGAAAAAGAGAAAATGTAGTAAGTCATGAATGGCATTGTTTTTCTGGTTTGGGTTTTGTTTTTTGTTGTTGTTGTTGTTGTTGTTGTTTTGTTTTGTTTTCTGAAATTTTCAACACTGTCTTAGGGACCAGTGGGGGAAAATCTTCCATACATCCCCAGAGAGTCCCATCTCCCTTTTCTGGCTGACTCTCCTCTCTCTAAATAGATCCTTTCCATTTCCACACATTTCCTGGCAAAACACAAACTGAATCAGGGGTGAAATTGCAAGGAAGACATGGAGCTCAGTTTGGACAATGATTAAACTCAGATGTAATAACCAAGGAACCATGTAAGCCACAGGCAGGGAAACGAGGAGTTGATTAGTATGGTCCCAGGGTTAACAACTAGGGAAAATGAGAAAAATGATTAACAGCAAGAAAGCATTGAACAGTGCCATTCCCTGCTAGGTCCTGACGGCCAAGGAGCCTGGGCGTCCTCCCGGATTCTATGTTTCTCTGCTCTCCGCATTCACTCTGCCTCCAACTGCTGCAACAGACAATCTCTGACTTTACTCGAAGCACTTTTCTTTTGTATTTCTGCAATCTTAGGCAAGCTCAGGACCTTGGGGCCTTATAGATTAATGCTTGTCTTTGCCTTGTGGCTTTCACTCCCCAGATGCCTCCCACCAAAGAAGTTTCTGCACTGCAGAAATTCACAATTTACTCTATTTCCAAGAACTTCCAAAATCAATCTCAGAATCAAGCTTTAGGACTTCCTATCATTCCTTGTCCCTATCACCAACTTCCCTCTAAAACCCCATCAGCTTATGCCCTCTCTCCTAACCCATTCCTTGACCCCTATACCCACTTCTCTTATGAGACCCCCAGAGCTGACTGACTACCTGTGCTATTGTCATGTTCTCAGAGATCATACACTTTCCCAACCCCAGTTTATATAATTCTGTGATAACCTTTTCATAACTCCATAAACATGACACACACTTCTAAAGAGACAGCAAGCACTTCAGGAAAAAATAATAATAATCCATATGGTTTATTACTATAGCAAATTAATGTGTGGAACACATTAAACATGACTTAGCCAGGCAGAAGTGTGTCTCTGTAAACCTTAGCTCATCAGCATGCTCGGCTAAGGCGTGCAATCTTTAGCAAAGAACCATAATGCCCTCCGCATAATGACAAAATAGCCCTTGCCTCAGCTCAGTGAGAAAATTTATAGAGCAAATGTCCAGAGGAGAATAACTGATGTGCTTCCTATGGGCTGTTTTATCAAATACTCACCATCCTTTTGTCTGCATTTATAACAACTTTACAATGTAGCATAGGAGGCCTTCCCCAACCTGTCTCCTGACCTTGTCTCCAGCCTCCTCCATCAGAACTCTTCTATATGCTCCCTATGCTCAAACCTGCTTCCGGGGTTCTATCATCCTTCTTCTAAACTGGTCACATAGTCATCTCTGTCTTGTTTTCCCTTAGACTCCTTTTTTACTTGCTAAACACCTATGCAACTTTCAAGATATAATTCAAATGTCACTTCTTCAGTAATGATTTCCCAACTGCACATCTCCCAGCAAAGGACCAAGTACCCACAGCAGAGACTTAGGGTGGACTTGTGGATTGAATGATTACATTTTAGACTTTTTTCAATGTATTTCCTTTCTAGACCTTCTGAGATTTCTTTGAAATTCATTCAAAGCCAACTCCTAAACCTAAGTCCCAAACTAAACATATAGCAAAAAGGCTCAATAGTGTTTTGTGTAGTTGTAGGCACTCTCAGTTCTATCACTATGTATGCTAAGTTTTAGAACAAAAATCCTAATATTAACCTGTGCTCTGATATTACTATGCAGAGATATTTCAAGTTGTATAATAGCTATATTTCTAAAACATTAAGCACACTTTAAATCACTGCTGCTGGCCCCTATTAGTTTAAGAAAGTCAAAGAAAAACCTTTTGGTAAAATACAATACTTCCTAATGTGAACCATTATTCTCAATCTATCTAGTTCATAAATTTAAATTTTGGCAAACCCGCTTTTCTCAAATCAGAATCCACTGACACTATTGCTTATCATTCAGAATAGAATAAAAATTTGCAAATTTATGAAAGGTAAGAAATAGGAAAATTTGCAATAAGATGTAAAACTGAGCAAGATACCCTCGTTATTCCGCCCTTGAAAACAAGAAAACAAAAGAAAAAAAATTATAGTGAAAGTATTAAAATACTCTCTTATCATTTATTACATTTAATCTCTATAAAATCACTATGAAGCAAGCAAGGAAGTAACTAAAACTATTCCATAGATGAAGAATATGGAGTCCAGAGAGATGCAAAGGAATCTCAGGTTATATTGTGTCAAAGCTTAAACTAAGTTAGGCCCAGGCACTACCAATCCTGTGCTTTTTGGAGGTCTTTGTAGAGAAGAAAGACATTTCCAATGTCTAATGTTATAGTTGTAACATTTATAACTTGATTTTATTTCTGAAATTTCCATTGCAATAAGCTTGCATGTGTAGAAGTTTAATCTATTAGTGAGAGAGAAATGTTTATTCAGGGAACCTCAATGAGAATAACATTATTGTATGTCATTGTAAATAGGTAGGCTTCACTTAAAAAAATCTCATGTGATATGTGAAATGAAATATTACTTACTTAATTATAATCCTCAATATAAAAAAATTGATGTATGCCAGAAACTGAATCCTTACTTCAACTTTCATGACAACCCGCACAGTAAGTAATATCATTTATATTTTATAGATGAGAAATTGAGGCTGAGAGAAGTTACTAAATTATCCAGGTTGACACAGAAAATTTACCAGTGTTCTCTCCTTCATTCCTGGCATTATGCCTTGGACAGTGAATGCTCATGATAAATATTTTTGAATGAATGAATGGCCAAGTAGATGAATGAATAAAGTGGTAAAGCCATGGTTTGGTTCAGGTGTGTCTGCTTCTAAAGATCAAGTTTTTTCCTTGCAGTGTATTCTTCATTTTATAAATAAATATATTGCTGGCTTCTATAAATGCATTTCACATACAAATTTTCAGAACATGATCTGGTACGTAAATTGAGGAAAACCTGGATTGTAAAATGCACTCCATACCAGTGGCATTTGAGACCTATCAGATCTGAGTTCCACTCTGGCTTTTAATTATGCCTGGATATGGACAAAACTTGGGTTAGTGAGTCAATCCAGCCCCCTCCTCTGCTTTGACTCCCCTGACTCCATCACCACTCTCCCTAAGATCTTTTCCTAACTCTCCAGGGTTCTACCTAACATTCCAATTAATACATATAGGACCATAAGCAACTTCAACAAGACTGCTATTTCCAATAAGGAGAGAGGGCCAGTAACAAGTGAATATAATTCATTCTATTACATGAAGGACTAAAAGTACTTACTTGCCATAAACGGAACAAAGATGAGAATGAAAAGCATTTACCAAATCATGAATTCCTAAGAGGAAAATCAAGAGGTAAGGTAAAAGAGCCTCCTTTTTAAAGGCAAAGGACTGTCTTCCATATCCCTGGGTCCTGAGCTGCAGTTAAATTCTCAGTAAGAAATCAAAAGCAAGTTGACAAATGAAGAAAAAAATGAAAAGAGGGGAGGCAGACCACAGCAACATGTCATGGCTGACCCTCTTGGGGGACAGTTCACCCACCTGCAAGCCTAGCCTAGCAGGTAACCTTGCCTCCTCCCTATTTTCACCAAGGCTCTTCAAATCTATTATTGTAAAGGACAATAATTCCATGGACTCTTTGACTCCATCTCCTAACCCCACATGTTGCCAGAAGATAAAGAACCCAGCGTGTTGGGAAGGCTTATGTGTGGATGCACAATTACAAAAGACCTAGAGAGGCACAGGGGGAACACAGGGCAAGACTAAGGAAGTAGAGGAAGTAGAGAAAAGAGATGTTCTTATAAAACACTAGTTCAATGGAAGAAACGCTGAGGGCAGCAGGTCAAGAGTAGATGAAGTCACAGTACAAAGCTTCATTTCTTAAGCCTTTTGGCCCAACACTCTGCTCTGCAAAGCCTTTGTACCCTAGACCATATCTAACAGCCTGAAAGCACAACCTATTCCATCACCAGTGTGAATTGGGTTTTCTCCAGAAAGAAGGAGGCAGCAATGCAATCTGGTGTTTGTATAGAAAACACAACAGCAGAGAAAGGGAGGTACACACCAGAACATCTGCTCAGAGACACCATCTGAGAAACAGCAAGCACTCACAGGATGGAAACATCTGTACACTGCTCTGCATTCCAGGAGCCTTGAATTGCAGAACAGGAAGCTAGAGAGAGGAGCATGACAGGAGGGACTCAAACTGAAAGGAAGTCTGAAATTAAATGGCTCAGATAATGTAGAAGAAGATGCTGAGAAGAAAGATGCAGAGGATAGGGAAGGAGAAGTGTCTCTGGACTGCTCTTTTGGTCATCTTTTGGCACAAATGATGAACATGGCTCTTGTGAAAGAATCGGTACACTGCACGCTATGGAAGATCTTTCCAAAGAGTTCCAAGGAACACCAAATACTCACAGTTTACTGCTAAATGGTTAGACAAGCTACTTAAAGTTACAGATTATAAGCCGAAGCTAGGGAAATCCAGGTCTATCTGATTCAGCAACCATGCTGGTTCCTTAACACAACCCTTGAGTTTTTTTCCAGCATTTACAGTAATAACTATTCTCTCATTCCTAAAGAGTTCTCCACTGGCCTCTAGGTCTCCTCTCTTTGGGTTTTCTTCTTCCTAGTCCTCTGCACAGTTATCCTCAGCATCCTTCTCCAGTTTTTATTTATCCCTTAAATATACCCTATGCCATTTTGCCCTTCATTAATATTAGCCAGGGATGTAATATTTTGCCTAGATAATATACCTCATTCACTTCTGCTTATACATTTATGCTGATAACTCCTAAACTTCTGAATTAAATCAGACCCTTTCCTTAGCCTTAGATCTATATATAACCAATACTCTTTTTTACTTCTTCACAGGCACCACAATCAATATTTCCCAAAATAAGTTTGGCTATTTGACATTTCCAGAGGCCAGCCCTTCCCATTCTGCTCTAAGCTGCATGGCACATGCCTTTATGTTCATATAATTTCCAAAGCACAGTGTTGTTATAGTTCTCATCACAGAACACTTGAGTTATGGGTTTACTACTCTCCCTAACAGACTGTGAGCTGTTCAAGGATTGGAAATGTCTCATTCAAATGGATCTAAATATAAGGTAGGCAGTTAATGTTTCTTGAATGAATAAATGCAGAGCCTGGTCTAGTTAGAGGTACCACCACAGTATGTCACACAAGCATTCCTTTATATTCAAAAGGAAGTCATTGTAAATGCTTCATTTTCTCTCACTCTCAAGTCTAAGTAGCCAAGTTATATATTTACTTACTTCCTACATAACTTGTGAACATGTTGTCCATTTCCATTTTTAAACAGTCCCCACCCCCTGCCACACAACATTCACACTACCTCCACCCTGTTTCAACTGTAGAAGATTGAAAGGCAATTAGTGAGTGGAGAAAGCAAATTAAAATACTTAACTCTTGAATTCTGAAAAAGCCAACCAAATCCCTCTTCCTGCCCAGGGTAGGAAAAATTCCCAAAGCAAAGGAGAAAAGAACTATTAATTTTAAATAAATATGTAGCTTTGATTACTAGTGGGACTGGGCATTCTAACTACAATTAAGATTGTTTGGGGGACTAGACTGAATTAAGAATGCCAGTTCCTAAACAGTGACTCGAGAAGCCATAGAACTTTCTTTATGTTCTGCCTAAAGAGAAGGGAAAGAACTAGCCCCACAGAACAGATTTGAAAGGACAGATAAAGAATAAAGCAAAGTTGTTATATTGTTGTGTTACAAGTTCTGCTTATTCAACACAACACTTCTCTAATTTGTATGAAACTATCTTAGAGTTTAGTTGAGCTGTAGTTAACTAGTTAACCTAATTCCATGGTTTATAGGCATTTAATTAAAATAATTTTTATTTTGACTTGGCAGCTTTTCAATTATGAAGCTAATATTTCTTCTCCCCCATGTCTCAAACAATTTGAAGGCCATTGTAAAGCTAATGGGCCCTAGGCATGTGCCTGCAGAGCCTAAACAATAAAGCTTCATTGACTCTTTATATTCACTCAGCCAAAGTACACTCTTAGAAATGTAAATCTGATCATGTGATTCCTCTATCTAAAATCCTTCTATTAATCCTAGCCACCTACTGGATAAGTCCAAATTTCCTAATAGGCAAGCACGGCCTTCACAGCCTGGCCCTAGTTCCCTCCAGTTCCATCTCTTGTTAGGACATGCCACCATGTTCTACCTTCGCTGGAATTTATGCTAATGCAGGCATGAGGTTGCTTTCAACCTCCACAGTTCTGAACGTTTTTACATTGTCTGAAATGTCTTTTCTGTCTCATTATCAAGGGAAAGTCTATATTTTTAAATAACTTTTGAGAATATCACTAACTCTCTGAAACCTTCTCAAATCTCTTTCCCTACCCCTCGTTACAGTTTATCAGCCATTCCCCTATAATTGCTTGTATCTCATGCTCCTACCTAAACATTTGTTACATGGCTGCCTTAGCATCTAGACTTGGAGCATCTTGAAGGCAGGAACTAAATTTTGTTCAAGTTTGTTTCTCAAGCTTTAAGACTTAAACTTGTCATGTATTAGACACTAAACTTTGGTTGAATGAATAAATTAAAAGATGTAGTTACCCATGGTAACAGTGTAAATTACAATGATTTGCAGCCATATAGTAAATACTATACATATTAAAAGAAGGAAGCTTAGGCCAAATTAGGTGAAGAAAATTTAAGAGGAAAAAGACCTTCAATTATGAGATTATATTAGTGACTTAAACCACAGAAAATGTGAGAAAGACATAGGTGATTACAGAAAAGCAAATGTTATTCCAGAGTAAAGAGAAATGAGAGAGATACTGGAATCCAGAGACAAATTATCTTGATATCAACCCCTGGCAAGATTCCATAAAATATTATTTAATCAATTATGTGTGATTCAAAAGAATCTGTAGAGGAAACAACAATTACTGGGAGCTAACATTTCTCTCCTAAAAAGAAATCATGTCTAAAATCACTACTTATTTTTGCTCTCTTAAAGTTATTTCTCTGATAATTCAGGACAATGAGGTAGCTATAAGTGAAAATTTGTCAAAATACTTATTTGCATCATCACACTTTAAACAAGAAATAAGAGATACTGAGATATGACCTAATTCAAGTATTGTCACATAAAGGAACTCTCCTCCTCCTATCTATACCATAGGTCTAACCCAAAGTAAAAAGCAATAGAATTCTCCTATCTGGGTAAGAGGAGGAGAAACACCCTTTGTTGTGTGTTTTTATTAACACTCCTGAAAGCTAAGGGCATATCAAGAACACTAAGAAAAAGCCCTCAGCACCATTCTGTATATAAGACACAAGTAAAAACAACCCACACTAGAGAATTTTGAGGGCTATGTTACACCAAAAGTACCATGGTATAACAATTACAAAAATTAAAACCTAAAAAAAAAAAAAAATCCAGTTGAAATATTTACCAGATTGATTCTATCAACCACAGAAGATGTGTCCATTTCCTTTTGTACATAATATTTACTTCAGTCTCTTCTGTTCTTCAACATACCATCTCTGACATTTAATTACAAATTATGAGACAAACAAAAAAAGGAAAGAACTCATTGTCAAGAGATAAAATAGTCAGTATAATGAGACTTAGAGATTACTAAAACTATCAGACAGCGATAGTAAAATAACTGTAATTAATATTTTAAAGGATGTAGAGCAGGGATCAGCAAACTATAGCCTACAAGGTAAATGCAGCTTTCTTCTTGTTTTTGTAAATAAAATTTATTGTACACAGCCACATTCATTCATTTATGGCTACTTTTGCTGGCCAATGGCAGAACTGAGTAATGAGAGACTAGAGAGCCCACAAAGCCTAAAATATTTATTACCTGGCCTCTTACAAAAACAAATTTTGCTGACCTCTGGTCTGATGGAAAAATTTGACAATGTGTATAAACAAATACAGAACGTCAGCAGAAAGAAGGAAACCATAAGAATCAAATGGAAATGCTACAGATAAAAATTAGATCAGAAATGAGTAGTTCTTTCAGTGGGCCCTTCAGTGGAGTGAAAACAGCATGGGAATACATTAGTGAGCCTTAAAAAGAAAAACGATCCGGATAGAAATGCCAATAGAAATGATCCAGAAAGATAAACACAGAAAGAGAAAAAAACAAAAGAGAGAGAGAGAAAAAAAAAACCCAGAACAGAATATCCACAAATAGCAGGACAGTAATGGAAATGTATTTATAGTCCCAGGAGAAAACAGAAGAGAGAAAATATTTGAAGTGATAATATGAAAGAATTTACCAACATTCATTGTTACATAAACTTACAGCTGATTAAATGATCATGCCCTATAATCTGGAAGACTAATTAACAGAATAACATAACTTGGATAGAGGACTTTCATAGTATACATCAGAGTCCTAAATTTCATCCTATCCTTTAACATCTTTGCTCATTTCTATAAAAATATAAGTTTACTAATCATTTTTTTGATTATACTGATCTAAGTTAAAAAAAAATCAGTGAGTGAAAGAAGCAGAATCGATAGTGTCTAGATGGCTTCCTGGTGCAATGGGCCAAACTATAAGTATAACCACAAATTTGAAATATATTATACAAACCTATAAAAGCAGATGAAAGAGGCTTGGCTTAATTACATTACATAACCCAGACACAATGGAATTACACAAAATCAGGTCTAAACCAAACAATATCTGTATTTGATATAACCCAAATAAATGCATATACTCCCAAGATACCACTTGGTATCAGCAGAGGTACAGATTCTGAGGCAACTAAAGTAAGAGTCTCTTTCTAGTCTTTGACTAGCTTGTTAAAATTGGTGGAACATTTGACAATTGCATTCTTTATAGGTAGACAAACTACACTGTGTTCAAAATGTAAGTGGCCAGAATAAATGAGAAGACTTTAAATCATGCCAATGGAACAAGAAACGTATAACTCAAGTAAAGCCAATGCAGCCAAGATATTCTCACAAGTGGAAGAGAAATTAAACTTACCTCATATGGCTTCAGGAGATAGAATTGAAAGATGAATAAAAGTCAGATTCTAGTTCAGTAAGGCCCCAAAATGGAATAGGCTGGCTTATAAAGAAATAAGCCACAAACTTGAAATATATTATACAAAGCTATCACTACAGATGACCACATAAAAACTTGATCTTGCAAATGAGGCACAAGTATAGGGTAGTGGTTATGTACACAGCTTTCCCACCTGGACACTTTACATTTCTGCAATTCTGGAAAAGAAAGCCACATGGAGAAGAGAAGAGGGAAATGATAATGATGGTAGAACCAGTAACTAAAATAGGACTATATTTAGGAAAAAACATCTCATATTTCATTTTGGATGTGCTGATTTTGAATTGCCTGACAGATAACATAACAGAAATGTTAAGTTGTTAATGAGTTTTATTGTTTGGAGTTTAAAGGAGACGTCTGAGCTAGAGATAAGTTTGGGTACTTTCACTGCAAAGGTCAGAATTTCCCAATAGAAATGTAAAATTAGTTTTAATAATATACTTTATTTAACCTAATATATTCAAAACATTATAATGTTAACATATAATCAATATAAAAACTATTGGGATAACTACATTTTTGCTGTTGTTTGTTGTTTGTTGAAATCTGTTGTGTGTTTTATATTTCTAGCACATCCTAATTCGGATACCTACATTCCAAATACTCAGCAGCCACATTTGGCTAGTGGTTACCATACTGGACAATGCAGGCATAGATTGTCATTGAATTTTTTTTAATAAATAAATATAGAAAAGAAAAATGGTTAGGAATAAGCATCGAGAAAACCAAACAAAAGGAACGAAGATAAAGCTGACAGAGAGGAAGAATCTGGAAAAGCATATCATTATGGGAGCCAAGAGAAGAAAGGGAAGATGTGTATGGATAGTTATGTTTAATTCTGATGAAAGTTCAGGACGGAAAAAATATCTTGTCTATTTAGTGTTGTAGAAGGACTGGGTGCCATTAGCAGGACTGCAGCCATATGACAGTGGATTGAAAAATGACAGTTTGTACTCCACTCTTCTCAGAATGAGCAGTAATGTGCTCAAACATTGTGGTTCTCTGCCCAGTCTGCCAAGGGCTTTGGATCTCTGTTGGATAATCTATTAAAGAGAAAGAACAATTGGCAGGCTTCAGGGTGCCATCTCAGGAGACTCCTGTGCAAGGCACGGAAATGAAACAGCTGCAATGCCTCCCTTCCATGCACATCATCTTCTTTTGTAGTGGATTCTTTCAGAAGATGTAAGCTTTCTTCCTATTCTTCAGTCACAATCCAGGATAAAAATTGTTCAAAGCATAAAATAAGGCATTTCATTCTTTAAAAGAAACATTCTCTGGACATATTTGGGCAAAAATGGGATGAGGGAGCATCTTTGTGCACAGAGTTGAGATTGATGATGACTCTTCAGAACTAACAGATAAGCAACAGGTGCATGGATGACCTTGTGGCAGTTACAGGGGGAAAAGGCCATGTGAATAGATGACTTGATCTCAGCTCCCCGCTCAGGAAGATCTCTCCATTAAAGCAATGCTAAGCCCCGTTTATAAGAAACTATGAAATAAATCCTATCTGCCAACCACAGCAAGGACAAAGCAAGGTTCCCCAGTGCTCTCTCTTAGATGCTTTCTCATTGCTATCTGCAGAGCTGCCTCCGTTGGCTGGGGGCCCCCACCCTACCACCATCACAAGGGAGCACATCCTTTGGAGAAGAAATGGGATGAAAGAAAATGACATTTGCAGTGATAACATATCTTGGGTCCAGATCCAGTCTTGGTCCTGAATCATTAGACTTCTCTGAACAAAACTTCATGTTCAGTGGGTTCAAATAAACAACACATAAAGATTCTATTATATGACCAATTTGCCTGCAGTTGACACATGGCAAGTCTGTGTGCTCACTCGTTTACTTATACACCATGTTGCAAGGAGAAAAGAGGCCTGGGTTCTAGCTCTGTGTGATACTGAGCAAAACCAGCCTCTTTTCTGGGCCTCAGTCATCTCATCCCTTCTAGTTCTGACACAGTCTGGTCCCACCTCTATTGGTTCAATGGTCTCCAGTTTCCCTACTACTCCAGGTCCCCCTAGGATCTCTGTTCTCTCAAAAGCATTTTTTTTTTCCTGCTCGCTCACTCAGAGGATTCATGATGACTGCGGTTGCCATAGGAATGATTCATCTATCATAAAGGTGGCTGCATGAGATCACAAATACTCCAGGGAGAGCTAGAAGTGGGGGAAGTGGTATTCAGAACCAAGAGATAGATCGGCTCTGAAAGTAGATGGCAGCTTAATGAGAGGGGGAGATAAAGTGCGGGCATTTTCTATAACTCTCATGTGCCTGTGCACTTTTCCGAGAGGCATAAGTGCAGATCCACTGTCAGATTTGTCTCCCGTGATCCCTCCCATGCCCACTCAAGACACCTTTCCACAAAAATAGAATGTAACATGTAAGCTGCAAGGAAGCCCCCTCCTCACAGGCCAGTTGATGAAACTGGAAGGTCGAGAGAGCCTGGAGCAATCCCGAACACCAAGTCCTGAGCATCCACTGCTGGCTGCTTATGATAATTCACTTGTCACTTACAAGAAAAAACTGGAGACAGTTTTGAAAGATTTAGTTTTCTACATGGATTGTTGATACTCGAACTTACCATTTTTATTCTTGAGGTCAATCATTTTTATTATAATTCAACTGCCAATACTATAATGATCATTTCCTTCTTTTCTCTCCCTAATAGGACTTCACAACAACCTAAACCCTAATCCCAATCCTAAACTGAGTATTAAAACTCAGTGGTGAACCAAATATCCTGCCAATCCTGTCTATGGACCGGGCCCCCTATTCTGGCCATAGATGGCCACTCTCTCAACCTTAGCCTCACACAGAACCCTAAGTCAGATGACAGTCAGCCCTTTGTGTGGCCAGGGAGTGACCACTATGATGGAGAACCAGTCATCTCACAATGACCCCACAAGGGCACAGAGGAGAGGACAGGTGGGAGGTCAGTGCAGGTCTGTTCCACAAGGTGCCTCAACTCATTGTACACGTCTTTCCAAGGATAGGTCAGTGGCATTTTTATTATGAAATATGATACATTCATTTCACAGTTTCCTAGCAACAGGATGCCAATCAGCAAACGGTAATTCAAGGATTTATCTTCTTTGTTATGAAGGAGCTAGGAGCTAGGAGCGGGGGCGGGGTGGGGGACAGGGAAGAGGGGGAGGTGGGGGATGTGCAGGAGGACTTCCCAGCATAAGGTAGATCTGAGAGCATGGTTTGAGGATGAGGAAACCAGGCCTGCAGAATGAGGAACGTCAGAGAGTCTGCCTTTCTTCTCGCAGGCTCTTTGAAGCAGGGTTTCATCATACTGCGTACTGCCGCAGCTGCTGGCTTCCTGCTTCCGCATTAATTAGTAGTGTCAGTGGGTCCAATTTTAAATCATATGGCATGTTCTTGAATCACACACAGAGCCTGTTCCATCCACAAAACATTGGCAGCAAAAAACAAATCAGGACAGAAACAATAAACCTTCTCGGCTACTTCCCCTAGCTGAGCTTTGGAAATGCTGTAATCACTAAGTCAGGTGGTTAGGTCGCTGAGACATTATCCTGTGGCTCGTTCCCACTCTTTTTAGCACCTGCAAATTTATTACATAAGATATTATTTTGTACTCAGTTTAATTAGTTAGAACTATTTGTAGTCATTTGAAATACACTCCATGTTGATTAAAATAATTAGTGTAGGGCTACTAAATATTTACCTAAGATATGAATCCAGGGGGAATTTGATAAATTTAATTAGCAAGAACTAATTATTGTTATGATAGGAGTTAGGGTTTAATAAATATAATTACAGAGCACAAATGACGGTTTCTTAATTAATAGATACTAGTTGCAAACACAAGAGCCATTATCATATTTTCATGCAGGACATGCTATTCAGCACACCTTCCAGATGTCAACTGTAACAGCAGTGGTGACTTCCAATAAGAAGAGCTAACACTTATACTGTGCTTCTGCTGTCAGGCACAGTCCTAAGTGCTGTTAGTACATGAACTCATTTAATCCTTACAACAACCCTACTATTGTCCACATTTTACACATACAGAAACTGAGGCACAGAAAGGCTAAGGAATTTGCCCAAGATTACACAGGTAGGAAGTGCCAGAGCTGGCATTAGATCCCGTGCAGTTTAGTTCAAGAGCCCACACTTTTTACTACTCTCTGTAGCTCCTAAAACAAGCAAGCAAGCAACAACAACAAAAACAAAAAGAGAAAATGTGTGATTGTCAAAAGATCAGCAACCAGAATCAACCCCACGTTTGCTATTCAAGAGATTTTTGGTATTTGCAGATAGCATTTTCATGATTTTGGAGATTCTAAAGAGACCGTGAAGGCACCTGGCCTCTGGCTATCGCTAACTTTGCTGAGGCTGAGATGCAGAAAGGGGAGGTGTTGGAACCGATGAGCAACGTGTGAGCCTTGCTAAATGTTCAGGGCTGTGTCCCAGTAGTCTCCTGTGGTGCGCCCTGCTCCGACCCATTCTGCACATGCATGCTATTGGGAAATTTTCTACCATCGAGGTGTTTGCAAATTAAAGGAACAAGAAACTATCAAGGGCCTACATAATGACTTTGGGCAAAGTTTAGTTTGAACTCCAACAAATCGTGGGTAGAGAACACAGTTTAGGATGTGTAAGGTCGGGGCACCTGGGTAACTCAGTTAAGTGTCTGCCTTTGACTCAGGTCATGATCCCAGGGTCCTGGGATCAAGCACAGCATCAGGCACTGCTCAGCAGGAAGCCTGCTTCTCCCACTCTCTCCGTGTTCTCTTGCTCTCACTCTTGTTCTCTCTCCAATAAATAAATAAAATCTTTTTAAAAAATTACTGGTCACAGATCCTAAATGAGAACCACAAAGCAGTGGTTCTCCTACAAATCAAGTGAGCCCTGTGAGGAGTGGAAACCCAGAGTTTGTGCCCAGCTATCCTTCAGTGTTTCACAGAGCAATGCAGAGTACCCTTGATTTGGCCTATAAGGAAAGTCCTTGCTTTTTTCTTGAGGCTAGAACTTGACGCTGCTCACACATGCTTCAGGCCTCCAAGGACAGCCTGGCCTGTAGAGATCAGTTTTCTAAAATAGATTATTTGACAGCAGAGTATATGAACAGGAAACCAAATATGCCGACTGTTTGCCAAGTGGAGACATCAGCTGCAATCTTCATGTACTGCTTTTGTGTTCCCAACTCTGTCTGGCCCAGAAGTCTCTCCTCCAGCCTCCTGATCTTGGCAGCAGCAATCTGAATCAGCAGCCACCTCAGAGGCAGATTAGAGTGAGAGGTGGGCTATATCCCAAATTAATCTCATGGAAATATCTTATTCTTCACCTTACACTTGTCAGAATGGCTACTGTCAAGAAGACAGGAGATAGCAGGTGTTGATGAAGATGTGGAGGAAGGGAGACCCTCCTGCATGGTCAGTAGGAATGTAAATGGTGTGGCCATTGTGGAAAACAGGATGGAGGTTCCTCAAAAACTTAAAAATAGAAATACTATATGAACTAGTAATCCAACATCTGGTTATTTATCCAAAGAAAACAAAAACACCAAGGCAAAAAATAAATATATATATATACATATACATATATATCTTTACACACACACACACACACACACATTCACTGCAGCATCATTGACAATAGCCAAGATATGGGAACAATCTAAGTGTCTATTGATGGATGAAAGGATAAAGAAATCATGGTACATATATACAAAGGAATTTATTCAGCCATAAAAAAAGAAGGAAATCCTGCCATTGATGACAACATGGATGGAACTTGCTAAGTGAAATAAGTCAGACAGAAAAAGACAAATTCCAAATACCATAGGATCTCTCTTATATGTGGAATCAAAAAAAAAAATGTTCATACAGAGAACAGGTTGGTGGTTTTAAGGGGAAGAGGTGGCAGGGAGGGTTAGAAGAAATGGGTGAACCACTTTTATTTTAGTTTAAATAAATTGAACAATTTTTTTTAAAAAGGAATTACAAACAGTATTAATTAGCAATAGAAAGAAAGAGAGAAAGGAAACCTGGAGTAATTCTGAAAAAAATATGCCACCTGCCTTATTTTAAAGTTCTTCAAGGTCACATATGCAGGTCACCTTACTTTTAATTGACAGAAATTGCTATAAAGTTTCCCTAGGTTCTGTGCTGAGTCATACAGCAGTGACATTTTCCCATGGTCACACGCTTCTGGATTCTATCCGATATTCAATGGGAGCTCAACCCATGCAAGGCGATCCTAATGAGTCCCAGAGTCAAGCTCAGAGCACCTTCAAAGAAAAGCTCCTCCTGTCCTTGATACCGTCCGTACATCACAGGTGCCAGACCAGTCAGTGCTTCATTCTATGCCTCACTACACATATTTTGGCCACCACATATGATCCAAGATTATACAAAAGCCAATCATTTTGTTGTAATTGGAAAAGTCACTGCAAATGAATAAAACCACCTTTCTCCTTTCACAGATGCATCAAGTGAGATCCAGAGATGCGGAGTGAATGTGAGCTTCACACTAGCAGAGGCAGGCCTAGAACTCAAGACTCCTGATTCCCAGTTCAGCGTTCCCTCCACTGAATGCAAAATGATGTGTTCTTTCTAAGAACACACGTCCTAGAGGCCTCACTAACTGGTATTTTGAAATCTGTTCAATGTTTGGAATGCATGGTCTAACTTCTTCCAAAATGACCACACTATTCACATTAGCCACATGAAGCAAGACCATTAGACTCAACCAGAGCTTCCTTGAGCTTTTTCTACGAATAAGAGTTTGATTGGCTATTGTCACAGGCACCTTTACCCAGATCCTGACTCACATCCTTGCCTATAGCCTTCCCATCAAGAATCCTGTCTTTCACTTGAGCTTCTGGGACATTGGGAAGTACCCAGGCTCATTCATAAGGCAAAATGGGTAATTGTTTTCAAAATAGGCAAAAGGTGGCATTAAGGGAAGGTTGCAAAAACCTATAGAGTATCGAAGGCCCAGGGCTGTCTATTCAAAGCAGAGTTTGGGAAGGTCTGAACAGGGCAAGCCTAGGATCACCTCCCTGGGGCTCAGCCTTGTGTATAAGGAACTGTATTTCTCCCTCCAGTCAATCTGGAAACACAGTTTAATCTAAGGAGAGCTATGTGGGAGGGGAAAAAAAGATGAGAAAAACCAATAAATAGTAAAAACAGGAAGCAGGAAAAGACAGGCCTGGATGTGCAATTCTTTTTGTGCCTGTTAAATGAACTCTGGTGGGGATGAGGAGAGAGAATTATCCTATTTATATATTGAAAGGAATTTTAAATATGCATAGGCAGGGAGAGAGGATCCACAGAGATTGAAATGCAAAACACAGCGTGGCCTGTGCCTCTCCCCTTCTATCTCCCAGTACCATTAGCAAGCTCCTTGCACCAATTTCTGGAAAGCTCCTTCTAAAACTCAGAGCCGTCCTTCCACTTACTCAGCACATCTGTCTTAGAAAAGCAATTCTATTTTTATAAAGAAATGGGCCTTCACTTGCAAAACACCTTGCAAATGTATTCTCTCATAGAAACACAGCTCATATTTCTACACTGATACACACGCATGTCCAACCAACCCATACACACACACACACACACACACACACACACACACACACACACCTCTACCACCACCTTTACTTCTGTCCCACAATCTCCTGGCCACTAGCCACTGAGGTTTTAGTATAGATTTATAACATATGAAAGGAAAGAACTCAGTTGGTTGGCTAGGTGGCTCAGTTGGTTCAGGTCTGTCTTTGGCTCAGATCATGACCCCAGGCTTCTGGGATGGAGTCCCACATCAGGTTCCCTCCTCAGGAGGGAGTCTGCTTCTCCCTCTCCCTCTGCTCCTCCTCCTTCTCATTCTCTCTCTTTCTCTCTCTGTCAAATAAATAAATTCTTTAAAAAATTATTTAAAAAAAATGAAAGGAAAGAACACCTCATTTACTGAGCTCTAGCCACGGTAACATATTTACATGGCATGGGAAACTTGTCATCATTCAACTGACCACAGTCACTTTGGGAATATGTAAAAAACAGAAAACTGACCATAAATATGTTTTATCCACATTTAAGAAGCAATCTTTTTTTTCCACACAAATCTCAACTCCCTTACTAAATTCCCCCACTCACTATCCCCACCAAGCAAGTTTCACCTCCTCTAAGATGGCAGGAGCTACTGTCCTCACTGGCCTCACTGAACAGCAAATAAATCCTAGAGTAGCTGCTGCCAGCCCCCCTACCATGGACCAATACATGGATCCTCAATCCCAAACCAAAGTCATGCAAGAAAGAAGAATTGCTAAATAAAAACAATCCCTTTGTGAATCACCTCACTTGCTCCCCAGCCTCGCAATATCCCTTTCTTCCCTGCATCTCACAGTTACAAAAAGCCCCCACCCCTCTAAAGGAGGGCTATTTGTCTATGGGACTAGGCCAGAGACATGGATATTGCTTTAGGAAAGTCGCCATTCTATGGTCATTTATAGAAGAGTATTTTAAAGACTATGCAGTTTGTTAATGGACCATCAGGACTTTGAGATTTTTATTTTAAAACTTCCATTTAAGAATGAATTTGGAGAGAGTAAAGGGAACCAGGGACAGGGAGTGATGGGAGCCCATGTAACACCCCAGTGCTAGTGTGTTAAAGGCTATATATCCACTCTTCAAGTAGGAGGCGGCCTGGAGCCATCCTGCAGCCTAGCCTGGCCATCCACTCAGCAGACAGGAAGAAGTCTTTGCCCATCTTCTGACCCGTTCCTCAGGCCCAACCACATTCTTCAGAGTTAGCTAACACTTCTTCATCCTTTAAGTTTAGCATTATTTCCTCTCAATATCTGTCTCAAAGCTTCCCTTCTGATGGTTGAACAACTGCAGTCTGGCGGGAGGGGGATGGATGGGTCGGAAAGATGACTATTTCCACACTGAGACATGTGGGGCTTGTCGTTTTCTATGGAAAATCCAGGTGGTGGTGATATAGAGCAAACAGTTGGTTCTCTGGCTCAGATACCAGGACCGAAGTGGGGCCCAGAAGCACCTTGAAAGGTCGCAGCATATGAGCCATCCTGAGGGCATTGATGTGGAAGGGGGTCCCCAGGGATAGCCCAGGCTCGATGCATCCCCAGGAGGCCATTGCACAGAGGGCAGATGTCACTTTCTGAGCAAAGAGACAAAGGCAGAGCTCTACGTGAAGAGTTTTCTGTAGGCCCAGATTTATGACACTGGGACAATATGAATCATCATTGCTGTAATTACGTTAATGTAACATTTCTCACTGAGAATCCAGGGAAGTGCTTACATCTACATTAAGCTTTCAGGCAATCAAAGACCGGAAAAAAAAGCCTGAAAATGGTATTAATGTGTGAAAAACACTTTAAAAAACCCACAGATATCTTGAGAACAACCGAGAAGAATGTTTCACCAGGCTGTCTACAATTCACAGCTCCAGCCTGAGCACAGGCTTCTGAAGACACATAACAATGGTGTCTTCCTCCCTGAGGAATTAGCACCTGAGTCATCCACTGCCTTCAAGTGTGGCACCTACCACAGAAACAACTCTCCCCTTGGCTGCCATAAAATATCTACCTTTCCTTAGTGTTGATTTTCAAATGGGAGGCTGAGCGGGCCCAGAACCCAGATCTCCCATGGACCCGACTATTCCTAACCAACCATGGGGCAGAGGATGGAGCCAATGAGAGCAATAATGCCATCTGTCTGAGCACCTAGATGTCCACCTCTTCCATTTCCCTAGCAGCCCTCCATGAAGTGATTCAGGCTGGGATCATGATGCTAGGAGATCTCTTCTCTGACAGAAGTAGGATGGTAGTTTGGGGGAAAAATAAATTAGACTAAATTAGTCTAAACTAGATTGGACTTTACTAAAAGATAAACGAAGCCAAATCAGACAGAGGTAGGGTATATATGTCTTCAGCAGCCCCCACCTCAATATCTATCTATAAGGACATTTGGGGACACCTGCAGGCATGTGCTTCCGAGTTCTGTTTCTGATGGTGCCATCAGAACCTGCTTTCACCTTCCCTATGCAGTAGGCCTGCCTGTGGCTCTGTGGCCCTCTGTGCTGTTCACCTTTCACAATCCAGAAGGAAGACAGCCTTTCTCATGAGAGCTGACAGTGTCTTTCCCTGGCCTCACATCCAGATACTATGTATGTCCCAAAGGATACCATCCTTGACATATCACCCACCACTGACCCTACCCCAGCTCAGAGCCCCATCCTCTCTTATCAGAATCTGAAATTTCTTTGTGTTCAGGGAATTATCCCTCCAATCCTTCTCACATACACAAATCAGAATGACCTTTCTGTAACATGTATCTGGCTTTGCCAGTCCTCTGTTAAAAATCCTTCAGTCCCTTGGAGGATCCCTGGGTGGTTCAGCGGTTTAGCGCCTGCCTTCCGTCCAGCGCGTGATCCTGGAGTCCTGGGTTCAAGTCCCACATCAGGCTCCCTGCATGGAGCCTGCTTCTCCCTCTGCCTGTGTCTCTGCCTTTCTCTCTCTCTCTCTCTCTCTCTCTCTCTGTCTCTGTCTCTCATGAATAAATAAATAAAAATTTTTTTAAAATAAATAAAATCTTTTAAAAAAATCCTTCAGCCACATCATTGATTTCCTGTGCCTGCAGGATCGTGTCGTCGCCCCTTCCATGGCTGACACAGCCCCCATGATCTGGTCCCCCTATCTTTTGTCAGCTGCAGGCCCGGTGCAAGACAGAATGTACCAGACAACTAAGGAGATGATGTGATTTAGGCTACTGCCTTAGGAAACTCATTTATGAATGAGGAACAAATCAAGGATAAAGGAACAGGGCTAGAGTTTTATAGAGGCAGGTGAACAAGGCAGTTGTAGGTCAGTCTTATGGTAGTCATGAAGAATGGAGATGGGTCTATCCAGCAATATTTGAGATTACAGGGGGTTTTGTAGTTAGTTTTTCTTAGAACAGAGAAGAGTGAGGAGATTATCTAACAGCCACTGTCCCTGGGAGCAGAGGTAAGGTTCCGCATTATCACCCCATTTCACTCAACAACTGTCCATTTTCCTCTAGCTATAGACACACTCACCCAACCTGTCTCCACACCCCTGGGACAGAGTTCAATCTGTTCTCTATGAATGAGAAGTGATTCTCTGTCTTCTATGTCTGACCAACCTCTCAAGGTTCAGTTGCCTTCCCCATTAAACCTTAATCAGGGCCTACTTTATCCAGTTGCTATAAGGATGAACAAGGATGATGCAAGCAAAGCCCTTTGCATGGAGCACTGGTGAGGGCTCAAGAAATAAAGACTTAGAGGAGCCTTTCCGGGCCAGGCCCTGCAGATGGAGCTGCCTCCGCTGTGCCCCATGCCAGGCATCTGTCTTTATACCTGAGATGCCAGGGCTCATCACTGCCATTTGTACCTCCTCTCCTCATCACTGCCATTTGTACCTCCTCTCCCTGCTGTCTATTCATTCTTTTTATAAATATTTATCAATCCTCGCCAGGGCTGCAACAGAGAACAAGATAGTCCCACTGCCAGCCCAGGTGGAGATCAGACCTTATGGGGCTCCATATGAGTGCATACACAATCACAATACAGGGAGATATAAGCAAGTAAAGGCTGGGGGTGAGTGCTCAGGGGCACAAAGGCAGACATCTGCCCTAAACCAAGGTGGGCAGGTATCTAGGAGGAAGCAATGGCAAGGCTTTGATGAGGAGGACTCTTCAAATATAATTTGTGAAAGATCTAGAAGTTGGAAGGGGAGAAAGAGGATGGAGTGGGAAGAAGGCCTATTTAGGGCAAGAGAACTTGTCCTACCTTTCTCTGCATCCCTAGTCCTCACACGTATGTATGCACACACACCTCACATTCACACATACACATGCACACACATCCCACACTCCTACACATGCGCACACATGCACACACATACATACACACCCCACACTTGCACATATACATGCACATGCATACATATACACCATTGACATACATATACACACAGCCCACACTCACACATACACATGTACATACATCCCCCCAACACACACACATGCATACACATGCTCCACACTCACACATACACGTGCGCACACATACATACATACCCCATTCACATCCACACGCCCCACACTCACACACAGGAACACGCAGATGCTTCCCTCATAGTTTATTGTTCTGCCTATAAGCACCAAGGTGTGAAGAATGAACCTTTTATGCTATGCTTTGGATGGATTGTCTGTGTCTGAATTTTTTGTTTCAGTGCTGATAAGAATCTAAGTCATTAACCCCGCTAAGCACCCTTTTAATTTTTTTTTTCTTAGAACGTAAGTGGGACTAGGACTTTACTCAGAGGAAGAACTGAGGGAAGAACTGAGAGAAAATAAGAAGGTCACATGATAAGCACTCGATAAACATTTCCTTCCCTTGTTCCTGAGCCAAACCTTTCAGGCAGCAAGTGTAATGAAATTTGTGCACTGAGTGTATAGTAACGCTATATTGTCAGGAAGGAACCAGCATTTGGAAAAGCGTGTTCCAAGCATTACACACAAACTCCTGGGACTCAGGAATGATGAGGGCAGGGTTGCTGGTGAATAAGTGTGGGGGTGGACCACTGCCAAGGAATGGGTAAGGGGCGGCCAGCAAAGGCCCAAAAAGCCACTCAGGGAAAACTCTTCTCCTTGAGTCCCCCTCCACCTTCCACTTGGAGGGATTGCTAAAGTACTATAGATCGGCAATGTAGCAATAAAGCTCACAAGCCCCCACGTTGGCTGGCACTGTGACTGTTTTCAAGAGCCAGTAGCACATGGCATACCACCCCCAGCCACTGAGCGTTTTCCATGCACTCTCCTCCACCAGGTGCTTCTCAGCATTTGCAGACATGTCCTAGGCACATGTCGCCAGCCCAGAAGCTCCTCTCACTGTAAGGTCCAGGTCAGCTCACTGCCCCTTTGCCACTGCCAACGGGCACTTCAATGGCCAGTGATGCAGAGGGAATTGTTAAGGATCTATCCAGAAGCTGGGAAAGTGTAACGAAAAGAAGAACCCTTGGGAGACAAGATCTGCCTCCTATTTTGCAGGGTCCTATGAATAATGAAAATACGGGGCTCCTTGTTCAAAAATTATTAGCAATTTCAAGACAGCAACAGCACATCTTGGAACCAAGCCTGAGACCTTCTGATCCTGGGGCCCTATTTAACTCTACAGGTTACACACCCACAAAGCCAGCCCTGCCTATAAGTCACATAATCCAAAACCCTTATTTGATAGGCAAGAAAACTAAAGCCCAGAAGTGAAAACTATTCTCTTATTCCAGTCCTGCACCATGTCAGTGTTCTAGGAGGCCTTCACACTGGGATTCCTTGGCCATGAATTTTTCTTACCAGTTGTGTGACCCCAGACAAGTTACTTAAACCTCTTTCCCTCAGTTTCCACACCTATAAAACGAGGATAATAATAGTACAGACCTCTCAATAAACAATCACAATTTTAAATATTAGTAGTAGCAGTAATAATGGCTGTGATATTACAGTAAATACATCCTCTTTCTCCTCTGAGTGGCCTTTGCTTTTCTGTATTGGGGGGAAGAAAACACCTTCCAGAGGCTTCCTTCTCCCAATGTCTTGATCTACCTTGACATGGTAGGAGGCAGAGGTAATTAGCCTAGAGAAAAGCTAGGCTCTAAAAAACTGGCTCCAGTAGCCCGGCTTCTGAGACTCTACACCATGTACTACCACTCAAGACCGGACTGCCTTAGAAAAGAAAGAAAATCCTGCCATTTGCAACAACATGGATGAACCTGGAAGGCATTATACTAAGTGACATAAGCCAGACACAGAACAACAGATACTGTACGATCTCAATTATATGTGGAATCTAAAATAATCAAACTCATAGAAGCAGAGAAAGTAGGATGGAGGTTGCCAGAGGCCAGGAGGAGATTGAAATGAAGAGATCATGGTTAGGGTGCAAAGTTGCAATTGTGTAAGACAAGTAAGTTCTGAATATTTCCTATGCAGCACAGCGCCATAGCTAACAATGCTATATCACTTGTACTTAAAATTTGCCAAGAGGGTAGATCTTATGTTAAATGTTCTTATCACAAAGTCATAATAATAATTAATAACAATAATAGGGGTGGATGGAAACTCTGAGAGGTGATGATATGTTTATGGTCATGATTATGGTGATGGTTTCACAGGTGCGTATGTATCCCCAAACTCGTGGAGTTATATACAGGAAATATGCACAGCTTTTCACATGTCAATCATATCTCAATAAAGTGGTTTAAAAAAATGAAGTTCCTGGTAGATTAAAAAAAATCATCATAAGATTGGGCTGAGCTGCATGAGGGCAGGGCTTCTCATACTTGTATCATCTCAAATAGAATGTTTTTGCCAAAAATCTAGATTTCTAGACTCCAACCAAATCCCAATAAACCAGAATCTCCCAACAAGGTATCCAGGAATCTGTCCTAACAAGAACCTATGGAATGTTTATTTATACCAAAGGGTGAGAAACACTGGCTAGGGTTGGCTGCCGGTGCACAGCCACCAGCAAGCTCTCTGGGCTGCATCACCTGCATTCACTGTAGTGTCCTCGTCTATGCCGTTGAACTATTTAGCCCTGTGGTAATCTTGCATGGGCAAGGCACCCAGCAGGCACCAATTAAAGCATCTTGGTTGGTTGTCAGATGGTTCACTGCACACATCTCACATCTAACACACAAGAAAGGCTAACTGCTGGGCCAGCTGGTCAGGCCACTCCATCTGGGCCTTGTCCAGGAGGACTCTGGCTGGGGTCCTGAGAACAGTCCCAAAAACCCATAGGCAGCGCCTTGCTCTCTTACAGCCTCTGCTGGCGGATATCTCTTCATTTCTGCTATTTCCTCAAGCTTCATATCTTACTGCTAATGCTTTTGAGCTCTATTAAAGGGGACAAGGGACATTTTGAGATTCATTTTAAATAAGCTTCAAATGGATGAAGATAGCCAAATGTACAAACTTCCAGCTCTAAGATAAATAAGTTCTGGGAATGTAATATGCAGCATGGCGACTACAGTTCCGTTTCATATATTTGAAGGTTGCTGAGAGAGTAGACCTTAAAAGTTCCCATCCCCCCAAAAAATTATCTGTAACTATGTATGGTGATCACATCAACTAGACTTACTGTGGTGATCATTTTGTGATATATACAAATATTAAATCACTGTTGTACACCTGAAACTAATACAATGCTATCTGTCAATTATATCTTAATAAAACTGGAAAAAAATTTCTCCCACCAGATACACAGGCTTATATATTGCTTCAGTATGGTTATGTTATCCTGCGGGTCCTTCGTACCAACTGTAACAAGCAAATGGCAAACAGTCCTCACTGTAAAGTTTCCTGTCCAGCCCTTTCTGCCTGTCTGCCCTGCTTCCCCTAGGGAAAGGGGGAGAAATCCATTTGAAACCAGGATATGGTCATCACCAGGATGCCTGAGTGTTGCTTTAGCATCCTGCACTAAGTCCCTCTCTCCCGGCACCCAAATATGCCCTCTTTCAAAGCAGTTAGTTTGTACTTTTCCTTTATAATTCTTCAGAAAGTTGTCAGAATTTAAAACTCATTTTGCTAACTTTTTTTGGTTGGAGTCTCTAATAAACCCAATCTCATCCCATGGGTGCTGTATTTACAAGGAAAGTGAAGGGGAAGCATGGGGATGTCCTAGAACATTGCAGGGAAAGAAGCGGGGACCTGAGAAAATGTGGCTTATACCCCCAGGGACCCTCACGGGGCTCTGGAGCCTAGATCCCTGCTTTAGGACATCCTTGAGAGTTGATGTCAATTCAGTAAGCCTCCCTGAGTGGATCCGAGCCTGTGACCACTGCCCACCCCCAATAGAGCCCTTCCTATAAGTGCACGTGTTGCATCCATCGGCACCAAATCTTCCCTACAGATCATGGAAGTAACCAATGTAGACAATGACAAAAATGGGTATAGTGTGAGTGAAGAAATATCATAGGCCCACCTCCTGAAAGCTTTATTTTTCATTATTTTGTTTCATAGTACTTCTCTTCAGGTTTTATGCTGTTTTGTTTTTATCTACTGTTTTATACTACCACTACCATTTAAGCTTTACAAGAGTGGGACTATAATTTGCTTTGTTCACATTTTAAACATCACAAGATGCAGAGGTGCTTAAAATGTGGTTATTAAATGAAAAAATGAACTCATTTAACCTGACCCAATCTTAATGAACCCCCACAAAGTGATATTAGGTGCTCTTCAGATGATATAGAATATTTAATGAAGACGAGCGATATGGAACTTGTCAAAATTGTTCTTCTTTAAAAAGTCAAAATATACATAAATACATTACTTTGTTTGTTCCAAAAAAGAGATAGGCAATAGTCTAAAATGTAACTGTAACACTGAGAAGCATGTGGCAAGTGGCAATGCTCAGAGGAAGGAGACACCGGGTCAGGGGAGATGTGCTGAATGTGGGGGGTCAGCTCCTGGGTTATTAATTGAGAAGAACCTCTCTTCTGAGACCTTGCAGGCTAGGCTGAGCGCCCTTGCAGCCTTGAATATGCTGCCAATCATGGCACTTGCCATGAGTTATTTTAACACCTTTGTACTTACCCAGGAACCCATGAAAGACCACGTTTTATTCATCCCTGAATCCTTGAGCTCTTGCACTCAGTAGGTTCTCATTAAATCTTGGCTAAACAAATGAATTGGCAGGCTATGGTGGGCGAGAGGAATGGAGGGAGCAAAGGCTCATGGGATGGAATTGTGTAAGTAGACAAGGAGTATGTGCTTGCCTGTTGCTATAAATGAGACCCCTGAGCAATTCAAGGTCATAGTGACAAGAGGCATCTTAGATCAATGGTCTGGACAAAGAGCTGCAGTGAGAAACCATCCCTCCAGCCTGAAGGTAACTTTGTGGCTGTACCTAGGGCATTAAGTCATAAAGACATCTCTGTTTTCTCAATAGTTTTGTGAAAAATGAATCCCAATTTCTACATCTTTCTCACTGGGGTTTTCCCTACACATCAAGAAACAAGTGGGTTCTAGCTACAGGGAGGGAAAGCAGGATTGTGCTTCAGATAATGAGATTCTGGGGTGCACGTATAAACCCTGGGCAAGTAAGAAATGCTACCAAAATGTCAGGTCAGAGATGGGGTGGTCATGGCAGCAGCTCTTCCTCCTGCTCTCTCCTCCTCACAGGATTTCCAGAAGAAACGGACCCTTGCACTTTCTAACAATAATCTAAACCAGAGGCATCTGCTTTCATCTTTCTCAGCTGAAAGGCCTTTTAAGCTCCCTACTGTTTGTTTTGGTTTATTACTGAAAGGCTAAAACCATAAAAAAAATCATTGTTGTGGGTATTTTCCAGTTGAGATGAAATATTTAACAAGGGTAAGGTGGGGAGGAGAGAGTTTGCAGAAAATACCATTTTTTAAAGGTCAAAAAATGCATAAACCCATTGCTTTAATATTTTTTGTTCCCATGAGAGACAAAGTGTTCAGAGCCCTCCCCCCACTTTCCCCCAGACTTCAGCACACAAATGCACACACATGTCAGGTCTGTCCCGAAAACACAGCTATGATCCTCTTACAGCCCTTAGAATCTTCCATGGCTCCACCCAGCCCAGAAATGAGATACAGTCTACTATCCAGCACAAAAATCCAACCACAGTCCAGCACATTTAGTTGTACATACTCACTGACCACGGGGTTCTCAGACCCCCTCTCCATTTCACCTGTGAAAAAGATGTATCCTTGTGCATATTTTCAACATGTGGTTTTACCTCCCTGCACCACAGAATCACGCCAGTCTCTGTTTGAAATAATCTCCCTGCCTCTCCTTTCTCATCCATGGTGACACATCAAAATCCTACCCACGCTTTCCATACTTAGTGCAATTTCACCTCCTCCAAGATATCTCCCTGGTCCCCCCAGTCAGAGCCCTCCTAGCAACACACGGCCACACTGGCATCTGTCCACATTGTTCTCCCCTTTTAGGATGAGTTTCATGAGAGCTGGAGCCATGGTCTGTATAACTTGTGTCCCCCACTGAACACCATGCCTCCACATAGCGTGCACTCTATTTTTTTTAATGACTGAATTCATGAAGACATGAACAAACCCTTTTGTCTCTGCAGCATTTGCTCTGCTATTTGGGTAAAAATTAAATCCTTAGAACATGCCAAAGCACTCTACATAATGGATGCATCTTCTGATTGGATTATAATTAAAATAAGATTTTTTTTTGTAATAACATAGTTACCTCGATTGGCAGAAGGGAGATGGCAGATGTAATGGATAATTGATGAACAGTTTGAATGTTGCCATAACGTATATCCTATTATGTTTCCTGTTTCAGAAGAGAGCTTTAGAGGAACATCCCAAGAAGCCGCTGTTGAATTATCATCCCCAAGTGTGGCCAAATTATACAGTATGAGAAAGTCAAAACTTTCAAAGAGCTGACATAGGACACAGAGCAAGAAGGCTGTGGGGCAGAAAGAACATGCAATTTCCTTAGGACACCAAAAAATGGCATGCAGGTAAGCTCTAAGCAGCCCAGAGGCATAGGCTGCTCTGCACACATTCTAGATCTGGCTGGTCCAGTACAGTAGCCATCAACCATATGTGGTTGTGGAGCACCTGCAACATTTGTAGTGTGAATTAAAACGTGCTGTGAATACAATAGAAGTCCACACTGGACTTTGAAGATTTAGGAATGTAAACTATCTCATTAATGATTTTTTATATTGATTGTAGGCTGAAGTGATAAAACATTGGATATGTACAGTTAAGTAAAATATACTATTAATATTCATTTCAACTGCTTCTTTTTACTTTTTTAATGTAGCTACCATAAAATTTAGTATGACATATGGGGATAGCATTTGTGGCTTGCATTATATTTCTATTGGACAACACTGTTCTAGACTAAGTTTTCTATAGGGAGTAGGATGTCAGTCTTCTCACACCCTAGAAGGAAAAAGAACATCATTCATGCTCACAAAAAAAAAAAAAAAAGAAAGAAAGAAAGAAAAGAAAAGAAAAAAAAGAAAGAAAGAGAAAAAGAAAAAAAAAGAAAAAGAAAAAAAAGGCAGATGCCAGAACCAGCCAGCTTTATAATGACACGAGAGTCATTTTCTGGCCAGATGTCCATACTCATTTTTCTAGAGCTCTGAGGCCTGGAACTGCCATCTGAGTCTAAAGAGTAATAAATAAACAGTGTGACTATTATCACAGCCTCAGGATCGCTGACCATCTTAAGCCTTAAGCAGGAAAAGTGCCAAGAAGTATTTATCATATTTGGATGTGTGAACAAAAAAAAAAAAAAAAAGAGTTTCTTTAAGCAGGAGCGGTCATGATTTAACTTGTATTTTTTTTCTATCATTGCAGGGCTCATTCATATTAATGGTTTATTTGACCTGGTGTCTCTAAATGGGCTAGTAAATATGGCTTAACTGATTCATTGTCAGCTTTGGATACCATTTGCAGTGATGATTGGGCCTAATTTCTTAACAAAACAAACAAATGAAAAAAAAAGCTCAAAATTAATGTATAACCAAAAGGATCTTCAAAGACAAAAATTTTAACCATCACTTTGCTTCTTCATTCTAAGTAAACAGATTTGGCATAGCAACCTATCATGAGCCACGTGGCCATGTGTACTCCTGGGCAGGTGGCAGGTGTGGGTGGGAGATGGGGGAGGATACTTTGAAGGTGAATATGCTTAGTATCAACAGAAATATCTTCACTATAATTGACTTAGCCCTCACTTAAGTTATGCTTATCCAAAATCTTAGGTGGTATATTTGTTATTTATTGCTATGTGACAATTACCTCATAACTTAGCAGCTTAATACAATACCCATGTATTATCTCACAGCATCTTTGGGTCAGGAGTTCAGGTGTGGTTTAGCCAAATCTTCCAACTCACAGCTCTGCGATCAATCAAGGTCAACAGACAGTGACTGCAGTTATCCAAAGGTTCAACCAAGACAGGATCAGCTCCCAAACTCATTCACGTGGTAAATACTTTCATGTATGTACATATGTATGTATGATAATGAGACAATTCTTACAAATATTACTAGTGCCTTTTCTATGAACTGGACAAATGACTTACCCTGAATTTATACCTGTTCACCACTCCCTTATCCTACCTCAGTGCTCCTTCCTTCTCCCCACACACATAGACTTTTAATCAAGCATAAATTTATTTCATAAAAGACTGAGTCAGAAGTTATGTAAAACCAGCCACTCTGTATCACATGTGAGTTCTACCAAAAAAATAACTTTGCTTGTAATGCAATTCTTTGTGAGTTTTCACTTGAAATTATACTAACAAATTAAGGACCAAATAGGGAGCAGTCCCTTGCAAGCAGAATGTTAATGGCCTCTGGACACTAAGTTATTCACCTGTTTGGGGAGAGATTGCCAACCAATTCATTCCACCCAAGAAACCACCTGAAGAACAATCGAACTGAACATGAAGTTGCAGCTTTTGAAATAACAAGGAAAGGCAAAGGCTTTTAGGACAGGATGTGTTTTATTTCTCCCATACATTTCTGTTTGTTGAAGCTTATCAAATCCCTTCACCAGTCAAAAGACCATGAGGGTGGAGCTGGGAATTTATGGCAGAGAACAATGATCAGTGGTGGCAGCACGATTCAGGGCAGACATCCTTAGTAGTACCTTGCGTAGCAGGTGCAGCAGAAGGAAGTCTGGGCCCCAGGATGAGCCACACGTTGAAGTCTCTCCCTAACTCACTGCCTCCACTCTGGTCCTTTTGCCTAATCATGAGGGGACTCTGGGACCCAACATTCTACTCCCCAATGGCTGTAACATCACATTTTAGTTTTACTGCAAAACTCATTTGTATTTTGATTATTTATAAAACCTACCCATTATTTCTTTGCCTAATTAGATCTGACTTTCATATATATAGCCTTTTACTGATGACTCAGTTACGAATGACCTCAGGACCACTGAGAATGTGTGTCTAGTTTTTCCTGGTCAAAATGGCCTCAGATTTTTGTGTTTTTATGTTCATGTAGCATTTCCTATAGCTTTGCTCTCTCCTCCCAAAACTGGGCACCGGCAGTCATTTCTACATATGGTTATTCCACCTGATCAGAACTCTCTCCTGTATGCAGCACACAGATACTTATACTCACATTCCCCTCAAGCAAAGTGCTTCCCATTGGATGTGGGCTTGGGGGAAAAAAATACAGCAACAACAGCAGATATCTATGCAAAATGAGTTCAGAGGTTTTGATTAAAGATCTCAAGGTCTCTCTTATGAGTTTAACACCATCTCTACCTTTATTATTAATTTGCAAGGATTCTCACTTACAGTTAAACAGCTTTGCCCCTAATAGCTAAAAAGAATGGCAAAGTCTGGATAAGTGATTAAAGCTCAATTTACCCCTTAATTTTATGCATATCTAATAGAGGTTGGTGTATAGGAGGGTGTATGTGTGGGTGTGCATTGTGTTGTGTTTTCCCTGCACATCTCCCACTCCATCATCTGGGATCAGAATACTGACTCATTACTGACTTTACTCCTCACATCCGATCAGTCACCAAGTCCTTATGATTTCACTTAGAATATTTTTCAACCCCATCTCCTCTTGCATATTCTCTTGACCATGGCTACATGTATTAGTTTTCTGGGGCTGCTGTGATGTTTAATTTTATGTGTCAACTTGACTGTACCATGGGGTGCCCAGATATTTAGTCAAACATATTCTGAGTGTGTCCTGGAGGCTGGTTTTGGACGAGATTAACATTTAAAGCAGCAGACGGAGTAAAGTGGATGGTCTTCCCCAATATGAGTGGACTTTAGCCAATCAGTTCAAGGCCTTTATAAACATGAAGGGTGACCTTTTCTCAAATAAGGTTGAACTCCTCCTGCCTAACAGATCGAGGTGAGATGTCAGGGTTGTTTTGTTTTGTTTTTTAAGATTTATTTATTTATTTATTCATGAGAGACACAGAGAAAGAGTCAGAGACATAGAGGGAGAAGCAGGCTCCCTGCAAGGAGCCCGATGAGGGACTCCAACCCTGGACCCCGGGATCACGACCTCAGCTGCAAGCAGACTGTCAACCACTGAACCATCCAAGCGTCTGAGACATCAGTTTTTTCCTGCCTTTGAACTTGAACTGAAACACACTGGCTCTTCTTGGATCTCAAATCTGCTGGCTATTGGACTCGAACTTGAACCATCTGCTCTCCTGGTTCTTAGGCCTTTGGGCTCAAACTGGAATTACACCATTGGCTCTCCTGGGTCTCTATCTTGCCAGCTACAAGGACTTCTTAGCTTCCATAATTATATGAGCCAATTCCTTAAAATAAATAAGTAGATAGGTAAATAGATATATCCTGTTGGTTCTGCTTCTGTAGAGAACTCCGACTAATATAGCTGCCATAACAAAATATCAAAGACTCAGCAGCTTAAACAACATAATTTTATTTTCTCACAATTTTGGAGGCTGGAAGTCCAAGATCAAGGTGTCAGCAGGTTTGGATTCCCTTGAGGTCGCTCTCCTTGCCTTGCAGATGGCTACCCTCACATGGTCTTTCCTCTGGACGTGCCCTGCCTGGTGTGTCTCTTGTGTCCTAACTTCTTCTTTAAAAGCATCAGTCAGGGATGCCTGGGTGGCTCAGCGGTTGAGTGTCTGCCTTCAATTCAGCGTGTGATCCCAGGATCCAGGATCGAGACCCACATCGAGCTCCCTGCAAGGAGTCTGTTTCTCCCTCTACCTATGTTTCTGCCTCTGTGTGTGTGGGTCTCTCAAGAATAAATAAATAAATCTTAAAAAAAAAAAAGTATCAGAGTGAATGGAACCTATCCTAACAGCCTCATTTAACTTAAGTATTTATATAAAGACCCTATCTCCAAATACACATTCTGAGGTACTTCAATAGGGCTTCAACATAAGAATTTTGAGGAGACACAACTAAGTCCATAACAATATGGCTTTTGCCTTAGTTTATGGAAATAATCTTCTACGATTTTTCCCTCCTCCACTATCACCACCTTCCATCCATGATTATTAATGTTACCTTTCTAAAATGCAAATCTGATAAGGCATTGTTTGTTTAATTTGGGCTCATAGATCCTTAATGCTTCATTTCTTATAGGACCCAATTGGAAGTTGTTAGCCAGAAACTACCAGAATATTCTGGGTCTTGCCCCTACCTTTTCTTTTCTAGCTTCATTGCTCAACATTCTTGCTCATTTGCCCAATATCCTATTTGTAGCCACTCAAAACAACTCTCTGAAGAGAACATGTTTTGTTTTGTTTTTCAACTCAGAGGCTTTTTCAACTATATCCTTGAGATTTGCAGCCTCCCTGAACACATACCTTCTGGCCATTGCTACATAATTATGAGTAGATGTGAATCTTTTTTTCCCTGATAGAATAGAACTCCAATATTGCTTTTTGTCCAAATAACAAACCATACTAATTAGTTAACCCATTAAATATTTGTTGGGGATCTACTTCCAGTCTGGCCCTTTTCTGCAGACTAAACTTCCCAGTCTTGGGAGGTGGGAAGTATACATGACCTAATAACAATAAAATATAACAATAAAATTTATACTCTCTTGGCCTTCTCCCAAAGATGGCCAATAGAGAGAACTCATTCACATCTATTGCTAAGGATTTAGTAGAATCAACGGTTTAAAATAAATTGAAAAACACTGTCTAATAGAACAGCAGCTTTTCTTCTGGTATAACATATACAACCAACCAGTATAAGCCAGCACCTGCAGTCCAAGATTTGCCATCTAGAAGTGATATCTAGAAATAACACAAGTGTGACAGTGTAAAGATTCAGACTATCTATCAGGACAGTGATTTCAAAAGCTCAGTGTAGGTGGATTTATAGGACCAATAAGCCACCACTGCCATATTCTATAATAAAGTAATATAGGTCCCAAGAGAAGTGTAGGGAGCTGAGGACATTGTGTGCATATGGTTATGTGGATAGAGGTGATAGGGTTGGGGGATACCCACCTGCTGAAATCTACATACTGAAAATTTCCAATACAACTTCAATACCTTAAGTTAAATTAAGGCAGTTAAATGCCATCAATCAATTTCTCCTTCCCTGTCAAAATAAGGCACAATATCACTATTGTTAATTGTCTGAACAAGCTGCTTACATGGAGAAATAATACCATCACAAAAGAGATCCACAATGCCTTCCTTGAATTTCCGATTTTAATTTTTTTTTAAAGATGTTAAGGTCAGGGGAGTAACATTTCACCAAAAGGAAACAGCCTTTTTTTGAGTTTTAACTAATTGACCAACCTAAAGAGAACAAGCACAGGGTAGAGTTTCTATGGGGAGAAAATATGCAAGGAGATTTGAAGAGGTACTATTGGTTGGCTAAATATTACCCTTATAAGGTACAAGGGAGAACTGATGAAGTCATGGTAGAAAAAAAAATCTTACCAATAATTTCCAAGCTGTCAGCACAGAGGCCATAACTACCATATACAGAGAAAGTATGCAGACATGATATATTAATTTCTGGGTGAATGACCAGACCACATAGCTCTGGGTGTTCTAAAATGTGAAGGCAATTGTTGTCACAGCATTCTTGGAGTAATAACTCATGTAATGTTGCCCTGTTCAGGTGATGTTAATGGGGGCTGAAATGGGAATAACATCCCCAGGAAGTCCCCCATGGTCCAAACGATGGCAGTGCCTGTGAATTTTTCTGGTCTACCGCTCAGCTATGGGGCCAGTGTATTGAACCTTCTGTTTTGAATGCATCCAACCTTGAATATGAAATGATGGATCTCCTTAGATTTTAAGCCCCCGACACTTTATTCCATTAATAAATATTCATTTTCCTTTTCTCCCTTCAGTAGCATTTTCTCATCAATCATGGTTGAAGCCACAGCTGTGAAAGCCCTTTATCCGTTACTGTTCATCTCTACATGATTCTGTGTATCCTTACAAAATTATGGAATTATTGAAAATTGGGTGCGAACCTTTTGTTTGGTGTGGTTTTTAATCGTCATTGAGTCCGTGTTTATTCCCAGAATGAAACCACTTTGTTATTTTTTTCTTCATTTTCTTCTAGTACATGTATAAATCACTCCATTGGATTCTACTGTCTTGTAAAAATAAAAACGATCCCCAAATGTTCAAGAATTACTCAGGGACTATTCAGTGTTCAATATGTCAAAGCAGCCAAGACAGACAGTCAGGAAGAAGATTAGAATCAATGAAGAAAAATCCATCCCGGGCACAAGTTGTCCTGCTGCCAGCACTGTCGGGGAAAGGCCTGCTCGCTCGGCACTCTCATTACTGGGAGAAAAAGTCTTCAAGCATGAGACCAAGGAGGAGGCCACAATCCCTGCTGCCTGAGTTCTTCGGACAAATCCACAGTCTATTTTGTCAAAATGGATACTCCCATGGAGTGGCCGTCTGCTGCGCGGTTTTAAAGAGCTCCTCTACGTCTCTGCTGCCTCCAGACAGGGATCAGTCACCTGGGCCCCAACAGGAGCTCAGCCATTACTCAAAAAACTGGAATGCTAAGATTTCCACTTATTCCCTGCTGACTACCAGCATCAGAGGCTCTCTGCCTGGGGCAGGCTTTCTGCTCACTTCTGCTCCCCTTCCCCTCCTTCCATCCAGGGTTGGATATCATCCAGTCTCCTCCTATCCCATTCAAGCTCCTTCCACAACAAGAGGAACATTAGAAGGTTAACATCTGCCTGGATTTTAAGGAAGAAAACTTGCCCAGGTGTTGATAGAGTTGATAATAATAGATTAAAGTTGTAAAAATGGGATAGATGAGCACACTGCAAGCTGATATTGCATGAGCACCTTCTGTGGGCATGGCCCTGTGCCAGGCTGCACATGTGCAAAAGCAGCCTCTGGAAGCTATATGGTGGCTACAAAGGGTGAAGGCAGGAAAGAAGAGAGCTAAAGCAATTGGGGCAGAAATTGGAGAAAGCTAGGGATAGACTGTTCCTAATGCATGCTAGGCACACAACGGCAAAAGGAATCTCAGCCTTAGCATCTGCCTGATGCTGAGATTTTCTGGAAGGGAAGTAAACTTATTTCTTCTGGATGGATGACAGGGACTGCCTGACCCTCCACCCCCAATCAAAGACTCCCCAAACTCCTTAGAGATGAGTGACAAGGGACATGTATCAAGTCAGCTTCCTCATTAGCAGATCAGAAATGTAAGTCCCAGAGAAGATAATAAACTAGCCTAAAATCATGCATTCAGGTGGCCACCGGCTAAAAGTGACTTCCACGACTGGGAGCCATGTCTATGGGTTTCCATTCCTAGGCTCTTTCCCCACACAACTTACCTTAAGTGGGGATGATACAGGCAATGGGTTGATCCTTCCTACTGAAAGCTACATGTCGAATACAGTTTCCATCAGCCTGAAAAATAGAACCAGGGTGGCTGCAAGACTTAGCCAAGAGACCCCATGGCATGTTATTGAAATACAAGGTTTTTAACAGAGACCTCCACAATTATGTCTCAGGAAGTCACACCAATACCTATTATGGTTTTGAGAATGTGACTTGCAGCTTTGCCCCGGTTTCCACATTTTAAAATAAGACAAACTACTGCTCTTACAAAGATGTTCAGTGACCAAATTAATGATTAATTATGAGTACACAGAATTTCATGGAGATTACTCTTCAGTTTGACATTATTACTTTCAATAAACCTGTTGTTATAATCATGCGTCCAACAAGTAAGACTAAATATCAGAAGGTTTTTTTTTAACTTAAAAGATGACAAATGCAATCTGAAGAAAACAAATATAGTAAAATCTCATAAAGGATTGTACAGTTATTCTTGACATGCACAAATCTCCAATATCAGATGCCCAGTGAGATAGTTTCTGACAGGCTTCCAGTTCTTAACCTCGTGGCCAACAAATACCAGCTGCTGGCACCCTCCCCAACCAACTATGAAGACACCAGAAGAGAAAAAAGAAGCTTGTACATTTAAGGGGGGTGGGTACTTAAAAACTAAGCAAAGTGTGTGTGAAGTGTCCAGGAAGACAGAAGATTAGTAGTTGAATTTGGGCAGAGGCCTATAATGGGGCAGGCCAGGACTCAATGAGAAAAGAGCTGGTATCCCACTCTGAACCCCAGTATGGTTCCAGCATATCATTTCCTGGCTTGTTTTCACACAAGGTTTAACACAGGAATGCAGTTGCTTATATCTCCCTAACCAGCCCACACATTACCACAGTGGGCAGGGAATACCCTGGAATAGGGAGCATGGGGAATTCTCTGGGAAAGAGTACAAGGGATGATTAAGCATAAATATCAACACCAATGCCTCCACATCTTCCTAAACATGCCACGAGGAACAATCTAGGACCTAAGGTTTGTGCCTCCATCCTGATGGCATTACTAGTCAAAGCAGCTAGGTCCCTAGGGTATATAAGGTGAGCTCTAGAGAGAGGTGAGATATCTGAACACAATATACACTATAAAAAAAGACAGCGAATGGAACAACCAATAGTAGAAGATAGAATATACACGGAAAAGGATACAGGTCTTCAATACACTTGGAGTTTCTTTTCTTATCAAAACGAGCTAACTCTTCCCAACACTTACTAAATGATCTATTCATTTTTTCATTGGTTTGTGATGCTGTGTCTGTCATATACCACTTTCAGACATATATGTGGGTTAAGAAAACATTGTAAAAGGCAATAGTATTAAGTTAACAGAGGAAATGTAGTAGAACATATATTTACGTAAGATTGGACAGGTATTTACCTTATAGTGAGAAAGGCTTTGTTAAACAAAACTCAAAATACATAAACCATGAAGGGAAAATCTAAACAAAAAACGATTCCTGTACCTCAAATGTCACTCTGCAAAGTCAATAACAAGAAAAGCCTGGAAGAAGATATTAATAAAGAATTACTATTTAGATACATGAAGAATTTCTATAAATCATCTAGAAAAGATAACAAATCCAATACAATATAGACAAAGGATAAGAATAGTCACCTCAGAGGGGATCCAAGAGCTAATAATAGATGCTCGCACCCAGTAGTTATCAGTGAGTATCACTTTGCAAAGCAAAAAAATGATAAGTAGGAAAAACGAAATGTTGCAAATAGAAATATTCATGCACTGCTGGTGCCTTCCTGGAGAGAATCCAGCAAAATTTAGTGAAATTAAACATATGCATAGACCGTGGCCCCAAGTCATGCCATCCCTGAGTGGATATCCCGGAGTCACCCTCTCATAGGTCCACAAGGAGACATTTACGAGGATGGCCACATTATTTGTGACAACAGGAAGCTGAGGGCAACTCAGATGCCCATGACTAGAAAATAGTTACAGGAAACATGGTATAAGCTCATGGTGAAATACTTGGCAACAGTCAGAAATCATCAACTAGTTTTGGATAGAATAACAGGATGATAATAAGTAAAAAGAGAGGGATTTAATCAATATTATTTATATGAATTAAATATACGTATCAAAAGATTTTTTAAGGCCCCAGAGATGAATAAATCAACATGGAATCTGAATTGGGAGGACATTTATTACATCCACTGGAGAGCGTGCCTAGGCAAGGGGAGTGGAGAGCTAAAATTGAAAAGGAAAACAAAGTTAAATGAAACAAAAGAGACACCTTGCCTGAATAATGCTATTACACTATTCATCTGTGCATGTGTTCATTCATTGGTTCCTTGTAAGAACACTAGGGTTGTGCAGGTGAATGGACAGGAAGGTTCTTGCCCTCACGCTACCTTGTCATCATGGACTGAGGAACAGAAGCGCCAGCTGTTTGTAAATTAACTCCGGGCTTCTATGTTTCTAAGAGAAATGGAGAAGATGGTGATTATAAACACGACGACATATCAGTAGTGGCATATCCTAAAATGAATAATCCCCAAATCTCACCCAAACTTTAAGTGAATTTTCACAAACTGGATTTTGAAGCTGGGTGAACTTCCTCTGAGGACTGCGTCACAGGAAACAGGGAAATTCTCTGCAGAAGGACCTCCAGTTATCTGGTGCCCAGCAGCTTTTCTCATGCCCTGCTCTGTCCCCCAGATGCACACGGCACTCATACAGCAACAGATGTAGAAAAGAAATAAAATACCACCTGATCAGTTAATTTTTCCCAGCATTATCCCTCATTAGGTTTCTCCCCTGGAGCCAAAATACAGCCCAGGCCTCTAGTGCTGTGCTGGATTCTGCTTCCTGTGAGTAGATCTGTCTTTAATCCAAGTGGCCAAAGGCAAAAATGAATTTCTTCTAAAAAGGAAGAGTGCTAGTCAGTGAAAAAGGAGTCCTTCACCCTACTCCTTGGCACTCTGGGTCCTACCCTCAAAGCTACTCAGGAGGAATGAGCTTTGATGAAATCTTACCATGCAATCTGCATTTTCAGGACAAAACAATAGCTTTGTAACCTCAGAAAGTGGCACGGGACTGTAGTATGCGTGTAGCTTGCAGACACTAGAGATGGTTGGAGGTAGGGAATTAGAAGACCCTTTAGAGACAGCATCTAACCTCAAGTTTGGGGTTAACATATCTATCTCAGCCTTAAAGATCCTTCTCAGAAATGCAATTTCTCACAAAACGGGCTAGTTTCCTTTAAGACTGAGAAGACTGAGCCATTTACTACTTTCATCCTTCCTTTTTTTTTTTTTTTTTAAAGATTTTATTTGTTTATTCATGAGAGGCACACAGAGAAAGAAAGAGGCAGAGACACAGGCAGAGGGAGAGGCAGGCTTCATGCAGGGAGCCCGACGTGGCACTCGATCCCAGGTCTCCAGGATTACACCCTGGGCACTAAACCACTGAGCCACCCAGGGATCCCCTACTTTCATCCTTCTTAGACACAAACTATCCTGGATCCTTCATTTGTCCCCTGCTCCCTCCTTCCTCCTACTCACACATTTTCTGCCCCTTTCAGATAGGGGATATAATCAAAAACCCCCAGACAAGAGATACTGGTTGGGGCTGCAGGTGGACAGGGATTTGCAGAAGAAAACATGGACATTTTCTCAGGGTCAGTGCCCAGGCACTTAAAACCTTCAAAGTTTCTGAAACATCACAATACCTTGCCATGTTGGCAAGGGCATGGGGAAGTGAGCCCTGTCACAGCAAATGGCAATGCATTTTTAGGGCTTTCTATATGTCCACAACCTCTAGACCAGTAATTGCTCTTATGGGAATTTATACATAGGGAATTATCAGAAATATGAGCAAAGATTGACATTTAGGAATACTTAATGCAACATTTTGTATATGACCCATATGTCATGAGGCCTTCCTGTCTTCTGAAAATTAAATAAAATCATCCCAGGGCTCTATCTCATAGCCTATGGAAGTTCCAACATCTTCCTCAAGATTTCTGATGACTTTCAGTGCATATCCTCAAGTTCCTGTAACTAGTGAATCCTAAATCTTCCCAGAATTATTCTAAATTCAGAGCTTTAAACCAACTAAGGCCAGGGAATGTGGTCCCTTTTCTCAACTTTGTCTCCAAAACAAACAGATAGAATTTACATATGCTTCAGTCTTTAGAGAATAGTAAGGAAAATGGAGGGATTATAGAAGACAGAAATATAAAGACATTAAATTTCAAAACTAAAAACATCTTAAACTCTCAAAACCTTTCTTCAGCCTCCCAGATCCCCTGTAATGTCACTCAGCTCACTGTTCTTTTTGTTTTCATCTCTTTTCCCTTTCTCTCTCATACTTCTCTGCTCCCGCCAACCCCAGATTTTACCTAGCACCATAAACGGAGCCATGTATTGCTCTGTGTTTTGCTATTTACAAATAGATTACGCCCTCGTGGCCACACCAAAGAGCCTAATGAGATATTTTTCTAAAGATAGTTAGCTAAGAAGAATTTCTTTCCTAAGAAGGACATGCAGACATCATCACGGTTCCCTTTTTGTCAGCTGACATCATCATGGTTCATGTGATGTCTGGAACTGTGGCAGTCATTTTGTAATCACAGGGAGAAAAAGCAAGGGCCAAGAATGGAAGAGTAGAAAGGGCCTGGGAGCTGAAAAATTAACCCTGGATGGAATACCACCATAATTCTTTTCATAAGAAATAATAAACATGTCATTTTTTTTGTCATTATTTGAGACTTCTTTAGACAAGTGCATCTGGCACTTTCTGACACTATTTATCTAGAAACAATGTCAGATCCTACACATTAAGGACTCAGTCCCACAGAACTGCCACTCCCTACAGATATCTGTTCAAGCCCCGGTTATCCCCTGGCTGTGGTCAGAGATTATAATGACCTTTCCTTGCATTTGACTGATTTACAGAATGGCTCATGGAACTTACAAAAACACTTCAACCTGAAAGCTCTCCAAATCCTCCCTACTATTGGGATTTTATGGAGTATTCCTCACTTGGCATGATTAATTGCCAACTCCATTTCTAGCCCTTCTCTCTTCTCTGGACAAGGGCAGAGAATGCTGAAAATTCTAAGATTCTAAACATGGTTTGGTCTTTCTCATGAGCAGTCCTGAAATGGGAGCCCCCTGAGAGTCATCTCATTAGAACCAAATCACTACTATTCCACCAAAAATTCCAAGGGATTCAGAAACTCTGTGTCAGGAACCAGAGTCAAAGACCAAACATCACAACACAAGATGGCCCTGGTGCTCTTATCACTTAGAAAATTATCAGGGTTTTTGGAGCTCTGTGTCAGGAACTGGAGCAGAGACCAATATATGTATTTTTTATTTATTATCTCACAAATATACCCTTACTTGCAGCCAAAGGTATCTCAATAGATGCATAATACATCAAAAGCTTAATATTGCTAAGCCTCAGTTTTCCTATCTTTACTATGGGCATACCAATACTAATTCACTATAATGAGTCCATGCAGTTATAATGATCTCATGCCCATGTAGAGTAAATAACCTATACACATGATACTTGTTATTCTTCCATTCACTAATTCATTCCCTGAATATTCTATCCTAGATAGCATAATAAGTACTAGAAATTTTGAAGTGAAAAAGAAAAAAAGATTTAAGATTTTTATCATCTAGCACCTTTAATAGTCTGGTTTTCCAGCTTCTGTTTTTGATAAATCCCACCAAAAAGCCTTTGTTATTAATCCAGTATCTTCTCATGTTATCCACCTAGGATACTATGCTCTTTCTTGATTCTTGTATGTCTTCTGCCCTGCTCCTTCTTCCCATTCTTCAGGACCTAGGAAACTCATCCTTCCCTTCCCTATATACCTGAAAGATATATTGGTCATTTTGTTTTCCTCTGTATCCATAAAATGTGTGTATGCTTCCATAGGCACATTTTAGAATACTGATGGGAATTGGATGGTATTAAGGCAAGAGTCCAAAAAAGAAAAAAAAATGAATCCTATTAATCAGGGCTTCTCCCCAATGATAATCTGGCAGAGACAAGTCTTGAGGAACTGTAGCCATATGGGTAACAAAGTATTATTCCACTGTTGGCTCAGAGAGTGTCCCAGTGCTGAATTCAGGCTCACTGTCCAGTGCTGAGCTCCCCTCAAAAATGGGTGAGTTTGGTTTAAGCCTCACAGTGCCCCCTCATCTCTGTGAAGCCTAAACTTAGCCACCTAGAATCATCTTATCAGCCATATAAAGAAGACCTGACCAAGGAGAAAAAAAAATGGATGGCTGGGCACCAAAGAAGGTGCCACCTTGGTTTGCCACTTCTATCAAATATTGTGGAATATAATGAAAGGGACACAAGCTAGCTCTTTCCTTAAGGATAAGCTCTATCCCAGTCTCATTACCTCAGGGCAGCAGGAGTTAGTGCCTTGAAAAATTATCAGGCATTTTAGCAAGTTTTCCTTTTCAGGACATTTAAGAAGGGAAAGGAGACTAAAGCTTCCTCTTCCAGTAGTATGTGGGTGACTGCCTTTACATATTTATGTGTTTTCTACCTGTGGTAAACTGTGTTCCTGTTCAACAGTATTTACTGCCTCCCTTATACCTTCCTGCTTTCCTGCTTGTGGCTCTCTTTGGCCAGTGAAGAATGTGATTCAAACCAGATGACAACACTCATGGTTAGAAGCGTTAAGAGTAGCACTTGCTCCCCCAAACTCTATTTTCCCACTGTCAGGATAACCAGCAATATTCTAGAACTTAGCTGCTCCATCACTCTGGGCCTTGGGATGAGGAAGGGAAGGACACAAAGCAGAGCCCTGAGCCACCTATCAGTAGGCAAATGGTGTGAGTGAGCAGGACAATGGGTGTTCTCAAAGTGACCAAGACATTCCATTTATCTGTAACAGAAGCACAGCCTAGCCACTGTTGATGTCCCTGGAAGCCCCTCTAGGACTGTATCACCGTGTCATCAGCCTAATACAAAGCCAAGCACATATGCATGTTCAAAAGACCTGCTGAACAAACTGATGAATGTTTTTAATCAAAACTATCATTTTCTTCCCTGAGAGGCAATATTGCACAGCAAAAGAGATTAGGCTTCAGAGTCTCAGAGACTCACTTTAAATCCCATTTTGCCACCTACCCAGTCATGAACCGTTAGGCAGCCCAACTTTGTAAGTCTTAATCTCCTCTTTTAAGAAGAAATTTGTTTGAAATTACTTCCTTTTAAGGGGTTTTTGTGAGTGTTAAATGAGATAGCATCCATAAAGGACCTGGTATGTTGTCAGGACATCATAGACACTGAATACTTTATTGTTGAAGATACTGGCCAATTAGCCATTTCTTTGTTTTTTATTCAAAAAAGCTACACTCAGTAGCAGTGGAGGTAAAGAAAAACAGCAATATATTACAGATACTTCTGCAGGATAATCAATAATACTAAGTACTTGGTTGGTTGGGAAGGATTAAGGAAAAAGAGGTAAGAGGAAATATAGAGGATAATTACCAGATTCACTAAGAAGATGGGTGGGCATTGCTATATGATCTCGGCAGGTCGTATATGGCTTGACTTCGTGGTTGGACAGGGGTATGGATTATAAATTCAATTTTAGGTTTCCTGGGTTCCAACAGAGCTGTTGTTAATTGAATATGCAGGTCTGAAACTTAGGAAAGATATATGACTACACATATAAATGTTTGTTGATTAAATGAATTGTTAAATGGAGGTCAAGAGAGGTAAGTTAATACTAAACAAGTTCTCCAGTAAGCGTATTTCATATTTCATGTGTATATTTTTGCATAACCAATTGTCTATGGATAAAGGGATTAGCCTACTTTAAACCTGATTTGCATATGTCCTATTCTGAAGGAAAGAATTTTTGACTATTGTGAAACTTTAAATTTACATTAAAGGAGAACCATATCCACTTAACCAAATTCAAAGATAGTCACTGAAGATAAACTATTTGGGAAGTATGAAAGAACTAGCCTCATTAAGCAAAATTTTCGGAACCTAATCATTTAGCACTGATTTTTTTTATAAGTTTTAGTCAGAAATATCTTAATTAATACTAGTTATTAACCACAGATGGAGATGGTAGTTAGAAAATGAAGTGACTTTCCCCAAATCATCAATTCAACACTATTTTTTTAATGCATCAACTCTGAGAAAGGCACTGCCCTGGTCAGATTGTGAAATGATAAATTAAAACCGGCGGGTGATTCTCACCTTCAAAGAGATCACAGCTTCAGACGGACCCATGATAAGGAATACTAGTAGGAGAGAGATGCAGGTTAGTTGACATGGTTGGTAGAGTGGGGAACAATTATTTCCAACTGGGGAAGTTAGTTAAGTCTACGTGGAGCCTGTGATTTTTGAGCTGCTTCTTAAATGTTAAGCATAATCTGTATATGTGGGAAAAATAGTTTGAGGAGAGCATTGTAAAGGGGAGAATCGCAGGAGCAAAGGTATGGAGGTGGAGAAGAGTCAGGTACTTATGCAGAAGAGTGAAAAAGTCAATTTGATTATGACTGAATGTTAAGTAGTGAGGAATGAGACAGAAAACGTAAATGAGGGCCAGGCCATAAGGGATTTTGAATACCAGGCTAAGGAACGTGATCTTTATTCGACATTAGATCCTCGGACTCCATTGAAAGAACTTGAACACAAGAGAGATTGACTCTTATAGGGAATTTCAAAAGAATGATATTTAGGGACTTTCCTGGGGATAGTTTTTCTCATCATAAAGTAAGGGAAATAATGTTTACTGCACAAGGATGGTTTTAAATGAGATAACCTATATAATGTGTTGGTTGGTAATAGGTTCCCTTCCTATCCTCTTTCCTGAAAGTGACCTGATAATATCCACCTGCTCCTCATTAAGACCCCAAGGGCAGCAACTGCAACAACACAGAGATATTAACAGGGCCAGGTGCTATAATGGCAGCTGGAGACCCACAAGCAGGGATTTAGCAGATAAAGTAAAGGCAAGCAATAAAAAGAGAAAGGGGGGGAAGAAATGTTTGCCAAGGGCTGTTGAAAAGAAATAAATTGGAAACCTGTTATGCATGTATCTGGGACACTGCTGTTAACTCAGGAAGGGAGGGAGGGCTTACAGAGGGAGCTCTGGTGGATCCTAGAGCACCCAGGAAACTGGACCCTCAGGCTCTGTGTGTGCGTGCATATGTGTGTGTGTAGACACTGCAGCCCATCCCAGCTGTACTGGCTGGCAGAAGAGAGCTAGAGCTAATCACCAGGATTGTTTCATTTAGGAAAATTGCTCTCATCAAGTTGCAATTGTGACATCATAGCAGAGCAGTGTCTGCAGGCACATTGACATATGCAAAGTACCAACAGGAAAATCTGGGGAGATACGGCAGGAGCCCTCAGGGCACCAGTAACAAGAAACATATAGCATGGAAACGGCAGAAGATGGGCCTTACTGCCACAGGGGTTAAGGTTTTACCTGTACAGAAAGCCCCCTGAAGTAACCTCTGAGTGTGATCCAACTACCTACCTGCCCCACTGAAGTATCATCAAGTCAGTAGTGCCATGGAACAATGTGTCCACTGTTCAAGAATAGAAAAAGAGGGACAGCACTTAATGTTTGCTCTCCAAGGAGACCAAAGTCTAGACAGAGAGACAATATGTCCTCTATGACCCATGAAGTCTCCATGAAATATGCAGACAAGTACTAAAGGATGGTGATGCTCAGAAGGGCCATACATAATCAATCTGCCATAATCAGGGAGTTTCCTGGGAGAGGCAAATGTGAGCTGAAGTCCAAAGAATTGAGTACCAGGAAAATAATAGGGAAGTAGGATTTGATAACATGAGGTGGACAATAATAAAGGTGGGTGATTAACAATGGTAAAGCTAACTCAATGACACAATGACTCTGCTTCTCCTGCTTCATGCTTTCACAGATATATAGCCGTGACCTACGAAATATCTAGAGAGAGGTTTTTAAGGCAGGAAACATTGCCCTTTTTTCCTAGTGTATCTCTTCCAAAGCAAAGAGACACCCATCCTTCTGGAGGACCCTGTGAGGCAAACCTTCTGCCTGGCTCTGGAAAAAGCCTCCAGCTTAAGTGTCTCCTAAGCAGCCATGAATCATCCCAACTGTACACCAGACATTCTAGGCAAAGAATTTGAGTTCTTCTAAAGAGCTGTGTAGGAGGGTGCAAACTCCAGAGGGTAAAAATGTTATTAAATGAACAATTGAATGAACAGGGTAGGTAAACCTTCCAGGAGAACTTAAGCTGGGGGCCCCATACATATCTCTGTGAGAAGGGTTAACGAACTGTTTACACATGTAAATATCTGTTGAATTACTGAATTAAATAATGCAAGAATCAATGATTGAGGGAATAACTAAGTGAAGGAATGTATGATGCTACTTTAAAAACTATCAAGAGTTTTGATCCCAAGAAAAGTCCCCCTGAAGGCGGACAGTGGGCAAGCTTTACAATATGTATACAGCAGCCCAGATGAAATTTCCAGTACCCCTCTCAGGGTCCTACAGGACACCTAACCCCATTCATACCCCGCACCCAAACTGCTTGTGTACATACAACCCACCTCATACCATGTTTCACAAAACCTAGTGAGTTACCTAGTGAGCCTTTACATGCATCAAAGCCAACCCATTTTATAGATAAGAAAAATGATGTTGATACAAATTGAATTTGAGCTGCAATAATTTTAGGAGTCTAGAACTCTCCTATAATAGCTTTAATTCTGAGACCCGGGGAAAATGGCAACTATTTGCTCATCACCAAAATGTTGCTGACTATGCCCAGTGTCCATGATGATCTTGCCCAAATCCCTAAGGAGTAGCTTTCAACTCAAGCAACCAGCCCACCAGCATACTTGGACAAGCTCAAGCTTTCTGTGACATTTAATCTATTTAACCTACATAAAGTACACACCTTGATGTGGCTCCTCGTGGTAGATATTCTCCTCCATTCACAAATCCATGTTTAAAATGCTGAAGACCCACACCCTTTAGTGTCCTTATGTCTCTACTTTGTGTGAGAGCTTTGTTTAGCTTATAAAACTCAAGCCCTAGCCTCTGTCTTCTGGATATGAGCAGACTCTTTCCCTGGAAATTTTTAGTCTAAGAAATAAGCACAGCTCCATGCTAGGGAGGGACACGAGAATGAGCTCATCCCAGCAGAAAAAGATGGGCCCATTAGATATTCCTCTCAGTCTTAGCCACAGGCAGAGCAGGAGGCAAGCAGAGTGCCAACTGCTATTGAAGTCAATGATGAGACATGGTGGCCGTGACCAGGAGGTGACTCTGGTAAGGCAGAGGGTGGCAGGAGGGCTGTGAGGTGGGCTGGCTGCCTGGAGCGCTCAAGCATAATTTCCTCTACCTTCATGCTGTCACTCACAGCCCTTTATATAACACCAATGTCATGCCACATCAGCTGCACCTGTGCCCGTGTGATGACTTTCAAACTCAGATAAATACCATCAACAGACGTCAGGATGATGGGCACAATAGAACACCCTAGTGATTGATCTGTTTGTTTCCATCCTAGGACTGTGGGTCTATTAAATAAACACTGGTATTTTGAAGGAAAAGCAGGAGAAATGACTATTGGGTGGCTTTTATATTTCTTGTTCAGTTTGTTGGATGTTGCTGTTGTTTGCTCTTTGGATTTTTTTTTTTTTTTTGTAGGAATGATTCTTTTCAGACAAATAGATCTGGACATAAGCAGCAGGACTTTATTTGCCAGCTCTAATTCCTTAGTGAATATACTCCACAGCTGGCAAGATGTCAACAATTAGTTGATTTCCCTGCATTTTGATTTTGCAAAATTCTGCTCTGTGGCCAAATTAGACATGAGAAGTAGAGAGTCCACATTTTCTTCCCTAGAGACCTTGCCCCTGAATGCTCCCAAGGCCAGTCCTCTCATGTCAGGTCCATAGGTAGAGTCTGGAATGGAATGCACTTTTTTCCTCATTTTGCACAAAGGCAACTATGGTTTGAGAGCAATATTACGCCTAGACGTTACATAATCCATTGCATTTTGGATTATTTAATTTCAAAAGGAAATCATTTATAAAAATATATATATTTATAGTCTTTGAAATATATAGTTAGGGGCCCTTGGTTGGAAGTTGGTTGGGCATCTCACTCTTGATTTCAGCTCAGGTCATTATCTTAGGGTCTTGAGATCAAGTCTCACATGGGGCTCCATGCTTAGCATAGAATGTGCTTCAGATTCTCCTTCCCTCTACCTCTTTTCCTTCTGCTTGTGTGCACACTCACTCTCTCTCCCTCAAATAAGTATTTTTTAAAATAAAATAAAATATATGGTTACATTTATTAAGAAATTCTAGATCATAAAAAGCCACCCTCCTCCAAAATTTGAAAGAGGTTTTGTTTTCTAGCTTTTAAAATCCTGGGGAAAAAAAAAATCTATTCAGAATTTTAGAATCCTTTTTCTTATCTTTTCACCCAAGAGAGTTTCTTAATTAGTATGACACTCTTTCTTTACCTGTAAGATGCAGATGATATCACTGAGAATTTCATAAAGGGGGTGACTTAAAACTATTTTAAGAGTCACTTCTTCTTTATACCCTTCCAAGAATACTGCACCTTGGAGAACCATGATATCAACACTAAGTATGTAAGAACTTACAATACTTCAAGTCAACTCTGTTTGCATCCTCCCCACCAGGCCCTGGACTAAATGACCCTAGAAACAACATGAAAGGAACCTACAACCCCTTGCAGCAACTAGTAGATTCTAAGAGGAGAGGTGGTGACTCCCAGATTCTGCTCATCAATTCTCCTGTGATCAGCCTAAAATCAAGAAGTTGGAACATAAGACAGTCTGCACATTATGAGAAAGCTCCCTCCAATTTTCTAAGTTTTGTTGAGAAATGCATGAAGAAGGGCAAATGACAACATGATGTCCTCCTGAACTGCTCCCTGTCTGTAGTTATGCTACTCAAAGAGTGGTCTGTGAACTAAAGCCAGTGTGTAATCTACTTGTCAATGATCTGCAATGAGGTAAATACAGACATTAAAAGTAAATGTGGGGATCCCTGGGTGGCGCAGCGGTTTGGCGCCTGCCTTTGGCCCAGGGCGCGATCCTGGAGACCCGGGATCGAATCCCATGGGCGTCGGGCTCCCGGTGCATGGAGCCTGCTTCTCCCTCTGCCTGTGTCTCTGCCCTCTCTCTCTCTCTCTGTGTTACTATCATAAATAAATAAAAAAAAATTTTAAAAAAAAAGTAAATGTGTCAAAATCTGTATAGTAATTTGGCAGTGTCACAACATTCAAGGAGGAAATCTACAGACTCCTCTTTTTTGAACAGTTTGCAGAATAGTCTGAGTGTTGTCAGATTTGCATAGATTGTATTGCTCACCTGTATTCATCATGTGTAGTAGGACACACCTATTCATAACAGATTGGAAGTCAAAATGCTGTACAGATAAGTAGGTAGATAGATAAAAAGGAAAAATGAACACGTCCTTTGTCACAGACAGTTTGGGAAGCACAAAGCTATCATATTCATCAAACTTATACATTTCCCATCCATTGTCTTTCCTGATAGGTTGATTGTGAGCTTCATGAGGGCAGGAACTGTGCCTGCCTTCTTCAATGCTCCACCATCAAAATCTAGTACTATTCCTGGTTTATTGATGAAGGAGTGTTTAGGATTCGTCTCCCCTCTTGGGTTTGGCGGCTATTATACATCAAGAGAAAGCAACTGTAGTGCATTTGTCAAGTCAAGACAGGGACTACTCACAAGCCCTCACTCTCCCCACTTACCTAGTCTTCAGTGTCAGGGCAAGGAGACAGAAGACTCCAGAATGCATTTCCAAATGTATAAGTCATGCCTCTAGAGAAATACAGTTCCCTCTATAGAATCCATTTCATCATCACCTTTTCAGGTTCACAGCTGAAAACGCAGAGTACAACTGACATTTCTTATTATAAAGTACTTAGTTTGGAAGTTATCTGTGTCCCATAAACATGCCATGGTTCTTTGTTGGCTTTAGAGAGTAAATGAGGCTAAAGTGTCAGGGCTGCTGACATTACAAAAAAACCCCACAAGAGTCATAACCTCCCTCCCCCAGAGCACACAGGAGAGACATACCACATTAAGCATACCATAATATTTTGATTTAAAATATATTTTGTTGGGGCACCTGAGTGGCTCAGTTGGTTAAGCATCTACCTTCAGCTCAGGTCATGATCCCAGGGTCCTGAGATTGAGCCCTATATCATGCTCCCTGCTCAGTGAGGAGCCTGCTTCTTCCTCTCCCTCTGCCTGCCTCTCTCTCTCTGCTTGTGAGCTCTCTCTCTCTCTTGCTTTCTCTCTCGCTCGCTCTCTCTCTGTCAGACAAAATATTTTTTAAATAAACTAAAATAAAATATATTTTGTTGACAAGTAGTAGAAAGATAAAGCATTAGGCTAGAATCCATAGTGGCTCCCACCTGAGGTCACACAGTCCCTTCAGGGCAACTCAGAAGGGAGCCGAAGCTCCAGTTACCTCCTGCTGCATGGCAGCCCCAAATTAAAATGACATAAAATAACATCCATGTTATATGCTCACAGATTTTGAGGATCAGGAATTCAGAAAGGGTACAGTTGTCTCTGATACACAACACTTGATATTTTAGCTAGGAAGATTCGAATAGCTGAGAAGTTGTCAAATAACCAAAGACCAGAGTCATGTGGAGATTTCTTCACTCATGTTTGCCACCTGGGCCAAGATAACCCAAAAGCTGGGCTTAGCTGGGACTAAACAACTATAGCCAAAAGCTAAAGCTTTGACTATAGCCAAAGCAACTATATGGATATATGATCTCTCTATAGGGACTGGGTTTCTTCACAGCATGACAGTCCCAAGGTCGCCAATTTCTTACATGATATCTTGGGTTTCCAAGATTAAGATTTCCTGAAAACAAGGGGGGAAGCTACCTGGCCTTTTAGCACCAAACCACATAATGTCACTGTGGCTATACTGTATTGACCAAAGTGGGCTTGGGCCACCTATATTCAAGGGGACACATCTAGGTCCCACCCAATGATGGGATAAGTATCAAAGAATGAATAGCCATACTTTAAAACTTCTTCTTCTTTTTTTTTTTTTTTTTGGGGGGGGGTGTTTCTAGGACTTGGATGTCCAGAACCAGCTCAGCTCCCTGTTGATTTTAAGCATTAGCCTGACCACAAGCCATGCTGGTTGAAGCTGCTTCTCTCTTCCTTTTTGTCTGCTAATAAACCTAGTGATCTTAGTGTTCATCCCCATTGGGCAATGCAGAAATTTGTGAAAATCAAAAGTCAGCAATAAGGAAGCCAAGCTTCAGAAAACAGCTTGAGTTTCCAGAGTGTCATTCTTTCTCAGATGGTGCTAGAAGCTTCCTGAGTTCTTTCTCTTACTCATTCATAAACACTGAGCCTTGTCTCTGGGCCTACCTAATGTTGGGTGCTGGCTTTTGGGTACAGGTCCTTCTCTCAGGGTGCCTTTAGGTGAGTGGTGATCTAAGGGCCTTCCCACTCATGTCTATGTGAGGTAAGCCAGCCCCAAAGCAGATTAGAGTTGGCAACACTGCCAAACGGGACTTTCATTCTGACCCTTCCAGAGTCTTCCTGCTGTGTCAGTGTAGGTATCCTGGCCCCTTGAATGCTGATTGTTTCCCCCGGTCTGGCTCTTGTCACTCCTTTCAGAATTTCAGAATGCCTGCAGAAACTTCTCCAGTGTAGAAAACTTCTGAAACTTGAGTGAATAACAGCCTGGGATGCTAAAGATACTATAAAGCATATGAAGTTTTGCACCTCAAAGAACTCGTCTCCCCAGGAAGTCAGAGTACCTATGTCTGCAAACTCCAGATCCTTGAATTTAGAAAGCTAGAAAGAAGCCATTTCATCCAAGAACACCACCCCTCCATGCATCTGTTTTGCATAACAGGAAATCAAGGTCTGGAGTTGACTGTTTGAAAATAGACTCCAGACCTCTTTCTTTTTCCACATTAGATAGTCCTAAACCCTTTTTGAGACAACATACTTTCTCCAAGTAAATCCATGTTAAAATTCCTAGGTATTAAATCATCAGTGGATGTTAAAACTGGTAATGAATCTATGATGAGTAACAAGATATTTACATGGTTTCAAAGTAGCTGCCCACACTTATTTACTAATAAAGAAAAAAAAGGGGGGGGGACTTTACAATAGAAAGATCTAGTGAATACCTCTCTAACTCAGTGATCAAAGTGACAAATGGGCATCACTTGACTCCTGATAGGAGGCACTGAGAAGGCACAACATCACTTCTATGACATTTCTGCCCAAAATACACAAACTAAATCAAATCATGATTGAGGAACATTCTACAAAATAATTGGGCTGTGTTTTTCAAAATGTGCAATATCATGAAAGGCAGTCCCCTTACTCTCAAGTAATTTTTAAAAGATATTATATTGATAGACACACACACAAGAGGGGAATGACAAGGTAAATGGATACAGTAGAAACAGCTGGAAAATTTGAAAGGGAGTTTTGCAGAAGTTCCTGTAATATTCTTGCAACTTTTCTATAAGTTTTGTATGAGGTTGAAATTATATCAAAATAAAAAGTTACACAATCAGCAACAATAAAATGGATGTTTATGAATTTCTAGGTGGTGTTCTCCCAGCTACTGCAATCAATTCCATTCCTTCAGCTTTCCAAGCAATAATGGTTTAAACAAACCACAATGAGCTCTGTCCTCACATACTCACACAGCAGCTCTGTCTTGTCATCAGGAAGTAGATCTGCGCTTTAGGTGAAGATATCAACCAGAGTACTGCAGGGCACAAATGGGCCCTACATGAAGATCTTTTAGGCCATGTCTTATTTAGGTTCCCGGTAAAATTGCTTTAATGAAGAGACTCCAAATATAGAGGCTTAAATAAAATAGAAATTCATTTCTCTCCCACCAAATAGTCCAGAGAGGTTGGGCAGCTGTGCCACCCTCAATTTGAAGCTTCTATCTCTGTCCAAAGGAGCAGCTTCAATTTCCATTTCCTAGCCAGAGGGGAGAGGAAAAGAAAGAGTGAAAGACACATAGCTTCATTATACTCAGTCTGGAAGTTTGCATACATCACTTCCATTATCACTTTCTTGGCCAAAATTTAATTACATGCCACAGCTAGACTGTAGGGAGGCTGAGTAATCAGCCTCTAACTGGGTGGATGTGGGCCATGTTCCCAGCTAAAACTCAGGGTGGGGGTAATGTTGTATTATTAAGAGGGAGAGAGTAAGAAAGGATAATGGTAGGTAATTAGAGACTCTGCCCAGGGAACAGAGATTGGAGGGCTTCTATAGACTAGCAGAGCATCTCAGTGATGTTTCCAACAGGGGTATGGATTTCAGGGGGAGGTGGGAAATTCATGGAAGAAATGAGGCTCCCAAAATAGGAACGGTCCTGGTTGGTACCCATCTGAATAAATTATTTAAGTAGCTATAAGATTTCCAGAGACGCAATGTGTTCTATTCTGGAGACAAAAACCAATCAAAGCTTTCTTTGCCATGGAGAGTCAAGATTGCCATGATCAACTTATTTTCATTCTGTCGACAAAATAAAATGTCTTTACACAAACAAAGCTGTCCTCATTCATGCCTGCATTCACACACACATGCAAATGCACACGCACCCTCAGACATGGTACCCAAGGCTGTTCCAGGACACGCTCAGAGTGCTCTCTTAGGGATTCTCTTCATTGATTAGGAGTGCTAGGAATATTTATACTCCCTACTCTCACTTACTTTATATGGTTACTAAGTGGTTTCCGTAAAATAACAAGCAAATTACTCAATATTGCTTTTTAAGGGACTGTGTCTTGACTTGTCAAATTTATGAGTGCCTAAATTGCTTTATGTACATCTGAAAAAAATAACTTATCCCAGAACAGGCAAGCTAACACATTTGTATTCCAGTTGATTAAAACTTTATTTCATTTTTGAGGGTTTTTTCTCAATACAGCATTCCAGAATGTGACTTTTTCTTCCCTCTTTTTTTTCCTCACGTCTCTGTAGGACACAGTCATGTTCATGGGCAAACTTCAGTAAGTTCTGCCTTTTCTGTCCAGCTTCGCTCTACCCTAGGGAGGCCAAGAGAAAGCTAACAAGGATATTGGCGGGGGGCAGGGTGGGGGGTACTGTCTGCTTTATTAGAATCACCCATTGGCCATTTTAACCAGAAGATGTGTGGACCACCAAGGATATTAGGCATAGAGCCTGATGAAAAGGTAGGGACACTTATGCCCCAGGAAATTAAAGATCTTGAAGCCTCCAAAGTGCCACGAAGAGGCTTTAAAAGTCACCATGGTCCTCGTGGACCATCCTTATAACCCTTCTTGTGCCCTAGATCTAGAGAAACTGACCCCTCCTCTTTGCTGATCATTTGTCCCCACACTTAGCTGGCACCTGGCTCTCTGGTGCCAACCTCTTCAGCCAGTGCTTCTGCATATATCCAGTCAGAGCTCCAGACCAAGGACTTTCAGAAAGGCTGCCAACCCTGGATCATGCCACGCATTTCTCCATGTCAAGGGGAGCTACATCTAATTGTCAGCTCCCCTGCTTGAGCATACCCACCCACTCTGCTTTTCAAAGCCCCATGCTCAATCAGTTTGTCAGTGGAAGAAAATCCACATCTACCGGAGGGCAGTCAAATGAGGAGATAGCATTATGTAATGGTTACAAGTGTGATGTTGGAATATGATTGCTTGGGTTTGCATCCTGGCTCTGCCACTTTCCAATCCTATGACCTATGGAAGGGGCACCTCTCTCCCACAGTTCCCTTGTTATTAAAATCTGATTAATAACAGTACCTATTTCACAAAGTAGTGCAAATTTAAATTATTTAATGTATGCAAATTACTTAGAGCATTCCTGACACAATTAAGCCTCAATAAGCATTAGCTATCACCCTCATTATTATTGTTACTATTATTATGGAATCTGACAATTAGAAGATCATTAGTGACCTTGTCCAAAGCAATTTCAGTGAATCTATGGGGATATACAGGCCAGCGTGATGTGGACATATGAGTGAACAGCCATTGAGAAAGTACAAACATGGAATTTGGTGAAGAGGAGGACAGATAAGATATAGCAAAAGGAAAGGCCAAAATGGAATCAACTCATTCTTTCCCCACAAAATACTCTGACAGAAAAGTTGTTATAGAGCTTTGGTAATTCTGATGAATTTAAGTCAATCTATTAATAGCAATGAAAATATTAATCACAACTTACACAAAGTACTTCAAAATTTACAAAATAGGTTATGTATATCCCACTTTATTCTGAAGTCTGAGGATACAGGAGAGGCTCCTTGACCCAATTTTACACAAGGGAATCAAGTCTTAGGTGAAATGCCTTATCCCAAGCTACACATCCTTCCTGAGTAACCCTCTCTTTCATCTCTAAATCCTTAATATTTCATATATGCTTGTGTGTGTTACCCCCGTACTCACAAACCTCAGAGAATCTCTATTAAGAGAGCAGGTCTATTTTCTTAGTTTGCAATTAAGGAACTGCCACAATTTGCCAAGAGTCTGCTTGCCCAAGCTTCTTACTAAGGATGGGTCCCCTAACAGAATCTCCCACGTTATTCCTTCTTGCTGACCCAGGGTCACATGAGCAACTGTATTTGCTCACAGTCTGCCTGCCCCTCCCTCATAGAAACTCACCAACCTCCTCTTCTGTTTACTTTGTTCTTTTTCCATTCAGAGCCCCCCACCCCTTGGACCCCTGAGCTGAGGGTGAAAGGCTCTCCTTTGCATGCCAAAACAGTGCCCACCGGAGCACTCATTCATGACTTCATCACCATCCTCCACACATGCTTGTCTGCAGGAGGTCTTATCTCTGTGTTGGACTCTGAGCTGGGGAACTTTCTGCCTCCTCACAGTCCTCTAACTTCCAGTAGCAATAAGCCTCACACCTGTCGCTGGATGTCTTGCTCCCTGGTCTGCTTCCTTGGGTGATTTGTACAAAGCCCTAGTGACTTAGCAGTGCATGTTCCCTTCGGCATTTCTCCTCCTTGAAACTCCCAGGGGTCTCTTTGTCTAAATGTAAGAGGTTCTGTGCTGATAGACAACACTGGCCAAGATAAACTTGGCAGCAACTGGTGTTTACAAGGTCACTCTGGGAACCCGTCCAGCAGGTCTGGGGCAGGGGCACTGGCTGCCCTGAGTGGCCCTCCTACCAACAAGTGGTGGGGTCTGACACTTGCTCACCCAGGTCTTTGGCTTATCAAGCATGATACATTGCAGAGCACTTCATGCTCCTTGCTCTTTCTCCATCCATGACAGAACTGCTATTTAAAAGCTCTCCTTAGATATTTGAAGCATTTTAAACATTTTGTTGTAAAGAGATTTGGCCCTTTGTTTTACATTCCTCTAGACACAAGCAGCGGCTTTAAAACCACATTTAAATACATTGGGGAGTAGAAAGGGGTTGTAAAATTCAGAGCTTACATTAAAGAAATCCTCTAAATGATTTTCCTTTATTAGGAAAAGGGAGGATGTTACAGAAGTAAGAGGGTAGGTGCATTAGATGCCTATTGTTGCTATAGCACATTATGACAAACTTAAGAAACACAAACCTATTATCTTGCAGTTTTGGAGGTCAAAAGTCTGAGGCATGGATCACAAAGCTAAAACCCTGATGCAGGCAGGGCTGCATTCCTTTATGAAGGCCCTAGGGGAGAACCTTGCCTCTTCCACCTTCTGGAGAGTGCTCACAGTCCTTGATTCATGGCCCCTTCCAACCTCAAATCCAGCAGTGGCACACTGAATTCTGACACTGAATTGCTCTGAGCTTCTCCATGGGCACATCTTCCAACTCACTGCCTTCCACTTTTAGGGACCTTTATGATTCCATTGGGCCTACCAGGTAATTCTCTACTTTAATGTAAGGTGATTAGCAACATTAGTTCCATCTGCCACCTTAATTTCCCTTTCCATGTAATATAATATAGGCTCTAAGGATTTGGATTTGGACATCTTTAGGGAAGGGAGAGAAGGATTCTGACACAATAGGTATAATTGGAGATATGCTGGGCTCACAGTTTGCTAATCCTGGCATTGAACCTGAAATTGGGAAGACAATTTCAGGGTAGTCTGAACCAACCCACCTCCTCCCAGACTCCCACATCCAAAATGAATCTGCTGAGATTCTAGCCACTTAGGCTAATCAAGACTCAGGTCCCAGGGAGGCAAGCTAGAAAGCAATGTCCTCTATGATGTGGAAAGAGCTCTAATGACTAATCTTTATAGGATTCATGGAAGTGCAAGCTCTCTAAACTACTCTCCCTTAAACAACTGCTTGCTTAATGAGTCCTCTACATGTCTTGGGTAAATCGTATTGAGTGATGGCACAGCACACTGAAGGCTCTCAGCTAGTTGGCTAATTTCTGATATATACTAACACTGTCATTTCCACCAATTGAGTTGGATGCTCAGCCATGTCAGTCGTGATTGTACCCCAACCTATTTATGCCAGTGGTACATGCTCTCGTAATAATGTAATTTAACTAACTGTCACATAAACCAATGAAAGGTAAACACAAATAGAGTTGTTTTTATGTATATCAAGCGGAATGCCTTAGAAAGACATGATGAGTGACTTCAGCAACAACATTAAAAAAGAGGCAGGCAAATTAGCTGGTAAAAACAACTATAAAGGATAGGAAAGAAAATCATAAAAATTTCAGAGAATTTTGCCAAAAAGTACAAGTGCAGCCAATAGTGGGAAACCAGAGACCGTGAGAAAATAGGGCAGAGCTGGAGTGCAGTGGAAACAAGGTGGGAGGAGTCCCTGCTGATCTGAACAAGCAGCATGAGGGGACCAAGCCTCAATCTTACTGGCTGCAGAATGGGTAAGTTAGGCCTGACTCATGTGAAAACCTTATGTAAGCATCTGACAGTTCATTTGAGGAAGGCTTGAAAAGTGCTGTACAGATAAGAGGATTATTTCTAAAAGGCAAAGAAAGGTGAGCAGCATGGCTCCTTCTCTGTCACAGCGGTTGCCGCTCCTTCAAATTCTTTTTGCCTTCCTGCCTGGAAGTAGCAGGAGTTATTGGAAACTCTGCTCTGTCTGCAAAGCCTGTGTGTGATCCCAGGCTGACAGATGGGGCCACTGAAATCATGCTTCTCTTAGAAACTACTTCCAGAAAATTCTAGCTCTTTGCTTGGTAACCTTACCCCTTTGAAGACAGTTATTAATTTTGGGAATATCAAAGAGCATCTGGTGGCACATCTTCTGACCTCATCCTCCTTCTTGCTCATGAGCATATCCAAAGAAGAAAATAAATACTTTCTTTAGTCATAGCCTTAAAGCCTTAATGAGCCCTGTGCTCATATACACAAAGGAGTCTGATGCAAGTGCATTCAAGACAGTGGAGGAAGACAAATCTGGAGGCCCAATGACATGTTTTCCCTGCCTTGCATTTCCCTGTGGGTTTTCAATCAGTCATAACGTGGTCTGCTCTTTGCTCTAGAAGGAAGAGTTGGGTCACTGAATGAGCTAGAATTCTGGTATGTATGTGCAGATGCCAAGCAAAACACATGGAATCCATTCAGATTCTATGGAACCCAAAACATATAGAATCTAGCCCTTGACCAGCCCCCGTCCTCAGGGAGCAAGGTAAATGCAATTGCATGGAGATGAGTCAACACATAGATGTTTTAATATAATTTCAAAGCCAGAAAATAAAACAATAGACTTAAAACTAAAATGTGATGATTGAAGATTGAATGGAGAAGGAAGTAGCAGGGATGCTATAATGTCCCATATACTGAGCAAATTAACAAATGATATATGAAGTTAGTAAATCAAGTCTAGATTACCACCGGGATAATTAGAACTTGAAATACTGAAAAGAACATGTAAGATGGTGAAGGAGCGTGTACTGACTGAATTTGCATGGAAGTAATAAACAGTCCAGAAAAATGCACATTAAACATTTACAAATGTGTTCACGTAGAGAAGGAGGCAGAAAGTGGCTAAGAAGAGAGTCCTTTACTTCTCGCTTTGCCTGACTTCTGTACTACACCCACTGAGCAAGTGTTTCCATTGAAATTAAAAATTTAAAAATTGGAAATAAGTGATTATATACTTATAAAGCAAAATATTATGAAACTATTTAATGTATCATTGCTGTGGAGGACTAATAGTTTGGAAGATGTTCATAATATGTGGCCAAAAATTTTTTTTAAGATTTTCTTTCTTTCTTTCTTTCTTTCTTTCTTTCTTTCTTTCTTTCTTTCTTTCTTTCTTCTTTCTTTCTTTCTTTCTTTCTTTCTTTCTTTCTTTCTTTCTTTCTTTCTTTTTTTCTTTCTTTCTTTCTTTCTTTCTTTCTTTCTTTCTTCTTTCTTTCTTTTCTTTCTTCTTTCTTAGAGTGAGTGGGGGGAGGGGCAAGGGAGAGGAAGAGAAAGAATCCCAAGCAGACTCCACACTGAGCACAGAGCCTAACATGGGGCTCAATCCCACAACTCTGAGATCATGACCTGATTCAAAATCAAGAATTGGCCACTCAACTGACTGAGCCACCAAGGCGTTCTGTGGCCAAACTTTGAAGAAGAGCCTGAGGCTCTGTTCACACATGAGCAAAATAAACCTGACCACCTTCAAACAACCTATTTGATTCATGGCCTAAAATGTGTTTTAAATTACTTGTTTTATAGTTATGAAAGTTCTTATAAACTTGCTGGAAATAATCAAGTTAAAATAAAAGTATAAAAATTGTAGCAAAATACCCACATTGATGAGGCAGGCGCCTAGGTATCTCAATCAGTTGAGCATCAGACTCTTGGTTTTGACTCAGGTCATGATCTCAGAATCATGAATTTAAGCCCCGCATCAGACTCCACCTATGAAGCCTGCTTAAGATTCTCTCCCTCTCTCTGTCCCTCCCTGCCCTGCTCATGTGTGCTCTCTCTCTCTAAAAACAAACAAACCAATGTTGTTGATCCCTTACTGGTAACATTCTAGTATACAGTCTTCTAGATATTTTTCTATGAATTTATAAATTTTGACTCTATGCATACATACATATATATATATATACATATGATTCAATTAAGCAAAATGGGATGATTCCTACTGTTCTACAAAATTAATAGGAATGCTTCAAAAATATTTGTGCCATTCTTACACAAGGATTTTGATAATTTTTTCTGTACCCTTCTAAGCTTATAACATGAACTGCCACATAGTGAAGATAATGTTTAAAATATTATCAAAATTATAAAAACTTTTGAATTTAAAATGAGTTCAAAGACAATTAGCTTAAAAAGCCCAAAAGGCTTTATGGAGTTAATAATAAGTTTAAAAAATGAAATTAATTTTAAAGCATTGATTTTTTTCTAAAAGAGTAAGACATTTAAATTGTTTTTTAATTCAGTGTTTCAACTCAAGAAATAGAAATTAACTCAATTTAGTTTTACTATAGTGTTTGCAAATAGGTCTTCATATTCATGTGGCCTAAACACCACAACATGCCAACTCCTGATTGGTTTCTGTTCAGCAGAAAGATTAATTCAATAGGCTAGCCTTGAACAGAATTGTTTGGGAGATTGGTGGTAGGGGAGGAGTACCATTTAGTGCTTGAGAATCCTAAAGCACTGTTAAAAGTGACAGTTCTGTGCACACATCCCTTTAAAGGGAAAGGATGGCATTGAAGTTTTAGGCTAACCTTTGTTCTAGGGAAATCCAGTCTTGGAAAAGTTTCAATCATCAGCTCTAATTATTGCCACCCCCTAGAAGACTGCCACCTGGCTTCAGTATCAGCTATCTTCTGTGTGCTTCCCCTTGATGAAAAGACCCTGCCTTCACTGGAAACTGAGTCCAGTGGCCCCTCTGGGACACTGACACTATGACCTTCTGTGAGTAGAGGAAGGGCCCCTAAATGAGGCAACAGAGTGGGAACCCAGGCTTCTGACTGGGTAGGGTGATTCATGGAAGCATTTAATAAACCTCTCTGGATGTGTAAGACAATGGACTTGAAAACCTATCTATCAGAGAATTGGATTTTTGTGTTGTAAGTCTAGGGCCCTCTGGGAAATAATGAGATGATCTTGGGTAATTGATCTAACCTCAGTGTAACTCAATACCTTAAATGCAAAATGGGGACAATAAGGAATACCTGGGTAATATAGTTTTTAAAATGCTATTTTGACTCCGTTTTGAGGCCCAAGCTAGAGGCCAGTTTCCTTTCTTGAAAAGCCAATTGAGTCTACACCCCAAACTCCTCCCTTATCAAACACTCATACTCCTGGCCTTCATAACTCATCCTAAGCATTCCAGGGCCAGGTAACAGACGGCCTTTAATAGCTCTTATGACCCAGAGCCTGCTAAACATATTTAAATTAGACCATCCTAAACCTGCTTGCCTTGCTTTGCTCTTTCCTTCCTGTAAAAACTGCAAGGAGCTCACCCATAGTTCTCCTCCTTCTCTCTGCTTGGTGACCAAACCTGATGCTTTCCCGGAGTGATCCTGCATGGCACACTGTATCCTCCCCGGGGAATTATAGATATACAAAACTGTAAACCCCTTCCTGGCTTCTCTCCCTAATCTGTGTCTGGACTCACCATACTTCACCCAAGGTAATATGGTTCAAAGAGCCTGCCCTGCATAACTTACAGATTGATTTGGAGACATATTAAGATAATGGATATGAAAGCCCTTAAACAGCTGGAGAGACTACAGACATGTGACATGGTCTGAATTGCTCTAAGTAGTGGAGAGAAGCATAGTATCAAGTGACACAGGCAGACTTCAGTAGACACCATTAATGCTCATCAATATTGAATCCTCTCCTTACTGGTTACACTGAAACCTCTATCTCCTAGTTCTCTTGTACCTGGACAAAGCCAAGTGACTTTCTGGCCAAATGTTATGAATATAAATGACATGTTTCACTTCCCAACTGAGGCAAGGGAAAGCCCTGCAAGACATTTTAACTCTAACTTCATTTAGCAGTGGATATGGGAACCCTGCATGGAGATTGCAGAGCCACAAGATCTAATAGCCTAGATCATTGACTCAATATATGTTTGGAAGCCACTAAAAGTTGTTAATACAACCTCTAGCAAATTTTACTTGAGTGAGTACTAGGCAAAATGCTGCTGGAATTCGGTATATTTTATAGATATTTAAAAGCTATATATATATGTATAATATATATAGCTATATATAATTATATATATTAAGAACAACCATATCGCTATAGATTCAATAACTTAAATAGAATGGGAAACTTTTTTAACAAACAAAAAATTACCAAAAGGGCAGAAAAAGATAATTTAAAGGGCAATAGGTCTATTAAAATGATAGAACTTTTAATTAAAAACCTACTGATAAAGAAAATTCCAAGTACAGATGTCTTCACTGGTGAAGTCTATCAAACATTTAAGAAAAAAATAATATTATTCCTACACCAAGACCCTTTCTAAACAGAAATATAAGAATATTTTGCAATTCTTTTTCATGATATTTTGCTCTTCCTTATAGCTAGCTCATTTGTTTTCAATTTTTGTTTTCTTGTTTTTCTTTCTTTTTAATTCCAGTGTAGGTTGTGTACAGTAGTATATTAGTTTCAGGTATACAATATAGTGATTCAGAGGTTCCATATATTACTCAGTGCTCATCATAGTAAGTGTATTCTTAATCCCCATCACCTATTTTACCAACACCCTTCTGGTAGCCATCAGCTTGTTCTCTGTTTAAGAGTCTGAGCTGTTTTTGTTTTTGTTTTTTTGTTCATTTCTTTTGTTTCCTAAACTCTACATATGCATGAAATCATATGGTGTTTGTCTTTTTTTTTTTCTGGGCTTATTTCCCTTAGCATTCCACTCTCTAGATCCATCCAAGTTGTTGTGAAATGAAAATATTTCATTCCTTTTTTTAGAGAGATAGATAGATCACTTCTTAATCCATTCATCTATGAGAGAAACCTGATGTGCTTCCATAGTTTGGTTATTATAAATAATGCTGCAATAACCATGGGATGCAGGTATCTCTCTTAATTAGTATTTCATATTCTTTGGGTAAATACCCAGTAGTAGAAATATTGAATCATATAGTATTTCTATTGTTTAATTTTTTGAGGAAACTTCATACTTTCTTCCACAGAGGCTGCACCAGTTTGCATTCCCACCAACAGTGTATAAGGGTTCCTTCTTCTCCACATCCTCACCAATACTTGTTTCTTGAGTTTTTGATTTCAGCCATCCTGAAAGATGTGAGGTGATGTCTCACTGTGGTTTTGATTTGCCTTTCCCTGATGGTGAGTGATGTTGAGCATCTTTACACGTCTGTTGGCCATTTGGATGTCTTCTTTGGAGCAATGTCTGTTCATGTCTTCTGCCCATTTTTAAATTGGATCATTCCATTTTTTGGTATTGAGTTGTATAAATTCTTAAGAGATTTTGTATACTAACCCTTTATCAGATATGTCACTGCAAGTATCCTCTCCCATTGAGTAGGCTGTCTTTTATTTTTGTTTGTTGTTTCCTTTGCTGTGCAGAAACTTTTTTAAAATGTATTCCTAATAGTTTATTTTTTGCTTTTGTTTCCCTTTCCTCAGAAGACATTATCTAAAAAAATGTTATCATCACTGATGTCAGAGAAATTACTGCCTGTTCTCACTTCTAGAATTATTTTGGTTGCAGGCCTCACATTTAGGTCCTTAATCCATTTTGAGTTTATTTTTTGTGTGTGGTGTAAGAAAGTGGTTCAGTTTCATTTTTTTACATGTAACTGTCCAGTTTTCCCAATATCATTTGTTAAAGAGACTGCCTTTTTTCCATTGGAAATTCTTTCCTCTTTTCTTGAGGGTTGACCATAGAATTGTGGGTTTACTTCTGGGCTTTCTATCCTGTTCTATTGACCTTGTGACTATTTTTGTGTCAGGACCATACTATTTTGATCATTACAGCTTTGTAATATAACTTGAAGGCTGAAATTGTAATACCTTCAGTTTTGCTTTTCTTTTTTAAGATTGCTTTGACTACTCAGGGTCTTTTGTGGATTTTTTTTAATATTGTATTTATTTATTCATGAGAGACACAGAAAGAGAAGTAGAGACATAGGCAGAGGAAAAAGCAGGTTCCCTGCAGGAAGCCTGATGCAGGTTTCAATCCCAGGACCCCAGGATCAAGACCTGAGCCAAAGGCAGATGTGCAACCACTGAGCCACCCAGGTGCCCCTCTTTTGTGGTTCTATACAAATTTTAGGATTGGTTATTCTAGTTCTGTAAAGAAATACTGCTGGTATTTTGATAGGGATTGCATTATATCTGTAGATTGCTTTGGGTAGTACAGACATTTTAAACAATATTTGTTCTTCCAATACAAGCATGGAATGTCTTTCCATTTCTTTGTATCATCTTCAATTTCTTTGATCATTCATCATAACTTTTAGAGTACAGGACTTTTACCACTTTGGTTTAGTTTTTTCCTAGGCATTTTGTTATCTTTTGTGCAATTGTAAATGGGATTGTTTTCTTAATGTCTCTCTCTGCTGCTTCATTATTAGTGTCTAGACATGCAACAGATTTCTGTATATTGTTTTTACATCCTGCAACCTTACTGAATTCATTTATCAGTAGTTTTTTGTTGGAGTCTCTGGAGTTTTCTTTTTCTCAAAAGATTTATTTATTATTTATTTGAGAGAATGAAAGTGGGATGTGAGGGGGACAGAGGGAGAGAGAAAGAATCTCAAGGAGACTTCCCACTGAGTATGGAGACTGCTGTGAGGCTTCATCTCACAACTCCGAGATCATGACCTGAGCCAAAATCAAGACTCAGATGCTTAAGTGACTGAACCACCCAGGCACCCCTTTGGGGTTTTCTATATATAGTATCATGGCATCTGCAAATAGTGAAAGTTTTACTTCTCCCTTATTTCACAATTTATTTTAGGAGATTGGTATTAACTTGATACCTAAGACTAGATGAAGATAGTATAAGAAAACTAAAAACCTTCATGAATATAGAAGCAAAATTCCTTAACAAATTATTAGCATATCAAATATAGAAATATATAAAAAGGAATAATATATCATGGTACTTATTCAAGTATTAGAAGATTTGCTTAAAATTTCAAAATCGATCAGTATAGTTTATCATATTAAAAAATAGTGGAGAAAAAAAACATATTATCTTATTAATAGATGCAGCAAAATAATTTTTTTTATTTTTTATTGGTGTTCAATTTACTAACATACAGAATAACCCCCAGTGCCCGTCACCCATTCACTCCCACCCCCCGCCCTCCTCCCCTTCTACCACCCCTAGTTCATTTCCCAGAGTTAGCAGTCTTTACGTTCTGTCTCCCTTTCTGATATTTCCCACACATTTCTTCCCCCTTCCCTTATATTCCTTTTCACTATTATTTATATTCCCCAAATGAATGAGAACATATAATGTTTGTCCTTCTCCGACTGACTTAACTTCACTCAGCATAATACCCTCCAGTTCCATCCACGTTGAAGCAAATGGTGGGTATTTGTCATTTCTAATAGCTGAGTAATATTCCATTGTATACATAAACCACATCTTCTTTATCCACTCATCTTTCGTTGGACACCGAGGCTCCTTCCACAGTTTGGCTATCGTGGCCATTGCTGCTAGAAACATCGGGGTGCAGGTGTCCCGGCGTTTCATTGCATTTGTATCTTTGGGGTAAATCCCCAACAGTGCAATTGCTGGGTCGTAGGGCAGGTATATTTTTAACTGTTTGAGGAACCTCCACACAGTTTTCCAGAGTGGCTGCACCAGTTCACATTCCCACCAACAGTGTAAGAGGGTTCCCTTTTCTCCGCATCCTCTCCAACATTTGTTGTTTCCTGCCTTGTTAATTTTCCCCATTCTCACTGGTGTGAGGTGGTATCTCATTGTGGTTTTGATTTGTATTTCCCTGATGGCAAGTGATGCAGAGCATTTTCTCATGTGCCTGTTGGCCATGTCTATGTCTTCCTCTGTGAGATTTCTCTTCATGTCTTTTGCCCATTTCATGATTGGATTGTTTGTTTCTTTGGTGTTGAGTTTGATAAGTTCTTTATAGATCTTGGAAACTAGCCCTTTATCTGATATGTCATTTGCAAATATCTTCTCCCATTCTGTAGGTTGTCTTTGAGTTTTGTTGACTGTATCCTTTGCTGTGCAAAAGCTTCTTATCTTGATGAAGTCCCAATAGTTCATTTTTGCTTTTGTTTCTTTTGCCTTCATGGATGTATCTTGCAAGAAGTTACTATGGCCGAGTTCAAAAAGGGTGTTGCCTGTGTTCTTCTCTAGGATTTTGATGGAATCTTGTCTCACATTTAGATCTTTCATCCATTTTGAGTTTATCTTTGTGTATGGTGAAAGAGAGTGGTCTAGTTTCATTCTTCTGCATGTGGATGTCCAATTTTCCCAGCACCATTTATTGAAGAGACTGTCTTTCTTCCAATGGATAGTCTTTCCTCCTTTATCGAATATTAGTTGCCCATAAAGTTCAGGGTCCACTTCTGGATTCTCTATTCTGTTCCATTGATCTATGTGTCTGTTTTTGTGCCAGTACCACACTGTCTTGATGACCACAGCTTTGTAGTACAACCTGAAATCTGGCATTGTGATGCCCCCAGATATGGTTTTCTTTTTTAAAATTCCCCTGGCTATTTGGGGTCTTTTCTGATTCCACACAAATCTTAAAATAATTTGTTCTAACTCTCTGAAGAAAGTCCATGGTATTTTGATAGGGATTGCATTAAACATGTATATTGCCCTGGGTAACATTGACATTTTCACAATATTAATTCTGCCAATCCATGAGCATGGAATATTTTTCCATCTCTTTGTGTCTTCCTCAATTTCTTTCAGAAGTGTTCTATAGCTTTGAGGGTATAGATCTTTTACATCTTTGGTTAGGTTTATTCCTAGGTATCTTATGCTTTTGGGTGCAATTGTAAATGGGATTGACTCCTTAATTTCTCTTTCTTCATTCTTATTGTTAGTGTATAGAAATGCCACTGATTTCTGGGCATTGATTTTGTATCCTGCCACGCTACCGAATTGCTGTATGAGTTCTAGCAATCTTGGGGTGGAGACTTTTGGGTTTTCTATGTAGAGTATCATGTCATCGGCGAAGAGGGAGAGTTTGACTTCTTCTTTGCCAATTTGAATGCCTTTAATGTCTCTTTGTTGTCTGATTGCTGAGGCTAGGACTTCCAGTACTATGTTGAACAGCAGTGGTGAGAGTGGACATCCCTGTCTTGTTCCTGATCTTAGGGGAAAGGCTCCCAGTGCTTCCCCATTGAGAATGATATTTGCTGTGGGCTTTTCGTAGATGGCTTTTAAGATGTCGAGGAAAGTTCCCTCTATCCCTACACTCTGAAGAGTTTTGATCAGGAATGGATGCTGTATTTTGTCAAATGCTTTCTCTGCATCTAATGAGAGGATCATATGGTTCTTGGTTTTTCTCTTGCTGATATGATGAATCACATTGATTGTTTTACAGGTGTTGAACCAGCCTTGTGTCCCAGGGATAAATCCTACTTGGTCATGGTGAATAATTTTCTTAATGTATTGTTGGATCCTATTGGCCAGTATCTTGTTGAGAATTTTTGCATCCATGTTCATCAGGGATATTGGTCTGTAATTCTCCTTTTTGGTGGGGTCTTTGTCTGGTTTTGGAATTAAGGTGATGCTGGCCTCATAGAACGAATTTGGAAGTACTCCATCTCTTTCTATCTTTCCAAACAGCTTTAGGAGAATAGTTATGGTTTCTTCTTTAAATGTTTGATAAAATTCCCCTGGGAAGCCATCTGGCCCGGGACTCTTGTGCCTTGGGAGGTTTTTGATGACTGCTTCAATTTCCTCCCTGGTTATTGGCCTGTTCAGGTTTTCTATTTCTTCCTGTTCCAGTTTTGGTAGTTTGTGGCTTTCCAGGAATGCGTCCATTTCTTCTAGATTGCCTAATTTATTGGCGTATAGCTGTTCATAATATGTTTTTAAAATCGTTTGTATTTCCTTGGTGTTGGTAGTGATCTCTCCTTTCTCATTCATGATTTTATTAATTTGAGTCTTCTCTCTCTTCTTTTTAATAAGGCTGGCTAATGGTTTATCTATCTTATTAATTCTTTCAAAGAACCAACTCCTGGTTTTGTTGATCTGTTCCACAGTTCTTCTGGTGTCGATTTCGTTGAGTTCTGCTCGAATCTTTATTAACTCCCTTCTTCTCTTGGGTGTAGGATCTATTTGCTGTTTTTTCTCTAGCTCCTTTATGTGTAAGGTTAGCTTTTGTATTTGAGTTCTTTCCAGTTTTTGAATGGATGCTTGTATTGAGATGTATTTCCCCCTTAGGACTGCTTTTGCTGCATCCCAAAGATTTTGAACGGTTGTATCTTCATTCTCATTAGTTTCCATGAATCTTTTTAAATCTTCCTTAATTTCCTGGTTGACCCTTTTATCTTTTAGCAGGATGGTCCTTAACCTCCACGTGTTTGAGGTCCTTCCAAACTTCTTGTTGTGATTTAGTTCTAATTTCAAGGCATTATGGTCTGAGAATATGCAGGGGACAATCCTAATCTTTTGGTATCGGTTCAGACCCGATTTGTGACCCAATATGTGGTCTATTCTGGAGAAAGTTCCATGTGCGCTTGAGAAGAATGTGTATTCAGTTGAGTTTGGATGTAAAGTCCTGTAGATATCTGTGAAATCCATCTGGTCCAGTGTATCATTTGAAGCTCTCGTTTCTTTGGAGATGTTGTGCTTAGAAGACCTATCGAGTGTAGAAAGAGCTAGATTGAAGTCACCAAGTATAAGTGTATTATTATCTAAGTATTTCTTCACTTTGGTTAATAATTGATTGATATATTTGGCAGCTCCCACATTCGGGGCATATATATTGAGGATTGTTAAGTCCTCTTGTTGAATAGATCCTTTAAGTATGATATAGTGTCCCTCTTCATCTCTCACTACAGTCTTTGGGGTAAATTTTAGTTTATCTGATATAAGGATGGCTACCCCTGCTTTCTTTTGAGGACCATTCGAATGGTAAATGGTTCTCCAACCTTTTATTTTCAGGCTGTAGGTGTCCTTCTGTCTAAAATGAGTCTCTTGTAGACAGCAAATAGATGGGTCCTGCTTTTTCATCCAGTCTGAAACCCTGCGCCTTTTGATGGGGTCATTAAGCCCGTTCACATTCAGAGTTACTATTGAGAGATATGAGTTTAGTGTCATCATGATATCTATTCAGTCCTTGTTTTTGTGGATTGTTCCACTGAACTTCTTCTTAAAGGGGAATTTTAAGAGTCCCCCTTAAAATTTCTTGCAGAGCTGGTTTGGAGGTCACATATTCTTTTAGTTGCTGCCTGTCTTGGAAGCTCTTTATCTCTCCTTCCATTTTGAATGAGAGCCTTGCTGGGTAAAGTATTCTTGGTTGCATGTTCTTTTCATTTAGGACCCTGAATATATCCTGCCAGCCCTTTCTGGCCTGCCAGGTCTCTGTGGAGAGGTCTGCTGTTACCCTAATACTCCTCCCCATAAAAGTCAGGGATTTCTTGTCTCTTGCTGCTTTAAGGATCTTCTCTTTATCTTTGGAATTTGCAAGCTTCACTTTAAATGTCGAGGTGTTGAACGGTTTTTATTGATTTTAGGGGGGGATCTCTCTATTTCCTGGATCTGAATGCCTGTTTCCCTTCCCAGATTAGGAAAGTTTTCAGCTAGAATTTGTTCAAATACATATTCTGGCCCTCTGTCCCTTTCGGCGCCCTCGGGAACCCCAATTAAACGTAGGTTTTTCTTTCTCAGGCTGTCGTTTATTTCCCTTAATCTATCCTCATGGTCTTTTAATTGTTTGTCTCTTTTTTCCTCAGTTTCCCTCTTTGCTATCAACTTGTCTTCTATGTCACTCACTCGTTCTTCCACCTCGTTAACCCTCGTCGTTAGGACTTCTAATTTGGATTGCATCTCATTCAATTGATTTTTAATTTCTGCCTGATTAGCTCTAAATTCTGCAGTCATGAAGTCTCTTGAGTCCTTTATACTTTTTTCTAGAGCCACCAGTAGCTGTATAATAGTGCTTCTGAATTGGCTTTCTGACATTGAATTGTAATCCAGATTTTGTAACTCTGTGGGAGAGTGGACTGTTTCTGATTCTTTCTTTTGAGGTGAGGTTTTCCTTCTAGTCATTTTGCTCAGTGCAGAGTGGCCAAAAGCAAGTTGTATTGGGAAAAAGAGAAAAAGAGAGGAGAGAAAGAAGGAAAGAAAAGAGAAAGAGAAAAAAGGAAGAAAAAAAAAAGAAGAAAAAGAGAAAGAAAAAGAAAGGAGGAAAAAAAGGGGGTGGGGGAAGGAAACAAATCAAAAAGCAAAAAAAAAAAAAAAAAAAAAAAAAGAACCACGGGGGAGTATCTTCTGATTCTGTGTACTTTAAGTCCCTTGACTTCCCCTGGAACTTGTCCGTCTAGCTGGTCTTCTGGGGGAGGGGCCTGTTGTGCTGAATTTCAGGTGTTAGCACTTGGGGAGCTGCTCTGCCCCTGCCTGGTGCAGGGCTCAGTGGGGGTTGTTTACCCTGTGAGACCCCTGCAGGAACAACAACGGTGGCAGCTCTGGAGCCCTGGATTCAGCCCCCGCAGGAACTCCGGAGCTCTCGGTCTGCAGGGCCTGGAGGCTCCGGGCGGGGCCGCTGATCTGCTCAGCTGGGGCAGGAGCGTCCTCGCTGTCCTGGGCCCTCCCGGCCTCTGCCTGTCCCGGGGGAGGCCGGATCCTGGGCTGTGTCCCGGCGCCCTGTGCTCCGGAGCCTGCGCTGGTGGATTCGCGCTCCCGGGGCCGCGCAGCCCCCTCCACGGAGCCGCCGCCCGAGCCCCTCCGAGCTGCTCCTGGAACCGCGCAGCCCCCTCCGCACGGAGCCTCTTCCTCTGCCCGAGCCCGGCCGAGCTGCTCCCGGGGCCGCGCAGCCCCCTCCGCGGAGCCGCCGCCCGAGCCCCCCCGAGCTGCTCTGGGTCCCGCCGGTCCGGCCGCGCGCTGCAGCCCTTAGGGAGCTCGGCGCACTCTCCCGGGGCGCAGGTGTCTGTTACTGTCCCGGGGAGCCCGAGGGCATCCCCGCCCTCCTGGGTCCTGCTCCACCTCCCCGCGAGCCCCTTTCCGCCCGGGAAGGTCGGTGCAGCTCCTGCGTCTCCGGGACGGGGCTCTCCTGTCCTGGGGACACTCGCCCCGGCCTCAGCCCGGCTCCTCGCGGGGCCCCTCCCCCTTGGAGGCCTTTGTTCCTTAACTTCTTTTTCCCCGTCTTCCTACCTTGATAGATGCGCGAACTCTTCTCACTGTAGCATTCCAGCTGGTCTCTCTTTAAATCTCAGGCCGAATTCATAGATTTTCAGGATGATTTGAAGGTTTTCTAGGTAGTTTGGTGGAGACAGGTGATTTGGGGACCCTACTCTTCCGCCATCTTGCTCCTCGCAGCAAAATAATTTGATAAAATTTAACATCTATCCTCTTCTTTTAACTTGGTAAAGAGTGTCTATGAAAAATCTATAACCAACATAATAGTTAATGGGAAAAACTAAACCATTTCCCATTAGGGACAAAGACAACGCAAGGATGTTTTCACTCACTACAACTATTCAGCATTGCACTAAAGATCTAAGCTAGTTCAATAAGGATAGAAAAAGACAAAATGTATACAGATTGAAAGAGAAAGAACAAATATGTTTTTATTCAAAGATTACACTAATTTTATATGAAGAAAATTCTAACTCTAGAGAAAAACTTTAGAACTAATAATGAGTTGAATAACAATTCAGGAAACAAGATACCAAAATCAATAGTATTCTAAGAAAAAAATTAAAAATTGAATTTTAAAAATACCATTTAGAATAGCACCCAAAATTAAATACTTAGGAATAAATCTATCAAAATATGTGCAAGTTTTGTTCATTTGGTACTGTAAAACTTTGCTGAGAAAAATTAATGACTAAAATAAATGGATAGATTTTACATGTTCATGACTTAAAAAGACTCAACTTGTTGATTCTAATTGATCTATAGATTCAACTCATTACTGATCAAATTCTCAGTGGGCTTTTTTTTTTAAGTGACTTGATTGCAAAATGTATATGGAGACACAAAAAAATATAGAATACCTAAAACAGGTTTGAAAAGAAAAAAAAATGGGGGAATTGCAGAACTTGATTTCAAGATCTATAAAGTCCAAGTAAGACACAAGGGTAAACAAATAGATCAATGGGAAAAGTATTCTGAGTCTGAAAATAGACTTATACACATGATCAATTGATTTTTCAGAGGCCAAGTTAATTCAATGGGGGAAAGATCATCTTTTCAACAAAAAGTGCTGGAAAATTGGGTATCTGTATAAAAAATGCCTGACCATTACCTCATACCATACATAAAAATTAACTTGAAATGGTTATAGGCTTAAATGTGAAAACTTAAAACTCTAAATTTGTTCTAAAACAGAAAAACTTATACCATACATAAAAATTAACTTGAAATGATTATAGGCTTAAATGTGAAAACTTAAAACTCTAAATTTGTTCTAAAAAAAAAAAAAACCTCATACCATACATAAAAATTAACTTGAAATGATTATAAGCTTAAATGTGAAAACTTAAAACTCTAAATTTGTTCTAAAACAAATTTTAGAACAATGCATAGAGGAAAATCTTTGTGACATTCAAGTAGGCAAAGAATTCTTAGATTGAAGAGAAAAAACACAAGCCATAAAAGAAAACATCGTTAAATTGTACTTCATGTGATCATAGGGATGAGTTACAACAAATACAAAGGAATTTTCTGAAATGAAAGAAATTTCTATCCTTTATTGTTCTTGTTGTTACAAGGGTGTATATATTTACCCAAACCCATTGAACTGGACACTTATAATAGCTAAATCTTAATTATGTAAATTACATGTCACTAAGTTTATTTAATTTTTAAAAAGGTAATCAGTGGAGGGTACAATAGATTTGTCAATATGAAAACAAACGGGACCTTAAATGTATTTTGAATCCATATTTCACGGTAGAAACACAGTTAAAAGGACTCTAATCATGTTCAGATGCCTGTATCCATCTCAGAGTAATGTGATTAGAGAAAGAAGTTAGTCCTCATGCCCTAGCTGCCCCTTTAAAAGAATTATCTGAAATGGGAATATCAAAGAACATCTATGAAACAAAAGCTTGAGCATCTTCTTTTACCGAATCAACACAGACTTTCTGGAAGCAGCAAAGGACTTGAAGAAAGATGCATCTTCTTTCACTGGCACCACCCAACCCCTTCAATGAAAAACAAAAGAAATCAAAAGAAGAGGATAAAGACCTGCATTAGAATCACAGCTCCTCTACTTGCCCGCCTTGTAATTTTGGCAAGTTACTTTTCCTTTTCCAGACTTGCTTTTCTCATATGTTAAATGAGGACCAGAAAGTATAACTGACAAATTCTTTGCAAATATTAATGGAATACCATATGGAAAATGCTAAGCAATGCTTGAAATATAATATACCTGCAGTAAACAGTAGTTAGAAGAAAAGAGGTAGTAGCTCTTATTACATGACTTCTGTTTTATAACAACATGTGTTCCCTCGAATTACTGGGGTTTCAACAATGCCTTTAAAAGCACCATAGCTTCTGCTGTTAGAATATATTCAAATCCTTAAAGAGTAAAATAATACACAAATATTTTATATATTGTGCTGTCATTCTCCCTTTGTTTATTATCTGTTTCTTCTGCAGGAAAACTGAAGGAAATGCAAAAAGAATGTATGGATGATTAATTTCATCCAGGGAAACCAGAAAGGACAGGTCCTGCAGTTTAAATTCAATCTGGATTTACTTTCTTCTGCAAAGTTTGAGGGAAATGATGTCACCAGTTGGAGTATGAGACAGTCAGAAATTCTTATCTCACCTTGTGGACGATGACTACATGAGCAAATCCACATCTGTAAGTCTTAGATGAATACAATGGCTGTCCATCCCCAATGTTGAAATCCTACCCATCATTCAGGCTTCTTCAACAATTTATTTACAGTTTCTAAATTTATTGAAATCTGTTCAACTGTTTTCAGGCAACAAACAGATGGAGTTTAGGATTGGTGAATTCAAATCATCAAGCTCACAAACTGAGAGAGGATGGACTGGGTCTAAGAACAGACTGCATTGTTGAAGATAAAATGAAAGAGTAACCTTTACACACCAGCATTTTACTGCTAGGAAGTTCCAAACTGATGAAAACAGTTGGTTGTCCATCTGGAAAAGGTATTTAAAATTAACTTAAATTCAAAGTGCTATTTTAAGGTAGCAATTGCTTTCTATAGATGTCCATTCTGTTCCAATGAAAATATAACATTGGAATCTGCTAAAAGATAAACTGAGGCATATTCAGAATTTTAAGTGTTTATTTGAGCAAATACTGACTCAAATTGGGCAGCATCAAATCAAAAGTAGTTGGGAGCCCCCTCATAGACAAGAGTTCTGGGTGAGATTCTAGAAAAGACAAAAGCAAAGCAAGGAAATTTTTGACTGGCTATTGATTAAAGCCTAATTTGCTGTTTATGACTGATTGCCAAAGGTTTCAGTTTTGTAAACTTGATGCATTTACAGGGTTAGATTTTGGTTTGCTTACACAGGCTGCCATAGCATCAGAGCCACATCAGTCTAATGGCACCTTGTTTAATTAAATTAAATCTAAATAATCTCAATGCTGAGATAGCTTCTGCAACTCTAAAAGATACCATTGAATCACTTTAAAATTCAGAAAGTTTGGAGATAGTAATGAATATCAGCAATTTATGGTGACTTCAGACTGTGAAAATGCCAGACATTAGGCTATAAGATGTATATGATCGCATTTAACAAGTTTTTCTTTTTTGCACAATTCCAGTCTTTTAATAAAGTGTTCCAATCAATAGTAAAATGCCTGACCAAAGCTATTAGCCTCAGCATTAGAAGGCTAAAAGGTAATGCTATCCCAATTATATCATAGCTGCTAAGATGGCATGGCAACAATTAGCCTGAAAATATGGTTAAATTACTTAAGTGTTATCCTGAATAAACCAGGGTTCAGATGCACTGGTGTCTAGAGTCAAAATCACAATGTCATATAGAGGCTACAGCTGGTTGGGAAGTCCTTCTGGGAATCTTGTTCTGCCCCAAAAATATACAAGTTCACCACCCTGGCCAGAGACTTATAAGTCATTGGAGCAACATCAAAGTAGCATTATCTCTTCCATGACGACAAGGAATCCCCGTATATCCGGTAGCCAGATACTCACTTTAAGAAAGGTTCAGCAGGCAGGGAACTCACCCAAGACATCCCTGGGCTCCTCCACACATCACAGCCCCCTTATATTTGGGCTGAGGCCACATGACTGGGTTATGGATAACAGAATAGGGGTGGAAGTGATAAACCACTTCCTGGCTTGACTATTAAAAAGCATCTCACAGGATCCAGCCTTTTCTTGCCCCCTCTGAGGCAATGCAAGAAGTCATGGTGTAGCTAGGAGAGAGGAGCAGCCTAGAGCTCAGAACTCACTGATTGTAAGAGAAATGCCACAGACATGCCAGGTGTCATGTCAGAGAGATAGGAACATCCTCTTTCTCTAACTGTTGTTAAGCCAGTGGGATTTCAGGATTTATTTCTTATTGCAGCATAGCCCACCATATCCTGACCAGTACAAAGCTAATGAAAAGGACCTTTCTGTTTTGACTCTAACACAACAGAAAATACTCTTGGTTCCTTTTATGCCTGATATGTCCCTGAGAGATTTCTGTTACAAAAGATAAACTCTGCTTGATATTCAACCAAGAAGAGGGCTCAGATGTGTAAAAGAGTAATTTCAGCCACTTTCCAAAATTAAGAATCACATAACTTTCCATTTATGCAGCAACATCAGCTTTTTTCATAATTCTTTCATGTACAGTCTTCACAACACCCTGACAACTCTCTTTTGTTTTCAATGTATAAAATCCCAACTTTACGATTGAACAAAGTGAGTAACAGCAGGATTTTAAGTGAGGAGTCCAGTCACCCAGCTAGGCAGAGCACAGATGAGACAGGCCGCCGCCTTTAGTTCTCTGTAATCAAGAAATGCTCCAAGCTTTCAGCCTTGTTGCAGATTTTTACAAGCTCTGCTTTTAATAACCTTTCTCCATTGCATTCCTGACTTATTACCTCCCTGGCTCCCAGCACTCTTATTTATATGCAGACTCATTCTAGCTGTACACCCCAATGTTTATGCTGTGTTTACTGTGTTGTCTCCTAACTAGAGTCCATTATCTGCTGAAACAAGAAGGATGTTCACGAATAAAACACAGCTTGCCTGTGGCTGCTGGACCAGCAGAGCCCATCATGGGGGGCAAAGATGTATCTCTGCTGATGGGGAGTAACATGCTGTTTTCACATGAGCTTCCCCTTGGGTGGCTCCAACAGTAGGAGGAGGACGAGAGAGCTGAGAACATGTGACCTACTTCAGGGAACAAGCCAACTGCCTTTTTAAAGACAAACTCCCAGGCAAGCTCTGCCCTCTGACCAGGAACCCAGGCTTGCGGTAGATGGGCCCCACTCAGCAGAGCTCCTGAGAGACTCCACGTCAGTAAGGTTGTATTTGTAGTCAAATGGACTCAAATGGAAGAAAGGAAGACATTATGAAGGTGGCTGGAAGATTTGGGCTACGGGGACTAGTTAGAGGATTTCACATGGCCCAAAGCCAGGTTCGGAAGCCGTCTCTACTTCCTGCCCGGACCACAGACTGGCCCATTGGAAGAACAAGGAGAGGTGCCTGGTTTAGGCAGCAAGTAGGAGGGTCTGAGAGGAGAGGCTGAGCACCAGTGAGCCACTCTCACCAAAAGTCATAGGCCAGGTTGAGGCCCTCTGTCACCCTTCTGCCAAGTAGTAATGGCCATTGCGGAAGATGATGAGATGTAGGTTAATGTAGGTGTGATGCATGCTGGCTTTGAAGTCAGACAATTATGTTTTCAAACCCTGGCTCAGTATCTGAGAGCTGGGTGACCCTGGCCAAGTGATGTGCCCTCCCTATGACTTGGTTTTCTCATACAGAAAATGGGACATAAGAATAACTCTCTTTGCTGGGTTGCTGTAAGGACTAGGAGTTATGTATGTGATCACTCGTTCACTCGTACACATAGAGAATGCTTGGTGTGCCATAAATCCTGGCATAGGATTGGACCTCTGGTAAATGGTGGCTTTTTCTAATTGTTGTTTTTATAATTATGATTATTAAATGGAAAACTGTTTATTTGTGCCCCTGCTCTGATCCACCTCTCACCATCTCTATGAAACCATCTGTGTAGTGCCAATCCCTAAAAACAAGCAAACTCTGTTCATAGGGAACAGAAACCGGCACAGTGCCCTGTGCCTACTTAGTAGATACATATATTTGTTGAATGGAATTGAACTGAACTGTGCCCAAAATTTTACATCCATAGGCAACTTCCTTGGTTTGCTTCTTTGGCTTGATATTCCTCTAAAAATTAAGCTTGGCTTACGGCTGCCCAGAGCTTCTGAGTGTTTTGGCTGCAGTTATAAAGTGTTTATGACTTTTTGTGTATGAAGCGCTTCATATTTGGTCATGTGCTCTCACATAATTATATTACTACTATGATGCAATTAAAAAATAAAAAGCAAGAAGAAAATTGATGGATCACATTTCTGTCTACAGGCTGCACATTTTGGATCAGTCTCCTGGAAAAAGTGAGGGAAACCTACAAAAAGTCTTTAGAATGATAGGTGGGGTGAGAGTTTACTATTGCAGAAAATCAGGGTCATGTCTTCTAAGTTCATCACAGGGTCTTAGATGAGAAGGGAACTTAGAGGTCATCTATCCCTACCCCCACCCAAGCCACATGTGCCAGCTCATGTCGAAACTGTAAACAGCTCTGGCTCCACAGGCACTGGCATCGACCCCACTTCACACTTGCCAGGCCCTGGGACAGCAGATGCCCACGGCTAAGGAGGGGCAAACAGGCCAGTGAGGATTGTGTTGACCATTGCACACCAAGGAGTCTGGCCTGCTCTTCTCCAGTTTACAAAATTAAAGAGAAATACGTAAGGCCGATTGAATTGAATATATTTTCAAGGCACACAGCTCAAGAGTGTGAGAGCATTTGTACAAGCACGTGTACATCTCAAGACCTCGATGCAGCTGAGAATACAAATACACGGGGGCACAATACATTTTACACATCACCTTCTGTTCCTGAATGTCAAATACTTTTTTTTTTTTTTTTAAGAATATCTGCCTTGGTTATTAACCTAGACTTCATTCAGTGCACACTTTCTTCAGGAAACTGGATCACCAGGCCTTCATTTGTGATGCTTCCTTCATATCCTTGAGAGTGAAGAGGTGCAGGTAGAGTTAAACAAACTTCGGTTGTCCTTCTGGTCCAGGCAGTGACGGGTGAGTGCCTGGGCCTTGGTTCTGTCCCTGCAGGTCAAGATGCCACAGTAACTAGTCTTGGGTGGGGCTAGCTAGTTCCTTCTCTGCATGTCTGAAGCTCTATTTACATTTTAAATCGCAGTTGTGTCATAGGGTTACATTTTGATAGCTGCCAAGTAGTTAAGTTCAGATTTTTTCCCTCTGAACAGTAAATAGTTTACTTTTCAAATAGCATAATTTTTGAAGTTTTTATTCCTCACCATCACTGTGTTAAGAAAGCTGTCAAGTTTTGTAATTTCATGAAGAAATGTGAAGTGGCCTTTGTAAGCTCCAGAGGAACCCTCTGAGGCCTGACATTCTAAACGTGATGGCTCTATTTACATATATATTGTCCTTCCAAGGAAAGGCTGGAGGTCTGGATTTGGGATTACTGTCTGTAGACAGTTTCTGCTGTCATAGGGGCCTTGTCTTTCTTATATTATATACATTCATTCATTCACTCATTTATTTATTCATTTAAAAAGAGTTTATCGCTTTATCTTTGATATCTGGGGAGGCTGGAGCTTCTGTTCTGCTATTAAGGAGGGCAAGAGGAGTCAAGAGTCAGAGCCACATAGAAGAGAGCCCAAGCACCCACAGAGATAAGCAACATGTATTCGGAATGATACTGATCCCACCCAGAAAACTTTCAGGCGAATCAAGAAATTCTATCTGCTGTTCACCTATGGCTCATTTGATTTAAACTGTGATTGTCTGAGCTCCTTCTAGAGGACTTCCCAAGAAAACCAACTTGCACTTATCCTTGATTTAGACTTTGGTTTTGTCTTCTACCTCTGTGCTCTTTGGCTTGAGTTTTCTGGACTTGGTTCATTGAGTCTCACCTAGAAGTTCAGTGAAATTCCAGGCAGTTTGCCCTTGCCCTAATTTCAGAAATGGGGCTGAAGGAGGGAGCAGGATTTCAGGGAGTGTCACCCCTGGGAAGAAACAGTCACACCGGTGTCCAGTACCTACCTCAGCTGGCAATAACTCCAACAGGAGCTGCTTCAGTGACATTAACAACAATAGAGCCGCAATGATGTCACACACTCTTGGTTAGGAGCACACTTACATCATCCCACAAGATGCTCACAACTACCCTGAGAGGCAGATTCGGTGTTCCCTTTTTGCAGATGGTAAAAAGAGTGCAGAGGTTACACAGGCTACCCAAGTCCCTCCTAGTTAGCAGGTGGCTGAGTTGGGGATTTGAAATAGCCATTGACTAACATTGCTTCCCACAGGCAGTGACCATGTTAGAAAGGCCAAAAAATGAGATTGAGGACATGACTGAAATTTTTAAGCTTTTGTAATTTCCCCCTATTTGTTCAGTATTCCCTCATTCTACTTCCCTGCAGTGATGGTAATAGTAAAATGATCTGGAAGAGATGGAGCTTCCCACATTGAAGAATCATATGGGATATAATGGGGATAAGCACAATAAAATGGAAGTAAGGGTAGACAAATGTGATGCCTAGTTCAAGACAGGCCACAGTCCACAAATGGGGTAAGATTTATATTTCCCAATCAGGTCATATATGTGCTGGGTAATTGTGTTAACTTTTATGTTTATGTCTTTTTATTTTAAATAGTATAAAATGACAATGGAGAGCTGAGGCCTGCAAAGACTTCACTAATATGATAATATTTTGTGTTAATATCAAAAGACAGGAAAGAATATATCAAGGGGGATAAAAGGCAGAGAATTCCAAGTGGAGGAAATAGTAAAGCAAAGAAGGTGAAGGAGAACAAAGCAATTTATCTTCCTGAAACTCAGGGGTGGGCCTTTCTTCCACTCAGGGTCATCTCAGGTACAGAAAGATTCTACTGGGAGGCGGTATATCCGGGTATGTCCCCCACAATAATACTGACTATAAAATACATGTTATTTTTCTTTTGCATAAAACTGTACCTCAACCACCCAGCTCTCAAAGTGGAATCTAGATAATTTATATTTAGAATATTTATGGAGCACTTATAATCCTGGTCCTATGTTCTGATAGGGTACATGGGGTTAGTACTAATATGGAGGCGGAAATCTGGGTAGGAGTGACAGAGCTAATGTTATACTTCATACGGCATCAAGCTAACGGTCAAGTAATATAGGCAGAAGATACTTAGATTTCTGAAAATAAGGCAGTGGGCAATAGAAGCGAAGTAGTTAAGACAAGCCAGGTCTTTAAGAGAGCCAAAGTTGAAGGCATTGAAGGCACTCTTTCTTTGCCGAATAAATTAGATGACTTGACAGGGAAGGCATAGAAGAGAGTGTTGGGCATCTCTGATAAAGACCATGTAATATGACAATGTAAAGAGCCATGGACTGGTATAGATTTGGGGATGAGAATTTTGAAGTATATATTAGGAACTTCTGGGAAAAAAAAAAGATTAGAGCCAAATTCTAAAGGGGCCTTAAAAGATAGGCTAAGCTCAACTTTTAGTAGACAGTGGGGAGCCACTGAATTTTCTCGAGTAATGTAGTGACTGAAGATTAATCCATCAGGGAGCACAGAATAAATCAGGATGCCTGGAGCAGAGAGGAGAATGTCCAGTTGAACCACCATCATCTGAATGTGAGATGAGAACCATACGAGAGTCTGTTGTTGACATGGAGACGAGGGCCACAAGCTGAGAGGTGATTAGTGGCTATGATCTGCACTGAGCGTGAAATATTATGAAATACACAGGATGAAGAAAGGTATAATACTATGGAAAAGGTGCTGAGCTGTAGCAAGGAAATGGGTGTCCTTCACAATTGCTTACAGTATTGAGCATGATTAAAAGAGTTATGGGAAGTGTTACTTCAGAGAACTGGGGAAACAACTCACAAGTTATGTACAGGACTCCCCAGGATGGCTGTTGCCTTACTACCAAAACCACTTGGGGATGGGGTTGGGGGTTGACACTCACCACTTCCCTTTGCCCTGAACCTATCCAGTCATCTCTGTTCTTCCACACCTGCCATCCCAAATAGGCCAAAGAAAAGCTAAGCAGTCTGTGGGATGCCATTCAATGTTCATTCAGGGCAGCCAGGAAAGTATGAGATGATGTCGCAGCTCATCACTTGTCCCTAAACAGGAAGAAAAAAATTGCAATGCTATACGGGGTCCTATATGAAAGCAGATAGGAAACACTTTGAGGAGGGGGAGTAGGGGCATCAGGCAATAGAACCACCCAGCTCTCTTCACAAAAAGTGGTTCATATCCACCTCTTGGTACTTCATTTTCCTTATCTCAGTTATCCAGAGACCTTCTGAAGCCCTCAGGGTTGGCAGAGGATGCCAGTGCTCCAGAAAGAAGGCCCTGGGAAACCAGAGCATATTTATGAGAAAAGTAGGTCCTACTCTCCATAACTCTTCACCTGCCACCGTCCCAAAGGCCAACTTCCCAAAACAATGTGAAGACAGAACAATGTGAAGTTGCTCAGAGAAAAACTGCAGGAGACCCTGCCCTTTGACATTGAGCACAGGGACTTATGCTGAGCTGGCCACCCTTGTGGAGTTAAATTCTTGTCCCTATTTTCAGCAGGAGCAACATGGCTCTGTCTTGCAGAGAGTCACTCAACTCAGACCTAGAGCCTTTCAGTAGCTTCCTGACTCCTTGCAAGTTATGGAGCCTTATTGACTTCAGAGTGATTCCTTTAAAATATTCTGAAGTCAATGAACCTAAGGATCTAAATAGTCAAATAATAGAGAAGGCTTTGTAAGTGGTTCTTTGCTGTGTGCTTCAAGAGATAATAAGACATCGGTCTTCAAATGGTTTCTCAATTACCTAGCATGGTATATCTGCAGTATCTCCATCATAAATAAGTGGCAGCCTCTCTGAAGACTAGACTGGAAAGCAAAGGTTAAGAAGATCACATCAGGAGTCAAAAATTCTTGGAAGCTGATGCTTCTCTACAGACTATTGATATTCAAATCCCAACAAGTTTGTGCCCTATTTTAACTGGACCACCTCAGTTAATGAATGCATCTGTTAACTTATTTAGGAGTAGATTTTCTTTGAACTATGAAACATTCAATTTCCCCTGAGATGTGCCATTCCAAGATCAATGAAGACCTGTGACTTATATTTATATGCATTTCAGTAGGAAAGAGATTTTTGAATTCTTGTGCCGAGGGATATAATATTAGCTACCTCCAACTCATTAATTAATTATTGCCATTAAATGAATGCTTACTATTTGCAGGATACTAATCTAAGTGCCAGAGAATTAGACACACACACACACAACTCATCTTTGTCTTTAAGGGGTCAAATAATCCTATAATCTTACAGGAGATAAGAATCAGACAAGGAAAGAGTGATAGGAAAAGCAAATGGGCAATGATGACAACAATAATAGCAAGACTACCAATAAAATGCATATATAGGAGGGTGAGTGAGCACTCTTCTAGGTATTGTAGATATGCCAGTCCAATTAACAGCCACCCACCCCCCCAACAGCTCTGTTGGGCAGGTGTGATATATATTTCCATTTTACAGAGAAGAAAACTTAGCTCATAGAAGTTAATTAATTCACGCAAGGTTGTAGAGCTAGGACTGGGTTTGACTGAGGTTTGTACAGTTTAATGCCCAATGCCATGCCCTGAACTACTGTGCTACTGGAGTTCAGAGCCAGTCACCTGCAGCATGGTACATAAATTCAGGAAGGCTTCTTGTAGGAGCTAGGTTGTAAGTTGGTCTTGAACAATGAGCTAGAATTTAGAAGTGTGAAGAGCAAAGGAATGGACATTCTAGATAATATGAAGAGTCTGAGCCAAGCTTGAGAGGCAGAAATACTGTGGAGGAGAGACACGGCACAGTGATTAAGTGTGTGGTCTTTGGAGCCAGAGGCGGCAGCTTCGAATCCTGGCAGCACCACGTATTGGCTCTGGGCAAGTTCCCTAACTTCTCTGTTGTGTCCTAGGTTTCTTATTGTAAAGCTAACATAAAAAATGGTGTAGCAGGGTCGATTGGTAAATATTTGTAAACCACTTAGCACAGCTCCTGATATATAATAAGTGTTAAATGAGGCATTTCCAAGTGGCTAAATGTAAGTCAGGGGCACTAAGAGACAGGCTTGGCTAAAGGATAAATGATATTTAACTGCTTGTCAGTATGTGTCTTTCCTTATCACTCATCCCTTCAAGGACCATCTCCTCAACATCCCAGCATAATTTTTGCTTGGATATAGAATTAAAGGTCAGCTCCCAGCCCATCCCTGTTATAAGGACACCAGTGCAATTGCCATCAAAATAACCACAAACATTTACCCAGAGCCTGTACGTGAAAAGCACTTTTAGGTATACTCAATAATTTAGGGGGGGGAAAAAGAAGAAATTGCAGTTTGAATGCCTCCAGGTGGAACCAGTTGCATTGAAAGCCTGCGGCTATATCAGACCCACGGCCGGCTGCAACGCAGTGCAGATGTGGCTAATTCCAATGCTCAGAGCAGCCACAGGAGTGAGGAAATGAGTCAAGGAGGTCAGGAGCCCTTACTAGCTCATTAGTGCTATCTGGATTTAAAAGAGAGATTCCCAAATCCCAGGAGGTGGCTCACTGCTTGGAACAAAACCCGATGCATTAACATCCTAGTATTCCAAAATGATCCCCGAAGCCCTGCAGTTACGCTGATGGAATGTGATTTATACCAAAGCAAGTGCTGCCAAGGCCCAGACCGGGGAGGCAGCAGAGCAAGGGAACCATTGAGAATGCTATGAATTTCTCTGAACCTCCCGATTAAACAGGAGAATGCATCTCAGGAGTTGTGGGGCCCCAGCCCCAGGCCCTAATGACATCTCTGCCACTGTGTGCCTGTGGATACCAGACTCAGTCACCATACCAGACCTCTCTGCGTCTCAGCCCGACTCCTGGCAGCCCAGCAGGTTTTGGAAAGTGCCACAGTGGCCATCTGCAGAAACCTACTCTCTGAGCTTGCTGCCTTCAGCCCGAGGGTTACCCCAGGGTATGGTTCTAGACCCAGCTCAAAATCTGCTTCAGCTTCTTTTGGGAGAAAATATGTGGGGAAATAAGATAGGAACATGCCTGTGAAATAAAGAGAGACACAATACACACTACAACAACAAAAAAACGCCCATATGCACAATTTGCAAAATTCTATCCAGCTCAGGAATGTTGTGAGTTAGGTTTTCTTTTACAGTCTTCCAAAGACTGTGGCTGCCACTGTAGCCCAGAGAGCAACAAAGGAGAAATGGGTCAGGAGCATGCTTTCTGGAGGCAGACAGGCCATGGTTTGCATTCATAGCCCTACCAAATTAGAAAATTGTTCATGCATATTCCCAAGCTCCCTATCTGAAGGCGTGTTCAATTAGAGAGCAAATGACTATTATTTTCAACTTGAGAGTCGGTCAGTGTAGGAGCCTGGACACGACAATTGCTGCAACAAACCATCTCTACCTCTTGGAGGCTGAGTGCAGTGCAGGCTTATTTCTCACTCTTATCACGGTCAAATGTTGGGTGGGGGCTCTTCTCCACGTGGTCACTAAGGGATCCAGGCTTCTTGGATATGGCCAATCCCACAATCTCCTAGGACCTCAGCATTTTACACTGGCAGACAAGGAAAAAAAGGGAGCATCTGGGAGCCAAATTTGGAAGTGACATACATCACTCCCACCCATGTTCCTTTGTCACATGGACTGCATTTCCATGAAAGAACTGTAGGAAAATACAGTCTATTTCTGTGCACAAGAGGAGAGGGAATTAATGGGGCTTGCTACGCTTTAGTTGTTTGCAGAATCAGGGAGACTTCCTGGAGGGAGCAATACTTGAATTTTCTGAAGATGCACATTCTCGCAGCCTTCCCTGTCTCTGGCTGAAAGTAACCTCAGAGGTCATTTCAAATGCTATCTCCCGGTCCAGCAAAGCACAGAGCTGAGTGCACAGTAATTGCTTGGACAACATTTGGTGTTTGATCTGAAATGGGATCTAGAGGAATGCAGCAGACAGGCTGAGGATGGAAGCTGGACCCAGGGTCCACAGCCAGAGTGTGGAGACTGCCTGAGTGGGAGTCAGAGGGACCTTGGGAGGATACCCACAAATTAATTCCACTAGTGGTGGGCCGAGAGAGAGCTGAAGAATCTGACAATTTGCAGCTGTTATATATGTTCCAAGTGTCTCCTAGACTGTGTAAATATCTAGACAACTTCTGCTGAACTTCATGTGTATTTGACAGTCATTTCATTTGATTTCACTGAAAAATATCTGGAATATATAACCCGAAATAAGTATACATAAATACTCATTTATAATTAGCCCACTGTTGCTCCTTTTTATAGGGAGTTAAAAGATTTCCAAACTTGCAGTTTAAAAAAATCCCAATAAATTGTTTTCAGTGATGAGCCTCTGCATCTGTTGTAGTCTTAGAGCTACAGTGGCCATCAGAGGTCGTTTGATCCTTTTCCCATTTTCCTAGAAGGACCCCAGATTGTTTTTAGGACCCCAGGAAAGGATAAACACAGAAAAGCCCATGGCTGTTGCATTCTGCCAAGACTTAAAAAGAGACTGCTTGCCCACATGGAGCTGTCACCAGGAACATGAGTCCCCCAGTTTCTTGTCTTGCCCCAACTCCCTCTGTGCTTCCCCTCCTTGAGACTACCAGCCCCAGTATTAGTCTTATCAAGCTGCCATAACAAAATGTCACAGACAGTGTGGGAGGTTTGAATGCTTGAATGACGGAAATGTATTTTCTTACAGTTCTGGAGGCTAAAAGATCTACATCAAGGACCAGCAGGTCTGGTGTCTTGTGCTTGTCTCCTCGACTTGTTCACGATGACTTCTTACTGTATCATCACATGGCCTCCTCTGTGTACACGTGCAGGGTAAGAGCTCTGGGTGTTTTTCTTATAAGGACACCAGTCCTATCAGATTAGGACCCCCACCAATGACTTCAGTGAGCCTTAATTCCCTCCTTAAAGGACCTATCTCCACAACAGTCACATGGGGAGATAAAGCTTCACCTGGTGAAATTTGGAAAGATACAATTCAGTCCATAACAGCCCCAACTCCTGAGGACCAGCCTGAACCCCAGCTCCGTTGTGCAGAGCAGTGTGGAGCTGGTTCCGCTTGTCTTGTGCAACTCCGCCTCAAAGCCCAGTCAGTACCTAAGATCTGCATGTCTCCTCCCAGGGATCACCCCTTCAGCTTGTCCTTGGTCACGTCCTCCTTCTTCAAATATCTCATCCTACACCCTTGGCTGTCCAAAGACAGTCCTTCCTTAGGAACTGACAAATATTGTGGCCTGGATAACTTTGGTGAAGGCCTGCTTCCTTGTCTTCCACCCCAGAAGATGGGGTGGCAGCTCCCACCATCAGGCTACTTCAGGGTTTTCAGAATGTCAGTCCTCCCTGGACCAAACATTTTCTGTGGTCAGCTGGATGATATTAATTAGATTTCTTTCTTTAAAAAAAAAAAAAAGGTTTTATTTATTTATTCATGAGAGACACACACAGAGAGGCAGAGACATAGGCAGAGGGAGAAGTAGGCTCCCTACAGGGAGCCTGATCTGGGACTTGATCCCAGGACCTGGGGACCCAGACATGAACTGAAGGCAGACGTTCAACCACTGAGCCACCCAGGTGTCCCATGAATTAAATTTCAGAGTCCTAATCTCATTCACCATCTGTTTGAGGTCGTTCATTCATTCAACCGATTTGGGCTGATTCTGGCAGACTCTCCTGCCTATATGAGCTATGTAGCTGTTGTTTTCGCTGTAGTCAGAGATAGGAGATCGGGACATGACCCTTGACCTCCCTGAGGAGTGTGAGGCCATCTCACAGGACATGTAGGAATCACAGTGGAATCTCCTTGATTTGAGATCAATTCTGGAGCTGTGGGGTGGAAGGCAAGGACAGAACACAATGCCAGGGCTCTGGTTCCTCCTCTACTATCCACTGTGTGTGCCTCTGGGTGAATGTCAGCCTGTCTGAGCTTTGGTCTCCGGATCTGTTGTCTGGGAGTATGATCTAAATGTTATCTCCAGGCTCCCCTACATCTGCACATGACCCTGCATTAGCCCTGTTGTGCCAATTCTTTCTACTTTTCTTCCTGGCCTGGGACATGCAGGAGGATCTATTACAGAGGGCTTCTTGGACTCCACACAGATTCCTTGGGAGTGTCCTCATCATGCTCGCTCCCCTAGATTTCCCTGGATACAACTGTGGCCCACACACCTTCATGTCAAGAACCTGTCTCATTTTCCAGGTCCAAGAAGATGAATGCTCAGCATGTGCGCCGAGGGAATGGAGTATTTCTTCCAGGAAGTTAATAAGATTGTATATTTTAGCCTTGGGGCCCTGGAGAAGGGAAAGAAAAATTCTCTGAAACAACATGTCTCTTGTTTAATAAAGTTTTATTATTATTATATATGAGTGTGTGAGAATGAGAAATCCATATCCGTTCTTCGCCGTCACAGCTTTATTGGTTTTGAGCTTAAAAAATCAGTTTGGTGACTAACGGAATAAAGAACTGACTGACCGGTGATTTTCAATATGTGGCTCTTTCAGGAAGCAATCTAAAAGAGTAAGAGCCTATTGGAAAGTATGGATGATGTGGAAATGAGTTACACAGAGGGCTGGGCTGTCCTGGCTCATACCTTGAGAAGGATAGGCGTATATGACAGGTGGCAGGGGCCTCTTTGATTGCTGGCTATACTAGCTCACTGCAACATCCCTGCTTTGAGAAGTAAAATGAAGCTGGTGGCTTCGTCCCTGACTCTTATCTCCCAGTCCTTGTTTTGAACCCTCCTTCAACTCAGAGCATCTTGCTACCCCAGGAAACCCTTTTGTTCAGGCAAGCAACCTGCATTCTTCTACCACTGTGCATGTATCTGTCTGTCTATCTGTCTGTCCCCAGGGTTTGTGGTCTCAGCCAGGGCTCTCCCTGGAGGATAGTAGGCCCTGCTCCTCACTGGGACTCGGTGAGGGATCTAACAGCCACGGTCCATTCTAGGGACTCTACAACTCCCTACATCCCATGTCTACACCAAGGGTTTTCTCTGGCCTAAAGATAGTGGTTAGCACCTCTTTAGGAGACACCAAAATCTGTTTTTGGAGCCTCTACTCTAAGGTCAGCCTCCCTCCCCTCTTGATCTCCCAAGCTTCCTTGTTACTATCCATAGCAACTTTTGAATCCTTGAACTAGATGAAACCTAAAGTCTTTTAAATTTGCCTTTTCTGAGTAGCAGATATGATTTTCTCTAGATGTTAAAGTAGTACTTTGTGGCCAGGCGGCAGAGCTGAGACAAACTCAGCAGCCGTGTTCCAGGAACCCATGAAGGTGGTAGGGCTAGGTTGCTGAGTGACCCAGGCAGAGGTGGCATCATGCAGTATATTAGTCTGTCGAGGCCTCCATAAAAAAGTACCCCAGGCTGGGAAGCTTATACAGCAAGAGTTTGTTTTCTCAAAGCTTTGGAGTCTAGAAGTCTGAGATTAAGCTGTTGCCGGGGCTGGCTTCATCCAAGGCCTCTCCCCTGGCTTGTAGATGGCCACCTTTCTCCCTATGCCTTCTCATCACCTTCCCTCTATCCCTCTATCTAATACCTATGTCCTAATTTCCTCTTCTTACAAGGACTGTAGTCAGATTGGATTAAGGTACATCCTAATGAATTGATTTTAATTAAATTACCTCTTTAAAGACTCTGTCTCCACATACAGTCACACTCTGAGGTACTGGGGCTACGACTTCAACACATGAATTTGAGGGGACACCATTCAGCTCATAAAATGTGTGCAAAGGACCAGAAGCTGTGAGGGAGAGGCACCAGGGATGGAGAAGTAAAAGGTGTCTTTGCTGTTGTCAGCATTCCTCTTGTACTAGCGTATACCTCCCCGAGTCTCAGGTGCCCTGGGTCCCCATCATTCCTAGGGCCCCTCCCTCTACACATCTTCTAGTAGCATATCTGAGTCAGCTGCCTATGGCCATGCTGCCCTTCTTTCTGCATCAGGAAAGAATGAAAAAACCAGCACTCTAAAGGCATCAAAATGACAAGTGATGTCAACAGCTGTTTGGATCTGAATGGCTCTTTTTCCTGCCTGGACACCAGAAACCCAGGTTCTACTTCCCACAGAAAGAGTAATTGGATTAGTGACACTCTAGGAAGGGTCACTGAGCCTCTGGAAGGCCAGAATTACTTTGGGGAATGAGATGCAAGGATGCATCACGGTTCTGCTGATATAAGTGTCTGTCCCAGCCCTCAGAGTCACTCTGTCAAGCTGAGGCTTTAGGTAAGAAAAAAAAGAAAAAAAAAAAAAAAAAGAGGATTGACCCTCTAATAGGGCAGGTGGTCCTCCTTTCAGCTTTTATCCAGCCAGGGAGCCTGCTTCTGTCCAGGCAGAGTTTCCCATTAGGGCACCAGTGAGGACAGCAACAGTGCAGTGGAGGTCGTCTCATTCATCTATCTTTCCAGTGCCCTCCATCCTCTGTCTTCAGGCTGTGTGTCCTCGGGATAACTATAAAAGCTCCAAGTCTTCTAATTTTTTTTGCATTGAGTTTTCATTACACTTTAAACATCACCATGGATGGAATTAATGAACAGAGGCCTGCCGCCAGAATTCTCAGAACCCCAACGGCCTGGACTCTGAGAGCTTAGGACCGACCACTTGTCACTTAAATGATCCATAATTTTGTTTCTGATTAGTTCTGAGCAGTGCCCTCAGCTGCTCTGGGGACCTCTTAGCCTTCTGCTTGGCCGTGAGCACATTTGACTCTCTGCTCTTTGTCCTATGGACTTGATTCAGGTCCAGTGGGCCCCTCAGAGGTGGGAGTTTATGACTCCAAAGGGCATGAGCAGCTAAGAAGGGCACCCCTTTTTATAAGACTATTGTCAAGGAACCAAAGCTAAAGAGCTCTGCATGGAAAACCAGAAAAACCCTTTCGCCCTGAAAACTTTCCTCCTATGTTCTCAGTGCCTGGAATTATATTACGGGAACTTGACTCCCTTGAGATTATAAGGCATTTTAGTCTTTTAAAGTTCTTTTTAAAATGCAAAGACATCTAGAAAGGGTGAAAACTTACATTATCAACAAGAATTTGAAGTCTTTGAGGGCAGGAAAGATGACTTAAATGCTTTTTCTTACATATTACATTTTTTTCTGCTGCCCAGGACTCTCAGAAGGTTAAATCATTCCATAATCAAGGTGTTCAGATTGCTGAAGACTTACCTCTTATAAGTCTAATTTCAACAATATGAACTATTTTGGATAGAAATCCCATCTAAAATGTTTCAGGCTTCCCGACCTTCTTAAATACAGCCTACTAAATGCAGAAAACACTTTCTTGATAATTCAAGGTCATCATTATGAACTCCCACTGCTGCCCTGCTGTGCTGATTCTCTTGGGCTTCACTGCAGTGGCCGCGCTAACACGATGGCCGTCCTCGCCTTTCCTTTTAAGCCTCCTGTCTTCTCTCTCTCATATAAGCCACTTTCCCTCTCTTCCTGCTCATGCTGAAGTATTGCCTTAGGCATTTGTTCTCTCTTCTAACCTATCCTTTTAATCACCTGTGGGGAGAAAATAAGATACCCAAGCTTTTGGGGGATCTGTGTGTAAAGGAAGAGTAGACAGGCTTTGCATAAGAATTTCTCCGATAGACCAGGGCAAGAATTTTATTACAGGGTTTGCTAATTCTTCCTACATAGATATCTTGGCTTTCTCTCTGATTCTCAGCTATTATCTGGATAAGTGAGGTGACCAGATACCCTGGTGCATGACAGGCAAGGTAAGTTTCTTTAGAAAGTTAGGGACAGAGATACCTGCACTTGAGCATAAGGGAATGGGCACCCATTGGAGATCCCACTGCTCATACTCATCTCTGTCTCATCAGCAAACCCTGTGCATCTGTAACAAGTTTCCTCAAAGTAAATTATTGTCCAAACTGGGATACTTTTGAGAACAAAACAATGCAACTACCAATATTTATTTCAAGACAAAAGGACTGTCCTAGACAAATCAAGACAGAGAGTTTCCCTATTTCTTTTCTTTTTTTTTTTTTTTTAGGATTTTATTTATTCATCTGAGAGAGAGAGAGAAAGAGCACAAGCAGGGAGAGGGGCAGAGAGAGAGAGAGAGACGCAAGCAGACTCCCTGCTGAGCCAGGAGCCAGATGTGGGGCCTGATTCCAGGACCCTGACCTGAGCCAAAGTCAGACACTTAACCAACTGAGCCTCCCAGGTACCCCCTTGGGTCTCCCTATTTCTAAGACAAACCTTAGTAACACCAGCTGGTACAGAGAACTAAAAATGTAGTGGATTACTGCAGGGTTAGATGGTCATCATGGCCATAATCACAGACTTTCCTTGGGTAATTTCCCCATTTAGATTTAAACTTATAAATTATGGACTCAGGCCAATGGTATAGAATGCCTGACATCTTAACAAAGCTAAAACAAAGATTCAATTATTGCTTTTGGACTTAATATTCTCACCCTTCTGCATCCAAATGCCACTTAGCTTCTTGGGTTGGCTTGGCAAATAAAATGTGTTTCTGGATTATTTTTCTTGAAGTATATTTTGTAATAAGTTTATGGACCTGTGGTTTGTTTGGACTGAAATATTACATTCATTAGATCAGATTGTGTGTAGAGTTCTTAGTCTAATATCTGGAATATAGTAAGTACTCAACTAATGTTAACTAAAGCAAAGATATGTGCACTTGTGAGTATACACACACTTCTGCTTTTATTATATATATATTTTAAGATTTTATTTATTTATTCATGAGAGACACACAGAGAGAGAGGCAGAGATATAGGCAAAAGGAGAAGCAGCCTCCTTGAAAGGAGCCTGATGTGGGACTTGATCCCAGGACCTTGAGCCAAAGGCAGACGCTCAACCACTGAGCAACCCAGGCATCCCCACTTCTGCTTTTAAACTAAAGTACAATCTGGAAATGTGTGTCAATATTTAAAATATCCTTTAGCCTAGATATCCAGCTTCTAAGAATTTGTCCTAAGGAGAAATGTGTTTATCACAATATTGTTCATAATACTGAAAAATTGGGATAACCCAAATCTATCAATAGATTATTAGTTAAAAGAATAAAAAGACATCTGTACAATATAATATGATATATGGCTCTTAAAAATAATGACAAAGAATTTCATTTATTGATGTAAAAAAGTCAATAATATATTATCAAATGAAAATGCAACTTATTTGCATTTTCAGTGTGATTTCTTTTGTCAAAAAAATGAAAAGAAAGAAAAGACATCAAAAAATCTAAAACTATATAGCAAAGCTACATGCCTTTTTAAATACTTTTTAGTTATTACCTCTGAATTACAGGATAACTGGTAATATCAATTTTCTTCTGTTGGATGTTCTGAATTTTCTTTCATATATATATACACATACATACATATATACATATACATATATGCATATGTGAAACAAAATTCAGAACTTTCAAAGAAGAAAATTAAGATGACCTATTATCCCATAATTATATATATTATACATAGCCATATATATATATGTGCATGTATATAACTTTCATAATCAAAATAAGGTAATACAATGATTTAAAAATAACTCTCAACTCAGATCCCAGCCCCTCCGAGAGGTGCTCCTGGGCTCTCCAGGGTTCAATGATACTGCTCCTCTATGCTCTCATAATTCCCTGTACATATAATTTTTCTTGTACTTATCCCTGCATTACAGTTTTCCCATGATACATCAGCCTCATCAACAAGACCATGTAAATTTGAGGGCAAGTCATTTACCTGACTCATCTTTGATTTTCCCTTATATGCCACCCAGCTTAAAGTTTATGCTCAGGCAATGTTTGTTCAATGAATCAATGCAGAAGTGAATGGGTCTTGTGGCTTCTAGAACTAACCCAGTCTCATGAGAACAAAAGTAGAAGTAAAGATGCACTTGCCTTCATAATCGGGCTGCATCATGTGAGACTTGCAGTCTGGGAATCCCTGAAGGAGTTCCCCAGGGACAAAGCAAGTATTCAATATTTGTGGAAAGAAAGAATGAAAGATTGAATGGATGACAATAAACAAAAGTGATCATAACAACACCAGTTCCATCCTATGCAGAGGATCTAGTAACACCGGGCACCAGGACCTGAAAATCACCCCGAAACTGGAAGACAGAGATGTAATAGAACCTTAGAGATCATATAATCCATCTTCCTCATTTCACAGGTGAGGAGACAAAGCCCAAAGAGGAGATGATTTCCCTGAAGACACAGGGCAGGTAAGCAGTAGCCTCTGGGCTAGAACCCAGAGCCCTCACCACCTGGCCTGGGGCTGCTTCCTGCAAAGCTGCCTCATCCCTCAACCACAGCCTCAGGTTTCTGTGATTTCAGCATACTCTGGTTTTCTAGCTGAACAAATTGAAGGCAAAATCAGGATGTTCTCTCTTCATCTCTGCCTGCAGTTTTTTCCCTTCTGCCATCCACTCTATATGCCGTTTGAACCAGACCCCTTCCCAGAGCAACTGCCCCTCTGTCAGTAATCCACACGCATCTGGAGACCTGGCTGCCCTGGGTGCTGAATCTCACCCACCAGGGTTTTGTTCTGTTGAACAAAAGCAAATCCTGCATCAGGCAACAAATACTTCCCAATTCTTGAATAATTGAAAGCCTGAGCCCCAAGCCGCAGCAGGCTAGGCACTGATTAGAGATGGAGAACGGGGAGCCGGCAGTCAGCATCACCCCTGTTTTGGGGCACTCCACAGGACAACCGCCTCCCTCGGGTCTGCGGCCAGGGCCCAGGCGCCAGTGGGATAGAGGGAAGCATTCTGCAAGCATCAGCTTCTTCATATCCCCTCTGCTTCTGCCACCAAATTAATCTATCTGTTAAAAGCAATGGGAAACCTAGATCACTTTTGCATCCCCAAGCTGATGCAATTGTGATAACTCATCAAAGGAACCGAAAGAATGATTCTAACTACCTTCCCATTCCTTCCAGATGCGCTGTTGGTGAAGAATAAGCACATTTCTCAGCTTACACTTGAGTCTTAAGAAAATGTGGGCCTCCTTTTCATTTCAATGATCTCCTTTTCGGGGTCAGATGAGGAAAACAAAACTCGTGTCACACTGACTGCACTCCACGGCCTCTATGTCTTATAAGCTCTCCACAAGGTGGCACAGAGGGCTCCTTCACTTGAAGGAGAGCTGGGAGCAGAACAGGGATGGGACCCAGGACTGCTGGCTGCCAGCTTATGCTGTGCCACCCTTGGGGCCAGCCACCTCTAGTCTCACACGCCTCCTGCCATGCTCAATGCTGCAGCCGCAGCCATCTCTGCAAATATCAAATATGATCAGCTCATTTCCCTCTTCAAATTTCTACTTCGTCAAATGTATCACCTAACACCTTTGAGACAAAGACCAAAGTCCTGAAGAGGGCTTTCCAGGGCCTCGGATTCCAGTCTGTCTCCCTCCATGCCCTCATCAAGCACCGCGCTCCCTGCCATGGTCACACCCCCAACCAGAGCCACCTTGACCTTCCTTGTGTCCTCAGAAGTACCATGCTCTGTGGCTCTGGTCCTTCACATGTGTGTCCTCTGAGCCTGGAACAGTCCTTCTTAGTGAGTTTCTCCTCATCAGTCAAGGCTTTGATCCCTAAGGATCACTAATCCCTAAGGAAGTAAGTTTCCACTCCATCTCCCTCACGATCACTGTTCTAGTGGCCATTCTTCCCATCAGACAGTGAGCTTCATGCTACTGCAGGATCACGACTGTCCAGGATCCATGAACCAGCATCTATTATGATGTCTAGCTTGGAGGAGGGCCTAGTAAAAATTTGTTGAATGAACAAATAAATAAATGGCTGAATAAGAAGCAAAAACAGAAGCAGAATCAAAATCAGGCCACAAAAGAGTCCTGACTATCTTTTCATTCATGTCTTGTTATTTTTTTAATGAATATTTATTTAGTATCTGCTATGTGCCAGGAATTGCTCTAGGCACAAAGAAAAAAATATGTAACAGTGAAGAAGACAGGCAAATATCCCTGCACTCATGGGATGGCTTTTGTTCTAGTTAAAGAAGACAGTTAATGAAGAAAATAAACAAAATATGTAGTTTGTTATACGGTGTTTGGCACCATTGTAGGGGCAGAATGGGGAGGAAGCAGGAGACTCACATATAGGTGCAGACTACACATCGCTAAAACTAAATCTCATGCTACCTAAGAGGTACCTGCCACCTGTATTCCTCTAAATTTCTTTTCTTTTCTATTGAATTCCCCTAATGGTGTACATTTAATTAGCTTTCTATTTTAATGCTATTTTAGCTCATCCTGAGATGATATATGGGTCAGGCATCATTCTGTTCCCATCAAATGATCTCCTTTGGATAAATTCCTAAATGGAGAATTACTTAATCAAAATGTACATTCTTAAGATCTTATGATGTACTTCCATTTTAAATAATTTTAGAAACTTATAAGGCCTCTTTTACAAAAAGAAGTGTACCACTTTCATTATATCATCAACAAGACTGAGAACTATTATTTTTGTTTGTTTGTTTACTGTTATTTTAGTAGATATGAAAATTGTATTTCAAGGTTACACTTGTTTGTACTTCTTTGATTATCTTGTTTTTATTTTTTTAAATCTGATTACCTGAATACAAAGCAGTGCTTCTTTACCTTGTGGAAAAGCATGACTATGTTTACAAAATTTGAAGTCTCTGTATTTTTGATAAGAGAGCATAAAAAAAAAAAAAGAGCATCAAAGACTAAGTCCAGGAAATAGATTCCATGAAATGATCAAGCTGTTCCATTAGGACAATGGGATCATGAAAATGATCAGAACTGAAATACAAAAAAAGACTGATAGGGTTCTGAGGGCAAACCTACCATGTTGGCATCCTGCCGAATACTTAAGTATCAAATACTTAGGGCAAATAATTAATAATTACGTATAGGACTAGGGACTCACAGACCTTCAATCCATTTTAACCAATTGAAGAGTGGCCCTCAGCAGTAATGTTTTTTGTCTTTCATTTGCCTTTGCTGAGTAAAGATATTGGGGTTTATACCCTGGAGGCTTGATTATTCAGATAACTTCTGTGTGGCTGAATAAATCAGTTAAGTAAAGGCTTTCTTAGTTATTATTTCATTTTTAAAATCACACTACAGAGCTGTCTACATCACTCATGCCTCTATTTCATTCTTATGCTTATCATTAATACATAGTTTTTTAACTTGACCATAGTCTCTATCCCAATCAGATGGCTTCTAATTTCTGCTTTCAAAGATAAGTAATTGGAAATTTCAACTGCTAATTTAAATTTGCTGTCAAGGAGACATTCTGTACCATCTCCATTTATGTTTTTCTTATTGTCTGGCATATTTTTTTCTTTTGCTATCAACTAGACATTGTGTCTTTTGGTTTCAACTACATTTCATGTATTTATACTCTTTTAAAAAGTATGACATAATTTACATTTAATAACATTGACCATTTTTGATGTTCAGTCCTAGGAGTTTGACCTATCAGTCACAAATAACATCATGGCCACGAGAATCAAGATGCAGAACGATTCCATGACCTTCAAAAATGTCCTTATACCCCTTGGTAATTAACTTCTCCTTCTATTTTCTACCCTTGGCAACCACTGATCTGTTTTGCCTTTTCCAGAATATCAAGTCAATGGAATCATATAGTATGCAGTTCTTTGAGTCTGGCTTCTCTCATTTATCAGAATGCACTTGAGATTCATCCAAGGTGTTACATAGATCAGTCCTTTATTCCTTTTTATTGCCAAAACAGTATTCCTTTACATGGATTTGCCACAGTTTGTTGGTCTATTTATTACTTAAAGTACATATGAGTTGTTTTCAGTATAGGCAAATTGTGAATAAAGCTGTTATAAACATCCAGGCACAGGTTTTTATGCGACCATAAGTTTCATTTCTCTTGGGTAAATATCTAGGAGCGGCAATTCTGGGTTGTACAATGACTTATATGGCTGTGCATTTTGCATTCCCACCAGCAATGTATGAGACTTTCAGTTACTTCATATGCTTATTCATTCTTACATATTTAGCGTTTGTATTAGGTTTGTAGCAGTAGTTCATTGTGATTTTAATTTGCATTTTTCTGATGACTAATGAAGATGAGCAATATTGCACAGTCTTATTGGCCATCTGTATTATTTGATGAAGTGTCCATCCAAATACTTTCCATGTTTGATTGGGATACATATTTTCTCATTATTGAATTTGCAAAGCAATTTATATATTCTGGTTACAAGACTTTTGTATTTTCTCTTAGTTCATGGTGGGTCTTTTCTTTTTTTCACAGTATCTTTTGCAAAGTACAAGTTTTTAATTGTTATGAAGTCTAATTTCTATTCCTTTTGAAAAGTGTGTGTGTGTGTGTTTCTTAGCTCTTTGTACTTCTTGTGCCCCCATCAATGACCGCTGTACAGCAGGTACATTTTGACCTATTTTTACTAAGGACATCCGGTTGCCACTGCATTTCCTTAGCATGAAAGGAACACATATGAGGACATGGAATGAACAGTGAACTGAGTCAAGATGTCTAGATTCCTATTGTCATTAGTTTGCTATTGATCTTGAGCTTACTATTTAAATTCTTTACTTTCCATTTCTTCATCTACATCTTAAAATAAAACCCACTTTACTCATTTCAGAAATGATGAGGATGAATCGAGAGAAAAAGTGTGAAAACATTTGTGATGTTGCTGGAATGATTGTACATGCACAGGATGTCCATGAGGGAACATTATTTTTCCCCTAAGAATTTCCCATTGACAGGCATACTTGGATCCCACATTACAAAGGTACACCATAACTACAAATATAAAACTATTATGTACTTCATGTACCCAGTGCTTCTCTTTCACTCTAGAATATCCTTTGGCAACTCCGAATTTTCTTTTTCATGCTTTATATCAAATCTCTTTTTTCTTAGTTATATATATTTAACACTATAGTCTTCATATTTCATTTCTGAAACTTAAAATTTTTAATTTTTCAGAAAGAAATGCTCCAACCAGCATTAGAATTGATTAAGATTCTTTCCTTTGGACATTTGGCAGAATCATCTTTCATGAAATAGTAGTGCTATTCAACAATGGAGCACGATCTTTTTTTTCCTTCTTTTTCTCAAGGGAGGGAATTGAACTATAGCAGAAGATTAAACATTCTCTAGGATATATGTGGTCCTCCTATTAAAACTAGATAAAGAAAAGGATATTTCTGTGGATAGGAATATTTGTGGTTAGGAATTATAGCTGTAAGGATCTAAAAATTGAAACCGTCTAGGAAAGGAATAAATTTTTAAAAAGATTTAGTCTGTATAACCATTGAGAGTTGATAATTTGTCACATTCATGAAGTTTTTAACATGTTTGTTTAACATTTTGAATTTAAAAAAAAACGAAAAAGGCTTTTTTATAAGTTATGGAACTAATTTTGGTAAAATTGCTATTAGCCTATTTTAGGAAATAGGTAAATCTTACACTGCACTCTTATAAGAGCCAAGTAGCTTAAATCCAGGATAATTGTTTTTAAATTAAGGTCAAATCATGTCACTGTTCTGGTCAATGGCTTTGCCATCTCAGAGTGGCAGACAATTCCCGATGAGGGCCCATCTATGGCACCTGCCCCCCACCTCACCAATGCCTCCTCCTGCCACTCTCTTTTTTTCCTGCCTCACTCCAGTTGACACACCTTCTGTTCCCTACTCATTGTAGCCCCTGTGTGCTCACCGGTATCTTTTACCTATAGATCTCTGTCCTTAATTATCACATGGCTCATTCCTGGTTGCCACTGCATAGTTCGGCCCAGTATAAAATGAAAATGTATTTTGTTAAGATAAAAATCATTAAGAATCTCAAGATGGTGAGACTAGAGCATTAGACCAAATGTAATGCCCTGTATCACTACATTGGTAGTATATCCATGAAGCCTGCACTGTCTGGCTCCTTGTCCCCTTCATATCTTTGTTCCATTTTTTGGAACATATCTTTGAAACATAGCCATTTTTTGGAGCATATCTTTGCTCCACCTTATATTAGAGAACTGTCCCTCTGTCCATTCAGAAATTGTTACTCCTGGCACCCTTGGCTTCTTCCCTCCCTCTCTCCCTCTCCCTCCCTCCTTCCCTCCCTCTCCCTCCCTCCTTCCCTCCCTTCCTTCCTTCCTTCTTTCCTTCCTTCCTTCCTTCCTTCCTTCCTTCCTTCCTTCCTTCCACTATTATCTACCTTTCCAAGTGGAATATAAAGTCCATACATGCTTATCACTCAGAGCATGGAACACGCCCAGCATATAGTAGCACCTCAAGTATTTGCTGACTGAATGAACAAATGAATAAATGAGAAGTAATAAAAATCCAAAACTAAAAGAAAAAAAATGAAGAGACACATCAGATTTTTTAGACAGTGAATACTATGTTTACATGTCTGGAGAGAGGTCCAGATTTGAAGATTCAAATTTATGAATGCAGAGAGTGGATTCAGTCCTGGCACCAACACTGGCTGGTTCTGTAACTTTGGATAAGCTTCTTGACCACTCTGAATCCCACATCATCAGTGCAGCAAGGGTCCTCTCAGCATTTCATTCCACAACTTTATAGAATAGTCTCAAGTTCTCAAATGAGACAGGATAATATAATAATCTAGTCAGTTGAAGATCTTTTCTGTACATTTGAATCGAAACAAAAATGAAGCACTCTTTAGATTACTATCTGAATAGTAATAGACTGGTCTGAATAGACTGGTCTGACATCTCCAATCTATCCCTTCCAATGTGAAGTTCTAGTTATAGATATATATATATGGGATATCCATATATACCAAATTATATAATATGGCCTCACAGAACCATTTTTTCCTGAGGAAAAAAATACTCTACTTTGGGAGTAACTAGAATTCGTATAAATAACTTATTATGCATCAGATTGTGTAACTTGACCAATTAAACTCTTAAATTGATCATACTAATCTGAGCTTATCTGAGCTCATGGGTCTTTAGGTGTCAGTTCCTTAAAAAGAAATAGAAAACTAATGTAGGGGTTCCTGGAGCTGTTTCTTCACTGCTGATTAGGACATTCTGGGTGTCTATTGCCCAATGCATTGTGGAAAACAAAATCCTCATTTCATGTGCCACACTCCATTTTTTATTATTAATTCTAAAAATCATGAAGAAATGTTCTGATCATAAATTCTCCTGGCATAGATGATTTTAAAAAACCAGAACATTAAAATGCCTTCTGGCTTCATATGTGTCTGTGTTGAAAAATATTTGTTTCTAAATCTAACCTCTCTCCTTTTTGGTCAATAATTGTGCACAGCATTTGCTTTGTAGTTTGTATTTCATGTCCATTTTGCTTGAGATTATGTCCTGTGTCTTTTTTATTCTTTGGATTCATTTTTTCTCTGTTCATTGTGTTTTTTAGCAAAGAAGTAAACTGATCTTTTCTTCCCCCAAAATCCACATTAATCCTTCCTGCCCTAAGATTTCTGACATGCTTTTATCACTATTTTAAAATAATCCCCATATTCTATCTGATGGAATGAGAATAAGATTGACCCAAATCACATAAAAATAGACAGAGGCAAAATGAGCCAAAAGTGAAATGCAAAACTGATTCTGGGTGCAAGACTATAGACTTGGTCAATTGAATAGGAAGGAAGGGCTTGGGAGTGCTACCAATCTCAGTATAAGGTCAGAACAGGACTTGATGCTAAAGTCTTGACATCCTGATTATAAACCCTATTTCTAGAAGCAAGGATTATATAGTTCCTTACTGGATAGACCCAGTTACAACATTAAGGAAACATGGATGTAGGAAGCTTGCCTGGTCATCAGAAAGGGGGGTTAGACAGAGAAGAACTTAGTGAATTAAAGATAAGTTATAATTGAATGCCTTGTGACTAAGACAATGAAGACAAAATAAGAAAAAATAAATAATCTGTCATATTTACATATTATTCCCAAGTGTATTACCAACATGCAAGGAGCATCCATGAAGCATAGTGGTCCAGAACATTCCATGGAATCTACATATACATTCAAGGATGTCAAGTATGATTCCCTATCCATGAAGGAAATCTCCTCTTTCTCTCCCTCCTAAAGGATTGAACACAAGCCTAAGAACTCTTCCTATAAGATAAAAGTCAAAGACAGATTTGACCACCTAATGTAGAAGAAAAACTCTCCGCAGTAGGAGCTGCGGAGATCTGTTTCTAGTCGCAGCCACTTCACTAACCAGCTTGAGTAAGTTTCTCTTAGCCCTTCCAGGCCACCCCTTCTGCCAACTAAACACTGTGGGTGGGATGATCCAGCTGACAACATGTTGAACAAAAGAATCACCCAGCTAAGGTCTTCTTGAATTTTTGAAGCATAACACTACAACATATAATAAAATAAGTGCCACTTTGGCTACAAAAGTTTAGAGTCACTTGTTATTACATAACAATGCCTGAAACTGAATTTTGTACTACAAGTGGGATGCTATTGTAACATAACCGTAAGCACCATAAGCATGTGTATTGGCTTTGGAGCCTAGAAGTAAGTGAAAGGTAAGAGCCTGGGGGCAACTATTGGTCAAGTACCAAAGGACAGTGGGAAAACGTTTCTGGAGGCTAAAGAAAAGATGTAGAAGTAAAAAGTTTAGTGAAACTGTTGCCTGTAGTAATGTAGCAAATAGAAAAGGTATCTAAGGAACCCTCAGATCTAGCTAAAGAGATTTCCAGACTACATAGCACAAGTAGCTACTGGTTTCTTTTGACTCTATGTGATAAAATACTGATGGTGAAGGATGAGATGAGACAAGAAAACATTACGTTTCAAGCAGAATTTAGAAGGGATATAAAGAAGCCAGGACTTGTTGGTTCCAAAACAAAAATGTTTCCCAGTCCCAGCATCTCTGGATGGTGAAATAATCTCAAAGTAAAATCATCATCATCATCATCATCATCATCATCATCATCATCTCAGGGTAAAGATCTTAAAGATGTTTCTATAAGATCTTTATTAAGACTCATTAATCCCAAGTAGGATTTAGGACACCTGGGTACTTTAGTCAGTAAGCTTCTGCCTTCAACTCAGGTCATGATCTCAGGGTCCTGGGATGGAGCTCTGTGTAGGACTCCCTGCTTAGCAGGGAGCCAGCTTCTCCCTCTGCCTCACCCCCTGCTCATACTCTCTCTCAAATAAATAAATAAATAAATAAATAAATAAATAAATAAAATCTTAAAAAAAAAAAAAAGACTCAGTAAGATTTAAGGGTTCACCTAGCAAGACTTCTAAGAATCTTAAGGATACTTAAGGATATACCTATTGAAGCACTTTAAAAAAAAAAAAAAAAAAAAAAGGCCTTTAAGAATCTTTTTTTTTTTTTTTTGCCTTTAAGAATCTTAAAGATAAAATACCATAAAATTTTCCATCTAAATAAAACAGGCTTCAAGAATCTTGAAGGCCTCATCCCACAGCACCCTATGTCACAACAAACCAGAGGGGAGCTTATCTGGAAGACTTTTATCTAATGGAATTAACCTCCCAAAAAGTCATGCAAACACTGAAGTTTGTAAGAGAATTTCTCTACAAAAGCAGTTGGCTAGATACAATGTCCAAAATGAAAAGACACCCCTGTGCCCACAGAGGAAGCAGCCTGAGAAAACTACTCAGCTGAAAACATAGGCAATTTATTGTATAAAAGAAAAGATCACTCAAGGTAAAACCAAGAGCCCAGAAAACAGAGAGCCAAGGAGAACCATTTCCAGGGATGAAGACTTGCCCCATCAAGGAAGTGGCAACATGCCCCCAGCTGTTATTTTATGATTAGTTGGATCTCTAGACCAGTGACTGCAATGTACCTCCCATTTTCCCCCATTTGGATGAGAATGTCTATTATATTTATACTGTCCTTGTATCACCAATGTCTGTTGGCTGCAAAGGGACAGATAACTTGTCTCTTTATTTAACATATCTTCACATTAAGACATACTCAAAGAACCAGCCCCAAGGCATCTCATTAGTTTCTAGACATTTTTTTTTTCTTTTTCTAAAGTAAGCTCCAGGCCCAGCATGGAGCCCAATGTGGCACTTGAACTCATGACCCTGAGATCAAGACCTGAGCTGAGATCAAGAGTCAGATGCTTAACCAACTGAGCCACCCAGATGCACCTCTAGACTTTTTCATATAACAAGAACCTGGATCTCAGCCTAAGCCTGATGATAGAATGGAATGAAAATATTGAGAGTCTTGGGAGGTGGTATTAGCAAGTAGGGGAAACACAAATAGTTTGTGACAGACAAAGGACATTCATAATTTGTTTGATACTCTTCCCCTTGAAGGATGTGGTCTCATACTCATCCCTTATCATCTGAGCTGGCCTTGATGACTTGTTTTGACCATAGAATGCAGCAGAATTGACATCTTAGCGTTTTTGAGAATCCATCATAAAACACCTTACAGCTTTCACCTGGGCCTCTTGCAACACTTTCTGGGAGCCATGGACCACCACGCAGGTAGGCATCCCAGTGGACATTCTGACTTAGCATGGTCCTCCAGCTCTCTGCCTTGAGGATCAGACATAGCATGAAGCTCTCCTGGGCGCTCTGGACCAGCCCACTTACCCACTGAATATTACAGAGTGACCTCAGTCAGTGCCATGTAGAATTTAAAAACTGCCCAGCTAAATAAGCGCTGTCTAAATTTCTGGCCCACAAAATTGTGAGAAAAAATAAAATAATTTCTCATTTAAGCTGCTAAATTTAAGGAAATGTGTTACATAGCAAAAAAAAGGTCTCTTTCTCCTTGTGGGTCTCAATTTCCTCACCAACAAAATGTAAGATTTGAATCATACCTCTAAGTTTCTTCTAATTTCACAAAATTAGCAAAAAAAAACATGTAACTCTTTTTACCACACTGCCATAATCTTACTTATGAAGGCATCTATGGATAGTCAGAAATTAGAATTAGAAATTCTGTTACTTCTGACTAAAACATCAGAACTAGAGTGAAAACACTGGGGAATTTCTGTCCAGACACACTAACCAACATCCTAGCTAAAGATAGGTTACCAAGAAAAATGTTTTTGGAGCAAAACAAAGTGATTTATCCTCAGTGCTCCTCCATAAGGGCTAGCTAAATGCACCCAAGTTAGTTTATATCTAAAACACGTAAGGCTTTCAAACAAAATATCCCTTGAATGAGGCATAGGAAAACTGGTCCAGAAGATTAATTCCTATCTGCAAATGGTTTGGTGACTATATATATATAGTCTGTCTATTCATTTAGCACAGGACTTCTCCCCTATGTACCCTGGTGGAGTCCACAGATAAAATTCAGAGGGTCTACATACATTTGTGGGAAAAAATTACTTATTTTCCTTGATCTTTAAACTGAATTTATCATTAATTTCAATTGCGACTGCAACGTACCAAAACAAAAAAGTATTAACAGTATCTGTGATTTTTGTCACCAGTTAATCACCCATATTTCCATATCCCTTAACAGTTGCTGCAGATATCTCAAACTATCATTTATACTCATCACAATTTTGACTTTATGGTTGCTAATCCCACTCATTATTTGATGCATTAATAAAGATATATATGTAGGGGTGCCTGGGTGACTCAGTTGGTTAAACATCCGACTCTCGATTTCAGCTCATGTCATGATCTCAGGGTCATGAACTTGAGCCCTGCATTGGGTTCCGCTCTCAGCACAGAGGCTGCCTGGGATCCTGGGATTCTCTCTCCCTCTCTCTCTGCCCTTCTCCACCCCGCCTCCCCCCACTCATGCTCTAAATAAATAAATAAATAAATAAAATATTAATAGATAGATATATGTTATTATAATATATATTCTAATATATATCCAAATTTGTTTTTGATATTTGGAGAATATCTTATCATAATAGGCTTCCTTTTTAATGATACATGCTTTAATTTATATATTTGAAAACACTATTCTGAGAAAGGATTCATAAGCTTCCCTAGACTAGCAAAGGGGTCTACGGCTCCAAAAGGTTAGAAACCCCTGATTTCAAGCCCACACTATAGCACTGAGCTCACCAGATTGTCCAGCTACCTAGCAGGTGTTGAGTACCTGCCATGGGGCCCAAGTGCTCTGGGAGACCAGCATGCCAATACGTGTTAGTTTTTTCTCATGCTCTGTTTCGTCTTCCTAATTCCCACAGTAGTTGCTCCGAGCATCAGCCTCTGTTTTAGGTTTTAGGTCCCTATTCCATCTATGTATGCTCCCTCATTCTTCATAGATAATTCCAACTCGAATATTATTTAGGTCAGATAGAAGTTCTTCATTTTATCCATGTCCACTGTTTTCTACTGCTACATATATGCCGTTCTTTCTCAAATATGTATTTCCAAATCTCATGTCTCTTCTGAGTAGGAAAGTCTAATTTTCCAACTGCCTGTTCATCTTGAATACCTTTACATGCTTCGAATTAAACAGGATCATTCATTATCAGTTCTCGCCATCAGATGATCTGACCAAAAACCAAGACCAAGACATACACAGAGACAGCAGGGCTGTGTATAGAATCGAGGTGCCATGTCTGGATTTAATGCCCTCTCCCTCACCCCCAAATTCAATCACACTTGTCTCTTCAAATATGTCTGAAATCCACTTCTCCTGTTTGACCCAGAGGCTGTTCAATTCTTGCCATGACGATTTTAATGATCTTTTAAAGAATACCATGTTTCTGGTTCTCATTTTTTTCATTCCATCTTAACAGTTGCATTGCCTAGATCAATGAGTCTCACTCAGGTGACTTGTGAAAATACACATTGCTGGGCTCACTCCAGCAGCATCTGATCCAGCAAGTCTGTGGTAGGGCCTGAAAATTTGCATTTCTAACCAGTTGCCAGGTGAGGATGATGCTGCTGGTCAGGAAACCCACATGAAAATTACTGCTCTAGGCCATCGGTCTTTAAACCTATGCCTATTATTTATAAATGATACACATGTTCTAAGGCACTAACACTATGGACACATTAGGAAACGCACTAAAATAATCATAAAAAAGATGAGACAGAACAAATAGAAAATTCAATATTATTCTTCCTGCATCCAAACGGATCGTATTGTTTGCCCTGCATCAGAGGATTCTGGGAGGGACAGAGATTAAGAATAAGCCTGTGGCTTGAGATATAAAGTCCTATAATCTGTCTTTCTAGTCAATTAGAGCCTGTTTACTCTCTAATCCTGGCTCCAGGCCATAGGTTACAACCCTAGGAAACTTTTTGAACCTCTCTATTCCTCTATATCTTCTAGTATAAAGTGAAGATAATATTAGTAACTGCTTCATGGGATTGTTTTCAGGATGAAATAAACTCATATGCATAAAAAAAGTCCCTAGCATATAATAAGTGCTTGATTCATCTGCACTGTTATGACTGCTCCTGGTTAGACACTTTCTGTTATAACCATGCTGATCAGTTCACTGTTTCCTGAATAAACATCTACAACTCACTGTCTTTGCTTGTGCTGTATCCTCTACCTGGAATATACTTCCTCCATCTCCACTTGGTAAAATCATTCTCATTTTTCACAGCCCCACTGAAAATGTTATGTCCCCTGTGACAACTTACCCAAATCTCCCGGCAGAATTAATTGCTTTCTCTTCTGTGTTCCCAGAGCACTTCTGGAAGACTCTGAAAATGGCTTCCCACATGTATTATGTACAGTTGCTTGCATACCATCTCCTCCAATATTTCAAGCTCCTTGGTGGTATGAACAATGTCTAGATGAAATATGTATCCATCTCAAGAAAAATTTTTGGCATATAATAGATGCTAGGTACGTATTGCGAAAAAGGGCAGAGACAAGAGGTAACTATCCCACCCCAGAACCATGGCACAGTCTGTGACTTGTATTCAGCTGCGGATGGTGTCTTCCCCAAGAGACCGCCCACTTTGGCCCCACTTTCTTTGTTCCATTGGTTAATGAGGCTGTGATATAATAAAAAATAAATATTTGGTCTTTGTCCCAGGTTCCCAGCACACAGCTCCTAGAACCCTTGAAATCTCCAGAGTGATGAGTGCCTTTTGTATGCTGGTGAAAACAACTGGTCCTAGGGGCTCCTGGGTGGCTTCATGTTGGGGATTGCTCAGCAGAAAAAAAAAACAAATCTTAATCACAAACTTGGAACTTTCAGTCCCATCCCCTAACCTCTGGAGAGGGGAGAAAGGCCAGAGACTGAACTCAATCAGCAATGGCCAATGACTTAACCAATCATGCCTCTAAAGTGACCTCCAAGAATGCCTGGGTGGCTCAGTGGTTGAGCATATGCCTGCAGCTCAGGGCATGATCTTGAGGTCTGGGATCAAGTCCCACATTGGGCTCCCTGCAGGGAGCCTGCTTCTCCCTCTGCCTGTGTCTCTGCCTCTCTCTCTCTCTCTCTCTCTCTCTCTGTGTATGTGTGTGTGTGTCTGTCATGAATAAATAAATAAAATCTTTAGAAAAATAAAATAATAAAATAACGTGACCTCCATAAAAACCCCTGAACAAGGGTTTAGAGAGTTTCCAGGCTGTGACTGCATCCATGTGCTGGGAGGGTAGCGTACCCCAACTCCACATGTCAGGAGCTCCCGAACTCAAGACCCTTCTGGATCTCACCCTATGTCCCTCTTTACTTGGATGTTCATTTGTATTGTGTATAATATCCTGTCTAATAAACTAGTAAACACAAGTAAAGTCTTTTTCCTGGTTTTATAGACTGTTTTGACAAACTGTCAAACCTGAAGATGGAGTTATGGGAACCCCAATTTATAGCCAGTTGGTCAGAAGCACAGGGGGCAATCTGAGACGTGCTGTTGGCATGGAGGCAGTCTCATGAGACAGAGCCTCCAACCAGTGGACTCTGTACTGACTCTGGGTACTTCATGCCAGATTAAACTGAGTTGTAGTCTACCCAGTTGATGTTGGAGAATTGGTTGGTGTGGGGGGAAAAGCCCACCCACTTGGTATTAGAGTGTGAATAAAAACAGTTCAGAGAAGCCATCTGAACAGCATGTTCACAAAATGGGGACAGACAGAGCCTATTAGATTTGATACTTCCATTCTTCTTCTTCCCATTTTCCATAATCTCATGCCTTGAGGCATTAAACAAAAAAGAGTGCCTGTCCTCAGTATGAAAACTCTTCCCAACCCAGTCAATAAGAATCCCCAAACTCCTAAGGCCCCAGAGGATTCTAATTGTGTTTCCTGTGAGTTGACACTTGACCCCTCCATTACAGTATGTTCCAGTCACATCCACATCCATTTGAACCACAAAACCACAAAATGTGTCAGAGTCTGTGCCCTCTACTTACCAGCCTTGTCATGCTTGTCTTCACCTGCAGGTCCTTCAGAGTTTACCAGTTCCGTGAGTGGGCTTGCTCTTAGTAAATCCTTGGTGTCCACAGCCTGAAAAAAAAAAATTGAAACCAAATTCACTGACATTTTAATAAGCCAATCAAAGCCCTTTCACCACATGCTAACAAGGTCAACATTGGTCCCCTCCTGCTGCCAGACTCATCATTCAGTGGAGCTTTGTTTATATGTACTCATGATTACTGGACTATTTTATTATGAAAGAAAAGCTAGCTTCATGTCACATAAAGTATATTCTTAAGCCACAGCACACAGCATGAGGAAGCCAGACATGCCCTTGTCAACCCTAATGAAAGAAGAATATCAAACCCATTAAAAGGCTAAAGTCCAATCACCCTTCAGTGATTTTTCTTTTCATCAGCAAAAATGCTCATTAATTCTAATATCTTTGCTTTTAGGCATGAGCTTCGAGATCTGAACAGAAATTTCATTTGTAATGAATACATTTTGACAGAAGTAAAATTACGATGATTCTACTGGTAATAATAATAATAAACCATATGAAAGGAACCAGAGAATTCTATTCTCTAAGCTGGCAGGGGATCTGTGAGACCTTCTTTCTGTGACATGGTCTCATGATGCTCCAGAAGCATCTGTATAAATAGTATGACCGTAAAATCACTAGATTTATTCTTCTAACCAACATGCCAGACTATTACATAGACCCAGAAAGCAAACATCCATCATTGACTTGATCTGGTGATAAGGATATGGACTCTTCTTTTGAAAAATCCTGAAAGCCTATGTATAAGCCTGCATTTGGTTTACATGGATGCCTTCTATGAGATGGGAGGTTACTGCAAGGATACTTGGGCAAGTAGGTAGAAGGCCAGAGTTACCTCAGAACCCAGAGATTCCAAGTGTGGGTCTACCTAAAGAAGGAGATAATCATTCTTCATGATTTAGCATCAATGTAATAACCAAGATTCTCTTATTTGACTTAGCAGGCATATTTCACAGTAGAGAAAATTTTGGAGTTCTGCATACTATAGGTACTTAATAAATATTTGTTCAATGAGTAAGTGAATAGGTTCAGCTTTGCCACTATCCAACACTATCCACCAATTGCTTTCCTGATCTTTAAGGAAGAAGGCTACTCAGTCCCACAACTACACTATAGGCAAAAGAAGGGCTTATGGAACTCCATTCCAGCACTGGGCCCCAGTCCTTCAAAATTATTTAACATGAAGAAATAGACTACCACTTATTTCAAATTTAAGTCACTGTACTTGGGTGCTACCAATGACCAAATACAGTCTCGACCTGATCCTAACATATACTACTACACCCATTTCCCAGATAAACCCATTTCATCCATCCCAGTTCAGACAGATTAAGATGCTTGCACCAAACCACACAGCTAGAAAGCACAAAGCCAGGCTTTCAAACCCTGGTCTCTGATAGAGAAGCCTTGTTCTTCCTAATGTGCCCATGACTGCAGTGGCCATGAATCAATAGAGCAATTAGAATTGTTATGTCTATTGTAATATTGAGTTAGAAAAAGGATTTGGTTTCAATAGATCAAAGAGAAAAGAAATTAGAAAGAGAGCCTGTGGGGAAATGCATATGTGGAGAGTTGCCAGAAGAGAGGCCAGCCAAAAAAGGATTTAACACAATTGCTTATCAAATGGGCAAAGGACAGGACACACAATTCACAAGTGAGGACACATAATTAGAAGACAAATGGGAAAAACATTTTATTTCCGTAGATATCAAGGAAAGGCAAATTAAAACAACAGTTTTATGCCTTCTAAAACAACAAAGAGAGGAATGGTTGAACCCAACATTGCTAATGGTGCTGTGAAACTCATACACAGATGTAGCTTGTTGAAAATACAATTTAGAAAACCTCTTTGAGACAAATTTATCTATCATTATCAAGTGTCATACAGAGGTTTACACCCTTTCGCTTAAGGAAAATATTTGAAAGAAGTATCTTCATAAACATGCAAACCATGGTAATATTGAGAACAGCAAAAGTTCAAAGAGAAAGAAGATGTTTATGTTATATGGAACATTAATATGTTAAAATATTATACAGAGTTGGCTCGGGCCCTGTCCCCTCTGGTCTGGACCACTGCAGTAAGTTTGTTCCTTACTCTGGTTTTGTCTTCTTCAATTCAGGCTCCATCACGCCACCAGATGGGTCTTATGAATATGGCATTCCTACTATGGCCCTGTCTAATGGTATTCCAAATTCTTAGAGAAGCCCCAGGGGCTTCTGCAAACTGTTCCACCTGCCTCTCCAACCTCATTTCTTGCACTGGCCCCACGTAGAGGCCTCTGTTCCTACTGCACTGAGCATGTAAACGTATTCATTTCCTAAATAAACATCCAGAACTCCATGTCTGCTTATGTTGTACTCTTTACCTGGAATATTCTTCCTTCATCTCCACTTGACAAAATCCTTCTCAGCCTTCACAACCCAACTGAAAATATTAGCTGGGCTTTGCTCGTGCATCCTTAGAATTAGTGAGGCCTTACCTGTGCAACCAGTGGCAGTTTGCCTTCAAGATAGAGTTTACTTAAAGCCTCTGTGTAAAGACTTTTTTCTTGACTATTTTTTACACTTCCATTGTCAGGTGGAATCAACCATGCTTGTCTTGGGGCTTCTAATAAACCCATGACAGAAGTTTATCATAGCTCCTGTCAGTACTTACTCATGTGTTTTTGCATATGTCTCCCTCAACCAAACTCCTTGAGGTCATGGCACATCATCTTAGTCAATCATATCAGCATTTCAGTCACCACCATTGACTTAATGCTTATAATATGCCAACCATTGGGCCGTGCTTTTGCATTTTATCTATATCTCATTAAAATCTCACAACTCTAATAAAGTATGTTAATTATTCACAATTCAAAAGATGAAGAACTGAGGTTCAAAAGAGTTAAGTTTATGCTGAAGGCACCAAGTGAGCAGATGGTGTAGCCAAGAACTGAACCCTGATCTACTTGATTCCAGCTGTCTAGCCACCATAAGGTCTCATTCTCTTTTCTAACACAGTAGCTGAAAAATGACAGGTGCTCAGTAATTGCTACAAAAATAAAATTATGTGGCAATATTGATAAGTGTTTAAAAAGAATAAAAGCAAAATGTAAAAATGTATCTATACCTTGATTACAACCCAATTAAAACTATCTGTGCATGTTGGAAAAAGACCGCATGGGAACTTGGCAACAGCAAAGGTCAATCTATTAGAGAAACAAAATCATGGCAATTTTTAAATTGATTTTCCCTTTGCATAGTATTCTTAAAGTGCATAGAGAAGCTGTTTCATCAGAGTGCCTAAGACCATCAAAATATCAACTGACTAGAGGAATCCAGAAGCCAGATGTCCTAAGTAGATAGTCACTGAATATTCCTGGTGGAATCTGTATGCACAGCAGTAGATCAGAAAAATGGATAAGTAAAAATAAGAAATGCTGGTTTACTTTTTTCCTGAATTGCCATATATAAAGGGTACTTGCACAAAACCTAAGCTGTGTGAAAAATAAATAAAACCAGAACTTCTCAGGACTGGGATGCCTGGGTGATTCAGTCAGTTGAGCATCCAACTCTTGATTTTGGCTCAGGTCATGATCTGAGGGTCATGAGATCCAGCTCAGTGTGGGACTTCATGCTCAGCAGGGAGTCTCAAGGCTTGAGAGTCTCTCTATCCCTAAATAAATAAATAAGTTTTTAAATAAAATTAATTAATTAATTAATTAAGAACTTCTCAGAACCATTTCATTAAATGCTGGCCCTGAATTTCTAAGTAAACTCTCCACCTCATGCAAAGAATGTTTTGGAAGAAGAGAGGAGAAAGGTAAGAGAAGGAAGAGAAGAGATATAAAAAAAAGAAGGAAGGGGGAGGATAATTTCTGATTTGGCAAAGAAAAAAAAAGAGGCTAGTTAAAATTCAAATAAATCAACCCATTGGTTTTCTTAAGAGCCCTTCCCCGAAACTCTGCATTTCAGAACGTGTAATTTCTTAACTTCACCCAAGTAATGGGAAAAACGTTAGCACCATTAACAGAAATGGGAAATCAAGAGGAGGAGGTTCTTCAGGAAGGAATATGAGTCTATAAAGAAGACACCATAAATGTTTGTGAATAGACCATTCAATAAGCGTGTCTTCTTTGTTGCATTTGAGTTTCCAATAGGACATTTTTCATGGCCTGCCAAAATTAGGAATACCTCCTCTCAAGGGGCAAGACTGAATTTCATTTAATTTCCTATTTCAATGAGATCGAAATTGCATGTCAGCAAGAAACAGAGGCAGGCTACACAGTTCCCTTGGTCTTGTATTCTCAATCAAATGCAGGGCCCAGAAATAGCCAGGCTGTGTCTGTACTGCTCTTGCCCTGTGCCTAAGGGTGGCTGGTGATAAGGAGGTTTCTTAGCTATCCAAGCAATCTGAGCCTCTCTAGTTCAAAACAGATTGGGTGCAGACCCGAAGGAGTCTGCAATGGAGGGGAGCCGGTCTGAACAAAACCAGTGTCATATATGAAGCACCTCACCCTTTGTCCTGTTTCCCTGAGGGGTAGAAAAGATGGGTGCATTGTGGTACCCAATGACAATTACCTGGGACCCCAACAGTCAAAATTATTCATATGTTTCAGGGGAAATATTAAAAAAAGCATAATTTTCAAACAAGGAAAACTTTCAAGCAGGAAATTTGGCATCATTTTATAATCTTGCTTGTGGCAGAAGGTCACTTTTGTGGAAGGTATCTTGTCAATCTCTCCCAGAGACGCACAGATCACTGCGTTATTGTTTAGAAACCAGAGATCAGACTTATACACTTTAATCCCATTTGCTTCCATGAGCATGAAATCCCATCCCATGGAGGTGTCCAGGTCTCACTCCATGAGCAGAATTTGCTAAGGTATAGGAAAAGGCTGGAGCTTGGCAGGGTAGGTTGGGTGGGGGTAGATTGAGGGTAGGTCAGAGCTAACTTGGCATGGAGATCCAGTTGAGGGCTGGCAATATGCATCCCTTTGCAAGTGTCAGAGAATAGCACAGACTTCTCTTATAATCAAAAACTGATGCCTCCCCACATCCCTCAGCAACCACCACCTCCTCTCTTTTTCCCTATCTCTGTAAGTCAACAGGAAAAATAACACTCCTGAAATAAGAGATTCATTTCTCACCAAAATAGAACCTTCTTTTATGTAGCTACACATAAGCTTCCTTACTGAAGCACCAAATTCAAAAGCAGCTATAAGTAAAAAGAATTTGCTCTTATCATAAATAAACGATTGTATATGAGAACTTATTTGCAGTAAAATCTTACGATAAAAATATAATTTATACCCTAGTTTCTCCTGTGTATTTTATGTAATATCCCAGTAAAATATTTCCATTTTACAACATGTACCTATTAAAATTATTCCTTATAAAACTGTCGGCATAAAATAAAATACAAAAACTGAAAGGAAAAAGCAGAGGAAAAGAAAATATATCAAAAAGAGGTGGATGAAGGCAACAGAAAGACACTGGTGGCAATCTTCCCAGCAGGATATAAATAACACGGGTAAGGAAGCAGGAGAAGGTGCTGATAATTAACTAGGATATTTTAAGGTGAGAAATACTTAAAAACTTCCTAGAATGTCAGTCTTTGCTTTCCGCTAACAAGGAATTCTATCACAATAAGATTTGAAGACAGGACCTCACCAGTGAGATAGGATGAGTCTACAAAACAAGTCAATTAAAAACAAAGTATCCTGGAAATGGGAACAGTGCCAGAGGCTGCCTGACATCTGATTGAAGTTCACTCTCAGGTAAACAGGTGTTCCTCCCATTTAAAGGTGGAGTTGCAGCCGGCTAGCCCAGGAGCCCTTAAAACCAGCTCATTAGATCTGGCATTCTCTGTTAGGTTGCATTTGGTTTTAAATTTACAGAAAACTTGCAAGAATAATTAAAAGAATTCCAGATACTGGTCCTGCAAATTCTACAACTGTTAATATTCTATCACATTCTCTTCATGTGTGTGTGATCCCTGGAGAGTAAGTTGTTGACTTATGACACCCATTTACCCCTAAAACTTCAGTGTGTATTATTTTTCAGCACTCTCTTACATAAGTTATCGAAACCAGGAAAATCATATTTAATATTACCTAATTCTTAGAGATCTTACTCAAATTCGGCAATTGCCCCCAACAACAGCCCCTGTGTTTTTTAAAGATGAGGTAACTAAAGAAGGAAGAAAAATCAAAACCAAATTCTTGCCCAGGATCCAACACAGGATTACACACGACATCCAGTTGTCCTGTGTCTTTTTTCTCTCTTAATCTGGAACAGTCTCTCACTCTCCATGTTTTCTTGACCTTCACTTTTTGAAGAGTACCAGCCAGTTATTTTGTAGAATGACTTGCTTTTGTCTGATGCTTCCTTATGATTATATTTGGATCACACATTTTTGGCAGGAATGCCACAGAGGTGATGTACTTTCTCAGTGTATCATATCAGGAGTCATATGTCAACTTGCCCCATAACCTTGATCACTAACCTTGATCATTCTGTTAAACTGGTGACCATTGTAAAATTAGTGCTTTCCATTTTGTTATTAATAAGTGGAGGTACTTTTAAAAAAATTAGAGTGAAAAAAATACGTGGAGATATTTTGAGATTAAATATCCTGTCCCTCATCAAATTTTCATACACTGATTTCAGCATCTATTGTTTACCCTTGTCTAAGCCAATGATGTTTGTGATGGGGGCAGGGACACCGTGCCCCATGGAAAGGATATATCATTATCTCTGAGGGATGAGATGGGTTAATTCTTGACTTGGAAAATAAAGCAGTACTTATTTTTGCTACAATCTATGGAATGAAAAGACCAACAAAATTGTCCTAGTTAATGGGACTATATAGAACATAGAATCCATTTTCTGTTCATCAATAATTCTCAATGGAAGGGTGGAGTTTTTATTGCTATCAAAAAGGTTATAGGCTTAGAAAAATTGAGAAACCCTGTACTCAATGCTTTCCTTTCAAGAGAAATTAACCTCCAGTTTAAAAAATGAAATAGCTATTTTTCTCTTGAGTAGTTGTTCTGTTTTCATGGAAAGACACTTTGAATTATGTAACCAGCCAAGTTCTTTTTTTCTTTTGACAACACCTGCTAGAAAATGTAGAGCCTAAAGTATGTCCAATTCACAGTGATAGGTCTTTTAAGCTTGCATTTTGGGGATTCACTTCTAGTCCACTTTATGTTTCCAGCTAGTTTTTCTTTCTTCTTTTGCTCTAATTTCTTATTTATGCATTTTGTTTTACTACATATTTTTGTAACAAATTGAAACTTTGTGGACTGAGAATGTCATAAAAATTAATAAAATAATCTATGCTTTCTTTGTTTCATGTTGAAGGAGGGGATGATGAAAGACCTCATGAGAAATATTAAGTCAATGTCATTGGCTAACTCAGTGGCTTATGCTTTCCAGGACCCCAAAATAATGAGATTGATTATTGCTGGTCACACAGAATGGGTATTTCTTGGTGCAGGTAAAAGAGCACTGGACCAGGCATCAGGAGGCCCATGGATAGTATAATTCTATCTCTGCCGTAGACTAAGTATGTGACCTTGAATAAATCAATTCTGCTATCTGACCTTTGGCATTCTTATCAAAAACTGGGAATAAGAATACCTAAACTGTACATCCCACCAAATTATTGGAAAACCCAACAAGACAGTGCTTTAAGAATCATAAGGTCCAAAAGTTCCTTATCACCTTTTCACCTGGTAAGATAATCAGACAAGAAACAAGTAAAGAAATGTCCAAATAATTTCATTTCAGGTAATAGTAAATGCTACAAAAACAAAACAGAATAAGAGAGTCAAGAATGAAGGCAGAGAGGATTTTAGACAGGATGGCCAAAGGAGGGGATATTTAATGGGAGGCCTGGATAATGAGGAACAGAAAGTATATGTGGAGATGACAAAAGCATTTGAAGCAGGGATAAGAACCGGAAGGCAGGAAGCAACTGGGTGTGCTCATCTGACACAAGAGGCCAATGTGGCTAATGGGTGTCTGTGTAGGTGGGCAAGGTGGAGGGACAGGGAATTGCAGCCTTCAGAAGCCAATCTCTCTGCAGCCTCAGCACCAGGAACACAGGCTATGAGAGCCCACAACCTCGGGGTGCCTCCTGGGCCTGCTTCTTGCCCATCATGGTGGAGGCACTTAATCATTTGCTGTGGCAGCTTTCTCATATATAAAACAGGAATAATATTAGCAGCTACTTCATAGAACTGTGTGAGAAGTGAGTGTCGTCCTGTTCAGCACTGTGCCAGAACAGGTGAGCCCTCAAGAAGCATTAGCTATGAGGTTCTGGTCCACTCCGACTCCTCCGTCAATTGAACATCCCCGGCCCCTCACCAAATAAGCTGCACAATTCAGGATTCAAGGATATTTCATAAAAATCTTCAGTTTAGGATAAGCAGTGAACTCCTTAGAGAGTCTTTTTCAGCCCCACAGCACCTAGCACAGAGCTGCACACAGTAGGTTCTCAATATATATCTAACTTGAATAAATATTTGGGCAAGGTGGTTCCTGATTGTAGCAACAAGGCAGCCATGAAACCCAGGCCATAAATCACACTCCCCAGTGCCCAGCTCTATACAAAATTCACAACGGGCACAACTTGTTTTTAAACTCCAGCTATGTGAAATGTTTTTAGATCATCCTAACATATTCGGATGCATGCTCGCCTTAAGTAATGTGTTGTCTCAGGAGTGAGTCCCTGGCTCTGCCATAATAGCTGATTTTTATCAACAATTAGGAAAAGAGGCATTTGTCTGATTACTCGCCCAATTTCTGAACAAATGGCTCCTCAGCCAACCATTGCAAATACCTCCCCACCACCACCAGCGTTTCCAAGTTCAGACTTCACATTCTGATCATGCTAGGAATGTAATCAAGTCCCTCCATGGAGATAAGTTAATTATCTCCTCAGGCTATGAACAAACACACGAGTGTGGTTTCTGACCATGTTGCCTAATGAGAGGACACCCCAGAGGAGCTGGAGGGCTTGTCAGCTTCCACCCCAGGGCCATTTATGGCATCTGGGAGCCATGGTCCAAACTGTGCTGGCCCTTTATTCCCCCGGTTCCTCATTGCACCTGCTTTTGGCAATGCAGCCCTGGACACAGAACTTGGCTCCCTCCATTCTCCTCCGGCCAGCCTCGCCGTGCCCCCAGATGGCTGGGGCTGGGCCCCTGGAGCCCGCCCCGCACCCCCTGCAGCCCAGCACATCTCTCAGCCCGGGATGTCCCTCTGGAAAGCTGATCCAGCTCTGCTGAGCCTCCCAAGATAGATAAGGGAGGAAATCAGCTTTTCTGTCCTCCATCACCAGGCTGCCAGGGACAGCAGGACCCAAAGACTCAAACATAAATCACCTGCCTATCTCCATGTTTTAAACTTCAGCTTTAATCCAGCTCAGAGTGGGATTAGCTGCCTCAGAGACTGCTAATTGCCAGATGGCCGCTGATAGCCGCCCGCGGAAACGTGTGTGTCAGAGCTTGCCATGGAGCCTCAGAAAGTCAGAACTGGAAAGGACCTCGGTGAGGCAGACCAACCCTTCATTTCTTCATCATCACGATGGGGACACAGGCCAGGTGCCAGCCTCGGGACCCACCGTGAGTTAACAGCACATGCCTGGGACCTTCCCGAGGGTTTCATTAAGAAAAGTATTGAGGGACAGCAGTGTGTTTCCAGGTGATTATGCCCTGCTGCCCCCAGAGAGGGGCAGAAGCAAAGAAGCAAAATTAATTTATTGAATACCTCCTATATTCAGACATGGTGTCAGCTGTTTTCATGTGTAAGGCCTAGGTTCTAACCCCCAGTCTGCCACTGGCCATACATGTGATTTTGGGTAAGTTATTCTGCTCTGAGGAAGTCTGAATACTTCATGTTCAGATTGAGGAGGGAAGACTGGATGATCGCTAAGACAGTGGTTGTCACTCTTAATGTGTACCAGAGGCCCCTTGAGTCTTGTTAGAATACACTTTGCTGGGTCCCATGCACAGTTTCTGATTCAGGAGGTGTGGACTAGGCCTGAGGATATGTATGTCAAGCAAGCTCCCAAGTGATGCTTCTCAGCTATGGACCACACCTAAAGATGCAGCCACCAACTCGAAAGTTAGATACCTTGAGTGAATCCATGAACAGGAAACACACACACACACTTTGAAAAAAAGAGTACAATACAAGAATCCCAAACTAGGAAATCAATTCCAGTGGATCCAAACCTACAGATTTTCTTAAACTCTTAAAAATAATTTGAACCCTCATGTGTTGCAAGCCAAGTCTGACTGAAGTTTGTGTCCTATGGCCCAAGTCCTTTCCTTAGAGAAGAATCCGGTGCTATCTTACACCCAGGGAGCCTACAAGCCTGAACAACAGGAGTTCATTAACACAGTCACACTCAGATGGAAACCCGGATGGCATCCTAGGGAAGCATCTGAAGTGTCTTTGGCATCTGGTGTATCCAGACATTTGCTATATCCCCTATGAGGCCACTGGGATGGAGACAACACAGGAGTGCTCACCACCACTTCTGTGATATGTCCAGAGAGCCATCTCTCCTAAGTCCCCACCCAGAGTACTGCCAATGTCCCAGAACATCTGCAGATAGTTTCCAGGAAATTTCTCAAACATATACCAACCCAAAGAAAAGTTTAAGAAAATATGCATTTATTGAAAAGCTCAGAGAAATCGCTGGAATGTTCCTAGGCGAATATTTGATTCTTGACAACCTCATGAGCCAAATATCCAAGATCAAAGCTACTTAGGAAAGGTCTTATAGATCTTATAGAAAAACAAAAATTATATAGTCAGATATAAAATCCAAGAAAGTCAGTGTCATTTCTGGCCTCTGGTCCTATAGGCACATCCACTGTCATTGTAGACACAGCAAGTGATGTAGCCAAGGATGGGAGTCAAGGTGAAAGAAAGAAAATACCTTCTTTCCCAAGTCCCCACAAGGCACTCCACAGACCCAACCTAAGGCTGGAGAGAGAGTTAGAAAAACTTGGCATTGATAACAAGTGAGATAGAAGCTAAAATATTTATTGGATGTAACCGTTAACAGAATTTAATGGGATTTATATTCCACAGAAGCTACCAAAAAGAAAATCAGGATACAGACCACATGGAGGAAGAAAAGCAGAAACAAATCACCATCATCACCACCCAAAAAAGGAGGAATAAGAGAAAATAGAAAGATGAGGCAGCAGAATTAAGACAAAGCATGCTTTCCTAAAAGACAAACCAAAACAAAATCCCCCCCACTGCTCTCTTGATGATTATGCAGAGCCTCCCCCTCCTGTTGCTGCCCATTCACCACCTTCTGCTTCTCTCCCACTTGCTCATCAAGGATGATGGCACCCACAGGCTTTTCCCTGAGTCCCATCATTCTGGATGAATCCAGGATCCTGCCCCAATACCTTAGCCTCTTGGTCCCTTCATTTATCCATCTTCATTGACCTCTGCATCTCAGCCACCCACAGTCATTGTCATTCATTGGACCCCATCATCCTCAAAAGTGTCCTATCTCCAAAAGCCCCTAAATCAATCAGTGCATGCCACATCTCTTGATACTTCAGTGTAAAAGAGGGCAGATTTCAAGGGAAAGCTTCTGATTCTTTGGGTTTTTAATAAGAGAAGATAAGATTTTGTTTTCTTTTTTTTTTAAGGTTACAATCAAAGGAAGAGGAGGACAAACAGAAAAGAAGAGAGGAATCGATGCGGGCAAGTTTTGAAGTTTTAGGGAAGAGAAGGGGTCAGGAAAGGGTAGAGCCAATGACCTTACAGTTAATCAAGCCTGTAATTTATAAACAGTGAATCAAACTACAGAATGAGATGGAAGCAGCCCTCAGAGACATTCTGAGACTCAATTTTGTTGCTTCAAAAAGGAATGAAATAGAGAAATTTAGCATCTATCTCAAAAGTCAGAAAAAAGAACACAATGGCATGAGAAAATCTTTTAAAAGGAAATATAATATTACAACTTAATGCTCTTGTAGGAAGAAATCTCCAGAAATAAAGAATCCCAAGAGTTGACTTTTCAAGGAAATGGGAAAATACATACTTGATATAATTAAGGGGAGAAAAGGTTAGAAATAAAAAAGTAGTCTAACCACAAATGCGAAGTTTACTTTGTGAAACCTAAATGAGTGCTATTTTAACCCTTCTAGTAAATTTGAAAATCACTGGAAGAAAGAGTTCCCAGAAAAATCTATAAATCACAAAATGGATTCACAAACTAAACAACCCAAGGAGTTTAATGATCAAACTTGCAACCTAAATATGTATATGTATATATATATATATAATATATATATAAATATATATTATATACAATATATATAAATTATATATAAATATATATAAATATGTGTGTATATATATACACACACACAAATACATATATATATATATATATATATGTACATAGTTTGTTTATTCCTAAGCAAGCTATACCCAGATGAAACTTTCATGTTATCAGGAAAAAGACTATCTCACTAGTACCCAGACCAACAGTCCCCTTATTTATAAATCTGAAATCCCAAATACAGTTTTTTTCATAAAATATTTGAAGACAAAACCTGACTGGAATTCATTTAACAGTAAAATTTGACCTGGTTTGATATATATATATATAATTTTTATTCCAATTATTATTTTCATGTCATGTTGTGAAATAGTATTGTGTTTTATTATGCACTGCTGCCCCAGATCCCACTGGGTGAGATATGTAATATTCAATATGTATCCTTTATTACCTTTCTAAAAATCCAAAGGTTCCAAATTCTGAAGCATATCTGGTCCCAATGGTTTCAGAACAGGCTTTGTGGGCCTATATAAACTATCACAGAGCATATGAAAAGATGAAAAAGTTTCTCAACTATTTTAAGAAGTGAAGTTAACCCTGATCTAAAATTTGGCAAAGAAAGATCACTCACAAAGGAAACTGAAGTCTGACTTCATTTGACTATAGATGCAAAAAAGCTTAGATAAATGACATTTTTCACTTTTTCAAGGTGGTGATAAAAGTATGTGGTCGTCCTTAAGGACTGATGTGTCCTCCCAAAATTCATGTAGTGACGTCCTAACCCCCAGAACTTCAGAATTTGACTATATTTGGACATAAGGTCTTTAAAGAGGTAATTAAGTTAAAATGAGGTCAGTAGGGTGGACCCTGATCCAATACGACTGGTTTCCTTATAAGAATAGGAAATTTGGACACAGAGAGGCAGATGGGGAAGACCATGTGAGGAGCAGATGGGGAAGACCATGTGAGGATAGAGTGAGAAGACGGGCATCTACAAGCTCTGGAGAGATGCCTCCAAAGAAACCAGCTCGAGCTTGGTCAACACCTTGAACTCAGACTTCTAATCTTTAGAATTGTGAGAAAATAAATTCCTGTAATTTAATGTACCCAGTCCATGATGGCAGCCCCAGCACACAGATATACGGCCACGTTTTAATACTCCAGTTTAAGTAACTACCAGTACTCATCCAGCATCTCAAAAACATATGCAACTAGCATTCTATTGCTTCGCACAGTGCTCTTCTACACTGTGTAACAAGGTAAAAGAAAAGAAAAGAAACATGCCCTTAACCACAAGAAATAGGATGGTGCCATTACTACTGCTTGGAGATTTGATGACTATTGAGATGAGAAGCTATTAGACATTTTTAAAAATAATTATTTAGAAATTAATGACTGCTCTCTATGCCAGCATTATTAGCCAGTTAGAGAATATGTAGAAAATTAAATCCCCAGTGTTGACAACACATATATTTCAGAGTAAGTAGTACATAACAGGTAAGACGTTTGTATAATTAAATAGTTTTAAATGGCTTTAGTTTCTGCACTTCCTATGGTTTAGGGAAGAACCAAAGATATTCTCTGAGAACACTGGTCTGTACTAAGACGCATCTTTCCTCCGGCACCGCAAGTCACTGGACTCATCAGACTAATGGCTCTACTGGGGAAGAATCTACTTCCAAGCTCATTCAAATTATTGCAAGAATTCATTTTTTTGTGGACTTAGGACTGAGGCCCCCAGCATCTTTTAGCTAATGGCTGGAGGCCTCCCTCAGCAACTAGGGGGAATCTGCCATTTGCAGAGGCTCACTTGGGCTTTCCCAACTTGGCCTCTTACTTCATCAAGGCAGCAAGTGTGTCCAGATTGAATCCGCTAGCAAGACAGAGTCTCATACAATACAGTATAATCCCAGGAGTGGCATCCCATCACTTACTCAGCTTGTTAAAAGCAGGACGGGCTCCCTCCCACACTCGAGGGGAAGGGGATTATGCAGGACATGAACAGGAGATAGGGATCATGGAGGGTCACCCTGGAGTTTGCCACATAGCCAGCCAATGGATGGGACTGACATGGGAACACAGTTGGAAAGCCGTCTCTATGAAGTGAGCATATAGTACAAGCACATTCACCACACAGTAAGCCTTTTATTTGGCTTAAAAGGTGCAAAAGACCAAGAATTGGGGCAGTGTAAGGAGGAAAATAAGTTTGCCCGCTGTACACGTTGTCAATTAGTATTGTTCCTTGGTTATAAATTCATTGGTATAACTGTCGTGAGAGTCCCTCTCATATACCATATATTTTAAAGGAGCTCAGGGTGTAGAAGAGGAAACAAATAAGCTAATCTGATGAAAATTCTCAAAACTGTATTAGCTGGGATATTTTAGGGAGATCTGACTGGCAAGGGCATCTGAGCAGTGAGCGGGCACAGAGATTGGCCAAAGAATATTTTGGTTGATTGACTTCCTACCAGAAAGAACTGAATCAATGAGATTCCAGAAAACAGAGAGATCTGAAAACTTCCATAATTTGATCATCAAAAACCTATTGAAAATATCAGACATATCTAGGTGCTAAAAATTGGATCACAGATATCCAGTTTATCAACAGCCTCCATAAAAAGATGTGTGGCTGCTGAAAGCATGAAGCTTTGGCCTTGGTTATTCCTCCCATGGCTTCGCTAAGCTCCCATCCCCATGCCTCCCTGTGAGAGCAGGCAGGTTCCAAAGCTGTCAACACGAGGGGCTTATGCAGCCTCATCCCACTCTTCTCCACCAGAAGCACGCCCGTGACACTGCCATCTGTTCAGCAATACAGCAGCCCAGGCACCAGGAACACCATTCGGGACGGGCAACTGGATACAGGGCCATTCCTCTTGCCACCTCGGGATGCATCTCCCCTCAATGAGGGCAGGTATGCCCTATTTATCGGGGGCCCAGACAGCGGAGCTGCAAATATTCATTCTCAGTTTTTCTGAGACTTCAAGGATCTTCCGTGATGACTGAACCCAGTCTGCAAGAGCAGCTGCTTCCGTAAAGCCAGGTTCCATGAGGCAGTTAATGGGGAGAAGGGACTCTTGCCCCATCACAAACCAGCGGAAGACGGGCCAATTTCTGTTTTTCCAAAGAAATAAGCACGTAGAAAAACAGGGCAGGTGGGCAGATTCTTCACTGCCTTCCCCCTCTACCCTGTCACAGACAAAGGAGAGGAGCTGCAAGGAAAAATTATCACGCCAGCCAGGGCAGGAGACATGGTACCTGGATAAAAATTTCATTTCAGGCTTTGAAGATGGACTCTTTGGATATCCCTGGTCCTTTTGTTTTGTTTGCTTGTTTACCTGCTTGCTGAATACAGGGGTGGTTTGGGGAAGGATCATGCCATTTTGCAAAAAAGGAGAGTGTAAGGTTTTTGAAAAGAGAGCCCCAGGTCTAACTGCTAGGTTCTCCACTTGTTCTCCGCCCACCCTTAACAGAACATTCTAACCCCCTTAAATCGTCTCCTCATCTGCTTAGAAGGGTACATTTAAAAGGTGCTTAATCTCACAGGGTTACTGCAATGGGAACATGCTGGGGATCAGAGTTACACGAAGCATCCCACCCTTTGCTGGTAGAAATTGCAGAGCTGAGCCAGCCTTTGGCCCACTGCACCCATTTGAACACTCTGCACACCAGGTGCCAGGAAACTAACGCCCGTGATGGGAAAGGGATTTGGCCACGTTCTCACTGTGAAAGACTCAGTGTGGGGTATGCCTCCTGTCCACAATTGCCAGGCAGGGGAAATGGGGTTGAAAAGGAAAAATTCAGCAGCTCACTGGGGACTTAGAACCCTCACCCTTGGGTGTGGGGCTGAAGAGGGTGGGGCGTAGAGCGGGCACAGGACTGGCTGGGTCGTGAGCTTCACTCTGACACCCTGACTGGGTCCCCCACCGCCCCCGAGCCACAGATGGCTCCAATCTGACCTACCACCATCCCTCATCTGTCACTGCCAGCTGTCCCCCGATGCTGAGTGTCACACCCAGGTGTCACCCCAGCTCTCAGACTCTGGCCACACATTCTGAAGGAGAGAGGTGGTGCCAGAGCTGGCACAGCGGCAGCTCCAGCAGCTGTCGTGCCAATCGGCAGGTCTACGCCTATGTTTTGGGGCAGCCCCATCTCTCTCTGCATCAGGAAGCTTCATGGACATATTTGTTTACTCCATTTGCCGATATGCAGTTTGCATAATATTGAATCTGGAAAGGACACTGCATCCACTGACAGGAGTTCTCCCAGCTGGAAAAAGGAAAAAAAAAGAAAAAAGAAAAAGAAAGAAACTGGCTTTATATCTTTTAACATTTTGGGGTAAAAATAAAGACACCAACACCAAGCGCCAGGTTTGCTGATGGATGTTTGCTGGGTGGGGAAGGCCAGTCTTTGGTCAGGCCACGCTCCCAGACCCAAAGAAGTGTTGGATGGCTCTCTCATAAACACTGTTGGCAGCTCCAGGGACGGCTCTTTTGGTAAAAAGGATGTGCTGGAACGAAACGTGGGACTCCAGCCAAGCCACATTTCTTCCTGTAAAACAGAAAACATTCCCGTGTCAGGATGCAAGGAGCCAAGCCCCTCCCAGATTGGAGGCATCCTCCTCTTCAGCCTCTAGGGAAGATGGGAAGAACAAGGCCGAGCAGGGCTTTGACTGGAGATGTAGGGTAGGGAGCGAAGGGCTAAGAATGTATGCCAGCCCCTACGCCCCTGGCCAGACTTATATTCTCAGACCGGTCTAAACACCTGGCTCACACCCAAGTTACAATGAGACCCCTCTAAATGTGTAGACACAGAGCACAAAGCCAGGGTAAGTGGAAGAAAGCCTACCAAGGGCATACAACAAAGGCTCTAGCCTTCTCATGGGCACCCTTCTCATCATGGGCCCTTGTGGCTCAGTGGCAGGCCCTGGTGAGCTGTGTGGAAGCACTGCTTGTTCAAACATCAGGGCCCTCCTATGCCGAGTGTGGTCCTCAGAGCAGCAGCAGCTGAAAGTTGGTTAGAAATGCATACTTTCTGCCCCTTCTCCCCCATCCCAGCCCTGATGATTCAGAATCTGCATGTTTACAAATGCCCAGGTGATTCTTAGGCACATTTAAGGTTTCAGAGGTACAGCCCCAGGGGCTTCCTAGAACATGCACACAATTGGATATGCAGGCCTCTTTCAAAGTGTTGCCCACTGAGGAGGATGGATAGTCAGTGAGGCATGAAGCGATTAAGCACTGACACACACAGCACCCTCAGATCATAACCCTGGGTTGGGGTAAAAGGCATTTTGGACTGTAATCCAATGTCCCCAGGACCGCAGTCATCCCAGCCACCCAACCTCTATGGTGGGGAAGCATCTGCTCATACCCGTGCTACCCTAGAACCTTCCTGGATGAAGGAAAACCATGGAGCTCAAATCCAGGGTGACTTAAGACCCCACATTAGAGCTGAAGTCCGATCTGTGGTGCTCCATTGTGAATTTCTCATCCATTAGCCAGAGTCTGGCTTTCCCTGATCAAGGGACAAAGGATTCTTGTCCCAGGCAGGTTGGGTGAAGTCCTAAATTAAAGGTCGCTATATCCCTTGGGTGGACATCACGGCCCAGGCCATACTGCAGGAGCACAGGTCCGGTACTGAGGCCTACTCCCTCTCAGCACTCGGTCCTGTCCGCACCACTGCTCCTGTCTGCTCACTGAATCTGGAGAACCTATGAGCTCAGTCCCGGGCAGATCACCAAGCTCTGCCAATGACTCAACAGCAAATTCCCCTCAGGAGCAACAGAGCCCTGCACACCAGCAAAGCTCACAAACCTGGGGTCTCCCTTACCATCTAATTGATGGCAACATAGTCACCCAGCAGCAAGTGACCACTAAGCATAGTCACCCAGCAGCAAGTGACCACTCCCAGTGCCCACCAGGCTTCTCTGGGAGGAGCAGGGGTACCATTACCTCCTGGTTCGGGCCCCCAGGACCTAAGCCATAAATACTACGGGCATCTCACTTTGTGTGGTGGGCGGGACACCTGGCAATGTCTGTTCTGTTACCTTCGCTGGTGCTCAGTGCTTACACCTTGTAAGAACAACAGGAACAGAATTGTATTTCCTGTAGACATGCTATAGATGAGTGCTTTAGCGAGTTTTTGTTTGGCATCATACACATAGATTGTAAATTGCAGCTTGGGCCCGTCGCATCCATTTATCATCCGTCATGCCTGGAAACTAAAGCCCAGGGTGAGAAGGGACTTGGCCAAGTTCACGTCCAAGTCCTGTTTTGTTTTTAAGGGCTGTAGCAGTCGTATGGTTGCAGCTGTTTTAAGTTCTTTTATTCATTTAAAATTACGATAGCAGATTACACTGTATGAAACCGTGTGGCCTCGATTACCATTTTTTCCATGTGTTAAGGCAGACCTAAAATGACTTTCTGAGGAGAATCTTGGCCTTCCCCACAGGTACACCCTGGCTTATCTCCAGAAGGAGATACAAGAGCTTTCTTTTCAGGCAGGAGTTCTTGTAAGGTGACACAATTTTGACAAGAGTGTGTTAATCTTCCTCCCACCTTGGGTGACTGTTACACCTACCCACTTCCCTGCAACAGAAGATATTTGCACTCCCGGTAGTTGTCAGGGAACATAGCCTTGAACTTGGTTGTCACTCAAACGTTACAATTCCTCCTGGTTGGGAGGAATTGTGTTTAGAGAGCATTTCTCAAGGGGGAATTGTGTTAGTTAAGATAATAGAAGCTACTCTATCAGACAAATCCCAAATCCTCAGTGGCTTGACACAATAGAAGTTGGTTCCTTGTGCATATCACAGTCCAACAAAGGTAATCTGGCTGGGTGTGCTTCTACCAGGACTTTAGCATCCAGACTTCTTCCTTCATGTGGCTCTGCCCTCCTCTGGGTCCTTGGAGCTTCCTCTCAGCCAACAGATGGGGAAAGGAGCCATAGAGAGAACACATCCACTTCCCAACCACTTCAGCTAAGCAGTGACACACACTTTCTGCTCACATTCAACATCAGAGCCATCCCTGGTTGCAAAGGAAGCTGGGAAGAGTACTTGTGTGCCCAGGAGGGTAGGAAACAGGATGTGGTAAACCCTAAGCTGTCTCTGTCATGGAAATGCATTACCCTTGAATTGACCAGATTAAGCCAGTCTATCTACAAGATGAGTCTCTGGAGAGCATGGTATGGATTCCCACCAAAAAGCTTCTAGGACAACAAAGAGATGTGCCCCCAGTATCAACAGAGACAAGAGAGAAACACTAGGTGAGTAGGTAGGTGGGGGAGGATTTCACACCAATGTATGTGGGTGCTGCTGAGGATGGCATCCAAGCCTGATGACATTTCATTTCAAGGAAGAATCTAGAAATCCTCAGAATGATGGTCTTCCCCAGTGCCTGCTTTGTTTTTATTTAGTTATGCTGTAATCTGTATCATTGTGCTTCCTTCTTTGCCGTGGCTGTTGGCAGGCTTAGACTCAGATCAATACAGGTCATCTCTAGCAACTATGGGAGACATTAAAGGATGCATTTTTTGAACCAGCCTCACACATGGTGCCATTCATCTTTCCTATTCTTACTTCTCTGCCTCATTTTCTGAAGTTTTTATTTTTTTTTAATGTCTCTTCCTATCATGCAACTATCTTTGTAAACAGTGTCTAGTTAGCTTGAGGAATGCCATGGAATACAAGCAGATAAATAACAGAATAATCAACAAAATACAAAAGTAACAATGATGCAGGAGCTACTAGAGAAAGTTGGAGATACTTCTTTTTTTCTTCTCTTCCTGGCATCACCTGGGCCTTACTAATGTGGTTCCTCTTCATGCACAAATCTCTTTCTTGTCCTCTGGGCACCTACTGCACACTCAGGGTTGTGACAGCCTTCAAGAAGCCACCTTCCCAGTTTCAGAAGACTCACAAACTCCAGGATGAGTATCCTCTAGTTCCTCCAGGGAATGGTAATCTTCAAGTTGCTATTTCTTGGAGAGAAGTATTGGCTTCATTTGTATTTCACCCACCATGCTTCTTCCTATGTCCTCTCATGACAGTGTGCCTTTGGACACAGCAATTGTTCTTACAGACCAATCTCCAATGTTCCTCTGATTCCGTGGGCAGATGAGCCAGAGGGCAGCACCACTTCTGAGAAAGCGCAAGACTGAGAGAAGCACCATACAATATGGCAGCCACTGGTCACGTGTAACCAGAAAACACAATGAGGTGAGTCTGACATGAGATGTGCTTTAAATGTAAAATTCATACTGGATTTTGAAGATGTAGTATAAAAGAAAGAATATAAAGTATCACATTAATAACTTTCAATATTTAATAGGGATTGTTACCTAATTTCTCACCACTAAGTCTCCAGATGGGAACCTGGTTATTAGGGTTTGGTCCAGTGCTCTGGAAGAGCCTGGGATTCATAGTAAGAGGGAGAAATTGAGGCTCCTATACCTCTATCTACAAGTTTTAGCCCCCAGTCTGATGCACTCAGCTCTGAGACTCAGCCTAGAGAACAAAGACTTTAAGCTATCATTCACCTGTATTGTGTGGGCTTTGTTTTCAAGGACAAAAAAATATTAACTTAAGGGAAAAAAGTCATTTTCAGGTTGTTCTTTACTAAAAATTAAATCTTACCTGGAGCAACTTATCTTCCTCAAGCAGAGAAGTTCAATTGCCCACCCTCAGTCCTCTGAATAGCAACTAAGAAAGATAAAAATATTTGCCTATTCAGAGATTATTTCAGTAATCACAGGCACTAAATAGATGGCAAAGGAGCAATGCTCACAGATGTTTGTTCATGAAGCCTGAATCTTTTGCTTAAGAGAAACTGGGAGTGGCTTTTTGGTAATTAAATGACCAGTGGGTAAAAATGTTCAAAGTACACATGATAATGTTGAAGCCTGGAAGAGCAGGAACTCGACTCATATGAACAGGTATACCTGCGGATCAATAGACTTGCAACACCAACACGTATCCTTACCCTGATTGACCAGGAGGAGCCTCCACTTCCCTATAGCCCAAAGAGGGGCATGGTCACCTTTAACTGCCAAGATGTCCCAACCCCCATTCCTTGCACCCTGCCTGGCCCCACATGACCTTGCCTTTGCCATGTGACTTGGCCAACTCACCCCAAAGGCACCCTCCCAGCCTCTCCCCTGTGGGAAAAATGGTACCGCCCATGCCCATGCACCCTTTCACAGTTGTGCACGTGTCTTCTCAGCTTGCATGTATTTATGCTGATGTTTCTCTCATCACTTCCATCCTCCTGGTCCTCTAATTCCTTAATAATGCAACCCTCAATGGCTCCAAGAAATCAATCCTTCAGTCCCCAGAGAGGGGCAAAGACTCCTCCAAAGTAGAGAAACTCAGAGAAAGATTCAGTAGAAGCCACAAATTATTCAGTTAGAGCCATAAGAAACCTACTGATTCGTCAGTAGGGAAATAGCCAAAGATCCATGGATAGAATTCAGAGAGCTAATGCACTTACACAGAACAAATGTCTAACTTTATTTTCACTAGTCTCTAATTAAACAATAGCATTTCCTTCAATTATGAACATGGGCAATAAACCACAGTAGTTTTAGCAATGCCTATGATTTTCCAACAGTAGAAATCAGAGACTTCAGTATGATTGTTTCAGATTTCTCAAAACATTATTTATTTCAGATGTATGACAGTTATTAGAACTATATGTAGAACTTGCTTTTTAATGAGTAAATAAAGAAGCTCATATCAGACTATACCACATATCTGGCTTATCTATTCTTTGATAAGTGTGTGCCAATATTATCAGTTTCCTTTGTAAACCTGTATGTTTAATTTTGTGCATTTAAAAAATGTTATTCTGAGAATAAGTCCTGTCTTAATTCTGGCTGGAGTGGGGGGAGGATACTAAATAAATATCAAAAACGAGAGGGGGTTACTTAGACAACAAACATTTCTTTCTCCCAGTTCTGGAGGCTGAGAAGCCCAAGATCAAGGTACAGGCTGATTCGGGAACTGTCCCAGGTAGCCACCATCTTGTTCTACCCTCACAAGACAGACCATCTGTCGCTTACCTCTCCGCAATAATCCCACACGTGAGGGCTCTGCTCTCATGACCAAACTGCGCCCCCCCCAAAAAAAAACCTGCCTTCAAATACCACTATGTTGGGGATTAAGGCTTCAACATATGGATTTGGGGGACACAGGCATTCATCCACAGCAAGTCCACAGGCCTCACTAAATGCCAAAGGAGTCATTGGAAGAAAAGGGGAGAGATGCTTAAGCCCCTCCTCCATGAGCCCTATAAAACATGGCTCCCCACAAAGATTCCCAGGATGACATGGGCCCCAAGGTCTGAAACTACTGCTCTCCAGGCATCTAGAGTCTTGTGTCCCCCAGGTGATAAATATCTACACTCCTGTCAAAAGCAGCAAAAAACTCAAAAGATTCATATGCAGCACAGAAGGGAGGGGGCAAGGACCAAGAGGCCAGGAGATCTGGCTTCTGGAGCCCCTCAGAGTCCATTTCTCAGGGGGCAGAGCCAAGCAGCCCCCACCCCACTCTGTGAGGGCCCACCTGTGCTGGGCACCAAGGAGGGGGTCAGAAGGTGCCGCCAGAAGACGGCCTCCTGGGGGGCCAAGCCCACCCCCCAAACACACCTCCAGCCAGGGCACCTGCTGATGCCACACTGACCAGGCAACTGCCTCATCCCTCTTTTGAAGGGAAGGGGAAAGCCTTTTGCGAACATAAATCTAAACTGGGTGAGAGATATCGTTAGCTCCGCAATTCCCTGCCCCTCGCGCTAATTACACAAGTGCTGTGGGTTAATTAATTTGTAGGAGAGGACCATATTGCTGAGCGTACATTTTTTTTTTCTGAGTTTCAACTGCTCCACTTCTCAAGTTGAAATTACTTTGCAGCAACTTTTCTTTCTTTCTCTCACCTTTAACTCGAAGTCTGTTTGCATGTTTTCCTTTTGCAGCTTGGGGGAAAATTTTTGAAAAGGGGGGGAAAAAAAGAAAGGTTATTTGATCCTTTGAAGAGAGAAATCCTGCTCATGGATTTTCTGCTTTTAATTCATTGGAGAGAAAAGGGCGATCGAGTGAACAGGATGGGAAAGGAGGACAAGGCAAGGAGCAAGAGACTTTGATCTCTTGCAGGTGGGGAGGCAGGGCTGCTGCCCCCCATATCCCAGGGTGGCTCCAACCCGTAGGTCCTTGGAGACCCTTCCACAGCCAGGCCCCACCATCTGCCTGGAGAACTCTGGGCTACAGGTTCTTAAAACAGCCCAGAATGGGGGAAGCATGAGACTCAGCCAGAAATGCTCATGCCTCCCGGTGCTCACCGCCTCGGGCACTTTGATCAGACGAATAAAAGCTAAGAACTAAGAAATCATTCTGAGCGTGAGCTGAGAAGGGAGAGCTGATAAACCAGGGAAATACTCTTTGTAACAGGAGCTTGTATTTCTTCCTTCATCTCTAGGCATAAAGAGGGGAGGCAAAATACATGGTCATCAATACTGGGTGATAAATGCTCAGAACTTCTGGGTCAGCTCAAGGGCTCACTCGAGCCCACAAAAGAGAAAACACCTAACACAGGGGCAGGCATCGAGCTGAAAGCACATGGACTCCCCCTGCTGCTGCCCACTGCACAGCCCTCTGGAAATGTACTCCTGACTTTGGGCAAGGCCAACATGTCAGCAACGCTGGGAAGCTCACGGGGTCAGTAACTGGGACTCAGTTCAGCTCAGTTTTAAAAATAAAAACTTTGGGGACATCTGGGTGGCTCAGTGGTTAACTATCTGCCTTTGGCTGAGATCATGATCCCGGGGTCCTGGGATCGAGTCCCGCATCAGGTTCCCCACAGGGAGCCTGCTTCTCCCTCTGCCTGTGTGTCTGCCTCTCTCCCTGTGTCTGTCATGAATAAATAAATAAAATCTTTAAAAATAAAATAAAAACTTCAGCACTTAACAGATGGTGGGCGTCGTGCTAGAGAAAACTGGGGCCAACGATGAGTGGGAGACGGGGTGCCCACAGACCCATAAACTGATGATAATTTGTAAGTGCTATAAAAACAATATTCATAAGGTCAAGGATGGCGAAGAGGAGTGGGAATGGTTAATTAACTGGAAAAAGCGGCACCTGGGAAGGCTTCATCACAGAGGGGATACAGAAGCAGGGTTTTGATGAATACATAGAAGTTCATCAAGAAAACATGGGATGAGAGTGACCTTCTATATCACAGAAAGAACACACAAAGAGACACGGAGATGTGAGAGGTCAGGGTGCGTTCAGCAATTATGGTTGGCTTGAGTATGACGCTGGGGGGTGGGGAATGGTAGTAGATGATCCTGGGTTCAGGTCACAAAACACCCGTGCCTCCCCCAAGCTTGGCTTTCCTGGGATTTTATCCTGGTGGAGTGGTTGTAAGCAGGAGAGTAACAAGATCGGAAGTGTGTGAGTGTGTACATTATACACATGCATTCCGGCAGCTGAGTGAATCAGGGGTGTGATATATGGTGTTTCCTCTTTGGACATGCTGATTTTAAGGCACCTCTACGTATTTCACTAGCTCAGCAGAGGATCTGAGCTGGAGATGCCAATCTGGGGGTTGCCAGCCTAGTAGCAGGCGCTGAAGTCATGATGAGGAAGAAACAGACACCAGGCACCAACCTCCAGACTCCGGCTCAGCCAAGTGGTTCGTAGCTTTAGAAGTTCCTAGACCATCAGACTTAAAGGGTTGAGAGATCACCCTCAACCCTCCCCCGCATTTTGCAGATGGAAGTGGAACGTTGGTGGCAGCTATGGCCCTAGCTTTCTGGTCACCCGACTCCCAACACCACCGCAGACCTGACCTGCCTGCCCACTGCGTCTAAAATGGGCCAGAGGTGGAAGGAGAAGAGGGAGATATGGAGATGAGGTGGCAAAGGTCAGATTTAAAGGGACTTAGGCTACAGCCCAGAAGACGAGGTGGTGTCAAAGTCTCTGAAGCAGACCCCCGGCAGGTGGCAGGAGGAGAGGAAGCTGTAGGTTCCTACTCTGGGGCCTGTTTTTCCACCTCGTGAGTTCTCATTCAGCTCAAATACCACCTCCTCCAGGAAGCCCCCCCAACAAGCAGAGCCCAAAGGAACCACCCCCTCCCTCAACCTGTGTCAGCATTCCCTGCGTGGTGCTTTCCATTCCCTGCATGGTGCTTCGAACACCTTAGTCGTAAACTGGAATTATTCATGGGCACTTCTCTCAATCGACTGTGGACAGTGGGTTGATATCATCGTCTGAACCTCCAGAACTAAACACAGGCAGGCCTGCCACAGAGCGGGGGCTCCCCAAACAGGACCTGGAGGAATCGATGCTTGCTGGCAGCACACGAGGGAGCAAGGCCTGCAGAGCCAGATCCGTGGATGAAAAAACAAGTCGACAGACAAGGAAAATGAGGACAGACCTCCGGAAAAACAAGTGGGGCCACCGTGTCCCAGGGGCCCTACCGTGGCCTCCCCCCGCTTGAGTCACAGGCTGAGGAAAACACGGGCGATCCAACACCAGTCACACCAGTTCTGGCAGAGGCAGGACGGGATGATCTAATAGATATTTTCCAGCCTTCGTGTCTATTATCCCCAAACAAAATGACATGTGCTTCCAAGCAGCTCCTCTCCGGTTATGAGCACTATAATTAAGCGTGAAGTACACACCCACCTCAGTCTGCACAGAGAGGGTGGAGAAGCCAACACAGCACAGCGCAGCCGCCTCGCTGAGTCGGTGCAGAGCACCAGCCTCACACTGCGGCTCTCCGACTCCGTTGTCCTGCAGTGGCCTCCAAGAGCTCTCACTTAAGCTCCATTTGGGGCCCCAGGGTGCCAAGGGGGAGGCAGAGGGCCGAGAGGAGCGGCGCCAGGATTCTAGCCTCTGTTCTGCTGCAAATGGAGATGCCTTCCCATCCTGAGCCTCCGGGCTTTCGTCTGGTCTCCCCACCTGGCTTCTGTCCCCCATCATGCTCTCTTGGCCGAGCGAGCTCAGAGGCCTCAGGAGCTACCCCTGAAATGCAGCCAGGGCTCTAGCAGGCACGGGGTCCTTAGACGCCAGAGCCCCCGTCCTAGCCAGGTCTGCCCAGAGGCTGCTTTGGGAATACATGTCGGGATCCTAGCAGGGGCATTAGGAAGCATGGGAACCACAGCAAGATGCCCCTCCCAGTCCCAGTTCTGGGCCCAGGCTGCAGACAGTGAGTCTTGTGAGAGGTACACTGAGCACTGGATTAGGCCTTGTCCACCCAAACACCCTAAAGGTCCAGGCAGCAACAAGCCAAAGGACTCAGGCAAGTCAGATCCTCAAAATGGTACCCAAGCTGTACCTCTTGTTTTCCAGGGACCCAGACCCACCTTGAGGCATCTCAGCTGCTGTGCAATTAGACTCAGTATGCCCAAGCCCCCCACAAACGCCTTCCCAGATGGTCTTCCAGGAACAGATCATGTGTCTCTCCACCAGCCCTGACTGACCCCAGATTACCTGGGGATTGTCCCTCAGGGTCTGTCCAATGTGGGCCGGCAAGCTCCAAGCCAGATTCAAGGAAGGCAGATTATGGGAGGAGATATTGGGTGGGGCATGGTACTAGCAGCATGAGACTCAACATCTGAGAACATCCCTAGGCCATCAGGTCTCTGCTGCCCATCCTGGAAAGCTGACACTGGGCAGAGCTGTGACACAGGAGGCTGCTGACCCCATTTAAACCCAGAAAATCAGCCTCCAACTGAGGGAAACCGAGCTCTGGCATGAAGTCCTGTGGTTCTCACACCCATCCTCTCCTCCACCCCACGTTCTTCAGATTAGACGCCTTCGGGCTCCAGTGCAATCCTCCAGCACCTATCAGGGGGACCTTTATCAAGTGGCCTCTTCCCAGTGTCATCCCTTAGCTATAACCACAAGGAGCTCCACACTTGGAAGATAAAACCTGCATAGCTCAGTCTTCACGTGGCTGCTCCTAAACTGCACCTGCCATGTCATCCCTCATTCTTCCCCTCCCATGCTCTGCTGCCCTGCTGTGGAAAGCTCTACTTGTGCCCTCCCTTTGCCCTTCCCCAGTTCCCTGTGCGGCCACGTCCTCCATGCCCTAGCCAAAACACTCCCATTAGCCCCGGGAAAACTCGGCCTTTTGGCTGCCTCCCACCCTCCTGGCTGGCCCTTTGCTGCGGGGAGGCTGTTGAGGGGGCTGTTGCCAAGGGGGCATCTTGCTACCCCTCCTACAATTGCTCAAGGGGCCTCAGAGCAGATCCTGCACCCTCCTGTCTGCATCTTTCTCTGTTTACCACCTTCTGATACAATGCTCATTTATTTAATGTGTGTTTCATTTATGTCTCAACCCATCCTCCAAATAAGCAACTCTATGAAGGGAGAGACGTCTGCTTTTGTGCACAACTGTCTCACATCCAGAATGGTAGGCACTCTATAAATACTTGTTGAAGAAATGAATGAGTGAATGAATGTGACCATAAGCACCAGCCATGCAACATCCCTGTGTGGATAGATCTTTTCCATGGGAAACCCTTGGAGAAAGCTGAGCTGAGGTGCAAAGATCCCTGGCGGGGGGGGGGGGGGGGGGGGGGGCGCGGGGGGCAGAGTTGTCAGGTCCCCTGAAACCTGAAACCTGGCCTGTGCAATTTTTCCTGTCTGCTTCCTTAGTTTCTCCACTTATAAAATTGGGGGGCTGGGCGATGCCTGGTCGTGGGGTCTGTCAAGGGCCGCCCTGGGGTCAGCGGCCTCCTGCGGAGCTCCCGCAGACCTGTCCTGTGAACCGCCCGCAGGCCCTCACCCAAGCCCCCTGGCCCAGCAGGCTCTAATGAGGAGCCACTCTTAGCATTTTTATAATTTAATTCTCTCCGGTCAACACTTTAATTATGGGTCTCTCGGTCATTTTTCACCGACATCACAGCACAAACGGGGAGGCTACTTCCTGAGCAGAGGGGGCAGCCGGCTGGGGAGGCCTGGAGCTCCAGCCGCCCAGCAGCCGGGCTGCCCCAGGGCTGAGGGGTGGGTGTTGCACACACAGCACCCTCCTCTTCCCAGTGTCAAGGGACCACAAGGAGCTCTTGTGGTGCGTGAAACACCCACCCCGGCCACAGCACCAGGTGAAAGCTTCGTTCTCTCTCTCCTGAAGGAAACGGCTCCCAGGTGCAGTATCCTGCCCCCGCCCCGCCACCCCACCACAGTCACCTTCACACCCACTGGACCCCCTTCTTGCCCAGACAGACAAAAGCAAGCTCCCTGATGAGTGGGGAGCCTGACACGGGGATCAGTCCCAGGACCCTGGAATGGTGACCTGAGCAGAAGGCAGACGCTTAACTGACTGAGCCACCCAGGCACCCCAAACTACCCTTTCTACTATTATTATTTATTCTGCTTTTTTTTTTGTTTGTTTGAAATTTTCCTGCCCAGACCCAGGCTTTTGGCCCTTTCTTCCTGTGCCCTGCAGGAGGGTCTCCAAATAAGACCCAGATGCCACAGGTGGATTTTCCCTCACCAGGGTACAGGGGAGGGTAGAGACGCATTCCTACTTGTCTGCTTGTCCTCTTCTTCCTGTGGGGCACAGACATCCTATTTATAGGATTGGATTTGTTTTCCCCAGGCTCGAAGCTTATCCTGGTATTTCTACTGTGAGAATCCAATGTACCTGCTAGCCCAAACTGAAACTTCTCCCCAAAGAGCACTGTCCCCGGAGGTAACCCTTCCCACACAGTCTCTGAGTGGGTAGACCCAGAGCTGGGGCCTCCCAGGCAGTGGGAGGATGTGACATGGCGAGAGAGGGAGGCTGGAGGGAATGTCAGCAGGATGAAAGGTCTGAACAAGGCTCCAGGGAAGCTCCTGTCTGAGTCGGAAGATCCTTGACATAGGCTGCAGTAGCCTCCAGGAAGGTCTATGCTGGCATCCAAAGGACTGCCCAGGGGCTGGCCCACATGTGAGGCTGCAGGAAAGGACGTGGTGTCAAGACCAAGAGGCAGATAGGAGGGAGTGTGAGCGTGTACAGAGCCGAGGAACACAGGCTCTAAAGGGGACGCCCTGCATGTCACCTGGCTGTGCCGCCTACTGGCTAGGGGGCTAGGCAAGTTCCTGACTTCTCTCCCCATCTGAAAACAAGAATGATAAGAGCACCCTATAGGTGTGCTGTGGCAAGCAAATGACCAAATATGAGTAAAGGTTTAGGCTGGTGCCTGGGAAAAAAATAAGCACTCAATCGATGTTAGCCATTGTTATTATTCTATAGTCCTCCCAAGCACTCATGCTCTACCACCACCACCACCACCACCACCACCAAAGACAACTCAAATTACCAACACCAGGAGCCTCAACATATGTCCTCTGGCCTCCTCTTCCAGCCAGAATGCCTCCCAAGCCCACTACCACCACTGCCACTCAATTTGCACTTAAAAATTCTGCAATTCCCTCAGAAAGGCCAGGTTCCAGTTCCCAGGGCAGCAGAGCCCCCAGGCTCTGTCTGAGGTCCCCACTCTCCTGTCTTTGAAAAATTACAAAGCCTCCCTCATAGAAAGAAATCAGTTAGCTCCATAGAAGAGGAGACGCCCCCTGGAGGACGCTCTGGGAGAGCCACTGAGCAGTAGCGCTGGGAGACCAGGGTGGATGTGCATGGCCGGCAGGGGTGCAAAGTCCCTCCCTCCACCCCTGGGTGCTGCTCTGATGGTCTGTTTTCTCTCTGCCTCCCCTTCTGCCATTTCTTCCTTCTCTCCAGATGCTGAGGTTAGAGCCTTTGACCCGAGGTTAGAGCCTTTGACCCAGGAGCACCAGCAGCCTGTCCAGACCTATCAAAAATCTTCCTCTTAGGAGGAAGACCCACAACCCATCACCAGGCTCTAGTTCAGATGATTATCTCAATTGGAAAAAAGAAAAAAAAAAAGAAAGAAAGAAAGAAAAACTTTCATGCAAATCGAGGCCAAATTGAAAATCTGTTCATCACTTCTCCTGGTGCCTCGGGTCCCTTGTTGGGGAATTTTTAAATGGCTCAGCTCATCTGAAGCCAAGGAAGAGAGAGGAGACAGATGGATTCATGCATTTTTACAGAGATTCTTAAGAATTGTCCTTGTGGAAACCCCCTCTGCCCATCCATGCTGCAGTGGGGAAGTCTCATTCCATGACCTACTCTTACTAAAGATATTTCTCCTCGCACCTGACAGCCCAGGCACATTTCTGTGGGGACTCACTTGCACAGCAGCCTTCAAAAGAGATACTTCTCACAACTGGCTCAAAAAAAAAAAAAAAAAGCCAAGCCTGCTTACCAAAAAAGCAATCTTTCTGCTGCACAACAGAATGCAAGAGCATTGGTTTTTATAAGAAAAATGTCCACTGGTATAGGGACTTCTTGTCAACTGAACCACCTCTGCCCACAAAGTGAAGAAAATCTGGGACTGAGACAGGCTCCACCCAACACACCTGTCCTGTGTCTGCATGGAAGTTCTATTTTAAGAGGCCCAGGGCCTCCCTTCGCATAGACTCTTCTGGGGAGTCTCATGGACAATGAACTTGGCTGCAGAATTTGACTCAATGTCTGGTCTCCAAATACCCTGCAAAGGAAGTTTGGCTCTCAGAAGCTGCCTTCTGAGTATAATCACTCAGCAAAGCCCCACTTTGTAGGGTTCTCCAGAGAAACAGAACCAATGGGATATAAGTAAATAGATGGAAAGAGGGAGAGACTTGTTTTAAGGAACTGGTTCATGGAATGGTGGGGGAGTTGGCAAGGCTGAGGTCTGTAAGGTGGACCAGCAAGCTGGCAATTGAAAGTTCACATTGCTGTCTTGAATCTGAATTCCACAGGGCAGCAGGCTGGAAACACGGGCAAGGTGCCTATGTCGCAGTCTTGAGAGGATCCCTTCCTCTTTGGAAAACCTCAGCCTTTGCTTTTTATGCCTCAACTGATTGGATGGGGCCACCCACATGATGGAGGGTAATCCACTTTACTCGAACTCTACTGCTTTAAATATGAATCACATCTAAAAAAGACCTTCACAGCAGCATCTAGATGGTATTTGACCAGAAAACTGGGTACCACAGCCTAGTAAGGATGACGCTTAAATTAACCTCCATACTTGGCACAGGCCGTCTGTCACGTGGCCAGGCTGCCCCAACTGGGCTTCCTCCTTCCCCTTGGGTACACATGCTCACCCGCAGCTTTGTGCTCTATCAAGCTGCTCCTCCCCTTCCCACTGACAAGTATGCTTACCCCATCCCCTGCCTCTTCAAATCCTTCCTTCACCCCCCCAACACCCAACTCCAGTCCCACTCCCTCCATGGAGACTGCCCTGGCCTTCCTGGGACACATGGGTCTCCCTCCAGGACTGAATCCATAGCACAGACCCACCTTTTTTGATCACACCTCCTGAACTCTTTTTTTCCAGTCTCCTTTCTCAATGAAGAGACCAGCTCTTGCACCTGCACATCCCAGTCCCACCCAGGAGAGGGCTAGGAAGATCCAAATGAATACGAACATCCATCTGGTGGGGATTTTCTCCTCGGGGAAAATACAACAGTGAGAGCTCTGGATTAAAAAAAAAAAAAACTAAATCAAAACCAAAACAGGGAAAGAGGTTGTTCTGTTGGAACAGAGCTAAACACAAAAGTTGAGGAGGGGTTGGTGGGAGACAGTAACTTCGCTGTAGATGAAAACATCAAATGGCTGCTGCCCGAGCCCCTGCATGTGGAGTGAGCTGTTGGGGCCCTGCCACGGGAGCTGCTCCCCAGCCGCAGGTGGGGCTTCCGGCAGGCAGCAGGGCCATGGTGCGGGAGGACTGAGCTATCCTCTCTAAGGAGACCTCTCCAAACAGATGAGTTCAAAGTTCTGCTTTTAATCGATTCAGTGTGTGATATCACTGGGCAGCATTTCCTCTAAAGATAAGGGCAGCATTGATTATCAGATATGAAGTACAGGGAGCCTTGAGGAACACAGAGCCCACTGCAGGAGCAAATGCTCTGGGACCAGCTTTGGGAGGGGGCTGCTGGCCTCAGCTTGGCCAGGGTGAAGAGGACTCCCAGCTCAAGCTCCAGCTGGGGCGGAGGGCTTCCCCTCTGTGAACCAGTCACCAGCTCATGGGAAGGAGGGGAGGGGACAGAGATATACAAGGACCTTGGGCATTTGTGAAAGGGACTCATGTGGCAAATCTCAGGGTTCTGCTCTATCTCAAGTAGCTTATTAATACTGTTGAATATGCAAAACTGCCATACCCTGTGCTGAGCACAGTGGATAGGACAGCCCAGAGCCCTGTGTCTAGGGAGCACACATTCCGGCAGGGGCGAAAGAACAGTGGGCAGGTGTCACAAATAATTGCCAAGAGAAGTCAGGTTGATCACATACAATTTTTTTTAATTATTTTATTTTATTTTTATGATAGTCACACAGAGAGAGAGAGAGAGAGAGAGGCAGAGACACAGGCAGAGGGAGAAGCAGGCTCCATGCACCGGAAGCCCGATGTGGGATTCGATCCCGGGTCTCCAGGATCGTGCCTGGGCCAAAGGCAGGCGCTAAACCGCTGCGCCACCCAGGGATCCCGATCACATACAATTTTTAAACGGCCCAGTGACATTAGAGAGGTGGAAGGCTTTTCTTTTTTCTTTTTTTTTTTTAAGATTTTATTTATTTATTCATGAGAGACACAGAGAAAGAGAGAGGTAGACACAGGCCAAGGGAGAGGGAGGCTCCATGCAGGGAACCTGACGCGGGATTCGATCCCAGGTCTCCAGAATCACTGGAGACCAAAGGAGGCACTAAACTGCTGGGCCACTGGGGCTGCCCTGGAAGGCTTTTCTTTGCTGGGGTTGGCCAGGGTGGGAATAGGGGTGTTGGTTTCATAAAAGATTGTTCACCTATAAACAGAAGGCTTCCAGCGCTGCCCCTGCTCCTTAGCCCTCCCTGTCTGAGTCAGCTTCTCGAGGCTCTTCTCAGCCAGGGGCAAGCTGGCATTAGATCTGATGCCTGCTGGATTGGAGGATCTCCCCCCACCCCCCGCCATGCTCCTACTATAACTAGTAATGTTCCTCCACTCACTACTACCCCAGCCATAGAACCTCTCATGCTGTGTTTTAATTGTCTGTTTTGTTGCCAGTCTCATCCACTGAATAATAAGCTCCTTGCAGGCAGGGCCATGTTAGTCCCACTCACCATTGTACCCCCAGGGCCTCCAGAGAACGCGACACACATTTGGCTACAGCTCTGAGTGCTGCCTGCTTAATGTGCATTTAGAGAAACTTCGCTAATAACGATAGCTGGCATTGTTTGAACAGGCATTATGTGTCAGACACCGCTAAGCACTTGGCAAACATTTAGTCCTTGCAGTAATCTTTTGAGTTTGGCATTATTATCCACATCATGCAAATAAGGGACCTGAAGCTCAGAGAAACTAAGTAATCTGCCCAAGGTCACACAGCTCAGGACTACACTCAAACTCAGAACTGTCCCTCGTCCCCACAAGTGCTGGCCTGAGGTCCCCTGAGAGAAAGCATGCTTCTCTGTAAGCGTGCAAGGAGAGGCATCTGCTTCTGGGCAGAGGCGGGAAAGATCCAAGGAGTTTTTTGTGCTCAATGAACACATCCACAAGGAAGGCAGAGCATTTGCAGCGGTCAGGATCTAAAGCACCCAGATATGGGGCTCCTAAGCCCACAGGATTTTCCGTGAGGAGGTGAAGGCAGGTACCAGACTTTACAAGGCTTCTTCAGGAGCAAAAGAAGGACTTCAGGCAGGACTCAGGAAGGAGGCTGGCTGGCCAAATATAGTGGAAGGAGGCAGAAGTGTCAGTGAGGAATGCCTCCTTTTGTTCTCAGCATCTTTCTCAGGTCAATCCAGTCTTCTCCCTAAAACTCAGTGCCTATTGCATGCAGGAAGCCCCAGAGCTAGTCCCAGATGCAGCTGGATCTGGGACAGAGTATAGAGGGATAGAAAGAGAGCTTGTCACAGTAAGGGTCAGGGTACCAACCAGTACAAGCAAGCAGAGGCACAAAAGTGGCATCACTCCCAAAGCCTTAAGTGGGATGTGTTCAAACATCATAGACTCATATGGCTATGGGGGTGTGCTTCTCTCTAAGGAGCCACTTCAGCCTGCTGCTACTTCCCTGTGGAAAATTAAGAGAGGAGTTGTCATCACCGAAAGAAAGAAAAGTAGCCTGCTCATTTCATCACAAAATCTCTAGCAAGCCTATGGCAAATGGTCTCAATTCCTTCCTTCCACCTGATTTATGCCAAAGCCATTGTTCACTCTGATGGTGTTCAATATATCACCAGAATGAACACTGTGCATCTTGGTATTTCACCCTCCAAAGCCTCGTAGAAAAATGGATGCTAATGAAGAGACCTTCCATGTTTTCCTAAGAAGGCTATCACCTCTGATAATACAGAGTGCTCCAGCAGATCAATAAAGGCAATAAATCAATGCAATTTATTAAATACAACAAGCACTTTCCCAGGCAAGTGCTCAGAAAGAGTCCAGAATAGCACATCACCAGCGCTCAGAACGGGAAAATGTGCTGGTGGCTACTTATGAACAAAGTTTCAAAAGATAACTCAAGAACAATTTATAGCCAGGAACAGTGACACTCAGATCACCTCATCCCAGCCCCCAGTGGAGCCTTCCCTGTGGGGATCCTCATCAGTGTTCTTTAGACAGAATCCAATTTACCAGCCTTTCTACAGAAACACCTCGATCAGCTCCTGGGACAGAGCTAGCAAATGTTCAAGTGAGTAAGGCCCTGTTTCAGTGGCAAAGAAAAGCACAAGTGAGGTGAAATCAAACATAGTAGGCTTCGAGAACATGGGGATTAACCCTTGAGTCTGTCTGTCCTCTGCCTGAAGAAAGAGTGAGAATGGTTCTCCATGCCGGGGTCTGAAAGCCATCTCAAAGGAGAACCCACAGCCCAACCCTGGTCCTGACATTTAGACAGAGCTGGTTTAACAATTCATGGGAGAAGGCTGACTGCTAATGTTCACTTCGTCTGCAAATAAGAGTTTCTAAAACAGCTACTGCACTGATGAAGATAAGGCAAGAATTCTCAACAAAGGCAAGACTAAGGCTGTTATTCCTCATCTCAGCTCTACCCTAAGGCCACTGAGGAGAGAAAGACCCTTGCAGGGTTGCTGTAGGGTCACAGTCCAGGCTTTAGACATCCAGGGCCTGGCCTGAGAATAGGCTTCTCCCCAGGCTGAGAGCCTTGGTGAAAACACTGACCTTCAAAGTCACCCATCATTCCATCCATCCATTATCCATCCATCTATCCACCTACCAATCCATCCATCCATCCATCCATCCACCCATCCCTTAAATTGTTGCTGAGGAATCTATTACATATAAGGCTCTGTAGGGATGCAGAGGATCTCTCAAAATTTGAATATACAAAAGGTGATAAAATAGCCTGCTGACCAGTGATACAATGGAGACAGTCTGAATTCTGGAACCAACTCCACCTGGGTCTTCATCTTAGGTGTGTGTCTTTGAGGAGGTTATGAAACCTCTCAATGCCTCTAATGTGAAACCTGGAAAACAGTGGTAACAATGGTAACACAGAAAACCTTTTTTTTATGAAGACTAAATAAATAATGGAGTGATTCCTAAAAGGTGATAAGGCATACCAGCAATGATAAAGGAAACCATTTCAGTTGGAACAGGAGGAAACTTTTATCCAAAACAGATACATATTTTAGAAAAAAATAACTAAACATCATACTCATAATTTCACAAATATTACTCCTGAAGATAAATCTAAAGTTCAAACCCAGTTGATACAGAATGAGAAATGTATTTGCAACACATGCTACCAACAATGGGCTTGTGTTCAGATAAAGGATTTCTACAAATCAGACTTGAACAGGCATTCACAAAAGAAGAGATCCAAATGGCCAATATGAAAAGATGCCTAATCCCATTAGTGATCAGGGAAATGTAAATTAAGATCACAATAAAGTGTTACTACACAATCCTCAGGATGGCTAAGTGAAAGCAATGATAATACTAAGTGTTGACAAGGATGCAGAGCAACAAGAACTTGCATAGTCGGGACTTATAAGTTGGTGCAACCATTAGAAAGCATGTCTGACACGACCTACTAAAATTGAATATTCATATATCATACAACCCAGCAATTACACTCTGTGTTTTAATAAGTGTGTACAAAAATGCTCATACTACCATTATTCATAATAGCCCCACACTGAAAACAACTTAAATCTCCATGAACACAGAATCAATGCATGATGGTGCCGATTTCATGCAATGAAATACCATACAGCAATGAAAATGAAGGAACCCAGCCCTATATAACAACAGAGCTGTTGTCCCACACATAACACTAAATGATAGGAGTCAGACACACACAAATACGTATACCATGTGATCCCATATGGACAATGAGCAGACACAGGCAAAGTAAAACACAGAGTATGAGAATGAGAATAAGGTTTCCCCTAGAGAGATGGGAGTGGGGCACAAGATGGGTTTCCAAGGTCCTCACCCTGTTTAGTTTCTTGATATTTGATGATAATTTATTGATTTATACATTTATGCTCTGTGCACCTTTCAAGATATCTGCTATATTCATGATTTTTAAAAAGTTTTGCTAACTCTTTACGTATTAGGCAAATACATAAGTGTATGATGATGACAAAACTGTGAAGGTAATAATGACTATGTACTGGAAAATACTGAGTTGCTAGAACTTCACAAGATACAGACCCTTCATGGTACATGCCACATAGATTGTCTCATATAACTATCACAACAATCCTATGAGGCAAAAATACTATTATCCCCCATTTTACACATGGAGAGGCTCAGAGAAGTTAAGCTATTTTCCTAAGGTCCCTCAGCCAATTAGCACCAAAGCCAAGATTCAAAACCAGGCAATCCAGCACTACGGTTGTGCTCTGTGCTCTTGACCATTCCCCTCAGATGCCCTCATGCAAAAGGCTAGAATAATAAATAGCTCACACCTTTATTATAAATAATAGCCTTTCCTCTTGATTCCCTACATCCTGCTCAGGGAGCCAGCTAGTCATTCATTATTCCTCTCACAATTTATTTGGTGTTCTGGTTTGGATACTCCTTTCCTTCCCTCATATTTTGTGTCCCTATTTCAAGAAGTCTAATGAAACACTGCCTGTGTGGGGGTGAGAGGATACCAAAGGCACAAGTGCACAGCTTTTTGGGACATAAAATAGCCAGAATGATATCTATATGTTAACCACAAGAGCACAAGGTGGGATTTGGCTTCACCTGATGATGATTGTCTCAGGGAGACCACCAACCGGCTTTCAGCTTAAGGAGTGAGGTGTCCACGTGGATTCTCAAGCTTCCTCCAGATCCTGCAGGAGCATAGGCGCTGAGAGTGGCCAGATCACAGGGAAAACCTGCTGTGAACAGCGGGCATCTTTGCCTCCTAGAAGGAAGCAAGAGATGGATGATGCAGATGCATTCAGGATGAAGCAGGGGGGAAAATGGTTCACAAATGTTAGGAAAAGTAACAAGATGCTCCCAGGGTCCCACAGCTTGAGAATGTTGCCTGAAATAGACCTGAGCTGCATCTGCTCCCAGGAAGCATTGCCCTTGAGAAGTGCGGTCATCCACCAGGGAGACAACTGTCCCCTGAGCCCCTCCAGAGTCTGCTGGAAAGCCTGGATGATTTGTCGTCTGAAGACTGCTATTATGGCTCTGCACAATCCTTTTGGTGCTAAATTTATTTGCAATCATTGCAGCAGCCTGTTTAATTATAACTAATGGGCGTAGTCATGCTAAGTGACATGCCGTTGGAAATCCCCTTCCCCCAACTAAGATCATCCACGGAGATGCAACAAAGATGCTGAACAAGAAAGCAGCTATATTTAAGGTGACTAAGCTGCTGTACTTGAGGACCCACCTTGGATGGAGAAATTTCACCAAAGCAATGTCCCCCCAGGACACCTGTGTGGACAGCTCCAGCCTTCCAGGCTTTGGGGACGGGGTGTCCTATTTGCGAGCTGCCATCTCTGAAAGCTCAATGACAGGGGCAGAGCCCCCCTCTCTAGGCCTCCTACAGAGGATGTGATTTAGCATGCACATTATTAATGAGCTTCATCCTAAAGTTATTCTGGCTGCATGTGGAGCTTAGAGGGCTTGGGAACACAACTTGGCAGGCGAGAGAAGCTTTAAAATGCAGCACTTCCCCAGCCTGGTTAAAAAAAAATACATAATATCAAAGAGCAAATCAGAATTGGGGTGGGGGGGCAGTCACATAAATGGGTTAGTAAGAGTAAAACGAGGAAAGGAAAACTTTAAAAGACTGTTTTTTAAAGAAGTATGTATATATTCAGCCCCCTTCTGTTTTGCGCTGTCCCTCCCAGCCTTGGGGCCACTCTCTTGCCAGGAAGGCCCTCCCGCTCTTCTCCATCTGGTCAACTCCTGAATGGCCTGTGGGGCTACCCAGGCCATCTCCAGAAATTCTCCATTGACTTCCCCAGATCTCAGAGCACTTGCCCTCCCGGACATTCCTTTCCAGCAGCCCTTTGGCATTTTATTTGTTTAATTATTCATCAAAACAGGTATGGATTCCTTGCTGTGAAGTAATTGTGGCAGACGTTAATCCCAGGTCTCAGATAAGGCAGCTCTCCCCATGGGTATCTTATCTTTTTCAAGAGGCTGAGCTCCTGAGAGTAAGAAGCACAGTGGGTTCATGGCCACACTGCCTATGGCCTGGCACTCATTGGCCCCTCAGGGAATGCTCACGGGATGCCCAAATTGAACTTAGCATGCTGGAGAGTGTCCTTGCTTGCTCTTTCCCATTGACCCTGACAGGATGGTGCCCATCGTCCCAAAAGGCAAGTGGGGGTAGAGGACTGGATCCCTCAAGAAGAAAGTTCTTAGGTGCAAATCCAGCTTTTGCTTGGGTAAGGATAGAACTTTCGAAGAGCTGAAGTCCCAAACATCATCCTAACCTCCTAGATCTGCTGCCTGGGGACGTGGTATCTAAAGAAGAGAGATAGTAATGGTGATAGGGTTGAGGGAGGACCTACTGATGGCTAAGATGGCTGCTTGCTTTCCAAGAGGAATAGATATTTATTCAGTGAATGAGAAAGGGCCACAAAAGATGTTGATGAATGGCAGGCCCTGTGAGAACATGGGAGGGAGGCAGATGTAGTGACTTGGGCTCTCCCCTTCTCTTGGAAAGAAAAAGACATGGAAAGCAGAATACTGGAAGGATAATCCATTCCAGACCTCTATGGAAATGACAGATCTCAACCCAAATCCAGGGAATAGCTCTGAAACCCAACTCACACTTGCTTCTGAAGGAGAATGGTCACAAATAGTCATGTTACCAGTCCAGCGCCCCTCCCACAAGCAGGAGCATTTTTTAATTAAGCTCCATCCCTGGGACTTCTCTGGTTATAGACACAGAAAGAAGAATCTTGTCATTTGTAAAGCTTCTCACAACCATGCTTGTAATGCTTCACTTACTAAAAGATTTCACATTAGAATCTATAAAATCAGTTTTCCCTGATCAAAATATTTTCCTGAGGTTTCTGTGATGCATCAATTGCTCTTCAAGCTGCAACAAGAGACAGAATGAGTCAGCCTTAACTTGGCCTGGAATTTAGGATGTTGACCCAGGCTCACCAGGTGCTCTAACAGCAGAGGCCTAGATCCTCAGAGTCAGTCTGAGCTCTGAGCTCCTTGGTCCCCTCTTGGCAGAAAAGCATGCCAGGATTTCCTTGATCTGGGTTAAGACAATACCACTGGCAACTTCTTCACAAAGGAACAAAGTAAAATATCCAGATACAGCCTAAATTTCTCACCATCTCAAAACCAGGCCAGTCTATGAGAATCTGGATGGTGAAAACTGCTCTTTTCTAGAAGTTCCTGCTGTACCCAGATTCCACAGTACTCACTGCTCCACTTCAGGAGGGAGGACACAGCTAGCCATGGTATCCTTTCACAAAATATGACCAAATGGCAGTGGTAGCACTAACTGACCTTGGCCCTCATTCCCCACCTTGATCACTGCAAGGATTTTTGGGAGAAGCTCTCCTTCATTGGAAGATGCCTTGCTCCAAATCCCAAGAGGTAGTTACTTTCTTCAAGAGAAAATTTTGACAAATACATCACTGCATCATCACATGCATCAAAATGAGAGTTAACCCAGGGTACACCTGCTGTGAATCGGGATCTCCTAGTTACATTTGACAAACATCAACCACCCTAAACTTTTCCCTATGTGGGTTTAAGTCTAGATTCTTACAGCCAGCAAAAAGGACCAATCTCCCTTTCCCTTTGTGAAAATCCTGGTGTGTGCTCAGTACCATGCTGTGAGAGGGAGGGGTTTGGCATACTCTTCCACTCTGTCCCTGAATGGAGAGGTATCACAAATGGTTCATCTTACAGCATGCAGGGATCTGTCATATGTCTTCTTCTTTCCTGAAAAGGTTGCTGTCAGGGTTAAATGACAAGTGATTACAAAATGCCTTTCTCATTGGAATGAGAATTAATATTAATCCAATTATATGTTGATGGCTTTGGTGTTCTGTTAAAATGGACCAACATTTAAACACCATCACTTAACAAAAATAAAACCTTCCTAACAATGACTTCAACAGTATGTCAAGAGGAAGAAATGTGCAAAGGACTCTCCTGGGTGCCATTTTTGCAAGACTATTCTAAGAATTAGAGTAGAGGAGGAAAAAATCCACCACTCTCCCAATTGAAAATGTTTACTCCCATAAAAGGTAAAAGTTGATTTATTTTTATGAAATACTACAAATATGCTCTTAAAGTCACTGAATTCCTCAGCTACCTCATGCCAAATCATTGCTTTATGGAGCTTTTAAGACCTTCAAAATACAGCAGTGTAGCTAAAATAGGGCCATTCCCCCAAGCAACAGGATTGTAAACAGGATGTTAGAGAAGGAAAGAATTCTTTTAGAACCATGGAAAGCTGCTGTCCATTTCTTACAACCATCTGGTATGATCTGAGGGCAACTCAACGGCACAAGACTCCCCACTCAGAAACACCTGTCCCCTTACTATCTGAGTCCCACACTTAGCATCTTCCCTTTGAGTCTCTGTCAAAACAAATGGGCCACTCAAACCATAGAACTCTAAGGCTAGAAGGAACTCAGTGGTCATGCAGGTCAACCTACCCGTGTCACGGTGAGAAAAACGCAGGTCCAGAGAATCAGCCAGAAACATGCAACCAGTCACTGATAGAATCTGAACCCAATCCAAGCCTCTTGGATGCTCAGCCTGGTGCCTTATCCATTACTCAAAGTTGTGGCACAAATTGTGCCCCCCCCAAAAAAAAAGTTATGTTGGAGTTCTAATCTCCAATAGCACCTCAGAATGTGAGGCTATTTGGAGATGGGGTCTTTCAGAGGTAATCAAATTAAAATGAGGTTATTAGGGTGGGCCCTAATCCAACATGACTGCTGTCCTTATAGAAAGAAGAAATTTAGATACCAAAAGAGATGCGCATAGAGGGAAGACAACAATAAGAGACAAGGAGAATACAGCTGTCTGCAAGCCAAGGAGAAAGACCTTGAACAGATCCTGCCGTCACAGGCCTCAGGAGGAAGCAACCCTGCCAAGACAATAAATTTTTATTGTTTAAGCCTCCCAGCTTGTGGTATTTTGTTATGGCAGCCTTAGCAAACTAATAAACCCAGTATCAGCCGTCCAGAGTAGAACATGTGTCTGTGTAAATGTCTATGTAGATGTGCTGGCTTTATTTCATATTTAGTTCCGACGTCTATAAACCTTAACTTTTTTAAAAATGAAAAGGGGCGATCTCCCTAAAAGTATCTTTTGCAGACACTAGTCTCTAGAAGATACAACCTTGGTCAAAACTCAAGGGTAGTTTAACAATCCTATCAAGTAGACACTATTATTAACTTCATTTTAGAGGTAAGACACTTAGATTCGGAGAGGTTACAAAAACTACCCTGGAACAACCAATCAGTAAGGGACAGAGCTTATTTCAAACCTAGCTCTATTTGTTTGCAGAGTATAAGCTCTTAAGTAGTACACTACACAAGACGTAGTGAGCTTGCCATCACTGTCAGGGTTCAAGCAGAACACTGGAGGAGCACCAGTGAAAGATACTTTCTAAGGAATCCCTCCCCTTGAAGGAGAGAGGAGGTGACGTGTCCTGAGTCCTTCTACCCATTTTATCTTAAACATTTTGTGATGGTCTTTATTATTTATAACCAGCTATTTCCAAAGAGGATTTGAGTCAAATCCAAAGCCCTGCCAACCCTGATCTTCCCTGAGTTTACAATCCTATAATTACTGCTGGTTTGAGTGGTCAAGGGAAATCTCAAAGAGGTAACAAGATGAGAATGTGCGTTAGAGTTCATAGAGAGAGAAAGGAAATTAGTGATGGGGGTGGGAGACTTTAGTAGACTGGGGGAAGTCAGAGGAATAGCAAGGAAGGTGTTAACAAGATTCAAGTTCTTAGGCTTTGCTAGTTAGAGATGCCCAGAGCTCCAGCACCACCAATCTTTATGCTGAGTGTGGGGTCATGTGAACCTCTCAGCTGAGCCTCCATCCTGTGTGCAGCCCGATTAACTAGAAGTAAACACTTTCAGCTTTAAAAGTCACATGGTACTGAAGATGGTTGTAGAGCCAATGCTTTGAGCCCTAAATTTAGCATTTTTTCCCCAGCCCTGAGTTAAACACAGACATACATACTGCTTCCGCTATGCTATGGGTTAAGTTCCCCACACGTCTGAGCACCCACGTATCTTATATTATCCTTAGCATGAGTTACTCGCAGATGCAGTGGAGAGAAGGTAGGCCTCAGAGCCCTGGGTTCCCAGAGCAGCTCCCGAATTTATGCAGAGTCAGGATCACAGCCGTTTTGAAGGACGGTTTTCTGTCTCTGCCACAGTTCAGGCAACAGATGTGTGTTTCCAATGCGGCGACTGCAGAACATAACACTTGCTCATTTTCAAGCTAAGGTTTTATTTTCTCTAGTTTCAACAGGTTGCTGTGCAGAGTATCTACTCAGTACGTGACATTTTCTCAGCTTGCTTCAGAGTAGGAAAGGTAGACTCCCCAAACCCCCAAAAGTTTTCTGTAAATCAATAGGAGAAAAAAGTTGTTCAAAGCCCTGTGCTTGGCTCCTTAGAAAGGCTCCTGAGGTGGCCTCTTAGGCAGGAGGAAAGGATTGCCTGCGGGCTGTTTGGCATGGGGTCGGGGCTCAGGAGAGGCTCAAATCCCACATGCAATGTGGATTTTCCAAGACCCGGGGCATTGGCTCCCCAGGAAGGAAAGCTCAAGTTTCATATCCACCTCCACAAAGAACAGGCCCTACTTATTTCGACCACTTTCTAGAAAATGCTCAATGCAAACCTTATATTTGTCAGCCTTCATCAGATTCTGAGACATATCTGTTTGCTGCTGCCAAAGGAAATAGGAGTCTCTGAGAGGGAAAACAAGCAAAGCCACATGTAGAGTATCCTGAGTATCTTACATCTTTATAGAAGTGCTACTGATGATGTGTAGATTCAAGTGCTCACTGCACCTCTTACATTGGTGCTAGCACACGTCCAGCTGCCTGAGTACAGAAGGCTCTTTCTGAGCATGGGGAGGGGCTTTCCTTCTCTTTGGCAGCCAGGGAGCTCAGAGCACTCCTTTGGTACTTACTTGAGAAAGCTATTTTCATCATCGGCTTCTGGTATATTTTTCACCCCATCACTACTACCTATCAAGTGGCATTTGATATTAATTGCCTTTTAATGATTCCATTGTGACCACATCTCTTATTATAAGCTGACTCAAATCCTCTTTGGAAATAGCTGGTTATAAATAATAAAGACCATCACAAAATGTTTAAGATAAAATGGGTGGAAGGACTCAGAGTTGGAGGAAGAACCCTTCAGTGACCACATGGAGCATTTTGGAGCAAGAAGTGCACATCTAGTTCAATGGCCAGAGAGGGAATGAGACACCCAAGGCCTCACAGCTATTCAGGGGAGAACTGGACTAAAACAGATCACCTGCCTGCAACACAAGTGCTCTTCCCCTCACGGCCACTGATCAGGATGAGTTCTGACATGTGAGGCTCCCGCCATGCTACAGACTGTCACAACCACACTTCCTCTGTCCAGACAGACTGATAAAGAGGAGCTTCCTCTTCTCCCTTTCATTCTATTTGCTTTTGCAGAAGCCCTTGCTTAGCGTGCAATGGAGTCTACTTTGCTTTTGAGGGTAAAATATTTAGGGAAGGGGAAATGGCATCATCAGATGTATCTGGAGATGTGCTGGCCACAAACATGCTGTGTCCTCAGTGTTTTCCACGAAAACATGCAGGGTGTAATTGAGCATCAAGAGGACACCCTGATGCCCTGCAGCAATGTGCAAAATATACCGGTTGTCCCCAAAATCCAAATATCTCATGTCAAGTTCCTTTCCTCCCACTCTGCAAACAACACTTTGGGAAAAGCACAGGTGGCTCTTGAGAATTTGCTGTTCTGCTTGTTCTCCACTTGAAGTGACAATTCCTTGAATGAAGAGCCTGAGGCTCCCATGGAAATAAGGAGACAGAATGTGTGCACCTGATAACAAGGGATCCTTATCATCTTCGGTGGCCAGCCCATCTTCTGTAGCTCATGAACTTTCGAAGGACTGGGATGTGTCCCCCAGCCTGATATCCTTCAAGGCTCCACATCCCCACAGCTTCACAAGATCAAATTCAAATACCTTGCCGGGTCCACAAGGCCTTCCCTGGCCTGCCCCTGCCCTACCCTTCCAGCAAGTGCTGGTCATTCCCTTCCCTTCACCCAACATTCCAGAAACATTCAGATTCTTGTAGCTTCCCAAACACAGAGAGCCTGTTCTTGTGCCTGGACCTTTGCTCATACAGCCTCTTCTGCTGTTTCTCCACCCTTTTGACTTCTCCTTTCTTCGCACTGGGCCCTGGTGGGAGATTTCTCTTGCCTATATGTGTCTTCACTTTTCCCTTCTTGTAGTGTCATATCATTCTAACTACTAAAAAGATCTATTGCATTCTAGAACTCATCTTCTGTTCAAAGTTCAAGGTCCCAGAAGGTGCCCTAAGGGTTGACTCTTCCATGTAAGTCTAGGGTCAATTCGTGGCACTCTGGCTTTCAGTACTATGTTCTCTATGGTCCAAGGGGTGCTCCTCATGGGGGAAGCTATTTAATTCCTGCTTCAGCCTCAGGGCTTTCAGTTTCTGGTCTTCTTTTTCCATGACTGCAATGGCCACAAAAGCACTTTTATTTCTATGTTTCTTGGGGAACATTTCATGGCCATTCAGTGTGTATTTCTGTCTCCTGCCTCCTAGGAACTATGGCACCTCTTAAAACCCTGAGAGTTTGCTCATCACTGCAAAACAAGGGTATGGATAAAAGGCAGGGCTTGGGAGACTCAAGAGTTTCTCTAAGTGTTGCAGATGAGTAAACATAAGTGGGCAGGACATGAGCCAGACATTTCCATGGACTGAGTCAAAACCCAAGAGTCACACTTTGTTGATATGATGCTCACATGCATCATCAGAGAAGTATTTATTTTAAAATTCTTTGGCACAACTCTTTATACAGTTATAGGATCACAGGTTGTAGGAACTTGTGCAAGATCTTTAATCCACCCACCTTCTTCAGATAGGGTGACCAAGGCCAAGAGGGGAAAATTTAGGAACTGAAGTTTCTTTATAAGAGCCAAACCCTGTGTTCCCCAGCCTTACCCACAGTCCCCTCATCCAGGGACCTGGCCTCCATTCATAGGCCCCTAAATTACACATAGGGAAAGAATCTCTGCTCCTACCATGAGCTCTGAGAGCAGCTGCACATCTCCCAACTGGGGCTACTATAGTGAACGCAATTAGCAGGGCTGCCTGACAATAGCAAGAGCAAAATCTTCTCCAAATCTCCCCAAGTGACTAAGTGACTACAAGCAGGTATCATATTATCTGAAGGTCCTCATCCCCATTTTTCTTCATCTTCTGGCCCATCTTCTGAGGCAAGACAAAATAAGAGGGTTCTAGGGACTTTCCTTCTACCATTGCCTAGAGGAACCTCTCCTATAAATAGACTCTTCTTTGGGATTAAAAGTACATCAGGTCAAAATAAAATAAAATAAAATAAAAGTACATCAGGTACAGTAATTCAGAAGCTTTCATAGTTCAGTAGAGATTCCACTTCTGCTTGCCTTCATATGTATTATCTCCCAACCTCTTGCTCCTAAGCTTCACTATGACTTCCCAGGGACCTAGAATTTGGGGGGTTTTCTTTGTGAGAGGAGGGTACAGAGATTTCCCATATACCTCCACACATGCAGAGCCTTGCCATAAGAGTGGTACATTTGTTACAATTGATGAACCTTCACTGACATATCATCACCCAAAACCTGTAGTCTACATGAGGGTTGACCCTTAGTACTGTACATTCTGTGGGTTTGGACAAATATATGATGACATATATCTACTCTTATGATATCATACAAAGTATTTCACTGCCCTAAAAATCCTCTGCTCCTCCTATTCATCCCTCCCCCTGTCAAATCCTGGCAACCACAGATCTTTTAACTGTCTCCATAGTTTTGCCTTTTCCAGAAAGTCACATAATTGGGAGTTATACAGTATGCAGCCTTTTTATACTGGCTTCTTTCTCTTAGGGATATTTAACCGAGTGCATTTAAGATTCCTCTATGTCCCTCAATGGCTTGATAGCTCATTTATTTTTAGTGCTGAATAATATTCTATTATCTGGATGTACTACAATTTATCAACTCACCTACTGAAGGACATTGTGGTTGCTTCCAAGTTTTGGCAATTATGAGCAAAGCTGCTATGAATATCCCTGTAGAGCTTTTTGTAGGACACAAGTTTTGCCTCCTTTGGGTAAATACCAAGGTATATAATTGCTGGATCCTATGGTAAGAGTATGTTTAGTTTTATAAGAAACCCATAAAACATCTTCCAAAATGACTGTACCATTTTGCTTTCCTACCAGCAATGAAGCAGAGTTCCCATTGCTCTATATCCTCACCAGCATTTGGTGTTGTTGGGGTTCTGGATTTTGGCCATTCTAATAGGTGGGTAGTGGTAGCTCTGTTGTTTTAATTTGCATTTCCCTGATGATATAGGTTGTGGAGTATCTTCTTCTATGCTTATTTACAATCTGTGCATCTTCTTTGGTAGTGTCTGTTAAAGTCTTTGACCCTTGAGATGCCTGGATGGCTCAGCTGGTTGAGTGTCTAGTTTATGGTTTTAGCTCAAGTCATGTTCTCAGGGTTATGGGATCAAGCCCTATGTTGGGCTCCATGATCAGCAGGGAGTCTGCTTGAGATTCTCCCTCTCCCTTTCCCTGCCCATCCCCACCTACCTCTCTCTCTCTCTCTCCCAAATAAATAAATATTTTTTTAAAAAATCTTGACCCATTTTTTAATTGAGTTGATCTCCCTTTTTTTTAACATTTATTTGAGAGAGCGTGCACAAACACAGACACGCACACACACACACACACACACACACACACACAAGCTGGGGGGAGGGGCAAAGAGAGAAGGAGAAACAGATTTCCTGCTGAGTAGGGAGCCCAACACCAGAACCCCAAGATCATGGGGGTTTCTTGATCCCAGAACCCCAAGATCATGTCCTGATCCAAAGGTAGCCACTTAACCGATTGAGATATCCAGGTGCCTCTAGGTTGTTTTATTTCTTATCACTGAATTTTAAGAGTTCTTTGTGCATTCTGGATAACAATCATTTATCCAGTGTGTCTTTTGTGACCTAGAACTTTTAATTCTGTAATTCAGAGACAACAGAAACATATAAGACCTCTGGGCTAGACCAGAGCTATAGGGCTCAGATTTGTTATCTCCAAAGATGGGTCTGAACTAAGTGGGACCCCAAGGAGGACTCTGAATGAAGAGTGTGATGAGTGACTTTGTTCTTCCTGAGAAAAGGCAGTCCATTCTAGGAGTCAGACACATGCAGTCCCTAAATACTCACAGAGTGCTTCCTGTGTTCATTCTACTAAATCTAACAGCATTTGTCCAGAAGTAGCCATAGGCACAGCCATCATTGGCAAGAGCAGCAATAATGTCTAACATCACTGAGAACCTGTGCTTTGAGTGAAATATTTCATTTTATCCTCAAAATAATTGTATGGAGCAATGCGATTGTGATAGGCAGAGTAATGGCCTATAAAAATATCTAAAACCTAAACCCCAGAATCTGTTGTTACCTTTCATGGCAAAATGGGCTTTGTGGATGTGATTTAGTTAAAGATGGGGAGATTATCCTGGATTATCTCAGTAAGGCTAATGTAATCACAAAGATCCTTATAAGAGGGAGGAAGAAGCATCAAAATCAGAGAAGGAGATGGGATAGAAGCAGAGGTCAGAGTGATGCAGCTGCTGGCTTGAAGATGGAAGGTGACCATGAGCCAAGGAATGCAGGTGCCCTCTAGAAGCTGAAGAAGGTAAGGAAACAGACTCTCCTCTAGAGCCTCCAGAGGAAGCGTAGTCCTGCCACACTAGATTTTCACACTATGAGACCCATTTCAGGCTTCTGACCTCCAAAACTATGAGATGATAAATGTGTGCTAGTTTAAGTCACCACATATGTGCTAAATATCACAGCATCAATATGAACTAATGCAACTCACATCATTCCCATTTTACAAATGCAGAAGCTAAGAAGCAGAAAGGTAAAATAAGTTGCCCTAAATTGTGCACCTAGCAACTCGCACTTCCACGACTTGAACCCACTGATTCCACAGCTAGGAATCTTAGCTACTAAACTATAATGCTAACGACTAATTGAGTCCATGAATTAACAAATGAATAAATAATAAAAATTTGTCCTTGAGATTGTAGAGCTTAAAATTAAGTTAAAAGGTAATATAGAAATGATAGAGAACCCAGAAGACATCTCACATGGGTAAAAAATATACCATAATTTCCTCTGCAGAAGAGTTACTATGAAATAGAAATATCAAGGTTTGCTGGTGGGAATGCAAAGTGGTATGGCTGCAGTGAGAAGCAATTTGCTGGTTCCTCAAAAATCCAAACATAGAATCCCATTTGACCCAGAAATTCCACTCCTAGGTATATACCTAAAAGAAATGGGGAAAAAATGTATTAAAACAAGTATTGGGGATCCCTGGGTGGCGCAGCGGTTTAGCGCCTGCCTTTGGCCCAGGGCGCGATCCTGGAGACCCGGGTTCGAATCCCACGTCAGGCTCCCGGTGCATGGAGCCTGCTTCTCCCTCTGCCTGTGTCTCTGCCTCTCTCTCTCTCTGTGTGACTATCATAAATAAATACAAATTTAAAAAAAAAAAGAACAAGTATTGGTACAGAAGTGTTTGCAGCACTATTAATAACCATCAAAAGGTATAAATAACCCAGTTGTCCATCAACAGATGAATAAACAAATTGTAGTATATACATTCGATGGAATATTATCCTGCCATGAAAAGGAATAAAGTACCAATACATGCTGCACCATTGGTTAACCTAGAAACCATTATGCTGCCTGAAAGTAGCAAGGCACAAAACGTCCTACATTATATGATTTTATTTATATAAAATAGCTGGGTTAGGTAAATCCATAAGAGAGAAAGCAGACTGGAGGTTGCCAAACTAGCGTAGGAATGGGGAGGCAGGAGAGAATAACTGCTTAATGGAGAAAGGGCTTCATTTTGGGTGATAATGATATTTTGGAACCTAACAGAGGGGGTAGTGGCACAACACTGTGGGTGTACTAAATGAAACTGACGTTTTCACTTGAAAATGATTGTTTTTACATTATGTGAATTTTGCCTCAATAAAAAAAATTAAATAAAATGAAGTAATACTGCAAAAAAAAATTATCAAAAAGAGTTTTCTAGAAGATAACAGAGCTTAGCCAGGGCCTTTAATGATGGCTGAGATTAGGCAGGCTATGAGGAGATGGGATAGTGAGCAAAAAAGGAAAATAGTTTCCCTTTAATTCCACACAATAGACCTTCTTGCTTATCTGCAAGGTCCTGCTCATCTGTCCCAGTCTCACCTTATTTAAAGCCTCCAAAGACTCCGCCCAAAACCCAGAGATTCTGCAGGAATTACCAAGGGCACTCCACACATTTGCAGACGGTTTTATATAAATTGTGTGAGGAAGACTTACTGAAGAGCAATGTGCTAATATCAGAAAAACTGCAGCAAGTTCCAAATGACTCAGAAAGCCACACGGCACCCCAAATTAGTTCAGGCCTTGCAGTTAGGAGACCTGGGTCTGTGTTTCATGTGGCCCGCCCCCAGGTCCTGAAGGCACCCTCAGCTCTGTCTTGCAGCCCACCCACCATGACCTCCTTGGCCCCTCCACCCCAATTCCTGTCCAGGGAACAGGTCAGAGGTTCCAGCGAAGTGGCAGGATCTAGGGAGTACTGTCCACTGTGGAAATATAAAGAAGCCTAGCTTTCCTGTCATGAGTCACACAGCCTTGGGTTAAGGAAAATGCCAGAGACCCCTCTGAAGGCAGATGGTTGGGACCGGGGACTGAGCTGAATCCACCTTTCTCCAGTGAGCAGAAGCAGGTGAAGGATCCAAGGGCGAGTGAGGTTTGCTTTCACTGCCAGCTCCTCTAGGGAAGGATGTGAGGAGCAGCTTTGAGGAACTCTAGGAACAACCCACACCCACACCCCATTTCCTGACTCTGCACTCCAAGTTCCTTCTGGGGGAGCTTCCTGACTTGGTTTTCAATCACACCAGGGTCTTCTGGCTCCTTCCCATGAGCCCGAGCCATCAGTCACAGCAGGACGGGAGGCTGGGTGGTGAGGAGTAATGAGATACATTCTGTTCTGTTTACAAATTGCTTTCAGCCCCGTGGAGAGAGGTACTTGGAAATGTGAAGTGCTGTTGCTATGGGATGTGCGTGACTGATGGCTTTGCCTGGAACCTACCAAGGCTCAGGGCAAAGCCCCTGCCCCTGCCCCTGCCCCAGTCCCTGGCTCTGAGAGTAGAGCAGGAACACGATCCCTGCAGAAACAGGGATCCTGGCCACACAGTCTGACTCCCCTCCAGGGAAAGGTGCCATCCCATCAGAGCCCAGATATCTCTCCTCTGAAGCCCTTCAGCCTCCCTCTCTGCACACTCACGGCGGGTGGCATGTCACAGGCAGCCTTGGTATCTACCTGTAGGTATGCCTTTCATCTAGGAACAGACTGTCAGACCATCCAGGGGGCAAAACTTGTCTTCCTCATCCTCAGTTCTCATTGAGCATGTCATGGTGCCTGTGTGTGTGTGTGTGTGTGTGTGTGTGTGTGCGCGCAGCGCGCATGCACACGGGCCCACACATGCATTCTGGTTGAGGTTGACTAAATGTTGGGCATTCCTATTCTCGTTCCTGTGACATCAATACTGCAGGCCTTTAGGATCTCAACATTATGCAGACTTGTATTAAAATTGATAACATTGTGCTAAGCATGGTGCTATGTGCTTTATATACACTTCAAAGTGCAAAGTAAGTACTCTATCCTGCAAAGTGAGTACTCTATCCTCAGGGGACAGTTTCCTAACAAGACCACCTTTGCATCCTCAGCCCTCTATAAGCCAAGCCAGCCAGTTTCTACTCTTACCTTCCTACTGCTCCACCATAATTGCCTTTTCTGATGTTGCCTACAACCTCCATGTTGCCACATTGGCTAACCTTTGGAGCCCATCTTACTGGACCTAAGCAGCATCTGACTAGGTGAACCAGCCCCCCACATCTACTCTTAGCTTCTAGGACAGCACATTTCTGGTTTTCCAGCCATTTTCTGACACCTCTGGCTACTCTGGGTAAGGCTCCGGAGGGATTAGGGAAGAAGTTCTGGAGCCAGATTGCTGGATTCATACTCCGAGCTCCTCCACTTCCTAATTGTGATCTTAAGCAAAATGCTTTGTCTCTCACACCTCAGTTTACTTCATCGGGTTGCCATGAAAATAAAGGAATGAATACATGCAGCCCATTTAGAACAATGCTAGGGTGTGGAAAAACCTTCAATAAAAGCTAGCTCCTTGTATTATCACTATGACAATCCATTATCACACCACATCTAAGTTCTAAAGCTCCACAGAGCTGTTCTTGGCCTTTTTCTCATCTCACTCTTGCCTAAGGCAGTCTCATTCATCTCCATGATTTTCAATGTCATCTATACATTGGCATCTCCAAATTCATATCTCCAACTCAGATCTCATTTAAGCTCCAGACTCATTTATCCAATCGCCTACTTGACACATCCATTTGGACGTCTCCCAGGCATCTCAATTGACATGTCTGAAACCGAGCCCTCCCTGCCACTTGCTCCTTCTCAGTCTTCCTTGTCACAGACAATGGCACCATTATCTGCCGGTGACTTCTGGAAAAAAAACGTGGAATCATCCTTGACACTTCTCTTTCTCTCACCTCCCATGTCAAATGCATTACTACAAACTTCCAATTTCACCTCCAGAATATATCTTAACTCTGTTCCCTTTCCCATATTCCAGCTGCTATCACCCTACTCCAGGCTACAGTTCTCCCTAATTTATCTCCACCATCCCCACATTCCAATTCTCACATGCACCGATGAAGAGGCTATTGGAGGTGGTGGCTGGGGGTGTTTTCATGTTTTCATGTTGTTTTCACATCCATCAAATCATGACATCAATCTCTGCGTAAAAACTCTCCAATGCTTCCCATTTGCTGTGAGAAAAAATTAAATTCTTCAATGTGGCCCTTAAAACTCTCCAATATCTGCCCCCCTCCCCCGACCTCTCCAGCCCCACGGTACCACTCTCCTCCTGACTGACCCTGTTCCTGCTATACTCTCAGGGCTTCACAGCAGGCTGCTCCTTCTACAGGCTATTATCTTAACCCTTTCTGTGCTCGGAACTGCTCTGGCAATGGAGCCCTGCTCAGAATGGCTTTTTATGAATAAAATAAAATGCATAGTATTGCAAAGGGAGCCAGTTATATCAAAATACTACAGCAAAAATTCGTTTGGGACATACCACTGCGGTGAAATATTTTGACAGTGAGAGAAGCTATGCATATGGAGGGGACAGGGGGTATAGGGGAAATCTCTAGAACTTCTGCTCAATTTTGCTGTGAACCTAAAGCTTCTCTAAAAAAATAGTCTATTAAAAATACATTTGTGATATAGCAATAGCATGTGCTTCTTCATCAAGGTATTAACTAAAAAGAGTCAGAAATGGGTTCAGTAACTAAAATAATCTCAACATAATATGGAAACAGCTGCAAAGACACACAAGCACCACACACTATTGTGAAATAAGGTCTAATTCCCCTCCAGATGACAACCTTGCCCAAATCAAACTCTCTCCCTCATCCTGCCACTGAGTGACTCCTACTCACCCTTCAGCTTTAGAAGGCCCTTCCTCGACCCCCTCAAACTGAGAATCTTTTTCTCCTGTTGCCCTCTTTACACTTCATTTTAAATCTTGAATTTTACCTCAATTACAATTATAGTGTTTGTTTGCATGTTTAGTATCTGTCACTAGACCGAAAGTTCCATGAGATGGAATGATGCCTACTCTGTTCAGAGGAGGGCATGATTTGGTGAGTGAATGAATGAATTGCCCATAACTGGTAGGGTAGGCAATGGAGCATGGCTGTAATAAACTCATAGAACTTTCAAAGGTGGTGTTCTTTCCCTGTGTCACACTAAACAAGGATAATTTCTGCTTCACACACATGTGCCTTCTTTCACCATCTCTCACTGATCTCTCTGCTCCATGGAAGTTATTTATGTAACTTTATGAAGGTGGCCTTCAGAGAAGTTATGCTTACCAAAAATGTTTATATCTCCAAATGGTAGCTTTTGCTGAAAAGACAGTGAAAAGTTAGGTTCACATTTTCAAATTATTTTTGTGAAAATTTAAATGGTTTCAGATCTATTCGGGGCTTAAGAAGTTGAACGATGATGATGATGATGATAAAAAATAATAATAAACATCTATCAAGTGCTCTACACACTTTTTAATATATTAGCTCATTTAATCTTCACTGTATCCCTACTTATTTTGGAAGAGTGAGCCATAAAAAGATGATAAACTGAAGCAAAAAGCTACACTCTATCCCCCCTTCCTTTACCATCACATAGAACTACTTTAAATTTTTCTCTATTTACCCCAAGAGCCCAGGATTTAGTAACAGATTTTTAATGCAAATCAATTCTCAAAAAGGTGACACCTTAGACCATTCACCTCAACTAATACGAACGCATAGCATTTGTCTATCATCAAATCAGTGTGTCTTCCATCTTGGGAATCAAAAAGCAATGACAAGTTCAAAGCTCCAGACTCACAATCCTGCCTGGGAGACAGGAATCATCACAATTGAGAGCCCGCCCACAGCAGCATACATGGGAATGGAGGGGCAAGTGGGGAAAGGGTATGTCGGAGACCAAAATATGCACCCCAAAATATACTAGTCTAGCATGAGGATTATTTTGAGCTGAAAGCAATTGAGAAAACACAAATACAAGATGAGCTCTCTGTAGTCCCCCCACGCCTAAACATAGATCATAACTTCCCCTTGTGAGGGTGCCCCCTACCCCACCCCAAACCACTTCTTGTGCCAGGAAGGGACTAACAACCTTATCACCAGAGAGGAGATGGCACTAAGAAGTCTACACAAATGAACCTTACTAACTCATTCTTATCCACCACTATTTTCCCCACATATTTGCCTTCCTACAATTTGCCTCAGGAGCTCAAAGTTCCTTTCCTTTGTCTTGTCACTTTTCTTTAAATATATCCTCTTTTTCTCAGTCTAAAAGCCTACAATGCTAGCTATTTCCTTGTGCGGTCTTCTTTCTATAAAGTCCCCCTATGCCACATAAAACTTTTAACAACAAATAAATTTGTGTGCCTTTACTCCAGCTAGCCTGTTGTCATTTGTTTGTCTATTTGTTTGTATTGTTTTTCTTTTGTTTTGTTTCTCAGTCCTAGCTGGAGAATGTAAGAGGGTGAGAGGAAAATTTTCCTCCCCTACAGATAATCTATGAGGGTATCATATTCCAGCTCGCAAGAGTCAGACCTGAGAAACATTTCTTGGTTGGGTTAGGTTTAAGGCTGCCTAAAAATTAGAGTTTGAATCTACAGTTGTGAGATTTAGCTACGGTTAATGTCTGGGTCATGGTGAGTGTAAGGATCAGGCTATAGGTTAAATTGAGAACCTTGTTTCAATTGAAGCCTAGTGTCTATGTTTCAGTCAGGGCTAGACTTCTACTTAGACCTTAGAGTTAGTTTATATATTGGAAGCTGCTGAGATCTGGTTTGGGGTCACCATTAAGAGTTTAAAGTTATTGTCAGGAGTCCAAGTCAGCATCACAAAGATAGTTGGACACTCTATCAAAAGTAGTATTTAGATCTAAATTCAAACCTTAAGGAATGTCACCTTTTAAAGTTCTGACAAAATCCTGGATAAGAATCTGTGGTCAGCCTGTGTTTGGGGTAGAGATATGGGGCAGATTTATGTATGTTGACAAGGTAAAGATGAATCTGAAATTGCATCTCGTGGGGACAGCTCCACAAATGCAGAAGGTGGACATGACTGCTGCCCAGAACAACTTTACCCTGGGTCCCTGGTGTTACTTATGGCCATGAATAAGGAGCACCTCAGATCATTGTACTTCTTTCCATCATGAGTCACCCTTCCTCCTGGCTCGCTTACCCTCCCTACCCTCAAACCAACAGCTAGCCTGTCAGGCTTTAGTAAGTCAAGGAAATCTTGGTTATTCCATTGATAAAGATAAGAAATCACTTTGATGTCTTCCAACCTGGAGCAGGGAACAGATCCAGGCCTGGACAGATTCTGTTTGTGAGTTTGCACCTCTGTGCCCCAAAACACCCCTACACTGCAGCCTTAACCCAAGCAGCCCTGATTGTCCCTCATCCAAGGTCCGTTTTTTCCATGTAGCTAGATGCGGAGCTGAATCATTCAGCCTCTAGGGACTTCCCAGGACAGTGAGTGGTGAGCACTGCATCCCAAAATAAAAGGAATAAAGAACAATTTAGACTAATGGAAAATGCCAGGGCAGCACTGGCCTCACCCAGGTACCACCACCGTCTCCACTCTAGTGATGGTGATTGGGTGTTGTCTAAAGAAGAGACCAGGAAACTCATGAGTAAAATCAAACTGCAGAGTTTGATTATAATGATTTATCTGTTGAGAAATACCAGGGATTAATTTTGATTATCAGTGTAGAAACAACAAAGAAAAATGGCCCCAAATGAGGAAGGGAAACACCACATAGCTCAGCTACACAGCAAAGTTTAAGACCACAGGGATACTTGGCCTCTGTTAGGAGTCCTGAAGCTGCCAGAGGGTCTTCTCCACCTCTTTCCCAGGACAGCAGGGTCTGATCTGCACAACAGGTACCCACATTTTCTTCACAAAACTTTCCTGGGACCCATTTGCAAAAGCAGTCATAAACAAAATCACCTTTCTCCACTGGAAAAACACTATAATTAGAGGTACATTCCTCACCAAAGCGAGTACAAGAAAAGAGAAGGGACAGGGGGGACCTGGGCTTTCATTCACTGTGCTGCACTGAGGGGTCCCCTCCTTCAGGGCTCAGGCTGCCACCTGTGAAACAGGGATGGCTGTGCCCATTCCCCCTCACAGGGGCACAGTGGCCACAGTGGGTAGAAACCCTGCTAAGGAAGCCAGGGAGCTCAGACAAACACATCCATTACCTTCTGTGATCCCACGTGTGAGTCTCAGGAAGCAGTGACCTGGCGACAGCGGTATGTACTCCCGTCCTGCAGGACTGACATGGGGGGGGGTGGCAGGAGATGGGGAGGAGGCTTTGTCCAACTGACCCCCAGTCCCCAAGTGTTCTTACCACACAGCCTGCATTTGTCCCTTCCTAATTTGGGGCCATTTCTCCTTGTTGTTCCTACACTGATGACCGAAATTAATCCCTGGCATTTCCCAACAGCTAAATCATCATAATCAAACTCTGCAGCTGCCAGATCTGCTGACTCAAACCCCCTATGTATTCATATGATATTTGCCGGGTAATTACAGAATAGAGGTAATTATATTCATGACTCCATTACTTTCATAATTCCAGAGACCCAGAAATCACTAAAAAAAAAAAAAAAAAAAAAAATCTCACAGGGTGCAGAAAAGAAATTCCTTCAATAACAACCCTAGCCCACCTCTTACCTTGTTTGTCCTCTCTCTGCAAACCTTGCCACTCAGCAGTAGCCGCTCCTGAAGGCAGAGAGGAGGGAGAAGAAAAAGGAGACTGACACCTAACGCTCAGTTAGGACCAGAAAGTCTATGGGTTGTCGAAACCAATGTGTGTTAGTTATAGGAATGCAGGCTATGGTGTGAGTGAAGCCCTAAACGCCAATGAGTCCTCAGGGGCTTCACAGTGAAGAGGGATGGTGCACTCATGTCACAGTCCATCTCGGGTGGTCCCCATCGGGCACAAGTCTCATGCTCACGTGGGGCTCCAGGCTCCCTCAAGCTCATGGTTCTGCCCACCCCAAGTCTTCATTGGCTTCTCCCATCCACTGAAACATGGGGAGATTTCACTGCTTTGGCTCAGACGTGACACTCACGGTTCCACTCGCATTCCTACTGGCAGCAGCTCATCGCAGGGTGCCATCTAGGTGCCAGCGTATGGGTGGAAACAGCCCCGGGGGTCAGCCGATCCCAGGGGCAGCTCCATGCCCTGGTGGGGACCTCACCCCCTGGAGGGTAGCTGACCATTTGTGCCACCCAGATCCTCCTGACAGGGCCTGAGTGAGCCTCGGGGGTACCCATGAAATGATGGGCCACTGCAGCTGGACACCCTGAGGCACAGATCACAGTGATAAGTATCCTAAACAGATGATGCAGAAAATTCGTGATCTCCTTCTGTTATTGTAGCATCCAGAAAAGACCCTCTCGCAATCATGTCCAAATGGGACCTGAAGCTAGTCCCGGGCAGGGCATTTTGCCTCTCCTGTCTCCTACTCCCCTCTCCTGCATGCTGCTGGACCCCCAGATGTCTCCCAGCATCAGTCCTCTCTGCAGAGCATCTGCTCCCCACACATGCAGCCATGGGCCATGCCCCTCTGCAGCCGTGGGCCTGGGCAATGGTGACCCACACGGCAAGGATTCTGGTCACCCGTCAAAGGGCAGCAGGATGGCCACTGAGCCAACAGAAGAGGAGAAGGAGGCAGGCTGTGATGGCAGAAGTCAGGAGTCAGGATCCAGTCAAGCTCTACACATGGTGCCTCCCCTGGGGATGCCTGTTTAAGGTTGGTGGCGGCGGCAAAGGAGGCCCAGGAGCAGAGGCACTTGAGAGCATGGCAGAGACTGGTCCTCTGGCCTGGAGACCACAGGAAGGGCCCTGCAGCTGCCTGTATTTGGAGCAGATCCTCCAGGACCAAGCCGGAGGTTGGCAGCCTCCTCGAACCTGTCTGTGAGCAACTTGGGGTGGGAGGGGTGGGGGGCCCTAGGCTGAAGGGAGCACCAGCGATGAGGCCAGACAAGTTCACACAAGGGGTCCACTCGAAGCATCTCACCCACATCAGAAAGGCCCATAAGCCCAGAGTTGATTGCCCAACGGACAGGTGGTGTCTGCCCCACACGTTTCACGTGTGGAACACTCAAAGGAACTTTTCCCCATTTCAAAACTCCAACCTCATGGCTATCCTATGCTTCCCATTCTGCACTTTCCACTTCAGTGTTCTTTTTGTTTGTTCCAGAAAAGAGACAGAATTAAGTTTTACTGCACTTTTACACTTGAAAGCCTCTACAACTAAATAGAGCTTCTCCCCCAGAACTGCTTTTGTGGGCTGCTCAGAGCACCCTACAAGTGGGGCACCCAGGGGCAGCCTTCCTGCATGGAGCACCCTACCTTAGCTCCCAAAACTGAGCGCGAGTACCTCCCCCTGGCAGAGCTGTCCTGTGGGGGAGTTAGAAAACAGGACAGGGTGCAACGTCTAGGGCAAGAATAAGCATCTTCCAAATGAGACACCATTCTCCAAGTATGTTTCACCTATGAAACTCAGGATTTCCAGAACACTGGTGGAAAACTTTGTTGGTCTAACATTACAATTTTTGATTCAAAATGCAGTATCTGGATGCATCTATTGACCACCAATAATAAAGAGCAAGTCTAATTTCTTTCTTTGTTGGTTTTTTTTTCCCCAATTACTCTTCAAGTAGAAGGGAATGGGCCTTTCACTGCCCTCCCTTCTCTGGAGCCTCCTGTGTGTACTACCTGTCTCTGCAGTTCCCTTATGTCTCATCCATCCAAAACTCCAGTATCCTCCAACCTCAGCCATCTGGAGCACAGCTGAGAAAAGAAAGGTCCTAAAAAGGCAGCTGAGCACACAGGTTAGACGCACCAGGATCTGCACAGAGACATGGAAGCCTCAGCCTTCCTGTCACACCTCCGTTTCAACAGCTCCGTAAGTTTAGTCCTTAGCCCATGGCATGTGAAGACAGCAGTTGGGAAGGGAATAGGAATTACTACAACAGACAGGAAGGAATATTGGTAGCAATGAGGGGTAAACAGACAGAAAATCAAGAAGCAGGTGACAAAAGCTCTAAATCACAGTCAGCTGGGTGGGTGGCTGATGCCTAAGCTAACAGCCCAAGGCTTTGCAGGAGCCGGAGGGTCTTGGAGGAGAGGTCCGACCCGAATGGAGAGAGGAGAGGAATCCGGTGCAGCAAAAATGCCAAAGGAGCCAGTATTTGTGTTTGGAGGAAAGGCAAAGGAAAGAGGTCAGGGTGGGAGAAGGCATCTTAAAGGCAGCGCGTGGAAGCCAGGCCAAGCTGGCCTGGGCGGGCGAGCCTGGAACCAATCTGCTGCAGTGGTGTGTGTTGGGTGTGAGCGTGGGCGCCCGTGCACACGAGGCGGGGGAGCGATGGAGGGCACAGATGACGAGGACAGCTCTGGGGGCTGCGAGGCAGGGGCATTCCACAGGGCCAGGGAGCACCCCGGGTCCGAGCAGGGATGTCATCAAGGCAGGATACCTGCGGGCCTGGGGAGGCCGTGGCTCAGACACATCATCACACGGATCCAGAGTGGCAGAGCCGGGAGGGACCCAATTCATCTTCGGATCTCACTCCCTATTTGTCACAGGCTGACACTGAGACCTGGATGGGGGTGGGTGGCAGTGGCGGTAACAGGTCCAGCGAGCGGGACAGCCAGGGCTAGCTCCGAGGCCCCCGCCTCCCCGCCCCCATGCTGCTCTTCCTCCCCCTGTCCCCCCCACCCCGCGGGGTTCCCAGCAACCATCCTTGCCCTGTGCTGGGATCAGCAGGGTCCTCTTTACCCTGAGCTCCCCCAGCAAGCTGGCCTCCACCATTTAGCCTGGACAGAAGCAGGCAGTGGGGTGCCTGGCCGGCTGAGGAGTCGGGAAGCTTCGTTAATCATGCTTTCAGAGCACTTTGCAATGCAGAGATGAAAGACGTCTGAGGAGAGCAAAGTACAGCCATTACAATCTCCATCTTCCTAATTGAGGAAAATGAGGTTATTTCCAGATCCTCTGTGATGCAATGGCAAATGTGCTTGATAGGCCCGCGCTAGGCTTCTCCCGCCGCAGCTGCTCGGGGCCAGCCGGTGGAGCGCCGTGTGGAGGGCACCCAGCTCCTCGGCTGCAGGTTCGGGCCCCACCACTTGGGCGTGCCCCAGCGGCCCAGCATCGCCCCCGATGCCTCAGCCCCGAGAAGGGCAGCCTCGACAAAACATCAAAGTGGGGCGCCTTCGTGCGGCATGAAGTCCTCCTCTGCACTGAGTAATTGGAACAAAACGACCCAGGTAGTCTTGCTGTAACATCAAAGCTGCGTATAATAACCTCACAGATGAATTCAAGAGTGAATACATTCACAGCCACTGCTCAAGTTTGAAGTATGCCATGATTTTTTTCAGCTTCAGAACTGAGCAGGGAGAAAAAGAAAAATCACCAGCCATAGCTTTCTTTGTTAACCAACTGCCTCCCCTTTCAGGCTGCAGTGAAAGGTGTGGGCCTACAGCCTTTAAGTAACAAGAATTCAGTCTAGGAACAGCGATGTGGATGGAAGACCAAGACTCAGAGAGGGGCCCAGGGGAAAGATCCCGAGGGTAAAAGATAAAACATCCTAGTGAACACGTATGCGCACAGAGATGCCTGGGTGGCTCAGTCGGTTGGGTTTCTGCTTTTGGCTCAGGTGATCCTGGAGTCTTAGGATCGAGCCCTGTTTTGGGCTCCCTGCTTGGCAGGGAGTCTGCTTCTCCCTCTCCCTCTGCTCCTCCCCCTGCTCATGCTCTCTCTCTCTCTCTCACTCTAAAATAAATAAATAAAATATTTTTTAAAAATAAAACATGGGGCAGCCTGGGTGGCTCAGCGGTTTAGCACTGCCTTCAGCCCAGGGTGTGATCTGGAGTCCTGGGATCAAGTTCCATGTCAGGCTCCCTGCATGGAGCCTGCTTCTCCCTCTCTGCCTGTGTCTCTGCCTCTCTCTCTCTCTCTCTCTCTCAATCTCTCTCTCGAATAAAAAAATAAAATCTTTAAAAAAGTGAAATAATAAAATAAAATAAAATAAAATAACATGTATGTGCAGAAACACAAACTCTCGCCCGCTGGAGAGGCCACTGGTGTGGGGGAGGCTGAGTGCAGCATGGAGGGGCACTGTCCAGAACATCTGTGATGGTTCATCAAGATCATGGTGGAGGGGCTAGTCGCCTCTGTGGCTTCCAAGGAATGGCTCCCTTGATTTAGGCTAGAAGACCAGAGGCAAGCATATATTTATATTTATTAAGCTACCAAAGGGAGGAATCCAAAATTGGTAGCAGAGCTAATTCAGAAGTAGCAGAGCTGTATTACATATATTTCCAGAAACCAGTCATCCCTCTGGGATGGGATCTCAGAGGTCACAGTCAGTGCGACCCAAGAATAGGATTCTGAGGTATACTGTGGCTAGTGTCTACAAATAGCCGTCTGTGAGATAATAGAGAATATACTGGTCTCTGGACCCCTCGTTCCTGGCACAGAGCTCCCAAAACCCTTGTAATTGCCCGGATGATAGAATTGTCTTTTGTTCTACTGAGGCGACTCTGGGTGGGCTCCAAGATCAAGGCTGGTCACCAGACAGACCAACCCATGAGTGGAAACCTGTAATTTCCAGCCCCATTTTGCCCATTCTCCTGAAAAAGAAGAAGTAATAAAAATGGAGATACGATCAGTCATGCTTTGCAATGAACCTTTCATAAACTCCCAAAACTATAAGATTCAAGGAGCTCCTGGGTTGATGAAGATACAGAGATCTGAGGAGTATGGTGCACCTGGAGAGGTACATTCCCTGTGCATCTCTTCCATCAGGCTGTTCCTGAGCTATCTCCTTTTATAATAAAAGGTAGTTGAATAAGTAAAATGTTTCTCTGAGTTCTGTGAGCCACTCTAGGAAATTAATTAAACCCAAGAAGGGAGTTGAGGGAACCTCCAGTTTATAACCCATAAGTCAGAAGCACAGATAACAACTTGGGCTTACAATTGGAATCTGAACAAGGGGTGGTGGTGGCAGGGGCGGGGGGCAGTCTTATAGGACTGAGCCCTTTCCTTACGGGACTTAATGCTATCTCCAAGTGGAGACCGTCAGAATTAAGTTGAATCACAGAACACCCAGCTGGTGTCAGAAATTTGCTTGTTGTAGGGGAAACACCCACATGTCAGAATTATTTGGAATCAGAATGTCAAAATCATTTGGAATACCACTAAAAACAAAGCTTTAGAACACCTTCTGTCTCACTGCTGTACCACATACCATCTGCTGCTCTCTGCCCTGCCTGAACTCCTCCATTTCCATTGCCCCCGCCCCCGCCTCCCCCCCCCCACCGCCCCCAGCCAGGCCTAACCAAATCCCCTGGGCTTTGGCTTCCTGTTGATCTTAACTCCCTGCCCACCCTCTTCCCCCAGACCTAGATGTGGCCTTCTGCCAATACATACATTGCTACCCATTCTTTTGTAACTGTCATGCTATAGGGATTGCAGGCCAAATCAACATATTATTTATTCAACCCATTTCACAGTTGATAAAACAAAGGGTCTAAGAATATGACTGGCCTCTTCAGTGAGAGGATATATGGATGGCACATTACGGCCAGAACCGATAGGAACATCCTCTTCACAAATCAAGAGGTCTTTAGATACACTATCACCCTCACACCAACTCTGTGATGCAGCACTCTGGAAACCCTCACTTGATAGCTAAGAACACAAGTGTTGAATGACCCAATGAGCCCACATGCTGCAGGGCTGCAGCCTATTCCTAAAACTCGTGTTCTTCCCCATTTGTCTTATAATCCCTTGCCCATGATTATGGACTGAATTCTGTCCTCAAAAAAGATGATGGAGGGAACACCTGGGTGGCTCAGTGGTTGAGCATCTGCCTTCGGCTTGGGTGTGACCCTGGAGTTCCGGGATCAAGTCCCACAACAGGCTCCCTGTGACGAGCCTGTTTCTCCCTCTGCCTGTGTGTCTGCCTCTGTGTCTCTCATGAATAAATCAATAAAATCTTTAAAAAAAAAAAAAAGATGATGGAGTTCTAACCCCCAGGACTCATGAATGCAACCTTATTTGGGATTAGGGTCTTTGCAGAGGATCAAGGTAAGACGAGGTCATTGAATGGCCCCTAATCCACTAGGACTATGCCCCTATAAAATAGGGAAATGTGGACACAGAGATAGACATGCACACAGAGAGAATGCCATGTGCAGAAGAAAGCAGAGATGTGGAGATGTATCTACAAGGAATGCCAGGGGTTGCCAGCCAACCACCCACCAGTGGCTGGGCGAGAGTCAAAGAACAGACTCACCTGTCACAGCCCTCAGAAAGAACCAACCTTCCCAACACCTTGATCAGAGCCAAGAGACAGTAAATGCCTGTTGTTTCAGCTGCCCAATTTGTGGTACTTTGTTAGCTGCCCCAGACAATGAGCACACCTCTATTATAGGCATTTCAACCTTTTTGCTCTTACTGCTCATGTCGATGCCACAGGCCTTCCCCTAGGCCTCCAGCCCAGGGCAGAGTCGGAAGGAAAGCAAACCACCAAAGGGTTCAGTCTCTCTAATTTGCCCTCCTTATACTGAAAATAGACTGGTTTCTGGAGATTCTCATATATGCCCTCTAATCCCAGGTCCTGCCCACCCTACACACACACATACCCTCTCCAGGCACCCCACAGAATTGAAGGACCTGGGCCAGCTCTAGCACCCTGGGCAGAAGACAGAAGGGCCAAGGCAGCCTCTCCTGTTACTTGAAGCCACCACCTGCCATCAGTACCTTTCCTCTGTCAGTAGGGTCAGCAGTGTCCAGGCCCAGCCAGTGTCCCCAGGTGGGCTCACACTCCTCCACCCCACACCCTGAAGGCCACATCAGGGTGCCCTTACCTGCCCCATCAAGGAGATAAACTGTTCCTGGCTGCCAAGGCTGACCACAACCCTGAGAGCACAAAATCTTTGTTTAGAGTACTTGGTGCTAGTGACCCTAGAGGGTACTGACTTTCTTGTCCTCTGCTCCTCAGAGGGCCTCTGCTCCTTCACTCATAAACTTCACTACTTCCCACCCCACTGTTCTAAAGAAATTCAATCACTTTTATAATCACAACTGTGCCTTATCTGTACACACAAAAACCTAGAGGATGAGTCTCCTTCTGCTCCCCTCTGCTTTGGTTCCTCATCTTCACCAAGCATCACAGACCCCCTGTGATGTCCTGTCAGCTCCAAGGAGGCCCAGGACACCAGATAAAGGAATAGTAAGGTCGGGTGTGCTGTGATTTGCACGGGCATCTGCATGAGGCACAATCCTCATCTCACTAACTTGGCACCTGTGCGGGGGGCTCTAGCCCCAGGGGCTGCTTCCCCGTGTTCTGAGTCTCCTCTAACAGCCCCTCCAGGGTCCTCGGGGCACGAGGCTGGCAAGTTCAAGCCACAAGAAAAAGAAATGCCTTTGGATAAGTTATTCACTCAGGAAACCATCATACTGAATGATGTCTATGAAAGCCCCTACCTCATCATAATTCTGTCCTAAACAGAATTTTAATTTTTGTTTAAATTTTGTGACTAATTGTGAATAACAGAGCCTTATTGACGCAATTTTGTGTCACAGTTATTTTTCCTATAAGGAGTGATTTTTTTTAAAGCTTGTCAGTTCAGTAGGATCACACTCTGTATAAACCAGAGTTACTTTTTTTCCTACTAATACATACCTGATTTTACAATGTGCTTCATAGTAATTCCTGTAGAGCCCATTCCTTTTCTACAAAGTGAGTGCTGGAGTTTATTTTCTGATCAGTCAGTTCCTGGCCCCTGCCCATGGAAGGTCACTACTCATATACATATGAATTCAATGCAGGAATGAATGACAAAAAAAATTAATTTAAAAAAACCCTCCATTATATGAAGTATTTGAAGGTTTTTCAGCATCTCTAGGACATTTTGAGCCTCTCCAGGCTACCTCTGAAATGTTCAGGATTTGAGAGGGATTTGAAAAAACTTGAAGATCTCTAAGAATGTGAGAAAACAATTAATGACTTGGAAAATAGGACTCCATAAAGTAGGTTGGGAATATGGCCATATAGTCTTAATAAGAGACCACTGAAGAGACATGAATACTTTAAGGAGCCTTTGAGTCTAGCATGAAATCATCCACATCTAATCTACTTTTTCATTCTTTTATTACTAAAATAAAACAATTGTCTCTTCCCCTTCATTTCTACTCAATGGCCTTGTCCCTACCTTTGTCTACTTAGTGTTCATCAACTCTGAGAGATAGGTCTCTGGTAGCTTCCCTGTCTTAACTGTCACAGTACTGTACAAGTGGGAGGAGAGGTAGTACAGGGGAGCATGACCAGGTAGCCAGGTAATAACCATCTACCCACCCACCACTCAATCCACACTTCTGCATTTCCAGCCAGTACCTCCAAAGTGCCCTGCTTTATCTGTAGTGTCTCCTACATCTTCCCCATTGCAAACCCTATAATCAGAATTATAGATCTCTTTCCCCACCTCCCATAATATGCACTGTGTCCACCCCCCATGTGATTGCCTCCACCCAGACATTCTTCCCCTTCACCCAGACATACAAACATCCCCATCCTGTGAGATGTAGCTCAAGTCTCTGGCTTTCCACAGATCCAATCTCCTTCTGGCCCCGGGAGCAACCCTTCCTCTAACTGCTTGCCTACTACTGCCACCGACTGTTCCCAAAGCATGTAGACTTATGCAGAAATTTATATTTTCATGTAGACATACTTTATCCTCATGACTCAACTGTAAGCTTCCCAGAAGCCCATGTGTTGAGCACATAGTTAATATTCAATATATATTTGCTTATGTGAAGAACTGTAGCCAAGCAGTCCCTATTGATCTTGAGAGTGGAGTAGGGGAGCTAAAGTAGAACACATGTGGGTCACACATAAAAACAATTTTATCACCTTACTACTTGTCTACTTCTGCTTCATCATACCTATCCAACATTGTTGGCAGATATTCCAATATTCTTGAGAAGAACATAAAACAAGTATACAGATGAGTCCAGATGGCACTCCCACCAATACATCACAGCTCCCTTTCATCTGGAGACACAGACTTGTCTCACCTGCTCTTTATCCTGCTCCTCTCAGGGTTGCCTTGGGGCTTGGCCCTTTACTCCCTGGATCTTGAGGACCATCATCCATCTCTCTTTCATGGGTTCTCTGTCTGACGGCATGGGCTCCACCCTAAGACTGATGAAACTGGTCTACCTGGGGCCTAGACACTAGCAGTTTTGAAAAACCCTGCCTGTTTCAGCCAGTTAAGACCTGCCGCATGATACATCTCCACGATGAACTGAGAGGATGAGGGTTGCCTGCTGAGAGGCAATGTGGCACACAATGTGGCAGTGCTACAATTAAATGAGATACAATATGATTTTCCTAAAATTCAAGAAAAATAATAAGTTCTCTGCAAGAGATACTTCCTGGCCTCATGTTCCAGTGTCAGGTCAGCCAATCCTGTCTTTGGAAAGAGACCCTCAGTACTTCAGGTTTTGACCCTCCCCACTTTTTAGCCCTGAAGGCCAGCTTTAATCTCCCTTCTGCTCACCAGGGCAAGGCTTGAGACACTATTCTTTCCATTACCTGGTGAACTGAATCTGGAAAAACACCACAGGCACTTTCAAGTGAGTCATTTGGGTGGGGGAGGGCAACTCTCCATGTTCACTTCATGGGGACCCAGAGGGAGCTGTGGCACCTCATGGTTCTTGGGATATCCTCAATCACACACAGACACACACATACACGCATGCACACGCACACACTCTCTCTCTCTCTTCTCAAGAATATACAATAAGTCTCAGATACAGGATTTAGCACAGCCTGAATCCCCATTAAGAAGAGAAACATTTTCCTGAAGACTACATCATCTATAAAGAGTTTTTTCCTGAGCACTGTGAAAATTCCTGTGCATTATTACACAGAATAGCTACTGGCCTTCTCTCCCCTTCCAGACTATGTCCAGGGGTCCAACAATGCAACAGAAATGACTGATGAAATGAAACCATGTGCCTTTTAGGGTCACATTCATATACCCAGAGACCCTGAAAACCACTGGCTTGTCAACCCTGACTACATGGTAGCATTACTTTGGGTGGGGGGTGGAGAGTAGCTTTGAAAAGTTGTCCATGTCTGAACCTAACCATGTTCAATTCAATGACCAGCTCTGGAGAGAGGCCCAGGCATGACTGCAAATCACAATTGCAAATGCTTTAAAAGTAAAGCTTTCCTTACCTTACAACAGAAATTCCTAGGCAGGGCAGCTTCTCTCCTGGTCTCCATTCATAGAATGGGGAAATAGATGAGGTTTATTTTTTGTTGCCTCCCTTACCAAGAATTGAGCAATCCTCTGGAGAAAAGGTAAGAAGTGAATGTATTCGTACTCCCAGATTCACAAAAAGGATAAAGATGCAGCAGTGTAATGGGCTGAATTGTGTCCTCCCAAAATTTATGTGTTGAAGTCCTTATCCCAAGTACCTCAGAATGTGATTGTATTTGAAGATAGAATTTTTAAACAGGGAATTACATTAAAATGAGATCATTAAAGTGGCCCCTATCTCGTATGACTGGTGTCCTCATAAGGAGAGGAAATTTGGTCATAGAGACACAAAGGGAAGATCATATGAAGACACACAGAGGAGATGGCTGCCTACAAGCTTAAGGAGAGAGGTCTCAAAAGAAACCAACCTGCTGACACCTTGATCTTGGGCTTCCAGCCTCCAGAACAGTGAGGGGAAAAATTTCTGTTGTTGAAGCCACTCGGTACTTTGTTACAGCAGCCCTAACAGACAAATACAGTCCCTTTCCAGAAGAAGCTAGCAGCAAGAGTCTGAGACCCTACGATGATTGACAATGAGTTAATGGTAAGACTTGAGCTGGGTCCTCATTCTAGGAAGCTGTGGAGACTTTTTCCAGAGCTAAGAGCACATAGGTATCTTTTTCTGTCAGCAACGCTTTAGTTGGAGTCTTGCTAGAGGAAAAAAAAATATCACAACTATGTTTTAAGAGCCCCCAGGTCACTTCCATCCCCAGGGGCCTAAGAACGGCTAACTCTGTCCCCATAGGGCCTTCCGGTTTCTTCAGAGAGCCGGGCTGTCCCAGCACCTTGATCTGGTGGAGGATTGCATTCCCTGCCTGGCAGAGCCAGCCCCCTCACTCTCCTGAGTCCTTCCCATTCAGATTGTATTCTGAAGCTCCCTGTGTGGGGTGTGAAATGCATGAATGCTCTCAAAAGAGCATCTTTCTCCGGGAGCCTGAAACTGTGACAAAGAGGGCATCTTCACCTGTGAATTAGCTTGATTTTTTCAGCTGCCACTGCTGGCTTCTTCAACAGATGAACCGGCCTCTCTACAAATGGCGTCTCTGAAAGCTGGAGTAACACTCTGTAGCTAATAGCACATTGCTTCCTCTTCTACTTCTTTTGTGGGGGTGTTGGTGGGGGAGGGCTAAAAAATGTTTTCTTTTAGCAGGCAACTTGAAAAATGCCCTTCCAAAGAACTGAGTTGTCAGTATAAACGTCTAAATGAACCTTTATTAGAACTATAAAAAAAGTCTACTTAACATGTAATTGGACCATTCTTCATGCTTAAACACATTGTTAAAATCATGTCAACAGCGAAGTTAGAAACCCATGGTAAAAGGCAAACATTTTATCTGCAAGCTCCATTTTATAGCCTGGTAAGATGAGATCACATCCATCTCTGTGCCTTTCAAAAGATGATAGGAATTTGCCCAGGTACCTCTACAGCATTTGATTTTTTTCCTCTCAGATTTACTGAAATTAGCTAATGGAAAAGTCACCTGAACAAGATCCTTGCACAAATGCTTGCTGTGAGCAGGATGGAGAGATGCACTCAAGTCCCCCACACCCCAATATGACTCCATTTCTATTCCCTTACTAATCCTAATGTTCATAGAACTGTTTATTATCAACCAGTTTATAGATCTCTAGTTAATATTTGCTCAGGGTTTATGTTGATTTCTCAATACATGCAATTTTCTGGTTTCATCTTTATCTTTAAGGATTAGATTGGATCGAGCTGCCTTGTAGTAATTTAGTTTTTATCTTATGCCTTACAGTTTTATGTTCTTGTAATAGCACTTGCTTTTCCTTTTTTATTTAATTAAATATATCTTATTTCACGACTACAGCATTTTTGTTTTGAGTTTATTTATTTAACAGCTGGCAGGGTGCTGGTGTTTTGTAGAGGGAACCACGCTGGGTATTTTTAGAAATTCAGAAGTTGGGGAATGCACCAGCTGAGAAGATGCAAGAAAAATCTGAACTTGGGACATGAATGCTTAGAGATTAAACTTGGATTGCTTTGGTTGCCTGATGGAGCTCCATAGATTAAGTCCTTAAAACAAAACAGAAACAAAAACAAACAGACAACAACAACAAAGTATATTTAAAAGTATGTTCAAGAAAGATGTTCCAACTCCATCTTTGCCCTTCTACAGAACAGCTGTCTCTGTTCATGGGCTCAGCCAGTACAGTAAAGTAATACCAGGCATTGCTACTGCCTTAGAATTGCCTCCACATCGTCCACAGAAGGCGCTGTAGATCTGTGAGGCTTTCTAGACATCTGAGCCTCCAGTGACCAGCTCGGTTCAATGGTCCTGTGGACACAAATTTTGGATCCATACAAGGCACGATCAGATGTACGTGTACAGGTACCTCTAGCAATAGGACAACTGAGGCACATGACTTGCTTCCAATATGGACAAACGAGATTCAATATACAGCTGAGGTCCACAGCCCTGCCTTCCACCTGCTGACCCCACCAGGCCGCTTTCAGGCCTAAAGCAATAGCTTGAAGCAACAGCAAGGGCTTCACCAAAACTTGGGGCCAATGCAAGTCCAGTGAGATAGCTGGGGCATAAAATTTAATGGGGGCTCGGATTTGGGGGTCAGGCAAAGCTTGTACAACAATAGGTGACACCTCTTTAAATTCTATGCCCAGGTCCCTTGCTGGACTCGCTCTAGCCCTGTGGTCCCCTCTTGGATGTATTGCTCCTACAGCCACTGCCACACTCAAGGTCCCAGGTAGGAAGCCACTGTGGGTCCTCAGGCTTCTGGTTGCATCTGCACCTGGAACCATTTGCAGCCATGCACCCAATGCCTGTCCTCCATCCTGACCCAGAAGCCTCTGCTCTGTGCTCTTTCCCTAAGAAGCACCATCATTCTTTCAGGTTCCCAGTTAGAAAAACCTTAGAAGGTTCACCTACATTTCCCACTCATCCCATTGGACCAGAAAATCTTGCTGACTCTTCTGCACTCTCTCTTTCTAGAGCCACAGCTCCTGCTCCTGCTTTAAATCAGACTCACATCGACTTACAGCTGTGTTATTGCACCAGTCTCCTAAATGGCTCACTGCCTGGAGGCCTACCCACTTCTAGACCATCCTCCACACAACTGGTTTTTAAAACATAGTCCCTGGACCAGCAGCATCAATATCACCTGGAAGCCTGATAAAAATGCAAATTTTCAGGCTCCATCCCAGAACCACTGAATCAGAAACTCTGGAGGTGGGATCCAGCAATTAGAGGTTGAATCTGCCTTCCTGATGCACACTAATGTTTAAGAATCATGCCTCTCTGGTACACAGATTAAGCTAAAATCTATGCTACTTTCTGGCTTAAAACTCCTTCAATGCCCCTCTTCAGACGAAAGTCAAATTCGTTAGCCTGGCTCTCCAGGTACTTTGCAATATGTCACCATCCTACGTCTCCAGTCACATCACTTACTGTTATCCATAACTTAAGGTCCAGTCAAGTTGCTTTCCAGACTAACCCCCTGGAATGGACAGCTTTCTCCTTAGTTACCTATTGTTCTCCAGGAATAACATCTATGTGTCCAATAACCGTATTATTCTGTTGAAAGCATGCCCACAGCAGTGCTCAGAATCCTGGGGATAGATAAACCATGCAGGAGCAGGGGACATTGCTCGGAGTGGAAGGGAATTACCATGGGCTGAGTGGCTACCACTGGCCAACCCAGTTGCTGATTAATTCCCCTATAATGTCTCACTGAATACCCATCAAAAGAACCCTATGAAGGATTGATGGAAACTAGGAGGCCAGTATACCCAAATCCTAAAGTGAATAGGGGAGGAGAGAGCCTCCCTGGGAGAGTATAGAGTAGGAACAGTTGTAAAAAGATGAAAAGTAGGGGGAAAAAATCCATGCTAAACCCAGCCCAGAGGCCAACACCTTCCTCCCGTGTTGTCCTGGAATCCTAGAATTCCAGAGCCAGTCTGCAGGGCCCATCCTGTACGTTCCTCAAAAGATTTTTTTCTTTGTTCACTGTTGCTGAAGCAACAAAATCAAAGGGGCCATTGTCTTAGGCCCCTGATCCACAGACTCAGCTAAATCAGGTAAGAAGAACCAGCCCCAGAAAGAACATGGGAAGCACCACGGCTGGAAGACTGGAGGGTGAACATAGGTTCAGATGTGGGAGCCCAGGGTTCTCAGCGGCAGGTCTGCCAACCTCGCATCCTGTGACCAGACTCAGGGCCCCAGGCACTTCAGACCCCAGCGGTGGCCTGTGCTTTGCTGAGTGTGCATGTAACGAGGTCACTGAATCAGCCCCGACCTCCGGCCCATCTGACATAGGTGTCTGAGTGCAGCATCACACTCAGGCAAACTCTCCACACCCACAGGCATAATGAAGTGGTCACCTAAAGTTTCGGTAGCTGCAGAGCCGCTGTCAAGCCAACCTTCACATCCCAAACCCTGCCAGGCGCCACCATCCTTCCCAGAGTCTCTGCCAGAGGCCAGCATGAATCCTGCAGGGCATTGTGGGTGGGGGGCTGCTTCTGAATTCTTGCTCTTATAGTCTGAGCCTTTCAAGGGTGTTTTGCCTTTCAGATTTATTTCGGCGAGTTGCTGTTAATTGTGTTTTCAATTAGTTATGTTTAAAACATCTTGCGATTTGGGCAACTGAAATTGCAGTGCATTAATAATTATTAAACAGAGGTTCTAATCCATTATTTATTGAATAAATTTTTAATACTAATGCAGAATCCATTGTCACTGCCACCATGAGTTTGGCCATTAAGGAAAAAGCTGACGAAAGGAAACTGAAGCTCCAGGATTCTTAAGTGAAGGCCTGTGGAGCAGAGCTTCCTGGAGGAAGGACTGGCAGCTGTTTCTCTTTTATGTCTGTTTAATCAAGGCTTTGTTGCCTGGAGAGACAGAGGGAGTTCCCACATAGTAGGTACTCAGTAAATGTTTGCACAAAGAGCGAATGAATGAATGAGTAAATAAATGAATTTAAGAGGAATTAAACTAGGAGAGACTCTTTAAGAGCTAAGATCCTTTCTATTTTAACCATTAACAAACACGGAGCATTCAGCCAGGCAATGAAGTGTCCGTGACAGATAAGACAGTAATCCCTTCCCTCTTAGTCTGACAGATCATCATTACACAAATTTAAATATAATTATAAAGATGTAGTAAGCCAAGGTGGCACAGAAACCCACGTGAGGAGGTGAGCCCTGCTGGAGCAGTCGGAGGAGGCTTCAGCAAACAGATGATGTTAGGTCCCAGGCACCAAGTTTTCCAGATGTAGACACGAGGACAGGAAGGCACAAACATGGGTGCGGTCAAGGTCATGAGGAGTTTGCTGGGAGAATGAGGAAGTGACCTGGAGAGAAGGAGGGGGCAAGAACACAGGGCTCTTGTGAGCCGCACTATCAGGTTTTATTTCCATCCTGCAACAAACCCACAGGTGGGGAAGCATTGACTTCAGGGCAGGCATACCAACCCCATTCTACTGTGTAATCTAAGCAACAGGCTGAGGGGGCTTGGCTAAAGTTGCAGTGACGGTGAGAAGCAAGGGGGTGGGGAGCGAGAGTGATGTAGTAGCTACAGGTATGGAACGGAGACTCCCCAACTCGAGGCAGAGGGTGAGGAAGGCAAAGAGAAGAGTCAGAGATGACTAGTGCTTTGGTCATGGCGGTTTTGAGGAAGGAGGACTAGGTCGGATATGTGTTACGGGAGGCAGGGTGACACATGCAACTAAAAACTTTGGAGATGTTAACTTTGAGGTGCCTATGAGAAATCCAGGAAGAAATCCAGCAAACAACTGGACATATAGGTCGGCAGATCAGTAAGAGATACAGATTGAGCTCCAGATGGAGGATCATCACACAAGGACGACTGGTTTAAGCATTGGTTCAGAATATACTCTGTCCAACACTTGACTAGATAAACTGCCTGCTATGAGAAGTCATTTTAAAAGATCATCTATAGGGGCATGTGGGCAGCTCAGTTGCTTAAGTGATGGGAATCGAAACTTTAAAAAATAAAGTTCACCTATAGAATTTTTTTTAAAAGGATATCTAGACATAGGGAGAGTCTAACATCTCTGTCTAGGGCAAAGAAAGAGATACAATGAGAAAATTAAGCAGCAAAATGCAAAGGGATTTTTTTTAGAATCCACACCAGTCTTAGACTCAACCCAAAAAAATGGGTCAACTAATATTACAAAACATCACCTCTAAACCTTTGGGACTCCAGGGATTCAAAAGTGACATCATACAACTCCTCTCTGCCTCATCAAAATCCGTCAGAAGTTTTGACCCCTGGTTCTACCTCCCTGCCCCACAAAGAAAGTCTTTCCAGATCTTTCTCTGATGAGAAGACTAGAGTCTCTACCCCTCTGGCAACCTCTGATCCTCTTTAGGCTCTGAGGCCCATGTGATCTCAGCACTGTTAATTTGTCCTACTCAACCATACACTGATACATGAAATCTATACAGGCCACAACCCAGCCCCAGCCTCACCTGAAGATTCCAGCAAGGCCTAGGACAGGGCTAAGCACATACAATTTGCTCTGGTAATTTCTGGTTCCCTAGGAACATTGTCAGCCCTGGGAGCCTCCCCTTTCCCAGGGTGGCTTAGCTTGGTCAAGCATAGAGATGAGCTGTGAGGTAAAATGGCCCATTGGATCCAGGTCTTCACACATCTTCTGCCAAGTTCTAGCACCAGTGAGACTCTGAGCCCCTTGCCAGCTGGAGAGAAGACAGAAGGAGGAAGCAGGAGGAGGTGAGATGGGTTCAATTGGGTAAAACTCCACCTCCCTTCTCTGGAAATACTTTGGAATCCCTCAGGATAGACACTCAAAGGACATAAAACACAACTCCTATGCTAAGGAAAGTACAAATGAGAGGTATAATATCAAAAGATGGGAAGCAGTCATGCCCACCTCCACGGGAGCTGTATGGTAGGCCAGCAAGCTCAGAAGTGAGGTCTATAGGAGCTGGCAGGGGCATGAAAACAGTGTCCATGCAGACATAGTGTGGAACCGTAAAAAGTGAGCCAACCCAGGAAGCTGTCTCCTTCCTTCCAGGAAAAATTCACCATTTATTTCTTTACTTATTTTCCTATATGCTTCATTAATATAAGCTCCTTGAAGCCAGGAACCTGAATTTCTCACCTTTCTACTCTCTACAATGCCTAGCAAAGGGCTTGACACACTGTAGACACTCAACAAATTGCTACTGAATAAGCAAATATATAAGGCCTATTTGTAAGAAACTATTTACTATGAAATAGTTGACGGTTTCATAATGAGCTTCTAACCCACCACCGAGTTGGCAGGAAAATATAAAACAATACAGTGTCAAATACTACAGAACAGTACTATGTGACTTCTTAAATACATGCTACCAACCCAAGGCCAACAGAAAGAGAAGAAGGGAGAATCAGGTATAAACGCAAAGGCCATTGCATGACTATGTGATTTTTCAATTGTGTATTTGGGTCAGTGTCTTCCAGGAGAGACCGAAGATCCATTAATAACAGGTGGATTTTAGGGAAAGTCTTTTTAAAGGAAAATGTTGTGCCTTGTGAATACTCTGTGTCCTCAAGGAAAAGAAAATCAAGGAAAGAAAAACTGCAATCAGCCTACTCAGGAAGAATTGGGTTGGGGCCAGGAAATCAAAATGAGAATGAATTTAACATTTGGCGTTGCTAGAACTATCAGGAGATGCATATATATATATATATATATATATATATATATATATATATATACACACACACACACACACACATATATATGCTTATATATAATATATATTATATATAATAAATATATATATATTTATTTTTTTAAGAGAGGGAGGAATAAAACGGTGGTAATCTTTGTTAAAATTACACCAGCTAATGAACAGCAGGAGTGGAATATTCTTTTTTTTTTTTTTTTTTGACTATTGGATATAGTATCATCATGCCACTGAGAGATGCAGACCACTGTCATATTCAATAACTGTATCAGCAATGAAACATATAAAGATCTTAAAATTACATGATCTAATTTAACTTACATTGACAACCTCAAAAATATTACTACTGTTGTCCCTTTCTACAGGTGAGAAATTAAGAGTCCCCAAGTTAATCAGAGCTAGATCTAGGGTTCAAATCTATGTCTTCTGACTTCTGTATTTTTCCTTCTCTGTGTGGCTTGGAGAACTTTCTGATGGCAAATTCCCTGTAGGTCTGGGAAATGGTGGTGGTTCTTATCCCTGGGTGAGATCCCAGCTCACCCAGAAACCAGAGCTATAGAGGCCTTTGTGTCTCTTCTATCCAGTTGATACCTAAATCTCATAATTAGCATATGACACACCCACTTTTTCCAGGCATGGATTCATGGTGGGGCTAGCCCCACTTAGAAGCCACAGAGAGGTTTATCTACAATAGAGCTGCCTCATGACCCTATCAGAAAGAGATTCATAGTTGGAATTCAGAAATCAAGGAAGGAATCACATGTCTGAAATTATTACACCTGTAAGAGGCAGCTTTAATGGCTTGTCCCTAGATTGCATAGGGACATTGCATTGTCCCTGTTCTATCCAGGCCCCTCTCCTCCTAGCCTGCTGCTGCAGCAGCATACTCACTGTGATATAGAGAATGAGAACAGTTCGCGCACAGTATTATTGTGAGTATATGCTGCAAAAAAATAAAAATAAAATAAAAACAAAAAGACCATGGATAAGCACTTGTTAATGCATCCCACACTATCTTGGGAAGACAAGCTGAAGACTGGCTCACCCCTGACACTTCCCTCTGTATGGCTGACCGTGGACCCCAGGGACTGAGTGAGAGGGAAGGCAAGGATCCCGGACTCAGTGCATTGGTAATGGTTTTCCAGAGAAACAGAACCAACAGAATGTATAGAGAGCTTTAGGAGAGGAGATTTATGATAGGAACAGGATTACATGGTTATGGAGGCCTGGAAGGGCCATAGTCTACCATCTGCACACTGGACAATCAAGAAAGGTTGTGTTAAATTCGATCTGAGTCCAAAGGCTGGAAGAATCAGGAGCTCCAAGGTCTCATGGCAGGAGGAAATGGACATCTCAGCTGGAGAGAGAGAATCAGCCCTTTCTTCACCTTTCTGTTCCATCCAGGCCCCCAAAGGATTGGATGATGCCCCACTCCCACTGGATCATCTTGACTTGGTCTAATGAATCAAATGGTAATCTCTTCCAGAAAGACTCTCTCACACACATATCCAGAAATAATGTTTGACCACCCTGGGCATCCCTTAGGCTAGTCAAGCTGACATCTAAGCTTAATCCTCACACTCCAGATGCCCTCCAGCATCAGAACAAAGCTGCAGCCAGGCTCTGTCACTTGTGTCTGCTTCCTGAAACACAGAAGAGCATCTGTCTGATGGCGCAGATTGCATTGCATTCCACCTCTAATTGTGCCCACCCTGCCCTGATTCAGACAATAAAAGTATGTCTTAAATGAAACACTCTCTCTCTTTTCCCTTGATACTAAACCTTCTCATTTCTCCTTCTCTCCTCTGCAGTTAGTAACCTAAGTTGGCTTGGAGCTAAATGACCCAGTTAATACAGCCTGGATGAAACATGGCTGATGATAAAAGCACCATCCTATAGATTAAGGTGTGGCCCTAATGGCATCGGGGCTATTGCACATTGCATCATTTTCCATTCTGCTACAAGTTTAAGTTTCTAGGTCGAGAACTCAAGAGGCTAGCAGGCTCTGGATCACCCAAGGGAAACCAAGATCACCTAAGTATGACCTCACCTGCCATACGGTTTGTCTTCCCCCAGGCCTAGATGGATGAGCAAGAGGTTTACCTTGTTTATTAAAGGAGTGATGCTTTGTCTTTTAGAAAAGCATACTGAAATATTTATTGAGGAAATTATGTGATTTACAAGATTTGCTTCAAAACAATGTGGGGGATGGGGGTGGGAGGATGTGCCTGTGGTGTGGGTTGGGCAGGTGAGGCTTAAGTAAATCACTATGGGGACTGGTTGATGGGTACATGAGGCTCCCTAAAAGAGTCTGTCTACCTTTGTGTATGCTTCAAAGATTCTTCACAAAAATGCCACTTTTTAAATAGCATGCTTTAAACCTGAGAAGCTTTAGTAAACAGTCCTAAAGAGCACGTTGTTAAATAAATAAAATTCCAAGATGTGCTTGGTACCTCTCTCACTAATTCAGGCTAGTTTGTATTTATTGTTTAAACTAGTTTTTACATCCTGAGTTCATCAGAGGACTTCCTTTTAATTTATCCTAAATCTTTATTTCAAAAACAGTCCCTCGAGGAGAGCTTCCAAATTACAAACCAGGTTCATACCCATAGACTTTTTGGCAGCCTGTCCCCAGCCTTCTCCCACCTTAGCCGTGAGCAGATTGTTTTCCTCACTGGCCAATTTAGAGAATGTAATGACTCTACCACTTTCTCTCTTTCTTTTTCACCTGGCTGTCCTGGACCTCCGTGCTCAGGTAAAAGGAGAGACCGGAGACTGCAGTCATGTTGGTGACTCTAATCTCCTCTGGAAAAAGGTTCTAATTGAGTGAAAAAGCATAAGAATCTTCTTCTCCATTGACCCATACCCATACATAAACTGCTGCAAGAACCATGGGGGCCACATCTCAGGTACTTTGTTTACCAGCCCATAATACCCAAATTATAGGCCTGCTGCTTGCAGAAAGAGTGTGCAGAAAAGCCAGTCCTATCAAATCATAGAAAAGGCCTAGCCACCTCAATCAGCATATGCTCTAAACTTAGCTAACTGCCTGGTCCCGTCAGGCCCCCCACCCCACATCTGTGCAGTCCTGATACCTTCCCGTTCTTACTCTAGCATCTTGGGAATGTCACCTTCTATCTAGATCACCCCATTCCAATGATGATAACATTTCTAAAATTGGTTTGTATGTAAATTAATTGGGATTTTAGTTGGAGAAACAAGTACATGTGTATGCACACAAGCTGATTTCCCTTGGGAGATTCTGGCTACAATTACTACCCAATTATACTCAGGATCAGCACTGACAACACCTCAACCCAGCCACTTGACACTCGGTTCCCCTATGCCACCCTGAACACAACTCAGGGTGACGACAGCAAAAATAGACCTCACTTCTTAGCTCTCTTTCTCCATGTCTCACTGAGCACGAGAAATGGCTTTTAGAAAAAGTATGCAATGGTGAGTGGGGCAACATTACCAGCTCAGTGCCCCATGTGCTCTAAATCCAGGGCCAAGCAAGGGTGGAAAAGGCCTACTTCTGCTACAGAGTAAAAGACAGAAGGCTGCCCCTCCAGGGATAAAATATGTGTTTTCTCTGGCACATGTCTTCTCCTTCTTCCCCTATGCACGTTGCCTACTACTTGGTTAATTGACAAACAAATTATCAAATGCTATTTGATGGGATAGTCACATCCCTGGGCAAGAAATAGTTTCCTGATATTTCCTCCGAACATATTTTTTACACTACATTTTACATTTACTTGGCACAAAGACAGGTTCAGATAAATGAGAACAAATACATGTCCCTTTGGGTCTATCCCTAAGATCCCGCCCCCTCTAACCTAATGACAGTCTTTCTTATCTAGGATTCTCATGAGCTGCCAAATGTTTAGTACATAGGCCTGGATGTCAGTAGCAAAGGATAATCAGCCTTCAGTAACTCCAGGTTTCTATCCAGGAAATAAATATATACTACTGAGAATCCTACAGTATGCTTTTTCAACCTCCAAGGAGCCAAAGGAAGTCCTTAGTTCCCACAAAAGAAGTCAGACGACCCTTCCCAAGCTAAGCTGCAGCAACCATGGTATTCCCAAGTTCTCTCACGTGTACATTCAGTCAACTCCAGCAGGCAACCACTCTTCCACTTCCAGACAATCTCGAGTCATTCCAATCCATTAGCCTGTGAGGATGGGGACATGTAAGTAATACCTCATAAATGCTTCCTATGCTTCCTAGAGAAGGTAAGACCAATGTTAGTACAAGAAAGTCAATTAGTGCGTCTTTAGATGACATCACTCCCCACTTCTCCTAAGGAAGTTTGACCTAGCGAGGCAAGTTGGGTTTTTTCCCCTAATGTTTTTAAAGACATGGCAACTGACATTCAAAAATTAAGTCATTTTAAAATTTTAAAAAATACTAGGCACTCAATAAATAGCTAATTAACACAGAAAATGAGACAATCAGACAGATACATCATCAGACTTCACCCTCTTCTTTGCTTCTTCTCTTCTTTAAGGGTCCCAGCCTCTAGGTGAAAGATATCATTACTATGAAATCCTGGTTAATTGTGATCCCAAGAGAGGTGCTACTTGTTTCTGAAAATCATCTGAAGTGTCTAAAGACTACACCTCAGAGAGGGCTTCCCCATTCTCAGCCCTGCTGGCCAGAGGCCGTCCCTATCAAAAGCCTTGCACAGACCCTCCTTAAACGAGGATTCTGAGTTCCTGGTGGGGCTGAGTCCTATCATATGCACTTGTCTCCCTTAAGCAACCAGCCAGCTGCAGACACAAATTTGTTGCATGTTTCCTGCACCTACTGGAACTGGGCTTCCCAGCAGCTCTGTCGATTGCATTCAGAGGGGAGAATCAGAGGCTGTGTTTCATAGGTCCCGTGCTAATTGGAACTTAAGTACAGCTCCCCAACTTACTAAAATTCTTTTTCCATTGGGAACTAATTCCAATTCAACCTCAGCCCCACAAAGACCCTCCACTGGGGTACAAAGAAGTGACATTAGAGATGGGAAACCAGGTTCTGATATTCAGAACCTGAGTGCCCCTTTGTAGGTCTTAGCAAGGCAGCTGGAATGTCACCTCGGATGCCACACAGTGTTCTAACATTTTTCAAAGAATACTTCCATTATGTTACTGGATTCTCATGACTACCCTGTGAGGAATATATGCTCCAGATTAGTACCCTTGCTGTGTACCTGGCAATCCGGCAACATTCAGCAAGTCACCCACAGTCAAACAAGAGTCACTGACAGAGGTGGACTCAAATGCTGGGGTTGCCTCCGTCTCTCCTTGCTGGTGATTGCTGTTACTGTTGCTGGTTCCTGGAGCCCAGTATACTACTCTGGGCCCTCTATACACTGAAAGATCTGGAAGGGATCTATCTGCCTCTGCCTCTTGCCCCACCCATCTCTTTTCATTGTCCTTCTCCATGACATGGTGTGGCCCTCCCAGGAATGAAGCCAGGTCTGCAAGTGTCAGCCCCTCCCTGCAGCCTGGCACTTGAGCTGTCTGGGGAGAATGCCACATCATGCATTTATAGATTAATTTGGCAAGAACTCATTAAGTCTTCTTACATGTACTTCAAAAGATTTTTTTTCCCATTTATAGTTTACAACTGTGCATCTTGTAAGGTCCTGTTAATATTGAAAATGGTACTTTACATTCTTTTATGTCTTTAAGTTCTTACTTCTAATAGAGCAGGACACCACATTTTTAGGACATCTTACTTTCTAACTGCACTCTCTTATTGGTTCTCATAGTTGGTTTTTTTCTTTTCTTTTTTTTTTTCTTTTTCGGTGGTTTTTGTAAAAAGACAGTAGCAGTTTTGTATCTTCCCTTTCAATCAACGTGTGTATTCTTTGTGACTTCATTGACCAGGACCTCCATAACTCTATGATTTTACTAACTCGAGTCTTTTGTGTTTTTTGGTCTTGGTCTTTTTCCGTTTCCTTATTCTATATTTCATTAATTTCTGCTTGAGTCTTATTATTTCCTTCTTTCCATTTGCTTTAGATTTAGTGTGCTCCTTTTTTCCCAGTATTTTAAGATGAAAGATTGGGCTATTGGTTTGAGATCCTTCTTCTTTCTTGTTAATATAGGTATTTAGAACTACAAATTCCCTCTAAACACAGCCTAAGATTTTAGCATGTGTGTCTTCATTTTAACTCATCTCAAAGTATTTTCTAATTCCCCTTCAATTTCTTCTCTGGCCCACTGGTCATGTAGGGGTGGTTGTTGAATTTCTATATATTTTTAAATTTTCTTTCTTTCTTTTTTTCCTTCTTTCTTTTTTTGTCATTTATTTGTAATTTCATTCTGTTATGATCAGAGAGTATCCTCTGGAGGATTCTAATTCTTTGACCTTTATCTAAGCTTTTTTTCATGGACTACCATATGGGCTAGCCGGAGCGCATGCCAGGTGCACCTGATTAGAATATACATTTGGCTCCTGTTTCTTCAGATGCCTGTCAGGCCTGCGTGGTTTACAATAGTGTTCAAGTCCCCTATTTCCTTGTTAGTTCTCTGCCTAGTTATTCTATCCACTATTGAAAGTAGAGAATCAAAGTCTAGACTGACTAGACTAATTAAGTCTCCAACTATTTTTTTTTGCACTGTGTGTTTCTCCCTGCAGTTCTAATAGTATTTGTGGACTCCATTGTTAGGTGTAGACACAGTACTTGTTATAGTATCATGATAGACTGTTATTTGTAGGACTATAAAACATCTCTCTTTCTCTCTTTTTTTTTCTCTTTCTCTCTTTTAACATTTTCTTTTTGCCTTTTGTTACTTTTGTCCTATAGTGGTAATAGCCACTCCCAATTTCTTGTGGTTGATGTTTGCATGATAGATCTTTTTCCATCCTTTTACTTTCATCCATTTGTATCTTTGAATTTCAAATGTATCTCTTACAGACAGCACACAGTTGGATCATGATTTTTTTAACCTTGTCTGACAATCTCTGCCTTTTGGATTTTAATCCATCCATATTTAATGCTACTATTGTTATATAGTTGACCCTTGAACAACACAGGTTTGAACTGTGCAGATTCACTTATGTGTGGAGTTAGTTTTTGATAAATACAGACAGTACTACAAATGTATTTTCTCTTCCTTATGATTTTCTTAATAACATTTTCTTTTGTTTAGCTTAGTTTATTGTAAGAATGTAATAAATAATACATATTTATGCTAATCAACTGTTGATACTATCCATGAGGTTTCCAATCCAAAGTAGGCTATCAGTAGCTAAGTTTTGGGAGAGTCAAAAGTTATATATAGGATTTTTATATCAACCTTCTCATTTGCCATTTCTGATTGTTATTCCTGTGAATTCAAGTTACCAACTAATATCATTTCCTTACTCTAGCCCAGCTTTTCTCTCACCTGTCTCTGAGCACTTGTATTGTCAAGTATATTACATTTCTCCATCTATGTTAAAGATCCAACAATACAATTACATTGTTTAATACAGCTGCTTTCCAGATCAGTTAAGAAAAGAAATAATACACCTCTATACTTTCTTTCATAACAACATAATGACCTTTACTCTTTGTGTCTTTCTTGTGGATTCAAATTACTATCTGAAGTCATTTGTTTTTATCCTGGAGAACTCTAGTATTTCTTTTAGTTCTACTAGCAACGAAGTCTCTCAGATTGTGTTTATATAAAGTTTTTTTATAAACTTTTATCTTCAAAAGATTGTTGTGCTACATATAAGATTCTTGGTTGGCAGGTTTGGTTTTTGTTGTGCTGCTACTGTTGTTTCAGTACCTTAAATATGTCATCTCACTGCTACCTGGCCTTTATGGTTTCTGATGAAAAGTTAGTTGGTAATAAGGGTTCCCCTTTTATGCAACGAGTCATTTTCTCTTGCTGCTTCCAAGATTTTATCTTTAAGCATTTCTTCAAAGCTGTGTCTAAGTGTTGATCTCTTGATATCTATTATATTTGGGATCTGTTGGGCTTCTTAGTTGTATAGATTAGTGGTATTCATCAAATTTCAGAAGTTTTCATCCATGATTTCTTCAAATACTTTTTTCTGCTCCTTCCACCTCCTCACCTTCTGGTATCTCATCACACATATTTGTCCCATATTTCCCTGAGGCTATTCATTTTCTTTAATTTTTTTCTCTCAGCTTAGATTGCTAGTCTCTATCAATCTATCTGTAGGTTCACTGATTCTTTCTTCAGTCAGCTCAAATCTGCTGCTAAACTCCTCCAGTAAAATTTTAATTTCAGTTATTGTGCTTTTCATCTTCATAATCTCCATTTGGTTCTTTTTCATCATTTCTCTTTCTTGTTATTATCTATTTTATGAGACTTTATTGTTATATGCTTCCTCATTCCTTTACTTCTTTAAAGATAGTTTCCTATAGTTCTCTGAATATACTTATATGTTGTTTTGAAGTCTCTGTCTGTAAAGTCTGATATCTGGCCCCAACACCAGCAGTTTCTACAGCTTTATTTTTTCCCATATTGGTCATCTTCTATTTCTTCACGTGCATGTCTCATAATATTTTATTGAAAACTGGACATTTTAGATAATATATTGTAGAAACTCTATATACTGTTCCCTTCCTCAGGGCCTCATTGTTGTCGTTTGCTTATATATTTGTTTGGCAAGTTGGGTAAATTATTTTAGTGGTCTACTTCCCCCTAAGAATAAATCCTCTGATGTTACTGCTCAAAAGGCACAGCCAAGACCCTAGACATTGTCACTCTGGGATGGCAGTGATTTTACTAGGGCTCACTTTGTTTCCTCCCCTGATCTCTGTTGTCTGCCTCCATCAATATCATGCCTAGCTATCAGCTCCACTAATTGCTGGCTAATTATTATTTTTGACAATCCCCTGAGGCACAAATCACTCTACAGTCTGTTGCAATTAAATTTGAATGTCTTTGCAGGGGTAATCTTCAAGACCAGTCTTAAAGATTTGTGTCAACCCCAGGAGGGTTCTTAGCTGACTTTTCCCATAGTTCTCTCTGGTAAATTTCCAGATGGTCTAAGGTTTAGCTTATTGCTCTAATGGAGCTACCAATCTCCCCTTAATTGCTTATCATCAAATCTGCATTGTCTCTAAGAGAACTCCTAGGCTAGAACTTCCTCACACTATGGTACAAATAAAGTCAGTGCATCTGGGGAGAGCTTTAGAGCTCTTTGTTCTAATGGCCTACCTCTCCTCTTGAGCAACAAACCTGCACCACTGCTCCACAGCTGGACAGTGGCCTACTTCTCTGAGTCACAGCTCAACTCCTTGAGCCTCATTAGTGCTACCTTGGGTTGGGCAACAACCGCCCATCTTTGTGGCTTGCCTCTCCTGGCATGGAGCCTTTGCCCCAAAACCAAACTAGGCTGAGGTGATTGGAACCCCTCTTCCTGTATGTCTATGCCCAAGGTAGTGTTTTGGGGGTTTTTTTTTGGGGGGGTGGATTTTTTACACACACACACACACACACACACACACAAAGGAGAGTGGGAGAGGAATGAGAAGAGAACCCCATATCTCTCAATTACTCATGCCTGGAATAGAATCTCTGAAACAAAGACATGGGAGTGGGGGGTTAGGATGAGTGGTGCTAATGGTCTGCCCCTCCCTGGGAGACATCACATCCCCCAACTGGGTGCTCTTGATTGCATTTGCTGAGAGTTGATATGCAACACTGTAAGCTAGGAGGGTGGGAAATCAGGAGAAAATTGTGAAGCAAATGCCCCAGACTCCTCCTGTTCTTACCAAGACTCAGTAAAACTTCTTTAATAAGCATTTCTTCATCTTCTATATTCCCTGAAGACAATTTCTAGGGACTTTGAATGTTTTTAGAAATATCTATAATTTGCACCAGTTATGTTTTTAGACTAAAGAGAGGGTCAGGGCAGCCCCGTTGGCCTAGCAGTTTAGCACCACCTTCAGCCAGAGGTGTGGTCCTGGAGACCCGGGATCGAGTCCTACATCAGGCTCCCTGCATGGATCCTGCTTCTCCCTCTGCCTGTGTCTCTGCCTCTCTCTCTCTCTCTCTCTCTCTGTCTCTTTCTCTGTGTCTGTCATGAATGAATGAATGAATGAATGAATGAATAAGTAAATTCATTTTACTTTATTTATTCATAAATAAATAAATAAATAAATAATCTTTTAGGAAATAAATTTAAAAAAATACAGGGTCAGTGCTCCTCACACTACCATTCCAGAGATCACCTCTCCACAAGTCTTTCTTGGGTTCCTGGAAGCATGAGGGCAACCTGAACTGTGGGCTTTAGGTGGCAACTTGGATCCTGGACCATTGAGAAAAAGGACAAGAAGAGGGAGAGGTAAAAATCAAAGGTGTAGGGGAAGAAGAGAACCCAGGAAGAGAGAGGAGAGAGAAAAAAAGTAGGACAGGTCTGTCTAACCATAACCTTGATCACAAGGCAAGAACAAGAAAAATAAATCTGATTTCAGTCAGGGGCAACACTGATTTTGAGGTATGCAAACTTGGTCTCTGGCAGTTCTGCTCTTCCATATATGAACTTCTCCTCCCTGGTAGTCTCTCTGTGAGGGAACTGCCACGCTGGCCTTTTTTTTTTTTTTTTTTTTCCCCTCCCACGGTCTTTTTACAGCTCTGTGTTCAATTTCCAAAGGAAGTTGCCCACCTTTAATTCACATTAGAGAAGGTTTCACTGGCTGGGAACTGTTTAACATGAGCTCTTGCTAGTGGAATTTGCCTTTTAACCAGGAAAACCCTATCAATCCCAAAGGTATAATCCTCTAACTAAGGAACCTAAGGAAACCAGCCCAGAAAATATTAGCCAAAGAGAAGGGGACCTTCTAGAACATTAAGATTTTTTCTTTTACTAGATCCTGAGGCCTGGAGAGCCAGATATTGTGGCTAAAGAATTTCTAACATGTCCCCAAATCTAAGGAAGTATACTTTTTCAGTAAGCACAGCTGCTCTCCATTTGGTTAATGATAGCCCGTTTCAAATTTGGTGTGTACAAACAAAGGACCAGCAGGCCCATCTCTATATAGCTTTCTTTCCCACAGAAGCCTCTGTGCCTCAAGCCATTGCATGGTCTCTGGTAGAGACAGAAGTGTTTGTGTTGCATCTGATGCAATAAGACTGGACTGTGTCAGGTGAGTGCCAGGTACAGAGATCAGGTAACACTTTGATCTGGCAGCATTCAGTAGCAAACAAGCCAGTGAAAGGATCTCAGAAAGATAGCAAGAGCCATGCCAATAGCAATGCCAGAACAGAAGCAAAAGGGAAGAAATAAGTACAGGAGAAACAAAGTTCTCAAAGCTCAAACAAATTTGGCTCAATCCTTGTCTTTCTAGGTGATTTTCTCAGGCTTCTCTGTGCAATCTCAAGGATCAACCCAGTATTAGTCAATACAATATTGCCTATCTATAATCCCACACTTGGGAGAAAGTTACATTTTCTAAAAGTCCATTAAGTCACTGCCCCTTAGAAGCATTCCTGAGTCCTTTCTTTTTTTGGGGTGGGGGTAGGGGGGTAATTGGGCTTCTCCGTCTTCTTGTTCCCTATTGTACTCATTTCGCTTAAAATGAGCAAAAAACAAAAGAACATACCCCCAAGATATCCATTCTTGAATAAAAGATTCCATCCCTGTCATCTGCTGAAATATAACAAGTAAACTGGAATTTGGAACTCTGGCCCCTTATAGGAACAAGAGCCAACCCATCTCCCCTATCTTTGGTGAGTGTTTCACTAAAACCTATGGAGGATGATAAGTGAGGAGCAGTCTTGGGAGAGACCAAGCTTCTAAGATGGCCCCTTCCATCTGTCTCACAAAGTGAGCTCCATAAGCATAAGAATTTCTTTCTGTCTAATTTGCTGCTTTCTCTGTAAACCCCAGAACTGTCCTGGCACATAGTCAGTGTTCAAATACTGACTAAATAAATAAGGCTGTTATTTTGCAAAGAGAGAGGATTTCTGGGTTGCCACATTTCACAAAAGACAATCCACACTCATCTTTAATAAAGTTGGCTGCTTTGGAATACCTGGAAGTGGCTCAATTCCTTGCCAAATCACCTCCCCAAATCCAACCATTCTCTGCTGGTGCTTTACATGTACTCATCTTAATCATTTCTATACACCTTCCAAATATGCTCAGGTCAATGAGAGCTGCACTATCACAATCACTTTTAATGTCTGCCTCATAATCACTAGCACCACACAACTAGAGCCAACAGAAAGACTATTTTTGGTTTATATAAAAGGATATGAGAGGCCATTGTGTCAATTATAGGAGACTAAATGAAACACCCATTGGAAACTGAAGTTAACTTTCATATAAACTTCTCTCTGCTGAGCAGTCTGAAGGTCCACATTACGTGCATGTATGCATATGTTGAGAGAAATACAGAGAAGGATGGAGGGGGAAAGAGGGAGAGAAGAAAGAGAAAAAGAAAGAAACAAGAACAGGAAATGCAATAAGGAACTTTCTCACTTCCTGTATCACTTCCTTTGACATCATCACCTTTCAGCCCTTCACCTGTATAGAATCCTGTTTCATTAGCATCAGATAGTGAAGACTGTGTGTTCAGTAATAAAAGCTTTCAGACAAGAGAACAAAACAGAAGTGAAATATCACTTATTCCACAATAACAAGAGTCTCTTGGCATCAGTTCAGCATGGATATCACTGCCATCTAAACCCTAATAGCTAAGGACCTGAAGTCCTCAGTCCAGGTTTGGTCACTGGGTCCTAGAAAGAAATGAATGTTAATAAAAATCACAAATCAAGAGATTTATTATATAAAATTGGGCTGAGTAGGTAGGGTCAGTTTGTATACCTAATATTGTCACAGGAAAATTTAATTAAATAGAATAGGAACCATGGTGTTATTGTTGACTATTGTTAATTATTTTTTTAAAAAAAGACTACCATAGTAACAGATGTTACATGTAACATGTTACAGATGTAACAGTCACCCTCCAGGAGGAAAACAAAACAAAACTTTGGATACTGCTACTTCACTCACATTCTAAGTCCCAAAGTCTACAGTTTGGCATCCAACGCCACCCAGATCAACCTCTAACCTGCCTTTCATGTCGCATCTCTCAGTTCTTATATATTATGTTTCTGCCACTTTAAAATACTTGCTATTCTCTAATAATCAACTCCTTATGATCACCTACCACTCTTTGGTTCACACCACATCTTTTGTTCACACACACCATCTTCAACTTAAGACTGACTTCCTCTCCATTTGTCCATGACCAAATTATACCCATGCCTCAAGGCCCATCTCAAATGCTACCTTTTTTCTGAAAATACCATCTACAACTCCTGATTGCCAATCACTCCCTCCTCCTCTAAACAACATATCCAGCGACTCAACAAACTCTATTATTGAGTAATAATAGGAGTAGCAGAAATAGTAACTTACAATAAAACCAGCTAATAAATATTAAATCCCTTTATTTGCCAGGTACAACATTATGTACTTAATATTCATTGACTCGTTTATTTAATGATTTTCATATATGTTTTATTTCCCGTAATCCTGATGGCAGGCTCCAGTCTAAATGATCCTACTCTGCTATAATCCCTAGCATTATGCCTAGACACAGTAAATGAGCAGAAAATGCTTACTTAATATAGATGAGTTAATGTACCAATGCATGAAGGTATGAATGAATGAATGAATGAATGAATAAAACAAAATTCTGCCCTGTTTATAGGCAGAATTTTCACAGACCAGTGGGCTGGGCTCCTGGATTTGTATTCATATTATTTGAGTTCCTTTTCATTCTGGACCAAATTTCATAGCCTCACATAGCAAATCACAAAATTCCTGAAGCTACAATGTATGAATGAGGGACCTTTTGCACAGGATCAAGCAGAGGATTCAGATCATCCAGTTCTCTAGTCACACTCAGCCTCAACAAACTAGAAAACCAAATAGCAAACTTTTACCTTTCATTGCTGGCCCATACTCTCCAGCTCTGGCATCCAAAACTTTTATGCTTCTCTGTCTAACAGGAAGTGATAAATGAATTCAAATTTATACACGTTTATCTGAATATGCATCCCCTTCTAAGGGTGCTTACAAGGCTTAGAGCTCAATGCTTAACTCAAAAGAACTACAGGGTTGTTTCAAATGTTAGCAGAAAGAGGAGAAAACAAAAAAAAAGGGAAAAGGAGAAAACATAACCAGGATTTATTGCATGTCTAGTCTTTATCCAATATCTACATATGTTATCTCATCTAATTTGCATAATTATTTTATTAAATAATTATTACAATAGTAATAGTGTATTATATGCTAGGTATACTTTTAATAATTTAATGCATATTATCTCACTCAGTGTTCCCATCAACAGTATGAAAAAAGTACAGTACTTATCCCCACTTAAGAGACATGAAAATAACTATACGAATTTAAGTTACTTGCTCCAGCTAGCAAAGAGTTGAGCCAGGATTCAAATCTAGTCCTTAGTAGTACATTCCACATCTTCTAAGGGTAGTAGTTTCCCAAACTACACATAAAGAAACTGCTTCTCAGAGGGAGTACCAGACCCAAAGTCATGCACTTAATAGATACAAAAGTTAGAATTCAAGTTTTGATATTTTGATTCCAAAGTTCATGCCTTTTACTGAACCCTTCAGTTTAGGTAATCTCTTACGGCAACAAAGGTATCCTTTATGGAGCTTCTCAACCTAAAATCCATGTGCCTTTAAATAAGGCTATCCCTGAGAATGAAAGTGATCCTACGGAATCTTACTAAACTTCTTTTTTTTTTTTTTTTTTTTATTGGTGTTCAATTTACTAACATACAGAATAACACCCAGTGCCCGTCACCCATTCACTCCCACCCCCCGCCCTCCTCCCCTTCTACCACCCCTAGTTCGTTTCCCAGAGTTAGCAGTCTTTATGTTCTGTCTCCCTTTCTGATATTTCCCACACATTTCTTCTCCCTTCCCTTATTTTCCCTTTCACTATTATTTATATTCCCCAAATGAATGAGAACATATAATGTTTGTCCTTCTCCGACTGACTTACTTCACTCAGCATAATACCCTCCAGTTCCATCCACGTTGAAGCAAATGGTGGGTATTTGTCATTTCTAATAGCTGAGTAATATTCCATTGTATACATAAACCACATCTTCTTTATCCATTCATCTTTCGTTGGACACCGAGGCTCCTTCCACAGTTTGGCTATCGTGGCCATTGCTGCTAGAAACATCGGGGTGCAGGTGTCCCAGCGTTTCATTGCATTTGTATCTTTGGGGTAAATCCCCAACAGTGCAATTGCTGGGTCGTAGGGCAGGTATATTTTTAACTGTTTGAGGAACCTCCACACAGTTTTCCACAGTGGCTGCACCAGTTCACATTCCCACCAACAGTGTAAGAGGGTTCCCTTTTCTCCACATCCTCTCCAACATTTGTTGTTTCCTGCCTTGTTAATTTTTCCCATTCTCACTGGTGTGAGGTGGTATCTCATTGTGGTTTTGATTTGTATTTCCCTGATGGCAAGTGATGCAGAGCATTTTCTCATGTGCATGTTGGCCATGTCTATGTCTTCTTCTGTGAGATTTCTGTTCATGTCTTTTGCCCATTTCATGATTGGATTGTTTGTTTCTTTGGTGTTGAGTTTAATAAGTTCTTTATAGATCTTGGAAACTAGCCCTTTATCTGATATGTCATTTGCAAATATCTTCTCCCATTCTGTAGGTTGTCTTTGAGTTTTGTTGACTGTATCCTTTGCTGTGCAAAAGCTTCTTATCTTGATGAAGTCCCAATAGTTCATTTTTGCTTTTGTTTCTTTTGCTTAGGCTGTTTTGCTCCCACCATTCCCAGCGCTAGCCTCTTCTGTCCATGGTGCTGAACTTGAAGGTCAGCATGGCTACCAAAAAAAAAAAAAGAAGAAGAAGGAGGAGGAGGAAGAGGAGGAGGAGGAGGAGGAGGAGGAGGAGGAGGAGAAAGGCAATCTGAATCTATATTGTAAAGGATCTGGAATACTTCTCTGAGCCTGGCCATTGAGAGTCAGTAAATCTTTTCCAAACCCTACACCTCAAGCCACAAGTCTCTCCTTTCTTCCAAAATCTTCAAGTTGAAAAGGGTGAAATAAGTGTGGCTTCCAATTAACAAGAATTACTCAAGCTAATACCTTTCAATTCTATAATTCCAAAGATTCCATTATCTGGGAATCGATGAAAAGTCAGCATGAGGAAGTCTATTTCATAAACATCAGCCCAGATCTACACAGAGTTCAAATAAAAAGGAATCAGAGATTAGAAACTCTCAAGTAGGTCTGAAGCCATGCCACTGGGCTAATGGAGGGTGCTGAGGCTGGTGCTGAGAACAAAGGCTAGAGACAGAGTATGTCTTTATATCTGGTAGAGAATTGATTTTCAAGCCATAAAAATGTTAGTTAAGGAAACACTGACATGAAGTAGGGCAGGGTTGGGGGGAAAAGAAGTTGGAAAATAGCAAGTGCAATTTCAGGCTTATGAGAAATGGAATTAAAGTTAAGAGAAGGAAGGCAATCTATTGTTGTCCAGAAACTGGCAAACAGCACAGCCACTGCATCATTATAGTGGCAACGACCTGCTGTGTTCATTTGTCTCTGAGCTGTCTGATCTAGGAGCTGGGTGATTTATCTACTTTCCACAGCTTCAGCTGGGCCAGGCCAAGAGGATAACTTGGAGAAAGGGGTGGGGGTGAGGGTGGTGACACTCAAGTACCAAGCCAACGAACTCCATATGTCTTGTGTTAGAGAGCACACTCATATATCAACCAATATCATACATTTATTTCACACCTACTATAAACAAATCTCTGTGCTGGAAAGATGCTGGTCATGCAAATCTTGAAAAGGGCATTGGCCTTGGAAAGCTTACAATCTAGTGGCAAAGATTAAACATGCAGAAAACAAATTAATATATGCTGGACCATGGCTAGAGACAAGAGCAAACAGAATACAGAGAACAGCTGACTTTCATATCATGGAAGGCTTCTGAGAGGAAGTAGCACTTGGATCAAATTTAAAAAGTAAGTAGGATTTGCAAAGGCAGAACAAAAAATGAGAGTGAGCATTTGAGGACAAAGCAATTAGCAAAGCTTCAGAAGCAGGAATGGATCAATTATATTTTGAGAAGGGTAGCACTGTCCATCCAAGGCCAAATTCATGACCCAGAATCTAGATATGGTGTGTACAGTCTTCAAGCTCTCCACATCAAGGGACAAAATCTAGACAGCAATGAATGCTTAAGGCTCTGTACATTAGTACTGAGCTGAACAACTTTGTCAAAAATTGAATGACTTCCAGTATCAAAATTAAAGTTTTAGATTTCTGGCCACAGTAAGATATGCTGCTAAAGTACATAGACATATCCAAACCAAACATTCTTTTACCCTATGACTCTCCCGGAAAGCTATTAAGTTAACTAGGACAACACTTCTTTGAACTATTGTATTCTAATCCTGGTAAATAAGAAAATTTAGTGGTTAGTTCTGGCAGGAATAAAGATTCCTATGGATTCTTCAAAGTCAGACAAATAACATTTTGTTTACCTGTATTGGATTCAATGACCTCACTGCCAAGTTGTTATTCCAGCTAGGTGCATCACATTCTCATTACAAGTTAGGCTACCTCAGATAGCAACCACCACAGCACAACTTACAGAATCAGAAACAAATCAGAGGGTAAAAGGAAAGCGAGGGAACCCTCACAGCTTGAGGGAAAAAACATTGTATTTCTAATTCTAGACATATTTCTAAAACATATCTAATTTTTATTTCTAACTCGTGGAAGGAAGAGCTAAAGGAAAGAAGTCAGGATAAATATTAAGATGCCACATCTCAGAGGCAGCCGTTCTACAATAATCTTTCTTGCATCACAACAAAAGGACCTTGGGTCTGCAGAAGAGAGGCAGGAGCAAACATGGAATTTGGTGTTGCAAACAACCTGCAACAGAAGACCCATCTTGAGGAAAGCTCCAGGGTAGTACATCTGCAAGCAGATAAAACTAAAACAAATGAAAGCAAAAAAGTAGCTAGCAAATTGGCAATATTTGGCTAGTGGAAATTCTAGAGGAAAAAAAAAATCAAACTTCACTCAGAGAGTAGAGCTCATCTGGACATAGACCTCGCCACACCACTGAGAACACATTCTGTAACTTGCTCAGTGATTCCCAATTGTCAATTGCTGAGCATTCACATGTAAGAAGCATTCATAAGTCATCTCACTTGATGACTTCAACTCTGAGTTTCCCTGATCCTCTGACTTCCTCCACCAGCATCTTCTTGGTTCCTCCTCAATATTTTCTAGCAGCCTCTCCTCCAAAGTCTTCAGAATGCTCTTTCTCCTTCTTGATTGAAGGTGGTCGCCTGAATGCAGCTGTCTCTTTACTCCCTTCCCTTGTTTTTTTTTTTGTTTTGTTTTTTGTTTTTTAATTTTAAACTCCCTTCCCTTGTTAAACTCAGTCCCTGAGACAGAATAGCAGAAGGCTTAGAATTGAATCACAGGGACCTCCAGTGACAAGCTTTGGCAATGTTAGGCAATGTACTTAACCACTTTCAATCTGTTTCCTTATCAATCAAATACAGATAATAATACCTTCTCAGCTTATGTCAGTTGACAATTTTGAAAATCATATGAGATGATATAAGGGAGAGTGCTTTGAATATGGTAGAGACTTGTAAGCTGTTCGTCTCTAAGGTAAGATGGGATGATAAAAATTGTAGCAAATCCTCTTTCATCTAGACTACCTCCCCTTCCGGCTCCTTCACTGTTTCTCTTCCCCCTGACCTGGCTCCAAATGCAATCCCTGTGTATGATCTAAACATGCCCATCCCTCTTTTCCTCTCCCTTTACCTCCATTCTACCACTCTCAGACAACCATAAGAAACTCTTTACTGTAAGACATGGATTAAACAGATGTTAAGTTCAGATAAGGCCAGAAGCTGGGCTAATTGTAAACCATACTGTTGTTCTACCGAGAAACATCTCAATCTTGTATTTAACCATGAGAGCTCTGAAGTCATACCTCCTGAGTTCAAATTCCACCTTCCTGAGTATTACTTGCCTTTTGACTTCAGGTCAATTGCTTCACCTTCTTGTGTCACAAATTCTTCAACTATAAAATAGGCATGTTAACAGAAGTATCAATCTTATGGAGCTGTTGTGATTTTTACATAAAATAAGATGTAAATTATCTGGAACATTATAAATATGGAATATTTGGTGTAATTTCACATAGTAAGAGGTAGTAACATGAACTCAATCATTCAACAAATATTCAAAAATTAATTAGAAATCTATTTGCTCCAGGAACTGGGGATACAGAGAGAATAAAGCAGACATCTATTCAAGTTTATTAGAGTCTACTGTGGAATAAAAATAAGCAAATAAGAAGTTATAGAGTGGTAAGTGCCATGATAAGGAAAAAATGAAAGATGCTATGAAAACACATAGGAAGGACATCTTGGAAGGATGGGAAATGAAAAGGGAAAAAGTAATAAGGTATTATGGATTGAATTTTGTTAACCCAAAATTCATATGTTGAAGTTCTAAACCCCAATATCTCATAATGTGACTGTATTTGGAGATAGGGTCTTTAATGAGGTAATTCGGGTTAAATGAAGTTATTAGGTAGGCCTTTATCCAATACAACTGGTGTCTTTATAGGAAGAGGAAATTAGGACACTGACTTCCACAATGGGAAGACCATGTGAAGACTCAAGGAGAAGGCATCAATCTACAAGCCAAGGAGTGAGACCCTCAGAAGAAACCAATCCTTTTTTTTTCTTTTTCTTTTTTTTTTATCAGAGTTCAATTTGCCAACATATAGCATAACACCCAGTGCTCATCCCATCATGTGCCCCCCTCAGTGCCCATCACCCAGTCACCCCCACCTCCCCACCCACCTCCCTTTCCACCATCCCTTGTTCTGAAGAAACCAATCCTGCTGATACATTGATCTGGGACTTCCAGCCTACAGAACTATGAGAATATAAAATCTTGTTGTCTGAGGTACCTAGTCTGTGGTTGGCACCTTATTATGGTAGCCCTAGCAGACTAATACATGGGGGTATGACAATGGTAGTCTTCAGAAACATATGGCCACACATCTGAAACTGAACCATGAAGACTGAAGTATGAGGGAAGATGGCAAGAGGCCAAAAGAGAAAGTCAATGCCACTACTTAATCATGATAAGATCTTATATTTGTATATATTCCAAGTTCTTTGGGAGAACACTATTAACTATTTTTGTCCTCACAACAGCCTTAAGGTGGTTGGATACATCTGATTTGTAACTATATTTTACAGAGATCAAAACTGAAGCACAGACAGCTACATGAAAAAGAGTGGTATGGAACTGAACTTGCCTTACCAAAGTTAGATTAGTGCAAGAGTGAAGATATTAGTGAAGGAATAAAGCTAACCTTTGTATTTGATACTGAATATACTTTAGCTTTACTGATGTCATTGGAATGGGAAAAAATAAATTCTCAGGGTAATCTTTTAACATGCAGAAACAGCTAAACCATACAAGAAAATAAGTTTGGAGGCAGATGCAAGTGTACAATTTGAAAAAGACAGAAAGAATGGTTGTATGTGGGCTTACAGATGAGTTAGGCCAGTAGATAAAAATGGAAACTGGATATGACAAATGTTTTGGAGGGACTGCGGGTGGTAAGTGAATTTAGTAAAATCTGTGTGTTCTTTTCAAGGAAGGACAGAGAGGTGAACAGTGAATCAGTCCTCTCTCTTTAGTCCTCAAACGTCTTCACCAGCAATTTAAGCAGTCTGCATCCCACTCCCAGCACATCTTCCTTGAGTTTGACCCTGAGTTGAGTTCTTTGAGCTGAATCTCCACCACCTGAGAGCTTCCAACAAGTGACAAAGTAAAGTCAGCATGGTGTTGTCACTGTTCTGACACAATCTGGTGAGGGGACACTGGGTGAGTTAACTATGTAAGCATTCTTCAAGCATTACATCAGTCTTCTAATCTATGAGATAGGGCCTCATTTAATGTGAGAGTTAAAGAAATGAATTAGAGGAGGGGGTTAACGCCTGTTAAAGCGTTGTGCCTGGCACAGGGCAGGACCTGGATGAACGGTGGATTTTTGCCTCATGTTTTAGGTGGAAAGTTGCTGCTTAGAACTTGGAAGCTGCAGCACGGTTTAGATACCAGCAAGCTCCCTTACCACTCTGAACTTCACAGTATTCAAATGCATCAATAACAAATTAACATTTTCATGACTATGTGCTCCCCAGAGCAGACAAAGACAGCTGGCAGCACCCAGCATCACCCTCCTACTTTCTGAGATGAGCAAGCTAAAGTTAAAAGAACCTAGTAATGTCAAGTAAATATATTTGAGCCTGTCACTGGAAAGTTCCTAATAAGGTTTCCAAGTGATTCATTTGGTGATGGGAAGCATCTGACTCACCCAGTCTGCCCTTGTACACATCTGCAGATTTGATGGACAACTGGCCTCAGCTAATGCTTTTTCAGAGCAATCCAAGGTGTTCTTCACAGGGCATCAAAAACACAACAATGACTCCACTGAGAAATGATGAGAACCAAAAATAACAATTGTATCATCTTCACCAACACAAGAGCACTGGAAAGATGAGAACCAGTATTGCCCAGAAAGAAAGACATGCTATTTTTCAAGTCATTAAGGGGTAAACACCAGAACCACCAGATTCCCCCAGGAGTTCATGTCAGTGGGCTGCACTTGACTATACAGACATCGCGTGCCACATTACAGGGAAATGTCACTAAGCCAAAGGATCTCAGACAGGGCATCCAGTAAATTCTGAGCAAAGCTAGTGGCTGTATCTGGCTGGACTCCAAAAGCAAAGCATTTGGGAATGTGACCTTGCTACATGAAACCTCCAGATGGTGAATTAGAGACAGCCTGCCACTCACAGTTGAAAGGTTCTCCTGGACACCCTGTGCAAGTGTGGTATCTTCCAACTGCGTCCCCATTGCTTCCGTCTGCACCCATACGGGTTCCTGTACCATTTGAGGCACTCCCTGATGTTGATGTATTATTTGATTTTTCCTAAAATAATGTTTTTAAGGTTATTCAAATGTTCTGCCTCCCTTCCTAAATTTTAAGTTTTTCTCCAAATCCTCATGTCCTTCTCTCCTTCTCCAAACCCAAGTTTCAGCCCTAACCTCACCATAGGGCCCCACTCTAATGCCTGTGCTATGACTCGGAGAGAGGATTCCTGTCAGCTTTAATCTCAGAGCACATGGGATGCCCAGAAGTCTTCATGTATGATATTGGTCAAAAGAACTGTCATGCACAGTGTCATCAAAGTGTTCACTCTTGCATATCAAACTCCTGCTTATTGCACCAATTTTTAAGCTCATTAAAATAGCATGCAACTTGCTTTCCAAAGTGTGATATATTTGTGACGACTTGCAAGAAATGCAAAATGTGGAAAAGAAGACAACTGTTGTTAATAAGGGCCAACTATTGATGATGATGATGATGATGATGAATGCATAAATGTGTTTTGTGCACATTCCCCTTCTCACTTCATGCTGACTTTGCTAACAAAGAAGATTAAGAGACTCAAAATAGGGAGACAGAGAGATCTTTGTAAAGATGCAGAGCTTCCCTATCCACAGTTGGACCCTGGAAAAAATGCATAGGTTCATACCTCTAAACCACAGACCCAGGATTTAAAGGCCTGCTTCAGTATAAGGCTGTGATTGCTGCTGCTAAAGTGTTTTCAGAATAGTGATATCCACAGGAAAGATCCTATAACCTGGGAACACTCCTTTGCACACTCCTAAACAGTCCTGGAGGACTTAGAGACACATAAAAAGAGAAAGGCTTTTCTACTCTCCTGCTTTCATCTTTTCTAGATCTTTCCTCCTTTCCAAATTCTACGTACATACTCATACTCAATGCACACTCAAAAAGAACAGAAAATATCTCACCAACTCTGACCCTGTTCCTGAATTATTTGCCCAAAAGGAATAGAAGGTAGTAGAAATCTGAAACATTTTGTTAACCAGAAAATTTTCATCTATTAGTTAACTATGATATCAGTAAGTATTCATCATAAAAAATTAAAACAATGCAAACTAGAAAGATAAAGTTTCCACAAATGATGGTTTATGAAGATTTTACAAATAGAATAGTCAACATTCTCCTTTACATATTGAGCTACAAGTTCTGATTTACCTCCTGAAAATAGTGTATGATTAGAGCATTTCTGGAAAATTATACCATAAATTGATAACCATAATTGCTTCTTGGAATAAAGAAAAACGTACTTTTCCTAATCTCTTATACCATTCAAATTTATCACTATGAACATGCATTGCCTTCTAAAACCAAAGATAAACAAATTAGACAATTAATCAACTTGGCTATTTTTTTTAATTGTTCTTATTAAGACATCAAAATTCAGGCCTTCAAACTAAAGTTCTTTTTTAGTTTGAGGATCTGAAAACAGAGGCTTTGGTCCCAGATCTCTCCTTAATATGTCTCACAACGTGTTTCCAAGTCATGAACACAGAATATCTTTTCTATTTTTTTCCAAAATATCTTTTCATTTATCAAATTTTGTAGTTTTATATGGTTCTTGTACATATCTTGTTAGATTTATTCCTAAGCATTTCATTTTGGGCTGTTATTGTAAATTATATTTTTATTTTTTTAAAGATTTATTTATTTATGATATACATAGAGAGAGAGAGAGAGAGAGAGAGAGAGAGAGAGGCAGAGACACAGGAGGAGGGAGAAGCAGACCTCATGCCAGTAGCCTGACGTGGGACTCGATCCCGGGACTCCAGGATCGCGCCCTGGGCCAAAGGCAGGTGCTAAACCGCTGAGCCACTCAGGGATCCCCTGTAAATTATATTTATAATCTGAATTTCAATTTTGTTAAGCTGAATTGGTATATAGGAAAACATTTGACTTTTATATATTAACTTGTGTCCTATGACCTTGCCATACTCATTGCTTAAGGAGATTTGGCTTACTTATTAGTTTTTTGATTCTTTGGAACTTCTGTATAGACAATCATGTCATCTCTAAACAAAGACAATTTTATTTCTTCATGCCCAATCTTTAAAACTTTATTTCCTTTTCTTGTCTCATGGTATTAATTGAGATTCCATATAATGTTGAGTAGGAGTGACGAGAGATATCCTTGACTTGTTCTGATCCTGGGGGGAAATTCTCTCACCATTAAATATAATACTGTCAATTGTCAGTTTTCTGTAAATATTCTTTATCAAATTGAGGAAATTCCCCTCTAATCCCAGTTTGTTGAGAGTTTTTATCATGAATTGGCGTTACGCTTTGTCAAATGCTTTTTCTGTACAGTCAATACTATCATATGACTTTCTTCCTTACCTGTTAACATGATGGATTACATTGATTGATTTTTCTAATGTTGAGTTAGCCTTGTATACCTGAAATAAATACTATTTGCTTGTGGTGTATAACTCTTTTTATACAATGTTGATTCAATTAACTAATATTTTATTGAGGACTTTTATTTCTATGTTGATATAACTTTCCTTTCTTATAATATCCTTATCTAGTTTTGTCATTAGATTAATGCTGGCATCATAAAATGGTCAAGAAGTATTCTTTCTGTTTCTATTTTCCTGGAAAAGATTGTTGAAAAGTAGTATCATGTCTTCCTTAAATGCATGGCACAATTTACCAATGAAAGCACCTGGAACTAGAACTGGTACTTTTTTTTAAGTTATTAATTATTGATTTAATTTCTCTAAGAAATTTAAGGCTGTTCATACAATCTATCCTCATAAGAGTTTGGCAGTTTGTATCTTTCAAGGAATTGACCAATTAAACTAAATTATCAATGTTGTGAGCATAGAGTTACACATGGTATGTCTTTATTATCCTTTTAATGTCCATTAACTCAGTAGTGATAACTTTTCTTTTATTTCTAATTTTGGAAATTTTGTGTCTTCTCTCTTTTTTCCTGGTTAGTATGACTAGATGTTATTCAATTTATTAACATTTCAAAGAACCAATTTTTGGTTCATTGATTTTTTTGCTATTGTTTTCCTATTTTCAATTGCATTGACATTTGCTCTTATTTTTATTAGTTATTTTATGCTTATTTTAGGTTTAAATTGCTCTTTTTTTCCTCTAGTTTTCTAAGGTGATTTAAGATTTATTTAAGATCTTATTTTCTAATACATGCACTTAAAGCTATACATTTCCCTCTAAGCACTGCCTTCACTGCATCCTACAAATTTTAATTTTATTTTCATTTTCATTGACTTCAAAATAATTTTTCATTTCTCCTGAGACTTTTTCTTTCATTCATGTGTTATTTAGAAGTGTTTTTATTTCATATCCAAATATTTGAGTATTTTCCAGTTATTTTGGTTATTGATCTCCAATTTAATTTCATTATGGTCTAAGAACATAATATGATTTCTATTATTTTAAATTTGCTAAGATGTATTTTGCATACCAGAAAGTAGTCTATTTTGGTGAATGATCCTTGTAAGTTTGAGAAAAATATGCATTCTATCATTATGGGATGGAATATTCTATAAATGTCAATTAGATCAAGTTGATTGATAGTGCTGTTCAGGTTGATTACAGCCTAACTGATTTTCAGCCTGCTTTGTCTATCAATTACTGCAAGTCTCCAACTATAGTAATGTATTTTCCCATTTCTCCTTGAAGTTGTGTCAGTCTTGCCTCATGTATTTTGGCACTCTTTGGTTAGTTAAATATACATTAAGGATTGTTATGTCTTCTTAAAGAATTGACCCCTTTATTATTATATAATGTGCCTCTTCATTGCTAATAATTTTCCTTGTTCTGAAGTCTGGTTTGTCTGAAATTAATATAGCTACTCCAGCTAGCTTTTGATTAATGTTGGCATGGTATATTGTTCTCCATCTCTTTACTTTTAACATATCTGAGTGACTGCATTTAAAGTGGCTGTTTTGTAGACAAAATATAGTTGGGTCTTATTTTTTTACTCACTCTGGCAATTTCTATTTGTTAATTAGTATAATTAGACCATTTACACTAAAGTTATTATTGATATAGTTCAATTAATATCTATTATATTTGTATCTGTTTTTATTCATTGCACTTGTTTATTTTTCACACCTTTTTTACGCTTTCTCTGGTTTTAACTGAGCATTTTACATGAATCCATATTCTCTCCTCTCTTTGCATATCAACTATTTTCTTTTTAAAAACTTAATCTTTGTCCTAGAATTTGAAATACACACTTTTAATTAATCTAGGCCCACCCTCAAATAATAGTTGCATTGCTTCATGTTTAGTAAAAGTGCCTTATAAATATCAGAAATGCTGCTCTCTATCTCTTACGAGAATGTTGTTATTCATTTTACTTATCCATAAGCCAAATCATACAATCACATAGTTATACAAATAAATTGTTACTACAATTACTTCAACAGCTATCTTCTAGATCAATTAAAGATAAGAAATATAAAGAATTTTATTTTACCTTTGTTCCAGGTAAGCATATTTCAGAGTGATTTTTCTGTATTTACCTGTCTCCCCAGATTTTGAAGTGATGGTTACTCTACAACATCATTCTCTAATGTTCTAAGAAAAGTCAGTGACATTTTTTCCAGCTTTTTTCTTGTTGTAAGGATGGGAATGATTACTTCCAAGCTCTTTACATGTAGAAGCTAAAACTGGAAATCCCTTGACTTGTGTTTCAATAGTCTCATCTATAAAATGGAAAAGATCCTGTGCTAGAGGCTTCAAGAGCAATTAAATCATATAAGGAGAGGGCTTTCAGGAGGATCATGAGCCAAGACCTTCTATATGATCTATTAGCCTGTCCTTCGTTTTATCAAAGTTGATTCCTTTTTCTTTTTTTTAAATAGGCTTTATTTTTACAGCAGTTTTAGATTCACAGTAAAATTGAGAAGGTACAGAGATTTCCCATACACCCCTGGCTCTACATGTCACAGCCTCCCCCACTATCAAAACCATGTGCCAGAGGATCATTGATACATCATAGTCATGAAGAGTCCATAGCTTACAACAGGGTTCACTCTTGGTGGTGCACATTCTATGGATCCAAACAAATGTGTAATGACATATATCCATCATTATAATATCATATAGAGTATTTTCACTGCCCCAAAAAAATCTTTTTTCCTTTTCCTATTCATATTGTAATTTTTAAACATTATAATCAGGAATCTCAAGAGATTATATCCTGAACTTTATTTTTTTTCATTCTATCCATACATAATCATACAGACTTATATACCTTTGCCCACAAGGATTTCTGAATTAAGCCATAAAAGTACTAGATTATGTATTCCTCTTGATCGCTATATCCTTGACATTTGCCTACTCTGCATTTTCACAGTACGGATTCTACCTAAAATATACCTAGACTCAAATTAGGAATAACAATGGGGGTACTCAGGAATCAGATGAGTTATAGGTTATGGGATGAAAAGTGCAAGGTTCAGAAAAGGCTGGGGCAATAGAAACAGCATATTCAATGTTAGAATGAAGCAAAGCATAGATGAAGAAACAACATCGAAGGGTCTGTGACCCTCACTACCCTGGGATAACTGTCTTTCCTTGGGATTCCAACTGAACCTCTAGTTGTCAGCCTGCCTGCTTTCTCACATGTTCAAAATTACCACTATTCTTAGAATTATAAAATACCCAAAATGTAATGAACATGAGAACTCATATAGTCTGGTCAATCATCCAAGGCAAGAATCTTTTCAAACTGAGTTATATTACTAAAACCATATCCAGTTTTGCCCTCAGCCAAACCTCATCTTACAATTTTCAAATCTTATTGTGTAAGACTTCACATTCTGAGGGAAATATGAGAATCCTTCAATTGAGAATCACCTGAAGGCTTCATTAACTTGAATGATTTACTCCTCACCCAACTACAAGCTGGATAAACTGCCATCTGCCCCCTCCTTTGCCTTGGTCTTCTGGCCACTCTCAATCCATGTGGCAAGGGCCCATACAGCCAACCTGCCCCAGGTTTGAAATAAATAATATGAACCCTGGTACCAAATGCATGAGTAAAGTTCAAAGATTTATGCTATCTTTTAAAATTGGGCCAATTCCTGTGCACAAGAAAAAAATCGATTGTTGGGCCTGCTTTGTTCTTAAAAAAAATCAATCATGGTTCCTGCCAATGATCCCATTACCCTCTGGATGCCGGGGTCCCTCCTTCACAGGCCCCATTGCATGTTGACATCAGCTGTACTGAACTGCATTTCCATAAGACTTCTGTTTTGGTTTAAGATTGAAATCACCTTTTATATTCCCTTCTCTTCTTAGCATCTTTAGACCCCTATTACTTTTCCCCAAAATAACTGTAAGTGTGTGAACTAATTAGCTTAGGAGCACAGGCTCCCTTAATGCCTTCGGAATCCTGCCATGTCACACTGCTTTTTCTATGTTCTGAGCTGCAAAATAGCCCCTCACTTGGTTTTGGTTTAATTATTCTTCAAGGTCATCCCTGTGCCACTTGTGTCCATGTTCCTTTTCTTCTCTGCTTCTGTTTTTAAGAGGATTTTTAAATAGGTTTGGCAGCTCAGCCGTTTTTGAGTCATTACTAGCTTCAATCCCCTTTCGCACTTATTACTTGGCCTATTTTTTCTCTAGCCTCGCCTCTTTCTCTGCTATATTTGCAAGAGTGTTTCTGATTCTAACTCCTTTGCCAGGTTGGAATTGTTCTGTGTTTTGGTGGCCTGTATTATTTCCCCACAGTTTGAACGAATCTTGCATGGTCTTGATTTGGGAATTGGCCCTTTCCTTCTATTTACAGCACAGACAGACCTTTTACTTCAACATCCAATTGCTCCTCTAGGAAGCTGGGCTGAATGTTCCCTTGATCTTCAGGATGCTTACTGGACAGGTAAGAGCCCCAAGAAGACAGCTTCCCCATTCACAGGTGTTCCACGGCACCCTAGCCTTCCAGATTTCCAATCCACCTACTGATTCATTTCTATGTTCAACTTTGACAGAAACCAGAATTGTGGTTAAGAATAATAAAACAAATACAACAATTATAATAACAATGCCACCTCCCACCAGAGAGCACTGAAGTATTTTCAAGCACTTTCCTATAAATTATACAATCCATAACACATTATATGTATAACAGACTTTTTTTGCTTTCTTCCAATTATTATTCTAATTTTCTATTTGCTTCCAACCTTTTATTGTAATGTTCTTTCCCACTTTGCATTATCAAGCATCACCTTGTAGAGCTTTGGAAGACACTTCAGAGATGAATGTAGACTGAGGGGTTTTGAACTCCTTAAAGTAGCAGAACACAAAGTTAATCCTAAAACCAGGGCTCACATCCTATAAGGAATGTGGAGGGATAATCAGAAAACTGAGGATTAAGACCTCACAACTGAGCATGCCCAACAGAAACTGAGGAAATATCACAACTCAGAGGTACAAAGAAGACCCAAGCATCACTCAGTAATGCCAACAGCAGGCTCTAGGCAACACCTCATTCCAGACATTGCAGACAATGGAAATAGATTCTTAACTGAGATTTAGTATAGTTTTCAGGTGGAATAAAGTCTGCCAAGTATGAGCCTCTTTGGGTAGACGGTCTGGACATGCTATCAAAGTAGAGTGCCAAGTATAGAGGGAGAAAAATAGATACCCAATGATGAAGCAAGACAGAAGACTCAAAGGCCAGGGAAACACATCTTCGAAAGTGCACTGTTATGGTCTAAATTGGAGATAGAGCCTTTAAAGAGGTGATTCACCAAAAATGAAGAGACAGTTTGGGTGGGCTCTAATCCAGTTGACTGGTGTTATTATAAGAGAAGAAAATTTGGACAGACAATAAGATACCAGGGATGAGCATGCACATTGGAAAGACCACTTGAGGATACGGGAAGAAGGTGGTAGTCCGTAAGCAAAGGACAGAGAAGAAACCAAATCTACCCACACCTGAATCTCGGAACTCTTGCCTTAAAAAATTGATTTCTGTTAAGCCACCCAAGCTGTGTTCTTTGTTACAGCAACCTAAGCAAATGAATATATTCACCCACAGGATAAATTAAGCAGAAAACTCTCAAGTCATTTGTCCTGAGTTGAACTCTCACATGATCTCTTACTTGCTATATGACCTTGGGTAAGTTATGTAACCAATCCATTCCTCAGCTTTTTCATGTTTAATGAGGAGGTATCTACAACACTGCCATGAGGATTAAATAAGTAAACCCTTGTAAACCAGTTGGAAAACATGATAACGTGCTATGTGTTAGTTGCTGCCATCATCATCATCATCATCATCATCATCATCATCATCTAACATGCAAGGATTTTTCATGGATTTCAGGAAAGGCAGAAGAAAATTGATGAGACTGGGGCAAACATGTAAATAGAAATGGATTTTTGAAGCAGAAAGTTTGTGACCGAAAGCTTCTACCAGGCAAACATCAATAGCTAATTCTGGGAAATGAAGACAGTCCTGGAAGATGGAGTATTTCTCTCCCCTTTAATTCACACACATTGTCTGAAGCATGGGCTTCCCAGAATTCAAAAGCATTTCAGCAATAAACATTAAGCACCCACATCCTCAGTAATATGGAGAAAAAGAATAAAGATAAATGCCATCATTGCATATGTGCTATGGGGCAGGCTTGATGCCACCACACCCCAAAACAAAAAACAGGAGAAAAAAATTCTGGAGTCACATCAATTTTTTATGTTAAATTTCTACATGTTCTTTTATGTTGTTGTATATGAGAAAACTATGAATATTCCCTTTCCTTGAAGAGAAGCCCTCTTCCTACCCTACCATGACAGAGATAAAGTGGACAAGAGTTAGTGTTCAAATTGTTGGATAGGGTTGGAAAGAATCCTTTTTTAAGCAATGATTTCCATATTTTTAGACAAAAGGGTTATTTGTCTAAAAAAGTAAGCACAGGCTCTATGATGTGGTAATAACATGGGGAACTAAATATTTGACCCTTTGAGTTCTCCAGTCTTCATTTCAGCCTGCTTAGGAAAAAAAGGAGATTGAAACCACATTCCTGGAAATGTCATATTTATCGACAGTGATAAATTTCTGAGTCCGAAGGACTCATCTGCACTTACTTTTGCAGCAAAGACTCAGAAAATGGGCAATTGCTTCCCCAACATGAAAAAAGCATCCTAGAGCTGAGTATTTGATTGGAAAAAATGAGAACAGCTTACCAAAGATGAGAGCTCTGGGAGATCGTTCACGTTCAGAAAAGAAACCAAGTGTGGCTAAGAAAGGCAAGCCGACTAGTCCAACAAGAGGAACTGAATAGAGTCTGCATATTACACATACAGGGAGTATGTCTCATTGTAACATTTTTTTCCATCACTTAGAAGACTGGTATCAAAACACTTATCTCAAAATTCTACTGGTCTACAAATCTATCTCAGAATTCCTGGTTTTAGTCCTGTTTTCCTAAGGCTCAAGAAAGACCAATGTTGGTTTGAAAAAGAGATTATTTCAAACTATTTTATTCTGATCCCCTGAGAAATCAGATTTCTGAAAATACCTCAATTAGATTTGTACTTTTGTGACCCTTCAGCCCTAACAACAAAGTCTAGGAACTATGAGTTATGTGTCTGCCAAACAAGTTAAGGAAGGCTTTTAACAAGACCAAGAAGGGCAGAGCACTTGGTGAGGCAGGTAGGAATGGAACGTATATGCGGTTTGGTGGCTTAAAGAATTTTTGAGGATGTTTGCCTTCTGCAGCCATAAACTACCCCATGAGTGGCTCTACTCTATATCCTGTTTGACAGACTGGTTGATCTATCGTCCACTCCTACTCTACACAAACTGGCCAGGCTACATAGCTAACCCAAATTCTGCAAACACTGAGACCTGTTGGCATTACTTTTCCCCCCTTGTTTATTAGTATGTGTTGACATCCAGACAGATTCTCAGGCAGGTCCTGTAGACTTCAGATTTTCACAATATTACAATTTCAGCAGGCTGAATGTTAAAAAATGGAAATTGGACAGACTGTTATCAACTTTAATCGACCATTAGAGCATCAGAGCCTGAAGGCACAGTATTTAACGGTTGGAATGGGGTGGTCAAGTAAAATGCTGTCTCTTTCATTTGGAATCTGGGAATAAAGCCAACCCAGATAAAAAGGGAAAAAAAGCCATTACTCTGACAGCTGTGGCAGAGCACAAGGATCCGCGTTGCAAAGGAGGCCAAGATGCAAATATTGCAGTACACTTGGGTAAGGTTTGTCTGTGAGTTCTGGTTTGCAGATTTTGTACATAATGGAGATAAATAAGCCAAGGAATGAGATACTGACCTATCAGAATGAAGGCCATTATCTAATATCAAAAATGGATACTGTGACATCATATTATATTGCCAGCCTTGGCCTCAAAATGTCATCACCTTTCTGTGCAGCAATGGCTGTCTTCTTGGAGAGGCACATAATTTGCTGCTTTGGTTAGGCTTCTCTGCCTCAGCCCTGGGTTTAGAGAATGATTCTGGAATTAAGGTTTTTAACGACACCGGTACTAGTGAGCGTTCACCTGTTGGCAGCCATCTTGTTAAAACCACCCATGAGAGAAAAGTTCCTTTACTGTAAGTGAAGTCCCCATTCTCCTTTATGCCTCTGTTGGCCATGCCAGATTCCTTCCCGACACCATTTACTCTGCTAATGTGGTTTTGCACATTATGAACTTCCAGAATGTGAAACTGAGCACAGTTTTCTTTTAAACAAAATATATTGTTTATGTAAAGAGTCTAATGGCCCATAGCAATCCAATTTACATGTAAAGTACAAGATTTCATATTGGATCAGTTTTATTACCTCACATATGAAAGATATTGAGCAGTGGTAGGTATATTGTATTTGTATCAGAAAAATACAAGGGCAGATTTATTAGGCTTGTGCTTAATAATATTAGAATCGATTATCCCAATGAGACGTGAGACATCTGTTCATGGTGGGGAGAGGCATCATTTCCACCCCTGCTGCTTTTCAGTAAACCCTCTCCCCTCAATCAAGTGACCATACCTAAAGGGTTAATAAAGCCTCCCAAAGTGAGGACATGAACTCTCTATCAGCAACAAGGGAATATTGTTGATATCATTTAAAATTTATTAAGCACATTTAGTTTGCTGGGCATTGTACCAAACCCATAAAACATAAGATATTTTATCACTGGTTGCTTTCGTATGCTAAATATGTTGATTTGCTTGACCTCTCGAAAACTGGATTTAATCTTTCCCATATTTCCTACATTATGAAACCCCAAATCTATTTTTCTTTATACTTTAGCTTTTCTTTCTGTGAAACTCCAGTCACTAGACAATCCCTTTACAGAGTAATCTGTATTCTCATAAACTATAAACTATTTGAAATACCTTAGGAGAGAATGCATCTTTTTTATTATTATTAACTTAGAATGTTGTTCTTTAAGCACTGTGGTTGAGACAGAAGAGCTAATCCTTTTGAGTACTACCAACAGATTTTCTTGATGCCCTCTCTCCGTTTGCCACAATACATTGTCATTCAATACAATTGAAAGTTCCAATCAATATTACTTAAATCATATGAGGATAAACCATATTCTTGATTTAACAAAAACTAAAACAAGGAGGCAACTTTGTAAGGGACACATAAATTTGAAATGAAACTACTACAAAGGTCAATTTACCCATAACATCCTGCTGGAAATTTTGTTACGTTTTTGGATAAATGATTTTGTTTTATGAATTTTCATCTCTAAACATTTTTTTCTTTTTCATGTTTTCAAAGTTGGAAAAAGCTTTCTTTTCCAACCTAAGCTGCTTCTTGGAGTAAAAATATGTTCCCTAGGTGCCCATGTCTGAGTGGATGTGATTGTGCTTTTAGAGTTAGATACACACATTTTCCACGGCCTTCTAGCCTCTAGGCATGCAGGCAAAGTTCGAACACAACATCGCAAATAAACAAAACTAAACTGAACAGCTAAAGCCTTCTTTCAAGGAAAGACAAACCCATTAGCAAGCAAAGGCCAGACCACAATGTGACTCATGCCTATGCCCCAAAGATAACTCACCCGTGCTCATCCTAGAGAGAAAATGTATTGTCTGTGTGTTCATTGAGTCCACACATAGCTTACACTTTCTGAGCCTTGAACAATGTGTCCTCTAGCATGGATTAGTTGTATAGTCATTACACTTGTGGATATTGGTTACATGAGTATTGTCTCGCCTTGTGCAGAAAAACAATGCTTAACTAAAATACTGAGTTTACATTAAAAACATTTCTTCCACAATAAATCTTCCTCTCTACACATTCCCAAGTCTAGGCTTTGTGCTAAATCCAACCTTTGCCAGCACTGGTGCTCATCAGGAAGAGAGGGAGCTGAAGCAGGGGAACTACTCCCCAGACAGAAGTGGTGCCTCCCAGCTGGGTCATAGCTGCACGATGACTGGTCTCCGAAGGTCAGTAATATGCATCCATCAAATTAAGGAGCTCTCAGGTGCTCCTTTCTCTACAGATATCAGAGACTAGGATTCAAATGGGAGAGAAACACACATTTAATCAGTTAATAAACTTACTTCAGACAGGCTTGCCCCATGCCTTGATAAGGAATTTCTATTTCTCGTGTGTTGTCATTTCTATTCTTAATGCATTAGATCTACCCTCTTTCGTTGATCTCCATCCCTTACCAGGCAAGCATCCATGGCACCTTACTTGTCAGACACTAAAGCAGCTGTCTTAGTCTGTTCAGGTTACTGTAACAAAATACCACAGACTGGATGACTTATAAACAGTAGAAATTTATTTCTCACAGTTCTGGAGGCTGAAAGTCCAGTATCATGATGCCAGCATGGTCAGGTGAGGGCCCTCTCCAGAGTCCCAGACTTCTCATCACATCCTACATGGTGAAAGGAGCAGGGAGCTCTGTGGGACCTCTTTCCTCAGAGCACTAATCCCATTCATGAGGACTCCACCTTAGACCAAACTACCATCAAAGGCCACACCTACTAATGCCATTACCTTTGGGGGTCCAAATTTCAACATGAATGTGAGGAGGGCACAAACATTCATACCATAACAGGGAGATAAGATCCATAGTGATATAATTACTAAATAACACAAGGAGATGTGTGATTAAAACATCAAAATGCAAAGCTATTGAAGTTCAGGGAAACAAATATTCCATTATATCCATTATACTCTATCACCAAGGCAGAAAAGCAGATGAACATATTCTTGAAATATTTCCAATGGTAATTGAAATAATAAGAGTTTTCCTTTCCTTGCCCATAAGCAGAAAATTCAAGTAATCACATCACGTTGGTACCTTGTCATTCCATTTACTAGATGAAGCAAAAGAAAAGCATCAATAATGCCCCCATTTTTATATGAATCTAAATGTCTTTGGTTTCCACCTTATTTCCTTTCCTAATGCAAAATGCATTTTCCCAAAGAAACAATGTTATACATGTGACAATTAGTACCCCTCTACTGCAGCCCTTTAAATGCATCTGACAAGCCCATGTCAGCTGTTAGAAGAAACTAGTAAAAAAAAAAAAAAAAAAAAAAAAAAAAAAAAAAACCCACACTCTTCCAAAATATCTCCAGGTTCTCTCCAGGCTTTGTAAGAGCCAAAGATAAGAATATATAAAACACAAGATGCTGGAAGGAATCAGGGATCTCTCTGACTAGAAAACTTTCTGAGCAAGAGCAGTATTGTAAAATATCTGTTTATTTGCATATCTTCTCTATTGGTGGTAAGGTCTTCAAAGAATGGGGCAAAGACTTCCCTATCTCATTCTTGTACAGTGCCTAGAAAAACAACCCACAAATGGTTGCTTAATTAATTAATTAATCCATGCTTCAAGGTTAATTAACTCCCCCAAACGAAACTTCTATTTATTCAGTGGTCTCAACCGAAGTTTAGAGGGAAAGCAATCTAATTGAATTAATTCACCCTAAGACATAAATTATTAAAAATACATCAGTTTGAAATAGGACTTGACAATGGTATTTCTTAAAATCTCAGGAGATTTTCATGAGCAGCCTCGCTTGAGATTTACTGGCATAAAATGTCCTCTGTGCTGTGGGCCCTGCTTCTCTCTGCCGCTTCTCCCATCATGTGCCCACACATAGACTGAAATAGATGTCCTTTTACATGCACACTCTACTTTGCCAGACCCCCAGGTCTCTTTCACCATAGTTGGAGAACCTGGAAGTTAGAGGGATGTTACTGTCTCCCTCAATGTCTTCCTACCACTATTATTTGCCTTTTATGGTCTGAATGATTATGTCCCACCAAAAACCATGTTGAAATCTTAACCCGCAAAGATGATGACATTAAGAGATGAGGCCTTTGGAAGTTCTTAGTCATGAGAGAAGAATACTAATTGATGGGATTAGTGCCTTATCAAAGACTGCAGAGAAATCCCCAGCCCCTTCCACCATGGGAAGACACAGTGAGGAAGCACCACAGTGAGAAGGCCCCAGGGAGGAGGGCCTTTACCAAACGAGACCACCCTGGTGCCTTGATCTTGGACCTCCCAGCCCCTAGAACTATAAGAAACAAATTTATGTTGTTTATAAGCTACCAAGTCTGTGGTATTTTGTTATAGCAGCCCAAACAGACTAAGACATTGCATCCTAAATCAGAGTCTTCTTTTCCTGGAAATGGATGTCAGAAATTATGTCGCATTATGCATATTATTAAATCTTATTCATTATAGAAGAGCTGAATAAGAGTAAGAAAACTAAATCAGAGGCTACTCTGGAAATTAGTTGAATGTAAATGAGAAGGACAGAGGGAAAGTTCTCTAGGATTCAGCAGCAGCAGCAGCCCATCCCCGTGGTGAATAGATGATGCTGGTATTGGGTTTTCTTCATCTTCAGGGTAAAACTCATTGTCTAACTACAGAAAAGGATTTATTGGAGTTGCCAGAGCTTTGAAAGGGGGTCATAATTCCTGACACCTCTTCCCATTTTTTCTTCATCCTCTAGCATAAAATATCCAGACAATTTGGTTATGACTTAGTAGGTACTGATGGTACAGCTTAGGGTTTCATTTTGATGGATTCCAACCTGACCCATCCTGCTGGATTTGTCATAACAGAGGAGGTCACAGAGACCAGAGTGAGTTCAGGGCAGTTTTAAAGTCCATAAAAATGGATGTTTCTCATGAAGTCAACAAAATTGTATTCTCTGATGATGGATCTGCTACAAGCATTGCTCCATCTGAAATATTTAGGGCTTATTCTTTGAAGATTCTCCTGAAATACCCCCTCAGCCTGTCTTCCGCAAATGTGCCTTCTTGAGCAATTTGGTTGCAGCAGGGAAAAAAAAGAGGTAGGGGGATTTATCAAGATTAATTAATACACAAGAGGAAAGAGATGTAGGTGATTAAACTAGCCTCTCAGGTCCATCATAAATATTTTATTCATTTGTGTGTCTGCAATCCTGTCTTAGCCATCTAGGAAATGGCCCTGGATGTGAGGCCCAAAGCCTCATATGAGTGAAAACAGGGTGCAAGCACTCTTTTAGCCAGGACCACAGATGGAGAAATTTAGAGCAGTAGGATTTCATCAGAAGGGAGATAGGAGGGGTCACACCCTTACTGCATGCCCTGGATAGACTCTGAATGTCTGTAGACAATGAATTATAGGAAATACAGAGGAAAGTCTTGGTGGATGGAAGACAGCTCCCAGAGAAGCCGGTGAACTGGATTGGTACCCCTAAACTCTTCTTTACCTGGGCCTCTCCACTGGCCTCTGGAGATGCACTCAGCTTTTCCTCTCTAGCACATTCACTATTGTTTCCACACACCATCCCTCTGCCCTCTACCATGTGATGCCTTCCCTTTACTCTCCACCTGTCTGGCTTTTCCAACCCAGCCTCAGAAATCAAGCTCCAGTGTATCTCCACAGTGAAGTCTTCCGTAACAATACTGGTTCAGCATTATCCACATTACTTGTAACCAGAAGGTTTTGTCTCAGAGTGGGGCTGATTTCATGAAGGAACATTTCAACTGCCCAAAGTAATTAAAAAGGAATTTTATTCTCTACTCACATCTCTCAAAGGGCATGAAAAGGTCTCCCAACGCATAGTTTGTAGTAATATTTATTAAAACCCTCTTTTATCAATTGCCTTCCCATTCCTTTTTTTTTTTTTTTTTTTTTGCCTTCCTATTCCAAAGCTACTCCAGCATCATGCTCTTTGGCCCCTCCCCAGAAAGCTGCCCTTCCTCCCCTAGCCCATGAGGCTTTCTTTCTTCTTTTACTGCATGGGAAGAAGGGGTAGGGGTCATAAGCGTGAGATTCTCTTTAGAGTTCTGGAAAGAATGTCGGCGAATACAGAAGACATGAATTTGTATCCCATCATCTACTCATTCTATAGTCTCGTTTTTTGACATTTTTTTCCTGTGTCTTGATCCTGTCTTCCCAAATCAATTGTGGATTATTTAAGGCAAGAAGTATGGTTTATTCATTTTTGTATTTTAGCACAGTGTAGGTTCTCAATAATAGTTCGTGGAATGAATGAAAGAATTAAATTATATAAAAGTCAAAGATTACATTTTATATTTCATTAATTCCTTCTGCAAATATCACACATTATATACTCTGTTACTATTTGCTGATGATAATAAAATAGGAAGGCAAACCAATCTCAGTGAAGAGCTAGAGGGAAGGGAGAAGTTAATTTTATAAAGACTGGAAGAGGAAAAGATCTGAGGCCCTGTTCACAAAATAGTTATTGGTACTACCAGCCCACACTGCCCTCACTCCTTCTCTGTGCTCTCTTTTGGTCCAAGCCAGTAGTCCTGATATAAGTTATGGAATATATGACAAAACACCCAGGTTCCAGGAGCATTTTCAGTTGAAGAGGTAGCACTCTGAGACCAAAGATCCAAAATAATGTCTCTTAGCTGATGAATTTCTAAACATGAGGAATATCATTGACTTTCAAAAATACATTACAAGAAGGACCTCAGGAGTTTTTTATTCCACTCTAAGAAAATTCCTTTCTAAATTATCTCTGGCATGCATGGATGAGCTGTCAATGCCTCTTGTTCAGAAGATAGGTAGAAACTCAAGAGATCCATGAAGAATTATGTCGCACCATGAACCCTCTTGATTTCCTTGACTCATTCCCATACACTCAAGTTGTACAATGCACTCTATACACGTGGCACCCTGAATTGAGTGCAACTTTCCAAGTGTGGCTTGACCAGTACAGACTACAAATAGGATAGGCATCCTTCTAAGGTCTAAGCATGTACCCTTAGCAATGCAGCCAAAGGTCACGTTGTTACTTTTGAGACTTCATGACTTCCACAAGGTCTGGAAATCTTTCATTATAGAAAATATTTTCATTACTTGGGGTCTGCAGATTCATGGTTAGTGAAGGGAAAATGATTTAGGAAGGAAAGCATCATGTCAGGAATCCCATGATTTCAGTATCACTATATTGGCTTGGATAGAAGGGTTCAGGAGGAATGGATGGTCCAAAGGCAGTCTTTTACCCATAAGGAGTTTTTAGTCAACTAAACTTCTAGGGCTTCTTCACCCAAACAGTTATCATATATTTAGATACTTTTCCTTCTACCATGAATTTGCACAATTTGTTATATGAATCTTAAAAAATAATAAAAATATGGGGATCCCTGGGTGGCTCAGTGGTTTAGCGCCTGCCTTTGGCCCAGGGCGCAATCCTGGAGTCCCGGGATGGGAGTCCCGTGTCGGGCTCCCGGCATGGGGCCTGATTCTCCCTCTGCCTGTGTCTCTGCCTCTCTCTCTCTATGTCTATCATGAATGAATAAATAAATAAATAAATAATCTAAAAATAATAAAAATATTTTGCTTTTTTTTCTTTTACCCATGCTAAAATTGATCTTATCAGATGTGACCTGTCCTTTAAGTTCTTTGCAACCTATTTGGTTCCTGGGTTTGTTATACACCATCATCCCTATTCTCCAAAAACTTGATCAGCATTGCTCTACCTTTTTGTTTTTAGTTGCTTTTGTATTTTTGGTTACCAATAACATCATGAAAGAAACTTACCCTAACCACAGGGAATTGAAGGTTGTAATTTAAGTGACAGGTACATATATGCAAATGCATACATGAGTATGTGCCCCCTCCTCCCACATAAAACAGAGGCACATGGCGTGCGCTTCTCTGGACACACACCTCAGTACAACATCAAAATCAGTCCAGAGCACATGATAGGTATGAAGTAGTCTATATTAGGTGCTATCTGGTAAGAACTGAGAACACTTGCTGGGACCAGAAAGAGAGGAAACATAAGCACACAGTTGGACAGGAAGGTGTGCAGCTTCTCAAGGCATGGCTTGAATAGCCTGGACCAGATATTGCTCTCATGGAGCCTCATGGACAAAAAGTTACCAGAAGAGAAAGCAGTGCCAATTCATTGAGCTCCTATCACCTGACAGCACCTTCAGATGAATTTTCTCTTAACTGTCACCAAAACACAGTAGTATCAGCCTTACCACCTTTACTTTGTGTATAAGAAAATCAAGGTCCATATAAGTTAGGCCATGTGTCCACATAACACATTGGTTAGTAAGCACCAAAACCAGAAATTTCCTTTGGGGCAATCTGATCCACGCTGCAACTGCCTTGAGGTTGCTGCTTTGACCCCGGATAACCTACTGGCAAACCCCAACTTGCTATAACCCAGACCTCAGCTGGCTCCTTCCCTTGACTGGCCACTGCACTTGTCCTGAAAGCAGCCCACAGCTTGTAGAATGACACCCATATGAGTCTTCTGTCCTCACTTGGACCACAGGGCAAAGCCACTACCTATCCGCAGTCAGCTCCCACTTGCCTTCTCCACAGCAACCCTGCTAGGTTTCCATCCTCCTCCTCCTCAGGTGAACCCTGCCTCACCCAGCACCTTTTCTACCAGATGAAGAACTCAACTTCAAATTCACTTGCTTTGCTTTTTGCCAGCAACTTAGCAAGAGGAGCCAGACTATCTAAATCTTGACCCTCGACTTTCCAATGGTGTGATTTCAAGCAAGTTATTCAGCCTCAGGTTCCTTATCTGTAAAATGAGAATAAGAGCAGAGTCTCTCTATTGGAATTCCTAGATGATGTGAGTGATTTGGTGCATGTAAATATTTAGAGCAGTACCTGGCATGACAAGCACAGGAGACATGCTAGTTCTTATGTGTGCCGCTCTGGGGTCCAGGAGGACAAGAAAGCACAGCTTCCCCCAACTGAACTATAAGAATGAGTAAAGGGGATGCTTAGCTCACAACCAAAAAATAGCTAGAATTGAGATTAGTACTATGAAGGAAATGAGAACATCTACTAGGAGGATCAGGATGAATAGGAATCAGCTAGATTAGGGTCAGTAAACCATGGTTGTGCTAGTTTTAATAAATACAATTTATTGGCACTTTTGTCTATGTATCATATGTGGCTGCTTTGCTTCACAACCCTAGAGTCCCAGCAGAGACCTGATGGTCCCCCAAGCAAAAGCTATTTACTATCTGGCCCTTGAAGACAATGTTTGGTGACCTCTGAGCTAGATGAAGAGGAAAAGGGAGATAATCACATAGAGGATGTAGGAAGGCTGGGCAAGGAACTGGGGAAATGTACATCCCTCAGACATGAGCTCCCCCAACTTCCTGAAACCACGAACCCGCATCTAAAAGTGTATCTATATATATAGCCAGCTTTCACCTTCTTCCCCTGGCCTCTGAGGAAAAAGTGAACCCCCTAGACTCAAGATGGCAACTCCCTCTGTGCTCAAGCATTTCTCTAAGAGCTTGCTCTCCCATGAGCATACTCTCTCTCTCTCAATCTCTCTCTGGTGTTTCTAGTCTCTTGCTCTTTACTGGGCCTTTGCTCTCACCTCTCTCTAGTGGAGTCTCTCATCCTTCCCTTTACTCACCAGTCCACCCAGGCCAGAAACCTACAAGTCTTCCTTGAGAGCTTCTCCTTCACCTTCAAGAGCCCCATTGATCTCCTTTCCATAATGTCCCTCCTACTTCCCGCCTCCCCATTTCTATCTCCACTGCCTCCTCTACTTCCTCAGCTCTGGCCAGAACCTGCTGCCATCCCTCTTCCCACACACCTGCTCTTTCTCTTTCCCCACTCTGCCTTCTGGGATAGCCTTCTAAAATGTAAATCTGACCCTGTCACACCCCTGCCTAAAACCCATTAGTGCCTCTTACCTGTTTACGGGGAAGGATCCAAACTTTTAAACAAGTTAATACAAAAATCTGCATAATTTATCTCCAAGACATCTCCAACTTCATCCCCTGGCAAGCGAGGACCATCTGTGCTACTGTAACAATCATGCATCTTTCTTCTTTACCTTTTGAACACCCATCCATGTTCCACAAACTCCTCACCTCATGAATTCTTTGTAAGAACACCAACCAGATGCACACTTTCCCAGCTTCCCTTGTAGCTAGGGTACAGGATGCCTGATGTGACCTCAGTTTCTCCAGTCAGATGAACCCAAGTCAGATTCTGAACCTATGGCCAGCAGTATGAAGGATGCACAGCACAGAATTCATTCTGGTGGGGCTGAGGACAGCAATGTCCAGGCTCTATGTCAGTGCCCAGGGCCCAGCCCTGTGGTGTCAAGAATGAAAGCCACCATGACTATGTCCAGCAAAGGGGCAATGAATCTCCTCTAGACTACACAGTTCTGTTGTACAACTTTGAGAATGATTCCTGGATCCCATACTGTCAAGCCTCATATTTCTGCACTCCTAGAAATTCTGTGAGGTCCCTATTTTTTAATAAATTCATTTGTGTGCTTCAAGAGTTAATTTCTATTGTCTAAAAGTAATAATTCTTGCTGATATACTTGTGAAGTCTTTTCTTATACCTTGTTCCCACTTAATAGAGAAAACCAACTTCTTTCTCTTTAGTAGTCTCTCTGTGCCCTAATCTCACACATACACACATATACACACACAGAACTGCAAGACATGTATGACACTTATATTCATGTCTGCCTCCCTCTCTACTATAAACTCATTCATTCATTTATCAAACATCATTATGTTTCTACTAAATGCCAGACACTGATGTAGGTTCTGGGAATATAGCAGAGAGCAAGACAGAAAAGGTCTCTATCTTAATTGGGCTTGGTTTTTAGAAAGCAGATGTATCTTATTTGTATTTAAGTGTCTAGTGTAGTGACTTTTGAGTTCCAAGCCATTCCTGTGTCTCTCTTCAATTTGACCTACTGGCTAAGATCGCATGGCACCAATGACCTTAATCCTGAGCATTGCTTTAACATCAACACATGACCATAAAAGTAGGGGTAGAATGTGCCCCAATCGTGTTTGCCTTTAACTAAATCCCCAGAATAACTATCTTGCTCCTTTTAAGTAGCTTGGAGATGAAAGATGACTGCATAGGTCTATTTATGTGTTACAGACGACCAAGGGTTTTGATTTACTTCCTTGTGTCCCTTTTAGCCTAACTCTTCCTAAGACTGGGAAAACAGTAGGTGTTTAATAAATTTAGGTTGAATTTGGCTTAGTTGTTTTATATATAGATATGGATATCCTCACAAACAGAGCTTGAGAAGTGAGTCACAGGGTCTAATTTTTGCAGAAAAATTCAGAACAGCTTCTGATTAGTGAGTTGGTTCCATTTCCCAAGAAATCACCTTAACCTTTAAACACAGAAGGTCAGCGTCTCCTCTCTCTGCTCATGCATAATTCCCCCTGCCCTCTGCTCTTCAGTGCCTCAGCAACCCACCCGAGAGAGACCGAGGGAGAGATGGAGTCAGCAGGAGGAAGAACACGGCCGCTCGGAGGCCCAGGCTGCCTCCGCGGGATTGACTCAGCCCTCAGAATATGTTGTCTCATTTGCTACATTATTAATAAAATTGCAAGAAGTTTGGGAGAAAACTTTTTTTCCCACCTAGAAAAATTAGCATTTACGCCACACACTGTGCAAACTTAGGAAGATGAACATCAATAAAATAGAAAATGTTCCCTTTGAATCTTATTCTGAAGCCAGTGCCAGCAGAGCACTTTGAAACAGTGAGGGAGTCAATAGCTCAGGTTGGGTAAGTCAGGGTCATCTGGGCACAGTGGGCAGCCCCAGTATGGGGGCCTGGGACAATCCAGCTAGCCCCCACTGTCTGCACCATTGTCTCAGATAGTGGGGTGCAGTGTTGGAAGTGATCCATGACAGACTTTGTTGTGGGGGTGGTGATAGCTCACAAGAGTAGAGAAGATGCAGATTTCCTGAAATGAGGCCAAGGTCAGGCAAGTTGGCTTGGTAATTTCCTGAAAGGCCCAGCTGGGCCTGCAGGGCCCAGCCTGCAGCTGGAGGGAGTCAGGTGAACTTAGGTGGGTAGAGGCGTCCAGGCAGGTCATTCTAATTAGTGGAACTAATTCATCATAGAACCCAGATTTCAGTAGCTTTTTTGCAGCCACGTCAAACAGCTAATGGGCCAAATGTGACCTCCTCATACAATCTTCCCTGACTCCCCCATTTAAAATAGCACCCCATTACATTTCCCATTGCCTTTGCTCTTACCACCCGTAGCCAGCTCATACCATAAACCCTACTTATTTGTCTTGCATAGTGTGTACTATATATCGCTTTGCATTACAGGACTAGAATGCAAGCTGCATAAAGATGATGTCACTTTATTCACTGCTGTGTCCCCAGCTCCTGGATCAGTGCCTGGCACCCAATTAATATTTACTGAACTTAAAAATAAATATATCCTGAGCTAAAACTCCTAAGTCTTTCCACGTGAACTGCTCATACACCAGCTTCCACTCATCTGTGTTTGCACAATTTTGAGTTTTTAACCAAAAATGCAGTATTTTATCTTTCAGGTTTTGATCCATTTAGCCAGTCTTTCAAGATTAGTAAGTCTTGATTCCAAGACAATTGTGGATCCTCTCACACTTGTTTCAATCCCCCAAAACCCTAGTGGCATGCCATTATCCCTTATCTGAGCCGTGGATAAACTAATGACCATAATAATGAGTTTCCTGCCAGTAGATATGTCCTCTCAAGGCCAGATTAATTGTTCTCAACCAGTTAAACCAGGAATCAACCAGACAGAGGCTCTCAGCCCTGGAATGGGACTTTAATATCAAGTTACCAGGCACACTGATTTTAAAGATAGGGCCACAATGGGGAAATGAGTGACAGTGACCTCTCTTTGACATCAAAGTATAGTGATGTTTTGTCACCCTTTCACTATTTTTTATATTCCCCATGAGTGAAATCATATGACTGTCCTTTTCTGATTGACTTGCTTCACTCAGCATAATACCCTCCAGTTCCATCCACATAGAAGCAAATGGTGGGTATTCGTCATTTCTAACAGCTGAGTAATATTCCACTGTATACGTAGACCACATCTTCTTTATCCATTCATCTGTCGATGGACACCAAGGCTCCTTCCACAGTTTGGCTATTGTGGACATTGCTGCTATAAACTTTGGGGTGCAGGTACTTCAGTCTTTCACTGCATCCGTATCTTTGGGGTAAATCCCCAGCAGTGCACTTGCTGGGTCATAGGGTAGCTCTATTTTTAACGCTTTGAAGCACCTCCACACACTTTTCTAGAGTGGCTATTCCAGTTCACATTCCCACCAACAGTGCAAGAGGGTTCCCCTTTCTCCACATCCTCTCCAACATCTGTTGTTTCCTGTCTTGTTGATTTTCCCCATTCTCACTGGTGTGAGGTGGTATCTTATTGTGGTTTTGTATTGTATTTCCCTGATGGCAAGGGATGCGTAGATTTTTCCATGTGCTTGTTGGCCATGTCTATGTCTTCCTCTGTGAGATTTCTGTTCATGTCTTTTGCCCATTCATAATTGGATTGTTTGTTTCCTTGCTGTTGAGTTTAATAAGTTCTTTATAGATCTTGGAAACTAGCCCTTTATCTGATAGGTCATTTGCAAATATCTTCTCCCATTCTGTAGGTTGTCTTTTAGTTTTGTTGACTGTATCCTTTGCTGTGCAAAAGCTTCTTATCTTGATGAAGTCCCAATAGTTCATTTTTGCTTTTGTTTCTTTTGCCTTCATGGATGTATCTTGCAAGAAGTTGCTGTGGCCAAGTTAAAAAATGGTGTTGCCTGTGTTCTCCTCTAGGATTTTGATGGATTCTTGTCTCACCGTTAGGTCTTTCATCCATTTTGAGTTTCTTTGTGTGTGTGGTGTAAGAGAATGGTCTAGTTTCATTCTTCTGCACGTGGCTGTCCAATTTTCCCAGCACCATTTATTGAAGAGACTGTCTTTTTTCCAGTGGATAGTCTTTCCTGCTTTGTTGAATATTACTTGACCATAGAGTTGAGGGGCCATTTCTGGGCTCTCTATTCTGTTCCATCGATCTATGTGTCTGTTTTTGTGCCTGAACCACACTGTCTTGATGATCACAGCTTTGTAGTACAACCTGAAATCCAGCATTGTGATGCCCCCGGCTCTGGTTTTCTTTTTCAATATTCCCCTGGCTATTCGGGTTTTTTTCTGATTCCACACAAATCTTAAGATTCTTTGTTCCAACTCTCTGAAGAAAGTCCATGGTATTTTGATAGGGATTGCTTTGAACATGTAGATTGCCCTGAGTAGCATAAACATTTCCACAATATTAACTCTTCCAATCCATGAGCATGGAATATTTTTCCATCTTGTCTCAATTTCTTTCAGAAGTGTTCTGTAGTTTTTAGGGTATAGATCCTTTACCTCTTTGGTTAGGTTTATTCCTAGATATCTTATGCTTTTGGGTGCAATTATAAATGGGATTGGCTCCTTAATTTCTCTTTCTTCAGTCTCATTGTTAGTGTATAGAAATGCCCTGATTTCTTGGCATTGATTTTGTATCCTGCCATGTTGCCAAATTGCTGTATGAGTTCTAGCACTTTTGGGGTGGAGTCTTTTGGGTTTTCTACATACAGTATCATGTCATCTGTGGAGAGAGTTTGACTTCTTCTTTGCCAATTTAAATGCCTTTTATTTCTTTTTGTTGTCTGATTGCTGAGGCTAGGACTTCTAGTACTATGTTGAATAGCAGTGGTGAGAGTGGACATCCCTGTCATGTTCCTTATCTGAGGGGAAAGGCTCTCAGTTTTTGCCTACTGAGAATATTTGCTGTGGGCTTTTCATAGATGGTTTTTAAGATGCTAAGGAAATGTTCCCTCTATCCCTACACTCTGAAGAGTTTTGATCAGGAATGGATGCTGTATTTTGTCAAATGCTTTCTCTGCATCTATTGAGAGGATCATATGGTTCCTGTTTTTTCTTTTGTTGATATGATCTATCATGTTGATTGTTTTATGAGTGTTGAACCAACCTTGCATCTTGGGGATAAATCCCACTTGGTTATGGTGAATAGTCTTCTTAATGTACTGTTGGATCCTATTGGCTAGTATCTTGTTGAGAATTTTTGCATTTGTGTTCATCAGGGATATTGGTCTATAATTCTCCTTTTTGGTGGGGTCTTTGTCTGCTTTTGGAATTAAGGTGATGCTGGTCTCATAAAACGAGTTTGGAAGTATTCTGTCCCTTTCTATCCTTTGGAATAGCTTTAGTAGAATAGGTATTACAATCCAATCATGAAATGGGAAAAAGACATGAACAGAAATTTCACCAAAGAAGACATAGACATGGCCAACATGCACATGAGAAAAATCTCCGCATCCCTTGCCATCAGGGAAATACAATACAAAACCACAATGAGATACCACCTCACACCAGTGAGAATGGGGAAAATCAACAAGACAGGAAACAACAGATGTTGGAGAGGATGTGGAGAAAGGGGAACCCTCTTGCACTGTTGGTGGGAATGTGAACTGGAATAGCCACTCTAGAAAAGTGTGTGGAGGTTCCTCAAAGCGTTAAAAATAGAGCTACCCTATGACCCAGCAAGTGCACTGCTGGGGATTTACCCCAAGGATACGGATGCAAAGACTGAGATACCTGCACCCCAAAGTTTATAGCAGCAATGTCCACAATAGCCAAACTGTGGAAGGAGCCTCGGTGTCCAACGACAGATGAATGGATAAAAAAGATGTGGTCTACGTATACAGTGGAATATTACTCAGCTGTTAGAAATGACGAATACCCACCATTTGCTTCGATGTGGATGGAACTGGAGGGTATTATTCTGAGTGAAGTAAGTCAATCGGAGAAAGACATTCATCACATGGTTTCACTCATATGGGAAATATGAAAAATAGTGAAAGGGATCATAGGGGAAAGTAGAGAAAATAAGTGGGAAAAATCAGTGAGGGAGACAGAACATGAGAGACTCCTAACTCTGGGAAATGAACAATGGGTAGCAGAAGGGGAGATGGGCGTGGGGATGGAGTGACTGGGTGATGGGCACTGAGGGAGGCAGTTGACGGGATGAGCACTGGTGTTATGTTATATGTTGACAAATTTAACTCCAATTAAAAAAATATGCAAAAAATAAAAATAAAAATAAAAATTTTAAAAACTATAGTGATGAGTTCATAAAGCCTCAGCTTCTCAGTGATAAGTAGGATCTTTCATAGCAACAAACTTCCAAGGTGGCCTGGGAGGAATCCTCCATCATCCATACCAGAAAGGTAGGTTCCATCCACAAAAGCAAGCTCTTCTTTCTCTTTTCCCATCCAGGTGTGGCCCATGAGCAATAGCTGGCAAGACTGGGAAGCCTGCCCCGGACCCTTGGCCTTGCACTTCCTCATCCTATCCTTCTTCTTCTTCTTCCTGAGTCTGCAATGCTCTCCTGTTCTCTTCCTTCTTCACACCGAGATGTGTAAACTTATTTAGATAAAGCAGAAAGCCAAGAAACACAGCAATAACCTAGGCCAACAAATACTCAAAGAAAAGGGAGGCTTCTTGATGCTCTTGAGAGCATATAATTCTTTGGCTTTCAGTGACTAGTACAGTATTTAAGGAAAATGTGTCTGAAAAGCCAGAAATGTCAAGGTATAGGGAAGAGCCAGTCACAATATGTATTTGGTGAATGAGTGAATGAATGAATGAACGAATGACTTTGCTATATGAAACAAAGTAAATGGAAGTAATAATGGAAACTGTTGGTGTTCTCTTAGACTTATCTTGGTTTGTGTGGGGACACCAGGAGAAATAATGGCCACTGCCTCCATACTTCAAGGAAAGCATAGGCAAGGAAAGTCCAACATTGGGGTACAATCCACATTCCAGAGGTTGCTATGGGGCAAAGGGAGCTGGCATGCAGCTGAGGCCACATCCTACCTTACCCTTCTTACCCTATTCTGCTTTCCTTGTACCCCCTGCTCCCGAGAGCACCTCCTCCATTAATCACATTCTGAAGGATCCCATCTCAGGTTCTGCATCAAGAGGACCTGACCTGACACGGCATGCATCTACAACACAGGACCTAGTGCTTTGTACTAACTCTGGCCCCTGACCCCCCATTAAAATTCCTCCCACCCTGCCCCCATCACTGATACCCAGAGCTCAGTGTCACCAGGCTTCTACTTCTGCCGACCTCCCAGGCTCCACAGCCACAATATGATGGCAGATGGACCACTCACTCACCATAATGCAGAGACATTCAGAAGTAGCATCTGGAGCCCTAGTCTCAAACCCAAGATGAGCAGCTTATCTCCTGAACCCAAGCAAGACATAAGACTTCCAGTTATAGGAGCAGAACCTGCTGTCCCAGTCATTAAATACTCATGGAACAAATTTGGAGAAGAGGGAGGGACAGGTGGTAAGACCAGAAATATGAAAATGAGACAAAAGGAAAGAGTCACACAAGCTTATCTTAAAAATTCCTTGGTGGGGGGATCCCTGGATGGCTCAGTGGTTTAGCGCCTGCCTTAGGCCTAAGGCATGGTCCTGGAGATCCGGAATCGAGTCCCGCATCAGGTTCCCTGCATGGAGCCTGCTTCTCTGCCTGTGTCTCTGTGTGTGTGTGTGTCTCATGAATGAATAAATAAAATCTTTAAAAAAACAAAAAACAACAACAAAAAAAACTCTTGGGTGGGTCTCCTCCTCCTCTTTCCCATTTCACCCGGGAAAGCAGCAACTCAGGCTGCCTCTGACACTGCCACCTCCCCTGGATCCCCTCTGGGAGGCTGAGAAGGAAGCACATGCTCTGGGGTCAGAAGATCTGACCTTAACCCATTCAGCTACAGATTCAAAACAACTTCAAATTATAGGCCCAATCAGACCACCCAATATGGTCTGGAATTATGCGTGCAACCCAAGCACCGAGACCCCTCAATGCTAGCAGTTCACCCCTTCCTCCTCCACCGAACACCCACCACTCACCCACCTGGTTTTCCACCACCTTCTTCATCCTCCCACTTCACAGAACTGTACAAGACAGCAGACGAACTCCTGAGTCTCCTGTTTGCATACACACACAGCACATCCACAGCCCCCACAAATAGACATACGACACACACACTCCCTACATCTCCACCCTTGTCTCCTCCTAAAAAGGTGGAAGGGGGCTCACCCACCTTGCCTCCTGGCACACCCCCTTCAGGTGCCTGCCCTTCCCTCCCACACCTCCGACCCCTTCAGCTCTGCAGGCTCCATCCTGGGAGAATCTTACTGTGCCAGAGTTTTACCCCTTAAAAAAAATTGGAAAGACTCACAGGACTTGTACTCACCTGCTGCCTGCAGTGAGAACAGAAAGCGCCAGATGGGCGCCCTCACCTTCCTCCCACACACACACACACACACACCTGGTGGATCCCCTCCAGCCGACACCACGAAGGGCACCTCCTGTGCTTCGGGTCTGCACCCCCACCTCCTAAGCCAGGTCTCTTTTCTCTCTATTAATCCTCTCTGAATATTTAACTTTTTCCTTTGCCAGCTTCTCTTCCTCTCCGCCTCTTGAAGTCTGGTTCTTCAGCCTCTGGCTCCCTGGCTCCCAGCACGTGTACCCACAACCCCCCCACACCTGGGTCTCCAGCCAAGCCTCAGGCCTGAGCACACCACAGGTGTGTCAACTTCCCCACAGACAGGGACCTTAAATAAAGCTTACCCAGAACTGAAATTCTCCCCCCCACCTTGCTCTTTATCTTCAATGTCACATTTTAAGAAATTACCATTTCCAGCCAGCCCCTTGTCCAAACTAGAGACACCTGGACATGGTCCTTGCCCCCTTGACCTTTAACCTCCTCCTCCCTTAACCAATAAACCTTCAAGTCTTATTTCTAGGTCTCCAGATACGCCTCTTCCTCTGCATTAGCTGAACACCCCCCCCCCCATCACACCCTCCAGCACTGAAAAAGCGTCTGTCCTAGCCTAGCCAGGGGCCCACCCCATTCCCACTGCAGCTAGATGGCTCTAAAATAGGAATTGCAGCTTTCTACTGTCTCCTTAAACCCTTTCCTGAGTATCTGCCCACACCCCCAACACACACGGTCCTCCTCCCAGGAGAAACAGACTCAGAGAAGAGAAATTGAGCAGACTGCAGCAAATCCAGGGGCAGGAAAATTATTGATTCGTGCATTTGTTCGTTCATTAAATTATACCTTCAGAACTTGGAGTTAGTCCTTCTGGGAGGCTCCAGGCCCAAGCACTTAGTTTCCCTGTTGATTTCCTTCATAGCACTTACCTCTGTTTGTTATTGTTCTCTTTGATTCCCTGTTTTTATGCTTTTTAAAAAATCTATCTCTCCTCTAAGAATGTAAGCTCCTTAAAAAAACAGGTACAGACTGGGTATCTGATAAAGGTACCCACAGCCCCTAGAACAAAGCAAGGCATAAGGCAGTCCCCCAGTAAATGTTCACAGAGTAAATAAAGGCATGCACGAATAACTAAACCGACACATGGCAGTTTCCGTGCACAGTCAGTTCTACCACCGTTTGCCATCATCTGTCGCCAATTATATATCAAGTACCTACCATGCTTGGAGCACAGGTGGCATGAGGTGGCACCAGCAACACAGATACAGAACATGTGATCTCCACACCCGAGTCTGTCTAGGGAGGGAGAAAACTGTGATGTAAAGGCTGGAGCACCAGCAGTGTGACCAGAACCCCGCAAGCCCAGGGGTTGGCCTCCCCTGGAGTATGCCCAACAGAGCGGCCAGCCTCAGGGAGTGAGCCACTGCAGCCCAAAGGAGCAGGGAGCAGGGAGCTGGGCCCTAGGACTGTTCCCACTCTCCTGCCTTACGTTTATCCAGACCCCAGATACTCATTCATGGGCCAGTCCCCAACAGCCCTTAGCCTCCTGTAAGGACAGAAGAACAGAAGTGAGTTTAAAAAAAGAAATAAAGAGGGGCACATGCACGGCTTGTGGCTCAGTTGGTTGAGTGTCCTACTCTTGGTTTCAGCTCAGGCCATGATCTCAGGGTCATGGGATCAAGCCCCATGTTGGGCTCTTTGCTCAGCAGAGTCTGCTTAAGATTCTCTCTCCCTCCCTCTCCCTTTGCTCCTCCCCCCACTCACAATGGCTCACTAGCACTCTCTCTCTCTAAACTAAATAAATAAATATTTTTTTAAAAAGACTTTTTTTTTTTCAGTGCAGAAGTCACTCTTCTGCTTAAAACCCTCCTCAGCTTCACTCACATTGAAAATAAAATCCAAATGCCATGTTCAATCTCCAAAAGCCCTGGATGATTTGGTATCTGCCTCTGTAGACTGGATTCAGCTACACATCTCTTTTTTTTGTATGTGAAAACACCAGTCTTTTAGCGCCAGGGCCTTTGCCCTAGCTGTTCCCTCCACCTGGATGGCTTTGTCCTCTGATCTTCACCAGGTTGGGTCCTTCTTAGCATTCCACTTAAACGTCACCTCAGCAAAGGTTATGCCTCCTTGGCTCCCCATAGCATCCTCTCTCTATTACATTCCTGGGTTTTAGTCGACTTCTACATAATCCTTACCACCATCTGAATCTTTCATGTTCAATTTTTTTTTCTGAATTCCCCTAATTAATAGTTTTCTATTGCTGCATCTCAAATCACCACAAACTCAGCTGCTTATTCTGTGCATCAGAAGTGACTGAGTTCTCTGGCAAGGTCTCACAAGAGATGTCGGCTGGGCTGCATCCTCATCTGGAGCCTAAGGTCCTCTTCCAGGCTCCTGTGGTAGTGGCAGGATTTGCTCCCTGCAGGTGTGGGACTAGGGCTTCCATCTCCTAACTGGCTGTCCCTAGAGGCTGCCCTTAGCTCCTAGGGACCGCCCACCTTCCTTGTCATGTGGTCCTTCTACCTTCAAAGCCAGAAACAGAGAATCTTCATCACATCCAGCCCCCATCACACTTTGAATCTCTCCCACGAGGAAGAACTAAGTCCATTTGGAGGGATTACCTAATTATGTCAGACACACCCAGAACAACCCCTTTTAAAATCAACTGTGCCATAAAATACAACCTAGTCACAAAACTGAAAGTCCCATCATATTCACAATCTACATCCACACTCAAGGGGACAAGGTTATACCAGACATGTACACCAGAGGTAAGAATCTTGATGGCCGTCACAGAATACCTGCCACACCTGCTAGAGTAGAACTTCACTTGCCTTGTTATCTCTGCATCCCAAGGCCCAGGACAGTGCCCCCAACCCCATGCAGAGTAGGTGGGGAAAATGAGAATATTGCACAGCACAAAGTGGGAAACCAACAGAATTACTCATTGACTGGAGGTGACCAAGGCCCAGGAGCCTGACCAGCCCATGCTGTGTCTGTCCAGCCCAGGGACCAAGAGAATCAGAACCCACACACCCAAACCAGTCATGGTCCACCCATGTACTGCAGCATGTTATCAGCTGCCTCTGGCCTAAAATAGTTCAAACATGGAGAGGATGCTCATTAAGTATTTTTTCACTTATGAATGAAATAAAAGGAGGAAAGTAATATCTTCTGGAAGCTAGAGATAGAAAGAGTTGGAAGGATTGGAGAAGAGGAGCAGAACCATAGCTGTGAGCCAACCAAGTACCTCTCAGCTCTCACAGACTTCTCTTACAGTCTGTACAGACCTAGGCAACACCTGCCTTCCAAGTACCAGGTGCCATCCAACCCCACCTCCTCCAGGAAGCCTCTCTGACTGCTAGCCCAAGGTCCTCGCACAGAATGCCTACCTAACACACATGGCCCTCTTCAGAGGGCTGCCTTTTGACATCTCTCTCCTATTGTGAATAGCAGGCCAAATCCCATGTGCTATTTGTAGTTTGCCAAGCCTGTGTCTCAAGCCTCTGCCTCATCCCCACCTTCCTTTGGAAAAGGGCCACCTCACCCAACTGTGTCTCTACCCAGGGCACAGTGAGTACATTCTGGATGGGCAGACTCTTTGGGACCCACTTGGTGGCTTGGAATTGAGATCTGCTGCAAGCAGCAAGTAGGTAGTGGGAGTTAGCCTGGCCTAGGGTAGTCATGGGGCTAAGTATGCTGGGCAGGGTGGTAGTGAGCAGTGAAGACCAGAAGGTCAAAGAGGGCATGGAGAAGGAGAAGGAAGAAGGCCACCAGACCAAGAGAGCTAGTTGTTGTTAGAGCAGTGTGAGGACCCATATCCAATCAACTGGCCATCTCTGCTCATTGCTTTTGCCAAAACCTTTCAGAAGGGCCACAGGCACCCGGAATTCAAGTAAGAAGGGATTCTCCTTCAAATAAGAAGGGATTCTCCTTATTTTCCAGTGGAAGTAGTGGTCAGTGTTGGAGACAAAATGTTGAAGATAAAATGATACAGTGATATTGCTGATGGGGGAGATTTATCTTGCCCTCAACATCCAAGGGAATAAAGGAAAATGACCTGATATGCTAGTAGGTTAAAAGGTGACTGTGAGCCTGTGAGTGAGAGTGTCACCAACACATAAGGCCCATGTGGCTTATGTAGGTAATGAAGGTAATGCTCATGCTGTGGGTTCAAGAAAGAACCTAAGATGGGTCAAAAATACACTGTACTCCCAAGTCTGATTCTGGGCTCCCACCAGGGACACTGGCACTTAGGGAGAGGTCAGAAGGCAGCCTCAAAGGTGAGGAGCAGGTGGCAGCAGAGCCTGGGAGAAAAGGAGGCTGGGATTATTCATCAGGGGAAGACAGGCACACCAGATTTAACACAATCTTCAGGTATCAGAAGAGCTCTCAGGCAGTGCAGGCTAAGTCTTGGCAGTGGCTACTGAGGATGGAACAAGGAAAAAAACTTAATCCACAGCATAAGGGATTTAGGATAGAATTTCCTGATGGTGAAGGTTGTTAAAAGTTGCAATGAATGGTCTAGAGAGAGATTCAGGTCTGCTCTGGAAGCTTTTACAAGTAGAAGAGATTATCCTCTGGCAGGGCAGCTTATCTCTAATCCTGCCTGAAGGCAGGGGAATGGACACAATGACCTCAGGGTCTCCTTCAGACTTGGAAAGCAGGTCTTCTTGTCTGCAGACCAGCCAACACTGCTATGCAGGTGATGTACTTTAAGGAAGGCCCAGAGCATTCCCAGAAATAACAGAGGAGCCGACCCATGTGAGATATTCTTTCCTTTTTCTATTTTGTAGCCACAGCTGCCTTGCAGCGATGACCAAGTTCCTCTATAATCTCAGCTCTGATCAAGGCAATTTAGACAAGAAAGCCAAAAGTAGCCACAAGACCATGCAGAGACAGATTACACTGTGCTCTGCAAAGCACCCCAGACAATTGAGCCATGGTTGTGATCTTCTCCATGGAGGGCTCTGCCTCTAACAGGCCACATGAAAAACATGCTGGTCCAGCCAGGTTGGAGCAAGAGGAAACCCGGGGAATTTCCAGCCTGAGGCAGCCAGCCTCGCTATGCTCCAATCCCACTTCCTGTGAGTCAAGTGACATGCCTTCTGAGAATCCCACCTGCACCCAGCTATTCAGCATGGGGGCTGGGGAAGAAAAGGAATGGTCGTATGCATGAGCTGGGAGACAGTGCTATGAGTCATGGCACAGATGGAGAGCATTAATGGATCTGCGGAGCACCAGCTGGATGCCCTCAGAAGGCTTCTGGGCTGGTACTGAGCTCAGAGGAAGGGTAAAAGTGAGGACAGAGAACACCGAGAATTTTCTGAAGTGGTTTTCAAAGATTCTGCACACATAACTGAACAACTCTAAGGGCCATGGCTGAGTCGATGTTTTCTGTAAACCAGAAAGACAAAGAAGGCATGTCCTTTGGCTTTCTGGAGCCTGGGGTCTGCCTCTGTGCAGTGTTCAACCAAAGTTGCAAGAGGGCACATCTCTTATTTTCAAGTCTTACTTTCAAGTGAAGAAGCAATTGCCAAACCCCTAGCCCTTTATCTTCACTGAGCTGAATTCTTCATCCCTACTGTTTCTTTCTTAAAACTCAGCTGATGTCCTTCCGGTGCCTTTTCTTTGCCCTTCATGTCTCGGCTTCACATCTTCTGCATGATTCCTACCAGCCCCACCATTGTTTTCCACCAGTCAGCACTTAAAGTCCACAACTCCATGCCTCCCTCCCCCATGACAAACTGGGCCTTGGGGCCAGTGCCCTCCCTTCAAGGGCACTTTTCCTTCTGGAGGCTTAAACACCAGTCTTCTGGACACGTCTATCAACTGCACCACCCTCAGTTACCATAGGTTTGGGACTATAGTAAATGACCATGGATAAATAGCAGAAAGAAGCACAGAAATGTATTATTCTGCCCATTGCAAATGCTAGGAACAGGCAGGAACTTGTTGCAAAAGCATATTAAGCATGCAATCAGCTGCATCTTTGTGCCCAAATAAAGCTATTTTCATTTCATAAAGCAAGAGAGCAAGTCAAGTCATTAGGGAAATAGAAATGGGGAACTTAACTGCCTAATTGGAAGCTCTATTGCACTTGCAAAGTACCTTTGGTTTTTCTAAAAATTCAAGGGAAACACATTGAGCTTATAATTGCAGATAGATCGATGCCACATTTCTTCCTGCATTAGCACACAAGGAAAGTCCCTTCCTGTGGGCTCATCCCAGCCCCTACTAGCTGTGTACACAGCAGTGTGGGACCAGAAGGAAACAGGCTGGCTCATAAATGCAGGAAAAAGTGAAAGGAGAGCAAAAGTTGTCTTCCTTCCCACGGAAGGCAAAAGCCCATGGCCACAGTACTTTTCTAGCTGTTGTAGTGTTAACTCTTCTTCATCGTAATAAGAATTTTAGTGTGTCTGGCTTTTATATTAGACATTTCCTTTGTGCATGGTGCAACTCAAAGCTAAGCTATCTCTCTGAGCTTCAGTGACTTCATCTGTAAAATTCAAGGGTCAAGCATGCTCAGTGGTTACAGCCCTGGATTCCACAGAAGTGCCTTGGAAGCCACTGAGGGGTGGGGGCCACATGGGAGATGGGACCAGGAAAGGGACCAAGTTGATCATATTCTAGTCCTTCCCTCCCTGCCCACTCCAGTAAGAATGCACCCCACCCTTTGTACCTGTGTAGTATTTTGGAATGCCTCATAAGATATTATTTGGTGGGGGCAGAAGGCAAGGTTGCTTAAATACACACATTACACACACAGGGAATCCACTGAACATGATAGCCTCTGTGGTCAACTCCAGAAGAAATTCAAGCTTGAGGTTCCTAATCTCACTGAGTTAATGAGAGAAGCCCTTGTTTAATGGCTTAGAAGCCTGTTTATAGAACCCATTTGCTGGTGGAATCTCTGAAGTACATATTGCAGGAGCTCAGAGAGTAGGAAGTATGCCTAGGAGTATGCTTCCTGAGAAGGTCAGGCTTGACCTGCTGGTTGATCCTGCACAAAGGGCTATTTTGAGATAGAACAAGGGCATTTCCTGCCTCACATACTTTTTGATGGAGAACTCCTCTAAACTTTTTTCCCAATGCATTTAACATAAGTTGAGGAAATGAGAACATTCAGATTTACCTGGATGCTCATTTAAGCCGGTCCTCATACAGATAAGGTCTTTTTATCTAGGACATCTCTGTCTGAGAGATTGAGGGGCATTTATCAGCACAGGACCTTCCAATGAAGAAAAGCACATGGCATCAGCAGAAAGTACCAGATAAATATTCCTCTCAGAGTTAACATCACATCATTTCTGAAAATCCCCAAACAGCCCCCAAACCCAAGGAATGGAACTCTTTAATAGTTGAATATTGGGTACTCTGGGTGCACATGGAAGGGACATCTAAAGCCTCTGGGCACAATGAGCTGCCATGTCCCCTCAAAAAGCCAGCCTTGCAAACATAAAAGGGCTCAGCCTTGCCTCTGTCTTCTGATCCCCAGGGTGGCTTCACATTGCACGCTGATGGGCACCTCCCCACTCTGCAGCCACCTTTATCTTAGGAGAGGAACAGATAAGAAGATAAAGTTAAGAGGCCCTTTTTACCCTGCTCTCCAGGAATGACACCCAGGCCTCAGGCCTGTGGTTGTAGGAACACACATTTCCACCAGAGTGAAGGAGGAAACCAGCCCAACAGGCACGTGTCATGCCACCCTAAGTGTGATGGTCCCTGACTGCATCAGAAACAGAACCACGGGCATATAATAGAGAACCTGAGGCCATCCCACCCAGTCCTCTCTGAAGCACACGAGCTGGGCACTCACTTTTTTTTTTTTTTTGATTTTTTTTTTTATTGGAGTTCGATTTGCCAACATATAGTATGACACCCAGTGCTCATCCTGTCAAGTGCCCCCCTCTGGGCACTCACTTCTCCGTCCTTAAGCTCATCTGTAGGGAGCCTTGCATGGTCAGACACTGGACTGCTCTCCCAGGTAGGAGACGGCTGCATTTGCACGGGCAGCAGGCACTGGTCTTATAACAACCAAAACCGTAGGTTCCCACAAAGATTCTAACCCGAACAGAGACAACATGTCCCCTGGAGAAATGAAGGACGTGGAGAGAGGAAGAGGAGAAAACCAGAAGTAACAGTGATGAATGGCGAGTCTTGTTTGCTGGGCTAGTTACTCCTGAGCCGTTTGCCGGTTGGCCCCATGTATTTTTAAAGCATACAGTTAAGGAGCATTTATTAAAATGTTTTCAAGTTGTCCTTCTAAAGAAGAGACCCTGACAGGCCACTCAGGATACTGCGAAGCTGGGTTAAACACTATTATCCCTGCAGCAACCATGGGGAGACAAGAGTATAATGGATTACCTTAATTTCCCAGAGACACGCGGTGAATTCATTACAGGGAGGAAGAAACGGAAAAGAAAAAGACAATCAGATTAAAGAGTCCTGAAGCTGGGCCGCCTTGCCAAGAAAGCCAACGAGTGTGAGGCAAGGAGAGCCGAGCCCCAAACCTCCGAGGGTACTGCTCCAAAACGCAGTCCTTGGAAACACAGACGCCTTTGGGAGCTCCAGATTCAAATGTGCAACAGAAACAAATGCACCACACACAAACCGTGAGGGCTCAGCAATCTGCCTCGCACCGCAGATTGGAAGAGGAGGGGGAAAATCATCCAGATCCTAATTTAGTTCAGGAGCTTGTTTTCTTACACTGACAAATCCTTCTAAAAATGATTTCCTGATTAGAGTCAAACGTCCAAGGCCAAAACTCTCGGAGACTGTGGTGCCGTCAGCATATTAATGGTGTTCCTTAGCAACTCTCTCTCCCCTCCACTTTTAGAAGAAACAACACCTCTGCCAGGACCCAGAAGCTGGAGAAGCCTCAGCACCTCTGATGATGCAGGCCTTGGAGGAAGGCACACCCGCTGGCTGGTGGTGGGACACAGGCAGGGACCACCAAGGCAGGTGCAGGGCTGTGCAGCCAGACGGCACAGGAGGACAGGTGAGGGGCCGCCTCATCTCTGACTCTCCACACTTGCAACTGTCACCTGCAACCTACCAACTTGAAATGCAAATCCTGATCTCACACAGAGCTGATGTCTTTTTCTCATCACACCTAAAGATGTGGAAATCGCTAAAGGAGGTCAAGTCGGTGACGAGTAAAGGAAGAGATTTCCCTGAACTGATTTTGTTTTTATAATGAACTTTGGAATTTTCAGAATTCGCTTGGAAGGAAATGAAAGTCAAGACTTTATTCGTCCATCAATGAAATACTTATTACACATGGGCAGGATGCCAGGTATTGCCTTTGTGTACTCTCAGTGATCACTGAGCACTACCAATGAACCAAAAGCTAGAAGGCACCATCAACTCCAACAATCTCATTTTCCAGATGAGCAAACTGAGGTTTGCTCGTGAGGTTGACCTCCCTGAGACATGTGTGATGTATTGACAGATCTAGAGCACGAAGCCAAGTATTTCCACCATGACTACTAATGCTCAGACCAGATGCTACAAAACTGGACTTGGATAGTCTCACTTTGAGAAGGGGAGAAGTGAAATTCAATTTGCCAATATTCACATCCTTAGAGGAAGTGATATTCATCTTAAGCCAAAACATATTGGTAAATTCTCTAATTTAGTCAGATGATGTCTCACTTTACATGATAAATGTTTCTAAAAAGTTGCATGCAAATCAAATTTTGGTAAATTGAATTACTTTTTTAAAAGCACAAGACAGATTGCTTTGTAAAGGAACCCTGGGCTGAAAATGAGAAATATTTCTGCAATTTAAATAATAACTACCTCCATAATTTATCTCTTCTGTAATTCATAATTTAATATTCTTTGGTTTTGTTTAGCATCACTTGTTTAAAACAAGAAAGATCTGTATTTATGCAGCTAGTGCCACCATGAAGTTTGAAGTACATTAATAATAGCTAATACTTTCCTTCTACATATCCTTAAGAACTAATAGGGAATTGGTATTCCCATTTGGCAGATGGAAAAAGTCAAGGCATAGAGTAAGGATAGATCCAAGATAGATCATGGAGAAGGTCAGTAATACAGATAGGAAACCCATATGTTTTTGGTTATGAATCCAACATTTTAACCTACTGGGTTAGGACATTGTAGGCAGCTATTATATTGGAATGCTCTAGAGAAACAGAACCAATAGGACACATGTAGCTATATGTAAGGGAAGATTTATTACAGGAATTGGCTCACGTGATTATGAAGGCTGAGATATGCATGATATGCCATCTGCAAGCTAGAGAACTGAGAAAGCCAGTGGTATAATTCAATCCAAGTCTGATAGCATGAAAAAGCTGGGGGGAGGTGCTTTGCAAGGGAGGCAGAAGATGGGCCACTAATGTAACTTCCAGAGTCTGAAGGTCAGAGAACCAGGAGCTCTGATGTTTGAAAACAGGAAAAGATGGATGTCCCAGCTTAAGAAAAGAAAGTAAATCCATCCTTCTTCCATCTTGTTATTCCATTTGGGCCCCCAGTGTATTGGATGATGCCCACCCACACTGGTGAGGGTTGGTCTCCTTTACTCAATCTACTGTTTCAAATACTAATCTCCTCTGGAAACATCTTCACAGACATACCCGGAATAATGTTTTACCAGCTATCTGAGCATCCCTCAGCCCAGTCAAGTTTAAAAATTAACCATCACAACTATTTTCTCCAAGGGAGACATTCCCCGCATCCACAGATGTGGACTCCAAAGAAATTCATGAGCCATCTCAAAGGCGTATGTTTCAGAAATTCAAGACAATCTCATACTCTCCTCTCTGCTCAATTGCTTGACTCACTCAGGAACCATGGAGAGAAAAATAAAAAAAAAAACCTCTCAATCAATCCATGACAATGTATCTCTATTGATTCCCCATCACAAATCCAACCCTCTGATTGTAGAGAAGAAAAAGGAAGAATACAGGCTCTGCCCTCAAGGATCCTTTGTCCACTTAGAGAAGCAAGGTCCACACACAAAATTACATTACAGTCCACACTGGTCTTTCCCACTAGACTGTAGAACCTAAGCTAAAAGACTCTCCTCTTTTGGCAGATGGAAAAAGTTTTTGTCATATTAGCACCTTTCCTTGGAAAAAGTCAGTACCCAGAGAATTTTTTGTCATATTAAATTATGAAAATGTGGGGAGATTGGGAAGGATGTTATCTGCAAATATCTGGAGAGATGTTTACAATATATCGAATAAACATATTATTTGTACCTCCAGAATGAAATGGTCTCCTCTGCAATCTAGGAAGAAGAAGAATGCCAACATCACAGAGTTGTGTGGCTTAAGCGAACTAAAGCACTTAGCATGTCATTGGCACACAGTGAGCACTTAATAACTTTCATTTATATTGCAAGGGTCACAGACTGTGGTCACAGAAGAACTGGTGATACATCAACATGAAAAAGAATTTTCCAGAAGTATTCAGAGCTGCTCAGTCATGGAAGTTACTACATGGGCAGTGAGCCCTGCACAGAGGCTGGATGTTCATCCCTCAGTGAAGAATGTCAGGAAAAGTCCTGCTCTAGGTAGTAGTTGGCTGATAGTGCCAGTTCACTAACCTGGCTGAGATCCAGAATAATATAGACAGTGTTTTAAAAATAGACAGGTCTGGGCCAATCCAGACTTCTTCAGCAATTGTGGCAAGGCCCAGAAATTTGTGTTTTAATAAGCCTTCCAAGTGATTTTTATGTAGCTGATCAAGCAGAGTTCTAATTACCTAAGTTTGAGAACCATGTGTATAGATAAAGTTTATGTTCTCTTCCAAATTCTGAGGCTCTACACATCCTTCATCTATCCAGAATAGTGTCATAGAAAATTATACAAGTTGATAAAGTCAGAAAGATTGCATTCAAATCTCTGCTCTGCCAGTTCCTATTTGTATGACTTAAAGCACCTTGATTATTGTCCCAAAGCCTCAGCTTTCCTCTCTATAAAATAGAGATAAAGAAGACTATCTAGTATGGAGGTTCTAGGGGGTTTTCTGGCCCATAATAAGTGCTCAATAAATATTTTATGAGCCTGATAGAAAAGTGCCTCTCAGAATTTGAGGAAAACAATAGGGATTTAACAAATGCCAGTTTCCTTTCTTCCTACCATCTCAGGCTTATGTATTATGTAGAGGAAAGTGAGTTCATCCAAACTAAGGAGATGGACAAAGATGAGAAAGTGAGACAGGAGAATTACGCATAGATGGAGATATCAGAAGAGCAGGAAAACAGATTGGAGAATTCCCAAAAAAGTCAAGAGGATTCCCAAAATTCAAAAAAAAAAAAAAAAAAAAAAAAAAGAACAGGGATAGAAAAAACACAATGTATTAAATTTAAGTAAGAAAGTAAAGAAAAATGAAAGTATCATATATCTTTCTGGATTTCATTGGGTGTTCTCAATCATTAAATCTGCATTTAGAAATATTTATATTTGTTGAAAACCAAGAGCCTTGGCGCACAGGGAGAATGAAAAGAGCAAGGGACGGGGTTTAATTAATCATCAACAGGCTGTCACTTTGACAACCAGAAGAATTGGAAAGTTACAAAGTACCAGCACCAAACAGCATCAATCACCCAACGATGGTAAATAAATTAATCAAAAATCATTGGGTACCAAAAGGTCTGGGGGAAAAATAAAAGGCAGAAGAGAAAAATGATCAGGAGCAGTAGGCAAGCAAAATAGCAGAGCTTGACCCTGTTAAAATGGAAGCCATGTACCCTGGCAGATGGCCAGCCCTCTGCCTGCAATGCCTCGCCCACCCCCAAGGAGAGGGCCAAACACAACTGGGTGCTAATGTTATATGGATGCTGCTGTCTTCACACTTATCACCCCTTCGTAGTGAATAGGAGATCCACTCAGTATCCCACACCCCAACAAAAAGGGAAAAACCATCATCCTTGACACTTAGGTCATCCTAAATATTACTTGGCTCAAAACCATTCCCTGACACATTCTTAAGCAGCCATTTTTGTGTGTGAGGCAAAACCCACCTAACCTTCTGAGAACCACTTATGAATAGCCCCAGGCCAGCATAGACTACAAAAATCTCTCTTCTGTGATGCTTAGGGCCCTCCCTGATCCAGAATTATAATACCTAGCCCTCCCCTCCCCAACCTGGCCTATATTTCCCCAATTAATTCACTTTTTCTTTACCTGGCAAACAAGTGGCTGTAGAGGATATTAACCAGATCACTGACTTTTCCATTTTTTCCAATCAGGATTTAGATATTTACCCTTCCAAGTTCATACAGGATTCACAGGGCATGACTATGAATTAAAAGAATTGAACACCTGGATTTTCTTTGGACCACTCAGGTCATGAAATATTCCAGGGCAGCTAAACATGTGCTAGGGCTTGCACCCCACATTTTTTAAAGATATTTTTGACATGCCAGGTCACACATCCTTTACAATTCACCCACAACTGGTAATTTGCCATTTAATTCTACTTAACAGATACTCAGTGAGTACCCACAGGGTTCCGGGGATGATACAGAAATGAGTAGAGCCATGTCTCTGTATTCTGAGAACTCATAAACTAGTAAGAGAGACAAAGCCATCACAAATGACATGCTCTGGTCACTATGACCATGGTGACCACACAGAGACATAACAACGCACTATGGACCTAAGGACAGAAGCAACTCTCCTATGAGGCATCAGGAGAGGCTTGCTTGCTGGGGCGGGGCGGGGGGCAGTGGTTGTAGGTGATGCAAGAATTTGACATGACTTGGGACAAAGTCAAGACATAGGCAATGGAGATAGAAGGAAGGCATTTAAAACACAGAGATTGGGGGCACCTGGGTGGCTCAGTGGTTGAGCATCTGCCTTCAACTCAGGTTGTGATCCTGGCGTCCTAGTATTGAGCTCTGCATTGGGCTCCCAGCACGGAGCTTGCTTCTCCCTCTGCCTATGTCTCTGCCTCTGTGTGTGTGTGTGTGTGTGTGTGTGTGTGTGTGTGTGTCTCATGAATAAGTAAATAAAATCTTTAAAAAGTAAAAAAATAAAAATAAATAAAACACAGAGACAGACTCAAGCAAAGCCTCAGAGGTGGGCAAATACAGAATATAAACAGGAATCGTGAAAAGGCTGGCCTTGCAATACAAAGAAAGGAGGGTCATGACTGGGAAACAGTGAGGGGCAGATGGGAAGTGTTAGGGAGAGTACTATAAATACAGAAGTGTCCCTCTGTCCCGAACAGTGCTGACCCTCTGGGTGCACTATACTCTCTCTTCTCTAGACACCCAGGGAAGTCATGTGGGGCAAGCTTCTAAGGTGCTGAGAAGCCTTCCCAGGTGTCTCCTAGAACTGCTCATGATCTGGAGTGTCCAAATATGAGAGGAGCAGCAGTAAGCACCAGAGGCTGCACAGAACCAGTCCCCACAGAGTAGTGCCCATATCTGAGGCCTAGCAAGGGAAATACCACATGATATCTGAGCACAAATGGGTTAGGTACAGGTCATGTACACCCAACCAGGTGATAGACAGGTAGGTATTGAAAAGATAATGCAGATGAATCTATTTCAGAACGTGAGATACTATGTACATTTGACTGATTAATGAACGAACCAGACTTGACAGGGCCCAAGCAACAAGAACTGACTTCTCTGTCACAGCTGCCCCCTTTCAACCTGTTTGTGGAATCATACCTCCCTGCTCCTGAATGAATAGCCAACAAATCTCATAACATTTTCTGTTCATGCTCAGATAAAAAGCAAATAACCTCCTCCTCTGCAGAGCACATTAAGAAATCAACTTCTATGTAATATTAAAATTCCAAAATCTCTTCCAGTTTACGATTGCACTGGTCAGGCCCATGGTGGTCCTTGACATCTGGGGGAGAAGTTAGTTCTTTGGCTCTTTTGTTTTGCCCCACACCCCCCTACACACACACACACACACACACACACACACACACACTATACAGTGCTTACTTGTGAGTACAAGGGAGAGGAGGGAAAGAAATGGGCAGGAAAAGTCTTCCTGGAATGGTGCAGATATAATCCAGCATCAGTGTTCCTGGAACACAGGGAATGTCATCCCAAGCTAATTCTTTTATTTATGGGGTGCTTTTCTGGAGACCCCAAACTCACAATCTCTTGCAAAAACAATGCTTCCTGTGACCCTCATGTCATCCGCATCTTGTAGTCTACCCCATTCCTAGCTCCCCTGACCTCTCCATGGGGTCCCTGTGGGCAGCTGGACCCTGTGTAGACCTCCTCAGAACTTACTCTGTTCCATAGGAAATTCACATCGTAGGCTTGGTCACACCCTGGAAGGGCAAACTATCCCCAAGGTAATTCTGATTCTTTCCTCTCTGCTCTCTCCACTCAAGCTAACCAAGAGTCCATTTGCTGGGCCTGCCTTAGGCCAGAGAACACAAGAAAACACAAGAAAAGCTTCCTGAGCAGCCTCCTTGACTAAAGGAAAAGCCTCTACCCCTCCTTCCTATGTGGATATGTGGGAGAAAAAAATCACTATGTACCAACAACTTTCCCCAAAGGCATCCTGTCCTTTCCTCCTATCTTCTACTCTTTTCCTTTGTATCTTGGAGATGGGTGATGAGCTAATGCTGACAAAAGAGTCACCTCTTTCTAGAGCCCTTTATAGATGGCCAGCATATCACTTTAAGTTGTGAGGGTACTTGGCATACCTTTTCATTGGATTTTGAGCATCAGCTGAAATTCAGCCAAAAAACTCTTATTATTGTTCTGATACATGACTATAAATCACTGATTTATGGAGGTTCAAGAGCCCATAGAGATAACACAGTGACCTCCACTCATTTTGTATATTAGGAAACTAAGACATCTCCCCTGACTCTCATACCTCCTGCAGAGGGGATACCAAAAGCTGGAGAAACACTGAACTGTTGCTGGCACAAGGTTCCTCCCTAGCTGCTCAGGCAATGTCTCTCAAGCTCTGAAGGGAAAAGGGCCTTCGAGCAGAAAAGGCCATAGGCGGCTGGGACATGCAAGCCTATGTTAATCAGGAGAGGTCCATCTTTGCTGCTATAAGGAACAATCCCCGAAATCTCAATGGCTTAACAACACAATATCAGTTTATTGCTCACTCACTCCAAGTTCTATGTGGGTTGGTAGATCTCCCAAGCAGCCTTCCTCCAAGCAGTGGTTCTGGGGTCCAGGCTGCTCCTCTCCTTTGGTTCTGCCTTATCACAGAGTTGTGATTGCCCTTCAGGGTTGTTCAAAGGCCAGCAGATGGGGGAAAGGGAGCAGAGGAAATCACAGGATTGATTGGCCTAGTTCATTGGCCGGAACTAGATGTAGGGTGAACCTAAATCAAGTGAGGACAGAAAAATAGAGAAGGCTAGAGAAATCCCAGTAGGATGAATTCTACACCACCCACTAAACATGCATTTCGTTCTACAGACAAACGTACCTCTCCTCCTTATTCTGCTACCAAAGTCCACCTTTTCTGATCTAAAGCCTCATTTCTCTCCATGTTATGATTTGATAAGGAAGAGGAATTTTATATTCATAATCAGAGGCAATGTGGTATTGAGATTAAGAGCACAGGTTCTGGAGTCAGAATGCCAGGGTCTGAATCCATGTTCTGCACCTGTTAGCTAAGTGACTTGCAAAAATGTCCCAGTGCAATAAGTCACTAAGCTCTCTCATCTGTAACATAGAGATAATAATAGTACCTACCTGGAATGGTTGTTGCAAAGATTCAATAAGCTAATATACCTATGGAACCTAGAAGAGTGCCTGACTCATAGCAATCCCTATAAAGATGTTTATAAAGATGTTTGCTGTTAACATTATGGCTATTATTATTCTCCAAACCAAACTGTTAATTACAGTTGCTCTTGGTTCTACATAATTCCCCACTAGCAGACAGCACCTTGCTGAAAGATGCCAGAGCACTGTAGCTCATTGCTTTAGGGAAGAGGACAGATCCCACTGTCTGCAAAGCTTCCAGGTCATTTTTCCAAAACAATTTTCTAGGACCAGGCACGGTCAGAATAAAGCCTTCACAGTCACGTTCCAGGGTGGGAGAAATGCTCCATGCTTCAATAGCTCAACGGCCTCACACCAGCTTTCAGTGGCCTGCAGCTCTCTGAAGAAGGAACTATGTCCTAAGGGTGAAAAGTTATTTAGTTTCCCTGCCTGACATTCTAGCTCCTGGCCTTCTAGAAACAGAGAAGCTGTTGTCACAGTGCCAAGACGTGACAAATGATGTGGAGGGAGTGTTATGATACAGCCATCCATCCACTGTCAGAGGCCAGGACCACAAGGGGACGGAAATGAACGAGGAAACTGTTAATTGTGTAGCTCTAAAGCTTTCCCAGTGAAACTTCAGAGGGAAGTATGTTTTGCCCTCACCCAGAAAGGGAGAATATGCTGAAAGCTGTTAGGGAACATGTCACCAGCTAATCAGAAGACAGGCAGAGCTGGGGGGTGGGGGTGGGGGAAGAAACCACCCCAGAGACAGCAAAAGAGAGGAATACTGCAGGAAAGGAATACTGTAGACAGAATCACTGCAAAATCAAGTGTCTGTCACACTTGGAAAGAGAACTGAGGTTACTCTTTACAAGACCCTGGGTAAGTCCTTTAATATTCATTATTGTCAGAATATGTAAAATGAAAATGATTATAAAGATGTAAGTAAGATTATATCTTACTTTCTTAGAGTCAGGGGTCTATTCTTGAGGACACTCCAGAGTCTAAGACTATGTGCTCTTTCAGCATGTGATGCCCTTTCTTCCAATTCTCTTTGCCTTTGGTGTAGAGTTGTTATTTGATAAATGTGAAATAGGGATTTCATGGTCCTAGATTTAGTCTCATTCATAGAGCTGTGAGATGGAGAAAAATATGCATATAACAAAAGCCCTCTGCACAAATCACCTCTTCTTTCTGAAGAATCTTCCTACCATCCTCTTTCTACCATTACACACAGACATCTGCCATGCCATGAGGTTCCAACATGTGGAGGGATCTTTCTGGAAGAAAAGACCTAATACATGTCATATAGCCTGGATGCTTTCATTTTTTGTGATCCTTCTCTATGATCCACAACAGAGACTCTATTGAAAGGATTAGTACTTTGACTCTAACATAAAGTTTACAGAATCCACATCAAAACAACAGTATGGAATTTCTTCTTCTGCCCATGATGGAGTAAGAGGAACTAAATTTATCCTCCTACCTGAAACATACAAAACAGAGCAAACAAAAAGGCAACACATATGAGGCAATGGTTTTTAAGACAGTACATCTGAGAATGAAGGACAGTGATCCCTGAAACAGGAAGAACAAATGAGAAGAGCCTCATGAATGTCCCAGTTACATCATGTCCTAAAGATAGGGACCTAGTCAAGACCAATACATAGCCTGAGCAAAACAGGTGGACTTGAAAGTCCAAGGGACCTGGACCTTATTTTTTTTGTATATTTTTTATTGGAGTTCGGTTTGCCAACATATAACACCCAGTGCTCATCCCGTCAAGTGCCCGCCTCAGTGCCCGTCAACCAGTCACCCCCCGCCCACCTCCCCTTCCACTACCCCTTGTTCGTTACCCAGAGTTAGGAGTCTCTCATGTTCTGTCGCTCTCACTGATATTTCCCACTCATTTTCTCTCCTTTCTCCTATAATCCTTTTCACTATTTTTTATATTCCCCAAATGAATGAGACCATATGTTTGTCCTTCTCCGATTGACTTACTTCACTCAGCATAATACCCTCTAGTTCCATCCACGTTGAAGCAAATGGTGGGTATTCGTCGTTTCTAACAGCTGAGTAATATTCCATCGTATATATAGACCACATCTTCTTTATCCATTTATCTGTCGATGGACACCGAGGCTCCTTCCACAGTTTGGCTATTGTGGACATTGCTGCTATAAACATTGGGGTGCAGGTATCTCGGTCTATCACTGCATCTGTATCTTTGGGGTAAATCCCCAGCAGTGCACTTGCTGGGTCATAGGGTAGCTCTATTTTTAACGCTTTGAAGCACCTCCACACACTTTTCTAGAGTGGCTATTCCAGTTCACATTCCCACCAACAGTGCAAGAGGGTTCCCCTTTCTCCACATCCTCTCCAACATCTGTTGTTTCCTGTCTTGTTGATTTTCCCCATTCTCACTGGTGTGAGGTGGTATCTCATTGTGGTTTTGTATTGTATTTCCTGATGGCAAGGGATGCAGAGCATTTTCTCATGTGCTTGTTGGCCATGTCTATGTCTTCTTTGGTGAAATTTCTGTTCATATTTTTTGCCTGTTTCATGATTGGATTGTTTGTTTCCTTCCTGTTGAGTTTAATAAATTCTTTATAGATCTTGGATACTAGCCCTTTATCTGATAGGTCATTTGCAAATATCTTCTCCCATTCTGTAGGTTGTCTTTTAGTTCTGTTGACTGTTTCTTTTGCTGTGCGGAAGCTTTTTATCTTGATGAAGTCCTAATAGTTCATTTTTGCTTTTGTTTCTCTTGCCTTCATAGATGTATCTTGCAAGAAGTTGCTGTGGCCAAGTTAAAAAATGGTGTTGCCTGTGTTCTCCTCTAGGATTTTGATGGATTCTTGTCTCACAGTTAGATCTTTCATCCATTTTGAGTTTATCTTTGTGTATGGTGTAAGAGAATGGTCCAGTTTCATTCTTCTGCATGTGGCTGTCCAATTTCCCCAGCACCATTTATTGGAGACTGTCCTTTTTCCAGTGAATAGCCTTTCCTGCTTTGTCAAATATTCATCGACCATAGAGTTGAGGGACCATTTCTGGGCTCTCTATTCTGTTCCATCGATCTATGTGTCTTTTTCTGTGCCTGTACCACACTGTCTTGATGATCACAGCTTTGTAGTACAACCTGAAATCGAGCATTGTGATGCCCCCGGCTCTGGTTTTCTTTTTCAATATTCCCCTGGGTATTTGGGTTTTTTTCTGATTCCACACAAATCTTAAGATTCTTTGTTCCAACTCTCTAAAGAAAATCCATGGTATTTTGATAGGGATTGCACTGAATGTGTAGATTGCCCTGGGTAGCATAAACATTTCACAATATTAATTCTTCAGTATATGAGCATGGAATATTTTTCCATCTCCTCTCAATTTCTTTCAGAAATGTTATGTAGTTTTTAGAGTATAGATCCTTTACCTCTTTGGTTAGGTTTATTCCTAGGTATCTTATGCTTTTGGGTGCAATTGTAAATGGGATTGGCTCCTTAATTTCACTTTCTTCAGTCTCATTGTTAGTGTATAGAAATGCCCTGATTTCTTGGCATTGATTTTGTATCCTGCCGTGTTGCTGAATTGCTGTATGAGTTCTAGCAATTTTGGGGTGGAGTCTTTGGGTTTTCTATGTATAGTATCATGTCATCTGCAAAGAGGGAGAGTTTGACTTCTTCTTTGCCAATTTAAATGCCTTTTATTTATTTTTGTTGTCTGGTTGCTGAGGCTAGGACTTCTAGTACTATGTTGAATAGCAGTGGTGAGAGTGGACATCTCTGTCGTATTCCTGATATTAGGGGAAAGGCTCTCAGTTTTTCCCCATTAAGAATGTATTTGCTGTGGGCTATTCATAGATGGCTTTTAAGATGCTGAGGAATGTTCCCTCTATCCCTACACTCTGAAGAGTTTTGATCAGGAATAGATGCTGTATTTTGTCAAATGCTTTCTCTGCATCTATTAAGATGATCATATGGTTCTGTTTTTTCTCTTGTTGATATAACCTATCATGTTGATTGTTTTATGAGTGTTGAGCCAACCTTGCATCCCAGGGATAAATCCCACTTGGTCATGGTGAATAATCTTCCTAATGTACTGTTGGATCCTATTGGCTAGTATCTTGTTGAGAATTTTTACATATGTGTTCATCAGGGATATTGGTCTATAATTCTCCTTTTAAGGGACCTGGACTTGACTATTTTACATGTGAGATAATATAATATCATTTGAAAGTAGATAGTGATAACCTAAAGATGTATTCTATAATTTATAAAGAAAATTTTCTTTATATAATTTATAAAGATGCATCCTATAATTTATAAATAAACAAGACAAAGACTTATAGCTGTAAGTCAACCAACAAAGAAGACTAAATAGAAAAAAAGATTAAGTGCTCCATTAATTGAAAATAAGGTAGAAAAAGAGGGAAAGGAGAACCCAGAATAGATGGAACAAATAGAAAACATATAGCCAGATGATAGATTCAAACTTACCCATATCAATAGTCATATTAAATATAAATGATCTAAACACTCCAATTGAAAGGCAGAGATTACCAAAACCAGACAAATAAAGTACAAAAATTAAAACTATACACCAATATTTCATGAGTTTAGATACAAAAATCCTCAACAAAATATTAGCAAATTGACTCATGATGTACAAAAAGAATTACATCCCATGACTAAATGGGATTTATTCCAAGTATGCAAGGCTGTCTCAACATTGAAAAATCAATAATTTATATCAACATGCTAAAGAACAAAAGTATAGGACTTCAGACTTCAAATGATGCAGAAAAAATGTTTGACAAAATCCAATATCTATTCACAATAAAAACTCTTAGCAAACTAGGAATTAAAGGGAATTACTTCAACCTAGTAAAGAGCATCTACCAAAAAAAGCCACAGTTAACATCATCATACTTATGGTTAAGACTGAATGTCTGAAATGGAGGACAGATTGATAGTTGTTAGGGATTAAAAACAAGGGCAGGGTGGAGCAGAGGAAGGAGAAACATGAAAAATCTTGGTGTTGATTGGGGAACACACACACACACAAACAAATAAGTATAAGCAAAACAGGAAATCTGAACAAGTCTGGTGGACTGTATTAACATCAGTATCCTGATTTTGATATTACACTATAGTTTACAAGATATTATCAAAGGAAACTGAGCAAAGGGAGCAAAGGATTTGTCTATATCTACAATTATTTCAAAATAAAACTATTTTATAAAGTAGAAATTTTCAGATTGGAAAAAAATGTAAGACCAAATTTATGATGCCTATAAAAAGTATAAAAAACATAAATGGTTAAATGTAAGATAACGGAATATATATATTACATGTGCATTTACACATATATGAGTATATATAAATGCTCATATTAATAAAAAGAAATCTGGAATAGCTATATTAATAACATATGAAATAGATTTCAGAGCACTGAATATTATCAAAGTTAAAGTCATGTCATAATGATAAAGGGGTCAATTCACCAGAGTCACAGAACAATCCTAAATGTTTATGCAACTTAGAGCTTTAAAATATATGAAACAATAACTGATAGAACGTCAAGAAGAAATAGACAAATCCACAATTACAGTCAGAGTTGTCAGCATTCATCTCCCAAAAATTGATAGAACAACTACAAAAAGTAATTGGGAAATATATAGAATACTTGAACAATGCTATCATATGTACAAGCAAAATTTGTCCACAAATGTTCATAACAGCTTTATTTATAAGAGCAAAAACTGTAAAAAACCCAAATTCCCATCAACTGGTAAATTATATAAACAAATGATGGTTTATCCATACAATGGAACACTACTACTACTTAGCAATAAAAGAAATTAACTAGTTATACACATAAAACATGGCTGAATATCAAAATAAGTATGCTTTGTGAGGAAAAGCCCAGTCAAATAGTACTTAGTATCAGATTCTGTTTATATGAAATATTCACAAATGCAAATTTATTGTGGCAGCAGTTCACCAATTACCAGGGAATAGGGAGCAGACAATGGCAGGAGTGAGGGATTATAGAGAGGCTCCAAGGATCTTTTGTGGATGATAGATAGTTCATTGTCTTGATTATAGGAATAGTTTCATGAGTGTACATATCCATCAAGCCTTATCAAATTGTGTACTTCAAATATGTGAAGTTCATCATATGTCAGTTATACCCCAATAAAGTTGTTAAAAACACAGTGTGACCAGCACCCATCAAAGAGCATCAACCATTGTCCCCAGCAGTGATCTTGAGATCAGGAACCCTGTCATCAGGATCCCTCCTCTACCTGCATAGGTCTGGGCCCAAGAAGTCTCAGTTAAAACACTGCTCATTTTGTTGATGAATCTCCCACTGAGAGATCTCCCTCATGAGGTACTCTTCACTCTGTAATTACATGTGATTAATTTTTTAAAAGAAGAGCATCTTCTGTGCTTTTGGCCTTTGTCTCTACCAGGGTCCGCTGTCAGAGCATGCCCCAGGAAATGTCCTGTGTGCCTGGAAGGACTACCTGCAGGTGGCTGCAGTGCAGCGCTCACTGCAGAAAACAAGGGACCAAGGACTGCTTTGGTCCTCTCTGTGCTTTGCATACCCCAGGGGTCCAGCAGCCTTGGCAGAGAAGCCACGTGCTGCCCTGTCATTACCTGAGCCTCAGAAGATAAGACAAGCTCTAGTGCCAAGTAACTCCTTGCCCAGATGAGTAAATCAAGGCTGAGGAGGTCATGTAGGCAGTTCTGGGTCACTCACTGAAACTTGCTTCTTCATTCTGACTTTCTTTGTGTTTTGGGCTTTTCTCAAGTGATGAGATCATAAGGTAAATAGAAAATACAGACCTCTCGCCGCCCCCAGCCCGTCCCCACCTTCATTAGACTGGAAAAGAGTCATCGTAGTTCTGAATGCTCTGCTACAGATGTTCCATGCTCAAATTTCCCATCATTTGGTTAAAAGTAATTTTCTCAGCATTTCACAATCCAATCAGCTGGGCTGTTTTTTTTGTTTTTTGGGTTTTTTTTTGTTTTTTTGTTTTTAAGTCAATAGGCTGACAGCCTAAGAAGTGGATAAAGATATTAGCAGGAGGCCTGCTGGTTCCAACAAGCAGCAGACAAATAATGATCAATAGTTTTTATCTTCTAATGACTGGATGGCGATTGGGTAGCCTCCAGCTAAGAACTTCATTGACAACCCCAGTGTTGCTTCAAGGAGGGAGGGAAACCAATTTTTATGAGACCTGAGGAGAAGTATAGCCTTCAGAAACACCTGGATCCCAGTCACTATGATCCTAGCAGTTGACTTGATCTGGATTCTTCTCTCTGTCGTTTTTAATCACAAAGTTCTTATCCCAAATTGTCCCCACCCTCCATCCCTATAGCCTCCACACAGGCCAGGAATTACCTCAAACATGTCTGACAGCAGGCAAAGAGGCCCTGGTTCATGAAAATTATTTACATCCTAGCATGTCCTCCCCAGAGGTCTTTAAGGAGGTCCTGAACACTTTTCACAACTATTTCAAACTGTGCAGTGAGGATTGAGTGTCTTTCATTAGCTGTCCTCTAAATTTGTTCCTCTATGGCAATGTTCTTTCTTCTTTGTCAATGCATCTCCCTCGTGCATCAGCCAAGACATGGAACATGCTTGCTCTCCACTCTTCTTCCATTCATTAATATTTTTCTTCCTTGACATTGCCCAATTGGCTGCCTCCAGCTACCAAAATTTTCACTTCAAGTTCTACCAGAGGGCATTATGATGAACTCACTTCATTTTTAGACCTTCCCTCTCTGTCATTCCCTATTTCCCCAAAAAAAACTACTGAACTCCATCTCACTCAGAGATCACATTTCTGTGGAGTTGGTGCTATTCCCTTTAGGATAAATTGCCCAATTAATTCCCCAACAAGAGGCAGGAGAATGTCTTTTGGACGGAAGAGGCCCAGGATAGGCATTTGGTATGCTTGTGAATACATACATGGAGCACACACATTCATAGCTACACCACATAGCTTAGTAAAGCACTTCCCAGAATGTGTCCAATGGAATGCTGATTTCCCAAGATATTAATGGGTACCTTAGTTTTCTTTTCCAGGGTTTTCCTAGGCTGAATAAGCATGGTCAATGTTTAAAAAACAAAGTTAAAAATATTACTTTGCAAAAAGAAAAAAATATTACTTTGCTGCTGAAAATCTCACTGCCTTCCATATGGTCAGATTAAAAGTTTTCCCCAAGAAGGAGGCATATTATACATCACTTGCAAATAATATGATCATGGAGCCTCTTATTGACAAAAGTATCTCACAGGGTTATAGCATTCTATGAAGTATGCTTGCTTTGTGTAACATTTCCCTAAAAGATCCAGCACACAGATTCACTTAAGTACCTGAGTGAGAATCTATTCTTTGCATATCCCCAGTTTAGCAAATCACATCACGGTTTTTCTCAGCTTAATCATCACATGGTCCCAGTACACCATGTCAGTCAGTCTGCCTTTTTTTTTTTTTTTTAAGGAAGACAATAGAAGTAAAAACAACTACTGGCAAACATTGAAATCAAAATTATCCCACAATAAGATAACAGCATAAACATCTCCCAGCAACAAGCCAAATGGCAAAAAATAGAATTATATCTAAAAATCAAACTGTACCCCTACCACCTGTTCAGCAATCAATACACCATTACCCTGTCTACAGAAGTGGTTTGTCAGCAGCCATTCCCAGGCTGCAAGAGGAACAAGGCAGGGTTGCAGAACTACTTGAATTGCTTGCCAATCCATAGTAGAAGCTCAAGATTGTGGACACATGCCTGGAGAAAGCATGGATTCCATGACCCAGGCAATAAGCAAATGCAATCATACCATCCAACTACCCCTTAAAGCCAGCCATGGAGCCAACTGAATCCTCTTCACAGCCAAGGGGAGCTGGGAACAAGATACCAAATGGGACCCTCCGCTCTCATCCTTTAAAAATTATAGCATTGCCTGTTCCTTTGCATAAGCACTTAAGCCAGTCAAACGGTCAAGAAACACACAACACTTATCAATGAGATGGCAACAGAATAATAAGGTATCTGAATTATAGGCAACAGTGCTAAAGGAAATAGGAGAATTTAGCCCAAAGGAGAAAACTCTGGATGTCTTCCTATATCTGAACAGCACCCACGCCAGGAGCATCATTATGGTAGCAGTTACAAGGAGGTCAATCTGGACTTGATAGTAAGAAAACTTTCTAACTCTGCAGATGTCAGCAAGGGTTATATTGCTCTTTAGGATCTATAAAGATTGCCTCGGGCAACCATTGCATAGGTTTTGAAAAATCCAATTGCCTTCCCTAGAATTACTAACATGTATGGCAGTGTGGGGAGGGATGCTGGGTTTACACATCTCTGAGTTTCCTTCTAAAAGTAAGAATACATGTGCCAAGTATGCCCTTTATGCTCCACCGAGAGAGAAATAAACTGGGGTTTTTACACATGTGAACCATAATGAAAGGCACCTGTTGGCAGCCACTTGCCATGGAAAAGTCCCTGCACTGAAAGATAGGCATGGTCCAACTTAGCGATACTTACTGGGAATCTCTACTCAGTGAAGGATGGGGAGAAACTCTCTCAATACTCTGACCTGAGAATATGTGCCAGCAGCTTCTCTGAAGTTAAAAAGTATCCTCCTGGAATGTTACTTCTGCTTAATGGAAGCAAGAAACTTTCAATCCAAATAGCTCAGTAAATTTACATTTTGACATTACCAGTCTGGCTCCAAATATGTAGCAATGATCTGTTTAAAACAATAAAAAATATATAGCTAGGCTCAGAAACAAGTAAATATCTTAATGGACCAGAAATAAAACAGCAAATCCAAAACAAAAAGAGCTGGGAAATCACAGTCCCAGACGAAGACTGCGGGGACCCAGAGTTCAATTTCTCTGGGACAACAGGAGGTGAGAAACAGGCTCAATACTTAAAGTTGGGAGGTAGATCCCCCAACCCCCCCCCCCCCCCCCCCCCCCCCCCGCCACACACACACACACACACACAAAGGAAGCAGAAAAGAACTCCCATGTACTCTAGGAGGCATAGAAATACAAATCCAGCCCAAGGTCAGGAACAAAGCAAAGCACCCACATAGTTGAGGAACTGGGTTAATGATTTCTCTGATTATGTAATTGCGCTGGAAACTACTACCCCTGCAGGATCTGTTCAGGATCACCGATTGGGATTATGTAATGGCAATCACACAACCACTCAGATAGGAGTGAGCCTTCGCAGGAGAAAAGAGAGAGAATAACAAAGAACCAATAAGATCCCCCTCTTCAAAATGAAGCCATAAATCAAAATTCCAAACCATGTAAAGAAATATTACTCTAGGAAGGCAAGCAAACAAAATGAGCAATTGAAACACAAAATCAATCTATATCCCTTTATTGAAGTGTGGAAATAAGCATGTTTAGGTGGATTAATGAAAGAATAACAGCCTTTCAATGAACTCTTGTTCTATGGTGAAAAGGCAAAAGTGAAACAAGAAAATGATATGAAAATGAATCAGTAAGAAGTGTTAAAAATGAAAATTATAGTAATGGATAGAAACAGGATTTTTAAATCGATAAATGAGAGAAACTCTAGCTCTGAAACAGAAGTTAAAGCAAAGTAGAAAAGGCAAAGGTGGTGTAGGGAAGTGCACCCAGAGGCTGCATTCACAGAGAGAAAAAGAGAAGAAATATGATAGATCCCTTAAGAAAGATGGAGTAAAGAGGAAAGCACAAACACAGGTTGAATGAGCACTCCAGAAGAAGGAAATGGAGGTGGTGGCACAGAAGTATCTGGAAACTGAGAATTTTTCAGAAGTAAACAAAGACAACTTATTTCTAAAGATTGATTGATTGATGGATGGATTGATTGATTTTAGAGAGAGACAGAAGAAGGGAGAGAGAGAGTGAGGGGAGGGGCAGAGGGAGAGAATCTTAAAGCAGACTCCCTGCTGAACACAGAGCTGAGGAAGGTCTCGATCTCATGACCCGGGGTCGTGACCTGAGCTGAAACCAAAGTCAGATGCTCAGCTGACTGCAGCACCCAGGTGCCCTGAGAAAGACAGAAATCTTGAGAATAAAGTGCCTTCAACGTATCAGGAGGAGAGAAATAAAAATAAATCTATACCTAGACAAAGCGTAGTGCAACTACAGAACATTACAGGTAATGCAAAGAATCTTAAAACCTATATTTGAAAAGAAAGCTATCACATGTAGATTGAAAACAGGCTTCCCAAAGTCAAAACTAGATCCCAGAAGAGAAAGGAGTAACACACTCAAAATACAGAAGTAGAAACACTTTGCAGTGTTTATAGCCAGCTTAACTCTTATTCTAGGAAAAAGGCAAAATAAAGTCACTTTTCAGACAGAAAATTGAAACCAGATGGAAGATATGATATGTGAGAAACAATTTTGAGCACAGAAAAGAAAATTGATAAGAGTTATCATTAAAAATAAATACGTCTTAATGTATATCATTATAAAGATAAACTGCCTGTTGGTTTGTAAGCTGGCCCCCGTCCTGGGAGGGCAAGGAGGGAGCAGAAAAAGAGGCAGGCTACTCCAGACTGGGAGGTAGCAGGTTTAATACCCAAAGGAATTTACCTAAGAGGCTTGTCTTAGGCACCATACGAGGAGATCTCCAGGCCTGCAGGCCAGAATCTTCAAAGTTTATACCCAACGAACCCAGACATTAATTGGGTTCATTGGGTACACTGTTCAGATAGTCTCAACCATCTGAAGCTCTCTCGGGGTAATCCTTGACAGTGCTCTGGCTATGGGAACGATGGAAGGTACATTCCAAGACAGGGGAGGGAGGAAGAAGCCTCCTATTGCCTAGATTGGGCTCACATGTCCTCTGGATGACCTCCTCCAACACTGCACCATTATCCTAAAATAAAATTTACAGGTAATCTAACCTTTCTTTTCCACATAACCTCAAAAATATCACTATAGGTAAACCTTCACATGGCATCAACCGGGGCTGGAGGAGGGAGAAATCTCTCAGCATGTGAGGAGCAGCGGGAGTTTGCAATGATCAGTCAAAGAGATGGCTCCTGTGGTTGAGAGATTAGTTACATACAAGGTGACTGAGAAAATAAGTAAATAAAGATACTCAAACCAGGTTTCTCTCTACTGAGAATAGGGGTACAAATATGGAAAGGAGAATGTTCAAATAATCCACATGATGTTGGGTTGAGGGATACTGATGTGAACTTATGGTTCCTAGTGGATAGATAAAAATACACATCTAGAGAGAAACAGATATAGATATGCAGCTAGCTAGCTAGATAGCGAACTATTCTAGCTCTGTCTGAGAGGCCTGGAAGCAAGAGACACCAATAGCAATAGCACATCCAGTATCAGATCATAGTTTCTAGAGGAAATCAGGAATTCCTGGGGGTGGAAAGTGGCTGATTCTAGGGCTGGAGAAGAGAATATACAAGCCTGGAGCATCTTGTGCCAGAATGATGGGAACATATCCAAAAGATATGGATCCAGCTTGACAGCTGTCCCACTGGCCAAAGGGAAGACAACTTGAGCACCAAAATAAATGATGATGGTAAGGGATTATAACACATTGACTAAAACAGAAACCCTTGAGTACATACATACATACATAAAGGTTCTACCTGACAGGAGACTGCCAAGTACACGTAGAAAACAGCCATTCGGGAACTGACCCAGGTAAGATTCACCAAAAGATACTCGTGCGCCAGGGTAAAATTTAGTTAAGGAGTTAAGCTTATGTACATAGTCTCAAAGAACCACCTTTTAAAAATACCTGCCAATTCTATAGAATAATTTGACAGTCATAGCTTAAATAAGTGGCAAAAGCTCAGTGTTTTGTCTTTATCAGTAATGGGGACACCGACATCATGCGCCTTCCAAAATTATACACCCGGAAGAGCACAGCATCACTTCTGTGACACTGCTGCCCAAAATGCATGATCTGATGTAATGCACTCCATGCAGGGAGCCTGAGGCGGGACTCGATCCCAGGACCGTGGGATCATGACCCAAGCCAAAGGCAGATGCTCAACCACTGAGCCACCCAGGAGCTCCAAAAGTTTTGCTTTTAATATATAATTATTATTTATGCCTTTACATGTGTGTTTATATGTGTTTATTTTTCTGTTTATTGAAAACAACGGATAAAACTTTTTAAAGGAATAATGCTTTGCAAAGCCAAACTGATGTACTAATGTGCATCTAACCTATATTTCTCTATATTTACTGAGGAAGCATCATAGCACAATACCCATCTATGGAACAGTCTTCCAAGTAACTGATCCATCCTCTTAAAAACTGTCAAGGTGATAAAGACAAGGAAAATTGAGGAACTGCTACAGGTTGAAGGAGACTAGAGAGTCATGACAACTAAATGAAATGAGTGTTGCTGAACTGCACCTATAAAGAATGGTATTGAAACGTGCAAGGTCTGTACATGGGACCCATGGCAGTACACGTGTGTGGTGGTATGATATCAATGTTAATTTCCTGATCATGCAAGGTGTAGTGTGGCTTTAGAGGAGAATGTCCTTGTTTTTTAGGAAATGCATACTAAAGTGCTTAGAGGGGTATCATTGTACACATAATCTCAAATGTATTAGAAAAGAAGTGTGTATGTGCATATATAGAGAGAGGGAGGGGGGAGAGAGAGAGAATGGTAAGGCAAATGTGGTAGTGTGTTTTAGGGAGAAAAAAAATGCAAAAAGGTTACAGAACACCCAAATGAAAAGTAAAACACTTGGTAGGAAGTTGAATTTTAGACCAACCGATCAATAGATAAATTTTCAACTGATATTTACCTAATTGACCTTGAGCCAAGTCATATGGGTGTCTAAGGAAAATAACGTGACAAAGAAAGCTGGATGCCCACGTTGACCCATGAAGGCTCGAAGCAAATGAACTAGTGCTTTCTTCACTCCAGGGAACGCCTACACCAAGGTTTTTCCTCAATGCCTCCCCTCAGAGAGCCCTGTCAGAACCAATGTTCCTTTTATAACCAGCTTCCAGTCATGCTCCTTTACTATCCCGAAACAAAAGTCATGGATAATATATCCTACCAATATAATTTTTAAAAAGGGAAATATATCATCCTGACTATTAAGTGGAGAGATTAAAGGAAATAATTTACAGTAAAATACATACGTAAGTGATCATGATTACACTAGAAGACATAAAGTCATCAGATGTTCACCCCTGTATCTGAAAGAATCATCATGAATGTGACACCTAAAAACGCTGGCAGATTCGAGTGTCTTCTATTTATGACTGAGATAACTGGAGACTGTTTCTATCAGTGAGCTCATTTTTCAAGATGGTGAAAAACTCCTGGTAAAGTCCTGAGCACAACAAAGTACAACCTTACCTCATTTCACAAGAGACCTGCATTCTTAGGAGAAAAGATTTCTTTAAAACATGCAAAGACAATCATCAATAAAATGAACTTACTACAACGTAGTGGCGAAATAGATAGAAAACAACATACAAAATAACATGGTTTTCAAGCTGCAGACACACAGGAAGATCCCTAACTAGGAGAAATAAAGAAGTGGGCAGATGCTTGTGTCTTTACATAGACTCACCAGGACTGAGACAGCTATGAGAACAGATTGCTCCAGGTATGTTGTAGCACAACTCTGATACCATGAGAGGCGTTGCCATTGGTGATAATGATTTTCCATGATCAGAATGATATGAACAATTCTTGGTAAATTTCTGAACGTAATAAAATGCAATCTTTTCTCAATTTGCACAGTAGAAATAGTCCCCGAGAAAGTCAGTGCAGACCAGAATTGTGCACAAAACACACTTTATGCTAAATGTAGAACAGTTAAGATCTATGCTCAGCTAATTAACAAGAGTTTTTCCATATACATCAATATCCATCGAAACTCTGGAGATTCATGTAGGATGTAGGACAATTCCTATATATAGGACCCATCCCTACCCCTCCTGCCCACATCATGGGGTCAACCAAAGGCCCCTCATTTATTTCCAAATGCCCCCTCAGGGGTGGAATGTCTCCAGAGATCAAGGGTACTCTGTAAACAACTGATTAGATTGAGAACAGAATCACGATCACATGGTCCACAGATCTGGAAACCCCAGACAGATAGCATTCAGGCCTGCTCCAACAAACACCAATGCTAAAGAAGTTTGGACATTTCCACTCAGAACATTTGCTTGAAGCCCTTCTGCAATGATGCACCCACCACAGGCAACTGATAAAACTCTATGAATGAATGAGCAGGTCACTTTTCTGATTTGCTGTAACAAATAATACAGATATTGTCTGGAAAGAGGTCAGCAAGATCAAGTAACACCAAGTGTAAATAAAAAAGGGAACACACCCTTAGATGCACAGTTTACAAAGAGTCAAGAGTCGCAGCTGGGAAACAGAGCCAAGGTTCAAAGGCATCCGTGTGGCGGCTGCTGTGGTCACTTCTCAGCTATTAGGCAGGTCTGACTTTCTTGGGTTTGAGGGCCAGTGCCAGTTCTGCTGGCTTACTCGAAAGAGGTCCCCAGGAGCTGTCCTCTTCAGTTCCCTCCTGAGGTGTGGCCATCAATAAAAATGGAAAGGCAAAAAAAAAAAAAAAAGAAACGGGAAAGGCATTACAGTGTTCTGCTCAGAACAAGAGGAGGGAGGGGGCAGGATCTTTCTGGAACTTTCCCTAGTTTGGCTGGATAGGCTTCACAGAACACTGGGAGCAGTCATAAAGATCAAGACCTAGAAGTTACAGAGTTGCCAGAAGCAAAATCACAGATTCTTTCATTTTGTCTGTTGAATTTGATGTAAAATCCTGAGTGCTTAACATATCGTGGCTGTTCAAAAATTTGTAACCATGATTGTTATTATTTCTATCACTTGCTATTTATGGACAAGTGAAAAATCAACCACTTCTTATCTATTTCCTGGGCCTCCAAATCCAGTATTCACAAGATGAAACCGGGTCCACAAGTCTGTGAAGATCTTCACCTGATAAACATTTTACTGTCAATCTTTCCTCATGTCTTTTACCAAATTTTTTAAAATGCAGAAAACCCACAGCAATTTAAGCAATTAAGAGCACTAAATAGAAGTAATTTCCCAAAGACAGAGCCAAACAGATTGTGTGCATGAATAAAAGATCACAAACTGGATACCCTAGAGATCCACCTCCCATTTGGGGAAGGGGGAAACACTCATCTTTCTTTGGATCCATCAAAAATGCAGCCACGCCATTGGCCTCTCTTCTTTCCTATTTTCCAAGTATCCTCCCACCCTCTGGGGGAGGATGAGGGCCCCAGGAAAGGGCCCCTGAACAAAGTTTCTTTCGCCTGACCACCTGGTATAGATTTCACTCAGTCCTCTGAGTAAATCTCTCTTTCCTCACAAGTCTCCCCACACCTGTTCGTATCCCTGCTAGGCACAGTTGTGGGCAGAGTCGGGACCTCTTTCAGATCCTTCCAAGGGCTGGAGCCACTCAGCCCTGAGTAAACACATCTACTGCTTTCATTTCAGACAAGAATATTTATTTGCAGTAAATGCATCTTTTGCAGCAAATGCATCTTTTTCTGGGCCAGAGCCCCAGAAACTCTAGGGTACATTCAAAAGGCATTCAATAAAGGCATGTCTGAGTCTTGCAACACTGATGCAAAACAGATGGACCCCTGCTTTCTCCATCCAGGATCCTGGTATTCAACATAAACCGAATATTCCTTTTCCTCCTTTGTGCTGATTTTGCTCAGCAGCTAGACTAGTTAGGCCTCTGAATGAATGTAGAGCTGAAGAGTGATCATGGCAGGATCCAGGGGGCAGATCTCAAAATGGAACCCCCTCACTCCACCTAATGAGCATCCAGGGCTGCTTCTCCTCACTCAGGTCACTCTTGGGGGAGGGGGATGTGAGTATGTTGTGTGTTATCTGTGTGGGGGGTCTCCCCAGACTCAAGGGCAGAGATATCTTCTAAAAATCTGTCTTCTCTACCCCACCCCACACATAGCTCTCAAAATAAGGAAAGACACACATTAGCATCCTAAATCATGTTGAACAAAAGAATGAGTGAAATAAAGTACATTTGGCTCTACTCCCAACTCTGGAAAAATAACTCCAAGCATATGCCCTCCCAGCATACTTGCTGAAATGTCTCCGTGAGACTCAGATGTTCACTGCTGAGCTCACAACCCTTGTGCCTCTCCCTCTGTGCTGAACAGAAAGGAACCGGGTGTCCCCACCAATATCCTCCGGTGCCAGGACACAAGGGGTAACAGTCTTCACAGATGTGCCAACTGACCCTGAGAGAGGGGGAGGAGAAATTATTGAAATAAGTGTCAATTTTGGAAATCATTCCACCAATGCAAAAATGCTCTTGTGCTACCTTGTGAGCTGTAGCAGGTGGCAGACACCATAATTACTGCAGACCGTACATATACATACACATGAATGATGTCAAGGCAAATGAAGGTATGGATGTACTTTATGAGCCCAAAATCTTTGAGTCATGAATAGACTGAGAGTCTGTACCTGGAATATGTCCTACTAAACATGTTAACTACTGCAAAGTAATCTAAACAGTTTGCTGTGACTGTTTCAGACGAATCTGTTGTAAAGGAGTGACTCAATGGCTCCTTAGTGTTAAACTTCCCATCATAAGGAAGGGCAGCTCACAGCTTGATCAACAATCAGATGAAAGCCCAAGAAACACTCATGGGCAACATTTTCTTTTTCTGAGCATGAAGAGGAAAGTTCTTAGAGCTCTAAGTGCTCAGAGATCCCAAGGGAGGGTCATGATGACTTCCAGGAATAAGAGATAAGAAGAAGAGATGAATAAATCTTGGGGAGAAAGACAAGCCAAAAAGCATTTAAGCCAGTCAGCCAGCAGAGAGCCAACTAGTAAACCAAGAAGTACTTCTGTTTGGCCCACCACACCAGTCTACCAAGTATACAACATGTCGGAATTCCATTGGTGAACACCAGTCGGACTTAACTATGATCCCACTGTATGCCATAGCGCAATACTCATTATTGGATACAGATTCAGTGTCCTCAAGAATCAGGCATTCAGTAGATAGAGAATTGTCCAGGTATGAGCCAAGGTAAGACATTTGCAATGGGCACTATTGACTTTATAAAGTGCCTTAGTCACTGTTAACAATGGGCCTGTCAAGCCAAGCTTACTATTGAGTTTATGCCAAATGACTGATTAGGAGTGAGATTTAAATGGTCAGTAGGTTAGGCTGGAAATGAAGTACAGTAAACAGTCTAAAGTTTTTGTATCTGTGAGAAGATACTCAGTGTTCAGCAGCAGCACAATACAATCAAGCATGTTTGTTTGTTTGTTTTCCACAGACCAAAGCAAGGTTTCTCATGAAACAGGCACCAAAGAATAGATGTTCCCTGAAGCAAAATTGTGAAGTGCAACCCATAAAGACTAGATGTGTCTTGAAGAGAACCTAAGCAGAGCACGTAGTCAAGAAAACTCTAGAAAAGCAGAAGACCTTGTATAATGCTTAGAATTTGTCACAAATTCCAACATCATATAAAAGGAAAAAAAAAAACAGAAATGAAATGAAGCATTCCACTAAAACTGCAGCTAACCTAAAGTTGCTCAGAGCAGATCAGTTTGAAAGAATTATTATAATTAGAAAACCCCTCTGCAGGAAAGGTGTACTTGAGTGGGCATGCAATCATTTACTTGCACAGTGATTGTCTAGGCACATGTGCCTGAATGGTAAGGGAAATAAATAAATATACAAGTGCATGTATCTGTTGAAAATAGGAATTCCATTCTTGAGTTCTAAGTGTTGCTCTCTTCCATAATTAGAACATCCAATCTCCAAAAGGATGTGATAAACCACCACATAGGATCCTGTTGGGATAGTGAGACCAGACATAAAGGAAGGCCACTGTGTACTATTTAATGAAGAGTAAACTATGGCAAATGTCACTAAAAGACATTTGTCTTAAGCACCCAGGCCTTGAACATGTTTCTTTGAGATTTTCTTTTTTGCATGAAAATGCTTCACCATTGCCTTCTAAGGGTGGTTCTAGATGTTTAGTTCTAAATGTTTACTTCTGTTGATTCCTGACTCCCATGACCTCAAAAAATGGATCTCTCTCAAGAAGTAGATGGGTCCCTCATACAAACAAGATACTTGTGATACCACTCATCTGTCAACCAGGCATACATGATGAATCTGAATGCTGTCAGTGAACAAAGATTGGATTCAATCTATGGCCCTTCACACATTATTCACTAATGCTTGCTGAGTTCAGATTTGGGGGACAGGAAGAGTAAGCAGATAAATGTGTCCTGAAGCAAATTCACTAAGTTCAACTCATAGAAACCAGATGTGTTCTGGAGACACAAGGAGGACACAGAAGGAAGGAGAGGGTTGAAGAGATAGGACAGGGCCCCTGTACTACAAGGAATCCAAGGAATCCACAGAGCATTTGGGTGAAAAATGTACTGATGAAAAAAGAGCAATTCAATGCTGAGTGTAAGATATAAACTAGGAGTTCTTTACCTTGGTCATACTTTAGAGTCACTGGAAAGCTTTTAGAAAACACAGTTATCCTGGGCCCATCCCAAGAGATTTTCACTCAGTTGTTCTAGGTTGAGATGCAGACAATGTCACTTAAAAGCTTTGAGTATTTCTAATGCGTAGCCATGGTTGAGACCAATTTATTCCAACTGTAGAACCTGAAAAGCTCAGATGAGAGGGAGACTACTAAGGGCAGGAGAAATCAGGAAGGCTTCCCAGAAGGACAGGCGGAGAAGAGAAAGTGAACCAGAGTTGTAGGGAGGAGAGATCTGGAACATGCCCAATGATAAAGCCTTGAACATCAAGCCCAATAATGCAAACCTGATCTGATAGGCCACAGGAAGAAATGACAGGTCCTACCACGGGAAGGCACACCTTCATATCCACATCACTTTTCAATTTACAGGGCAGTTTTGCCTCCAGGATCTTATTTGATCCTTTTAGCAATGATATGAGGTAGGCAAGCAGGGAAAACATAAACATATCCATTTTAGCAATGAGGAAATGGAGGCTCAAAGGGTTTGACTGACTCAATAAGAGTAGTGTTTTCAGAAAATTAGTCCAGTGATAGCATGCAGTGTGAATTACAGTGTGGGAGAGAGAATTCCAGGAGGTCCCCGAGAAGACTAGTGACTTCCCATAAATGGGAGATAATATAAATCCATGGCATGACAGAAGCCTTGGGAAACACAGTGGAGAGAGGCCCTAAGAGCCGCCCTACTGCAAAGGCCCTCTATTTGCGTTTGGTGCATCGCACTAATTTTGAACACAGTAGGTTAAAGTTGGAACAACCATGTCTGTGCTAAGAACCAGGGAGGCTGCAGAACAGAGAAGACGGAGCACACTTGAGCAGATGGGCCTGAGAACTTGGCCTGCCAGCCAGGGAGCCTTCTTACACAAGCTGATCTTAGAGGTAGACGAAGCTTTGTCTCCATTCCTGATGCTTCCTTGCAAGTGGCAGGAACTCTATCATAGACAGACTCTAGCCTCTATCTCCCACACCACATCACTCACTCATTTGATTGGTGAATCGAGCATTCAGGATGCTCAGCTGAACTCTAACTATATTACTTATGGGAACTAGTCAGTCCAAGGACAAGGAGATTTCCCAAAACTCTGGCCTGGGCAGCCCTCCCTCTGTGAAAAGCCCTGTCTCATTCAGAGCTACATGGGCTAGGTGGCTGAGCCTGCCTCCACTCTGGGGCTTAGAATTAACCAGTCCACGAGTTAACAGAACTATGCCTGTGATCTCCAACTCAGCTATTAGCAGTCATGCATTTGGAATCCATCCCTACTCCTCGGTTCATAACTTCTTCAGAACCACGAAGACTGGAGGATTCCTACTCATTGGGAGCTCCCTTAAAGAACCCAATAGGTGACACATTACAGATCAAGAAGACAAAGAGATTCTTGGCACGAACCCCATGGCACTGGCAGCTCCAGGCTGGGTTTTCACCCAATAGCCACGCAAGGAAGAGATTGGTGACAATCCTCCAAAGGAGCCCCAGCAGCTTCATTTGTGCCAGCCGCATGCCCACTGGGGGCGCTATCTCTACTTCGGCTCTGGGACCCACTCTGGGAGAGTCCATCAGCTACAAGAACCCAAATTTTGCAGGCATTTTGTTTAGTTACAGACTGTTGCATCCATCAAGCTCATTCATTCAAGCAGCCAAATAAATGATTGACAGGCTCTATTCTGTGATTTTTATAGCACTGAGAAAGTGTCGAAGCCAAGACAAATATTTTAATATTCTTTACCTTGTTAAACAGCCTAACAAGCCTGCTGATTACACTTTTCTTTTAAAAGGCAAAGATGTAAAGGATCATTTTTTTTTTTTTTGGAGATGAGATAATTTTGTATTTCTAGTTCTTTCAATAAGGCTAAAGTCTGTGCCTTTTAGGGAGCAAGGGTTGATATTTGTTCTCCATCTTCCACAGGTCTCAAGATTAAATGATTAAGTTTCAATTATATATATACTCTTTGAGGGACTTTTCACAAAGTCTTAGATCATCTAGAGGCTGTGGCTACCTCCTGGTACCAGGAAATGTGTCCTCTTCACATTGGTTCATGTGCTCATTTATCAATACCATCTTCTTTTACCCAAAGTTCTGAGATCACTTTCTGCCCTAAGGAAGATGTGGAATAAGTGTCCATCTTCAGCCCCAAACACAGTTATGTGATGTCATGGGTACAAGAAAACAGAAATTCAAATTAAGGTTTATTGTGGTTTTTTTCATTTTCTTTTACAATTTTTATTTTAAACATTTGGTTTCAGTAACATGCTTTCAACTTACCCCAATTATGTGTTCAAGACCCCACCTTATTAGCTCACTTTGGTTGTGTATCTAAAGAAACTTGGCTGAGGTTCAAATTTATACCAATTTGTCAGGTTTGTGTCTTTTTTCTCCCTTCCTATTCCTTCAGGCCTAAGGGGAGGTAGGTAAGGTAGGTGGAAGCAGGGTTTTGGAGACTTAAAAGATTAGAATTTGGGCAAGAATTAGTGCTCTCTACAAGCATATTCCCAGAAGTGTGGTGCCAGGAATGAGGTGGCTGCACATGTGAAGGGCCAGAGCTCACAGGAAGCCCAGTGCTATAGAGAGGGGACATGCTGTCCTAGATCCCTGTTTCTTACACTTAACAAGGCCCTAGAGAGAGGATTTTCTTCCATTATAGGAAAGCTAGGAGGGAGCTGCCACCACTTGCAGGGTTCAGGGCCCTTGGCTGGCACCTTGGTACTTAATTTCCTCCTTTCCTCTCTACATTTACCCATCTGTCAGTGTCCAGTTCAAGACTTGCTTCCTCCAGAAACCCTCTCAACTACACCTGCTAGATGTAATCACCCATTCAAGGATAAAGTTCAATCTGCCAAGAAGCACGTATCACCTGCTTGGCCCTACAGGTGACACCAACATTAGATTTTAGCTATCTGAAGGATTTTTCCAGACACAAACAAGATAAAGCAGAAAAATTACAATTTAAAAAAGTGAAACTATGAACAAGGAGCAACATGAGTTCAGACTATGATGATTTCAGATGAAAAAGAGAGACTAGAAATAACTGAGAATCGTGGAGGAACATCATGATTCATCTAGTTCTGAAATAAATAAATCCTTCTAAAAAAAAAAAAAAAAGAAACAACATTTCTAACAAGCTTCCATGCTGGTCCTACTTGAAACCTTATGGAGACAGAGGAAGCACTTCCTTCCCCAGCTCACTTCTGGAACATCTCTGAAAGTCAATATCATTTCCATTGGTTGGCTTAGAGTCTCTTTCCTTATGTGATAATGGAACGATATTATTAAGCTGACCTCTTCCATTCATCCTTTCATACCATCTACCTCTGTACAATGTCAGTACAGAGTGCCTGTTTGCTGATTCTATCATTCGTCTATCTCCATCTAACTACTAGTACCTATTTAGTACAAATGTCCAACCAGATGGATGAAATTTCAACAGGCCAAGTCCTCCTGAACACCTGTAGCTTTTATTGCCTTACAACCAGACAGTGAAGTTATTTGTGTGTTTATTCATTCAATACTTTATCTGGGAATATCTACAATATACCAGGCATTGTTCTTGAAACTAGGGGTTCAATAGAAAACAAAAGAAGCAAAGTTCCTGTCCTTTTAAAGAGTCTCTGTTCTTTTTTTTTATTTTGTAATATTTTTATTTATTTATTTGGGAGAGAGAGACAGAGATAGTGAGAAGCATGCTCCTCACTGAGCAAGGAGCCCAACATGGGGCTCAATCCCAGGACCCAAAGATCATGACCTGAGCCAAAGGCAGAGCACCTTCCAGGTGCTCCTCAAAGAGTATCTGTTCTAATTAGACACATAGGAAATTATAGCTATTCATATATAATAATGTAGTGATAAGCGCTAGAGAGGAAAATAAGGTAGAATCAATGGATGGACAGTGACTGAGGATGTTGATTCCGGGCGGTAAAAGAAAGTTGAGAGGGTGACATTTGGAGAGAGATTTGATTCAGTGAAGAAATGAACTACGTGAATATCTGAAAGCAGCAGCTTTCAGTGGGAGGGAACACCTAGTGCCAAGGCTAAGGTAGAAAGTGTGCTAGATGAATAAAACTAAGGCCTATCCATCTGGAAAACAGTGCACAAGAAGAGGCAGAGAAGAAATGAGGTCAGGAATGAGACAGGGTTCTATCAAGGATGTTAAGTGTATTGAGGCCACTGTTAGTGTGACAGGAAGCCATTGAAGAGTTTTGAGGAAAGTCACAGTCCAATGTGAGTCTCCAATGCTCACATTGGCTGCTCTGCAGTGAACAGAACAGATTGCTGAGGACCCAGAGTGGAGGCTGGGAGCCCAGGCAGGAGGTTCTCTTGCTTGTTCATGCTGCTTCCTGTGTTTCATCTTCCAAGCTCACTTGCAATCTGTTCCAGGGAAGACTGTTCTGGTCTGTCTGGAAACCCCACTGCTTGGCTCCAGGGAACCTTCTAGGGCCTAAAACAGCTTCCCTATATTCCCCTCACTGTGCTTTTCTTTCCTTTGTAATGCAAGCAAATATGCCCATTCCACTGTTTCCAGGATACCATACCCTTCCTGCAAATGCTAAGTCTGCCCTTACCCACAGTCATATCCCTCACATGGTGCTAATGGACTCTCTAACCTCACACACGGATTCTCACGAAGGTGCCTTAATGCCTGCCCAAGGGGCATTTCTTCAGCTCCTATTCCAAAAGAACAGACCTCTAGCAATGTCATTTCAGAAACCACAATAGACTTTGCACAAATACAAAGACTGGCCGGATGATAAGCCCTTTGTAGCAGTACAAGAGAAAAAGTGATAGCATCTCTTTCAAATTTGAAATTTTCTCAAATTAGATGAAGAACATGGAATTCATCCAATGCCTAGGATGGCAAAGCTGTAAGAGGCTGTTTAATGGGGCCAACCCATTTTATAGATGAGGGAACAGAAATCTCCAAATTGGAAGGCATCAGCAGGAAACTTACAGGATTGGTTTGTCCTAACCTCTGAAAGTTGCAAAATGGATAGAACACTGCTGATAACTTTTGTCATCATTTTTATGCTGCTAATTACACTCCAGGGAGCCTTTCACCATCTTCTCCAACATTTCCTTTCTGTGGAAACTAGTGATGCCTCAAAACTCACTTGGCTTCTAGAGCCAGGTCCTTGCAGCATGAGTAGATAAAATCCTACATATCTGCATTTTGACTCACCCCCTCCAGCATACCCCACCCACCCCTGAAAGAAAAGGTTATGTGACTTGGGAAAATATGCACTGGTCCCTAATACTAATCATTAAGCAGGTCATCCAGGTTGGGTTACCTGGGACATTTAAGAAAACATACATTTTCTCAAAAGCCAACAGAGACAAAGGGGAAGCCTCTTTACTTGCCTTTCACTGGGGCTCAGTTTTAGTTTGGGTGCTGAGCTTTCAGAGGACCATGGTCACCTTAAAGAATTTTATTCTTCCACCCAGAGAAGGAAGGATCTCATGTTCTAGAGTCTGAGTGATGGTGACACCACTGAAGCAGTAGATTAAATATTTTTGTGATTCCATAAGCAGAAAACAAACTGCTCGATGAATGACAGGCGCTGCACAGATGCCACCTATTAAATAATTAAAATAAAGTAGAAATTAGAAATAAACAGTGGGAAATGATTTGAAACACATACAACCAAAGGAAGCAGAAAGAGTAACGGGAATGAAGAAGTGAGTAAAATTAGATTTGAGTTATTTCTAAATTCAATTGCATCTAGATTAACTGGCTGTCTTTTTCCCATTGTCAGCATGAAATAAACAATACCTTCAACTGAGAAATCCTAGAAGCAAGTGCAGAACTAATGCAGCAGCCATGGCATCTCTCTTGATGGGCAGGGAAGAGCCTAGATTTTGCTGATTAGGACAAGATGGGCCCACATAACATAAGATACAATGAAAGGAAAATGAAGACGGAATCTGTAATGGTCAGCAAATGCTGTGTAATGAATAACCACAGAATCTTAGTAACACAGCAATAAACATTTACCTCTCTCATATTTTTATGTGTCAGTTGTGAATTTGCTGATCTGTCCTGGGTTTGTCTGGGTGGCTCTGTTTTAAGCTGCCCATCAGGCTAGGATTGGTGTATCTCAACTGATGTCTGTGCTCTGGTCTATTCCATGAGTACTTATTCTGGGAGATAGGATGAAACAGCAACAGGAATGAAGAGGAGGCATCATTTGTGGTAATGACAGAAATCTCATAAAGATAGGCAGAAACACATCAAACCTCCGAAGCCTTAATCTGGAACTGGCACACTGCCACTCTTACCTTCATCCCAATAGCCAATGCAAGTGCCATGGTCAAGACTTTCACTGCACCCACTCCACTAACTGGCACCACAAAGTCACATGGGATAGGTTGTGACTATGGAATTCCAATGCAAGAGACCGGAAGAACTGCAAATAGTAATTCATTCTACCACACACTTGGTTTAACATGATATTTTTCAAAGCAAATTGTTTCTCAGGTCCTTCAGAATGACTTGGCAGACAATGGCCCACAAGTTACGTTTAGCATGTCACCTGTTTTTTATGTTCTGCAAACTAAAAATGGCTTTTAAATTTTAAATGATGGGGGGAAACAGTCAAAAGATGATTTTGGGGGGAGAGATTAAAATGATGAGACTTTCAAATATCAGTGTCTATAAATAAAGTTTTATTAAAACAGCCACTTTCAAAAAAAAAATAAATAAAAATAAAAAAATAAATAAATAAATAAAACAGCCACTTTCATTTGTTTATGGATTAGCTATGCTGCTTTTATAATACAATGGCTGAGTAGTTACAGCAGACAGCATGTGGCCTGCAAGGTCTAAAATATTTATCAGCTGATTCTTTTTTAAAAAATAAAAAAAAGATTTTTTTAAAATTTATTCATGAGAGATACAGAGAGAGAGGCAGAGACATAGGCAGAGGGAAAAGCAGGCTCCCCACAGGGAGCCTGATGTGGGATTCGATCCTGGGACTCCAGGATCACGTCCTGAACCAAAGGTAGATGCTCAACCACTGAGCCACCCAGAGGTCCTAACCAGCTGACCCTTTAAAGAAAAAAAGAGAGCTTGCCAATTGCAACAACATAGATGGACCTAGAAAGTACAATGCTAAGTGAAATAAATCAGGCAGAGAAAGAAATAATCCCATATGATGTCATGCATAGGTGAAATTTAAGAAACAAATGAACAAAGAAAAAAAAGAGACAAACAAAAAAGCAGACTCTTAAATACAAACTAGTGGTTGCCAGAGGGGAGGCGAGTGAAACATATACCTGAAACTAATACAACACTGTATGTTCATTATACTTTAATTAAAAAAAAAAAAAGTTTGCTGACCCTGGTCTAGACCACTGCTGTCCAATAGAAAAATAATGTGAGCCACATATGTAACTTTCCATTTTCTAGTATGAATGCTGTGATACTGTAATTTAAAACAAGAAATGCATATTTGGTCTTCATCTCATTTCTGGCATACAGCTTCTAAAATTCTTGGAATTTTCACCAGCTGTGGTACAGAAATGTTGAATAACTATATTGTACATCTGAAACTAATATTATGCTGTATGTTAGCTAACTGGAAGTTAAACAAAAACTTAACAAAAAAAAATAATTCAACAAAACTCTTGCAATTTTCTAAATGATAAGAGCAATGAAGATGTCTGGATATTCCAAAGCCCCTTTCAACCATACTGGAGTTTATGTTAATGAGGTGACTTTTAGACTGCTCCTAAAGATGGAAGCTGGTTGCCAGGGGAACTAACCCTGTGATCCTGTGATGGACAGTTGGAATTTCTCACACCCCCCGCCCCATCCTCCAGGGAGGGGGTCAGGGCTAGCAACAGAATCAATTGCCAATAGCCAATGATTTAATGGATCACGCCTATGTAATGCAGTCTCCCTAAACACCGAAAGGAAGGGGTCCACATGGAGAACACATGGAAATTTGGGGAGAGTGGTGCCTTTATCAGAAAGGGCACAAAAGTTCCACGCCCTTTCCCACATACCTCGCCTTACGTGCCTCTTCTACCTGGCTGATCCTGAGTTACTGCCTTTTATAGTAAACTGGCAATCTAACAAGGAAAATGTTTCTCTGGGTTTGGTGATCCCCTCTAGAAAATTAATCAAACCCAAGGAGGGAATGGTGGGAACCTCCGATCTGTAGCCAGGCAGTCAGAAGCACAGGTGATGAGCTGCACTTGTGATCCACATCCAAAGTGGAGGCCGTCTTGTGGGACTGAGCCCTTGACCTGTGCGATCTGATGCTATCCCTAAGTAGACAGTGTCAGAATTGGGTTAAATATGAGGAACACTGAGCTGGTGTCACAAAAATGTTTGGTGGTGTGGAAAAACCACACACGCTGAAATTGGTGTCAAAATTGCACACACATTAAAAAAGGAAAAAGAAACAGGTGAAATTAATTGTAATCATCTATCTAATCAGATATATCCAAAATAGTACATTATAAAAAAAATTAATGAGATATTTTACATTCCTTTTTCACACTGAGTCTATAAAATCTGATGTGTATTTTATACTTACAGCACATCTCATTTCAGACTAATCACATTTCAAGTGATCAATAGCCATCTGTGGCTGATGAAAACCGTACAGGAAAGCAAATATGTAGACCGCGTTTATCTCCCCTTTGAGAAGCTGAATCCTAGTTTGGTTTTTTTTTTTTTTTTTTTGCCCCTTAAATCTCTTCTTAAATCAACACTTTCCAAAAATCTCTTATCTTGAATGACTTGAAGATGTATATCTATAGCCAACATTATGCTATCTTGTGCCTTGAAAAAAGCCCGAACCATCGCAGTTGCTCAAAATTGTTTTTTGGATAAATAAATACACAAATGAATGAGGTACTCATCCATATCATGTTTCTGGACTCATTCTTTGATTTCTCCCTGTGTTTGATTCCTGTCCCTCTAATTAAACAGTCTGCTCCTTAAGTATGATGCCCAGGTATTAAACCAGCCCTCCTGCAGATAATAACTATAAACTAGAAAAGATTTTCAAGACAGCTACATGAAGGGATCAAGAACAAGAAGAAACATAAAGGAGGACTACACTTGGAAGAAAGGAATAGCACTGGGTTAACTCTCCACTTTTACTTTTTTTTTTTTTTTTTTTTTTTTGCCTGAAGGCAGACTTCTTACAGCAAGTAGAATGGCTAAAACTTGGTAGGAACCCCATAAACTTACCGACCTGAAGGACCAGAGGACAAAATTCAGGGTGCCTGTAGCTGCTGGAGAAGGGGCTAAAGGAATCGTACAGGAAGTGAGCTGAGGAGGGGAAGTTCTATGTGGTACATGTAAATTCCATCCCATTCTCTGGCTGTCCCCTAAACAAGACAAATGTGGGACAGACGCCAAGACTAGAACAGAACAGTCATGCTGCTGCCTACACAAATGGAGATAGAGTTTAGAGTTTTAGTTCAGGAAGTTAAACTTTCTATTTAAGAAAAGAATATCTGAGGAATTAAACAGCATAATCCAGAGTGTCTCCCATGTATCATTTAGGAAGTCCGGGGTACAATCCAAAAGACTAGACACTCCAATCCTCCCTATCTTCCTGGAGGATTCCTTCAGGATCCGTGAAAATATCGGTTTTATTAAGAAGCGATTCCTGCCCTCACCCTTAATCATTCCCTCCTTTACCCAATCTCCGAACCTAGGGTATTCCGCTCTGTCATGATACATATCGCAATTTAGAATAATTTATTTCTTCATTAATTCTGTCCCTCATTACACGAGCTGTATGAAGCCATAAACCTAACCTAGTCCCTCTTGGCACCCCCAGTTCCAAGTCCCATAGTAAGTGTCCAGTTCATGTGTGTCTTGCATGGAGGAAGAAAAGGAAGAAGAGAGAAATTTTTTTTTCTGAAAATTAAAGGTCTAAATAATTTTGCAAAATCCTTTTGACTCCGATGTGAGCTTTCCCTAATTCTTGTGAAACTAGAGTTTTAGGTAACAGTAATAGTTCACATTTCTATAACATTTATAATTTATACAGCACTGAACATAATTCTACTTAATCTTTTGACAACCCAATTATGTATTATTATCCCAATATTACAGTTGAGAAATCTAACCAAAAATGTTGATTTATACAAGATCACTGGCATATAGCTACAAATGAACAGAACTTTGACCCAAACCTAGGTCTTTGGATTTAAGGTTTGTTTTGGTTTGTCCTTACAACGTGTAGCATTACTGGAGGATAAATTAAGCTCACTGCCTCAGAGTGTGGGCAGAGCCTTAGTGCTTCACTCCCACAGATATGCCAGCCATTGTCAGCCCTGACCAGGGCCTACTAGACGTGGAAGCTTCTAGGGGCCCAGGTACCACGAGGTCTTGCCCTAAATCCAAGATCCCAGGATAGGACCCATCTCCCTCATCTCATGGAGCCAGCATTGTCCTCAGGCTTAGCTGTGCAGAGCTGGCTGTTAATTCTCCTCTGATTCTTTCTACCATTCAGCTCCACACCTGACATGCTTGCAAAGGAGGCTTCTGGGAGGACGGAATGTGAGATGAGTCTTCATGGATTGTTAAGAGCATACACAGAGGGGATTGTGAAAAGTGATGCAGGAAGATTTTGTAAAACAAAACTGCAAAGGTAGGAAAGTCCATAGTTTACTCTAGGAATCTAAAGAAGTTGCACTACTACTATCATGACCTCCTCTGTGGCCTCTTTCCTTCCAACCATGTCTTCCACTCACCTTGGGCATGAATCTGAACATGGCTTTATGTCAGGCAGATAGCTCTGGGGGACAAGGGCAATGTCTCCAGGTACTGATGCAAAATCAGAGCAAGTCCCAGACACCATCCAGTCGGCTTCACACCCACCCCTAGCAAGGAGCTGCCTGCCGTACCTGTACACAGGCCTGGTCCATGGGGCTCTATCCCAAAAGGGAGCCCCAAAACTTCATAGAGCATCTTGAAATGGCCTTTCTGGGCACTAGGAACTGCCTGCATCAGAATCACTGTAGACAATTTTTAAAAACTTTTCTCCTGTGATAATTCTGACTCCCTAGGTATAGAATGGGGCCTTTAAAAAAAAAAAAAAAACCTCCCAGGCTCTATACCAGATTCAAGCTCAATCACAATTACCTAGCTAGGCTGGTTGGGAATCCCAGAATTGGAGTATTCTATTTGCCAGCCTAAACCTCCATCTGGCCCCTCCGCCTGTCTCCCCCAGTTCTGTTCTCCGCAGCCACCAAAGCTTCCAGGGCTTCCTCCTCAACACACCTGCTCAATGTTTGAAAAATAAAAGCCTCCATCTTCCCTAAGTCTTTTCATTTAAGACTAAAAGGAACATCATAGCAAGAAAAAGAATGATTTGTCTGCTAGGAGCCTCCAGAAATTAGTCTCAAAATAGTATTTGCTGCAGGGATTTTTTTTATTATTATTATTCAGAAACAAAGTGTTGAAAGTGTAGAGAGAACTCAAACTGATTTGTTTTACCTATGTATCAATGTATTCGAAATGCTGAGGAATTTTCTTTTTCTTTTCTTTTTTTTTCTTTTTCTCAGAGTCAGTTTCGTTTTGGCAAGTGACCCTGTAAAACAAAAGGTAGTGGTTCAGGCAGATCCATGAACTGCCCTCAAGTGAGGCTTCATTTGAAGGGTTTGGAACCCTGGCTCTTCCCAGCAGGGAATTGAAGGGGCACCCCCTTCAGAGGCAGCCTTCCCGGCAGAGCCACGATAGGGCAAGGTGAGATGTCCAGCTTCAACAGGGTTGGGCTCTGGATATGGGAAAAGGAATCATCCCTCCTGGGAACCTAACTAGAAGGCTGAGGACATCCACAGGTGGCAGTGTACAGATCACACCCCTCAATCAGAGCCCTGGCACGTGAGGATTATCCAGTTGGAAGACTTGAAAGGCAGAGCTACCTGGATGCAGTGGTACAACGTGAAACACAGGAGCTTACACCTTAGACTGGATTTCTCTCTCCACTGGTCAAGCGTAGGTCCAATTAGTCCCAATGGGATAGGAGGAGGGCAGGTTTCCCCAGTGGCGTCCCCACTGTGTATTGATCACCTTTCTTCACAACAAGTTTGATGTTTAGCAACAACTTAATACCAGATGCTGGAAAAATAAAGAAGGGTGTTAAGTCATCAAACATAACAACATTTATTTACCCTTGGTGGAGACAGTCAGTACAAAATTCCTGGGATCTCAAAATTGTATTACTGCCTGAGAAAGGGGGGCAGGGATAGATTAAGAATTCCTGCCATGAGGGGCACCTGGGTGGCTCAGTGGTTGAGCATCTGCCTTTAGCTCAGGGCATGATCCCAGAGTCACACACGATCCCAGGAATCGAGTCCCACATCGGGCTCCCTGCATGGAGCCGCCTCTCCCTCTGCCTATGTCTCTGCCTCTCTCTCCGTCTCTAATGAATGAATAAATAATTTTTTTAAAAAGAGAAATAAAAGAATTCCTGCTGTGAATAGGGATACTTTTCCCCTAATATTTTCACAGTCCTCAAACTCTATTTCATGCTTTCTACCAACTCAGTGTCAGAAAATACAGTTCTATAGACAAGTTAACTACTATTACAGTAGTTTCCCCTTACCCGGGGGACATGTTCCCAGATCCCCAGTGGATGTCTAAAACCACAGGTAGTACTGAACCCTATATGTACTATATTTTTCCCATATATACACACCTATTATAAAGTTTAATTTATAAATTAGGCACAGCAAAAGATGAACAACAAAAATTGATAATAAAATAGAAAGATTATAAAAATATATTATAATAAAAGTTATGTGAATGTGGATCTCTATGTCTCAGAATATGCGGCCCTGTCCTCACCCTTCCTCTTGTGATGATGTGAGATGATAAAATGCCTACACGATGAGATGAAGTGAGGGGAATCATGTAAGCATTGTGATGTACTACCAAGCTACTATTGACTTAATGATGATACTTCAGAAGGAGAATCATCTGTTTCCAGACTCTGGTTGACTCTGTGTAGCTAAGACTATGAAAGGCAAAAATCCCAGATAAAATCAATTTTACAGGTAAGAACATTGAGGTCCAAAATTCATATCACTACCAAAAGTGGCAGAGGTAGAAAGTATTAGAGCTGGAACTCAGACTCTAGCTCCCTACCTCCTAGTCCAAGCTCTTTTCAAAAAATGACCTTCCTCATGAAGCCTAAAGGGACTATAAACTAGGGCACCCTGGGACCCAGGAGCCTCAAGCCCTCCATATTCAAAAATGCTCGTTCTAAAAGTATTGCCTTTCCTGTGGTCAGCATGGCTTTGTTTCCAAGAACTGCCTAGGATCACAGCTTCCATGGATGAGCAAAATCCTGAGAAGAGAGAAACTGGCACCTCCTCTGGCCATCAGCAAATCTCATCCAAGACGTCTGGATTTGTAGGCTCAACAACAGGACTTACACATTATGAGGGCCTCCCCTCTGCAGTCAGGGGCAAGAGCTACTGTTATTCTACTGCCTATGAGGATGGGGAGAAGAAACACAGGTCCTTCAACCCCAGGAATATTTAACAAGCAAGACTGGATGGGCAGGAAGGAGCTCCAACTTAAGGAAATCAGAAAAAGGAGAGGTCAGAAATGAAAACAGTAAAGGAAGGAGCTCAGCCCCTGACTGACTCTGGGAAAAATAGCTATGGGCATGCTTTAAAGCTTCTCTAGCTATATGCTCTCCCCGTGGCTGTTAATTTTGACCTGATTCCTACAATTACTATGTGCAAATCTCAGGGTTAAACCAAGAGCGTGGGTGAGGGAGGATGAAGGATGTTCGGCACGGACCTGGAAAGGGGACACAGGGAGGGCTGGAGAACAGGTGGAGGTGGCCAAAGAGATCTTGAATCACAAGCCCCCTACTAGCCAATATGATGACTTTGTTTAAATTATAAAGAAATGGCCCTTGCTTTCTCAAGACACTTTATGGCCATCTGCTGGAAAATTGTCATAATGGTGATATAAACTTGGGATGACCAGGAACATGAATGGTGCTTCCTGCGTCCTTCAGGCATGGCACACAAATGCATAGGCCCCCCTACCTCTGTGCCAGAGGGCTGTGCCATCCATTGGGGGGCAGCACGTGCAAGCTGGGGAAGCTCAGCCCCCCCTTTAGGGCCTCCTCCAGTCCACACTCAAAGACATCTTATCCCTACCACAAAGGGGAAGTTATAGGAAAACAGTGAGCCAAGGAATCCTGAGATTCTTGTCTATCTGGTTATATTAGTTCTTGTCAATGTCTTCCTCTCTCAAGCCTTGTCTGCTGTATCAGACACTTGCCTCTAGGTTCATGCTGACATTCTAGCCTCCATCCCAGCCTCCATTGCAAGGGCAGAGCAAGAGATGCTCAGAGGATAGGACACTTCATCTGGATATGATTCCCCAGGGCATACATCATTCATTCTTTTCTAAAAGTATATCTTTCTCAGGCAGCCCCTGTGGCTCAGCGGTTTAGCGCCGCCTGCAGCCCAGGGTGTGATCCTGGAGACCCCGGGGTCGAGTCCCACATCAGGCTCCCTGCATGGAGCCTGCTTCTCCCTCTGCCTGTGTCTCTGCTTCTCTCTCTCTCTGTGTGTGTATTCTCATGAATAAATAAATAATTTTTTTTTTTAAAAAGTGTATCTTTCTCTTCTAGAGGAATGGAAAAGAAGGGCTCTTTGGAGGAATGGTGGCCGAGGAAAGTATAGAAAAGGGAGACCAGAGATGCATAAGAATTTAGAAATCAAGAAATCAACATGTGACAGAGATGGGGGTAAGTGGCATCTGGGACTCATCTGGTCCAGCTGCCTGATGAAACTAAGGCACGTGGAGGGGAAAAGCCATGCCCCAGTCCCCATTTTCTGCTTGTGAGGAGCCAGGATTAACTTGTCTCTTAACTCCCTGACCAAAGCTCACCCCTGAAAACTGCATTTTGGGGCTTTAAGCTGCACCAGGCAGCTGAGTTCCAGGAGAGACATAAGTTGTGCTTGAAGGTTCACAGAAGCCATAAAGAGGACCCAACCAATTATGCCTCAGGCCTCCAGTCCACAGGCACCTGCCAACAGACACATGTGTCGTCCTACAAATGCATACAAAACAGAAACAAGCCACCCAGACACCAATAGCACACAGGCAGATGCATCCAACACATGTCTGCACAGGTGAGTTAAAATAACACAAGCTCCATTTATCAAGCTTCTTAAATGTGCCAGCCTCTATCCTGGGTAATTTATAGTCATTATCTCATTATCCTCCCACCAATCCCACCGCTTAGCCCCACTTCACAGACAAGGAGGCCAGAAGAGCCTAAGTGACTTACCAAAGATCACACCCATGCTGAGTGTCAGTGAAGTCTCAAACTGCCTGCCCCCAAAGCCCATGTCTTTTCAATTAGACCATGATCCTATATATAAATACATACGTACACATAAAACATATGTATTACAACATACATATAATAACGATAATACATCATGGTACTCTCATGACGATATATAATGGTAATGATGGTCATAATAACAGCTCACTTTCTAAGGTACTGTTCTAAGCCCTTCCCATGAATTAATACATTTCATCTTCACAGTAAAACTCTGAATTAGGTACCATTTTACAGAGGAGAAACTATAGCCCAGAGAAGCTGAGTATATTTTCCAAGGTCCCCCAGCTGGTAACTGGGAGATCCTGGATGTGAACTCATTCACAGGGCTTCATACACATGAGGAAGAGCAGCGATGGCCAGGCCATCCCAGGGCTCTGGATCTGGCCCTGAGGGCAACCCCTTCCATCCCTCTGGGCAGGCTCTCTTGGGAGGAATCCCTCCCACAAGCTCTCTCCCTGGCACCAGCTCACCTTCACTGAACTCGCAGCTGCAGCCGCCAGCTCAGAAGCAGAGCTTGGGCTCTCCTGGGAAGGGGGCAGCAAGTGAGGAAGCAAGGCCTCCCTGGAAGCTCCATGTCCCCCCAGAAGGGGTCAGGCTGCTTGTTGGACAGCTGAGAGCTTTGGCACTCCAGAGCACAAAGGCACGAGGCCACTCTCTGGGCAGCTGAGGGCTGTCCCTGTGCCGCACACACTGCCCGCTGTCCCTGCACCTGGCCCCCCAGGCTGTCCCCACGTGCCCCTCTCTCAGCCCCTCTCTTTCAGCAGATCAATCCATTTTGCATGAGCACAAGAGTGAGGAAGAGATCAAGCTACAGAGACTGAATGCAAGGCCCGATAAGAGAAGCAAGAACCACCATCTGCAGCACAAGGGGGTGTGGAGGGGATAATAGCCCAGACCTGTGTTCTGTTCGGCCGCACAATGGGCCGCATTGAGCAGTCGCCCTCCTGGTCTCTAATCTAGCGGGAAGGGCACATGTGTAGTCTATTAGCATTTATTTTCCCTTTCTGCATTGTACTGATAACCCAGTTTCTGACCCAACCTCTCGCTTTTCTTTTCACTCCACATTATAATTCTGCTTTCTTAAAACCCTATTCAGCTATATTTAAAAAAAAAAAAAAAAAAAAAACTCTAACTCTCTCTACCTTTTCAAAGCACATCAGTAATTTTTTTTTTTTTTTCCAGCTGAACCAAGGTGACTCCTACAAAGGATTTGCCATTCTGGATCGTAATGATGGTTCAAGAGCTAAGGGACAGTAGCATTCTTCCGGCTGTATTTATAAATTCACTAATAGAAATCAACATAAAGGATGAACCTGGGCAGCAAAACACACAGCTGTCACAGAAACCAAATACTCAAGACAGGCAAAAGGTTCCCAACCAGCCCTGCCTTCCAAAGAGCCTGAAGCTGAATATATCACAGCCAGACCTGGGCTGGACTGTCCTATGAGCACCCAGTGGTCACCAGTTAGTCACCCTTTATTCATTTTTAACAGGCTTTTCCCAAAGTTAAACAAGAGTTTAATCAATGGTTAATGATTCTGAAAACAGACGTTTCATGACACCCTCTTGTGCTCTTCTGAGAAAACTAGTAAATTGCTTATAAACATAGAAAGTGGCATCCTCTGCCACTAATGCCTTTTGTTCAACACTGGAACCTCCCAGACAAGAGTTAAACATACTGATCATGGGAATGATCTAAAATAACAACTGGGTAAATGAGGAGATGCCAGGCTATGACCATAGTGAAGGATGTAGAGATTGCCGTCTGAGCCCGAGTTTTATGCCATGCATGTGCTAGTTGGTGTTGTCTATTTATATTCCTTCTGTGATTTAAAAATAACCTACCAACAAAACAAAATGAATAGGCATTTTCAACCCAGGGGAAATCTCCTGGGCTCCATGGCTATGCTATATGGTTGTGGAAACATTAAGAGAAATTCTGATTCACAACTTCATCTTAGGGAGTAATTTCTCACAGAAGTCTGACCTCCTGCCACCCTTGAGAAATATAAAAACATCCAGGAAATTGGCCACATATAAGAAAGAACAAGAACACAGGATGAGTGACGCCCTGACTCTGACCCATGCTGGCTATTTCTTCTCCTGGAAGGCCCCCAGCTTCCAAGCACAAAAGTGTGATGAGGCTGAAGAAGTAGATTTCAGAGGCCTTCCTGCCTAACACTAGCATCCTTTGGTCAAGGGAAGTGGAGGAGAAAATGTTCTGGTTGTGGTTGACAACAAAAAGCTTGACACTTGGGCCATGATTTCTTCCACGTAGTCAATGTAGCCCTGGGCAGATGACCCTAAAGGCCAAATCGTCAGGACTGACATGTTAAATCATTGCCTCAGGCATGAAAGCTATGGTTGACATTAGCATTCACCCTCTCTTCACCGAGCTCTTAGGAACATGTCTGGGAAATAACCCAGGAATATACTGGGTTGTGGTATAACATGACCAGGCCCAAAAGGGGATCAGACACTGGCCATCAATTCTCCACAGGCTATTTAGAACTGGAGCTCGAGCCTAGGCTGGTGATAAGGGAAAGGTGCTGGGGAAGCGTCCTTGCCACATGCCAGCTCCTAAGGATGGTCTGTAGAAATCCAAATTGGCCCAGGTCTCAAACTCAGAGGCCTACAGAGGCCAGGCAGGTAATGCAAATGAGTGAAATGGGCTGAGGAAGAACCTTCTGTGGCCAACCAGACAGCAGGGTCCTGGCTTAAGGGCAGCCGCTGCTCAGTACTGTTACCAGTGTGTCGCTAGACAGGATTACAAGTCCTGTGTTGCCAGACAACCAGACTTTCAAGAGACACAGAACATCTATTATGTTTTATGTTGTCAAATAATTCAAAAAATTTTAAACATTGTGCAGGCCAGATCTGGACTTCAGACTGATAGTGGGCAACTTTGTTCCAAAGAACTTTAAATCTGTGATTTTTATCATTACCAGGCATCTCCCCAGTATCTTTGGGCCCAGAACCTGTTTCTCCAATGAAATCAGGTAAATGATTCTATCTCTGTGGAGCTTGGTGTCCCCTGTGTAGAAGACACCTAATTCCCAACTGCAATTCCAGATGTTTTCTTTCAGGATTTATTCAGGTATTCAGAGCGTCCTAAGCACTAGGGGTAAAACACTGGTAGTCAAGGGACTTGCTCTCATGCAACTCACATGTGAGTTGGGAGGGTGGGAAGAGACGCATAAAATATATCTGCCTCCATCCGTATATACATACATATGCATACATAAGCACACATATATGTACATGCACAAGCATATCTCATACACGTACATATGCATTGACATGGTAGATGGATTGAGGTATGTGTTGTAAGAAAAGACAAGAGGATTTGCAAATGGTTTGGATGTAGGAGAATAAAAGAAAAAAATAACATCAAAAATGGAGCTTAGATTTATGGATTTAAGTGGTAAATGAGGCAGACTGAGGCATGAGCAGTTTTAGGGAAGAATCAAGAATTCTATGTTGAACTTGCCAAGTCTGGGTTATATATTGGATGCCCAGTGGCGACATGTACAGCCCTGCAGAATATGCCTATGAAAACAGAACCATGCTGGATGGTTTCCTCAGTGCCACCTAAAAAGTCAGTGGAAGTAGAGCAAAAATCTATAAGATTACTTGCAGTAACATGAACACTTACCATATATAATGGCAAAATTACCCAGGAGTCAGAGTTCATGCTCGATATCACCAGTTTCTCAATCATGTTGTCCTCACAGATCCAGACAATTATTCCTACGATTTTATGATATGATTGTGGGGAAACTTGCCTCTTTAAGATTTTATGGGTCTGTTTAGACATCTTACTAAAGAAAGTATTTCTATCCTTCACTAGAAATCAGCTCTGAAGTTAGCCTTCCTCACTTCACCACCACAGGCCAAACCCAAGGCACAGGGGGTGACCTTGCCACCATGACCCAGGGAACAGGAAAATATAAAGAAGTGGCCTCTCCAGCCTGCCTGCCTGTCTCTAGATGCACACCTCCTTCGTACACTGGGGTGCATGATTGCCTGTGAGCATGAAGAGCTATATGCTGATCTTCATTAATTAAAATTATTATTACTATACTATGAAAAGTGCCTCATTTGCTCTGGCACTGTAACCATGCCCATGGTGATTCCACATAACAGAGTCCAGGGATTTACAGCAACTGCAGTACTCCTTGCAGTAGCTGTGATTTTTGACAAAGCACACACTCACCTCCTCCTCCTGATTTACTGAGCCCTTCTGCCCTCCAAAGTACCCTGTCAATGTCTAGTGATTTCTCAGCTCTCTTCCCAAAGGATATTATGGGATGTTAATATACCATGATCAGGAGTAGAAAGCCCTAAACCCAAACAAAGGCAAATTGAGCCTCCAGAAGAAGTGAGACCCCAATAGAGTAGAAAGTGCTCTTATATGAAATGGGTGGTAAATATTGGGGATCATTCAAACTAGTCATCCCTGATTACAGAATGAAAAATGAAGAGGACCCTCTATTTTGTGAAACTCGTCTCCCTCCCCGGACTGTCTAGCTCTAACAAAAATGTACAGGGGATGCCCTGGTCTCCATCATGCTGCAGACCTGGTTTGAACCATTGCTTAAAGTCAGAAAGAAAATATTTGTTTTATTAAACCCCCCTAACCAAAATCAGTCTATTCAGATTAATATTGCTTCCCGATATTGCTTCCCAAATGCTAGAAGCAATGACCTGAAAAAGTGAAAAGCTTTATTTAAGAATGTTGATGTCTGCATCTATATAGATGGATCTTTGGATGTCAGAAGACCAAAACAACCATTGGTTGGAGTTTAATAATCTTTCAGTGTCCAGAGATGAAACCTGCTATTTCCCACAGCAAAGACTTCTAGAAAGCCACACTACAAAACACAGATATTGAGTTTAGAATGCGGAAAATCACAGAGGAGGGTCACTTCCATGCTAAAGTTTGAAGAAGCCAGATAAGCTGTAAAACTGTAGTGTTTAAACCCTTCAGAGAGCTGAAGATGTCAATTAATCTACATGAATTAAATTCCAGAAAGCAATGAGCACTTCCTTGGGGAATAGAGACCCAACAGTTGCTCTCATCCTTGGCAGCATAGGAGGAGAAGAAGGAATTCAATATAGACAAAGGTAAGGAGAAAGCAGCCAAACATTTTATAAGTCTCTCATTGCCATGTGTAGGAGCTAGCGAGATAGGAAGCCCATGGCATCCCTTCCAGATCACTCTGCACCCATGTGCCATTTCTTTCTCATAGGCCTTCACCAAGTTTATGGGAGTAGTATATTAAAGGCTGGGGGCAGGGCAGAGACCAGAAAGAAAGCTCCCCTCCCAAAGCATAGGGGACCTTCCTTAAGCACAGGACAAGACCTACTGCAGAGGCACAGCAAGACAGCTGAGAACATCTCTCTGAGACATCCTGGACCTACATCCAGTGCCCAGGTGCAGGCCACTGCAGGCTGAGACTGGGGAAGCCAGGAGAGCCAAGAGCAATCCTTACAAAGGCTCTGAGGAGCTTCACTTGGCTCACTGGAATAGCCCTCCAAAGCCTGAAAGCTGGGGAGCAGGATAGAAAGGACCTTCACAAGGAACAGAAAAGCAGCAGGAATGGGAGAAAAAATAATTCTCAAATGACCAAAAAAATGGGCCGGTGGGCTACAAAATGGACAGATTCTCCTATTGTTCAGAAAGCTGTAAAGTTTAAAGAGAGCTCTTGAATCTCACTTCTGTTCAGATTCCCAGCCCTGCTGAAGGGAGAGCCTTGATCACACCTCAAAGCATCGAATGCCAGAAGTGAACTAAATCTAACGAAAGCTGCCACAAGGCCAGGCCCAGCTCAACTGGATAGTGGATTTTCTCCTCATCCTACTCTACAAGCCCCACAGAAGGGGCTTCCCCTTTTCTAGATGTACAGCTTACTTACTTCTTTCTCTTACTCTTCCCTCTATACATATGTTCTGGCACAGAGTTAAAAAATTAGGTAACACACAAAGAAGCAAGAAAATGTGGCCCATGGCCTAAAGAAGAAAAAAGCAAAAGAATCAAACTGTAGAGAGAAGGCCCAGATGTTGGCTTTATCATACAGGGACTCTGAAAGAAAGAAAATCTATGCTAAATGGGTTAAAGGATTTAAAAGAAATCATCAACAATATGTGTGAAAAGATGAGGAATTTGATCAGAGAAATGAAAGCTAAAAAATGGACATACGAGCATACACAATTGCCAAATCCCATCAAATTAAACCCCCTTTAATATCTATGCATTTTATCTTGTATGAATTAAATGTAAGATATGAATAGATGAAAATATGGATAGATAATATTCAACACATTTACTGATATCTGGAGGTGGCAGGTACTTCACTACAAGATGGGACTATAAATTGTTTCAAAGTATGTACACGCACACACATATATACACACATATACACACATATGTATTTTTATAGAGCTTACATTTCTTAAAGGAATGAGTTAGCACCTGTCCGGGGAAAAATTTAGAACTTTCTTCATATGAAATTTTGAAAAACAAACAAAAAACTCATATAAGTGTTTGAGTTGATGTGACACAGGGGAAAATATTTGGGGCCTACTTTATACATCTGCAAGGGTACACTAGGCCACACATATCCCTCAGGCCTAAGCTATGAGGTGAACAGAGAACCTTGGCCACCATTTCCCCTATACCCTAAACATTTGGGGAGAAGGGATGGCACTGGTAAGGCTTCCTGCTCATTCCCTGGGGCAGGAGCCTCCAAAGATCCAGCAGTCGGGTCTGACTTGCCCTGCCTCTGTCAGGAAGGGTTGGATAACACAGTCCAGAAATTCTAAGGACCCAAGGTCCCGTGGAGTGAGTTTTGACCAGAGGCAGGAGCTAGGAAAGGCCAACATATACATTTCCTTCCCTGCCCCCTCCCCTTACTACCCCCTCAGCGACCCCCTGGATTGTTCTGAGACGCATCATTCCATATAGCCCCTGTGGGGACAGAGGGCTGTGTTCTTGTGAAACTGGGAGATACTGAAAACCTCACAAAACTCCCGCCATCGCAGGCTGTCCTTCCTTCCATGCCCTACCTCCTCTTTTCCCTCACTCCTGCTACCTGGGGAGCAGTGTTCTAGCCTCCCCCCTTTCCAATAAACCACCACCTCAGGAGCTTGGCCCTGGGTTCTGTTCTCTAGTATCCAGGCTCATACTAACACAACAGTGAGTCTGAAAAAATAGTACTCCAGTAATTATTGGATCTTTACTACATGTATTATTCAAAGCACTTTCCCTCACTTAACCCTCTGCAAGCCTCAACATAGTCCTAAACACTGAACAGGAATTATACCTAGTTTACAGATGGGAACGCAGAGGTATAGATAGGTTAGTAACTTAGAAGCCTACAGAGTGAGAGGCAGAACGACTGCACTAAACCCAAGCAGCCTGGTGCACGAGCCCTCTTCTTAATCACCATGTCATCCCTCCTACTTAATATTCAATGAGATCAGAACAGTGAACACACATGGCATGATGCCACTAGCTTATATGAGCTTATTAAAGAATCCAAATGTCCAAAAGGGAGCTAGAAATTCAAACTTGAAGCTCCAACCAGACCTGCATACTGCAGCCAAGGGCCTGGAAGTGTTTCCCCTCATTTCATGAGACCTTGTGTATAGTGAGTGTGTGCACACCACACACATTCTCACATGAGCAAGAGTCCCAGCGAAGCCCACCTACTACGCTGGATGTGGAAACACAGAACAGTTCTCTCTCTCTCCTTCTCTCTCTCTCTCCATCCTTCCCCCATTCCGCAGTCCCTGCAAAGACGTTAAGAGACTTGTCACACGATAATGAAAAACTGAAATGTGACGGATTCAATTACAATTTATATTTTCACTTAACAATCAATTACCTTCTCCTTATTGAAGGAACATCATTAAGCTATGATACCAGCTCTGGAAAGATACTGTCTCAGGGAGGGGTGCAGCTGGGAGAGCTCAACTGGTCTTTTAGTCTCCCAGAAACCCGAAGAGGAAGAAAAGGAGAGGGAAGGCACCGAGCAGGAGCAGGAAGGTGGATGAGGAAGGGCCAGCTTCCTGGGGCTGTGCAGGCGTGGGCAGGGAGCTACTCTCCGCCTGGCAGTGCCGAGAGAGGAATAAGGGGATTCCCTCCTTCCTCCTGGCCCTGTGCATGTATCTATGGGTGCTGCCCCACACTCTAAGACAAAAAAGAAAACTGAAGCCCCCACTGCATGTCCCCTAGGAACAGCTGATGTCGAAAGTTAAATGTTTGCAAAGGAGAGGTGAAGGAGGTTGAAAGCAGTACTGAGCAAGACAGACATGTTGAGGACCAGGCAACAGTGCACAAGACAGAGATCACTTCCCGTGCGCAGCCTCTGAGGAGATCCTTCAAGAGGTCTGGGGTGACCTGTGTGCTCCTGCTCCCCAGGTGGCCTTTGTAGAATTCAAGAGGCTCTGGGGTTCTGTGTCTTGGAAGCAGCAGTGATAAGCCCTGCACAGATGAAGCGGCCTCCAAACAGTAGCCACACAGGGAGATGAAAACTGAAATCCCAGCTTTTCCTCTGGAGGACACAAAGAAGAGAGGCAATCCCAACGCAGTGCTCTCCCTCTGTCTTCTGCACATGCGTGGAGCCTAGTGGAACAAGGCGCTCTGCTTCCAGCATCTCCCCTTCTAAACCTTTCCCACACTGCAGCCAGAATGCCTTTTCAAGCACACAAATCTGACCAGGCCACTTAAAGCTTAAAACCTCTCAGCCCATAAAATAAAGCCCAAACTTCCTAGCATGACATTTGAAGGGGATCAGAAGACACCACCCCAGAACACACTACATTGTCATAAGGATTTTTTTGAATGTAAGGCCACTGAGAATGAACAGATGTAGGAAGATTTCTCTGTCCTCCCCTTTTCACTTATAAATAGGACATATATTTCCCTTCATGAAAATGTTTAACAGCCCACCCCCACCACTACCTCCATCAATACCAGGAAGGGAAGAGCGACTCTTGTCACCAGATATAGTCAACACTGAGATGGGTTTGCATTAACAGGCCTTACTAAAATAACCGTAACCTTTCATTAGTTCCTTTTTATATGTTCTAATTACTTCTTCATAATCTATTGTTCTTGGAGCCCAACCCCTTTCCCATATTAAAATGGAACATAGGCATCCAAATCTAACCACTTCAAGTTTCACTTCTTTTCTGTGAACTTCTAGGCACATAAATATTGATAAAAATTATTCATCTTTCCCCCTTCAATCTTTTCTTAATGTAATATGCAGTTCCCAGGTACTGAACCTAAGAGCGTAGAGGAAAAGTTTTTCCTCCTAACATATTCAAAGTCCTTCTCAATTTTGTCTCTATCATTTTACCTCTCAGCCCCATCCCAAATTTGATCCAGTGGTACCTTTTAAGTGTCTCCTAGAATTTAAACACACTCTTACAGCTTCTCCATTTGACCCAACCCCCATTAAACCTTTAAGGTCCCTTCAAATATTACCCTCTCCTGCATGCTTCTTTCAACACCACCAGACAATAGATGGCTTGCCCGCAAAGCACATTACTCTATGTGCTCACGCACTATTGTAATAATTATAGTGTAACGTACAGTGCGTAGTGAGGAGAAAAAACACAAGAGTTTTAGGAATGAAGGGGAAAGGAGAGAAAATGAGTGGGAAATATCAGTGAGGGTGACAAAACATGAGAGACTCCTAACTCTGGGAAACGAACAAGGGGTAGTGGAAGGGAGGCGGGTGGGGGGATTTGGGGTGACTGGGTGATGGGCAGTGAGGGGGGCACTTGATGGATGAGCACTAGGTGTTATGCTATATGTTGGCAAATTGAACTCCAATAAAAAAATATACAAAAAAAAATTCCAATTTAGCCTTTCTCTAGCTATGCGCTCGTAGGCAAAGTGCTATCCATTCCATACTGTGTTTCCTCATCTGTAAAATGGGATTGATAGAAGCTACCTTATGTCAATAAGGTGGTTGCAAGGATTAAGGGAGTTGCTGCACGAAAACCACTTGGATCAATGTACAACACATAGTAAGTGCTCAATAAATGTTGGTCAATAGTTACTTGATTTTGCTAAGAGTTTTATGAAAATGTCAGTTAAATATTCATGATCTTTGGACCTGATGTCAAAAAGAGCCTATCATGAAGCCTGATGTTTCATTAGTTCACAAAAAAAAAAAAAAGGGAAAAGAAAAAGAAAAAAACATGTAGAATAAATGAACAGTCACTACGCAGTAGCTGCATGGTGAATGCTGTAGCTGCTGGTATTCGAAACTGTGGATGTGTGGTTTGTGGAACATTTCAGTGGCTGATCCTGTCAAATGTGCTTACATGTAAGTATTGTGAAAACACTTTAAGGGCTGATACTGTCAAACGTAGTGAGGAACCACTGTGAATGTTGACATTGTCAAATGGGGTGTCAAATATGGTTATATGAAAACAATGTTACTGCAATGTATGTGACATGCAGATCTATATTAAAGATATTGTACCAAGAACAAGGTTAACGCAAAGCATGGTCCAAATAAAATACAAAGTCCTATATTTTGGCTCATTATCTTAAAACCACTGTGAAACAAGAAACTCACCACATACTAATTCTTTTAAAAACACAAAGTTGTCCTGAGTGGGGCAGTGAAGGGGGCCCTTAAGGATGGGATCCCAAAGGAGAAGCAAAGGCACGGACTCCACCCACAGTGAAGAAGGTCTCTCCTAAGCCAGGCTTCTGCACAACTTTCTAGCTGATTTCATGGAGCTGGAGGCAGTGTAGGCAATGAGTTAGGTGTGGCCCAGGTATTCAGATAACAGTCTGGGTCTTGGGTCATAAATGTTGGAGTCTTCCATTACTCAAGCCAGCCCCAGTGAGGGTCAGGGATGAGACACCTGCTGTCCCCGTAGAGCCCGACCTGGCAGTGACAGTGGGGCTCCTGTTTAAGAGTGTGGATGATATGACTCTAGCCCATATTTCGCCCAGAGCTCGACTGCACTGCCGTCACAAATTCTGGGACATGAGATTATGTCTTACACACTGTATCAGTTCTGTTTCTGAAAGAAAACCGTTACTTTCTAGCTTAAAATCAAATCAAAAAAAAAAAAAATCAAATCAAACACAAAAAGATAAAAATACCCTTGTGTTTATACTGAGTTAACTTGTCTGTTGTATCCCAGAGAGAGAAATCATGATTTTGTTTTACATCTGCTGCTCTCATTAGATCTGAAATCCAGTGTCCAGATTAGGAGAGGGAATAATAGTATTAACTACAATTTCTGGTAATATATATCAAGAATCATAAAAATGTTTATGTCCTCCACTCCACTAATTTCAAATCTGGGAATTATGCACAGTTTCTCACATTTTAACATTTTTGAAATTTGGTACACCCTTGCAATCAATATACACACGTAAGGAAGTGGGATTTTTTTTCTTCCCCCACAAAGTACGATTAAACTGATGGTGTTTCTTAAATCAATTGTATTGGTGTGCTTGGCTGCCAAAATATCACAGATGGAGTGGTTTAAACAAATGAAATTTATTTTCTCACAGATCTGGAGGCTGGAAATCCAAGATCAAAGTGGGGGCAAGTTTAGCTTCTTCGAAGACCACTCTCCTTGGCTTGTAGACGGTTGCCTTCTTACTGTGCCCTCATGTGGTCTTCCCTCTGTGTACTGTTGAGGTCTTGGTGACTCTTCCTCTTCTTATAAGGATATCAATCATATTGGATTCGGGACCACTCTTATGTCCTTATTCATCCTTCATTATCTCTTCAAATGTCCTATCTCCAAATACAGTTACATTGGGAGATTCAGGCTTCAGCCTATGAATCTGAGGCAAACAATTCAGTCCTTAACATTAATGATGACTTTGAATCAAGGATATACAGTATAACCCTCATAATCAAATTTTAAAAATACATGTTTGTTGAAGAAAACAAGATATACATCATCACACCTTCCCTGACAGCCGCCATGCTATGGCAGCCTGGGTGACCCATTGTTGACCGCCTCTGAGCTCCAGACCCAGCCACCAGTGGGAAGTTAGAGACTCAGCTTTATTCTTCCCTCACACCCCTTGATTTAACAACTCCCTCAGAGGGCCCAAGGGCCACAGTTTACCCCTATTATAATTTAGTATCTTCTGAGTAAATTTTTTCTTTCCTTAATCATAGGGTAGCCTTCTCCTATCTAACTTATATTCCCACTTAAAAACGTAGCTCGTCATCTGCTCCTCTGGAAACTTTGACTATACCCCCACAAACAAGTATGGGGTAGGTGTCCTTCTGAGAGCTCTCAGCGCCACTGGAGGTTTTGTTCTATCTACTTCCTGGTGTATGTCACACACAGACTCACACACACACATGCTGGAGACTGAGTCTTAGTCAACTTTCCACCTCATGGTCCAATACGACCTCTTGTTAGCTATATGCCCTCAGTGCCTCAATTTCCTTCTCTGTAAAGAGGGACAATCACATAACTTAGATCAGAGGATGGCTGTGCAGACGAAATGAGATGATCAGGTGCAGGTGGTGCTTGGTTAAGAATTAGTGTGCCAGTGCGACTGGTGATGATTATCATTACGATAGAGCAGCACTCAGAGGACGGCAATGGGTGAAAGAAAGCTTCATCTAAGCAAGGGTCATGTGTTTTTCATCTGTCCCCTCCCCATGAGACCTATCCACACAGGTCTAGGTACAGGAACCATTTCCTCAACAAGATTTAACGTAAACAAATGACTTGCACTCCACCCTACCTGAAGGGTGGCGGGGCTTACTGTGGCAGACAGAAGTAGGCTCTCAAGAGTTTAACCATAACTGATCATGGGTATAGTCATTTAAAAGATGAATAGGGGGGATCCCTGGGTGGCGCAGCGGTTTGGCGCCTGCTTTTGGCCCAGGGCGCGATCCTGGAGACCTGGGATCGAATCCCACATCAGGCTTCTGGTGCATGGAGCCTGCTTCTCCCTCTGCCTATGTCTCTGCCTCTCTCTCTTTCTCTCTCTGTGACTATCATAAATAAATAAAAATTAAAAAAAAATTAAAAGATGAATAGGCATAAAAGATGAATAAATGCCCTCTCTGCATAAGACTTTGAAAGCCAACTCAATTCCTTCATGACTCTTCATCCTGGTGGACAAGTTGCCTGCAAATAGCCAAGCATAGCCTTCTCCTGTGCAGTGTGGCTCTGCCTGTGAGCTGTGAGCTGTCCTCAGGGAGTAGCCCACCAGCACCTGCAGCCCACCAGCACCTCAGGGAGTAGCCCACCAGTACCCATTACACAGCGTGCAGTGTGCACATCAGGACCACTGACAGGAAAACATGGCCACGGCCAACAACAGCCACTCAGTCTGGCTCTGAAATCCCACCCTTGGGAATATATCTGCAGAACATTCTCCAAAAGAAAACAACTACATAAATGAAGATGTTCGCTACAGTAACATATATGATCTGAAAAACACAAAAAACCATATGAGGACAGTTTGGCTTGCCCTGACAGTTACAATAAAATATTCTGTAGCTATGAAGAGGAGTAACTGGAAGTCCATACTTACCTTTAAAGGAAAGACCAAAGCTGTATCAACACTATGATTTTAGCTATGTAAAAATATGTATAGATGCTGTGGCCAAAATACAAAACATGCCAAGAAAAAGCTAGTTATCCTGTTAGAAAGCAGGAGTTGGGGAATTAGGAACGTGTCTTCCCTCTTTAAAAAAAGAAAAATCCTCAGTGCTTTAATAAGAAGGCTTACATATGAAGAAGATGCCCTTCATCAGCCAGTTCCCAGCTATTTGGGAACACTCCCTGACTTGTGAGGATTAAGAGTTCAGGCAGCCCCTGTGGCTGTCACTATTCCAAATAGTCCATAAAATTCACAATCAGAGAGAGTTGGCCAAGAACATTCTCCAGTGTGGATGAGGCTCATACCAGATGGTGGCTGCCTGCTGCCTCTTTGGGGTTTTCCCAATTATAAGATGCTTAGGAAAGTCTTCCTTTTGTCTCCTCCTTGTTTTACATACTTTTGTCATGAATTTAATCAGCCAGTGCTCTTTTTCCAAAGACCTTTTCCCCTTGTTTATGTGACATGGGTGACACTGGATGCTGCCCTTTGGCCAGAGGAACTGCAAGAGCTCAATGCAGTGCACTCACTGAGGGAACCCAGGAGGTGCCACTGGTGCTCACAGACTGGCTAGCTCAGTGCAGGGGTGGTTTGAGTCACTGGCTACTCTGGTGCCAGGCTGGGAGGAGAGTGGAAAGAGAATGCAAGCAAAGCTACCTAACTCAGTGTTCGCTCCTGGTCCTCAACAGGGCACAGGTGGACCTCTTTGGGGCCACCCCCTTCCCTCTAAGCTTCCCTAAAATGGGAGGATGGAGGTCCATCTTGCAATAAGGATTGCACAATCTCTTATTATGCAAATGGATTGAATGTGTTCACCCCTCAAATTCCTTATGAATTGAAATCCTACCTCCTACCATCAAGCTATTAAGAGGTAGAGCCCTTGGGAGGTGATTAGGCCATGAGGGTGGAGCCACCTTGAAAAGATTAGTGTCAAAAAAAAAAAAAAAAAGAGTAGGATTAGTGTCATTACAAAAGAGGCCCCAGAAACCTCCTCCACCCCTCCCACCATGTGAGGACACAGCCAGAAGACTGCCATCTTTGAACCTAGAAGCAGATCCTCATCAAGCGCCTGATCTGATAGACTTGATCTTGGACTTCCCAGCCTCCAGAGGTACGAGAAATAAATGTTTCTTGTTTGAGCCCCCCAGGTATATGGTAATTTTGCTGTAGTAGCACTTACTAAGATGCTGAGCCCCAGCACATTCTGGTCTACCATTGCTACAGTCCACCACCCATTGGGCAACAGGCATCACAGGCAGGATACGCAAGCCCCGCCATCTCCACATTGTCTGCTAGACCCATGGAAAACACGTGCCCTCTTGAAACACCCAAAACATAGACATACAAACTCTTCCTTGCTCGCCTCTGTGTTCACACTGCCCTCTCTCCCTGTTTTTCTCTTCTTCTGCTCTTCCAAGAGAAAGGTCGGATCACAGAGCTGTCAGTCTAAGCAGACACTTAATCTGGAGTTAGAATATGAACTTTATCTTCTTGTTATAAGCATCCTCAATTTTCTTGATCCCCTTCACTTGACTGGGGGGCTGGAGTGGAAGGTAAGGTATGTGCCTCACAATGACCGTGTGCAATGATGACTTCCTCTCTCACATATAAACCGAGGAGGGACTTGTGACAGAGTGGATGGCAGTGGGACTAGTGTTGGCCCCAGATGTCAGCAGCTATCTCTAGCATGCACAGCACTTAGCATCTCTTTATCCTCCATTTGAGCCCCACTCATCAATGCTGGGTCAACAGGAAAATCCACTCAGCTTCCTGTTACATGCACAAGTTTAGATTTGGGCCTTCTATTTCTTTGGGGCTTAGTACACATTTTAGGAAAGGATAGAATCTGATCTTATGCTGTCCAAGCTTTGGCTAAAGAGTGAAGCACAGGGGCAGCTAAAACTAAAGCAGAGCAAGAGGAGCCTGCTTGGTGCAGCATGGGCTGGATAGGGGGTGCAGAAAGGAACAGGGAAGCCCCCCATTCCCCTATTCATGGAACCACCTGACATGAGAACATGCTGAGACTTCCAGAGCTCCCTAAAGGCTCCATTCTTCAGACACTTATGGCTGAGTCACAGCTGACCTCATCCAGGCAGAGCATTCAGCGTCTTTCACTGGAACCAGAAACTGCCAAACCCTTTTCAATTTGGATGAGGATAAGGAGTTTAGTAGCAGTGGGGCACTCACTCCTGCCCTCCATAAGCTTTGAGCCAGTTATTCATCTCTTTAGGTTTCAACTTCTTCTGGGAATTGGGGGAAAAACATATCTACCTCAGCAGGATGCCAGAGGACTAAATGAAATGACACTGTCTGTGAAGCTCATGGGATAGTGCTTGGCACATGGTGGACAAAGTAAATCCCCAAACCATCCTGTCCCCCTCCCCCAGAGAGACCACAATGACTAGGAGATAAATGGTTCCTCTGCCTTCAAGTCCATCATTATCCAGCCACTTCTCATCATGGCCACCACATCACTCAAGTCCAAACCACTGTCATCTCTTCCCTGGCCCACTGCAGTAGCCTCCAGACTGAATCCCTGCTTCTACTGCTGCTCCCCACAGTCTACCAGAATGATCTTAATAAAAGGTAAGCAGATCATGATGCCGTTCAAAACCCTGCAATGGCTCCTGTCCTCATCAGAGTGAATGCCAAAGTCCACAGAAGATCACCTGCAAGACCCTATATGTTCTGTCCCCAGTGGCTTTTCTGCCCTACTGCTTTCCCTTTCCCTGTAACCATCCCACTGTCCTGCTCTCTGTTTCTCAGACGCAGAAGACCTATTTCTGCCTCAGGGCCTTTGCCCCAAACAGTCTTTCTGCCTAGAATGTTCTTGCCTGTGATAGCCACATTCTATCCCTCATTGCTTTCAGGTCCCGCATCGAATGTACTCCCCAGTGGTCTCCCTGACCACTCTATTTAACATCATGTCATCCCCCCACCTGCCTTACTGGCTGTCCTAACCCAGTCCCTATAGCATTTGGTTTGTCTCCTTCTAACATACCACAGACTTTACTGATTTGTATTATTATCTGTCCCCCTCTTCCCCACCCACACATTAGAATGTAAGTTCTATGAATGCAAGAATTTGTGTCTGGGTTCACTGCTGTATCCTCAGCATCCAGGACAGTGCCTGGCACACAAGCACTCCGTAAACAAGTATTGAATGGATGCCTAAATGAATAAAAGGACATGAGGGCTCGTAGGCGGGAAGGGGTAAGACCCAGCTAACTGCTCAAAGCACTAGCTCTGGTCAGTTGTCAGTGTCGGGTGGTGCTAACATTGAGTCAGGAAGGATGAGATCATCTCAGATGAGTATCCAGACTGGTCCCCACCCCTGCCTCATCCCAGTTTGGACCCAACACTGCACATCCATTCAAAAGCACCTTCTTAGGCATTCTTACCACGTGTTTCCTACAAACTCAACTTGTCAAGGAGCCAAAGAGCAAAGCTCTTGTACACAGAAGCTATGCTGGACACAAGAGAAATTCGATGGCATTTCATCCATTTTGACTTTGGAGAGCAAATTTGCCTCAGACTCACAGGTACCTTCTGGCTCAGACTCTCCCTGCCCAAAATTTGATTCACACCTTGAACAGAAGAGACACAATTTTATCAAGCATGTGGATCTTTTCTCTTCACATGAACTGCAAGCAAAGCCAACACTGGGTGTGAGACAACTATGATTAGCTGGCAAGTGCTTGCTCCATCTAAAGGCTTTGAGGCATAAACAAACGAATGAATGAATGAATAAATAAATAGACCAGTGAAGTCAAAGAAAAACACTTAAGACCTGCAAACCACAGGCTTGTCGGTCCGGTCTTGATTGCAAGCTTAGACCCTACAGCAATGTGGAAATATGGTAGACACTTAATAAACACCTGTTGGCTGGTGACTGACTGCTGGTATAAAGTACCAAGTACCAGGTCACAGAAAGGAGCCGAGGCCGGTACAGAGTCCTGTTTCAGGGACTGAGTCTCCCACTTTGCAGACATGGTATGTGGAGTGCAGCTTCTCACCCCTCTCTCCCATGGTCTCATGTGGAGTACTGGGGAGGTGCTCATACTCTCTGGATGGAGGCAACAGTGAGCAAAGGGAGACAGAGCAGAGAGATGCAGGTGGGCAGGGAAGGGGCCGGGGTCCTCACTCTAGCAGAGCTTCGTCCCATGTCGGGCTTTTTAATTGGTTTGAAACACTTCCCTCGAGTCTGTCCAGTCCATGCTTCCCAGCCACATATGCGGGTGCATGTGAGTGTGCATACATGTACATACACACCCCAGCAACCTCTCTGATTGGCCTTCGTCCTTTTCTTGGCTGGCTCCCACTTGTGCTTAACCTACTCAGTAGCCTTTAGACATGCTCAGGACATTCGCAGCACTGAAACAAGTGTATCTCCACTTTACTGCGCCTGTATTTCCTGTAAAGAGCAATTTCATTTTGTGTCTCCATTGTATTCAATCTGGCTTTTGCACTCAGAAACTTCTTCAAACAAAGCTCTCCTTGTAAGGCAGGAAACACAGCTGACAGCCTCCTGCTCTCCCAGTATTTTTTCAGAATGAGAAAAACGCACAGAGCTTGTGAGCTGGAGCATGCCAGCCCAGTAGCTGCTGCAGCCCAGGGAAGAGAAGGGAAAGCACCTCTGCCAGCTGAGAGCAGCAGCTCCCCAGGCGCAGTGCCTGCTCCAACTCCACCTACTGCCTATAAACACAGACCCATGAGCAGGAAAATATTTGCATTATTACAAGAGCCCCTTATACATCCTCTGAGCCTGATGTTACCTGCATCAGCATCATCCCCCACCCCAGCCTCCCAGAGTGGTCACTCGTGCCTCTCATGGTTCTCACGCACAGGACCACCCAGTACCCTCGGGATACATCCAGGCTTAGCGCAGACTTCACTCATGTGATGCCGAGTGTTTCCCCTTCTCTCATGCTCACTCCCCTTCATTCACCCTCCAGCCAGATCCACCTTCACTCATGTCAGGCACATGCCACAGTCATAGCTCCCTTGATGTTTTGGCCCTTTGTCTCTATACCCAGAACACACTCCCCTCCCCGACTTGCCCCCTTCCAGTCAGTCTTGTCCTTGGTTGAGTAAAGAAAGGGGTGAATAAGTGGTCACGTGGAGATGTCCAGTCTGTGAGAAATATTTGGGTCATGGATTGAACTTGGGGGGTCATCATGTGACCCCTAAGACTTTTATTAGTCTATGACTAAAAGAGCAGCGTCAGTCGGTGGGTCAGGGAGACACAGAAGGTCCTCCAGGACCTAAACGGTGCACCTCTGAAAGAGCACCAATGAGAACCCCAGGAGCAGCATCCCAGGGCTAAGTGGCTTCTCCCTCTCCCCAGTCCCCACCTCTCCTGTGGCCCGTCCAGGTCCTCAGCTCACAATCAAGGCTCACCTTCCCTCCCTTCGGGAGCCACATCCCACCTAGGTCTGTAAAGGAGGGCTCATTCCACTGGTGGGATCAGCCATTTTCAGTGAGCTTCTAACAGTTCAACCAGCAGTGGCCAGTAGCTCAGCCAGAGTAAACCAAAGCCTTTCATCCCTGCTGCATGTTCCACTGGTGGGGCACAGAATATTCACATCGGAATCAAAATAAAGCCCATTAGAGAAAACTCTGGGGTCTGAGAGGGAAATAGCTCAGACATCTGGGGAAGGAAAAGCATTGCCCTTGCATGCAGTTTCACTACATCCAAGGGACAGGGTCTGGAGAAGTCCTTAGGGGGCCGAGGAAGACACTCCCAGATGGCCCAAGGAGGTGCTTTAAATATCTTTCGGAGAAAGGACTGGTGTAGGAGAGAGAACACTGTGGCTACTTTATTTTCATCAGAAGTTTCAGCACAAAAAATGTTTTATGACAAGAAATGGAAAGAACAAAGATTTTCCTTAAATAGTTTTTCTCAGCTTGAGAGCAAATACGAACACACTTGTTATGGGTTGAACTGTGTCTCCTCTAAATTCATAAGCTGAAGTCCTAACCCCCAGTAGGGCACCACAGCAGAATGTGACCTTATTTGGAAATAGGGTCACTAAAGAGATACCTAGTTAAGATGAGGCCATCAAGGTGGGCCCTAACCCAATATGACTGTGTCCTTACAAAATGGGGAATGTGGACACAGAGAGAGACACACACACAGGAGGATGCCTGTGTAGATGAAGGCAAAGATCTAGTTGATGCTTTACAAGCCAAGGACACCACAGATTGCCAGCAAACCAGAAACTAGAAAGGAGACTGGAACCGATTCTCCCTCACAGCCCTCAGAAGGGCCCAAACCTGCCAAAACCTTGGTCCCAGGCTTCTGGCCTCCAGAACTGTGAGACAATAAATTTCAGTTGTCTAAACCGCCCAGTTTGGAGCCCCTTGTTATAGCAGCCCCAGCGAACCAATACAAAAAGCAAGCAGTGTTTCTCAAAAACATTTTCCAACTCAACATCCATGCCAAACACAGTGAACCACCTCTAAAAAACGTGTACCAACACTGTAGCAGTCCTGGCCACTGAAGGCTTCCAGAACCTGTGGGTGCTGCACAGGTCAAAGGCCATGTCTCACTCCTGACCATTTGCAGCATGTCCTTGACCATTGCTGTGACAGAGGGACAGTGAATTAGAGTCATTGTGGCTGGGGACTTTGAAGCCAACTATCTGATTTGGGTCCCTCTCCTGCCACTTCCTCATTTCATAGCTGGCACAGCTGGTTGCCATTCCTTGCCAGTGACACGGTGCTAGCAGCAAGGCCAGCTTCATGGTGCTTGGGGAAAGCACTTGAGAAAGTACAGAGTAAGTCATAGATCCTGCACACAGGGAGCACCAAGAGATGGGAGCTGGCTCAGAAAGATGAAGTGAAATTAGGAGTTATCCCTTAGATCAGCTAAGCCCTTAAAGGTACAAAAAAAAAAAAAAACAAACAAACCTGAAGACCTGAGATGCAACCACCTAATGCTGGGGACTGACACGGCGTAATGCGCACCTCTACAGCATCTGCAGGCCCGACAGAGAGTCCACCCTGAGAGCAAGGAGCGGATGGCTGGCATGGCCTACAGGGCCTGGAAGGGAAGAGGAACAGGAGGGGCTGCAGGTCAGAGCAGCTCAGCTTGTGGAATCACAGTGTCACCTCAAGGTTGACCAGACTCTTCCCTGGCCTAGGGGACACAGAATCCCTCCCCAGCAGGAGAGAACCACAACCTGCTGCACACCTGCTGGAACAGAGAGATGAAGGGACCTTGGGTCATGCCACCTCAGGAGAGAGGTTGCCTGGAAGTCACCAAGAGGAAGTATGTAAGTCGTAGCAAAATCTGGGCATGTCCAGCAGAAAGCTAAGAAAACCCCACCATCTGGGGAACTCTGTACGGATGTATGGGTTTATGTTTAACAACCGGGTGGGACCATTGCCAATTTTCATGGTGTAAATATTCCCACCACGGCCAATTAGACACTATCAAGAAGATATCAATCAGTTCACCAAGGTGCCAAAAATTTCAGTTGGCTCTTGGGAGCCTAGATGCTGGCTACCACACACTTACCCCAAAGTGACATTAGGACAGCCCCATCGCCCCCACTAATCAAGATGCTACTGGCTGCCCACCTTCCATGCCAGTGCTCTCTAGCCACAGCAGGGAGGGCCACCCCTGTGTCTCCCACTGGGCTACAGCTACAAGGCAAAGCTCTGGCACCTGTGTGTGCCGCCAACCAACTCTGCACTCTCTCCTCCCGGAAGGACTTGGTACCTTGGGATAAGGGACAGAACCATTGCAGGTACAAAACTTGATCCCAGCCCTCATTCCACAGGTGAGGAGCCATTCCTAGACACATCCGTCCACTCTCAGTGCCTCAGGGAAAGCCTTGCTTGGTGCAGGGATGTGCTGGCTCTCCAGAAATGGGATGTCTGGAGGGTTGGACAAAAAAACCCTGGAGGGATCTTCAGCCCCACGCCCTGCATTCTTCAGGTAGTTACAAGGATACAATGCATGCTTTAGCTCCCTTTCATGCTGCCCCTTTGCTCAGGAATGAGAAGTGCTCTTTGGCCACCCCTGGTCCATCCCCTTGTCCGGACATACACTGACATCCACCATGCTAACCACAGGCCGGAAGGTGCTTCTCTCTGGATTGACAAGAACCCAGCAGAGCCAATATTCTAGACCCACCCAGCCAGCATCGGGTCAGCTGCCTGGTACATCCACATCTGGATTTTTCCCTGCTAGGGCAAGACCCATCCTCAGTTTACACCTCCCTGCAGGCTGCTTAAAGGGTAGTTCAAGGAATTGACAGGGAGCTGTTCTTTTCTTCTCGGGTAATTAGGTCCAGAGGCAAACTCGATCTCCTGCCAGCCTGCCCGGCCAGCAGGTGAGGTAAGCCTCCAGCTCGGACAATGTTCCTGAACGTGTGGCTGCCTGCAGCCTGCCCACTGGTCAGCGCTCATCAGACACGCAGGGGCAGAGAGCCAGGTCAGGAGAGCTTCCGAGCCTTGAGTTAAGTGAGAGGCACTGGAGACTATGCCACGCAGGGGCAAAGGCCCTGGGCCAGGAGCCGAGAGCCTGGGAGTCTATCTGTCCCCCCTTAATTCACCAAGACCTTGGGCAAGTCACCTGAGTCCTCTGGGCTTCTGTGTCTTCACTGGCACGAAGACCCCTTCTTGCCTCTCATATAAAATTATCAGAAAGAACACGGGGTATGAGGGGCGTAAAGGTGCACTAGCGATGATTTACAATCAGCATTCCTTAAGATGCTGTTTACAAAGGCAAAGTAAAGCAGGGAATTTGCTGGAGGCAAAAATGGAGTTTTATCTGAAATGCTTTATTGATCCTCCAACCATTGCTGACCTCAGTAAATCCCCAGCCTGCACAGATGCAGCCAAAATGTTGAGGCAGTGAACGCCTCCCCAAGTGCATCTCCCAGCTCGATAACACTGTTAGGGCTACTACAACTACCCCCCCGAGTTCCCGACATATCCAAACAGAAAACCAGTGGTGAGCAGGAACCGGGTCGCGATGCAGTCTAAGGGAAATCCTCCTGCCCAGCACCCTGCACCACCACCCCGCCCCCCAGCTCCACCACTAAAACAAAAATGGCCATTCTCTGTTTGTGCAAGTGGGGAAATGGGCTTGGCTAAGCAGGAACGAGGGCTGTTTAAGGGGAACCAGGAAGCGCTTAACTCCTTTGGTTTTAGGAGTGGGCTTAGCAAGGACCAGCTGCCGGGATGGTGACAGTGTCATGTGGAACCTGAAAACGCCAAGGCAAGGCCACTGCATGACTTCCATGGACACTGCGTAGCTGAAGAATCCCACCCCCATCTCGCTGAGACCAGCTGTCCACCCAGTGCCTTGGTTTGGCACGGCCTGACCATCAGATGTTTGCATAGTGGGGACACTGCCTATGTCCATGGCCGGAAGCAACCCTCAAGCCTATGGATAGCCGAGGACCATTATGCAGGCCCAGCCCCACTACCCACCTGGATTTTCCTTAAGTCAGAATACACAAGAGCTTTGCCTTGTAGCTGGATCCCAGATGGATCCCAGCAAGTCTCCATAAATCAGAAGGGGAAATTATTCTGAAGCAAAAGTCTTTTCCACATAACAGAGCTCAGGCAGATGGCAATTATTTATTCCAATTAGCAATAAGAATAGATAAGCTTAGTGAGCACATTCTATGAGCCAGACACTGTTCTAAGTGTTTTATGTGGATTGATCTCATTTATCCATTATTACAACCCTGTGAGATAATGAGATAATGAATTCCAGGATACCCAGTCTATAGATAAAGAAACTGAGGCAAGAAAGGTGGATTTTCCCAACATTATACAATTAAAGTAATTCCATTCATTAAGTAATGCTAGCTGCTGTAATAAACCCTGCAATCTTACAGGCATGACATGATAGAAACTTGTTATCTTACTCATGGAAAGTTTTGTTGGTAGGAAGATCAGATGCTCAGTCACACACAGTCACTCAGGACCCCACTGACAGGTGTAGCCTGTCATCCTCACCAGTGTTATTCTGGGAACCTACCTCCAGAACATATGAGGAGTAGGGGAACATGGAAGGTGCTTATGGGCCGTAGGCAGAAGGGGCATATCACTTCCACTCACGTTCCAGAGGCCCAAGCTCAGTCACATATACCTACCTGGATGCAAATAAAGACTAAGAAATATTGACCCAGGCTAAGTGGCCACTTCTGATCACCATTCTATACTATGAAAGGGAAACACAAGGCTCAGATGGTCAGCAATCTCTGCCACAGTTTTGGAGCTGGGATCTAAACCCAAGCAGCCTGGCTCCAGAATCTGTCCTCCTCATTGTGCTACTTGGTCTGAGTTCAAGAGTGGTCACTGGGCTCAGCTGGAGTTGGGAATCTGGACAGAGCTGAGATTGGGAGGCAGGTGGCACTCAGCTCTCCAGTGCCTAGCACTAAACAGCCTTTCTCAATCTCCTCCACACACCTGTCATAGGACCTAAAATCCCACCATTAGCATGACTTACTTGGTCATAAGGAAACAAAATTTAGGAGTTCCTACAAAGTGGCAGCTACCTCTGAAAAGGGCCAAACTCCAAACCTTCTTTATTCTACAGCTTCCCTGAATGAGCTTATCAGATGCTTTTCCAAACAGAAGCCCTGGGTGAATCCACTATCCAGTAGGAATTGGAGAGCCTAGAAGATGGAGTGAAGGTACTGTGGGTAGGAGAAGTGCGGGGTGTTCAAAATCTAGGAATAAGCTTCATGTGGCCTCAGCCCAGTGAGCAGTCCAGTGTATATAAGCAGACAGAGCCAGGGGATATGATGGCTTTCCAATATGGCCCCAAATTCCTGAATACTCCTCTCTTTAAGAAGTGGAAGCCAATTCTCCTTCTCTTGAACATAGGCTGAACTTAGTGACTTGCTTCTAATGAAAGGAATAAAGCAGACATGATGGTGCATGACCCTAGAGACCAGGTCATAAAGGACACTGAAGCTTCCTCCTGGTTTTCTCTCACCCTCTCAGAGCACTTGTTCTCAGGAAGTGATATGCCATGTTGTGATGATGGTCAAGCAGTCACGGAAAACCTACATGGTGAGGAATGGAGGCCTCCTGCCAACAACTGTGGGAGGGAGCTATCTTAGAAACAAATCCCCCAACCCCCATTCAAACTTTCAGATGACTATTCCCACACCAACACCCTGACTGCTACCACATAAGAGACCCTCAACTAGACCCACCCAACAAAGCTTCTCCTGAATTCCTGGCCCACAGGAACTATGATATACTCAATTATTGTTGCTCAAAGCCACTACATTCTGGGGTAATTTGTTTTGCAGCTACAGATAACTAATATGGTATGGGAGAAGAAAGGAAACCAGTAGAGGCAACACCTTCCCACTCATAAGGAGTCATGAATGCCAAAAGCCAGCTTTGGTCTTTATGTATTACTGGGAAGCAAGGAATATTACAACACATGACATGAAGCAGAAAAATAAATAATTAAAACATTCCTTTGGCCACAGACTAGAAGGAAACTCAAGCTCCCAATGTCTCAGGCCAGTGATGTGCCTTCTCTAGTCCAGTGGTTCTTAACAAGAGTGACTTTGCTCCACAGGGACATGTAGCAACATCTTGAGATATTTTGGTTGCCACAACTATGGGGATACAATCACTAGTACCTGGTTGGGAGAAGCCAAGGATGTAAGCTTACTCAAATGCACAGGTCAGCCCCCACAACAAAGGACTATCTAACCCAACTGTTGATAGGGTCAAGAGAAAGCCTGCTCTAACCTTTGCCTTGAAACTACTGTCTCCCTTAAAGCATCTATGCCTCTGGGCCTCTCCACAGTTAGAATCACCATTCGGATTCTCACATTTAAATGCTTCTCAGTTTTGAAGACTCAAAAGAGGAAAATAACCTTGGTCAATTAGAAAGACCTAGGCCAATTCCTGGAGGTCAGGACATAGCTGTGGGCTTAGGACTAACCTTTTCCACAGATTCTCAAAGCCAAGAAGTCAGAATAGGATAGATTATACTGTATTAGCTAATTAACTCTGAAATCTCAGTATCTTGACACATAAAAGGATGTATTTCTCATTCACATCATAGTCTACTAAAATTAGAGGAGTCTCTCCTCCATGCAGTGACTCAACCTCCAAGGCCACATCCATATCTGGTTATTCTATCTGCTTGCATTGGTCTTGTGCAATGGTAGGTGGTGGAAATAGAGAGAAAGGAAGATCATGCATAGAAGATTCTGTGCCAGTCTTGGAAATGCCTACATTTCATTGGCCAGAATAAGTCACACAGTCCCATCTAGCTGCAAGAGAGGTTGAGAAATGAAGTCCAACTATGAGCCTGTGAAGATGAGAAAAATTGACATGGGTCAGCACCAGCAATATCTGTACTCTGGTATAGTCCCTCCCAGTCCTTATCACTGAGCCCCACACTCAGGATATAGGCCTGGACCAGAACCACTGGTACAATCCCAAGAGATTCCATCATTAAAGAATGAGGTATTAAGGTGCTTATGTGGCTCAACCAGTTAAGAATCCAACTCTTGGTTTCAGCTCAGGTCATGATCTCATGGGTCATGAGACTGAGCTCCATATCAGGCTCCACATTCAGTGAGGAGTCTGCTTTAAGATGCTCTCCTTCTGCTGCTCCCCCTACTTGTGTACATTCTCTCTCTAAAATAAATAACTCCTTAATAAGAAAAAGAATTAGGTATTATCTGAGGTCATGACATGTCCTCATAAAGAAAATGGAAGGTGGCACAGGACTCCTATCTTTGCCTCCACTCCACAGCTATACAAGGGCCCTCATTACTCTTGATTCAGGAAAATAATGGGGTGACCTACTCCCATCAACCCCCAACCATAGACCAAAATCAAGTAAGCTCTGGTTACTGGAAGAACCCTCTTATCAGCCATATTTGATTATAATATTGTATCCTAGTTCTCAATTCCGCATGAAAGATTTTTTTAACTTCAGATCTGAAAGTTACTTCATGCAGTCTTCTTGAGTCCTTTAAACCTTTAGCACTAGAACATTGTGCAGTGCTTTACAAGCTCAAGTAAAGGTATCATCTGAGCCCATGCAAATGCTGAAAGCTTAATAATTTGATAAAAAGGAGAGGCTCTTGGGGATCTCTGGGTGGCTCAGTGGTTTAGCACCTGCCTTCAGCCCAGGGCGTGATCCTGGAGTCCTGGGATCGAGTCCCACATCGGGCTTCCTGTATGGAGCCCGCTTCTCCCTCTGCCTGTGTCTCTGCCTCTCTTTCTCTCTCTGTGTGTGTCCCTCATGAATAAATAAATAAACTCTTAAAAAAAAAGGAGAGGCTCTAAAGGTAGGGGTTAAAGAAAAAATGGAAATTCAACTGCACACCATATACATTCTTGTGAACATATATTTCATTAAAGATTTTTTTAAAGCCAATTCTGTATTCCCAATTTAATGTAGTCAATTGAATACAGCATTCTTGGGATAAAAATGATAGTAACTCCATTTGACATGTGTGCCCCAAATGGAATCAACTCACCCCAGCCCATTTCTTCTTAGCTTCTCTTTAGGAAGTTCGGGACCCATTTATTCTTCTCTTTTCCTCCCAGGCCTGAGAAGCCACCACCCTCTCTGCTACCTGTCACCCATGTGAGTATGCTCTATAATCCTATAGAGCATCCTGGAATGCAGTTGGAATACAAGATGCTGCAGGTAATAAAGTTTATCAGAATGGCTTGTCATTATTTTTGCATCATTATACAATGACTGCAGCTTTGGAAGGTAATAAATCACTGCACAGGTAACAAATTGAGAAACTAAGAAGGACAGTTATTCTCACAGATAAAGCAACTGCTGTCACTAACGAGATGTGGTGACTTGGTGCTCAACCTTTTAAAAAAAAGTTCTATGGCCCTGCGAGGTGTCAGTGAGAAAGTCATCCACATCTGAAAGCATGCCAGGTCTACTGTCAAGACTGCAAAGGAGCTTGAAATTCCAATGTCTCTAAAAATTAGTGCCCCAATTCACTCCTTAATGGCCCAGAGGGAGCATAGTAACACCAATAACCAAACTCCAGTGAGTCTTAACTTCGTGGGCTCAGCTGTAAGTGCCAGGACAGCCCATTTCTCATTTATTCTGACACAGGGACATCTCTAAGGAAGCTTGTGTCATCCCCTGTACATCCTGCGTGTGTATGCACACAAGTGTGTTCTAAGATGCCTAAGTACTAAACTGTCTCTGCATAATTCCTAATACACTAAATTTTGTCTTGTTTTATTTACACTTAGGTAACAAAAATCACCAGGGCATATTCTCTACACACTACAAAAATTAGATATCCAGGCTAAATCAAGCAGGAAATGTTTGAGTCTAAGAAACAATTATGAAGAATATGAGGGGTTTGGGAAAGGAAAACAGGTTCTAGTCCACTCTGATGCTGGTGGCTGCTGCTGGTCGAAGTGCTGCAGACTCTGTCCAAATTTACCAGTGGGTTCCAAGAGTACAGGAAATTGCTAAGAGCTAGAAGGAACCTCTTCCAGAAAGTAAAGTCATATATTTGGAACCAAACTGCACCACTAAATAAGAAAGCATGTTTGGTTTTGATGAACAAGTTGAGGGCCTGGCAGTGGGAAATTCTGGGTCAGAGAATTATGCTCCAGAGAAGGGGATCTCAAAATGTGGTTCCCAGAGCAAGGGCATCAGCACCACTTCAGAACTTAGTAGAAATCCAAATTGTTGGGGCCTACTTCAGATCTAATAAACCAGAAACTCTAACCTATTAATCAGAGACTACTGAATCCGAAAGGATTCCCAGGCTCATGCACTTCTCTGAAGCACTGGGTCAGCCTATTATCCTGAATTTTCCTTTTATGCAAGACTGCCACATCTGGATGTGTCAATTGAGTAATATAAAATTCTCCCCAACAACAAAACAATTAGGAGGTTAAAATATAAGCCATGGTTGCTCCTAAATCATTAGTTTAATACACTATACATGTCCTGAAAGTATGTAGGTTTTTTTCCTAATAAACACAAAGATATCACACAGCCTGTCAACTCATGTCATCTTCATCCCTTTATTCAAGTAGGTCTCAACCTTCAGGATGAAAGAAAATGAGCAGCAGGTAGAAATCAGAATCTTATCCTTCCAGATAGATGGATCAGCAACTCAACCAAAACTGGTGACTCCGTTCTGTATAGTGACTTCAACTCATTAAAGCCAGGTTCTTATGGTCAATCTCGACTGAAACTAAAAAGAATTACAAGACAAAACTCTGACGTTCATTCTCCAACCTACACCCATCATACACTTGGGGGTTGTCAAGTATTGAAGGAATTTGGGGCCCCTAGATAAGTCCAACACCAGGAAATCACCCCAGATGATAATGAAGCCATGTGGGGTTCCCACAGAGCCCACATAAAGAGGTCTTTCCTCTCATGGGGAAAGGCAACAGGATATATTTTATAAGCCTCAGTGACTCTCAATATAAAGCATCAATCCTTTCATCCAAAAAACTTCCCAAGGTCCAGGCACCTCCCAAGATAGGCATAACCTCCTCTCCACATTAAGTGCACTGGAAAGCATTCCGTTCTTCCTCTGCAATCAACACTCCCAGGAAAAACAGGTCATTGGGAGGTGGCCCAGCTTGAGCTTGCTCACTCCTATGACTCCATAACATCATTGGGAAAATCCCACCAGATTGGTGGGATTGGAGTGGGGAGTTACTTCGTTCCAATTGTTCACCACATGCAGAAAAATGATCATTTTGTATGTTACACACTGAGTAATCGATTCCAATCCCCTGGAGATTTCCGGGGTCTGCTGAGCACATTTACTCTCCTGTTTTTCTAATCTATTCCTTTGATTTGCACAACTTGAACATACTGTCATCATTTTGAAGGAAGGGAGAGAAGAGGAAATGAGAAAGGAAGGGCAGAAGGGGCAGGGGAGAGGGAGGGAGAAGGAGCTTGATCCTGTCATTCCCCAGCTAGAAATTCCCCTTTCCTCTACAGGACACAACGCCTATGTCCCCCATTCAAGACCTTAACAGCCTATCCCCGGAACTTGCCTATGGGCGTCTGTGCTGAGTTTTCAAGGTTAAATGTAATGACAATGATAATATAACAGTATCATCATTATCATCAGAGCTGGGTTGGTCTAGACAAAACATAAGAGCGTGCCTGACACTCAGCTTGAAGACTCACAATAGTCATATGAGGTTAGTTACTATTATTATCATCACTATTTCATTAGCTTTGAAATGGGAAATCTAGGATTGGATCCCAGCAATCTGACGCCACATCCCCCTGTTTCTAATTACTATGTTAAATGTTAAACTTTTCCTGACATGTAACTCCCACACCCTTCTGGGTCCTGGGCTCCCTGCACATCTCACAGTGAGAGATCAGATGGAGCCACAATTCAGGAATGAAATTCCATCCTTGAGCCATGACTGCCCCCTTTCTCAGCCTCAGCTTGGCGTGGAAGGGTCGGGGGTGGGGGAAGAGCCCCTGTATGTACAGAAACTGGACATAAAGTAATCAAGAGATACAGGCAATCTCTTGTTCCAAGAACCTCCTGAATTCTGGCAACTAACACAAGGTTTCACAAACTAATTGCTCAGTAAATATTTGGTCAGATTCATGTTCAGTAAATTTTTGCATAATTATATAGCAGACAATGTGCTAGATGATTTCTTGAATGTTACCTCATCTAAGCCTTGCAGGAACTCAGGGAAGTATTTGTGCCATGTTTTCAGATGAGGGCCCGGGAGCTTAGAAAGAGAAATGGCTTCTGCTGTCTTGCCTGAAGGTTGTGACAATCTGCGGGTTCATATGGGAGGAAACAAAGAATCTATGAAAAGCAGGAGCCACGTGGGGAAGCCAGACTCTTGGCCAAAGCAAATCTGACTACTTTATATACCTACCCAGCTCATATCTTTCCCTCATTGCCCATATTTTTACCTCACTGCTGAATTCCATTCCTCACGTGGAAACAGCTTAAATGGTGATATCTCCATAAGCTTTATGAAATGTTCTGGTAATACTGCTGCATAACAAATCCCCTCAAACTTAAAGGTTTAAAATAACTCTTTTATTTTACTGACCATTTTATGGGTCAATGATTTGGGAAGGGCTTGTCTGAGAGGTTCTTACTTATGGCCTCTCAGGATGTTCAAGTTTGGGGTTGTAAAGAGATGTCAGCTGGGGCTACAACAGGTTAAGACTTGACTGGACTGGATGTCCAAGATGGTGCCCTCATATGGGGAGTAGTTGATGCTGGCTCTTGGCTGACAGCTTAACTGAGGTGCATACTGGAGCCCCTTTATGTGGTCTCTCCTCCTGCATGATCAGATTTACATGGGCACCAGGCTTTCCCCTGAGCAAACATCTTGAGAGAACCAGGAAAAAGCTTCATGGCCCTTTTGATCTAGCCTTGAAAGCCACCAGACTTACTTCCACCACATTCTTTCAGTTAACCAACCACATGCCCACCCAGATCCAAGAGAAGACCATCTCTCTAGGAACGAATATCAAAGAATTTGCAGCCATTTTTTTAACACCACACAAGGCTATTGACATTCACCCCAGGAAAAATTTAAGTCAGCTTGATTCCTTTGTGGGAAAGTCAGTCTCCAAGAATGGCCACCATTGACTTCTTCCCCCGCTGTTACACACATGTCACATCACTCATCAAAGGTACTACTCTTTCCCCCTCCCCTTGAATCTGGGCCAGCTTTATCAATACAGCATGTGGTAAAGTGGCTCTACAGTAATTGGTCTAGTCTTTCAAAGAGCCAGCAGCTTCCACTTACTCCAGGAGAAGTTGAATACCATGTACAATATCAAAATACTCTGAGTCCACCATGCTGTGAAGAAGCCTAAGCTGGGCTCATGAAAAAGCCACACGGAGGAAAACCAGAGAACCAACCAGCAGCCAGAAGCAGAATCCTAAACATATGATCCCATTGAGCTGCCCCAACCAGCCCCTGGCCATGTGAGCCTTTCCAGTCAAAATCAGACATCACAGATCACACATATACTGTCATCTGTCCCCATATCCTTTCTCCAAATTCCTGATCCACAGAAGCATGAGCAAGTAAAATGATTATTGTCATTGAGCATCAGTAGATAATTTCCTTAACCACTTCCCAAGATTAGCCACAAGGCGGTTTTGAAAGGGGAGAACAGGAAGGCACAGTGTTCAAAGGGCTGAGTTGGGGTGTGGAGTTGTCACATTGGATGAGAGGCAAGAGCTCCGTGAAGGTGCAGAAGGGAACGTGGAGGAAAGTCAAGGACATATGTACCTATGTACCTTGTTTGAAAGTTTTGTCCCCAAAAATAAGGGAAAGAGGATCCTCTTCCTTCTTTGGCTTCTCCATCATCTCCATTGGCCCACCTCCCAGGACATGGGGAGGTCAGAACATTATGCATTAAACTGAATTTTTAATCTATTTTATTTTTACTTACGAAATATTTCAAACATACTGGAAAAAAAAAAGGAAAATAATTTAACAAACGCCCTTGTACTTACCACCCAGCATTTAAATAGCCTTTTGAGGAGCAGTCGAGAATCATAATCAGTTTTCACAGAATTGCTATTTACAGGAAAATATGTTTTACATTCTAAAAAAAAAAAAAAAATGTCTTGCAAATGAATTCTTGGGATATCCCTGGCAATCAGGAATGGGGTTGAGTATCTGCCTCCCAAAGACCTCAAGGTCTGGTAGGTCCCAAAACAAAACCAGTGGCTTCTGTTTTCCATATCCATGCCCACCTTCACCTGCCTCTCCCCTGGCATACAGAACAGTTACACACACAAAGGCCCCCAGGGGAGAGCTCACCCAGACTGTTTCTCAATGAATCACCTGAGCTTCACTCTTAGCTTCTCACTATTTCCACCTTACCCATAAAATGTGCCTATCCTGTGTGCCAAATTGCCAACCAATTTGATGGACATCTCAGACTGTTTACTAATGGCTAAGTTTATCACTTTCCCAAGGTTAGATGTTTATAAGTTAATAGGTACCTTCTAGAGGTTGTGCAGTGCAACATGCAGAAGTATCCTTACAAGAGGGGTAATGGGATGCACTGGCATCTTCCATTTGTACCTCCAGATCTGTCTTCCACATTTCTCTCCCTGGGAGGCTGGCCTATGTTTATTATATCAGGGTCTCCCCTGCTCCGAGCTTTCTTTGGGGTCAATCACTAGATAAACATCCACAGGGGATGAGAAAAAAAGGAAGAAAGTTCTGTTCAGGCATTTATCTTTCTGGTACCCTCCCCATGGAGTCACCACAGGCCATCTCCAACCAAAGCCTGAATTTCTGCTCAACAGACAGCCCATACTTGCTGTGTGGGTTGCCTGGGTTCCAGAAACTGCTCTCTACTCTTACTGTTTAAGGCATGAAAGAGGTAAGGAGCCCCACTGTTCCTGCTCTGGGAATCCGTACCATGCCCTGTGGGGAGGGCATCCTGCCTACCGCTTCGCACAGAGTCTATAAAGTCCCCTCAAACCACTGATTTGAGTTGTCATCCAACTCTGCTGTGACTATAACAAAACAGGAGAGAAGTGAAACCACTCAGTACCTCTAAAATCCTGCCACATCCCCTCTCATGGATAGGTGACCCAGCCAGGAGTCACCAACATCACAGGAGAAGTAGCCCTACTCCACGCACCATCAGGGAAATACAATCCTGATGCCTTTCTCAGCTCCAGTGCCCTGAGGTCTCTGCCCTTGGCTGCCCCAGGCATATGGCATAAGCACAGTGCTGCCAGTGAGAACACCTCCACACTCCTGCTCCCACTAAATGAAATCACCCCAAATTCAGAGCAGCTCTCTTATGCTTTATGCTTCTTCATAAAAGAATAGGACGTATTATAAGCAAAATAGGCTTGCTAAATATAGTCTATTCAGCCTGGGGAAGGCTAAATTATTCATAACCAGACCAGGATATACAATGCACGCTAAACACAAATCCATTTTTGATTTTGGTATTTTTTTCTGGGGCCTGTGTATTCAGCGCCCCTGCATTGATCTGTAACTGCCCCCCTGATGCCAGCATTTGCTCAGGATGAAGATCTCAGCATCGGGGCCAATTACCAAGCTGTGAATAGCCCCAGTCTCGCCCTCTGCAGGACAGCAGCGACCACAAGGTCATCGATTGTCCATCCTGTGCAACACGGTCCTGGAGGCATGTGCATCTTGTGAAAGGATCATCAGCTCCCCACAGAGCCCCAAGGATAAACAAGCCTGAAAAAAGACATCACCGAAGCCGGGACAGTTCAGGATCCATTGTACCATGAAAGGCAAGATGGGACAGTGTGTTGGTGACAATTAAGCTACTGAGTCCTCGATATGATCAATGCCTGGGAAAGAATGCACAAGTCCTCTCTAGAATGGAGGTCTCAGACTGGGCTCGTGCATTTCAAATTCTTTTCAATCCAAGCTCTCTTTACCTAGAAGCTGCTGCTTAGCTTCTTTTAGTTGTTGTTGTTGTTTGTTGGGGGTTTTTTGTTGTTGTTGTTTTTAGTAAGACTCATTGTCAAAAATACAGATGTCTCTGAGAAATTCTTCTTTTCACTACTAGTGTTTTCCAAATAAGACAAAGTAGAACCATGAAATAAAATATAGATCTCAGCTATTCTTTTCTTTCTGAATGTCACTTTAGGAGCTCAAGACTTAGGCAACTGACCATGACCTACAGGCTTTGTTGGCACTGGATGTTCGGAGTGTTCCACGAGAAAATGAGGGAGGATAGTGGAACCAGCTATAATGGAGGGATCCCTAGATAATAATCTGCCAAAACAAGGCATTTCTGTCCTAAAAGATCAGAAAAATCTATCACAAATAGATTATCTCACTATGAAAATGGATACAGATTTTATGAACAGTAGTTCAAAAGAGGTTTTATCTGAGGCCAGAATGTGATATTCAGGTGGAAATAAGCAGTGAGGTTGGTAATGTGCATATCAGGTACCCTACCATTACCTACGGCCCTTGAGATAAGGGAAACTTCTACTTCCTAGACATGCTCACAGGTTGTACAGATTCAAAAGGCAAACCCTTCTGCTGCTCAGCTCCTGTGAGTGATTTGCACAGCAGATCTGGGCTTTCTAGAACCTGAGGTCAGGGGAATGTCATTGGATAGATCCACCTGGATGGGGAGCAGTGAGCAATGGCCAAACTCAGTACGCCTTTTCTCTCCTGACAATGTTGCTGCTACTAACAGCCCCGGAGATGGGCCCAGACCTCAGGCTGTGTGTCATCTTGCAAATTATTGCCTGTTTCCTTTCCAGTGTGAGAAGAGTATGCTTTATCGATCAAAGAAAAGAGCCCGTGATAACGGATTCTGCAGGACTCGTGGAGCAATCAACCCTCCTGGATGCTAGTGAACATTTTGTTCCACTGCCTATATCACTAGATAAAGAGCTCCCTGAAAATTCAAACCAGTAGAACAAGTCCCATCCAAAAAGGAAGTGTTGAGGGGTAGGGGCCCATGTGGGAGAGCCCGAGCTCCCCTGCTTGTCAGCAGGGGTCCTGACCAAGCCACCCCACCTCTCTGCAGCTAGACAAGAATCAATAATACCTACCTTGTCTATTGCCTGGGAAGGTTGCAGAAGAATATATGAGAAAGTATTTTGTGAACCGTAACACATACACAACTCTAGGAGAGAACCAGCACTGTCACACGGGAATCCATCACAGCCTTGGAACTGTGACAGGCCTGTATGATGTTCCCTGAAACCAACTCTCAAAGTGCAGTCCTCGCACCTTGTTAATAATGCAAATAATCAAGACCCAGACCCACTGAATCAGAAATCCTGGTTGGGGGGTGGAGAGAGGAGGAAGGTGGGGAAATCAGTGTTTCAGAATCATCAGCCCTGCAGGTGATTCTGATCAAGCGTCAGATCCGCTGCCCAAGGGAATTTGCGACCTGTCTGAAGCAGGTGTGTCTCCACCCCAAGATGAGCACTACTGCCTGGCTTAGCCCACTGGCCCTCTTCCACCAGGACAGAGGAGGTGAGTGAGATCCAGGGAAGAGGAGGGCCCATCACTGTCCCAGCCTTGTGGGGAATTCAAGCTAAATGGAGCAAGAACTGCATCCATACACAACTGGCAAATGATCAAAGATCCCCAGACTGTGTGACCCACTTGCCTTGCAGAGACTGGCACTGCTTCAGGGGGTGGGAGGGTATGGGGCGGATAGCAATGAGTCTCCAGGGATACTAATTGGCTGTGAAAAGGCAGAAATGAGGAAGGGCACTCTTGTGTGTGGTTGGGAGTCGGAGATCAGGGTAGGTGGGAGGGGGGATAGGAAGGAACCAGCTCTCTGGGTCCAGGTGATTCCCTTAAGGGCCCTTCTGAGCCAAAGCTGGTTTTCCTCATTCAGTTCAGATGCAGATCCTCTTAAATTAGTAAACGGCAAAGGCCCTTCCAAGTTACACACTGTGCTTAATCCTCAAGCCGCCCCTAAATCTATCTTTTCCCCCCTGCCAACTGCATCAGGCCTATAAATAGAGAAGCTTCAGGGGAAGGAGTGGCTGAAATTGCATGGTTTATTAGGATGATTATATATTATTTATGTAATAATTACATACGTGATTATATAGCATTATAATCATGCCTACATTCTAGCTTTATTAACCATAAAATATCATTTTTGCTTTTAAGGTTTTTTATGATTTTTTAAAAGATTTTAATTATTTGTAATTTTATTCGAATGCACCCTGAGGTTTTAGAATGAAGAATGCTGCTCTAAAAATCTAATAGATAAATATTTGGTATCTACTATTATTTCAAGAGATTTAGCCTAATATTAAAAGGTGTGTTGTCCCGATGTATAGTTGAGAAGGATGCTGTATGGGTCAAAACCATCATGCATAAATCATTCATGTATTCATTAGTTCAATCAGCAAAAATGGAGTAAAGAAGCATCTCAGGATATGCTTTCCCTATACCTATGACAGCCTGAGAGGGGCTCTAGGAAATGCACCCAGACCAAGGACTTTGGGTTCTAGTGACAACTCTGTCACAGGCTTTCAACAGATTGTATTATTTTGCTGCAGTCTAAAACAAGGTAGACTGTAAGTCCTTGTCCTCTTTATGGGCACTATACTGGTAACAGGTATTCTAATGTAGGTCACTAGACACAGAATAGGAAAAAAAAAAAAACATCCAATTGAGGGATTTGCCTCCCCAGATCCCTGACTTTTCAGGGACAGGAGCCCCGCCCAGGAGTTCTGAAATGCAGGCCAATGACCCCAACCCAGGGGCTATCACTAAAGTTCTCATTGTCTCCTCTGGGCATTTTTTTCCCTCATACCCTTCTCCCAGTTCAGGGCCACAGCTCTAGTAGAGCACCCACTGGCCAGGACACTGGACACCATCAGGACACCAGAAAAACAGAAGCACCAAAATAGATGTTTGAACCAATTTGATATTTGAAATACTTTTAAAGACATCCAGATAGGGGATCTCTGAGTGGCTAAGTGGTTTAGCACCTGCCTTTGGCCCAGGGCTTGATCCTGGAGTCCTGGGATGGAGTGCTGCATCAGTCTCCCGGCATGGAGCCTGCTTCTCCCTATGCCTGTGTCTCTGCCCCCTCTCTGTCCCTCTATGTCTATCATGAATAAATAAATAAAATCTTTTTTAAAAATCCAAGTAATCATCACTGGGGAAAGAAGAATTTTGTTGGATCTTCCATTTTATGGTTTAGTGTTTAATTGCATACCAATACCGACAGTTCTTTTATCTATTTAGTGTTTGGTCCTCTACTGGTTGCCTTAGCAAAAGAAAGTAACCTAAGCCACACTACGGTGTTCATGACTCCCCCTAGCTTAAAACTCTGGGTATCTAAGGAGAATTCCACCCAATTCTAATAGTATTTACCCAGAGATAACATCAGATTTCACAGGAGAAGAGTTCAGCCCTTGCAAGAGTTACCCTCATTTCCACTTCAGATGCCAGTTGCAAACCCAGGTTGCTACCTGAACTTCTGATCAACAAGCTATAAATCAGAGGTTCCCAAGACCCCCTCTTTAGGTTTGATTAATTTGGTAGAGTTGCTTACAGAACTCAGAGAAACATTTTACTTACCAGATTACCAGTTCATCATAAAAGGGTATGACTCAGGAATAGCCAGATGTAAGAGATGTAAAGAGCAGTATATGTGGAAAGGACATGGAGTGTCCATACCCTCTCCAGGTACACTGCTCTCCCTGAATTTCCACATGTTCACCAGCTCAGAAGCTCCTAAACCCTGGCCTCTTGAGTTTTTATGGAGGCTTCACTACATAGACATGACTGATTAACCCATTGGCAACTGATTCAACCTCCAGGTCCTCTTCCCTTCTGGAGGTCTGGGGGTGGGGGTGGAGATTGAAAGTTCTAACCTTCTAATCACATGGTTGGCTCCCCAATTCATAGGTTCTTTCCAAAAATCACCTCATTAACATAGCAGAAGACACCTTTATCACTCACAAAACTTAGGAATTCCAAGGCTTTGAGGAGCTGTGGGCCAGAACTTGTTGACAAAGACCAAATACACATTTCTTATAAATCACAATATCACAGGGTTAATATCCAAAACATATAAGGAATTCATACAACTCAAAAGTATATACACACACATATATACATCTCAATTAAAAATTGGCAAATTATTTGAATAGACATTTCTCAAAAGAAGACCTATAAAAGGACAGCAGATATATGAAAAGATGTTCAACATTACTAATTATCAGGGAAAATGCAAATCAAAACCATATTAAGAAATCACCTCATACCTATCAGAATGGCTATAATCAAAAAGACAAAAGACAACAAATATTGGCAAGGATGTGGAGGAAAGGGAACCCTTGTGCAGTGTTGGCAGGAATGTAAATTAGTATAGTCATTATGGAAAATAATATGGAGGTTCCTCAAAAAAAATTAAAAATAGAATTAGCATATGATCCAGCAATTCTGCTCCTGGTTATATATCCAAAGTAAATCAAATCAGTATCTCAAAGAGATGTCTGCACCCCCATGTTCACTGCAGCATTATTCACAATACTCAAGATACAGAACATTGTGAGTGTCCATAGATAGATAAATGGATAAAGGTATTGTAACCATACTGGATATACATACACCATACTATATGTACATATATACATATATATATAGAGAGAGAGAGAGCTGTACCATACTATGGGATGCGCGCGCACACACACACACACACACACACACACACACTGGGATATTATTCAGTCTTTGAAAAGAAGGAAATCTGTCATCTGCAACAACATGGAGAACACTTAGAACATTACACTAAGTGAAATAAGCCAGACACAGAAAGAAGAATGCTGTACAATCTCACATACGGTATCCCAAAAGCAAAATTCATAGAAACAGAGCATAGAATGGTGATAGAGGGAGGGGGTAGGGGTTAAGTGAAATGGGGAGATGTTGGTCAAAGCTGCAAAGTTTCAGTTATGTTGGATAAATAAGTTCTAGAGATCTAATGTACAGCATGGTGACTCTAATCACATTGTATGTCTAAAACATGATATAAGAGTAAATCTTAAATGTTCTCGCCACACATACTCACAAAGGTAACCATGTGAAGTGACAGGTAGATTAACTACCTTGGATTCAGTCATTATTTCACAATGTATATGTATATCAAAACATCATGTTGTATACCTTAAATACATACAATTCTTATTTAAAAAAGGAAAAAACCCAAGTAGAGAAGCATAAAGATGAACCAGATGAAAGAGGAGAAAGCACAGGGCTGCCTGAAACAATATCAAGTCTACTAATAATGACATGCTAAGTAAATGTACAAAGTATTACTTTTTAATGGTTATGTGATGTATTCCATAGAATTGGTGATACATTTTTTAACATTCCTTTTATCGAAAAACATTGAAACCATTTCTAATTCTCCTATTAAAATCAGTGTATCCTTAGTATAAATACACAAAGAATTGTATACGATTATAACAAGTTTATAGAGTGAACCTTGTAATAATAAAATATTCAATTTAAACATACATATGAATTATGTGTGTATGATATTTACAGATATTTAAAGATATGAATATCCCTGAGAAATCATATTTGATAAGGCCAAGAAGTCTAAAATGACTTTTCTAGCACAGACGAGCACAGAACACAGAAGAAGATGTCCTCGTTATATAGAAATAAAGCCCTGGCAGCAAAAGACAAGAGAATAAAGTGGAACCCTACGGGAGAGTTTTCCCCTAGTCAGATGTTCCTAAGATACTTACTGATACCACACCAAAAGACAACTAAAAGTTAAATCAGACCCAAAAATGTATAGTGAATAGAGTTACATATGTACTCAGGCTTAGGATCACTGATTAGTAAGCTCTACCGAGACTTATTTCATAGTGTCCTCAGTCACTTGTGGTCATAATCCAGCTTGAGTTGAAGAACTGGTCTGGGAATTTTTGTGGATAGATTATCTCAACTAGTAAGCTCAACTGGCAAATGGAGTCACAATAACAAAGCCCCAAGTGGGCAGAGCTGGTCAACATCGTTCTCTCCCATAACAGGGTCAAAAGAAGAGCCAATTCTGTCCGAAATGTGCTTCATATTATACGTATTGTATGGGTTCCAGATCTGAAAAGGGAATCAATATTCCAGGGGAAACCTTACCTCTGTTGTCTTCAGGGCAAGTTAACAAAGGATATCTACCCCCAGAAGGTAAGTGGCATGTCTTCAGGTCCCTGGCCCCATCGGTTTCTCAGATTTGATGCTCACCAGGTCTTCCAACTCCCTCCACTCTTCCTGGTCTTAAAGGACTTAGACCAGCACTTCCCAATAGAAAAAGAATGCAAACCACATATAATTTTAGATTTTTTTTAGTAGCCACACAAAATTAATTTTAGTAGCATATTTTGTTTCACACAAAAAATTCAAAATATTATCATTGCAACATGTATCATCATAAAAACTTATTAAGAAGTGAGACAATCCTCATTCTTTTATACTAAGTCGTTGAATCTGGCGTGTATACGTACTATACATGTATAGCACACTTCAATTTGGTCTGGCCACCTTTCATATGCCCAATCACCACATGTGGCTCCCAGGCTCCCTTTTGAGCAATGCAGGATCCATAGTTGCCTTTAAAAGCTCTCCACACTCAGCTGGGATGTCCTAGACCATGGCCAAGGCAGAGGCCAGTGTGCCCCACCTGTGAGCCCGAAATGGCCAAAGAAAGCCAGCCCCTGTGCCTGCAGGACCCAGTTGGGCAAGTCGAGGCTGACTCTGCCCTGGCCCAGCAAGCCAGACCTCACATCTTACCTAGGATCTGCTATCTGAGCTGCCCTTCTGAGTAATGATGAAACAGTTAAATTCTTTTTAAAAATTTCTGAGAGGATGTCTTATTTCTTCATGTGAATTAGGAAAGACTATTTTTAAAATCAAAGAACAGTCTTTAGGGGGAAGCAGCTTCCTCACCAGTGACCTGTGTGTGCACTTTGCACTTGTGAGCGCTGGCCTCCAGAAGGAAAGCTCATCACATCTCGGGAAGGTGAGTGTCAAGCCCTCTTGCAGCCAACTAGCCATCCACAGGTCGTGGGCAGCCGCCAGAGAGCAGGGAGATTAAAGCAGGTTCCTAGAGGGGTAAGTGGGAAAACGTGCTTGAGACATTTCTTTGAAAATCTAATCCAGGGTGTACAGGAAGCTCAGAACCTCCTGTACCCAGAAGCAATGACTAGATGATGCACAAAATGACTTATGGCCCTGTGACCTCCTTACAGGGCTCAGCAATGCTACCATTAGCACCTCTGCCTGACACTTAAGGCAGGATAGCCCAGGAGGAGATACTCCTCGTCACCCCAGGGTAAAGAAGGCACCTAGATGCGGTTCTAAACAAGGGAAGTCAGGGAAAGAATATAGGAAGCAGATAGGACGTGTTGGGCAAATGTCACTTGGTACCCTCTCAGTGCGGGGCACAGCCCTCAGGGCTAGACCCGCAACAGAGGGGCACTTGAGGCTGAGGCAGCGATTCAGGCACAATCCACTCTTTGGGATCCTTTGGGCCCCTTCAGGGGCTGCAAGCCACCATCAGCCTGACTTCTCCACCACCTGCCTCCACCGGCCAGCAGCCTGTACAAAGTGACGTAGTCTGACCTGGGGGAAGGCTGAGCAAATTCTAAGTTTATCAATCAGTCTACCTATTCACTTGTTCAACAGATGCGTACTAAACACCACAGTCCCAATCAGTTCCTTTAAAAGACCATTTACTCCCCAAAAGTTGTGTTTTAACTTGTCGTTTGGGTTCCTAAATCTGTGACCCTTCTTTCTCCCTTCCCCTCTTTTTGTTTACCTGGGCTGCTGAGTATGACAAAGTGGTGGGCACATGGGGGAATGAAGTCCTGTAGAGCTGTTGGCCAAAGCTTCTGAGCTGTGACACAAAAGCTTCTGAGCTGTGACACCTTAAACGTCAGGTGGGAGTTCGCCATGCAGAAAAATGAGGGAGGAGTGACCTACGCAGAAGATGTGATAGTCATAAAGCAAGGGAGCAGAGGGAAGGGTCAGTACGAGGTAGGACAACTGCAAAGACTTCACACGCTGCCCCAGGCAAGCCCAGAGAATGGACCAACTCTGAGGGTCCCCCAGCTTCCACAGGCTTCTTTGGGCATGTGCTAGAGTTGGGATATGTTTGGTCTCCTCCATGATTTCACCTACAAACATGTGGTTCCACACGACTTTTTTTTTCTAAACAGGCACAAAAATAATCCCCAAATTTGACATGCCCAGAATTTATCCCCAAATCTGTAAGCTCTTCTTCCAAACAACATAAGTGACTTCGACACTTCCCACCAACACAGCTGAAGCACTTTTAATGTTTACAATCCTATGTCACCCTGGGTCTGAGATGCTCTTCCAATTAAACCCTGGTTACACTTCTCTTTCCAAGTGCGAAAGAATCCAATTAAAGTTAATGAAAGCAATCAGTCTGCAAGTCTCGGGGTGTCCTGCCCCATTTGTGAATACAGGTAATAATACCACTGACCTCATGGAGGGCAAGTAGGCACCATCGTTGTCTGCAAATGAGCCAGACCTGAGCCAACCAGGGAAACCCAGAATTAGGCGGTGGCCCTGTTTGGCTTCCCCACAAAGCTCAGGATCTCATTAAGCCTTAACTGTGGGGATCTGTTCTTTCAGGAGTTTCAGACTCATTTGATGGCCATACCACTGGAGCTTAGCAGTGCCTCCCATAAGCCTAAAACCCTAGGATACCCTATACTCATTGTTTAGAAGCCATTCATTGCATTACCCTTGACTGTCTAGCTGACTTTCGAGAAGCAGCTCTTGATCCCAAAGAATAATACCATTAGAGCACTAAAAGCCCCAGAGGTTGAATTTGCCAAGTCCTCTGAGTTCACCTGACATTCTCCAGCCCTTGGTGCTGACTCTTAGAGCCTCATATGGACCTGCTGGGCTTGAGCCCAAAGGGTCAGCCTAGGACCCTTCAGAAAGCATCAGGAGGGTCCATATCCCCATGACAGGGAAGCTATGGGGACACACCCTCACACACTGTACACAGATGTCATGAGTCTTATCTATCACCATTCATTCCCAAGGGGGCCTGTCCTCCCCCTGCCATTCCTGCTGCCCAATTTCAGTTGAAAAGCCACACACCCATCTGAGTTGCCTTTGTTCCTCACTGTTCTGTGTTTATTTTGAAGGCTGATTCACTTGACAGTCATTTCTTGGCAGAATCGTGCAATTTTGACCTCAAAGCAATTGTCCCTTGGTTTCTCTTTCCTCCGCTCACTGCCCTAAGATGTGAGAATCTGACCCTGGCCCCATCTGACACCAATAAATGAGCCTGTCCCTATTCTTGGGGAGCTACGGCCCTGGCTGGGGAAACAAAGCCAACACTTGAAAGCAGTTGGAAAACTGAACAAGGCAGTAAATAATTAAGTGCTACTCAATTACATAATTGATTAATTATAACTAATTGCTACTTAAATGAACTGCTCTAGCCCACATTGATCTTCCTCAGCTCTGACCTCATGGTCTGAACCACTCACTCTGCCACTTCCACATTGTCCAGAACATTCTTCTCATCATCTCATGGCTAAGTCTCCCCTCGTGTGACTGGGAGTGTCCCTAAGGCCAGGACCAGATCTTTTCAAGCCAAAGACAGGCCTTGGTTTCTTCTTCCACCTTCCCCCAGAGCAGAATCAGCCTATCAAAGCATAAGGCTCTTTGGTTAATGAACACTCGCTGATTAATGTCAAAAATATAAACCAGTGTTCGTATAACCCAGCTTCATGCACCTATACACGTCAACTAGGATCATCATGAATTTTGCTTCACAACCTTAGCCCCCTTAGTATGTCCTTGGATGTGGCCCAAGTGTGCTCTGTTGTTCTTCTACTCTATCTTGTGAAGCCACTAAAATGGCATCCCCATGTCATAATCATGTGTCACAGGCCACACTGTCCTGCTAGGATCCATCCTTCAGCCACCACTCTGACTGCTTATGCACATCCCTCCTTCCCTCAAATGTTGTCTGATAGATATGGTGAAAGGAGAGCAAGCCAGGGGATCGCCTACATACTCTTTCTGCCTCTACTCCTTTACAATTCCAGGTTGTTCACTAGGCTCTGAGTAACTGGAGGATTCTTTACTCATCACTGGGTTCCCATTGCAAGAGACCACTGTGTCACCTCAGGCTATCATAACAAAATACCGCACACTGGGGGCTGACCCAACAGAAATTTATGCTCTCACAGTTCTGGAGGCTGAAAGTCTAAAATAAAGGTATCAGCAGAGATGCTTTCTTCTGAGGCTTTCCTTCTTCCTCCCTGGCCATCTTACTGCTGTATCTTCACACTGGTCTTCCTTCTGCGTATGTTTGTCCTAATCTCCTCTTCTTAGAGGGACACTAGTGAGATTGGGTTAGGGCCCACTCCTATGGCCTCATTTTACCTTAATTATCTCTTTAAAGGCTCTTTCTCCCAAAACAGTAATATTCTGAGCTACTGGGGATTGGGACTTCCACATATCAATTAGGGAGAGGGGTACATAATCCCACCCATCACAACTGCTAAAAGCTTAATTAGTGTTGTGGGTTTGGGGCACCTGGGTGAGCATCCAACTTTTGGTTTCTGCTCAGGTCATGATCTCAGGGCCATGGGATTGAGCCTGGAGTCAGACTCCACACTCAGCAGCAGGGTGGGAGTCGGGGGTGGGGGTCCTGCTTGGGATTCTCTCTCTCTCCCTCCTACCCCTTCCCCCAGCTTGGTCGAGCTCGCTCTCTCTCTCTCTCTCTCTCTCTCTTTCGCTCTCTCTCTCAAATAGTGGATAAATCTTTTTTAAAAATAAATATAAATAAATAAAAGGGGGGTTGGTGGAATGTGGGGGTTGGATACAAAAAGACAGATGGATAGACAACAAAAGAGAATGGCTGCTAAACAGGTATCTGAGGAGACAGAGCCAAAGGCAGGAACAAGGAGCTGGGAAAGCTTGGCCCCTCTCTTCCCCCACTGCACCCCTGCCGAAGCACCTGCTTGATAATTCCCTGCTCCCTTCACAGGCCCAGGACATAGACACAATGTTGGGAAAAGGATGAAAGTAGTGATGAGGGATGAGACCCCAAGGTGAATGTGGACTGGGGGCGCCACCTCGGGGGAGCAGCCTGGCTCTCTTTGGGGAAGGGTGAAGATGCAGAATGGGCCATGCTTTCCCACGTGTCACGCAGAAATTCTAACTCGACACTGAAATGAAGACTTTGTAAATAACCAACATCTAAGAGGAAGACAAAGGCCTGGAATCATTGGGACCTTTTTCTCTTCCTATTCAGCAGAATCCTTACTGCTGGAGAACAGGACCTGACTCCCAGCGGCAGGAGAGGCCCGATGATTACGGCCAGGCTGGAGAGCGCTTGGGGTCAGCAAAACAAAGACGAGGAAATTGCCTGCACAGATTGGCTCAAATATCAGGTTCAACGAAGGAGAAAACACAATTTGTTCATTTGGAAGATGACTCCGGTGACGTGAACACCCTACACCTTGTTGGAATTCAGGGGAAAACAGGGCAACAGCCCCCAGGGAGGCCCCTCTGGGGAAGGAGAGGCAGCTTGCTGCTTTTAGACCCAGAGACAATTCTGTGAGCCCAGCAAGTGGACCGCAGAGAGATCTCCTGCTGCATTTATGAGTTTAGAATCCCTGCTCTTGAAGTCAGCAGGTCTCTGAGGACTCAGAGCCTTTTTCTAGGGGCCGTGTCCTTGGGGGTGCCTGGCCTGAGCTCTCATGGGCATGAGCAGGGCACAGGACCCACTGAAGCAGAGCTGAGGGTGCTGCCAGTGGGGCTCCTTCTCATCAGTAAAGTGGGATGTGTGTGTGAGCTCACGGCTGCATCTGTATCTGTCGACCACCCCAGGACCTCTTGCAAATCTACATTTCCTCCTCTGCACAGAGGGACATATAAATTTGCAGGGACCCAGTACAGGGGAAATAGAGAGAGCCCTGAGCATTATGGAGACTGCCTCTTGCTAGGTGGCTCCTGGATCAGACTACCCACTTAGTTCACCTGGGTTGGTCCAGGCTTGCACCTGTGGTCTCAGCATAATCATTTACATCCAAAGTGTCCACATTAGAATACTAAATGAAGTAGACACCCTAATCCTCTGGGTAGGAGAGGACATAATCCCATCTGTCCGTGACTTTTAGCCATGACGTCCCCGAGAGGTCCAAGCTCTGCCTGGAAAAGGCACTTGATTCAGATCAGGGGCTGCTACACAGGGCAAGGGGTCCCGCCCTTGAAGGATTACGAATATAGGGCCAACTAGAAGATCAATACAAGAATGAGACATCACCCAGCCCAGTGCTCAATGGCTCACACTGACCACATTCCGCTATTGTCAAGTGGCTGGCAACCCCACCGAACAACTCAGGCCTGCACCCTGTTCCAGGGCTGCTGAATTCCTTGAGATAAGTCCTCTCTCCACTCACTCCTCATGCTCTCAGGCACTGCTGCCACAAAGCCCCATCCTCAAATGTAATACAGACAGCGGAGGGTAATAGAATTGCTTTTGTGTAAATTATGTAGTCCAAATTTTTTTTTAATCTTCGCCTTAATACTTGTTCTTTTTGTTTTATTTTGAATGGTCTGCCATCACGGCCCCTGTTTTTTGTCCCCCCAGTTGAAGATTTATGAAGGCTTTTGGTCTCCCTGGGAGTGGGGCTGAGGCATGGAGGCATCCAGGGCTTACCTGTACACTGACTTGAGACCAGTTCAATAAAGTGCACACCTTAAAGAAAAAAAAGATCCAGACATGCCTCTCTCTTTATATCCTGTCTGTGCTAAGATTTAACTGACCCTCCCCCATATACGGAGACAAATAGCTATTTCCAAATTATAACTACGGTTCCTGTCATCACTAGGGATGGGCAATGATCAGAGAATTGGAGACAGCTTGTGGATAAAGGAACTGGAGTTGGAACCTAAGGAATAGGGAGGCTTTTAATCTATAAGAAGGACTTGGGGTGGGGAGTGAACACAATGGCAAGGATGGGGAAAGATGAGGAACCCAGCCAACAGGAGCAACTGAGCTGGAGAGGCCCCAGAGAAGGAGATCTGAGTCCAGGCCCGGCCACAGCCCCAAGCAGCCAAGGCACCACAAGCTCGCTCGCAAGCCCCCATGGATGCTGCCAGCTGCACTCGTCCATTTAATGATGTTGCCCAGGGATGCCTGAGTGACTCAGGGGTTGAACATCTTTCTTCAGCCCAGGGTGTGATCCTAGGGTCCTGGGATTGAGTCCCACATCGGGCTCCCTGCAGGGAGCCTGCTTCTCCCTCTGCCTCTGCCTCTGCCTCTCTCTGTCTCTCATAAATAAATAAATAAATAAATAAATAAATAAATAAATAAATAAATAAATAAATAAAAATAAAATCTTTTTTAAAAAAATAACAATACCACCCAGCATTTAATTGACTCTTAAACATAATGCTGCTATTGTGAACAAAGTTTAGTTGTCGCTAATGAAGTCATTGAAAGTTAAACAGCAAAGACTGAACTACTTGCAATCATGCAGGGAAATAGAATGACCTCATAATCTGTACAAAACAAAACATGGGACACGCTAAGTCTCCTCCCAGGAGTCTCCAACCAGGCCAATTGACTAATGTGTGAGTGGGCTCAGCAGACCAAGGGAGGCTCGTGGGATCTGCTCCCTTTAGCATTTCAATTTTTATTTTAAATCCAGTTGTGTTTGTGAAAGGGCACTCAGCAGCATAGGATGAAGTTGGTAAAGACAGTGTTTCCTTAGACCACCTGAAGAAAGCACTGCAAAGTGGGTAATACCTACCACTTTAGAAACAGAAAGAAATCGTAAAGGATCTCTTTTTAATCTCAGCAGCTATTTAAAAGATAAACAGTAAATACAAGCGGAATTATACCAACTAACCGTATTACTAGCAGTCAATTGCTGTGGAATAAACATTCTTATTTCCGGGGCATTCTAATATATTCAAAGACATGGAGAATGGCACCAGAAGAATTTATCACTGACATTTGCTAAATTAGATATTCCCGAGGTTTGCCTATATGGATGACAACATTTTTAGCACTTCAAGGTCCTTGCAAGAAAAAGTCTCTATAAAAATTCAGGACAGTATTGTTATCATCAACACTTTAAAATTGACTGTGATTGTTACAGTAGTTTTAAAATCAAAGAGACCTAAAAAGAAGGGGAAAATTATATGTGTATTCTATGTTTGAATTTTGATACATGAGATTTAAAGCATAATATTGTGATGTTTATTTCAGATAAATTCATTTTTACCAAAGACTTTTTCCTGCACCAAAGTCAATGCACAGTTTAGCAAAGACACACCAGCCAGATAATATCCACCAACAACCCACCAATTAACCAGGGCACCAGGTTTGACAGTTGGGTTCTCTTCTTATTCAACCATGCATTCCATTTTGGCTGCTGTCCTAATTAATGACTAATCTATAAAACAGGGATAGTAATACATACCTCATACATGCCACATACATAATTACAAGGACTGAATCAGATCACATGTGGTACCAGGTGTGGTAAGTGCTTTGTAAATGTTTGGATTTTATGTTTCTCTTTATTTTTCCTGGACATTCCGTAAATGCTTATGGTCTTGACTCTTCTGTTTCCAATGCTTTTTAGAAATAAATAATAACAAGATTAAAAGATTTTGGGGTATGATAACATCTTCTAATGTGGACATTTTCCAAAAGCCATGGAAAGGGATCAGAGGTCTTGACTATCAGTCAGTGGCTCTTTGGCTGGGGGGCCCGCCCCACAATGGCTCAAGACCGAACTCCTACCACCTCTGTGGCCCATCTCTATCCCAAAGGACAATCAGATTAAAGTCTAGAAATGGACTGACTTGCAAACATTTTTGAAACCATTTTCCTAGAAATGTATTGGTGTTCCCACATCATTTTTGTTTCTTTCCCTAACTTGGATTCTCAATATTCCACTTTAGGAAAATCCTCAAAATTATGATGAATTCCCCAGCCTCCCCTTAGCAGCAGATCTGAGCTTCCTGATTATCTGTTCCCCAATCTTTCTCTCCCTCTCCCTCCTTCAGTGATCCATCAGCTGGACTTATCCCTCTACTCAGTCTGTTAACTAAAACAACGTAGTATGTTTTTGTAATTACAAACAACCTCCAGAATTCACAAAAAAACTAAATTACTTAGGGCAGAGGCTACAATTTGCATTTGTTTAAGACCTTCTATAGATGCTGTCATAGCTGGTTCTCAGCTAATAATCTTTGAAAGGAATTTAATCCTTATTTTAATGCAGTGCTGCCAACAGATAGTAACAATGCCTAAACTTGGGTCTAGGTATTTTGTTGGTGTCTCAAGTCAAGCTTACTTTCCGAAAGATGAGCCTTATGTAGACCACCTCAGCTCCAGGCACACCTGTCCCTTCCACAATGCCATATGCAAACATGAGCCTGGGGCAGTGGATATGCCAGTTTAGCCAATGATACAACCCTCCAACTATCAAAGATAGCTGTTAAGAGGGCCACCCTGAAATTTGTAAACCTGCAATAAAGCTTACGTAATAATTAACTTTGTTCTTATTTGACGTTTTTATCCCTCAAATTTTTATTGTATTTATACTTACATGTATACATGAAAGTATGTATATGTGTATACATGTATATAACTGATATGTGTATACATGTATACATATATAACTGATATTACCCAACACTTTATGGACACATGGAATCAGCTTATATATCATTTTTTATTTACAACATTCAATATGAGGCACAAATTTGGCCTTACAATGATGCAATAAAACACATCACTCTGCAGCTATATCCCTCAAAGCCCCATTCCGCTTCCAGAGCAGGACACATAGGGATTTGAATCTTCAGTTAATGTTCTGATCTGTGGGTCATTCACAACCACAATTTAAGTTTAACCAACACCATAACTTCTTCAGCTTTCTTCAGCAGATGACCCACAATGCATAAAAATAAAGGATTTCATCTTGATTTTTCTCTCTAGGGTATGTCTTTATGCCAGGAGATATTATATGCACAGACCCATGAAAAGGGCTAGGATTAGATTTCTGTGATCGTTTCATGGGTTGAGGACATGTATGCATCCTGAGAAGCCAAACTTTCTCCTGGCAGAAACCTGAGCCCAGGGGATCTCTGGGTGGTGCAGCAGTTTGGCGCCTGCCTTTGGCCCAGGGCGCAATACTGGAGACCCGGGATCGAATCCCACGTCAGGCTCCCTGCATGGAGCCTGCTTCTCCCTCTGCCTGTGTCTCTGCCTCTCTCTCTCTCTCTCTCTCTGTGTGTGTGACTATCATGAATAAATAAATAAAATCTTTAAAAAAAAAAAAAAAAAGAAAGAAAGAAACCTGAGCCCAGACTGCATTTGTCACAGCAGGTTCTTGTCTTCGACCTCTTCCGTCTTTCATGTTGGGATATCGTTCCACCTGCTGACCAGGCATGGAGTATGAAGCTCTCCGTATGCCGTGGCACCTGCTCCAGAGTGTACCTTCTTAACTTTCATTTACAAACGAGACCTTCCAATGAAAATGAAACCACAAATCTCAGAAACCTCACCACACAATAGTCTCTCTGGATTTTTAACTCTAAGCTGTAGCCATTACACTAAAGTAACATGCAATCCACCATGAATGAAAAATCAGAATAGGAGACCTCAATTATGTTTTTGTGTGTCACAAATATTATGCCTAGAAGTGCCTTTGAAGATCTCCCCAGTCAACCCCCTTGTTTAACAAATGAAGACACTAAGGCATGAGGTACTAGTCAAGAGTTCCACTCAGTAAGACCTTTATACTCCAGTCCTGCTCTCCAGACACGTCACCATGAGGTCTTCCACCCCTCGCCAGTGCCAATCACCCACTTAATCAATTTGCTCTATTGTGCCAAAGTGATTTTTCAACCCTGAGTCTGTATTCTGTTATGTTGTAAATATACTAACTTCCCACCTCCCTTGATGAGCATACATAGGTTAGAATTCTATGGCATTGACTGTCTTATAAATTAATGGTTTTGTTAGATCCTTCCAAATAGGTGCTGGCAAAATAAGCATGAGTAACTCTCCACATTAGGCAGTCCTCTGCATTTTATAAAACATTTATCTCACTTGACCAAGTAAGTAAACAAAAGCTTTCTCTGTTTAAGGAAGAGAGGAATGTAACGGCAGAGAAAGATGAATAACAGAGGGGCTATCAGGAAAAAGAGAGAGAGAGAGATTCAAAAACTATGGGTGGGACAAAAAGGAAAAAAAAAATATATATATATATATATACACTTTATATATAGTTTTATATATATATATCGATATATAAATATATTATATATATAAACTTACTATATATATGTATATACATATATAGTATATATATATATAGTATATATATATATATACCATATCTATATCTATATCGATATAGATATAGATATAGTAACTGGGGAGGTAAAAACTCCCTGGTCATTTCCCTATCATGGCCTCCCTTTTGAGGAGTTCAAGCTTGAGCATCTGTCTGAAATAGAAATTATAGAAATTAACCCGACCTGTCCTTCAGTTATTGATCTCAGAGCCTCAGAATCCCCCATGCTAGAGTTTGCAAATCAAGCTCCCCAGAACCCTCCAACACTCCTAGGAGGTCTGGCAAGGTAGAGGGTATATTCAGGCCAAAAGTAGAGATTCTGATCACAAAGGCTGGAATCCAAGAGGCTGACCAAGGCAGATGAATTGCTCACTCAGGGCCCATTGGAATTTGTGTATCCAAAGATCAAGGTATCCTTTTGTCATTTATGATGAGAAAATGTTTATATGTCAGGAGAAATATGATGCACAAACTCCCACTATCTAATCACATCAAATTTACATTTCTCCATAATCTCTGGTCTTTCTTAACCACATACACATGTGTTTTTTTATAGCCACAAGAAGAGTCCAAGAAGAGTCCAAGTCCAAGAAGAGTCCAAAATTGTGTATCCTTCTTTCTCATGGTATTATTATCTGTTTTGTATTTTTTCCAAGTTCTACAGTTTCCATGTCATATGGTCCTGATTTTTATAATCTTCATAATTTAAGGGGAGAGATTTGAGATGATCCCTAGATTTATAAATAAAGGGAACTTCCAGGTATAAAACTAGTAAATTGGGTTCACAGGGAAGAGCTAAGCCAGCCACAAAGGAAGCCAGGATCTGAGTTGCTGAAGACCACCAGCATGACCAATATAGCCTCAGGGAGCCAGGGCTATAAAACAACAGCTTGAAGATTCAGGATGTATGTCCAGCAGTACCTGAGAGAAATGCCCAGCACTGGGGACAGAGACATTTGGCCACCAGAGAGTTGGCCTCCTCCATGAGCTGGGAGTGATTCATCAAACTCCACCAGGGCTCTTGGCTCTAACTCCTGGGTCACCAAGCAGTTTGAGGTGACAATCCATCCTTCCAGAAATTCTGTCCAGAGATGGGACTGCCCTGGGTGATGAGATGAAGCTTCCTAATCATCATCTAGAAATCTGTGATGGTAAATGTATGACCTTGTGCCCACTTACACATCAGGCTCACAATGGCATGGTTAGCGTCTTCATCTCTGAAGGGATGGATCTGGCCACCTCTGTCTATGAAGACAACATTGGGTTTCTGGGCATGCAGAACTGAACAGCTACATCAAGCTGCATGACACCAATAAGGCTCTGGTTAAGGGCAAAATGGCATCCCTCCAGGGCTTGGCTTTTTCTCTATGTATAACATATGACACTCCCTGGAGTAATGTAATCAGGATATGGTTATTGTTCTCTGGGCCTGGTCATATTGCTTATTCATAGCTTTATGTTCTTCTAGATATGATGGACATAAATACCCTTGTGCCTTTTGATTTAAAGGATTGTGAGGATGACTGAAGATCATGTTCCCACATCTCAAGGGGAGTTTGCCCACAAAGCTAAAAATTACAGAATGGTGATTTACAGAGTGTCAGAAGAATCCAAGAGTGAAAACAGTTTTCATTTTTAGTTCAAACACTCAAACTCTGACACATGGAAGCCACTGAGTCCCATGGGCAGTGTCTATGGTACCATGACATTGCACCAGCATCCCCACCTGGAATGTCATTCAGCTAAACTCCCATATGCTGTCCCTCTGCCCTCACATAGGCCTGGGCCTAACCCACAAGAAAGTGTGAGCTCCTCCAGACCCAGACTGGGGCAATGCCCCTCTCATCTTAAAACCTCCATCCCTATGAAATTTAAACTTGAATTATACATTTTGCCTTCCCTCCAAATAACATTGCCATCTGCAATATGAAATTAGATTGAAGTGAGAGGAATGATTGCTGAGCTGTTTGAATTTTGATCATGAGACTCAAAGAAGAAATGGTATCTCAACTAATTCTTCATCAAAAGTACTATATTTCATCCAAAACAGAACATATCAGAATAAAATGTTCTTGAGCACATTTTTATGGTACATGTTCTTTAAACAGTGTAAAATTCAAATTTTCTGAAGTATATTTTACCTTTTAATAAGATTAAAACTAATGTGGCTGATTGTCTTGAGAAAAAAAGTCATCCTTTTATATATCAGAGGCCAGCAGCCCATGACCAGCCTGTCAAAGGTGACCTGCATGGGGATTCGGAGACATGCCAGGGAACTCACACTGCATTGATTTTCCTGACTTGACTCTCAGCATTACTAAGGACTTTGGCTTAGGCTCATTGCTCTGGCTCTTTTTCCTCCTGGCTAACTCACAGAGAATCCCTAAGGACCAAGTCTGTCCACAACTCCCTTGGCTACAGTCTGAACCATGTCTGCTCTGGCCCACGGTGGGGGTTTGGACTGCATGTGCCTCCAATGTAACACATCCAAAAGGGAATGCATCATCTCCACCACCCCTTCTGCACAAGCACACATAACACGTGCACAGAACAAACACATTTATGCAACACATACACACTCCTGTCCCTATATTCACTATCTCCATGACCTCACTATGCTCCTAGTTAGTTGCTAGAGCCAAAATCTAGATAATTCTAGAATCTTCTCTCTTCTATTCCCCAATAGCCATGAACTCTAAGCACTATCTGTGCTAACCCCTGAAAACCTTATTCTATGTCCCATGACTAGAGTTCTCATAATCTCTCACCTGAACTACTACAGTGTCAGGAGACACTATAACTAAATGAAAGAGATTCCACAACACCTTAAAATTTTCAAGCAATTGAGTAATTATCACGAGTACCATGCTGTGCATCATAGGAGCATTCCTGACTCAAGTAGTTCACAGTCTACTTAGATGTGTGTTGCCTAACCATGAAGAAAAGAGAGAAGGAAGCAATGTAATGACAACCAAATATAATCAACCCCCAAATGAGTTCTCTGAAGGGGCAAAGACTGATGGGGCAGTATTATCAGGAAGGCTTCCTGGAGAACACAGGAATTTGAGCTAAGCCACCACGAAAGAGCAGAACTTGAATCTGTGAAGTAGTAGGAACAGTGGAGCAAAGTCTTGAGAGCCAGAAGAACCATGGGCTACACAGAGACAGAAGAGAGTTGACTCCATGTTGGGGGTGGAAAGAAATGGCAGAAAACAGGATGGATTAGAATAAGGAGGTTCTGAGCATGGGTCTTGGCTTCTGAGCATGGTCTTGGCAATTATGAAGACCAGGAAGATAAAGCAGAGGCTGAAGTTCCTGGAGAAAGGTGAATGGGTAGGTAGGTGGTCTCCTCCTTGCCAAGTTCAGAAAAAGAAAGTAAGTGAGTATGCAGTTAGACTAGGCCTGGAATCAAAACTACTGTCTCTGGCTAAAGCCACCTCCTTGGTTGAGGACCCCGTGTCTTATTTTGTCTGCTGCCAGCCTGCCCAATTTACCAGGGAAAGTGTCAGGAGCATACATCGCTTCCCCCAACCAGTGGCCAATTTCTCCTAGGATCCGGGAAAGCATCCGCTCAGAACTCTAAAATCTATAAATTCCAAGGTCAATGTGTGCCACGTGGACATGTATGGGGTTAACAATGAGGAGTCCAGGAAGAAATTTCCAATAGAAAAAACACTTTATTCATTAAGAAGAAGAAAAGGTGCCTCACTTGGCCCATGGAAGCAAACACTTGAGCTGCATATCCCTTCCAGCTTGGAAACCAACAGAAACAGGCCCAGGGCATTCAAATCAGTACCCAAGCAGTGGGAGAGGGAAATTAAGAATTTACTTCCTGGGGCCTGGGGGAATGAGCCAATAATAGAAGCCATGTTTATTTTTCAAAAGCAGGTGTTTTCCAAACCACTGGGCAGATAATCCATGGGGAAGCACTGATGGCCTCCAGGGTCATGTGTGTACCTCCAAGTCAGAGAGAAAGCAGCCAAAGGCAGCCAGGGCAAGAGGCTGAAATGAGACAAAAGGAAGGGTGGATGAGGGCACTCAGACTTGGAATTAGGGCTTCATTACTATTCCCCCAGCCTGTGACAGCACAGATAGAACCATGGTTGGCACTTGGGACACCTGTATTTTAATGCCTTTTCTGCTATTTACTTGTTGTGGTATTCAGTGAGGTTGCTTCCCCAATATAGGCTTCAGTATACTTCCTTGTAAAAAAGGGGTTACAAGACCCCCCACACACACCCAATCACCAGCACTGCAGAGGGCTACTAAAGAGTGGAATGAGCCAACAGCCAAGGAAGCGGTTTTTCACTGTGTGGTCCTAATATGCTCAGAGGGTATGTTCTCATCACGATGTGCTCACCATGACCCCAGCCCAGAGAAGGGGACACAGGATCATGCAGAGTGTGGCACTGCCCTCCAGGAGTTTGTAACCAGACTTGGAAGAGAGGAACATCACTGAGAGACAATCATCAGACTGGTTAAATTGTCCCTTCCATGCTATTACGTGCTGTGGGAAAATGGTGGTAGGTGTAACCACAGAAGATATTCCTGAAGAGCTTAAACAGAAGCTGAGCTACAAAGGATGGAGTAAAATTTGGAAAAAGGGAAAAGATGAGAATGGAAAAAGAAGGGAGCCTACAAGCATCAGAAATGTGGGCCAAAGCCCAACTTTTTAGAACTCATTCATGGCTAATGGACATGGAACCACCCAGAGCTGTCATCCTTTTTATGTATTTATTTTCTCTATGAGCAAAGTCCAAAAATCTGAAAATTCTAAGGGAGGAAAAAGAACAAGAAAATTAAGATTATCTATGATTTCATCATTTGGGATAACCGGTATTATGTTATTACATATCCTTAAAGTTTTTTTCAAATATTCTCCTATAGGATCATTTTTAAGTGACTGTATAAATTTGATTACAGAAATGTAAAACAGTGAACTCATTCCCCTATTGTTTATATTTCTAAATCATATAAACAATATTTCAAAGTTTGGGAATGTGTATTCTAAAAAGTAAGAGTGTCAGGGCACCTGGGTGGCTCAGTTGGTAAAGCATCTGACTCTTGATGTCAGCTCAGGTCTTTTTTTTTTTTTTTTTTTTAAGATTTTATTTATTTATTCATGAGAGACAGAGAGAGAGAGGCAGAGACATAGGCAGGGGGAGAAGGCAGGCTCCCTATAGGGAGCCTGATGCAGAACTCCATCCCAGGACCCCAGGATCATGCCCTGAGCCAAAGGCAGATGCTCAACCACTGAGCCACCCAAGCGGCCCTCTCAACTCAGGTCTTAATCTTAGGGTCATGAATTCAAGACTCACACTGGGCTCTACCCAGTGTGGAACCTACTTAAAAAAATAAAGTAAGAGTGTCTGGATTCAAATTTTGTCTCCATTGTTTATTATCTGGGTTACTTTGGATGAATTTACCTCTATCAACTCAGTTTCCTATTCTTAAAAACTGGGACAAAAACAATACCTAATATACAGAGTTGAAAAAATTGTAGTAATATTCACATAATACAATACTACTCAGCTATTTTAAAAAATGAACTACAGATACATGAATAAATCTCAAATAAATTATAGTGAATGAAAGAAGCCAGATAAAATAGAGGGTACATATAGTATGTCTCGTATAAAATCCTAGAAAATATCATCTGTAATGACTGAAAGCAGATCAGTGGATGCCTGGGATGGGGCTGGGACATGCAGGGGCAGGAGAAAACTTGGAGGGGTGTTGGGTGTATTCAGTATCATGACTGTAGTGATGGTTTCATTAGTGTATATGTATGTTAGATGTTATCAAATTGTACACTTTAAGTGGTATATGCCTTTATGACACCATGCACAGTGTACAGTGTGCAGTTTCTTGTGCTAATTATACCCCAATAAAGTTGTAAACAATATATGTTTTTTAAAATTTGTGCTAAAATAAATCACCATCAGGAACATAATGGCATACCTTTTGTCTTCCCCATCCCTAACACTGAGGATTCCTTTATTTTAAACACTTTTGCCAAATTGATCAAAATAAAAGTATCTCATTATTATCTTAAATTACCTTCTGTAATCACAAATAAAGCATAAAATATTCACTTTTTTGTGTATTTGCATTTCTTTTTTATGAGTTATATGTTTGTATGCTTTGCTCATTTTTTGATGTGTTTATCCTTTTTCCTTATTTACTTCTCATTGTGATTATGCAAGTATATCTCTAGACTCTTCCCATGCAAATACATATACTTTTTTTAAAAAATAGATTCATCTTTTACATCCTATTTTGTAACCCACGTTTTATACTAACGTAATACGACTATCTATCCATGTCGATAAATGTGACACTATATCATAGTTGTAATGGCTAGAACAGCAATTCTTAATGCTGCTCCTTAAATTATTTTTCAGTTTCAGAAAACGGAATGAGGTTCTCCCTCATTTCAAGCAGAGTTGAGAATAACTTCACAAATCACATTTTATTTGCTACAGCATCATAGAAACTACAGCAGATTCTTCAATGAATGACAACCAAGAATCCTCCTCACCCTGAAAGGGAACTTTATGAAACTGACTTTTGCTGACTTTTTTTTTATAGTTTTCCTACAAGTGCTGATAATGAAATTTTCAGCTAGCCAGTCTTCACTGGACATGTTGTAAAGAGATCAATTTGTCCCCATTAGCTTCCACTTCATTAGTATCCAAAATGAGGTCCACTCTAGTAAACAGTGAACAACCTTTGGCTCAAGTAGAGATGTCTCTTTGTCAAGGTCTTAAGAGAAGTAAATCAGCAGCCTTTCCTTAAAGTTCAAAAGGAAATACTTTGATTAAAATTAAAAAGCTTTTCCTCTTAAAGGTCAGACAAAAAATTGGTGGTGTCCTGTGAGAAATACAATTATTATTCAATGCAATGCACATTGCGATGACATTGGGGTTGAGAATTTAAAAGTGACACAGTTTAGGAATGAAAAGTTACGGTTTATCCAGCAACAGTAATCTATCTGCTTGCAAGTTACCTCTGAGTGACACTTAACATCCAGGCTCCGACATTCAATGGGCTGAAAGACTTTGTCAAATTGGGATCAGTGGAATCTCACTTAAAAGTCATCATTCCATTCCCTTTTGGACTGTGTTTCAAACAAGTCAACCATACAAATGAGGAAATATTCAGTCTGAAGGTCAGATTGACTGACCACGCTGGCTGAGATTTTTATGTTTTGAAACCACTAGTCAGAAACAAAGCATCATTTTTGAAAAGAGAAAACCAGAAGTGGGTTGCAATAACCAGTCCGTGGCAGCCCAGGCATTTCAAAAGGCTTTTTTCCCTCCTGATGATTAGAAAGCCACAGAGCATTCAGCAAACACTGGAGCCTCCCCGGAGCCCTACATATTTCTGGGCACTGTAAAGAATGTGAAATTAAGCACACGTGTCCAGCATCATCAGCTAAGTGGATGAAGAGATGGGCCCGTAAACAGCTGTCTTCCTGACAAGGCCAATGGACTTGGGTATAATCAGAAAGAAACAAATTTGCTGCGAGCAAAAAAAAAAAAAAAAAAACAGTGATGGAGACTGGTCCAATATGGGCCAAGGCTCTTTGCAAGAGATGGCATTTCCATCTAAGAAAAGAAAGAAACATGACAATCCAAGCCCACCCATTTTACTACCTTTGGGTGCATAAAACCAACACTGGAAATAACTTTTGTGAGCGATATTTTTAAAATCTCAATGATCCTTAAAATAAATCAAGGGGGGGGGCGGGAGTGCATTTCACGTAGCTAGGCTAACGAGCACTTTTTCCATTAAAAGTGATAAAAGCAATTACACCCTAACAGAAAAGCTCTTCATCCCTGAATGTTTCCTCCCCGAACTTAACACTTTATCAAGCTCCATACAAATATTAGATGTTTCCAATAAACTGGAAACACACAGTTCATTTGAGAGTGAAAGGAATCTTCTGCACAGCAGGAGCTACCTGAGTGGAAGAACCCTGAGGAGTGAGGAGCTGGGCACCCTTCAGAGCCGGAGCCAACGTGAGTGTGCAGGTGGGAGACAGAGCAGCACTCCTGAAGCACCCCACCCTGGATGACAAAGACAGGCATGACACAGAAATCAGGGTTGAGACTGGAGATATGACACTCATAGGCTGTGAGGAACTCTGGCAGACGCGTCTTTTTGATCACCCAATACATGGGTGCAGTCAGGGTGGCCAGAAAGACCCCTCAACTCCCCACATTGTGCCCTGCTGTCTGTAAACCCAGGGAAGGGTCTGGGATTAGGGAATGAGAAACCCAGCTTGGGAGAGGAGGCTTGGGGGTCAATTTAGGACCCTTTTCTGGGATCTGAGTTTGGCATGAAGGTGGATGAAACATGAAATGAAGGACTGAGGGACAGAAGAAATCCTGACAACCCCACAGGGAGGCTGTTGCTGCAGGAAAGCTAGCCTTGGAGCTTGAGCAGACTCCACAAGGCAGGGGCCACACGTGCCCTTGCAAATATGGTTATGCCTGGGCCAAATCCTGTCATTCTATGCTGTCTACAAGGCCTCTCATCAGAGGCAGGAAAGAGAATGCTATGGGAGAGGGGCGGAGAGCTGGCCCGTGTGTACTTAAGATAACTACATTAAAATAATTGCAAGATAATAGATATCATCCAATGATGATAATAGAACAAAGGACAAAGGATAACTGGTATCTCTGAAGTAGAGACACAATAAAATGATACAAAAACGAATTCAAGAGATAATAAGGAAAAAATCTTTCCTTAAATGAAGGAAGAACTGAATCTACATAACTGAAAGACCATTCCAAGTAGACCATGTTGTAGGAAATCTGAGATAGAATGAGCACTACCAAGACCCATCCTGGTAAATTACTGAACATAAAAAGTATTGAGAGAATTCCTTAGGCATTTGAAAAGAAGAAACAACAACAAAAAAGTACCTAAAAGGCTAATGAATAAGACTAGCCTCATAATTCTTTACAGCAACATTAAAATACAGAGGGGAAGATGGAACAATATATGTGAGTTTCTAAAGGAAAAAAGTGTGATCCAAAAGTTGTAGGCCCAACAAGGTGTTGTTCGGGTAAAAAGGTGTCAGACATGCATTCACAGATTTGCAGGAACTCAGGAAAAACAGCACTCATTAGTCCCTTAAGTAAAATATTTTGACGTCAAAATCTAGCCATTCAAGAAAAAATGAAGAAGTTGTGGTCAAAGGACCTGTAATGAGCATTGAACCCCCCACTTAAATGGAAGCTATATATATTATTTATTTCCCTTATAGCACTTTTCCAATTTGTGAATATATATATATATATATATATATATATATATATATGGTATATGGTTAATGCTAGCTATCTCTGAAGGCAGAGGCAGTCAAAAGGGATAGGGAGAGACAATTATACTTTTTTTCTCCCTTATCTTTTTTTTTTTTTTTTTTTAAGATTCCACTTATTTATTCATGAGAGACACAGAGAGAGAAAGAGTCAGAGACATAGGCAGAGGGAGAGGGCAGAAGCAGGCTTCTTGCACAGAGCCCAACGTGAGACTTGATCCCGGGACTCTGGGATCACGCCCCAAATCACACCCTAAGCCAAAGGCAGACAGACACTCAACTGCTGAGCCACCCAGGCGTCCTTCCCATACTCTGGTTTAATTAAGGTGTAATTTATATGTAACAAAATGCATAAATTTTAAGTATACAGTTTGACTAATTTTCATAATTTTTTGGAAGAGCTGCAGAATTGCTCTTATTTTTTCCTTAAATATTTCTAGGATTCAACAATGAAGCCATTTGGACCTAGAGTTTATTTGTGGGAATTTTTTTTTACCTATAAATTCAATTTTTTAATATATATTTCAGGTTATCTATTTCTTTTAGAATAAACTTCAGTACTTTGTGTCTTTTGAGGAGTCTATCCATTTTATTAAAATTGTCAAACTCATAGGCATAAAAATGTTCATAATACCTCTGTATTTACTTGTGAAGTTTGTAAGATGTTGTTGGGGCAGAGGAATTTCTTCTGCCCTTCAAGATCCTTGATCCTAGCTGGACTTAAAGTCAGATTGACAAGAGACAGATCAAGAGGAGAAAATCCAATTTAATAGGATATGTACAGCAAACCCACACAGACATGGAAGTTCCAAAGTCAGTCAGACAACCTGAGGCTCCTAAGAGCTAAGGAGAGGAGGTAGAGTCTGAGGATACAAAAAAGGGAAGACTACTAGCAGGAGGGTGGAAAGGGATGTTTGGAAAACAAAAGTTGCTCTGTTATGTAGATGAGTTGGCAGTTGAGGGCAGGTAAAGGTTTTCCTAAATTTTCTGGGGTTTGATTGCTTTTAACTCAAAACAATGTTCATGCTGAGGTGGCCCATCTTGGGATGGCTCCTATAATCTTTATGATGTTTCCTCTCTCACTTCTGATACCAACAACTTGTATTTTTTTCTCTTTTTTTCCTGCTCGATGTGTCTTGAAGTTTGTCAATTTTATTGATCTTCTCAAAGGACCATATTTTAATTTCATTGATTATGCTGATTTTTGTTTTGTCTATTTCCTTGGTTTCTGCTCTTCATAATTTCCTTCTTTCTGCTTACTTTGTGTTTCATTTGTTCTTTTTCTCGTTTCTACAATGGAAGCTTAGGACAGGGGTGGCAAAATTTTTTCATAAGGAAGAGTAATTATTTTAGTTTTTGAGATTCATATGATCTCTGTTACAACTGATCAACTCTGTTGTAGCATGAAAGCAGCCATAGACAATGCATAAATGAATGAACATGGCTGTGTTTCAATAAAACTTTATTTACAAAATAGGTAGTGGATTCAATTTTACACATCTGCCATAGTTTGACAATTCCCAGTTTATATCATCAATTTAGGCTTTTCATCTTTTCTAATATGAGCACTTGGTACTATACATTTCCCTCTAACTACTGTTTTAGATGCATCCCACAAATTTTGATCGTCATATTTTCATTTTCACTGGAACATGGAGAAATTTTTGGTCATTGACAATGAATCTGATCTTACTGTCAATCACCACCACTTTCATGAGCTCAAAGTTAACCCTCACTGTATTGTTACTAACTGAACACAGACCAGCCATGGTAACTTCCACTGCTGCTATCAAGGCTTCTGTACCCTCCCTTCCCTGGGCCCTCCATAAGAGGCAGTTTCAGGTTCCACATTTTGAATTTTTCTTTTTTTTAAGATTTTATGTATGTATTTGAGAGAGAGAGGAGAGAATGAGAAACTGAGCACAAGCAGGGGGAGGAACAGAAGGAGAGGGAGAAGCAGACTCCCCACTGAGCAGAGAGCCTAACTGGGGGCTCCATCCCAGGACCCTGGGTTCATGACCTGACCTAAAGGGAGATGCTTAACTGGCTGAGACACCCAGGTGCCCAGGTTCCACAGTTTTCAAAGACACCAAAATCCCAGGCACCTTTCCAGTCTCCTTTCACCAATTAGGATCTCCACTACCTCTTAAATAAATAACTTGATCCCTAGCATCAACAAACCCCATTAGCAAAAAGTATTGTGAGTTTACTTATCTCTGAAGATGGATAGATAGAGGAAAGGACTACATCCACTTCGGGCTCTGAGAAGAAGACATCAAAAGGAGATTAAACATAAAAGAGATTGGATGACAGAGCAGGAGAACGAAAGGTGCATCTTCAGATTATGATGGAGCTCTGACAATTCTAAAAGGAAAGAAGAAAAGAAAGAGGATTCTGGGAGGAAGAATCTTGGACTGCAGCATGTTTCAAGAAAGATTCAGCCAGGGTTTTGGAGTACTTAAGCCAAATTCATTACTTGGCGCAGTCCCACATCACTCTTCCTTAGCACCCATGCCATGGTTAGTTGTTGGTCGGGAGACGCCTTTAGGAAGTATGACCTTAAAATTAATGCAATGGTGGATCCCATAAAGACCTTAGAAAGAACTTTCAAATTGTCCATAGCATCTGAATTCTATCTCCTGTTAGTAAAGAAAGCGGATGGAAAAAAAAAAAAAAAAGCCAATGCCTTTATTACTTGTTGGTTTACAACTGCAAACACCAAGAAGCAGAGCTCATTCCTCTCATCATGTCACTGTGCCAATGGAACCACCCATCATTGAAAGACCTTCCACATCCCAACCATGCTTGCCTTCTTTAGCAATGACAACTGTCAAAACAATACTTGACAGACATAACTTGCCTTGTTCTGAACTGCATGAACCACAGAAAATTATACTTGCTCCAATAAAACATCCAATGTTATTATAAAGGCCACTACGTGTACTTCTTGGTACTTTATCAGCAGAATGCACCTACAATAGTGTGTGCTGTTATTGGCATCGCAGCTATGAATTTCTTGACTGTTGCTCAATGTAAGAGCCACTGAAGCATTAGAGGATGTGCCCAAGGCAGTGATGGGTGAGCACAAATTCTGTGCCTGCTTAGATGGGAACTCAGATTAGGAAAAGGCAAAGTAGATTCAGCTCACTGGACCTTTTAGTCTTCACTGAGGATCAGTGAATCCAGAGTAGCAGAGACTAAACCAGCCAGAACACAGGCAACCTTACATAACTTCAGGAGCAGTTTTCTCATGCACTACAGCAAACTTCCTAGAGACAAAGAGAGAAAATGCCTCACTGACTAACCCAAGCACCACTCTCTCAATCCCTCCTTCCTTTCAAATGTAAGCTATGGGGCCACATCCCTGCCCCCGTTCAGCAGAGCTATTACTATTTGGATGTGGCCTCCCATGATCACTGAGAATCTAATAGGTCTTGGTTTCTGATTATAAACTCTGCCCCCCGGTCATTCAAATGCCTCAAAAACAGCTTTCAATCTTGGAAGGCTCTGTAGTTTCCCATCTGTTGCCTAAAGCTGGGCTCTCTGAAGGTGAAGGGGAAGGTAGTAACTATCTGCACGGATCAGCCCAGGGCTCTGACCAGCTCCTGGCAGAGGCCAGAGTACAAAATTGAATAAACAATTCCCAGGGACATTTATTAATGGTATACCTGGGAGGCACTTTAACAAAGCACTTGAGCCTGCAGAACTGACAGCATGCTATTTTAAAGAGTATTTTCCTCTTTATTTAATCCTTTCATGTATGCATCATATGCCTACTGAGGTCCTTCCTGCTCTGTGCAAACCCTCCACTAGGTACCTGGGACACAGGGATGAACAAAGAGCTGACGCAATAGTTCAAGGAGCGACTTGGACCTGGATGAGGGTCATGGAAGCTGAAGGGAAGGGATGTGGGTGCATTAGGGAGATATTTAAGAAGACTAAGCCCCAGCCACCCCTGAGCACCTACCATGTGCCAGACCTATAACTTGTCTTCAGCAAACTACAATCTGTAGGGCATTTGTGACACAAAAACATAGTAAAAGCAGGGCCACTTGTTCCAAAGCAGGAAAGGGTATTCCTTATTCCTCCTTTCTACCTCTCTAGAGACCATAACACCATTCCAGAAAGGCTCAGCAAGGCTAAGCAGAGTCTCAAGCCAACATAGTATATGGGAGGAAACTTGATCGACTAGAACGGGCTTGCCCTAGTGATACTCATGAGGCAAATGCAGTCCATCACAGGGGCCCATCTTATGACTCACACCCTCTCCCAGGTCCCCAATGGGGGCTGACAGTGGCAGATGTTCCTGGGTTGAGGCAGGAACTGAGCAGCTGAGACAATGCCTGGGTGATGCAGTGGAAGGGAGGGACCTCCAATGAGTGCTCCATTGTTCCACTGGACTTCACTTACAAAACACAAGTTCAAAGATGATATTACTAAGACATTCAAGTTGCCTGACATAGAACATGAAACCTCAAGCACAGGGCTCTTCTGAGCACAGGGTCTTTGGCAGTTGCACTACTCACACACCCATGGAGCCAGGCCCAGTGTCAACCACCACATTACACTCTGTGATAGAAGAATGAGTCAGATGCAATCCCTAGCCCACCCCCACTGGGATAGGGAAGAGAACCACAGGACACTCTTGGGACTTAAGGGAGATTTGACAGAGGAGGTGAGGTCTAATTGAAGTGTGAACTATAACTGGCTGCTGGGAGAAAGGGGAAGTGGAGGGGAGGAACCTCCCAGTAGCAGGAGCAGCAAGGGCAAAGGTCTCGAGACAGAGCAAGAGAAAGCAAGGTGAATCTGGGGATCTACTGCAGAAGCACGCAGTATCCAAAATGAAAGGGGAGTGGGACAAAATGAGACTGGAGAGGAAATGGGACAGACTATAAAGAGCCATGAAAAAGATGCTCGGAATTTTTAAAAATTTCTCCTAAAAGTCAGGAGGAAACCCTAAAAAGTTTGAAGTTGAGGAATGACTGAATTATATGTATGCTTCAGAAATCTCATTCTGGAGAGCATAGTGGAGCAGGCTAACTGTAGGAGCATGAAGCCCAGCAGTATGGCGTGAGAAGTTCACGCAGGAGGAAGTGGTGTCATGAAAGTCGAAGAGAGGAGCCATAGGTTAGAAGATCAGGAAGCCATGCCTAGCCTGCCTCCTGAGAAATGAACCAAGGCTTGTAGGTAAATGGGACTAGGGTGGGGGGAAATGGTTCCAGGCAGAGGAGTCTGTAGAGGTGGGGGGATGGAGAAATGATGTCTTCTGGGAACTAGCTCTTCCACACGGCCGGAGCTGGGGGGTGAAAAGCAAGACCAGCCAGAGATGAAGATGGACAAATGTGCCACTGTCAGAAGCAATGATTGAGAAGACTGGTCTCTGTGCTGAAGACAAGAAGAGGCCAAAGACAAAAGCAAATTTCACCCCAGAATGGTTGCTCTGTCATATGTGCAGACACTGGACTGCAGCTGGGCCAGACTGGAGACAAGAAGCCCAGCTGGGAAACTGGTGCAATAATCCAGATCGAACATCCTGGTAGCCTGAAGAGGAATGTAGCTATGGGTTTGGAGAGGTGTTAAGAGAGTGGAACTGCAGGACCTGGTAGACAAGAGACTATAACAGATGGGAATCAAGAGGAGGGGGTCGCACAGGATGTCCCCATTCCCAGAGTCTATGTGGACAGTGGTGTCATTCCCTGAGCTAGGGACCACAGGGGAGGAAGGCATGGAAGAAGAGGAGAGGAAGAGCTGATCTTTGCTGTGTTCTGCTCATTAGACATCTAGGTGGGATGTTTGGTAGACATGGCATACAGGGATCTGGCATCAAGTGAGGATTCTGGATGTGGCTATGAGGTTAAACGTTTTCCACATATTCTTGGTAATGAAACCACAAGGCACTATAAGGTCTTCCCATCAGGGGAAAAGTCTCTCTGGGTGAGAAGCACCATCACTCCTGGTTTCAAGTAGGTACTGGCATCACATGGGCTGAGGTGAGATTGGACTTCAAGGCCTCAAAATCCACTCAGCTGAACCTCTACCTCAGAGCTTTTCCCACTCTCTAACATTTATTTTCCTTTCCAGATCATAGGAAATTTCAATTCAACTTCAGACTCAGGCTTTCAAATGCTATGACATCAAAATTACACTTCTTTAAAGACTGTGTGCTGTCTCATGCTATCTTCCAAGCTTCTCCTCTTCTGGGGGAACCCACCTTCTCCTCTCACTTTTCTCCTCTTTGTATCCCAAAACTCTGATCTTCTAGCTGCTACCTCCCTTCCCCACTAGCCTGCCTGACTCCTTTCTGCCTGCCCTGGTAATTCCCATCATATATCTCTGTGACTGATGAACAGGGAGTTAATCAGAGTGCAGTCAACTGTACCCTCGAATCATGGACTCATTTTGAGTTGTCTTAATTGAACCATCTCCCTGGGAAAGATGAACTGCAGATAACAATAAGGAAGGCTTGTGCAAAGGGTAAAGAGATGGGTCTTCTAAAATGAATATATGTCACAGTCAGATGACAAGAACCTTAGGTTCACCTAAAATCATTCAGCCCGCCAATCATCACTCAGCAAACGTTTACTTTGTGCCCCATGCCCTGTTGGGATCTCCAGGACTTCAGGTTTCTGGCTGTCTCTGCCCTCAAACTATTTTTTCTGCCTTTGCCTAGCTTGAAGGTGTAAAAGCTTGAAGACCCTTCAGGGAAGGATGAGTTTAGAGGTGACTCCCTCATGACACCGAAGAAACAGGTGATGGGCTGAAAAAGTGGCCTAGGTATGAAAAACCTCTCAATGCAGCTTAGTTTCTTCAGCAAGAAAGAAGCCAAGAGGTTATAGCAGACACTGGCCAGTCATTTTCCAAATGGTTTCCCATGCTTTGCCAGGCATAACTATGTTCCCCATCCTGCTTTGCCTTCAGTGTAGGAGAATTCTGGCCACGCAATTTCTCTGGTGTCAGGTACACTCAGGCCAACACTTCCCCAGGTAGTGCACAGCTGTGACCTGTCCAGAGAGTACTTCAAAAAGCAGGGTCTTTCTCTCATAGGCAGAATCTGTGTCCAGGTGAAGCCAGACTCTGCAAAGTCCATTCCCACTATTTCAAGGACCAAATGGGCCCATTCTACCTCCCACATAAAGGAAAATTTAAAAAGTGGAATCTGTAGGCAGGAGAGCCAGGGTACTTCTTAGACTCTTGAGGTCTTGCTCAGTCTCTGATAGTTCAAAATCAGAAGGGACAGAGGGCAAATTCAACTAAAACTAAATTCTGGCCAACGTCTGCACTCAGAAGGAGTAATTAGTGAAGGCAATCAGGTTCTGTTTATCCTTCTATTGCAAGGAAAAATCATTGGTTACCTTCAGCAAGCCTTTGTATCACCATTCTAGATGCCAGTCCCAGAGAATACTAATTTGGCTTGGGCCCCTGCTATGAAATGCAACCCAGCTGATATTCAAACATGCATAAACATCGTCATTTGCTAATAGTGGCTAATGGCTTTAATCATAGAATAAAACAAATCAATAATTAACCTTAGCAGTAGAAGTGCAACTTGGATTCAAAAATAATGAATTCACTAATGGTTTTTGTTGCCATTAGTACATATACGTCAGGGTAAATATGCAGAAACATGCCCATTTCTAAGTAGCTAATCTATTCATAAATTATCAGATTATAACTCCAATTTGGACATGAAGGAGAGCAGTAAGCAATACAGCTACCAAGGTATCTCTAATTTATTAAGAAAACGATAAGCTTACATGTGAAACCACTTATTTGCCACTGTTACTCACATTATATGTTGGGTCTGTGCCAGAAGCAGGTGGCAGAGAGTAGCAAAGTGACCCCTCTGGCTCAGGGAGCCCACATCCCAGTAGAATAGGTAACTACAGCTATGTGATAAAGGCTGCTTTAACGTTGGGGCTGCACACAAGCAGACGCACGTGAACTGCCTGGCAAAGCCTGGAAAAGATAGTGATTATAAGAACAACAATTGAGTTAGGTCTTGAAGGATGAACGGAGGTTGCCAGAATGACAACAATGAGAGGTCAAAAAATAAAAATAATAAAGAAAAGGAAAAGAGCATCTCTAAGACACTGCAAGTATATCTGGGTGGCTACAAAGTTAGGGACTCATAAGGTAGTGGAGCTGGGGAGTTAATAGCAAGCCTGCTCACAGAGGGTCTGGGATATCTTGCTGAGGTTTTTAGTTTTTTTCTAACAGGCAATGAGAACCAAAAGAAAAAAAAAAAAAAGAAAAAACCTGATCTGCAAGTAATTAGAAATAAGATACACAAGCACTGAGAATTTTGTTCATATGCTTTTTATAGATAGTAGAAATAGATTTTATGTGAGGAAATGTATGTTTATCTTGTTTGTCTCAAATCATAAGCAGTTTTCCTAAAGGCTCAAATTATTGAATAATTCTCAGGATTTAGAAGTGCTGAGCTGGACAACCCCCATGATAAATGCAAAGATTTCTACCCAAAGGCTAGCCTGGACTTGGATAATTTTCAGTTTTATTTACATCTGACTATGATTTGTTTTGTGATGTTTTGTTTTTAAGATAAGATTTGAATAAGTCCAGGATCTTTTAAGATAATCTGGCAGATTCTGTCTCCCTTTTATGAAGGGTCATATGGCAGATATCTTTGTTTAGCTACCCAGAGGCCAATTCCCCCTTCTTAAGAGCCCATCAGACCTGGGAGGGCTCTGATGTTCCTGTGTCTACTGCTCCCCCTTCTGACTGGAGTAAATGCCAATCGGTAAAAGCCAATCAAGAAGATGTCATTCTCCTTGCCAGTGATTGACCTATGACCCCAAAGTGTGGGCAATGATATGTACAATGATACCTGCTGGCGCTTCTCGGGGAAAAATCATTCTTTCTGATAAAAAGGATTATACACTTTCTTGTTTTGTCTCAGGAATTATCAGGAGGCTATCAGTTATTGTAAGGGGAAACGGCCTAAAGACAATACCAGTTCTGAAAGATAGTAGAGCAAAAAAGATGAAAAGAGAGAGCCTGAATCTTCCATTATGCAGCTGAGTTACTAAAGTAACCAACTAGGAGCCACCTAACCTCCAGGCTTCTTATCTGAAATAATAAATTTCTTGTTTAAGCCACTGTCCCATCACATTCCTGCTGTCATAGGTGGTCTACAGCAGGCCTAGCTCAGCTAGTACACACCAATGCCACCATCTTGGTTGTTATGACTGGCACTCATCAGACAGGTCAGAGCCTGTGCTGATAAATATTTCATTACTCTTTATCTAGAGGACCAGCCCGAAGTCACAAAGAAAGAGTTTTGAAAACAGCAAAAGAAAAGGGACTTCTCACATACAAGAGAGCCAATAAGATTATAGGCAGATTGCTCAGCAGAAACCTTGTGGGCCAGGAGAGGGTAGGGATGATATATCAAAAATACTAAAAGAAGAAAACTATCAACTAAGAACACTATACCCAGCAGAGCTGTCCTTCAGAAATGAAGGAGTGATAAAGGCTTTCCCAAACAAATAAAAGCTAAGGGAATTCATTACCACCACACTTGACTTACAAAAAAAAAAATGCTAAAGGGATTTCTTCAAGCTGAAATGAAAGAATGCTAATTACGGATGTAAAAACATATGACTGTATAAAACTTACCAATAAAGGTAAATATGTAATCAGAGTCAGACTCTCTAATATTATAATGGTGGTATATAAATCATTTTTGATGCAATTTTAAAAGTTAAAAAACAAATGTATTGAAAACAACTATAATTTGTTATTGGGTACACAATATAAAAAAGATATAAGTTATAACATTAATAGCCTAATATGTGAGAAGAAAAGGTATAGTTTTCATATGTTATCAAAGTTAAGTTGTTATCAGCTTAAAACAGGATGTTATAACCATAAGATATTTTATGTAAGCCTCATAGTAAACACAAAGGACAAAGCCATAGAAGATACATAGGAAAATGAGATAAAGGTATCAAAGTATACCACAACAAAAGTCATTAAATCACAAAAGAAGACCCTAAAAGAGAAAGAAAGGAACAACAAACCAGTGAGAAAACAATTAACAAAATGGTAACAGTAAGTTCTTACTTATCAACAATTACTTTAAATGTAAACAGATTAAATTCTCCAGAGACACAAAAAAATCAGTTTTGAAAAAAAAGATCGAATGATATGCTGCCTGTAACAGACTCATTTTAACTTTAAGGACACACATAGGCTAAAATTGAGGGACAGAAGAAGATATCTTACAAGTTTAAATGGTAACCAAGAAAAATTTAAAGAGCAGAGGTACCTATACTTAGACAAAGTAGTCTTTAAGCTAAAAATGGTCATAAAAGACAAGTTCATTGTATAATGACTAAGGGGTAAATTCATCAAGAAATTATAACAATTATAAATATTTATGTACCTAACATCAGAATACCTAAATATTTAAAGCAAATATTATCAGAACTAAAAGGATAAATAAACAAAAATACAATAACAATAGGGGATTTTAGTGCTTACATACAATAATAAATAGATCATCTAGACAGAAAATTAATAAGGAAAGAGAGAATTTGAACAACACTATAGACCAAATGGACTTAGCAGACATATATAGAACATTCCATCCAACAGCAGCAGAAAACACATTCTTCACACATGCACACAGAACATTATCCAAGAGGTACCATGTGCTTTAAGTGACCAAACAAGTCCTGACAAATTCAAGATGATAGAAATTACATCAAGTATCTTTTTTTAACACACGGCATGAAACTAGAAATCAATAACAGGAGGAAAATTGGGGAAATCACAAACAATGGACATTAAACAACACACTCCTGCAGAACTAAAGGATAAAAGAAGAAATCAAAAGGGAAATCAGAAAATATCTTGAGACAAATGAAAATGAAAATACAACATACCAAAGCTTATGGGATGTAGCAATAGCAGTTCTAAGAGGAAAGTCTATAGCTATAAATGCCTACATTAAGAAAAAAGAAATATCTCAAATAAACAACCTAATGTTACACCTCAAGGACTGTAAAAAGAAAAACAAAATAAGCCCGAAGTTAGTAGAAGGAAATAATAAAGATTAGAACAGAAACAAATCAAACAGAGTACAGAAAACCAATAGAAAAGATCAACAAAACCAAGAGCTGATTTTTTTGAAAGGATAAACAAAATTGACAAACCTTTATCTAAGCTAACCAAGAAAAAGAAAGTGGGGGCTCAGGTAAATAAATGAATGATGAGTCATTATAACTGATAACACAGAAATACAAAGGATCCTAAGAGCCTACTATAAACAGTTATATGGCAGCAAATTAGACAACCTAGACAGAATGGATAAATTCCTAGAAACACACAATTTAGTAAGACTAACTCATGAAGAAGTATAAAATCTGAACAGACTAATAATAAGTAAGGTAATTGAATCAGTAATCAAAAATATCCCAACAAAGAAATTCAGGACCAGTAGTTTCACTGATGAATTCTACTGTATATTTAAAGGGTTTTTTGTTTTTTTGTTTTTTTGTTTTTTTTTATTCATGAGAGACACAGAGAGAGAGGCAGAGACACAGGCAGAGGGAGAAGCAGGCTCCATGCAGGGAGCCCAACATGGGACCTGATTCCAGGACTCCAGGATCACACTCTGGGCTGAAGGCAGGTGCCAAACTGCTGAGCCACCCAGGGATCCCCAAATTCTACCATATATTTAAAGAAAATTAATGCCAATCTTTCTCAAAAGCTTTCAAAAAATTGGAAAGGAAGGACACTCCCAAACTCACTCTATAAGGTCATTACCCTAATAACAAAGTTTGATGAGGATATTACAAGATAACTGCAGGTCAATATCCCTGATGAATACAGATGAGAAAATTCTCAACAAAATATTAGCAAATGGAATTTAATATAATGGAATATTATTCAGCCATTAAAAAGTAGGAAAGTCTACCATTTGCAACAGTATAGATGGATCTTAAGGGCATTAAACTAAGTGAAATAAATCACACAAAGACATATAAATACTGGATGATCTCAGGTCTAGGGGAAGTCTTTAAAAATCTAAGTTATAGAAACAGAAAATGGATTGGTGGTGGCCAGAGGCTAGGGGATAGGAAAAATGGGGAGATGTCGGTCAAAGGGTACAAACTTCCTATGGTAAGATGAATAAGTTCTGAGAATCTAACATGCAGCATGGTAACTATAGTTAACAATACTGTACTATACCTGAAATTTGCTAATAGCAACATACCACAAAAAAAGTCGGGTGGAGGGATCCCTGGGTGGCGCGGCGGTTTGGCGCCTGCCTTTGGCCCGGGGCGCGATCCTGGAGACCGAGGATCGAATCCCACGTCAGGCTCCCTGCATGGAGCCTGCTTCTCCCTCTACCTGTGTCTCTGCCTCTCTGTCTCTCTCTGTGTGACTATCATGAATAAATAAATAAAATCTTTAAAAAAAAAAGTTTTCATTAAAAAAAAAAAAAAGTCGGGTGGATAACTATGTGAGGTGACAGGTGTGTTAACTAACCTTACTGTGGTAATCATTTGACAAAATATACAGATATAAAATCATCACATTTTTTACCATAAACTTATTCAATGTCATATGTCTGGGGGAGGGATGGGGTAAAGAAGTGGTTGGAGCCAAATCCCAGAAGACCTACAATGAAAGTATGAGATTTACTTGTATTTTGAAAACACAAAGTGCCATTGCCAATTTGCAGCTGTCCCATGGTTTCCTTGGAGCTAACTAACAGACAACACATTTGGACTCAATGGCCAGCTTTGGCCCCAACAGCCCCTACCAGACATGACTCATCATACTGACACTTCTACTCCATGTCTCACCCAGTGGAACCTAAGGATCTGGTCAGGGCCAATACCTGATCTCTGCCTCATCTTAAGAGAGGCAAATAAGATAGGGAGGAAGATCCTTAGAATCATGGAGAGCCCTCAGAGATTGTCTAACACCTAACAGTGCAATTGAGAAATATAAGAGGCCAAAGGGAAAATAACTTGCCTGGGGCCACATTGGGATAAAAACCGGAACCAGACCTGAAGCCTACCCATTCCCGGGCCGGGGCTTTGTTCCAACATAGCATTGGTTTTACAAACCTGGTCTTGCAAAATAGCCAACCACAATCCTCAGACCATCTACCTCTCGAGGGTCCCAGAAGTGTCTATGCCTGTATCTCTGAGTGTGCACGCATATATAGGACAAAGGCGTGAAAAAAGACAGGAGGACTTTCAGAGGACATTTACAGGGACATAGCACAAACATCCCTCCAGCCTGGCAATTTCCCACCTACTCAGATCATTCGTGGGAAGAAGTGAAAATATGACAGCCCGCTTCTAGACATAGGGACAACAAAGCTATTCTGACTGAAAAAAAACAATAATAATTAAAAAAAAAAAAAAACACCACTCCCAATGCTGATTCCTAAAGTTCTTTCCTTCCTCCTTCAGACTGTGCCTCTCGTCCTGTCGCCACCCCACCCTCCAGCATTACTCCAGTGGCCAGGTGGGTGAGGACTAGTGGTTAATGCCTAGCGAGCTAAGGTGAAAATCTGTCATGCCCTTTTCTCCAGTGTCTCTGCACTTATTTAAAGGCCATTTCATTACACTGAAAGCCCCAAGACACTTGTAACTATATTGAAAATCAAAGTCACTAAGGAACCTGGATAGCAGAGATGGCTAGAATCTGGTTTGGAGTAAGGTACACGGATGGGAAGTGGTCACCAAAGTTCAGGTCATTCATTGCCAGCTTGTCCTGGTCATCCCTGCCAGGACATGGAAATGAAGCTGGAAATGGAGACACAAGTCTCTCCAGAATGACCGTAACTTTCAGGCCATCTGCTCACCATGCAGTAAGGAGAACAAATGACAAGGACTAACTGGGCAGTGACAGCCAGCCGCGGCTCAGTCTCAAGAATGTGCCTCTCCCTGGACAAGCATTCACAGTGTGCTGCATGAGCCTCCTCTCCCCAAGATGTTGACTGTGAGTTCTTTAACCCTGCAGATAGGGAAGGACTCCTCTCTGGGCCCTTTTCAGGCCCTGCAGAAGCTTTACCAGTGCTCAAGACACATAGTTTACCATGCTTGTTTTGTTTTTTTGTTTTGTTTTGTTTTTTGTTTTTTGTTTTGTTTTGTTTTGTTTTTTTAACCATGCTTGTTTCATTCCCAACCATGCCTGCTTCTCCCTCCTGAGAACCCAGAGACTTTGCTTGTGATATCTTCATCCTACTGGGATATCACTTTGCTGTATGTACATCTTATCTCATCTTAAGTCCCCCCAAACTCCTAAAAGGTAAACCAGCAATCCTCACCCCTCGCAGACTGACTACTGTTATGCTGGGACACAGAACCCTCAGGCAAATGAATGAACAAAAGAGGCTTTTATATAAATTGGGGCTCCACTTTCTCACTTTCTCTGCAGTGGTCTTATCAGACCACTCTTGAGTGTCTTTCACAAGTAGGTATCCAATGAGTGTTTGTCTATTGAAACAGAAAGCCACCAGGCTGATCACTGTGTCTGCCTCTGAAAATCCAGGACAGGGGTGAACAAAGCCAGTTAGAGGCCCCTTGTCTGTGGGAGTCACAGTGTGTTTTTCCAACTGCAAGGAAAGGGAAGAAGTAATGTCTGGTCAATTCTAAACTAATGTTAGGCAATTAAACCCAGAGGGCCTGTTGTAAGGTCAGAAGTCAGTGAAACCAAATTTCCAAACAAACTTGGAATACATTTAAAGAAGCTTAAAATCTCCAAAGACGAAAATAGCTGAAGAATGATGTTTGAGGAATTCAGATTTAACTCAGCAAGTGACAGTTCAGCAAGAGGAGCTGTGAGCTGGGCAGTGAGACAAGCTGATGAGCTCATCCTCAGGCCACCCACAATCTGACCCAACCTGCTGCGGGCAAGAGAGGTGGAGGCCCATATTGGCTTCTTAAAAGGTGGAGAGAAATGGATGTGACTCATCTGACCCCAGGGTCCGGAGCAAAGGCTTACTGGGACATCTAATGCCACTGGTTCCGGATAAGATGTGGTTTTGAGACAGGGGTGGTGGGGGAGGAAGTCAAAAAGGAAGGATAGAAATGCAATTTGTAAAATCCTTGAATTGTGATAAAAATCCAATACAGTTGAAATTTCATCAGTTCTAGGAACCATCCCCAGAGTGGAGGGGAAGGGGCTGGGTTTTATCATGTCAAAAAGTCAGCAATAAAGGAACTGTCCTGCGGTCAGGGCAGAGCCAAGCTGACATTTCAGCGCAAGATGCATTCCTTTTAAGGGCCAGGATTTTAAAGAATGTGCTTTTCAGCCTCTCCCACAAGCTCACACAGGCACTGTGTCCAGGCAGAAGGAGCAGCGAGATGTGTTTTTCTCATTACCCTTAGATGCCTTTCAAGGCGTGCTCCCTCACTCCTCCCTCCTGGCACCTCTTCCAGACAGAGTGAGCTCGGCTGGAGGGTTGTGAAAGGAACACACTTGGGGAGGGGGCGAGAGAAAATGTTTGCAGGTCTAGCTATGCCGGGGACTCACGGAGTGTCATCTGGTCAGGTTATGGCAAATGTGTAAGTCAAGGGGAGAATACTGTCCTGCTCAGAAATCCACAGATCTGCCCTTTGATGTGTACAAAGCTCAAATCTGAACATTGCTGAAGGCAACCTGGCATGCATTCATTCATTCATTCATTCATTTAACACACACTTCTCAAAAGCCTCCTCTTCACCCAAATACATGCCAAAGAAGTCATGTCAGCCCTGAAGCCATGTCTCAAATGATCACAAAGCAACCACTTATCATGTTTTCCTGGTCATGGGCTGCAATGCTTTTTGTTAAACTCTGCTGTGGTCTATTTGTAGAGTAAAGGGAAGGGACTGGGGACTGGGAAGATTAGGGATGACCAGAGCCATATTTTAGTGCTCTCAGCCAATCAATCAACCAATCAGTATAAATTGAACATTACCTGTGAGTCTATGAATCAGAATATATTTCTGATTAAATTGGAAATATAGGTTTGGTATATGAGATTTCACTTTGTAGACACGTTTGATAGGGATGGCCTAATCCAGGACACCGGTGACCAAAAAGCAAAAGTCATTTCAAACCTTCTGGACACAATAGAATCTTCAGGATAAGTTTATTGGTGAATATTTATTTCTTTTGCTCAGTTAAAACTAAACTTTTTCATTATAACAATAGGGGTCCTTTTGCTTTAAGCTTTCCATATTCAGCCACCGAGATGAAAAAATCTCCAGGTAATTTGACAAGTGATTTCTGCATTCGTACCAAAATTACATATCAAACTAAGTCCAAGAAAACATTGCAACTAATCAGGATGTCTTAAAATCTCTTATTATTCAGAAATACTAAGGACAATGTCTAAAGCATACATATTTTTCCAATCTCCAAATTAGTTCATTAACATCATTTGCATTTTTAGTGTAATTAACAGTTGTTATCAATACAATAGTCATACCTGGACAAAGTTACATGGCTTTTGAGGCAGAAGCTATATATTTTTTGGTCTTTGCTAAAAGAATTTTGGACACTAAAAGGCACAAACCATGCTTATGAACACATACATTCACATATAACAAATATCAATTATTTGTGAGAACTCTAAGAACAGTAGAAATTCATCATTATTGGAAAGTATATCCAGTGCTCATTGCCTTCAGATAAGTCCCCATCCAAATTAGCATCAGTCATGTTTCCTACACTATAATGTAAAGATATTAATAGGTATGAGATATTAACAGGTATTAAAATTTAAAATATTAATAGGTGTTCCACCACAGAAAGGTGCCATGGTCAACTAAGTTTGGAAAAATGGTAAATTAAACCAAATAAGCTGGCGTTTTGTTTGTTGTTTGTTTTCATTGCTGATCATGAAGGAGCTTTAATGCATTCACACACACTGTGAATTCAAGATGGGGACAAAGTATGCTCCATTTTCTCAAATTCATTAGCCACAGAACCCTTTTTGTCAGGAGATACCAGTCTTCCATAGAGGACAATTAACTCTGTCATGATCATAAATACCTTAAAAATCATCTTGGCCCCGTGGAATTTCCTTTGACTCATTCATATAAAAACAATCCCTCCTCTGCTCCCCCCACAGCAGTCTGAATAGAATACACAGGATCCCAAATATTTTCCTATTTTACATATACCTTATATATTTACATATCCAAAGTTACATATCCACACATGTAATCCCCTACATATGCATCCACGTGTCTTCAATGCTTGGTCTGTGGCTATTGTATTAATCTTAATAGAATGAATAAATGAATGAATGAATGTTACTATTTAAAAATAACTACTTTACTAATGAATTTCAGTTTCTCTATTTAAACAACCTCATCTGATAAATGGTTAATACTCACCCCTGTCCTGGATTTTCAGAGCACAGGGATCAGTCTATATGTATTTTTAATACCTGTTAATATCTCATACCTATTAATACTGACCAATTTCACCACACGTACTGTCATTTGTAACACAACATGTGTTGGATTACACACGGGTGCTCTCAAATAGTCTTTGTCAGGTTCCATGCAGCCAAACCATCTTCCTCCTGCTGATACTTAAAGCCCTCCAGTGTCAGCCTACCCTCCTGCTTAGACTTTCCACTGTTTCCTGTCACACACCCTCCATCTCAAACAGCAAGACCCCATCTTCTCTAAATCTGGCTGACATTTCCCTGCCCCTGAACATTTCCTGCTCCATTCTTTCCATCGTCAGTCTTTTGGCAAATGTTCACCCCAAGTCGACTAAAGCCTGGGTGTTGCACTATGCACTGGGTTACAAAGATAAATAGATACGGTTGCTGCTCTCAAGATCACAATGGCCACATACACAGAGATATGCCACACAGCAGGGAACATGAAACAGTATGGGCAATTATGTCATCACAGCAAGGGTACTGGAGCTGGACTTCCTGAGCAGGAGCTGTCTGAGCTGGATCATTCCTTGAGTTCCATGTGACTAGTGAGTGTAGTCACTGATCCTCAAAAGCAAGAATCTTGGCCCCACCCTCTCTCTTCAACTTCCTAGTCCCATGTAATAAACATACATGGCTTGGCCACTGAGAACATCAGGCACTCTCATCCATGCACTGAATTGGGTAAGTTATACCTGAGACTCTACAAATAATGGCTATCTGAGATTAGGGAAGAAGGAAATAGGAACTAGGAGGCAGCTTAGCAGGGTAGCCCTTATGGTGTTGGTGGTGGCATCTTACAGTTGTTGTCAAGCAAGATGAGTTATAGCATTGTCACTGACCACACATGAGCACACTTTGTTGTCCTGATTGAAAGATTACATAATGAGAAACTTTGGTCTTTTAATCCACAAGCCATTTAAGGAGCATTTGAGAGGGAAAAAAGTGAGTCCTGGACTCTTATCTTCTGGTAAGATCAAGAAAGCCCCAGCTCTAGAACTTATGAATGTGTGTCAGGATCTAGAAAGAAAACTCCAGATCAATGGTGGAGTGCTCTGGGAAGAAATGCTCATAATCACTACTCTTAATGTCACAGAGGGAGGCGTTGCCTGGAAAACCACAGACACCAGCAACCCTAAGTCAGAGTCCATGAGAAGAACTCATCTTGTGAAGATAGTTTAGGAATATTGCAACCAACAGATTTTGCTTGTATTTCCATTTTAATGTATGCACAAGTATCTACACCGACCTTAAAGAGCTCTTTCCATAAGGCAGAATTACAATTCGAAGCTATAAAGCATTGTGGTCATTGTTTAATTGGCAGTACTTTTTTCCTCAGAGGTACATAAAATAATGGTGCACCTTAAAATCAATAGTGTCTTAGATGCTATGAATATGGAGACTGCTTGCTTACCCAGTTAACCCACTGAATCCTAACTGTAATTAAGTTTTCTCTTTATGTATCGCTCCAGTTGAGTTGAAAGCTCCTCCAGTCCATTAGCTATCCACCTGAGCTCCAGAAATATGTCAGTGCTCTTTACATTCTCTGGAAGACAACAGCAAAATGTGAAAAACTTTAATATTTAATACTGGCCTGTTATCCTCATTTCTGGTTTCAGGAATTAGATTGGGATGACTTCATTGCTCTGCAGGCAACTGTATTGATGGAATGGGCCTCACTCTGTGCAACAGATGTGCTCCTGGAGAAGATGTGCTTAATTTAGATTTTTAAAAATTCAATTGTGCTCCCACAGAAAACCAGTTTGCTTAAGACATCACACACACACACACACACATAGAGGTATATACACATAAACAATTTCACTTGAGAATCCTACAAACAAGGATCATAAGACTAGTTGGGAGCAGAGCCCAGGTCAGCATGCTGAGTTTCCTGACCCTCGTGGCTACTGCCACTCCTTTGAAGGATAATTATCTCTTTAGATTTATAAGCCCAGAAAAATTGAAAACTCTTTCCATGTTACCTCTTTAAACATGGGGCAACATGGTGTTACTAACAAGTATGTAATTCATATATCCACGAGCCTTTGCTGTAGGCTTTGTGCCAAGAAATAGGAAAGTAAAAACCAGATGCTCAGCCTTGAGGAGGGGATTGCAATTGATGGGATTTTCAAAACGAGAAAACGGTCCAGGTCTAAGGAAATGGTGTTTGGTCACAGTATCCTAAGAGTGTTCACTAGAAGGATTTTCTCCTCCTGTCATTCTGAAATCTTAATGGGTTTGAATTGATTCACTGAGCCATACCACTGAAAGGGAAGGGAAATGTCAAGTCTCCATGTTTCCAGTCATGCATCTGGGGGCCAGACTAAAATGCACTTCAGAACTTCTAGTTTTGAATGGGTTTCCACCATGAAAAAAAAAAATCACTGCACAAGTCTTTCCAAGCACCCAAAATGTTCCCTGCCTTGTACTGGGTCCCTATCCATGCAACAGATGGTGGAAACTGCCTGGTCTTCACTCTCTCAGAGATGACTGTAGGGATATGGAGGTCTGTCCCACATCTATGGATAAGGGAAAGCCACCTAAGCAGCTTTATTATTCCAAGGGACCTGGGCTGTAGTTGCCAAGGGAACAATATTTCTGATACCATCACACCAGTCTACAAACACCTTTACCATGGTGGATAGATGGGAGAAAAACTGTCAGCAGAATATGCCTAGAGGCCGGTAGTGGTAATAACACAGCCAGCACACCATGCAGAAGACAGGAAGACCTCTTTAGGGCAGCTCAGACTGGCACCTGGAAGCTGCAGGACACACCTTCCTGGAAACTTACTGTTGCTTGGCAGGTATGACCTCCCTCACTTAACTACACAAATTGCCACTAGTCTGGAGGCCTCAGACTGCCCCTAGGTGTCTCTCCAAACCAGGGAAAAACTACAAGAAGGGAATCAGAGAAGTGGGTAGAGAAGGGTATTGCTACAGGATGAGATGTTGCATCACTGAGAACTCACAACTCGAAGGGAAATACAAAATGGTGTCATCACCTGTTTAGAATTGAGGTCAACGGACCATCAATTAAACTATGTACCTTGACACAAAGCTAGATGAGGGCACTCTGCCTGTACATCCTTATGTACAGTTCTAAGATCTTCCCTTCTTTGTCCTTATGCAAGTTTTTATCTAAATAACCACAAGAATCTCAGTGCCTGGAGGAAAACACACCCTTAAGGAGAGGAGAGATGCTAGTGATTTAGTGGGGTAGGGACCACATGTGTGTGGGTGGTTGGGGTGTGGAAACAGTGAGGCATTCTTCCAAGGACTGGGGACATAAGCCTAAGTTCCCACCAATTAAAAAGGATGTCACTTTCCCATCTGCCCCAGAACAGGAGTTGCTCCCACTACCGAGCAGTGCTGCTCAAAAACCACCTTATCAACAAGAGTAGAGAGGTGCAGAGAGGGGTAGGATACCAGGCAAGAAGGTGTCTAACCCCCACCCACCCCTCCAAGGAGTTGTTTAAATGTGAGTTTCAAGTAGACTACCTTGCTGAGAGCTCAGCACTAGACTCGCCCCTGAACCATATAGATCTCCAAGCCAGAGACACCCTGTGTCAGCACTGGCAGAGGATAAAGTGGGGGTCATCACTCACATTCCTGATTTACAGGTTGCCCAAGAACTGTCCCAAAGCTGGAAGGCTGTATTCCATTAACTGGTTCCTTGGTCTGAAGCCAAACTATCAGGCAACACTTCCTGCTAACATGTTGGATTTTCCAACATAAAATTATTTATTCATGAAGTAATTTAGACCTAAATACTATTCAAGCTTTTTCATTTTCTTACCACCTCTAATAATCTATCATTGGAATTATACATTTGATTCCCAATTACAAGCCAAGACTTACCTCCAGGGTCCTGATATTGTCTTAGAAATGCAGAGTTGAACCCAAAACAAAGCCAATAAAGAAGGCATCTAAAAATCCTTGGCACCACCATGCAGTTTGAGTCTTATTTAAAACAACTATTCATTTTAATGACTGTTCAAGTTTATTTTCATAAAAATGTGTTTTACATAAGCCCCAAAGTTTCATATACAATTAATTCCCTTCACAAAGAAACTGTGTTTCAAACTCAGAATGGTCATGCTGGTCTCCATGACGGTACAGCTTGTTTCTTTCAAGTTGTAGTTGCCTTTTTAACACTGTAATTAAGCTTGAGGGAAAAAAAATCATAATACAAACCAAATAAATCCTGCCCTTCATACAATTATGTATGGTATGTGGTGAGAAAAAAAATGATCTACGCTTTGTTCATCTTAAAATACACTTGGCAGCCACTTCACTTAATAAGCTCCTTTCTCTTTCTGAGAGGAAGTCATGAAGTCCAAGCAATAATGGAGGAACACCAGCGTCTCGGGAGGGAAGTGACAACGTCCTACAGCAGAGACCAGTACCCGGGGCTCAGAATGCTGCTCTGATCCAGCTTTTTCATGAGTTTGTTTTTAAGTCTATCTTTCTTGGGTCTTGCTTTCCATATTATTTCTGCCTTTGGTGGACCCTAAAATTTACATAATGAGACAAAGCCCGAGAGTTAGGACATGTAACACTTATGCTCCTACAAAATCCCACAGACCTCACTGAGTCCCAGCTCATCTGCTGGGTCTACTCTCTACCACCATCCCCCAGTGATATAGGACCTGACATGAGAGCCTGTCCCATTGGACCCTACAGTATTCTCTCGCTGGGGCCTGTACTCCACACACATATGAGCTTCCTCTGAGTCTACCTTGACCGGTCCCAATCATGAGTAAGCTGCCCTCCTTTCTTCTTCCCCTTAGGTATTCACAGGTTGGGGCACAGGGGGGCACTGCTGGGGAAGCCACAGTACGGGCAACCCCTCAAATCTGCCCACATACTCCACCCTCATTTCTGCTGCTGACAATCAGAACTTCCAACTTGGACTATTCCTTTCCAATATCTCTACCATCTCTGAGTTCTGTTCCCTCCAACCCAAAGAGCACTGCAAGGGGCATGAGTGTTCTAAACACCCATATAATCATGTCATGCTTCCTACTCAGCAAGCTTCATCAGCGCTGTTGATCAAAGTGTGGTGTGGGCAGACCCTTTTGCTGACTTTCAAGAGTCTGGGTCCCACTTCTTCAAAGTTGATGTTTCCAACCTCTTCTTTCCTATACAGTATAGAAGATACACTGACTACTCACTGATCCCTGCAAATACCATCCTTTGATGGCCTCCATGACTTTGCTGATGCTGTTCTTTCTACTAGGAAGGTTAAGACTAATCTGTTTATACCCTACTCAACATTCAAGGCATGGCTCAAATACCACCTCCACCCCTTAATGAGAACTTTCTTTTTCCCCAAATGAGCCCCATAAAACTCTTGTGTGGCACACTCAGAGCTCTTGCTTTGTTTCAACAACAAGCAACCAATGCTCCAAGCCCTGCCCTGTGTGTCTCCTTCTATGAGGATGTCTTACTCAGCATATAGTCCAAATGCTCCTGGAAGGCAGAAGCCACATCCAATTAATCTATTTCTCCTGCCAGGTAAAGTAGCTTGCATTTAATAAACATTAAATATATATTTGTTGACAGAATAACTGAATAAGACACTTCCCCCAGAGTTTTGTTTTATAAAGAAGAAGGTTAGAGAGAGAAGTAAATTTGCATACTTTGTTCTGAATTTTGTCTGACACTGTATCACGTCAAGGTAAGTAACAATCCTGTGTGTCTCAGATTAGATGTCACTTCCTACATTAGGTGAGGTTAGGTTCTTCCCATGTACTGCCACACACTCACACACTCACACAAACACACACATCCCTGCTGTGAGTGCTGGTGCAGGGCAGAGGATGTGGGGAGCTACTTCTCCAGTCTTGGTGTGTTCCTCCATTGGAGGTGAGCTTCCACTAGCATCATACTCCTAGCCTCTCTCTCTACCCCCTCATTCATCCATGCTGAGTTTATACTGACTCTTACAAAGGAGAAGAAGGGGAACCTGACCTGAGGAACCCAGCCCTCCTCCTCTTTGGGAGCAAGGAGGAAGCACATTCCATGCCTGCTTGCTCGGCCCCTGGGGCTTTTACTGGGATGCAGGATCTTACTACAAATGGGAGTTTTGCCCTGGCCCAGGCTGCTAGGACTGGTGGACCAGCTGGACAAACTCTGAGATTCAGTGTCAGGCAGACCATTTGCCTGAAGGTAACAGCTACATTCCCAATAAAAGCTTCCTCTGAATTCCAGTGCCACTTTGATTTGCCATCTGCCTTACCCTGTCATCTTGTATCTTGGTTGGCTCAGCTCTTGGGTGAGGAAGAAGAGAGCTATTCAATGGACCTTCTAAAACCCTAACTTTGTCTTATAATAATTTCTTATTTAATCATCAATGTTGGGATCCCTGGGTGGCTCAGTGGTTTAGCGCCTGCCTTCAACCCCGGGCATGATCCTGGAGTCTTGGGATCGAGTCCCACATCAGGCTCCCTGCATGGAGCCTGCTTCTCCCTCTGCCTGTGTCTCCGCCTCTCTCTCTCTGTGTCTCTCATGAATAATAAATTTTTAAAATCTTTAAAAATAAATAAATAAATAATCATCAGTGTTCACTCTGGACCCTCAACTCTGTGAAGACTGGCTCTTCTCTACTTTTCAGCATGTCCAGGATGCCTGGTCATGACTGGTGTGCTCTGAATGCTAAACTCCAATGAAGGTTAGTTTTTAAGAGTTATTGTTAACACTATTGAGAAAAAAACTAAAAGAAAAGGGGAAAGAAAAGAGGGACAGAAGGAAGAGGAAGGGGAAGGAGTTCTACAAGAAAGGGACTGGAGAGGAAGAAAAGGCCGTTGGAAACAAGAATGTGATGAAAGAAGGCAGGAAGGCAAGCAGAGCAGGACTCCAGAGGGGAAGACAGAAATAGAGAGACAAGGGTAAGCCAAATGGGGGATAAAAAAGATAGTGCCAGAACCCGCAGCCCGCATGCACATCCCAGGCACCACAGGGATCCAAGCAGGTGCCTGCCTCTCCCTGCCCTTTCCTCTTCCGCACCTCTGGGGCTGCCAGTCCCATCCCCTTCCCAACCTCCAGCCCCAAAGGGAGCATCCATTTCCCTGCCTCTGTCCATCACGAGCTGCTGGAAGGAAGAACTGGGATGCGCAAGGTGAAAGCACCTGGCAAGGAGGGAATGCACCAAGAGGAGGGGTCATTACCACTCAGAGGCAGCCCCAGAATCCCCCAACCCTGCTCCGACAGGTCCCTCCCTGGAAGCTCAGAGAATGGCCTCCAATAGGTCAATATCACAGACCCCTCCCACCGCACCTCCCCAGCCCCGCCCCCCGCCTCCCCTGCCCCCTCCCTTGCTGCTCCCTTCTCATTATCCTTCTGCTAATCGAGTACAGCTGGGCACTTGATCAAAGCTATTGTTTCTGTAACTCACCCAAACGCATCACAAGCGGAGACTTTTATGACCGTCCCGGGATATATATCTCTGTGATATATCCCCTCTGTGAGCGCTCTGGCTGCCCCTGGAGTCTAGACACATCTCATTTCAAAGGATGTTTGAGAAAAGGAACCTGAGGCCTCTTATAGGTCTTCCTTCCTGCAGACCACCCCCCACCTCCCACCCTCACAAACACCTAAGGGACAGAAGCCTTTCTCAGAAAATAGGCAAGAACATTAAGGTTAATTATTTTGTATTTATCTCATCTATAGATGAACTAGCTGAATACTCCCTGGGACCCCTGCACAGTAGGGATTTTACAAAAAAATCCTGCTTTATTAAGAAACATGTTGTCCTGTTTATACCCAAGTGATGTCACCCACAAAATGGCCTTTCAGTACACATGCAGTGTACATTGACAATGATTATTAACATTGGATTGTTGTTATTAAAACCTTAAGTTTGCCTCTCTGAGCTTCAGATAACTTAATGACACCCCCTATTCATCTGCTGGGCTGTACCGACAAAGTCTCACGGACTGTGGCTTACACAACACAGATTTATCTTCTCATAGTCACAGAGTCTGAACATCTGAGATCCAGCTATCAGCAGGTTTGGTTTCTTCCAAGGCCTCTCTCCTTGGCTAGCAGATGGTTGTCTACCATCTGGGTTGTCTACCCTGGGTCTTCGTATGGTCTTTCCTCTGTGCGTGTCTGAGTCCAAGGCTCCTTTTCTTCTTCTTTTTTTAAATATTTTATTTATGTATTCATGACAGACACAAAGAGAGAGGCAGAGACACAGGCAGAGGGAGAAGTAGACTCCCTGTGGGGAGCCTGATGTGGGACTTGACCCCAGGACCCCCAGATCACTACCTGAGCCAAAGGCAGATGCTCAACCACTGAGCCACCCAGGTGCCCCCTAGCCTCCTCTTCTTATAAGGACATGTGTCATACAGGATTAGGGCTGCCCTAATGACTTCATTTTAACTTAACTGCCTCCTAAAAGACCCTGTCTCCAAGTATAGTGACACTCTGAGGTACTGGTGGTTAGGACTTCAACACATGAACCAGGGGGAAAACAATTCAGCCCATAACATACAGTGCCCCAAATTCTCTCCTCAAGCCAGACCACAGCAGCCAGGAAATCAAAATAAAGACCCAACTCCCAGTCTCTACCAAGAGCATGGAAATTTTTCACACACATCTCAGGAGTATCCCCAGCCCACAATTCCTTTAAGGCAACCTGATTGGAACCAAATATCCATCCAAGTATTAGGCTGCCCAGTTCTGAGGAATTGAGAAGGGATAAATAGCTGCCACCAGAGATGCTAGCTCAGCTGCCCAGGGGTTGTGAGGCAATGTATTGGATCTCATCCTCTCCAAAAGGAAAAGTAAACCCTGGGGGAATGGCTATAGAATCTCAGCCTGGTTAATTAACTTCCCTAAACCTTGGCCTCTTCATCTGTAAATGGAGGAGAGAATTGGATCCACTTCATTTAACCATGTGAAGATTAAATGAGAACATCTATGTTCTATTTAACAGTGTCTGGCACACAGTAAATGCTCAAAACACACTAGCCAGAGTGGCAGTGATAGGAATCAGGAGTTGGATTTTGTCATCCCCCAAATCTGTACTAGTGTTCCTACTTCCAGCATGGCCTTGGCTTTCTCCCCACTTTCTCCCAGATAGTTTTCTAGAACCCTCTGGTACCAGAACCTCTTTGCCTCTGGGCTCCAACAGCTCAAGCCAGCAGTGTTCTCCTTTGGCCCTATGTATTGTCTTGTGCTGCGGACTTGTGGGTTCTTCCTTCCTAGCTGCCACAGAAGGCCCGCAGGAGTAAGGACTCCACAGTGACCCCTCTTGGTAATCTCCTCAGGACTGCCTGTCCAATATGCCCTGCATTTTCAGACCTCTGAATCTTTGCTCACAGGATGCCTTCCCCCAGGGCACCTTTGATTACAGTGCAATCCACTCCACAAGCCTGACTAAGACTTACCTGACGTCCTGCATGTAAAGAGAGCTTTTCAGCCTCTGCACACCTGTGGCAACAAACACATGACTCTTTCATCTCTTCATAATCTTCATTGCCAGCTACTGAATGCCTACTGTGTGCCAGGTACTGTGTCAGGGACCTCACACTGTAAGTACAGAGACCCCCTTCCATTCCACAAGTGAGAAAACCAAGATACCAACTGAAGTGACTTGCTCTGAGTCACACAGAAAAGAAGGAAAAGAAGTTGTGACTTTCTATGTCTGGCTGCAAACACGGCTCTTTTTACACCACACTGGTGAGTCTCAAAGGAGTTGCATGTATACATAAATCACGTAGGGGTCATGTAATGGAATAGTACCCAGCAATAAAAAAGAATATACTACTGCTCATGCAACATGGAACATGAGTGAATGAACCAGACACCAATCATAAATGTACAATTGTATTTATATGAAGTTCAGGAAAAGGCAAAACTCATTTACATTGATAGAAATTACAATAGTAGTTATCTCTGGGTGAGTTGGGTGGGGGATTACACTTGGAAGGGACATGAAGGAGCCTTGTGGAGTGTTGGAAATACTCCATATATATCTGAGTGGTATTCATACCAATGCATATGTATGTAAAAATTCATATACTATAAACTATATATGCATGTTACACCTCAATAAAAAATTTTGAAAAACATCTCAGGGAGGACATGTGTAGTTTTTTAAATATATTCAATATTATAATTTCATATTTGGAAACCAAAAAAAAAAAAAAAACCCCACTCTATTGCTTTTGAAACACAAACTTTAAAGGAATTTTCAAGATTTATGTTTCTCCACAGGAGACATATGTTGTAAAGACTGAGCACACTGCACTACACTGTTCACATTCTGCCTCAGATCCATGTGTACCCCTGGCTCCCCCACTAGACTTAGGGCATCCTTGAGGGAAGGCACCATCTTGGTATGGTAATAGCAAACAACACAGAGACTGCAGGGCACACACGAAAGTGTAAGTGAGTGATTGCTGACTGGGTCCCAGAAAATGACTGGCTGGCCATCCCTCCCCTGTGGAACCCACAACATGCTGAAGCATCAAAGAATCCAGGCCCACAACCACTACTCCCAATCCTGTCCATCATTCAGACACATTTTGCAATTCGAAAGAAAGAGGAGAAAACAACTGCTGTGGAAAGCCTTGCTCTGAACCAAGGGGTGGCTGCTCAGCAGGCCTGGCGGGGCGTTGAACTGCTGAGGGTCTGACTCCACCCCACTAATCATATAAAATTTCCCCATCCAATGCCTCTGCCCCCTGTGGGCAGTTTGCTTCGCACGCAGACTCTTGGCACGGAGAAGCTGCTGGAAGTTGCTCTTGCAGGCAGTGACTTTGCTGTTCTTAGAACAAAGCCTCTAATTTGTGTGTCAAGAAGCTTAGTGTATTTCACACTGTCGTGCTCATTGTGAACTCCCAGGGGAGGAGGGTGAGCATGAACCTTCCTACATTGAGCGGCTGGCATGTCAAGTCCCTGGTGCAGCCCCAGGATGTGGTCTCAGTACATTCAGGTAAGTTCACTACCCCCTTCTTTGGGCATTCATGGTGAGAAGGATAGCATTCAGGACATCAGCATTGTCAGCCAAGCAAAGCACAGATTTTTCTCAAGAACCCACCCTATGCCATAGGGGTTGTCAAGAAAATGAAGTGTCTTTGGTGGCTGATACTGCAAAACCCCTTGATTGGTCGGGCCATGCTGAGCCCTGGAGAGAAAAATGAAGAAGCTACTTTGTTGTCTTTAATGTGGCAAAGTGTGAGTCTGTGACACCTTCCTGCAGTCTTGACTCTCTGTTAGATCTCACAAAAATTCCTGGAAAGTTCCTGCCCGGCTGTCAGCTTTGAATTACAAGTAGATGACAAGGCATCCTCAGGTTCAGTGAGGCCCTGGACCTTACAGGCTCTTGCCTTTATCATAAATGTATCTCCTCATCTTTGTCATATTCTGGAACAATATCAGCCTCTTCTACTCACTGCTTTTGTGTCACTCTTTTGGAGAAGTTTGAGAAACTCTAGGAACTGATTATAGGCTCATGAATGTCTAGCCTCTTGGTCATTCTTAATTAGGACCAGGTGGACAGATTAATTGGCAGGTCCTCTCTGAATACCACAAAAGGAACCAAATGCAGTCCAGCTATCAAGCGATAGGAAGAAAGGGAGACAGAAGACAAAGAAAGTCTTGTCTGGAGCGGCTCCAGATACTATCAGAGTAAAACATCCCTTAGAGACACTCTAGTCCATTCCTTGCTCCTCCATGTTTATAGATTCCTTAAAGAAGGGCAGTAGCCAAACTCACCCTCCCAGAGACCTTGAAGCAGGAGTGGACCTTGGGGTGAGTCATGTCTCCCTAGTTACTAAAGTGAGGGGGGTTCCTCTCTCTTGCTATGAAGCCACAGCGTTGTTATCCTAATAAAGTCTCTCAGTCCTCTGCTATCCAAGTTTGCAGAATGAGTTATATGGCCCCTCCACATATGAGAGCTGAGTGGGAAGCCCAACACAAGGCCACTTCTGCCCTCTGGCTCAAAGACACTCTACAGCTGTCCCATCTGCCACAAAACTTGAAGGCCACCCAGCTAGCAGATAGATCTCATAATACTTGGCAATAGCTTTCATACTGATGTAAATAAAAATCCCTTTTACATTAATTCATGACTATTGGGGGGCATCTCTAATTATGAAGTATACTGAAAATTAGAGAGGTAAATTTAGGCATGTTTTCTGCCCTCATAAGTTCTTAGTCTGGTAAAAAGAAAAAAAAAAGAAAAAAAAACATGTATTTAATAACAATACAAGGTAGGCAGTGAGGAAGAGCCCAAGGCTCTATGGAGACATAGGTGGAAGAATTAAGGAAGGGGAAACACAGAATAGGAGCACTATGTGTTGGACACTGAAAGAGAGATATCTGAATAGATGATAAAATGGGAAGCAACTATCCTGACAAGGTGAGAGGGCTCAGGACCAAAACTGAGGAGATGAGATATGTAGAGCATGTCCAAAAAGCAGCAAGTTGACTAATCTCACTAGCCAGAGTAAGTGAAAAGGAGAAATGAGAGATAAGACCATTTAAGAAGTGGTCTAATTTAAGAAAAGTCTAAATCTCAGAGGACCTTGAATGTCATTTTAGAAGCTTAGACTTTTTTCATTAAGCAAAAAAAAAGTTATTGAAGAACATGATCAGGGTCAAGGACAGCAGGGGGCATTCAGAGTGACTTGAATGAACTTTGCCTTTAGCAGAAAGATCTGAAAGCTTAAGAATCAAAGACAGAAAATATAGAATCCCAATATCAGAGGAAGAAAAGTTCTGCTCACTTTTCAAGCTTTCCCCAATCCCTGTTCACCAGCTTTCCCTTCTTGCCTCATCTCTTCAGATTCTCCTCTCTTTTGGTTCATTCTTCACAGATCACTAATTGTCAAGCCTATCTCTTACATTTAGAAAATTAAATGTATACAAACTGCCCCCTACACCCTTTTCCTCACAGGCAAGCTTCAAGAGATGATAGCAAGCCTCTTAAAATAGATAATTCTGTGCACACCCCACTTTTAAAAACCACAAGGTATTCACAAGATGATTCATTAAGGAATGGAGATAAAATACTAGAATCTCAACTTTTATTTATCTAAAAATACACAAGTAAAATTATGTGTTACTTATCCAGTAGAACTGTGCCATATTCAATAAGAAGAGTCCAAAAAACTTCTAATCATATAAAATTCAGGGTAATGTTCTTGGAAAGTAAACAACAAATACATTCCAGGGTCAGTTTGTATTGTCACCAAAGACAGTACCAGATGGAGAAAAAAAAAAAAAAAAAAGACTGTACCAGATAAAAAGGACACATTACCTGCAAAGACTATCAGCAAATGTCTTAATAGTCCCAAAAGGAGACAGAAGACAACAGAATATTATTTTCAAAAAGCTGAGAAAAAAGGTAACTGTCCACTTGGATTTCTATACCCTGCTAAGTTATCACTGCAGAATAAGAGTAAGGACAAAAAAAAAAAATTACCACTAACAGATTCCTGCTGAAAGAATAATTTTCTTCCTGGACCAAATATAAAGGATGAAAATTAGTGAAATGGAAACAGAAGCCAGAGGAGTGAGATGTAAGAAGGAACAGGGAAGTTAGTAAATACGTGCATAAATGTAAACAACATAAATGATTTTTAAAATCATGACTAATTTGAGGACCATAAAAATCAAGATGGAACTAAAAATACTGGATGAAAGAAACTTATTATAAGGATAGTTGTAATCATAGTTAAAACTTTCTAAATTATTTCTATTTTTCAGGAGAATGACTGAGCTATTGATTAATTCTGATGTTAGGTAAAGTACATGAAATTATATCTAAAGTGACCATCGGAAAATAGAAAAAGAATACAACTTCCAAATAAGTAGCAGGGATAAGGAATAATAAAGAAAATGCTATCTATCCAAAGAAGGCAAGAAAGGAGGGGAGAAATGTGAGCAAAGAAAAACACAGAATGCATCCAAATATATCAGTAATCACAAGAAATGAGATGGATGAAACTCAATCCATTAAAGCCCAGACTGTCAGACTGGATAGGAAAAAGAAATCTAGTCATATGCTGTTTACAAGAAACATGTTCAAAACAGAAGACAGCTATTGTGTGTAAGAAGATGGAAAATATATATATATACCAGATAAAGACCAACCAAAGTGAGCCTGACAAAAGAGAGCTTCAGGGAAAAATCATTATTAGAGACAAAGATGTTTGCTACCCAATGATAAAAAGAATGATTTTCCAGGAAGAGATCACAGTTCTAGCATTGTTCACACTTAAGAATTCAATTGCAAAATATATAAAGGTTGTCAAAACTACCGTGTAAGGTTGACAAATCAGCAATGACCATGGGAAATTTTAGCACCTCTCTCAATAACTAATACATTAAAGAGAACAAAAATTAGCAAAGATATAGAATATCTAAATAACATAATTAAAAGTTTGATCTAATGAACACCTATAAAGAGAACTCTCTGGCTACATCCTCTGTCTACATGTCCTCACTTCCTATTCACTCTTCAACCAACTGCTTCCACTCCTAACACTTTTCTCAAGCAACAGCCCCAGGAAGCACCTAAGACCTACTTGCCAAATGCTTACTCTTCTACTTTTAAAACTATTGGTTCCTCTCTCCTCAAAACTGTCTGATAACCACACTTCCAAGATTCTAGGTTCCTCTTTCTGCTCATTTATCATTGCCTTTGTGTGCTTAGCTTCATCTGCTGATATTCCCCCAGAGTTCTGTCCTCATCTTCTCTCATCCCATTCCATAAGACCTCCCTAACAATCTTATTTCATGCCATGGATTCATGTCAGAAATGCAAGTTTAGGAGTGAGTCAAGGGTTTAGTTCAGGAGCCAGCAAAGATACCAGTGCAGCCCACAGGCTCCCTTAGTGACACCATGTTAAATGCCAGGGTTTGGGGGTGGACAGGGGTTAGGGGGCCTGACATGGTAACAGTCTCCCCCTAAATTCAGAACAGGGTCCATGTGGGGTAAATTCCCCTTTACAACTAGCTCAGTGCCTAGCTTTGATCGATATTTGATAAAAGTTTATTACTTGATTGAGGACACAGTGAGTTTTGCATGTTTTTTAGATAGCTCCAGAAATAGTCTTTTGAGGGCTGGAAAGCTATCATCAATCCTTAGCTTCCTCAAGGGCTCTGACTCAGGCCAGGAGCTATAGCCCAACAATAGCCAAGGTTCTGGTTAAGAGGTCAATCGAAGCCATCCCCCAGGGAAGCCACTCCTTGGAACTACTCTGGCTTGCTTTGTAAAAACCAGAGCACTCCCTTAAATCCATTGTGTTCCTGCTATTCCTTCCTGGCCCTCTTTTTTCCCCCTCCCTCTTACACAAACCTCCCTCCCTCCACCATCCACACAGCTGTGAGTGTGCCCGCAGTCCCTGGGAAAGACAGGACATGGGCACCCTTTGCATTAGTGACTGGAGACCAGGGAAAGCAGTCTTCTAGCAAAGCGAAGTGGCCATTTTCACAGACATTTCATAAGCACAGAAGCCAAACCCCAAGCTGCTGAAAAATCGGTCTCCTGTCCTTTCACATTCCTGCGGCAATAGAAGTTCATTTTCTCATCATATACTGTAAATTACAGGCTGAAAAGGTGGGTCACGTCTGACTTCAGCCTATAAATAGCTGATCTTCCTTTGCTTCCTCAGAGGGGCCATTCTCAACAGTGGCTTAGCTCAATGCATCCCCAGCAGAGGGACAAAAAAGCAGGAACAGAAATCAAATCTCCCTCCAGTGAGCCCAGGGTCAGAACCCAGAGTTTTTCATGCCTCTGAACCAGAGAAGACCCTGCCCAGTGCACACATATTTTTCTATGAGGCAACATCTAGGTAAATCCACTCTCTCTTCATTTCTCTTACACACCCCTTCTGCAAATAGCTCCCAGCTCTGCCCAGAATCTTGTAAAATAAAAATCAAAGCTAAGCAAATAATTTAAGACTCGTGTTTAAACTTTTCCCAGGTCCCTGAATTCATTGCCTCTTAAAGTGAAAATGACTTTGCCACAGGCTCCTAAAGCCAGTCAAGGATGACGGCAGCCTTCCACCCCTACCGAAGAGGTATTTTGCTTAGCATTTAAGGAGCTCCTCTCAGAGCACACAGAAAGCAGTTTTCAACCAATCAACAATATTATTTATCACCAGCTGCATGCCTGACATGAAATAGATGCAAAGGCAAATGAAAAACATGAGTTTGGTCCTCAAGGAGCACATAGTCAAGTTGAATAGACACAACATGCTCTATAAAACAAGAAAGAACAGAAGAAAACTGGGATTAAGTGTTCAGTCTCATGAAACAGATGGAAAGCATGACAGATGTGCATGGAGAGCAGTATGTGAGGACCAAAGGCTCCCTGGTGGACATGGGGACAGAGCTCAGGTCTCTGGACATAGAGATAAAGGGAATTACCTACAACCAGGAGAACAACAGGAGCAAAGGCAAGAGAGCAAAACAAAAATCATGTTTGGGGAGACATGTCACAGGTAGAAAAATGTATCATTTAGCATTTCAGGTTGAAGTTTGTGTCCTTGCCTTAAATTCCTATGTCGGTGCTGCTAACCACCAGCACCTCAGAATATTGACTGTATTTGGAGATAAGGCCTGCAAAAAAGGTGATTAGGGTCAAATGGTGTCACATGAGTGGGCTATAATCATAATATGGCTAATATTGATAAGAAGAAGAGATTAGGGCACCTATGTACAACTACACAAGGACTCACAAGCAGGCAGCCATCTACAAGCCAAGGAGAGAGGCCTCAGAGGGCACCAACTTTGCCAACCCCTTGATTTTAGATTTCCGGCCTCCAGAGAGACCCCAGGCTGGAGTACTTTGTTATAGTGGCCCTAGCAAACTAATACAGTCAGGTTCTCTTGGAGAGAGCTCTCTGGAAGCAGCTGGTGGCTATTCCAAAGGTCCAGGCACAAGGCAGAGACTGCAAGAATGGATGTAAGACAATTAGAACATAATACAGACCAGTCTTGGCCGCTGGCTGCACGTGGTGATAAAGGAGTCTAGGATGTCTTTGAAACCTAAAGGAGGACTCTGGGGAAGCAGGCTGTCATCACAGTTCCCACAGCGACCTTCTCCACAGAAGCCTGGTGCCCTCACCTGCCCCTGCCCAGTCCCAGTACCTATGCAACAGGAGACACCTGGACGGTACAGACTGCTCCCAATGCTGACTCGAGTGTGGGGCATCCTAGGAAGAAAAGCCCTAAATCATAACTTAGCACCTGGTCCAGCACTTCCCTGCCCATCTCTTAGGGAGCCAGGTAGGTAGTCAGAGGAGAAATCCCTCCGGGGGAACCAGTCATTAAGAGATTCTGGGAAGCAAAGTGTCTGTCTCCTCATTCAGTCACCAGGGATCCTGGACTCCTCAATCACTCAGTTCCAAGAATCTTGGCTGCAATCACTGACAACTTCAAAGCCCAGACACCACAGCTTATGCTGAAAGAGGGGAGTCAGGATATGTGTACTGTGACTTCTTGAAGGGAGGTGGCGCCTGGGGACATCCCTCACCTCCCAAGATGCCTGAGCTTGGACAAACGATGACACAGGCTCACTCTGCAGGCACTAGCTGCTTTTCATACATCAATGTAACTAATTATCCAAATGACCTCATGGTGTGCAAACTGTACCTCCAACACAGCACCACCGTTCACCCCCCAGAAGGGCTACAATGAAAAGGAAAATCTCATGTGTTAATATGGACATGGGGCAGCCGAGAATCTCCCTCACTGTTGGTTGTACAAGTGCTGCGGAAAAGTGTTCAGCATATCGACTAAAGCTGAACACATGTATATTTTATGACCCAGCCATTCCACTCCTAGGTATGTACCCACCAGAAATGTATGCATACGTGCACCGGAGGACATGGACCATAGCAGCACTGTGGTCCTGGAACCTTCCTGTAAATGGGAATTATTAAATAATTAAGTGGAAATGAATAACTACAATCACAGATAACAATATAGATGAATCTCACAAACATGATGTTGGGAAAAAGACACTAACCACAAAAGACCACCTTTCGTATGATTCTGTATAAAGTTCACAAACGGGCACAACTCATTACCCTATGGAGTTAGAAGTGAGGTTTGTGGCTATCCTTGGGGTAGGGAGTAGTGAATCTTCTCCTGCTCTAAGGAGGCATGAGGAAGGTTTCTGAGGCACTGCAGACATTTTGGGTGCTGGCATTCTGAGTGTGTTCACTCTGAAAATCCAATCAGCCATACACTTGAATTTGTACACATGTCTATATGCATGTTGTATTTCAATAAAATTTTTTAAAAACTAAAACGCAGGATGCCTGGGTGGCTCAGCAGTTGAGCGATTGTCTTCAGCCCAGGCAGTGATCCTGGAGTCCCAGGATCAAGTCCCACACCAGGCTCCCTGCTTGGAGCCTGCTTCTCCCTCTGCCTGTGTCTCTGCTTCTGTCTCTGTGTCTCTCATGAATAAATAAATAAAATCTTATAAAAAAATAAATAATAAATAAATAATAAATAAATAAATAAAACCCCATATGGTATGAAAATGGCTCTGTATTGATGGAGACAAGGCACAGAGGATGCAATTTTCCCAAGGCCAGATGGCCTGCACAGGTCAGAAGCAGGACTTGAACCCGAGCATTCTGGCTCTTGAGTCCTGTTATTCTATGCCTCCTCTTAGGAGAAGAGGGTATTGTAGCACGTGTCCTGCATTGACTTGTCTTGTGTAAACCCTGTAAACCTTAACCACAGTGCTTGGTACTTATGGGGTGTCCAGGCTAGTATTGAATAAATAAAAGGGGTTTCTACAAGCCACAGCATGGCCACTCTACAGAGCATAAGAACAGATAAAGATAACTTTATACCATGATCATGAACATTAGAAATGGTTCTTTAGACCTGGAAGCCATTCCTTACCCCATCCCTAAAGACCTCAGAGAATGGACAAGCTGAGGCCGGGATTTCCTCTAGGTTGAATACTTTTGTCAACAGTTGATGACAGACTCTCCTTCCAGGAGTTCTGGAAAATCTACTTCATCCTGGCATTTAGAAGGATCTCTCCAGACCTCAGGGCCAATTCATAGGTCAGGAGGCTGCTTGAATGATTCAGAACATAGAATATGAGATGTAAAACCAGTAGAAACCAAGTTGGACAATGTTTTCTCTAGAGAAGGGCTAGTGCCTGGCTTCAGTCCACGTGCTCTCACACTCAATCACTGAACAAGCAAGCGGCTTCATGCCCCAGTATGTAAAGGTGAAAAAGACACAGCCGACGCCTGCCGTGGGCTCCCAGTGGTACAAATGAAACACATATAAAACAGTGAACCTGACCTCTGTAAGCCTCAGTTCTGACCTCATAGCATGGCTGCGGGAGCTAAATAAGGCAGAAGAGGTTGGCACATAGTGAGCACTTTATCAGCAATTATTATTATTTACAATAACATGTTGTGGAAGTATTTGTGGGCTTCAGTGAGGACTCAAAGAAGAAAGTGGCCAATGAACTGGTGCAAGGTGACCGGGGAAGCTTCACAGATGTGGCACAGCAGTCTGCTTCTTAGTGGGCATTTCAAGAGGGCCTTTCTGCCTGAGGAACCCCCACTTCCCTGCCTGCTCCAGGCCTCACATGTGCTCATTCCACAGGAAACCAGGCCCAGGATATTCAGGACAGCCCACGTAGACAGCCGAGGTTCCAGCCTTAACTTGCAGTTTTTCAGAGCGTGCTGGTGCCCCCTGACCTCACTACCCACCATCAACTTGCTCTTCTCATGTCTCCACACAGGACCTGCCATGGCCACCCCTCACTCGGCTCATGGATTTCCTCTTTCTCTGGTGACTGTGACTTGCATTTCTGCCAAGAGGTTGATCCTGATGACTCCACGTCCCGAGAGCCCACCTCTGCCTCCTCCGAGAGCTCACTCCCTGCTTGCCCTTTCACAGGAGCTGTGTCCTCACTCCTGGGGTCCCCAGTATCTGGGACTGGCTTCTTGGAAGCTCCCCCAAGACCCCACAAGGCTTCATGCATGGATGTTGCCCTGAGCCTAAGTAGAGCATCTGAGAAGCCCGTCTCCCCACTCCTGATATCCCAGGGGAGAAAAAAGTAGTGCCTGTCAGAAATGTGATAGAACTGTCAAAAGTACATCAAAACAGCTATATACATTGTGATCTCCAAGTCACAGCTCCATTTGTTCTGTGACAGCGTAAAAATAACAAAATTTCCATCAAGATGGAAAATAAAAACGAAGAAACCACTTCAACGGTACTTGAAAACAATGTCTAAAGACAAGTCCTTCTCTTTCTCCCCGGCAATCTCTCAGTGGTGGCCTCAGTCTCATCTCTCCTGCCCCCACTGTCCCTCCTTCTCGGCTCAGTCCATTCTTCCTCCTCTACCTGGCCCTTTACCCCACACCTGGCATGCATAGCAAGCAAGAGTCTGCAACTATCTGGATCATCTGAGGGCAGTGCCCCAGAGCGGCCCCCAGCTCAGTTCCTCCAGTGACAATTTACAAGACACCAGACAGGAAAACACCACAGGACTGTCATAGCTGGGGTGCCTCAATGAAGACTGGGGGTAGGAGTACTCTTCCAGAAGCCACCAAGGGGAGATTCCCCAGAACTGGGCGCTCCGTTCTCAGTGCTTGTATCTGATATAGCACTGATCATCCCAGGTTGTCTGTACTCCAGTTAAGCCCCAAACTATATGAAGGTGAGAGACCATGATCCTTCACCTTCCATCCCCTGTATCCAGCCCAACGTCTGGCCAGAGGAGAAAAGAGCTCAAGAAATATTTATTGAATGACTGAACAAATGAATAAAGGCTGGCACGAGTGCGTGAGTAAATGATGCCCAGATCACAGAGAAGAGGTGATTATATTTGTTCTTAACTAATGCTTACTTGTATCAAAATACTATATACACGTGACATGAATAAAACTCGCATAGAACTAACACTTGAGAGGGAGACAGCAATCTCCTTCTGCATCTCCCCCCCACCAGTCCTGATCTCAAGAGACCACACCCCCATCTTTTTTACCTGTTTTTCCCTGATATGTACCTTCATCTATCTTGACTTACCACTCTCTTCAAGGGAAGGGGAAAGATGTCACGTGACATTTACAGCAAACTCTGACAGAAGAGTCCCAGCATAGTTACTTGGAGTTCTGGAGCAAGACTATGCCACCTGCAGCAGAGGAGTAAACGCCACTCAAAAAGTACTTTCTGGAGTGACACTGGGCCATAGCAGCGGCAGAAAATCTGCTCCTGTGGCCTCCAGAAGACCATGCAGGAGGAATCACCCACCATAAACCGATCCTCAGGTCACATGGGCATAGTAGCGATCCACAGTAAGATCTAAGTGGTACATCTGGAAACACAAGCAGCCATGAGCACAAGGAAGCCTGCAGGAGCAGATGGCTCAAGCACCTGCCACCCACTACTGCCGCACTGGTACCTCCCCTCCAGCGCACATCTACAGCCATAGGAGGAGACCCTTACACCCTTCAGATGGAAGCAGAAACAGACTGAGCTCTGTTTACAGGTGGGCCAGCTTTAGGGGGGTGGAGGGGGAACCAACCAAAAATCCTTATCCTTATCCAGAACCTACCTAACCACCCTTCTCTCAGACTCCACACATGTTTAGATGATAGAAAATTAGGGAAATGTCTTTTTTTTTAAGTGTGGTAAGATACATATAACATCACATTTATCATTTTTGAGTGTACACTTCAAAAGGATTAAGGACATTCATATTAGGGTGGAATCATCCCACTGTCCATCTCCAGAACTTTTTCATCTTCCTCAGTTGAGACCCTATATCCCACTAACACTAACTCTCCATTCCCCCTCCCCCATCCCTGGCACTCACTATGCTACTTTCTGTATGAATTTGACTGCTCTAAGCACCTCATATCAGTGGTATCATATACTATTTGTCTTTTTATGACTGGCTTATTTCACTCAGCACAATGTCTTCACAGTTCATCCACGCTACATCCTGTGTCAGATATTCCTCCTTTTTGGGGAGCCTGGATAGTTCAGTTGGTTAAGCATCTGGTCATGATCCCAGGGTCCTGGGATAGAGCCCCACATCAGGCTCCCTGCTCAGAGGGAAACCTTTTTCTCTTCCTCTCCCTCTGCCCCTCCCTCTGTTTATGTGTACTCTCTCTCTCTCTTTCTCTCTCTCTCTGCCAAATAATAAATAAAATCTTTAAAAAATAAGAATAGCCCTTATTGTTAAGGCTGAATAACATTGCATTGTATGCATATGCCACATTTTGTTTATCCTTTGATCTGCAATGGATATGCAGGTCACTTCCTCCTTGTAACTATTGTGAATTTCTGCTACGAACATAGGTGTATGAATATCTGTTAGAGTCCCTGTTTTCATTTCTTTTGGGTATATACTCAAAAGTAGAACTGCTAAATCATATGGTAATTATATTTTTAATTTTTTGAGGAATTTTCATGCCATTTTCCATAGAGACTACACCATTTTACATTCCTACCAGCAGTACCTAAGGATTCCATTTTTTCCACATCTTCCCCAACACTTGTTGTTTTCATATATATATGTTTTATATAAATATATATATGTTATATATATGTATTTTTATAATAGCCATCCCAATGTGTACAGCATGGTGTCTCACTGTAATTTTTATTTTCATTTCCCTAATGATTTCCCTAGTGATGTGGAGCATCTTTTCGTGTGTTTATTGGCTAAATATCCTTTTAGTTACCAGAAGGACTCAAGTTCATCAACTAATAACCAAATAGCCCCATTTCCACTTGAGAACACTCTGTACAGGCATTCACAATGCACTCACCTTAGAAAATAAACAGGAATATGTTTAAGGGAAGTGGAGGAAATCTTAATCTTGCTATAGGCAAACGAATAGAACCTATCTACCTCTATATTGTCATGACTGTGGGGCCACCATTTGGCAGGCTCAAAATGGTGTCAGTATGTGAAAGACCAATTTTTCATGATGGATAAAACTAAAACTGGGGACAGGGGAGAGACATGAGCAAGGGTTTATACGCAATAGACTCTTGTATCTCCTTCCCACTCCAGTCAAAATCAGCCCTCTACCTTTCTCTCAGAAGCTCAGCACAAAACAGGAATTCCCACATGCAACATGCAGTCAGTCCTACAGCCAGTCCATTTGTGACATGGTCCATCCCCCTCCCAGTCCTCTTGGCCTTGTTGCCTCTCCCCACATCACATTTAGAGGGATGCCATTATGATTCTAAAGCAGAAACTGGCTTAGGGCTCATCTCATTTCCCCTTCCTCTACCCATGGGAAGCCTACATTTTCCAGACTTCCATGCAGTTACATTGGGGCCAGGTGATGTGGGTTGTGAGCAGAAATTATGTTTAAGATTTTCGGTGTTGGCCATAAAACTCCGGAACAATTGTGCATGCCCTCTCCTTCTCCACCGTTAAGTGGGGGGCCATGCACTGGAATTGGCAGCATGATAAGGAGGAAGTCCAGCTACCTCAGTCACTGCCTGAGGCAGAGCTGCCAGTATAGCCTCCCAACCCAAGTCAGTCAGTGATGTGAATGAGAAATTACCTTTTCTAGGTCAGCTCACTGAGAGTTGAGGGTAGTGCTCGTGGCTGCAGCATAACACAGCCCATCCTGACCAATACAGGTCTCTCCAACTTACCTGGGTACCATGAATCACTGACAAAAATTCCACCCCAGCTGTCTCTGCACATTGGCTGGCTCAACTAAGTGGGACTCCAGGAACACACAAAGTTCTACCATAAAACTAGATTTCACTAAACATCTTCCTGGCCTAACTATAAAATGTGAACACAGCTGAACTCAGAGAAACAGAGTAAAACAGTGGTTGCCAGGTATTGAGAGGTGAGGATAAAGGGGAGATGTCGGCCAAAGTTTACAAACTTAAGATGACTGAGTTCTGGGGATCTAATGTCCATTCTAGTGACTAGAGTTAATATAATACAATTATTATATATATGTATTGTATATTTGACATTTGCTAAGAGAATAGATCTTGTTTTCTCACCACACACACATGCAAGGTAACTAAGCAAGATGATGGATGTGTTAATTAGCTTAATTGTGGTAATCACTTCACAATGTATATCAAAACATCATGCCACACATCTCCAATATATACAAGTTACCAAAAGCTGGACTACAATAAACACAGAATATAAATGTTTTATGTTCAGTGGAATTTTCTCCATTGAACTGGACATACTCTGTTATTTACCTAGAAAAACATTTTAATCCTAGTGTGTACTACATGACATAGAAAATGGGTACCACCTGATTTCACTACACCAACGGTGGCTGCAACCTGTCCCCTTATGAATGTGCTTCCCCTACTGATGTTAAAATCAATCCGTCCCCATGGAAATTCAACCAGTCAGAATTGAGCCGTCATGAGAAGCTCACACTCGGAGTCTGTCTCCATTCATTTTCAGAATGCCACAGCTTAGCTATAGTGTTAATTAATGACACACTTTGTAAGCAGAAAAGATCAATTGAAAAATTACCCATAATTTGTGACTAATAATCAAATGAAACTCATCACAAAAATGCCAAGAGCATTTGAAAGACCACAACAAGCCCCAAAACTTGGGTTCAGACAGAGTGTGGCCTAGAATGGATGGTGACACAGAGAAAGAAGGCCAACTGAGCAGAACAAGTGGTGAGCCACAGTAACAAAAATATAAAGTATGTGCTGTCCCCCTAGTGGTGGGGCAACAGGCAGTAAAGCTATAGATCCTAGAGGCTGGAAAGATGGAAACCCAGTGTGCATGGCAAAACACTCAAAACTTATCGCTGCCTTCCTACTTGGAAGGCAGACCAAGTGCCCACTATGTTTATGGCGTAAGGGAAATGGTTGGAAAGAGCCACAATGTTACTGTGTGTTGGTTGCTCCTTCCTGCATTAAAAAAGGATAACAAAAAGGTAGGAGCTGAGGAAAAATATTGGCTGGTTTGCAAACAAAAAATTAAAAGGAATAGTAAGAACCCAGAAATCAGGGCCCACCTGCAACACCCCAAACAATAACTGATATAAGACTAAAGCAAGCTATCAGTCCCTAAGGTCCATTAGAATCTCTCAGGTAAGCAGGAGAACTCAATCCTGTGGCAAAGAATAAATTAAGGATGCTGTCATCCCACGCACGCCTATTGTTTTGGATGGTCTCAAGGTAGCTGCCATCATGCTGAGACAGAAACACAAAGAAAAATGTGCATATAAATAAGGCTGGCTTAACAATTATATCTAGCAAGGAACTTTGGGTGAAGTTATGAGCACATGAAACCGTAAATAAGCAAGAAGATCAAAAGCCTGTTGAGTTTTTGACAAAATTATATTACCAAGAAAACTATAATCCCGGCCTTAAGAAAAAGCTTGTGATTATTAAGGAATCCTCAATCCCCTCACTCAGCTCGCACCAGGAAGAAGCAAGGAAGGAACACTGCCCAGTTAACACATCATCTGTGCTCAGATAAAGGGTGATGGGCAAAGAGAAACCTTCCAGAGAATGGAGGGGGCCACGGGAAGAGTTGACAAGAGAGTTCCTCCTTGAGCAAGTAGAACAAGGGCTCACCAAGGGACTTCCCCACAGCTGGCCAGGACCTTCCACAATGGTCCACCATGTGCTACGTCCTCCACTCTCCCTCTTGTGAATGGTAGCATTTGCTGTGCATATGCTGCCTCTGCTCCACCGTCTACGCTGAGGGGTGGGGGGCAGATCGCCTTGTCTTTTGGTTCACTGGTTTCTAGGTCACACTGAGCCACACACAGGCTTAATTGTTCAAATTCCAGGGACTTGAGCTGGATGCATTGGGAGGAGAAGTGAGGGTGGTTAGAATAGGAGAAGGGTGTGCACAGACTTCAAGCATCCGGGGGACAGATTGTGGCAGTGAAAACTAGCTGTCCACTAGATCATGCTGCCCCTTCTACTGTAAGAATGTCACTGGGAGGTGGCTGTCAAGACCCAGACTGCACTTCCCAGCACCTCCCTCCCTTTCATTTAAATATGCCCCCACTCTTTCCAAAGGAATGTGCATGGAAGAGATGTACACTGCTTTCAGGTTGGGGTTTCTTAGAAGTGGGTATTTTCTTTTTTTTAAAAAAAAGATTTTATTTATTTATGAGAGACATAGAGAGAGAGAGAGAGAGAGAGAGAGAGGCAGAGACATAGGCAGAGAGGGAGAAGCAGACTCCCCACAAGGAGCCCGATGTGGAACTTGATCCCAGATCCCAGGATCATGCCCTGAGCTGAAGGCAGACGCTCAGCCGCTGAGCCACCCAGGCGTCCCAGAAGTAGGTATTTTCATCTCCCCTTTCCTCTTCCCCTTCTGCCAGCTGGAAGCAGAAGACTCTGAGGTCTTAGGGAATGATGGAGTCTAAACATGGACAATGTCTGGCTCCCTGAACCACCAGTTGGAGATACATCACCTGCCAACAAGGAGCACCCAAAGTGGACTGTGGCTTGAGAGAGAAATAAACCTTTATTGTGTTGAGCCACTGCAGTTGGGACAGTATATGTCAAGAACTAGGTTAACCTAACTAATATGTTAACAGACTGTTTGAAGCAGCATTCTCTAATTTTCGTGTTTACAGCATACTTTCAAATGTCAGAATTTTTGCCAGTGCAATTGAAGGGACTATGTTCCACACAAATTGTCACACTATTCATTTCAGCATTGTGTCACTGCATGACTAGATCAATTTACTTGCTCTTTTACATATAAAGGAGGCAAATTACTTGCTTTTTGCAGTGTACATGTGATCACTCTATGGCACAGATGTGGTAGGATGCTATCACTCTGGCATCAAGTTCTACTCTCTCTGCACTGTGTCCCACCACAGTGGGTTGTTAAAATTTAATTTTATACCTTATTCACTATGCTGGCTGCTTCCCTGTAAGGGTTCACAAGTCTTTCTAGTGCACCAAGGCACACTGACTGAGACCACTGGTTCAAAGGTTGGAAGACTCCTAACTCCAGGAAACGAACTAGGGGTGATGGAAGGGGAGGTGAGCAGGGGGTGGGGGTGACTGGGTGACGGGCACTGAGGTAGGCACTTGACAGGATGAGCCCTGGGTGTTATTCTATATGTTGGCAAATTGAACACCAATAAAAAATAAATTTATAAAAATAAAAAAAAATACTCTAGCCCAAGTATCCCCCACGAGTCTCTCCAAGTCCAGGGAGACGGGGTCTCAATGAGTAATTTCATCTAGAGTACCTCTGGCTTTCTCTTGCACAGGGTAGTATTTCTGGGAATGTCAACTCTGACTGGATGGCTCAAGGTCAAGAGGGGCTGCAATTTTGTTTCCATTTCAAAGTGTTCAGTATCTCTGGGGTAGGGGAGGGAACAGCCAGGGCTAAGCTCACAGCTAATATGAAATAGACAGTAGCCTGGTGGTATAAGTACAAAGTCAACAAACATCTCATCATGAGATATTACTAAGGATGCGTTAAAAAATCACTAAATGAATAAATAAATACCCTATATAGTAAAGCAAAATTGAACCATCCCTGCAATTCATTATCTAGCTTAAGATGACTTTAGTTTTCCAGGACATTCTTACTCAGAAGGTAAAAGTCGTTCAAACCAGGAACTTTCTGAAAGACTCCGCTCTTGAATAGAAAGCATCAGTGGCAATTAAATACCCCAAGACCCTTTGAATCCCTCTCTTCAAACTCCTCACCTTGGTGTGTTCACCAATCCTAACCTATTAAATCATGATTCTTACCTAGTCCTAACCAAGCTTCTGCATTTAAAGCTTAAGCTAGACTTGAAATTTTCATTAAATATTCCAACTCTGCTCTTAACCCAGCAAGATGCAACTAAACTCTGTACAGCTGGCACTCTCTTGTCATGGTAAGCAATAGCCTCAGCTTTGCTTATCTACAGGTTGTGGTGGTGATAGTTTGGGATCCAACACTTGGCAACCCACACATATGTCCACTGTGGCCAAGTTTCTATGACTGATTCACTGGGTATCTCTGGGCAGGTGTTTTAACCTTTCTGTTCATTTACGGAGGTGCTAAATAAACACATCCTTTAGTTATTCCAGACAAGGCTAAGCATGATCTACTGTGGCCTGAGGCAAAAAAATAACCCATCAACAGCACTGACATTTGTATCAGAGATGAATCACTGAATCCTTTGAGGATTCTTGTAAACATCATTACAAAACAGACGCATGCATCCACTCAGGGCAATTAGGAAACAAAAGCCATTTAAACAGAGAAAGTCAAAACTGGGAAGAGATTTGGAGAAAAGGAAATAAAAAATTAAGAATTATATTAGGATGAGAAATCTAGAATATTAGAGCTAGAGCGGAAGAATTTTTTTCAACAGCTTTGTAAACTGTGCAATCATTTTTCTTCCCCATGGCCAACATACTGAAGCTAATGGTAAAAGCATTAATTTATCATGAGATTTTAAAGATCTCTCTTGTCAGTAATGAAATAAACACGTGATAGGGTAGCCAGACAGTTATTGTTTATAGGAAGGTTATTATAATAATTAAGATTAATAGCAATTACTTGTTGTGTTTGTGAATTTTTTTTCCTTGGGAAATAACTGTAGCCATATTAAATAACTAATTAACATATCTCCATGTCAGGCTACGCTTGCATGGATTCACAAGGCCCCCCTGATTCTCCAGTGTGCCACAACAAAATAAATATATAAATAAGCACCGAAAAAAAAAAAAAAAAAAAAAAAAACAGCTCTCATTTTAAAAGAAAACTTCACAATTGAACCAGTCACTGGATTGTTGTCAGGGCCTAAGATGGAATCAAGGCTTCTTTCTGCTTACTGGTCGCATGCTTTAGGATCTGTTGAGCCTGCTGATGGCTAGCACCATGTACGTACATTCTGGACCTCAGTGACTCTTTGTGTGTTTCTATGTATGTATATAAATAAACATATAACCATACTGTTATATATTTTATATATAACTTGGATCATTTTATCTTCATGCAAAATGGGATTTTTTTTTTAATTTGGTCACAGCACTATAAGAAAAATCTTAAAGCGTTAAGTATTAAAGCCTTAAAGCTATTTTTATTGAACGTCTTCCAGAGCAGCATGGAAATGGATAGGAACGTTTCCTATTAGAACCTTTTCTTTTTAAGGGGCGGGCCTTGGCATTTACACAGCTCAGTGCTGAGCAGGGAGGAGGGGTTGTGGAAGCCACCATCCTTACCTGGAGAATGCAGCAGCTCCCTCCAGGAAACACTTGAGGTCACACCGCTGGGGTCTTTATGACGGACACAAAGAGGAGGGCAGGGCCACACGTGAGACAGCCTGTTGTTGAGTAGAAACAAAACGTGCTGGTTAATGAGGAAAGATTTGGCGGACATGGGGAGAGGAAGCACCTGCTCCCTCCCAAATGAACCCCTCCTCATGCCTGCAGCCCCTCAGCTGGATCAGGATCACAGGCCAGAAAAGCAGACTCTGGCCAAGGGCTGGACAATGTCTCAAGGACAGAGACAAACTAGACGGTGAAGATAGATGGCTGTTGTCCAGGGCGGGCACTCACTGCTCCTCCCCACCTGGTCATGAAACTTGCCCCCAGGCACCTGTTTTCTAGTTTCCCTGCTTCCTACACACCAACATACACACGTGCACACTCACACACAATGCACATGGATACACGCTCACATACCAGTACACACACACTCGCACATCAACACACACAAGCACAGAACCATCAACAACAGAAGTGCACAGACTTTCATTTCTCCCTGCATCTTCACTTTCAAACTGATAAATTATATTCATCCCACAATCAGTGTGTTTCTGTGGTTGGGAGAAGGAGGCAAGGGAAGAAAGATGAGAAGAAAATAAAAGGTATTTATTGAGCCAGCTCTGAGAGAGGCTCAGTGCTTGGGCTCTGGGCTCAAGTAAGATGACAAAGACACAGCTCCTGATCTTCAAGAAGCCACATTGATTCTGCTGTAAGGGAATCACCTTTTTTAGTAAAACAACACCTGGCACTTTGCAAGTTCTTCTCTGAGAAGGGATCTTGGGAGAGGGCTGGTGACAGAGATCTGGGCCACCTGCCAACTCTGCCCGCCTCAGGGATGCCTCACCCTGCATGCACACCACCCAGCCCAGGAGCTTCTGGTGTCACCCGAGCAGCAGACACCACCACCACCCTGCCCCGACCTCCTTAAGCTCAGCTGAAATGACTTCTTCACAAAGTCTCTACTGCACACTGAGAGAATCAAGTGGGTAAACATGGAGGGAGAGATTGGGAAATCCAAGGCCACAAAGTTCACGTTCCCAGGGATCCCACCCATCCTGGCCAGCTCCCTCCTGGGAAACAGCCTGTCACGCTGAGAGCCACCTAGGGGTCTCATTTGCTTTGAGGGTCTTGCCTCATAGAATCATGATGGGCAGGAGAAGGTATGACCCCCATTTACAGTGACACCTACCTCTTATATTCAGGGGAGAGCCCGGTCCCCTGAAGGGCCAAACAGTCACAGAGCCTTAACCCACACGCACCCTGGAGAGATGAGAGGCACATACCCTGCCTCCCCGCCCCCCCCCCAAACTGAAACACAGCAAGTGAAAGGTCATGGAGATCACAGAGGAGAGCAGCTGACTTGTGAACATGATGGGGGTCCCAGACGGATTTCTACAGGCAGAGGGAAAAGGGAAGGAAGGCATGCAAGGGACATAAAGACTATGAACTCAGGGATGGTGGCAGAAATGCAGGGGATGTTAACAAGTTTGGAGATCCAAGAAGAAGGGGCAAGTGCAAGCATGGTGCAAAGAACGCAGAAGAAGCAGGGACCGGGCATCCTCTGAAGTCGGGGGAAGTTGGCCGTAGAACCAAGTTGTGAGCCTTCCAGGGTGGTTCACGAGTGCAGATAGCACAGCCCTGTCATTGTGGCGGGGACAGCAGCACCAGACGCAGTGCCAACTAAGAAGGATAGTCCCCAGAGGCCAGCACGCTGGAACACCAAGGGGCAGGCTGTGCAGATGAAGGAGGAGGAGGCCAAGTGGCCGCTGCAAGAAGAAACACAGCAGCAGAGGCGCGGAGACGAGGGAGGCGGAAAACTCATGGCAAGAACGTTGCTGGCCTTGGTGGGTGCCGTGTCCCCCTCCAGCGGATCCTCCAATCTGCTGCCACATTAATCCTTGGCAAGTGCAGTCATGACTATGACACTGGCTTGCTTAGAAACCCTCAAAAAGACTCTCCACTTAGGCTGGCTTTAGTCTAAGAACCACCTGTGTGGTTCCCTGCGACCAGGTTCTTGGGAAACTCTCCACTTCCCTCCTGTAACTGCTCCTCTTAACCTTAAAAAATAAACCACCAGTTATTCCACCAGCAAAAAATGTATATATAATTTAAAAATAACAGGTTTATTCAGGAATAGCAGAGAATTACAACCCAAGATAAGGAAGCTACGCCAAAAACCATAGGACAGGTGTGTCCAACCAAGTACAGGAGCCTCTTTTGTAGAGCAGCGCCCTGGGCGGGCTGTTATAAACTAAAAGCCTATTGGCGCAAACTGGGAGTTCAAAGTAAAGTGGCTTTTCATTGGCTAGGTTATGGCAGCCTCTCATTGGCTGGGCTGTTGCTGGGGCAGGAGGAAACCTTTCTTCCACCTGCTGTGACAGCAAAGTAGTAGCTAAAGCAGTAGGGACTTGCGAGGTCCCTCTCTTCCTGTTGGATTTGCAATTGAGGTAGGGCGGTAGGGTGTGAGAGCTCCCCCTGCCAAGCCTCCAGACCTGGCTTCAGTGAGGATTTCCTTTACTGGTATCACGTTCCCGTACAGAAACCCTGTTCTAGCTACACCACATCCCCTACTTACCCCTTTCTTCTCAGCACCATTTTATTAATGCTATTCCACCTTCTAGAATGCCTTTCCTGCCTTGACTCTCTCACCTGCCAGAAAAGTTAGTGGACACGCTCCCTAAGTCTATTTCATGACTCCATTAATCGTAAGTCACCCAGAGGCTAACTTACGCCCCTTAAACCATGTAGTGGACAGGCTGAGCCAGACGCCAGTCTTTCCTCGGGTCACGGTTGGATAGACATTGGCCAGCTGATTGTCATTTGCCATGACATGCAATAGCACACTCTCCTGGACATCTAGAAGTGAGTGTGTAAGAGCTCATGCCCTAGAACTTTGAGAACCTGTGTGTTCAACTAAAAGCCCCAGAGCGGCTCAAAAATCCCGTTGCTTTCTTCTCTGGGTGTTCAATGTCTGCCTGGGGAGGGGACGGCTAGCTGGCATAGACTGGCTCCTCCGGCTCCCTCCTGGAGAAATCCGAGCACTCCTACGGAGCTCCTGGAGATCTCCCAAGGTGAGACCCAGTATCAGAATTAATAAAAAGCAAGTATGACTGTGTTGCTCTCGGCTCTGACACGGGCTGGGAATCCTTATCAAACAAACACCAGCCTGGGAGGAGAGGTCACCGTGGATATTCCAGCGCTAACATTCAAACGTTAATAACTTTACCGCGTAGATTAATTTTAAATGTCAGCCCACGTTGCTGTGTAAAGCTAAGGCGCTCAGGAAAAACGTACATTCTCAGGCTTCCTGACAGCACCAGCACATGCCATGTTTGATCACGAGCGGGGTGGGCAGGATCAGAGGAGAAGAGGGTGTTTCTTTTAACAGTCGCTGCCCCTGCAATGCAAACATGACAAATAAACGGCATCGGAGCCAGCCGACCGCCTAGTTTCTCAAGCGGGAAGAATGGCCCAGCTGACAGTAATGAGATTTCGCCCAGAACCACAGGCAGTGTGAGGGCCGGGACCTCGCCCAGGATGCCGGCTTCCAAGCCCAGACAAATGTGCGCGACTTGGTCAAGAGCCCCCTGGAAAATAGCATTTGTAGTAGAGACGGAGGCAATGCGTGGCTGCAGGGCCCGTGCTGGGGCAGGAAGGGACTCTGCTGCCCAGGGAAGGCCTGCACCGGCCCTGGCGCCAGGAAAACCCAGGGATAGCCCCAGCCCAGGAAAAAAGGCTTGAAAGAAAAAGAGAAGGGAGGCAGAGGCTGCAGGAGGAGCACGGAGGAAGGAACAGATGCTGCACACAAAACCCACCCAGGGCTGCCAGGCTTGCAATTAAAAATTCACATATTTTGGACTGAAATTCTCATATTTTAAGAGAACTTGGGCAAAATCCTCCTCCCATCAATATTAGCAATGCAAAACCAGCAGTCAAGACAGACCCAAATTATCATCCATTTTGCAAAAAGGATGAAAATTGTATAGCGCGGAGTCCAAAATTCTTCAGCGAAAACAATCATTAGAGCACACCTGGAAGCCCTGGGTCCCGCCCCCACCTCCAGGCTCCAGGGGACACAGGACAATGCGCCCACCCTCTCCCTACAGAGAGCCCCAGGTTGCAGATCTGGGACTGTAACAGCCACCGCCAGTCACCAGGGACTCTGGGATTCTCTTTCAGTTTGAAAAGGCACCCTTATTTGGATAAACGTGCATGCTGAATTCAAGAGGCATTAATACTGTAGCAGGATGCAGCAAAGGGGCAAACACAAAGCACACCAGGAATGCCAACACAAACAGTGTCCCTGGCCTGATGCACCTGGATTGGACTTCTGCTGCTTAAGCCAACAAATGGGGTGGGAGAGAGGGAAAGAGAGGACCCTGATGGAAAACTATAGGCTCCCAGAATCCAAAGTAAAGTGAAATCTTCAATGAGCAAGGCATAGAGCTGGGCACACATGACAGTCAATAAGTCTCTGACTAAAATCTTTAAGGTTCAACCTCCAAAATAAATGGCAAACACATCTCCCTGCTTTCTTCTCCATTGCCTCCAGAGTGATCTTCCACACACACACTGATCCTTTATGTCAAGTGACCACTGCTGCAAACAGGACCAACTTTCAGCTCCAGCCAGGCTCTCTGGGGGCTGGTCCAAGGCAGCTGCCACTACTGGGCAGCCTGGAACGCAGAAGGTAGGGAGACAAGAAGCATAATGAGGGGGAATGAGTCTCACCAAGAAATAAAAATATGTTTCTACATGTAAATATTATATTTAGTAAAGTCTATAAATGCAAATATAATATAAATGTAAATGGATTCTGACTTCCAGCAGCACATTGCAAGGGCTAGCTGGAGTCCCAATTACAGGATCCAGGATAGGACAGATCTTTGCAATGTTCATGGACCTCACGCAGAAGCGGGAGCTGTTGGGCTAGCAATAGGATTTGCAGCAAGTGCTGCATCTCTTACCAGGTTAGCAGGGCCCCCGAAGAGCAGCTGAAGAGGCAGGAGAGTGGAGGGCCTTAGAAGGTGGCTCTACACTCATACATCTTAGGTTCAAACCTAGACTATGGCTTCCCAGCAGTAAGAACTCAGGCAAGTCACATAATCTCTCTCACCTTCGGTATCCCCGCCTTGGTATAGTAACAATATGTACTTCGTAGGTTTGTGGGGAGATTTCAATGAGATAATTCACATAATGTATTTAGCCCACCGTCCCATGACTCAATAAATGTTCTTTATTATTTTTAGAATTAGGACACTAAGACCAAGGCGGAGGAAAATCTTACCCAAGGTCATGCAGTAAGCTGGCAACAAAGCTAGAGCCACAACTCTGGTCCCCACGTTCCCCATCCTGGCTCCTTCCCCCCACCAGGCTCCTTTCCCTTGCTGCAGTCTGCAGCAGAAACATTACATCAAGAGCCAGAAGATAATAAACCTAATTGGGCCATTAGGACCAGTCACTTCCCTCTACATCGAGCCTTTGGGGATGTTATAGGTGATCAATATAATAAATAATGTTGCATAGCCTGGGGCACCTCTCAAGGGAGCATCTTGGAAACCAAGAAGAGAAGGAGATTGAGATCATGGCAAGAGATTCAAAAAGAAAGCAAGATCTCTGAGCACTGCTGTGTCTCTCTCTTGTCTACCTTGCCTTTGCTCTGTGCCAGACCCGGTGGCAGGGGCAAGGGATGGAATGCCAAAGGTGGACAGGTAACCCAAGGTTTTGCAGTTTGGGTTTTTGTTATCCCAGGTGTATGCCCCAGTCATGCCACCAATGCACAGACACGGTTCACAGATAATAATGGTAAGGCTTTGGTGATCTCAGCCACGAGCAAAGGCTTCCTTCTTTCTAAGCAGAACTGCCTGAGGAAATCTCACAGTGCCCTGCCACACCTTCAGTGGCAGCCCTCCCTCTCAAGGGCATTCACTGGCTCGCCGACATTCAGAATCATCCAGACACAACTGTCCTGGATAAATGGTTCTCTGGTCCCCTAAAATAACTTTGGATTCAAAGGGCAACATTTAGACTTACAGAACCAGTTTTGGGGGAGAAGAATGCCCTCTGGGAATCCCTAGCAAATCATTAGGAGCTAACCAATATACCAGAAAATCAGAAATCTCCACACGTTTCCCTGGATTTCACTACAAGTCATGGCCATGACCTAATGGCACAAGGTTCCAAGAAGCTGGTGTCACAGATCCACAAGCAACCCCAGTGGGTTACTTCCAGATATTACTGGAAGTAAAATGGTTGAACTGGAACCCTTTGAGTGTTTCATCTAATGAAGATATTCACTGGTGTGCACGAGAACTGACACCACGACGATGTCTGCAGGAGGAGGAATATATTGTAAGCTTGGACTTTAATCAGAATGGAATCATTCATCCAGTGAACGCAGAGCCTTCAGGTGTGAGGCATTGCAATATCGAGCCAACAGACAGAGAAGCCACCGTCTGTTACCAAAGAGGGCAGGTCACATCCATGTGCAGAGGAGACTCAAGGGATGCACAGCTTCTCAGCAACATAATAACAAAGATTTAGTTCATAAAGGACCTCTGAGCAAGTGCAGAAGCAGGAACAGAGAATTTTCTCCAGGTCAAAACTCGAAAATCCAGAGCGGATCTGATGAGAACAGCACAGAACACCCAGGAGGAATGAAAACCTCTGCTCTGGACCAGAGCAGAGGTTATTACCTGAGAGAGAAGGAATAAGAAAAATCAGTCACCAAACCCAATACATTATCACTTGTTGTATTGATCATGCTTGTATTTCCCATCTGGTAACCGTTTTTCTAGATCTTTTCACTACACTCTTCTCGACTCATTTCTATTAATATGGTCATTGAAAGAACTCCTCACATACTGCTGTTGACAAACAGGTGGCCTGGGGGAGCCCTGACATCACTGCAGGACACTGTTCCCCGACGGGGCAAAGCCAGGGACTGGGCCTGCTTAGAGAAAGCCACTTGAGCACCGTGGCTCTCTGAGAGTGCCACCCACTCACCAGGAGCCTGCTCACTCACACACGACAGATGACACCCACAGACTGAAATCCTCTCCCACATCTTATCTTGGCCCCCTGACCCTCCACAGAGAGCCTGCTACCCGTGACCAGGTACCTCTGAAATCTCCAGGCCAGATTTCCTGGACGAAACACGCAACAAGATGGCCTCCCCACAAAGGGATGAACCCCAGGGAGCCAGGAACAAAAGGCGGATCTTTGAAGTGCTGGGATTCTCGTTATTTTCCAGAATATAAAAAGACTCATCCCTCTGAGATACCATCTCCCCAGAGCATCAGGCAGAGAAGGTCTAGGGCCTTTGGTTTCTGTGTCTGAGACCGTCTGTGCCTGTGCGGCTTCTCATTTGAGGTTTGGTTCATGCTGCTCTGCCATGACCCATCTGTGCAACCCGTCCCAGCCCCAATCTGGGCCTTTCTGCTTCACATCTCTGGGTCTGAGCCAGAACTATCCAAGACTGACCAAATCTCTGATCCTTCCCATGCCTTGCCAGGTCCAGAGCTGTGTTGATGCCTAATTATTGCCCATTCCTAAAATTATGATGATTTGATTATACCTGTGGTCATTTCAGATTGTAACTATCTTGTTCAGTGTCTCCTGCCACTGTGATTACACCTGTCTATGGGGGTAATATTCAGAATATTTAACGACTGATCCAGAAAGAGCCAATGAGAACAGATGCCCACCATGAACAACTGGCAAGGCTACACCAAGGCACTCGGGCTGGTTCGTACAGGGTTTATCGAGCAGTCTCAGGTCAGTGACGGAAAATCCTGAAAGTGCTGTATTGTTTTCCCCATTGCTGCCTTCGACCATGCTCTGTCAAAATTCTGTCCTGTCGTTTAATGACATCTTGAGCAGATCCCACTGGTCTCTGGTCTTTCTTGGTTATTGGAGGTCTCGTCTAGCCCACAGGGTGCACCTGACTTCCACCCAGAGCAGGCAGGTTGCCTGGATGGGGAGAGAGGGCACTGGCCTGTCTCTCTCCTCCTCTCTGCTCTCTTCTGGAAATAGAAGTCAGGGAGGGGGGTGGGAGAGATGTCAGATGTCCTCTGTCATGATTGGTCACCTGTGGCAGTGGGAAGGTGTCCCTGGTCTTACCCCAGCACCATCTGGCTTCATTGGCTACTGGTTATGGCTTTAATGTGTGTTGGGTGAGTGGTGCCTGTGGCTTCTTTGGAGCACACAGCTCCCTCCATCACTGAGGATAGCTCCCTTTGGCCCCATCAGCGGTCCATAGCCCAACTTCTCCTCAGAGGGCATCACTGAGCCACAACAGCAGGCACATGGGCAGCCCCGGGGGCCCCTGGGTTCTAATCCCCATGCCCTTGCCCAGAGAATCACAGCAATCTCCTTTACTGTCCTCAGAAGATGCCAGGAAACAGCCCTCTTGATCTCATCCTCTTCTACCAAGACCCTCCCCCAAGTCCCTCTTTTTAACCCCCTACTTCAGAAATCTCCAGGGGACAAGCAGGCACCAAACCCTGCTCTAAGGCAGTTCTCTGTCCTTGGCTACATTTTCCATCTCACCACCCTCCCTCCAGCATCTCCCCAACCCCAGGCAGCCCAACCAACAACTCCTAACCCCAGGAACACAGCCACTGCAGGTGGGTGCATGCGTATGCATGTAACATGTAGATATACATGTATGGACAGAGGCACATGTTTATTGGGTGACTTTCCCATAAGTCCTGTGTGTCAGTGTCACTTTGGAACCCAAGGCGTATGCGTGCCTTGGAAGTGCTTGGTCAACACTTGTCAGTAGGTAGGATCTGCGATGACTCTATACCAACGGCTCTGATCGGTTCAGGCCTTTTGGCAGGGACAGCTCACATGAACAGGAAGGACAGAAGTGAGCTGCCACACAGTGTATCAGTGACCAGGCCAGGATGGGGATCAAAGGCAGCCCTCTGAACCCCCAGTACCGAAGGTGCTTCTTGCCCATTTACCTCTCTGGTCTCTAACTGCATGGACCAAAGAAAAAGCTTAGGAAAAATCATCTCAGTAAGTCGATTTCCTCTCCCCTTTCACTGCTCTTCTTCTTTTAAGAACAGGTAATCTGGCCTTTCCTTTAGTTTACAAAGATTTTATTCCTAAATGAATTATGAATAATTAAAACTCCACTCCATTTGTTCTCTATTGTTGTTAATTGAAAAAATTAAAGATGTATGTGCTGCAGCCCCCGGGGTGGCCCTGGGAGAAGCTGGTGAGCAGCTCAGAGGGAGATGAGCCAGCACCTCGGCGGCCTGAAGCCATCACGGCCTCTGCGCAGGCACCTGGTCGACCACCGTAAACGCTCTCCTGGCCTGTCCTCACCACTTTCAGCCAAACATGCTGAGGGAATAATGTTATCTCTTTCCTTAATGCATATTTCTCTTTGCCCGCATAAAGCCGGGGATGAACAGAGTGCATTTATCATTCCAAAAGTGGGGAAAGCTGTACTCTTTTCTCTTGACTGGCTCTCAGGGTGATCCAGGCCCCAGGGGCCAAGGGTGACCTGCTAGTTGTAGGATGTGACATCCTCCAAAGACACCAGCTAAAGCCTGAAGTCTGGTGGCCAGACGAATCACACTGCTCAGCCAGCCCCTGCCACCCACAGCAGACAGGTATGGCCCTGGAGATGAACAAATCAAGGTCAATGTCTTTCACCAGGAACCTGAGCCCAACTTGGTGGGACTTTGCTCTTATCCTCATGACCTTCCTCTGTTACTCTAAAGTTTTCTCTATTGCCATCTGCTTGGGCTTATCTGCCCACCCGCCCTGCCTGCTCAGCACATGTTCGGCACTCCAAAGTGCTTGTTGAATGAACGAGTCATGTCTGTAGTGCTGGGCTGACGCTCTGAAGTCCGAAGCTGAGTTAACATTGTGCTAGCCAAGACAAACCAATGAGGGTAACAAATAGCCCCAAATTCCAGTGATTCAACACAATAAACATGTGTTTCTCAATGACCCCTTGTGCAGTCTGCTGCTCTCCCAAGTGACTCTCCTGAAGCAGCAAAATTCAGAGCCCCAGGGCCCTTCCCTGTTGCAGCCTGCCCCAATCCCTGAGAGCTCCTTGGAGCATTCACTCTATGGTGAATATAGCAAGAGTAAAGAAATGGCCTGCTACGCCTTACCATCATTCCTGCCCTCTCCTCCCTCATCAGGACTCCAGAGGCTCTGTCCTCCAGGTCTTCCTGAGGACCTGGTCTGTAGAGCATGAGCTTTTGCATGTTTAGTCTCCTTGTCCTTAAAAATAACCTCCTGTGGGATGCCTGGGTGGCTCAGCAGTTGAGTGTCTATCTTTGACTCAGGGCATGATCCCAGAGTCCTAGGATCAAGTCCCACATTGGGCTTTCTGCATGGAGCCTGCTTATCCCTCTGCCTGTGTCTCTGCCTCTCTCTCTCTCTCTCTCTCTCTTTCTGTCTCATGAATGAATAAATAAAATCTTAAAAAAAAAAAAAAAAGAAGAAGAGCCTCCCATTGCTTCAGGCCCTCTCTGTGGAGGCTTCCCCAGCATGCTCCATTGTAATAGGCTACCCTTGACACAAGATGAGCAGCTGAGGCTGAAGCAATGAGGCTGAGGGCAGAAATTGGGTGGGGCCCACGTCGCACCTCTGGCTGAGGCTCTCCCCTCCCCTTGATAGGTGCTCTTTATTTGGTGGGCAGAAGGGCCTTCCCCAGCCTCCCACCCCATAAGGCTACACTGAAGTATCACTATCCAGGAGAACAAGCTCTTCCCAGGCAGGCAGGTAACAGGGGAGGCCAGAGAACACAGCCGGTTCCTCGGGACCACTGCCCAATTTGAGCTCTGTTTCCCTTTCTTTACAGGCAGTCCCACAAGAAGGCCGGAGCCTTTGCATCCAGGAACCCAGGGACGAACCACATTCCAATGAGCTACTTCCCTCCTTGCTTCGTGAGCAGTGCTTGCTCAAACTTGTGCCTTGCTGTGAGTTCTGCTTTCCGCTTTGCTTTCGCTTCCCACTTTTAATGTTCCCCTGATCCAATTTCCCTTGCAATAAATAAAAAAATAAAATAAAATGTTTTCCTTGAATACAAACCTACTCACTGCAAGAGGCCTGCGTGGCACATAAACTCAGAAAGATCCGTTGTCTTCGTTAAAGCAGTCAGTTCTTAATCCCCACATTTTCTTCCTCCCCACCGTCCGCCTTGATAGCATGGAAGTAAAACCACAGTCTCCTCTCCCTCGGGAAGCTCACTCCTAGAGGTTCACACACTGATAAACCTCAGGCCAAAGGATCCCACAGGCATCACAAGTGTTTGAGCCAGCCCAGGGCCTGGAGAAATACAGGCAGCAGGAGACCGAAGGGAAAGAAACAGTGGTCCAGGCAGCTTCCCCCTGCAGTTTGGATTTCTGTGTGTCTCGGCAGCCCAGGAAGGCACCATTGAGATGCTCCACAGTGAACATGGTGCCACAGAAGAGGAGCCGGAAGCAGGTACCCTCTAACCACTGATTAGGCCGTTGGCACCCTGCACCTCTTTCTGATGAGATCCCGCATGGCCCGGTGGTGCTGCAGTGAGCAATGCTCTCCACTCACCCTGCCCCCACCATTAACTCCACAGCGCTCCCTGCACTTCCCATTCCCAACCCACTTCAGCAGGGTGAGGGGAGCTGGCTACATCCCGAAGTCCTCCCCTGGCTCTTAGACTGGCAGTGCCATCACTTGCTGCCGGGCTAACTCATGGGATGGATCCCTCAGTTTTGGATGCAGTGCTCTTTAAAACAGTATGTGGAATGTCCCCACCTCCTTCAGGGGATTGAGCTCTACTCTTTCACAACTATTTCTTTTGAAGTAAGCTCTGTGACCAACATGGAGCTCAAACTCACACCCTGAGATCAAGAGTCCTAAGCTCTACTGACTGAACCAATCAGGCACTCCTTGAGCTCTATTTCTGTGCCCTTTCAGAGCCATGTACAGAGAGAAGAGGTGATTTGGGGATTAATTACTATCCCATTCAGTGCAAATCCACCAGGCTTGGTTAGTCAACATTGAATCTGAACTATGTGCAACTTTTGTTTAATTCAAATACCTACAGAGTAGATGTTTTCCTATTGGTTTGAATCAGTCAACTACCCCCTGACAAGCATGTATGGTGCACCCACCCCTGCCAGTGGGGTAGAGATAGAGATAAAGATGTTGCCCTATCCTCCAAGAGCTCGGTCTAGTTGACTGGATCAAGACACAGATCTGAAAATGAGATGAAATCAGAGCAGTTTAAGGCCAAACGAGCCATTTAAGGGAAGCAGAAAGTAAAATTGTAACAAGAGCTACTATTCCTGGAATGCACACCCACTCTGTGTCTCCAAGATCTTTAATCTTCACAACTACCCCTGAAATAGGTATTATTATTAGCCCTGTTTGCCATGAGAAAACTCATGCTTAGGAAGGTTAAGTGATTTTTCCTGAGGTCACACAGCCAGAAAATAAGGTGGCTGAAATTCAAAGTCCACTCTATTGATTCCAAAGCCTGTGCCTCTACCCACCATGCAGTCTCAGAGGACATGTGCCAGTGCAGAGAAGATTCTGAGGCAGACCTCAACTCAAAATGAAGACACTTGCTAATCACCCAGTATGGAATAGACTGTGTCAAGTAAATGAGTCCCCTCCCACAGAGAGCTTCAGAGGCTGGAAGGTCCTCAAGCAAGTGAAAGAAGCATCTGGTTCTGACAGGAGGTTGGGCAAATACATCCCAGATGGGAAATGCTATCATTGCTGTGGAAGTGGGATTTGGAAGGGCTAGAATTTGAGTAGAAAGGTCAGGAAGGTGGCAGATGTGTTGGCCAAGATGCAGACATAGGGATCAGAGGAGTGCCAGGGGGTAGCAAGTAAACCTGATGGGCTGAAGCAAAGACTCTGTATCTGCCAAGTCTCCACTTGCAATGGGCAAGGCCTGGCAAGGGCTATTATTGAATGTGGCCAGGAAGATTCAAAGACATGGAAAAGATGGGGAGAAATGAACGCCACATTCTCAGAAGAGCCATGCCACAAATACAGAAAATTCAACTTCTGCCTTCAAGAGCAAGGAGCCAGCCATCTGCAACCAAAAACTCGGCGGCTCAGCCGGTTAGGCGTCCAACTCTTGATTTTAGCTCAGGTCATGATATTGGGGCTATGAGATCAAGCCCCAAGTCAGGCTTAGAACTCAGAGCAGAGTCTGCTTGAGACTCTCTCTCTCCCTCTGCCCTGCCCCTGCTCACTTGCTCTCTCTTTCTCAAATAAATAAATAAATCTTAAAAAAAAAAAAAAAAGGTCAGGCCACACAGACTCAGGAACAGGCTGGGGGTCCTTGGAAATGATTCTGACTACAGTGTCAATGTCAGAAGTGTCTTTCCTGCAGTCCATATGGGTTAAAGGAGCAGGGAGTTGGGGAGCAAACAGGGTTAAGAGTGGTGGGCTCACATCTCCCCAAGGGGGCTAGCCTCACAGCCACAAGGAGACTTACCCCCAGAAGTATCCCCCACCCACAGCACAGCAAAGCCCTTACAGGATGAAGAGAAAATCAGACCCTGAAACCAGAATGCCCAGACCAGTCCAGAGCACGGTGACATGGCGCCTGTCCCAGAACATCCATCTGGGCAGAGATGAGGAAATTGCAGGCCTGAATCTGCTCTTTGCCATTTTCTGGAAATGGCTTCACTGGTTTACTTGTTTAAAAAAAGAGAAAAAAAGGAAGGAAAGGAAGGAATGTGGGCCAATTCTGAGGGCTAATTGCCTTTGCTCTCAACTAGAGCCCATGCTTTTTCCAGCAAACATGCTCTCCTGTTGCTGTGCCGCCAGACCCACTCTCCATTTCCAATCAGCCCTGAAAATAGCCCTTGATAGAGATAATAGGAAGAACAAAGAGAAATTTAGAAGAGCAGAGAGAGGGAAGAAAAGTCATGCCTAACTGGCAGCACAGACGCTGTTTTCATAAAGAGCCCTTCAGCTGGTCCCTGATTTGTTTCCAACAGCAAGGTGTTAAACAAATCCCAAGAAACACACTTGGACCAAGACCAAGGGTTCTTTGACTTTTTTAGGTCATAGACCCCTTGGAGAATCTGGAAAAACATGGACCCTTTCTCACTAGGAAAATGCATATAAACACATATTCCATGTTTTAATTCAGGGGCTCATAGACTCCACTGGAAACCCTAACCACAGATGCTGGTTAAGAACCCATTAAAGAAGCAACCCCTTTTTTTTTGGCAACCTCTTTTTTTAAAGACTTCCCTACTTGTTTCTTTCTCTCTCTCTCTCTCTCTCTCTCTCTCTCTGTCTCTCTCTCTCTCTGTCTCCTCTCTTTTCTCTCTCTTAGTGCGTGTGTGTGTGTGTGTGTGTGTGTGTGTGTTTAGGGAAAGGTTGAACTGAATTTCTTCAGACATAGTCTAAGGGATTTTTTTTCTAAGGGATTTTTAAAATGTGTTCAACTTGAAATCCTAGAAGCCTTTCTGCAAATAAGTGAGTGTGGGGGTCCAAAAAGGGGGGTGGTTCCATGTGAACTGTTCTCAGCAAACACAGATGCCAATGGAGTCAGTGCTCAGCCCTGGCACTCTCAGAAGAGCCACAGACAGGAGTCTCTCACTTGCAGGGCTCAGTGAGAGCAAGTGTACACCTAAAAAGTTAATAAGGGCCACGGGCTATGGAGGGGTTGTTGGAGCCCTGGGCTTCATGCCTGGGGAGCATGGTCTATGCCAGGGCATCCCCAACTTTACTGAGGATCCAAATCCCCTGAGGTCTTGTTAAAATGTAGATTCTGATTCAGTCCACACTGTGGGTGGAGATCCTGCATTTCTAGCAAGCTCCCAGGTGATGCTGGTGCTGCTTTAAGCAACAGGAGCCCATGCAATTACCTCCTCCTGGCTGAAGACCTCTCAAAGACCTTGAAAATATGCTCTGGAAGATGGGGTACTAGCAGGATGCCCCAGGACATAAATGTCTCCTGAACATAAATGTCCCACAGAACCAAGGGCTAAGCCTTCCTCCTGGGCTTCCCAAGGATAGTGAATGGCAAGGTGCCCCTTCCAGCCCTGCATCCACTGCCCAACTGGCCCAGGACCATGCACACAGTAGGCATCCTTAAGTGAGTAAGTAATTAAGCCCCGTACATGGACATGGTCCGTTTTCTAGCAGGGCAGGGAATGTGCCCTACCATCCTGGATCTCTAGGAGGCAGAAAATAAGTCTGAGGGACCATTGCACTCAGAGATCTGGGCTGTAGTGCATCATGCTAGCCAGTGAGCATTTATTAAGCAACAACTGTGTGATCAATACCACCCTGGGTTCTGGAAGCAGGAACAGGACAAAACTGAGGAATAAGAATCAACTAGAACATCAAAGACAGAAGAACTCATAGAAATTTTACTATCCAATCCTCTTATTTACGGATGGGGACTTGAGGCCCAGAAAGACTAGTTCGAGACCAAAGAGCTGGTTGACAGCAGGGCCAGGTCTAGAATGCAGGGCTTCTGACCCCCTGCTTGTCCCCACTTTGTCCTGGGTCTGGCAAGAGTGCACAGAGTGGTGCTTAATGTAGGCTGACTGACAGCTTGAGCAGAGCAAGCAAAAGGTACCTGGGAACTGTCCAGGCTAGCCTGGGGCAGGTAGCCTAGACTAAGAGAGCTCAGCTGCCCCGTGACACGCAGAAGGACTTCCATTCATCAGAGAGCCCTCTGCTTAGGGTCAGCTATGCCAGGCTTCCTCTCTGGATTCTGAGGTCATCGAGGGCAGCCCTCTGCCTCAGTCCAGCCCTCCAGGCAGCCCCCACTCAGCCTGGCACAGGGCCCAGAACACGCAGGTAGCAGGGAGCATGTGTGATACAGCCCAGGAAGGCAGAGAGAGGCCTACCTGGGAGCCACGCTAACTCAGGGCCTCTCCCAGCACATTACAGACTGTCAGCCTAATAGGCCTGCACCGAGTGCCTGGGGGAAAGTCAGTTCCAATCAGGCCGTGATCTGTGGCCAGCAGACAAACACAGGGCGAAGGCCGATCTGGCCTCGGAAGGAAGCCAGCCTCGCCCTCCTGCTCCCTCAAACAAGCTCGCTCCTGGAGAAGAGGGAAAAATCAAGCCTGGGTTTCCCCCCACAGCCAGCAAAAGGGCCTGTCTTCTGCCTTTTTTGTCCAAAAACAACATCAAGAAGATACTGCAGCTCTGGCTCTCTTGAGACCCTGAACTACAGATGCTCGGAGCAGGAGCAGATCTTTAGGCAATATGGCCCAGCCTCACACTCCTGGCCTGTCCCCAGCGCTCAAGGGCCTCAGATCTGTGGTCATAGCCTCTGAGTAAATTAGACAGGTCCCTTCTGAAGATAGCTGCCTGCTGATCCCGGGTCACAAACGCCCCCCACGAACAGGAACGCAGGAGACTCCGCAGACAGCATGCCCGCATGAGATAACAGGAGAGCTGCTACCTCCCCCGCAGGAACACACAGGGGGGCAGGTGTACAGCCATAACCAGTGACTCGAATTAATCCCACAGATAACAAATAAGCACCTACTGTGTGCTGCTCTGCATTCTCTGGAGCTGCAGGCCTAGGACAGCTTGCCTGAGCTGGTCTTCTCTCATATGAACTGAAACACAACCTTCTCTGTCCCACTTTCTACATCCCAAACACACTGCGGGGATTTGGGGATGATGTGGCTAAATTTAAAAGCAAGCGCCTTCATCGGCCTTTTAAAAAATGTGCGAGAACCGTTTGGAGCTCTTCAGTTTGCCTTCTCCCCCTGGAAACCATCCCCACCACCTCCTCTGGCTCCCAACTCTGAGGCTATGAAAAAAAAATCGGCACCCAGCCCACAGTTCACAGGATCAGACCTCTCGGCTCCCTGCCCCAGCAAGCATGCAGAGGCGACTAATCCCCATCTGAGTCTTGGAGAAGCTCAACTCCTCTGGTGTAAGTTCTACCTTCGGCTCAGGACCCGAGATCATCCGGATAAAGCACTCGGTGCGGGGCGACACACAGTAGGCCCTCAACCAGTGGCAGCTATGGCAACCACGGCCCTGACGGTGGGAGCAGAAGGGGGACTCAGGGGCCCAGTTTCCCCTGTCTGTGTCCCCTTTGGTCCTCCCTCCCCAGGCACAGGAGAGGGTCATAATCAACCAGGAACTGGATGCCACCCGGTTCCCGAACCCCGTGCTGGACCAAAGCCACCTTGTTTTGGGACTCTCCATCCTAAAGATGACCGCTGAGCCCGTGGACCATCCTGGGCAGGAGGCCTGGAGACGGGGCCCAGGTGATTTCATCAGGCTGCAAGGCTGCTGGTGTGCCTGGTACGCTCTGGTTTGGGAGAGCACAGCAGAAAATTACTTTGTCAATCACCTCTGAGGGAAGGGGGTCTGGCCCAAGCTTAGGATTTCATTGGTGCCTGCCACGGGAGCCTCATCTTCTGTATGGACTATTTTTAGCATAAATAATGTACACTCTGTTACTTTGTCAAAACTGACAGATGAGCATTCTTGTGGCACCCACAGACCACTCATTCACTTGGGAAAATGTTAGAAAATGTTAAATGAGCTTCTCCCAACCACGGCGCAAAGAGCTGCTACATACCGTGTACCATGACCTGCATGACAGGTGCCCTCTGACTCCTGTCGTAACTGTCCCGGTCTCTGACCTCTGCAGCCAGGATTCAGACTCAAGTCTTAATCAAATCAAAGACTTGGCCAGGGGTCGCTGAGTCCAGGGAGTTTTCAGTTTGACCAAGCATTTGCAAAACTGTATATTCTAAGGTAAGAGGTGATGGGATGAGAACTCCATCGTTCCCTGGAGGCCTGGAAAACCACCTGTGATTTTTTTCTATCACCCTGTCTCATAGCCCTGGCCCCCTCCCTGCTCGGTGTCCCCCAGGAGAGCCACTGTTTGGGTCCAGCTAAAGGGCAAGAAACTCACTGTGCCTATCACCCAGGAAGACCCCAATCAGCCTATTTCTCAGGTCTTCCCGAGATTGAGGAACTCATTGTTTTGTGAGTTGGTTTGACGTTTTGTTTTTGCTGTGTCTTCTCCTCCACTGACTGTGCTCCTCTGACCCACACCCTTGCATGATAGCTAGCACCCAGCATGCTATATTCGGCCCAGCATGCTTTCTCCCTCTCATCACCCAGCTGGTTTGGCTCACTCTTTAGGGCTCCGCAGGGATGTCACTTCCATAGCCAGGCCATTTCTGGTCACCCGACTTCAGGCAGACCATCTTATTTCTTTGCTCTCAGAGCACCCTGCATTTTTCCTGCAGAGCATGAAAACAGTTTGCATTTATTGCTTATTTGCCTCCCTCGTTTGCTTGCAAGTTCCTCAAGAGTAGGGACATGCCTGTTTTGTTTGCTGCTATTTACCAGCACCCAGCACAAGGCCTGGCCCAAGAGTCCAGCACAGAGTAGAGAGTTCATTAAATAATACCCACTGAGTCAATTGAATGAATGAATGAACGAATGAATCAGTGGATGGAGGGAAGGATGGATGAAGGGTTGAATGAATGAATGCTAAGAGGAAACCAAGAATACTCTAAACCAAAAGCCTCCAGAATTCTTCACATTCCTTAATCCATTCCATTCATCCATTAAAGAGGGAAAATCTTTTTTTTTTTACATTTGTTTTTATTTAAGTTCAATTTGCCAACATATAGTATCACACGCAGTGCTCATCCCATCGAGGGCCCTCCTCAGTGCCCATCACCCAGTTACCCCAATCCCCAACCACCTCCCCTTCTACAACCCTTTGTTTCCCAGAATTAGAAGTGTCTCACATGGTTTGTCTCCCTCTCTAATTTTTCCCATTCAGTTCCCCTCCTTTCCCTTCTAATTCTTTTCACTATTTCTTATATTCCATGTATGAGTGAAACCATATGATGATCATCCTTCTCTAATTGACTTATTTCACTCAGCATAATAAGAGAGAGAATCTTCTATCACCTAAAACAAGTGAAATGCATGGCTCTTTTGGGGAAAAAAAAACTGAGCAAATGCAATTGCCTGCCCTTTGGGATGACCAAGGAAGAACTCAGGGGAGGGGAACACCCAAAAATATCTTTCTGGACACTGAAAAAGGTGCAAGGAGATCTATGCAAAACCACCATAAGTCTTGCCTCCCTTAAAAAGTAAATGTGCTAAATTCTGGGATTTCCAGTCTGCTACAGATGAATGCTGAGGGCTTGATGCACCCCCACATAAGCCTCCTTCTCCTAGGAAGCATCTCCTGCCCTCCCCAGTCTGCTCATCTCTCTGCCGCACTCCCCTCATGCACCTTGTGAGTCATTGTGTGTGGCTTCTTGCACTTTTTCCCCATTTTCCCCTAAGAGGTGGACTCTGAGTTCTATGTAGCGTAATCATGACCGGACCCTTGGCAGGACATGCTCATCAAGGCTAATTGGTCTATTGCTTGATCATGATTATAGGAGCAGTATTTTTCGATAGGAAGAGCTCATTAAGAAAGGTACTATAGCATGACATAGTTTGAAGAATGAAGATATAGGGTACAAAGAGAGAAAAAAGAGAGAGAGAGACAGTGACTTCGAATCAGGTTCAATTCTAGCTGTTCAGCTGAGCCACTGTGCGTCCTCACAGGTAGGTACCAGGTAGTGAAGGGGGGGCAGCCACAGGGAGGTGCACAGAATAGTAGAACCCAGGCCCTGCCTGGCAGAGGCTCCCAGGGCTTCACACCAAAGACAGGCACTCACCTTCCAGCAACCCGAGGCAAGCCATGAAGAGACCAGGGAAGACTGTGGGCACACCTCACCCAAGTTTGTCCAGCAAGTCTGCCCTCCAAGCCGGCATCCCTGGAACACTCTTCTCTCCCTGACAGTGGGGAAATTACCAAAACAGAAATTACCAAACAAGAGGTGTTGCCAGTCATATGGACAAGTGGACCATCGAGGCCTGGATAAAAGGAGAAGAGGCACCAGGCTACACCTGCAGGAGAAAGGGCAGGGTAGAAGAGGGCAGGAGTCAAGCCAGAAGCCTCAACACCAACTGCTCCTTGTAGAGCAGAGGATGTCAGAGCTTGGTGGAGCCCAGATATCTCTCCCCAAGGAGAAAGGAGAGGGAAAATCTCCTGCCATCTCCCAGGCACAGAGATGCAAAAAATCCTAACGGGGAAGGTTCAGGGCAGGCCAGGAGAGAGGCAGAGAGAGAGCAAGAGCTGTCTGAGAAAGTTGCTGCCCAGATCATTATCAGGCATGGCAGTGGCCTCCTATGAGTGGACACAGCCTCGCCCCCAGCCCTGGACAGTCACTGGTGACAAATTCACTATCAAGAGCTCTGGAGGGTCCCAGGTTTTATCCTACTTGCATGCTAACAAGTCAGCCTGTCACAGTTTTCTGGATGCTGGTAGAAGGTATGAGACTCCGGGCCAGAAACAAAGCACTGTATTCCTCAGGGTTCAGCAAGCAGCACGAGCATCAGGTTTGCTGTGGTTGTTCGTGCCTGCCCAGATCCCGGAGGGGGTGACATGGAGGGGCCCAGGCCAATGCCGCACGCACAGTGGGTTTGCTTCACAGCTAGACGGATCCAAACTTAAGAAACCCAACCTTTTAAAATGGGCATAAGCCTGCCTGACTTTCATCCTGGTGGGAGACACCACCAGGTGTCTGTTTTTACTGTATTGGACAGTAAAAATACCTGCTACTCTTTTTGACCCCAGAGGGAGACATAGTCTGTATCTTCCAAGGCTGTTTGCTCTACAAATATCTCAGAGGACAGTCAAGACAAAAGCCATCAGAGCCTCTGCTCCCAGGATGTGCAAAAATGCAAGGATGAGGGGTGGGGGAAGGGAGGAGGGGACAATTGTCTTGCAACACTCACACACTACAGAAGGATAGAGTCCTACCTCATCCCTGGAGGGAGCAGAGCAGGGGGTGCAGGCAAGCAATGTCTCATGCAGGGAGAGTCTTCCTGTCTGATGCGGAAGGATGGTAATGACAACTCACACTGTGGGATGGCTTTTTCTGAGGAAAGGCCTCCTCCAGATTCCACTCTAAAACTTGGGTCAACCAGGCAGCCCGGATGGCTCAGCGGTTTAGTGCCGCCTTCAGCCCACAGCAGTCAAGTGGTGATCCTGGAGACCCGGGATCAAGTCCCGCGTCGGGCTCCCTGCATGGGCCTGCTTCTCCCTCTGCCTGTGTCTCTGCCTCTCTCTCTCTCTCTCTCTCTCATGAATAAATAAATAAAATCTTTAAAAAAAAAAACAACTTGGGTCAACCAAGGCACAGAGAAGCAAGGAATGATACCTGGGCAAACAGAATTCCCTCTGCCCTCCCCCAGGGGAAAAGGATGGTGTAGGGTTTTTTCAGGATTTCCTAGCACCTGAATCACATTGGAGGCCATTCTCTGGCCACAGAATGAGCATTCCTTATTGACCTCAACATTTTTTCATTTGCCTGTGGCACACCCCACTCCCCCCTCGCAGTAATGGCACCCCCTAAACTCATCCAAATAAACCTTCAAGGATCCTGCCCAACCCTCCCCTCCCACATTCATACTTCGAAGCAGCCAGAGGGGAAAGGTGCCCGCAAACACGCCTTTCTCTTCACTTCAGTCAAGTGGTGAGAAATTTCACTTTACCTTGTACACTCATTGACATAACTCACAAATCTTGCACTTAGAAGACCGGTCAGATGGCCATTTCTGTGACTCCTCTGATCATTTTGCTTTTACTTCAGGGGTCACTCAGGGTCACTCTCTGACCCATATATTCCTAGCCATAAGTCACAGCCCTGAACCCCACCCTGTCCTTTCTCACAGAATTTATAGCGATGAGTGCCCACACCATGTCACAGGACCCCATCTGAGCAGCCCTCTTCTGGGGTCTGTCTAGAGGTTTCCACAAGCCCTTAATCTTCTCCCCCTCTCCCCAGGATCTCTTAAATAAATGTTACATGATCAATTACTGCATTGCGCTATTTAATTGATTTATATGCACTTTAAGAAGCTTTACACTGAACAGGAAACACATCTATCATAATACTTGATGGAATTGGAGAAAGGAGAAGAGAGAAAGGGAATTAAAATGTATTGAGCACTTATTATGTGCCAGGTAACACACAAGGTACTTTCCATACATAACTGAGTTTAACCCTCACAGCTGCCAGGTGAAGGAGGTATTGACCCCCTCTTTAGTGAGGAAACAGACCTACAGAGGTTAAGGGACTTGCCCAATACTCCGAAGCTTCTGGAAGAAAGAATTCAAGTGTAGCTCTGATTTCTAGCCAACATATACTTCAGGATTTAAATATCAAATGCTTCTATAAAAATTGTGAATAAGGAATATAACCGTTATTGTAGCATTGTTTCATTGAGAAAATCAGATTCCATTTGCATTCTTTCCTTGCACTACATCTCACACTATAATGGACTGTGCCATGTGCACAATTTCATACCAACGGGTACTAGGTACCATTGGGACAGGTGAAGAAGGGTGCTGGGGGATAAAGTAAGCAGTTTAGAAAGTCTGAGAATTTTCTCTCTGAACATTAACACTTTTTAAAAAATAAAATAAAATTAGCTACTAAAAAATTCTTAAGCTATTTCTATTCAATACCATTGTGGGAGGGTATAGAGAACATTCATTTATTCCACAGTGTTTGTGGGAAACAACTCACTGCATGTGGGCCAGAAAGGCAGCAAAAAACTAGCTGCTCAGAGTCCCTTGGAACTTATATTCTGGAGCTGGAGTGACAATCAAATCCATAACCACCCATTAGGTATGAACTTGAGCAAACAGAGTAGACATGGGTCTCAGCGCTGGGCAGAGTCCAGAGGCAGAGACAGCTGATCTGAGACTTGTGTGGCAAGTAGGACAAGGTCTGGAGCTTCCCTTGATAACACAGGGTGGGCATTGTCATTGAATCACATGTCCACATGGACCAAAGCAAGGCTTGGCGTGTTAGTCTGGGTTCTCCAGACAGAACCAGGATGAGAGAGAGAGAGAGAAAGGAGAGAGAGTGAGGTATTATAAGGAATTATAAGGAATTGGCTCATGAAGTTATAGAGGCTAAATCCCAAGATCTGTAGGTTGATAAGCTGGAGACTCAGGAGATCCAATGGTGTAGTTCCACTACAAGCCCAAAAGCTGGAGAACCAGGAGAACAGATGGTATAAGTTCCCATCTGAGTCCAAGTCCAAACATAGGAGAAGGCCAATGTCCCAGTTCAAAGACAGTCGGAAAGAAAAGAGTTCCTCTTTCTTCAAGGGGAGGTCAGGCTTTTTGTCCTATTCAGGCCTTCAACTGATTAGATGAGGCCCACCCATGTTGAAGAAGGCAATCTGCTTTACTCAGTCTACTGATTCAAATGTTAATCTCATCCAAAAACCCTCACGTGCCCAGAATACATCCAGAATAATATTTGACCAAATAACTGGGCATCCCATATTCTATCAAGTTGACATATAAAATTGACTATCACACTTGGGAGAGAATTTATCCCTTTTCTAAATCAAGCCAAACTGCTGAGTTCTGTGGGTTTGTGTCTCTTTTATAGTATTTCTGTCTCTTATTACCAGACAGGCTACTGTCATCTCTGGTAGTCATGATCCCTGCCCATAGAAGGACCTCTCTTCACTTCTAATTCACTCTGGGTTTTAAAACCAGCCTGCTGCTCTTGCTACAATTTAAGAATCTTGAATGAGTCCAGAGACCTATGGGTAAAATGCTCGAGATGTAGAGCAACCACAGTGACATCTCTTTTATCTTCTCAGGGGAACTTGATACTTCTGATTCTCGGAACTGTGATCTAGATAAGGAAGTTACTAGATAATACGAAGACTTTCTGGATCATGATGAATCAAAAAAAATCGAAATAATTATTTGAGGGCAAGTCATAGTTTCCACAGCCTCAGGAGGTAATTTGGAATTCAGGAATTACAAAACACAACAAATGAGAAAACAGGTAGCTAAGCAGAACTGATCCTCCCAAATTTTTAGTCTATGTAAAGTATCCTAGGAAGAAATAATTTCCTCTAAAGTCAACAGAATGAGTTTTCACTGTGATTTCCCATGCAATCAGCTAGTCAGGTCCACTAAAGAGTTTCCAAACACAATAGGTTTTTCCTTTTAAGAGTGATCAGAACATTCAGTACTTAACACAAAAAAGTAGCAACCATCCTGCTTGGCACTATTATACCAAGTATGAGTGTCAAATTTTTTATAGCTCAAATTAACAACAAGGAGCTGTAATTTTTGTGTTTGTTTGTTTAAAAGACCAGCAGAGATTTTTCTTTTTGCTGTTTAAGCTTCATTTAATTCAAGCTCCAATCTGCCCTTCTTTGATTGCATTTCCAAATCCTAAATAAAAGTGATAACTCTTTCTGCCAATTGTAACAAACTGCTGGTGCCAGTTATTGCTTTTTGAAAAAAAACAAAAAAACAAAAAAACAAAAAGCAAAAAAAAAAAAAAACAAAAAACAAGAAAAGCAAAGCAAAAAAAGAGAAAATCTTTTAATACTTAGCTGACAGCTTTATCCAAAAGCAGGGAGAAAACCCTGGCCTTTCAAAACCACCCGATATATTTGTAACAACCTCTTTACTGAGTTCATGTATCTTCTTTATTGTTCTTCATAAACAGGCTATTGGATGTCTCCAGCTTGCAATGTGAAAAATGAAAGAATTTCCTCCCATCCATGCCTCTCTTATCTCATAATTGTTTTGTTCTGAGAGGTAGGGGAGACCCGTATAAATGTCTCTGCTATTTTATTTGTCCTCTCCAAGCCCATTCATGCTTTTCTCCAGGGTTTTTGACTCCTGTTCTGTTTCTGCCTGAACCTCTATCTGCTTACTGTTCTTTGCATCAAACCCCACTAAAGTGTTTGAGATTTCATTTCAGAGCATGATGCAAGAGAGATAAGAGTCAAAGGCATTTTAAAAGCCACTTTCAGCATGTCTGTGCTGGGTACGTTGGAGGTAGAGGCACTTAGGTTGCTGCTCACCTGACATCACAGAGAACATTTTGGTTTGGGTCTGCGACATCCCCGTGTTGTGTGAGTGCTCAGCTGCATGCCTCCTCCAATCTTTCCTGAGGGCCCTGTTGGTGGCTCCTTCTCTCCTGCTGCTGCAGCTTCAGAGGCCCCTGTCTCTCTGAGCTTCATCCTCTCCATCTTCCCTGTAAAGCTGAGGGCCTCCCACAACAGAATTAGCCCTTGTCAGAGAGCCAGCAGAGGTGGCTTGCAGGGGAGAAGGAGGTTGAATTTTGTAAATGTGGTTAATTGTCCTGTTTACATGGGACATATACACATGAGGAAGACGCCTGGGAAAGGAGTCTAAAGGGGAGAGGAAAGTGTTTACTAAACCCTAATTCCTCAATGATGCGCCACAGATTCCAGACCTGAAGTCCTCTGTGAAAAGGGGTGAGTAATGGAGTACTTCCCTATAAAGAATAACACAAACACCCATTAGTTAGGTTTTCTGTGATAATGCTGTGTAACAAATAATCCCCAAATCTCAGTGGTTTACAGTAGACAGTTATTTCTTTTCAGTAGAGGGTCTGTAGGTTGGCTGGACTCAATTGCACTTGGGTTGGGTCTGCTCTCCACATGTCTCTTCATCCTGGAACTGTGGCTACCCAAGGTATACTTACGTCATGGAGGAGGCAGGAGCACCAGAATGCAAACAGACATTCAAGGCCTTGGCATGCCCCCCCTTCTGTGCCCTGGTTACAAGGCCATGCCCAAAGTGAGTGAGGCAGGTAAGGATATGCCAGCCTGTGGAGGAAGAGAGAGTGAATATTGAGTGAATATTCGTTCAACAAGAATCCAATCCAGCACAAATATACACACATACACACAGACTTAGAGGGCCAGAAACTACTTCAGGAATCAAGAAGAAATAGGAATAGTCTGCTTTTCCTCTCTGCCCCAGGCTGGTTAGAGCAGCCCAACAAAAACATTTCAAAATCATGATAGATAGGTGGACACTTTCAGATTTAAAGCAACTGTACATGTCATCTAGTCCTATATCCTCACCAAGGGAAGCTTCTAGTAACAACTCCAGTGAGGAGAGATCCCTGCCTTCAAGGCAGCCTACTCCAAGCACACAGGATGGGTCCCCTCATCTATGCATCTGTATAACAATGCCTCGGATACCTGTGCACAGCTTGTAGGTGTCCCTATTGCCTTCCCTTCCCCCAATGAAAGGCCCTGAGTTTATTTTCCTCAATGCCCATGGTTCCAAGTCACAATTTCCTCCAGGGATGAGCCATTTTGTTCACATGTTACTTATGCTTCTAAACTCAGCACTGCGCTCAGAGCTCCAGAACGACATTTGTGTAAGCAGAGTGGGGCAGTCCTCTCCCTCGTTCCAAGCAAGCATCAACCAGAGAATGACAGGTCATATGTCTTACTCAGATTGAGCTTAAAGTCACCTAGAGTCAAGACATTCTTACATGTGTTGCTAAACCGTTCATCAATCAACTATTTACGGAATACTTATTACATGCCTTGTATCCTGCTAGGTGCTGGGGCTACCGTGATAAACAAAATTGACATCTATGGTCCTGGCTCTCCTGGAGACTCCTTGAAGAGACAGATAATAAGTAAATAAAGAGACCCAAAAATAAGAAAATTGAAATACATACTATTTTTTAAAAAGCATAGATAACATGAGGAGGGAAAAGAGAAAGCCACTTCAGAGAGTGGCCTCAAAGCTTCTCTGAAGAGGTGGGTTCCTAAAGCAGGGGAGGGTTGGCCCAGAAGGGAGGGGCAGGCAGGAGTCTGTCGGGCTGGGAGGGCAGCTGCCGACGGGCTGGGGGCCAGTTGCGTGGTGAGCAGGGAAGAAGGGGCACAGGTTGAAGGTGAAGGGCCAGCAGCTCTGGTTAGGAGGAGAGGAACACAGAGTTTACTAGGAGTGCAGCAGGAAGATATGCTTCGAGCAGAGAAGAGCGTGATGGAACATGTACCGAGTAGCGTGTCCAGCCATCCATGTACATGTAGCCACACAGTCCTTAGAAGACGGAAGGCCTAACCAGAGGCCTCTACATTTGTGCCGACCGAGTTTCTCTTCACTAATGGAGGCCCCTTGATCCAGCCTTTAAGCCAACGAGCCAGCTTTCCCTCGCAGCTCCCTGCCACCAACACGGGCCAAGCCAGGAGGAAGTGTGACAATAACGTGGTGAGCGATAGAGCCCTCAGGCACATCACCTGAGCTAGAAAAAAGCATACCATCTCAGAAAGAAACTTAAAGAGCAGAGCCTTCAGGAGGCATGATTTTCAGGAACAAACAGCTCATCTTCCTAAACAGCCCCCTCGATGGCTGGGAAGAGATCCTGGGGGATGAGCAACAGGTGTGCAAAGCCCCACCCTCCGAGGAAAGGCAAGGCGTGCGTCCTAGTGGGAGCTGGGAGCCTGTCTGCAGTCAGACACCCCCGGGGTCCCGTCTGACCCGGGAGGAAAAGGTCTGGTGCCCGGCTTCTGTGCTCATGGCATGGTGACGGCCTGCTTGGCCGGCCGGTGCTCCGCGAGGAGAGCGCTGCTTCTCCTTCCCCCGCAGCTGTCATCGTGAGCCGCGTGTGGGTCTGGACCATGCAGATAGGATGTGCGAGGCCAGAGGCCTAGTGAGGGAGTAAGAGAGTCCTTCAAGCACAGCGCCGTGGTCAAGGAGCCTCAGGATCCAGACCCTCAGAGATAAAGGAGAAGCTGTCAGCACAGATAAGACAGGCAGAGGGAGCGCTGCGGACAGTTAGAGACTCAGAGTTATCGGGAACTCTCTCCCCAGCTCACATGCAGGAAGGTCCTCAGACACACCAGGGGACACCTGCTAATCCGCTGGGAATGCAGAAAGCCCTGGGGAGGCTCCCCCCACTAACATACACATATATACCCACCCCAACTGGGGTCTTTTTTTCTGGTGAGTGATCTCCTTCAAGGAGCAAGGAACTCTGGAGAAGGAAGTGATGACTAAGAAGCACACCTGGGGGCCCAGCACAGCCACATCTCTGAGGGACTTTCTGTCCCACCCCTGGCCTTTCTGTGCCTCTGTCTGCCCCAGTCTCCTAGGGACTCTCTCCTTCCTCGCGTCCTATCCCTCTCCTTCCTTATTTCAGTCTCGTTGACCTTGTCCAAATGGGACCTCAACAGACGGGTCCAAATCCTTAAGAAGGGAGTGTTCCATACTTCTCATCCCCATTTCATTTTTCAGACGGGAAGCAAGTTTCCCATCAGTGTGGATGGTATAATCCTATCCTGAAAAACACATATATTAATACAACAGGGGAGGGAGTGTTTCGGTGTGCATACATCCAGAGGAGGAAATGTCTGATGGATGGAGCACAGAGAATTTTTAGGGCAGTGAAAATACTCTGTATGATACTCTAATGGTGGATCCATGTCATCATGCATTTGTCCAAATCCATAGATTGTACAACAGCAAAGTGAATGCTAATGTAATCCCCGGGCTTTGAGTGATAATGATGTGTCAGTGGAGGAGGTTCATTGATGGTACAAATGTGCCACTCTAGCGGGGGACGTTGATAACAGGGGAAGCTATGAGTAGGCGCTGGAGGTATACGGGACCCTTCTGTACCTTCCACTTGATATTGCTGTGAACCTAAAACGTCTCTGAAAAAAAAAATCTTTATTCTTAAAAAGTCTGCAGGTATCTATCAGGCAGTTTACAGTCATCTGAGTTCATTCATTCGCTTAGAAGCTTTCAAAGACCTTCAACATTATACACTTTACCAGAACCAAGTATCAGAATTTAATTAATTTAACATAAATGATTTAATTTTCTTTCTTCGTTCTTGCTCTCTTTCTTTTTACATATCTGTATTTTCTCGTTTTTAAAATGAATATATAATGATAATGAAGCAAAGAAAAAGAGCTTCAAAGCAGGCCTCCTCCACCCACTTGCTCCTGCTTCCTTTTCCCCAGCTCACAGCCCAGGCTAGGCACCCTGCTTGAAAGCCTTCAAGCTTCTTATGGAGCACATGGACCTGGAGTTTGAGCTCTGCTCCCGGTCCTGCTGTCTGCTCCAAGCTCAGAGGAAGCCCCATGGGGCCTCTCTCGGCCCCTGGGAACCCCCAGGGACAGGATTTGGGCAGCTGTGCAGGCCCCACCATCTCACTGAGGTAATATGGTTCTCAGTTCATGCAGCACTAGAGAGGCAGCAAAGGAGATAAATGGAATTTCCGCTCAATGAGTTGATGATAATAATAAATAAGGACTTTTCTCCAAAGACTTGAAATCTGTTGTCTCATTTCAATGCACAAAAATTGTTCATTTAAAAAATCCTCCCTACAGAGTTGGAGGAGGTGGGGATTAGTAATTATTAACCCCATTTTGCAGATGGGGAAAGCAGGACCCAGCAGGAGCTGGCCCTCCCAACCACCGGCAGAGCAGGTGTCCTGACTCCCCCAGCCAGCACCCTCATTGGACAGGGTGCGAGTCCGGCCTCGGGCTGGCACAGGAAGCACAGGCCCCAAGGGTCATTGCCGGATCCTCAAGATCCTATGCTGAATTCTCCACCCGTCCCTCCAACTGCTTCCTTCCTCTGACTCTGAACTCCCTGAGCACTTGGTCTCCTAAGACTGAGAAACTGAGGACAACTCCTTTGCCTCCCTCACAGGGAATGTGCTCAGGACAGGGCCTCCCAGTGCTGGTGACTGATGATGCACAAATCAGCTGAACCATAGAACTTCTTTGGTTTGGGCTCTTATATTTGCCGGGAGACTCCTTCCCAGAGAGGCAGAGGCAACCATGTGGCTCAGAGCAGGGAGAGGACATCCTTCTCCTGCTCTGCCTTTGACTGTCAGAGCTTCCAGCCTCGGGTAACCATGGTAATCACCAGCATTAACCACAGCAGTGACAGGAGCCTCAGCAGGCCAGCTCTGACCTGCTCCCGCTGCAGATGGTACACCAGCTTCCTGCAGCACACAGCCCCCTGGTTTGTGCTCTTGCATCCCTGCTGCCTGGGCCCAAGGACTGCAAAGGATGACCCAGGAATCCATGCAGGAGGGAGAAAATGGACTCCAAGCACTCCTGCACCCTCAGCAGGGCTTGAGTCAGAAGAGGTTTAGGATGTGGTCCAAAATCTTAGAGACCATGTCAATGGTGGCCAAGGATGAGGGTTTATTCTTGGGGCACCCTGTTCGTTCAGTCCTAGCCCTACTTTTAGAGGTAGCAACTATCAGCCAGTCACTGTAGGAAGCCAGCCCTGTCTAGACCTGTAGGAGTATCTCATGCCAGGGTGTAGGGGCATCCACAAGCAATCTTCTGCTGCCCTTTACCTAAGGGCCATGCCAAGAAAGCCATGGCAGGGCTGTTCTTGCCCAGACTGGGGTCTCCCCGGTGCCTACCAGTTCCACAAGCCCCATGGTTGAGATACTGGGAGCCAGCTCTTCTGTCTCGGGGCTCTAACACCAGCTACAAGTCCTGCCAGCCTGGCCTCGCCCCATTCCCCATCCTTTTCCCTCCCCATCAGGCACTAAACTACTTTTCCAGGTGGCACAGAGCGGAGCCACTGGCCAGAACCCACGGGCCTCCCCTTTGCAGCTCTGAGGGCTGGCCCAGACCCCTCACAGGGAAGCAGAACGGGCTCCCCCTGCTTTTCTCAGGTGTTCAAGGGCTGGGAGCAAAGGACAGCTTCTCCCGGGGACCAGGATCCCTGCCCAAGACGCCCAGGGTTTGCAAGAGGCCCCGGGGCTACATCCCCAGTAAAGGGCTCTGCAAACCCCTGCCACACAGCGCTGAGGATTCTCGAGTCTGGCTGCTTCTGGGGAATCTTTAAATGGAGAAGGGCAAAGGAGCTTCCCCGGAGCCCCGAAGCCCTGGCCGCCACCCGCGCGGGGAAGGGAAACGATGCGGCGCTCCCTCTAGTGGCCAACGGCCCGCGCCGCGCCCGGCGCCCAGCCCGCGTGTCACCTGTGCCCCAGGGACCTTGCGCCCGGGAGCCCCTGCAGCCTCAAGGCCACCCCCCACAGCTCCATCCCCGGGCCACGACAGGCCGCCGGCGGGCCAGAGCCCGTTCAGGGAGGCTGTGCGCCCCAACCTGAGCTCTCTGCAAAACCCAGGCCCCGAGCTGCTCCACCAAGCCAAGGGGTCTCGTCCTTCGCAGGAAGCCTGGCAGGTGCCCCTGAACAGCCCCGGCGGGGCCTCCCATGGTGGCTGGGCCACCGCCCCACGCACCCCTCGGGGACACGCTCTCTTACTCATCTCTGTGTCCCCAGCACCGTGCACGAGAATGAAGACATACAACAGTATTCGCTGTGGCAAAAAGAAGTGTTGGTGGGGATGTGAACTGGTGCAGCCACTCCGGAAAGCTGTGTGGAGGTGCCTCAAAGAGTTAAAAATAGACCTGCCCTACGACTCAGCAATTGCACTGCTGGGGATTTACCCCAAAGATACAGATGCAGTGAACCGGCAGGACACCTGCACCCTGATGTTTATAGCAGCAATGGCCACAATAGCCAAACTGTGGAAGGAGCCTCGGTGTCCATCGAAAGATGATGAATAAAGAAGATGTGGTTTATGTATACAATGGAATATTACTCAACCATCAGAAACGACAAACACCCACCATTTGCTTCAACGTGGATGGAACTGGAGGGTATTATGCTGAGTGAAGTCAGTCGGAGAAGGACAAACATTATATGGTCTTCTTCACTTGGGGAATATAAAAAGTAGTGAAAGGGAATAAAGGGGAAAAGAGAAAAAATGAGTGGGAAATGTCAGAGAGGGCGACAGAACATGAGAGACTCCTAACTCTGGGAATTGAACAAGAGGTGGTGGAAAGGGAGGTGGGCAGGGGGATGGGGTGACTGGGTGACAGGCACTGAGGGAGGCACTTGATGGGATGAGCACTGGGTGATATACTATATGTTGGCAAATTTAACTTCAATAAAAAAAAAAGTAAAAAAGTAAAATTTAAAAAAAGATGTTTCTCCACAGAGATGATTTCTCTTGCCAGATCCCCACAATACCCTCTCTGTGCCCGAGTTAGGCTGGGTCTTGACTGTGCAAAATCTTTCCATATTCCACCCTGCTCTGCTCCCAACAAAACCTAGCTCCCTGAGGATAAAGGGCAAGTCCAACTTGCCTCTGGGTCAAGGTCCCCAGAAGAATGCTTAGAAAATATTCAAGTGGGGGAAGGAGGGAGGAGAAGCAAGGAGGAGGAGGAGGGAAGAGCTATTATCTGGGTCCAATCAAAGCTGCCCTTTGATAGGAACCCGCTCTGATTGGCCTGCTCAGCCTTGCACTCGAAGAGCCAGGGGCGCTTTTACTATAATTTAAGTAATCTTAACGGCTTTATTGACATATAATTCATATACCATACAATTCACCATTTAAAGTAAGATTCAATGGTCTTTGTTATACTCAAAGAGCTGGTCATAGACACCACCATCGATTTTAGAACATTTTTCGACCCCCAAATTTTCATTATTCCACACCCGTGAGCAGCCACTCTTGGTTGCCTCCAACCACCCAGCCCTAACAACCACTAATCTACTTCCTGTCCCCATACATTTGCCTATTCTGGACACTTCACATAAATGAAACGGCACAATATGTGGTCTTTAGTGACTGGCTTCTTTCACTTACCATCGTGTTTCACAGGTTCATCCATGTCCTAGCTCATATCAGCACTTCCTTAGTTTTTATTGCTTAATAATACTTCACGGTATGGATAGACAACATTGTATTTATCCATTTGTCAGTTGATGGACATTTGATCTGCTTCCATTTTAAGCTACTCTGAATAATTTTGGTTTTAAAGCAATAAAAAGGAAAACTGCTTGATGCTTTCCCTGCTTCGAAAGAGGATATGAGATCATTTACAATAAAAATGGCAAAGATATAATAAAACAAGACTATTCACATGGACATCACTGTTGAATTTTGAACTTCCTCTGTGTGCCAGGCAGGGTGCTAGGTACCCTCACAAAGCATTATCTGTTTTTAACAGAGAAGTTTGAGCTAATTGTTGCATGACAGTTGGAACCCAAATTGAACTTTAGTCTTCTCAGTAGCCAAGGCAAAGGAGGAAGTGTAAAGAAATATACATCATGAAGTTGCCCCACAGTCATTCACTGCTGGGTTGGAAACAGCAATTTCCAATTGACTCTAGACTTAGGAAAGCAGAGTTGGTTTTGGTTTTCAAGCAAGGAGTCTTTTTTCCCCTATTCTTGTTTCTCCCACTGTATACAGTTGACCATTGATGTCATTCATACCAGTCTCTGGTTTACACAGCACTTCCATACCCACGCTCTCTCTTAAGCAGGGTTACCCAGGCAGTACCACCAGCCCTCTCTGTAGATCTTTGGTATTTCTTCAACAAATACTTGTTACAAGTTGAATACTATACCAGGCCTGCAGTACGTGGTAAACAAGATAGATATGACATTATCCTCTCCAAATTCATGGCCTAGGGAGGCAACCAGACAGTAAATAAACAGAAAACTACGCAATTTGAGAAGGTGAAGTGCTGGAATAAAACTGGGAGGGAGCTGTGACCAAGAAGGTCAAAGCAGTTGGAGAACATACTCCCCTGTATTGCTTAGGAGAGTCTTCCCTACACAGGGGCCTTTTCAGCTGGACACTAAGAAGTAGCCAGCCATGTGGTCAGAAAGAAGATGGTGTTGTCTGCAGAGGGAATGTGAGCAAGAGCTTTGGGGTGAAAAAGAGGTGATCCAGGAATGGGGGAAGCCATCACAGCTGGACCATGGGATAAAAAGAAGAAGCACCAGACAGGGATTGTAGAGCTAACCAAAGGTGGATCAGGAACTGCTTTACTAATCAAGATAAGGAGCTGGGGCTGGGGGCAAAGGGGGTGCCTGGGTGGCTCAGTCACTTAAGCATCCGACCCTTGATTTTGGCTAAGGTCATGATCTCAAGGTTGTGAGATCAATCCCTGTGTTGGGCTCCCTGCTTGGCACAGAATCTGCTTCTCTCTCTCCCCCTCGCCCTATGCCCCTCCCCCCTCTTCTCTCTCTCTCTCTCTCATAAATAAATAAATGGTTTAAAAAAAAGATAAGGAGTTCTGATTTTATTCTCAGTGCAACAGGTTCAGTGAAAAGTTTTGGAAAAGAGAGCGATGGAATCCAACTTAAGTTTTGAAAAGACTGCTGTTTGCACAATGATTGGCGAGCAAGAGAAGAAGCAAGAAGCCCCGGTAGGAGGCATTAGTGGACATGAGGGAAGGGATGCCTGCCACAGACTAGGTGACGTGAGTCACACTGGAGAGAAGGGAGGAGATTCACTTAAAGTCTGGAAGTAGAATCAACCGGCCTCGCTGATGAAGGCATAAAGAAGAGGAGGAATCACAGATGGCTCCCAGATTTGGTTTGTGGAACTAGGTAAATGACGCTGCCAATTTCTGACGTGGGAAAGAGTGGAGAAGAAATGAATGTGGGGGAACAGCGAGAGCTCAGTTAGAGACACGGATGGTTTAAGATGCTTGTGTAACACCCACCTGGAGAGAGGAGACAGTCCTTCCTAGAGATGTAAACAGGGACTGGCACAATAGAGGTGGCATTTAAAGGCACTGGGTATGGATGAGATCACCTGGGGAGATCTTTGAAGCTTCTGAAGCATTTCTTTATCCCTGTGCCTCCGCCAGGTGCCAAAACAATAGGCCAATTCTGTCGGTATAGAGGAGTAAAAGAGCTCGCAGGTGATTCTGGACATTTGGTGCCATGTAAATAAAACGGTTTGGTGGAGCAACCTTTTCTCCAGTCAATCATGGCTGTGTTTCCACCTGCACATATGCAGAACACAAAGCGTTCCTATCCCCGTGACCAGAGGAGGGCAAAGGGGCTGCCGGCCAGACTCAGGGTAGCAAGTGGGCTAGCCCCCACCATGGGGGAAAATGTTCCTAACAAGCGGCCAGTTTGCATATCAATAAATTCCACTGCAGCAGAAATGATGTAACAACTCAACCATTACCAGCCAGCAACACAGACCAGACTGACCCTCTCTGGGCTTCAGGAAACCAGGAGACTGGAGCTCCGTGGGTCCATACTGAGTTACAAAGGGAAGGAAGAAGCTTGGCCAGTTCTGACCATCCACATTTCACCCCCAGCATACATCACCACCACCTCCACCAGCATCATCACTCTGCTAATGGAAGACACTGGCTTTGCCCAAGCAAAATCTTCGGAAGCCTTCCTAAGTTTTATTCTTCTTAAAAAAATCAGCATTTACTTAAAAAAAAAAAATGCCTGTTAAGGAAAGGTGGTATATTTCTAGATCTCTGAGACACAATCACAGTGTTTTCATGATTTTACCAGAAAACCGAGGTGAAAAGGGAAAACTTCTCAAGACTTCCATTCCAGAGGCAAAGACAATTCCAGCTTTCACACTGTTGACGAACGCAATGACTCAGCCTCTTCTCTCTGCCACAGGGCCCCAGCCTTGGGGGAAAGTGTGGGCGGCAGACACAGGATACAGAGAAGGAATTAACAGAATTTGTTCACATACAGCTTTGTCCAATCATTTCTGGATGATGGGGGTGATTCGGATATAAACAAACTAGTGTCAGTTGGGGTTTAGTTTATGGAGGAAAAGAAAGACGTTATCATTACCCAGTTATCAGTTACTGATCATGACGATGAGCCGAGACCCAAGGTGGATGACACCAGAACCGAGGAGAGGAACAAATACCCGGTCCTTGTCTCAGGGGCAGCAAAGAGCAAAGAAGGCTAAAACGAGGGCAGGTGCAAAGTTAACAGCAAAGCCAGCCCGCACATGTGAAAGGCCAAGTAATTCGGAATCTGACGTCGCAGGGGTTCATAGGGAGACAGTGCTATGCAGGGCTGTGAGGGCAAGCCACAGAGGGCAAGTTGCAAGGGTCCTGGAGGATCCAGAAGAGGACAGAGGATGCACCACACCAGCAGGGAATGGGCCTGAGCAAAACTCCAGCGGGGATAGCGGGGAGACAGGTGTAGATAAGACGCAGAATGGAAGGGTGAGGATCCAGCAGGCAGAACAATAAGGTATGCACCAGGGGGATCCAATCTGACCTGAAGCCATATAGATACATTTTTCCCCACCCTGTGATCCCACCCGAAACCCCTCAATGGGACCAACTGAACCCTGTCCTGACTCCACATCCACGCTGCAAACACTCGGACAGGCTGCCTTAAAGTTGTAATGTGTTTTGTTAGAACACAAACCTTGTTCTCCTTTGCCAAGCTTCGAAACACATAGACCTTCTGGGGGAAAGAGAGAGCAGGTTAACAAATTGCGTGGTTCTATCCCCAAATAAAGCCCAGGCCCCCTCCCCCACTCCAATTTCCCAAGATAATTGACTCATAAAGCCATGGCACTTACTGCCCATGATTCGTCTTTATTTTGCAAGATTACAGGAGGTGCACAAATTGCAGGCTGCAGACCACCTCTGGTTCTATCTGTTTGGTGAAAGGTTTGCCCCCCAAATAACAAAAGCCTGTTATTTTATTTTAAAAAATATATATATACATCCAAAGGGGGCACGTTCCAGATTCCCAGTTTGAGTGCATGTAAAGAGAGAGTCAGAAATTTAGTAAATGTGAAACCTTATCCACTTGCCAAAATTCTATTCAGAGTACTCACCAGCCCAGTTTTTGGCAGCCTTCTGTGTTAGGTGGGCAGGGCCCATAAGGAAAGCTGCGAGTGGGAAAGTGCCCGAAGGCTTGCGGGTCACACAGTGGCTTGGCAGGGAGGCAGTGGCGGCCACATGCAGAGGCGAGGAGGCCTGGCCGGCAGGGCCGGGACTGCAGTGACCTGACCCAAAGACAGTGACCGAATTACTATGTCCAAGGGGCTCGTCAATACATGCTGGGGATACATACATCCCCATACATACATACATACATGATTTTGGGGGGGAATTGGGGGGAGGATGGCTCCCAATGTGATTCCATGAATCCAGTATTTTTTTTTCTTTTCCCTGCACCCCACCTGCCCAGCTAGACAATGAGGCCTGTTTTCCAGAGAAGGTGGAAAAAGCATCAAAAAAGGTCACAGAGCAGAGAAGCAGGGTACGACACAAAGAAGCTGAAAATGAAGTAAATATGAACAATGAAGTAAACGTCACCCAATGCTGGTGGAGGGGCTGGAAGAGAGAGGGAGAAGTGTGGTGAGGAGGTCAGACATGAATTTCTGGCTCTCTCCAGTGGTGGAAACTTCTGTGGGCAGAAGAGAGGCTGGTAGGGTCAGCCTGCCAGATGTGCAGGGAAATCCCAGCACACTGCAGCTTACTCCCGACTTCCCAGATGTATCTCAGAAAAACCAGAGCGCCCACGGGAAAGCTGACCCTTGGGCAAGGTGCTCACCACGGCACCAGGCGGTAAGCCTCAGGTGGCTGAGGACGTGGCCAGGAGGCCCAAGATGGCACTCCCTCCTCCTCACCTCAGGAGTGAGAAGCTTCCTCCAGCCAAGCCCCAGGGTCCACAGCCATGCTCTCGCTGAGCCAAGAGCACAGGCGACAAGTCTCCCTCCCAGCAGTGGGCACCTCAGCAGCGGAGCAGGTGAGGCCAGAGGCTGCCCCAGGACAAGTGGGCGAGCATGTCAGCAGGTGAACCAGCAAGCCCCTCGAGGCTGGGGATGTGAGGGCATCCTGTGCCCAGGCACCCTCCTAGGAAAGTGAGCAAAAGGAGGAAGGGAAGAAGAGCCCGTCGGGAGGAAGTCACACACCTGAGGGAGACTATGTACTTGCGCTGATTTATCTTACTGGGGTGAGGGGAGGGACACCTTTAGACTAGGAGAAATCACGCTACCTTCATGCTGGTGGTGGCATTTGTGTTTTTGTTACCATTGCTGTTTTTCCTGCCACCAGAAAGCAAAAAATGTTCTGGAAAAAAATGTTAATGCTACATTTTCCTGCACGTGCTACTATTTGGCAAGAGCATTTCAGTCCCTTGGCCACCTCCAGCGTCTAAAGGGCCTATTGCAGATGGGCATGCATGGCAGCAGAAATCTCAGGACGGTGCCACCTGGCAAAGTCCCATCTGTGGTAGAACTTTTTCCTAGCTTGAGCCCCGCTGTGTGGAAGGAGGACTCTACCAGCAACCATGGGCACAAGCATGGGGCCCAGCCCTTCCCAGAGCAGCCTGCAGGGGCCACGAAGGATGTCCAGCACCAGCCAAGCGAGGAGCTCAAGAAGTGAAAACTAGAACAGACTCCAGTTTGTAATCTGGAGAGACTTGCCAAAGTTTCTATGGGAAAATAGCAACTCGGGGGTCATCTCCAACGGGACACTCACCTCAAGATGACTTCAGCAGTAGTGCCCACCCACTGTGCCAGGCTGATTCTCTGGAGGTGCCACCCCCTTGCTCGTCCCTTCCCCAGTCTCCCACTGATGCAATGAGATAACATAATGCATTCAAAAGCACGTCGTCAACTGCAAAGTGCTGTACAAAAGCTGGCATAATTATTAATATTAGCATTGGGTTTTGTTTTTTCTTTTTAAGAAAGAGAGATGCCAGTATTTGTGCATTGATAAGTCATAAAAGACTTCCTGCCTGAGCCTCTTCCCTTATTTCTTTGCCTGTGAACCACTCAATTCTACCAAATGAGTCCTTTTATTGGAGATGTTGCTCGTTAAAATGGACAAACAGCTCCTGCCTGTCTCAGTACTCGGGCCATAGGAGGCCTCTGTCAATACCTGCCTTGTGGGACTGCACAGGACCGGAAGAGATGTCACCCTTGCACTCACGTGGAAAAGACAGGGCAAGCAGTGCGACCACAAGCCAGCGTTTAAGGAGACTACAGCTCATCGTTGGCATGTGAGCCTCACCCCTGGATGATTTTTTCAGTCTTCCAGAGAGCAGCACTCATTTCTTCTGCATCTCTTAAACTTGCTGGTGTCCATCCCGGGGCTCCAGACTTGTTCAGTGAAAGAGTGCTTGGCTGATCAGTTAGTAGTAATTGCTCAAGAGCCGATATGCTCATCAAATCCATAAATCAGTGCCTGGACTCAAAGCCCAGCTCTTGTAGGGGAGACACTAGCCCAAGGGGCAGGAGGCCTGAGTTCTGGTTCTTAATAGCCACAAGTTTCAGGCTGGACTTTCGAAAAGTCCCCTCCCTTGTTTGGACTATAGTTTCTTCATTTGTAAACTCCAGAAAGTGCACAAAAGAATTTTTGAGTGTGTGAACCCACAGGTTATGATTCCATCTATCCCCCTGCTCTCTTGAACAATGCAAACAAAACAAAATCAAATAAAATAATCTCTAACAATTTAGCAACAGGAACAGCCCTATTCTTGATGAGATTCCAACGAAGTTAAGACTGATTTTTATTAGATTTTGCAGTTATTTAATGCTATTAGAATATCATTGGTAGGATGATTAAAAATTTTCAGTGAAATGTAAGTAAATGATTCATTTAAATCTGGATCTACAGTGGTAATAAAGCCAACAAAAGGACCCAGAGTATGGTCAGGCAGGGGAGCCAACAGGGTGGCAGGAAAATGGGTCCAGAACCAGATACTGCACCATGAGACTTGCCACATGCCACCTCAAGAATGAAAACGAAGACTAAGATAAATCTGAGCCTCTGAATTGTGCTGATAACCAATACATGTGGACCTCTAACTTATGTGGAAATGAAATTGCAACTTGCAATTCAATAATTTGCAACACAATTAATACAAAAATCATAATCTGCCTAGCTTAACTTTGAATCTTTAATGATTTGAAATGTCCTGCCTTGACTTTATTGTGGTACGTGCAGATTTACACCACACACACACACACACACACACACACACACACCTGAATAATAATAGCATAGGACTGAGCTACTTTTCATACTCTGCCATGAGAAGTCATAGTATAATGTTCAGAACATGGCAGGTTGGTTGGGGTTGGGGGGCTCAGCTCTATAAGCATTAGCAATGATATGATGATGATGATGATGACGACGATGACGATGGCTGTCATCACAATATAACAAGAAAAATACAGAGGACATGTCACTGGGAGACCTAGCCCAGGCTGGAAGTCAGTGAGACCCTCCTGGAGGGAGTGACATCTTGGCAAGCAAAGAGGAAAGAAGGGCCCCACTTCCACTTGCAGGCCCAGTGTGGGTACCGATTGGCTATCAGCAGAAACTATTGTGGGTGCCAATCTAAGTTTGTTGGGTGCCCCTCCCAGCAGCTGTCTCTATCCAAGCTTTGGATGTTACCCTGTCCTGTCGCATTTCTAGTCTCACCTCACTCTCCAACCTGAATCTCAGCAATGCTGAATGTGTGCTCCCCTAGAAGCTGCTTTTAAAAATAAATCTTTGATGCAAGTTTGTTTCTGGGGCATCTGTCTCTTTCTTTAATAGCAAACATTTAATCATGGGCAGTCCTATTAAGTTAGCAGCATCAGCATCCTCAACTGAACATGGAAAGACACTGAGGCAGGCATGAACTGGATCCTGAGTGCTCTTCTAAAAAGAGGAAACTGAGGCATGGGATGACAAAGAACCTTGCCCACATTCATATGACCTAGTAGGTCATATGAAGCAAGTGGTAGGGCTGCGATAAAGCCAGTTCTGTTGGTCCCCTAAGGCTGTGTGTGACGATAGTGTCTCATTCTCAACACCCTTTATTTTAAGGGTTTGAGGCTTGCCCACAAAGCTGTGGGCTCTAAAAGGTCAGGACATTACCGGTTTCCCTCACTGCTCTATCCCTTCGCACAGTACTTGGCGACAGGACAGAACAGTGCCTCACCAAATATTTATTGACTGAATGAATAAAAGAGCGAGTGAATTCTGTCTACTTCAGGAGGTGCTAAAGGAAATGAAGGCAAATGTGTTTTCGGTGATGCTTATATTATACACAGAGGAAGGGAAAAGACGTTTGAAGTACGGTTTTTAGCAACTCAGTTAGTTGGGATGTAAACAAGAAACGGCAAGCCCTCCAAGTATTCGTACACAAGGTATTTCATAACACTTGCTGGTGTCCCACATGACAGAAGAGGCTGGAAAGGCAACAGCGGATGGTAAGGTGCCCGAGAGACAAGTGCGACAGGAAGCCACTGCCATCCAGAGAAGAGCCACAGAGGACCTGAGGGGGGAACTGGGGTCACTCAGCAGAGGCTGAGAACCACAGGAAGTTAATGGCTGAGATGCGGGGGCCATGGAATTTGCAGGATCTTCCAAGGACTCAGTCAACTCAAGGCAAAGGGAAGGGAAGAGAAATGTGCCAGCTTCTCCCTTCTTTTTGCCTTCGTTCTCCCTCCAGTGCCTCTCTTTGACCAAACCCAAGAGGAGCTCTCTGGCAGGGGAGCCTGGAAAAGCAACCAGCATGGGTCGGCATCCACTGATATCACTCTGGGCAAGGAAGGGAGGAAACAGGCTCTGGGGCTGCACAGGGTCTAATCCTACACTGAAGATGTTAAAACTATCTCTGGGCAAAGGAGAGGTTGATCTTTTTTATATATTTCTTACAAGATGGCAGATTCAGGAAGAAGAAGAGGGAGACATTTGGAACAAGCCTGAGAATCAATCACCTCTGGATGTGGAATTCCTGGATGAGATGGTTGAACAGTGCAGCACTAGGGGTGCTGGGTGTAGTGTGAGAAGTTTTCTCTCTTTGGGTCATTCACACCAAGGTGTGGCTCCCTGGAAAGCCCACCACCCAGGGCCTCAGCTTGTCCATTCAGGTCCCAGGCCCCAGAGAAAATGGCTCCTCAACCAAGTGACTAACTGACTTAGGAGAGTGACCTCTGTGGTCTAAGGATACACTGTTCTGATCAGCCTAAGTGTCCAACTATTTCACAAAGGATTCCCCAAACCAAAGCATAGAAGACACATTGACCACCAGAGCTGCAAGGACCCTATGAGCCTACCTGGTGCTATCTGATTCCCTGCCCCTACCTCTATTCTAAATAAAATAATTGAAGGCCAGGGGTTGAAGGACGCTTCACTCTGGTAATATTGCAACATAACAACAGAGTCAGAATGTCAGCTCAGGTCAGGGTTGCCAGAGGGGCCAAAAGAGGTATGATATATGGTGAGTATGTGTGTGTAAGTTTGAAATGAAATGCCTCACAACAATATATAATGGAAGATGGTAAACTTTATTTCATAGAGAATCAGTGTTGAGGTAAACGGAGTGATCTGATTGAGAATAATCATACTTGGCACATTAATCTTAATTTTAAAATACAAAATAGTTTGGGGCACCCGGGTGGCTCAGTCAGTTAAGTGTTCAGCTTCTGATTTTGGCTCAGGTTGTGGTCTCAGGGTCATGAGATCAAGCCCTGCCTAAGGCTCTGCATCCACCTTGGGCTCCATGCTCAGCTGGGAGTCTGCGAGTCTCTCTCCCTCTGCTCCTCTTTCACTCTCTCTCTCAAATAAATAAGATCTTTTAAAAAAACACACAAAATAGTTAAAACTTACAAATTATATTCAATAGAGTTTAATAATTTATTGTCAAAGATGTTGAAGAAGCCAAAAGACCTTGGCAGCCTTCGGTTGAGGATGTCTCAAAAAGGTACAGGAGACAGAGCTAAATGTGCAATGGCCCTGGGACATGTCCTGGAAACCACTTTTAAAAATAAATCTCTAGAGGAGTTTCCAGCAGATCTGGGCTGCTGAGAGCTGGGACAGACATACTGTTCCTGGTCCTGGCTCCTGTTGGGGTCCTGCCCAGGCAGCGACTGCAGAGGAAAGAAAGAGGTATTGGTCATGCTGGCCCACTACTGCTATACACTGCAGCCTTATCTCAGCTCAGAATGAACTATATGCCCACCATAGCCAGCCTCACCAAGGCCATAGACAAAAAGCACTTGGTCCTGATTCAAATTGGAAGGATATTTACTGGTTTTATAAGAATCATTGATCAAGTTGCTAATTTAGTGCTACATCAGGCTGTGGAGCATATTCATGTGGACAAAAAAATACAGTGATATTCCTCAAGGCATTTTTATGCCTTTCTCAGAGGAGAAAATGTGGTCCTACTAGGAGAAATATCATTGGAAAAGACAGTGACACATCCCACCAAGTGTCTGTTGAAGGAATCCTAGAAAAACAAGGGATAGAACAGCACACCAAGATGGAAGCTGAGAAGCTGAAAGTCCAAGCTCTGAAGGATGAGAGTCTCTCCATTCCAAATCAAGCAGATACCCTTGATGAGTATTAGGTCAACAACTCAGAGACTATTGGTTGTGGGAAGCAGGGGCTGTCACTGAATGAAAGTGACATCCTGGTTACCACACACTTTTGACTAGAGATTGTAGAGTTTTGAAAAGTCATTTTACTTTGAATTCTTTCACATGTGCAATGTGAAGAAATCACATCTTTTTTCCCCTTATTAATGGCAAAATCATTGTTCAAAACAAACAAACAAATAGTGGCATAGCCTCCTTTCACACATCACTGTGAAACCAGCAACTACTTTATACTGCTCTTCTTGTCCCAAATTAGCATTTACAGGAGATGTTCTTCATTTACCTATAAATAAAATATGAAACTCAAGACTCAAAAATGAATAAACAAACAAACAAATCTCTGGAGACTTTGGCCAAGAGCAACTATAAAAGTTAAATATATTGCATAAAGTAGTTGTTAAAAGTCATCGGAGAGTAAAAGTAGCCAGGACTTTAGAGGCCAAGATTCTGGAGAAAAGAGAAACAGTGAGTAAAATCTAAATTTCCTTCATGTTTTCCCTTCTAGGCATTTTCCAGTTCTCAAGAGGTACCAATGAAATAGAGGAGAGACATTGGTCTAGAACTGTAGTAGCCTAGGTGGTCTGAGAAGCCAAAAATTGAAGTGCAAATCTACCAAATTACTCAGAACATAAGGAACTCTTATCCTGGAGAAAGAGCCTAAATAGAAATAAGTCAGGCATTCTGCACTTGATTTTCCCTCAAGGAATTTTTTCATTCCTAAGCTTTCCACATGATAGGCAAGCGGCCAAGAAACTAAGCAGTAAACAGCTTCTAAGAGGTTGAAAACCCAGTCAGAGTTTCAGTAGTCTCAAAGTGCTAGGGAGAAAAAATATTGATGTTCAAGCCCCATCAAGGAGGAGAAATTTCAGTAAATAACCTAGGCTTTTATTGAGACAGATGAAGGATCATATCCTAAGAGATGAGACAAGCCAGGCAGAGACCAGCACTCACAAAGCCTAAAATCCTACTTCAAAATATCTCAATTCCTGATAGGATCAAGGTATACTGCCTTCTAGGAAAAAAAAATATATATCCTCTCCAAAGGAAGGCAAAATTATTCAGAGCCTCAATAATTCTTCATTCCCAATTTCCAATATTCAGTCAAAACTTACACAACATGCTAGGAAATAAAACCAAATTTTTTAAAAAGAGAGACTATAGGAAAACATATAGTAGCCTACATACTGTGGTTATCAAAGACTATAAACCCAAGATTAATATGCTCAAATAGATGGAAAGATAGAAACCTGGAATCTTTCTTAAAAGAAGTAAACAAAAATTCTAGGACTCAGAAATATGATAACTAAAATTAAGGATTCAATAAACAGGTAATAGATAGGTTTAACAGCAGATTAGACACAACAGAAAAGAGGATTACTAAATTGGAAAATAGGTCAGTAGAAAAATCATCAAATTGAAACAGAAGAAGAAAAGATTAAACACACATATACATATCTACACAAAATGAGACACAGAGAAATAAAAAAATGTAAAATAACATGAGAGACACAGTAAAAAGAATCAACATATGTGGAATTTGAATCCTAGAAGAGAGGAAACAGACCAGAATCAGTATTCAAAGAGATAAAGACTGAGAGTATATAGATTCAAGTAGCAACAACAAACTCAAAGACACAAAATCAAAGTACACAAAGGCACGTTATACTAAACCTTCAGAAAAAAATATAAAAAGAAAAATCTTAAAATAACCAGAGGAGGGAAAAAATTCAGCAGAAGTAATAAGACCCACGCTACACAAACAATAGAAGCCAACAGAATGACAGAGCTAAAAGGCTGAGGGCAGAGGGAAGAAACTGCCAGTCTAGAATTCTACATCCAGCAGAAATACCCTTAAAAATGAATACCAAAAAAATTCAAGCAAATAAAAAATTAGAAAATGTATTGCCAACAGATACACATTAAAAGAAATACCAAAGTTACTCTGATAAAATGATCCTACTTGGAAGAATAGTAATGCAGAATGAGCACCAGATGGTAAATAGAAGAGCAAATCAAAATGACTATTAACTATTTAAAGCAGTAAAAATAATAATGTCTTGTGAGATTTCAAATACATAGAGACATAAAATACATGACCAAAATAGCATAAAAGGAAGAAAAGAATTGAGCAAATGGAATTAGGGTGATGTGTGGTCCATGTATTATCCAGGAAGTAGTAAAATTATTAATTGGAGAGTAGATCCTGTGAAGGCATATGGTATATCTTTCGCAGAGTTTGACAAACTAACACCCACATTCAAATCCAGCCCACAGCCTATTTTATATAGCTTGGGACCTAAGAATGGTTTTGCATTTTTAGAGAATAGTTGAAGAAGGAGGAGGGAGAGGAGACAGAGGGAAGAGGGAGTCAGAGGCTGTGTATGTCCCTCTATACCTAAAATATTTACTATCTGTCTCTGCACAGATAAAAAAGCATGCCAACCCCTGCCCTAGGGTAACACTGAATAAATAATAAAAGAATTTATAACTAACACACTAATAGAGGAAGGAATTAGAATAATGAAAAACACTTTATTAAAAGAAGGCAGTGGGAAAGAAAAGAAGAACAAAAACCAGATCAAGCAAATTTAAAACAGATAATAAGATGATAGAACTAATACGAAAAAATCGGGAATTTGTTAGATTGAAAATGGACTCAATTGTCTAATTAAACTTAAAAGACTGTCAGACTGGAAAAAACAACACAAAATAGCAAGACCCAACTATATGTTGTTTACGGCAGATGGACACCTACACGTTGAAAGTCAAATATGCCACAGAAACACTAACCAAAAGAAAGCTGGCTTATCTATACTGTTATCAGACAAAGCAAGACTTTAAGGCAAGAAGTATTCCCGGAAAATAAAGTGGAGCATTTCACAACAAAAATTTGGTTCAGCAGAAAGATTTAATAATCTAAAATGTGTATGCATCTAAAAACAAAAATTAAAACATGCAGAGCACAGACAGACAGAGCTAAAAGGAAAAATAAGTAAATCCAGTAGCATAGTTGAAGATTTCATATCCATTTTCTGCAAATGATAGGCTAGTCAGACAATGAATCAGTAAAGATAAAGGGGATTTCAACAACATGAGAAACCAACTTGACCTTGTTGGCCTATGTAGAATGCTTAACCCAACAAGAGCAGGATTACATTATTTTCAAGTGTGCATGGGATATTTAACAAAATAAACCATATTCCAAATCATAATGCAGATTTCAATAGATTGCAAAGGATTTAAATTAAATGGAGTATGTCCTCTTAGTAGAGTAGGAAAAAAATCCTTGAGGTCAATGAAACACTTTAAAATCCTCAAATGCTTAGAAGTTACTAAATAACACTTCAAAATAACCCATGATTCAAGAACCAAATCAGAAATTAGAAATCTCCATGGAAATTAGAAAATACTCTGAACTGGATAATAATGATGAAGCAACATGTCAGAAATGTGTAACATAGCACTTCAACTAGGCTTAAGGGAATAATTTATACCCTTAAATGTATATTTTAGCAAAAAAGAATAGCAAAAAATCAATGATCTAATGACTACCTCAAGGAGTTAGAAAAGAACACCAAGTTTAAGGCAAATAAACTAGAAGGAAAGAAATAATAAAGATGTAAGCAAAGATGAAATAGAAAAAATATAGGAGAGAAAAACCAACTAAATCCAAAATTAGTTCTTCAAAAAGACTAATAAAATTTACAAATTCCTAGAAAGATTGATCAAAGAAAAAAAAGGAACACATGAATAAGATCATTAATGAAAAAAGGTGTCATCACTAGAAATTCGTACAGATATCAAACGAGCAATGAGAAAATTAGATAATTTAGATGAAATGGACAAATTCTTTTTTTTTAAATCACAACCTGAAAGTATTGACTCCAGAAGAATTAAAAAGTCTTAATTATCCTATCTACTAAAACTAAACATTGCACTCCCATGACCTAGCAATTCTACTCTATTAGACATACCTACATAGGCGCACAGAAAGAGGTGTAAAAAATGTTCATAAGGACACTACCCCACTAGATAAAAACTAGAAACTACCCAAGTGTCCCTCAACAGTAGAAAGGCTAACTATGACATAGTATAGTCATACAATGGAATATTAAATGCAACAAACAGTATAAAAACTGAACGACTGCTATAGGCAACAGCATGAATGAATTTCACAGACACTAATGTTGAGTGAAAAAAAAAGTCATACAAAAATATGTATACAGTAGTCCCCCTTTATCTGCAGAGGATATATTCCAAGATCCCCAGTGGATGCCTGAAACCATGGACAGTATCAAACCTACATATAGTATGGTTTTTTTCCTATACATACATAATGAAAAGTAATGGGAATATGGAGTCTCTCTCTCTCTCTCTCTCTCTCTCTCTCTCTCTATCTCACACACAATACAACATAGCTTATTATATTGTACTCACCTTTCTTTTTGTGATGATAAAATACTATGTGATAAGACGAAGTGAGGCGGGGATGTAGGGGTTATGACATAACATTCAGCTATTACTGACCTTCTAACGATATGTCAAAAGGATTATCTGCTTCCAGACCCCAGTTGACCAGGGGTAACTGAAAACAAAGAAGTAAAGCCTCAGAAAGCAAAACCATAGAAGGGGGGGCGGGGGCAGGGATCTAGTAAACTGTGTGATTCCATTTATATGGTAACACAAATCTATTTTCAATAGAAGACAGATGTTGACTACTCTGTGGAGATAAGGCTGAGTGGGGCATACAGGAGGCTTTAGGAGTGTGTGCGATGTTCTCTACCTTGATCAGAGTATGTTCACTATGTAAAAATGTGTCAGGGGGCATCCTCAATACTGTGCACTTCTCTGAATGTATAATGACTTCATTTTCTAAACTTACAAATAAATACTAAGTAAGTCTCTGATGTAATTTTGTTTCTGGGCATTTGTCTCTTTTTAACAAAAAGCAGACAGCAGTATAATATTTAACCCCCAATATACTCTTACAAATGGAACTTGAGAGCATTTTAAGAGCTTCCAACTTAAGGCACACTTTTCCTATACCTTTACTGGAAGAATGATTTCTTCTTCTGCTTGGGAATAAACAATTTTCTATAGCTGAAGGATATACAGCTTAAAGAGGACAGAATATAAGACTAGAAGAAAAGGAAATAAAAAAAAAAAAAAAGAAAGAAAAAGGAGTTACCCCATCCTATAAACCCTGATCAGAGGGATCAGCCCATGAAAGGAAAGGCATACCTAACAGAGAAGCCAGCAACTGATTCGGAACTTTCTAACTAGGGCTTTCAGAAATGGGGTACATACAATGGAGCCATCTGAGCATTCATGATTCAGTATACTCTTCACCCCCAAAGGACTGGGTGACTGAATGGTGTCGTTCATGCCAGAGGGGTGGCCACTTCTGCAAAGCAATGGGATGGGACTCACCAGACAAGTCTTTCCACAAAACAAAGATTTCTGGAGAGGAAAGAAAATCTCACTGGAAACAAATTAAAAAGGTAAAAAGATAAAGCTGTTTTTGCCATGGTAACTAAGGTTTGACCATACCTAGATTTATTTTGTTGACTGAAGCGGTTTTGTGGGTGTAAGTGATTTTTGAAGACCAAATTAAAAAGACTTTTTATAAGTCCCAGTAGACAACAACAAAGTATTAACTAATGGTACTTGCCATCTCTAAAATAATTACTTTTGTAATAATCTGTTTATTAATGAAGTGATCTGCAAAGTGGATAATGGTTTCTTAAGATTTCAGGCACAGGAATTCTTCCTTCCAGTTCATTTTGCTTTTTTTGCAAAAGTATACCATGAAGTAACTCAAAATTTGCTGACAGATTTTAAGCACAATAATTTCAGAAATGTATGTTCAAGCAGGTTGAATATACCCATATTTCTTGTATTGTGCCCTTAAATTATTCCCTCTGGTGAAGGAAATGTTCTAAAATTGCCAGTGGTGGTGATTGCACATCTCTGTAAATTTACTAAAATTGATTGAATCGCATACTTAAAATGGGTAAATGTTATGGTCTATAAATTATAACTCAATAAAGCTGTTTGGGGGGGAAGGGGAAAAAATAAAATCAGTTGAACATTTACAAAATTATTTCCTCTGTTTCCACCTTTTTGTTATTGGAATATTGAGTGTTGAGAAGGAACAGCCCAGGGAAAGATGGCAACTATACAAAAGGTAGATGCTGCTATATAAAAGGTAGATGCAAGATGGAGAAAAGAAGATCGAAGAGCCCTAGTGGACCACAAGGTAAACAAAGAACACAAGTCAGCAGCAGAACATTAGTTTTAAGAAATCAGGCCTCCTATTCGGAAATGTTCTAAAAGCAGCACTCTCTTGTCCTAAGGCCAGAGTTCTGGCAGAAAAACAGATCCTGGGTACTCTGAAACTCAGCACTTCCTCACTGCTACTCCTGCTAATTTCTCTTATCTTCATTAATTACCACTCTGTTTAGCCCTTTGGTTCCTACTCCTGCTACTTCCTTTTATCTTCATTAATTACCACCTTGTTTATTCCTTCTGTTGTCTGGTAAAGGTTAGCACCCACAGGCATTTGGACTTTGACCTCTCTGAGGACAGGAATTGTGCTGTATTCCTCACAACTGAAGTCCGTGAAAACCTCAGCCCGTGCCAGACACAAAATAGGTACTTAGTAAGGCACTTTCTGCCTTTCCAGCCCAGTGCATAAACAAGTTGTCCAAAACCTTTCCTTCTAGACTTTAAGGTGCCCAATCAATACTACTATTATAGCATAAGCTTGATGAAAGTTGCCATGGCATTGCCATGTGAACAATCTAGGAATGACCTGCCTGGAGAGCCAGCTGGGTTCCAGCAGTTGAGTAGGAGCGCTGAACTGCACAGACTCCAGGCCCTTCCCTCCTCTTCAGCCATCTAGCCACTGCTCAGCATCCCCATCAGTTCACGACCTTCACTCCCAGCCATGCCCTTCCTGCACCCTGTGCACTCTCTTGCTGAGAAACAGTTCCTGGTGTCATCAGGGATCCCCACCCAAGAGGTGCCCAAGGCTTCTCTCTAGTGAGGCTGGGCTCAGCTAACACCCAACCCAGTTCTGAGCCAGGGCCCAGGCCAGCCCAGGTGTGCTCAGTGAGACCTGGGCTACAGGTGGAGTCAGGACTGGGCCACAGGTGGAGTTCCTAATGGTCAACAGGGAGCATCCCAGAAGGATGACCAGAGAAAAGACATAACATGCCCATTGCCACACTCATTGTCCTAGAGCAGCAGCTAGTGGCAGAGCTAGGAGGAGAACCCAGGGCCCTTGACTTTGAGTCTGCCAGGAGTTGATTGGGTGACCTGGATGGAGCACAGCTCTGAGTCTCGAGGTCTCATCTGTAAATAGGGCACCAGCTTGTCTCTCTCTCAGCTTCACAGTAGTATAGACAAGGCTATGGACGTTCAGATGCTGGAAAAAACATTCCAGCACACAAGGCCTGGGCAGGAGACTCCTCCACTGCCTGCCTCTGCAGGGCCTGAGCTCCAGTTTTGGGGGGAGCAGGCTTCAGCCAGACGCTGTCACGTTTACGCCTGTCATGGGACCTAAATGCCACCGTCGTAATGCTGCTCCTGCCACTTTGCTGAATCACTAGGTTTTTAACCTGCATTTCTGGGAATCTCTTTACACTCTCCCTGACAACGCTGTTCCTTTGGGTTAAAAACAAACTTTTGCAGCTGTGTAACCTTTAGTCTACAAAGATTGTCAGATCTGAATTCAGAAAATAACACTGTTCCAAACTCCTGTAGCTGAGAAAGCCCAAGGTGACAAAATCCAGGAGGAGGAATTGCGGTGAGCTGGGGATGCTGAAGGGAAAGTAAGAGAGACCAGTTAAATTTCATACTAGCTGGAAATGTCTGACTTCTGTGACATTTTAGAAAAACAAGCTGCAATAATGTCACCACTAAATTAACACAACACCATTAAAGAGAAGTGATTATTTGTGCTTAGAATTACGGGCTCTAAGAGTAATAATACTATGTGCAGTGCAGCATCAGAGTGGTTAAATCCCTGCTTTTAGAGTCAGCACCCAGTTTGAATACCAGCCACCCTATTTTGCCATGGCACAGTGTGGCTGGTAAACCTTCCTGCGGCCCTGATTCTCCATCTGTTAAGTGGAAATAAGGCCCAAATCATCAAGATAGTGATGGATCAAATTAAATGAGACAATATATAAAGGGCTTATAGTCAACAGAATAACAAACCCCCATCTCCCCACGATGTCATCATCCCATTCCCCCAAACCCATGAATATGGTACCTTACATGGCAAAAGGAACTTTACAGATGCAATAAGCCATGGAGATGGGGAGTTGAATTTAGATAATCTGGATGAGCACGATGTAACGTAACCACAAGGGTCCTTCAGAGAGGGAGGTAAGAGGATCAAGGTTAGGAGAGATGTGATACCAGAGCAGAGAGAAAAATATATAGAAGGGTAGACAGAGATTTGAAGGTGCTACACTGACTTTGAAGATGCAGAAAAGAGCCAAAAGCCAAGGAAGGCAGAGAGACTCTTGAAGCCGAAAAGGGCAAGAGGAAGGATTCTCCCCTGGAGCCTTCAGAAGGAACATAACCCTATAGACACCTTCATTTCTGACCTCCAGAACTGAGAGGGAATACATTTGTATTGTTTTAAGCCACTCATTTTATAGTAATTTGTTACAGCAGCAAAAGGAAACTCATACAGGCCTTCTGAGCCCACTTAGCACTGGGCCTGGCACATCTTAAGTTCTTGAAAAATGACAGCCCGTAATAGCAGCTACTAATATTTGGAGGGACTTCAATGATTTGGGGGGCGGGGAGGCAAACACCCTTCATGCCTTCTGTGATGTCCCAATGACTTTTCTCTCTGCACTTGGTCATGTCCATTGACAGGTGCTCCTACCTCCCATCAGCCTGTCCCTTGGGACAGCTGTGAGATGGCTGTAGGGAGTTTACTCTCACATGGACCTGAAATCTGCCCATCAGACCCTGTGAAACCTGCCTGGGCCCCTCTGCTCCTGTTGCCCTTCCACATACAGGTCTCAGCTATGCCAGAGGCGTGGTGGCTGAACTCTGAGTCCATTCTGGGCTGTAAGCAGGTGAACCACACCACTGCCTCTTGCCACATGTCTGCATTTCTCTCTCAAACTGCGGCTTCTGCATCTTTTAGCTCCAAACTGGAGCAGAGGACTGTTTAAACCCACATGCTCAATCCTACCATTTGTCTGGTTCATCTCTTATCTTGGTACTCAAGCCTATTTTGGGGCCTTGTTATGCAACTAACGTGTTCTCTACATGTCATCTAAAGATCGGCAAAGTATTCACTAAGTCATCTACATCTGCATCACTAGTAAAAATATCAGATGAGACCATAACTGTGGCCTTTCACTAGAAATTTACTTTCACACCAATGTAAATCAGCATCTTTGGGAATGGCTGTAAAACAATTTTAAGTTCACCTACTATGCATACCAGTCTGAAGTTACAATTACTTTGTCTTGTGCAAAGATTTCTCGTGAGATTCCTTGACAAATACTGAGCTGACGTATGCTTTGCTTTCTACCATAACTAACACAATTCCTTGACATGATAATCTAGCAAGACTATCACAAAACTGGGAATACCGTTACCTTGTTGTGACCTGCTCTTAAAGAAGTCACATTGGCTTCTTGAGAAGTCCCCATTTTTCATGTGATCACAAATCAAGCTTAAATCATCAGCTGAATGGGGTGGATAGGATATCCCCGCTTTTGTAACTTGCAGAATCATTCCCTCTCCCCAATAAGAAAAGCTACGTTTTCCCATCTCACCTGTTCCATTTTCTCTCCCAGTCTCCACGTTTCTTAAAGATTATCAGCAGAGGCTCTACAGCGTTGGTGGGTGAGTTCTCTACTCCCAGGAGTATCATTTGTCCTGGCCAAGAGACTTGAGCTCATTTACAGCAGGTTGGTGCTTTGTTATAATCTCTTTACTCATCTTGAACTTCAATTTTCTCTTACCACAGTTTTCTTTTTCTTTCTCATCAGGAGATCGCTCGCCTTGGCAAAGAAGGAGGAGGTAAAATTCTGCTCTCTCACTGCCATTTTAAAATGCAAATATCATCACATTACTTAGTCTACCACTCATGAGTGGTGGATTCCTCTTGGCCCCTTCCGCAGTGACTCTCAAACTTCTCTGGAGTACTTGTTCAAAAGGCAGATTCTCCAGAGAATTCTTGTCTCAGAAGCCAAGTCAATTGCTGTATTAGTAAGTGTAACACTTGTTGCAAAAACAAACAAACCCCCAAATTTACAACTGCTCAGACATGATAGAATTTTATTTCTTATCCTCTTGTTTCACCTCAGTGGGTGGCCCTCTCTAAACAGTACTGCAAAGACCCAGGGATTCCTCAATGTAGTTGCTCCACCATCCTCAACATATGGCTTCCAGGATCCCTGTGCTCACCAGCATCGACATGGAGAAGAGGACAAGGTAACAGAGAACATTCAGGGCACATCTTAATGGGTCAGGTCTGGAAATGGCACGTATTACTTCCATTCATATTCCACTGACATGAGTGCACCAAACTGTAAAGACTGAGAAATAGAGTCTCAATGCAAAGGAGTCTGGGAAATGTAGTCCAACTGCAAAGGAGGCTGGGAAATGTAGTTTGTGACTGCAAGGAAGCTGGGAAATGTAGTCTAGGAAGCAGAGAAAATGATTAAGGTGGACAGTCTGCTGGTGTGGACATAGGATTGGGCTTGAGGGGCTCTGCATTTTCACAAACCTCCCAAGTGATCGTGATACAGGACCCCACACCCAGTGCAGAGCCTCTCTACCCTCATCTGTGCTCTCCTCCCTGCTCTAATTTTATGAAGCACCAGCAGCTTCCCCAGCCTGCCCTGCTCCCACACCTCTGTGTTCTCCTTCCTGCCCTTCCCCCTATTGTTCATTTGGCAAAATCCTGCTCATCCTTCAAGACTCAGCTCAAGTGTAATCTCCTCTGTACAGCCTTCCCTGACCCGCCTGCCCCCAAGTAGCACTGGCAGTATTTCTCCTAATGTCCCTGCTCTACCTGTACTGAATCTCATTAAAGTACTGATCCCACTGAATGGGTTTGTTTATATGTGTGTCTTCCTGTTAGACTGGGAGATCCTCGAAGGCAGCGACCTTTTCTTAATTATCTTTGTATCCTCAGCACCTGGCACTTTGCCTGGTACATAGTGACAGTCAGTAAGAGTTTGCTTTACAGAAATTTTTAGTATTAGACAGCTTCCCACAATCCCCGGTCAGGTCCTTTCTTGATTTTCTGCTCACGTCAAATAAGAAAAGCTTTTTGTGTTATCCTTACGATTTTGCTGCCCTCAGTAATTAGACTTAACTAGGTCTGTGTGACTCTACTACACTGATGCCCCCTCTCTCCTTTGCCAGCTGTACTCGAAGGTAAGCTTTCCAACAGCCACTCTGCTTTCATCAACATCTGTTCCCACCTTACCATTTCTTTTCAAGAACACTTGCAATTATATGTTAAGAATTCAATCAGTAAGCATTCTTGAGCTATCTTCCCTTTTGGAGTCTCACGTCATGTCCTCTGATTTTGTGGGGACCTTCAGAACCCTGAATTCCTGAAATCTAGTAAAATACATCCTACCATCCCCACTCATCCCCTCCATGGAAATCATGAAAGCTTAAATGATTGCTATGGTAGTCAGCCTCCCAAATGGCTCCTGGTGATCCTACCTCTCAGTAGTCACAGCCTTTGTCCCTTCTTACATTAAACTTCTGTTGGTCTTTATTGTTCATCCAAGATTGTTTTAAAAGACGTTACAGTAAAAAAAAATAAAAAAAAATAAAAAAAAAAGACGTTACGGTTTCTGCCTAGTGCTCTCTCATACACTCTCCCTTCTTTTCTTTTCTTTCTTCCTTCCTTCCTTCCTTCCTTCCTTCCTTCCTTCCTTCCTTCCTTCCTTCCTTCCTTTCTCTCTCTCTCTCTCTCTCATCACTTGCTATTCAAGGAGAAACTGGCTGCCATGTCTTGAGGCAGCCCTATAAAGAGATCCACATGGCGAGGAGCTGAGGCCCCCAGCCAACAGCCATGCCTGTGAGCTTGGAAGCATATCCTCCAGCCTAAGCAGAGCCTTGAGATAACTGTAGCTCCAAATGACATCTTCCTGAGGCCTCATGAGAAAGCCTGAGCCAGTACCATCCAGTTAGACTGCTCCTGGATCCCTGACCCACAGACACTGGGCGAGGTAATGGATGTTGTTTAAGCTGTTAAGTTTGGGGGAAATTTGTATTTCGATAGATAACTGATACAGTTGGGCTTCTCTCTCTCATTTTAATTGATCTTCTAGTCTCCTTTAGATCAGACTTCACCCACATGAGAGACAGCCGGGGATGTCCAGAGCTTACGAGGGCCAGTAGCTGGTATATGCTTAGGTAGCAAAGAGACACCACACAACATCCAACATTGATTCTAGTTTTGAGATGTGTGTCCAGAATGAGCCAGCTGTATCGTCCATCTAGCCATGGATGATATGCAGATTCCCTACTGCAGATAGAGCACCTGCCCCTCTCTCTCTGAGTCTGCATTAAAATGTTTAGACTCAAGATCCACCAATTTTCACATCCTTTGATGTAAAGAATATAAGAAACAATTTTAAGAGGAAAGTTAAAGGCTGAGAACAGCATCTGGCACACAGTGAGTGCTAAACTAATACCAGATATTGGTGATATTTTCATCAGCAGTATGTCATCATTTTATATACTGTCACCCCAGCTAACATCTCTGTTGCTTTTGAACAGTGCGTACATGTCTACAACCACATGTCGATCTTGATTCCCAGGAAAAAGAGCCTTGATTATGGTGGTGAGGCCATATCTGCAAGCCTTTTAAAACCCTAAGTTCAGTTTAGTAGGATTCGTCGCAGATTGGTACGTAAATATATCAGGTCCCAGATATTGTTCTGACTCTCTCTAAGCCCTCCTAGGTTTCTATAACCCACCTCTTCTAGTGTTTAAGTTCTAGCTGTTTTTAGTAAAATTTTACATTAGCCAGAACTCTCTGGCTAATTTTGAAATTGACCTAAAGCTACATTGACATTATCAAAGGTTTAGAGTTAGCCAGAAGATACTTGTTGCTTTCCAGGAAAATTCACAGCCACCTAAAGGAAACATGTCTGATTTGCAGTCCTTTTCCTGAATCGGCAATAAGTAAATCTATAAAGGATTGAAATGTTTTTTTAATGAAATCGTCGGGTAAATATTTTTCAAAGGTTTAGAAGTAGTGAAAAATGTTAACATAACAGGCCTGTACTGTTATACTTTTCCACGTTTGTCTCCAAAAGTCTAGAGGAGAAACCTTTTATCTCAACAATACTACATTCTTCAATTTATAACAGTCTCTGATTTTTAAGTAGTTTCTATTCAAAACATCTTTTATTACCTGATACAAATGTGCCTTCCTTTATACAATCAGGTAACCTAGCGCATGTGCCCTTTTTTTCCTTAGAGAACCTAATTGTAGAACCCATTCATCTTGTATGCTTGATGCCTCTAACCCCAACTCCTCCCTTTGGGTTTTGTCTGTTTTAGGCCTTTCCTAAATGTCTCCCTTTGCCCCGTGGTTTAACCTGTAAGTTACTCAAGACCTCTTCAAAGCAAGTAGGTGACAAGTCTTAAATAAATAAAAATAAATGAATGTGTCTCTGACCAGTTGGGTATGAACAGAATTTCTAATAAATCAGCCACAGATTAAATATCAAAGGGGAAAGATTCACTTAGGGAAGCCCATGCATCCTTTTTGTAATGCAAACTGGCAAGTCCTTCTGTTATATCATTTTAAATTTTCAAATATAATATTTTCTTATAGCAAGATGCACCTGGACCAGATGGTGATTTTTATCACAGACTCTGGGTTATATTTAAGGCCCCTAGTAAATATTCAGTAGGTCCCCTGAGTTCAGGCCCTCTTGCCTCTGGTTCCCTGAGGACAGAGCCTCTGGAGCCAATCTGTTGACAATCATGTTTCCACCAGGCAAGGCCTCATGAATTCTTCTTCCCGGACCCACTTCACAGGAAGTGTGTGCAGCCTCACAGATTCGAGTAGAGATAAGCACAAAGGCGAAAAACGTAGTCACATATTCCAAAGTGGCTGAAAACGTTAGATATCTCAAATATCTCAGACTCCCAGAGTGTGTGGAGGAGCATCATTCCCAACAGCTCTGTCTTTGGGAAGAAGAGTGAATTTGTCCCCCCCACCCCACCCCAGGGAGAAGGGGTGGCCTTTTGCTCACAAACATGACAGGCAGCCTGTCATGGGGATGTGAGAGTAAATGGTAACTCCCAAGGACAGAGCCCTGGACCTGACCACATTCATTAATTAGCTGATGAAAATGGGTTCTGCTGCCAAAGGCTCTGCAGTGTGCTCCCTCTGCCTCCATCTGTGCTCCCCCCACAGCCCGTGTGGACTGTGACACCCTCTCAGGCAGCCTGAGTCCTGGCAGAGGGCAGAGAGTGTGAGGGTGTGTCCTGGAGGTAGTCAAAGCAGGGCAGTCACCTGCCCTGGATGGTCACTGTCCTGCCTCAGGGCTTCAAAGTGACCACACTAATGACATGGTCCTAGTCCTAAGTTCCACTGAAAAGTCAGAGGCAGATAAAAGACAGTGGCACCAGTGGATTCTGGAGTCAAACAGGGAGCAAGCAGGCCCTTTACCTCTTTATTCTCAAAAACAGCTCAAAAATATGTGTACGCAAAGAGCTACCAAAATTCCACCCTCTCTCAAAAGTCTCCTGAATTTTCCCTTTAGTGAACCTGCTTCAGCGAGTGAAAGAACCCTCCAACACTCAAACAAAATAAATGCTCCTTACAACCTATCCTACCAATCATTCAGGTTTTCTTTTTTGTACTCTCCCGTGGGGAAACACTGGCCCTTTCTCAAATATGGAAAAAGTTAACTGAACAATTCACCACTCAATAAATATGTATGGAGCCACTATTAAATCCATTTCTTTGACCACCGTGTTTGCAGAATCACTTTATCAATGGGGAGAGTAGAATCCGCTCTCTTAAGAAGCCCAAGCAGTGTTTCCTGTCAGTTTTGGAGTCGGAACCACCCAGGAAAATTGTTAGTGGCTAATTAGCACTCTGCCACCTGCAAAAACAGGGGTACTAAAAAAAGGTGCTGAATTCCTGCCATTGAGAATGAAAAGAGAGAGAGAGAGATCACTGGTTTTATTCCGAATCTTAGAATCTAATAGTCCATTGATTTGGGCAGAGAAGGAAAATACACTTTCGTTTCCACCCGAAGGAAATGATTGTTAAGGAGTCATGTTTCAGAAGCTATTCAGACGGCAAGTCTCCCAGTCTGGGGATCTTACCTCCTCTGCCCTCTTGGCTGGTCTGGGCTCCTCAGCCTCCCATGAAAACCTCCTCACTCCACAAGTCCCCTCCACGACTGGCCTCCTCCAGGAAGCCATCCTGACCAGCCCAGCTCCTCCAGACCATCCCCTGGACCCCACAACACTTAGAGTCTTTTCCCCTCAACTGAACCCTGAGTTCTATTTCTTGGTAACAACCATTGTTACCTTAAACTCTATCAAAAACCAGAACCAAAAAAAAAAAAAAAAAAAAACCAGAACCAAGTATTGTGTTTGGCTGCCTTGACCCCTTTTGGGAAACAAACTATCTTATACCTTCCCTATATTTTGGAGCGCCCAGCACAGAGCCCCACTCGGCATGCAGGAGGTCCTCAGCAAACGGCTGACTGAAGGATGAGCATGTGCCTTTGTGACGCATCAAAGAGCAGGGTGGCTACAGCGAACATTCAGCAGCTGTGACTTCTTGCTTCCTGCTTTAATCAACACCATGGGCTTCAAATGTTGGACACACAGTAGGTGCTAAATACATTTTTATGGATTGATTAACCACTGGGGCAACAACTTATATAGGATTTATTAATGCTCTTGATGGGAAATGAGGGTGGTTTTAGTGGAGCATCACGTTAGAAAAACAAAACAGCAAATACAAAACCCCAACCAGCAGAGGGGCTGGCTCCTGCTCTGTTTACACCCACTACACTCCCAGAAACAGATGTCCTCTCAGACCTGAGGGTTTCTGATGAGGCATCCACTCTTCCAAGTGACCTGCACGTTCAGTAATCAAAGAGCTGCTTTTCCCTCTTCTTCAGCAGTCCCCTGTATCCCAAGACTGATTTCCAGTTCTGGGTCCAGGACCAGATGCCGATAAAAGCAAAATCAGCATCCACTGTGTCTACTCGAAGGGAAAAATCACCAGGCTAATGACAAAAGAAATTGCGTTCATGTGTTGAGTGTGGTGACAAGAACAGAGGCTTTGGAACCAACCAACCAGGCTCAAATTCCAGCGTGGCTATGTCCTGGATATGTGATTTCAGGGGATCACCTACCCTCTCCATGACTCAGCTTTTGGGGCTGGCATCACTAATTCCACAGGTTGCCGTGATGACTAACAAGATGTCATGGGTAGAGTACCTGATACAATGCTTGCCATGTAGTAGCCACTGAGTAAAAGATGTTTTGTTGTTGCTATTATTATAAATGTCCATAAGGAGAGAAGCCCATCTCAGCCACAGTGGGCACTCCAGGCACTCCCGACGTGGGTTCCTCTGGTGCCTGTTTAGTCACCGGTAGTAGCCTTTCTAGCACAAAGCCCTGGTCTGATCACACAAATAGCAGGGGAATGAATGCTCTAGAACATTCCAGTGCACTTCCCTGTGCACCGCCAAGTCCACTCCTTCACATTAGGACAGAGAGGGCTTCCTTTTTTTTTTTTAATTTATTCATGAGAGACACAGAGAGAGAGAGGCAGAGACACAGGCAGAGGGAGAAGCAGGCTCCATGCAGGGAGCCCGACGCGGGACCCGATCCCGGGACTCCAGGATCACGCCCTGGGCCGAAGGCAGGCGCTAAACTGCTGAGCCACCCAGGGATCCCATGAGTCACCCAGGGATCCCGAGAGGGCTGACTTTAAAAGCACATTTCATGGTGCTCATCTTGTGCTTTGTGGAGAAATGCTGGACGAGGGCAGAAGTTCCTATGTGCAACCGCCAAAAAACCCCCTTGCCATGAGAGCGATCCTTGCCAACCGTGGAACATCTTCCACACACTAGAGAGCAGGGCAGTGAATAACCCAGAACGGATCGCAGACACCAGCAAGATCTGTGGAGAAAGAGAGGAGTTCCCTTATACAAAGCAGATCCAGTGTAGGTCGCCAAGGCCCATGGGGGAATTGGGGCAGACGACAAGGGCAACAATGCTCCAGATGAAATGGAGCTCATGTCTAGATGAGAGCAGATCCTTCAGAGGCAGCTATGTCCAACTCCTAACAGCTTCCAGCAGGGCAGAGCCCCACTGCAGAGGAAGATCTTGGCTTCAGACTGTGGAAATCCTTATTTGCATTCAGGCTCTGGGGATGGAACATGGGTGGGTTGGAGAGAGGGTAGACAAGCCCTCTGTGATTCTAATTTGCACAGCTTTTTCCACTCTACTGGCAAGCCAGGCACCCCCAGCGAGCTGTTATCCAGCTTGAACCCTGGAGGCACTGCTACACTTTGAGACTGGCACCCTTGGCAGCACACAGGCCAAAGGAAGTCTTCTTCGGTGTAGACGGGAATACAGCCAGGCTTCTCTCCAATGATAAGGCCTATAGGGAAACGGGGAGAATCCCCATACCTTCACTTAGAGATGTAGCTGAGGAAGGATTCTCAGAGCGTGTTTTTCCTTCTTTCATTTGAGGCTCATTCAAAATGATCTGGCCTCAAATTGCCAGAGCTTAACCTACCCCAGACCCCGCAAACCTTAGCTACACTTCCATGATGCCTGCAGCTGTCCTGGATGGTGCTGCCCCAGAACAAACAGAGTAGAGTGGATTCTTACACACTTACATGGCACCCAGGGTGGGGGTGGGGGTGTCCCTGCAGATCAATTCTGAGAGTGGCTTCCTACACACAAATGGACACCCACTCACCCTGTGTCTTTAATTGTCCTCCTCTTTGCCTCAAGTTGCTTGTGGTGTTACCTGTTGTTACCTGTTGCCTACCTTTTTAAAATCCTGAATAATCCCTTTTCTCCATTTTCCCATCCACAGTACTCTTCCATCACTTTTTATACACCATTTTAACAACTTAGCATTCAAGCCCTATCTTCCCCTTCAGGTATTGTTGAGGACCCTGGGGGCTCTCCTGCCCCTACTCCCCCATTGCCTCCCCTTGCAGGCACCCTGTGTCACTCCCTCCGAGACATACCACTTTCCCCAGCTGCCCCCTCCATCCAGGGTGGATTCCTCCTCTGTCCCCAGGCTTCACACACCCAAAACTTCATTCCATTTTTTTTTTTCTTTTTCCAGGAAATGCAGTTACTCTTTCACCGATGTGCCATTTCCCTGGTGTCCTCGTTCCCTGTCACTGAAAGTCCTCCTGCTACCCTCAGTAGATTATTATTATTTATTATTTATCAGCCGCCACACTGTACTCTGCTTCCTACAAGATATTAAAGAAGACACAATCCCTGCACCGAGTTTACAGCCAAGGAGAGCAGAGGCCTGGATTCAGACATCACAGGAGGGAGCCGAGCGCAGGGGATTTGCGGACCGAGGGCTCCAGCTGCCCTCGCGGCCCCGGAGGAGGAGGGCGGGGCCCGGCCAAGCCCTCCCCAGGCCAGCTCTTCTCGGTTCCAGCCAGCAGCTCCCTACTTTACCGCACCCCCTCCCCAGTTGCTACCCCGGGCCTCCGGCCTCGGCAGCTCCGTCAGGGAGGGGCGGAGGGGTGTGGGGGTGAGGGGAGGAGGTTGAAACCCACGAACCTTTACATTCAGGCTGGGGGTAGGAGATACATTTCCTCTGAAATGCAAAACCAGACGAGGGGGAGGCGGGGGAGAGGGGGGGAAGGAGAGGTCAGGGAGTAAACACCAGAACTGGAAGAGTTACCAGGGAAGACTGGTGCTGAAATGGAATGTTCTGGCATCATGGAAAATCCCGCACTGGGGGCTGCCACGGGCCTCCAGCCAGACCTTTCCAATTAGGGTTGCTGGTAGGGTCTGGGTAGCCGGCAAGTGTAGACAGAGAGGTGAGGGCGTATAGGCCATGGTGGGTGGGGGGTGTAGTGTTGGGGAGGGGGGTGTCCGTGTAGACGCGCAAGGCTGGTGTGGCCTGTGTGGGGGCTGAGTCAACCGAGAGGTCGGGTGGATGCGGGTGGCCCGGTGTACACGGGAGAGCCCGCGTGCACCGGGGAGGGCCGAGTCCGGGCGGGGTGCGGGGGGCGGGGGGGGGGGTCGGCTGACTCGGTGCGCGCGGGCGAGGCGCCCTTCTTCAGAGATTCCAACGATTCCTGCTCCCCTCCGCGGCTGGAGCGTCCTAGGGAGGGCGGAAGCTGCAAGACGATCGGACTTTTCGTTCTCAAACTTTTCTGCCAGTTTCCTCAGGTGTTGAGAGCAGCCGGGGAGCCCGCCTCGGCCGCGTCCCCCAGCCCTGGGCCGGCGGGGCCGGGAGGCCGGGGCCGAGCAGCCGGGGCCACGCGCCGCGCATCCACCGGGCGCGGCCGCCGAGCGGGGCGAGCCGGGAGCCGCCGCGGGGGGGAGGGGGAGGGGAGGGGAGGGGAGGGGAGGGGAGGGGGAGGGGCGGCGGACGGACCGACAGACACACCCGCCGGCGCTCCGGCCGGGGCCGCGCGCGCGGGGCCGGGGATCCCTCGGGCCCGGGGAGCAGCGCCGGGTGCCCTGCCGGGGGCGCCCCGCCTCCCCCGCCGTCCGCCCCCGCCCACTCGGGCGCCGGTGATTGGCTCCGCCCGCCCCTGGCTGCGCGCCGAAGCCCGCCTCCCTCGCAGCTAAAGAAGACGGTACCCGGAGCGGAGCGAGCCAGAAGGGAGCATGGTCCCCGCGCCGCGGCCGCGCCAGCCCCCGCGCCGCCGCCGCCGTCCCCGCCGCCGCGGAGCCCGCTGCAGCTCTCGCCCCGGCCCCGGCCCCGGCCCCGGCCCCGCAGCGCCCGCCCGCAGCCCCCGCGGCCGCCGCGCCTGAGCGCAGCCCCCGCCCGGAGCCCGAGCCCGAGCCCGAGCCCGAGCCCGGAGCAGCCCCAGCCCCGCGGCCGCCGCGGCTGCGGGGAGAGGGCGGGGGCGATGCTGCCGGAGCCGCCGCCGCCGCCGCCGCCTCGGTGAGAGCCGCGCCGCGCCGCGCCGCGCGTAGCCGCCCCGGCCGGCAGGCGGAAGGACCGACTTCCCTCTCGCGGGCATCCTCCCTGGGCTGCCGGGAGGCGGCGGCGGCGGCGGCGGCGGCGGAGGAGGAGGAGGAGGAGGAGGAGAGCCGCGGCGCGAGGAGGTGGACCTGGATCCGTTTCTCCCGGCCGGGACCCGAGCGGCCCCAGCCACCGCTACCCGCCGGCGCCGTCCCTCGTCCATCAGCCCCCCTGCGCCCACCCGCGACCCCCCGCTCTCTGCGCGTCGGGCCGGGGCCGGAGCGGCGCGGCCGGAGGTAAGAGCCGGGCTAGGGCGCCGAGGATGCGGCGCGGGGGCCCCGGGTCCTGGCGGTTGCGCGGGGCCGGGCCGGGCTTGGGAGCGGGGCCCGAGAACCCGGAACGCCGGGCTCGGCTCCCGCGGCGGCGGCGGCGGCGGCAGGAGCCTCCCGCGTCTGGACTTGCAAGGCTGCAGGAGCCCCTGCGCCTGCGCTGCTCTGGGGGGGCAAAGGGGGGAAAAAACTTCCTGCCCCCGGCCCTGCGTGCACGGGGTCTGCCCGGAGCCAGCACCGCGGTGGCCGGGGGGCGCTGGAGGCGAGTGTGACCCCGGCCTGGGCGCCCGCGCGCTGGGCCCGAGGGTGCGCGTTCCTCCCCAGGCCGCCTCCCCGGGGTGGCCCAGGGCCCGCGCCCGGCCGGGGGCCAGCAGGAGGCACCGAAGGGCTGGACCCCGGGGGCGGCCGCGCGCCCTGCCCTTTGGGGGGAGGCGCGCGCCTCTGTGCGGCGGGGAGCCGGCGTGAGGTTTCGCCCCTTCCCGTCCTCAGACCCTGCATTTGGGGAGCGGGTCCCTTCACTCGATCCCAAGTAACTTTCGCGGCGGAGGAGCTCGTAAACCATGAGGAGGGAACCCGCACAGACCTCGGTGTGACCCCCCCGCCCGGTTCCCTTAACACCGTTTGGGAGCGCGGAAGGGAGAGCCCACGGGGATGGCGAGGGACGAGGCTGCGGGGTTGGACGCGGAGGGGTTGTTGATGTGGGGGGTAACGTGGCCCCCGGGACGTGCAGCTGGGAGTGTGGACGTGCGCCCGACCCCGGCGGGGTGCGGGGTGGCGGAGGGCTCACGGCCGGGGCTCCGGGGCCTGGCGCCGGCCCGGAGCGCGAGGTTTCTCCGCGGTCGCCCGGCAGCGCCGGCCCCGGGGCCCCGAGGGAGAGGCGCGCTCGCCCGGGCCGGGGAGCGGAGCCGGGAGCCGGGAGCCGGGAGCCGGGAGCCGGGAGCCGGGCAGGTCCGAGCAGCTCCCGGGGCAGGTAGGCTGTGCGTTCGCTGGGGAAGGCGGGGACGCGCTGCCTGCCTGCGGCCGGCCGTCACGGAGGAGGGGTGGGCGCAGAGCGCGAGTCTCGGATGCCCGGGTCCGCCAGCCCACCAGCCGGTGCTCGTCCCTGGGCTCTGGAACCCGAAGGGGCCAGTTAGCTGGCCCTCCCGCGGGCCCCTGGGGACGCTGCTGGGTCAGGAGCCGCCGCCTCGGCCATCCCCGCCGCTCTGCAAACCCTCTGCCCCTGCCCTGCGGGGCTTGCGCCGCGCGCCCCGGGCGGATGGTGGACCCAGGTATTCACGCAGCATCAGGCAAGACCTCGGCGCTGGAGGGACCGGACGGTTGAGGACGCCTTGCTGCTGCCGCCCGCGAAACTTCCACTTCGTCAGCTCAGGGACAGTCAGGCTCCAGTGATGCAGGCTCCATCCTCTCATCAGCCGAGCTACGCTGGGCTACGCCGGGATTCGGACTCCTCTTGCAGTGACAGATCTGTCCTGGTTACAGATGTACTGAGCCTCATTTCTTCAGTCTCTTTAAAGTCATCTGTCTGGTCCCTACAGAGTTCCTCCCCCTGCCATATGGTCTTATGTCCAGCCCAGCCCTGGGAGAGCATGTTTAAGGAATTATTTCGGTGTGGGGTGAATGGCAGATTTAATTAGCTCACTTCATTCCTGATGTTTTGAAAAATTACATTGGCCGAGTGTAGAGCTAACTTTTTCACTCTTAGGGGGGTGATGAACAATTTTACGGAATGCTCATCCCTGCACTTGGCTCAGTAGTTGCCCTGTAATGCACAGGTGAATACTTTAAGGCTGCTTGGTATGCATGTATTGGAATAGTCATATCTTCTGGGTGTTTATACAGGTATGGAACTGTGTGCCACTGATGAATAGAGTCTCTGTCCCATACATTGTTCTGAGTGCACTTGATTTATCATCCTACTATAAATCAGGGAATTACTAGCATATGTGTCCTCAAACTCTATATGAATTTAATGACATTTAGATTGGCTTATGGGCTGATGCATTTAACGGATTTTAATAACTTTTCTGTATAAGCATTTTATAAACCATATTTGTCCATGATTAAGAGAAAAACATTTTCTTCTGCTCAGTCTCCTCATTTCTGCACAGTTAACGGAAATTTATAGGTCTCCAACTTTCATTTGCAAGCAACAATCTGCAAACGAAATACCTAGAGTTATACTGAAATTTAAAAAAAAAATCCTATGGTAGCTATGGTAACAAATAGATGAAGGGTTATTGGTTTTCATCTGTATGTGCTTGGGGGGGCGGATGGATCTAGTGTTGTGTCTTTTTAATTATGTTTCTAATGAGTGGTGGTCATACTTCAAGTACTCAGTGTTGGGAGATAAGCCAGACCGAAAATTCAGTTTTGTGAAAGGTTGATTGGAACAAAGACTAGTAGAGCCCAAGAGAATGACTTCTGCTAACTGCAGCTCCTCATATCCAGAAAGCAAATAGATAAAACCTTTTTTTGTTTTTCAAGTAGATGAGAATTGAGTTAGTCCCTTTAAGATTAGAAAATGTATTTTTCTTATAAGCTCTTACCAGAGGAACCTTTAGATCGGCTCTTGTTTTCTAGGAATAAACATGTTAGAAGTGTGGATGTTGGTGTGGATTGAGTGTCAGAGTTGTTATCAACACCTGTCAGTCTAAGTGAGGCATATCATTAGTCTATTCAAATCTTGCCTGTTTCAATATTCATGCATTTCCATGGTAATCCATTCCATTTTTGTTTACTTAGTCAACCTTATAAATCTTTGGCATCAATTTCAGTTGTGCTGTCTTTTTTTTTTTCTTTTATTTATCAATTGATTGGGCTACATATCATTCCCAGTTTAAAGCTTTTCTGTTTTTTCCCTGCTAGTTTCCAAAAGTTTACACTATTACTGGTTACACACAGATATAGAGGGGTTAAATTTTTAAAATAGACTCCACTAACACCATTGATGCTAATGCAGTTTTTTAGCATCTCATTTGATAATGTGTGTGTGCCTCAGTATTTTTTTTTTTCTTCCAGCAGGCTTACCGTAAAGCTTCCTTGCTTTATGGCCCGGGGACGTCAGTGCAATCCAGCAGAATTGACTAAAGATTTTCCTTCCTCCCTTCCTCTTTTCCTTCCTTCCTTCCTTTCTTCCTTCCTTCCTTCCTTCCTTCCTTCCTTCCTTCCTTCCTTCCTTCCTTCCTCCTTTTGCTCCTTCCTCCCTTTCTAAGTTTTATTTTTTTTTCCTGCCCTATTGTGGTTCAGGGATTCTTTATGTCTTCAGATATATCTGCCTAAACAGACTTTGGAACTTCGTGTCTCGGAACAGGCCTATCCTTCTAGGATCTTTTCTAGTAGTAGCAAAAGACAGAAGGTTCTGGAGCATCAGAGGATTTTGCAGATACAATATACATTTAGTCACAGCGTACCGTGTCCCCAGGATCATTGTAATATTGTAAGTTCACTGAACAGGCAGCTTTGCTTAAATGCAAGCCATGATGTTGCTCACCCGCTTTCATTTTCCTTTCTAATGATGCAGTCCCATGCTAATCACACCCTGTATATTTCAGAAATATCAAGGCAAGCATTAGCACGCTACTGACTTATTAGGATCAAGCAAAGTAATTGGAACACTTAAGTTCAAAGTCAGATGGAGAAACGGAATTATAACCAACCTTGTGATTCTATAATCAGTCAACTAAATGCCTGTGTTGGGGTAGGGGGAAGAAGAAATACTGTAACTAAGAGATTCAGCAACGGGTTGTGGAAGGTGAAGGTAAACCAAGGCAGAAACCATGTGGATGACCAGAGAACAAGAAATCTCTTTGTAGACACATAAATCACACGGAGACCCAAATGTTTAGAAACTGGAAGGATATTTGTATTTTGTGCAGAAGAGGCTCATTTGCTATTTATTACTCAGGAAATTGAGGGCCATTTCCCAATATGTTAGAGAAATTGGGTAACATAGTCACCGGAGAGTACTTTCATCTGTAGTAAATTTTGCCATAGAAGTGGTCTTAATAATTTGGTTAAGAGGGAAAAGTGAGTCAGGATTCTTTATATATGCCTGTCATATCAAAAATGATCAGAGATCAGGACCACTCTGAAAGCAGATTCTGTGGCAGATTCTGTGGTTCTTCCTGTAACAGCTACAGGCTTACTTTCCCAACACCCTAGGCCAGGAAAGTAGTCTGTACTTTTCTTCAAAGGCATCACTTGAAAACAGGGAAATTGGAGCTGCAAATTAAGGTGAGGCAAGTTGATCATTAGCAACACAGCTATTTGTGAAATGAACTTAATTGTCTTGGGGGCATTTCTACCTTTAGGGTGGGAAGGGGAAGATTTCTCATTTCCCTTGAGAGAGGATATCTGCTTGAGGCTCAGATGGTTTGTAGACTCTCAACAGCAGCTTCTGATGATTCAGAAGCTAAAACAGAACAGTTGAGCACTGTTATGGCAGGGGATCGGGTTTGGGCCAAGAGATCAGTTTCCCAGACATTCAGAAGCTGCTATTGGCCCCACAGGTATCAATTTTTATAATTATTTTATAGAGTTTTGAAAATTTTTTAAAGGTTGATTTATTTGAGGGAGAGAGAGCACATTCACATGAGCAGAGGTGGGGGCAGAGGGCAGAGGGAGAGAATCTCAAGCAGACTCCTTGCTGAGCACATACATGGGGGCTCCATCTCAAGGCCCTGAAATCATGACCTGAGCTGAAATCAAGAGTCAGATGCTTAACTGAGTGAGCCACCCAGGTGCCCCTAGAGTTCTGAAATTTTTAAACCATTAACTCTTAAGGCTACACACACATACATAAATATGTATAAAAACATATACACACACATAAATACAAATATATAATCTGCTTTTTTTAAATTGTGGTTTAAAAACACATAATATTTACCATCTTTACCATTTCAAATGTATATAATTCTGTAGTATTAATATTCACATGATTGTGGATACCCACGTAAAACTGAAACCTTGTTCCCAGTAAACATCAACTGCCCGTTTCCTCCTTCCGCAGCCCCTGGCAACTACCATTCTACTCTCTGTTTCTGTAAATTTGATTCCTTTGGGTAGCTCACATATGTGGAATCCTCCAGCTCGTGTCAATGAACATGGGTGTACAAATACCTCTTTGAGATCCTGCTTTCAGTTCTTTTGGAGACATACCTAGAAGAGGGATTGCCTCTACTCTATCACTTTCTACACTAATATATTACATTGATCTTCTGTTCAAGAGACTTGGTGAAAATGCAGTCAACAGAATACAGTCAAACAAAAAATGCAATAGGTGGGACTGACATTTGTTCTTCCTTTCCTCTGTGTACATTTCCTGGCAAGTCTCTCGAATCTCTTCTCTTTTGCTTTTAGGGCTGGTCTGAGTTGCAGCGATATTGAAGAGCAGGTAAAGACGAGGGCTTAGTGTCAGAGTTGAAGTCCAGTCCCTGGTGCCTCCTAGCTGTGTGACCTTGGAACGATCCTTAATCCCCGTAAGCTTCAGTTCTCTTTTATGAAGATGGAGGGAATAATCGTGCCCGATAGAACCCCAGTAAAACATGCATTCCTGGTGTCTGGCCTAGAGAGGTGTTCTAGAAAGGAGAAGTTAAGTGAAGTAGTAATGACAGAATTGGCAGCAGCAACCCCGGGAGATCTCAAACTGTAGACACCTATCCTGCTAAATTTGATCATAAATGTTTTCACGGTACACCACAGTGTATATGTATATTCTGTGAGTCTCATTATCAGTACTTACTCTGAAAAGCATAAGAGATTTGCATCACAATTACAATAGTTAAAAATATCCTTAAGTGGATTTGGTATGTGAACTTTTAATTCTATTTTTTAGTATCATAATTTTAGAGTTGATAGGGATTTTAGAGGTCAGCTAATTTAGCTATTATTCAATCATCAAACCTGTAACAAATGCCAATAATATGATAATAATAGCTTCCAGTTTTGATTGCCCACTATATTTTAGTACTTTACATATATTATTTCTAATCCCCATATCAGCACTGCAAGGTAGGGATTATCCACATTTTACAAATGAAGATGAGGCTCAGAGAGGTAATCAGCTGACCCAAGACCACAAATCTAGCCACATTGTACAGCTGTTTGAACCCAGATCCATCAGCTACCAGTTGGTCTGTCTTGTCTTTTCTGTGTGCGTGGTGTTCTTCTACTCTAGACAGGGCCTTAGGGCATTTGCATTTCTTCACAATGCCTTTTATTTGCCAGGGACTGTGTTGTCTGTGCTAATGAACATTTTAAATAAAGTAATTCTATTAGAGGGAATATGAGCTTAAGTAAGAATTATTCAGCAGGTTTGATCAGTGTTCACTGTACTTTTAGAATTGCCCACTTGCTTCCATTTACTCTGGTCCTGGAAGGCTAATGAGAAAATCTTTTAGATGCTTTTTTAATGCTTCTGTTCCTGTAGGAAGACCATGTAATAAATAAAAAGGAGATTGAAGAGTAGAAGTGGTGTGCAGACAATTAAGGATACACCCAGAAGAACTAAAGACTAACCTAGGTTTGTTCACTTGTGAATTTTAGTGCCTAGCACAGTGCTAAGCACAGAAACTCCTTAGTGAAAATGTTTGCCTGCATTAATTTATGCCCAGAGAAGGTGTCAGGTAATAGACATCAAAGACTACTTTTTGGATTTTCTTTTTATTCAGTGGCTATGTAGTTATATCTTCACGGTTTTTTATTGTGTGGAATTTTAGATACTATATTTGGGCACATATCTATAAAATATGCTTGTTGATGAATTCTAACTAATCTAAATGGAATCTTCTAGGATTTATGACTTGAGACTTTGAAGACTAATTTTCTTGGAGCTTCTTCATTCCACTGATAATTTGAATCTATTTGGCACTTTGAGAGTCAACACGAAGTCCATCCTTCATATCACACTTACTTGCAGGGCGTTGCCCCCACCAGATTTTTTAATTTGTGGCACTTCACAAAAGCATTGTTTTGGAAGGAAATAAAATACCCAGGAATTCTTGTATTTCTTCTTTAGATTAGTTTTTTGTGGGGGGAGATAGGTAGAGGGTGTGAAGAGAGCTTGTGGCAGACACCACAAAGATATGTTGGCTCCCTGTTTTAACTCTTCCAGACCTCGTTCAGCTGAGGAAGACTTTTCCAGTCTGAGATCCACCACGAGAAAAGCATGATTACCGGTGCCCATGATCACCTGTAACTAAGTAACAGCACAGGAAGTGCCAGGCAAGGGCCGGACCACAGAGGGCACCGGCCTGTCCAAACCCGCCACCTCCCCCTTCCTTACTCCCGGGCTGGTTTTTGACCCTAAAAGTAAAATCAGGCACGAGGCTTTCTTTTTCTTCAAGTATGCCCACAAAGCTCTCAGAAGCAGGGTCAGGGGTGAGGCAGTGAGGCAAGAACAGACAAGAGGACTTTCTCTGTCTTGTAAAAAGGAAAAACTAGTTGTAGGCTTAGGCCAAATTAGAGACCTAACAGTTGCCAGATCATCCCTGTTTTCCTTTTGGACACTTAGAGACGTTGAGATGTGGTAGGGAACAGTGAACCCGGGATTTAAATAAACTTTCCTTTCGGTTTTACCTTCTCTTTTCAAATTGCCGGCTTTTGAGCATTTGCTTTTGGATCAAAACTGCCACTAAACTTAGCCTCTCAAGGAACTTGAATGATAAGATATTCAGCTCCTGGAACTTCGAAATGAGTGTAAACTCAGCAACTGTTTACTGAGTAGGCACGGTGCAGAGGACAGCGCCTATCGTGTGGCATCTCATTTGTTGCTCACCCAGTGACATGGGAGGAGTTACTCCCATTTCTCAGATGAGTTCTAGAGCGAGAAAGCATTTGCCAGCAGTCAGATCGACAAACACGGTGCTGGATGGCTTAAAGGGATGAACAAGCCTGGCCTCCAGACAACTGCCAACCTACGAGAAAGGGAGAGAGCCAATACCCCTTTTTCATACAGAATATAAATTGCTTATTAAAATAACACAGTAATTACACATTTAGCCACATTGCTCGCTGATTACCACAGTTGCTATAATAAGCTGAGGGTCCAGCTAATTTTATTTTAAGGCCTGAAATAAACTCCAAGAAATAGAGACCTTACCCGTATGATTTCAGATACCTCCACACTTAAACGGCTGTCATCACCATTTGTAAACTGAGCAAAAGTGTGATTCCGAATTCTCTTGAAGGCTTAGGTCAAACTGCCTCCCTTCTTCATGGTCAGAGGCTACTTAAGGGGCATGGACTTAAACTTATGTATGAGGAGTGAAGATCTGACAGTGATGTGAATTCCCGCTTACAAAGTGCCCAGAACAGGGCCAGGCATGTCACAAGTGTGTCTCTGGATGGGTTGGGTTCTCCAAATCACTTGAACAAGTGGTTATTTCTGGACTCATCTTGGGAATCGTGGCCTCCCTGAAGACAAAGACCATCTCTGTCTTTAAGCCTTGGACCTGGCCCATCTCGGGTTCTCACTGTTGGACACCCTGAGACAAGATCCCAACCAGGAGAGTTCTCAGTCTAGCTCAAAGCCCATGGCTCCTCATGAAGTCTATGGAAAGCAGGTGGAGTATGATCGATGTTCTGATTCAGGGATTTCCCAGGAAGTGCTGAGGCCAGAGGGGGAATAACCTGATCATGAATGCTGCTGTGAGGGTCCATTCACAGCATATAAGTTCGATCCTACTGCCATTGACCAAGCTCTCCAAGCCAATAGAGAGGAGTTAAAAACAGTGCTACTCTAGGTGTAGTCCTCAGACTGGTGCCAGGCCACAAACTGTCACTAGTCCTTGATAAGATACGTTGGAAGTTAGTATTTAGAAACTTCTGTTGCATTTGACATTGCCTTGATGGCCAAGAGCGTGATCTAAGGATTCTCTGACGAGGTATAGACGAGTTTGGGCCACGTCAGACTCTCACATGTGTTGTCCACAGAGTGCCATACAGTGTGAGCTGTGGTCTAGCCAGACATGGTAGGACCACAGTTTGGTTTTAATGGATTGGAGATACCAACAAAACCCTAGAACCTGGTCCTTTGTCACAGATGGGTGTAGAGTGCAGCATGGAAGCCCAGATATGATTGTCTTGCCAAAGCCTGTGCAGTGATTTTCTAAAGCTCCTATCTAGAATCTCTCATCAGTAAGGCCAACTTTGCCACCATTAGGATAACAAGCGGACTGAATTCTGGCCAATCCAGCAGTGCTCACCTTAGCGGGGACAGCTCCTGGGTCTGCCCTGTCCAGAACACGATTGCCATTTTGGGTGGGCCGTGATGAGGGGCACCTGCCCGGTGTTGACGTGCATCCCCAGTCCATCTCCCAGATGCCAAGTGAGAGCTCATACTCACGCTTCTCTTGAGGCCATTTGTTGCATTTTTGCAACAGACTATTTTGTATTTCTGCAACAACTATTTTGACCTCTTGAGATGATGGGTCAGGTTTATTTTGCCATTGAATTAGCTTATTTGGTTGATGTGAAGAAATAGAAGATGACCAAGCTCTGATTCTGGTTTTCTGAACCCGAAGCAAAGGCCACAGAATTTGAGAAGTATAAGTACTGCGTTTGGAAGCCAAGCTGCTGAGACCTGAAGGCTGTGTGCCATGTGTGTGGCTGATCTTCCTAGCGAAGAGCCTGCTGTAAATAGAATGCTGTAATCTATTCGGTTCATGCTGTTCCAACCAGCTTTAATCATCAAAACTTGAATAATATTCAAACTGTGAAAGGAACATACTTCTTGCTGAAGCCTAGGTGTGCCAAGTAGAAGAGCCAGAGCATCTCAATCTATCAATTGACAGCAACACGTTGCAAAAAAGGGAGCACCTGGATTGCTTCATGAGACATGGGGAACCTGCCTTTCTCCACAATCAAATGACGTTAAGACTTAAAATTTCCTCCCCCCTGGAGGAGAAGAATATTTTCATGGGAACCAGGCTTCATGGAAGTCACTTTTTTCCTCTCTGTGACATCACCACCTTCCTCATGACCTGAAGAGACATTTCCTCCCTGGCCCCTGGTATCTGACATGGGTGCTCTGAGACCCCTGGGGGAGAAAGCTGGCAGTGCAGAAATCATGGGGCTTGCTGGAGGGAGGGGCTTGGTTGTACAGCCTGGAGGGCACCCATGACTGGGACATAAGGGGAAGACTGCAGGCAACCGTGGAGAGACCACTAGGAAAGCAGCTGGGAACACTGTCTTGCTGGGATAGACCATACAAATCATCATCCTGTGGCAAGGGCTCCAGCACTGGGTTTCTAGATGACAGCTCCTGCCTCTCCTTATGCTGTGGCCCTCACATCCCTGAGCGGGAAGGACATTCCCACCTTGCTCAGGTTCTCAGCTATGGATTGAAGCCTTCTCTACTAGATTCTGCAGAAACCACAAAAAGCTATCTTTATTGGTGCAGGCTCTTAGGGAAGGCTGCCGGGCTGGGGTGGGCACCCACTGAACTGTCAAGTCATAGTTTGAGAGCTAGCTGTGATTGTCAGCTGTTTTTATTCCATGTGTGCCTCTCCCAGGAGGTCTGGTCTTCAGAAACATGTTTTGACATCTGGAATAGACACCTGGGCCAATGATAGTCTCCTCAGTCTTAGCAAGAGGGGAGGCAAGTTGCCTATCCTAACTCTTGGCTCCTGTGCTCCACACGACCACACCAGGAGTGAGACAGGTACAGGGGATGTGAGATTGACATCTAAGGACTGAGCTTGTGGCAGTGGGGAGGATGAGACTGGGTTCTCAGCTGGTGCAGAGTTACAATGTAATCTTATCTACTTTGAGCTCAACAACAAACAGCCTGATTAAAAAATAGGCAAAGGCAGGAGCACCTGGGTGGCTCAAGTGGTTAAGCATCCAACTCTTGATTTCAGCTCATGTCATGATCTCAAGATCTTGAGATCAAGCCCCACATTAGGCTCCATGCTGAGCGTGGATCCTGCTTAAGATCCTCTCTCCCTCTCCCATCCCCACACTGCACTTGTGCTCTCCTTCTCTCTCTCTCTCTCTCTCAAAAAAAAAAAAAAAAAGGCAAAAAGATTGAATAGACATTTCTCCAAAGAAGATAGACCAGTAGCCAAATGAGCACATGAAAAGATAGTCAACATCACTGATAATTAGGAAAATGCAAATCAAAATCATGATGAGATACCACTTCATGCCCATTAGGATGGCTATTTTAAAAAGTTTTTAAAAGCAGAAAATAGCAGTTGCTGGGGAGATTGTGGAGAAATTGGAAATCTTATGCACTGTTGGTGGGAATGCAAAATTGTCAAACAGCTCTGGAAACCATGTGGGATTGCCTCAAAAAATTAAACCTACAATTACCATATAATCAATCCAGCAATTCTTGTGGGTATATCCCCAAAAGAAGTGAAAACAAGGACTCAGGTCTTTATACCTCCATGTTCGTAGCAGCATTATTTGCAATAGCCAAAAGGAGGAAGCAACCCAAGTGCTCATCCACAGATGAACGGCTACATGAATTGCAGTTTCTACATATATCGGAATAGTATGCAACCTTCAAAAGGAAGGAGGTTCTGACACATGCTACAACGTGGATGAATTTGAAGATGTTATTATGAAATAAGCCAGTCACAAAAAGACAAATATTGTAGGAACCCATATATATGAAGTACCTAAAGTAGGCTCATCCAGCTGGAAAGTAGAATGATGGGTACAGGGGCTAGGAGGGGAGTGGAATGGGCAGTTCCTGTCTGATGCATATAATTTTAGTTTGGAAAAATGAAAAAGTTCTGGAGATGAGCGGTGGTTGATGATTGCACAACAGTGTGAAGATCCTTACTGATACTGACTGAACTGTACACTTAATACGATGGTAAATTTTATGCATTTTTACCACAATAAAAAATAACAGACTTCTAAAAAGACATTGCAAATTGGTTCTCCTGATAAATTCTTTAAATAATTGGCTGGGGGCGTCAGGGGGAAGCATTTGCTTTAACAGTTTACCAACTCTTAGCATTCGCTGTGTCCCTAGGCCTTTGATAGGCATTGTATTTATTTTATTTGAGATATAATAATTGAGGCAAATAAAATAAAATCCACAGCTCTTAAATGTTCAGTTCTGTGAGTTTTTGATAATCGTATCTACCTGTGTAGCTACCATTCGAAACAAGAATAAAAGCATTTCCATCACCCGCCAAGTTCTCTGCACCCTAATCCAAGCCATCCCCCTCCTGGTCTCCTCCTGCCTTCTGATGGCAGTCACCATAGATTAGCTTTGCCTGCTGTTGATTTCTTAGAAATACACAGCGTGTACTCCTTTGCTGCCCAGCTGGTTTCATTCAGCATACCATGTCTGCCATTTGTCCATGTTGACATGTGTCCCTATAGGTCATTCTTTATTGTTAAGTAGTATTCCGTGGTGGTACCAGTTTGTGTGTCCATTCTCCTGTGGATGGACATTGGGTGGCACTATGTTTGGAGACACCCACCAGCAAGTGAGGATGTTATTTGGCCAATTGGGGGTATCCACACAGGTTGGGGCTGCCATACAGTTCTCTATGCTTGGGGTTTTCCCATTTGACTGGCAGCACACCCAGAGTTGAATGGTCTCCAGATAATGGCATTTTTGTGACTTACACTGGAAATAGGATATCCCATGGACCAGACCCATATGTTGCCACTGAACAGATTTCTTCCCCAAAGGCACATCACAGGGGAAGCTAAATATCAAGAGGCTGCTTGGTGACTGCAATGGGGACCGGGGGTTGGTGGGTGGTCTTAAAAGGTCAGGTCCCTGAGTTAGACTGTACCATCCCCAGTGGGGTGGCCACCTGCAGAAGTGACCAGATGCCTGTGGGGCAGAGTGTGGGGACAGGAGGAGGCAAAGCACTCTCCTTGGGGAGTACTGGGGTGGCCAGTTCCCGGCTTGTCCCCTTCCTCCCTAGTTTGGAGCCTCCAGGCTGGTTAACATATTCTTTCTGTGGCCATGTTAACACCTTTGGTCTGAGACTCATGCATGAGCTAGTTTCTCCTTACAGTAATTTTGCCTTCTCTGTTGTAACCCATCCTCCAGTGAATCTATAGTCTGACTCTGGGGTCAGCGTCCCCTTTTTACGGAGTTCTGGGCAGCGGCTCCTGTCATGAAGTGGTGAGGCCTCATGCTGAAGAGCCACGGCCTTCGCTGCCAGGTCGATCTGGGCTCAGCAGCCTAGCAGGGCCTCCTACAAATGGTGGGATCTTACTTCATCTCTTGGAACCTAGCTACCTCCTATAATGACACTAATAATAGCTTTGCTGCCCTCTGTTCTGCCTGTCACGGGCTTATAGGAAATTAGAGGTGGGAGGGAAATTCTTGCCTTCCAGGAACTCCGGCAAAATTCATCTGTGTGAAAGCTCAGTTTTGTTGTTTCCCTCATTCCCACAGTCCTGGGCAGTGCCTCATTGCAGGATGCAGACAGTGCAAGTAGAGAGTGTGGGGGTACAGTCTGAACTGTTGCTCTTTGGTGCAGAGCTATGGAGACATGGGAGACATGGGGGAGGATATAGTCACAGAGCAAGGAGAATTTGGAAGACCTACAAGGGCAAGTATATTACTGTGGTCTCCCTCCCTCATCCTGGAGCCTCAGGCCATATATCCCTGGCCCCCAGTCCAAGACCCAAAGCTCACAAGTCCAGTACAGCTAACAAATCTGCTTCCCTTGTGAAAGGTAGGCTTAGAAGACCGGGCTTGGCTTTGCATAGGATATAGAGGGTGCATTGCATGGAGTTCACCTCTGAGAGATAATTGGTGGCACAGCCTGGGTGTGGATGAGCCCTGTGATGCTCATAGGGATGATGGAGTGTGGAGCCCATCCCAGCAAGTCAGGGCATAGCGAGTCCTGCCTGCCCCTGGGTTAGCACAGGGGACCTGGGACAGGAAGAAGGATCCGCTCTTTGAGAGAACTGAGTCCCTGAAGTAGCTGCAGGAGCAGGAAGTATGCACTGTTGACAGAGTGACTATCAGCTGGTTCCAAGGAGCTACTCTCTGGCCTGGCCAAGGCCACCTTCAGTTTCCTCCCCTTATTCCTAATCTAGAAGCCTTGCCTATGTCTCTGCCCAGTTCACAGCCTCTGTGTCCTGTATGGCTTCCTCGGGAGAAGCCACCTGCCCATGGGGATTACCTGACCCAGGTTCCCCATTTAACTGGTGCATAGGAGCCCCAGCTGACCAGGTGCCTCTGGGGGATTGATTGCCTCATCTTTGTTGATTTTCCCCTAAGGGCCTAAACCAATGCTGGATGCATCGTACAGTTTGAACAAGCAAAGCACAGAGATGGGAAATGCCATCTAAGATTTGCCAGTCAGGAGCAGAGCAGGAACTGGAATCCCAAATTCTAGAATGTGGGAAGAACATGAACGGTGCAGGGAGGGGCAGGAGAGACAGGTCTGGGTGAGGAGTCCTTTCCTGTGGTTCTAGTGCTGATTTGTGCCCTCCTGGGTGCAAAAGTACAAACCCTGTAGAATATTCTCTGTGTTGGCCATTATCACCTGGAAGTAGGGATTATTCTCTAAGATGTGTGGCTCAATAAGCATTCCCTTCACCAGAATGTGAAAAAAACATGCATTCAAATCTGAACCATAGTAGATGATCTTTGCTTCATTTTTTCCCTACACACCAGGCACAAATGTTTCCAGGACACTAAGCCATGTGTTCTTCAATCCTTGGTCTCCCATGAAAGCCCAACCTGTATCTCGTTCCCCAGTGTTGCCAGTGCCTCCCCCAATTCTTTTCCCTGTCTCTCCCTGGGTTTATGTCTCCCTTCTGCCCACCTCTAAACCTCACTGGCTTGTCTTGGGGAAAACCTATCCTTGGAGTATGTGGGCACTGGGGTGGGGCTGACAAAATGGTGGCATGAAAACTGTTCTTATTTTCTTCTGATCAGGAAGCCAAAAAGAAAAATACAAAACACTTCTTTGGGGATTGAGAAAAAAGTTTCTAAAGTGACTTTATCGTGAGTTTGGGTATTTGAGGGAATTGTTTTTAATTAAGAGGGAAATTTTGTTAATTAAAGGAAATCAAGCACATATTGTGTAAGTTACTATGACATCAAGTAGGTAAAAACAAAAGAGCATAGAAAAAAAGGCTGAAAATGTACCATAATGTGAACAAATGATCATCTTTCTACTTTAAAATTCTTCAGATTAAAAAAAATCATATTTTTCAAAGTGGGAAAAATAAAATTTTATTTAGCAAGGGAAAGAGATCTAACTATACTAATAAGGTTAATTTTTACCTCCCACTGCCCCTGTAGTGAGCAGTGTGTGTTTGTGTATATACATGCCCACACTAACACTGATGAAAACATGAAAAAGACAAACTATCATGTAGAAGAAATTTTTAAACAACCAGTTTTATAGGGAGGAAGGAATAGAATCATTTCGTCTAATTCCACGTAAGATCTCCCTCATAGTGCACCTCAGAATCACCTTAAATGAACAGCTCTGTGAGGGTTATGTTCCATCCTAGGGCTCCTGCAGGCCCCAAGATTGGGGGGCTTTCTTAAAGGGAGCTGAAACAGGCTTCAAATCAGAAAAGCCTGCCTCCTCGAATGCGGTGCCAGCTTTCTCCACTAACTGTGCCCCCAAGTGGTCACTTGTACCTGTAAATCACATCCAGCAGAAAGGTTGCAATTGCCAGGTCTTGAACCACACGTTTACAGTTTGATGATGACGGTGGTGGGGGGGGGGGGGGGTACACGACAAAAAGCAGTGAGAAAGGGAAGAAGAAACCTGAAGTGTGTATGTGTGTGTGTTTGGAAAGCAAAAGATAGGGAAGGAATTTCTGAATGTTTCCCTTCCCCATACCCACCCCTCCCAGAAAGTGGGGTGGGTGTGTTTCTGGAAGTGGGGGGGACTGTGAGCATAGCCCTCCCATGAATTTGGAGACTTCGCTCTTCCTCCCTAGGAGCGCACCTCCATGTCTTGCACGGCCTGCTTCTCTGCAGCGGTAGCTCTATGATAGTCTCCTTGGCAGTCTGCCAGAGACTGTAAGTGTACAGAGAATTGTGTTTTAATAGAAGGCTTTACCTCTGATACAGATTTAAAATGAGAAAGAAACTTTCTGTTCCTCAGTCAGAGCGAAATGCATTTTGCTTCTTGCGAAATGCTGGTGATTACAAGCTCATCTTACATAATTTTATTATTTTCAATTGCTGCCTGTCAATCTCAGGTGATGGTTTCCTGGGAGCAGAAAAGGAGGCAGATTCTGGGCGATGATAAAAAAAAAAAAAGTCACCCAGTCATTAGCAAATCATACAGAAGTTTAGAAAGGAGAATAATTTTCTTTGTGATGATGCTGTTTAAGACATTCAGAACTTGCATACCTAAGTTAGACATGTAGAAGTGAATTGAGTACTCTTTAATGGCCTCCCAGAAAATATATTTTCACTTTAACAAAGGGTTGCTGTTTGAGATTTAAAAAAAAAAAATCATTAAATCTAATGAAGGAATTCTCCTGAATAATGACATTTTCAGAAATCTTTGACACTGTTGAGGTGGTCCACTGTCACGCCCACAAGAGGGCATTTTCTCATCAACTTCTGGAAAAAGCGATTTGGTTCCCAAAGAGAAGCTGAGAGCCTAGGGGGGAGGAGATTGTTAATCAGAAGCAGGGGATGGAGAGGAGCTTGCAATTGAGTTGTATGTACGCTTCCACTTTGTCCTGCCAGCCTGCGAGCCAGTGCTCCTGGCCAGGAATCCTGCTCACTGTGTTTACTCACTGTGGTGCTAATGTCTTATTCCCAGAATGACTGGGACCCAGAGGAAACCTTTACAAGAGTTTCCTCCAGATACAAGATTCCATGTGCTAGCACAGAGCTGGGATTAATTCCTAGAACTGGTGTTACCCCTGAACTACTGAATTTCATTTTCTATTTTTTTAAGACTCTGGCCAAAGTTCCCCCAGTACCATGACCCTGCACCTTCCCTAGCTCCAAGTTCTTTTCCTTGGCTTATTATTGAACATTCATTTATTGGTCACCTACTTTGTGTCAACATGGAGCCTGGCTAAGACCCCACATACGTTCTTGATAGGAAACTTAGCATAAAAAACAAAAACAAATAAAATAATGGAGCATTATCTAGGTAATTATAAATGCTATGAGGGAAGATCATTGGGAGAAGGTAGCTATTCTGGATTGAGTAGTTAGGAATACTTCTCTGAAGAGCAACAGTTTTTAGTTTGTTAAACAGCACTTTAAAATTACCATCTTCTCTTTTTTATTCTTTATTTAAATTCAATTTAATTAACATATACTGTATTATTAGTTTCAGGGGTAGAATTTAGTGATTCATCAGTTGTGTGTAACACCCAGTGCTTACTACATCAAGTGCCCTTCTTAATGCCCATCGCCAAGTTACCCCATTCCCCCCACCCACCTCCCCTCCAGCAGCCCTCAGTTTGTTTCCTAGAGTTCAGTGTGTCTGATGGTTTGCCTCCTTCTCTGTTTTCATCCTATTTTGTTTTTCCTTCCCTTCCCCTATGTTTGTTCTGTTCCTTAAAGTCTAGATAGAAGTGAAATCATCTGGTATTTGTCTTTCTCTTACTGATTTATTTCTCTTAACATAACACCCTCTAGTTCCATCCATGTCATTGCAAATGGCAGCATTTTATTCTTTTTTGAAGGCTGAGTAATATCCCACTGTATATACATATATTTGTACCACATCCTCTTTATTCATTCATTTGTTGAAGGACATCTGGGTTCTTTCCATGTGTTGGCTATTTTGGACATTGCTGCTATAAACATTGGGGTGCCATCTACCCTTCATCCCATTGCTGTGATAAATAACTAGTGTTTTAACACCAAAGAGTAGGAAGGATGTAATCCCAGAACATGGGAGAGTTGAATAAACTTAATATTTTGGAAAATTTGCTACATACTCCTGAGTTTTCTCACTTTCTGTGGACTTCATCATGGACTAGTCCCACTCATAAATAATCGTCCACTCTTTCCCCAACCATGAGGGCCAAACCACAGAAGATACAATGATGGCAGCTCTTTTGACACCAATTCCACAAGACTGCTCAGCTCACAGCCACACATGTAAGGCATGAATAGATTACCTGCTCCCCACCCTTGTGGTTCTGGGACACTGGGTGGGGAGTCCAGCCCAAGAGCTATGATGCCCTTAGAGATGCATGTGACCATTTCTGAAGCCACAAAGTCAAAGCTCTACTTTGAGCGCATATTTTAGAAGGTCAGAGCTGTATGCGCTGGGCAAATCAAGGAGAGCTTCATAGAAGAGGTGAGTCTTCAATTTGGCCTTAAAGGGTAGGTAGGTGTAAGAAAGAGGGTAACGGGATTATAATGGATGGGTCATTTTTTTGAGTGAAAAAAAAGCAATACCCATTGTGTAATATTTTCAAGCTTAAAGACATAAGTAATAATCTATAATGACCTATTGCCTAGAGGTGTGCCTGGGTGGCTGAGTCCATTAAGTATCTGACTCTTGATTTCAGCTCAGGTCATGATCTTAGGGTCCTGAGATTACAGCTCAGCTTGAGTCAGGTTCCCTGCTCAGCAGGGAGTCTGCTTGAGATTCTTTCCCTCTGCCCCTCCCCCTGTGCATGCTCTCTCTGTCTCTCTGTCTCTGTCTCTCTCAAATAAATAAATCTTTAAAAACAAAGACCTATTGCCTAGAGATGGCTCTTGTTCATATTATATGTTCTTCTAGTGTTCTTTTTTTGCATTTGCACAATAGCTGGAGCCATTGTTGCATATGAAATTTTGCATCTTGGTTTTTTTTACATTAGAGCATTTTCCCACGCCATTAAAAATGATTTTTGGGTTCCTGAGAAGCTCCATTGGTTAAGCATCTGCCTCTTGATTTCGGTTTAGGTCATGATCTCTGGGTTGTAATATCAAACCCCAAGTCCAGCTCTACCCATGAAGTAGATTCTCTCTCCCTCTCTCTCTCTCTCTCTCTCTCTCTCTCTCTCTCTCCTGCCCCTCCCCTCCTCTAAAATAATGATTCCTAAACATCACTTCTTAATGCCTACATGGTATGCCATCCTGCCTGCAATCTTGTTTACTCAGCCAGTGCCGTCGGGTGTGGTTTTTTCCTACTATAACACTCTGGTAGCTATTCTTGTGTATCATTTTGGTTCATAATTTTGGTGTCAGACATATCTGACAGGACCCAGATCTGAGGGTAACATAGACCATTCACATTATCCACCCGGGGCCTCTATCACATGGAGCTAATACTACCAGTCTCATGGGGTGGCTATAAGAGATACATGAGAGAATGTTTTGGATAGAGTTCTAGAAATAGAATTACCAGGTTTGAGCTTTAAAAAATTATATAACTTTCCAATTACAAGAGTAATGTTCTTTATGGAAATTTTTAACAGAAAGAAAAACCATGGCTAATCTCATCACTAAGACATAAAAACAATTAATATTTTAGAATCTATTATTTATCACTTTTAGCAGAACTTCTATCATACTATATATATAAGTATATATGTATCTATATACACAAACACACATATATATATAATTTTATCTCCTACTTTTTTCCCTCTTAACCTTGTACTGGTTTTTTTTTTCTTGTCATTACATATTCAGAAACATGATCTTAAAAGGCTCTATTTCATTGCATTCCATTATAGTACTATGCCATATTTTATTTAACTAACTTCCTATTGTCAGATATTTAGATAATTCTGTTACTATTTGATATTATAAATATCACTGCAATTGAGTATTGTTGAACATAAATATCTGCAGACATTTTGGATTATTTCTCTAGGATTAATTCCTGGAACTGGTATTATCACATCAGAGATAGGAGCATACTGAACACATTGAACTGTATTGCTACATTGCCCCGAGAAAGCCTGTGCTGCTTTGCTTTCCCATAAATAGCACGTGAACACCCATTTTACCCCAGTCTTACCTATTAGAATTTTTAAAAATATCTTTGTCTGTTGGATAGGTGAGTCATGGTATCCCATGGTCTCAATCTGCACTCCCTTAATTACCAGTGGGCTGGAGCATTTGTTTCTATGTTTATTGACATTCCTGTCCTTTGCCTGTTTTTCTATTTATATTCATCTTTCTCTTATTGATTTGCAAGAGCTCTTTATGCATAAAAGGATATTAACCTTTTGGTGTAATGTTAGAAATATTTTTTCCAGTGTGTCATTTGTCTTTTAAATTCATTTATGGTTTCTTGGTTGTATAGAAGCCTTTAATTTGCTTGTCATCCTATTTATAGGCCTTTTTCACTTTGATGTTTATTCTCGTTTATATGCTTAGAAAATCCTTCCCTATGCTGGCTTTCCCTATCTATTCATTTACATTTTCTTCTTTTTGTTTCATGATTTCATTTTACAGATTCAAGTTTTTATCCAGTTCTAAGTTATCTTGTTTTAAGATAGAAGATAGGAACTTAACTTTTTTTTTAGTGGTTACATAATTCTTGCAGTTCTGTTTATTGAATGATCTCCCCCACCCCCCACCCCTCCACTTAAAATGCTACCTCTCTCATACACTGAATGCTGGTATAGGCTAAAATGTTTCCAGGCTACTTATTCCCTTCTGTATTTTTTTCTATCTAGCCGAATGCTATATCACATTATTTTAACTATGGAAGCTTTTATATTATGCTTAAAAACTGGTAGTATGGATCATCTGCATTAGTGTTATTTTCCAAAATATTTTTAGGTACTGTCTCTGACATAGCCCAGGTGAACTTTAGAATCATTTCTACCAAGCTAAAAACAAAAAACCTGTTCTTGACTTTATATATGCTATCCATATGAATTAGATGATATCCATAAATTGATTTATAAAGAATTGACATCTGACTGCAATATTGAGTCTTCTCATTCAGGAATGTGCCATTCCATTTACTCTGTGTATGTTTATTTAAGTTTACATTCATATCTCTCTGTAAACATTGCTTCATAGGAGCTCTGCACTATTCTAGAAATTTCATTCCTAGATGCTACATATAGTTAGACTAAGATCTTTCTGTCTGGTTGTATTTTCTAATGAGTTACTACTAACAAATAAGAAAGCTCTTGGTTCTTATGTATTTTGTATCTTGCAAGCTTATTGAATTTTCTTATGAATGGAACTTTTTGAAGGCTTTCAAAACACGCTAATCATTTTACCAAATGTATGTACAACCAGTAGTGTCTGGGGGAGCTTATATTATCATGGTTAAGAATCTTTATTAATTTGGAGGAAAAAGGCATCTCATTGTGTTTTATATGCCATTGCAGAGAAATTTCTTTCTGGCTCCAATTCTGAATCCTTGTAATATCATTTATTTGGGGCATAGAGTCAGCACACCAGCCTCTCCTGCTACAATAGGCAGCCATGGTGTGGCTCATGGCACATTCCTCAGACAGAACTTGGGGGATCCTAGCCCTGCCTTGTGGGGAGGGTTGGCAGGGTTGCCATAAAGAATCATTGAGGAGAGTCTGCTTCTCCCTCTCCCTCTGCCCCTCCCCCCAGCTCATTTTCTCTCTTCTCTCTCTCTCTCTCTCTCTCTCTCTCTCTCTGTGTTAAATAAATAAATAAATAAATAAATAAATAAATAAATAAATAAATAAAATCTTAAAAAAAAATTGAGAAGCCAGCTCTGGACATTTGTCCTAGATTGATTGGTAGAATTGGCTGTTGCTCATATTAGGTTTAATTTTACCCAGATGCATGCTCACGGCTAGACATGCTTGAAGGTGAGGAAGCAGCCAGATACACTTGGCCCACTGTTGAGCCTTGAAGGATGCTCAAGACTTATATTCACCACGCAGACAACCCCTCAAAGTGAGCAAGAGAGGGAGAGGCTGACCAGATACATAACTGTAGTATCTAGGCACTTTGTTCTTAGCAGCTGTGCTGAGCTCACATTACATTGCCATCTTCCCAAATTAAGGCCTCTATCAGTTATGGGGAAGGAAGGATTTCTCCTACCCTGATTCTCCCTAGCATATGGCTGTGATGGGGGCGGAATCTCCCCACGTCCCCACACAGACGGCTTGTGAATGTACCGCCGGTGTGCGTTTCCTCCGTTGGACGAAAGACTCATCTTTTACTCTTTGATTTGTATGCCAGTTTAGGGAGGTTGTTTTTCACCCACTTGAAAATCTTCCTCAGAAGGAATATGTTGCCATCAGCAAGTCCTCTCTGTTGTAACTTGTCTCCTATGAAACCAGACTGTAAGGCAATACATCTTCCCTCAATAAAACCGAAACCCATTATTCATAGTTCAACAAATATCTGAGTGCCTTCTATGTGCCAGGCATTGTGCTGGGTGTTGGAGCTCAGCAGTGAGCAGAGACAGGCCTGCTGGTTTACCTCAAGGAGCTTACAGTCTAGTGGGGGACACATGGTTATCAGAGAGTTTAGACCAAGGCCATACTGTGCTGCTATAGGGAGCCTTACCTCATCTGGGATTCAGGGGTTTCAGGTAAGAGTCGACATGAATATTTAAAGGGAGACTGAGCTGGAGTGGGGATGATGCATGGCACACAGAGGACACGGGCGTCCCGTAGCCCTGTGTAGGAGAGAGTATGGCCTGTTCCTAGGGAACGGAGAGAAGGCCAGGGAAGCCGGGGCTGGGAAAGCAGGGGGGAGCATGGTCCCAGAGGAGACCAGAAAATTGGGCAGGGGAAGACCGTGCAGGGATTTGCAGGCCACAGGTAGAATCTTTATCTGGATTGCAAGAGCACTTAGTGACTTGGAGAGTTTAAAAGCAGGGGAATGACATTTTGAAGTAATGGCACAGGCCACCATGCGGGACCTACTGGAGAGTACCAAGGAAGAATATGGGGCACAGTTACAAGGGGATCGCCAGCATCCAGGTGGGATTTGGTGGCAGCAGCTGGGACTGCCATGATGTTGCTCATGGAGGGAGGTAAGTGAGTTTGAGACATTTAAAAGGTGGAGTCTGGGATCCCTGGGTGGCTCAGCAGTTTAGCGCCTGCCTTTGACCGAGGCATGATCCTGGAGTCCCAGGATCGAGTCCCACATCAGGCTCCCCATGTGGAGCCTGCTTCTCCCTCTACGTCTGTGCCTGCGTCTCTGCCTCTCTCTCTGTGTCTTTCATGAATAAATAAATAAAATCTTTTAAAAAAAAAATGGTGGAGTCTTCAGGCCTTGGTGGTGGGTTGGCCTTGGGGAAGTAAAGCAGAGGGGTGGCCCGAGATTTCTGACCTGAGGCATGGCTGGATGGTGGTGCTGTCATTGTGGTCTTAGGGAACACTGTAATGCTCAGGGGTACTAGAGAAGATTTGAATTTTGTTCAGAACCAGGTGGGAGGGTTCCTGAGATATGGCAGTGGTGGCAGGTAGGCAATTAAATGTCTGGACCTGGCTCTTGCTCAGAGGGGACATGCATTTGGAGGAATTGCCCAGGCTGGGTTGAATAAGAAGGGGCTTAGAGCTAAGGGATAAACCGTTGGGCCAGCCAGCTGGACGCAGTCTTCCTGGGACCTCTTGCTGATTCTCACTACTGTTGCTCTGGCTTCCAGAGGTAACATTTTCCTAGGTGTGGAGATTTCCTGTGTGCCCTCTACCACGTGCTGGCTGTGTCAGTGCTAGGGGCAGTGAAAGGGTCACAGGCACATAGAAAGCACACATGTCAACAGTCCTGTCTATAAACTCTTGCTTGCCTTTTGGGCTTATAAGTCCCACGTGTTGGAGTAAGTGTCAGGGTAGTTCGATGGAGCCAGGGTCTGTCCTGTTCCTGCCTCCTCTTTCCTGAGACTTTCCTTCCTCCTTACAGATCCTCATTTTTGAATGATAGGCCTTAAAATACATTGCCTGATCATTTAGTTGCATGAGGCAAGAACATGAAGTTTGCATCAATTCAAGATCATTTCTATAATTATACATTCAGTGGTTATTTATTGAATACCTACTGTGTGCCAGGCTCAGAAACATGGATAAAAATAGTGAAAAACATGATTGGGGGTCACGTAGGTGGCTCAGTGGTTGAGCGTCTGCCTTTGGCTCAGATCATGATCCCAGGGTCCTGGGATAGAGCCCCACATCATGGTCCCTGCAAGAGCCTGCTTCTCCCTCTGCCTCTGTCTCTGCCTCTCTCTGTGTGTCTCTCATGAATAAATAAATAAAATCTTTAAAAAACAAACAAACAAACAAACAAAAAACATCATTGGTCATACCCCTCCCAAGGAACTTTCAGTCTAGGAGAAGAGACAAACAGAAGAGATGGGATTATTGTGTTGATGCGACCGTGCTAAAATAGGACATCCCAAGTCCCATGAGGCTGGGCAAGGGAGGAGCCTATTCAGAAGAGTTAGGGGAGGACTAGGGTGAGTGGCATTGTGACATACAGGGTATTGGGGGCAGAAGAAACAAGTAAGAGAAGGTATTTGGGGACTGTGAAGTGGTACCCATGCCTGGAGTATACTGTATGTGTGTTGGGGAAATGTGTGTGTGATTGGGGTAGACAGGCCCAGGTAATGGGACTAGATCCAGGGAGATGGGGTGTGACGTCTATGCTGTCTGGGTGGGCACGTCCAGATAGGGCAGGGTTGTGAGGTTGGCCAGACTTCCTTTTGTTGCATGTGCCAGAAGACTTTTTCTCAGCCTCATTCATTCCTGCTGTCAGGAGATGAGAGGAGACAAAAATATCCTGTTTTTTTCTTCTTTCATTGAGAAATGAAATGAAATGGACTGGAATCTTAACAGGTGCTGCTGGTTTTGCCTCCTCGACTTCCCAGATGTGAACACAGCAGCTCCTGACATCAGTAGTCTTGGGTAATTTGTTCTGAGGGGCTCCTTGGGCTCTTTTGGCAAAACTAAGGAAGTTAAGTTTCTCTCTGATCACTTAGGCCCTGTGCATGGGCCCAGTCTAGTACGTAATAACCTTCTGGAAGAGCCAGAATTTAAGTCATGGTTGTTTTCCAACTCACATTCTCATTAGAATGACCTTTAGTTCCCATTAGATCTTAACTCCCAGGCTTCTTAGGAAATGTCATAGGGCTCTGACCTAAGGCAGCTGGGGCTCACTTCCTCCAGCACCTCTGAACAGATCCAAGACTGGGGTACTTTGAGGTCATGGAGTAACCAGCTCACACATGGATCTGCTTGGAGTTTGTCAGTAGTTGAGGAATTTCAGAGAAGGAATACAGACAAATTCGTGCATTGTTCTGACTTTGGGTCCCAAGCAGTGTTCATGATTCCCTTATCAGCTCTTTATTGAATTTCCAATCCTGTTGTAGGTTGTAGGTGTTGAGGGGAGAAGGGGAGGAGAGGAGTCAAGAAGCTTGTTGGCGATCAGGCAGTGAGGTCAGCATCACTGGCCTGTGGATTCGCATGCAAAGCTTGTCCCATATATACAAATGTCCCATATATACAAATATACATATTGACAAATTCGGTCAAATCCGAATTGCCTTCCAAGGCTGGAGAGAGACTGCAGGACTGCATCACTGTCTTGAGGGAAGGAGGCTGGCGACCACAAGAGCTGGGATGAGAGAGGGAGTGAAGATCATGTGGACCAGAAGCATCTGGGAAGGCCTTCTGAGCACCTGGGCCTGGGTGACAGAGGTTTGTAGGTTCTTTTGGAAGATAAACCATCCTGCATATGGTGAAGGGAGAAGATGGTGCGTACCAGGCCCAGGCCACAGCATGATCACACGCCCAGGTCTCTTCTGCTCGAGGGCCAAAGGCAATGCTGCAGAGCTCTTCTGGTGGCCCAATGAGGCTGACGCCGCCCCCCACCCCCACCCCCTCCGCAATGGTCCAAGGATCACGTCCCCGTGCCTCTAGATGCTCCCAGCAGGAGTGCCCTTTCACCAACCGAGAAATGGCCGGTGGTGGGCCTGTCAGGGGGAAGACTGGTTGGGGCTGGCTCGGACTTCCTTCTGCTTCTGCCTCTGACTATTTGACTGCTTCCAAATCACCTTTAATGTTGTAAACCACTGCTTGTCACTTTGCCAAATTCCTGTGCTCTTACTTAAGCGTGATTCACGCACTGGATGTTTCTGACATTTGAAGATTACTTGGTTCTTTGGGCAATTTTCTTGTTTGCCTTCAAGAAAATGCCTGCAGTTCTCCATTTTATTTGGGAGAAGGCGAAGCCCGGGATGCATATAATGAACTGGTTGAACTTCGGAGTGTGGGGCCTGGTGAACTGCGAGGTGTGGCAGAGTGGTACCACTTTCACCACTAAACGGATGGAACAGCTCCTTGGCCTCGTGCTGGGGAATCCCTGGTAAGGAAAGATCATCCATCTGCAGAATCACATTGGCACCGACTTGGTCAGATGAGGTCATCTCTGTGCCAAAGCCAGCCAGGGGACCAGCATGGGAAGGTGGCATTCAGGGCCCTCAGTGTGTCCCTAGCCATCCTTCTTCCCTTCCTCATAGGTTCGAGGTGAGGATTGGGTGCCCAGCTGTGGGTGAGCCAGCATCAGCCAGAGATAGATTGAATTGGAGGCGGGCTCGGTGAACAGCCAGGTAGTTTCACTTCACAAGTGATCGGAGAAGAGGCTGCTATCCTCACAGACGCCTGCGAGCCCCTCGGCCCTTCCAGCTGTGGTGTTCCTCGGATGGAGTCCACTCCATTAAAGCACCGGAAAACAGGACTCTTGAAGACGGGAGAAAGGATTAGGGATAATTTCATTTCAGAAGAAAGAGGCTGAGGAGGGACTTAATTGTCTTTGAAGGATGCTCCTGAGGAGCACAGAGATGAGTCGTTCTCCATCTCACCGAGAGAGAGAGAAGACAGAGTGGATCTCGGAGGAGCAAGCAAAGTTGCCAGTTAGCCCCCTGCCTGCAGGGTGTGGGGAGACAGGGCAGGCAGGGTGGATGGCTCTGGAGGGTCCTGCCGGCAGACGTGTTTGTTCTGGTGATGCTGTGGGGCGAGGTGTTACCTGAGCCTTCCCTTGGAAAGAAAATCCTAAAAAGCAAGGAATTAACAGAGATCATAAGACTGAGAGACCTCAGGAGGCAGAGAGCTCTCCGAGGGCTGGGGAAACTGGGCAGCAGGAGGGCTGGAGAGATGAGCCCAACTTTTAAATGCAGAAAAGAAGAGGCGAGGAGTGGATAGCAGTATGAATAAAGATGAGAAGTGTGGATATGCTGTCTGCATCCTGCAGATGGGGGTGGGGGGATCATCTTAGCTAAAGTCCAGAGTTCCTGGAGGGAGAGCAGAGCAGAGATGGGATTGGAGAGGTTGGTTTTAAACTTTACCAGGAGGCAGTGGGGACCTACTGGTGATGCTTCAGCAGAGGGTACAACCCACAGCGGGGCTCCGGGTTCTGGTTTCTAACCCCTGGAGGTAGGGAAGTGGAATAGTGCAGTCTCCAGCTCCAGCCTCTGAGTCCCTCCCTGCCTGACACAGACTGGTCTGCAACAAAAGGAGGAAAGGGAGGATGCTGTGTGGTGAGATTTTCATAGAACTAAATATATTCCATGTAAAGTGCCGCCCTTTATTCTAAGATTATGTTCTATCAGTCACCATTCTAAGTAGCAAGCAACAGAAACCAATTTTGGCTAATTGAAGCAGAAAAGGATTTTATTAAAAGGATGTAAGGCAGCCCAGAGCCTCCAGGAGAGTAGAGAACCAGGCTCAGAGGCCACACCGCCAGAAAGAACAACCAGTCATGCCCAGACCTGACCCAGCAAGAACCCCACTGCTGCCCCACCAGGCCAGACCCCAGCTTGTGCCACCACCACCACCAGCCTCAGACAACGGGCGCTGCTCCTGCTCTGACGCTGCACCATCTGCACTTGGGGGCCTCGCTGGTTTCTAACTGACAGTGTGTGTCCAGTTCTGGTTGGTGGAGTGAGGCAGGTTGAGTGTGTCTGCCCTTTCCCAGACACAGAACAAGGGTTCAGGTGTGGCAGACAAACGGAACGACGAGACTTTCTTCCATGTCTCTTTCCTCCTCGAGTGTAGGTGTATGGCTGCATGTGCCTGTGTGTGTCAGTAACCGTGTTTTTCCTTTTGTGGACTGAAGGTGTTGGGGTTTAAAACATTATTGTTAATTGGAAAAATATGAAGTTGGCAGCCTATTATTTGTCCCCAAATGTTCGGGAAGTTCAGTTGTCCGTGAAACCCACGAAACTGGGAACCATGGGTTTTGACAATGCTCTTAGGCGCCAGACAGCTGGGTCCAAATCCCACACCTGCCACTTACTGGCTGAGGTTTGAGGGAGTGACGTAAAGATTTCTAGGCTCCGTTTTCTTATAGGTACAATAAAGATAATGATCTTCCCTTCTCCTGATGCTGGTGAGCAGTGACTAAGAAAGCATGGATAAGGTGCATAATCAATGGCCAATAAGGAATTGGTGATATGATGAGGTTGACCTGACAGCTTTCTAGACGCAGATCCGAAATAGCCCAGGACACCTGAGAACCTGCTCTTGTGGCTGCTGGAGGTACACCATCACGGTAATAGGTATCTGGGGACATCCTTAACCCCCCAGGTAGCCTCATTTATTTCTTCTCTGCGCACACCTGGAGGCTGGAAAGAAGCTGTTGTGTCACAGACATTGATGGACCCCAGGTTGAGAAGCCCTGAGTGCACAGAGCCCCACTACTGCCAACACACCCAGGCAACCCAGGCCTTACCCTGGGGGGCGGGATTTGGTGCCTGTCCCTCCTCCTCAGGCCCTTGTCGGGATGGACAGGACAGGCTGTGTTACCCTCTCCAGCTGCATGCCTCAGTTTCTTCATTTGGCAAAAGGCCAGTGAGTTGGTGGCAGACCCCAGACTCGAGTCTAGGCTCTAGTCATACAAATGTAGGAGGTGCTTCATGGACTCTCCATCATGGCCTGGAAGGACTGAAGTCCTCTTCTGCCCATGAGGCTCATATCACCTCACCCTGTCCTTTGAGTTGTTCCCAACCCTCAGTAATACCTCGTAGATCGGTTGGCTCTGCATTTATTGAAACTCTTCCTGAGTTTGCTTTTTTTAATCTACTGTGGTCTGTCAGGAGTCACAAGTATCTCAGTACATTGCCAGCAATATGCATAGTCAGTGTCCTGTCCAGGTTCACTTTTCTCCCCACTCTTGGGGCTCCATTTTTGTTGTTCTTGCTATACATATTCTTAAGCAATGTTCTGGACTCCCCAAAATAATGGTTCCTAAATCCATATCTTCAGCACAGCTCCTACGGCTGGCCGGGAGGTCCATGAAACCAGCCCTGTGAGGGTCATCTGCTCTGGACATCTCTATTACCACCCTCGGACCACAGCCCCTCTGCCCAACCCCACCTCTAGATCTCTTCCTTCTTGGTCTTTGTGGCCACGGCCCCAGCCTGGGACAGAGTGGGGACGGGCTCTGTTAGGACCCCCTTGGGAGGACGCATCCCACACCTGGTGCTCCCCTGTTGGGCCCTGGGGCACCTCCTTCCTACAAGTCACCCATGGTCCTGTGGAAGGACCCGGGAAGCTCCGAGGGGGGCCAGCAGATCCGGTGCTTCCGTTTGGAAATGTTAGATTTCAGCGTGATTTAGTGCCCTGGCATTTCTGAGCTAGTTTACAGTAATCAAGCATTTGTTACTATTCACTTTCTCCTCCACGGACTGTTGCTGACACAGGAACTTTCTTTGTTGATTAGATTTCAGCCTGTGCTAAACAGGAACCAGTGTGGGGTACTGGGGATGGCTGAACTCCGGGAACTACTTTCACACCTTCGGCGGACACCTGTGCTGTCGCTTACTGACTGTGTTAGCAGCGGCTCCTCTGCCTCTCAGCCATTTCAGCTGTGAAATAAGCCTAACCATACCTTCCTTTTCAGTGGTCTTACAAAGATCACAAGAGAAAGAATACAAAGCACTGTGCTGGAGTCATAGTATGTGCTTAATAAATACTTACCCCTTCGAATTGTCCCGTAGAATCCATTGCTAAGCTGGCTCGTTGGAACGTGTATTTCCCAGTGTGCCTGATGATAACTTTCCACGGTAAAGGAGGGGAGAGGAGTGGGCTCCCTTTTCTAAAGTTGAAAGACTAATGTTTTGCCTCCTTCCCTGCCACATTACACATCAGTATTTTTAGAACCTGGCACCGTAGGCTTACAAATCCTAGTAAATTGTCCTCCTAACCGAATTACAATAGGTGGAGTCAGAAACGAGGCTTCTAGATTCCCAGGCCAGTGTTACCCACGAAGAAGAGATTCCATGAAGTGTAATGTGTGACTTGAAATTGTGAATTCTGCCTATCCTGGCCTCATCCTTGAACCACCTCGGAACAAGCTCTCTTCCTTTCTTCTGGCTTTCTCTCTTTTTCTGCTGTGTCTGGAGCGAGGGAAGGCCAAGGCCAGGCGAAAACCCCTGACCATCCAGGTGCTTCTCTTGGCACAGGCCCCTGGCTGGTGTGCTTGCCCACACTGTCTGGGGAAGCCCGGCCTCAGCCTGTAGCTGGATCGTTGGCACCAGTGTGACCATGTGGCATCAGCACCCCCACCCCCACCCCAGCCCTGATGCACTGTGCATGATGGGAGCCAAGAAGCCAGCTCTGGGTATGGGAGTAAGGGGGCTGGCAGTGTCCCAGGCGGGCCCCCTGAGGCTGTTCTTCCTGTGGCTCTGGGGAATGGCCCAGCGCTGGGACTCCTTAGAGCACACAGCTGATTTATGTCCTTTTAATCACTGTGGACTTGGACGTTTTATGTTATTTTCAGGGAGTCTTCTCCATCTCATTCTAAAAATATGTCTTCATTCCATTCAGGATAGATTTTTAATTGCCCTTTCCCTGAAAAAATGTTGAGCAAAATTAGTCTTCAGGATACGAATGGCTTTAATGAGGAGCTTTCTGTTCGGCGCCCAAGGCGGTGCATTTGAGCAGAGTTGAGGTGGTCCCCCTGGTCGGGCTGCACTTTGGGAGGCAGCCAGCTTTTGCATGTTGACGTTTTCTTATTCAGAATGTTCTCATACTGGCTCATGAGTCTTCCATGGAGAGGAAAGGAATTGAGGCCTGTCCGTTATTCCAGGATTGGGTTCCTCATCCCGGCTGGCTCTTGACGGGCTGGGCAACTTTCCACAGCTCCCTTCTCTGTGAGCCTCAGGGGCCTCATATATAACAGGTCACAGAGGCTAGATCAGCACTTTCCCCTTTTGTTCACCTCATGGAACACGGGCAGAAGAAAATATTTTTCCACACGCAGAGATTTAGGCTACTCTTGGTGACCTGTATGGCAGCACAGGTTAGCCATTGCCTTGGCCCACCATTGGGGTGCTCTGGGCCAGACCACTATGTCCCCTCCTGTCTGCTCCTGCCCCCCGACCCTCATGGACTCCCCCACACTCTATGAAATGAAAGCCAACTGAGCCATTCGGACCTGTCCAGGGTTGGAACTCACCCAGCATTTTGGTTGCCCCTCAACACCTGGTATCCTGCCTTCCTTGCTCCCCCCAAACAGCTGTCTCTCCCCCTTCTGGCTACGAGGATCAGAGGCACACTTAGGCGAGTCAGAATCCCACAGGAAGTCAAGACTGGCTGGCTCCAAGGACCAGATCATCTGTTGGCATCCTCCCTGGCACCAAGAGGGCATTCATGTGCCTTCATCCCAGGCTCTGCCCAGAGAGTGACTGCTACCCTCTGAGTGCCCACCTTACCTTTCCGATCTTGGTTTCCTTCCTGCAATCTGCTGATGCATCATGGGTGTTTTCTGGTGAGAATGCCACAGGATGGGGGTCCAATGGGCTTTGCTAGTTGGGCAGAGCAGTTTGTGCCTGGGCATCTCCATAGAGAGCCTGTTGGACTGTGTATTGACTGCCTTTCGGTCACTGCCATCTAGAGTGCTGTCTGTGTCCACTTGTTCCTCCAGGAACGGCTTCTGGGGCCAAATCCCCCAGCAGGGTGGAACAGGCTCCACGGGTGGCATGTATAGGACTCCTGCTCTGGCCATCTGCCCACCTAAACCGTAGCCAGCCTTCACATCCCGGCATGGACCCCAGGCCTTATGAAGCCCATCAGTTCCTCATTCTCTTCTAGTCCTCGACAAAGACCATACAGAGGCTGGACCAGGCCCTGATATGGGGGCTTTCGTTAGCATTCCCTCACCTAATCCAGCCCTCACAGTACTTCCCTTTGGGAATTAGGTAGCCCTGTGTTCCCTCACTGCAGAGAGGGAAACAGACTCTGAAAGATTCAATGCCTCCCTCTGTGGGGCAGCCAAGGTGCGAGTCCACCCTTGGACCCTTGACCAATGCTCTTTCCATCCTATCCCAGAGCCTCTGAACTCCTAGAAACCTTGATGTCTGTTGTATACCAGACAACTGTTGGGGCCTGTTCTTTGCCATCTTTTGGGGTGTTCTGCATTGTGTTGATCTCTGCTTGGTCCACTGCTGAAGGCACATTTGCTTCTCTCCCAATTAGACAGTTGGTCGGCACAGGGAGGGCAGGTAAACCGAGGTCAGATTCTCGTCATTCCAAAAAAAAAAAAAAAAAGAATCTCATCATTCACCACCTCTCTTCTTGACCTCTGCCTAAACTACCTTCTCCTTGGGGGAGGAAGTGAAGGGTTCCTGGTCCAAAGTACATTCTGCTTGCCCTGAGTGTTAGGAAGAAAGTTCTAGAAGAGTGTGAATGTGTGTGTCTCTATATAGCGACGCCTATCTCTGTGTGTGAGTCTGTGTGTGTCTGTAAGCATGTCAGTATGTGTGTTTGTGTGTCTCTGTGTTTCTCTGTATATGAGTGTGTCTTTGTCTATTTGTGTTTCTCTATGGCTGTGTGTCTGTAAGGATGTGTCAGTATCTGGTGTCTGTGTCTCTGCCTCTGTGTGTGTGGTATATCTCTGTGTGTATATTTCTGTGTCTGTTGTGTGTGTTGTATGTATCTTTGTGTCTGTTTTGTATGTGGTATATGTCTGTGTCTGTGTGTGTTATGTGTGTCTCTGCCTTTGTGTCTGTATGTCTGTCTGCCTCTCTCTGTGTTGTATGTATGTGTGTTTTGTGTCTGTGTCTCTGTGTGCTTCTGTGTCTGTGTATGTCTCTCTCTGTGTTGCGTGTCTCTCCATGTCTGTTTCTGTGTATGGTGTGTTTGTGTATGTCTCTGTATGTGTCTGTGTTGTGCGTGTATGTATGTGTGTCTCTGTGTTGTGTGTGTGGGGTCTGTGTATGTCTCTGTGTATTGTGTATGTGTGTATTGTGTGTATGTCTCTGTGTTTGTGTGTTGTATGCATTGTGTGTCTGCGTCTGTGTGCGTGTGTTGTATGTGTGTGTGGTCTGTGCACGTCTCTCTGTCTGTGTGTTTCTGTATGTGTCTGTGTGTCTGTGTTGTGTGCCTGTGTGTGTATGCACGTGCCCGCGGGTAGGCAGGCAGCAGGCAGGGGTGCCCCTGGAGGCCCTGACACGTGTCGCCTGCTCCCTCCCGCAGGCCCCTGGTTCCCGCTCAGCGCCAAGCCTGCGAGGGATCCAGGCGCTCGCCCACACCTCGTCGGTAAAATGCCAACAAGCCATTTATGTCCCTGTTTCTTAGAAAATGAAAAACTCAAGTCATTCAACAAAAGCAGCCCATGAATGGGTGCTGAGGTTTTTCTTCCAGGACGCGGGGGGCTGGCCTCGGGGACCTGGAGGCTGGGCCAGAGGCCGCCGTGGCCTGGCGCTCGTGGGGCTCGCTCAGCAATGAGGGGGTGTCGCTCTCCCCAGGACCGGGCGCACCCGCTGGGCGGGGTGGGGGAGGGCCAGGGAGCTCCCCCCTGAATCAAGCCACGCGTGGGAGGAGGACCCCACGTCCGAGCCCGGGGTGTGTGAGGTTGCTCTGGGAGGTGTGTCTGGGGGAGTGCTCGCCGGGGCTCCTGGGGAGGGGCTGCTCTTCTAGCACCATCCGCGGTGGCCTCCTGGCGGGCGTGGGCATGCGGTCGCGTGCAGGGCTGGGGCGCCGGGCTCCACCTCCACCTGCGAGCGAGCGCAGGCCCAGCCAGGTGGAGCTTGGCTGGCTTCCACAGGTGTTCCCCCAGAAGCTGCGTCGGAGAAGTGGTTATCGCCCACCTGCTCATTGTTTCTCTTCTCTCTGGGAATGTGAAAGCCCGGGTGACTCCCCTCAACTACGGGGCTGGGGCTGGGGCTGGGCGGGCCTGTTCTGGGGCCTGCTGACTCAGGTGGTGTGTGCTGAGCAAGGACGCCTCACCTCAGTCCCCTGGGGGCCGGCTCCTCACGCCAGGGTCTCTTCCCTTCACACAAGGACTCCTGCCCCGCTGGCTGTGCTCCGGGGCTCTGTCGGCCCTTGCATTCAAATCCTCTTTGAGAATGTCGTAAGCAGCTGCAGAATCACTGCTTTTTCCTCTCAAATTCCCGAGCAGCTTAAAGAAGGAGTCTAGACGCCTGTTCCCCTGAAGGAGAATGGCGTCAGGGATTTCTGGAGTTTGATTCCCCCACAGCTTGGTGGGTCTATTACTGGCAGTGGGGTCAGTCAGGAGAGGCCTTGCCTGGGACAGGGAGGGGGAGCTCATGGGAACCTCATCCAACTTTTCACTAATCGGCGTGTGGTGCACGGGGAGTGTCAGGTTGGAACATCCCTACCTCCTGGGTAGTGGCTTGTGCTCAGAGGCACCCCCTGAGCTCTTTCTCCAGCCTGGAATATCCTAGGCAGGTAACCCAAGCCGCCTAGGCTCCCCCCTCCTGTATGGCCCCGGTCTATAGCAGTGATGCACAGAAAACAAGAGCACATCTCTCCTGAAGAATCATGGGAGCTTGGTTACAGGCTTCCCCAGAAGGGTTGCCAGGGATCCCACATATCACATCCCCAAGATGCATTCCCCAAATCTCCTGGTGCCTCTTACCTCCTGCAAGTTTCCTGGCCTAGACCACTGCTCAGATCTCTCCCCTCCCACTCACCATATATAGTGCCTTTACTGATGTGACCCTCATGCTACACTCCTCTCCTTCCCAGTCCTCCACCCTTCCCACCCCCACAGGCCTGACTTGCTGGCCCTTCCACGCACAGCTCCCTACAGGACAGGCTGTATCTTCTGGTAATAAAAGCACCGCCCACCTATCTTTTTCCAGCCCAAGATGGGTAGAGCCAAGAGACTTCTAGAATGAATGCTTGGGGCTTGTCATTGTTAAACGTGGTAAATGCATTTGTTTCGAATTACGTATTTTAAAAGCCAGTAAATGGTTATTTACATAGTTTTCCCTAAAATGAAGCTTCGGGACCTCTGAGCGTGTGTGTGCATGTGCGTGAGTGTGCATGCACGCACAGTGTGTGTGTGTCACATGAAAATGTGCCTGGCGGGGACCAGGCAGCTGTGTTCATTACTCTGTCACCGATCGGTTTATCAATTTGGTTCACTTTGACTGCTATATACTTTTAAATTGTTTTTATTATTTGTCATATATGGTTTCATTTATAGCCAAAGTGGATCTCTTTGGCTATAAAAAGTGACAAAGACAGGAAACATAAAGAACATTTATGTCGAACCTCCCCAAGCTAATGAGGAGTCGAAGAATGATAATTCTGCAAATTTGCCTCAAAGGCATTTTTTCTAGATACATAAGTTGTGCTCATCTGATCCGAGTTTTTATTTAGGTCATCTAACTGTCTTCAGTACATTAAATGAGAGGAAGAGAGAAGGAAATTGGTGGTGATGGGGGGGAGGGCGGGTACAGAAAATACAGAGATAATTTCACTAGCTTGTCTTTTCATTGATTGGAAAAAATTATTGCCAGCAATGTGTTATTTCGAAGAACTTACAGCTCTGTCTGAATCCTGCTTTACCTTATCATTTAGATAGCATGAACATCACAAAAATAATGCAGTTGATTTTTCTTAAGCTCAAAATGCAAGAATTCTAAAGATCAGGTCACCGAAACAGTTTCTATCTATTTCTGAAGCTGATGCACATAATTAAGTTTCAATTATGTTTTAAATATATGTTGGTCCCAGAACCAAAATGTCGTTTCTTATTTGTCAACAAATCAGTCTTGCCTTCCACAACTAATTTAAAGGAAATGAAATGTTGTGTATAACTTGTTAAATGGAAAAATGCTGAAATGTGTCCTTATGTATAATGGACGTTATTAAAAATCGTCTTTTAATGTTCATTTAATATAATCTTTGAATAATATACGCATATAAAATATTTAACTAAAAGTCTTTTTTACTGTAAGCCATGCAAAAATGATAAAATGATTTTTTTTAATTGTAGGGAGTTTGTGAAATTACAGATTACTGTGAACGGAGTTCATTAGTCAAAAACAGGATTGGAAATGGCTGATCTAGAGGCATAAAACCCAGGAGCTCCCGGCAGGGAGGACGAGCCAGGGATGAGAGGCCAGCTGCGGGCCATGAGGCTGGGGAGGGACCAGCCCTGTGAGGTATGGAGTATGCAGTTTCTCCTGAGTTTTGACAAATGCCTGCCCACTTTGCACCTGCCCGGGCCCGGAGCCTGACCCCACTGCAAATGCCAAAAGCTAGCCAGAGGCCAGGGCACTTTTCAGTGTTGACTTTACCTCTTCTCTCCTGAAACTAAGTCTCATAGTGAAAAGTGCATTCTTCAAAGAGGAAAACCCCAGGCAGGCAGCAGGACCAAGCCCCATTTCTGTAGCCACTGATGAAGTGTGTCTCCCCAACAGCAACCCCAAAAGGTGCATCCCGAGGCTAATCCCCAGTTAAGCTGCTTTGCCAGCTTGCCTTAGATTAGACCAGGTGGACAGGAGGCAGGCGACGTCATTTCCAAGAACTGGCTGTCACATGACTTGGCAGGACATTTGCAGCCTGGCAGGACTCGTACCGTTTGTGAGAGCTGGAAGGACCCCGGGGCCCCGGTCATCCAAGCCAGCTCTCTTTTTGTATAGGGGAAAAGACAGGAGTCCAGAGGTGGGAAGAGCTAGCCCAGGGCCTTGTGGTGGCCCAAGAGGGTCTCCTGTGTGCAGGGAATCTTCAAGAGTATGTGCCATGTAAAAGGTACCAATCACAGGATGGTAGTGCCCTTCCTGTTCCCTGGGAGATGGCCTCGGGCTCATGGCAAGAGGCTCTCGAGGGAGGGGCGGCATGGGCTGGGGAGGAGGGGATGTTCAGGAGAGAGAATTCACCTCGGGAACAGCAGAGACCATTTCACTGTGGTCTGGCTCTGTAGGTATTTTGTGACCCATCCTGCGGGGACATTTATTTGTATCTATTCCAGTTGGTTGACCTGCCACAGCCCATCCTCAAATGTATCAATCCAAGGTACTATTATTTATAGAATCATTGACTCTCAGGCTCCCCAAGGGCTCCCTTGGCAAGTGACTTCCCAGCCGCTGCTGGTCTTGTCCGGGGGCAGGAGCATGCTGCCCACACGGCTGTCCGTTCCTTCAGACGAAGCCTCCTCTGCTAGCTTGTCCACTCTGGTTTCTGGTCTCTCTACACCCCCTGGGGTCACTCAGAGCACACCTGGCCCCCATGCCACAGGACACAGCCTTTCAGATGTGCACAGACAGGGATGAGACCCTCCCCGATGCTGCAAATAACCACCAAGCCAGCAATAACCTCTCCTTCTCCTGCTCTTCACTCAGATTCTTCATGACCTCTTAGCATCCTGGTCACCTGTCACTTTGTGGGCAATAGTTTATCCGCATCCTACAGAAAGCATGGCCCGAGAACCAAATGCAGTGCTTGGAGCGATAACCAGGACAGAAAAGGGCAGAGATGCCAGCTCTTTGTGCCAGGATCTCGATGAACAGCTGGGCCTAGTTACAGCTGACAGCTCTTCTCGAAGCTTCTGTGTTCCAGTGGGGGTGATGCAGCTTGGCATGGGGGTGAGGTGCACGTGAGGGGCAGTAGAATCTGACCTCTGAAAGGACTGTGTATGTTGTCCAGAAAGAATATTACTTTCCAATGCCTGTTTCTGTTCTAATCAGAAAAGTAATGTCACCCTTTTACAGGGAGACACAGACTTGGGGTGTTGAGTGATTTATCTAATGATACCCAGGCCTCTGATTAGGTACCTCAAGGGCCAGGTGACTGCTGGAGGGGCCTCTGAAGGTCCCTACTCTTCCCCAAACTCAAGGACCTAGCTGGAGCTCAGGGTCCCCTGAAATTTCACAAAAAGGTGTCAGCTAATTACACAGCAGGCTAATCATGAGAGAGCCTCTTCTACGAAGGGCGTCACGTCCTGTTGAACATTCTGGGCCAGATACTTTGACGGTTTTCTATATTTACACCAAAATGGAGGCGAATGTCACAATATGGCTTCTCACAGGAAATGAATGAATCTGTCAAAAATTACTCTTTACTGGGTAACTTCTTTAACCTGGGCTGCCAGGAAGTCTCTGATAGGGGGAAACTGTGCTCTGGATGATGTATCCCGATGAAAAATTGGTATTGGCGGGAATACCATTTTTTCAACTTGTAGGCATTCATGATAACTTTGTGTTCTGTGTGAGGCATGGGTGGGGGTTGGCATGTCCCTTATGTCCACATGCATGTTTATGAGCTTGTAACCTTCTGTGGCAGCATTCCATCATCACAGCAAAATTGCAGCCTGTCAGCGCCTGTGGACAGTCACGTTAAAAATGGCTTTGAGGGAGAGATGGCTCATGCGGTCAGGCATTTTGGTATCACACTCAATTGGCTAAACATAGTCATTTTGGGTTCTATTATTGACTAATTTGGGTAATTCACCTACTGGGAAATATTTAAAGATAAAAACGTAAAATCCTGTTGGTTCACACGTGAGGTCTTTGATGTCAGTTTTGTGACATATTTTTAAACACTGGAAGCTGTTCTGCAGAAATAGTCTGGCGTGTTGTAGTTAAGTAAAACAATGTTGGAAGCCCATCAGCTGTCCACCTGCCCATCTTCCTGTGCTCATGGAGGCTCCTATCAGGGCAGCTATTTTATACCTGGGCGGTTCCAGTTTAATAGAGAATGCCATTAACAAGCGTGCCCGAGTGCGTCCCTGTCTGGAGCCTTGATTAGCCATCAGCATGCTCGCAGGCTCATTTCTTGATTGGTGTTGAAATGTGTCACACCCCGATGGAGCGTTGCAGGCCGTCGCCGCTGATGGATTAATGACAAAGCACCTGCCGCTCGGCCTCCCCCATGACAGCAGCTATCCAGAGGAAGGAGTTTTTGGCTGTGTCTGCAGGAGGCCTTGGCATGGTGAGGTGCACAGCGTCTGGGGGAGTCTGCGTGGGCAGAAGTGGCAAGGAACAAGTCACTCTGGGACGGGTTGTTGCGTCTTTCTTTCTCTGTCCCTTGCATGTGAGCTTTGGGACTTGAGGCCCATGCTGCTCTAGAAATGTTTTTGAGGTGTTTAGGGTCTGACATGAGCAGAGGATTTTTCTGGTTTTACCCAATGTCCATCCGATTTTCCTTGGATTCGATGATCACTTCAGCCTGTCTTATGTTTTGAGGGGTACGTGCGTCTCCTCTCCTCTTATGTCCCCACACCAACAATGACCACACACCTGCTGTGTGTAACTGCCATCGCCAGAGCACATCTGGGTTATAATTGTCCTGGGTTCAAGAAGAGCAATCTGCTCTGCCTCCCACACCCCTCACACATATTATGTTACGTTACCTGGGCTGAGATCCGTACTCAGTGTACGCAAGAATGTATCGCTGAATTAGGATGAAGGGTCCCCTCTTACACCCAATCCCAGGAGCCCAGCATACTCTGAAGAGTTCACAAGATGCAAGGCATGGTCTGTGTGGACAGTCACGTTAGAGTGACTCTGCCCAGAGTGCAGAGGGCTTTGGCTCCCCTGACAGAACCAGCAAAGCTTCCACAAATGCTTCAGTATTCACTTCCCGGATACCCCACTTTCCCATCAAGGCACCTTTCCAGGTAATACATGGAAAGTTCTGTGCTCCCCCTCCGAGCCCAGGCTTGAGTCTCTCCCTGACTCTGCTGTTCACTCAAGGTATAATCTTGCTTGGGCAGGTTCTTCTCTTCGGGCCTCAACTTCCACCTATGCACAACAAGGGGGCTTGGAACAAATGACCAACTCATTGAGTTAACGGTTGTGGACATTTACCGCTCACCAACTTAAGCCCGCACTTGGGCACATGTATGCATACACACACACCCAGCTGGATCCTGGTCCCTCGCTGATGACCTCAAGATCTATCCTCTCCACGTGAGCCCAGGGAATGGTGGCTGCCAGTGTTTGAGGCCCGCCGCCCCCGTCCCAAGTCTTGGGAGAGGCTGTAGCATGCAGCCGAGGTGTGCTCCTCACCCTGCAAACCGCCATCCAGTCCTGAAGGATAGAGCAGACTCCAAATGTGGACTCTTAGTGCACAATGTCAATGGGGTTTTTTGCTTTGCTAGTATCATAACTGCCCCCAAGAACAGCTTAGGAAATAGAGATGAGGAGAAAGGAACCAGCAGCCACCCATCGCCATCACTTTGTTAAGCTTCCTTCTCATGATTTTTCCCATGTGAATTTTATCATTGTTTTACGCGTGGTGTTATCCTAGCCACTTTATATATATTAACCACGTGCATCTTTGCATCAGTCCTTCTGGGAAGGAATTAACAGACCCCATTTTAGAGAAGAGAAAACTGACTGGAGGTTGAGTGGATTGCAGAGGAGACCCAGTGGCTAGGGCTGGGATTCAAACCCTGGCATTCTGATCCCAGAATTTTCCTGCCTTCCACTAGTGCGCTGGTTCTCAAACATCACCTATATGAGAATCACCTGGAAGACTTGTAAGAATGCAAATCAGTAGATTCACCTCGAGAGTTTGGGATTCAGTAGGTCTGAGCCTGAGATTCTGCTGCTAACAGACTCCCAAGTGATGCTGGCCTACTTTGAGAACCACTGTACTGCTCTACACTTCTTCCTTGCATAGACCTAGCTCCTGATTTCCCTCCTGATTCAGAAGGCATCATCCTCTGTGGCTGTTCAGCTTCGCAAACATCACTTTCTGGGGCTGCATGGTAGAGTGTATGTTCTTAAAAAGAAACCTATTGAGCCCTGGAAACCCTTCCTCCCCCAGTTATGTCCTTCCTCTGAGAAGGGCTCTTGGGGCCCTCGGGCTGGTCCAGAGTGACAGTACCTTGGATCAATCAGTGTCCGAGGCCATTTCCAGTTATGTAAATCTGACCCATTCTTCAAAGCACAATTCAGCTTTCACCTCCACCAGGAAGACCACCCTGCCTATACCATTCCCCTAGGGGGAATCTCTTCCTTGCTGAGAACAGTAACAGGGGCACTGCTCTAGTTGATGGGCCTCCTTTAGAGCCTGGGGATGAATTTTGTCTCTTCTAAAGAGGGACCCTCAAATCCCAGAGCCACAGACCATCAGCCCTGCAGGGCCCTTGGAGGATGTTTGGTCTGGCCTCCTACTTGTATAGATGATAAAACTGAAGCCCAGAGCTCTGGCAAAGAGAATTGTCCCTGGTCATGCACAGCACTGTCCCTATAAAATTTCATTTTGAATTAATTCACAAGAACTATAGATTGGTTTTTTGACCTTACCACTGATTTATAATTACCGCTTAAAATGCCTTGCTAGGTACGGCTACACCAAAAGCATTCAGACTTGAGACAGAATGGGTATAGCATCTATCCCTCCCTCCCTGCATGCAGCCTGGGGATGCTTCTGGAGCCACTGCCACAGTATTGTCCGAAGGCTTTCTAGCACCTGTGTGGGCAGCTGCTGGAGAAGGCATCAGATTTTGGATCCTCTTCCAAGCATTTCCAAGGGGTCTGCAGGAGCCAGTGCCCCCTTGGCTCTTCTGACTCCCCAGGGGCTAGAGCTGAGTTTACAGGTGTCCAGAGTTTGCAGATGGGTCCTTTATGCAAACGTGTGTGTGTGATCTGTGTGCAGAGCCCAGGGTGGAAGGCAGCAATGGGGTGAATAATGTGGAAGAGAGCCACAGCTGGTCTTTCTCTGTGGGAGGGAAATATGCCTGGAGGCTTCTGTTTTTATTATCTAACAAGTGTATTTTCTCTGAAGCAGGCTCAAAATGGGGTGAGAATAATTATTCCCTGCAGCCCCACCTCTGCCTCTCCCCCCCCCCACCCGCCCCAGGGGACCATGATGACAGGCTCCTGGCCAGTCTGGCTCCCTCAGCCCCTCCAGCAGTAGCTCCTTCTCGGTGGCTGCCCTGAATACGGATGGCGGAAGATTATTCTTCATTTCAAATCCACCCTTATTTCTTTCTTATTACAAAAGCAATATATGTTCATTATTTAAAAATCAGAAAATATGAGCCAAAAAAGAAGTCTATGAAAATACCTCATTATACCACCTACCCCAAAGATAACCACAGTCTAAAACTATAGGTATCGATTCCAGATGATCTGTTCTCTTTTTCCTCATTCCCTCTTTCATTTAAGATTTTTATGTACATATAAACATGGTATTTAGTGTTACAGGTTTTCTTGGTTGTTGTTTTTTTTTTTACCATAAATGAAATCATGCTTATGCATATCATAACCTGCTTTTTTCACTTAGAGTATCTTGGGCACCTTTCCATGTCAATGCTTGGAATATCTAACTCATCCTTGTTAAACAGCATTCAATAATTCATAATGCTGAAGCATTGATTTATGCAATCCTCTTTTGTTGGCTATTTAAATTATTTTCAAACTTTCCTGGTGAACAACACACACATCTTTGTGTACCGCCCAGTTACCTGGTTAGTTCATGGGCTATTGTTTCAAATGGCGAAGCTTATTTATTCATCCATTCAAACAGATATTTACCAAACTCCTGCTAGGGGTAGCCTGCCGTGGTGCCACACGCTGGGACTACAGTAATGCACCGGGTGACAAGGTCCCTATCTTTGCACTTCCAGAAAGGGGACATGGTTCGTAAACAAGCAACAAGCAAATTTAAAAAATCAGTGCAGCTTGTGGGAACTGCTGTACAAAACCAACAAGGCGACGAGATAGGGGGATTGAGGGAGGAGGCGGGGCAGCGAGCGTGGACGGGAGGTCAGAGGAAGCCTCTCTGAGGAGGCGTGCTTGAACGAGACCTGCAAGAGAAGAAGCCAGGGCTGAGCCAGATGAGGCAGGAGGGGCCGACGTGGCTGAGGAATGGGAAGGAGGCAGAACACAGGAGGCCCGGGGACACATGGCCTAAGACGAGAGACTGGAGACATGTGAGGGACTGGAACGCCTGAGACCCCATGGACTGGGGTGACCATGTAGATTTCATTCCAAGAACAGTGTGACATGACCGTGGTGGGGGGCGAAGGGACAGGAAAGGCATGGAGAGTTATTCGGAACTAGAACCTACAGGATGTCGAGGTGGGCCTGGGGGGATGGGGCAGGGAAAGAGAAGAATCAAAGGAGACCTCTGGGTTCATCCCAGGAGCCTCGTTCTGCATCTTTGCTGATTTCCTGAGCGAGTGTCCTGAGTTGTCCCCGTGATGGCAAGGGAAAGCCTCCCACCCACTGGCCCACACCCACAGCAGGGAGAATGCCCTCTGGACAGCTCACATTTGCATCTTTTGCAGGGTCCCTCTAAGCCCCTCCATCCTGGGACATCTATGCTAGTCCTGAGTCTCCAACAGCAGAAGGGTTAGCTCTGTGACAAGGAAATCCTACAAAGCATGTACTGAAATCCCTTTACAAAGTTGCCAGGGCACCTGAGTTATGAGGGCTAGAGGCCCATTAGGATGTTGCTGCTATCCTGTTGTTCCAAGACTTTGCTGCACAGCCGGCCCTAGGAGAGAGCATGGGGTCAGGTAGGGTGGGGGGCAAAGCAGTGGTCAGAGGCCACTTGCAGTGCTGTCCAGGTGCTCTGGCTACCTGGGGGATCTAGGACTGGGAATAACCCGCATCCCCTGCAGTAGCTGGAAGGAGAAGGGTGCCTATAGGAGGCACATCACAGAGGCAGGCAGATTCCCAATCTGATTTCACAAAGTAATAATGGTATCTTTTTAAAAGATAAAAAAATGCAACTGTTGCACAGTAAAGTGCCCTCCCTCTTGGAAGGGGGTATGTGTGGTGGGGTGGGTGTGAGTGTATAATCCTTAAAAACAAAGCTAGGCCGTGGGTCATGGTCCAAAGCCAGGAACTCTTTGCTTTGACAAGGCAAAAAGGATGGTTTTGTTCCATGGAAGAGAGGCCTTGTTGAAACCCTCCACTCGGGTAAGGGCACCAATCAAGAATACAACCCTAATTGAAACTTCATGCCGTCATAACATATAGTTCCAGAGTGGGCTGAAGTTCTCCTGATTTCATGCTTGGGCCTTTTAGACAGACAGACAGACAGACAGACAGACAAAGAAAGAAAGAAAGAAAGAAAGAAAGAAAGAAAGAAAGAAAGGAAAGAAAGAAAGAAAGAAAGAAAGAAAGAAAGAAAAAGAGAGAAAGAAAGAAAAGAGAGAGAGAAAGAAAAGAAGAAAAGAAAAGAAAAAAGAAAAAAGAAAGAAATGGAGAGATTTGAGATTCCTCCCCCCAGGCCATTTCTGGTGAACCAGTTACTGGGGTTTTATCACATTTTTACAAAAGGACAAATATGTGGGTCAGATGAAGTAGCTTTGCAGGGGGCTGGGTTTTGACACGCTGTAAATAGTTGACCATAATGGGGCGAGACTAGCTACGCTGAGCTATTACTGTGATTAAATCCTCAACCTCCTCAGGGCCCATTGGCTACTGGTCCAGCTGTGAGCTGCACACAAATGCTCTGTCATCATGTGGTCTGGCACCCTGTGCCTGCCAAGGCCTGGGGCAGGGGTAGTGAGTGTCCCTGGACGTGGGCTGAAGGAGGATCTGGGAAGCAGAGAGGAGGCATGGGCTGGTGCTGGCTGAAGGAACTAGTGGTCTTGCTATAGAAAGCCCCACCCCCTGCCTTCCCATCATCCCATAGGTTGATGCCCTGGGGGCTAGTGTGAGGCAGAAGCTGAGTGTGGTGGAGGGGTGGAGAGGCCATGATTCATTCACTAGGAAAGGCACCCTAAAAGTGGCAGCATTTCAGTGTGGCCTTTGGAATGGGGCATGTCAGCAGCTATGGTGAGACCACCGGTGAGGTGCGTTCTGGGTAGTGGGAGCTGCATGCCCAATGGCACAGAGGTGTGAAAATGCGGTGTGAACACTTGAAGGCACAAAATGCAGTGTTGGTAGATAAGGGGTATTGGGAGACTGCATTGGGGAAGTAGACTAGGTCAGGTTGTGAATGATCTTGAAGGCCATCCTGAGGTATACCTCCTTCAGGCTCGCTGGAGGGTTTTATGCATGAGTGACAGCATCACATTACAAAGATGGCGCCACCAAGTGAAAGCCATGGCGAGGCTGGATGCAAGAGAAGTTACAGGCCATTGAGAGCCATCGCGTCCAGGTAGACATGACAATCCTGAGCAGGACAGTCCTAGTGGCCATGGCAAAGAATTGACAGGGCTTGGGAATCTGTTTGGGTGACATGGTGAAGGAGAAGTCAAGTTCACCTCCCGAGTTTGGGAAATAAGCTGCTGTTGCACGTAAATCAATTTTCTACTCCACTAAGTTTGTTCATTTAAGTGCCCAAACTTAAATTAACTCTTTTTGGAAGAAAGCTTTCTAACTAGTGACCACTGAACATCACCCTCTGCCTTTTTAAGCACAGGAAGTAGAACATAATGTAACTACAGCTTGATGAGAGGAGGGCTATGAATAGTTGTAACTGTCCTCATTGTCACATGCCTCAAGGCCTGTTGACATGTTTGGGACCCTTTGCCCCAGCACTGAAAAGCCCCAGGCTATTGTACTTAGTGAGTTCTGGGTCTTCTTTTTAAAAAGAAAAAAAAGCTATTGCTTCCTCCCCGTTCTTCCCTTCTTTGCTTCCAGCTGTCATTTCTCAGTTGTAGAGCTTTTAGGACACTCATTCTCCTGCTATTTCTAATCTTCTGCCCCAAGCTTTTCCAATCTACAACTCTTCTTAAAATAAAGTACATGGCCATTGTGATGGTTGTTTCCCTCGTTAACTGGCGGGCTCCTTCCATTACTTCCGCTTCCATAGCTTTACTGCAGATAACTGAGCTCTGAGTACACAGGGATGTTTCCTATTCCTTTGTTATTACCCACAGTGCCTAGCACTGAGCTGAGCACATTGTCTGTACTGGGTAAACATCGATGGATTTAAGAGATGTAAATAGCCTTCTGTGTATTCTTTTTCCCCCCCATCATCAAAGGAGTCTACCTTTAGTCCCTTGAAAACTGATGTTACAAAGCCATTTGGAGAGCTGATTTTTCTTCCCTTTAGATGTGGTGTTAATTGTTTGGCTATTGCCTGCAGCACCGTGGAAGTCTGTGCTTCAGGAGCAGAATAGCGCTGCCTCTCCTCTTTGTCTGTGGATTTAGGTACCAAGTGCAGCCAGAAGAAAAGCAGATGAGTCACAGGTGTGGATCTGCTGGGCGGCTCTTGTTGTTAGCGGTACAAAGCCACAGGTGTGCATTGAGTGCTGCAAAGCAGGAAGAGGAGCCTTGATGATTTTGAGGGTCTCAGGTCAAGTTAGTTACGTGTGGACTTGAAAATGCTTTGAAGATGCAGCCAGCCCTCCACAGCCATGAAAAAAACAAGAATGATTTCTGCTGTTTGCTGTTGGGGCACCATTTAAGCCCATGTCTTGCTAGGTCAACATTTTCATGCCCGGAGCTATAAATTAAAAATATGCCTCAGATTTGGGCGCCATTTCTCTGACTAGAAGCTGGATCTGTTTATTCCCTTGCGGTTGCTAGGAGCATTGTAGACCAGAAGGAAGGGAATGGAGGATGAATGATTTTAAGCATATTTTCCAAGAGGAATGAAACTGTAAACACAAATTCTCACACACCAGAAAGTAACTGGTTTCCACCCACTGTAGCAAAAGCTCATTGCAAGATCAAGACTCTCTGAAAATCAATCCCCCGCGCTACGGCTTAGCTGGGTTGCTGGCTTGATTGAAAGTCCTAGTTCAGCGGAATGTGTGGGCAAGGTGTAGTAACTAGGCCAAGTCTATGCAAACCAGCCTCTGAATCGGTTATTTAAAACAACAGACTTGGGTGACATCAACAATCATCCTAATCTAGTTATCTGGGAGCAGCAGTGTGTCTCAGAATCTCATTTAATGCCACAATTGAGGTTGGTTTCAGATTGCTATCACAGTTGTGAAGATTCTGCAGTACTCTGGCCCTCTTTTATTTTGACATGGTCCTTAACATGGATAAGTTGGCATCCCTCTTGTTAGAAAGAGTAGGGGAGAAGGCACTGTCTTTTATGTGGGTGACACGGTTTTATTTTCACAGATTCAGAAAGAGCTTAATAGAGCACAGGCTCTGCTACCCAGTTATTACCATAAAGACGGCTGCTGAATTCAAAACCCAGAGTCAACACTTTTGACATATGTTCTCCGGCATTTAACTGGCTTATAGCAAACATCCTGTTTCAGTTTATATATCACTAGGCAAAAATCCACACTAAAATCTAGTGGCTTAAAAGAACAACAGTCATTATTTGCTCAGGAACCTGCAGTTTGGGCAGGGCCCAGCCAGGATGGTTCATCTCTGCTCTTCATGATGTCAGCTAACTGCCTTGACCAAGGTGGAAGGTGCATTTTTAAGATGGCTCATTCATGGGGCAGCCCCAGGTGGCTCAGTGGTTTAGTACTACCTTCAGCCCAGGGCGTGATCCTGGAGACCTGGGATCAAGTCCCACATCAGTCTCCCTGCATGGAGCCTGCTTCTCCCTCTGTCTGTGTTTCTCCCTCTCTCTCTCTCTGTGTGTGTCTCCCATGAATAAATAAAATCATTAAAACAAAACAAAAAAGGTGGCTCATTCATATTGGCTGACAAGTTGTTGCTGGCTGTTGGACCGGAGTTCAACTGAGGCTACTGACCAGAGCCTACTTCCTTTCCCTGTGGCCTCTCCCTGTGGCTAGGTTGGATTTTTCTCAGTACAGTGGTTGGGTTGTAAGTATAAGTATCCATAGGAAGACAAGCACATATCAAGCTTCTGCTCATATCATACTTGCTTGTATCTCATTGGCTAAAACCAGTCACACAGTGTGGCATGGAGCATAATGGCCCCCTAAAGATATCCACATCCTAGTCCCTGAAAACTGTGAATATGGTATCTTTCACTTGGCAGTAGAGATTTTGTAGATGCTAAGGATCTTGAGATGAAGATTATTCTGGATTATTTATGAGTGAGCCCAATGTTATAACAATGTTACTTAGGAGTGAAAGACGTAGATAGAGCAATCAGTGTCAGAGAAAAAGATGTGGAGACAGAAGCAGAGTTTGGAGTAATGCAGAGGTTGGCTTTGTAGTTGGAAGAAGGGACCACAAGCAAAGGAATGCAGGCAGCCACTCAAAGCTGGAAAAGGCAAGGAAACGGATTCACACCTAGACCCCCCAGAAGGCACATTCTTACTGACACCTTGATTTTAGCCCAGTGAGACTCCTTTTGGGCTCCTGACTTCCAAACCCACAAAATAATAAATTTATGTTGTTTTAAGCCACTAAGTTCATGGTAATTTGTTACAGCCACAATAGGAAATGAATGTACAAGGCCCAGCACAGAGTCAATGTGGGGCAGATGTACACAGAGTGAATACAGGGGCCCTGGTTCATGGGGGTGGTCACCGGTTATTAAGGTGTAAGAGCCTACCATTGAAAACAGGGTACTTCCTGCAAAACCAGAATATCATGGGATTTTCATCAGGAAGTTACTTTGCTCAGAGTTAAATATTTTATGGGTTCCTTATCATTTAGGTTTCTATGCTTTGTATTCCAACCTAAAATTGTTACTGCCTCCCTGATTGCAACACCACCTTTGGGCCTTTTGCTGGAACAAAGCTAAGATTCTTTTTCCTGTCCCCAATTTTTATTATGAGAAATTTCAGACATAGAAAAGAGTGGAAGGAACAATAAAATAAATTTCCGGATACCACCAGATTCAGTCATTGTTGACATTCTGACATATTTGCTTAATTTATAATTGTATGCATATTATCTAATGTACATATACATACATACTTTCTGTTTGTTGCCGAACCTTTTGAAAGTTGCAAATACCCAGACTCTTCATCCCTAAATACTTTAGTATATGTTCCTAACTAGAGGAATATTCTCCTATATTACCACATTGCTATTACCACATCTAAGAAAATTTAATAGTAATTCCCTGCTATCATCTAACATCTGTTCTACATTCAAATTTCCCCAGTGGCCAAAAAAACTTTTTATTCATTCCTACATTACATTTAGTTGTTAATGTCTCTCTATTCTTTTATTCTAAAACAACCCCACACCTTTTCCCTCTTTTCATGACATTGAAGAGACCAGCTAATTTTTATAGAACATTCCACATCTTAGATTTGCCCAGTTATTTCCTTGCAATGGTGCCTGAGTTGTCCTTCCATTCCCTGCATCTCCTATAAATTGGAAGTTAGGTTTAAAGTCTTGAGTGGGTTTGGATTTTACACTTTTGTCAATAATACTTCATAAATGGTGCTGTTCCCTTCCTATAGCAAGACACACAGAGCGGTACATAATGTCAGGTGTCCCCCATCCCTTAAAGTTAAGTTTAATCACTGGGTTACAAGTGGTGAAAGCTATTTCCCTCTGTGATCGCAAGTAACCTGGGGGGTGATATTTCAACACTGGGCAAATATGCTGTTTCCAATGACTTTTCATCCCTGAGAACCTTTACTCAAACCAGTTATTTCAGGTATACATGGTGATTTTCTTTTCCTTTTTTTTTTTTAAGATTTTATTTATTTCTTCATGAGAGAGGCAGAGACACAGGCAGAGGGAGAAGCAGGCTCCGTGTGGGGAGCCCAATGCAGGACTCGATCCCAGGACCCCAGGATCATGACCTGAGCTGAAGGCAGATGCCCAACCACTGAGCCAACCAGGCACCCATAGATAGTGATATTCTAATTTTGTTATTCTTTTTATATTTATTAGGTGAAAGTTTTTGTAACAAAGACCTTGTGTCCCTCTTTGAGCCCTTCCTTGCTTTTAGGCACAGTATGTCCCAGTTAGGCCTTGAATTTTCACTGTTCCAGACCTAGATTCAGCCATTTTCCTGAGTGATCCTGGTTCTTTTTAGTGGGGAATTTAAAACCAAGATCTGGGCACTAAGGATGCTCACTCTAGGACCATTTGGTGGAGAAAACCAGGAAACACATTTATTTAATAAATGTGTTCAAATTGATATTTCTGACTCAAATTTAATATTCAGGGTATTTTTCTTAACTTGTTAGTTTTTAAAAAATATATTTGTATCTCTCTTCCCAAACTGAAAATTTGATTGCTATACTTTAACATATGTACCTATCTATCCATAATAATATATAGACACATCAAATCGTCTCAAATTTACAACACCAATATTATTACTAAACTACTGAGTGAAGTTTTTCTTTGCATTTCTTTTTGACCTTAGAATATATCTCCTTGATGAACACTGGGTTTTATATGCTGGCAAATTGAATTGAAATAAAATTAAAATAAATAAAAGAATATATCTCATTATGAAAGTATAGAGTACCGTGTCTAAAAGTTGTTCTTTGTGTGATTATGTTATCAATTCAATAAATCGGTTTATTTGTTGACATTTGTTTTATTTTTTTTTTAAGATTTTATTTATTCATGAGAGACACAACGAGAGAGAGAGAGAGAGAGAGAGGCAGAGACACAGGCAGAGGGAGAAGCAGGCTCCATGCAGGGAGCCGGACGTGGGACTTGATCCTGGGGTCTCCAGGATCACGCCCTGGGCTGAAGGTGGCGCTAAACCGCTGAGCCACCTGGGCTGCCCTTACATTTGTTTTATTTTTATTTTTTTATTCAAAAAAAAATTTTTTTTCCTGATATTTGTTTTAAATTGTAAAGTTTACTTGTCCTTTTTAAATTAATTTTTGTGGGTGTTTTGGAAAATGAAAAACATTCACGTGGTTTCTAAAAGTGAAAACTGTATAATACAGCCACCTCATCCCAATCTTGACTCCATACCTGTCTTTTCCATCACATGACCTACATAGGTAACCATTTTGTTAGCTCTTTATTTCTTTCCACTGTATCTTATTGTAAAAATAAACAGATTTTATATTCAGTCTTACTTCTACTTGTTTCCTAGACAAGAGTAGCCTAGTGCATATGCTTTTCTTCATCTTGCCTTACCCACTTTTTAGCATCATGCGGACACGTCTCCATGTAAGCCCACCAAGGCTGTCCTCCCTCATGCCTGGGATGCTCCTCCATACCAAGTGGTAGCCCTGCAGTGATTCATCCAGCCCCTGCCCAGTGGCCTGTGGGATAGTTTCTGATCTTTTCTTTTGCCAACAGTGCCGCAATGAGTAACCTCTAGCATGTTTTTTTCATACGTGTGAAGGTATGTCTTCAAGTGGAATTCACAGATCACAGATAAAAATATACATAATTTCATTTGGTATTGCTAAATTCCCTCCTCTGGGGCCATGCCGCCTTGCATTCCCCCACTGGTAAGTCGGTCTCCACAGCCTTACCACAAACTTTTGGATTTTGCCAATATCAGGAGGAAGAGGTGCTATATCAGCTTAGTTGTGATTGATATTTATCTTATGTTGAATAAGGGTAATAAGCATTTTTTCTTAGGTCTAAGGGCCATCTTCCTTTCTCTTTCTGTGATCGGTAAACCTCTTTTGTTCATTCTCTGTCTTGCTCTTGGTCATTTTCTTCTCAAGTTTAAGAGCTTTTTCTGGTATTAGAGAGATTAGACCTTTGTCTCTGATAGAAGTTATAACTGTTGTCCTTTGTCTTTTGACTTTACTTATATGTAGTTTGCCATGCATTTACTTTTTTCCATAGATAAACTTAGACAAACTTACCAATCTTGTATTATCTCTAGATTGTATGTTAAAATTGGAAAGACTTTTCATCCCCCAGGTTATCAAGGAATTCACCAAATTTTTATTTCTAGGACACATATAATTTAATTGTCCATTTAGATCATCTAATCCATGTGGAGTTTATTCTGGTGAATACTGTGAGATAGGGAGCTAGTGGTGTTGTTCCAAAAGGCCATGCGTCTTTCCCCTAAAGGTCTGAGATGTCACCTTTATCATATGGCAAATTTCCACAGGTACGTGGGTCTACTTGCCAGTTTTCTGTTCTGTTCACTGATCTGTCAGACCTGAGATTCATGAAGATCACCTTGACCCATCTCTGAGTGGAGGGCCACTGTGTCTCTGTCATTGCCTCCGTAGTCCAGAGTCAGCCCAACCTCAGAAGGCAAAAGCGTATGACAAAGCACTTAACCTCAGCAGAGAGCAGCTGTAGTCCACATGCTTGGACTGTTACTGACATCACAGCTGACTCTCTGCAGCCCACATCATACCAACAGCTTTGTTAAGGGCAGCAGTATTTACAGAGCAGGTCTAGGGGACAGCCAGCACATCTAGTCCTCAGGGAGAGATGCTCTAAAAGTTCTTCCTGGGTCATGCTGGACTATTAGGTACCATGTACCAACCTCTACTGTTTGGCTGTCTGTGGAATTGCTTTTGATGAAGAACACTTCAGTGACAGGTCATGGTCCTGTATTGAGGGATGTGCTAAGAAAAAAACCCGGTGAAAACTCGTGAGTGTTGTGGAGCACTCACTCTGCCACTCTGTCATTTCTGCTCTTATCTTACCTTTCCTGACATTATTTTTCTTACTTTTTATTTTAATGCAGCTTTGGAAGCCATTTTTGGAATAGGGGACTATGTTTTCGAAGGAGAAGGGAGGGAAGGAAGGGTCATACACGAAGAGCACCTGGGTGGCTTAGTGGTTGAGCTTCTGCCTTTGGCTCAGGTCGTGATCCTGTGGTCCTGGGATCGAGTCCTGCATTGGGTTCCCTGCAGGGAGTCTGCTTCTCCTCCTATGTCTCTGCCTCTCTCTGTGTGTCTCTCCTGAAGAAATAAATAAAATCTTTAAAAAAAAAAAAAAGGAAGGGTCATACATGAGACCAATGGCTTTGTACTGCTGAAATACGTAAACAGTGTGCAATCCTTGATTTCAGGCTAGATTTACAGCACTTTCCAAACGAACTTCTCTTCAGTGGGTTTACCTAATGCAGAAAGGTACCTTTGCTTCCAGGTCAAGCAGTTTCATCCTTGAAATCCTATCATTTGAGATCAGGGAGAAATAAATGCAGAAGGATTTTAAAAGCTGGTGCAGGTTCAGACAAGTATTTTTAGTGACCCAAGTCAGCCTGAGATATTGGTGTTTGACTTCGTCAGATGCATCTGCACCCCGATGCGCCTTTGCCATCGGGGTCCGTGCCGGAGTGAAGGCTGCATATCCTGTGGACCAAATGCAGACCTTGCTGCAGGCATTCATCACCGTGCAGGCGATGTCTGCCTCACTTCCTAGCTCTTCTTTGGTCCAGTAGCCCCTTAAACCATGTGCAGAGCATACCACCTCTAGGATGCCATGGCTGCCTTTTTCCTTCTAAATTCCATTTGCTCCAGCCTTCCCAGCCCCGGGGTCCTGCTTGCACCTGGGTTGGCTACACCAACCTTACTTTCTCACTTGATAAATTCATCTGCACCTTTGTTGCACGTGTACGCACAGAATCCCAAAGCCAGAATGGCATGGCCTGAGTGCCCTATGTGATCAGTCCTGTGGTGAGGGAAACAGATGGGTAGGACAGGGACCCTGCCCTAGATGGGCACCAAGAAAGACAGCCTGGGTGCAGGCTCTGCAGGGGGTGGGTGCAGTGAGTGGGAGTCGTGGTCCTGAGACAACTCCATGGGGAAGCCTGGAGCTGTAGGTACAATATACCTCAGAATTAAACTCCCCCCACCAGAGTGGTTCTTAGACTGCTGGTTCTCATTGTTCTCCCAAAGTGATGGCACTGCCCTTTGTGCTCCTAGATAGGTCTTTCTTGGGTGTCTTGTCCTCCTCTTCTCTTCAGTGTTTGAAGAAAGGACACAGTTTTGCTGAAGTCATTGCTTGGCAGGTGCCTGCTTTTGTTGCATTTGATCAAGCACCCTTGCAAGTATTAAAAGTTGCCCATTGGCCCCATGTGTTTTCTGAACCCTGCTAACTGCCTTGACTTGGACCCAGCTAGTCCTTCATGGCTGACCCTCAGCCTCAGGACCACAGTCATTGTCATGTCATCACGTCTTACGCAGAGGCCTGTATCCCTTATTCACAAAACTGAAACAGAAAAAGCTCTGGAAACAAGAAATCATTTGACAGCAAAACCTAGCCTAAGCTGACATGAGGCCTTTGGATTCCTCATTTCTCCCAGTAAATGTAAATATTCACACCTTTTGCTACAGAAATACTAATATGTCTGATTCAGGAGTGCTCTTGTAGATCCTCCTGGGAGTATCATGAAATGTAGCTTTTGTATTCTGAATTCCAAAGCAGGTTCAGCCCCAAGGACATGGACTCAGGGATTATGGACCTAGATAAAACCAGAAGCTCCAGATGCCTATGATTTCACTCCATGTGACTGACAAGACAGCTTATGCACAGAAGTGACCCAGGCCACAAAGAATGAAATGATGCGATACCCAAGCCTTTGCAAATATCCAAACCCAATCAGTATACCAAGAACCTCCTCATTCCTGGAAGATCCACACCAAACACGCAAGAAGCCTAGAAAAAGGTCCCCACATCAGCATGTCACTGGATGTCTTACAGTCCCCATAATTTGTCAACTCTGGGTGCCCTGATGCCAGCAATTTTCCAAAACCTAATGATGATAAGATTTTAAATGTTTTCCGTATGTCAGGCACCGCTCCAATTGCCTAACTGGATTATCTAATCAAATCCTTGTGACAACTCTTTGAGGCATAAAGTATGGGTATCCCTTTATAGGCGAGGAAACTGAGGTCCAGAGAGATTAAGTGTATCCATTACAGTTTAGAAGCCAGAAAACAGACACTTCTCTGGCTATTTAAGAAAAGATTAATGGAGGGGATTAAGAGTTTCCAAAATCATTGGATAGGCAGGATCTTGGCTCAGCCTCCAGGAATGATTCCTGACACAACACTGCAGAGTTATGCTTCTGTGGGTAGAAAGCCTGGAAATTGGGGACCCCATTATGGGAACTACAAACCTCAGGAACACCCACTGATGCTGCCACCCAGGGACCAGGAGGGATCCCTGCAATTGTTGGCTTCAGAGTCGCAGCTACTGCATGGGTACTCTGCTTTCCAACACATCCATAAAGCCGGGGGCTGGTCTCCTCACCTCTGCTTGGCAGGGGAATAGCAGAATCTATAGCCATATGGCCCCACCTCATTTCCTTAGCCTCTCAGATCATGCAGGCACATCTTCTTGGTAGAACCTTAAATACATCTAGATCCCTGGAGGTGCAAAGAAGTTTGCCATTTTAGCTTTCATGACTTTGAAATACAGGAAGACACACAGGAGTAGGATTAAGTGGGTGTTGACCAGACCAGTGTATGGGGATATACATTAAGTTCACAAAGATGACACAGAATATGGTGGAACCAGTATTTGAAACCAGGCTATCAGGTTCCAGAGTCTAAGCTGTGTACATCCTACTGCCTTTCTTACCCCATGAGTTCTATCTGGCCTGGTCAACCCCCATGACATGTCTTCTCCACACTCTCTTCCTTCAAGAGATCTTCAGTTAGCTGGTCCATGTATCTGTATGTTCAAAGGGGTCTCTAGAACTAGACTCTGAATCCCTTAGCAGCTGGCATTAATGATCTCCATCTACTGTGGATTATCTCCATCTACCATGTACTGGCTGGATATGTCAGTGACCTGTTGACCCAATAGGGCTCTGCAACAAGCCATCCTAAAAGTCAGTGACTTAAGACAAAATCTAGGGGCACCTGGGTAACTCAGTCAGTTAGGCTTCTAACTCTTGATTTCAGCTCAGGTCATGATCTCAGGGTCATGAGATCAAGCCCTGCATCAGGCTCTGTACTGGGCATGGAGCCTGCGTAAGATTCTCTTTCTCGGGCAGCCCGGGTGGCTCAGCGGTTTAGTGCCACCATCAGCCCAGGGTGTGATCCTGGAGACCCGGGATCGAGTCCCATGTCAGGCTCCCTGAATGGAGTCTCTCTCTCTCTCTCTCTTTCTCTCTCTCTGTGTGTGTGTGTGTCTCTCATGAATAAATGGATAGAATCTTAAAAATATATATATTCTCTTTCTCCTTCTCCCTCTGCACCCCACCTCCCCTGTCCCAGCTTATGCATGTGCTTGGTCTCTCTCTCTCTCTCTCAAAAAAAAAAAAAAAATACAATGAACATCTAGTATTGCTCATCTGTTTATAGGTTGATTGGTTCTTTTGACTTAACTGGGTTTATCCGTGCCTCTGGGCAACTGCAGATAACTTAAGTGGCTATGTTATCTTGGCTGGGCTCTGTCAGACTTGAGTTCAGCTCACAAATCTCTGGCTGGGTAGGCTTGTCTCTCATCTTACAGCAAATCTGGCCAGCATGTTCTTACAGCCATTGCTGAGAAGTGAGAGAGGAAGTAAAAATGCACATGTACTTTTCCAAACCAAGTCACATGATCTTGCTCAGGGTCAAGGTGGAAAGGTTACTACAAAGTTACAGGGCAAAGAGTGTGAATTCAAGGACCATCAACCTTAGAGCACAGCATTTAACCTCTCAGACAAGCCCATCCACCTGGTGCCTTGGAAAGCCGGGCTTGGATTGGGGCAGGGACATGGAAGGCCAAACTTTCTGGAACCCTATAGGGCCCAATCTAATGAAGAATTTAGCCCCCCTGGGGGTGCTCTCTAGCAAAGGTCTGCATAAACTAAATCTTCCATTCTTTTGGCTGGGTCTTGGCCGGTTCTGTGCTCAAGTCAGGCTCCCCAGCTGACTCGGGGACACAGCCATTAACTCGCCGGCTCCTGCATCAGGGAGTCGCGTCTCAACAAAGACAGTCTTTTGACATCTCAAGCTGCATGTCTGCTCGCTCGCCAATTAAAAGGCTCATGTCTTCAATGTGACAAATACTAAGGAAAACAATCCCACGATTCAGAACACAAGTGGGGAGAACGCAAGCGAGTTAATCACGGATCAGACGCCGGCCTTGCTGTCCAGCTCCCGTCTGGCTTCTCTGTGACACAGAGCAGGACTCTCCTGAGGTTTCCGCGCGGCCGCTCTGCCTGGGCCAGACGTGCCACCGGCCGGAGACAGTTCGCCCGCCCCGCAGGATCATGTGAAGGGTCAGGGTTGTTTTTCCACAGCTTAGATTTCGGCAGGCAGATCTTACATTTTCTTAATTCATATTTAATAACCTGCCCATGCTGTCCAGCGGCGGTGCTGTGGGGACAGAGCGGAGGCCGAGGTCCCCTGTGCAGCCGATCCTTGGGCTCCCCTTCCCTGCAGCCCCAGCCCCGGGCCTGAGGGTTCAGTTAGCAGCTTCGATATTGGAAGACACTAAAGAAAAGACACATTCCTCCCATTTTTTTCATTTGGCTCCCTTTGAAGCAAAGCCAAGTTGTCTCCCCAGGCCCCCAGTGAAAGCAGAGTTGTGTATTCTTAGTTTGTTCCTCAAGAAATGAATTGTAACTAAGCAAAAAATAAAATGAAAGGAAAATTAACAGCTTTATTAAGCTATAACTCCCATTCCATACAATTTGCCTGTTTGAGGTGTACAGCTTAATGATTTTTTAATATATTCACACGTATGTGCAGCCATCACCATGGTCAGCACATTCATAACCCTCAAAAAGAAACCCATACCCGTTAGCACTCATTCCCCATTCCCGTTTTGCTGAGAAGCAAGAGAGGAAGTAGAAATGCACATGTACTTTTCCAATCCAACCACTAATCTACCTACTGTCTCTGCAGATTTCCTTATTATGGACATGTCAAATGAATGGAATCATAATAATGTGGTCTTTAGGGACCAGATTCTTTCACTTAGCATAAACTAAGTAAGTTTTCTAGTCTTTGAAGGCGGATAAGTGGGTTTGAATCCTGACTCCACAGCCAAGTGAGTGTGGGGCTTTGGCAAATGGCTTAATATCTCTGTGCCTTGGTTTCCCCATCTTAAGATGAGAGATCCAGTGCTCAGTCCCATAAAGTTCACTGGGTTAACACATGTAAAGGCTTTGAGCTGAGCCTGGGACACAGCTCAGTAAATGTGAGCTCCTGCTGTGTTTCTTGTCCTGGCCTCCCCTGAAGATCTATCTGGCTCTGCTTGAGCCTCCCTGTCTCTCTACGTTCAGTCCCTCAGCAAATGTTTACTGCAGTTTGCCCACTTCTTCCCTTAAGGGCTGCCCCTGTGTTCCGGGGTCTGAGTAGCCCTGCACATGGCTTGCAAGTTCTCAGCCAGGTCTGCAGCCTCCTGCACCCACCCTGTTTTTCCAAGGCAGTCTTATGGCCCCTCTTGGGGCTTTGAGGGTCAAAATAGTTAAACAGTTCTCAGAATGTCAGCTGGAGGGTGACAACCTGGTTTACTCACACTATCACCCTCCTCCGTATCAATATTTTTACTCTAAAGTTGGGAGTCAGTCTTGTCAGAGCCTTCGTTGAAAGGAGCCACCCCCTTTGTATTTACCAGTGTGTGGTACGTGAATGTTATTAACTATAAAAATGATACAAACACATTTACAAAATTCATGGGATAAAATAAAATATATCCCTCAAGCCTGAGATACTTACTGACTTCTTTTCGGAAGATTCTTCTTTCCATCTCCAGGTGGGTAGCACTTTCTGAGATCAAGGAGGCTCTGTTCCGTAGACTCTAAGAAGACAGACTCCCTCGCCCCCGAGCACTGGAGCTGCACTTCTGTGTAACCACCCCATTTGTACTGGGACTGTGGTTTCTTTGTGCATTTTTATGTCTTCCCATGTCTGGGTTGGTCTCCCCAGAGAGATCGTAAACTTCTAAAGAACAAGAACGGCATTGTCTCCTTTTATAAATTGTGTGTATCACAAAAAATAAGTAAAAGTAAAATGTTTGAAATGTTTCTTATCTATTCCTTCAATGTTCTTTTACTGACATGAGGGTCCGTCTGGCGTCTCTGGAAGTTGTGTGGCAGACACTCCCTCGCCCCACCATTATCAGCTGGTTACTATAACCCAGCCATGGCTTAGTCCTCATATACTTCTGGCTGTGTCTTTTGCCTCCAGAACTACCTATGCTGTATAAGGTGACAGAGAATGCAGCAGTGGCCAGCATAGAGCCAAAAGGTAGGATTTCTCTGAAGCTTTAGAATTCTGTTGGCTTATAGTACATCTCCCATATTGAGACTTTCCTGAAATAGTATTGAAAATAAAACGGGGAAAAAAAAAAAAAGAAAAGAAAAGAAAACGGGGGGATCCCTGGGTGGCTCAGCAGTTTAGCGCCTGCCTTTGGCCCGGGGCGCAATCCTGGAGTCCCGGGATCAAGTCCCACATCGGGCTCCCTGCATGGAGCCTGCTTCTCCCTCTGCCTGTGTCTCTGCCTCTTTCTCCCTCTATGTCTATCATGAATAAATAAATAAAATCTTTAAAAAAAAAAAAAAAAGAAAAGAGAACTGGGGTGTATAGCATTCCTCCCCGCCTTATAAGAACTCTGGAAAAGGATCCACCCCCTATTTCTAGGCCTTTGTTTCATTTCAGACACTTGGAGGATGAAGGAGGAAACATTAGTGGAGTAACCAAGGCATTGTCATGGCCTGAGATGAGGCCACAATAAATAATAAAAGTGGCTAGCATTATGGAATGCTCAGTTTGTGCCAGGCTGTTTTAAACATTCGTGTGTAGTATTACCTTATCTTCTCCTTAGAAAACTCTGAAAAAGATGCCTAGGGGATGGGGTAACTGGGTGATGGGCATTAAGGTAATGGGTGTTATATGCAACTGATGAATCACTCAACTCTACCGCTGAAACTAGAAAAAAGAGAGAGAGAGGCCCATTTGCCAATAAGGAAATGGACACAGAAAAGAAATATGACCCTTAAAGTCCCACAGCTGGTAATGGTGGAACCATGAGTCCAGCCCACACTGGCTGCACCTGAAAACGCAGAATAATGGTATTCCCAAGTGGCAGTCCTTCTGGTTGGAACAGTGCTTCACGGTGGGCAAAGCACACCACCGCACTTCTTACCAGAGTCTCAGAAGTGTCCTTGTAAGGAGCATGTTACAAGAGCCTGAATGACCATGGGGTATCGGTCGAGGCCTTAGATTCACCCGCTCCTGATCTCTTCATTTATTGTTTCTTTCTTAAACACTCAAAAATAAGGAAAGGAACTTCTCGTTAAATCTTCACAACAGTTCCATGGTGTCGGAGCAGCAGTGTTCCCAGAAAGTTTAAGAGCAGTGCTCTGTGATTAAATAGGTTTGAGCAATAGCATCCCCACCTTAGAGCATTACATGGCACATTTATTGGGTTAATTGTTTTCTCTACTTGGTCTAGCACAGGAAGTCTGTGAATATGAATGGGAGGGGGGGAATGTGTCTTTTCTTTCCAAATGAAAGTTAGCATCTTCTTCGATTTATGAATGTAGGCAGTGAACCATGGTAGTATGAGCAGGACCCGTGACTTTGTCACAAGTGGGATCACAGACATTTTCATCCTTGTTGCACATGTTTCAAAATATCATTTGCACTCATCACTGCTCTGAAATTATGGTAGTTTTAAACGTGACACTAGATTTCATTATTTAATGCACTAATAAAGAAAGACATTTACTGCTACGTTAACATTTTGCTTTTTAGCAATTTGAAAACTATACTTAAACATAGTTGGTGTCTTTCATCATCCTATGTCCTTTACTTTATACATTTAAAAGCATTATTCTGGAAAGGTGTCCACAGGCTTCACCAGGCTGCCAAACATGCCCATGGTCCCTAGGTACCATCCATTAACAGTTCCCAGGAAAGCACTTCGGAGGATTCAGAGATGGGAAATGCAGGAGGAGGGTCCTGCACATACACATAACCCTAACTGTGAGTGTGAGGTGGGCTCAGGGCACAAGTCCTAGTAGCCCCATGATGCCTCACTGACTCTCCTTCTCCGGGCACCCTGAGAAATGAAAACGAGCGCCCCTGACTCGTGGCAAAGACACTGTTTCAATTAAGCCAGAGAAACACAATTTATTACGAGCATGTTTTCAGTTCCAGGCGATGCCTTGAAAAGGTCAGCTTATATGAATATTTAGAAAAAGCAGGCTCATAAAATGAGAAAGACTTGGTATTCTAGGTTTTTTTTTCCCCCTTTGATGAAGAAAATTCAGGTTTACTCTTAGGATTGGCAAACTGTGGCATTTTTTTTACTTGTCCTGCATTTACTCTTTAAAAAGGAAGGTTTTAGCACAGCGTTTGAGGGGAATTTATGTTGCAGGGAATTTATAGTGTTTGAAACCAGGACAGTGAGCCCTAAACATAAGACCAATGGCTCACTGTCTACTGGTCATTGAAGATAGCAAATCAGGAGAATTTGCCTGCTTTGAAGACCCTGTCCAATGCCTAATTGTTTTATATGTGTTTCAGCTGATGGCCACTATTTTCATTAGGGACTTTTAACTGGCAAGTCATCTTTTGAAAAATACAAATTTGAGATGGTCACTCCTTTAAAATGTCTGTTGTCTCCCCCTTGCTGGAGGAGAAAATACAAAATCCTTAATATCATGCCCAAGCCCTTTAGGCTCAGGCTGCAACATTCCTTTTCTTTTCTTTTTTCTTTTTTCTTTTCTCTTCTCTTCTCTTCTCTTCTCTCTTCTCTTCTCTTCTCTTCTCTTCTCTTCTCTTCTCTTTTCTTTTCTTTTCTTTTCTTTTCTTTTCTTTTCTTTTCTTTCAGACTTAATTTATTTATTCATGAGAAGCACACACAGATAGAGGCAGAGACATAGGCAGAGGGAGAAGCAGACTCCCTCCAGGGAGCCTGATACGGGACTCTATCCCAGGACCCCGGGATCACGACCTGAGCCAAAGGCTCAACCACTGAGCACCCAGGCATTCCTGCAACATTTCTTCTTAGCCTCACATGCCAGCCTCTTCCTGCCTCTGCTTTCCTCTCATCCCACTCACATGGTGATGGAGATTCCCTGAATTGTAGGATGAGCCCAGTAAAAGAACAAGCTAGTATGGTTATTCTTTATTTCACAAAGTAATTGGTTTAAAAATAACTTTGTTTTTATGCTTAGTAGGCTGGATTTTATTTAAACCCCCACCCCAGATTTTAAATTGGTCTATAAGATGTCTTCTATAACTTTGATATACACTACTTATGAAATCTGGAGTTCATTTTTGAAAAGATGCAGATGACACATTTTAAAGCAGTTATTTATTCCACTTTATTCCGCTTCCTTTTATAATCATATCAGAAAATGGAATGATGATCTATTTCGTTTACACAGTTGCTGGTGATCGGTAGAGTGCTCTGCTCAGTTTCTCTGCAAGTTTTCCCCTCTCTACATTCCTGCATTTGCCTGCAGTCTTCCCCTTGCTCAGGTCTCTCCTGCAAGTAATGTTTTTTTCATTCCATACACGTATTTCTGGGTGCCTCCTGCCTGCCAGACTCCAAGCTAACTGCCCAGTGTAGAAAGTGGATGACCAGCCAGCCACCCCCCCACCCCACCCCTCGCCTCAGTGCCTAGGGCACCATGTTCCATGGACACTCCTGCTGAAAGTCAGGAGCTAAGGATGTTATGCTGAGTCTGACCACTTGTAGAAATAGGAGATAGGGGCACATTTATTTTTTCCTCACGTCCACACCCTGTGTTCGATCAGCTTATAGTCTCTGGAGACAGATTTACTGTGAATTAAATAAGACCACCCAGTGGTGCTTCCAGAACAAACTCCTCTCTCCTCGGGTCTGGCTCCTTTTGGTAGAATTGTTGTCTATTAGTCTCTTAAATAATCGGTGAGAAAGTTTTGGTTTGTTGTAAAATTGGACCACATATATATAGTCCATGGTCTCTTGTGATGGACTTACAACACTCTCTAAAAAAGTTAACTAATTTGTTTTATAAATGCTAGGTATTGTAGCTCAGAGTTACCTTCTTGTCAACTTTAAGCTATTTTAGGTTAAATGTGTTTGTGGCTTTGCTTGGTATGGTTGGCTGTTGGTTGGTCTACTATTATTGTTACTGCTATCATCATTATTAATTTGTTTTTACTGAAGCCCTTTGTAAAATAAATAAATAAATAAATAAATAAATAAATAAATAAATAAATAATAAATGGGAATCCAGTTAACGGAGGATATTTTGGTTAAGAATTTTATTTGTTAAAAAAAAAAAAAAAGAATTTTATTTGTCTTTCTACTCAAAACCTTCCTCCAAGGGCAGTCAAGTGTGCCATTGGGTGACCTGTCTACAAAAGAGTAGCCTCCCATTTTTCTTAATTCTCCTAGAATGAGATAAAGCATACTGTTCTATCCACTTGTTAGCCACTATTATACACGGAATTGTGCACCCCCACAAAACTGATGTACTGAAGCCCTAACCCCCAGTACACCAAAGTGTGATGGTATTTGGAGACAGACATTTAAAGAAGTAATTGAGGCTAAATGAGGTTATGTGGGCAGCCCCTCACCCAATCTGACTGGTGTCCTTATAAAAAGAGGAAATTTAGACTCACGGAGACACAGCAAGGATGTGGACACATAAAGGAAAGACTATGTGAAGACACGGCAAGAAGGCAGCCATCTGTAAGCCAAGGTGAGAGGCCCCTGGAGAAACCAGAACTGCCCACACCTTGATATTTGGACTTCCAGCCTCCAGAACTGTGAAAAATAAATTTCTGTTGTTTGAACCACCTAGTCAATGGTATTTTGTTATGACAGCCCTAGGCGACTAATACAGCCACCAAGACTGTTTCAAAGGATTCCTTTACTGAGCAGATTCCTGCATGATGGATGACAGGAGCCACCATCCTCTCTGTTTTTGTAAGTGGAGAAACCAAGGCAGAGAAGATTTTGAACCCTGAGCCCTTGATGCAGTGGGGGCAGTGGCAGAGACAGGACTGAGAGGGAGCTGCCTCCACAGAACCCCCAGGGGGGTCCCTTTAGTGCCCCAGTGTTCCTAGAGCCGTACCTGGGACCCAGAAAGATGCAGTTGGAAGAGGATGTTCTAGAATATCTGGAGCAGTGCTTTGAGCTTTGCTCAGGAGTATTCGTTCTCTTTTCTGTGGCTCTTTACAAAACATCTGAGAACTAAATGTGAAACTCTTTCTCTAGTAAAGCCACGTGATGCATGCGTCTAGCACCCATGAGTGAAGAGCCGGAAACATTCTCCCGCACCAACTCTGCGGGTTTCTGGCTATTTGTGCTTTGGTGTAAATGCTCACATTGCATTTTTTGTTCCTGCCACATTTAACGCTTCAGCCTGAATCTAGCTTTATCACTGCTTTGGGAATTTGTTACAACTTATTTATGAGTATTAAAATTCTGGAATCTTCCCCATCAAAAAAAAGAAAGAAAGAAAAGAACATAGCTACTTTTTGACTTTGAAATTTTACCAGGATGGCAGCTCCAAGAAGATCCCTGCCTGGAGTCCAATAAACCTACAGGACTGGGCAGTCGATGCACCCAGGCTGGTTTGAAATGTGCTGACAGGGCCCAGCTGGGACGGTGCTGAGCAGAGGAGGAGGGAGGCAGGGTCACCCCAGGTCAGGCCTGCCATAGAAGAAGCAGAAGGGAGCTGGGTGGTGGCGATTAGCCTCTCAGGTGTCAGAGGCAGTGCTGTATGGATCCAGTGCATTCTGAAGCCAGTTTGCCTTTCCTAGGTGTTTGCCGAGACCCTCCTGTGTGCCTTACTCTGTGCCTTCCTGATCCAGGTGTTGGAGCTGGAAAGGGCGTGACAGAGGCAAGAGAAGCATAGAGCAGGCCCTGCTCTGAGATCATGCAGGGTATCGAGGCAGAGACCCTGGTTCAAACACAGGGTTGGCTATAGGATGACGTTTGACCAAAGGCTGAACTCAGAATGGGCTCTGGACAAGGAATGGCCAGGTCTTTGGGGGCCGGAATGACTAAGGCAGTCTTTTCCTATGGGTCGTGAGAGCACTGAGTTGTAGGATCCTGAGGTTTGGACTAGTTGGAGAGAGTGTCAGTTCTCTCTTTTGGTTCTCTGCTTTGGTTCTGTTCCCTTAGGGGGTTTGATGTACTTCTGGGCTCCTTACCCCACCAGGGTGCCCACCGTGTTTGAGACTTCCTTGGACCCCTACAGTCCTCCCCCATCACCATCCCATGTCCCTGAGGTGAGAGTGGCTCTGGAATTCCCTTTTCTCCCTTCAGGGTGTCATAGGATTGCGACAGGGTCTGGCTGGTTTGGGATAGCCAATGAGAGTTTCCCAGGCTTTGAAGCACCAAGAGCAGAGGCCCTGCAGTCACATGAAAGGCCCCCTCCTTGCCTGTTGGCAAGGAATCCAAAGAAAATTTAAGGAATCCTGCTCCTAAAGAGAATGAGGGTCAGCACATGAATACCAGCCCCCATGGGCCCCAGTGGAGGTCTGCAGGTGGCCAGCATTGCCCTAGAGAGGGCTTATTTGAGACACTCCCTCAGCAGACACCAAAGCATATATCAGAAGCTCATTTTTTACAGCTTGCCCATTTATTCATTCATTTCACAAATTTGTATTGAATTTCTGCTTTCTGCTAGGAGCTGATGTTCTGACTAGAGCAGGGGCTGGCAGATGTTTTCCGTAAATATTTTAGGCTTTGAGAGCCATACTGCCTTTGCCACAACCTACCCAACTCTTGTTGGGTGAAAGCGACCACAGACAATACATAAATGCATGGGTGTAGTTTTGTTCCAATAAAACTTTATTGACAGAAACAGGTAAGGGGCTGGATTTGGCCCAAAGACCATTGTTTGCCAACCCCTGGGCTAGAAACACAGAGGTGAACAAAAGTGGACATAGTCTCTACCTGCTGGGGCTTACACTCTAGGCTAAGAAGACAAATTAATCATATAATCACAAACATGAACACTGGTGCTCAAAGGAAAGATATATTCTCAAAGCTCCAGAAACAGGGATGTGATAGAGTCTCAGATCAATGAACCCTTGATGCTTGATTTAGGCTTTGAAAAAGCATAACCAGGTGAAGAGAGGAAACAGCACATCGAAAGGCCCTATGGCAGGAGCCTGGAACATTCCAGAAACTTAAGACCAGTGTGGTAGAGTATAGAGGAGAGCAGCGGGGAGGAGTAAAATGAGGCCGTAACCAGTCCACACACAGCCTTGGGGCCATGCGGGAGCTCCAGTCTATCTGGGACTAATGAGGAAGGCTTGAAGCAGATGAGAGAAAGAATCAGATTTGCATTTTGAGAAAAATCTCTCTGGCTGCCACGTGAGAAGAGATCAGAGCAAAACAAGTGAAGATTCAGGGAGGCCAAAGAAAAAGCCTGTTGCAAGACAGGAAAGTGGTAATGGAGGTAAAGAGAAGCAGATGGAGATAAGAGATCTTTCAGAAGGATGGGTAGGGCAGGAGAGAGCCTGTAGGACGGCTGCGTGTCAAGTTTGTACAATGAGATAGAAGTGCTGTCTACTAAGATCCGCAGCCCTGGGGAAGTCCCCTGGCTTTTTTGTTTTGCTTGGTTTTGTTTGTTTTGGTCAGAGGAAGGAGCATGATAGGTTGAGTTGCCTTTGAGACATCAAATTAGAGGTGTCAGGTAAGCAGATCGGAGATGGAGCCCAGAGGAAAGGTGGGGACTGCAAGTAGATGTGCTTTGGGGAGTTGTAGCATGGAGGGGTACCTGAAGCCTTGAGCATGGCTTAGGTCACCTGGGGGAAGAGAACGAAGTCAGAAGAAGGGAGCTTAGGGAAAATCCTCAGGAACCCCCATACTTAATAACCAGAGGGAGGTGGGCGAGCTGCAACACAGACAGACCGTGTCACAGGGAGGAAATGGGAGATTGCTGTGGCCCTGAGCTAAGGGAGATGGTGTCTCAAGCGAGATTCAGCCTATAGACACGGCACAGTTGACCTGGCCGCTCATATCCTGTGGACGTTCGGACTGGTCAGTGCATGCGCTATGATGGGTTGGTGCCCACACCGTGCAGTTATTAAATATCAGACTGTCAAGCCTGCATCCCAGGAATGGCCATCAGGGTAGAAGGCTTCTGAGGGAGCAAACTAGTTGGGAAAGTGGAAACATTTCACCCGATTTAGCAACAAGGAAATGGTTGGTGCCTTTAGCAAGAGAACTTGAGACGGAGCGATGGGCTACAAAGGGAATGGTGGGTAAGGAAGCAGACAGAAGGTCCAGGCAGCTCCTGCCCAAGTTTTGCTGGGATGCAGAGCAGCCAAATAGGACAGATAGTGGGGAAACTGGAGGCAATGGGGGGTTGACATTTTTCTTTAAGATATTGAAATGATGAGAGGCACTTGTTTGTTCAATACTCACACTGTAAAAAAAAAAATACACTGTGTGTTTAGTGACTTATCAAATGCTGTCATGTTCATTTATTCATTATTTGATCCCACATGCCTATCTCATCCTGGGTGTTGTGGGGGGCAGGTATTTACTATGTTATGAGCATAAATTCATTGTATTTCCTTCTTTCCTTTTCAGTGGACATTTATTGAGTGCTTACTATTTGCCAACTACTGGACCAGGTCCCCGTGATACAGAAATGAGTACATTAAAAGCCTATGTGTCCAAGGGGCTTATAGTCGAGTACAGTGGTTATCAGCCAGGGGTAATTTTATCCCCTTTTCTACCTTGGGGACAGTAGGTGATGTCTGGAGTTATTTGTGATTGTCACAACTTGGGGGCAAGGGAGAGAAGAGATGCTACTGGCATCTAGTGGGTAGAGGCCAGGAATGCTGCTAATCAGCCAACATAGTACCAGACAGCCCTTTCAACAAAGAATTATCTGGCCCAAAATTTGGATAGAGTACAAGGTGCCTCAATAAATGTGTGCATATGGGACACCTGGGTGGCTCAGTGGTTGAGCGTCTGCCTTTGGCTCAGTGTGTGATCCACGGTTCCAGGATCGAGTCCTGCATCAGGCTCCTGCAAAGAGCCTATTTCTCCCTCTGCCTTTGTCTCTGCCTCTGTGTGTGTGTGTGTGTGTGTGTGTCTCATGAATAAATAAATAAATCTTTAAAAAAAATAAATGTGTGCATATGGAAACTGCAGGAGCTCAGAGGATGGGCACTTAGGCACGCGCAGTGGAACTGGCCAAGCAGAAGATGAGGGACAGACAGGACAGGTGGACACAGCACCTGTGGAAAGGCACGAAGGTCAGGAAGAACATGGTGCATACTCAGGAGCTTCCAGAAGCTCAGAGCCGAGGCACCGCGGGCAATAAGGGCAGAAGTCTCTAGAGTAGGGCCAGGGCCATAGATACCATGCCAAGCATTTTGGATTTTGTCTATTCAATGGGAGGATTCCAAATGAGAGCAAAGCAGATTTGTGTCTCAGGAAGATCATTCTGGTGGCAGATGAGAACAACCAAAAATCACTAACCTTTATTGAGAATATACTATGTGCGTCAGGCACGTTTCTGCATACTTTATTGAATTACCTTATTTGATCTTCCAACAACTCTCTGGAGGAAGTGCTCTTGTTATCCCATTTTACAGCTGAGGAGACAGAGGCAGAGAAGTCATGAAGCTTGCTCAGCACCAGAGAACTAGTCAGTGGAGGAGCCAGGATAGACCCAGCAAGCATGAGATGTGGTTCTTCCCATCTCCCCTTGGAATCTGGAACCAGACTTGAGCATCCGCAGGGTCTCAATTCATAATTCATGTGCTCCGGTGCTTTCTGCAGCTGCTCCAGGAATCCCACGCCTGCAGCTCTGAGGAGTGTGGCCTTGGGCTAGCCGGCTTAATCCTTCCTGATTAGGAGTTCTCATGTCGCTGTTAATTTTTAGGCACTTTGTGGCTGAAATGCCCCATCGAAAGACAAACACTAGAGAGAAGTGTGCTTCTGGGAACTCAGAATTGTTCTCTGCTGCCTGGGATTTTCAGAGGACCCCAGGAACCTCTGTAACTGCTTCAGCAGGACACCACACCCATTGTCAGATGCACCCTTCCTCCTCTTATCTTTGCTGCAGGGGGAAGAAGTGGGTCTGCATAAGTGATAAAATTTAAAGCATGTCTCAGCACCCAAAGCTTCATCACAAGCCAGTGTAGATCTGGCTTCCTCACCTTCTAGTAACAGCAGCCGCTCCTTCTATCAGGATGAGTAGTCCAGTGGGCAGCCTTGGCCCAGCACCAACAGGCGTGAAGAGCGGGATCCCAGGGATTGGAAGTGGAAGGGACTGCTCCAGGCTAGAGGGGAGAAGAGATTTTGCCGCTGGGGGAGGCCGAGGGTGATGGACAGAGTTAGGACTAGAGGATCGCTCCTGCCTGGCACCTTATGGTTTCCTCCCGTTTGAAAAGACCAGACGTACCTTTTCATATTTAGATAGGCTTTTCAATAAATGTGTCTTCATTTTTTTTTTTCTTTTTAAGGCAGTTGGTAGGTTCTGGGAGAGCTTTGGAAATGCAAACTGGTCTGTGATCCAGAAGGAAAGCCTCCTGAAGAGAACGCAAACACTGCAGTGCTCTAGATTAACCCACTACAGGTAGATTCTTTGAGGTTAGCCCCAAATTACTCCCTCCGGCCAGATGAAGAGCCTTAGGCCGAACCACTGCTGCATGGCGTATCCATGGGAGAAGCCATGGTCAGATGTCTAGATTTTCTTACACATTTCACTTTGTCATTTAAAGATTCCTTGGTAGGACAGAGAGTTCTCTGGGCTTCAGTTTTCGCATCTGTACAATGAAGGAATTGTTGAATTAAAGATTGTCTAGTGTGGCTTTGATTTGTAGATTAAATTGGGCCTTTGCCAGGATGGTGACCACCTCTCTACAGCGCCAAGAAAACTAACTTCCCACCCAAATATAAAATATTCCCCCACTTTCCCAAAGAAAAGGTCTCTGAAAAAACCTTTTCAGCCACACTGAATATATGAATTTTGGGGAATATAGATGCACATATCTATAGTATTACACACTGACATGGAGTATATTGTTGTAGTACAGATAACTTATCATTTACTTAAAATATGTAATTAATTGCCTTAGTTACACATCTTTAGAATTAGAACATCTATAGCATGCTAACTTTAAAAAACGACTTTTTTCACTGATAGATTTCACGAATCATCATTCAGGCCTGTCGCGTGCAGTTTCAACTCCAGTGGGTGTTTCGTTCCCAGTGTACTCTTTATCACTAGAGCAGCTTTGTTTGTTAAGTAGGCTCCATGCCCAACATGGGGCTTGAACTCATGACCTTAAGATCAAGAGTCAAAAAAAAAAAAACAAAAAAAGATGATCAAGAGTCACGTGCCCTACGGACTGAGCCTGCCAGGCACCCCACTAGAATAGCTTTTTTGAGTCCCCTGACAGTTTTCCAGAGGTCGCAATTCTTACTTCCATCCAAGTTTTCAGGAGAAGCCACTTTTGAATCTGGGAATTGCACCTTCCTTTAAAATTGTGTCCCAAGCCACCAGACCCAATTCCTATCAGGTGTAACCATTGTTGTGCCGTTTCCATTTGCCTCACAGGTGCATGTTCATGATTTCTTGCAGCATTTAGCTGTTGTCAGGCATCTTTTTAAAGTGACCTTTTAGTCTTATTTACAACAATATCCAAATCCTAAAAATATGAAGTCATAATCCCAAGAACAACTACACATCTGTTTTTGCTAAATTAGGCAAGAGAGTGCACTGTGAGATACCTTTTTATGGATAAAGAATTTATCAGTCAATCTATTGGGTATATTGAAGAGAAGGCAATCTCCTTTTTCGGATAATGAGAGATGAAGGGAAAAATGATCATGTATCTGAGCATAAACAAACATTTTATAACTTGCCAAATTCTCCTTTAAAACTTATCCACTAAAATAAATAAATAAATAAATAAATAAATAAATAAATAAATAAATATAAAAATAAAAATAAAAATAAAAATAAAAATAAAAATAAAAATAAAACCTATCCGCTTAGTACATCGTACCTACGGGCACTCTTCATGGCTGCTCAGCAGAGAGGTCTCGGCTGGAGCCAGATCACAGAGGATGGTGCTGGGGCTGCTCAGCCCACTAAGAACTCTGACCACCATCTTTTCCCACTTTCCAAGCACCAGGAACCACAAGCACCTTCCGGCCACCTTTCTGCCAACCTGCTGCTGGGCTTTTGTGTCTTTTAATGAGCATAGAGTCGTTTGGAAATATGCACTGTGCTCCACAAAAGGAAATAGTAATATAATCAGAAATGATTATATTCCAGCACTTCAGCACTATTGCTACTATTAATGTCCATTATCACTATATTACCTGAAATGTGTTTAACAGTTACAGCTACCAATCAAGGTGCCTGTCCTGGAAAATGTGTATTCTTTCCGCCTGGATCACACTATGTATTGTGCTGTTACTGTTTTAAATTTTTTTTTCAGATAATTGGAACCTGCTACTTCATACTTTGAAAAGTAATGTAGCAGGCGAAGCCCTGAGAGTTGCAGAGCCTGTGCCTCCATCAGGGAAATAATGCAATTTCCACCCAAAATGATTATAATATTATTCAGTGATTACATGGGAGGGGGGGTAGTCTGTTTTTGTTAGACTTTTGAAAGTGGCAAATTGAATTCCATCCAAGTAATCAGAGCTTATAAGGTTCCAACATAGTGTGTTTGCACACGTTGGAAGTTCATTTTCCCAGGGTCCTCCCCAACTATGCGCCCCCAGTGCTTTTGCTGACCACTTAGGGCAGACCTGAAATGCCAGGGGGTTAATTCTCTGGCAGCCTCTCTCGGCCTAGGACAAAGGGGGGGTCAGTGCAAAATGCTCCAGCTGCATTTGCACACACCATGGAGTGTGAGGGATGCCTCTGAGACCTGCCCCTCTCTGTCCCCCAGAGGTTCGCAGTGAGATTGGCCTGGGTGCCCACAGCAGTGGTCTGCTCATTTAGGACCATCTGTGTTGGCTTTCTTCACTTACCTGTGTCATTTCCCACTTGCCAAGCTCTCTGAAATCACTACCCAAAGAAATCAGTTGCCTCAAATCCTTATCTGGGTCCTGCTCCACAGGGAGAGGCATACCTGGCCTCCATGCATTTTCTTCCCATTTTAAGGGCACCCAGGGGCTGCTCTGGATCCCACTGTCCTATAATCCATTTCACAGAGGATTCTTGGCAGCACCCAGAAGTCTTGCTGTGTGAAGGCATCCTTATCCTGAAAAACAAAAAATCTTAACTTTTTTTTTTTTGGTTGTGAAGGTGATGAGTATAATTGATTTCTCCTACCTCTTCTCTTAATTATTATTACCCCATTCAAGGAAGACAAGATGACTTAATCCGGGTTGTATTTAAAATGCCCATAATCAAAGTCCTCATTCTGAACATGTTCTCTGTGTGCTTTTAGATAATTTATGTATAATTTTCATAGATTTGTCAACAGCAGCCCTTCCTCATCTAAACAGGCTGCTTGTAGACAGATCACTTAATTTACTCCTCAGTGTTATTTTTCATACATGGTTGCTGCACGGCCGACAGCAGATGATCCTGCTACAGACACGTTTGACATGGCATGTGCTGTGAGCATGAGCAAACTCAAGGTCTCCTACTGTGGCAAGCAGTGTGTGTCTCCCTGTAATGCCAGAAGCGGGGGAGGGGTCCCGGAGAGCATGCAACAGAGCAGATGCTGAGGCTGCAGTCCCTGGCAGGACTGAGGTTTAGAAGAGAGCCTCCCCTTACCTGCGGTAACAGAGGCTGCCCCGGCCCTTCCCCAGCCTGGGTGGGGGTCACCTGCTGACACTTTCTGGCTCCTGCCTCTCTCTCGTGGTCCGTGAGGGCAGGCTGCAGGTGTGGGGGTGGCTGAATCACCCTGCTGGTCTCCATGCTGACTCTGCAGGTTCTCTCACCCTTTAGAACCTAGAGTACACCCTGACATAGAGCCTTCCTGCAGCCTGGGGCCTCCCTCCGCTGATCACCTTCAGTCCCAGGAGTGTTATTAACTTGGCCCTTAGCATCCGCAGCCTTGTGACATCCTGTAATTCTGCATATGGCTGCGTGACCGGGTAGATGCCAACTCTGCCAGCTTCTAGCTGACCTGAGCATCTGTCTGGGAGGCGATGGTGCTGCAGCCACATCCTCACTTTGGAGGATGGGGTACCTAGACGAGGCCAAGAGTGCACACTCTGGGGTGAGTGGGCAGGAGTACAGAAACCCTTCCCTTCAAAGACTAAGTGAGTGCTGATGGATTATTTGTGTCACTTTCGTCTGCTGGGGTAACAGCAAGCAAGTGCATTGTGTTCCAACGGAAGAATGTTCTCTAGACGCGGTAGTCTTCACCATGCCAGCTTGTGACAGAGTGAACCACATCAACTTCTAAATTTTCTCAATGGAGTGTGATGTGTGTAATGTGTAATAAAATATAAATAAGCCTTTAAGAAGCATCTATGTGTTTCTTTTTATCAACCTTTAGATGCGTTCAAGCCAACTACAATTTTATATGAATTCTAGATGATATGTAGTATTTTTATTTGCTACTTCATTGCTAAATGTTTCATATAAAACTGAAGAGGGAAAAAAAAATACACAGTCCCACATATAAAAGAAGAAGCAGATGGCTAAATGTGACCGTGGGAGAGAAGCAGTGAATGGAGTGCTCAGAATGGAGGCTCCCCACTCCTGGGTGCAGCCCGAGATGGAGTGGAGGGAGATTCGTGTATGTGGTTACCTGTGCTCGTTAGCCATTTGCTCCCACTGTGTTTTAAATAGGCCATTAGTATTCAGAAGAATCTACAGGTATCTTTGTTATGGCTTTTTTTTAATCTTTTAAATGTACATATAAATGAGTATGTATTATTTATAGATGTCTTTGGATTTAGAAACATCGAGCTTGAAAAGTAATGCAGCAAGGAATATTTGATTTACTGCTCGCTGGAGAGGAGAGAGGAAGACGGGGGCTTTCTGCAGGAAGGAAGACTGGGTTTGATAAGTTGTTTAACCTTTTTAGGGGACTTTCCTGGAATCTTCACGTCCAGTTAAACCGCAGAGAGATGAGGGGGGGGGAGAAAGAGACCAGCGGGGGAATTAGGAAGCCAGCACTGCCATCATCCTGCCCCTCCTGCTGATCAGCTGTGTGACCTTGAGCTTGTCACTCACCCACTCTTGCCTTTGGTTTCTTGCCTCTATCTGGATATCAAGCCGTACCAGGCCGCAGCTCAGCGATTCCGTGCATTTGTATCGACTGTTCTGGGCTCTGGCCTGGCTCCTCGGTTGCTGGTTGAGATCGCAGATGTGCCGTGAGGTTGGTGAGCAATGGCTCCATGGTTTTTTTTTGGTTTTTGTTTTTTTTTTTTCAGATGGAACGTGAAGCCATGGTGCGATCAAGCCACTTGCCTGCACACGTTGGTAGAGATCAGGAAAACAGAATTAGCTCCTAATTCTATTTTCAGTTCCTAGGCTGTTTCTATATTGGCCAAGAAAAGCAGAGAACTTAGAGAAATTCCTGGTAATGACTGCTTTCTGCCTGGGTACGGAGAAACATGCCTGTCTATGGTTTATTTTTAAATGGATAACTCATCATATCTGGGTAAAAAGTACTGTAATCTCCAAAGGCTTTTCTTTCACAATTTTTTTTCTCTGAGAGTATAGAAACAGCCTCAGATCTACTCAAATAAAACAGCTTTTTACTGGGCAAGGAAGCAGTGGTTTTCAGATGTTGGCCCTGTAGGCTTGGGTTCAGAACAGAGGTGGAAAGAGGGAATAGGAGCCTTAGCGGCATCTTCCCTCAGGCCTGGAGTCTAGTTTACCAATCGCTGGGCAGGGAAGCAGGGGAGAGGCTGAAGCTGCCCCCTCAGAGGACATTCAGGGTCATAGCTGGAGGAGACAAGGAATGGCAGCTGACCAGTGTCAGATGGCCAGGGCTCCTGTACCCGTGGTCAGCCCACTGCTTTGACTACCTCCCAAGGAAGATCCCTGCCTGTGCATTTGTCCCTGCATGCTCACTTCTGTGGAGAGTTCCTGAGAGAAAGCATCACCTCGGGTGATTCCCAGCCCTCCCCATGGCACTGTAGGTATTTTAGGCGCACCTCCTGTGTGCTTCAGTTAGCAGGTATGGCTAAATAATGGTTAGAGCCACCCGTTATGTGTGCCATGGGCTATGCTGAGTGCCTTTCCTACATGCTCCTGACCACACACAGGCCTAGCCAGCCCCAGAACCCATGCAACAGGGAATAGGATGTAAATCCAGAAGGAAGCTCCAACCATGCCATTCAGGCCATGGGGATTCAGACTTGGGAGAAGGGGTTGTCTCATCTCTCTGCATCTCCCAGAACTGACCAGAAACACACTGAGTCTAAAAGCCCAACATGTTTTACTCTGTGAAGTCACTTTTGCCTATTGCTTCTTTCTAAAGCTGTGGGCAGGGAGTGTCAAGGGGGCAGGGGATGCTGTGGGACCACTGTGTGCTCGCTAGCAAGTGTCCGCCAGACTGGCTCCTTCCAGACCCTGGCAGTGAGCAGATGCCACATCCAGTGAATGGGTTTGGTGATTACTTCCCCGGTCACCACAACTCTCTCCTGCCCCCTGGCATGGATGGCTGTGGCCCAGATAGAGGACTTGGGTGTTTTCTGCTGTGGTTGACTACTTGAGGGCTTAAGGTACAGTCAACGGCTCCCAAAGAACTAAAACAAACAACTCCAGGGCCAATGACAAGGAAGGCGGCAGGCCTCAGACAAGAAGCTAGAACAGGAAAGTTGGAAAGAAAGAGGGAATCCCTTGGGCAGCCCAGGTGGCTCAGCAGTTTAGCACCTGCCTTTGGTCCAGGCCGTGATCCTGGAGACACGGGATCGAGTCCCACATCAGGCTCCCTGCATGGAGACTGCTTCTCCCTCCGCCTGTGTCTCTGCCTCTCTCTCTCTCTGTGTGTCTCTCATGAACAAATGAATAAAATCTTTTAAAAAAGAAAAGAAAGAGGGAATCTCTACTCTCTCGGGCTCTGCTATGTGGTCCAGACTTGAAGTGGTCTCTTCCCTGAGTGTGAGTTCCTCCATGGTTGATGCTAAGATGGGGTCCACCCTGTGGAGCTGGGATGAACATGACTGGGACCGTAGAGCCTACTGGAGATAGCTGGGGAGCCAACTCATCTGGCCACGCACTACTTCCTCTGTGCACTGCTACCACCCACCAGTTGGCCTACTGTTCTGTGTTACTCCAAGATTCTAGACAATTCTTATTGAAATGTTACAGCCTCACAGGAGTGTTAGGGAGAACCCAGAGGAGAGACTTGCTCACATGGAGTCAGAGTTTTAAGTGGCACAGCTCCACTGAGGCCAACATGGTGGAGGTGAGCCTCTCTACATGCTCCACTGCACATGGAGACCTGGCAGGTGCTGGAAAGGAGGGTACTGCATGTCTCTCAACAGCAGGAAGGAGAGGGGAACCCATTCACACTGCGGTCCAGCTTGGCAGTATCGGCAGCTGGCCTCCCTGTCAGTGAATTAGAGATGCGGATGCCTGTCCTGCCTCTCCCAGGGTCCGTGTGGCGGTCTAATGAAGGAGAGAAGATGCACAAGCACTCCAAAGAGCCCACAGCACCAGGCGAATGTGAAGCGTCATCATGAAAAGCTTAAATTTATGGGTCTGAAGGAGAAGCAACATCTGGGAAGGAATTATTGCAATTTAAAGGGAGGATGCAGGCCTGTTTATAAGAATGAAATCTGGAAGCAATGTCTGATTTTTTTTTTATTTTTAGCTGGTTTGTATTCCCGTCATGAAACCATGGTGTGAACCTCCAGATGTGTGAAGCAAAATTGTAGAAAATGAGTTGAGTCTGGTAGGCACTTTCCTTCCTTCAACAGAGCCTTACTGAGCATCTACTACGTGCCAGGTGCTATACACGCCACCATGGGCAAGTCAGGCTGTTGGGTCCCCTGGTACCTCCACCCCGGTCCTCACTTAGTGGTCTTCAGAAAATGCAAAGGTCATGCCAGTTCCAGTTCCATTGATCAGGAAATCTGTATTAACTGGAGGAGGGTCTGCGTGCCGGCACCGAGTGGTGGGGCCGAGTTAGGGGATTCCTAGTTAATGCAAGTGCTGAAGGGCCTGCTGGGTGACAAGACGACAGGGTGGGGTGTAGGGGAGGGGGTTGATTTCAATTTTATTTTCTGAACTGTTCCAGTCGCATGTCTGGCAGAGCACTGATGTGACATAATTTAGGATCCGATCAGTCTATGGGCACCCCCTCTTCCTTCTCTGCCCATTCTCCTTGCCCAGACCAGTCAAGGGGGACCTGGAGACGGGCTGTCAAGAAATTTCATTGGGTGATGCACATGCTTGATATTTGCCAGCAGTTTCCTTAAGAGTATCTGTACTGTAAAGAGAAGTCTTCAGTAGGAGAAGGGGTGAAGGCAGGTGGGAGGAGATTCAGGGAGGAGAGCAGGTGTGTGGCCAGGGAAGGAGGGGGGCGGGGGCGGTGCTGGGGGCTGGTGGCCCAGGCAGTGGAGGCTGGACAGTGTGGAACATGGGAAGAATCAGAATTTGCCTGGGTATCCCGGGGCCCCTGCCATGGAGGGATTTGGGGCAGGAATGCTATGACTATTCTGGGGTTGAGCACAATCCCTGTGGCGGCAGCCCGGCCACTTGGGGGCTGTTGCTGTGATCCTGGTGAGAGGCGGGGAGGCCTGGCAGCTCAGCAGTAGTGGAGATCAGAGAGATCAGGTGACCTGAAGACACATCGTTAAGGACAATGCTGTGGGGAAGGGGAACAGGCGGGGAGCAAGAGAGAGGAGGAACAACTGGGATTTTTAAGGCAGAGGAGGTGGCAGTGCTGGATCCTGACATATAAGTCTAGAAGTGGCAGGTCTGGAGAAAGTCAGTTAATGCAAGGGCTAGGGAGGAGGAGGGAGGAGGTTGTAAATCGATTCCAGGAGTGAAGGACGGCATAAACACTCGCGGATACTATAATGGCTCATCCCCCCCTGCAGCTCCACCCTCCCAGACAAAATCATACTCCTTAGAGTTGAATGTCTAAGAAAGACATTAGAAAGAACTTAAATAGAATTGAATTGAATTTTTTTCTTGGTGGGGGGAGTGATAATAATAATTAAAGAGAAAAGGTTGAGAAACACTGAGTTCAGAGTAAATGGAGAATCCGGTAAGCTACCTTAGTGCTGACTGGTTTTGTGGTAGGCGTGTGGGAGCCAGTCTGTGGCTTCTGTGTTGTGAGAGGGGGTCACCTGGGAACCTGAGCATCACCAGGGCATGAGGGGCTGCGGAGAAGTGGGTGAGGGGCAGCAGCCGAATTGGGTCATAGGGTTGGTTTGGGCTCACCAGGACCAGACTGGAGTGAGGATACCCCCTGCTGCCTGTCCTTTTATCCAGCCCAGGGGTGGTGACTGCAGAGTGAACTCAGGACAGCTCTAATCTTACCACCGATTGGGGCCCCTGGGATGAGGCAGTTGAAGAATTTGGAACAAAGCATGGGATGGAAGGCACACATCAAGAGTTCCAATTCTGGCTTGGAATCTCCCTTACATACTTGCCATGTAACTTGAGGCAGTTCTTATTTTCTGTCTATAAAATGGGAATCCTAATAGTAATCAGCTCATTTACTTTTCTGAGCAAAAGTAAATCAGAAAATGTGAATGAGCGAGGTTTTGTAAACTTGAGGCATTTTGAAAATTTCATGATTCCATCTTAGTCTCTGAAGATCCTGTCTTTCTTTGAAGAGCACATGCCCACACAAAGGCTGGCCAGGCGGTGCATTCCGGCATTGAGAATAAGTAATGGGTCTCATCAGTGGCCGGTTCTGGCTCCTTAATGGAAAGAGGAAACCTCTGCATTGTGTTGGGTGGGTTCTTGCAAGACACTCCATCTCTGCGTGTCCATTCTCTTCTGTAAAAGCAGAGCCTTCCGGATCCCTCAGCCCATGAACTGTCGCCAACCTGATGGATAAACCTTGTGAGAGTGTTTATTTCGGGGTTGGCAAGATGCCTGCAGGCTTTGGTGAACCCATGGTTGATGTTATTAATGGATGGGTTGTTTTTTCCCTCTTCTTAAGAGAATGTGAATGAGAGTTCCCCTTACAGGATACATTCAGAGCAGGCCTGTAACCCCCGTGCCAGGGGTGCTCCAGGGTCCTGAGCCTGGACTGACAGGAAGGTGGGTGTGGGAGCTGGGTTTTTTTTTTTTTTTCCATAGTTTGCAGCCTCTAGTTGTTTTGCTTTTTCCTTCCAAAGAAGAAAGAATCCTGGCTTCCCAGTTGGCTGAGGGCTGGTAGCTGCCCAGGCGCTGGAGCAATAATTGGGTAGCCTGGTCAAGACCCAAGCAGGGCCAGTCTCTGATCCTGCATCAAATGGGAGACTCCCTAATTGGCTTATCCTCTCTTAAGGGCAGTTTCTCTCCAAAAATTGGTATCTTTTATAGGGAAGGAAAAAAATCCTGGGGCCTTTATTTGTAATTCTCTTGGCTATCAATTTGGTTCATGTCAGGAGCCATCTTTATTTATAGGCTTAGAGTGAGAAGGGTCTCAAACATTTTTGGGGGGTTGATTTTAAAGATCTCGCATCATTCTGCAGTTATTTGACCCAAAGACCCCATTGGAGGGTCTCTCATATTGGCCTTTATGCCCTGCCAAACTCAATTAGCATCTCTTAAGTGCCTGGACAAAGTGGGGACATGTAAGACCCTTTTCACAGGCATTGACTTACTACCCACTGTATTTTTTAAACGAAAGGTAAAAGTCCCTCATCCCTTGGCTTTTTAATTTTATTTTCCTTAACCCTGGAAGCTGGCCTTTAATGATGAAATTAGTGGAAGAGAAAGGGGTCAGTTTGATCATAGATGTCAAAGTCAAACCCACAGATAGTGCCTTCACCTCAACCTGGAGATGGAAAACCATACCTGTCTCCCTGTCTCCCTCCCAGGAGGGTTCATTCTTGAACCCCTTTCCCCCAGGCCACAGTCTTTGGAAAATTAAAGTTTTCCTATGTTTACATGGGAACAAAATTATTACTAGGAATCAGTTTCTAGTAATTTATTTTAAAAGCACTTCGACCGCCATACATCTCGTTAGAGTAGAATGTGCTTAGGTGCATGGATGTAGCTTGTAGGCCTCCTAAAAAGACAAGCTAACAAATTAGAGGGTCTGGTCTTTGGCACCATGTGATGGGTGCTGTGGGCCAGAAATTCAAATATTAAGATAATGTCTGTTCTCCGGATGCCCAGGATTTGACTGCAAGGAATAGAGGTGGGGTGTATAGAAGAGCAAGAGGAAATAAGTGAAATCACTGAGACATGAACTACTGCCAAATAGGAGCTGAGAAGAGCTAGAAACCCCTGGAGGGAGGAGTTTCTGGTTGGGGTGCGCCCAGATGTCAGCCAGGAGGTGCTCCTTGCCCTGGGCGGTGGAGTAGGTGGTGGAAGTGCGGAGGCAGTGACCTTGCTGCTGCTGCTGCTGCTGCTAATTATGCATCAGTTTCTCTAGTTCCAAGAGTGAGAAAGGAAGGCATTGAATGCCTTGGCCTGTGTCACAAAACTAAGGGGCAGTGTTAGGCTTCCATCTGATCCCTGATTCCAAAGCCCTGCTCTCGACTGCCTCTGAGAACATACCCTCTAGGGTCTTTTTTTTTTTTTTTTTTTACCCTCTAGGGTCTTAACGGGAAACTGGCACACTGAAATGTGTGTTGGGAAGAGAGCTGGTGGACAGGGCTGTTCATAATAATGAGATGCGGGTGCAGAGACCCCGCCAGGGCCGACCCCAGCCCTCAATGGGGTAGGGCAGTTTCCAGCTGAAAGCCGGGGCACAGAGAGGATGTTCTGTGAAGCCCGCAGTGGAGGGTTACAGCCAGCCCGTGAAGTGACTGCAAAGAGGCAGACAAGTAGGGGAATAAACACCCAACCCCACGCCAGTCTCCAGTCTCCCGCTGGGGTCCACACTGCCTGCACCTAACTAGGAATCACAGGGTCTCCAAGCTCCGATGATGCCTTCCATGCAGATCAAGTGAGCCCCCCTGGGGACAGACAGCGTGGAAAGCAGACATGGGGAGTACACCCAGCACAACCTGTAATGTCTAATGCATCAGCTCCCATCACCTTCATAAGCATGTTAGGGAAAAGTCGCAGAGAACTCGGCCTTGCGTGCAGTGCAGTGTATTCTTGTTCAAGACTTTGTTTCAGTTACCTCTTCTAAAAGTGGCCTCTGGGGACACAAAGGAGGGAAGACAAGGCTGTGGTTATCAGAAGATGCTAGGCATCCCTGGTGGCTCATCCCCCCTCCACTGCCCCTCTGGGCCCCGGTCTGACCTATGCCCTGTTCATCTAGCACAGCCTGGAGAACGGAGCCACCTGGTTTAAGGGATGGTGAGCAGATGAAGTTGACAGAGCTGGGAGTCTGTCTCAAGAGAATGAGAGCTCCTTCTAAAGTTGGGTGGCCATGGGAAGCCTAAGTGGCTCAGTGGTTGAGCATCTGCCTTCAGCTCAGGTCGTGATCCAGGAGTCCAGGGATCGAGTCCCACATCAGGCTTCCTGCATGGAGCCTGCTTCTCCCTCTGCCTGTGTCTCTACCTCTCTATGTGTCTCCCATGAAGAAATAAATTATTTTAAAAAAATAAAAAATAAAAAAAAATAAAGCTGGGTGGCCAGAATCTTGGACTCTCAATTAGTAGCCTTTCCAGTGGCCTACAAGGCCTTAACACGATCTAGATGCTCACCGCTCCAGCTGAATGGCCTACTAGACTCTCCCCATCCAGCCACAGTGGGCTTCTTGCTGGGCTAGAAGCACGAGAGGTATGCACCCCCCTCCTTCTCACACCCCAGGACACTTGCACTGGCTCTTCTCTTTGCTGAGCGCTCAACCCCTGATGCCCACATGGCCCACTCCCTCATCGACTTCCCATGAGCTCATATGTCATATCTCTTACCCAGACCACCTTCTTTAAACTGATACTTCTCTTCTGTTCTGTCTTCTTTGATGCATAGCACTGCCTACCTTTTAATATACCATACAATTTGTACTTCCTTCTTAAGCTTATTGTTGATTCTGTGTTTTCCCCCAGTAGAAGATGAGCTCCATTAGGTCAGGGATTTTTTTTTTCCTTCTCCTTTGTTCACTTATGTATCCTCAGTGCCTAGAACATTGCCTGACACACAGGAGGCGCTCAATAAATATTTAGGGAATGAATGAATGAATAAAATTCTCAAGGATCTAAAAACAATCTGACTGCTGTCTCCCAGGCTTTTCTCTTCACCAACACATATCTGCCAAGGATCTTTCCCAGAAATACATCGATCGTTTATTATCACCAGTACTGTCAATACTTCGTGGCCAAAGCAATTGATTTATCCGTGTGCTTCACATAGGCTTGGTAGAGGAAATGTACTCACGACTTTGGCTCTGTGTCAAAATTAAATGGTGACCTTGGCTTACTTTGCTTCCCCACAGAGGTTATTTCTTAATCGTAAAGGGAACACTCTCTCCTTGGGAAAAATAATATTTTTGCCACCTTCAGCTTGAAAATGGCTATTTGATATGGCTCACGTGTGTTTCTGTCAGTGGCAGCTGGAAAAGCTTGGGTTGAAAGAGGCTCGGAGAAAGACCCGTTGCGTTGTTGGGAGAGAAGCTCGTTGCAAGGTGGAATTAGTTTACAATAACTTATTTACCTGTCCAAATCCCTCATATCACATTAAAGCTTTCCCCTACTATCCCGGACTCTGGAGTGCTAAGAGGAAACAGAAAAATCAATTGATAATGATATATTCAGTTTAGAAAAATATATCGATTCCCAGGTAATGACAGCCGTGCATTTTTGCAGTGGAGGATGCCATTTCTTGTCGTGAAGATGGCTTTCACATATATTACATTTGAAAGAGGGAACTGGGAATAGCCCTGCCTCACCATAATAGATAGGCTCTTTCTACTAGGTTTTAAATCTATATTAAAAAAAAAATTGTTTCCAGGGAACCCATCCTTTGCCTCCTCAAGGTCTCCTTGCCCATTATCTAAAAGAAGTAATGATTTGTTTTTGTAAATCTAGAATTTGTGTCCTGTTCTCTTTTCAGCATTAGATTAAAGACTTAAATTTCTCATTTTTCCCGTCTCTGGAGTTCCTGGGTTTGAATCAAATGGAAGGCAATGCCATTATTCTCCCTTATCCACGGTTAATGGCTGTGATGTGGGGATTAGGGCTTTGTGTGTTTGGGAGACAAGGGAGAGACATCGAGGGTCTGCGCCACGGGGTTCTCTGCTGCCCGCTTGGCCCCCTTGTCTGGGGGTGCCCGTGGCAGCATTTGGGCACGCCCCGTGGGAGATGGTCCACACTCAGAAACTCAGCACAGGGACAGGCTTCCACTTAGGGTGGGGACTAAGATACTGGAACTCTAAAAAGACTTCTGCAGAAGATGATAGCTTTTCCCACATCACCCCCACCTTTCTCCTTCTCTTTCTAGACCGCCTGGCCTCCTGGTGATGCTCACGCTGTGCTAAGTGTTGGTGGCCATCGAGGTTTTTGCATCCTGGGGACGAATCCTGAGCTGGCCAGAGACGGACATCGAAAGGTAAGACTCTGCTCAGCTCGCTTGCAAATAAGAAAGGCAACAAACCCGGGCACTGCCAGAGGGAGTATAGCTGGTCCTCTCAGCCCTTTGGTCAGGGGGATTTTTACACGATGTGGGATTAGCACCTAGCAAAGCCACCGAGCCCCAATCCTTCAGGAATCAATCTACGAGCAGGATGGCAGCTCTTCTGGCTCCCCAAGGGACTGGGGGGGTGCAGAGATCTGGGGGCAGCCAGCAGCTGGGTGACCATTAATCTCCTCAAGACCTGAATTACTTCTTTGGTTATTTAACTTTTCTTGTTATTAAAGTAGTAGTATTCAATATCAGTAAAAGACTATTTGTTTATTGTAAAAATATTTTAAAAGGTAGCACCTAAAATTATATAAATTACTTATAGTCATAATCCCAAGAAATAACCATTTTAGTGTCCCTTTCCAGACTTTCTTTCTATACATGTACATAAAGTGTATGCACATATGTATATACACATGCACACGTACATGGGATCACACTGTATGTACTGCTTAGTGATGCGTTCTTTTGACTTTACAATAGTCACATGTACATTTTTTACCTCAGTAAATACAGATCTGTAGCATTTTTAGACTCTTCATATCATCTGGATATAATAATCTACACAATTTACTTAACCAGTGCCCTAATGGTGGGCATTTAGTATATTTTTAAATTTCACTCCTACAAATAAAAACACAACAAACATTTATCTTTGCATAGTGATTTGGTAATTTTCATGGATTAGATTTATAGAGGTCTGGCCTAAACTTTTGATTCAGGATTTTCAAACCTAGATTGTAAAAACCAGGTAGCCAGGAGAGTTGGGAGGAACGTGGCTTAAAGGGCACAAAATCTGATGAAAAGATCGATAAGATTGCTTGAGCACCCACCCAGCAGGCCAGAACTGCATGTGCAGAAGTAGGAGAGCCTGGAGATGGAGTTGCCAGCACCTGTTTGCTATTGCTCAAGGGACAGGAGGATAGACCTGGGATGAAGGCTGGAGGAGGGAAGCATGGGTGCTGGGGTTCAGGACACAAGGCTCAGCTGGCCCAGCCTAGCATGTCTTGATGGCACTTGATGCTTTAGAAGTCCATGGGCCAGAGTCATCTCTGTGTAGCACATTGTGCCTGGTGCTGGGTGAGCACAAGCCATAGCAGCCCCAGGTGTCCTTAGACACCACACCCTGGTGCCCTCTGGCCAGGAACTTCATGGCCTCTACCCGGACCCCCTTGTGTGGTCTGAACTCCAGCTTTCTTCCGCATCAGGGGCCAGGGCAGCAGACTAGCAAATTTCCTGCCATGTCCAGGTTCCCTATGGACTCGGAAACAGCCAGGTTGGGGATGGTCCTCCACTCCCAGAGCCTTGGCTTACAGAAAAAACACTGCAGCTCTAGGATTCTGAATTGTAGGTAGCCATGGTTGTCAGCAAGAAGCAGGAGGAAGCTCCAGGCTGGGCCTGGATCAGCTGCCACAATGGAAGAAACATTCACTGGGCATCCAGCCTGCTGCCACTGTTCCCACCTAGCAGCCCAAGAGGGACAGCCAGTGGGGGCAGATGGGTTTCTGGCCTTGGGAGCTGGTAGGCTGTTGGCGTGCATTTCATGGCACCCCTGAGCCACTGAGCAGCTAGACAGCCATCCTGGTTAGTTGTCCCAGGCCCTAGGTAGCGTTTTGCTTCTGTGACTATCAGGTGAAAGGAGGGGAGTTGGAAAACTAGACAGATCTGGTGACAGTGGCATCTTGGATCTGGTGATGGTGGCATTTCTAGCTCCTAGAAGTGGAGGTGACTGTCTGAGACGAGAATAAGGAATGCTCTTCACAGAAGTCAGCTTTCCAAGGGTAAGCCTCCAAGTTTTAGGTGATGCGAGTGTGGCGGGAGTGAAAGGGATCTAGAGACCCAAGGGAATGGGTTCAACGGCCTTTATTTTAGGATCTTCTGTTCCTTCCCATTGACACAGAGTGGCACATGGCTCTTTATCCTGATCTTCAAGAAGCATATATTTTAGGGTGGGAGGGACCTTCATAGGATACCTGGTCGATCCACCGGTAGACTGGTGTCCCCACTGTGAACTCACATTAGTCTTCCCTACCACCTGGCCAGCTCCTGGAGGATGGGAATCACATCTGATTCATCTCCATATCCCCTTCCACCACCCCCACGCAGCACCTGCTGGGGCTCTCAGTGAATACATCACTGCTTGCACAGCCACAACTGCTCCTGGGAACACCGTAGCACGTGGCCCGCTGCCCGGGTGTGCTTTTCGCTTTTCCCTCACGTGCAGAGCTCCATTGATTCCCAAGAAGATAGGAAGTCTGCACAGCCCAGTCTGTCCCCTGGTGACCAGTGGAAGAAGCTATCACCTTCCTCTGGAAACTGGGCCAGATCGCTGGGCTGTGTGGATCCTGCTGCAAAACGGAGCCTGCTCCCGTGCAAAGCAGGGAAGGGTGCGCTGTGCTGGCCAGTGACCAAGAGTGTGGTGCTCACCCAGCGGGCAGGAGGGAAACCTGATCCCTGTCCTGCAGTGAGGGACTTGGGCAGGGGTGGAGCTCAGGGGAGGTAAAGCTCAAGACCTGGTTTGTGCAGGACCTAATGCTGAGCCAAGAATGACATTGACAGATGCCTAGACTTTGGAGGTGGTGAAGGGCAGACTTGGATCCCCATCAGTGCTGAGGAGCGCCCCTCTGCGGCCTCCCCTGTCTCGATCCCTGCCTCAGCACTCCTCAACCAGGCCCCTCGTCCCCCCTGCATGCCCTGCATCCTGAGAGGACATTGCAGATGTCTCCCCAAGCTGATGGGACTTGGAACTCCTCCATTAGAGAACACCGTGTGCCCTGCCCTGCCCTGGACTTGCGCGCTCACCACAGCTTCAGCTGGCAAAGCCAATCTGAAGGTGCCCTTGCTGACCACACCCTTCTCACTCCCTCACTCTCAACAGCCTTGCTTCATTCCCTCCCCCTTCTTCTCTTTCTCATCCCTCTGCCTTTGGCTTCCATGGCTCCCACCCAAAGACAGACCTATGGGCAGATGTTTCAGTGCTGCCTTCACCAACACATCCACTCTCTCCCCCACTTGTCCTTGTCCTCGCTTCCTCTCCCAGCACCACCCCAGGAACCTTCTGGGAAACTTCTGGGCACTCAGCCCGCCGAGGAGTCCGTGGAACCACACCAGCCACCCCAGCACAGATCCTTCCGCAGAGCCCCACCTTTGCCATCATACCCAAGACCTCTGGCCTGACCTCTCCACCTAAGTAAGGATCAGCAAGTGACCTCCCTGCTAGCTTCAAGGAGACCATGGGCCTCTCTCCCCCTTGGCTTGGTGGGCCATGTCCATCTTTGTGGCCACTCTAGCCCCTCTTCCTCCTCCTGCTGTGAGTAAGGGCATTGGAGCTGTAAGGTTTTCCTCAGCTTTCCTTCCTCTCAGCGGTCCCTCTACTCCCTCTGCTCCAGCTGTCTCTGGGGCTTCATTCTCAGGTGGCACCTCTCTCCTAAGGTCCCGACCACCTCCAGAGTCCTGAGAGTCAGTCACAACCTGTCTGATTTGCATCCCAGACTCAGCCTGGCTAACACAAAGCCGCCTCACCGCTAGGCAGCCTTTGGGGACCTTGGTACTCACTCCTCCCTGCGCTGCATTTCTCATCTTCCTTCCTGGACCACAACCTCCTTAAAGATAGGCACTGTCCTCTTGTCTCCACATTGTGAGATCAGACCATCTTAGTTCTAAGACGCAGCAGAAAGTAGCCACACAGACAGCAGATGGATAGGACCTTAGACCGGGAAGCAGCCACTGGGCTCTGGTCCCAACTCCAGCATTAACTGAGCAAAACTGCCCCATGGAGCTGCTGAGTCCATCCCCTCCGCATAGGCTGAGGGCAACCCCTGTCCTGCCTAACTCCCAGGAGAAGACTGGCAGGTCTTCCTGGGCCAGAAGTATCAGCTCTCTGTGAATGCTGGAATCACCCAGAGAGCTTTAAAACCTACAGATCCCTGGGTCCTATAGGACCCAGACTTCCTAATGTCATTGTTCTTCTGGGGATGGGTGTCCGTGTACTTTAGATCCTTTACACTGCTCTCAACTCCCAGGTGTTACCAAATTCCTGGACTCTGAGCCCTGAGGAATGGACATGGAAGTTATGGAGATTTAGCAAAACAAAGTTCCTGGGTGATATGTCATTAATGTACTCTTCACATACTCTAAAATCTACGCCCCCCTGCCCCGCTCCCTCCTTCCCTGATCAAACCATCCAAAAGCCGGGTACTTTGGCTGTCACATTGTCAACCCTGTTCATCTCACCCCACCCCCCGAATGCTTTCGCATGAACCCTACGGGCTCTTAGAAGATCTTCTTTTCCTATCGATCATACTGAGGTGCCCACATTCAGGATTCTGTGGCAGTTAATGTTTATCTTGTCACTGTGATCCCTTTGCTGGGCCCCTTGGGAGAAGTGCCTCTGATTTCAGCACCGACATACTCTTCTCGCCAGCCTTGTCATACTGCCTCATATTGAATCATGTTGTAACATCGGCTTCTTGTTTGCCTCTTCCAAGTCAAGACAGTGGCTCTCAACTCTGGCTGCATATTAAAATCACCTGGGGACATTTAAAAAATTCTGATATCCAGGCTAGATACACCAGATCAAAATCATTTAGATCAAAATCTCTCGGGATGGGACCCAGGCATTAGTATTTTGTGAGGCTCCCCCAGCAATTCCAGTGAGAGGCCACAGTCAAAAGCACCGCCCAGCCTCAAGGCAAATCTGTGACCCACCTGTAACACACATAGGGAACTTTCTAGATCTGGTTTCAGGGAGGCAGCAGTGCCTGTGCCATTTCCTGCTCTTATATTTGTCAGTCCCTGCCCTGCTTTGGACTGACCTCATCTTCTTACAGGCATCCCTGGAAGTTACCTTCCGTCCTTCCTGAAACCGGGTCAGGTGAAAACACAATAGAAAGCTTCCTGCTTGTCCCTGGCTGGGCCCTGGCACGGTTCCCATCCCCACTTCAGGCCTCTGAGGACAGAGGGTCAGAGACCCCTTTCCTGCCCATGGTGGCCGGGTCAGCACCCTCCCTTCTGGTAAATCCCACAACAGGGTCAATGCCCCCAGTTCTGTAGAGAGCTCTGCGAGGCCCCGGAAGAAAATCATCTGTGTGCTGGTTGGGAGGGGGGCAGAGAAGGGACTGACGGGGATGGCGTCACTGTGTCCAGAACAGTGGCTGGGCCGCCCTCTCGTCTGTTCTCGTCAGCCTCTGAGACTCAGCCCCTTGATGAACGACATGCTGAGGTCATGGGTCAAAGGCAAGAGATGTCCCCGGAGTGGAATCTTTCCCCATTCTGGAAGCAAAGTTGTTCAGGAACAGCAAATATCCAGAGCAGTTCCCGTTAGTTAACAGGGCTGGGGTGGAGCGCGCACACAGCAGTTCACTCTAGCTGCAAAACCTCATTTGGCACCTGGGCTAGAAATAGCTTATCTGCAAACCTCAGAGTTTATTTTTGTGGCCAAGTTTGATTTTCCAAGCGACCTGTCTTCTTCCTTACCTTGAATGCGCCCCAGTGGCTGGGGCTGCTGGGAACAGTTGTGAGTTTGTCCCCTACAGGAGGGCACCTGGCCCTGGGGGTGTCGAGACTGACCCAGCCTACACCTTACAAGCTTTGCTGTGTACTGTGAGCGCCCAGAGGGAGGCACGCCTAATTTGCACAGAATTTTAATTTGCGCAGAAATACCAAATAGGCTAGTAGTGGCCCTGCCACCAGAGCCCTGCTCAGGGAAAGCACCATGCATACATCTGTCCAGCGACCATGCAAGGATGCTCCTAAACTACTGGACTTCTGTCCCTTCTTGAAGATCTCATGTATGCACAGTCCACTCAAAAGAACTTTGAAGTTTTTGCCTTCAATCATAAATTGCTCTCTCTCTCTTTCCCTTTCTCTCTCTCTCTCTCTCTCTCTCTCTCGCTTGCGTGCGCACAGCATGACACTGCAGGAGTACTGGAGCTGTAGAGGAACAGCCTGTACGTGGTGAAACGGAGGGCATTTCAGCATTCATTCCTTTATCCCTTCAAGCACTTAGTAGCAACCACATTGCATATTGTTCTAGGGCCAGAGTCCAGAGAGGTCAGACAAAAGCCCTCTCCTCAAGCAGCTGGCAGCCCAGAGAGACCAGAGAGTGAATATATTCTTATAAGCAGATGTGATAAATGCAACGATAGGAATTGGTACTATGGAAGTGCTACGAAAGAACAATTCATTTCCTGAACAAATATTTCTTGAGCACCTACTATATGCCATGCATCATTCTAGGCAGTGACCATGCGAGACCAAATCCCTGACCCAGAGCTTCCATGTGAGTGGAGGAGAGTACTCAACTAACTTAGTTCGGTCAAAACTAACAGGCTGCCAAGAAGAGGTGGCTTTAAACTGGAAATGAAGTCTGTGTGTGTGTGTGTCTGTGTGTGTGTGTGTCTGTGTGTTTGTGTGTGTCTGTGTGCACGTGCGCATGTGCATGCACCGAAGGAATGTTCCAGGCAATGGCAACAGCTTGTGCAAAAGTCTCAAGATATAAAAAGACAAGAGAGCTCAGAGCCTAAGGACTAAGAGAGACCTGTGGGTTGGGAAATGCAGCAAGAAAGGTAACGAGGTCTTGGCCCTGGTGGCCACTGAATGCTGTGCTAAGCCTCTGAAAGTCACCCTCCCGGATAATGGAGACATAGCTGCAGGCTCATAGAGCCCTCTCACAGCCAAGCTCCCCATGCACTTTCTGACCCCAAAACAGAGACTTTCTGGCAGCCTGTGCTCTGGGCAACCACTGCCCCAACCCCAATTTGTTAGACCATCCAAGGCTTAGATTGTAGGACTTCTTTTATCTCCTCCCCTGACCTACTGCTTTTTGTTTGCAACACATTTTTACACAGTTCCTTCTCCTCGGTCATGAGGGAGACCTGAGGAGGTAGAAAGAGAGAAATTACTGTTGTCCTTTATTACACCAAGCAGCAAGCTGAAGCCCAGAGAGGGCCAGTGTCTTGCCCGAGCTCACTCAGCCAGTCAGAGCAGAAGGGGAACTGGAGTCCTTGTGCCCTGGTTCCTAATCCAGAGGCCCCTCCTGCCTTCATGTCAACTGCCGCTCCTTATACTGAAGCCTAAAGAGCTCTGAGCAAGTGTCAATGGTGTGCCAGCCTGTCTTCCACAAACATTAATTGAGCACCTATTATGTATCAAGCCAGCAATGGAATGATCATCCTCTGGGCCTCAGTATACTCCAGAAGCAACCCAGAAAGAAAACTGTCCTTCCTCCCATCCACCATGACCCAAGAGGCCTAAAGGCTACAGGTCAGCCAGACCTATGCTGTCACCCACCAGCACCAAGCTCCAGCACCACTTGAACAGGCAATAACATCACCATCACTGGCCAGAGACCACTCCACTGCCTCACTGGGTCCTCTCCTCCAGCCATTTGGAGGCACGCTATTTATAGCCGATACATATTTCCCTCTGACCTGTAAGTGAGCCAGGGGCTGAAAAACTAGGGGGCTTATGCCTCATTTGCAGAGCAACAGTTCGCTGGAGTAAGGCAGACGCAGCCTAGCAACCCTCATGGGTTGAGGGTTTTTTTTTTTATTATTAATATTTGTAGCAACTCATTTAGATAAAAGCATCTGGTTCATAAGAAAGCAACAACAACAAAAAATCATTTAAAGCGTATTTCTGATTTTACAAAGTAACCTAGTAACAGTGCAGGAGATAACAATTAACCCAGCCCCCCTTCTCCAGGTAGTCAGTCAGACAGGTGCTTTAAGTGGGGAATGAAAGTCCGACACAGAGAGGGTCTACCCAGGGTCTCTCAGATCAGCACTCACAGAACAGCACAACGCGGCCCCAGCCAGCCAGCCAGAGAGCCTCACCCTCCCATTAGCGTGTACAGGAGGCATCCTGCCTCTCCATCCCAGAATGAGCAGTATGATTATTTATTTAGCACCAGATCAGGGCTTTCTGAAATGCACTCAAAGTGCTCTGCTGTCTTGCTCAGGGGTACACTGAGCCGCACTTCTGGCTCTGTGAACCAGCTAAGGTAAATCAGGCCCCGCACCAGCTAACCAAGCTCACCTCCCGTGACACCCCCTCCCGCCCCCGCCACCGATGTGTACACACACACAGCCTCTGTTCCCATGCAAACAGACCCTCATGCTCCTAATAGACTCTACATGTGTGCATCACACCTCTAGGCACTCATCCTGCAAGCCTGAATATCCCGGAAAGGCCTCTCCCATCCCCACCCATCTCCTGGCAAAGAGCTCCCAGCCACCCACGCACAGGAATCTTCTCTCCTCGGATTTCCTGACGCTGTTACTCTCCCTGGCAGCCATTCCCTCGCTTCTTCTTGGGTCAGATGTGGTCCCTTCGCTGTCCAGTGTGCTCGACGCTCATCCCTCTACCACTGTGAGCTCTCAACATAGGGGTAGGGGGTGTAGGTGATCTCTGCACCTAATAAACACTGATGATAGAAAAAGCTACCTCACATGGTCTCTAGCTATGCTTATGTGCTCCTGAGTCCTTCAGTCACTCTGCCTCCTTTCCATCATGGGACCCTCAACACTTGACACCTGGCTCTTGTCTCTTCTGCCCTGGGAGACAGCTGGCAGTGCCCTGAGGACAAGGCCTCTATATTAGCCTCTGGGTCCCTCCCCAAAGCCTGGCACAAAGAAGGCCTCAAATGTATGGATGAGTGAGGGCCATTCAGCCTATCTCGCCTGTGAGCTCAAGGACCAGCCGCAGTTCACAGTGCCAACCTTAGAGGAGTGAGGGCAAGACACTGACCTTGTCCTTGCAAGGCCACACACCCCAGGCCAGAGCTCTCCTTCCTGCTGTTCCAGGCACAGTCCACACTCTACAATCCAGGAGGAAATAGGCCTCCCTGGGCCCTTCTGGGAAGCAGGGTCTCCATATGCCCAATTTCGCATTCAAGCCACATTTAGAAAGGTGTGTCCCGCATCCAAAGGAGCCTCACAGCCTTGCATTCATGCACTTGGGAAACATTTCTAGTAAGCAACATGGCATAATGGTTGAGCCCAGATGGTGGACCCAGACTGCCTGGTCCTGCTCCCAGCCCTGCCTCTTACCTGCTGTGCAACCTCCAGCATATTACTGAGCCTCCCTATGCTTCAGTTTCTACATCTGAAAAACAGGGATTAGAATAATACCTACATCATATGGTGGTTGTAAGGATTAAATGAGTTAACGTAACACAGCGCCTAGAATAGCACTTGCAGCATAGTCCTCTACAAACATTTGCTATTATTCTCAGGGGCTAGGACTCCAACTGAGTCATGAACTTAATTCATCCTCTCTTCAGGACCAAATGCACTTTCAAGGAAGGTACTGGTGTACCCACCCCTTGCCCCCACCCTTCCCCGTCAGTCATCCTGCAGTTCTGCATTGCTGAATGCAGCTAATCAGCAGAGGACTTCTGCTCCCAGGGAGGTGGCCCTCCTTAGCTCACAGGGACCCCCAAGCAGCTATAGAGCTACATCCTGATTCTCCGTGGACAACAGGGCATCCTGGGGCCCCTCCTGCTCACTTCGGGCGTGGGGGAGAGGGGATCTCTCAGCACCCATCACAGACTCATTTTCTTCCCCACCCCCATACCTGTGACCTCCTGAAGACAGGCCCTAACCTTGTGTTAGGCCTGCCCCAGCAGTCTATACCCAGACAGCGGAGAAATGATCACCAGAAACACTGGGGCTTGACCCACCCCAGGCTGCCACTGGCTGGCTCTGGGACCTGGAAGCATGTCCTCACCCATCCTTGGATCTCAGTTTCCTTATCTGTATCATGAGGGATTGGAGTTATGATGGATTCCCAAGGGCCAGTCAAACTCTGTCCCCCTGAGTGATGCTAGGGATGTGGCCACATGGGGGCTTCTGGGACTACACCACAATTAGCATTGTGGCTTCAGAAGGTATGTCAGCATGTCCTTGGGGCAGCTGTCATTAACAATTATGAAGTCATTATCTGGTAAATAATTCATAACCCGAGAGATGGGATAAGCCGCCAATAAACAATAATCCATTTAGAAGGAGGCTTGGCAAGGGCTAGTGCTGCCAGGATGGTGTGGATCCATCCCTGCCTCCGGTATCAGCACAGCCCATAGCTAGAGCCTCTACAGCCCTCCTCCCTTCTCACCCTTGACCAAAGGCATCACCCTTCCTCCAGGCTCAGGCAGGAGTTGGTTTCTAGAGTAACAATATTGAGTGATGACCAAGTGCCAAGGACTATGCTGAACAACTGGCATACAGCTTCTCCTTGAATCCTCCCAAGTGCCCTGTGCACATGGGTGTGGTCACTGTCCCCCTTTGCAGGGCAGCATGCTGAGGTTCAGGGGAATTCACATTTTACCCAAAGTCTGAGCCAAGATCTGAAAGCGCTGGGCTGGGATTCAGGTCCTCTTGGCGTGAGAGCTCTCCCTCTTGGCCAGTATGGCCACTCTAACCACCTGTGACCCTCGACCTCCCGTCATTCGTCTGGCCTTTGTCTCCATGTGACCTATGCCCTCCCAGGTGAACTGGGAGTCCTAGGAGCTTATGTTCCCCTCTCCAGTCTTTCTCACCAAGGATAGGGCCTTGGAGGTGTTTCATAGGGTTTCAGATGACACTCACTGGGCTGGCTGCCTGGTTAATGGTGCGGGCAGGCTTGGCAGCCAATCCAAGGGCGCTTGAGAAGGGGAGCAGGAGGGCATGTTTTCAGGACACCCATCTTCTCACAGGCCTGGTGCACTTTTTCCCTGTCAGGAAGACATTGCATCCTTCTGGCCACACTCCCACAGAGAACTCTTATCTTGTGGAAGGAGCTTTTTGCCTGGATGAAGTAAACCTATGCCGTGTGGTTGGTCTTTAAGACTAGGTTGGCTTCTTCTAGGTAGAGGCACATCATCAGTACCTGTACAGTGAGCTCCCTAAGGCCTGGTCGTGAAAGGTCTTAGTTACACTTCTCAGTCTACCGGAGCTCCTCTGAGTTGGGAGCTTCAAGGAGCAGGGTGGAGTTACTGAATGCTAGGCCCTGTAGTTGTCACACATCTGGAATGTTGCACAAACCTCCAGGGCCAGGCCGCGTGGTAGAGGAAGCCACAGTGGTTCCCAGGCATGCAAATTTCTCAATAATTGTGGTGGCCAGCCCAAGGAGCCTTCTGACCGCTCCTACTGTGGACAGTGGGGTGGTTAAGACTGGTAGATACAAAGGCCAGGAGAAGGGGTCACCTTGCTACGTCCTAGAACAGCTTGAAACAACTAGAACCTTCCCATCTCTGTTGGATGGAATATCCTCAGGGGAGGTGCTGGTCCTGTCCTGAGTTCCTTTGCTTCCAGAAATGGGGAAAGATTCCACTCCAGGGACACCTCTTGCCTTTGACCCATGACCTCAGCATGTCGTTCATCAAGGGGCTGAGTCTCACAGGCTGACGAGAGCAGACAAGGGCGGCCCAGCCACTGTTCTGGACACAGTGACACCATCCCCGTCAGTCCCTTCTCTGCCCCCCTCCCAACCAGCACACAGATGATTTTCTTCCAGGGCCTCGCAGAGCTCTCTACAGAACTGGGAGCATTGACCCTGTTGTGGGATTTACCAGAAGGGAGGGCGCTGACCCGGCCACCATGGGCGGGAAAGGGGTCTCTGACCCTCTGTCCTCAGAGGCCTGAAGTGGGGATGGGAACCATGCCAGGGCCCAGCCAGGGACAAGCAGGAAGCTTTCTATTGTGTTTTCACCTGACCCGGTTTCAGGAAGGACGGAAGGTAACTTCCAGGGATGCCTGTAAGAAGATGAGGTCAGTCCAAAGCAGAGCAGGGACTGACAAATGTAAGAGCAGGAAATGGCACAGGCACTGCTGCCTCCCTGAAACCAGATCTAGAAAGTTCCCTATGTGTGTTACAGGTGGGTCACAGATTTGCCTTGAGGCTGGGCGGTGCTTTTGACTGTGGCCTCTCACTGGAATTGCCGAGGGCTTTTGGTGACTACTGTGACACCATCCACCCCAAAAAAGGGGCCCACATCCACCTGTGCTCAGAGCCCTATTCGTGGGGCTCACACCTCCTGTCACTGGTGGTGGCTATGGCCTGAGGCTCTGCTGTGCTGCTTCCAGGGCACCAGGCCAGCTCCTTAGGCCTCTAAGACAGGACTTTCCACGCCCGCCCAGTTGTGGATGGATTGACAGAAAACCAAACTCTCATTGAGGGAAGGATGGAGGGTGGGAGGGGGAGTTTCCAGCCCTGGCAGTCAAAGGAGTGAGAGAAATTGTTTTTTGTCGTGAGGCAGAGCGTGGCTTGTCCGTGGGCTATAACAGAAAGGACATCTTTCCGATGGCCCCAAGAAACGATGCTGTTCCGTGTGCTCACATGTCGTTCGTCCTCCTGTTCTCAGTGAGGAGGTGCCGTGGAGGAGGAGGGCCCCCAGGGCCCGCCGTCCTGGTCCTCCTCCCGCATCAAGCTGTGGGGATGGATGGATCTGGCCCGAAAGCCTGCTGGCTGAGGTCTCCAGGGAAGGAAATTCCATCAGCCCCCAGAGTCCCTATTCCGGTGGCTCTGGCAGGCTCCTCTTCTATCTGACCTAAATCTCCCTTGCTGCAATTTAAGCCCATTTTCCCTGGTTTTGTTTTGAGTGGAAATGGAGAACAGCTAGTCCCCAGCTGCCTCCTCCAAAAGCCAGCTGACTCACAGGCCTTCATGCCTCTTGCCACGCTGAAGCATTCTCCGAAACCTGCCCTGTTGTATCCCTCCCCGCTGAAGGCTCCATTAGTGCAGGAGATGAGGCTCCCCCAAGGGACACAGAGGTGTCCTGCAGGCACAGCACAGAGGTGCCCCCCACTGGGGATGCTGAGGGGAAAGGGGGGTAGATGGCGCATGAGTCGGTGCAAGGCTGCCGTCTGGCCAGGGAGCTGGGGGAGCTTCTTGCAAGAGGTGACACCCCCGTGAAGTCCTGAAGCAGGGGAGAAACAGGGCCCGACAAAAGGAGGCCTCGCAGCAGGTATCAGGGGGACTGTCAGTCTCTCCCTGTCCCTGTCCCACATTTGGGTGTGAAAAGCTAGTTCTCTTAGTGATATCCTCTTTGACCCCAGGGTTTAAGTGGAATTAGGAGTTCCACATCTTGACCCATTCATTCTCTTCTTCGTGAACATCATATGGGGGGGAGGCCGCCAGGAGCCAGGTACGTGCCGCATGTGTCCCGTGGGCCCCTCTGTTGGCCTGTTGATAATCTCCTGAGCTGCTAGGTTTGTCTTCATTTTGTGCCTTTTTACTTCTGGGAACAAAGAACCCCCACATGTTTCTGCTAAACATTAGCTATTTTGTGGGCCATTGAAGCCAATTCCTGGAAGAGTTGGGGGCTCATGGCTAAAAAAAAAAAAAGAAAAATAAAATAAAATAAATAAATAAATAGAATTCGATTGGAAAGCCGTAGACGGCCGCTAAGGCTGAGTTTAAAAAGCAGTGACGCTGAGTGTCCCTGACAGCGCTCAGGCAGGGCGCGGTGACTGCAAGAGAAGAATTTTTATTTTTCCTCCGCCCCTGGAATTAAAGCCTTCCTCCTCTGTAGGATAAATGGACAGAAATGGAAACCTTTTCCCTAAGCAGTTATCTTACCAAAATACTGAGATGTGAGCAAGGTCATTGGACTATTTTTTCTCCATTGCTTGGTCAAAAGCACCCTCCACACTACTTGGCTTCAACACAAAGGAACCAAAAAAAAAAAAAAGCTGGAAAAAAAAAAAAAAAAGCCCCAACATTGATTGGATTTAAATAATGGAATTGCCATTAATATCTTCCATAAAAGATGATTGATTCTGACTTGGATTTATGGGAAGTTGGGGCTTGTAAAAGTAAACAGAGTGGCAGTCGTTCAATATTAATGCTGGTTTATGCACTGCACCCCCCACCCCCACCCCACCCCCCAGGGCTGGTTAAATGGACGGGCTCCCAGCGGCTGAGTCGAGAGAGTTACCCCCTGTGCCAGTTTAGGAAGCCAGCCTGCACCCAACCCCTCCTTCCCTCCCATGAGATCCTATTATGAAAATTACTGGGGAGACCAGCAGCTTGCTCCTCTGCCCTGTGGAAGCCCACAGCCTCCAATAGGCCCGAGGACTCCCGGGTGGCCTGGAAAAGTCTCTCCCTCTGCCTGCACCCCTCAAGAGCTCCAAGCTTCAGTGGGCTTGCTCTGAGCTTCTGCAGGCCAGGGGTTATGTGAGCCGATGCAGCCTCTAGCTTTGCTGTTCTTACGGAACAGCTCAGTAGAGGGGCCTTTAGTGCAGGGACACGAGGACTGAGGGTTTCAGAACAGTTTCTCCACTGATTCTTTACTCCTGCTCAGGGAAAGACGGAAATGAGCTCTAGGTTTCCCAGAAAAGTCGGGGCAGACCCTAAGTAGCCTAGGACTTTTCTTAGGAAGGGCTGGTGATTGAGGGTGATGGGGGCTGCCCACCTGCCATAGTGCCCACACCTGCCAGCATCCCACCCAGCTGGGCCATCAGCCCCACTCTTGACCCTCTCACCCCTGGATAGCTGCCCATCCCCAAATGGGCAACTTGAACCCTTATCACTATCTCCCAGCCTTCTAGGCACTGTTGATCCCCTGTCGCCCAGGTATAAACTGGCGACTCCAAGACCTGCCCCCAGGGTCCGTCCACATGGCCCCCTCCCCCTCCCCAGGATATCTCTCAGGGGCCACAAGACCTCACAGAATTCCTCGGCTCTCCAGCCGGCTCCTCAACCTGTGCTTCCCACCTCTGGGAATGGCGGTACCACCTACCCAGATCCCAAGTCAAAATTGTGGGAGCTCCCCTCCCCCATTACTCTCTACCCCCACATCCCAGGCTCCTGGCTCCATCTCCCAGCCTCTCCTCTAGCCTCCCTTCCATTCCCACTGCTCTTTCCCAGCTCAAAGGTCTTCATCAGTGCTAAACCCATTTCTCTCCCTACCTCCCTCTTGCCCCCTTCTAATTCCCCTTCTGAAGCCCCGGAGGGCCTTCTCCGGGGAACAAGCCACACTCAGCTGCCAGTCCGTATAGGATAAAGTCCAGGCATCTGCCTCTGAAAGCACCACTGCCCCGCCCATGCTGAAAGCACCACCTGTGGTCCCACTCTGGTACTTTCTACCACAGTGCCTTTCCCGTGCTGTTTGCTCCACCTGCAATGCCCCAACTGCAATGCTCTACCTGCAATGCCCCACTTGCAGTGTCTCACATGAAATGCTCTACCTGCAGTTCCCCCCTGCAATGTCATTCCCACCCCACCCAGGCCTCCTCCCAAGGCAGAGGCAGCCATTCACATTTGTGCTCTTCTGACATGTCCATGCATTTAATGCAAGGAAGGGATAGAACCTTTGAGGGCCTCCCATATCAAATGTGTTTGGAGCTGCCTGCCTAGCACACACCACCTTCTGGAAACATCTGTACCCACGCACAATCCCTGCTGCTGACAGCAGGTAGTGCAGCATCCCTGCCTTCAGCCTCATTTACTGGACTAGGAGCAGATTCCTGATTGCAAGAGTGGCCTTCCACTGGCTGGCCAGCAACATAGGACTGATTGCTCTTGACCTCAAAAAATCAACTAGACCAATAGGATCTCTGGATTCTAGAATGGGAAGTAAGGGAACCAGAGACAGTTCCGATTTGGGGTCATGCACTTTAGCCAAATGGTATCCCAGATGCAAGACAGAAGTTATTCTGGAGTTCTGTGAGTAACAAAGTCGAGTCTTAAAGGCAATGACTAGGAGGAAAGAGAAGGGAGATGAGGGAGAAGGTGAACCGTGGGCAAGAGGCTGTGCTCACCGTGACTGGTCCCCGAAGCTCTTGTCTGCCCATCTGCTGGCTCCCCTGAAGCCTTACCATTGCCTCACAACATTAACATGAGCTGGTGTGGGCAGGCTCTTTTTAGTGAGACCAGAATCCTAACCAGAATAACTACTTTTGAGCACCTCGAAGTCATGCTACGAGTAGGAATCATTATTGCCAATTTTACGGATAAGTCTGTTGCTCACACCATGTTAGGTGACATGCTCAACGCTACAGAGCAAGGAGGAATAGAGCCGAGACATGCTCAGTGCTTGCCACCACCATGTCACATCCCGTTAGCTGTGATCATGTCCCCCTCCTCTCCCACTCTGGGTTCCTTGAAGATGGGGCTGTGCCTCATTAGCCACCGAGCCCCCACTGCTGACGACAGGCTCTGGCACGAAGGCCTTGCGTATGCCTGATGGGTATGACTGAATTTCCATGTAGCCCATGGAAAGAGCATTGGATTCTGAGCCCCAAAGCCAGAGTTCAAGTGTGCCTGTGCCCCTTAAGGTTATAAAACCTCTCCCGTGCCAGCAACAGTGGGAATAGCCCAAGATGTAATTGGTGGTTGGAAGAAATGGTTTCTGAGGTCCTTACCCGCTCTGAGATTTCATGGCTGTGTCACCTCTGCCCCGTGTGCCTCACAGGAATGGCAGAGAATGGAGCATGGCACATGCTTGGCCCGCTGGCATTTGCCCCAACATGTTCCTACACATAGGGGTCCCCTTTCACACAGGTCCCTGGGGCCCCCCACCGCCACCCTGTGGAGGGTTCTTCCTTTCACCACCACTAGTGATTTAGGAGGGATTTGTGCCGAGGCCAGGCGGGCCACAATTTTCCAGGCATCCCTGATAGCAGCTTTGCCTAATGAGGACGCAATGCTTACACATATTTTCATTCTTTACAAAAAAATCGGCTATTAATTTGTCAGAATTATTCATATTTTGCTGATGATATTTTCCATGTATCTAATCAGGGAGCTCATGAATAGAAATGAAACTATTTAAATACAGAGATGGTGTACATTGTAAGATCTTGTTTTCTCAAGCTGTTTCAGAATGCAGTGCATACATTTATTTCTTCTAAAAACAGGTTTTTGCAACCATCAAAAAAAGTTTTTTAGATCTTTGATTAAATATGACTCTATTCAAATATGCTAAATTGGTGAGAGTGGTCTCTGTGTGTGTGTGTGTACACGTGTATGCCTGTCTGTGTGGTCACAGACTGTGACTTGAAGCCTGTTTTCTGGACAGGAGACTGTTCGGGGAGAAAAGTAAAAAACACATTTGGATAAAATCTTTTGGATGGATGGATGACATAATAAAAGTACAAATTGAAATTGGGCTGAATAATATCCCAGATAATTATTTGTACAATGTAGACTTTTAAACTGCTCAAAATTCCAGCAGCACTTACCTACATTGAAAGTGGCTTGGAATCATTAAACAAAGCCAGATATTAAATATACTACTGCTATCTCTCGAAACATTAGCAAGTAATGTAAAACACATGGCATCTACTCAATGGAAAATCTGAGAATACAAATTATAATAGTTGTCTTATAAGACCTCTGGGAAGCTTGAACTGAATTGCTTAATTCCATTAATAACAAACTATTACTCTAGCTATTAAAGCAACATAAGGTAATAGAGATCATGTCGAGAGATTGCACTGAGGCTCTTTCTTCACCTAGCACAAATTTATTCAGGGGCATTGATAGATTTTAATTGACTATGGCAACTGAATAGTAACAAAGGAAATTGAATGTCTTTTGAAAAGCTCCACATTTTGTAGAGGCAAATAGCAACACCAAAATGAGGGTTTGGGGGAGCTGGGAGAGGCAGGGAAGGACATTGAGGAACATCTGTACCAGCAGCATCTCCACAGAAAGGCTTTCCTGTGACCTTACCAGGAAGTTCCTTGGGAACAAGCACACCACAGGCCCGAGCATCTTTTTCATCTCCATGCGGTCCAAATTGAAATGAAACTACTCCAGGCTGCTGTAAAGACACGTGCTTTGCCGTGAATATCCATGGGGCATGCTTCCAAGATTAGGACTGGAGGGACCTTCATGCAGGCTGCTGAGTCTTCTCTGGAGAGTTCTGAGAACAGGGTTTGTTTCAGCCTGAGGGCCTACCAGGGGCATGAGTGACCTCTTATGATGGCCTAGCAGTGGCATGATTGACTCCTCATCCGAGACTGGCAGTGCGTGAGCGACCTCTCATTGTGGCCTGGTGATGACCTGAGTGACCCCTCATCCTAGAGTGGCAGTGGCATGAGTGACCCCTCATCCTGGCTCTGAACCTGAGGACCACTAAGGACTCTCTCAGCTCTTATCTCGTCCAGGGTGGATTCTGGTGACCTGTCACCTACTTTTTCTTGCATTTTTTGGTCCTCTGCCCACTACTCATGGCTCCTGTCTTGTTTTCACACCCTATGAGCATCGGGTATCTGTCCTGCCTCTCATATGGGCCTCACTTTGTAGAAGTCAGTTTTTACACTAGTCTGCTCAGGCTGCCCCAACAAAATACCACAGGTGTTTAAACAACAGAAACTTTGTTTCTTGCAGTTCTGGAGGCTAGACGTTCAAGATCAGAGTGCCAGCAGGTCCGGTTCTGGTGAGCACTCTCTTCCTGGCTGGTGGATGGCCACCTTTTTTGCTATGTCCTCATATTCATACTGTAGAATCTGAGGGAGGGAAGGAGGAAAGAGAGAAAAGGAGAGCTCTCTCTGGTGTCTCTTCGTATAAAAGGACTAATCCTATTGGATCAGGGCTCCACCTTGTGACCTCACTAAACCTTAATACTTCTATAAAGACTCTACTTCCAAGTATGGTCGCAATGTGGTTTAGGGCTTTAACACAGGAATTTGGGAGGGACATGATTCAGCCTACACCTGTTTTGAAGTCCTCTTTGCATCTTGTTGGGCTAATCTCTTTCCCCACTCACGCCCAACCCCAAGAACCCAAGTGCCTTAGTTCCTCTGTTTGAAGGGAAACCCATCTTTAAAGGAAACTATACCCAGATATGAGGGGCTGCCAGAAGCATCCCTCTGGTGGCAATTCTAGGAGGTGGTAAGGAGCCTGTGGGCAGCAGAGGAAGTAGCAAGGTCACAGGGCACCCCCCCCAGTCACCTCCACACTGTGCTTATTGGTGGGTTGGGTCCAGATTATCGTGCCGCCTAGCCCAGGGCAATCATATTGCTGCAGAAGTGTTGGAAGGTCATGTCTTCTGATGTCTGGCCCTGCCACTGATTTGAGGGATGGGTCCTGAACATCATCTCATTTCAGTCTATAGGGTTATTTTCTCACCATTTTTCTGCCCAGGGTGGCAACAGGTATAACGTTCAACCTGCTGTGTGTCCACTGGGATTGGGGACCCTCCCTTTCTCCCCACCTGTTCGTCCCAGCTTCTCTCCAGGACATCACAGAGGAGCTTCGGAGGGCTGGCCTGCAGCACACAGTACCCCCTCCATGTCACGCCCCAGCGAGGGCACTTGGCCCTTCTGGAGTCTCATCAGAGCCAGGCTCTGAGTGTGACCCAGGAAGGGGCTCTGGCTCACGGCAGTGGGCGCCTGCTTGCTGGCGATGGGAGAACCTAATACCACCGCGACTGCAGCATACGCATGTGTTTGAAAACCTCCTTGGCAGGCAGGACCTCCTAATTTTTTCCACTTCTTGTGATTAGCGTTGCAGACTAATCCTAGCACCAGACTCAACACCAGCTGTTCTTCCCCCACTGCTTGTTTTTGCTTATAGACCAAATCCTGGAGCTGCTGCTGCATCTGCTGGCCGCACTCCTCCCCTGCAGCCAGTCACCTGCAGCATGACCCCAGGCGAGTTCTCTTTCCACCTGGCCACCCGCGTGCTTTTCACCGCCCGATAGCCTCAGTTCCCAGAGCCAGACTGACCCTAGCAATTGGACTGACCCTAGCAAATTCCGCATTTGCGTTCCAAAACATCAGACATCCCTGGGTACCACATGCAATTTTTGATGTAATGTGACCCACTCAAAACAATACATGCAGCGTTTAGGTAAGTTTTATAATTTGACAATAAAATGAGCACACTCGGCCCCACCTCTGAACTTAAGAACTAGAATAGTGCCAGACTATTGAAATGACCTGTTTTGCTCAATTCTTTCCAACACCCCTTACATTTAGAAAAAGGTCTGCAGGAAGAGCTCTGGCCTTGGCCCCTCTCTCCTCCCCAGCCCCACCTTGTGGCCATTTGGAGGGCAAGGAACACCTCCCCAGGAGCCCCCAGTTTGCAGCAACAGCATCTCCATCCTTCAGCAGGGCCCTGGCCAAAATGCAAGGCATCAGTAGCCTCCAGCCCAGCAGGAGTGGCCAGAGCCATCCTGTGGAGTCCAGAGATGGTGACAAGACAGGAGCTCTCTCAGTTCTGTGAATTTCCCCGGCTTCCCCCCTTCTTCCAGTGACTGCCATGGCAGTGCTTGGAGGAAGGTTATTTACAGCATGCAGACACAGGAGCTCAGACTTCTGCATCCTTAGATGCCATCAATTTGCATTTCTATGAGAGTTTCTCACATACCTGGAAGGCCCTAAAAACAAATCAGGGAGTGTGGCATATGGGACATTTGCCCTCCAAACACTCCAGCGACAAGAAGAATTGTGATTGTCAGAAATATCATATTCCTGTCGAAAGCACATGAAATCAGCTCTGTAAATTGGGAAACATAAGTCATGGTTATATTTGTTTTGCCGCCATGTAAGAATCACAAATGTCTCATAGAATAGGAAGCAAAACAAAACTATGAGCCCTTTTAGAATGACTTAATGTAATGTCCAACCGTGCTATTTCTCTGTATGAAATTCCTGGCTCCCCTCGGTCCTCACATATTTTGGGCCAGTTGGTTTCTTTCTTGGCAACTGCGGTTTCTTAAAAACAGGATTAAAGTGATCACTCTTGTCTCTTCGGCAACCTCTCCATGGTTTTGTCCCTCCCACGGCCACTGGCTGTTCGGTTCTCTCTCCTTCCACTTCTCTCTTCATTCCTGACCTCCCCTCCTTGGTCCCGAATTCCTGAATCACAGGATCACACGGGGAGCTGATGGTTTCCTGGAGCAGAGCGATGCTGAGCACTCCCAGGCAGTGCACCTGTGCACATACCCCCCCAATATCACCACCCAAAAAAAACATTTTCCTTAAGCAAGCCTGCGGGCATAGGGGGACAGTGGGACAGTGAGTCAACCAAGGTAAACAGAGATGGCAGAAATAGAACTCACCTCTGCCTGGAGAGAGAGGGCCAGGGGGAAGGTACTATAAGGGTCTCAGACAGAATAAATGGCTGGAAGAGTCTGGGAAGGATTTCTATCCCTCAAGCATCTATCACTGGATCCACTTCAGTGTGGACTTGAGATCTGTGGAGAAGAGCAAAAATGCCAGCTGGGAGAGAGAGAAGGTTGGCCTGATGCTGGCGTGTGTGAATGTGTGTGCAGGTGTGCAAGATCCTGTGAGCTCTCAATCTCAAATGCTGCCATGATAGTTTTGTTTGTGTGAGTGTGTTTGTTTGAACACAAAAGTCATTGCTTGAAAAGCAGGCAAAGATTTCCCTGACTATCGGGAAGTCTGGGATTTGGGCAGCAGTAAGTCTCATTTCTCTGAAATCCCCGGGTACACTCCCTTCTTGCATTACTACCTTGGCCTCAATGCCAAGTGGGCTGGGGCTGGCGTGCCAACGAGTGCCTTGACATCCAGGTGAATGTGGCAAATCAAAACAAATGCCCAGCCAGGCAGGGAGCTCCAGGCCTCTAGATGGAGAGAAGCCCCTCTGGATGGAGTCAGAAAGCAATGAGAGGAAGGAGAGCAAGCCAACTGGAAGGAGAATTTGGCCCTGCTCTAGCACCTAAGTCAACACCCAACCACACCACTGCTTTCTTGGCACCTCCATCAGGAAATTCAGCAAGGTCAAGGACTTTCTGGAACAGTACTGCCCGCAGTCCAGAACCTTCTGCAGTCATGGAGATATTCTACATTATGTTGTCTACTACTATTGAGCACTTCGAATGTAGTTCGTGTGAGTGGGGAACTGAATTTTTAATTATCTTCAAGTTAAGTTAGTTTTAATTGAAATAGCCACATGGGCTGGTAGCCACAGTATTATTAGCAGCATGACTCCAGAAGCCCCACAGCAGAGCCTGGGTGAGGCTGCTCTATGCCTCCCAAAACTCCAGAAGATCTTGTCCCTTTCTACACCTCAAAGTGGCAAAGCATGCAGAGCTCTCAGTGGGAAATTATCCTGAAAATCAGAATGGGCGGGATGCTTACAGAGGTCCCCGCAACCAGGCACATTCCATTTAGTAGTCAGAAGATTTGTGCTCGGCCTGGGGGAAGAAGCTCCACATCCCCCCAAAGCCATTTTCTTTCTTGCCACACAAAGTTTCCTCTGCTTCAGCTGTCCGAGGAAGTGGTTTTGCAAGGCTTCATTATTATTATTTATATTTCTTTGCCACATTCACTGAAACTGTACCTGGGTTGCCGCTCTCCGTTTCATTTCTGGCTGTTCAGGATTCACTCCTGGCCAGGGTGGTGAGGTTTTCCTATAGAACAGTTCAGAATGGCCACCACATCTCTCTTCCTTGGGGTGTTTGGAGAGAACATCCAGGGGCTGATTGCCACCCCTCATAGGAAATGGGCAGATGGAGGCAGTCGGATGACCCTCCCACTACAAATGTGTGCCTTCTTTGGGTGTAAGTTAGGAACGCCTAGATAGATATTTATTTTCTTGCTCCAGAACTGCCAGGCCCAAGCAGTGGCTGGATTTGGGGTGCTCTGGTGAAGTGCCTTGGCTCTGGGGTAACTGATAGAAAAGTCAGAATCCCTTCCTGCTTTCAACAATCATACTTCCTGGAGCGGGCAGGGGTACTAGGAAAAGAAGGGAGCCAGTCAGAACCCCAGGATGAGGAGAAACCTTTGGGGAAGTGGAGGTAGCACCTGGTCTGTGCCTTCCCCCACCAGCCCCCCAAGAGGGTAAATGTTATGGGGGGAGGGGGTCAAGTGGGACAGCACTTAGAGATCCAGAATCTCTCAGACCCCTGTGTGGACTCAGGGAATAATGAAGGGTGAGGGAAATAGCTCAACAGTCTCATTGTGTTTATGGCACAGATTTTCTCCATAGGCTGCTTAGGATTCTAGAACCTTAATCTAGAAATAGAGCCCTTGTCCGCTGGCTGAAAAGGGTGGAAACAGATGAGTAGGGGGTGTTTGCTTTTCCTAGGATAGAAGGCTTAATGGTTCTTTAAGAGCATTTGCTGTGGGTTTAGCATTGTAAGAATAATTAACTTATATGAGGACTCTCCTTAAACCCACAGATATGTATTGATGCCAGCTGTCCAGCAGGCCCTGTGCTGTCCCCCATCCCTCATCTCAGCCCTAAAGGAGAGACTCTTCCCAGCATAGTCTGGGCGGGGGGTACAAGTTACTCAGTGTTAGCAAGGAAGGATGCAAGGTGGTGCAGTCATGCCAGACACCAGTGTACAGAAAGCGAATCCAGGAGAGTTTCCTGGAAGAGGGAGACATGAGCTGAGCCTCAATGTGAGTAGCAGACTTCAGGTGTCTGAAAAGAGCGAGGGGGTCTCTTCAATAGTACAGGCGGGAGAAAGAAACGGTAAGTGAAGGGAAGCCGTGAAGAAAGCTTTATTAGTATAATCTGTTATTTGGGGTATTTACCTGCTATGTTTAAACCTTACAAATCAGCAAACCACCTGGTATCATGTGTTAGATCCTGGTTTGTGGATTTAGAGACCCCCCTGACCATCACCCACCTCCCCCCAGGCCAGAAAGGTAGAGAAACAGACAAGACTCTGCGAATGGGGACATGAGTTTTATGTGATGGCCGATCAGCTGTGACTTTGAAGCCACTCTTCACACATTTCCTCTGATTTAAAACACAGTTTGGGAAGTTGATTTCTAGGTTTATAAAAAAAAAAAAAGAAAAGAAAACACCCCGTCTATTTTGAGTTTGGAAACATAATTAATTATTTCCTAGAAAAGAGTTTGAAAACCTGATTACTTTCCGCAACTCCACATCTTGAGGCCGTTCTAAAAAAAAATCAGATTTCAACTCACGCCCGCGGCGTGAGAAGCTTTTTTGAGTTCAGTTGACGAGGTTGCACTTTGACATGCTTTTCAAGATTTGAATATTTTTATAAATCATGATTATGCTACTGTTTAATGAGAACAAAAGTGGAAATAGCATCTGCTTGTCTGCCGCGGAGCCTCTCCCGGCCCGTGTGTGCTGTCTGGAAAAGTTGTGGCCCAGTCTGGAGAGCTGATGAGCGTCTTGATTAGCTGAAATTGCTTCCTGCGGTAGTTCGGGGGCGTCGGCGCTGTGATGAACTGGGTCATTTCAGGGATCGGGGACGCAGGAGCTGCTCTGAGCGGCGCCGGCTGGCAGTCTAGCTCAAGCCAGAGACCCCCAGCAGGGACGGGGGCCAGTCTCCCTTCCAGTCCTGGCTGGGGTCCTGGGTCCATTCTTGTCTAGACCCTGAGCTTCGCCAAGGCAGGAGCAGGGGCTGAGACGGGTTGAACCGACTCTAAGTGAGATGCAGGTGTGCGGCGGGAGGTGGTACAGGTGCGGCCACAGTCACTGGGGGTGAGAACGGAGCCGGCTCCGGGCGGCGGTGGAAACAGCTCGGGAGCGTGGCCGTGGAGGGCAGCTTAGCAGCGTAATGCCCTTCCCATGAAGCGCAAACATTGGTGTTCAGGTTGAAGAAACTATGTCAGCAAGAGCGTTTAAATACGGTGCTTTGTTTTCTGAGTTTTCCAGTGTTGGGACATGTTAGTTTTCTTTCAAAATAGTGAACCTAAAAATGGTTTTGATTTTTAAACTGTTACCATTTTTATCTGGAAAACTCATCGTTCCAGAATTCCTTAACCACCACCACCACCACCACCCCCCCCCCGAAGCTCCTCTCTAAATAACAGTGTTTAATGTAACTTCTCTGTAAGGAAATGCTGAGCTCTTAGGGGGAGGGTTCCATCGTTGAGGTGCCAACAAATGCAGACATCACTGTAACCCAGTGTCCCTATCAAGAAAACAAATGTTTACATCAGGAAGTTCCCCACCCCCCCTCCCGCCCCTTCCCAGGCAACCCCCTACTCCAGAAGCAACCACTGAATGGTTGGTTTGTCACGTGCATTTTAATTCATGGCTTTAATTTAAAACATCACCTGCATTTTGAAACCGAGAGAGGACCCCCTCTGAGAAAGGTCTGCAGCTGGCTCCTGGGAGCCCCTGTGGTGGCCAAGCCTGAGGGACCTGCTCCAGAGGTTGCCAGCCCCCTGGCTCAGACTTGGAGGTCGTCTGAAGTCTCATCAGCCGCACACCTCCACACCTGGAATCTCAGACGTTCGCAATACCTCGAGAACAATGGATGGCAAGAAAATTCATTCTGTGCTTTTTCCAGGATTGCTTGCATGCAATTGTGCCTGCTGAGCAGGAGGGCTCCAGATTAGAGAGAGAGAGAGGCCTGCTCGTCGGCCTGCATAATCAGCATCGAACATATTTCTGCCCCAACAAAGAGAACAGTGTGTTCCTGAGATGCTGCTATGCGGCTTGGAAGCTCACTGGTGGGCGGTTCTCTTGGGAGGGAGTCACACTTTTCAGCAGTACCCCAGGCCCACCTCACCCACCCCAACTCTTTTTTTTTCTTTGGCCCCAGACTCTCTGGCTTCTGAGGAGCAGACAGCTCTCAGGGGGTCTAGCAGAGGGCAGAGATGTCTGTGGCTTCTGTATGCCTCCATCCCTCTGATCCTTACAAAATAAAATGCCTGCAAACCCACCTGTCTGCCCAGTTGATTCTCCGTCTCATGCTACTGTAGCCACTTTGCTTGCCTCTTGAGATGCCATGTGTGTCTCATTCCACGATGTTGATGGCAACTCCATCTTCTCACAGGAGCTGCCGTGGGTTCCCTGTCAAACTCTCCGATCTGTCCCTCTATCTAGTGCGTCGGCAGCAGCACTGTGCTAGGCACCATGGGTGTTCTCAGAGAGAAGCATTCAGGCGGTCAGCTACAACAAGATAGAAGTGAACAAAGCGCCAGGCTGAGGTGTGGCCAAGCCCCTTCTAGGTCAGGTCTCTCCCTTGTGACCTCCTGCAGTTGACTTCATTGGTTTGCTCCCTAACACTCCATCAGGACTCAAGTCTTTGAGGGGTGGCCAAGATTGGAAGAACGACTTCTCTTTTTTTTTTTTTTCAATTTTAATTTTTTTGACTCTTTCCTATAATTGTATTCTCCTATTTAATCATAAAGATTTATATCAGGGAAAATAACCTAAGAATATGTGTGCTTTGTTTGAATGTCATAATCATGCTCTTTATAAAATTACCCTGAGGCAGGAGAGTTAAAGGTATAAATGATTAAGATGCTAAGATGTGTGGGCTTGTAGCAAGTGGAGGGGGTGGCCTGGGACTGGCACACCCAGCCCTGGACTGGGATGCCTCTGTCATCCCCCTGAGCATTGACAGGTCCCTCCCTGGCCTATGACCCAATCGCCCCATCCAAGTGAAGTTTGGAACAAAGGTCAGAGGTCACCTCAGCATGACCCTCTGTGGCTTCACAATTCCTTTGTTATCACTGGTCACTTAAATGTCTGCTGTGATCACTGCAGACAACATTGGTGAAAGTTTAGTAGGTTTTAGAGACTCAGACTGGGAACTACAGAAAAGGCCATGGGTAGTGCTATCTGTGCCATCGATGGCTTATGGTTCATGCAGAAGGCCCATGTCTGCCGTCACCACACGACAGCCCTGCTAGCCCAGCTCAGACTGTGCGGCCTCGCTTATCCAGAAAGAAGACAGCAAAAGGGAGTCTCGGGCCCACGGCCAAGAGGCACCTGTGCCTTCTTTCATTTTTTTTTTTAATTTTTAAAGATTTTATTTACTTATTCATGAGAGACACAGAGAGAGGGGGGAGAGGCAGAGACACAGGCAGAGGGAGAAGCAGGCTCCATGCAGGGAGTCTGATGTGGGACTCAACCCTGGGTCTCCAGGATCACGCCCTGGGCTGAAGGTGGCGCTAAACTCCCGAGCCACCCAGGCTGCCCCTGTGCCTTCTTTCAGAGGAGCTGCCCTGTCCATGCTCTGGCTCCCACCCAGATCCCCAGGAATGAAGTAAGGCCACAGGTGAGAAAGGAGGGCCCTGACCCCCAGAGGCAGCTGCTATGAGGAAGGAAGAAGAAGAAGAAGAGGCACGCAGACCTCAGAGTGCAGCATCTCTGTCCTCACACATGGTCTCGCAACTTATTGCTTTCCCTGTTTCAGTGGAGAACAGGCTGGCCCTCCAGGCCCTATAAATTATCAAATGCTTCTATGTACCCGAATCCTTCCTCCTCCTCCACTGGGAGCCTCTCGATCCAGCCCAAAGGAGTCCACTGGGCTGGGAACATCTCAGAAAAGAACTCTCTGAATCAACCAGTGAGCTCCACAAAACAGGGGCCACACCGTGTTCTTCTGGATGCTCCCTGAGGGCCTTAGGGCTCCAGGGCTTCGGGACACGTGGGAGCTCTACCAGCGACAGCTCAGGCCAGAAACGGGTCTTCCTGAGAACAATTCCCGGTCACGAAGGGAAGAGAATATGTGTTCTATGTGTTATGTGCAGGGCCAGACAAATTTATAATACATTTCAAAAGTGTTTTTTGCCCCCCCCAAAAAAATATTTTTTAAAAATTAATATTTAGTGCTTAAAGTGACAAATGTCATTCCCTGGAAAATCCACTCATTTGGAAAGCGTTCAGAGCATAAGTGATACCCCACCAGCCTGAGCTTTCTGCAACAGGGGTGTGAGAGGCACCGCAGAGGGTGCTGGTGAGTGAGTGACAGGCACGGGGACACGTGCGCTGGTGCACCCGCTTCTCCTGGCAGGGGAGAGGCTAGGGATCCTGCTACTGTCCTAGGCCTAGAGCTACAGGTGAGGACTCCGCTCGAGCTGGCGTGTGCTGCCCACAGTGTGGGGCCTGCGGCCAGGCAGCTGTGTCCCTGAGGCCCCTGGCCTGTGGTCTGAAGCCCTGCCTGCCGGTGGGTGAGCCCCGGGCCCCTCCCGGGCCCCCCAGTCTCCACCAGTGGTCCGGTGGCCTCGTCTCCCAGGCAGCCGTCTCAAACCTCCACTGGTGGGCGCGTCGTGGCTTTGATCTGCCAACCTGCCCCCAAGAGGCAGTCTTTTTCAGAAGGTCTTTCTGCCTTTAATCTTCGCGCAGGGAATAAACACCCTTAGTTTCTCTCCTCCCTTCTGCTGGAACACTTAGTCTGCTGCCATGCCGGCCTTTCAGACACCGTTCTTGACATTTTCTCACTTGGGGAGATGTTCACCCTACCTCTCTCTTGCTTCCCAAGTTAAGAAACTGAGGACCAGGTGCTGACAAGAGAGGTAGGGTGGAGAGCCCTGTGACCAGGGGTTGGGAGGGTGGGGAGCAGAGGTGTCAGAGGAGACTAACCTTGTCCTGGCAGGTGGGTCCCTGAGCATCTCTGGGCCTCAGTGACTGCTGCCCCCAAACTCCCACCACACAGGGGCGGGGTCTCCTGCCAAAGTGTGCACAGTGTGCTAGGAGGCTCTCTTCCAGGTGAGATAAGGCCATGATGGGCACTGGCTCAGCCACTTGGGCACTCCTACCAGCTCTCTCCTTTCCTGCAAAGCTGACACTGCACCCCTGCTTTCCAAACCCACCATCCTGGTCACTCTCTGTCCACCCCTTTTAGTGAACACTCCAGGTGCATTGTCTGCTGACCCTTGAGAGACCTCCTACACTCTGACTTTGGTTGCCACCATGCCTGTTCTGCTCCATCTCTGCCTCCTGAACAAGCTTTCAAAACCCTGGCCCTGTCTGTTCCCCCTCAGCCCCATCATCCAGGAGGTTGTAGAACCTCCAACAGGCAGGTGGACAGAACCTGGTGCTCTGGGTGACCAGAGAGGTATTTTCAGGGGTGGTGCACAGGCCCTCCCAGATGCTGACTTGTGAGTAAACGCCCCTTTTGTTCCTGGGAAGAGAATGGGGACATGGCCGGGTGCGTGGACTGGATTGATGCTACAGACACCTGGAGGGTGGGCTTCGGAGGACACCTGACCCAGTTTGGAAACCACCTCTGGGCCCCTGGGGTCTCTAACAAGGACCTTCCATCTGCCACATGCCAGGCAGGTCCCAGCCAAGCTAATCAGGTCAGCCGGGTGGCTGACCACAGGGCAGCTCTCAGGGGAACCGGCTTCATCGCTCAGCCTCACGCCAGCCTCCACAGCAACCAGAGCACTTTGCTGGTGAACACCTGACACCTTTCGTCTTCTCAAGAAAATGAGGAGAAACATGCAAACTTCCCTAGGAATGGTAGGCATTGTCCAGACATACTCCAGATGGGCATGACTTGGAGCCCATTCCTGCCCCTAGTGGTTCATTTTCCAACAGGCTGGGCAGCTGGCCTGGTTAACAGGTCATTCATTAAAAAACAGAGCTGCTTATCTCCATGCAGTTGAAGGAATGGAAGGCACATGTCCTGACTGACCCTTCCCCACAAGTGGCCTGCAGACACATGGTCCTGCTGCCTGTGCCATGAAATTCTGCCTTCCTTGGCAAAATCAGCCCTGACCCTCCAGAGTGGTGCTCAGGAGTCTCAAACCGATTCTTATCCCCCAAGGGTTGCTTCTCCTGCAGGCCATGTCCTAGGTCAAGGACAAGGACTCCCACTGCTCTTTGGCCTAACTATGGGTATTCAGGGCCATTACCTTCTTCCCTGTGGCCGCTGAGATCAGGCTAGAACATATGAAGGGGCTCTACCCAGGGCCATGAGAGAGCACGAGGGAAGTAAAGACAAAGAGTATTACACCGGTAGGCCATCTGGCTCCCCAGCACTTGCCTCTCCTCCAGGGTTCACCAGCTCCTTTTCTGGGTCCAGCTCAGAAAAGATGTGGTGGGACACCATCACAGCACCCAAGAGCTCAAACCTCAACAGCCTGGCTCCTCAAAGGACCAGGGGAGCAGGCGAGATGGAAGCAGAGCTCCCTTGAAGCCTACCTTCTGCACCTGGCCCCAGTGCTCACTGTACCGCTGGCACCTGCAGAGCAGGGCAGAAGTGCTCTTGGAGCTGCACAAGGACAGCTGGATGTTGAGTTAATGCCAGAGAACTTCCCAGATTCAGATGGTTCAGATTTATTTTATGCAATGCAGAAAAACCACTCCAAACCATTCCAAAGCCAGAATGGAGCCCACCCTGGAGTTCTGAGCAGAGCTGTGACTGCATCTCCCACAGGCTGCCCATCACTGCCCTGTGTGGGGCTGCATGGAGTGCCCTGCTGTCTGTGCACTTGCTGGCACTCCTGAGAGCCTGTGAGCACCACAAGTGTCAGGATCCTATAGAGAAGGGGCAGGAAAATAACAAAAGACTTGCAGAACATTTAAGACAAAAGATAAAAAACTGGAGAGGGAGAAGTGCCCATTGTAGAGATGAGTCTGTATGTTCTGACCTGCCAGATAATAGGATTACACATGTCTTATCTCTGCCACAAACTGGCTCCATGCCAGCCCCAGTCCAAGCAGTGTGACAGTGGGACATACATCCTTCCTCTCCTGCTCCACATCCTATGATCACGGCAGCTCGCTTTTGGGGATCAAATATCTCCAGGGATTCAGCTTCCTGAGTTAGTAGAGCCTCTAGAAAGAGGTGACTTTCTTTGGTCTAAATTTTTGGCATCCGCTCTGGTGTTTCTTCACCCATATCTTGATTCAAGAAACCCAGACCGATGTGTGTACTGTAGGCAGTTCAGTAGGCCCTTGTTTGGGCCTGGGCTTTGGAAGTTCAACCAGAGCAGCACATTTGCTCCTGCCATCTAATTTGTCCACTGTCCCTCAGGTCCTCCTTTCAGCTCCCCAGCGGGGGTCTGGGCCCAGCCTCCAAGGGCCTGATGCTGAGCACAGGGACGGAGTGGTGAAAGGCAGGCACCAGGGAGACCATGTGAACTCTCATTGTTGCTGTATAACCAGCCACCCCAAACCTAGGTGTGTGGACAACCATTTTTGTTAAGTCTGGGTCAGGGCAGCCCCAGTGGCTCAGCAGTTTAGCGCCGCCTTCAGCCCAGGGCATGATCCTGGAGACTGGGGATCAAGTCCCACGTCAGGCTCCCTGCATGGAGCCTGCTTCTCCCTCTGCCTGGGTCTCTGCCTCTCTCTCTCTCTCTCTCTCTCTCTCTCTGGTATATATATATATATATATATATATATATATATATATATATATATATATCTTTAAAAAGAGAGAGAGAGAGAGTCTGGGTCAAGACTTTAGACCAGGCACAGCCGGGAGAGCTTGCCTACAATGTCTGGGACCTTGGCTGGGAATACTCACAGGCTGGTGACTCTACCACCCAGCCTGGAATCATCCAGAGGCATCCTCTCTCTTATGGCTAGTGTGGACAGGCTGTGAATGGGAACATCTCTCTGTCTCTCCTCTGGGCCTGGGATTCCTCACACTGTAGTCGCCTCAAGGCAGGTACACTTCTTATATGGAAGCTCGGTGCTGGGGGACCAGGTGTGTCCCAAAGGCAGCACATTGCCTTTGATGCTTAGCCTTGAAAAGCACACCTTGTCTCTTCTGCTCTGTTCTGTTGGTTACAAGCAAATCACATGTCCTCTTAGATTCAAGAAGAGGGAATTTAGACTCTGCTTCTTGGTGGGTGAGGGACGAGGTTTCAAAAGAGTGTGAGATCACAGTCTGCCACAACATCCCTGCTGCGGGGTTCCTCCACTTTGCAGATAAAAACCCAAAGCCTTGATGTGGTGCCCTGTCCCAAGCAGATTCGTCAGGCCTGCCCACATATGGGATTCCCACCTGGGGGTCCCATGGCCCGTGACTTAGTACGAGCAATTTGGTAAGCCAATTCCCAATCACATTGACTTTTTGTGGGGACATTTAACGTAAAGCACAACCTAATATAGCAAAAGTCAGCTTCCACGATTCGAAAGCAGAGACTGGAGCTAGACCTCTGGTCCCAGGGGCTGGCTCTGCCACTTACAATGTGACCTTGGGCAAGTGTCTTCGGTTCTCTGCTTCTGCTTCCTCACCCATGGGAGTGATACAATGGTACCACCTGCATTAGCCAGCTCAGGCTGCTGTAACCCAATGCCAGACTGGGTGTCTAAGACAAGAGAAATGTATTTACCCACTGTTCTAGAGGCTGGAGGTCTGAGACCAAGGTGCTGGCCCAGCCACTTTCTGGTGAATGCCCTCTTCTTGGCTCACAGATGGCTGCCTTCTCACCTTCTCCTCCCATGGCAGCCTCACCTGGCTGTCTGGCATCCTTTCTTAAAGAGACACTAATCCTGTTGTCTCATTCCATGAGGCTCCACCCTCATGACCTCATCTAAAGCTAATCGCCTCCCCGAAGGCCCCACCTCCACATAACTATCACATTGGGGTTGGGACTACAATATATGAATGGAGGGGGGACCCACTTCAGTGCACTAAAAGCACCTCCTTGTAAGGCCTCTGTGAGGATCACATGAGTTACTGCTTGGCACGTGCCTAGAATGCTGCCTGCCTTGAGGCTGCCACTACAAAATAAAATGAAAAATCAAGAGAGGAGCTCAGAACAGGAAGCAGCTGCTCTGCTGTCCAGAAGGCTGTGGCTGATGGAGTCCTAGAGACATGGGGTGATTTCTGCTCCTGTATTGCAAGGGCTCACATCTTTGATGAGAATGGCAACTGATGCCCACGTGGGCCGGGAAGCACTGCACAGGGTGCTGGGGCTGGCCGCCAAGTCCAGGGTCTTGCATTTACACTGCAGTATAGAAATTCCCCTTTCCCTTTCCCTTTCCTTTGCACATGCATGGTTTTTTCAAGTTCATAACTTATTCTCCTCCTTGGATTTGGGAGAGTAGGGGAGAGGAGGCGAAGATGTGTTTAATTAAATATTGCCACTCCCTCCTCCTTAAGGTCATTTATAGTCAATAAGGGGAAGGAGAAATATCTCTTTAGAAGGCCTTGCAAATGAAAAAAAAAAAAAGAAAGAAAAACCAAACTACTGAATGCAAAACCATTCTTATCTCGCCCGCATCCTTCCTTCGGTTGTGATTTAATATGTGCATGGTGCTATATAGAAATACAAAGCAGCTTGGGAAAAAGTCTCAGCCCTAAGAATCTTACAGTATTAAAACTCAAGTAATCCCACACAAGAGAAAAATTCAGCAAAGCCTGAGCTTGGCCCCTACAAACCGGTGTGCTCCACCCCCTGCGACCCGGGGGCTGTGGGACATCCCCGGAGAGCCTGCGCAGGCTGCTTTTGACAGCTGAATTTTATTAACTGTTTTTTCATTACTCCTGATGGGTCTGGCAATGAACTCTTATCAGTGTATTGTGGCGAGTACAAGTCAATTAATTTCTTTTAAATAACTTCAACTGAAATCCTATTTGATTTATATTCCAAAAATGATTTCCATTCCATTCCTTCCTGAGATTATAGTCCCGGCTGAGTTAATCACACTGGCTGCACAGACACCCATACCCCAGGGAGAAAACAGGATCAAGGAGAGAAGGAAATGAGAAGAAGGTGGATCTGAGCATTCTAAAGACCCTTTATTCAGTGTGAGGCCATGTGCTCGGTGACAGGAGAGCTCGTTTAAATCTTGCCTGCAGAAAAGCTTATTTCTAGTCGTTGTGGTGAGGGATGAATTGAGAAACACACAAGATGTCCAGAGGGTGGAGGCGTCCTTACCAAGAAGTGTGACCGGTGGCCACTGTGGCTGCTGTGGTTTGGTGGTGAGCCACCCCCTCGTCTGGCATGCAGAGTTTACTGCAGTTTCTGGGGCTGGTGTCCTAGGAGCCCCTTTTTAAACTCTGCCCTGGCTGTGAGCACAGCTTGATACACCACCCCAGGCGTGGTGGGGGTGGCAGGCACCATGAGAGGAGTCCCAACAAGCTTTGCTGCTGTCTCCCAAACAGACACAGGCACAAATAGAGGTGCCACCTTCCCAAGGTCTGCCCACAGAGTCCCTGTTTGTCACTGGCCAGGCCTTCCAGGTGATAATGCCTGGCTTATCTGGGAGGCAGAGTGGCAGTCACACCCTTTCGGAGGAGGCCACATGAGCTGGTGGCCCCTAGCCCTGGAGAGCAGAGCTTAGTGCCCGGCTGGTGGCAGTGACGAGAAGCTGGAGCTCCGGGGGAGGCTGGCTCCTGCTGACCACGGGGAGAAGCACCGTGGCGGGATCCCAAGGCCCGGCAGGTGTGCAGCTAGTGAGAGATGCCTTCCCAAGCCATCATCTGCCCTGACGCCAGGATGCTGAGCCGGGCCTGGCAGACTTTTGGGTGACAACAGGTCACAGCCCTGGGAGGAATACCCAGTGAAGAATTCAGGGCAGTGAAAAAGTTTGGCAAAGATGAGTTTGGACAAAAAAAAAAAAAAAAAAAAAAATTGCAAAATACCTGCTGTGGATGCGGCATTAGTTTGCAGGGACTGCCACGACAAAGTAGCACTGCCTGGTGGCTTAAACAATGGACCTCTATTTTCTCACAATTCTGGCGGTAGAGTCAAGGTATCAGCAGGGTCCGTTTCTTCTGAGGGCCATGAGGGAGTGATCTGTGCCAGGCCTTTCTCCTGGGTTTGCAGATGACCGTTTTCTCCCAAAGCCTTTATGTCAGCTTTCAGATTTCCTCTTCTTATAGGGACACTGGTTGTGTTGAGTGAGGGTCCACCCTAATGACCTCATTGTAATTAATTACCTTTGTAGAGACCCTGTCTCTGAATAGGGAGACAATCTGAGCCACTGGGGATTAGAGCATCGGTGTATGAATTTGGTGGGGGGACACAGTTCTACCCAGGCGGATGCTCTCCTGGAGAGGTATGCTAGCAAGGTTTCCTAAAACATGAACCTGAGACTGCCAACATCAGAGGCATCTAGGACACTACATAAAAATGTGGATTCCTGAGGTACACACCAGATCCACTGAGGCAAAATCTCTAGGGGTGTGGCTTTAGGATTTGGCATTTAAATAAACTAAATTAGCTCCCCAGGTGATTCTGAGGACTTCTGAAGTTCTGCTATTGGGGGGGGGGGCGGTTGGAGGGGTGGCCATGGGGATGACAGAGTTCTCCACCTTCAAGGACATGCCAAGTCAAAGAAACAAGACCTGTTTGAACAATCAAAGAACACAGAATACAGGGTATAATCCAGTGACCAATTGCACAACACAGACCGAAATGCCATGGTAACTTGGAAGGAAGGAGACTTCCGGGAAGTAGGAGGCACTGGGGAAGCAGTCCTAGAGGGCGAGATTGCTCACATCTCCCTCTGCATAGAAACAATTCAAGGCCAAGGACTGGAAATACGTTAGGACAGAGAAGCTTGAAGATGTGAGGCTCTGTATAAAAACTTATCTTGGTGTTAAGAATATCTCTGAACAGTGTACCACCTTTGTCGTTACCTACCAAAAAGCAAATTTTATTATTTTTTTTCTGAAATTCCCGTTTTGCGGTCTTGGAATGGGGTATTGGTGCCTGACGCATCAACACTCAGCAAAGGTCTACTGACTTGGAGGTTTGGGACGTTTGGTGAGGTGTGTGGCCATGGTGGCTCTCTCTTTCTCTGTCTCTCTGTCTCTCTGTCTCTCTGTCTCTCTCTCTCTCTCTCTCTCTCTCTCTCGGGAGAGAGATGTGCAGCAGGAAGGAGGCTCGGTGGCCCCACAGCAGATGGGACGGGTTTGGGCACTGTTGGTGACTTCTGACTCCAGCTGGTGAGTGTTGTGGTTGTCTTTACTGACAGCCATCCCACCTATCTTCCCATACGCATATCGATCGCAGCCAGCGGAGACTTGACAGGAGACCACACAGAACTGTGCAAGCCTCTTGATGGGAAAAGACGTGCATAGAAATGGGCAGGAAGCGCCGTGAGGCCCGTGGACTCGGGAACTGTGTTCACACCTACCGGCTGCGTGAGCTTGGCAAGTTACTCTCCTACCTATGGCATGGTCATGCATTGAGCATTAAATAAGTTAATCATGAAAGGGGTTTACAGTAGTGCCTGGAATATAAGTCTGCAATAAATGTTCGTGATCGATATATTTTTTTCCACCTGGGTGAGTGATGTTCTGAGAATTTACTTCAAACAAGAGATCATGGCTGTTCCCTAGGGACTGGGTAGTCACTAACATCCATTCTCCTTACCGTGCTCTGTATAGCTCAGTGATTTTTCTGCTCTCTGCTCCAAACTAAGGCAAGAAAGCTTTGCACCTGCACCGCCCCCCCCAGACTGAAATGAAGTATCAGCCAGCGTGGGGTCTCAGCCTTCCTGCAAGGGGCAGGTCTGAGGATGTGCATGCATGGGTGCGTGTGTGTGCACGTGTGCAAACTCCTTCAGTCCCAAGGGTACTACAGGTTGGGTAGAGAGTGTCTCTTCCAGCTCCTGGAGATTCTGGAGCAAACTCTTCTGTTTGTGCAGTGGAAATGGTGCTTCCTGCGAGGCAGTGTCCTGAATGCACACTAGTCACTCCGTTTCCCTCAGAACCAAGTCCCAGTTCACGGGCCACGCAGTATGGGAGCACGCTTCCTCTCAGAGGTTCTCACTGTCCCCTGGCCTGGCAGTGAGCCAGGCTTCCCTTTACTTTTGCTTTAAAATCATGGCAAAATGGTGGATTCAAAGAGAGAAGGAGAAAGATCAAAGAGGCAGAAGGCACTGACTCCTATTTGGGGATTAGTTCTCTAATCCAATTTTTTTTTTCTAACAATCGTGTAGAAACCCATTAGAGACAATTAATAAAAGCAGAGCTCCCTGGTTGAATCAGGGGGGACCTCCTCCAGGAGCCCCTGAAATTCCCACAGGGGATCCTAGGATGCCTCTGAACCCACTTGGAAAACTCTTGCTCCAAGCTGGGTGGGCATTCTTCTTATTCTCAGCCCATCCCAGCCTCCGCTGCCAGCCTCTGTTCATGACAGTATCCATAGCACCTTCCCTGCAGAGTGGACGAGACGGGGTCCAGGAGAGAAGAGAGGAGATTGATCCTTCTAGAACGGAGTCGATGTCCTTCTGGATAATCACTGCAGACTTCTTGGCCCAGTTGCACTGTTTGAACTTGACTTTTCTGTACTCACCTCGTATCTAACTACCAGAGCTAACTGAGGCCTAAGCCGAGCAGCTGAACAGCTTGATGTGTTAATCCGAACTGTCAGTTGGCCCACTCTGGTTACTGATCTCCTCCTCCTCCCTCCCACGTCACTCAGGGGACAGGAGGACAGTGGGAGGGATCGGAAGCCCTGGGCATCAGGAAGTGAGGGTGAGCCTCATTCGGGACCTACTGAGGATGCATGGGCTTTAGCAGGGGAGCCTTCAAACTCCCAGTGGCTCTGTCTTTAGACTTCCACATCAGCCTACAGCCACTCCAATTTTTCTATTATTATTATTTTAACACCACATTGGCCCTATTTTTAAAAATCTGCTGCGCTTGAGCAATTTTTTCTGACGTCAGCTGGCTGCCGGCAACTCTGCTTGAAAACAAGAATAACCAAATCTTCTAAGGAGTAATGCTGAACCTGCTTCAAACGCAATAAATCACAAAAACCATTGTTTACGATAAGTGGTATCTGATTGCTGTTAGAACCTGTGTTTATTGCTTTTGTGCATTATGGTCTCTTGTAATTTGGACAGCCAGAAATTGTATTCCTTTATGCGGTGCGTAGGAAGGGTTTGTAAGGAGGGAGGCATCTGTAATTATGCTGCCAAGGAGTGGGGCTGGGGAGCCTCCGAGGAGCATGAAATGCAATTGCCGGGTTTTCATCTGAGGAGCTGTATATCGGGCTTCCCACTTTTCCTATTCTTGGAACCCTCTGAGCTCCTTTGGAGCCCTGGGCAGAGGAGTAGAAACCAGAAGAAGCCGTGGTACCCCTGATCGGAGCACCCTTAAGTGGCCTCTGGGAGAGGAGCATGGAGTGGGTGGGCAGCCACGGCCTCGCAGGAAGCCCTGCAGGTGGAAATTGCTTTAGATGCCTCTGTACGTTTCTTCCTTCTTTCTCATCCTGACAAGTACCCACTCGGCTTCCTCTTCCTCGGTGAGGGCTGACAACAGGGGTCCGAGGACGGCCAGTGGGAGAATTACTGGCGCCACCATCTGCTAAATTGGGGAAGAAGCTCCTTGGCCACAGAGCCTGGATCTTGGCGCATAAGGTGCACAGACATCATCGGTCAGTGAGTCATTGATGTGGCTCGATTCCTCTGAGGTGAGGTTGCAAAGAGGGACCGCGTCTGGGGCCCGATGGGCAGCTCTGGGTCTCATAACTCAAACGTCTGGACTCAGGGAAGAGGGTCGAGTCTCATGTTTATTCCCTCCGTCTGTCCCTGCAGCATTTCCTTCTGTCTCCTTCCCTCCATCCTGCCCCCTTCACCTGGGTGGACACCCCCCCACACCGCCCGCCAGCCTTCCCGTCCCTCCACTTCCACCAGAGTCATCCCTGGACTTGTTCCTCCTCCAGCGTTCCCAATCCCAGAGGATTTCACCACCCCTGTGTCTCCAGCCTGAAATCCAGGGTGCTTCCCAGACGCCCCTCTTTTTCCCCCACCCCACTGCTAGCCCAGCACAGGGAAGGTGCTTAATGCACTCGGTAGCTAGCCAACTGCCAGGTCTCACCCAAAATCCCTCCTGACTGCTCCCCACGTGTCCTCCTTCCCATCCCTGCCATCACTGCCCTAGCCCGGGCCCTTGGCTATTCTTGGGGGGACCCCCTGCCAGACCCCCAACATGCCAGACCTGGCTAGTGCTTGGGGCCATGTCTCGGCCTCTGCCTTCTCCCCCATGCCCTCCATCTTTTCATCTCCCCCATGCCCCTCTCACCTGTCTTTGCTTCACTTACCCCAAGCTCCTTTCAATTCCTGAACATTCCATATAGTTTCCTGACTCTGTTTCCATTACTAAGGTAATTTCTCTGTCTAGAATGTCCTTCCTCTCTTCTTCACCTGACTTGCCCACTTTGGAGAAGATTCAGGCACATGTCCTCCGGAAGCCTTTTCTAGCCAAGCTTGAGGGCCCTGGAGCCTCCGTCCCTGCTCATACCGCCCCCTGGGTTCTTCTCTGTAACTCTTACCACAATTAATCAACCACGAATGTCTCCCCTTAAAGGCAGGAATGCTGTGTTCCCCGTTTGAACATGGCCAGCACCTAGCATAGCACCCGACCCACAGAAGAAAAAACAGTTGATAATAATGTGTTAGAGCATCACAGACAGCTCTCCAGTGAAGCCATACCTCTGCACAGTCAGGGACAAGGCCCTTGCCCAACTCCAGGCCATCCTGTCTCCCCTGAGGGCCTGAGCACTGACAAAGCCTCAGCCTGAGAAGTCCCAGCCCTCACTGTATCTGAGCACAGAGCAGATGTTCCTCAGTGGAAGCTCCATGAGTGAGCAAATGAAGAACATAGGGGAAGCCTGCCCTCACGTTTTAACTGGCATTTATCCCCGACAAAAGGATGGGACTGGTAAAGCATCCTTTATTGAAGGAATGAATGATCAATGGCAATGCTTAAGCTATGAGTTCTGGTTGGACTGTCCAAGCCCTGACCTTAATAGACACTAAGCTTGGAGAGGCTCTCTAAAGTTCTTGGGCTTGGCTTCAGGGTAACGTTCAGGTCCCTCCTGCCCTGCCCAGGGTGGCCATCAGAGCAGTAGAGGAGATGGGAAGAGAAGCCAAGGCAGGGTGCCACTTCCAGAAGACCCTCGTTTCTGGTGCCGTGGGCATGTACTGGGCTGACTAGGAGCAACTGGTGGGACGGCACCCCACGCACAGCTCAGGAATTGCACTCATCAAAGCCAACGGTCATGGTTTCCAGATTTGTTGATTTAAATACTCAGCCAGCCTCCCCTTAATTCACTTACACACACACACACACACACACACACACACACACACACACATGCACACACACACGAGAATGCTTAACTGGCCGAACACAGTGCTAGCACCAAGAAACAGAAGGGACCCATTCCCTCTCCTCTTCCTCCCACCCACCTTGCAGACCTTGCAGACCTTCCAGCGGCAATGCACATAATTTGAGCTTTTGTACCACGATGCAACAAGCTAGATTATGAAGTTGGCCTCTGTGGTCTAGCCACACAGACCCATGACCATTGATGGCTTTGTCTCTACAGGGAATTACAGTCTGAGTCACAAAGAGCCGACTTCCTGGCAGACTTTTCAGAATTTGAGCTGCTCACCAGCAAGGGTCTGGGAAGTAGACCCTCAGGCCAGTTGGCCAATTAGCAAATCCACCAGGACCCCGGTCTGGGCTTGCTCTGTGCCCTAGGGAGGCCAAGAAGGAATCGGGGTACAGAAACCCTGCTTCCAAAGCTCCCATGGTCTGGTCTGGTGTGGGGTAGCAGCGTCCTGAGCACAGAACAAGCCTCCCCAACCTGTGTAAATCCATGCCAGTGGCTCTGAGGGAAGGGGAGGCAGAGCGGAATGGGGAAGGCCAATGACTGGTGTGCCTCCACCTGGCGCACAGAGCACGGAGCTGGTGCCTTCATCAGCTGCCTCCTGGAGCTCCTCACAGGGTCTGCGGAGAGGATGCATGCGGAGAGCTATGTGCCGAGCAGGCTTCCCACATCCCCAGGTCCAAGGGCAAGGCCGAGTAGTAGCATTTTTTAGCCTCTTTTCTGGCCCAGGGGCCTGTCATCTGTGAACTTCTTTTTTCTTAAAACTTAGACATGTAAGCAATTTGACAGAAATTTTTTAAAGAACCCAATTAATATAAAATTTGAAATTATCAGCCTTTCCAAGTACTCCTTTCATCTTCTTAACATGCAGACACAGAGGGATACCAGACTCTCACGGTTTCCACTTCTCTCGTGATGGGGTTCCTCGTCCTCATCTCTGGCCACACTAGGTGGCTGGAAGCTGCTCCAGGGGCCCTGCTGCCCATGCTGAGTTTTGCTCACCAGCTCCCACCCTTAGAAAAATTCACTAGTGCACCGTTGTCTTGCCTCACGTACACTGGACTTTCTGCTCTTTGAGCCTTGTGAGGTTAATGACATGGGCCAAGGAAGTAGATGTTTCTGTTTGCATCAGCTACTACAGGGACAAGTCATCTTCCACCTCTAATGACTCAGTTTTCTCATCTATAAAATGGGCATGATAAGAATACCTATCTCAGAGGGCTCTTGTGAGGAATTAATGAGATAATGTGTGGTTCATAATAAATACTCAGAAAAGGGTGGGATAGAATTAGGAATTTTAGTAAATACTGCTACCACTGTTGTTACCAGGGGGCAGGCAGGTGTGATGAGCTGGGGTTTAGATCACCAGCACACCGCTAGATCCCAGTTCACTAGTGCAGTGGCAGTCTTCAGGCCAGGAGCTCCCTTCCTCTGGCCCTGGGGGATCTCGAATGGAGGCAACATGAGAGGCGCTGTCTGACGCCTTAGCCCACATCACCCTGCCCCTTTAAGATTTGCATGAAATGTTGGGGGGTTTACTATAACACATTTTTCTTACCTAGAAAGAAAGATAAGAATTTTGGGGTCCACCCAGTTGACTCGTGAGTGAGGTGTTGGTCCTCTGGGGAGGAGTGAGCATCCAGGCCATGGGGTTAGGGAATCAAATCCCCTCCCTTCTCCTGCCTCTATATCATGAATCCAGTGACTGTCCCCCCACCCCCCAAAAAAAAAAAATAAACGAGTGAGTGACTCTGGATTGTGAATGGAGCCCAAGCTCCCAGATCAGCTCAGGAAGCAGCCAAAGTGACCTATCTCATTTGAACAATCAATACTTTCTTTTTATTCGTGACTCCCTGGGAGCAGGGAAGGGGCCTGGTCTGTGAGCCCAGCAAGGGCCAGGGCTGCCAGGCAGCTGTGGAGAAGGAGCTTGTTTCTGGGAGTCCTGCACACAGTGCCCTGAGATGCACTTTCCAGGCCCAGGGCTGGTTAGTGGCCCTCTGACAGCCTGTGCTCAGAGGCTCCGTTGGAAGCTGCAGCCGCCAGGTGGGGATGGATCTCCCTGGGTAAACTGACCCTGTGCCGTGCTCCTCCCTCGCTGTCAACCTGGCCTGGCCACTCCACATCTTCTATCCAGGACACTTTATCTAGCCAGCTGCAACCATCACCTCCTCAGGCTTTGGGTTCCGCAGGGCTCCTGCCCTCTTCCTCCCTATCTCTTCCTCCTTCTGGACATCCTTACCTGCTAACTGAGCCCCAGAATATGCCTTCTGTGTTATCCGTTGACTCCTCTGCTGGCCAGTGCGTCATGGCCTCTAGACAGCACCCAGCCAGCCGGGCCAGCCCCACATCAGGACCAGGCTCTGGCCCAGGACCAGGTGTCACCCTGCCTGAGGGCTGTCAACAGGATGGGTGTCAGCATAAACCATCTTTGAGGATTATTGCCTGCCCAGGAGAGAAGCTAGGTAAGGGAGACTCAGGGAGAGCAGAATGGGACTAAAGTCTTCCTCATCTCATTGAGAAATATCAGTGGCCAGTCCTGGGGAGGGTGAAGCCCTCAGCCAAACAGACTCTAGCTCAAGCAGAGCCAGATCCCCCTCGAGGTGAGGTCCTAGGTGGGGGTGAGCATCATTAATTTTCTTAGGCTTGATGTCTGCAGTTTCATGGGATCCAGGGCAAGTGCGGGTACTTCCCAGGACCTCAGTTTCCTAGTCTGTATAATGGGAGGGCTGGAGGGAGAGAGGAGCCTGCAGGAGCCTTTCAGTCTGGACTTCTGTGATTCACTGACTACTTAAAAACAAAGACTTGCAGCTGGGCTGGGTGGTGGGGAGAGAACAAAGCATGCCTTGTCTGTTTGTATTGGAATCCAGGGAATGGACTCACTGGGATTTCCCACCCCTTGCTGGAGGTCGAGGCCGGGTCACTGCCCTGACTCCTGTTCCCTGGATCCCAAGACCGTGAGATCACCAGAACTCACTGGGAAGGGTCGATACCAGTGATTAATTACACAAGTCTTTTCTTTCAGTGGACTATTTACACACCCCCGACTCTTCAGGGGGAAACAAACTTCTAAACTTCTGCATTATAGCACATCAAAGTTTTCCCATGCTTTCAGGCTGCTTTTTCATACATTTTTTCTTAGGACAGCACAAATCCTCATTATAGATATTTCTGTATTTTAGCAAAAGGAACCATACTCCTAGTAATGAGATCCCTGAATAAAGTTCAGTTCATTTTCATTTCTTTCCTCCCCGAATATTATTGCTCGAAATGTTACATTATCATAAACCAGAGTTCAGGTTGCATATAGGGTTTTAACAATTGTCATCTTTCTCTGGGTACAAATTCTGATTACTGCCCACCCTTTACAAAGACCCTCTTCCTCACTCTGGTGTTTTCTTTGTAAGTATTTTTCTTTGCTGGGTTCACGATCCAGACAATGAGAATTAGGAGGGTTTATGATGGAGTGTTCCCCTGTGTCCTCTCTGTGTCTTCTCTGTGTCTTCTCTGCTGGCCACCCGAGGCATGGAGCCTGGGGCTGCGGTATATGTGGGAGGTAACGGCAGCGTGAGAGACGGTGATACAGGGGGCTCCCCCAGAACACTCTCTTTTTGACAATCCAGAGGAACTCCTGGAGAAGGCTCTGGGCACTGCCTGCTGCGTAGGAGACTCCTTGGACATGATGTTCATGTGCTGGAAGCTTCCCCCTCAACCATGTCACAGACCATTGGCAGAACTGATGCCCGACTCTTGATTTTGGCTCAGGTCATGATCTCAGGGTTGTGAGATTGAGCCCGTGTTAGGCTCCATGCTGACATGGAGTTGGCTTGAGATTCTCTCTCTCCCTCTCCCTCTGCCCCCTCCCACCCCCTTGCTTGCTCTCTCTCTCTAAAAAAGAAAGAAAAAAAACTGTCTTTGGACTTCGATAACTGTATTTGAATCCCACTTGCGAGGTATGTAACCTTAGGAAAGTGTCTTCATTCCTGTGTAAGATTCTTCACCTATGAAACAGTTTTGTGGATGTCTGGGTGCCTCAGTGGTTGGGCATCTGCCTTTGGCTCAGGGCATGATCCCGGAGTCCCAGGGTTGAGTCCCACATCGGGCTTCCTACGTGGAGCCTGCTTCTCCCTCTGCCTGTGTCTCTGCCTCTTTCTCTCTGTCTCTCATGAATAAATAAATAAATAAAATCTTAAAAAAAAAAAAAACAGGAGTTTTGTAATAACCACAGCTAAGTTGGGAGGATGGAATTAGATAAATTACATCAAGTACCTTAAGCGGTGCCTGGTACCCAGAGGTGTCCCCACAGGTGATGAGGGGGCCACGCCTTTTTTATTCCCATCCACACTTCTCTAGCTTTTCATGTGGGTCTTCTTTCCACTGTCACTTCTATCCGCAGCCAAGCCCAAACTCTGTTTTATTTTAACCATGTTGGGTATGTCCTCCCAAAGGGACTGTCACCCACTTCCCTCTTCCACAGCAGTGCTCACTAGGGGGATGCTCTCTACATGACACAAGCACTGTCCACCTTACAGACAACCTCAGTCCCCCCAGCAAAAAGTGGGGATCACCTGTGTCCCCATTTCCTATGAGGAAACAGAGTTTCAAAAAGTTCAAGCCAGTTGCTCAAGGACACACAAGTGATAAATATCAGAGCCGGGGCACAAGGCTCTGTCAAATTCCCAAGCCTGTTCTCCTGACCACCTGTGGCCTTAAGAGTATCAGTTCTTACACAGCGGTGCTGGGGTGCCCTGGGCATCCCACGGCGGTAGTTACGATGTTAGACTCTGAACCCAATGACCAAAAGCTGTCCTGCTTGCTGAGGCTGTGCTCCTGCTTTTCACAGTCTTTCTGCATCTTTTCTCATCCTCATCCATGAAACTTGCCATGGTCATTGTGTCGCCGGAAGCAACTGCACCCTCTCACCTGCTGCCAACCTACTTGTTACAACAGTGTGCCGAGGAAGCATTCATAGGCCACCAACAAGGATGCTGGGGTTCCCTGTGCACAGGGAGCTCCTGCCTGGGGATGCCATATGCTTTGCTTGTTCTAAGGCTCTGTTTGATTGCTTCTGGACCTGTGGCTACATTTGGGATAAAGGAAGGGTAGCTCTTCCTTATTTCAGGGCAGACTGGAGACCTTTTGCCTTTTGAAATCTGATCAAAAAAAAAAAAAGACTTTTTGAAGGTTGAGGAGTCTCAGAGGATGGGAAGATGAGGCAGGCCTTTTGGGTTCTCCTTGTGCAAAGTGGGCCGGTTGCCCCAAGAGGACCCAAGGTCTAGGGCTCTAAGAGAAGACGCCTACAGCCCAGGCCCTAGGGAGGAGGTTTGGTTTCATCCAACCCCAACCCTAGATCCAGACTCTCAGTCTTATTCCCGCCTCCAGCGTTAGGTCTCTCTAGATGGTGCCATGTCACCCACCATCTCTAGGGGCCAGGCTGCACCCTGGGGCCACTCCCACAGGGTCTGCACAGAGGAAACTCGGCCCTGTATGTATTGTGTGGGACCGAGCTTGTCGTTGTGTGCTCTGATCACAGTCCCCAAAGAGCTGCCCCCGTGGGCAGACATGAGAGCGGTCTTTGTGGAACTGAGTATTAGACCCTGTGCACCTCTCAGGGGTGGTTACGGGCACCGGGTGGTTGAGCTGGGGGGCATGTTCCAGAGCCTCAGATGGATGGGAAAGAAGGGCAGAGGTGTTCTAAACTACCCGGCATTCCAGCTTCCAGAGATTCCTTTCAGAGCCCCAATTTGCATTTTGTTCAGCAAATTCCGGACTGGGAAAGCTTGCTGCCGGGATACCAATGAGTAATAGTGCAGCGTGTCTGGGGCAGGCCGGGGCCAAGAGCCCGAGTTCCATGAGGAAAGCGAAAGGGGTGCAGAGGTGTTCTCCCATAGTGAGTTTTCAAATTCCTCTTATGATCTGTCTTGCATTCTAAAGCAAAGGACATAAATGCTAAACTATGGTTCTTGCCAGTGCTGATAAGGAAACCAGTGAATGCAGGAGTCTCATTAAGAAAATCCTAAAATTTTAGTCTTATCACTGCTGCAACATAATACAGTAAGTATGTAAATTCTAACCCCGCTCGGCTCCCCCACTCCCTGAAATCCCTTTTAGCTACGGCTGGAGGCCCGTGCTGCAGCCTCAAGTGCTGTCTGATTCGGATTTGTCCCTCTGCCTTGGCCTTTAGGGAGTGAATCTCCAGTTGGAGTGGACAGGGCTTTGCCCCTTGCCACGTCCGGCTGCTGCTGCGGTGCCCCGGGTCAGTGAACACCGGCTGAGTCCCTACTGTGTGCAGGGGCGGTGGTGGGAATTGTGAAATACCCGAGTCGGGCTGAGTTCATCTCCCAGGGAGAGCCAATGAGATGAGGAGGGAGCACAGATTTATAGGCCAAGCCGTTGGCCGACCTTGTCCCCAGCAAAGGCTCATTTCAACAGGCTTCTCATCCAAGTGATTATTTGCTGTTTGTACGGCTTGGACTTGGCAACGATCCTACAGTTCCTGCTAGCAAAGAGGGAACCTTGAAGTAAGTGCTTATCTCATAAAGAGACGATTCATGGAGGAAGGCTGGTACCTCTCTTGGGACTGGCCTGGACCCTCCAGCCCGGCTCTGTAATGATAATGACTCTTTTTTTTTTTTTTTTTTTTTTTACTAGCGGGTTTTCCTCTTCCAAATTCCTTCTGCATCTGGGGTTTCTTGTCCTCCCCCACGGCACCCCCACGAGGTAGGTAGAGTAGACCTGAGGATTCCCATTTCCCCGAGCAGGGAGCCGACGCGGGACAAGGGAGGTGCCTTGCTCAGCCACAGTGGGGAGCAGCCAAGGCCGCGGGGCGCTGGCTTCTCCTCCGCATCCCTTTCCACTCCACCGACGCCCAGCTGGCCCCGCGGTGGCCCAGGCACCAGGCGCTCGGGCCAGAGGGGCTCAGGAGGGGCTCAGAGGGGCTCAGGAGAGCCGGGAGATGCCCCATCCCCGGGGACCAGTAAGAGGTGGCAGGGGAGAAGCCGGGCGGCGCAGAGGCACACCGATTCGTGTCCACAGCTACGGGGGGTGGCTTCCGCGGCCGCGCTGCTGGCAGGCTGCTGGGCCAGGCGTCGCATTTCAGCAACGCGATCCTGCTCCGGCTCCGGCTCCGGCTCCGGCTCCCGGCAGGGCACAGGGCGAGTGCGTGGGAGCAGGCCGCCAGCCCTCCCTGCCGTGGTCTTCTTCTCAGAGAGGCAGGGGCTGGGGTCGGGCCCGGGCCATGTCGGGGTGCTCCTTGCTTCTATCTCTTCTATTTCTTGGCCCACCGTGCCAGCTTTCTCAGAGTAAGCAGTGCCCTGCGTCCCCCCACCCAAGACCCAGGACAAATCACCGCGTCTAAAAGCCGGAGTTTCTGAAGGGCTTCGCCGAGAGAGAGAGGAGCACATTTGGTCTGAAAACGTTCCAGGAAAACAAAAGCCTCCCAGTCTCCCTGCCTCTCGGCAAAAGAATTGGAAAAGCCTTTTCCAAGTGCATGTGTGTAGGGGGATTGGAGAGGAGGCAATTTATATTTGCTAAGGATCTTATTTGAAAGTAATTTTGCCCCCTCTAATTTTTTTTTTTTTTGAAGATTTTATTTATTCACGAGAGACACGGAGAGAGAGAGAGGCAGAGACACAAGCAGAGGGAGAAGCAGGCTCCATGCAGGGAGCCCGATGTGGGACTCGATCCCGGGGCTCCAGGATCATGCCCTGAGCAAAGGCAGGCACTAAACCGCTGCGCCACCCAGGGATCCCCAGCCCCCTCTAATTTTTTATTCAAACCCTCTCGGACTTTGGTTCTCAGCTGAGTGGCAGTGATCTCCAAAATTTGCTGACATTCTGGCCCCATAAGAATAGATCTAACTTATAATGACTGAGATTTGTTTTCAAAACATTTCCCTGAGTCAGCAGGGCACCCAGGTGCAGCCACAGGGCTGATTCTGGGGATGGGAGGCCAAAATGCACCACTTAAGGGTGCTGGGAGCAAAATATTCCCGTCTAGACATGGAGGAGGGAGGAGGAAACCAGAGGAAACTGGCCCCGCCTGCCCCTGAAAGAGAAGAACTCTCCCTTTGTTCACTGCCCACTGCTTATTCCTGAGCCTGGCCCCACAGGAGGGCAGAGGAGACTTTCTTGGGCTTGGCCTGGGGAATTCCTTTCCTTTCTTGCTTCCTCCTACGCCACGTGGCTTCAGAGCATGACATTTCTGTTCAATGCTGTCAGTGCCTTGGTTTGAGGAGAATGTCTGTGTACCCAGGTCCCTTGGCCAAGAAGAACTGGTGCCCAGAGCCTGCTGGCATCTGCTGCTCCGTCTCCCTTCCCCTCCCATGTGACAGCCGAAGAGGAACAGTGCCTAACCCGAGGTGGTGGGGCAGAGCTAAGCAGGAGGTAATGCAGGCCAGGCCCGGTCCTTAGCTTTGCGTGCCTGGCTGAGGTCTTGCTGCAGCTCTGGGCAGGAAGGGCAAGGTATAGAACCAGTTGTGACTCGCCTCACTCCTCTGAAACTTAATGACCCAAAATCTCCAGTCCCTGCCCCTACCCACAGGGAAGCCTGCAGAGGCAGGGCCCACCAGCTATTTTTAGAAAGCTATCAGGTGCACAGGGTAGCCAGTTGCCTTTTTCCACCTGCTTGGGGTCATTATAGGGATCCTATGACTGTGCCACAGGCCCTGCCTGTCGGCATAAGAGTCTCACTGGGTCTGGGGCAGCCACTAAGCTCCCTCTCAGTGTAACCAAGCCATCTCTCCAGGCTTGCCTGGCCATGGCAAGTGAGCCACTGACATCCTTGGCCCATGGTCATTTTGTCCTTGGAATTACAAATGATGGACCCTCATGCTTGTCGTCCTCTGCATCCTTGAGAGGAAGTTTTCAAAGGTCAGAAAGTACAGTCAGGTTAGGAAGAGTCTTGAGGGATCCCTGGGTGGCGCAGCGGTTTAGCGCCTGCCTTTGGCCCAGGGCGCGATTCTGGAGACCCGGGATCGAATCCCACGTCGGGCTCCCGGTGCATGGAGCCTGCTTCTCCCTCTGCCTGTGTCTCTGCCTCTCTCTCTCTCTCTCTCTCTGTGACTATCATAAATAAATAAATAAATAAACAATTAAAAAAAAAAAAGGAAGAGTCTTGAATTGGGAGCCCACCATAAGGAGTATCGATTCACTGAGCTGAAGGTCCCAGAACCTTTGTTCTACCAGGAAGCTGCACAGCGTGTGCAGTCAAGCAGGAGCATGCCTGTGTGTACCGTGCACTTCATTCCCCAACAGATGCAGGGGCTGTGGGCTTTCTGAGAAAGCTTTGTACAGATGTGGTGCATCAGGAAGGGTTTGATCAGGGAATGCAGGAGGGAAGGTGTCAGGAGACTCCTAAGGAGTGCTCTCGGCCTGGAAGTGGGGATAGCTCAGGGTATGACTAGGAACCACGAGGAGACAGTGAGGCTGGCACAGCCGGCTCTGCAGGGACAGCACGAGAAGAGCCTGGGGAGAACAAGAGGTGGCACCAGGTGTGAAAAGCCTTGAATGCCAAGTGAGGTGTTTGGACTCGATCTAGTGGATCAGAGCCACTGAGGGTCAGAACAGGAAAAGATAGAGGAGGGTGGGGGCATGGTGGCCAGCTCTGCTTCCCGCTTCCAGGTCGCTGTGGGTCTTCCTGGCCCCAGGGCAGCAGCCACAGCTTCCGGGCAGCATCTTCATGAGCCCACCCTCCGACTGCGTTCCCAAGTCCCGTGAGGGTGGTGTGCTGGACTGGCTTGGCGGCTCCCAAGAGCCCATTGTTGACGTCTCTTCCCAGCTCTGTGGTCACTGACATCCTGTTGGTAGCTTGAAATCGAACCGGGAGTGTTTATACAACAGAGACTGGCAAACGCTACACATCAGGGTCTAGCTGTTTTGTTTGTTTTGTCTCCCCCACCCCACCACCACGAGAGCCAGCTGGCAAACATTTCCCAGCACAGCCCTGGGTGACAGTGGCTCCCAGAAGAATCCATGCTGAGGAGTAATAGCAGGATCAGCAGTGACCACATTCGTGGACAGGAGACATGCCCCCTGCCCCAGGGAGGAGGCCAAGGATGGAAGCGGGGAGGGAGCCTCTGCCAGGACAGTCGTTAGACCTTAGTTGAGCAGTCCCAACGTTATTGGCCGATCCTGAAACCAGATTCCTTAACATGGACCAGAGGAGCTGGGATGCTCCTCACCCGGAGGAAACATGCTCTTCCTGCCTTTCTGCTCCCTCACCAGAGCCCAGCTACACTGAACTACTTTCAGCTCCTGAAATGCAACCTGCGTCTCCTCCTTCCAAGCTTAGCACATGCTGTCCCTCCCCGAGAAGTCTCTCAGCTCACCCCATCTCGCGCTTCCCAGCTTTGGGCACTGAAACGCTGGGCCCAGGACCACACTCAGTAAATACCCGGCTGGCCGTAGCTCTCCTCCTGCATGCTGGCAGAGCGTGAGAGCCAGGATGGGGAGGGATGCCTTTCCTTGGATGGGCAGAGGAGCTTGCCAGCAGAGAAAGCATTGTGCAGGACTTTTTTTCTTAATAGTGAGTCTGGTTAGTCTTGACTACACGGTGGAAGCAGCAGGGTTTGTTCAATGCTTTAGAGTCACAAAGCCCATAGAATTCTCCCAGCAACCTGGTGAAATGAGTAGCATTCCCATCTTAGGCATGAGGAAACTGAGGGCCAACTGGTAGACCCCAGGCCTTGACCCTGGCTCCTAGGACCATCCATCTAGAGCTCGCTTCCTGAACCGAGGGCTTCAGATCCTCCATCCTGAGTGAGATCAGACATCAGGAGCCCACCTTGTCCAGGAGATCGGAGTATAAGGCCTAACTCCAGAGATAGGTCTGCAAACCCCATCACCACCACCTGTCAAGGACCTGCCTCCTAAAAACGGGCATTAGTGGTGGCAATGAATATACTGTTGCATTTGTTGCTCTTTTGGGAAAAGAAAAAACCTGGCTTCTTAGAGCTGTTGTATTTTATTTTTCTGTAAAGAGGAAATTAATTTTAGTCTTTCTTTTTGGTTTAAAATGTTGTTCTTTGCTTTTTCCGCCCTACAATTTAAAAGGAAACATTTGTCTGTTGAGAAAAGAAATGATAATTATAGACTAAAAATTGTTTCTATTCTGATTTGAAAAAGTGACAAAAAAAAAAAAAATTCCATCGCACAGATGGGGCCCTGCTGACGGAGGGTGTTTAACAATGAAGCTCCAGGCCGGTTCAGGGCTCAGAGTAGCATTCGAGGTGGATTTGGGCTCCAGTATAGTTCAGGGAGGGGCTCTTCCCGAGGCTAGTCCCCATTTCCGATGCTAGTAGGTCGTCACCGTGAGGTGTGGACCCTGCTCCCTCCCAGTGGCTCACCAGTGGGAGGGAGGAAATGTGACTGGACGACCTGTGGATTGTGTGGCCCATTAGGTGAGCTGTGTGTACAGGGCCAGGTACTCCCTTGCATGGCCCCAGAGATCCAGAGCCGCCCAGCTTTATTCCCTTAGCCGAGAATTTTACTTTTCAGCTTCACCAAATTACAGTTGCTCCAAGTCCTTTGATCAATAAAGCAGGAAAGTGATTAGACTGTGAAATTAAACTAATAATGCCACGCTATTAACCCTTGATCAGTGGGGAAAGAGCTCCAAGTAAAGGCTATTTCCTAAATCCATATTACCCTTTGGATACATGTATTTACTTTTTGGAAGAACTCCTGGGAGCACGTGCACACCCTAGATTCCTTTCTTTCCCGCCAAGGCAGCATGATTGGCCGTGCAATACCCCGGCGTGTGTCATGGCAGGCCAGGATGGGTCGAGGGAACCGAGTCTGCAAGATAGCTGAGGGCAGCCCATTGTGTCTTGGGGTGGCTGAGGATGATGGGCTCAGTGCTTCGGCTGCACGTGTGAGCCCCACAATCCCCTCTCCCCACCCCCTGAACTGATCTTCTGGCCTGTGGATCTGGTCACAATACAACAAAGGCTCTCTTGTCACAGGGTCAGGGATCACGTCTCAGGTGTGGCCAAGTTCTTGAGAGGCCACGGCTTATCACTTGCCAAAGAGGTGAACATGGACCAGGCTGGGCCTCAAACATAAGCATCAAAACCAGTTCAACTATAGCACTTCCGTCCTTCCAGCCCTTCTGCCCTGCACCGCATAATCTCAGCGCTACAGAGCAGGAAGGCATATGTTATTACCCCTATTTAAGGGATGAACAAACTGAGTCTGATTGAAGCCCTCTGGTCACACAGCTAAAGATACAAGCCCAGCTCTAGAACCCTGGTCCAGAGCCCTTTGGTCGTCGGAGCTGTCTCCACGGGGCTGTCCTGGAATCAGCAGTCTTTGTCCTTCCCTGGCCTCCCCACTGAGGAGGAGGAGCTAGCACACCCTTCCCACTGGCCCTCCCACCGCTTGTCCTCCACCGGGACCTGTCAGCTCCATCACTGTGGAATGTTGCCAAGGATCAGACCCCCTCTCTAAAAGTGGTGATGGTATTTAATAACTAATTACTCTAATGATCCTGCAGAAATGCTGGAGACCTGTTTTAGGAGAGATGTCAATTAGAGCCATCTGCACGGTGAATAAAGGAGCCCTACCCCAGCTGTACTGTTGAAACATGTTAGCGTTTTCCTACCAGCGGCCATATGGTACTTAACGAAAGTGAATTGTTCACACTGCACAACCCGCGCCTCCTGATGAATACCAGCATTTTGTTTTGGAAAATAGTTCTTCAATCGTGTGGAATATTTTTCAATGCAATAAGTAGCAAGTTGGAAGCCGGCAAGCCCTTGAATGCAAAAAGACTTCCATCACCTCAAGATGTTCTTCCTCCATCCCAGCCCGTGCCCTTCTCCTGCCGCCTGCCAGGCCCAGCCCCGCCCCGGCTCCCACATCCCACCTGTGCCCGGGCCTGAGCATCTGTCTCCAAATCTGCTCAGTGTGGCCGAGGCCACACAGGGATCTCGCCCCACCCCACCTTTGTGTTTTTAATTTGTGTGAAATTAGAAGCAGGAGGTTCAAAGCTATGTAGAGCGAGAGCCCTGAGCTCCATCTGGAAGGGCACAAGACATTGGGCACAAATCCCCCAAGAGTTGAAAAGTAGCACAGGGTGTTTAATTGGGTGTGTGGCTTCAGGGAAGGGTTAACTCTCTATTTGTGTCTGTTCTTTTTAAGAAGTACAAGTCTCAAGTCGATACCTGGTTGCTCAGTGAGGTGGAGGTGGTCTATTTCTGGGGCTCAGCAGAAGCCTGCGTGAAGCCCCTCTTCTCTGGTCACCAGCACAACGCCACCAATCAGTAGTGACTACCAGCCACCTGGTGGCCACTCCCTGACCTGTGGCCAGACAGCTGGGGCCCAGGGGTAGAGCCACCCTGTGGATTCCATCCACTGAGAACAGATATGTTTCAGAAGCAGATCAGTGCCAACAGGAGGCCTTTGTTTGGCGATCATGCTCTGATGGTTATGCCCCCATATTCCACCCACTGCCAGGTCATGCTCAGCGAGGGGACCCTGTACTTCCTCTCGGGGCTCTGTGATCTCAGTGAGCTGAACGCTCTGCTGTCAGAGCCACCAGGAGGACACTATTTTATTGTAATCTGCTCTGGGACCAGTACAGTTTCACTTCCCGGCACTGTCTATTCTGGAACTTTCCCTAGAAGCGAAGTCACTTATTAAGGCTTAATAAAAGGCAAGATTGACTGCAGTTACTGATACAGAAGATCTGCTGCAAGTCCTGATACCCGAGATGTTCTTCACAAAACCGTGGTCCCATAAATCTCACTTATTTCCAATTCAGCAGCAACTGATCCCAACTTACAATAATGATCCTAAGTTCAGCTGAACATGTCCTTAAAGGAGATCCTTCTGGGTGAAAAATAGCAGAAATTGTGCTCACATCTGTCCCTGATCAGCAGACTGCACGATTGCTTTCCACATCTATGACCTGGGTATTTGCTCATTCTCATTGACACCTGTACCCTAACAGACACGTGTCTGAAAGAACTGTGTCACGGTCACTCCCAGGTGGCCTTCTCAATGAGGTGACCAAGGCCAAGGGCAGCCTCTATTGCCCCTGCTCATGAAAGGTGCCCAGAGCATCTCGGCTAAGTCACCAGCCTTTCCCTTAGACCAATTCCAGAAAGGCCCAGGCCTACCCTGCTGCCATTCTCGCCCCAAGTGGGGCCATGCCTGACAGTTACCCTAAAGAGTTAACTTTTCCTCATTTGGGGGAAGTGGAGTGGGGGGAAGGCTGGGGCCACTTTGACATATGCTGCCTCGTCTGAACGTGAATGCTGTGCTCAGACACTGAATTTGATGAATTGCATTATAAAATTTAAAAACAAATTTAAAACTCTATTAACTCCCTGTAATGGCCTCCTCCTGGAGTACACACACAGCGAGGGCTCGCTGGCAGGGAGAGATACTCTGGTTTGCAGTGTGCTCCACTTGCAGCTGAATGGAGACGGGTGGGAGCTGGTGAGGCGTGTAGTGGGTTCACACCCCCTCTGCTCCTTGCACCACCACCCCCTCCTGGGCCGAGAGCGAAGCCCCTGCAAACAGGCCATCACCGGATTTGTATCTCCACGGTTAGACTTTTGTCTGGGATCCTTGGTTAAAACCTAAATTCTGCTTTCTTTCAAAGCTAAAACACTTCTTTCGAAGCTAAAACATTTCTTTCAAGACTAGACCATGGGAGTGGTGAGCTTATAAGATGTGGCTGAAGCCCGGGGTGTGGGGAGCTCATCCACACTTAGAGGCCTGTGGTTTGTGGGTCAGCATGTCGGTGTCGGGCAGGAGGAGGTGCATTCCCAGCATCATCCTCCCACCCTCTGCACCAGGAGAAAGGTCAGGGCACTGAGGTTTGTTGTTCACTGCAGGCCTCTGCAAATCAAGGAGCATTCTGGGGAAGGAGGGGCATTGGCCTGGCTCCAGACTGCCAACTGGAGGGAGATGAACTTTTGTTGAGATCGGAGCCAGCCCTGCAGCTGTGTGTGCACATGGGCAGAGAGTAGGAGCTCTGCTGGCAGTGAGAAGTCCTGGGGGCCAAGGAAGAGCTCCCTCGTGTCTCAGATACCCCAGCTGAGAGCATGAGGGGCTGTGTGGCCTGGTCTTTGGGGAGCTCACAGGTTTTCTGCCACCAAGTAGCTTCTCTGAGAAGCAGTTCTCCCTTCCTCTGTGCAGATAAAGTAGTTTGGAGATATTTGGGGAGGAAGAAGGGTGGCGTACATATATGGCAGGCCTGGGTGACCAAAGGCAGTGGAGAACGTATGTGTTTGTGAGTGTGAATGTGTGTGTGTGAGTGTGTGTGTGTGTGTGTGTGTAAAATAAGCTGTGCCTTGTAATGTGACTACCCATTGCCCATTCCCGGGGCTGCAGGGTTAATGTGGACTTGGGTCAGGAATGTCTGTCTTTCTGAGAGCACGCTTCTGAGCTGGTGTTCCACACTTTGGGGAGGAGGCTGGGACAGTCTGGGCTGGGGTGCTAAAGAGATTCATGGCATTTGGTGTTAAAAGAATATCTGAGCCTCTCTCAGGAGTAACGCAGCTGATGCCACAGCAGGAGCTCCTGGTCTCTGACACAACTTCTGTGTCACTTCTAAGGATCCTTGACCCTGGCTAACAGGTAAAAGTCAGGTGCAGTAGAAGCTCCCAGAAAGCTCCAGGTGGAGCGGGGTGTTTGGGGTAAAGGGAAGGGAAATGACTTTGTAGTCATTTGAGGACTATCCCCCCACTTCTCTCAGGACTAACAGCGTAAGCAAGAATTAGGGGCATCTATAGCAATGAAGATAAGCGAATTTCCTCATGCTAGCATACTCTAGAAGGTCTATTCGTGGGCAGTTGTGCTAATTACAAGGCCCTCTCTGCTTCCAACGTTCTGAGCCTGCTTTGGACCAGTTTGTATAATTAAGATTGCTTTTAGAAAAAATAATTGTACTTAAATTAGCCCCCATTACTTTAAATAAATAAGATTTTCCTATGACATTAAAAAAATAACAGATATATGCTTACATAAAGTGGAGTTTACAGAGCTCCTTTTGTGAATGTGGTATTGCCCCAGCCATCTTCAGTGAAATTTGAACCAAGCAAGGAAGCACCGAGCTTTGAAAGTCCTCAGTTGTTTGACTGCCTCTCGGCCTTGGCCCCTCAGTGCAGCAGGCTGAAGCTTTGGTTTTAGTGAATGTCTTCCCACAGCACAGCAGGCCGCCGAACGTGGGCTTCAGAAACATCCAGAGCCAAGGTTGAATCCCAGAGCAGTGCTTTGTGAACCTGGAAGTCACTTAGCCACATTGCACCTCTTATGATCTATCTTGTAGGGCCCCTGTCATCATGATGATTTTATGATGTGAAATCATGAGGTGAAGCATCTAACCTAATGCCTGCTACGTAACAGGGTAACAGGGCTTCAGTAAGTGCTCTCAGTGCCTGGAATTTCCTCTCTCTGGCCTTGTGTTGAAATCCTATGCATCCCTTAAAGGGCTAGCCTGACTGCCCCCTGCCTCCAAAAAGCCTTCCCGTGGGCCTCAGCCAGAATGATGGATGTCTCTGCGGCGTTACAAGGTTTGACCTTGGGCTCCAGCCCAGATGCCAGTCTTCTTCCTATACAGCTGGGCGTCCCCTACCTGCCATGGCAGCACCCAGTCCCATGCCCTGAACAGAGCAAGTGCTTGAGACAGGTTTGTACAGTGAATGGGACTCAAGTGACACTTGGGTCCCACGGTCTACTCTGGGCTCCAGGGATGCAAAACTTCCCTTGCCAGACCACTGTGGATGGCTAATGACCTGCAAAATTATAAAAACAAAACAAAACAAAAAAAAACCTAAAACTGTCTTTTGTGGTGACTCAGGGCTGAGGACATCTTGGGTTTCACAGCCTAGAACCCCCAACAGGTTTTTTATAAGCCCCCTAACCCTGTTGATGTTGCAGCAATATCGACTGGCTCTAGAAGAAGCTGCCAAAATGCAGTCTGGCACAAAGGAATGTTCTGGGCAGATGGAAATGGCCTGCATCTTGATTGGGGTAGGGGTTATGCAGGCACATGCATTTGTCACAACTTGTCAAACTGCATACTTAAGATCTGACCAGTTACTTTATGGAAATTGCATCTCCATAAAATTACTTAAAAAAAATTGCAACCTGCCTAGGCAGACAAGGCTGAGGGGCCTCTTCTGGTCCTCCTGTCTTCTTCTTCCTCTGTGGGTGAGTTGGCATTGAGAAGTATGGCTAAAGCCAGCATGTCACAGGGTTGCTCCAGAAGGAAAGGGACAGAACAGCCTATGTGCTTGTGGAATTATAATCCTTTCGGCCCTGAGCCTGGTCCAGCTGCATAGGAGACCCCCACTCACTCCCCCACACCCTTTCCTTAGCCTGCTTCTGCAGAGCTGCCAAGTGCCGGCCCTCAGCTTTGCAGCCTCACTCAGTCACAAGCTGGAGGCCACCTGTCACCAGAGGGCAGAGGGTTAACATTAATGCAAATCCCAAGGCTCCTCTAATATTTGTGCGCCCATGTTCATAACAGCATTATTCATAATAGCCAAAGGGTGGAAGCAACTCAGGGCCCTCTCGATCACTGGATGGATGGATAAACAAAATACAATGCAGTATTATTCAGCCTTAAAAAGGAAGGAACTACTACAGTCATGGGTGGATACTACAACATAGATGAACGTTGAAGATATTGTACTAGAATAAGCCAGACACAAAAGGACACATACGGTATGATTCCACTCCTACGAGGTCCCCAGAGGAGTCAGAGTCATAGAGGCAGAAGGTAGAAGGGTAATTACTATGGGCTCTCAGGAAGGAAGAATAGGGAGTGTTAGTGTTTAATGAGTACAAAGCTGAAGATGAGAAAGTTTTGGAGATGGATGGATGGTAGTGATGGTCACACAACAACGCCACTGAAATCTATGCTTAAAATGACAAAAATGGTCAGCTTTATATTCTGTATATCACAATTTTAAAATTTTTTAAAAGAACCCCCCAAAAAAACCAAAGCCCGAGCCTACCTTGTACCCCCCATAAATTGTGACATCTCCTATTTCAGAGGCAATGTTTGCCTGGAGATGCACTTTCTGTACTGAAAACCCAGATGTAGAAAACATAGACCATCTCTGACCGCCTACCTCTTTTCTTCCTTTTTTTTTTTTTTTTCCTACCTCTTTTCTTAAAAACAGAGTGGAGGCCCTTTCAGAGTGACAAGTGTCCCTCCTTAATGCTGATCTTTTTCTCAAGACAGACACAGTCACACCTCTGGTTTCTCTTGATTTTCTCATGTTGACTCTCTCAGGTGACATGCAGCCTCCACCTGACAGCCAAGGGGTGAATTTTCCTTTATTGCTCTGGAAACTCCTAGCATCATAATTGGGATGACCCCATCTGCAAGACCCAAGGGAGCCCCAGCTGCAGAAATTACAGCACACTCTGTAGAAGGGGCCTGGCTGTCAGGGTGGATTGGCTCATGGCCTCTAATGCAGAGTGACACCCAGCACTTGTCACAGCGGGGAGCCAGGCTCCCAGACAGGCACATGGCAGAGGACTTAAGGAGGCCAACTCTCCCACCTTTGCCCCAGGATCAGATTGGATTTGCCCCGGAATGTCATAACGCTGCACCCATCACCATCTCAAACTCACAGCAAACACGCAGAGGAGAGAATGTCTTGGCACAGCAGCATTCCGCAAGGGGCTGCTGACCTTTTTTGTTTGCAAAACAAGCCTGGAATGTTGAGTTCCTGCTATCTTTCCACAAAGGTCTGTTGCATTTGGGTCTTGAGGGGAAATGGAAAGAGGATCCATTGAGAGATCCTGAGCCCATGCTGTGGAAAGAAGTCATATACTGTTGACTCTAGAGTGGCTGTCAAAAAATACATGGCACACATTATAAACAAGGACAGTGACATTCTAAGACGAACTTCTGGTTTCTCCTTCTATCTAATGAATAGTGAAAAACAAAACACAACGCGCGCCCACCCTTCTTCAGGCACAGTGGAAGACTGTTCTGTTCTGTTCTGGACTGGCTGGCATCTCCCTCGTGTCTGTCGTGTTCTTGTTGTCTGTGGAGCCTGGATGAGGGTACGTGGCTCTTGCCCCACACCAGCCCACCTCTGGTTACCACCTGCCTACGGTCTGGCTCTCTGTCTCTGCTTCTGCATTTGTTCTGAGTCCCCTCCCAGTGCCATCCATGGTCCTCAGGTGATTGCCTGCCTCCCTCCTCGTGGACAGCCTGCCTGCAGCCCCACTGGACACTCTGTGCTCTGGGGCCAGGGGGCTGGTTTCCCCACTGGGCCTCCTCTGTTTAGCTCCTGTGAGAGGAAGGGCAGTTAAAGTCCTTTAGGAATAAAGAGTAAATTTTCTGCTGATTTTGAGCTATAGATCCTTGCACTGAGCAGAAACATGAGCTCCGTGACACCCTATGTAACACAGTTACACACACACCCCTCTCCAGCAGATCGAGAGGAGGCATCCTGTTTAACCACTCATGACCAATATTATGTCAGCTGCATTAGTGCTTGGAATGCAGAGTTGTTTTAACTATAAAATATACCAGGATTCATCTGTTGGCAGATTTAGAGCCCAAAACCACAAGGACGAAAGGAAGCCGGAGGCCCCATCTGGGCACTTGGGAAGGGGTAGTCCGTGGGCTCTTTACTAAGATTCTGGGCGTGTGGGGCTTGGCCACCTCCAAGAAGCTGCATGCTAAGAGGTGCTGGAGAGGCAGGTCTTGGGCCAGCACAGCACCTCCATATAGGCCAGCCCAGAAGGAAGGGGTGGATTCTCATGACACTCACTTGGTTTGAGTCTGGGCTGCTGGAGGCTTTGGAATGCATCCAGAGGATGTCAGGATTCATGCCACAGCTTATGTGAGGGTAGGAAATGTTTCTGAAATCCCACGGTGATTTGTCCCTGAGGAGAAAAGGAGGCTCTGGTCTGCAAAGAAAAGCAGCTCTGTTGATGTACCTACAGACCTCGTTTCGAGGATTAGCACTTAGGCACATCATTGAACCCATTGGGCTGGGCCCCAGTTAGCATTTGGGAAGACAGAGGCCAAAAGGAGGAGGACATAGCTAAATCACCCCCATAGTGAGGGCAGAATTAGGACCGGGGCTCCCAACTGCCAGCACAGGAGAGACTTTGAGCACCTAAATGGACCATGAACTGGGTAGGGCAGCGCTTCTCAATGTGCACCCAGTTTCCCTGAAGATATGTTAAAATACGGATTCTGATCCCGTAGGCTGGGGTGGGGCCTGGGATTCTGCATGTCTGACAAGCTCCCAAGGAACCACTCTTTGAGAAACAAAGATGCCTAAAGTCAGCTTCACTGGCAAGGAAGCCAGATGGTCCTTGGTGTAAAGCTGGAATTTATGATTCTACATCAGATCCACTTGGCTCTGTTCTTGCTCTGTTTTATTTTTATACCAAGATGTCTAAAAGCTTTTGGCCTAAACCCCCACTAGGGGGGTTGATCTGTCACCCTTGGTCAGCTTCCTGCTGCCCCTACATCCAGCGTCCCCTGACATGCCAGAAACTGCATCCAGCCTGAAAAGTGCATCACAGACACCAGCAGGAGTGTGCCTGTGGTTTTGTGGGGGTGAACGTGAGAAATGATCTCTGGTTATGGGGAGGAACACTTTGTGGAATGTGTCACTCTGTTAGCTTTCTGGGCTATAACTTGGCTAACTCTAGTGTACAGTGTCTGTCCTCAACATTTGTGACGATATGACAATGTGAGCTGTTGATCTTTTTTAGAATAAAAGGTCCTGGGTGGCAAGACTGTCAGGGCATCTGCTTTTTCCACCAATTCTCACTTACCTGGAAACTTCTCCCAGCCCAGAGCCTAGATTGAGAAAAGACAGGAAAGCATCTCTGAGGAGCTAACAGAACAAATAGGCATCACCAAATGTGTGCACCCAGAATCTGTTCTTTCTCTGTCATCCATCCCATGGGCTTTAACTCAGAAGCGTTTTTAAAAAAAAACAAAGCAAAACAAAACAAAATACAAATTGACTATAAGATTGATTACCTAGATTCTGAATTCAAAGCAAATTTTGCAAACACTCGATCTGGCAAGAGAGGAGTTGGAAAGATAACAGAAGCAAGCAATGTTTGGTAAAAGCTAATGGGAAATGAAGCAGCCGCAAGCTCTAGTATGCAGTGTGCATGGGAGGGAGGCACTGCCTGGCCCCGGCGGAGCACCCAGACCTGCCCCCTGCCCCCTGCCTCCTGCCTCCTGCCTCCTGCCCCTCCCCTTCGGTCCTTGCGTCCTTGGCGTGACGCTGCTTTCCAGCCCGGTGTCCCTGTGATGTTACATTCTGTTCAGCATGTTGGGAAGTAAGCACTGTATTTCAAGACATTTTGTCTTTAAAATGGCTAAAATGCTTTGTTCTTGTTTAAGAGTGGGTATTTTAAAGGAATCAATTTCAGTTATCTCAAAAATACGTCTGTAGGTAAGAAAAATGAGCCTTTCACTGATAATCCCAGCAGACTGGGATGATGCTCGACTGCTTGTTCTACCTCCTTTGGTTACTTCATATGCCCCCTGTCTTCGTTCTCTCTTTCTTCCACCTCGTGCTGGGAATCTTCTTCACAGTTCTAGCCTTGCTATACATTTCTGTAAGTTTGACCAGTGACCCCGATGGCTCTGAAACCTTGTGTCTCCAGCTTCTAGCTTTCTATTAAATGACCTATATCCTGACGTCCTCCCACCTCAGATCCCGAAGATCCAAACACAAAGTCCTCCACTTCCCTTGCACACCTGTATTGTCTTCTGCATTCCTCACTTCGGTGAATGGCCACACCAGCCCCCGGTCGGCGTCTCGTTGTAACTGCTCCTGTTGGCCTCCTCCCTGTCTCCTCCGCCACGGTCAGACCCTTCCCAGGCTACTTGCATGTTTCCCCAGTGATGTCCGTGTTTCCAGTTGTCCATGCTCAATCTGTCTCCCTCATGCCTGCCTCTGATCCTGTGGAAGGGCCCCCTATTCCTCACACCTTCTCCCCAGGGGCCTTTGTTCCAACCTGTGCTGTCTAGTACGGAAGCCACCAGCCACATGTACTATTTAAATTAATTAAAAATTAAATATAGATCTTCCTCAACAATATAGCATGGCTACGTCTTGATAAACCCATCATAAGTTGAAAATAGGGACACCTGGGTGGCTCAGTGGTTGAGCATCTGCCTTTGGCTCCTGTCATGATCCCAGCCTGGGGATCGAGTCCTGCACTGGGTTCCCTGCCTACTTCTCCCTCTGTCTATGTTTCTGCCTCTCTGTGTCTCTCATGAATAAATAAAATTTTTAAAAATCTTTATAAGTTAAAAATACAGTTAGGTCGAAAAGGCCTTCCCTACACCGACCTACTGAACATCCTAGTGTAGCCTCACCCACCTTAGACATGCTCAGAACACTGCCATTTGCCTGCAGTTGGGCAAAATCCTCTCTCACACGAAGCCCATTGGAGAACATCCCCATTATCGCAGAAAATTCTGTTGGGCAGTGCCGCCCACACTGTTCTTTCATCTTGAACGTCTTTCTTTCCTCTCCCTCTCTCAGAATCCTTCCTGTTTCCTGGAGAGTCACAGAGAAGTTTCCTTCCATCTTAAGACTTCATCTGAAACAGCACAGAACTTAGCTCTTCTGAGAGTATTAGAACATACTAGAACTCTTGTGATTGCAGCAGACAGGAACCCAACCCAGGCTAATTTAAGCAAAAAAGAGCATGTGTTAGCTCTTGTAACTGAAAGTTTCAGCAACAGCTTCCGACACAGCTAGACCCAAGGGTTCCTAGAATATCAGAACTCTTGTCAGGCTCTCATCTCTGCCTCTCTAGCTGGCTTCATTCTCTGCTCTGCAGATTGCTTCCTCCTCACAATCAGGGAAGATGGCCAGGAGCAGCTCCAGCTTATAACACCCATACTGTTCATGATTCTGAGGGAAGACAGACCTTTGTTTTCTGAGTTCTTCTATTGATCTAAGGCATTTGGGTCTGTCTGGGCCAAGAACCTTGAATGAGTAAATTTTTCTTATTTTTAAAGATTTTATTTATTTATTTGAGAAACAGAGACCGAGATGGCAACAGAGGTAGCAAAAGAGAGAGCATGAGCAGAGAGGAGAGGGAGAAGCAGGTGCCCTGCTGAGCAGGGAGCCCAATGGGAGGCTCCATCCTGGGATCATGACTGGAGCCAAAGGCAGACACCTAACCGACTGAGCCACCCAGGCGCCCCCAACCTTGAATGAGTAATTATGGCCCAGGGGCTAGAGCACACTGATTTGCTTAACTTGGTTGCGTGCTCACCCCAGGGGTGGGTCAGAACACCCAAAACATATCTAATAGGCCACATGCACATAGGAAGGAGTCATTCTATTATCAGATGAAGCAGTAATGGATAGCAGCACAAATTTTGCTGTTGAATTCGTTTCAGACCTTTCTCACTCTATAGTAATCTTCCTCCTTGCCTGGCAAAGTATCTGAATAGTTGATAACACTAATGCGTGGAGAAATGAATCGATGAGTGGGTGGATGGATGGGTGCATGAGAGGAGGGGTGAATGGATGGACAAAGGATTGGTACCCATATGCCTAGCTAACACCGTGGGGTGCTATGGGGAAGGCAAGGGCAGAGATCCAGGTCTCAGAACTCAGGGAGCTCACAGGCATGCTCCCACTTACTGTCTGATGGTCTCCGATGCCCTTGAGGATTGGCCCAGCCCAGGCAGACAGTGGACCTCTTGAGCAAGCCCTTTGACAGACTCATCTCTGCTGCCCCTCACAACCCCTGGCATGGTGCTAAGTGCTGGCCAGAGCTGGCCGATGTGCTGTTAGTCTGGCAGTGGCTCCATGCGTCTTTTGTTTTAGCGGGATGGTAAGACAAGCTGACCAGCATGCAGGGTTACTCTAGGTGTCTGAGGCAGCTACTGTCCCTGGATTCCTGGTCTCAGACACAGCATGCTCACTGTTCTTACTCAAGCCCTTCACAATTGAAAACATGTTTTTTTGTTTGTTTTTTAAGTCCAAGCCAAAAACTCACACAATTGATGCTCCCAGGTGGGCAGGAGCAGGGCTAGTGCCTTCTTCTTGTGCAAGAGGATGTGTGGGTTTTGGCCCAAAGTCCAGCTCCCAGGAACCAGTAGGTATGCCTTCCATCCAGGAGCTCTTGTTTCTGGCCATGGCGGTACGGCTGATGGAACTGTCTAGTAAACTGAAGAATTAATCCTGGGAAGTAATTGGCACCCCAGGGAGTGGTTGGAGTGCCGGCCACGTGTCGTCGTCTCCAGCGTCGGCGCCGGTGGCCTTGGGAAGCAGTGTTAATGAGAGTAAAGGGCTCACCCAGGCAACCAGGGTGGTGTGGTGCTTTGTTTTGGTCTGTTTTCATTTCCATCCCTTTAATCTGTTGTTTAAAATAGCCTCTCAGCATTTGGCAATCGTATTCCTTCCCTGGCAAGTGTGTGCTTTTCCCACCCTTTCTTCCATCGGATCTTCTCCTGTGCACATGTTCATTAAGGAGCAGAAATTCATGAGGCGTCTAGAGGACTTACTGCAGCCTCAACAGAGCTGTCTGGAAGCTGCACACCCCGGACGCTCCCGCCCAGAGAGGCCCCGTCTGAGCGGGGATTAGCCGTGGGCCGTAAGGGGTCTGTCGGGGGGAGGCGCTCCCCCTCTGCCCCTCTCTTGTTCCCACTCCACATGGCACGTGCACTCAGCGGCGGCCTGTGCTCAGGGTCTGGCTATTTGGGGATTTGCTGAGTCTCCTGCTTTCTGGAGTTGACCTTTTCCACAAAGCACGTGCCATCCACAGGGCTTGTCGGGCATTGGAAGAAGACAATCCCCCCGAGAGCCAGGGTCCAGCATCTCCCCTTCCTGCATTCACTCTCCACGCCGGAGGCCACTGGCGACCATCCCACAGGGCCAGTCTCCTGCCTGGGACCTCAGGGAGTCAGGGAGTCAGCCTTTGCATTGCTCGGCCCCGGGGAGCTGAATCTGGAAGATAGGCTCACAACAGCTGCCTTTCACCTAGGACCACCAAGGCGGGGAAGTCAGGTCTCACTAACACACAGCTTGTCTGTGGTGGGCTCTGGGCTCTTGGTGACCCTTGAAAAATCACTTTCGATTCCCTCACCCTGTGTCTCCCATCTGTAAAATTAAGATCACATTAGTCATGGCAGGATACCTGCTAAACAAGCAACCTCAAAATGCAGTGGCTCAGTGCAATAGAAGGTTGTTTCTTTTCCAAGTCCCAGGTTAATGGGGGGAGGAGGTCAGTGGATCTGCTCTGTGACCCTGATGAGAACCAGAGCTCCTTCCTTGGTGGGTCTTGGGCACCTGGGCCCCTCCCCTCCTGCAGGGAACAGGGAAAGAGAGAGGGTGAAGAAGGCAATCCTGCTGTAACCACGTAGACCTAGAGGGACCCATGTGACTTGCACACTCGATGTGCACACACCGACAAACACCAGTCACACAGCCCCAGCTAGAATCAAGCGGGACCGGGGAGTGTTGTCCCACCGTGGTCCCCAAGAAAGAGGGGGACACAGACGCGGGGAGCACCAGTGGCCTCTGCCGGAGAGCCAGCAGTGAAATGTCCCTCCCAGGGCCGCCCATGAGCGCTAAATGTCAGACGCAGGTGTTCTGCAAGCACGGTGCCGGGCCCCCGAGACACCGTCGTGTTCTTTCTCTTCTCTTTCCTCTATTGGTTATTCCCTTGAGGTTTATGCAAATAGCAGACCAAGGCAAGAAATTAAATATATGTCCCTCACCTCCGAAGCTGCTTATTTCCTGGTTTCCTCACAGTGTAGCATTTCATTAGCCCTTCCAGATGGGGAAAGAGCAGATGAAAAGTCAGATAGTGCCTAGGAGCCTGCCTCATCGGTTTCGGGGACGGCTGGAGCTTCAAAGCTATTTGGTATTTCCACTGCCGAAAGGCCTCCTCAGGAGCAGTTGTGTTTTAATAAATGGCTGCCTGAATAATTTTCCTCGAAGGAATTGCATCGTAGATGTGCCTGCTCCTGGGGGAGCGCCGGCTGTTCCCTCCGACTGCTCCTGGGGCTGTGCATTATGAGTCAGTCGGATGCTCAGGCCAGAGGAGCCCATCAAGTCCACCCACCCCAGGCTCACGAGGTTACCCCTACGCCCACATGTGGGGCCTTCAGCCTGACCTGGCCCTTCCCCCACAGCCACAGGCAGAGGGAACCACCTCAGGCCTCAGGGCACCTTCATTCCCTTAACATACCTGGAGTGACACTGCCCCCCTTAGGTGTGGGCAGCCTGGGAGGGCAGGGCCATGTAGGAGGGGACAGCAGGGGTCCTCAATCTGTAGGGGGAGGGGACCTCACAGGCCCCTGTGATGTGGCCTTACAGGATTCACACGTTCATTCATTCGCTCAGTGTTTGCTGAGCGCTGACAAGAGGCCAGGCACTGTCAGAGTCAAGCATCAGCAGCGAACGGAACTGGTGGTCAGAGGGTGATGACTAAGAGCCACACTGCCCGGGTTGGAATCCTGGGTCTGCCATTTCCGAGCTGGATGACTCTGGGCTGGATGACTGTTGTTTGACCTTTCTATGCCTTTGTTTCCTGATCGGGAAGATAGAGCCATCATAACAGTGGAGTGGTGTGTGGTTTAAATGAATCGATACTTACAAAGTGCTACCTTTACAGAACTTACATTTCAGTGAGAGGGAGACAGAGAAATTTAAGGAAACTGATAGAAGGAATAAGAACTATCAAAAAATAAAGCAGGGGAAGAGCTGGTCATCTTAAAATAAGATGATCAGAGAAAGTCACTGAGAAGGTAACATTTAAGAAGGGACTTGAGGGAAATGAGGGCACTAGCCCTGTGGATAACCTGGGAAGGGTGGGAAGTTGGGGGGAGCAGATGGAGCAGCATGTGCAAAGGTCCTGAGGTAGGAAGGGGCCTAAGCTGCTGGATAAGCTGCAAGGAGGCCAGTGTGCTAGGGCTGAGTGGTTAGAGGAGAGAGTGAGTGAGAGAAGGAAGTGGGCCTGAGGGCCACATGGACCTTTAAGGGTTTGGCTTTTTCTCAAGACGACATAGGAAGCATTGGAGGGATTTGGTTGAAGAGTACGATGGTCTGACTTACATTTTCTCAGAGTCACTCTGGCTGCTGCATGGAGAATACACTACATGAGGGCAGGGCAGTTCGGAGGCTCCAACAGAAACTCAGGTGAGAGAATGGGGGCTCATACCAGGCTGGCCAGGAGGGAGGTGGAGGGAGATGGAGAGAACAGCCGTGAGTCACAGCAGTTGGGCCTATAAGAAGTATCGTGAGTTTGAGGTGAAGGCTCGCAGGGCTGGGGCTGTCGGGAGTCCAAGCCCAAAAGGGAAATGGAAAGAGCAATGGCCTCAAAGCCAGAAGAAAGAGCACGCACCTAACCTGTGAGTCTCAGTCCCCTCCACCCTCTAAAATGGAGGCGGTGACTTTCACAGCCTCAGTGACTTTCAGAATGGCAGGCATGCTGGAGGTGCTCAGGAAATGCTCCTTGCGTCTCCTCCCCACCGTCCCCTTGCAGCCCAGTGAGGAAGGCTTAACTCCAAGGAGAAGGTTCCCCAGGTCGGGAAGCCAATGCAAGCGAAAGCTCGGGTGTGGGAGTGATGCCCGCACCACCTCACGCCCATATGGGCAAGCAAAGGGGGTGTTGGCATTTCTTCCTCTGACTTCGTGATGAGTTCACCACACACTGCCCTTAGGTGGGAGGCTCCGGGGGGTGTGGAGAGGGGGCACCCCCTACATGCTGCTTCCGTGGATGGTCATTTCCTGGGCAGCCAGGGAAGGGGTGCCAGGCCAGTCCTCCTCCTGGCATGGGGAATACTGAGCTCCTTTCATTCTGGCCCCGGAAGTCCACCCCAATGGTGCCAGGCTGCCTGCTGACGCCAGAGTCCCCCAGGCCTCTGCAGGGACTCCCTTCCTACCCCTCCGGCCCATATTCAAGCCCAGACCTCTGTAGCATCCTTTGTTGAACCCCAGACATCGGGGTGTCAGCCCTGCTCTGGGTGCCTGCTGCAGGCTGGTCCCTTGTAAATGGGCTTCTTGTGCCTGCAGCCTGGACCCAGCTGAGCTGAGAACAGATAGGCATCTCACTCCCTCTCCTGGGGCTGCTGCAGCTGAGATCTGGCCTGTGGACAGCTGTCCAGCACCCATTCGATGGCCCTGACTCGGTCATCCCCAATTGTCCTCAGGCTGACCACTCCCTTGTCCTCAGTAGACCCTGGGGCTGAGCTCGGTGCAGCCAGCGTCTACACAAATGTGACTGCAGACCGAGGATAAGTAGGGTTTCCACCCAGGCAACCAGTGGTGGAGGGCACTGCTGTGTATTTTCAGAGCTCAGCGCATGATCACGTACGTGGGACTCTGCAGAGCAAGGGCTAGAAGGCAGCGCAGTCAAAGGATGAGGTAGGAAAGTAACTGGGCGTCATCATGAAGGCTTCCTGGAGGAGGTGAGAACTGAGCTAGAGCAGGACTGAATCATCTGTAGCGGCATGTTAAATTAGACTGCTCCTGTTGTCTTGGAGACTCGGATGAGGCTCAAGGCCAAGCATAAAAGGTGTCCCGTATTGCCACATTAAAAACAGAAAGTAGACAGTCCCAAATCCCCTCTGGGCCTCCCCCAGTCCCTAAGTTAGGAAGGTTTTGAGATTGCAGGAGAGAACGCCCCTGAGCAGAGTTGTGCTAGGAGGAGTGCTGAGGCTTTTTTCTCTTCCTCCTGGGGAGATGCCCCTGCTATGCCCCCCCTCATTGATTTAAGACAGTCCTCCTGATGCTCCCCGAGGCTGGAACACTGGGAGGGCTATGACCTGGGTTCCCTCAAGCTGGGAGCCCTGGGACTGTGCCTGACTGCCCCTTACGCAGCACAGAAGCCACCGCAGTGCCCACAGGCAGCGGAGCCACCGCTGCAGGTTGGTGATGCTCCAGACACACGTTGGCCTTGTCCTCTCCGCCTTTCTCCTGGCTGCTCCATGGAAGCCAGAAGACAGTTCGTGAGTGTGGAGGAGGCAGGACCTGGAGCTCACCACACGTCCCTGCCCCACTACCAGATTCTGAGCCTGGGTCAGCGCGGTGGGGAGCTGTGGATCCGATATGAGGTCGGAGTTGCAGGAAAGCTCTGCTGTGGAGAGAGGCAAGGATGGGATTGTTTTCAGAGCTGACTTTGCTGGTGACTAGCTGTGTGGCCACTAGGTCACTTCAACCTGTCAGCTGCTTAAACCCCCACCCCCACCATCACGGGTTTCTCGCGAGGACTGGAAGAGCTGTTGTGTGGACAGCCCTGTGCCGTACCAGGCACACAGGAAACGCTCGAAGGTGACAGCCCGTGGTAGTAGAAGTCCGAGCAGCAGCAGTAATAATAACAGGAGTCGTACCCAAAAGTGCCCCCCACCAAATAAAGCTGTCTGGGTCTGACAGTGGGATTTAAAGGAAAGAAGAAGGGAGAAAAAGAAATCTGTTTGCTGTTGCTCTCCCACTGAGCTCAGCCTGTTTAATAAACCTGCCATACAACTATCATTTCGTGGGATCTAGAATGAGAAGAGAGTCGCCCTGGGTGCTAGAGGAGGCCTGAGTGGGCTGTTCCTGCTGCCTGAGAAACTCCAGGAGGGCTTCCAGGAAGAGGTGGCACAGAGTACAGGTGGAGATACTCCATAGGAGAAGAAAATGACTTGAAGATTGTGCATGGTCATGTCCTTCTCACTCACACCCCTGCCCTTAGGACAGTTCTGCTCAGTAAATGTCAGAGGCGCCCCTGCGATATGCCCAGCCTGGCAGTGAGACAAAGAAGAGGCAGGCTCTGCCTTCAGAATGTGGTTAAAGGGATGCTGCAGGGTCTGGAGAAGGACAGCCCAGCCCACCGGGCGCTCCGCTCTGTACACATGCACACACCCTTCCCTCATTGTCTTCTCCCCCACAACCATTTCTCCTTCTGGGTACCTGATACTTGCACTTCCCCACCCACTTAAAGTTACAGATGGCCATGTGGCTTGAGACATGAGAGCAGAAAGGATGGTTTCCCTTTGCGGGAGTGGGCAGCAAAGCCCAGGTGAGGCTCGGTCTCTGAGCAGGGATCCTGGGAAGGACAGCCTGGTGCAGGGCCCCAGCTGACCAGCAAGGAGTGTGCAGCAGGAGCGAGAAGCACACCTTATAGCTTAAACCCCTGGGATTTGGGGCTGTCATTGTAGCATCACCCACCCATCCAGACTGATGCGATCATATTTTTTTTTTAAGTGGCCCAAATAGAAAACTGACCCTGAGAGAATCTTTGCTGAGCCATGTGACCCTTCTGTGGGAGCCCCCTAGTTCCAGGAAGGTATGGATTCTAGTTCCATCCCTGCCCTCATGCTCTCTGCCTCGCTTCCTCTGTCGTCAAAGGAGGTGGCTGACTCCAGAGCTTCTGAGAGAGTTTAGTGTAGTTAGAAGACAGCCAGCGGGCATCGTGTATTCATCAGCTTCCCAGCCTTGGGCCCTGGGGAACACAATAAAGGGCAAAACCAGAGTCAGGTGTGGGACAAACCCAGGATGGTTCTGGGAGAGAGCTCAGGGGGCACATGGTGGTCCTTGCTGCTGGTGCTCATGGGGCCAGTGGTCCCAAGCTACCCAACAGGGATGGAAGTGGCAGCCTGGAAGCCAAGTATCCCTGCTTGGTTAATCTAAAAATAAACAGAAAGGCAACAAAAATCTATGTTTCAATTACTGCACACAAGCTGTTCAAACAGCCAGCTCTGCACTGGAGATGTGAACTTGTCAACAGAGGCTGCCTCGTTTGCATGCTTGGGTGGTGATAAAACACACAACCTCGCAACAGGCTGCCCTCTGGTCTGGGTGGTTGGGTTTTTTTTTTTTTTTTAATTAAATTAAATTAAGAACACGGACATAGAATAAAGACAGTGAAAATCTAAAGCAAGTACATAAAGATAGAGTAGCAGCTCCCAAAACTGAAGGGGGCTGAAGGGGCTCTGAGCTCGAGGACAAGCCTGGCCCCTGGTAGAGAGGTCAGCAGGAGAGCGGCCAAGACAAAGGCTCAGTGGTCCAGGCCAGGGGACAAAAGCATCTCCCAAGTGGCCCCCCACACACACCCCTCTCCTCCCCTGCTGATCCCTGGAGGAAGCCCCAGTGCGCAGCGTGGGCCTTTGGGGCTCCTGTCCCTATTGAGAGATGTGTTAGAGCCCACGTCTGGCGTGAGCTCTGCAGGCTGGATGCATGGCAGGCGGAGCTGGCATTTCCATCCTGGGCCTCGCTGCATTTATTTCCTCCCCCACGTGCCTGCCCTCGCGCTGTCCTAGCTCAAGTCCCGTCTGTCCTCTGTAGCGAACGCAGCCCCGGGAGGCAGAGCTACTCTGGGCTCCAGGGCCATCCTGACCCACCCCGTGTCTGGCCGCCTAGACAGGCCGCTGCCTCCCCCGGGCCCTGGTGTGTTCATGCTTTTCTGTTGGCCCACGCACGGCATGCTCGTCCCTGGAGGGGCCCCACTTTCCTCACCGGCTTTCAGGAGCTTGCACGGAGCCAGGCACGAGGGGCAGAGGGGTGGTCAGTGTATCTGATGCGATTCGACGGGGACCGGGAGGCACGAGGGCTTGCCTAGCAGGGGTTGCTTGGGAGGGAAGGGGGGACACGGAGTCCTGACTCCCAGAGGTGGGGATGGTCGGCGACTTGATGGTTTCCCAGGAAGGCATTCCGGAAAGGCAGCACCCCCCCACCCCCCCGGTCCCACCAGGGGTGGAGACGAGGAAGAGGAAGCCGGGTGCCTGCCCGAGAAGGTTCCACGAATGCGGACCGCGGACGAGGCTGTGGGCCCGCACTCACTCTGGACAGGGATTCTAATGTCCCCAGCCCTCGGAGCAATCCCGCAGCCACCAGACGCTACTTACTCGGGGAAATAAAAGCGTGGTGGAGTCTCTCCCAAGGAAGATAATATCCTGTCACAGGCAGTATGATCTGCCGGCCATGTGACGGCCGTTCCCTAATGTTTCCAAATAGACTTTTGAATAGACTCTTGTCTAGAAGAAAGCAAATTGCAAGAGCATTTTTGGCAGCCAAATGGAGAGAGTGCATCGGTCTTTCTTCTCTGCGGCTCTTGCTGCTGGGTCTGGCTCCAGGCACCGAGTGGGATTTATTCATCAGCTCGGGTCACTGATGAACACCATTTGCTGTGAAGAGAGATCTCGTTGAATTAGTCAATTCTGCAAGATTCGGAATAATCAGGCGTGCCCGAGAGGCGGCCTGCGAGACAGCAGAAGGCCCGCTCGGAGAAGGGAGGTGCCTGCAACATGTAGCTCCCGGTGCTGCAGGCGTGTGTCTGCAGGCTCCCGATTGCAGTGACCCCGCTGCCCGTGGAGCCCCCCAAAACAAGGAGTCAGAGGAACACAGATGGCTCCTGGTCATGATAACTGTGGTTAACCCCCCTCTAAACGATCACACCGTGCCCGCCACAGCAGCCTCATTGATCCTGATGTTTACGAGCCCCTAATTTATACACGCCTCCCTTCTTCCCCCAGTTTATGCTGATATTATGTTGCCAACTGTCATTTCCAATATCTTTTTTATTTTTCATTATCACCATTATAATGATTTACACCAGTAGCAATAGCACAAATGCCTAGTCAATTAGTCCCAGGAGAAAAGTCTCTGAATCATGTGCGCCTCTTCGAAAAAAAAATCACTACATCAAAACCCACAGCCAGATTTCTCAAAGCAAAGGTGCACATGGGAAGGGAGGGAAATGAGAGGCTTGTTCCTTTAATACTGTTCATCTAAAACGGGCACTGGATCCCACCTTCCCGAGGCAGAGAGATTGCTTTTTTGCGTGAGCAATTGTGCCCAGAAAAGGAATCGGTGGCATTTTTCCTGAAACCTATCATCAGAAAAGCATTTTGAAACATTTGTCCTTTTTGGGTCATGTATTAAGGGCTGTAATTATGGAATATGGCTTTTCCCCAAAATACCTCTGCCCCCCCACACACACCCCTCCATGCCTTCCGAGGACCATGGTGCAGTGGTGAGCGTTGCTGAGAGTCAGGATGCCTGGGTCCTAGGGCCGACCGACCCTGGTCCGGCTAAGAGGCGGACCTTAGGCTGGCACGTCTGGGGCTGTAACCTACAGCTGAGTCCCCCCCACTCCTGGGGATACTGCGAAAAATGCAAATTCCTCCTCAATAGTGCTGGGACCTCAACAAGCACCTAGGGTGATGCTGCAGACCATAAACCATGCTGTGGGTGAGGGGGCACAAGCCACTGTCCCAGCCCTGGTCTTCTCTTCCTTTTTCTCACTTATGAAATGAGTGTCAGTGCATCTCTGCCTACACCGCTGACACCGCCGGGATGCGGTGAAAAGCAAATGATGTGGTGGCTTTCAAAGAACCACGTGAAGGGTCGCAAGAGTGAGATAACCCTATAAAAGCCATATAGTTGTTGCTGTGATCGCTACTGGACCTTTCATGCCACTCCCCCCACCCCACTCCATCCTCCCCTGAGGCCAGTCCACCTACTAATCTAGGGTCTGCTGGGTTGTGTCTCCACCAAAACTTCAGATGTGCCAAGACCTGGGAAATTAAGCAGGTGCCCAGTCTTCTTTAAAGAGAGAGAGACCCTCAAGCCCTCTGTTACAGAGATTGATGCCACCTGGGAAGAAGAAGCAGAGGTCAGAGGTCCAATCTGAGTTCTCACATCCCTGAGTCCTCCCCCACCGCCTGTGGTGCCTGGTAGAGGTTGCTTGTGGGTCCAGACCTTGGAGCTAGCTATAGCAGGTCTTAGTGGAACTTTCCAGCAACTACACTAAAGGGCTGAGATGAGCCACTCCAGCCTGGCACCTGGGCTGGACAATCTCCACACTTGCCCTGCTGAGTGAGCCACTGATGGTGGTGGTGGGAGGAGAGGGTTCACAAGAGCATCCTCATGGCTGGCCAGGGTAAACTCCTATCTTACCTTGCCCGGGAAAAAGCCCTTTCAGAGCAAAGGGAAAGTGTGACAGTGACTGTGTCCAGCCTACTGGGGCTTTGGTCTTTTAAGAGAAAAAGCTAGCAATAAAATCACACCTCCAGCCACTCATCCTACGAGAACCAGGCAGAGGCTGCTGTTAGCCTGTGAATGTTCCAGAGCTTTTTTAGCTTCTGATCAGATCCAAAGGATTTGAAACAGGGCTTGGGCCCAGGCTGGCACCTCTGGGTGCATCCACTAGCCACACATTTCATATCCACCTGGAGATGCTGAACCCCTGCACGCACCCTGAGGACTCCCTCTCCCTCGGGGGCCTGGCCAGGCCCTAGCTGAGGTGGGTCGGGTAAATGTGAGGAGCTTTCGGGGTTGAGCAAGTGTAGGGTGGACCCTGACACATCCTCCTTGCCCCCTAGGCACCTCTCGCCTCACCTGGTCCCCACCCTGAGGTATGTTCTGAGCTGGAAAGGACTTGCCACCTTGATCCCAGTGCCCACCCTGTGCCCAGACAGCCCCATGGAGGATACGGAGGTTGGGGGGTGGGGTGCGTCCTGCCTTTAGGGAGCACATCCTTGCAGGAGCAGCAGTCACATGGGGAGCAGGACACGCCAGTCCATCGCTGGGCCACAGGCCTGCCTCTGTGCGCTTCAAGGAGAGAGGGCCGGTGAGAGAGTGCTTCCTGCAGCCTCAGCCAAAAGTGAGTCTTCAGAGTTAGTGGGGGCTTGGCAGGGATGGGTGTCAGTGGGAGCTGAAGCAACCCCAGGAAGCAGGGAGGCATTTCTGAGGGCACCCCAACTCCCACTAGCATCCGTGCCAACTCATGGCCGAGCCGGCTTCTCCAGAAGCACCTGGAGTATTTCTTTGTGTTGCATTTGCCAAGATGGTCTTTCGGCTGCTATTTATTATTTTGCTTCAGAAGAAAGGCTAAAAGATGCAGAGAGGGAGAAGAAAATAAGAAAGATGGGCATGGCCTGTTCCAACCGACTTGGCAGCACGTCTCCCCCAAATGAGGCAATCATACATTTTCCAATCGGGCTGGACAGGCCGTGGCTCATTCCTCAGCTCCCTGTCTGGAGGCAGTGCGGGCTCCCCTACCTTCTGTGGATTAATCACGCCTTCAGGGCCCTCACAGCCGGCGCCCGCTCCTGCACGTGCCTTCATGACATGAGCGAGAGGAGGGTCATTAGCCACCTGTGATCTTGGGTACAGCATGTGCACACAGGCATGTCAATATGTGTGGCCACGAGCAGCCTCCAGAGCACATCGCGGGGGTCCCCGGACACAGAGCACAGGCGTCCTGGTGTGTGCTCAGCTGTGCACAGTGTGCCTGTCTGTGTGGCTAGCACTGTGGGCTCCTGGACAGTGGTCCCTGTGCCCCAGCCCAGCATGGATAGTAACACTAACAACTATGGCACATGCAACTCTTAATTATTTACTCATGAGTTATTCATGTGGATGCAAATCTCGGGGGCAGGGCTGCTGATCTGGGACCCAGCAAGGGTCCAGGAGACCAAATTACAGAGACACAGCCTAGGCAGTGGGGCTGAGCCCGGGTGTCAGCTGAGTCCCCTCCTCCAGGCTGTCCTCAGGCTGCCCGGATGGCCCAGGCCTGAGTCTGTCATGGCACCCTGAGCTACAGAGAGAAGGCTTTTGGACAAAGCAGGACGTGGGATTCCTGGTACAAGACCCTCAGGTCACAGGTATTCAGCTGACGATGACCTCTGTCTCACCCAAGTCTGTTCCCTCCCAGGGGCCCTGAGTAACAGAGCCCCCTACAAGGTCCCATCCACCTAGCATGGGGCTCTCAGGGAGTCTGTAGCTGTGTGTTTCAGACACCAGACCATGCACAACCTCATAGTTGATGTTCTCCTTCGTCCTCATCCTGGAAACCTGGTTCCTGTTGACCTGCCTTTCTCTACCCTGTGACTTTAGGGTCTGATCATTGCCCAGTGATAAGTCTTCGCCTCTTGCAGAGGGCTCGCAAGGAGTCACGTTGGATCCTCTCATGGTCCTGCGGGCAGTAGGGCTGTCCCTCCCTACTTTGCAGATGAACAACCTGAGACAACCCTGAGTTCCTGGAGCTAGTAAGGGGTCGTGCTGGGGCTCAGACTTGGCCCTCTTGACCCCTGACTCAGCTCTCTTTCCTCTGCCTGGGGACCCAGGTCTGATTCCTGGAGTGGTCAGAAGAGCTCTGGGCTTGTAGAGCAGACAGGACAGTCCCAGCACTCAGACTCTGGCGCCCAGTGGGATGTGGCTTTACCAAACAGGGCAGGAAGCCTGGATCCCTTTGCAGAGAGGCTCTGAAATCCAACAATTCAATGACCAGGCTGGGTGGTAGCCAGAGAGGTGCCCGAACACCTGGGGCCTGGTCGGGTTTCAGGATCTGACAGGAGCAGGAGCAGAAGGCGGTCCAGCTCTGTGGGGTTTCCAGAGCCTGAACAGGGCCTTAAACCAGGCACTTACTGGGGCGGAGCCCCCATTTCTTGGCAGGGAAGATGCATAGAGTAGGTTCCGTAGCCCCAGACTATTTCTTACAGGACTCCAAAGTACTGAAGAAAACTATTTTCATTTCACATTACCTCTTCTATCATTCTAGAGGTAATTAAACATGTTTTAGAAAACGTAAGAACAAAAGAAACAACACCTAAAACTTCGGATCAAATTCTTAGTTTCTTCTAAGCAGGGGATGGCTCCTCTTCAGAGGGTGTGCAAAACCGAAGAAAGGGAAGTTGTGGTTCGGAGTAGAGGCCGGGCATGTTTCAGATCTGGGCATCAGGTGCGCAGAAAGGGGAGCGACAGGGAGCTCAGGGATCTAGAGACAGGTGGTGGACAAAGGTCTGGGACAGGAGCTAGAAGTGCACCCAGCAGTCGGGAATGGCTGCTGCTCAGACTCCCCCCCAACCCTCAGTAAAGGGCCCCATGCCAGGCTCGCCAGCTTCCCAGCAGCCTGCCAGGGAAAGGTGCTCACCTTGACAAGGAAGCACATCTGTGTGTTTTGTGTGTAATTGCTTGAACGGGCTTGTCTGAAGTGCCCCGTCCATATGGGGCCTCCTTCCGCCCTGAGGTGCACTTCCTGCCACCTCCCCCACTACCACCCTGGGCGCACGTGTGGGCACACGGGACCTTTTTGACACACTGGCTCTGCGCCCAGCAGGAAATCCTAAAGTTGCCACCGCTGGAGCTGGCACTCTGCCGTCTCACCCAGGGTAAACTGTGCAACACATTTCTTTCATTCCATTTGAAAGGGAAAATTAAACTGAGGAATGAAGTCTAACCCGAACCTGGCGTGCAAAGAGTTGACCTTTGTTTTGAATACACTTAATGAGGCTCAAACCAGACTGTGTGGCCTCCAGCTGCCTGAGTCCCCTCCAGCTCCTCTCTAGTGTGATACAGAGCCTTGAAGAGATGAGCAGCGGAGCAGGGTGGCGGGAGGTGCAGGCTGCCGGGACCATGGGTACAATGGAGCCACGGTGCGCCGCAGCAGGTGCTCCCTAAGCAGCGAGCTGACAGGCTCTGTTGCCATCAGAGGTGTCCTTGGGCCTCAGGAGGCCCATTGACCTGCTCCCAAGCATGCTCTGCCCTCCTGGGGGTACATCTCAAGTCTGCCCTCCTCATCTCCATCCTCACTCACCAGCTAGAAGGAGATGATTTCCTTGACAATGTGTGAAGTTGTGTTGTTTTGTGGGAATGTAAGTGCTGACTTAGTGTATCAGGCTAGGCTAGGCTGTACCAACAAATAACCTTGCAATCTCATCTTAACATGATGAAGATTTATGTCCCATTCATGCCAAGTCCAGTGCTGGTGGGGCAACCCTCTTGCACTTCCAAGGTTGCCGTGGCAGGTAAAGGGAGATGAGGTTAATATAAGATGCTCTTAAAGGGTCAGGTCTGGGAATGTTCTCCATCTCCTTCCCACTCACTCTAGCTGTCTGAATTCAGAAGTGTGACTCCCAACCTAACTGCAAGGGAGGCAATGGGGAGGTCTTCCTGGGTGGTTGGAGAGAGGACATGCTGTGGTGAACTTTGTCATCTCATCTCTGCCATACTTAGGATCCAGCCTAGGGAAACTCCCCTGAGACACTGGTAGTTAGGAAGAGCCTTGCAGGTGAATGTTGGGGGAAAGGAGCCTAAGCTGTGGGGTCCAGCTGACCCTGCACATGCAGAGATTCTGTTCTCCTTTGGAGCCATCCTTGGAGTCAGCCAGAGCTGACTTGCCAGGAAGATAGGACATTTCCTTACCTTGGCATCTACACGGAACTTCCAGTTGGAAGACTTGGGTTTTTGTCTCTGAGCTTCTTTCACACAAATGTGTTCATCTTTTCTGGAAACATTCAGCAATTAGGAATAAATTGTTCTCAAGGTAGCAAATGTACCACAGCCATCGACGCTGGGATGATGGTGGGTGCCAAGTGTCCAGGGAGATAGAGGAGGGCCTCTTGCCTGATCTGGAGGAGGTGGGTCCATGCAACCTCCTAGAAGAGTCAGTGCCTGAGCTGAGTTAGAACAGACACACAGGGCTTGGGTGTGGAGTGAGAATCCATTCCTAGCAAAGGAGCAACATGGACTTGAACCCCAAGCTGAGAGAGGGCATGATGCCTTTAGAACCTAGCAAGGTATTTGGAATGGTGGGCATTGCCTCAGGGGCGGAAAGAATGATCAGTGGCCTAGAATCCTCAGATGTCTCTTGGGCCACACTGAGAAGTCTGGACCTTATTCTGAAGGACGGGATTCAAAACAGAAGAGTAAAGTATGGCAATCAGATTTGTGCTTTAAAAACAAAAGTCACAAGGCAGGGTGCCTGAGTGACTCAGTTGGTAGGGCATCCAGCTCTTGGTTTCAGCTCAGGTTATGATCTCAGGATTGTGGGATTGAGCCCCACGTCATGCTCCATGCTCAGCACGGAGTCTACTTAAGATTCTCTCTCCCTCTGCGTCTGCCGCCCAACCACTGGCACTCTCTTGTTCTCTCTCTGTCTGTGTCTCTCTCTGTCTGTCTGTCTGTCTCTCTCTCTCTCTCTCTGTCTCTCTCGTGCTCTCTCTCTCAAATAAATAAATCTTTAAAAAATAAAAAAGTCACAAAAGCAGTTGGGTGGAGAATGGGTAAGAAGGGCAAAGCTGGAGCAAGGAGACTGGGACAAGTAATCTATGCGGGACACAAGGAGTTGGGGTGGTGGATGTGCAGGGGGAGAGGGAACAGATTTGAGAAGCAGCTGGGGTGACAGAATCAAAGACCCCACTGTTGAATATGTGAATAGAGATGGGGAAACGGGCTTGCCGAGCAGACGAGACTTCCTGTCTTCTCAAGGGAATTCCTGAGAATGACTGGACAAAGGAGCACTGAGTCGATTCTGGGACATACCGTATGGAGGTACCTGTAGGGCAGCCAGGTAAGGTGTACTTCAGAGCCTAGGACAGAGGGTGTGGGGCTTAGGACGGAGAGGGAGCTAGAGATGTAGCCTTGAGAGCATCAGGGAAAGAGGTGACAGCTCATGAGATTGTCCAAGGAGAGTGTGTAGGGTGAGAAAAGAAGAGGAGGAAATAACAGATCCCCAAGGATGAGCTTGCCAAGGAGACTACAAAGGAATAGCAGAGACGTAGGAGAACAAAACAAGGAGAGAGAGCAATGTCTCAGAAATCACAGAGAAGAGGTTTCTAGAAAGAGAGAGAGAGAGATCAACCATGCCAAATGTGAGGGAAGAAGGTGTGAGTGTCCCGTGGAATTTCACAAGCAGATCATTCATGACTTCGGTGAGACCAGCTCCCAAGGAGTGGCCACAGCAAAAGCCACATCAGGGCAGGTTATGGCGTGGGCAGGAGGCATAAAAGTGACAAGAGCTAAACTAAAGTAGTCTCTCAAGAGAAGTCTGCAAGGAGGTGACCAAAGGGCGATTCATTTTTATTTTTTATTATTGGATAGATGAAAAAATAATATGGCATTGTGAAGGCTGTGAAGCATGATGACAAAGTAAACAATGAGCCCACCATCCGCCTTAAGAGGTCACGGTCCGCTCCGCTTTCGTGTGCTGCTTGTGCCTGCTGGAGGGGACGGTGCCAAGGAAGGGGTCGGTGGCTGCCAGGGCCCACCAAACACACAAGTGGGCCGTAGATAGCAGTCACTAGGAGTAGGCCCAGGCTCTGATTCTGTAGCACTAGAAGTTGGCAACTAGATCTGGTGTGCGAAGATCAGAGTAGGGTCAGGATTGATAGAAATTTTTAAATAGGTGGCCTGTCTACCCACTCAGCTAGTAACTCCAGAGCCCCCCACCATGACTGGATTTGCAGGCTAAGAAAATGAGCCAGGGGCTATCCCCAACGTCCAGAAGCTCACACCCCAGACAGGAAGTGGTTGCAGAGTGGAAGAAAGTTCAAGAAAAGTGCGCCTGCGTGGTGCCTAGAGCTGAGGATGTGATGGGCGGGACAGACCCCACCCCGACCTGCCAACCGTGCCCTGGCTCTACCATTCGCCCTCCCTTCTGCCTCAGGCCTGCTGTGGCCTCTCCAGCCGAGTCAGCCTCTCCTGTATCTTTACATCCTTCATGCCTGAGGGTGACATCACACCCAGGCTGGGCAAGAAGCCAGGCAAGTCACTATAATTCTGAGCAAAGCCCAGTCCTCATGATGGGAGAGGCCCTCAGCGTACCCTGGGGTGTCTAGGTCTCCATGACAACGCTGAGGGCCTTACATTCAGGTATTCAGGAAAGTCGCATGGGAGATGTCTGGTTCACAGGGAGCGTGGCGGGGTGGGGGGTGGGGGTCTTGTGCCAGTGACTAAACCATAGGGTTATAAAGAACTTTTAACACCCAGGGGCTAAGCGCCTTTTCAGAAGGAGTTCTACATTGAGCTTCAGTCTAAAGGCCAGAGGTCCTGGCCACCTTCTCCCTTCCTACTCCTCTGACCTCACGGGAGTCACTTATTCTCCACCAGCTCCCTGATCCACAAACAGGGGATGAGCCATCCCTGGTCGGCAATGGGCTCCCAAAAGGATAAAATGTGGTTTGTGTGATGGGCCTTGTCCACCCAGAAGGGGGTCTACAGATGTGGCTGCTCTCACCATCATAGGGCTGAGGGGAGCGTGGCCTGAGGAGTCCCCAGGATCTTTTTTTCACAGTGGAGATGGTGGGATAAAATCCCAACCATCATTAAAATGAGCACAAGCACATCGTTCAGGGCAACATGACACTGCCGAACAAAAAGCATCACTCTTAAACTGAGGCTGGGTTCAAATCTTGTCTCCTCCACTTTTGCCACGTGATCCTGGACAAATCATTCATTCCCCCTCTGTGACGGGGGGCTAATGATCCGTGCATCGTGGGCTTGCTGTGAATATGAAATCAGCTGTCGTTTGAAAGCCTTTTTTGCACACAGAGAAGGTGCTTAATAGATGCCGACAGTTGTTGCTGCCTTCCTGGCATCCGAGCGGCGTGGCTGTTTGTCTAAATCACCCTCCTCTCCGCTCTGTGCCAGCAGGTCCGGCCTCTGTTTCCCTGTGAGGAGCAGCCACGGCCCGGCAAGATGTCCCGGCACCACAGCCGCTTCGAAAGAGATTACCGGGTGGGCTGGGACCGGCGCGAGTGGAGTGCCAACGGGACGCATGGGACCACCAGCATCTGCAGTGCCACCGCCGGGGCCGGTGGCGGCACGGCCAGTAACCTCGGTGCCCGGCCCGGCCTCCTGCCGCTGCCCGTGGTGCCCTCCCGGCTGCCCACGCCTGCCACGGCTCCGGCTCCCTGCACTACGGGCAGCGGTGAGGCTATCACCAGCCTCGTGGCCAGCTCTGCCTCCGCCGTCACCACCAAGGTAAGACCGGTGTCCTCTCTGAGCAGGAGCTGGGCACAGGGGCCCTGCTTCCCCTGAAGGCCCGGGGCCACTCCGCAGGCTCCCGGCCTGTGCACCGGCCACCGTGCTCTCCAGACGACTGGCATCTCTGGAGCTGGGCCGGCCAACTGTTGAAGGCTCACATGGTTTTATTTGCCGTAAAGTCTCTCTCTGCGACTCACCTGAAGCTACTCGTCCTATGCCATGTTGAGTAAATGCTATTTCATATGTGTAGGGACAGCCAATGCCAGGTTGGCAAGAAAGATCCCTTACATAGGTGACCTTAGACCACGCGAGTCTTCCTGGGGTACCAGTGACTCGGGTTTGCAAGAAGACAGTGACCAGCAGTCAGGCAGAAACGGTCATAAATCTAATACTTATGAATAACTCAATCGAGAATTCTCGTGCCCGTGAGGTCTTCCAAGCCTCAGACAACCACGAGAATCAGTACTTTTGTCCCCGACCTGATGGTTGGGGATACTGAGTCACACCAAGTCTGTGAGAGCTGGTCCGAGGCTGGACCTTCCTTGGGGACCCAGGCCTTGGGCCCCAGCTGTCAGCTTCAGGGGCCTTCGCTCCAGGTCACTCCCTCTCTTCTGGAGGCGGCTCCAGCCTTGGAAATGACAGCATGAACCAGGCCGTGATACTAACAGAGATGCTGAAATGAAAATGTCACCGAGGCTCTTGTCCAGCTCAGGCCTGGCTGGTCCCCGTCACGCTGCTCCGAGCCCCTGGGGCAGCCGGAGCCCTCCAGGGACGGACCCACGCAGGCGGCAGGAAGCCCGCTTACAGCTGTCCTGTTTCCTTGGCCGAGCAGGGGCTCTGCAGGCCGCATTCGGCTCTGCCAGCCATTCAGAGCGGCCTCCAGGAGCCCTCTCAGAGGCAGCATGTACGTGTGCATGCGTGCGTGCACCTGTGTGTGTGTGTAGCTAGTGTTTTCTTCCCTGCTTTCATAAAAGTTGCGGGAGAAGTGAAAGGCGGGGGCGGCCCGGCGTAGCCATTGTGAGGTGGCCGTGGTGTGGGAAAGCCGAGCTCCAGGTGTGCTGCGCCTTTGTCTCCGTGATTTTCAAAACTCCCTTTCAGCCCTGCTTCCCATTAATAACGGAGCGCGGCCGGCCCGGAGCCCAGCGGAGGCCCGAGACAATGGAGCTATTGGAGGCCAGCTCGGAGCACGCTGACATCTTGCTGCAGAGCCTTATTGATTTTATTTTCCTGTTATGAAAATACCTCCCCACTGAGGTGTGGAGGGAAGGAATGTTGGACGGGGGAGAGGAGTTGGAGGGTTATGTGGGTGCGACGCCCCCCCAGACCGGCCAAACGCAGCCCTCCCCTGGGCACCAGCCCCCAGGACTGGCCCGCTGCAGTGACCTCTGCCTGGTGGAGCCAGCCGGCCGCCCCGCCAGCCACATCTGGCAGCCACTCAGGAAGGCCAGCTGTTGGCCATCTGGTCAATAGCAGCTTCTGGAACTGACCGCCGAGTGGGGGCAGAGGGGCTAGCTCCACCAGGTCGGGAGAGGGAAGCTGGACCTGGGAGCCCACTTGATGATTTCGGCCCTCTCTGGATGGAGGCCCTTTTAGGGATGCTGTCGGGCTGTACCTGGGGCAGGGGTTTGGCCCTCCAGGCAAGGGTGCTGGACGGGAACTTGGCAGTGAGGGCCCGTCACACAGGGCTGCCCTGCCCACACGGCTCCTGCTTTGCTCCCAAACCGCTTGATATTCAGCATCCCTCACTGGCGGGGCCCCAAACCACAGCACATGGGAGGAAAGGAACCCGCCTCTGACAGAAAACAGCATCTGGGGAGGATTGTGCTGGGTGCTGGGAGGGGAGCGGGGGCAAAAGTTCATGCCGGTGGGACAGCCAGCTCCTCGGCACACGTAACCAGCTCCAGCCCAGCTTCAGACCTGCAGGAGCTTGTCCAGTCAGACAAAGGTGCCTGGGTTTGTCGAGGTGCTCAGGAGATGGGGTGTACAGGGCAGACGGAAGTCAGCAGCCAGTAGCAGCTTCTGTCCAGGACACTGTCACTGAATTTGGGCTGTGGTGCCTCTCTGCCATCTGGCCAAGCTGCTGCTCACCACCCCAGATGCCTGTCCCCCAGCCTGTTTGTCCGACCCCATGCCACCACCACATCAGTGGACATGCAGGCCCAAACCGAGGAAGCTATGGTTTCCCTGGTCAGCAAGCTGCATCTTTACTGAGTAGCCAAAGGCTAGCTCTGGCCCTCAAGGAACACACAGGTCAGGACGTGACAGGCCTGTGGCCTGGACAGTGTGACCATATCACCCGAGATTTTCACTCCCGTTGAGGTTATTGGCAGAGGCAGCTTAGTGTTGTGGACAAAGACAGACTATGGAGCCAGAATGGATTTGAATTCTGCCCTATCCCTTACCAGCTGAGCAACCCTGGGCAAGTTACCTAACCTCTCTGGGCCTCGCTTCTGTAAAATGGGAATAGGTAGTGGCACCTGGCTACCAGAGTTGTTGTGAGGATCGCGTGAGTTCAAACATATATAAAGTGCTCAGGACAGAGCCGGGCCTGGCACGTGGTGAGAGAGGAAAGCCCGGTGTGTATACAGAGCCAAGACCTTGCTCTGGTGGGAAAGGGCTACATAGAAGCCAGGAGCAGAGCCGTGTGTTCCTGCCACCCTGCAGTGTGGCGATGGCTGCTTGAACGTACTGCTGGCCTTCTTCAGTGAATTGTCTGGTGCCACATATGGGCCAGTCACACTGGAGGACTCAGTGTTAGCACTGTCAGGCCTCAGCATCCCCCCTGGGCTGGGCATGCAGCAGGGTATCACATCTCTCTGGGGGCTGGGGGTGACCCCCAACACCCTATGCCATCACCAGCAACGCAGAAACAGTCTGCCCCTCTCCTGCCCTTAGTCCCACAGGCATGGTCACCTGCTTACTCGGTGCTGGGGCTGCTTCTGCCGAGCCGTCGGGGACGGTCCCAGCTCCCGGGGGTAGGGAAGGCTGGCTGTGTTCCCTGCGGCTGCTTAGTGAGCTGGTGACAGTTCTTTCTGTCACTGCTGCCTTAGGCCTGAGTGGATTTTTATGTTTCTTCATTTTTCTGTGGCCTGAGGATTTCTTGCTGGTCTTTGATGAAAGGCCAGTTGGACAAGCACAGATTCTTGGGCCACTGAGGCAGGAGGAGGGCGTGATTAGATGCATCAGACACTCACACACACACAGTCCCCAGAGCCTGAGAGGAGCAGAGTGACCGTGGCCTCCGGCCCCTCTGTTTTGCTAGTCAGAAGAGTGAGACCCACAGGAAACCAGACTTGCCGAGGGCCCCTGGTGAGTGAGAAACGGACCGCCCGGGCTGGCTCCTTGCCTCTCCCCGGGCCGCCTGGCACAGTGAGTTCTCCATGGTAACCGTTAGTGCAGCGCTGTGACGATAACTTTTCCCATCCCTTCATCCACCTACCTGACAGCAAATGCCAGTCTGCAACAATATGGGCATATTTACCTCTTGGCTGAGGTGGGGAAGTGTAGCCCAAAGGTTCTGTCAACTTTATGTGGTACAGCTAGGGAGAGCTTCAGGCTGTCCAGTCAGACAGAGCTGGGTTTGAATCTGACCTCTGCCTCTTAGCAGCTGAGTACACCTCTGAGCCTCATTGTCTATAAAATGGGAATAATAATAGTATCTTCCTCGTGGAGATGTTGTGGGATTGGTCAAATTAGGTTCTATGGGAAAGCTTAGAACAGTACCTGCTACCCATTAAGCCCTCCATACAAGTTCGTTTTACTTATTCTTATTTTTTTAAGATTTTTATTTTTTCGTTTACATTTGATTACTTATTTATTTTTATCTATCTATTTATTTATGTGAGAGAAAGAGAGTGAGCAAGAGAGCAAGGGAGCACAAGTGGGGAGCAGGGGCAGAGGGAGAAGCAGACTCCCCACTGAGCAAGGAACCCAGTGGGGCTCAATCCCAAGACCCCACTGGGATCATGACCTGAGCTAAAGGCAGATGCTTAATTGACTGAGCCACTCAGGCGACCCTAAAAGTTAATTTTATGGCCTATGGATTTTTTATTTATTTATTCATGAAAGACACAGAGAGAAAGAGGCAGAGACACAAGCAGAGGGCTATGCAGGGAGCCTGATGTGGGACTCGATCCGGGGACTCCAGGATCATGCCCTGGGCCAAAGGCAGGCACTAAACTGCTGAGCCACCCAGGGATCCCTCTAAAAGTTAATTTTAAAAGCTAAATCAGAGATTGGATCAGACCAGGGGTCCATACCACTTGGTCCAACCTCTGACGGTTGGTGCTGGTGGGCGCCCTCCTTGGACGGTCCCCTCCCCTGACTCATGTGGCCTGAGGATACTGAGAGCTGGGACAGCCCTGTGCCTGGCCCACGCTGCCACTCTGGGCTGCTGGCTGTCAAACGCCGGGGAGGAGGGTAGCCCTGAGAAGCAGAAACGTGACCCTGCGGCCAGGCCCGTTTGCGGGACTGGAGGGGAAGCACTGCTGCCCTACAGTTGCTGCTGCATGAAATTTAAATTATTCTCAGCAAACCTGCCTGACAGATGAAACAGAAAAGGGACGGCTTCATAAAATGCAATTTTGTTCTTGAAAGAATGGACTTTGCAGAATCCTGGCTGATGTCTGTGAAATGTGTTCAGGGCTTTTTTCCTTGTGGTCAGGAGCACTCATGCTGAAACATTCCCATCGTTCCTCAGAGCTAAGCCCTTGAAAATAAATCTGGGCTGGGAAGAGAGAGACTTAGCCTGTGTCGGAAGCCAAGGAAAACCAAAAGGGGCCATGAAACCTGTAGGCTCCATCCTCAGAGCACCAAGCACCCAGGTTTTTTATGTTTATGAGCATGTGGGGTTTTCAAGGTGGGTGTCAGAGAGATGGCATGGGCCACCGTGGCTTCCGCATACACTCGAAATTCTCTGCAGAGCCGCCCCTCCCGAGGGAGATGATCCGGGCTGTCCACGGGGAATCGTGTGAATGACCGTGAGGCCCCGCCGCGGGTGGTTCCGAGGCCCGTGAACGGATGAGGAATGCTTCGGGCACAGTCACAGAATACGAAGCAGACCTCCCTTCCCTCTTGTGTTCACAGGGAAAATGAAAGGCTACTGAGTGGGCTCGGGGGGGAGAATCGCTCAAGTCCCTTTTGTGGTGAATTTCCAGACTGTGCGTGATTTTATCCAGAAGACTGTTCTTGCTCCGTGAATGAGAATTTGTGATTTCCCTTGTGATAAATTATCAGGCACTGATCATGCGCCGTGAGACAGCTTGTGCATGTTCGTGCCGAGCTAATGGGTTTTGCCTGCACTTCGAGTCGCAGCCACGGTTTGGATTCTATCTTCATTGACTTAAAACCCATCTGTCAGTCACGAAATGCGTACAATTGAAAAATGTCACGATTACCAAAGCACCCATTTCAAAACCTACGGCTTAAGGGGGGCAGACCTGAGTGGCTTGACCTTAAATTTGTGGCGGGGGCCAGGGGGGCGGGGTGGGAGACGGGAGAGGACTATGTATCCTTCCACATTTGTCAGGGGTGAGCCACAGGCTAGCTTCCAGAAGAAAGCTGCCAGGAGATCTCGTGGACTAGAGCCAGGTGTGTAGATAAGTTAGCTTTTGCTATGGAGAAATCATCTCAAAACTTAGTGGCTCGCACCTTCACAGTTCTGTGGGTTGGCTGACAGTTCTGGTCTGGGCCGGCTTCCTCATTTGTCTGTGGCCAGCGGCAGGTTGGCTGAGGGCAGCTGATCTAGGTGGCCTCCCTCTCACACCTGTGCTTAGCGGACCGGCCAGCCAGCGTGCATCCGTGCCGCCCTCCATCCGGCGGGCTCGGGCTTGTGTACACGGCCGTCTCAGGCTTCCAAGAGGAGCAAGAGGGCAAGGCTCAGCACACGAGGGCTTTCGTAATCTCTGCTTGAGACATATTTGCTAAAATCCCACTGGTGAAGAAGTCCCCTGGCCAAGCCAGATTGAAGGAGTGGGAAGAGAGACCCTGCTTCTTGATAGGAGCCACCCAGGCTCCCTAAAAGTTAATTTTAAAGGCTAAATCAGAGATTTGGGTCTGCCCAATCTATTGAGTCTGCCCAATCTATTGCTGAGGGGTGGGCATATAAGAAGGGGAAGATTTGTGGTCATTTTTGCAACATACCCCCAGGCTGTCCAGCGCGCTGGCTTAAAACCAAGGCTCGCATGCCTCTAACAGAAAGGAGGGGGTCAATCTGCTACTGTCCTCTATGTGGCCTGGTGTAGGAAATTAATATGGGACCCATATGACACATACACAGCAGGGTTACACACCTCCCATCTGCACCAAGTGCTGCCTCTTGAGATCAGAAAGAAGGTGCCCAGCAAGGATTCTGTTGCCAGAGAGAAGGAGGGACAGCTGGCCCCCAGGGAACCCTGCTTGGTACCTTTACCTTGAGAATCCACTGCTGGCCAGGACTTGGCCCCCACGTGATCCTGTCCAGAGTTGGTGGGACTGGGACACTGCTGTTCTCAGGACATTCTCATGTACAGATGCTAACTATGGTTCAGATTTTTTAAAATCCACCCCTATGGATTTTGGCCAGTGGATTTCTCCCTGTGAGAATCCGCGCGGGAAGACTTTCTGACAAGCCTGAAATCAGGAAAGGGAGCCAGTTATGTGGTGCAAATGTTCAGTAGCCGAAAATTGGACAGCCCAACGGCTCTTTCTCCCTAATAGGCTAAATCCCATGCAATTTCCCAAAAAGCCCTTGGAAAGGCCTCTTCTTAAATTAAATTAGGTTTTCTGCAAACAGCATCATTCAAGATGAACATAAATCTACTTCTTATTCACTTTTAATGGTTTTCCCTGTTTTACTTAATTACTCATGTTGCAATTAAACAATTTTTTTCATCGCAAAAGGACAGTATTTTAGCTACATTATGGGTTAAATAGGCTTTGGAGAACTAGCCTGGGAGTCTCATCACCATTTATAACATAGTTTTTTATAGGGAAAGTATGTTCCAAAATCTAAACAGCCAAATTACAAATGAACTTTCAGAACCCAACCCGTTTGCTAACTGGGAACTGTCTGTAATGCTAAAAATAACTCGAGGGAAATAAACATAAAAAGGAGAGCTGAATACCCCTGTATAATGTGTTCACCATCAGCATCTACAGATTTCCTCTAATTTCAGGGAAGAGAATTCTCTCCGAACCCAGGCTGACCCTGTCCCTGTTTTACTCACTTTCATGACACAGGCCGCCAAATTGGCCTGAGCCCTCCCAAAGCATAATGCCACCAAGAAGAGTCACTGTGAAGTCCCCGCAGAGCTGAACTGATGTAATGCAGCCGATTATCAATCAGTTTCAGCGTCCTGGTCGCTGCCCTGAAATGAAGGCTCTGGAGGACTCTGTGCTGCTCCAGCTACCAGCTCCACCAGTCGTGTTCATTTGCATCGTGCATTTGCCTCTGCAGAAACTGTAGGCAAGAAACCTCATTTTACCCTGGAAAATAAGGGCCTTACCCACTCAACAGAGCATCAGCGTGCACACGCCTTTCCTTTTGACAGGGTGGGACCCTTACTGTTCCAGCCTCCTCTCTCGGGCCTTTTATTGGTCCAACATGTTGGACCCTCTGGCACAGTGAGGGGAGTCCTTGGGGCTGGGGATGGAGCAAAGTGCACACCGAGAGCAGAAGGCCAGTGGTCAGCACCTCCCTCCCTAGACTCACACTCTTGGCTGCTGGCTATCACGGTCCCCTAAGGAACACACTCCTCCATCCCCACACACTGTCCTCGTTACACCTGCTTCAGAGGCCAAGGCATTTTGGTTAAGCTTGCTAACCCCCACCCCAGACCCCCACCCAGTGGCCTGGCTTCCCCACAGGCCACTCCTTGGATTGTCAGCGAGCAAGGCTCCTTGTCCTATCCAGACAGAGCTGGGGTGCTAGAGGGAGTCCCTCACACCTGGAGGGGAAAGCAATCAAAGCCCACAGGACTCCCCTGGGCTGAGAGGCTGGTCTCGAGATGCTGGGGAAAGTTGGCATCACTCATTCTTTCACAGTTGGCTTCTTTATTTTAAAAACATGGATTTAAGTGATTGAGAGTGGCTGGGGCAAAAGGACAAACTCGTGAGCCCAGCTTCGTCAATGGCTGTCCCGGGTTGGTCTGCTTCCTGTTGGCTGTCAGATGCAGGCCTGGGACTCCCACCCTAAAGATTTCTTCTCTCCCTAGACAAGAGCAGATTTTCCCAACTCTCCCGGCACACTGGCTAGCCCTGGGCCCCAGCTTTGACTCGTCTGTGATCCTCTTTGTGATCCTAGGACAGTATCTGCCTTAAGGTTACCCTGGGGAAGCTCCTCTGGCAGCAGAGAAACCTTCTGAGCACAGGGTAGCCTTTTTCTAGGTTAAAGGATACCCAGCCCAGCACTAGACTGGCCCCTGAACATCATTTCACATTCCTGACATACTACTTGAAGAATTCCTTCATCAGGTTAGAAGTGGCCCTGAAGCTGGCAGGTTGGGTGTAGGGGCAAGAATAGGAAGTTGGAATGACCAAGCCTGCAGATGAGTCAGGGCGCTCTCACTGTGGGAGCAGAGAAGCTGGGGAACTCCAGGCCTGACGAAACAACCTTCGAGGTCTGTAGGGGTGTTGCTGGCTGTCTACCAGATGTGCATTTTCTCTCCCTCTTCCTAACAGGATCTCCGTTCTGGCCAGGTACCCACCACCCTTTCTCGTGCTTTGGGGAAATTAAACCCCCAGCTCCTACTGGGATTATGGTGGTTCTAAGCCAGGTGTTGGTGATCCCCATCCCCTTAGCCGTTGTTGGTTTAGGAAGGGTCCTGTGACCCAAGTCCAGCCGTGGAACACGAGGGTAATACTGTCTGGGGACTTTGGGGAAAGGTTTTCTTCCCTGTAAGGAAGAATCACAAGAAAAAGATGGTCTTTCTTCTGTACTGTCCTATATGGACATGATGTCTTGGACCATCATGCTACAAACCTGAGGATGAACCCAACACGTGAGGAATAGGAAAAACACAACAGAGTTCCAGAAATATGGAACCAGAGCCCTCATGTGCATTCCTTCCTGCCTCTGGGCTTCTTGATACATGAGCTAATATATTTCCTCCATTTTGTATGTTGTATAAAAAATAAACAAAACACAACTGCTTTCATTTTGTGGATGGCTCCCTAATGACAACATGGGTGCCTTCATGCATTTTCCAGACCTTGCCTGGCACATTGGTTTGCCGAAAACAGCTACAGTGACCTTTGTGAGTATAGTCTACCTGTTATTTATTCATTTCAGCACTCACTGCTATATACAGGGATTCTGCTATCAGTGGCTTTGCTAAATGCCAACAGCAGAACATAGATTACTACTTCCACACTCCTGTGTTTTCATGGGACTGTGTTTCTGGCCGAGGGAAATCCACCAAAACACTGGGTGCCTGAACCGTGGGGTCACTTGAGAGTTCACCCTTACCAGCCATTTCAGCCACAGTTCCCCAGACATAAGAATTCTCATGCCCCAGGACCTTTGCACTTGCCACTCACTCTTGCCCACCCAAAGCCGCTGTTCATCCAACAATTGGCAGCCTACATGTTACTACATCTGTGGTGGAAAAAAAAAATTGCTATTATTTCTCTTGTCCCCATAACATTTTGCTTATGTTCCTGTGTAATGCCTATACTATAGGGTACTTATCCATCTATTCATTTGTATCCTTATTAGGCAGTGAACTCTGTAGGAATAGGCTCCATGTGATGCCCAGCAGATAGAGGTTCTCAGCAAGTGTGTATGGACCAGAATAAATGGATTTATGCATATAAATATTTATTGAGCTTCTATTGCTGGGGTGGAGAGGGTGAATGCCTTTGACATCACCTCTCCTTACATGATGGATCAACCTTCAAAGAATGAGTAATTTCTGTGGATGCCCATGAGGAGGAGGATGAAGACGGGACCCATGTGAGGAGCCAGAAAGGAGCCTTCACAGGCTTGCAGATGGGACCCGTGTCCAGACAATGAAGCCTGGATGGCAGTATGGACTTTACACATCAAGGCCTTTGCTCTAGGTCCTGCATCCCTTCCCATCTCTCCCAAAGTATTTGGATTCACGGGATCACAAATATTACTATTTATCCAGCATTAGGACTTTCCTCTCCAGTATTAGTACTTTCTTGGGACTTTTTCCCTTTCGCCTGCAATTCTTGGCAGCCGTTTGCATTTGGTTATTTTATTTAAGGCACTTGTATGGTAATTCTTTTGTGCCATGCACTGTTCTAACCACTTCCCCAACATTAAGCTTTAAAATCCTCATCATAGGGGCACCTGTTTGAGCATCTGCCTTTGGCTCAGGTCGTGATCCCAGGGCCCTGGGATCGAGTCCCACATCAGGATCCCCACAGGGGGCCTGCTTCTTCCTCTGCCTATGTTTCTGCCTCTCTGTCTGTGTCTCTTATGAATAAATAAATAAAATCTTTTAAAAAACAAAAAAAATAAAATCCCCATCAGGCCCTCTGAGGTACCTGCTATTAGCAGAGATGAGAAAGACTAGTGGACTCGGCCAAGATCACTCAGCAGCCGGAGACTCGGCCTGGGCAGTCTAGCTCCAGAGCTGGTCATTGGGATCTCTATGGGCCCTGCCCAGAATCATCCTTAGTAAAATCTGTTGAATGAGCAACTGGCAGAACATCTTGACATTAACATCTTTCCCAGGCGCTCACGGTACCTCCTAAAGAGAGAGCTGCAGGCTTCCCACTGGAGCAGTTTTGTTCATCAGCAATTTGAAATAACCACGAAGGCTAGCACCAAAGCACGTGTAGGTTTTTGTGGTCTGGCCCCATCCCTCCTAGAGGGCCAACTGCAGTTCTGCTCATTTTTTCTCTGATCACCTGACTCTCTTTCCTTAACATCCAAACCTTGTGTGCAGTACAGACTCTGCTCAGATGCAGGACACTGGGGACTGGTGAGCCTTGAGGCCACAACCTCTTTCTCAGGATTTCTTGTTTTGGTCCACGGCAGAGTACAAGGCTGGCGTCCATGTCAGTGACTGCTTTCAGACTGCTTTGGCCTGTTTCATTCCAGAAGCTCATTCTGGGTCATCACAGCTGCCCACAGGTATGGCTCAGGTGGGCTTGGGGCAGGACCCAAGCTCAAGGGGGTAGCTCCATCATCTTGGTGGATTTACACCTGGGCTGTGGACTGGAGATGCCATGGAATCATGGGCTGGCCGCTAACAGTGGACAGGGTTGGAGCAGCCACGACTGGCCGCTATCTTCTCTGTGAGCCTAGCACTGCCCTGGGGGAACAGAGAGAAGATAGGCTACTATTTGCTCTGGGTTTCATGATGGTGAAAAATGGCAAATGGTATATCCTATATATTTTACAATGAAAAAATATGAAAAATGAAGAAATACCCTGCCATCAAAAGATAGAGGCAATGTCTGTTTAAATTCGGGAAAAGCTGGGGCATCGAGTGATTGCCCGTGTTGAGAGAAATGGGAGTGCCGACCCCAGTGGCCAGAATGGAGGTCAAATGCCTCCAGGCAGGGGCTTGACTGGAATGTGAGGAGGAGCCCCTGGGAATAGGTAGGGGCTACGTGGGGGGCTGAGGGATTGGCCTCACTGGGGGATCCCCACCGTAGACGCACGCCGCAGCCTGACCTCCTTGGGAAGATATGTTGGGGCTGCTGGAGCCGTTGGTGGTCCTGTGTGCTCCCTTTCTCTGCCATCCCCATGAGCTGGGGCTTCAGGTAGAACCTCAACTGCGCAGTTCAGTCTCATCAGCAGTGAGGGTACTCTAAGGTAGAGACCTGGCCTGCCGGCCAGCTGAGACCCTAGATAAGTCCTTGGACTTGCCACCACCACCACCACCGCCACCATCAGCACCACTGACGCTAATGTTCACTGAGTCCTCGCTATGAGCCAGCCAGGGCTCTACATGTCTTTGCCGTGTTAACCCACTGCATCTCACGAGTGTACAAGGCAGGTGCTGTACGTGTCCTCCTCATATGGCTCAGCGAGGTGATGTAGGCTCTAGGCTTACACTGTCCAGCCCCATGCAGGAAGAAGGCAGGGAGGAGGAAGGATTCAAGCCACCACAGCTCCCCCCACCGACTGAGCTCCAGGGCTTTGCCACCCGTCTGCCCAGCACGGGAGCCTCACCCCAGGCAGGAGCAGAGCCAATGGACTCGCACTGCTGTCCCCTCCCACGTCAAGAATATGCTGAGGGTATGATTTTATTCCCCCACAATATTAGGCAGAGGAGAGGATATTGGGCAAAATATATTGCACCCATAATTCATATTAATGGGAATTCAATGGTGGCAACTTGTCATCTGCTAGATTAGAAGGGAATATTGTGAATATTGTGTTATAAAGGCATTAAAAAGGCGTTATGAATCGGGTTCCATTGCACCACATCGTGTTCCTTGTAAATAATTGAGGAAGAAGCCGGTGCTCAGCATTTGGGATTATCCTTTTCTGAGATCCCAGCAGTTCCCCTCACCAGGCTGATGGGGCCCCATTGATCCAACAGCTCATACAGCTACAGGGAAAGTTTGCACCTGGCAGGTCCAAACGTTCCATAAAAGGAGCTTTATGCTTCCAAACAGACTCTTCCTCCCCGAAGAAATTAGTAACTGCCACATCCAACACTAGGCTCTAGGTGTTTCTTGGAAAACCTTCCCAAGTCCAGATATCCTGTGTCCCTTGCCCCAGGTGGGCCGTGGTGACATGACTGAGTCGGCATCGGCCTTCCCACCACCAGTGAAGCCCATCTCTGCTTCCCGCGGTGGCAAAGACTGGAGCGCCAGTAACACCTGCACGCAGGCAGCTGGCCAAGCATCAGCAGCTTCGATCCTGGTGGAATGAGCCCTGCTTGGCCATCACCCACCTCCAGTGGGCTTCTCGGTCCTGCTGTGCCACCTGAAGGATCCTTCGTCACCTGCTGCGATGCCGTGCCTTCCCCCTTAGCTCAGACCCCCGGTGTCTCCATATGGTCCTATGAAAAATACACAGGGCTTCCTGGCTGGAGTCCAGTTCTATCTTTTGTTATCAATGCTGAGAATCTGGCTCAGAACAGAGGAGTGGCTGCCCCCTCACTCCCCGGAAAAATCTAAAAAGGATAGTTAGGGAGGAAGCTCCACGTCCTTGCCCCATGCGTGGATCTGGGCAGAGCTGGTGAACATTCGTCCTGCTTCTGTGGCGTGGACTATTCAGAAGGCCCTCTACCTGACCTGGTCCTGTGTAGGGACTCTGGCGGCTGAAGAAATTCTGTGACCATTTCTAAGTTTGTGGGCAGTTCTGAAGCGGCTGGTCATTGGTAAATGAGTGACTCCCCTTGTCATCAGAGGTATTGTTCCTGGATTTCAAATGTGATCTGTCAGGAACCAGGGCAAGAGGGAGTAGAGAGAGGAGGAGGGGCTGTAGTTTGTGGGGCAGTCGGGGCCAAAGGTTTGGTGGTCATGCGGAGGGCAAAAACAATCATTGGTTGGCCAACCCCAGTCATCAATCCTAGTTGGGATACCCATGGCACATCAGATGTAAGTACTTAACACACATCTTTGCCTGCACCATGACGGGACTGGGAGCCCAGACTCCAGATTTGAGCTGGCCGGTTCAAATCCTGACTCTTCTACTTTCTCGCTGTGTGACCGTTAGCCAGTTACTTACCCTCTCAGAACCTAGTTTCCTCCTCTATAAGAGGGGACAATAATACCATCTATTAATTGGGTTGTGGGGGAGAGTAAACAAATTAATAATACAAAGCACTTCCAGCAGTATGTGGTGTCGAGAAGACTCTCTGTAAGTGTGATCTGCTTTTATTATTATTACGTGGCCTTCATTGTGTGGTCTTTGCTTCTCTGTCTCCCTCCCTGTGCAAAGTGGGTCCTTGAGACATAAGATCCTGCCTCAGGTTTCACATTACAGGCACCTCACACTTGCCTGCTATGTGCTTAGGAAGTAAGTGTTGAATTATCAAATTGTATTGTGGGTAGAAGGTGTAGTCATGGAAATCACTTGCTTTACTTAAAAAAAAATAGCTGTGCACTTCTAAAAATCATATTCCACTTTTCCATGGTCATATATTCTCATTTCAGTAGAGGTTCCGTGACTGCTTCTGGTTCTTCATGTGGCATCTCAGTGACAGTAGTCAAGAGCCTACAAATACATTAAATATGTATTTGAAAGGCATGCAGCTCCTCACTGATTAAAAGGATCCCAAAGTAAGGCACTTTGCAAAGCAATTACTGTGCTTCCTTGAAATGAAAAATCATCTCCTGTATTTGATGATCTCAAATCCAGAGCCCGTGCCTTGAACAGCCCTGGGCTCCAAGCCATATTCTCTCTGTCAATGGCTGTAGTGATAGTTGTCTTCTTCTGCGGCTTTTATTTTGTTTTGCTTTTTAAACCATTTGTGGAGGTCCAGGCACTGCGCCAAGAGCTTTACATGTTTCGTCTCAGTTCTTACAATAGCCCCATCTAGAAAGCCTACAATTATCCCCATTTTGCACATGAGGAAACTGAGTTTCAGAAAGCCCGGGGAGTTTGCTCAGCGCACCAGTTCATGAGTGATAGAAGAGGGATTTGAACTCAGCCCTTTCTTATAGGTCTAAGCCCGTGCTTCTCGCTCTTGTCTTTCTCCTGGATACCTGCCTCCTCTGGGGGTCTCGAATATAATGTGCCCAGAATCAAACTCCCAATTCTCAGTCTCCACTCTGCTCCTCCCCTGCACACCCAGCTCCAGGCCAAGTCCACTACCTGCCCAGCTGCACAGCCTCCTGGAACCCCTTCTCCTTCCCTATCTCCACCACTGCCACCAGGTTCACCTATTTCCCTCCATTTCCACTTCCACTGCCATAGTACAGGAAGGACACCATCAGATCTCACCTAGGGGACAGAGATAGCCTCCACACTCATCTCCCCACTCCAGTATGCCCCCCTCCTTCCCATCCATTCCCCTCATCACAAAATCTGATCTTTCATGCAGCTGCCTTAAAAAAAAAAAAAAAAAAGTGCAGGGATACCTGAGTGGCTCAGTTGGCTAAGCATCTCTTTTTTTTTTAAGATTTTATTTATTTATTCATGAGAGACACGCAGAGAGAGAGGCAGAGACACAGGCAGAGAGAGAAGCAGGCTCCCCGGGGGGAGCCTGATGCAGGACTCGATCCCAGGACCCTGGGATCATGACCTCAGCCAACGGCAGATGCTCAACCACTGAGCCACCCAGGTGTGCCAAGCATCTGACTCTTGATCTCAATGCAGGTCTTAATCTCAGGATGATGAGTCCAGGCCCTGCAATGGACTCCACACTGGGCATGGAGCCTACTTAAAAAAACAAATAGTAAAAGTGCAAATACCCGAAATTTAGCCTGAAGATAAAGTGGCTTCAGACCCTTAAGCCTCCCCTGCTAACCCCTTCTCTCTGCCCTCTGTACCTCTGCACCTCTCGTGCCCCACATTTCAGCCAGACATCAGCTGCAAGCCCACCTCTGATGCAGGTGAGTCCGGCTGGAGCATGGGAGTGAGCCCACAGTACCACACAAGGCAGAGCGTGAACTGGAAAGAGCACAGGCGTTAAAAGCAGGGCTTGTATCATTGGTAAGATGCTTAATCATTCTGTGGTCTCATTTTCCTCATCTGTAAAATGGGAACAATAATACTACTTTACAGGACTCGTGTATGAATTAAGAAAATTCCAGATCAAAAACCTAGCCCATCACTGAGCAAACAAGAAGTGCTCAGAAAATCCTGGGGATGTGGGCAACAGTATATGCAACACAAGTTTTGTTACATAGATAAATTCCTGGAGGCTGATTTTTTTTAAAGAAACAGATGCTTGTCTGAAAAAATACAAAGTATGAGCGTTTTTACAATGACATCTCACTGGTTTCTACTGTGTTCCTCTAAGGATGTCAGGCACCTACTGTCTGTGGCACAGCCTGGAGAAAGGCCTGGCCTTCCAGGGAACCTGGCTGCACCTCTCCTTCTAGTCCTCAGGACCCCACCCAGCATTTTGCGCATCCCTCGGGTCCTGTCTCATTTATTCATTCAGCAAATGTGTACACTTTGTTTACCAAGAAGGTTCTGCTGGCCCAGGTGGTTTGGCAGGGACTTCTGTGAGTGCTGCTTCCCTACGGGAGAATAACCCTCCTGGACAGCCCATTTGTGATGAAGGACGATGGGCCTCACATTGCTGCCACACACACCTCGCTCAGCGCTGTGGTGGTATGTTTAAGGACCACTGTATACAGGGATGCCTGGGTGGCTCAGTGGTTGAGCATCTGCCTTCAGCTTACAGCGTGATCTCAGGGTCCTGGGATCTAATCCTGCCTCGGGCTCCCTGCAGAGAGCCTGCTTCTTCCTCTGTCTATGAATCTGCCTCTCTCTCTGTGTGTCTCTCATGAATAAATAAATAAAATCTTTAAAAAAAAAAAAAAACACTGTAGACACTAGGTATTATACTATATGTTGGCAAATTGAATTTAAAAAAAAAAAAAACACTGTATATATATATAAACGCTGGAGTGCACCCTACAAGCTCAGCCCTGGAAACCTCTCCCAAGACACAAGCATTCATGAAGTGGATTGGATTCTGATGTCCCTCAGGGTAGCATGCGGCCCTGGCCTTACTTCTCCCCGATGCCACGCCTGCATTGGGCAGCACCACTGCCCCCAGGCCCCCCGGTCTCGTGCCTCCCCGCCTGTAGCAGTCTGCTCATCAGGGAAGGCCATGAAACGAGGAAGAAAAATCTTTTTAGACTGGAAAAATAGGGCTGCTGCTGTTTTATGGTGGTGTGGTTTATGGTTTTCAAACATTTTAATTAGTTTCATTTTTAATATAAATGCACCCTGATGTTTTGTGCAGGAAGGGCACAGTTCTTAAAATCTCAGAAATAAAGTAGGAAAGTGACAGATTGGCTATTAAAGCGTCATACTCCGATGTGTTATTATTATTATTGTTATTTAACATTGCTAAGCCCCAACGCTGAGCCAGGAGGGATGGTGCGGGGTGGAGTGCAGAAAGGTCTTAGGGGTGCCTACCATTCAGGGTGGTCGTGTCAGGGGCCCCTGGGGGACTGGCAGCTGCCTTTTCAGTTGCCGGAGGTCTCTCTGCCCCGCAGAGACTTCTCAGGGGGCCAGTCAGCCATCTGGTTAGTGGACTGAGGACACAGTTGGGAGGCCCAGGCTCTGTGTCCCAACCCCGTCCTGTGCTCACCTGTGAACTCGCTAAGAATTCCTGGCACTCCCCGGGTAGAGATCTGAGCTGTTTTAACATAGGCATCCTCCAAAGAAACTCATCTCTTCTTTAAAACATCTGAGTCCATGAGAAAGCAGGGTTAGACAGACAGGATTTTATTTCAGGGGCACTCCTTGTAGGGGGTCAAATATTGCCCCCCTCTCAAAATATAGGTCCACCCGGCGCCTCTAGAGATGACCTCGTTTGGAAGTATGGTCTTCACAGACGTCACTAAGGTAAGATTCTCAAGATGAGGTCGCCCTGGATCAGAGCGGGCCCTCAGTCCAACGACGAGGATCCTTTGAAGAAGAAGCAGAGGGAAGGTTGACACGCAGAGATCAGAGTGACGCAGCCACAAACTGGGAACGCCCGCGGCCACCAGGAGCCGGCGGAGATGAGAAAGGACTCTTCCCTAGAGCCTTCAGAGAGAGCGCGGCCTGCCGGCACCTTGATTTGGGACTCCTGGCCTCCAGAACTGAGAGAGAATAAATTCCTGTCATTTAAGCCCCCCTCTGTGTGGTGATTTGTTGTGATGTCCCAGGGAACCGCGATGCTCCACCAAAGTGTCTCATCCTGGTACCTCCTTAAAGGAGGCCCACTGAGGGGGGCTGGGTTTTCACAAAGGATGCTCTTGACGCTCTGAGTTGAATCCAGGAGCAGGAGGGCCTGCTGACCTATCCGCTGAGTTGAAATGAAATCCCATCTCACCTTTTTCCTCCATGTCAAAAGCTGCTTCCGAAGGCTTTCTAATGACCACATGCCTGCCTCCTGTGACATAGGGACTCTGGTTGGGAAAACTTTCAAAGGGCGAGTAAGGTGAGAAGCCAGGTGCTCCCAGATCCCTCCCCCATCCTATAGCAGCGGCCCCTAGTGTGGGAGGGCACCTGGTACCGCATTTCCACGTGCTGGTGTCTGCAGACACAGATGGACTTAGGAGTTTGGGGCAAGACTCACTGTGGCTGGAGTGAGAAAATGGGAATGGACAGATTCTGCTGGTTATTCCTCTGGCAGAAGGCTCTTGATCAAATGCAGAGAGCTATCAAGGAAATTCTTTAAATCCAACGACCACACAAGACAAATAAAAGCTCCAAGCCCGAACCGCCCTCTCCTCTCACTGACTTTCACTCAGAGGGAAATTCTCTCGGCTGCCATGTCTGTTCCTCTTTGACTCACTGTATATGAAAGGAGAAAAACCTGCTGGAGCTGTGGTCTTGGCAACACCTCATCCTCAAAGATGCCACATTGACCGTGTGATTGGCAACGGGTCATTTTACAGAGTTCCAGCACAAGCACTGGGCAAGAAGAGGACTTCTACAAATACACACACACACACACACACACACACACACACACACCCCAAGACAAAACTACCCGAGTGTAAGCCAAGGCTTAGGGCCTATTTCGGGAGACGAGCGATCCCCAGGGAAGCTCAGGTCAGCCGACTGGACCTACCCTGTGTCTTTTCCCCAGTTGCTCCCTGGAGTCTGGGTATGAAGTTAGATCGCATCCTAATTGTGTACCCAGCTGTCACTGGTGGCCCAAAGCCCATCCTGGGGCAGGCGTCAGTGCTGCTCAGAGGATATTTATTCTTTAACCACTTAGAAGTTGGGAACACAGTTGTGTACTGTGCTCCTGGAGAAAGCACACTCCTCCCAGATTTGCCCTTTGGGGATTAAAACAGCAGAAACTGGGAGCAGAGAATCTACATTTGGGGAGTATTGGTTCTGCCCAATGGTGTTTAGGCTGGTACCTAAATCACTTGGAAGTGATTTAACAACTTGGGTTTAATTTCTTTGGAGAAACAAATCAACTATTTGGGCTAATCATACCCTTCCAAGCCTTTGGCCACACTGTAGGCCCAAGTGGGCCGTGCTAGAACAGCAACTTGGGCACAGAGACTTGGGAGGTGACCGGCGGCGGAGAAAGTCAAGGGCAACTATACCAAACAAGGAGATAAAATGGAAGACTCAGACCATGGTACCTACTAGACCCCACAGCAAACTGCCGCAAGAGAGGTGCACAGAGAGACCCCGAGGGGACCCCCCAGAAGGCCAAACAATGAATGGATTGGTTCGATTGGCCTGGCCGGCAAGAGACTGCTCCAAGAAACAGCACCGTTAAAGGCCGGGGGGCTTCTCCCAAGCACTCGGCAACAAGGCAGCTGCAATCGGTATAAGAAAGGAGATAGATTACAGGAGGTGGAATCCGTTACTGAAAGATTCTTGGAGTCTAGCAGTGATAGCTGCAGCTCACTGCTAACCGGGAGATTTATGTGACAAGATTATCGATGGTATTAAGCACATTTAGAAGAGAGGATTATACCTACTTCTGGGTCAGTTCCGTGCCACCAGGCCCCAGACTGGCCAGCGTGTTAACAGATGGGCTGCCGGCTGCACGGAGGTGAAGCTAAATATTTGCACAGTCACGGGAAGGGTGGGGGTGGGGGGGACACAGACATTGAGTTTAATGCTTGGTGAGTAAGTTCAGATCCAAGGGAAGGATCCGGCTCAGGGTCACTGCCAAATCTGGGAAGGCTCCATCTCTACCACCTCCCTTCTCTCCCCCCACCCCGCCCTGCCACCTGCCCCCAGGGCCACCCCCTCCCAGATAAGCGTTCTTCTCAAGAGGAGGGGAGCCACATGTACCTGGAAGCAAGAGGGTGGAGCCGGGAGGCATTGAGGGGTGACAGGAAGGAGACTGTGCCCAGGCCACGGCCACCTTCCCAGAAATGAACTTCTGGGAAAAGCAGACTCTTCTCAAGAGGAGTAGCACTGTCATCGCTCTGCCACAGGAGAGCTTAAAACTAGACCAGGCAAAGCTCCAGAAGACATACTGCTGGGAGCGATACTTAGTGGCCTTTCAGAGGGTGGCTGTGATGTGGCCTGGTGGGGCCCTGTCATCTCCAATGCTTAAGCTCAGCCAAGAGCGGGGACTGAGTGGCAAGCCTCTGGGCAGGTTTCACTATCTGGAGATGCCCCCGACCCCCGACTCAGGCCTAGTTGGGCGACCCTTGAAGCTGTGAGCCGAACTAAAATTGAATGTGACCCCAGAAAACGTTACTTCTTAAAAATAGTGGTAGGAAACATAGAATTCACCATTTTCAAGTGCACAGTTCAGTGGCATCTCATACACTCACGAGGTCTGGCAACCATCATCGCTCTGCGGTTCCAAAACATCCTCATCATCCCCAAAGGAAACCCAGACCCATTCCGCAGTCACTCCCCATACCCTGCTCCCTGAAAGCATTACTTTTTTACAGGAAGAGTAATAGAGGGCTCTTATGGAATGTCTTCTTTGCCAACAAGGAGGGAGGGAGAAGGGTCATCCGCCCCTCCTCTGGAGGCCACGCGCCCCACCGCCTGGGCACACGCCACACTGCATTTGACTTGTCTGAACTCTGTCTCTTTCCCCCACCGGCTCCGCCAGCATCTTACTCCCTCTGTGACCTCAGCTCCTAGCAAAGCAGCTGGCACGTAAAAAGCTTCAGCCACATTTGTTGGACAGACAGACATAAAAACCAGTAATTCAGTAGCCAATATGCTACTTCTCATTGTTTGGGGACATAACTCTTTGTCCTCGACTTGTCAGACTTTTGAACTCTGCACAGAAAGAAGCCTAACCCAGAGTAGGAAGAAAAGACCCTTCGTGTCGCTCCTTTTAATTAGGCGTCCTGTTAAATTGCAGCAATTTTGTACTGTGATCCCCTCAGCGTGTCTAGAAGCTCTGAAGAAGCTCTTAACCAAGAAAGCCAGGAGTTCATTTTATTCTCTTCCTCATTTTCTTCCGAAGGCCAATTTACTTTTTTTAGACATTTGCTTTTTCTTTTTCTTTTTTCTTTTTTTTTTTTTTTTTTGCCTGTTCCATTCGTTGGGATTTGTGTATATAACAATGCTCCTTTCACAAAGGGGGTTAGTGTGGTGGAGTGGAATCCCTGGGACCCCCCACTAATGACTTTTGATGGAGTAGGACGTGGAGAATCAATTATTTTGCCTCATGGTCTGAAGGCATTCACTGTTCTCTCGCCTGCTTACATGGAAATATAAGCCACCAGGAGAGCTCAGCTCTCCCCGCCGCCCCCCCCCCCCCCCCCCCCCCCCCGCAGGCTGGGCCCTGAGTCCCCACTCTCCTCCCAGGCGGGACCAGGAAAGATCAAAGGGACAGATGACAGTGCTTGGCGCCCATTTGTCACTCTATTGGAGGAAACCAGTTGCAGTGTTAACAGTCAGGCCTGGTCCCGTGTTTCATGAATATTTTAGAATGTTTGCTGGCTGAATTCTAACTGTGCTGTGTCCTCCTCGCTCTACGTGTCACCCATACTCCGGAGCTTAATGGAGACTTTGGGGGAAGGAAGCACCTCTTCTCCATTAGTCTCTTTTATTACCTTAAAACATGCCGGCTAAGCTGTTCCGTGTTGAGGGTCTAAAGTCCCTGTGGTCCTTCTCATCCCTGCTGCACACCGAACCTCGACACGGGGACAGGAAAACCGGCTTAGTTTCTATGGACTGAAAATTTAGGGCCTTGAGGAGAAACAAGCTTGTGTGCTGGCCCCGTCGTGACCCTCCTCTCGGGGGTCTGCAGCCTGTCCTGTGGCGGTTGGCTTCTGAAAAGCCCTCTCGCGTGCCCTCCGCCCACCCCAACCCACCCTGTCGTCCAGACCCCGTCTGCACCCCACCCCCCTGGTCAGTCTTCACAGAAACCTCTGACAATTCCGACATCCTGATCCCCACCATGCAGTTTGGGCTTGACCTGTCCCCTCCGTACATTTCCCAATGACCCCGTGGCAAGGGCTCCTCTTGGCCTCCCCACCCCGAGGCTGGCGCGAAGCTGGGCAGCAGTGGGCCTTAGGAGGCAGGCCCAGGCCTCTCCTTTTCCTGGTGGGAGAGCACCCTCGCTTACTTGGGAGCAGGCCAGACAAGGAGGCAGCATCATGGGGCCTCAGCACCCCTCGCCACCTTGGACTCGCCCCCTCCCACCGGCTCCACAGGGTGCTCCCAACAAGGGCCTTCCCAGGACTCCCTCGGGCGCCCAGGCCTTGGAGACACGTGGCCTGGCCACAAGTGACTGTTTTCCCACGTATGTGGTTTTTCTCTAGGCTGTGATAGTAGTACCTCTGGGCTTCTCACTCCCCGTGATATTTGTGACCAGTCCTGCTTGAGCTCCCTGGGGACAGAGGCTGTCGTCACAGAGCTGTTTTTAGGAGAGATGGAGCAATTGACACAATCCTTTGCTGAACGGTCACATGGAACAAAAATGAGACCGTGTGTGCCGAATGTCTCCAGAACCCTTGCAGTGGAGAAATGCTCTGAATCCCACGTCCCTGCCTGGCTGCTTTTGACTGGCTCCACCTTTCTATGCCTCTGTCTCACGCCAGGTGGCACACCGTTTGTGAGGCCACCCACACACACAGGGCAGGCTCTGGAGCAGCCAGGGAGGGAACAGCCCAGGGCCTGGAGACTTGGGGACCTGGAGATGGTCAGCCAGAGATTTCACTGAGGGCCACACAGTGCCTGGCCTGGGCCCAGCCCTCTACAGGACTCCGCACTGGGCACAGCAGGGGTGAGGCCGGGGTGGCCCCTGCCCGCGGTGGAGCCCAGTGGAGAGTCAGGACAGGCCAGCTGGCCAGCAAGCCACACAACACTCAGAACATGAGAGAGTCTGCAAGGGAGCACGTGGCAGCTGATCTGGGGGCCATGGTGCCCCTCACCCTCAGATATCTTGGCACACCTGAGTAAGGTGTAGTGGGGGGTGTAGTAGGTGTAGTGGGGGGAGGGCGGTGTTGTGTTCACATCTTTTGAGAATGTGGAATTTGGATTTTTCCTGGACCCAGCATCCTGATAAAACACACAGAACACACAGAGCTCCAGAGACTCTGAGGTCTGTTAAGCCCCGAGCTGGGAAAGAGCCCCCTGGCTGGAATGGCAGGGGGTCCCCTGGCAGCCAGGCCTGGGCCTGCAGATCTGTGGTGTGGAGAAACAAGCCCTAGAGGTCGGGGGGCCTGAGGTCAGCTCTGTACTCCTCTTTTTCCCACTCTGAGAGAACCATCCAGCAAACGGGTCACTCGCCAGATGCTGACGGGCAGTGGCGCTGTGGGTGGGGGGCCATGCGGGGGTCCAAGTGGGGGGGGGGCAGGGGACCTGAGTCTCCGGGGCTATGCCCTGCGGGCCCGCGGCCAAGGCAGTGCTTCTCGGAGTATGACCGGAGGGCTCCCTGCTCAGAATCCCCCGGGTCCTGTCTAACGGCCGGGTTCCCACGTGCCACGTCTCCCCCAGCCAAAGTTGATGGATTCCAAATCTCTGGGGGCTGCAGCCTGGATTTGCATTCTTACCAAGCTCCCCCCAGACATTGTAGGGGTTGTTTCAGGCTGTCCTAGCAGGACGATGGACACTGGTACAAGGCCCAGGCAGGTGTCCCTGCAGCCCCTGGGAGAAGCCACCTCACCCAGAACCCTGCCGCCTGGGAGACCCAGGTCCCCACGCTCGCGCTGTGTGTGCTGTGGGGCGTGTGAGTTGGCTTCCTCTTTGTGTCATGCACAGACTGGGCCCGGAGATGGAGGATTTCAGACCCCTGTTGCCTGGCCTCACCCTGTCTGCCGGTGACACATCGCCCCATAACCTTCATTTATGTGTCTGTCTCCTGCAACACATAATGCTCCTCCAAGCTCAGGATCTTAGTCATTCTTCTCTCCCTCGTACCCGGTGGGCTTTGACACATGGAAGGTGCTCGATAAATGTCTGTTCATTTAATGCAATCTGCTGAATTGAGGCAGAAAAGGACCCCGTGCCTGAGGGCCCCTCTCCATGGACCCGAGAGCAGGAGTGGAGAGAGGCCAGGCCTGCCATCTGAAGACCCTGCACCTCCCCGCCTGGTGAAGGAAATATTGATTCTGCTGTTTGTTTTGCAAGGAAGCTGTCCCCACTGGGAGAGCCAGATCTAGTACAAGTGAAATGGAAACTGGGGAGGAGGCAGGGTTCTTGCCGCTGGTCTATTAATAGGGCGGCCTGGGCGTGTCTGGGCAGAGGGAGAGGCCCCGGGGGGCTACTCTGGAACCCCCGCTCATCTTCCCTGCCCGCCTCGGCTCTGCACCTCTCCGCGCTGCTGCAGATGGAGGTGGGAGACGGCGGCAGGTGTCAATCCAGGTCACCTTTTAAGCAGGAGCCAAGTTGAGCAGCCGTGGCCCAAGATACCAGAGAAGAACTCCTAAAACCGCTCCTGGACACAGCACAAGGGTCAGCAGACAGAGAGCACATTTGGGACCTGCAGGGAAACAAGGTTTTCCTTTCTGCTTCAGAGGAAAATTTGAGTTGCGCGAAACAGAGCCAACCCAGCAGCCATCTGGATGCTACACAGTCTAGAAGCTAAATCCAGTACCCCTGTTTACCAGAACAGTTCTCAGAGGAGCCTTCCCAAATATTGGGGTGTGATAGCTTTTAAAAAGGGTACTAATGCCTACAGTGCCAGGCAGATGAGACTGCCATGTACAGCTGCACAGGCTGCGCACTGAGAAACTGCAAACTTCCATTCGGTGTTCCACTGTATTGTAATAACTTGCAAGGGCACACAGCTGGCATCTTGGGAGAGCCCAGCTGGCTGTTCTGAAGGAGGCTGTTTAAATATCAAGAAATGGAGCAGCTAGCTGGAAGGCCCAGTGTTCAAACCCCTCACTTGACAGACAAAAACAGAGGCCTAGAGAGGGAAGAAATATATCACACAGCATCTGTGGCAGAGCTAAGTGTATGGCTGAGCCTCCTAGTCCCCGGGCTTCTCCTGCCTTTTGTTACCTTTACTGTTAGCTTCCTCTTGTATCTTACCTTCCCTGGTACCAGTGAGAGATGCAGCCTCGAAGAAAGATCACATTCTGGAGTCTTCTGCTTCTTCCCAAGCAGTTTTCTAAATTGTGATTTTTTTCGAAGGCCCTAGACTGGGCTGCCCCTTCCTCTCGCTCTGTTTGTTCAGGCTTTGGCACATATGTTTCATCCATTTCATGCTTCCCCTCCAGCTCTCCCCAGATTGTTTCCTTTAGGTTTTGGGTTTTATTTTTTGCAACTGCCCCACCCCCCTTCAAAGTATGTGGGTTAATATTCAAAACCTTGAAACTCAGGGAGTCTTCGGAATAATAAATTGCATCCAACTCCAGGCGTCCTGCCCAGGCTCTGCATTCCTCTCCAGACCTGTGTGAGGCCCAGGGTGGCCAAGCGCTTGCTGAGATCACCACCGGCAGGGAGGCTGCGTTTCAGTTTCCAGACTGCAGGGACCGTGTCTGAAGTCACAGCTGCCCAGAACCCACAGTCCCCAGTAGCCCTTCTGGGACCTGACACTTTCAATGCGCACACCCGGGGCTGGGTGATGAGAGCTCCACTCTGAGTTAGCAGCCAATCAGGGCATCCTTTATTCAGTGGAGGTGGGGGGTGGGGGCCAACCAGAGGATGTTCATGCGTTCATTCATTCACTAAATAAATCTTTATTTAGCTCCTACTGTGTGCCTAATCAAAACAAACATCCCTGCCTTTATGGAGCTTACATGTTAAGGGACAGAGACAGATAATAAAATAGTCAATGTCAAGTGGTGTCCTGTGTCCCAAAGAAATTAAGCAGAGAAGGAAGTGTGAGAGTGCCAGGGTAGAAAGCAGGGTATGCCTGTTTAGGCCACGTTTGTGCAGACACCTGGAGAAGGTGGGGAGCCCCCTGGGTATCTGGGCAGGAGCATTCCAGACAGAGGGATGAAATAGTGCAGAGGCCCTGAGGGAGGAGCGTGCCTGGCCTTGCAAGGAGCTGGGAGAGGGCGGTGCCCCTGGGGCTTCCAAGCTGGACCCCTCTGTCTGCCGCACTGAGGAGTGGGCTGAAAGGGGCAAGAGGATGGCACTGGCCCTCCTCAGGGTTTGTCTGCGTTCCACACCCTTCCAACTTGCCCAGCACCACCTGAGGAGCAGCCTGGCTTCCTCTTGCCAATTCAGCTTTGCCTCCACTCCTTCTATCGCCCCTTCTGACCAAGGAACATTCAGTACCTCACTCAAAACCTGGCCCTGTCATCTTCTCCCCTCCCAGCCTCTCAAGGTGGAATGACCTTTGTGTCCCCGTCCCTTGCCCCCCACACTGAGTCTGGCATATGTAGGTCCTTGGGGAGTGCTGAGTGGGAAATGCAGACTCTTGACTGCCCCCAGACTCCTTCCTCTGACTCTGCTTTAGCCTCTGAGCTGTCCTTGGACCTGCTGGGCTGGGAGCACGGAAGGCTTTCTGTAAACATTTGGTGAACGAGTGGGCATTTTTTGAGCACCGATTTGAGTCAGCCTGTGCCCACTCACTGCCATGGAAGGAGAAGCGTCAGGGAAGCTCCCTGGGGAGTCCCATCGTCATCAGGGGAAAGTGGGCCCAGCTGACGGCTGTGGGTTCACAAAAGGGGACACAACTAGGGGCTTAGGAGGTTTGAGGGGCCCAGGGCATTAGGCTACACGTGGCAGCTCCTAGCTGGTGGCAGAGGGTGGGGGGGGGGTGGTCTCTTTAGTTCCAGGGGAATTGATTCCCGGGTTGAGCCCTAAGCAGCCCATGCAGAGCTCCAGGTTACTTTGATCCAAAGACCCAGGAGTCAGCCTCCCGGAGCTGTTGCTGGCATCCTAGAGCAGCCATCCAGGACCTGGGGGACAGGGAAGGGGCCACCCCAGAGAGAAGCCTGGGTTCCACATGATGGCAGTCCCGTGGAATCTTGGGGAGCAGAGAGATCCTACCAGACCAGCTACTGTCCAGGTTTGTCCTGAGGTCAAGCCCCTGCTTTGAGGTCACATAGGCTTTTTAACAGAAATAATCAGTCCCCTTTCCAGAATGGACATGCCAAGGCTCATTTGCCCCAAAAAGAGGGGAGAACAGTGACCTCGAGGACAGTCACTAGGAGAAGGCTTTGTAAATCTGATGGGAGCAAAGGGACTTGTCTTCTGGCCCCAAACGAGCCGTGGGAGCCTCCCTGACCTCCTGCAGGTGCGCTGGTGCCCTGCAGTCAGACACTTACTGCCTGACCTGGAAGCCTTTGTTAGGGGACTTACAGCACTTGGTTTTATAGATTTTTCAGGCTCTTCCTCCCAGCCAGCCCACTGGTCCTCCCAGGGGCTTTGTCTTTGCGCCCATGGCAGGGTCACACAGGAACAAGCAAGCAGGAGTCGAGGGGGATCTTGACCGCCAGGCTGACCTGGAGCAGGCCACGATTTCCTGTGTGGGGCGCTCCCCGGCTCCCAGGAGTAGTTGGGCGGATTGTCTCTCCAGCGGGAGAAAGAACATCCCAGGTCATCAGGGAACCTTGTCCAGTGGCTTGTTGACAGTTCAGCAAGTTCTTAGGTCTGCGATTCAGAAGAGGAGAAAATCAGTCATTTGTCCTGGTGCTTTGTTTACAAAACCTGGATGGTTTGGAGCCGTGCAAACACTGGGCTTGAGTTGGATTTTTCCCATCTTTTCCGCCGGCACAAGCAGGGGGTTGAATCTGAGTAGTGAACACGGGGGTCTGCGTTCAGTAATCCCACAGGCCTTTTACTCCCCCTGAGGCCCTGTCTCCCCAGGATGCTGGTGATCCTAGGTGTCCTGGAAGAGCAGAGAGCGTGCGTGGGTCCCTCCTTCCCGTGGGGTGGCCCCCTCCTACCTTTCCTTTGGGGCAGTGGTGAGGGGGAGAAGGGATGGGAGGACGTCAGGCACCAGCCTGAGAGCAGGATCCTGATCCTTTCCCTGCCACCCACATACTGCGGGGTCCCGTGCCTCAGTTTCCCTGCCGGTCCAGGTGGAAAGCACAACCCTGCCCCCACACACCCCACAAGGTAGCTGTGAACGTGAAAAGGGAGGCGGGGTGTGGCAGGCCTTGCAGGAGGGGGCCAAATGAAGAGCGTGCCCCTACGGTCATGGTACAGCAGGCTCCGATCTTCCCGCCTGGCCCCACGCCTGGGGTTTCCTGGGCCGCCCTATTGCAGGAGCCTGGGCAGCCGCAGGTCCCGTGGAACATTCCATGATTTCATGGTAAAGCCGGGCGCTGGGCTGCCAGGCTGTCGGGGGCGGCGTGCACCATCTGGAACTGATCTGTGTTTTCCCGAAGTCAGAGGCCAATCGCAGACTTCCTGCCTGGCTTCTCCGGGCCCCACAGTGGGGCCCACCTGAACCCAAGACCAGGGACACTTCATTCCCCTGATGATTTGTGGCCCAGGCCCTTGGGAACTCCCCTCCCCGGGCTCGACAGCACCAGAGTCATTCTTTGTTGGCTTCTCTTCGGCGTCTCTCTCTCTCTGTAAACATGTTAAAAATTGCCTTCCGGCTCGAGTTCCCCACCTCTCCTGCAATTTTCTGGCCTCCCCTGATTTCAGCCTCCAGGATTGAAATTCTTTCTCCTGGTCTCCATGAGGAATTGGTGAAACAGAAAAAGCAGGAAATTAATGTCCCAGCCTCAAGGCTCCACACAGCATTAGATGGAATTAAAGTAGAATAATGAGTCAATACACACACAACTCTGTTGTTCTTTGATTTTCCTTTCAAAATTCATGTAGTGAACGCTTCCTCTGTCCCACACCGTCTTAGGCTGGGAGACTCGATAGCGTCCTGAATGAATTTACATACCAAATGGGTTTTAATTTTATATTTTCGCTTAAGGTCAGGACATTTATTTATTATCATTATTTATTACTGAAGCACGAGTGGTTTTAATTATTTTAGTGTTCCTCCCACAAAGCAGGATCACTGCTAGCTACAGAACATTTTCCGTTTCCGTTCACATAAATAATATAGTTTTTAATTTCATGAAGATTTAGTATTCATCTGCTTTGTAAATTAAAGTCATCGTTTACCACAACAGAGACAGAGTGTTCAGAACATCCTGGTGGACTTTCTCGGCGTGCCCCTCGGTGATCACTTTTCCCCCACTTTGGTCTTCTTACGCAGGTGCCCAGAAGGACGGCCCCGGGAGGGAGGGGGGCACTGGGTGTGGAAAGTGGGGGATGTGAGTAGGGGAGGAGAAGCCCTGCTGTCATAAGGCATCCCTCTGTTCCCCCCACCCAACCCTTCCCAATCCAGATGTTTTTGTCTCTGCTATGCACATAAGAAAGCGGAGGTCCCTGCTCGCTGACTGGCCCAAGGCCACTTCCATCCAGGCAACAGGTTCAGATCCAAATACATCGGACTCTGAAGCACGGCCCCTGCTCCTCCCTCCCACTTTCTCTGGGCCACAGCCTGGGAAGGTGGGCACAGGCGTCTGTCTAAACCTGGGGCTGGGTGGAGTCCGGCCGCGAGGCTACGGCAACCCGAGCAAGAACAGAAACCCAGAGCAGGGCTGGGTGGAGGCGACGGCCACTGCCCAGACCAGGAGCAGGACTGTGTGCATCCGAGGAGAGAGAGGGGAGAAGCCTCCTGACTGTCAGGGACAGAAGTCTTCGGTCGTCCCGAAGGGACAGCGGCCTGCGCACAGCCAGGAGGCTCAGTCCAGCTACCCTAGAGCCACCAAGTCTTATGGAACCGCCCTGCCCGGGGCCTCCCCTCCCGCCCACGTCTTCTTTCCACCTAGATCCTCACCCCTTTCAGGGAGGCTGCCAGGGCGGTCTGTTCGAGCTCCCATAAATCCTGATTCCGGGTCTGTAAGTCACTCTCCCCTGCCTCCCCATGGCCATCTCAGCTCAGCCATCTCTGGCCGGCATCATCCTCGGAAGCATTCCCAGAAGGCAGCTGGTGGTCAGCGGGAACCGTTTGCACACTTTCCATTGTCTGTCATGAGGACACCATTCCATGGCACCACTTTTGCTGCCAGCGTAGCCTCTGGAATGAACGGGCTGTTTGGGGTTGCCATGGAGAAGCTGGGCCCTTTGGTGGTTTGAGCACACAGGGCAGGGCAGGGCAGGGCAGCAGCCTCGCACCCTGGGGCCCTCGCCGGGCCGCAGTGCCCTCTGCTGGGACCCAGCCAGCCAGTTCATCCCTACATCCCCATCCCCACCCCTTCGGGCTAGTAGCAGGTTAAAAACATGTTCATTTAAAGGATGAAGCCAGCTTCATTCCACAGGGGTGTTCTGGAGTTCTCATACAGACTCCAGCAGAAGATCAGCCCCTGCGAGAGAGACTCCGTCTCCAAGCAGAGGCCTTGGTGTCCTGGTGGCTCTGTCCCGGGGGAGAGGAAAGAGCCCGTTTCATAACCAGATAAAGCCACTCGGACGTTCACCATGATTAAACAGAAGCCGTGCCACACTGTCCTTGCGCACAACATGGCTTAAATTTGAGCAAAAAATAGAGCTCACACTGAGTCATCCTTCTCCATGACGGAAGAGGAGATTGTATTAGCAGGAATACAGCGTGTTAGGGGAAGTCCCCCGCCAGAGCAGGAATGTACCTCTTTAGTGCGTTTTTAATTCGTCTCCTGTGAGCATCTCTCTCTAAATAAGGGAGCCAGAAAGACTTCAATGCTGGGGCAAAGCCATCTCTTACCTAGAATGGCAAAATCCTTGTCTCCATCTCAGACACAGGCTCCCCCAGGAGGACATAAATAAATAGAAGATTCCTGGTGCATACTTTGCCCATTTTTCAGATTTTTCTTCCTTCTTATTCATGGCACTAACTAACTGGTACTTTCTGGATTGGTACCAGCCCCCCCAGATAGGTGCCCAGGGGAGGCAGGAAGTCCCAGGGCTGCATTTAGACTCAAAGAGAGAGCTAATGGCAAAGTCTCTTGCCCCTGGAAAGAGAAATAAAATAGCTTTCAGAGTCATATCTCTTGCTGTTTTATACAGGGGAGCCTGCTTTTGTTAGGTGGGCTCCCACTGAAATCCAGACCCACACATTAAAAAGGCATTTTTAGGGGAGGCTTCCTTGTAAAAAGTGCAATTAGGCATGTGTTTACCATTTCCTCTGTTTTATAGAAAAGAAGATGGAAGCCTGGAGATTCAGGAAACCCGCCTGAGGTCACATAGCTGGGAAGACATAGCACATCTTACTCCAAAATCTGCACGCCCCTCTGTGTGTTCAGAGACCCTCTTTTCTGAGGATCCATGCAGGTCCCGGCCTCTGATGGACATATTATTTCCTCTGCTCGGCCAGCACCTGCCTCCAGTGGCCCTTGGTCTGGCTGCAGAGGCAGAACTAGGCAAGGAGAAGGTCAGGACTGAGGTCAGGCAGCTGGTAATTAGCCTTCTGGCTACGCAGACAGGGCGGCCACTGGAAGCAGACATGGTGGTCATCTGGAGCCTAATGGCTTTGGGTGGAGACTGGAAAGGGCAGGGAGTGGCTCAGAAGTCACCAGTGTGGCAGAAGCAGGTGGGATCAGCAGAGAACAAGGAGAATAAGGCTGCAGAAGAGGAAAGGAGAAGGAGCAGAGGCTCAAAGACCTGGATGATAGTTTGGGCTTGACCTCACAGCCGGCGGGGGGGGGGGGGGGGGTGCGGGAGAGTGCACACTAGGGACAAACAGTCCTAGACTCGGGATCCAAAGCCCTGGACCTCCTCCAGGCTCTGCTGCAAAGCCGCCGTGTGTCCCTTCATCTGCCCCTAACACAAGCATCTGTAAGGTCCCTTCTGGCTCTGACATACCACCTATCCAGGACGGTGCCCTTGCAGATCCTTCTAGAGAAAAGAGACGAAGGCTTCCACTACCTCTGGGCCCAGTGCCAGGAGCAGGGTTCCCTTATGCTACAGGGAACTCTCACTTCTGCAGGACTTGGAGGCATCAGGAAATCAGCTGGGTGGCTCTGCAGGGCACACGGGACAAGGCATCCTGTCTTGGGGACAGGGATAACCAGACTGAGCACACTCAGGGTTGACAATAAGAACAAGGCTGATGATGGTTGGCACTTATGGATCTTACTGTCTGCCGGACATGGGTAAATGCCTTGCAGACGTTTTGCATCAAACCCAGGTATGAGTATCCCCATTTTAAGATGAAAAACTAAGGTTTAGGGAAGTTCATTTGCCAAAATCATTTGCAAAGTAAGTGACCGTCCAAAGTTTGGACCCCAGGTTCACCTGACTCCAAGGAAGAGTGCAAGAGTTTAACATTCTTGTGTTTGCCTCAGGCAAAAATGCAAATTCAAATTCAGGTGGTTTTCACTGAAGGGCTTGCACGCACATGTGCACACTCATACATAGGCTATGCATGGGACACACAGCCCTGTCCTGTTTGCACCCACATTCCCTGATGCACAGCTCCCCCTGCAGCCACAGATGGCTGCGTGGGACCTATCACTACACAGTCCCAGAAAGAACTGCCTGCCTCTCTCCAAGGACAGATCACATACTCACGGAGCATAGCAGGGTCTGCAACAGAGAAGACTCCCAGAGCGCCCGCGTGCGGCCCCGGGGTGGCCCAGGGGAAGGCTCCAGCAGAGGTCTGGGCTGTGGTGCACTTGGCTTATGATTGGGAGTCTTCATCATGCCGGGTCCCTGGGCTGTGCTCCCTCCAATACCGGCACAGGGAGCTGATCGCTCAAAACGGCCAAAATTGAAATTAGGCCTGAGAGCACAGAGCTTCAGTGCCTGTGCTTGCCAGATCACAGAGCAGCCATCTTCAGATCTAGAAGGCTGGGAAATGGGGGGAGGCATGGGAAAGCCAGACCCTGCACGGAGCCCCTTGGGAGCTGGCCACAGCTCAGGCCAGCTTGCCTGGGGAGGGGTCACAGAAACCCCCAGATTCCTAGCCTAGCATTCCTTCCTATTTAAGGAGCGTTTAGGACTTAAGCAGCTGCACTGGGGCAGGCAGGGGCAAGAGAAGGAGGGAATGTTACCCTTCTCAGAGAACAGAGGAGAAAAAAATGCATCCTGCAGAATCATCTGAAGCTGGTGCAAGGATACTAGCAGAGCTTTGAGCCCTGGGTTCGAGGCCCAGGTGTCCCCTGGACCTTCAGCATGTCCCCATTTCTTCCTCTGGGGAAAATACAGTAACCCTGAAAACCTCACAGGCAGCTGTAGAAAATGTCGAGGAGTTCTCCAAATGCAGAAGCCAGGGCTTTTCCCACCAGTAATAATAAGAGAAGTTGTGGGAAGAAATGTCCGTTTCTTCAGCCAGGGCTTTAACCGTCGGCATCTTCTGCAGTGTTGACAAATCTTTAAGTACTTGTAAATGTGTATTATGTGATATATACATCTAATCTAGAAAATATAAATTTTTGTATGCAAATATAAGCATTTTCATATGTGTGCACACACGTGTAAATCTATACAAACACATACTCATATGTATTTTGGAAATGTGAGAAGAGGTTTAAATGCGAATACTGGTACCATTCTTACCCATAATTTTTTTTTTTCTCTAGCACTTTCTGCTGCAGGCAGGAAATGTGTAGAATACTTTTTATAATTGGAAAACTAAGGGAAGGGGCACCTGGTTGACTCAGTCTGTTAAGTGTCGAAAACGATTTCAGCTCAGGTCATGATCTCAGGGTCCTGAGATCGAGCCCCATGTCAGGCTCTGTGCTGCACATGAAGCCTGCTTGAGATTCTCTCTCTCCCTCTCCCTCTGCCCCTCCCCCCTGCTCATGCGCTCTCTGTCCCATAAATAGATATATAAATAGGGAAAATGAGCTCAGCCTCTTTGCAAGTTGCCACTGGGAGCCATGTCCCTTCTCCGTGCTTCCTTCCACACGTTGGTTACATAGAGCTCCTGTGGGTCCAGCGCAGCTTTTGCCATCCCGTCACCTTCCCGAGGGTGTCCCCCGGAGGTCCTGGCCCTCCCTCATGTTCCCTGCTGTGGCACATGTCTGCCACTTGAGAGGATATGCCACATGAACCACAAGGTTTCTTCATATTTTCAGTAGGGGGCCAGGATAGGAGCAAAGAGGGAATTTGTCCCCGCATATTAGCTGGAACGCAGCCTGAGCTGGAGGTCGGTGACACCGAAATAATTGGAGGTAAGAGCTGTGAGGCCATTAAGATAAATTTTTGACATAAAAATGTAGGCTGGTTCATAAAAGGTTGCAGTGACAATAGGTTATAGTGACAGCTTTTCAACAACTGTATAAGCCTCCAGATGGAAGGGAATTCAGCATAATGAATTATGGGCAATCTGGACAACACAGTATCCTTTTATGGGCATAGATCTAAGGGAAGAAAAAAGTTACTCAGACTGGCCCATATTAAATAGCATGTTGTTAGAACATGGATCGGAGAAAGCGTGAGAGTTGGAGGTGCTGAAGACATAGCCTTGAGACAGAAAGGCCTTGGTCTCCCCACCCAGGCACCAGGCCCTCACGGCTCTGTCTGTGGTCTAATCAGCACCCTTGCCCACGGGACCCCAAGTGGAACATGCACTGCACGTTCATCTGGCAGGGCTCCCCCGGCCTTCCTTTGAAGGGAATCGTGTTCCTCTACCAGCTATTTTTGCTCCATTTTGCCCTTTTGGTGAAAGTGCCCCCATTGTACTCCTGGATGAGACATGTGGAACCTTCTTCAATGGGAGGTTCTCTGGGTGAGAGAATCTGCCGGAAAGAGGGGAGCGCAGGGAAGGATGGGGCTCCATCGGGCTGGAAGACTGAGAAAGGCCTGGACGTCCCCTCTCTGCCAGAGTCTGCCCTTGGCTTCTGATCACCATCTTGTCTGAGCCACAGAGCGGAAGGGGCCACCCTCACCCCTGTGCCCCTTCACTTAGGGAAGGATAGTAGCAGCCACAGTGACCTCCGTCCTTTACTGAACACCTGCGTGTATCTGACACTGTGTGGAACACCCGGCTCCATCTCATTTACACCTCGAAACAACCCCCACGACACAAGTATTGTTATTCCCATTTTGCAAACAAGAACGCTGAAGCCTTGGGGAGCTCATCTGCAGCTAGCTAATGTTCAAACTGTTTGGAGTTTAAATTTGGATGTGTCTGCCCCCCGCCCCCCCACTCCTCCCGCCAAGTCTGGGCTCCCGACCACTGCACAGTACTGCTCCAACTTATAGACACCCACGCACTTGAAAACTGAACAAAAAGCTTCAAAAGGGAAAAAGAGCTTGTAAATGCCTTCCAGGGCTATCAGGGGCTCAGCAAGTGGGGACGCGGGCTCTGCTCGGCTGAAAAAAAAATCACACACCTTTTAATGGGCTTTGGTTGGGTGGAAAGTCCTTGATAGTAAAATGTCTGAGTTCAGTGATTTCACTCTGGATGCATGAATTTATATTAATAATTTGCTCATGGCAGTTAAATGAGAGGAAGTAATTTATGTGGCTGTAAGGGAGCAAACGTCCACAGTGGAACAGGTATGTATGTGATGCCCGCACTTCCCGTGGTTTGCCACAGGGACGCATGGGCAGGTGTGGGGTCTTATTAAACCCAACCTGTGCTTGTAAATGCTGCCCTCCGGGGTCTCTGCCCTCAGATAAGGGCAGACCCTGGAGGGACCACCTCGGTCCCCAGGGAACACGAGGCCAAGCCAGGGTCTGCGAGAGCTGAGCTCAGCCACCCACCTGTGATCTCCTTGCAGATGCTACAGATTCCTCTAGGTGAGCCCACTGGAATGGGGGCGAATGCACGTTAGCTCTGAGCTGCCCAGTGAAGAACATGAGCCCCCCCCACCCCGTCTTAGGCATTTCTGGCTGCTCTAAGAAATGTCACAGTGACTTGTAAACAGCAGAAATTTATTTCTGACTGTTCGCCGGGCTGAAATTCTAAGATCAGGGTGCCAGGCTGAGAGGGTCCTAATGACGGCCGTCTTCCTGTTGTATCTCACATGGCAGAAAGAGCTCTAGAGAGCTCCCTGGGGTGTCCTTGATCAGGGCACTAATCCCATTCCTACTGATGATCTAATCACCTCACAAAGGCCCCCACCTCCTAATACGATCATATCTAAGGGTCAGGATTTCAACATATGACTTTGGGGGAATACAAACATTCGATGCCTAACAACCTAACAAATGGTGCGTCTCTGGTTGGTAGGTTCTCCAGCTAGCATACCGCGTGATCTTGCCTGATGGCGTTTCTGAGTCATTTCCAGAGATTTCCACCCCTTATCCTAGCATGCCATTTGTTTATGCCCCAGCCTCTCACAGGCCACGCCAGATGCACACCTGAGCCTCCTCAGTGTCGGGTACAGGTGAGGCCCAGTTTGCAGCCGCTACTCCCATGTCATGCATGAATAATGCTTTAGGGTCCTTTGGTCCAAAGGAGGCCAAATGGCCAGGTTGAGGCAGGGTGGAGGGAGAGTCCAGTGGCCATGGCAGTGACAGTCCTGGAGAAACCCTCTCGTCAAGGCTAGGGGTAAGAGCAAAGATCCCCGAGTGCGCCCCTGGTCTTCTGCACCTTTGCCAGGATGCCCACTGCCCAGAGGCTCACGAGGCCTGCCAGGCCATACCTAGTTTTTGCAGAATTTGGAGGCAATGGGAGCTCAGAGCCCCTTCACCCTAACAGACAAGGGGACAGCCGTGCCGGACAGTTAGACGTGACATTGTCCCTGTGCCTCCCGGAGCATCTCCTGAGTCATCCATGCCCCCCCCCGCTGCAGGGCCAGTCCAAGGCGGACGTGTTGTGTTACCCTTTCTCCTTGGGCTTTTCTTAGTAACAGCACTGTCTGTGGCCACTGCACAGGGGCCTCCTGGAGACATTCTGTCCTGGTCAGCCCCAAGGCTGAGCCTGAGTCAGCGTATCCACCTCATCTGGGAAGCCTCCTCCTCACCTTGCCCGGCCCTGGGTGAGGTCAGTGGGATACCTTTGGGAAGCCACAAAGGGGTTCAGGAAAGCCACGGGCAGTGGCAAATACAGGTAACAGCCACTCCCCCGCACACCCCCACCCCCGCCACCCCCCTACCCCAGTCTACGGAGAGCTCTAGGCAGCTGCCCTCAGTGCAAATGCTCTTTCACACTCTAGGCCCTCTACTCCAGGATCTGATTCCTGGGTGGGTGGGAGGGAATGACATGGAGGTGTGCAAGGCTGGATCTCAGTGCTCCCAGGCCTGGCCCCTGGGGGCCATATCCCATTGGCTCAGAAACATCAGAAAGTGGGAGACGATCTGCCATCCCGGGCCTCCTCAGACTTGCCGGTGATTCTGCGGCCTGTGCACCCCTCTGATTTCTCAGGAAACAACATCATGGCTCTTGCCAATCAGCAAGTAAGACACTAAATATGGAGTGAGCAGAGTTCTGTGCTGGACTGGGTGTGAGGTCACAGGGCTAGATGGTTCCTCTTCTCCGGGTAGGTCAAGGTCAGGGCAGGGGCCCCCACTCCAGGACAAGCAAGGGCTTAGGAAAGCAGGTCAGTGGTCGGAGGTAAAGGTGGGCAGGATTCTCAGAACCTGAAACAGTGGCGAATTTCCAGCTGGTGGGAATTCTGGTAGCTGCTACTCCAGTCTTGCATGCCTGGGAGTGATTTGGGCCAGAAGAGTCACCCAGCAGGATTGACCAGACCCCCATCTCCAAGCAGCAGTCAAGGAGTTTCCTGAGTTGGGCTTTGAGGCTGGACAGAGGGGGTCCGGACAGGGGTCTGTGCCCCAGAGAAGTCAGCCAGGCCCTGGGCTGTTGGATTCTTGGGAGACCTCTGGGTGGTCCTGAGCTCTGTGTCTCAGGACAAAAATCAGAGATTTCAGAGCTGGCACAGCCTCATGGTCTCCCATCCAGCGCTCATTTACAGCTGGGCTCTGAGGCATTTGTAGAAGCAATGTGGCCGGGAAAGAATGTCCTCTGTCTGGTGCTGGAGTCCAGGAAAGCCAAATGAACACATTTGAGCCCGCACCCCATGCCCCTCCCCAGGCCTGTCTAACATCTGTCTAGCCCTGGTGAGCAGTTTCCCACCTGCAGAGCCCTGGCGGACTCGTTAGCAGAGGCCTTGATGCAGCGGTAGAGCAAAGAGGAGTCTGTACTCAGCTCATCATGGAGCTCAGGGCAGGAACGGATCTTGTGGGGCAACCTCGGGTCACCTGACACTGTCCCCATCTCCTCCTGGGGGACTGTGCCCAAGCAGGTGCCTGGATTTATGGTGAGGTGGCCAAGGCACCATGAAGTCAATTCCATGGGCTCAGGCCTGGGTGCCTGGTGGACAGTCTTACTGTGGGCTTGGTCATCAGTGCCCAGGGGCTGGGGCTGCCCCAATGGGACCCCTGGTGCCATCCAGCATGAGACATCTGGACCCAGAACCATTGGACAGCTGGAAGATCATTTCTCCTCTCTGTAACTGAGGCACTTGCTGCTGGTTACAAGGCCTGCTGATAAGTGGTCCCATTGGGATGCAGGTGTCACCAGAGGAAAGAATTGACAATGATGAAAGTGGCAGATTTCCTGGGAGACAGCGTCCCTTCCAGGCAGCAGCAGGAGCCCTGGAGGTGGACACTGAGAGCTTTTCCTTCTTGTTCTGACACTGAACGTGCCCTGAGGACTCAGGCCCCTGGAGCACTGGGTGCCCATCTGCAAAATGGAAAGACCAGTCACTCCAGGTCATTTCAGTCCATGTATTTATATGTATATATAATAGCAAGAATGGGCATGGGATCAGAAAGGAGAACTTAAAATATGTATGAATTCCACCCCAATCCTCTGAATTTGGAGAGGACCCCTTCCTTGAAGCCTATCTCTTTCTGCTCCTCTCCAGGCCTCCTCTTCTCTGCTCCTTGGCTAACTGTTGGCATGAGGTCCCCATCCTGACTGGTGTCTCTGCCCCCACCCAGGGCTGCAACCAAGGCATGGTTGTCCTCTGGCCATCTGCAGACCCAAGGCCAGGCCTCTCTGATGGTGAAGCAGGAAAGTCTTAGAGGACTGTCAGCTGAGAGTGGCACCCTGCCTGCTGGAGTCAGACCTGATCCAGCCGGACCTGACCTCCTTAGTAAGATGTGTGTGAGTCCTCCAGCACTTGAAGGACAATCTGGCCCTGTTTCTCACTGGTGACTTCCATGCTGCACTGTCACCCTGAGGGGTCCCACCAGGCCCTCTAGAGAACATGGTCCCCAGCCCCCCAGCTGCCTAGTGAAAGACACCCTTCATCTTCTCTCCATTTTTGTTAAGGTATAAAGTAAATTTTGGTCATGTTTTCAGAACATGCAAATTCTTGCTAATGAAAGTGTCCTTGTACATTGACACATATCCTAGCTTCTGGACCTGAAAAAAGAACAACCAGAAAAGAAGCCAAAAAAAAAAAAAAAAGATCCAGAACCTCCTCCTCAGGTCCTTCAGCACCATGAAATTCTACGAAGTCTTTAGGAACTGGGGAGACTTTTCTTGAAGGACAAGTTAGAGTATGTAGAGGGTGAGGGTCAGAGTCAACCTGTAAGTGTGTGTCTGAAAGGAAGGGGACAGAGAGAGAGATTCCAGAACATTCTTTAAAAAAAAAAAAAAAAAAAGATTATTTATTTGAGAGTGAGAGAAAAAGTGAGAACACGGCGGGAGGAGGGACCAGAGCAGGAGAAAGTCAAGCAGACTCCACGCTGAGCATGGAGCCTGACATGGGGCTCGATCCCACAACCCTGAAATCACAACCTGAGCTGAAACCAAGAGTCAGGTGCTTAACTGACTATGCCACCCGGGTGCCCCTTCAGAACATTCTTTAGATGCTCAGGAAGGTGGCACAGATAGAAGCTGTGCTCCAGCTGCAAAGCCAGACCTTGCACACAGTAGGGTCTCAGGAAGGCTGGAGGCCTCTTCACCGGGCAGACTCCTCTGCAAGGTACAGAGGCCCCCTGGCCTCATCTGTTTAGGAGTCCCCCACGCCCCGCGGGGGGACTGCCGTCTCTGTGACTTGCTCCCGTAGTGTAGCTGACTCTCTGTTCCCTCCAGCTGCTAGACCTAAGGCACCGTGTTAAACATTGCCTGAAAGCATCTTAAGGGATCTGCCCAAAATTCTGTGTTCAGCCTAACCGATTTAACAATTAAAAGTTCACGTTATGAAATTTCTTTTCTTATAAAACAGAATTAGTACTTTCAAGCCCCTGAGGGAACAAATCATTCACTGCATGGTGTGAGTTGATTTTATCCATTTTTCTTTTAAAGCTAAACCAAAGGAAGAGCAGAAGGGTGGAGGGGGAGGGAGTCCCTCATGCCGGTCTGGACACCCGGGAAGTGGGCACCTGTTGGGCACATCAAGGAGGGAGAGAGGGAGCCAGGGACCTGCTGAGCCTGCAGCAAGTGGCAGACGCTGCCCTGGACCCCAGCCGCCCACAGAGTAGTGAGGGCAGAAGAGGAGATGTGACTCAGCAGCCGGCCAGTCTCCCAGAGCACATGGGGTGGCAGACATGGGCGGGGGGCCTGAGAGGGGGTCCTTCTGACACCAGAGAAGAGTCTCTTCCTGCTGGCCTGGGCGGGGGGAGGGGGGGGTCCAAGAGGGTTGGGGCGGGCTAGAGAAAGAACTGAAAAATGCAGAGGGGGTGCAGAAAGGCAGGTGGAGACTTCCAGTGATCCACTTTGGTTTTCTAGTCTTGGACCAAAGGGGAAAGTTATTTTTAACTGAATATCTAAAATCAAATCCTATCTAATTATGTGTAGACTTGGTGTTTCATTCTTTAAAGGGCCCTGGCCTTGCTCCTTCTGTGAGCAAGGCTCTGTCGTGGCCTGCACTGCCATCCCCGGTTCATCGGTTCGAGCAGTCGAGATTCTCACATGGCCCTCTCTTTCCAAGGACCCTGAACAAACTCAGGATGGGGAGGGCAGGGCGGTGAGTGGTCGGGTCACCAGTAGAGACCATCCGTCGTTGGCCAGAAATGTCCCTTCTTGGAGTCCACACACACACACCCTGGCTGTCTCCATTCCTGCTACAAGGGTGGGGGGGTGGGCAATGCACAGAAATAATTTGGGAGGTGTTACCACATAGCGAGGGACCTAAAACTGTGTCCATAAACATTAAAATGGCAGGATCTGCTGTGAAGTTCTAGTCTTTGATTTGTTTCCTCCTGAACGCATCTAGTTTGTTGTCTGCACCAGGATCTCCCAGGCGCCCTGCAAGCTCTCTCGCCTGCTGCCCTGCATCACACTCGAACGTTTCGGTCTGTGTACGTCCTGTCTCCTCGGAGGTGGGGCCCGGGCTGCTGCTTCTTTGTCTTATCTTCGATGCCTGCAATATCATAGGAGCTCAGAAAGTGTTTGTTGTTTTGTGTTTATTCAAAGTTAGAACTATAATTCACAAAATACACACCGCACATTTACTCTGGTAAATTCTTCCTTTAATTGAAATGCATTCATTTGGAGAAAGCGATGCTGATAGGAACCAGATAACCAGAGAACTGATGAATTTTCTAAGTGCTGCGGGCCCCTCAGGATGGAAATTACAATATGGAGCATTTAGATACCAAACCCGTTGGGGGAGGCACTGAGGATTATCCATGCTCACACAGAGCACTCAATACAAACCCCAACTCTTATTAATTAAAAATTCTAAATCACCCAATTGTTTTTTTGCTGGAAATACTTTTGTGCACTGTTTTATTTATCACCATTAATAATAACGATAATGGTAACAATAATAATAAAACTACTATGTGATTAAGGTGCAGATAAGCAATTAGGAAACAAAATATTTACAGGTTTTAGTGAGCCTTGCGCTAGGAACAGGAATTGAATAATTACGAGGAGGTTTGTGTAAGAGCCGCCTCCAGAAGACTCTTCAATTGGGAGGTGAGGTCGGTCCCAGGTTTCTCTTCCGTCTGTGACTCCGTTAACCTGTTCCCCTGATACTGTTTAATCATTTGTTTGACAAATATGTATTAAGAGAGCCTGCTCTCCAGGTCCAGGAGTGGTTATAGACAGGTGTGTGACCTTTATAGCAAGGTGCGACAGAGCCAGGAACGTCAGTGGTGGGTACTGGGAGCTAAGTTTGGACCTGCAAGATAAGGTGGAAATATCCGGGTGAGAGTGGCCAGAGAGGGAAAGACTGTGATAGGAAAGAGCTTGGTCCTTTGGAGGATGGTCCTTTCCACCCTTTTACTGAAAGGGTAGAAGTCAGACATGAGCTGGATATGTCAGTGTGGACCATATCCTGAGGGCAGTGGGGAGCCACTGAAGGGTCTATTGTCATAGTGTTCCATTGCGCACTTCCGAATGTTCTCTCTGGCTGCATTGTGGAGTGATGAGACAGGAAGCAGAGACACTGGCTATAGAGCCAGATGCAGAAATTCATGGTGATGGTGGCCTATGTATCAGTAACAGCACTGGGGGAAAGAGAAAGGGCGGAGGGGCGGGTGTTGAGAGATTCAGGACAAGTGAAAATAACAACGATAAGTATTTAATGAGCTCTCGCTGTATGCCAGACTCTAGTAGGCACTGTATCTGTTCCTTTGGTGTAATATTTAAACAAAACCTATGATGTAGTGTTTATTATTCCACATTTAATGGGAGAGAAAACTGAGACACAAAGTGGAATAAGTGCCCCAAGACCACACCAGTAATCAAAGCCACACTTGTAAACCAGACTCCTGTTGAGATTTGAATTCATACCCTTGTGTGATTCCAGAGTCCTGTGGGCCTAACTATTACATGCAGTGGCTTGGTGATGGGAGGCCTATCACCCAGGTGGGAAGAGTAGGCTGAGCAGGTGAGTGCTGGTGTGACAAACAGATGGGACACTCCTCAGGGCTCATGTGGTGCCAGAAGCAGCAGAGAGCTCTCATCCTCTGGTTGGCCTTCTCCCAGCCACAAAGTCCTTTCTCCCCATGTTTGACTCACAGGCCCTTCACCTGGGTGTTAGGGTAGGCATGGGGTGGGCATGGGGTGGGGTATGTCCTCACCCTGCCCTCGCTGGACTTCCTAGACCAGTGGCTTGGCCAGGCTCCTCACCTGACTCTTGCTGCCCTCCTGCGGTCAAAGGCACCCTGATGTATTTATTCTGGTGTGGCTTGGAAAACCAACTGATTTTCTAGCTCCTTATCTCATCACCATCTGAGTGAGCTTTTGTGGAGAATCTGCTACTGTGAGCAGTTTAATGGACATTTTCTTCATTTTTTTTTTTTGGCCTGGAATAAAGTTCATAAATTTGGGGTGTTGGGGAGGTGCAGTAAAGAATGAGCTGCATGGAATGGCAAGCTTTAAAAAAAGTCATCTCCCTGATTTTGCACTTCCCCACAAGCCCTCTATTTGCCTTTGCCCTGTAGGGGCTTGTGTGGCTTCTGAACCCGAAATCCTCGGTGTCATTGGTTATCCGACAGGCAGGTCACTCCTTGTCCCCACTCCAGTCCTATCCTTGGTTCTAGGATAGCAAAGAAGCTCTGTGCACTGGGCAAGTGTCCAAAATTGCTACTCAAAAACCCCAGGTTCTTACTATCTCAACTCACTACAGAAACTTGGCCCGTGTCACCTTACTTTCTGGACCTCATATGCCTCTACAACATAGAAATGCAGATTCTTGCTTGTTGGGTAAATCTTTGTGGCTGTAGAGTCAGGTAATAGATTCATGCATCCATTCACCAACGATGTGCCAAGCACAGTTTCAAGAGCTTTGAATAGAGCAATAAGCAAACAGACAAAAATTACTACCCTCATGAAGCTTACCTTCTGGTGAATGAGAAGATAGCAAGAAAATTAGTAGCAAAAATATATAATACACTACATAGTAACAAGTGCTAATGAGTTCCATGTTTAAAATGTTTGACTAGGGGGCACCTGGGTGGCTCAGTGGTTGAGCGTCTGCTTTTCTCTCAGGTTGCGATCCCAGCATCCTGGGATTGGGTCCTATATCCAGCTCCCCACAGGGAGCCTGCTTCTGCCTCTGTCTATGTCTCTGCCTCTCTCTGTGTGTCTCTCGTGAATAAATTTTTTAAAATCTTTAGAATGGTTGACTAGGAACTTCTGACCAATCCTTCTGCTGCACACAACTAGAAAAGAAGGCAATGAGTCTTGAAGGCTCTAGAGAGCTAAGAAGATAGTCAGGAATTGCCAGATCGAAGTCCAAGGAGAAACAGAGGCCCATGCTGGTTTCAGCAGAGTTGAGCATCTTGGGCTAATTTTTCCCCAGGACTCTTTGCCAGCTCTGAAGGAACAGCTGAGGACTGAGCAAGACTTTTGACAGCCTTGTGGGATCAGAGGACCAGGCTTGGAGTCCAGAATCTGCAGAGGAAGCAGTGGGAACCAGTAACCCCTTCACTTGCTTTGGATTGGAACTCCATAGGGCTGCACCCTGGGCCTCTCAGCTTCAAATTAAATTAAAGCAATCTTAGACTGCTAGTGCACCCAGGTGCCCAGGAGAAGCAAACCAACAATCTTGGAAGGAAGATAACAGCATCCAAGGCCTCAAATTATCTTTAAAAGTAATATGCAAGGACAGAATCTGGCACATGATAAAAAGAAAAAGAAAATAACCAGACACAAGGAGACAACATGAACAAATACCAGTAGAAACAAACGAATGAACAAACAAACAAACAAAATAGAAACAGGCCCACAAGGGTTCCAGATATATTGGAGTTATCAGAAACAAACTTTAAAATTACTATACCTTACCATGATCAAAGTGTTAAAAGCCAAAATGAGAGTTTTTGACACAGAACCAGAAACTATATATTTTTTAAACCAAGTATAAATAAATAACTTCATAACACCCCAAATTAAGAACTTATAATGACTTAACAGGTGCAACCTAAGAGAATATATATGGACTAAAAGATTGGTTAGAATAAAAATAACCAGAATTGAATACAGAGAGGCAAGAGAAAAAATAATAACAATAATAATTTAAAAATAAGAGATATTTGGGTTTTGATGAAAAGGTTTGACACATGTATGATTGGAATTCCAGAGAGAGAGGAGAGAAAACATGAGCCAGAAGCAATTATTCAAGAGATAATGGCTGATAGAAAAAGAAAAACAAACAAAACCTAAAACAAGCAGAAGGAATGAAATAATAGATTAGAGCAGAAATATTGATATAAAAACTAAAAAAGCAATAGAATAGATCAATGAAACCAGGAACTGGTTCTTCAAAAAGATCAACAAAATTGATAAACCTCTAGCCAGACTCAGAGAGAGAGAGAGAGAGAGAGAGGACTCAAATAAAATCACTAATGAAAAGGAGAAAAAAAAACAAGCAACACCACAGAAATATGAACAATTGTAAGAAAATATGATGAAAAATTATATGCCAACAAGTTGGACAATCTAGAAGAAATGGATAAATTCCTAGAAACACATAACCTCCCAAAACAGAAGCAGGAAGAAATTGAATATTTGCATAGACCACTTACCAATGATGAAATTGAATCAGTAAGCAAAAACTTTCCACAAACAAAAGTCCAGGACCAAACAGCTTCACAGGTAAATTCTACCAAACATTTAAAGAAGAGGCAAGGGGCACCTGGGTGGCTCTGTCAATCAAGTGTCTGCCTTCGGCTCAGGTCATGATCCCATGGTCCTGGGATCTCACCTCACAAAGGGCTTCCTGCTCAGCGGGGAGCCTGTTAGAAAACTCTGTCTCTCTCAGATAAATAAATAAAATCTTTAAACACAAATTTTTTTTTTAAATTTTTATTTATTTATGATAGTCACAGAGAGAGAGAGAGAGAGGCAGAGACATAGGCAGAGGGAGAAGCAGGCTCCATGCACCGGGAGCCCGATGTGGGATTCGATCCCGGGTCTCCAGGATCGCGCCCTGGGCCAAAGGCAGGCGCCAAACCGCTGCGCCACCCAGGGATCCCAACACAAATTTTTTTTACGTAAAGAAGAGGTAATACCTATTCTCAAATTTTTCCAAAAACAGAAGAAAAACTTCCAAATTCATTCTATGAGGCCAGCATTACCCTGATATCAAAACCAGGTAAAGACATGACAAAAAGAAGTACAGGCCAATATCTCTGATAAACATAGATGCAAAAATCCTCAACAAAATATTAGCAAACCAAATCCAACAATACATTTTTAAAAATCACACTACAACCAATTAGGATTTATTCCCAGAATGCAAAGGTGGTTCAATATTTACGAATAAATCAACATGATACATATCAACAAGAGAAAGGATAAAAAACATGATTATTTCAATATGCAGAAAAAGCATTTGAGAAAGTACATCCATTCATGATAAAAGCCCTCAACAAAGTAGGTTTAGAGGAAACACACCTCAACATAACAAAGGTCTTTTATGAAGAAATTCACAGCTAACATCATACTCAGTGGAGAAAAACTGAGAGGTTTTCCCCTATGGTCAGAAACTAGACAAGAATGTCTACTCTCACCACTTTTATTCAACATAGTACTGGAAGTCCTAGCCACAGCAATCAGAAAACAAAAAGGGGCATCCAGGGGCACCTGGGTGGCTCAGTCAGTTAAGTGTCTGACTCTTAATTTGGGCTCAATTCATGATCTCAGTCTTGAGACCGAGTCCTTGTCTTAAGCCCATGAGCTTAAGATTCTCTCTGTACCTTCCCTGCCCACCATTCACACGCTCACACACACTCCCTCTCTCTATATATTTTTTTTTTCAAGGAAAGAAAAGAAATAAAAGGCATCCAGATCGGTAAGGAAGAAGTAAAACTTTCACTATTTACAGACAACGTGACTGTATATTGAAAACCCCAAGGACTCCACCAAAAAGCTACTAGAACTGATAAATGAATTCACTAAAGTTGCAGGATACAAAATCAATGTACAGAAATCCATTGTATTTCTATACACTAATAATGTAGCAGCAGAAAGAGAAATTAAGAAAACAACTCCATTTATAATTACAACAAAAATAATAGGGGCCCCTGGCTGGCAGGGTCAGTAACTCCTGATCACAGGGTGATGAGTTGAGCCCCACATGTGGTGTAGAGTTTACTTAAAATAAGAAAAAAAATAATAAAATAATAATAATAAAATACCTAAGAATAAACTTAACCAAAGAGGTGAAAGACCTGTACTGTGAAAACTAGAAAACATTGATGAAAAAAAATTGAAGATGACACAAAGAAATGGAAAGACATTCCAAGCCCATGGGTTAGAAGAACAAATATTGTTAAAATGTCTATACTATCCAAAACAATCTACACATTTAATGGAATCCCTATCAAAATACCAGCAGCATTTTACACAGAAGTAGAATAAACAGTTCTAATCCTGTATGAAACCACAAAAGATCCCAAATAGCCAAAGCAATCTTGAAAAGAAAAGCAAAACTGGAGATGTCACAGTTCCAGACTTCAAGTTGTTTACAAAGCTATAGCAATCAAAACAGTGTGGTACTGGTATTAAAATAGACACATAGATCAATGGAAAAGAATAGAAAGCCCAGATAAACCCACAATTATGTGGCCAATTAATCTTTGACAAAGGAGGCAAGAATATACAATGGGAAAAAGACAATATTTTCAACCAATGGTACTGGGAATGCTGGACAGCTACAGGCAAAAGAATGAAAGTGGACTACTTTCTTATATCATACACAAAAATAAATTCAAATTGGATTAAGGACCTAAATGTGAGACCTTAAACCATAAAAATCCTACTAGAGAGAACAGGCAGTAACTTCTCTGATATTGACCATAGCAACATCTTTCTGGACATGTCTCCTGAGACAAGGGAAATGAGCAAAAATAAACTATTAAGACTACATATAAATGAAAAACTTCTGCACAGCAAAGGAAGCAACCAATAAAACTAAATAACCTATGGAATGAAAGAAGATATTTGCAAATGACATATCCAATAAAGGGTTGGTATCCAAAAAGATATATATATATATATATATATATATATATATATATATATATATATATCCAAAAGGATATATAAGGAACTTATAAAATCAACAGTAGAACCCAAAATAATCCAATTTTTTAAATGGAGATAAGAAATATGCAGATATTTCTCCAAAGAAGACAACCAGATGGCTGACAGACACATGAAAAGATGCTCAACATCATTCGTCAGAGAAATGCAAATCAAAACCACAACGAGATACCACCTTATATCTGTCAAAATGGCTAAAATAAAAAACTCAAGAAACAAGTGTTGGTGAGGATATGGAGAAAAAGGAACCCTTATGCTCTGTCAGTGGGAATGTAAACTGTTGCAACCGCTGTGGAAAACAGTATGGAAGGTCCTCAAAAAATGTAAAATAGAACTACCCAACAATCCAGTAGTCATACTATTGGAAATTTACCCAAAGACTACAAAAACACTAATTTGAAGGAATATATGCACCCCTATGTTTATTGGGGTGCATATATTATTATTTGGCTATTATTTACAATAGCCAAACTATGGAAGTAATCCAAGTGCCCATCCATATATGTGATATATATCACATCTTCATATATATATTTGAGATATATATAACTGAATATAATTCAGCCATAAAACCAAATGAAATCTTGCCATATGAAATACATGGATAGATCTAGAGAGTATAATGCTTAGTGAAATAAGCCAGAGAAAGACAAATACCATATGATTTCACTCATAAGTGGACTTTAAGAAAACAAATAACAAAGGGAAAAAAGAGAGGTAGAGACCAACCAAAAAACAGACGCTTTAACTACAGAAAACAAACTAATGGCTACCAGAGGGGAGGCGGGTGGGAGGAAGGATGAAAAAGGCTCTTATCTTAATGAGCACTGAGTAATATATGGAAGCATTGAATCACTATATTGTACACCTGAAACTAAACTATATGTTAACTATACAGGAATTAAAATTTAAAAGAATAAAAAATAAAATAAAATAAGAGATAATGGCTGAGAACATCCCCAAATAGTTGAAAAGACACTGTCACAGATACAAGAATCACTACAAACTCCAAGCAGGATAAAGAAAAAGAAATCCACTGAGGCACTCATGATACAACTGTGAAAAACAAAAGACAAAGAAAAAATTATAAAAAGCAAGAAAAAGCAGATTACTTTCAAGATATAGTAATTAAACATGTAACTTTGGAAGTCAGAGGATATCTTTAAAGTGCTGAAAGAAACTGCCAGCTTACAATATTATACCCAGTGAAAATACTCTTCAAGAACAAAAGGGAGTTTTTTTTTAATGTCTAGACAGGCAAAAGCTGAGACAGTTTGTCCCCAGAAAATGCACACTACAGAATATACGAAAGCATGTTCTTCAAGCAGAAGAAAATTTATTCAAAATTAAACGTTGGAATTTCAGGTGATGACGAAATGGAGAAAAAAATAAAAAATGTGTATCTAAATGAATGTTGGCTTATAAAACAATAAAAAAATTTCTTATATGGACCTTAACTCATACAAGGAAATCAAATAGATGCAAAACTGGCGGGGAGTGGGGAATGGAGCTAAATTATTTTAAGGCTCTTGAATTGACAAAGAAGAGAGTGTAAATATCAATTGATATTAGACTTCAGTAAGTCAAGGATGCAGATGGTGACATCTATGGATATTACAATGAAATAATATAAAACAGTTAATCCAAAAGAAAGCAAAGGGAAAAGAGGGAGAATGTAGAACAAGTGAAACCAATAGAAAAACACTTCATGAAATGATAAATTTAAAAACCTAAAGGCATCAAATGGATACGCTCCAACTAAAAGAACCAAGCATTTCAAATTGAATCTGAGAATTCTTACTATGTGCTTTTTATAAAAAAACACATTAAAAGATAAAAGATGCAGAAAGATTAAAAGTTAAAAGTCTACTTAGTCTAGTATTGGTGTAACTACACCAGCTCCTTGCATGATGTATCTTCTCTTTTTCTAAGTAGACTTTAAGATAAAAAGCAATACTAGAGCTAAAGGATATAATTAATGTAAGTGCTCAAGGACATAATGTAAAAACAAACCCTCAGTTCACTAGGAAGATGCAACAACTGTATGCACCTAAGAACAGAGCCTCAAAATGTATAAGGCCAAAATTGATAGACCCACAAAGGAAAAAAATAAAAACAGAAAATCCACAACCACAATGGAAGATTTTTAACACATTCTCTAAATAACAGAGTAGACCAAAAAAAAAAGAAAAAAAAAGTAAGGGTTTGGAAGATTTAATGCAATTAATAAATATGACTTAAAATATGACTTAAATATGAGTTTAAAGATTTAATGCAATTAATAAATATGACTTAAAATATGACTGTACACAAAAACTAGATCATACACATTCTTTTGAATCACACACATAATGTTTATGAGTACAATGAAGAAAAATAAATAGGGAGTATTGGATATGCAATTTTAAATAACAGGGTCAGGACGAACCTCACTGAAGTGGCATCTGAGCAGAGACGGCATCTGAGCAGAGACCCCAAGGAGATAAGAATGGGTGACACGGAAGCTTGAGGGAAGAACATGACAGGCTCAGGCAGGAGGTTGCTTATGTGGCCTGTTCAGAAACTAGCAAGGAGTCCACGTGGCTAGAGTAGCCTGCCAAGGGGGAGGACGTGGGTGTACAGTTCCCACAGGGAAGTGGCACCTGTGCCCCGGATGTGGCTGACAGGAATTCAGGTCTACTGTTCCCCAAGATCCAGACCAGCACTGCCTCTGTCAAAACAAGACTCCACCAAAATTCTACCCAAGACATCAGGTTACTTCTGTCTATGTCTGCTGGGCCCACCAGGCCCCCATTGGCTCTGGAACTGCACACCTTCCAGAGCTCAGCCCCTGCTCAGTGTCTCATTTGGCTAACATTCCAGGGAAGCCAGGGAACCTGGTGTCCATGGGACATGTACTGTGGCTCTGCAGCACACAGTCCTCCTCAGGTACTTTATCTGATCCTCACAAGCCTGGAGGTAAGAATTATTATTATTCCCATTTGACAGAGGAGAAAACTGTCTCTGGGTCTTTTGCTCTTTTGTAAACTTAGCCTCCTCACAGATGTTCACATTACCCTCCATCTGAATTGTCACCAGGTTCTGCTGGTAGCCAGCTTCTAGGGCAGCCACCTCCAGGGGGTCACTGCTCTTTCTCCCACCTTGTACTTATCTCTGAGCCCCAAGAACAAGGTGGGACCCTCAGAGCTTCCTATAGGCTCTTCCAATTGCCTCTGATGGCTCTATAGTCTTTCCCAGGACAGACTTCAGCACCCAGCCCCATTCTCTTCTGCAAGTCTTGTCCTCATCCTGGTCATGCCAAGGGTGGCCCCAGCTTCCAGTCCAGGGAAGGCAGAGAGAGCCTCCCTCTCCCTCCATCCAGATCTCCTGACTCAGAGCCCCCATCCCTGGGGGATGTGTGGCCCACACTGCTCAGTTTCTCACCTGTCACTCAAGGCGTCCTTCTAACCTCTGCTCTTGCTGCATGTGAGTCTTATCTTTCTAACAAGCACGAGGCTGTGATGGCTTCTATTCCCAAGTCCCAAGGAGGAAGAGAGAATACTGTTCAGGAATCTGAGGTTGGGTGAGGTTCTAGCCCCATTGCGAACACCTTCATCTTCATCTCAACCCCTTAGCACCCACCAACATTTTATACTTTATCGTGTGTTCACTGACCTTCCCCCTGTGTCTCACAAGAACGTTCCTCCCTGATGCTCAAGCTGGAAACCACATCATTGTTGACTCTCATATCCCAGGAAATCCAATGGGTTCTCCCTTCAGTGCAGCTCTCAAATCCAACGACTTCATGCTGTCTCCACTGCTGCCACCTTGTCCAGGCTGCCATCTTGTCAGGGCCACCTTCTCTCTACCTAGGCCACTGGTATTGCCTCCCAACTAGTCTTCATTATTTTACTTAAAATCTTTCAAAAGCCTATGTCACTCAAAAAAAAAAAAAAAAAAAAAAAAAAAAAAAAAACCAAACTCCTTCCCTTGACTACAAGAATTGGCCCTGGCTACTCCTCCATGTTCATCTATCATCCGGAGTCTCTCTCCAGGTGCCTCAGCCTCCCTGGTTTCTTGACTAGCCTTCTCACATGCTGAGGATACATTCACCACCTGAGCCCTGTCCTGACAGGGTCTTGGCAAGAAACCTATGGACATTTCCACTGGCCAGACTCACCAGGAGCCAGGGGGCAAAGGAGCCCACAGATGCAGTCCTCAGGAGTCATGTTCCAGGGCACAGAACAGAGAAAAGAAGCAGGGAATGGTCCTGGAGGATGAAACAGCACATCCAGCACTGCGCCTACTATTCAGAAACCCCTACCCTGCCTCGTATTTCTTAAGAGTACTTGTCACTAGCTGACAACTTACTGTGCATTAAATCATCTTGTTTTATTTTGTTCTCTGAACCCCACTAGACCCATGTCAGTGGGGTCCTTGCCAGAGTTGGCTTGTTTTCCATTCCCATCTCCCAGGGAGCTGGAACAGTGCTGGCATGTGGCAGGAGTTTACCTATCTGGCAAATAAATGACTGAATGAGGCTGGGGTCATTATCCCATTTTTAAACTGGGGAGACCAAGACATAAGATCACTTGGAGTCCCTGGGGGACACAGCAGGGGCCACATCCAGGTCTTCTGAGCCCCAGGGCATGTCCCTTTCTCCACACCCCAGAATGAGGAGGCACAATGGCCAGAGCAGGTTATCTGGTGCTTTGGACACCACTCTGGGCACAGAGCATCCTTCTTGGCCCTTCCATATTTGTGGGCTTCATTCAACGTCTCTTGCACTGTGTAGATTTATTCAAAGTCCAGCATGGTTTAAAATCCTCTTATGCCTTAATAAAATTAGCAGATAAGTCAAAGTATTTTTCTCAGTCCTTTGTGTTTGCTGCTAATAATGCTTTCCTCCTGGTGGCCCTTGCTTAGAGAACATACTCGCCCATTCCCCCAACCCTGCCTTTGATTTCAGAGTCATTAGGAGCTCACAGAGCTCACCGGTGTCAGCACACCCTCAGAAAAGGCCATACTCATGGCCCAAGGCCAGGAGCCCACATGCCCAGCAGCCTCTCTCTACTGCATCCTGCTTCAAGAATTGTCTTGTTAAAAGGGGCATCATGCCAGCAAGGAGGTCCTGGGTTCCATGGAACCAGGCTTCATCTGCAGTGTGCACCCCTCTCGCGGACGCTGCAGAGCATCTGGGCGAGTGCACCGGGTGGGAAGGAACATTGCTGACGCTGCACCTCGCATGGGCTTCCCGCCCCCGCTCGCTCCCAAGCTCCTCGGAGAAAACCCATTATTCCGGTCTAGGTGGCTTCACACCCGCAGGCGCCCGCACGCTCCGCATTTGCAGTCAGATGATTAGGCACCTGTTGGGGTCACTGTGCGGACGTGGCTGGCGCTGAGGGTTTGGGATTAAAATGAAGTGGCCACATCAGTCTGGTTCAGCTGCAGTGGCCTTTAGCAAAGCGATGTCATTGTCCCCTCATTCAGCATAAGCCTCTGCTCATTTCCATCTCCTGTCAGAGAACATTCTTGCCTCTGCTTCAGGGCCTGCAAGTCTCGCCTATGCTGTTCTTTGGGGAACCAGGCTCCCTGCGGCCCCTGGCCTTCCAGGCCTCGATCCTCCTGGTGAGGGATCCCAAAGTCAGTCCCCTCAGACTCAGGGAGATGATGTCTCCAGGGCTGTGGGTCCCAGCAGGGAATGTGGACCTGTCTTTCCCATCTGCTGAGCCAGGTCCACTCTGGCCATGCATCCCCAGAGGCAGCCCATCCCTACCTCATCCCCCTGCAGCCCCACAGGCTGATCCCCTGCCCCAGGCACCCCCACCGAGCATCTGGCCTTCTTTTCTGACCAGCTTCTTCCACTGAACCCTACAGAAAGCTCACACCCAGCTTGGGTTCACCTTATTCTAATGGGAGCCTCATAGCTCTCATTTCACCTAATCTAAACTTTCTTCAACTGGGAGGCAAAGGGAAAGACAGAAAGAGAACAGAGCGTAGCAGGTCAGAGTGAGGCATGTGCTGAGTGTCTAAATGTCCTCCTTGCCACACTCCCTGCCCTGCTGAATAAAGAAGACAGAGGTGCCTTTGGGCTTTTTGCAAATCAAGATTTTATTAAAAAGAAACACGGTTTCAATCACCAAGCAAACAATTCTCAAAGACATTTTCTAGAATAATGAGAATAATACTAAGCTCTTGTTTTGGAGGGACCTGATCTGTGCCAGGCCCAGGCTGCAGGTTCGGCATCCATCACTCTTGCCATCCCATGGACTCTGAAACTGCCCCCACCCACCCAGAAAAACAGGAAACAGGTTGGGAGAAATCTGGTGGCCTGTCCAAGGACACAGAGGATGTGAAAGGCGGTGCTGTGGTTTGCACTGAGTCCAGAGGTCTCTGGCGCTGGTCCCCGGGTGGCTCACGATGGATCCTCACTCAGACCAAGGCAGGCAGAAGGTGGGAGAGCCTCTTTGGGCCTCCATTACAGGCAGAAGCTGTTCTGACTTGTGAAGCTAAGGGAGAACCATGGGCGATCCCTACGTTGGGGTCTCTATTTTCCATTTTTCCCTGGATCAGAGCTGGGACCAAATCACAGGGTGTTTGCCCAGCCCTGCTTGAGTAGCAAGCTGGCGAAATAGAAATATCTTTGTGAAAATATGAACACACTTTGATTTACCAAAAGTAAACGAAACCTTTTCCTGGCTTGAAGGTTTCCATTCTTCTGCCTCTCCGTCTCCTCCTCTCAGCCCGCTATGATTGCCCATAACATTAACCTTCAGAAAGAAACGAGGGTAAACAACCTGGCAAATCTAAGTATCTGATTTCCTGGCCCCATCCTCCTGGGGCTCGACAGGGGCACCTGCCGCAGACCCTCACCGGAGTCGCCGACAGAGAGGCCTTGGTGGGCCCACCACCCACCCCGCACTTGTCCCCTGATGTTTGGGGGCAGAGAGCTCCTTGCTGGCTTTGGGTCAATGTGAAGCTTGCATACATAGCAATTCGTTGAGCTTTCCCTCTGTCTGGCTGCCTTGGCAAGGTTCCCTCAGAGCTCTGTGCTCTCGCTCGCTCCTGGCTCTGGGATGGGATGAAAAGGAAGAGAAAGGTCTTCCATGCAGGACTTGTGTTTGCTGTACAAACGCCCAGCATTATTTTCGGGAATGCTGTGTTAATAGGGGATGGCTGCTTTTTGGAAAATACCGCCTTCAAGTACTGTGACTCTTTTTCAGGTCATATAAAAGGGCATTAGGCAAACACTCGGAAAATCGGCAGCTCTTTCTTGGGAGCACAAACAGTGGGTGGACAGGCTACCGTGCCCCTCCGGCAGCAGCCTTGCAGAATACGAATTGGCTGCTGTTCCCTGGCTAATCAGCCCTCCGTCTGGATTATATCAACCATACTAAAGGTTACAGCTTTTTCTGTGATATATTGCTTCTTCAGAGAGTATTAAAGATGTTTTGAATCTATTTTTTAGGAATCTTGAAACCACCAGTGGAACATTTTTGATGTTGTGGGTAATGCATGAAGCAGCAGCTTGGGAAGGCTGGACCAGCAGGAGTACCCAAGGGTGTTGGACGCACAGAAGACACTGCCCATTATAGTTTGAACAGTTAAGAAGCAAGCTAAGCAGAGCATATGCTGAGATGTGGGAGCAGATGTGGCTGGGAAGCGGCTTATTTATTTTATTTGCTGGGGGCGGGGGCGGAGGAGAGGCAGACCTTGCCTCTCCTGGGAGTGGGCAGTATTTACTGGCAAGGCAGAGCCAGAGGAAATGTTCCATAATCATGGAAGGAATTCTCAAACCCTGCTTAGTATTCATATTGTTTTGGCTTTTTTTTTCTGCCTGGACTCTCCCTACCCCAAACACAGATTCATACAAAAATTGCAACAAGAGGTGATGTAATTGTGAAAGTTGTAGTAGATCGTATAATGGTTAATTTTATGTGTCAACTGGACTGGGTCAAGGGAGGCCAAGAGATTTGGCCAAATATTATTCTGGATGTGTCTGTGAGGGTGTTTCTGGCTGAGATTAACATTTGAATCAGAGGAATGAGGAAAGCAGATTGCTCTCCCCAGTGTGGGTGGGCCTTATATAATCAGTTGAAGGTCTAAATAGAACAGAAAGGCTAACCCTTTCACGGATAAGAAGGAACTCCTCCTGCCTGACAGTTTGAGCTGGAACATTGGTTTTCTTCCTGCCTTCAGACTGAAACATTGGCTCTTCGTGGGCCTTGAGCCTGCCAGCTTTTGGACTAGATCTTACACTATTGGTTCTCCTGGGTCTCCAGCTTGCCAACTACAGATTTGGGACTTCTTAGCTTCCATAATCACGTGAGCCAGTTCCTTTTTATAAATCTCTTTACATATATATATATCCCATTGGTTGTGCTTCTCTAGAGAACCCTGAAAATATAGAGAACATTAATAAGTCAGGGAGTGAAATATTATAGTTTTTCCTGAATCCATAACCTGACCAAATCAGCTATGTTTTCTATAAGAGAGTCACTGAATCTCCAAATTGTTCAAAATATGGCCAGTGGCTCTAGAAAGCTCTGTGGTCATACCTCTCTGTTGAGAAATCAGAGGTTATAAATGGAAATGAGGAGAGGGTGACATGAGGTACAGGGAAATGAGCCTAGCCCCAGCCTCTGCCACCTGCCTCTCTCATCTGGCCCCTCCTGGCTCCTCCTACTCAGAATGGCCCTTGGAAGAGCAAAGGACTCAGGCCCAACTCCATGTCCCCTCTTCCCAGTTTGGCCTGGGTCTGCCCCCAAGGTCCTGCTGAGCACCTAAGAGTAAAACCTGACATCATCTGAGTGCTGTCGACACCCTTTCACTGAGATTGTAGCCCAGATCCCCGGAAGAGTCCCTCCCATACCCTCAGAAATGCTTTGGTAAAAAAACAGAAAACCCTCTAGCAGCCTCACAGCTGCCCTCCCATTAACTGCATATCCCAAGGTGGACTCAGCCACAGCGAGGTCTCCTTTGTACATGGCTCCTTTGTACCTGCACAGCCTCTGTTTTTGCCCAGGCAGTGGGGTCCTGGGGCTGACAGGAGGGGCAGGGAGGGGCCACAATGGCCGAGAACCAAGCCTGAACTGAAAGCAGCTGAGATTCCTGTCCGAGAGACTGGGTATCACCTAGCATCCACAACCAATGGCCAGCCATGTCTGGGGGTTCCTTTTGAGGTCCATGTTCAAATTCCACTGATTTAAATGTTAATCTCAGCACACCCAAATGGACCAGCTGGTACAGATTATATAGCCCACCTAGGCTCTATTACCAAGAATTAAAACAATCTTAGGCTTTGAAGCTCAGCAGCTAAGTACACAGGTTTACCTTTCCTAGCTCCACGTTGTTAGCTGTGCAGCTTTGAGTGAGTTAAGTAACCTTTCTGAGGCTTACACCTAGTGAACCTAGTTATGAGAAGTAGATTAGATTAGATAGTAAAAAGCTTAGCTCAGTACTTAATAGAGTTAATGCTCAATAAAATTTTGTTATCATTTTCCTATTTAAATCAGTAGCACTTTTCACCAGATAGAGCAATACCCATGAGCTGACACATGACTTTAGGGCCTTGGTAATAACATTACCCTGTCCATGAAAATGGTACAAAAATGACACACCAGACACACCAGAGCATTTCAACTGGGAAAAACCCAAGGGAAGCCATATGAAGTGATCATTTCATTTGTACTCTTATTCATTCAACAAAAACTTATGCTAAATCTGTCCCAGCCCAGGCCCTCAAGGAACTCACAGCCTACATGAAGAAACAGACAGTACTCTGTGAAGAGCCCCAAGATCAAGATCAACCCTGAACCCTATCATAGCACAGAGGAGGAAGATATAGCCTGGATTTGGGCATAAAGAGTGGTCAGGGAAGGCTTCCTGGAGGACGTAACATCTCTGCTGAAGTTTAAGTTCCAGTTAGGCAAGCAAAGAGGTAGTGGCCGAACACTCCAGTGTGGATTGGAAACACAAAGGCAGAAAGACCAGAAAAGAATGGGTGGGGGTGGAGAGGGAGGGCTCAAGAGCATGTGAGGAGTGTGGTGTGTGCCATGAAGCTAGAAATCAGACAGGATCTGTCTGGTTTGGGGGCTAGTCATGGGCTGTGTGGCAGGGCTCAAGCTTTGCTGTGAAGACAGTATAGAGCCCCTGAGGAGCTTGAAACAGGAGTGGCATGGCCAGGTTTGCAGTTTTTGAAAACCTGGGGGCCATTAGGCTTTCTGCCTTGAAAAGTCACAACCTGGGATGTAGTAGTGATTCTTCCCCCTACAAAAAGAATCCTTTCACCAGGGGCCATTTCACCAGGATCTGGGACCCTTCAAGTCAAACTTTTAAAGGAGATGCAGTACATATACGAATCACACATCTCCCTACCAGGATGCCCACTAGTCCTTATACAAGAAAGGTTCAGTTTTGATAAATGAGACTTATTAGTCAGAGTTTCCCAAAGAGAGAGAACCAATAGGATGTATATAGAGACCGAATATTTATTTTACAGAACTGGCTCATGTGATTCTGGAAGCTGGCAAGTGTGGCCCATCAGGCTGGAGACCCAGGAAAAAGTCAGTGTTACAGTTCAAGTCCAAAGGCTGTCTGCTGGCAAAATCTCCTCTTGCTCAGGGGAGGTCCATTTTTTGTTTGATTTAGGCCTTCAACTGATTGGATGAGGCCCACCTCCTTGAGGAAGAGCCATCTGCTTATTCAAAGTCCACTGATTTAAATGTTCATCTCAGCACACCCAAAACTGAGATTACACTGTATGTTAACTAACTGGAATGTAAGTAAAACAAATAAATAAAAAAATAAATGTTAATCTTGACGAGAATAGCCTCACTGAGACATCCAGAATCATGTATAACCACATTTCTGGTCACCATGGCCTAGCCAAGTTGACAAAGAATATTAACCATCACAGGCATCCCTCCAGGTGTGCATGTCCCTTTGCCAGGGCATCCGGCTTAGGCAAACAGAGAAGGGCACTGCACAAGCACATATATATGGTGACTTGGCCACACCTGCGGTGTCCATGGCCCTCAGCCCTCTAACCTCTCACTAGCTACCTGTCCCTGCACCAAACCTGCGCCTGGCTACGGAGCAGCCAGACCTACAGTCAGCAGCTGCAACCACTCAAGCAGGGGGGCTTCCCAGTTGCAGGCGGCAGTTCCAGCCACAGCCCCTGCTCCTTGACCCCCAGACTCAGTGACTATTCCTCTGCTCATCCCCTGCTAGAAGGGAGAGGAAACTGAAGGAAACGTTGTAAAGCAATGGGCCTGAGATTGTCCTTGCAGCAGGTGAGGCTCCAAGCCTAAGGTGTCACACCTGGGGGCATCTCCTGGGCTAAGCTGAGAGCGAGGGCTCACTTCTCCTGCAGCATTTAGTGTCTGGTCCCAGCCTAGGCCAGTGAAATATTTTGAGGGTAGTGGGTGCTCCCAGAGGGCCCGGGGCCTCAAAGTGACTGGGGGTGGGATGAAATGGATTAAGAGAGTGGGTCCATTTGTGCAGGCCTTAGCTGTGGCTCCTCTAGAAATCCAAGCATCTCAGTGTCAGGAACTCTGACACTGGTTTTAGAAAACCAGGTCCCAGTGGCGCAGAAGCAGGCATGGTCTGTGAGGACAGAAGAGATTAGGGTCTAAAAATATGAACTGACTGCCAGGATGCAGAATTCAGAGGGGGGGCTGCCTCTACCTCCCCTTTGGCAAAAAATCAATGTCTGGTGTCAGGACTCCCTATTGACAGCTTGATTAGAAAGGACTCAAAACACACTTCGCCCTGGAATCAAACCAGAAAGAGAGATGGGGGCCTCTCTGGGACCCTGTCTGGGGCCTTGGTAAAGCCAACAACTGCATAAAGTCCAGCCCAGCCTGCCCCATCCTCTCAGAGCATCGTGGAGAAGCTTCCTTCATAAGGCTTAATTCGCACCTTGAACCTTTACTGAGCATCTGCTATGTCCCAGACCCTTTCCAAAGGTAAAGCACAGTCTTTGACTTCAAGGAATTCGTGGTCTAGTGGGGGACAGACAAGCAAACAGGAACCCAGGGGCTCTGTCCTCATGGGTGTGCTGGGAGGCCAGAGATGATACTGTGACCCAGGGAGCCACATGCGAGACAGGGAGCTATTCAGGGAACACTTCTCAGGAGAAGACTCCCGAGCTGAGTCATCAAGGGGAAGATGATGTGAGCCTTGCTGAAGGGGAGGTCAGTGCACACACCTGGGCCAAGGTGTGGAGACATGAAGCTGCAGACTGTGTGCCAGGCAGTGCTGGCAAGGATGAAGGACTAGGCTAGGGGGGACCAGAGATGGGTCCCAGGGGGCCCGCAGGGCTTTGGGAACCACACAGGGAGTTTGGATTTGACTCCTCAGATGGTGTGGCTGGAGGGTTGTAGAGGAAAGAGTGACATGGGCATCCTTAACATTTTAGAAAAAACAAAAACAAAACAAAACGAAAAAACAGGCTGCAACACAGCAAACAGATGGGGGCAGTCCCCCTGGGTGACAGGGAAGCCGGGTGGAAGTAGACTAAGGGGCAGGGTGGTCCAAGCTGCTGAGAGAGGCCCGAGGAGAGCCTCCACAAGGCTGCTGGTGGGTGAGGAACACGTGGGGTGGGAGTGAGGGGGTACAGCTCAGTCCCTGCTCCCGCCTGCACAACAGTGAGACCAGCTCTGGAACACAGCCAACAGCAGAAGGAGCAGATCTGGGGAGGAGGACAGGCTGGGTCTGAGGTGTCGGCGGACATCCTAGTGGAGCTATCTGCTAGGCATTTGAATGAGTGGGATCTTGAATTTATAAGTGATGAAGATTTGACAGTTGGGCAATAATTAGGTCCAGAAATGCAAGCAGGGTCCCGTGCAGGTGTAGGAGAGGGGGGCATGAGAATACTATGGCACCCTGAGAAACACCAACACTTAGAAAGGAGGCCAAGCCCACAGAGATAGAAGTGTAAGCCGGGGCCATCGTATACCCTGTATGGTGAGATCCCCACGGGGGCAAACTTGCACGGGAAGCCAGGTCCCCGGGAACGGGACCAGCGTTCAGAGAACAAGTAGGAAGGTGCACACCCTAGCAGCTCAGGTCATACATTAAGGTTCGAGACCCTCTGCTATTTCCCAGCTGAGCGTATGAGGCCCAGAGGAGAGAAGCGTCTTGTCCAGGCTACCCAGAGGGCTACTGAAGAAGGAACAGCAGTGGGTGCCTGGAGCAAACGGGAGGAGAGGAGCGCGCTGGCCCCTGGTGCAAACAGGATCGCCTCCTCCGGGCCAGGAAAAGGACAGAAAAGAATTTGAAGATGCTGAGCCCCCCAGGAGAACAAGCGGGGATGTCAATATGTTTTAAAATAGAAGCAGCGGCCAAAATAGCGTGTGTGGCGGGGAGAGTCTCCCCTCTTTATTTTGGGATGCTTGACAGAGGCTGTCTGATGCGCCTTTGTAAGGAACAGGCCCTGGGAGGGGGCGAGAGGGAATAGAATATACCCTCCTCCCCCGCAGCCTGGAGCCCCCACAGCCTGCTGCCGCCTGACACAGTGAGCGTGGAAGGATCTCTGTGTGGCGGTGAAGTGCAGCACCCCCCCCCCGCCCCCGACCCAGGGCCCTGCAGCGGGCAGCCACAGACCTCCCACAGGCTGGAGGCTCAGCAGAGTCCGGGGGCGGGAGGGGACCAGATGGAAGCAAGGGGGGAGACAAGGCATATACAGTGTGAGCCAACGGTGTCGCCTTGTACCCTCGCGTGTGAACACATGGGCGGGTGCATGTATTATCCACCTCAGGCTGCCGGAACAAGGTACCATGACCTGGGGGGCTTCTCGACAACAGAAATTGGTCTCCCACAGTTCAGGAGGCTGGAAGGCTGAGGTCAGGATGTCAGCAGGGGCAGGTTCTGGCGGGAGCCTCTTTCGGCTTGCAGCCTGCTGACCGACCCTGTTTCCTCCCTGGAGAGCAGCAGAAAGGGAAGCAGTCCCTTTCATGAGGGCTCCACCTCTGAGATCTGATCACCTCCCAAAGCCCCCGCCCCCCACCATCACATGAGGGTTAGGATTGGAACATGAATTCTGCGGGCACGGACTTCAGGCCCTAGCAGTGTGTAAGGACACGTGTGATCGTCGGTGTGCCAGGGAGCCTTCATCCTGCCTGAGAGCCTGTGTGTGTAAATGTGTCTAAGACAGGACCCATGGGAGAAAGTCCTATCCAAATGGCAGGTTCACAGGGGTCCCCTGTGGTGGACACCCCACACGCTAGGCATCAACCAGGCACTTTTGATACACGTTCTTACTTCTATCCCTCACATGAGGCTTGGGAAGGAGGGGACTATAATTCTCATCCAGCAGCTCAGAGACATTGGATCTTTGCCTGGGGCACCGCTCACTCTCCATGCGCTGCTAGTCTAACCCCCACAGGCATCATGCCCCCTGTGCCCAGAATGGCGCATTACCGGTCCTTCCCCCGCCCCCACAACCCCTGCTCCTGCCACTCAGGACTCAGCCTCCCTCCAGGCAGCTTTCTCGGGCCCACAGGGCTGGGGTGGGTGCCCCCTTCTCGGTCACATCACTTGATCTCTCTGGGATGCACCTGCTTCCTTGCCTGTCTCCACCAGTCTGACCTGCTAGAGGGCAGAGACCTTGTCCTGCTAAAAACACGCAGGATGGAGAAATGACAGCTGACTGCAGCGCAGGACCCTGGTCCAGGCCATGTGCTGCTCCGGGCCCTCAGGCATCCTGCCTCAACAGCAGGGCTCATCCTCTCAGCCCTGCCTTCAGCGTGGCTTCCCCCCCCTTGGAATGCCCTCCACTCGGCAGGCCTTTACCGATGCTGAGCGCCAGACAAGAAGCTGGCTGTCTGCGTGGGTCATAACAAGACAGCTTCCACATGTCACATCCATGTGTGCTAGGCCTGGTTCTCAGTCCTTTGCACATATTAATTCATACTTCTATGGCATAGGTTCCAGGATTTTCTCTATTTTAGGGGTGAGGAAATGATGGCACAGAGAGGTCTGTTAGCTTGGCCCAGCTCACCCCACTTGAAAGTCGTAGGATTTGCATTTGAACCAGGCAGCCTGGCAGTCACCACCACCCACAGTGAGAGACCCCATCCTGCTGTCAGGGGCCCTGCCAGGTGAGAGAGGCAGCTGCAGTCGTGAAGGGACAGCCCGAGCCAGTCGCAGCAGGGAGGAAGCATCCCACCCACATCTCCAGTCTTAGACAGGACATCAGATGTGGTGAGGTAGCCTGGAATGTGCTGGAACAGCCAACCTCCCTCTTTGGAGCACGGGCCGCTGCCAGGTTCAGTGGGCCTTGTCCTGTGGTGCTCGCAGGCCTTTGTGCCCCTCCCGTGCTGGTCTGTCCCCATGGTGGGGACGGACCCGGGGAGCCTGGCACCCAGACTCACACAGTGGTAGCTGGGGGCACGATGCACTGTCTGGGGACAATATGTTTGCCTGCCCCTTGTAGAGAGAACGGCTCTGTTTTCTCCCTCCTGTAATTGTTACCATCTGTTTCCTTCCATCGTGTTTGTTGATGTTTTCTTGTTTTAAAACTGAAATGAGTCAGATTGGAAGCTGATTTAGGAAAAAGTGTCTGGGAGAGAAGCTCAAAGTGGCCATGGGGGACTCCGTGTTTCAGAGCTGTGGGAGAAAAAAAAGATTCTGTGGGGCAAGCAGGGGATGTCTGCCAGCGTCTCCTGCCCCGTGGGGGCTGGAGTTCCCCCCAAGCCTGAGCAGGCTGGGGCTGTGTGGGTTTGTGCGGGAGTAGAGAAGGCACACGTGTGGGCTTGGTGCGTCAGGAGGCAAGGATGTGTGTGTGTGTGTGTGTGTGTGTGTGTGTGTGTGTGCACTTGTGCGTCTTTGTGAACGTGCAGGCATGTGTAAACCTGTGTGTCATCCAGGGGCGCGGTGGTAGATTGCATACCCTGTGGGAGGTTGGAGTCTTACATTCACGAAGACACAGATGCAGACGAGGAGAGCTACAGGCTGGCTGTGACCAAGGTCTAGGTTTGGAGAGTCCCTTATCTCTGCTCTCAACTTATATGTGACCTCAAGTGGATCTAGAAATTACCCCTGCCTGAGCAATGTAAGTTGTGATGTCAGGGCCTGACCCTGGTTGCAGATGAGTGAGGGCACGGGCTTATTTGGGGCGATTTATAGAAGTGAACAGCCCCCAGAGGTGATTCTCGGGAGCAGTGGTTGGCATTGAGGGTGAGCGGCAGGTGGCTGCCTGAAGCATCCCTCTCCTGGGGCATATCTGGCTGAGAAAGTGTATTGCCCTGCCCACCTCCAGCCCAACCCCAGAGCTAAGCTTGGGGTTTCTCTGTAGGACCAGGAGCCTTCCATGTCCTGCTGAGCATCACAGGGTAAGCATTGGCTTCCTGAGCTACCATTCTATCAAGAATTTGAAAGAACTATTGTTATTTAAGAAGAAGAAGGGTGCCCCGTGACTCTGCCCCTGGCAGTCTGGGTCTACAAGCCTACCACGGCTCTAAGACCTTGACCTGGAATTCAGATTAGCTGCCACCAGAGCCTGTGGTGCCCTGGCATTGGTCTTGTGGCCAAACAACGGCGTTTCCCACAGGTGTGGTGTGTAAATTCAGATTCAGCCTGCTTTCCTCTCCCTTGTCCTTTCTTGATAATCCACAGCCTGTGGGGAATTTTCTGACCCCAGTCACCCAGAGCAAAATGATGTAGAAGAAAGACTGCCTGGGGCACAGCGTCCTTCTTGCATTCTTGGGTCCCCTCATAGTAATTATAGTGCCATTTTCTGAATGTTGTGTGCCGTTTGCTTTGTCCCAGCTCCTGCATTAGGCCCTGAAATCAGTCTCTGAAGCAGGATTATCATGCAGGCTTTATAGTGAAAAAGAAGGAACTCTGAGGGGTGACCTGATTCGTGCAAGGTCATAGGGCAAGTTAGAGGTGGAGCAGGCCTCGAACCCAGAGCCCTGATCGTTCTGGAGAGGGGAGGCACTTCAGGAGACCTGTGTGCTGTCAGCCTGACAATGCAATGTGTGGCGTCCAGGCTGGTTGGGTTTCCCCTAGAAATTCTTGGATCCTGTTTCTCCCCTCGCACCTTTCATTCCAAGCTTCTCCTTCCTGGGAAGCCACCTGGCGTGTGCTCAGCCTAACTGCATGAGGCAGGGTATGCAACTCACTCCACTTACTGTGATATTTAGGAGCAAGCAAAGGAAACTTCTCGTGTCTGCATATTTAAGCGCTTTTATTAAGTGGAACAAGCTATTTCTGAACACAAGAGTGGCCAACAGCCTTAGAGGAAATTAAAATGAACCATGACAATGGAAAATTGCACAGGGGCACGGCGGATTCTCCGGAGATAAATACAACAAGCCTTTCGACAGCATTCAGGAAAGACTAGAGATCATGGAGATTATGTTGTGAGAGGAAAAAAGCAAACCATCAGAAAATTAGAGCTCAGGCTGCTGGGCAGCCCCACTGTATGCTGGTCAGGCCCATGGGTGTCCCTCTATTAAATATCCACCCCCCGGGTCTGGTGGACAAGGTGGAGCCCAGAAACGATCAGCAGACGGAGCTTCACTCTATTCAGCCAGCATTTTCCAAACCCTCCTTGTGTGCGTGCTGTGTAGTTGCAATCAACTGAACTGTATCCCACCCCAGAATTCATATATCGAATCTCTAAACCCCATCATGATGGTATTTGGAGATGGGGACTTTAGGAGATAATTAGATTAAGATGAGATCATGAGAGCGGGGCCCCCATAAAGAGATTGGTGTCTTCATAAGAGGAGAGACTAGAATTTTCTCTCTCTCTCTCTGCTGTGTGAGGACACAGCAAGAAGGCAGCCATCTGCAAACCAAGAAGAGCTCTTACCAGAGCCCAACCACACTGACACCCTGATCTTGGACTTCCAGCCTCCAAAAGCATGAGAAATAAATTCTCTTGTTACGGCAGCCAGTCTATATAGTATTTTGTTATGGCAGTCTGAGCTGACTCAGTAGGGAACAGAGATGGACAGCCAGACCTTGGGCTCAGAGAACTCCCAGGCTTTGAGGGCTGTCAACTGGCACATCTAAGGGTTCAGCAGCTATTGGCTGTTACCATTATGATCCTGGTTCCTCCATTTGCCTGTGTGCTCTCCTAGGCCATACATTATTCATCACTGTGCGTCCCACACTGGATAGTTTCTCAGTAAGTGTGGGGTGAATGAATGAATGAATGAATGCATGCATGCATGATACAGCAGAAGCCAAGGAGCCCCGGCACAGAATGGGCGAAGCTATGCCAGTCAGCCATGCGTGGCAGGGAAGACGCCTTGCTCAGCGGTGAGGGCAGCCTTGGACCAGGCAGTCTGGACCCCTGCTGAGGAAGGGGCATCGGTGGAGGGGGCTTGTCTGGCACCCCTCTCCCTGACCCAGGGGTCCACAGCAAGCAGCCACAGGTGGCGAGCCCTGTGAGCCATCTCTCAGATGTCTCCGTGGTGAGCCAGGTCCAAGCACTCCAGGATACGGATACGGCACAGCCATCACGCCATCCTCTTATAGAGCCCGGCCAGGGCCCTCCACTGCTCTGGTCACCCAGGACTCGGCTCCTCCGCCACCGTCACTCATGAGGAGGAGGAACCATCTGCCCCAAGGGGGCTGCTTCCCTGTGACTCCCATCGCCGCCTACCACCACTTCCCTCTTGCACCTGGGCCTCCAGTGAGCCGGCATAGAGTCTGCCCTACCCAGCAAGCTTTCTGAAGACATGGACTGGTGCTGAATGATGCCATCTCCTTTAAAAAACAAAATCACTCAAACCACCTCAATTCTGAACTAAGGGAGCTGAGCTGGCCTGTGGCCAGAGGGCACTCCTGTCCCTCAGGACTCCGCCAGGCTGCGAGTTGTTCTCATGACAGAGAGCCTGAGCGAGCAGAAAGCAGAGGCGGGGGGGGGGCCAGGGAGCAGGGAAGATGTCCACTGGGTCCCTCGTGGCATGCTTCTGGAATATTCCACCGCAGAGCTGGTCGGTCCCGTACTGCGTGGGAATCGGGCTGCGGTCCTGAGACGCACACGCTCGGGTGCTGACCTGCTTCAGGGAAGTCTTGAAGTCCCCGCAGTAAACCTGTGTCAGCTCCTTCATCCGTGCCCCCCCCACCCCCGTCTGAGGAGCTGCCTCACAGGGACATTTGTGCTGCCTTGTTTGCCTCATTGTCCTGCCTGACCTTGGGGTGACCCTGCCACAGTCCCCTCGCCTGTGAAGGCTCTAATGAGGTCGCTAAAGACGTCTGTGTCGGGACCGCCTTGCCGGCTCGCAGGTCACTTCCCGCTCAGAGAGGCGGCGGCGGCGCGAGTCCCACGGCCGAGCTTCAGAGCTCCGAGGCCCCTCTCCCTGCCAAGCCTTTGTCTGTGTGAAAAAGTAAGGAACCTTCTGCCGAGGCCGCGAGGGTAGAGCACAGGAGTTTTAAAAGGAGCGTTAGGTGTTTGTTGAGGAAAGCTCCCCTGGGGGAGCTGCAGACCGCCTCCCAGGTCTCATTCTGGGCTTCTTGCTGGCTCCGGGGGTGAGGCCTGCACCCCAGGAGGCCGGGCTTCACCCGAGAATGCCCTCTAGGGAGAGCCCGGCAGGGTCTCGAGGGGCAGAGTGGCCAGGCCGGTCCCCGGCCAAGATGGACAAATGACCCCACTGCTCCCTGGGGTGGTTGGGAACCAGTTCTGGAGGCCCCGGAGCCTGGTTCACAATTAATCTTGGGGGCTCAGAGTCCAGGTCTCTGAGGGCCAGGCTGGAACAGCACATAGTTCAGTCAGGGACACACGTGTGTCCCCACACCAGCTCCTAGCTCAGCGGTCCTGCACGGAGCACTTCCCACCAGATTCACTGAGGATTTCATCTTTTTTTTTTTTTTTTTAAGATTTTATTCATTTAGTCATGAGAGTCAGAGAGGCGGGGACAGAGACACAGGCAGAGGGAGAAGCAGGCTCCATGCAGGGAGCCCGACGCGGGACTCGAACCCGGGTCTCCAGGATCACACGCTGGGTTGAAGGCAGCGCTAAGCCGCTGAGCCACCCGGGCTGCCCTCACTGAGGACTTCAAATCTGAGAATGACAGAGGCCCCCAAATGGCTACTGTGTGATGTGTGTCTGTGAGTCTGGAGCTGCTCCTGGGGAGGATGGGCGTGTCACAGGCTCTGAGGCTGGGAGGTCGCGGGGTGGTCCCGGGAGTGTCACTGCCTGCAGGGCCCGCGTTGGGAACCGTCCCATCAAAGGCCAGAGAGAGGCTGCTCGTGCGTGCCTCCCTTCCCGCCCACTTCGCCGCTGAGAATGAAGACAGGTCGCCTTGCTCCAGAGGGAGCTGCGTTGTCACCTGTGCCAAGGTGAGCGGGAACACGCAGGGCAGCTGGGCCTCGGAGCGGGCCGAGCAGGCTACAAGGAGCCACGGCCGTCAGGGGGACGATGAAAGGCCCAGCCCGGCTCTGCGCGCAGGTGCCCCGCGTGCTCCCCCTCGGCCCCGTCTGTCCGTCTGGGCCACTGGCTCCCGCCACATCACAGGCGTCCGCTGAGGGCCAGGCCTGCCCTGCACCTTTCAGCAGAATGAAAGGGAGACCGATATCACAGGGAACTGAAGCACAGAAAAGAGCCTCTTTCTTTTCAAAGACTTTCATTTGTGATGGGCTTTTTTTTTTTTCTAGGTGATCTTATTTCAAAGCCCCTTTGAAAATTTTGTGGGTTTTGTAATGGATGAAAAGTAACTTGGAAATGGGACTAAGAAGTTTTCAGTTGAAAGTTGTTAGAGGAAAGTTGAAAGCTTTGAGTTGTACGGTTCTACCAGATTTATCATGTCTTTTGTCCACGGGGCCCATCCGTGGGGGCGGAGGCAGGCCCGAGGAAGGGGCCGGGGGCCTAGACAGGGCACGCACCAGAACAGGCCCCAGCCACGGCTGTTTCACGTCCGCGAGGGGAGCCATCTGAGCTGCACTTTTAGCAGAAATGTCTCCAAGGTATAGACTTTGATGTGGGGAAAAGAAAAAGCAAATGTACTTCCAGAATACTATAGGAAGCCGGGTTCTATCAAAAACAATGGCTACCTCGCAGACGTTTCCTATCAGAAAAATCATTATGAAAGACGTTAAGGCCCAGACAGACCTGAGAGAGGGAGAGGAGGGCGTGGCCTGGCATGAGCCCTGGCGCAGGTCTATGCTGACGTGAGGAAGAGCCAGTGATCAGCCCAGAAGAGTTCTTAGGTAGAAAACCAGGAAAAGCATGTTCCAGAAAATGGAAGGGAAGGGAGGAAGGAGGAAATCTGAGGAAGAGGATGGCTACAGTGGAGCACAAAGGTGGGCAGAGTTACAGAGGGGAGCCGGGGCATCCAGAACACCATGCAGGGCGTGGCCATGAAAGAAAAAGGCAGATGGGTTCTAGAATAGCAGGTAGCATGGTCAGGCAACGCTTTTTCAAGTTTTTGCTCCCTGTGTTGGAAAGCCAAGGGAAAGGGGCTGAGGATGAGAGGGTGGGAGGGCGAGAGGGGGAGAGAAGTGGAGACAGAAAGGACTCGAAGGTGAGCCCTGCAGCACATGTTGGCTTTGGAGGTGGGGGGTGTCTGTACTGCCCTGCTCTGAAGCTGAAGAATTGGCCCCACTGGAGAGTGTCACGACCACACTAGCAGGGTTTGAGGGAACACGTCTGTGGTGGCTTAGGGTCTAGAGGGTCTGCGGAAGTGGGAGACATGAGGGAAGCTCAGCATGCTGTCAGGGTCAGAGCAGGAGGTTCAAGTGGGCTGGACACAGTGGGGGACCGGGAGGCCATGGCTCCGCTCTGGTACTCAGAGCACCAGGGGAGAGGTCTAAGTGTCACTCCACCAGGGTTGAGTGTGGATGCAGCCTTGACACGGCTGAACCAGTTTATGCGGCTGTCAGCCACAGCAGGGGTAGGCTGGAGGGAGGTGGCCTGGGAATGTTCCAGCCAACCCAGATCTCTTCGGAGGGTCTAAGGATAGAATAGACGTGGGTTAGAGCCCCACATGTGGCCCACTGTAGCCATTATCAAACTTCTCCAGGCCCTATTACTCTCATCTATACAATACAGGTGAGATCACCTCCAGAATTCTTCATGGAGGGAAATCACATCATTCATGCCTGTGCTTGCCATGTAGGAGGCACCCAATAAATGTGAGCCGTTGGGATGGCAGCAGTCCCGGCAGCCCCATCTCATCTGTTCCTGGCATGTGCTTATGGCTGGGCCTGCTGGATCTTTGTGGTGACCCGTGAGAGAAAAGGCAAGGAAGTGGTCAGCGGTTGCAGGTGACTCTCAGGGCAGGACACAAAGCCTAGGATCACAAGGCCAGGTTAGGGGCTGACTGACCACTGGCCTCCCATTCTGTCTCCCACCCTTGTACATGGCTGTCCTCGGCGAGCTGTGCCTTGGGGTCACTCCCTCCTTCCTGGGCTCTCTTACACTGCTCCCATCACATCTTCTTCCCCCACCCAGGTTCCCGGCAGGAACACCTGCCCCCTAGAGACATCATCATATTCTGTAATATGATTGGAATCTGAATATATATTTAAAATGACAAGATTGAAATTAAAATTTAAATAAAGAATTACTTTTCTGTAAGTTGCTCCGAAAGCAGTAATTTAGCAGCAAATTGATAGAGAAAGGTAAGCACTGGTCCTTTAAACCATCATGCAGTTTCCGGCATTCGAGCCAGAAGTGTCTCAATTTAACACATCATTGGTTAGTATTATTAGAAATTTCAGCGGTCTCCGGAGCACATTATGGCGGTGCTCTGAAGGGGAGGCTGAGGGCGCCGGCCTGGGTCCAGGGGGCCAGAGAGGGCAGCCCCATTAATGAGAGCAGGAGGGGCTCCAGAGAGCCTCCCCTAGCCCCAAGTGGGGATTTAACTGTGATTATTCTCTTGTTTGTAGTTCAGTGGCAATCATGAAACAAGAACTGAGAGACCCATAAATGTCATTTGCTCTTCCCAGAGGACACAAATTTATAGCTTTAGCATCTGACAAAACGTCCTTCTGACCCCTTGAAACCTAGGCTGAGACCAGGGCTCCATGAACACGGAGTCACCACGTAGCTGGCTCCTGTGAGCCACATGAGCAACACCCAAAAACCTGTCCCGTTCAGGACCTGCCTGGCAGCTTCAGCTCCTGGCTTCCCCACATTCAGGCACACAGGCCTGCAAACTTGAACGTCAAGACTGTGAGGTCCGTGGACTACCTATATTACCTGGTAGGCTTGTTAAACCACCACATTTAGGAGTTCTCTGTCCCAGACCTACTGAATCAGAAGCTCTGGCGTGGAAACCTACATTCCCAACACACACGTACACCCACCCCCAGATATTTATGTGAACTCACACTGGAGAACCCCTAGATTAGAGGTGGTCAATGCTCTACCTGCATGACCTTGGAATCAGTGCTCTCACTGACAACTTGCGAGTCCTAGAAAGCCAACAGTCTAGTATAGCATAAGCTGTAATCTAAAAATCCCAGACACCAAAATAGCTCCTCCCCAAACCTGGATTTCCAATATTAGAATACCATTCTTTAGGTAAAAAATTGCCTTCCTAGGGCCTCGGCTTTGTGGTGCAAGAGCCCCAGGGAGAGTCGTACAATCAGGCCCAATATACCAGTCTGAATAAGTTTAAATTGGCTTCCATCAGCCCCCACAGGTTAGGACTAGACACCATGAAGAGCCTCAGTGCCTTGCAGAGGGAGGGAGGCTGGAAAGGAGATGAAACATCCGCCTCTTCCCAGGAGTGGCCTGCCTGCTGTGCACAGTCCTGGAGCTAGCAGCCTCTGCAGTGTGATTTCCCAGCAGGACCCAGGGCCTGGTGATCAGAGGTGCTTGAGCATAGTCGCTTCTGCTGGGAGCTGTGTGGGAACCTACTCTTGCTGTTCTCAGAGTTGCCCAGAGTAAGAAGGGAAAGGAAACGACAGCTTTCATAGTCGATGCTATGCCTGGGACACCCAGGGCCTCCACCATCTGTGTGCTCCCAAATCTGTGGGTCTTTGCCACCACCCTCTGCAGACTGTGACTTTGGGGCTCTGCTGGCTTTCTCATGTTGCCCAACCGCCAGACCAAAACCTCACCCAAGTATGTCTGAGCCACAGGGCACATGTACCTGGAATCTAGCTGCAAGGGAAGCTGGCAGAGAAAGTTTTCTGGCTTCCACCTCAAGATGGGGGATATTGCCAGGGTGCCAGGCAGTCAGAGAAGATGCCAAAAGTCCACCGTGGGGCTCAGGCTGGATCAGCAGTGGTCTTTCATCAGAAGGCACCCTCAAGACCCAGAGCCAAAGATTGTAAGGGTGCCACGCCACTGCTTGTCTTTTCCAAATTAGGTGGAAATTATGGGGAGTCATGAGACAAAACTGAGGCTGCAGGTCAAGCTCAGAGTACAATCAGCCCCAGATTATCCACCATGTTGCCCTCCCCGTGGCTTGTCAGTTTCCACCCAAGATCCCTTCACACCCCCATCCAGTGGTGCCTGGGGCGGGGGGGGGGGGATATACCAGCTTTAGCTAAAGCATTTATGTACAGTTCCCACTATAGTTGTGCTGCTGGCATCCTCTCTGGAACACAAAGGATACAAATAAAACTGTTGCATTTATATGTCAAGAGCAACACCCACATGACTCTTTGGTCTTTTGCTATTTTGCAATATACACAGTAGACTGTGTATCTTTTTTTTTTTTTTTAGTGGCTTTAAACAATATTTCAAAGTATCTCACAAATTTGTGCACAGAAACTCTAAGACTCTAAGAGGTCTGGGCTGGACCATCTGTTGCTTCCATGGTGCAGAATAGAGTCACTTGGTGGTATTCATCTGATTGGGAGATTTGAGGGACTCAGGAAGAGACTGTGAGAACTCTTAGAAGGCTTGGCTCCAAGCTGGCATAGTGTCATAGCATCAAGGGTCTGTTTCCTGCAGTAGCTCTCTTGGCCCCTGTCATCCTCATGAGTCCCTGGCACAGGCATATCCTGTCCTGCTGGTGTAGATTCATCGAGGGCAGCAGCCAAGCTTGACTATCACTATGACCCAGTGTCCAGTGGTGCTTCTGGCCCACAGTGAGCAGGGAAGTATTGTGTGACCGATTAAAACGAGGTGAGGGCTGGGGGACTCCAGGGTCCCTTGAGGGGAGTGGGGGAGGAGGCTCCCTGCTGTGAGGGAGGGGTCCAGCTGTGCCCAGTGACACCCAGTGGAAGGCAGTCCCTGCCAGCTCTGTCAGCACCACGCAGTGACAAGAATGTCAAGGCTCACAGGTTCTGGTCTGTGGGGGCAGGTTTATTAGCATTAGCAGGAGACCGACATGGGCGCTGGCATTGTCACCCTTCCCAGAGGAGGCCACTTGAACCGCAAAAGTGGACTCTGGAGCCTGACTCTGTCAAACGTATGTAGGCTGGAAACATAGTAGTCATTGGTGGCAACTTCAGCCCAGATCCATCTCCCTTAGTGAATCTCGCCTAGCTTTTGCGGCCTGACCCCAACCCCATTCCTCTGGATGCTCTCCCTGACTTCCAGGCTCTATTGATTCACCATCTTCTGATCTCCCTGGGCAAACAGTGGAGGAGGCTGAGCTCTGGTTTCTCCAGGCGATCTCCCAGCCCCACGGAGGCAAGCATCAACCTCAGCATCCCACGTCTTCCCTCCCACTCAGCCACATGGGAGGGGGCCAGTGGAGCCAGGCACTAGGCCTCCGAGCAGCCTCTGGCAGCATTCAGGGCAATAACATTTGCCCAACACACAGGGTCCCCATGGTCTGAAACCTAATCTCCCCCAATGAGGGGAGCTCATTGCCTCCCATTTTCCAAGTACACCAAGCTATTTCACATCCCTGTTCCATTACAGGGTCCGCTCTTCTGAAGTGCCCCCCATGCATCCCTATGTCCATTGCACCAACAGTGATGAATGCTCCTACTGTTGGCCAACACTGCAGCTCAGAGATGTTGCCGATTCATTCATTCCCTGGGCACCTACAACAGGCCGGACACTGCCCCGGCTCCCTGTCCTCATGGAGCTGGCCCACCAGTACAGGGGTCCATACAGGCCCTGCAAGGCAGTGTGTGGAGACTGTGGTCGTCGCGTGCAGTGTGTGGGTCCAAGAACAAGTGGGCATGTGAGGGTCCCAGGCAAGCTCCGTCCCACCATCTTTCAAACCTTCCTGACCACCTGGGATCCTGCTCACCTACATGGCACCTTTGTGCAGAGTAGAAGAAACTAATCCCTCTGGATGGACAGCTTAGAAAAAAGTAGCCCCCCTGGGTGGTCGCAGTGTCCTGGATGAACCGCCTGGTGAGCACGAGATGCCCCGTGGAAGGAAAAGTGTCCCTGAACCCTCTCCACTCCACTGGGCATCTTTGCACTGTGCACTACCTTTGGCCCCGCACACGTCCCCTAGACAGAGCAGCACCCCCCACCCCGTGCAGCTCGGTGGGGGTTGTGTAACTGGTTCTCCCCAAGCTGGTAGAGCACAACCCAGGGGCCCTGTGAGGCTTGTCTCAGGGTGGAGGTTCCCAGCCCCCGAACCAGCAGGCGCTTTGGCTCATTGCTGCCATCTCACAGAGAGCTGCACCCGTGAAGGATCGGGGTCTTTAGTGTTCTTCAGTCTCGGAAAGAAGCAGGATGCTGTCAGCTGCCGTAAAAATGTGACCTTTGAAAATTTACAAGAGCTCTGGGTTTAAAAGCTACTGCGTTAATGATGCATCCTATTAGCATCTCATTAAAGGGAAGCAGAGAAAAGCCTGCCCAGCCCGATGATGGGCAGAGAGGGCCACTCCACAGAACCAGGCAGGAGGAGGGCTCTCCTCACCTGCCTCTCTCTGCTCAGTGTCATCGTGTCAGGGGAGCAGAAACATGGCCAGGAACACTGGCAAAAGGCCCGATGTCTAGGTGCCAGATGATGCCGGGGGAGGGGGCCGGAGGAGGCTCCCCCGGCCTGGGCTGCTCTCTTGGTTGGCTTCTGTGGCGTTTTTGTACTGGCAACCCCCTGGAAGGGAGATGTGGAACTTAAGAGACCTGGAGAGCCTTTGGTGGGGTCACAGATCACAGACCTCTGGGAACTCTGGACCGACGGAGAAGGTATTAGCAGGAGCTTAGTTCAGAGCTGGAGACATGGACCCCCCCACACGGTGCCCCCGAAACCTCCAGAACATGGGGACCATGTTCCTTTGGGCCTGGAGCCCTTTGCGGTGCCTCACGTCACCAGCTGCAACATCCCTCACCCACCTGGGTGCCCAGGCTCCTGGCAGAGCACACGACCGTATCCAGTTTTTTTCCAGACCGAGGGGAGAAAGGAATGTTCATTTCATTGTTTTATAAAAACAAATAGAAATTTCTGAGCTGTGATTTGCTTGCAGCGTCAGAAGTTGCTGGTGCGCGTGGAGTGAGTGGCCAGATTTATCTTTCCGAAAGGAGAAAAATGAAAGACCCTGTCTCCCTTCTCCCAGCAGAACGGCGTTCTTGTACGTAAGAACTCACTTGTGATATTCATGAAAGACACAGCCGAGCAGCAGGCCTGTTGTAGCCACACCCAGTAGTGCCAGCCACCCCGCAGCCCACCCCTGGGCGCCCGGCTTCCCCTGGGAGGCTGAGGTGCCTAGTTTGCAGAGCTCAGCGCTCCCAGCGGAGCTCCCAAGCAGCTGCTTGAGGGCGGGCCTGAGTGCCAGTGCCCGGGGCAGGGCCTGGCAAGGGGCAGGGGCCTGGTGCTTGTTCCTGAACAAACCACCTCACCAACAACCACTCAAGTGAATGACCTGGCAGGAGTGTTTGGAGCCAAGGGCCTAAGCCCTTGGGAAAGTGTGCAGTTTTCCAAGTGCAGAAACTCTGCAATTTTAGAGCAAAAACAGGAACTCCTAAAGTTTTAGAGTTCAGAAGCTGATTATTCACAGTGGAGCAGGAGACCCCGACCCGCACTATATGGTGGTGGTAACTGCGCAAGGGCCAGAGTCTCCCAAGCGCCCAGAGCCCTTCCCTTCCCTGTCAAAGTACCAGGTGGAGGCACGCATGCTGATTCAGAGGGGTACAAATGGCAGGGTGGGAGGGCCCTGAAAACCAGGCCTGCCTCAGACCGGAGAGGCCTCCGGGAACCCTGGGCCGCAGAGAGGGGCTGCAGCACCCCCTACTGGCAGTGGGCTCTCCATACTGTCCGTGAAGGAAGATGCTGGGATGAGGCTGGAGTGTCATCCTTCAGACCTCACCCCAAGACAGGGCCCCAAATGGGACATCCCACAAGCTCCTTCCCCTTCACATGCATCTGGTTATGGGAAGAGACCTCTGCACCTCCCAGCCCACGAGCACCCAGGGGAACCTGGGAATGCAGAGGTGGCTGCAGACAGGGCACTCTGGAAAGCCCTCTAGAGAACACTATAGAAGCCACGCTTTTGTTCCATAAATTCCATAGGACTATTGGTGAGTGTGGCCAAATCCCCAGCCCCCTTCTCTAACACCCCCTCCACACCACCACCACCTCCACCACCACAGCCAACCCCAAGCTCCCATCTGTCCCACAGACAGAAATGGGGCAGCGGCCTCTGAGAAGGAAGCTTGTCCCTCGAATTGTTCTTTCCTCCGGAGATTCACTCTTTCCCTTTTGTCTCCTGCTCTGTTCACAGAAGTGCAGCATCTGAAATGCAGGCCAGAGATAAAGTGCAGCCTAATGTAATTAGTTCTGTGCAGCCTACAGGTCCTAATGGGATATGGCTCCGCTCCTCCCAGTCGGCCCTAATGCAGGCGCTGTTTGTCATCTGCATTATGCATCAAAGCCCCAATAAGTGCTGTCCTCCATCCTCTCTACCTGCTCCTACCCAGCCGTTCCTGCTGCTCAGAGGGGCCCAGTGGGGATGCTGCTCCCACCAACTGGCTCACTGGGTTAGCTTCCATGAGAAGTCAGGAGAACCAAGGCCCTCACCTGAGAGAAGCCTGCCGATGCCCCTTGAGGCCCCTTTGGCCTTCTGTGGCTGTCCCTGGTGGACAGCCATCTCTGCCCCTAACCCCACTTCCTCCTTCACCCCAAACCTGGTTGGGTTCTGGCTGCATGCCTGGGAACTGCAGAAACTTCCTGAAACCACCTCTACTGAGACCCCTCCCTCCACCCCCACCACAACCCAGTTATCTGGGTCCCAGGCTCTCCACATGCTTTTGGATTTCTTCTTCTTCTTTCTTTTCTTTTTTTCTTATTATAATGGTAATGGCCATAGTAAAAAATTTGGCAAATACAGAAAAGTAGAGACAAGAGGATAGAAGTTACCCCTATTTGTCTCACCACATATTACCCCTGCTAGCATTTGGGGTTTTTTCTCTCCTGCACATACTGTTTTACATGTGAGCTTATGTTTGTGTCATTTTATGTCCTGCTTTTCTCATTTAACATTATAGTGTAAGCATTTTGCCATCTCATTTCAGTAAACATGATTTTTAATGACCATATAATATTCCATCAAGGCTGTAGCTCAGAGACCAATGTTGTGCTAATGTTTGTTTTCAGCCTGGGGTTCATTTTCTCATTAATCTAAATATCTGAATTAGAGAATGAGATCCTGAAACAGAGAGCCTGCCTCCTTCCCAGAAGGGGGCCAGGACCCTCCCAGGAGAAGCCGAGGGTCCCAGGGATGATGTTCCCTGCTCTGAGAGGGAACATTCCGTCCTCCCATGAGTCTCAGCCCCACCTTCCCACACTGCCTCTGTGGAGTGACACATTGGGGGCCTCAGAGGCTGTATGGGGCCCGACAGTGGTGCTTTGGAGAGCCGTCTTCTCACGTGTCAAAGGGCCAGGCCCGTGGTGGCATTGAGCCTAGGCTGAGGACACAGCTGGTCTTCAGCCCATGCCCATAAATGTTGCAATTTATTAACGACCTGAGAACCCGGGGAGCTTCACTTATCACAGCCCAGAAAGCTTTCTATCCTAATAGTTGAGGTGGAGTGAGTGGCTGCAGAGGACGGCCGGAGAGGCACCAGGTTGGGTCTTCCTAGGGGTGAGAGGGTAGCAGAAGCCTACAAGCGCTAAGCCAAAATGCTCTGCAACTCCCTGGTGGCGCCGGCTGCAGGGCCCAGTCTTTGCCGCTGACCCCATGGCACTGCTCAGGGGATGGGCCCCCAGGCAGCCCTCCTTCCCAGGCCGTGTTCATCCTTCCTCTCTGCTTCTCCCCAGGCCCCTGGAATCTCCAAAGCGGACAATCAGACCCAGGGACTCACGACCAGCATCCGGTGGGGGCAGACGCCCATCAATCAGTCCACGCCCTGGGACACTGATGAGCCGCCCTCCAAACAGATGAGGGAGAGCGACAATCCAGGTGCGTACTTCATCGGCAGCCAGAGACCCCCACGCCAGGGCTGGGAGAGGCGTCAGAGGTCCCCTGGGTGCTCCAGCTCTTCGGCAGGTCCTGGTCCCTGGGCCTGCAGCAGCCCAGGCCTCAGGCTGCCTGGGAGTAGGGACCACATGTGTCCTGGGCAGCAGCTGCATCTCTGCCCCTTTCTCTGCTACTCAAGAAAGCTTTTGGGAGGCCGAGGAAGCAAGAATGACATCACAGCAGTGACTTCGAGTCTGCTTTGTGGTGTTGTGAATAGCCCCTCCCAAACTTTAGTACTCTGGTTCCTACATTTCTCAAGCCACACCTGCCAGTGAGGTTTCACCTTGCCGACGTTCATATGAGAACCGGGATGCTCCACCCCTCCCCGCCACTGGGACTGGGTTGGCTCTGACCAAAACAAACACCTTCTCTGTCACTACTGCATGTTGGACCCAGACCTCCCCTTAGGATACGCAAAACACGTCTCCTCACTACAGCCCTACAGCTATGTGGACACCTCACTCAGCCTCCCCTCCAAGTCAGCCGCAGGATAAACACCCCAGGTCCCTCAGCCACACTCTGGAGCCTGGGGCTGCTGGTTCCTTTACCCTCCAGAGAATTACTTCTCCCTCTGCATCCCCAGATACCCAGAACCCAACGCAAAGGACCTGCACATGCTATGCCCACCCTCCTTCGTTCAGCCCCTCTACTTTGACCATTGCAGCCTTAGATCACTTCTGATTTGTTGCTAGCCCCAGACATGCGCTGTCACCAGTGAGCCCCTAAGACTGTCGTGGTAGCAACTCTGACCCCTGTCCGTGTCCTCTCTCAACCGGCCTCAGGCAGCGGGATGTGGGGACTCACAGGCAAGTCCTCATCAGTATCTTCCTGTAGGACTCTTAAGATCTCTTCAATTCCAGCTTTTTATTGCTGACCTGTGCCTAACCCTCCCGATGTAATGTCACCTGCAGATTGGGTGGTGAGCCAATCCTCCCTATCATTATCCAAACCATTGATAAAAATGGTGAGCAGGACTCGGTGCACATCCCTAGAGACCTCCTCTAGGTCCCCAGCACCCTCTGGGCCATTCGCCCTCTCATAGATCAGCTGCTTCCGTGGCCCAGCGTCTCTGTACCTTCACCAGAGTCATCAGGGAAGCCACCAGCTGTGCTCCAGAGTTCTGGTGCATTGTTCCAGGCTCCCTGGCTAATTCCAGAGAAAAATGAGCTTAGGAAGGCAAGCCTTGTCTTAAGACACCAGGCTGGCTCACAGTGATACCACCTCCTCTGCTTCAGGCTTGGGGACAATCCCCCTTGGCATCCATTCTAGAATCTTTCTGGTACTGCTTCACCAGTATTTGCCAGTCTTCACTGCCACTTCCAGCAGCATCATGAAAAGCAAGGTGGCCTTTGGTGATGGAGACTGAGCCCCACACTCATTCACTCAGAGGCAACCCCAGACTGCCCTTCCCTGTCACAGTATCTTCTGGCTTCACTCACAAGCATGTTTGGGTCACCTTAATGTCACCTCACCTCAGGGGGACCTAGCCCTGCTTTGCCTGACCTGGGCACAGCTGGCCTCGAACCTTATATCAAGACTCAGGAGGTGTGCTGGGCCAACCCTGTTCAGTCAAAATTTCCTTAGGGGCCAAATGCACTTCTGCTGTTTCCCCCAGGGCCAGCCATGCAGGGGTTGCTTAGGAGAAAGCCCGGCCCCCCAGCAGGGCAGTGAAGAGCAGCCCCTGCCAGCCTTCCCCTAGTGCCCATACCTCCTGCTCTCCCTTCATGCACCACAGGGCTCTTGCACGGCTCCAGGCTCTGGTGTTCTCACCTTGCCCAGCAAACACCTACTATCTTCACAATCCACCTTTCTCCCCACCTCCTCCAGACAGCTCTTCTCCAGAAAGGAAGGAAAAACATCAACATTTATGGAGCATTTAACACATGCAAAACACTCTGCTAGCTTTTCTTTTTTTTTTTTTCCTTCCCCAAATATATTTTCCTCATTCCGTTCTTCCCAGGAGACCTCTGAGGTAGGTATTGCTAGTTCCATTTAACAGATGGGAAGAATGAGGCTCAGAGAAGATAAGCAACTTGCCCAGGGCTGCTGGCTAATAAATGGCTGAGTCAAGATTTGAACCCAGAACTCATTGAAGGTCTCTGCCTTTTTTTTCTCTCTGTTTTGTTGCCTCCTGAGCTCTCCCAAGCAGACTGTGCTCCCCCTCTGAGCCTCCACGGCCATCTGCTCACATACCCCCAAAGCACTTATCCTATGCTACCAACTCTGTGACCCCAGCACCCAGCCCAGGGCCTGGGGCAGTCAGTGTTTGCTGAGTGAATATGTATCCGGCAGATGACATCTCTTCTGTCTCCCTTGCAGGCACAGGGCCATGGGTGACCACGGTGGCCGCCGGGAGCCAGCCCGCCCTGATCGCACACTCCTATGGAGTGGCCCAGCCTCCCACCTTCAGCCCAGCTGTGAACGTCCAGGCCCCGGTCATTGGGGTGACCCCCTCACTGCCTCCCCACGTGGGGCCCCAGCTCCCGCTGATGCCAGGCCACTACTCGCTCCCACAGCCACCCTCTCAGCCACTAAGCAGCGTGGTGGTCAACATGCCCGCCCAGGCCCTGTATGCCAGCCCGCAGCCCCTGGCCATGTCCACACTGCCTGGCGTGGGGCAGGTGGCCCGCCCGGGACCCACTGCCGTGGGCAACGGCCACATGGCAGGGCCCCTGCTGCCTCCACCACCACCAGCCCAGCCGTCCGCCACCCTCCCCAGCGGTGCCCCTGCCACCAATGGGCCCCCTACGACTGACTCGGCCCACGGGCTGCAGATGCTACGGACCATTGGCGTGGGGAAGTATGAGTTCACCGACCCCGGGCACCCCAAAGGTAAGTTCTGCTGCCCGCATACTCCCGGGTGCCCGCACCTAGGCTTCCCCGAGTGGTCACGATGCAGCGCGGACAGGAGTATGGTTCCCGGCACCCTGTGCTCTCCAGCAGCTCCCCCACTGGCCTCGCCCAGCCCAGAGTAGACGTGGGGCCTCCCCTGCCCGAGACAGCCAGGCCCAGACAGAGGAGGCAGAGAGAAAGGTGGAGGAGGGAAGGACAGGCGAGGTGAGGACATGTGAGCAGGCAAAGAGAGGAAGGGAAGGGAGAGCCTGCACAGTCCGGGGTCCTTCTGCCTCCAGCCCAAGCCCTAGGCCATTCTCACCTCTGACCCCGAGGCCAGGCCAGGTAGGAAATGAGCAGGAATCATCTGCTCCTCTTAGGGCTCCATGGAACCTTCTCCATTTTCCACCCATGAGAACAGAACACAAATTGTGTCCTTGCCCAGATAACCACCCCCTGCTGTGCTACTGGATGAGACCAGCTCCCCAGAAATTAGGTGAGAGGGATGTCTCCCCAGGAGATACTCCCAGACCATCCTGGGCCACTTGGGATTTTTTGTTTCAAAGACCCAAGCGTGGCTCTGTGAGGCTCCAGGAAGGAGCACCTCTACCCTCGGCCTTCAGTTAACCCATTTCCCCCAGCCCCAGGGCAGTGTTCAGGCAGATCCTTGAGAACAGAGCCTGCAAGCTGAGCCTCCCAGCCTTAGGGTTTAGGACTAAGTGCATCAGCAAACAGGCCTCACTCCCAACATCTGTCTGAGGGGTCTATCCAGCTGGAATGCAGAAGGGGGCAGAGGATTGGGGGCCACAGATATTAGACTGGTGGGTGGGGTTCATCTGCCCCAGACTGACTTGCTATGTCTTAGAGCTCCAGACAGCCAGTGGAGGAGGGAGGCAGACGTGCCTGGACCCAGGTGCAGGCAGGAGGGCACCTGGTGGGCAGTCTGCCTGCTGGGGTACCCTGGCCTCCTCTGGAAGGAGAGAGTAGATGGTCCTAGAGGTGTGGACCTCTGGGTACCTCTGGGTACCGCTTCCCGGCCTTCGCGTTCGCAGTCCCCGGGAGGTGGCTTCTCCAGGGGCCCTGCCTCTCCACACAGCAACGACTCCCACTAGCCATTCTTTCCTGCCTGCTCTCGTGCATCTCTATCTTTATCCTTTCGAGCAATTTTCAGACCTCGTCAAGCATCCCAACAACAAAGCCGTGTCTAGATCTCCACTGGGTTTCATTCCCTATCTGATTGCGCCCCAACTGCCTTTGTTTTGGAAATTAGCACTAGTTTTAAATGACAAAATTATAGAAAATTACATCTAAATTCTGGTAAACTCTTGCTTTGTTTAAGATCTTTTTTAAAAAAAAAATTGACTAAATTGATTTTTTTGTTTGAATTGTTTTGGTTAAGCTCTCTTTCCCTTAAAAAGAAAAAAAAAAAAAGCTTCCTCCCAGTTTATACGCTGCCAGCTGTGACACAGTGGGAGCTGGATGTCCTGGCTGCTCCCCAGGCTGTGCCAAAGCCTGGGGCATTGGGAGGGCTTCCCTCCCCCCCGCATGGGCGTATCTCCCCCCACCCCCAGAGGCCTCCTGGGGCTGCTGACAAAGGGTCTTGCCGATTTGCGGAGTCTCAGACAGGTACCTAGGAAAAGGGCTTATTCTGGGCAGAGAGGTAACTGGCCCAGTTGGGCCTGGAGTCCCTGGTTTGGGGCTTAGCACAGAACCGGGGGCTGCCTCCCCAAAGGCACAGGTGTATCCCATCGTCAGGCAACTGAGCCCATAAGCTCGGGGAGCTACAGGTGGTAGAGACACACCGGACCAGCGGACCATTGCAGAGCCGCACCTGTGACATCTTTCTGGGGCCAGAGGGTGTGACCCATCCTCCGTGGTGAGCCCAAGCCCACAGACAGGAGGGAAGGAGAGGCCCCCCATGGAATTTTTTCTGTCTGCCCCTAAAGGGCAGATCCAGTGCGAGGTGAGGGCCACGCCTGGGGTAAGCCCAGAAAGTGTCCACAGCCCTGCCTTCTGGTAAACCAGTGCGAGCCCTCCAGCTCCAGCCAGTGACAACCGGTGGCCCGTCGTCACATTGATTTCCACAGTTGGCCAGGGAGCTAGCTGTTCCCCCAGAGACTACATTTAACTCACTTCTCTATTTACCGCCTTCATCAGTTGATTTATCCCCTTATATTTGTGGTGAAGACAGTGAAGCATGAACATACAAATGCCTCCAAACTCAAGCCTGGGTGGGTTTTTGGAGGTTTTTTTAAAAGTAATTTCTCCTTTCATTTCTAATCTTAAAAGCCTTTATTGCTAAAGCTATAATTTGTCTGTCAGATCTAATGTCAAACAACTGCATATTTTTTTAAAATAAGAAACCCAGATTTTGAAACCAAATCTTTGAAACTTACCATGTGAGAATCATATTCCTGACAAGACTATGTGGGTTTGGATTTGGGTCACTTTTAATTTTGCCCCTAGGGATTTTACATCTCCAAAACCCAATTGATTTCGCACTCCTAAATGACAGACGGCTGACTCCAAGTGGGAACCAGGAGGCACCGTGTGATGGCATCAACACCAGTCAGAATTCCACTTAAGGAAAAAAAAGGAACTTTCCTTTTCTCCTGTTTGAAAGCTTGCCCGGCATTATAATAAGATTCACCATAGAGCTCCTTAAGATCTAGCTCATTAAAGTCCCGCGATTTTTCCTCTATTGTTTGACATGACAACCTGGCCTCTCACGGGGTTGAGTAATTATGGAGAGATCCCCTCCATGAAGAACAGGTCTTGCCAGCCAGAGGGATGGGCCACTGGTATTTTTAGACTTCATTAGTGCCCTGATTTAAAATTTCACATTTTGTTTCTTGTAATTATCTTCCAATCGACTGAGCTGAAATTTCTGTTGGGGCTATGTTAGTCTGCTTTCCCAAAAAGGGCGTTGGGACTTTAATTTAAAACTTAACCAATTGAAAAATAAAGGTGGTGCAGAAATGCTTTTTGATTTGCAATAGGTCAAGCGATTGTCTCTCTTCTGTGACTAGAGAAGCCAGCTTGCATGCAGTTCACTTTAATGAGTGTTATTTAAATGCATTGAGCACATATAGATTTTCTTAAGAAACTTATAAGATAAATCTTTCTTTCTCTAAGAACAATTTGGGGGTAGGGTTTCATTCTTTAAAAAAAAAAGATTATGTATTGAAAGCTAATTAAAATAGATTTTGTGTGTGCAAAGTGATAAGGGAAGAAAAAAGAATTAGTTCCATTTGAATCCTGTTATCATCTACCTGAGGCCTTTGTCTTGTTGGACTGGAAACTGTGAAGCAATCCATGGGCAGAGGTGGTGGCCAACGTCAGGCCTTGTGAGATGAAGGAGAGAAGTCTAGTGTCACTGACCCGGTACCTCAGGAGCCCAGCTGTGTCAGGGTAGAGGTGCAAGCTCTTGGTGTCATTTTTCTATCCTCTACCTTTTTCCACAAATGATTCTTGGTGGCTAAGAGGGTCCGGAGTCCTTTTAAAGCCCCAGACTAATAGTGAGCTGCAGAAAGGTTGTATTTTTACCTGCATGTCCAGGGAGAGAGAAGTAAGGTTGCACATGCTCCCTCTTGCTTCTGAGCCAAAAAGCCAAATCCAAGTTGACCAGAAATGATGAGCCTTGCCTTTTCTGGCTTTAGATTTTGTAGGCACAGGGAAGGGGGCTATGAGGATTCCCACGCCCAGGTAGCTGTGTTGTAGGGTGTGCTCAGCCCCTTCTCTGTAGTTTCGCCTCATCCTTCTCATCTTTGCCCCAGAACCCACCCCCACCCCACCCCCCGGGGAGCTCTGTGCGTCTCTATGTCATCTTCTGCTTGGACAACAGCCACCTTTTCTCCGTGAGTGGCAAAGACAGGATCTGGTAAAGATTCTTTGAGGCATAGTGAATAGCTGTGTGGTGTGGACAAGTCTCCTCACTTCTCTAAGCCTCCTTTTCTCCATCTTTAAAATGGGATGACCAGGCAGCCCAGGTGGCTCAGCGGTTTAGCACCGCCTTCAGCCTGGGGCGTGATCCTAGAGAGCCAGGATCAAGTCCCACGTCCAGCTTCCTGCATGAAGCCTGCTTCTCCCTCTGCCTGTCTCTCTCTCTCTCCCTCTCTCTCTCTCATGAATAAATAAAATCTTTAAAAAATATAAAAAATAAAATGGGATGACAGTAGCATCCTCACCGGGCATAGAGGAGGTTTGAATGAGATTGTGGACATGAACATACATAGTACTTTGTCCTCTGAAAACCAGTGTTCCTGTCAACACTGACCCCAGGTCTAGAGAGTTCAGCAGAGACAGAAGCTAGTGAAGGAGCGGGAAACAGAGCCCCTCCACGGTGCAGAGGCGATGGCAGCAGCCCAAGCTTGTTCTTACGGTTGGCAGCCCCTGGTCAAGCAGCTTCATGGGACCGCCATGTCCCCATCCATAGAGGGATGTGTCACCTTCCTGGCAGGAAGATTTTGGACTGCTCTCCCCAGCGTGGAGCCCAGCACAGATCCCATCCATCCCTGCCCCACCCTCTGACATGCCAGGGCACTCTGCTCAGTACATATTCTGGAAGCAGCTGGGAATTCATGATAAAGCTGTTTGCCCACGCATGGCTAGCCCAGAGGCACAAAATGTCCAAACTGAAATCAGCTTCCCACACCTGCTCTTCTTGTTCCTCTGTCTCAGAAGTGACATCGTGAAACCATCCAGGAGTCCAGAGTCAAAGCCCGTGGTTGTCCTTGACCTGCCCTTATCTCCCTTATGCCCTGAGTCTGAAAAGTCCTCTGACTGAGCCCTCTCTGCACCTCTCCTCTCTCTGTCCCCAGTACCACTCTCCTCAGGCCACCAACGCCTCTGGCCTGCATTGGTGGCCTCCAGGCTCACGGCGCATCCCCTCCCACCCGGATCCGTGGGGCACCCACGTGGTCTTTGCTGAACACAAGTCCCATACTGTCACTCCCCGGCACCTGCCTTTAGCACCCCCTGCACTTTCAGGACAGTGCCCAGCCTCTCACATGGGGCCTCAGGGTCTGCCTCCACCTTCATCTCTGCTGTTTAGCTCACAGGCTGTCCTGAAGCCACTCCAGGACCAGGGTCGTCTCCCTTCCAGCTGTGCTCGGTGCCTGGCCACACACCTGCAATACAGTCCCCCTGCTCCTGTGTCACTCTCCCCGCTAGACTGAGAGGCACTGGGGTGGCGGTAGGCAAGACTCCCTCCCATTCGCATTGCACCCCCAGTATCCCCACCAGCGCCCAGTGCTGAGAGATGCTCAAGAAGAATTAGATGAAGGAAGGCACAGAGCACTAGGTTGAGAGTCACCGCCGAGGTTCTGTGACTCCTCACCGGCCACCTCCCCTTTGTGTGCAGAGAGCAGGCTGGCGCCCAGGCACACAGCAGAGTCCCCACAGGAGAGCTCACCCTGCGGCCAGCCACTCCCCCACACATACACCTGTCCCACACTGCTGGGAACGGAAAACCATCTATTTCAGAGTCCCTCCTGTACCCAGGCACCTCCACCCAAATACTTGCCCCAGAGCACCAGGGATCTGAAACTCTGCCTCAGTTTCCTTGTCTATAAGAGAGGACATACTAGAACGTGCTTCTTAAAGTCATTGTGAGAACTGAGTGAGGTCCTTTACATAAAGCCCTTGGGATAATGCCCAGCATGTCATAATCACTACAAAAGTCTTTGCTATTACCCTCTTCACTACCACCGCCAGAGCCACCTTTCAGTGTCCATGGCCCTTTGGGGCCCCAGGATAACATGAAAAAGCCAAAGGCCTGTTTATCTTGAGAGTCTTGAAAGATTGTGTCCACATGGTGTTGTCTGAAGCACCTTGTTCCCAGGGGTCCACTCTGAACAGAAGAACTTGCCTTCCCTCCTTGTAACTCTTTCCACCCCTTCACATTACCCCAACAACCAGAAGGAACCAGGCTGTTGCGGAGACCCTCCCCCTAATTGCAGGAGCTCTCTGTGGGAGGAGGGCTCCTCCTATCTACCCTCAGGGGATCCCAGCATCCTACTAGATTCAGCTTGATGCCAGGGTGCCAAACTCACTGCGTGGGGCCTCCTCCAGGGCCATATCAGTAGATGGGACAAATGGAATTCTGTTGCTCCTGCAGACGGATCAACCAAGGATGGAAGCAGAGGGAGTGGGTTAGGAGCATGTGGCCAGCAGCATGGAAGGTGGCAGGGAGCCCAGATCCACACCAGACTCCTTGCATAGAACTCCACCTCCACTGTCTGCTAACCCAGTGGACTGTGCTAGAACACTGGTGTCTGAGCCTCAGTTTCCTTAGTGGTCACATGGAAAGAATATTAGTGCTATAGTCCTAGACAAAGACATGTTTTAAGGCCTTGATATTATATGCAAAGTCTTAAAACAGTGCATGGCGCATAGTAAGCCCACAATAATGTTAGCCGTTGTTATTACTACCACCACTATAAAGAATCCTGGAGAAGAGATATTGTCTGGAGCACCTTTGACTCAGGCCCACCATTGTTTCTAGAACAAGGTTGCCCAAAATAATCTCCCAGATGCAACTGACATAACCCTCACTACAGATCTGGAACCAAATGCACAGATCCACTGTTACCCTAACTTTCCCTTTCCAACCTGCACCCCCCAACACATACACACCCTCACCCAAGAAATATGTGTCTCAGAGCCTGTGGAATGTGACACTTCATCAACACAAGGTGTTTGGTCCTGGCCTGAGCAGTACCTGCCCCAGCCACGCCTCACAAAGCCCTCCTCCGCTTCCCAGGGCTATGGTCTCCTGGGGTTTGTTGATCATTAACTGGAGGGTTGTCCATGGCTTAACTGTCATGTTAACAGATCATTTGATGATGAGTGAACCAGGCAAGTGGAAAGATGCAGCAAAGGCCACTAGACCACCTAGTGACCATATTGTTCTCAGAGCAGAGGCTTACCCCAGTACCCCAGCCTCTGTACAACCTTCTCAGGGGCCCTCTGCTCAACAGGGCACCCAGGGCCCCCTCCTCACTGAGCCGAGTACATGCAACTGGGAATAGCATATGGGATTTCAGCCTCAAATCTCTGCTGAGCATTTGTGAGATCAGAAATCACACTCTGGCTCTAACTATTGACAGGCAGAGCCAGCAGAGTCAAGACACCATGGGAATGAGAGGGGCCTTCAGATTAGAGCAGAGGGAGGGAACATTTGCTTTCCGGGGGCTTCAGGAAGTGGTGCTGACCCACAGCAGGAAGCCAGCTGTCCTGGTCTCAAGCCCACACAGATACCAGCAGGGATAACCACTAGGTTCCAGATCACCAACCCTCAAAGGCCACTGGAGGGCTTGAGTCATGTCACCTCCTTCCCTGGTGCCCATCAAGCATTTATGGACCAAGTAATGTGTGTAGTATTAGTCACCTGCTGTGTGCAAGGCCCACACTTAGCTTCTCCTACTCAGAAGATCCTGCAGAATGTGCTAGCTGCATGCCCAATAATATTCTTGGCTCCTACTGAATATGAGGCCCTGGGGGGATACCTACAATGTTCCAGACACTGTGCCAGGTGCTGGGAGAAATGGCAGTCTCCCTGAAGGAGCTTGCACCCCACTTGGGGAGTCCAAGGGGAGCTAGCAATAAAAGCCACAGGGGCTAGAGAAAAGAGATCAGTATGGGCTGGGCCTTCAAAGGCAGTCAGAATGCTGGAGGGAAACTGAGCAGAAGGGAGATGGTCCTACAGAGGCAAGATCTTAGGGAAGAATGTTTGAAATAAGAGCCAGTGACATAGAATTATGACTCTCAGTAGAGAAATCATGATTTCTGTTATACACACACACACACACACACTTCTGTTTAAATGGTTTATATGACCTGTCCTAAGTTGAGACAGGTTCAGCTAGTGATTTACACCTAAGGGCCCCAGAAATCTGTTCCCTGACCTCTTGGTACACAAAGTTCAGGAAGCCTGGACTTTCCTCCAGCTTCTTGGCTTCACCTGCCAAGGTAGTGATGATGGCCAGATAAGGATCCATGATCTTGGGCAAGAGTCTATTTTATTAGCTATTTTGGTCTTGCAAGATGAGGTCATTCTGGCCAAGGTGAAGTCATTCTGGCCAACGTCAAGTCATTCTGGTAAAGGTCAAGTTGTTCTGGTTTTAGAAGGCCACTCTGGCTTGCTCTGTGTCTGGCTTGCAAGACCCCATGGTCTTCAGGGGCTTTGATCTGGGTGGAAAACCCTTGAGGGCCATTTACCCCTGACTGGGAAATTGGAACACACCCAGGGACCAGATATTCTGTGTAAACCTTTCTCTCTCCTATTGTGACAGGTTAATGGCAAGTTTCCTGTTGCCTAATCACTATGCAGGCATCTAATGGCACGCTGTCTTTGCTAGGAAGGGCATGCCCTGTCAGGCTGATCCCTAACATTTTTCAGTTTGTGAGGTTGGGAATGAGTTGTGAAAGTGGAAGAGCTGGGCAAAGCTGTGGTGTGCCTGCTGCCTGTCCCTATGTGGTGGGAAGTAATGGTACCCCAAACCATGAAACCAACTGGAGGAAACGTGGCACAACACCGGCTTTGGTTGAAATTACATCCCATTCAAGAACATGCTCACTATTCTAGAAACATGAAAGATCAAAATAGCACATGCATGGTTAGGAACCAAAAACATTGTGTAAATTGCTTAAAGGGAAAAAATGGCCAAAAGTTTGCTATCTGATGAAAATAGTTAACCATTGCCTGTTTTCATAGCATAACTCTCTTTCTTTAAAAAAAAAAAAAAAAAAAAACGTATCTTAGAAGGAAGCCCAAGTGTTCATCAATGCATCACCAGGAAAATACTTTTTTACTTTCTAGCTCTCCCAGCAGCCTTTTGGATGACCTAGCACAGCACTGTGAACTGTCTGGTTTTGCCCAGTGGCCTCTCACTGCCTTTTCTTCCTCTCTTCCAAGTGACTTCGCAGTGTTGTCATTGCTCTGTGTCTCAGACCCAGGTCTGCACATATCCTGTTTTCCACCACTCGCTGTGGGACCAATGTCATGGGCTGTGTGTTAGTGTGTTGGGGCTTCCATAACATAATGTCACCCACTGGGCAGCTTCAACAACAGACATTTGTGTCTTCATAGTTCTGGAGGCTGGAAGTCCAAGATTAGGGTGCCAGCAAGGTTGGTTTCTCATGTGGCCTCTCACGTGGCCTCTCCTTTGTGCAAGCACTCCTGGTGTCTCTTTTTTGTCTTATATGCATTCAAGTCATAGTGGATTAGAGTCCCACCCTTGTGAGTTCATTTAACTTTAATAAATTCTTAGAGGCACTACCCCTAAATACAGTCGTTTTGGGAGTTAAGGCTTCAACATATGAATGGGGTGGGAGGACACAATTCAGTCCATAACACTCTGCATGTCAGTCTAGTTGGCAAATGGAATTAGAGTTTGTCCTTGTCATCTTGCCATCTTCTTTCTGGACAATGTCTCCTCCCCAGTCAGACCACACTCCTAGCACCTTCACTGACCTTGCCTACATGGTACCATTTATGACTGGACCCCCATACGTGTGTGAGTGTCTGGTCCTACTCTTCCTCCCATTCGTGCCTTGGGGAGCTGCTGGCAGTGAGCACAGTGCTTCTGTGGGATGTGCCACTCTGATCACAGCAGCATGGCCTGGAGAGGCCCAGTGAGCAGGCCCAGAGCAACCTGGCATGATGGGCCCTGTCTCTATGTGGCTTTCAGTCTGCAGGGACAGATGTTTCCAGGCAAAGAGCTCCTAGCAGCAGATGAAGTAATTGCTTAAGGAGTGGGGAGGGTTTCACAGGGGATTCCCTAGAGACAATTTCTGAGGACTATGTGATATCTTGGTGAGATCTCTGAATGTCACTTTCCCCACCTATAAAATGGGGCAGGGAGGGGGGTTTCTAAATGACCTTTACAGTAATACTCCACTCTCATATTCACTGTAGTGGTGTGGAAGGGGTGAGAGGGGTAGAAAGGAGAGGGATGGGTTGTTGCTTAGGAGTAAATTCTCATCAACAGGGGAAGGTGATGAATTGCCTGGGAGAGCACAGCTGGGGAGTAGGGACGGCAGTCAATGGTGGTAGATGCAGCCCTGTCTTTTGGAAGGGCACGGAGTGGATGTTTTGTATTCATTATACATTCACTCTGCGTTTATGTAATCCTTGCAGCTGCCCTATGAGTGGATTCACAGAGGGAAAACCAAGGCTTGGATGAGATACCCATCCAGATCTAAGTGGTAGCATGGGAATGAGAGTCAGGATGAAAACCACCTGCCTCTAAAACTGATTCCCTTTCCACCATACTACACCTTAATGCTTCCCTAGCTTGTCACTCAGCGTATCCAGGCTAAATATGGATCACGATGGCTGTCTTTCATCTAGGGTCATGTGTCTGATACCTCTCAACATAAATTGGTGATTCTTGGGTTCTTTCCTCATCTCTTAAAAGTACTGTGTGATGGGTGGATGGGTGAGTGAATGGATATAATTCCTCAAGTAAACCCATGAGGGACTTTGGACCATTGGAGGAAGGTGCAGACAGGGCACTGGCCACCACAGAAGCCACTGGAGCTTGGGAGTCAGGCAGCCCTGGAGATTCTTTCCCACCATGGCATCTCTCACACCTTATACAAAGTATTACCAATGCAATAAAGTTAATGGAGCCAGTCATCCAATGAAGGAGCCAATTCCGTGCAAAGATGATGCATCTTTGGAGTTAATAAGGTCTATTGAGCTTATGCCCTTTTAAATGAATACAATTCTTGAAATCCACCAAACAGCAGCACATCCACTTAGAAGTAGTTAACTAAGTCTTGTACCACTGTCACCGATGGATAAGGAGAGATTCCCAGAACCAGCTTCCTACTGACATCTGGAGAGCCTTCAGCTCTTGGGAGCTCAACAGATGTCATGCCTGGCCAGCCATCCTTGTCCTTTGCGAAGTCCTCAGATCAACCCAGTTACAACCATGGGGACTGGACAACCCAAGGAAGAAAGTGATCAAATGGAGCCATGACTCTCCTGAATGGTGTCCAGCCCAGCCTATAGCCTGAGGCCCAGCCTTAGGGTTAGTTGGAAGAGATGCACAAGAACAGCTAGACTGTCAGCCCTACAAAACTGGCCACTGCCAGGGGAGAACTGCTGCCCAGTGGTCCCTGAGCTGGGGGAAAGTAAGCAGTTTGTAGGAAGTATAGACCTGGCACTGGCTGAGGAGAAACACGAGTCAGCCCGAACTTCAGACTGAATAAGGACCATTAGGCCATGGCCCCTGGGCCCTCTGACTATGCTCTACCAATGCTCTGCCCAATTCCAGTCTCCTCTCCAGTTAACACTGCTCACAGTTGCTGAAGAACACAAAGTGGTATTTGTTGTGCCCACAGAACATCTGCTGAAGGCAAAACTTGTGTTCATAGCTCTTCACTTCAAAAGACTTGCTGTGTTATAAAAAGAAAGGGACCATCTGTCCCTCTTCTGGACCCCAGCACCTCTTGGAAAAGATTTCTGTGCAAGAAGGCAGTGAGAAGTCAGCATTGACTTCAGGGAACTATTCTGAGGCCGGAAAAGAAGGTGCCTCCCCACTGAGGGGAAGTTGAGGCGGCAGATGGAAGCCGCTCTGTGGAAGCCATGAGATGGTAGACGCTGGCAGGAAGGACACAGCTGTGGGTCTGGGGAGATGCTCCAGCTGTGCAAAGGCCCAACTGGGAGGATGAGAGATGTGAGGGCAGCCCAAGAGGAAAGACCCGGAGGATCAGGGGCCCCCAGGAGAAGGTGTGGAAGATGGCATCTCCAGTTTGGACATACCTGTTGCACAAAGTCTGATATTATCCATTTGCATTCCTCTGCTCAGTTTGTCTGGCCTTTCTTATCCAAAAAGCCCTTTAGGACAGTTCTGCATCTTGGGGACCACCACCCGCTCAATGATTCCCCTCCAGGGGCTGATAATTGGGGTGATCTTCCAGAGTGTGTGGGAGTCTAGTGTGAGGCCCATTCAGGGTTTGTCTGTCTCTCGGCACCAAGATAGAAAAGTCTGGAGAAGCTGGCTTGGGCATGCAGGTGGGGCCTAGCTGAGCACAGGTGGGACTTTCAGCCAGGAGGCATTCCCCCAGCTTCCCGACCACGCTCTCCCAGGTGGGGCACCCACTGATTGCGACTCCACAAAAGGCCCTTCCTTCCTGGCCTTCACGTTGGCTGTTCCAGTTCTTTGGTTCTGAAACAGCCCTGTTCCTTCCACCTCTCCCACACATACCCATGAAAAAGTTGGATTTCTACCAGAATCCAAGCAGATTCCAGAGAGCCTTGGTCTGTGAACCTCTAAGCTTAAGGCTTATTTTGTTTCGGATCAAAACCTGCCTCTCTTCTGAGCTTCTGTCCTGGCCTAGAAATGGGGGGTGGGGGGATGCTGGAGGTTCTAAAATGGGGTCTTCTGAGGACACCCCTCGCTCCCATTTTCTGCTTGTCTCTGATGGGAGTGAATGAATTGAGAGCTTTGCCTCTGTCCTGGGGAGGGTGTGCAAGTTTTCATTCACAGTCTAAAATGTACAGAACTCCCCTCACCCCCCGCCACTCGGGTGCATCCATTTAGATTCTGAGAACGAAGGCAGTTCCTGGAGTAGCATATTCAAGGCTCCCAGAATCCTAAAAGGTCACACTCCTTTTATTCTTGCCTCTTTTCACTTCTGTTCTATTCTTATTGATTTCTTTGGGCCCATAAGAAAACACAGTAGGCAAAGCCTGCTACTTCCATTGAAATAAAATATTCTGCAGTCAAACCACACACCATAAAGAAATAATTGCAGTCTGTATATATTGCTAATGGACATCTCTCAGCAATTCCCTGTCTCATAAGCTTTAAACACAGACATTAGTATAAATATGCAGAAACCCCCATTCGGGCAAATTACTCTGCATTTCTGAACAGAAGGAAGATTAACCATGTGCTGATATCTTTGAAGGAGCTCAGCAGAGCAGGAAAAATTCACTGGCCCTCTCTGGGAGGGAGCTCAGGACTCTGTGAGGCCTGGAGGACAGAGCTGAAGCCCCAGCTGGCATCTTCTCCCCTGGGCCTGGGGCTCTCCTGGAGTACTCAGGCTGGGCCTCGGGAGGAGGGGACTGGCCCCCACTCTGGCCAGATCAGCCTCATCTGAGTTGACTTGTCACTTGGGTGTTCTGCTTCTAGAGCCTTCCAAGCTCCCAAGGTGCTGGCAGGTACAGGAACAGAGAGGTTGAAGCATTTTTTCCCCTGGCCTCTCATCTGCCTGATAAAAAGCCCCTCTAGGGTCACCAGATTTCAGAAGTAAAGGCCCATGAGGAGCCCTGGGGAGACTTCTAGAGGCAGCATCACCATCTGAAGTCGGCCCTACAATCTCCCTTTCTCTGGCGCTCCTCTTCTCAGCCCTCCTCCCCTACCCTGCACACCCCCACTGATAGTCCCACACTCCCCACAAAGCCCCTGCCCTTCAGGAATCAGCCCGGACCCCTGGTCACCAGGGTGGAGAAGACACCTCCGTGAGCACAGGGTGCTGAGCCTGGGGGTGACTGGGTCTGGCCTCCACGGCCTGCTGGTTAGACAGGAGGCAGCAGAGGCCGGAGAGGGCTCCACATGAAGCTCACAAAAGTCCCCTCCACGTGCTCGGCACAGGCCACCACGTCCCCTTTATAGACAGAACTCGAGGCTTGGTTTTCCGGGGGCTGGAGCAGCCAGTCAACGGAACAGGGGGAGGTGGCCAGAGGGTTGCTGAATATGCTACAGGCCCGCCTTGTTGTCAACACGGGAGGTGAGCTTTGAGCTAGTCAGGAGTCACCAAGGGGTGAGAGAGCCAGAGCGCAGAGGTCTTCTGGTTATTTATTTTGTGTTCGCCTGCCTTTGCCACAGTGGAATCGAATGCAGAGGAGAGCACTCAACATTTACATTCTGAGGCAGAAGGAAGGCACTTGGGCTCCTCAGAGCTGGAGCCGCAGCCTCCCAGCCTCGCCTGTTGTAGTGAAGTTGGGACAGAAGAGTCAGGGAGCCTGGCGGGAGGCCCTCCCCAGCCCCCAGACCACCTGTGAGGCCGGGGTTTCTGTAACACCCCAGTTTCCAAGGCAGGGCTCTGGGGCAGCAGCCTTAGCCAGAAGCAGAGGAGCGCAGGAGGATTAGAGCCTCTCCTCAGCTCACCCCAGCATGCGTGCAGACTTCACTCACCCGTCTCACCAGCGAGCATCTTGATGGTCTATTTTCATGACTGTCTCCCCCACTCGACTGTGAATGACTTTAGAACACCCCCGCCGCTGGCCAATTTAGCAACCTTCTGCAAAATTTTAAGATACCCTTTTCTCAAGACCCTTGCTTGCCATCTACCAGAAAATTGTCACAATAATGAAAGAAATGTTGGTGAGCGTGAGGTGAATGGCGACCCCTGGAGTTGTACAGTGTGCAAGTGAGCAGGTTGAGAGTGACTCATTGAGGGTATTGTATTCCAAATGCTCGTGGAAGGGTAGCACGTGCACTCACACGTGTAATCCTTACAACGGCTACGGTTATAACCCCCATGCCACAGAGAGACGGGCTCGGAAACATGAAGGAACCTTCTCGTGTTTACCCAGCTGGTCAGGGATGCAGTCGGGGTGGATTCTGGGCCATCGGGCCCCAGAGCCTTGCCCTTCGCCATGTAAGCTCCATGATAGCCTCAGTACCTAGTTCTGGGCCTGGCCCTGAGGATGCCCACAAGCGTGTGTTTGCTGTAACAGCACAAAAAGGGTCTGGCTTCCAGCCCAGTTCAGCCCTGCTCCTGCCACCCCGCACACTGAATCTCTCCCTCTCCATTTATAAAATGAGGGGCTGGATGCAGAGTGTCAGAGGCTCAGGGGACCCTGGGTCCCCACAGACCCGTGCAGGTTGCCATGCAAGTTGCCATGCAGCCTGGCCTGGAGGAGGTGCCCTTGCATGGACCCAAGCTGTGCCCATGGCTGGGGAGCCCCACACCCACACAAGGACTTGGGGCCTGTCAGCTCATCTCCACCAGAGCCTTTCAGACTCAGCCCACCTGACTGGCCTCCAGGGCTCACCTGCCCTCTCATCCAGGCCCTCCTTCCCTCCTGCTCGGCCCCCCAGGACTCGCTCCTCAGCCTCTCCTGCCTCTAGAAGGCCTGCCCTCTCACGGGCACCCTCCACTCTGCTGTCAGAGCAGATTTTCTAAAGCACCGTGTGACCAGGCCTTAGTCAAACCTTCAGTGGTCTTCATTTTTCATGGAGCTCCTTCACCTGTCACTCAAGGCTACTGACTCCTCCAGCCTCTCCCCCGCTTCAGCCCCACAGGTCTGGCCCCTCAGGGCTTCTACCCAGCAACACACTCACTTCAGCTTCTGCACATTGCTCACAATGCCCACCCCTATTCAGACCTGCCTTTAGTCTTGTTGCTTCTCCAGAAAACCTTCCCAGGCCCCCTAGACCACACAGAACCACCAGGCCCCAGTGGCAGGCCTAGGGTTGACAAGACTGTGCTCTCCTGCGACTCACTCCTCTCCCCAAGCTGGGGGATCTTGGGTCAGGATCTGGGCCAGAGCCCAGCCAAGTGGGGGCCCAGCGGCAAACAGGCCCCTGACTGGAAAAACAGGTAGTAGAGTCACATCTAATTCCACCCAAGTTGTGGCTCTGGCTAGCCCCAGCTCCTGGCCACCTCCTCCCTTAGCTGACACTGGCCTCTGATCCCCAAATTGCTGAGGCATCTTGTCCTCCTCAGGTAAAATGAGGTGTGACCTCATCAGGGTTCCCCAGGGCCACCCCCCCAGGCCTCTTGTGACTGCCACCACACAGAAACCAGAGAGCCCTGCTAAGGAGCTATAGAAAATAGTCATGCATGTGCCCGTCAGAGAGTTCCAGAAAAGTATAACATTCCAACCCAGTAAGAGCTAGTTCTTACAGCCAAAAAGGGGAGAGGGACTCAGGAAACTGTCCTCCCAGCCCCCAGCCCTTAAGGATTGAGCTCCTTCTCTGGAGACAGGAAGCAGCTGGGGATAAATCAGGTGTCCACAGAGCCTCTGGCCCAGTCAGTAAGGAGAGAAACCAAAGCTCTGAAAATTCCATTCATCCAGGAGACCCTCCTGTGTAGACTCCAACTGTATCCCAGCCCCCAGGCAGCACCTGCACACCTGTGCACAACCTCCCTCTGTATTCATCAGAGGGCCAGCTCCCCACCCTGCTAAGCTCTAGTTGGGGCTTGGCTTGGAGCCCTCCTCGCACTGGGGCAGATGGTGGGAATGGGAGTGTATAATCCCCCTCCTGGGATGAGCTCACTGACCTGGAAGGAGAAATCCCCCCACTGACCCTTGTCATGGGCAGGAACTCCAAAACATACGAGCAACCCCCAGGTGCACAAGAAAGAAGGGAAGAGAGATGATGAGTCATGAGGCCTGAGACTCTGAAGAGCCATTTGCGGAGAGAGCTTTGGGACCTAGTACAGCCAAACGCATGACTGACCAGCCCTCATGAGCCAGCTGAACCACGCCTGCCCTTGAGAGGAGGAGACAGACAGGTCACCAAACATGCCCCAGAACCAGTGCTCCACGGGGCAGGCCTTTTGGTCTTTTTTGTTCATCAATGTCTCCCCAGTTCCTGGCACATAGTAGGTGCTCAGTAAATATTGGCTGACTGTATGAGTGAATAAATGAATGAAGGACGATAGCCCTAAGCGCTCAATTCTGCCCATGGTTCTGAACCCCACAGGATTGTGGGTACAGAACACAGAGTGTGGGAGTCCGAGGACTTGAGCAAGGACACAGAGGCAGCTGCAGAGTGAGGGCATCTGTAGGCAAAAGCCATCTTGAAGACAGAATGTCTGTCTTCTTTCTGTCATCAGCTTCCATGATTTTGCATGACTTCATTCAAAGGTTTCCAGCCCTTTGGTACATTTTCTCTTGTCCAGACACTTTTGCAGGGTTTAACTTTATTATCTTTTTTTAAATATAGTTTTTTAAAGATTTTATTTATTTATTTATTCATGAGAGACACCGAGAGAGAGGCAGAGACACAGGCAGAGGGAGAAGCAGGGCCCCCCGGGAGCCCGATGTGGGACTGGATCCCGGGACTCCAGGACCATGCCCTGTGCCAAAGGCAGACACCCAACTACTGAGCCACCCAGCCGTTCCTAACTTCATTATCTTATTGTTGCCCACTGACCATAGGTAACTGACTTTTTGTGCGGTTCCTCCGGCTATGCAGGACCACATCATGCTCCTGGGCAATGAGCAGGGTTCCCCCTTTCTCCTGAGGGATTGTTCTGATCTCAGGAGCTTTGGGCCATACATATAAGCTCTCAGCTATTGGCAGCTCTGGCGATTTCTAGGGTTGCCCAGGATAGTACAACTGCCGGACTATGGCCACTGAGTTCACCAGCCCTGCCTGAGGTCCAAGCCCCTCCCAGAGGGTTCACCCTGCCTTCCCTCCCTTCCTGAAAGCCTGAGGTCCCTCAAGACCAGAGCCCAAGCCCCAAAGCTGGCTCCAGACCCCGGGCTCTGCCTTAGCTCCTCCCACCCAGCCTGCGGGACATCCCAGGGATCTCACCGCCCTCTGGCTTGCCTTCTGCGCCAATCCTACCCAGCCCCAACCACCGGCATCGCCTTCCTCTGTGTACATCACAGCTCTTTATGATGCTCCTCGGACCCTGAGCATCACCTTCCCAAGTGGCCTGCCCTGCCCTGAGGAAGGCAGCTAGGGCAAGCAGGAAGCAGCAAGATACGGTGGTTTAAAACTTTTAAAACCCAAAGCAGGGATCCTTGGGTGGCGCAGCGGTTTGGCGCCTGCCTTTGGCCCAGGGCGCGATCCTGGAGACCCGGGATCGAATCCCACGTCGGGCTCCCGGTGCATGGAGCCTGCTTCTCCCTCTGCCTGTGTCTCTGCCTCTCTCTCTCTCTCTCTGTGTGACTATCATAAATAAATAAAAATTAAAAAAAACCCAAAGCAGGATTTTTAACTAAGCAGAGCTCGATTCAAACCTTGCTTCTGCCGCTCTTTGGCAAAGGGACAAGTTAACTCTCCCTGAGCCTCACTTTCCTCATCTGTAAAATGGGGACCACCTGTCCTGGGATTACCGGCCGGGGATAAAGGCGATCACGTCATCAGGGGGCATCAGAGGGGGTTGGCAGGATGCGTGCACCCTGGGGGGGTGCCCCCGCCCCCGCCCCTGCAGGAGGAGACGAGGGGAGAGGCCCCCGGGCGTCTGCGACAGGTATGGGGTCCGAAAGATGGCTGAGGGCGGCGGATGTAATTAAAGCGCCCCGTGGCCCGGCAACTGGGGCCAGGTTCTTCTGTCCGTTGCGTTTTCCCGCCGGGGTCCCCGTCCTCGCCGGCCGTAGAGCCCAGCCCGCGCCCCACACCCCACACCCCTGCGGGGCTCGGGCTCCGGCTCCCGCGCGCAGCTCGCGCGGGCGGGGGCGGGGGCGGGGGCGGGGCGGGGGCGGGGCCGGCGGGCTGGAGAGAGCGGAGGCCCCGCCCTCTGTGACGTGTAGGCCCCGCCCCCGCGCCGCAGCACGTGCCGCGGGGAGGGGAGGGGCGGGGCGTGGAGGGGGCGGGGCGCGGCGGGGCGGCCGGGGTTCCCGGGCGCGCGGCGGCGGAGGCGCGTCTGCAGCGCTTATTTGCATATGCGCAGGTTGGCTATTTATAACCTCGCTGCAGCCAGTTCCAAGTTATGGATGTCTTGAAGTGACTTTAATCTGAGCCTTCTTTTCTTCAAATGGGCTTTTGATTTCCGGAGTGATATTATACATGGCTGTAAGCTATTGACTGAGCGATCGCCCTTGTGTTCTCAATGTGCTGATGCTGAAAATCTGCGATATAAATAAACTTCCTCTGGTAGAATCATTATAAAGCACAAGCAGCAGAAATTTATGGAAAGAACAGATTAAATGCTTAGACTTAAATTCTTCAGTGTGCTGCTTGCCCTAAACTGCTGTGTCTGGAGTTTGGGCTGCTGATTCAGGTGGAAAAAATCAAACGGACACATCGCTTGTCGGTGCATTTTTACTATGATCTATTGTGTTGCCAAAAGAGAAAGCTCAAAAGCTGCCATTGATAATCCTGGTTAAAACTTGGAGCATAAATTATTAAGACATGTAGTTTCTTTTCGGAGTGGTTGGGGACCAGGGCGTGCAGCACAGTAAAGAAATATAACATCAATATGTGCTTATGCATTGTAATGTGGGACATTTTTATGCCCTTAATAAAACATTCCGCCTACAAGTATGTTTATGAAAGCAACAGATAGGAAGATCCATAATGCCACTTAATAGAGTTAATCACCTCCCATCGGAATGGTTTAAAAGGCTTTTTATTGCATGTTGAAAAGCTCTGACCATAATTAATACACTACACGCTGTCAGGTGCCAATCAGAGGGCTGGAAGCAGCAAAGGGAACTTTCTAGCATGCTAGGGCTGGGACCGTTCTCAGGACTCCATCCAGTTGTCTGAATGCCAGGTTTTTAAATCAGAATTATAGCCTTTATGTCAAACATTGGGCTCTGTCTGGGGCTTTAGGTTCTAAATGTTGGGCTCTAGGCTCTAGATGTAAATTCCGAGTTTGTTCTGGGCTCTAGATTGGTTGGTTCTAGGCTCTCAAATCTAGACTCTGGGTTACCAGCCCTGGGTCCACAGGTCCTGAGTGAGTTGCTCCCGCATTACATCTGTACCCAGAGCCAGGAGGGGGATGGGGCTCTTTCCTAACAATGTTGGTTTAGCTCGCTGTAAGCTCAGTGGATCCCACTAACCACAGAAATTCATCCCATGGACCTTCCTCTTACCTTTGACCTTTCTAGCCATTTTCCAACTAAGAGGAGGGAAGTCTCAGGATGCCCATGGCCAGCCTCCCCCAGGGTCAGCATGTGGGCAAAGGCTGGTCCCTCCAGACACAGTCTGACACAGAACAGACCCAGACTCGATGGCCAGGGCCACAGCCAACCAGCCATGGAAGCTCCAGAACTAATCACTTCCCTTTCCTCCAAAGGAGAAGCCTTTATCTCCTTTGTCCCTTATGATATAGTTGCAGAGTGACTGGAGCCACAGGGAATCTCCCAAACAGCCTGGAAGAGCTGAAGAGGTGAAGGGTCAGCCTGAAATAATTAAAGAATAGAATCATCCTTTAGAAGCTCAATTCAAGCCAGCAAGAATGAAGCAGGCAGCAGGGAGATAGTGCTTTCCGGGGGTTGGACCTCTGTCACATGCCTGGGTGGCAATTCTGGGAACCCTGGTAGCTGAGCGGGAGCTAGCTGGTGGTACTTTGGTGGAGATCTTTGAACGTGAAAGCTCTTTCTCCTCTTGGAAAGTTGGACCAACAAAAACTAAGAATGACCCCTGAGGGCACTGAGTGGACACCGGTGGCCAGTGAAGCCAAGCTGTTATATCCCAATATAATATGGTGGACTTCTCTCCACTAGACTGGATTCCAGGGCTCATTAGGGCTTGGATGGGTGGGTTGTCACCAGGAGCTGAGAGATTTTGGTGCTGGATGGAGAAGTTGCCGTAACTCGTCTTTGTTGAGACAGAATCATCCCCCACCTGACTCCCGGTACCCACCTGTAACAGCAGACACTGGATTTCCTTCACGACCTGAAGCGATTGATTCCCCTCTGCCATCTCCCTGCCACCGGCACCACCCAAAGGGAGAGCTGTGCCCAGGGGAACATTGTCTACAGCTGCCCTCCCAGAGGTGAGCTCCCTCGTGGGGACAGGCCACGGCTCCCCCACTCCACATTGGGGGAGTGACAAGGACAACTGGGGAAGATAGCGTCGCAGGTGTGTGGTGGAGGAAATGCTCACTCCTTCGGGCGGCCGACAGCAATGCAGTGAGCCCGGGCCTACCTACCTACCGTGCATAACGAACAAAGCTCTCCGCACTCACGGAGCTCATACTCTGACTCCCCAGAGCCTCCCTCATGGTATGTCCGCCATCTCCTGAATGCAGCAACTAGAGAAATAAGAAACTGAGTGGGACTTTCGCAGGTCTGTCCACAGCAGGCCGAGCTAGGATCCCGAATGCCAGGGCCCCAGTTGGTAGATGGTCTTCACTCATATCCCAGCCCCCTTGACGAACTTCCTCCGCCCATTGAGGGTGTGTGCACAGCCCAGGAGGACCCCCTGGGAGTGCTGAGCCTGTGGGAAAGAAGCAGTGAGGGAACAGAGCCAGGGGCCAAAAGGGTTACAGGACTGGCTCGTCCTTGAGGCAACAAGACAAGGGTGTCCTGAAGTTACGGAGGCTGTGGCTGGGAAAATAGGTTGCAAACTGGCATTGGGGCCACCATGAGCATTTTTGAGGGCATGTGGGTGTTTGTGCCAATCTCTCATCTTGACTAGGCAAGTTTTCTTCTGAGGTCCAGTGTCTCCCACTGGGTTTATGTAAATGAGCCATAGGACCTGGTCAGGCAAACGGCACACATGGGACACTCAGTGTGAGTGGGGCTGAGTGCCCAGCTGACGCAGACTGGGCCAGAGCAAAAGGCAGGCCAGCTATGCCCTTGGGGATCCGAGCTGTCCTCCGGCAGCCATCAGGCCCCTGGCAGTTGCCAGGCCCCCATTGTCTTTGCCCACAGGCTTGGTGGCCTTGAAACACTCGCTGAGCAGCTGTTCCCAGTCCCTCCCTGGCCTGTGGGCTTGAGTAACTCTTGAGGCCGGGACGTGTAGGCGAGGAGGTTTTGGTGCACAGAGCTGGGCTCAGTGAGCAGCTCCCTGGAGGACGTTTGGGATGAGTTGACTAATAGAGATGTCTGTTCTGGGAGGTCGTGATATCACCTGTCATTAACCCGGGCACCCTGCCCAGGGCTCTCACCAAGAAATCATAGGCAGCTGCTTGCAGGCGGGTGAGTGATTTGCAAGGACCACAAGAATATTTGCATAAACATATGTATGGAGTGTGTATTTATTTGCATTCATTTGCATAAATTGCTGGCTCTTTGAGCTGTTGTTCCTTAATTTTATTTTATTTTTTTCAGTAAATTTATTTGAGCTCTGAGCACATAGATCTGGACACTTTAGGAATGAGAACAAAAAGGCCAAAAACAACAGCACTGGGGCATGAGATCAGAGATTCTCAAACTTTGCTGCACATTAAAATTTTCTAGGAAGGTTTTAGGAGTTCTGGTGCCCAGATTGTCCCCCGTACTATTGGCTACAAGGCTAGGGGTGAGGCCCAAGCGTCAGCATCTTGGTGAATGCTTTGGTCGCATACACAGGTTGAGGACTGATGCCTGAGCCAGGGCCAGGCATGCATCAACTCAAAACACCCTGGTCTCCAGCTGGAGACACCGGGTGCCCACCTCACCTCCCTCATATGTACCAGACACTCCCAAACTTAAGCACAGTGAGGTATGTGAAGGGCCAGGGCCGCACCAGCACTCCACCGCACCCTTCTGCACCAGCACCATCACCTTACCACGTCAAACCGTGCACAGCCAGAGCATCTGGAGACCCGGCGGCTCCTCCTGGCCCGCACCCCACCCCACCCCCAGTCCGCCCTGGACTCCACCTGGAGCATCAGTCAGCCCCTAGGAGATATGAGTGCTTCAGGTGGGACCCAGGGTCTGTTCTGTCTCAGGCACATGGTTCTTTCTCCTTCCAGATGACTTCCAGATGCCCAGGAAGTGAGTGCCTATGAAAGGGAGGCCATGTGTTCCCGAACAAGCCCTCCTGTTGCCACCCGCCTGTTCCCTTCGTCTCCCCAGGCTGGGAGAGAGCCAGGCCGTGGGGCTTGAGGGCCTTTTCCCTCCCCGAGGGGTGCTGCTTGGGCAAAGAAAAATGCTGGAGGTCTGGAAACATCTCACAGCCTTCCCTGTGGCTGTTCCCCAGTTTCTGCCACTCGGCTGCTTCCCGCTCTCCCTGCTTGATGCCATCACCCCACCCGTCCAGCTGTCCTGCCTCCCTCCAGAGTCCCTGGTCGCTGCTTCTGTGCCTTTGCTTCACTCTGGGGGGCAGCCCTTTCTCCACGGCTGTTGGCTCATATCCGACCCATTCAAGACCCAGCTCAGTGCCTCCTATTCCACGACACCTTCTCCAATCCAGCAACAATTCAACAATTCATTTGTTCACCCCATCACTCACTCCACTCTCTACCTGAAACCTGTTCCGGGCCAGACACCATGCCAAGCACTGGGGTACAGAGACCAGCCAGATGCAGGCTCTGCTTGTGAGAGCTTTTCTGAGTGATGGTCAAAGTCTGTTATGTTCCCATCTCCAGCGCCTATCAGGGCAATGGGAGGCCCTGTGTCCTGCTGCCACACAAATGGACCATGTTGCTAGATGCTGCTTGGGGTAGATGATGCAGGCCTTGCTAACAGGAGACAGGCACAGCCGTACCTCCGCCCGCAGGGGTGAGCGAGGAGGGAAGTGTTGGTTTCAGAACCTCCAGGGGGCAGGTGGGAGCAGAGAGAGCAGCTTCTGGGGGCAGTCAGGGTGGCCCTGCCCACTCCTCTCCTGGATCTACCTTTGCTGGAACACATGGGGTCGTTCCTGGGGCCTTGCAGAGCCCCATGGCTTGGTGTGCTGACCTTTCCTAGCCCTAGGTCAGTTGTGCTGGGGAAAGTTCCTCCCCACCTGCCCTGGGCCCTAGTTGCAGCCCCCAGGGGTCAGGGCTGTAGCTACCCACCCAGACCCTCACCTCCACTGACCAGAAGTAATACCCACCCCAAGTGGGAGCCAGCGTTGGGCCACCACAGTAGAGTCATAGAAGCTCCAGGGAGCCTGGAGGTGCCTTCTGTTCCTAAAAGGAGCTGTGATGCCAAGTGGAAACTGTTATTTATCAGAAAGACAGAACTGGGCAGGCGGACCACAGCCCACAGGTGGCAGCGCCAGCTCCCAGGTCAGGCCCAGCATTGCCCACCCCGGGCCTGGAGCTGAAGCTGGAGTCGAGGGGAGGGCTCTCCTTTGGACTCTGTGCCATCACGGAGGACTGCAGATCCACCTGGTGCCTTCTGTGGGCCACCCCAACATGGGTTCCGTGGGTACCAGAGGCTGCGTGAAGCTCTGGGAGTTCGGGGAATGAAAGGCGGTATCTCTACCACACCAGAGCTGTCTGTCTAACCACAGACAGACTTCTCAGGCAAGGATCACAGACCTAGGAGGGAGGGATTAGCAGGGAAGAGGCCTGAGCTGGCAGACAGGAGACAGGAAGGGAGATGTCAGAAGAGACCACCTGTTGACCCTTCCAGGAACCTCCTAGGAGCAAGCCTAGGGTGCCTCCTCCACAAGCCGGTGAGTGCCAAGGACCTTGCCAGCCAGTATGACAGGCAGGTGTGCAGGACACCATGACAGCTAGACAAGGATACCAACCATGAACCAGGGGCTGGCTCCTCCCTGGTGGCCATGGTTTCTCCATGGGTATGACACCTGCCTGGCTTTAAGGCAGACCTGACCCTCTGACTCTGTTCCAGGGCCTGAAGCTGGCACCTGGTCGGCTGGAGGACAAACCACTTTCTTCTTTTTTTGCTAATTTTTATCCTAAAATGATCATGACGATTGTTGTATGATCATTAAAGACCATTAGCAATATGAAAAACTGAAATGACTCCCAGGCTTTCACCTCCCCTGAAATGACAGAAAGCAAGGTGTTGCCCCAGACCTGACCCTGGCCAGGCCCAGCAGGAGGGGTGGACACAGATGGACTCAGGGGCAAACAGCCAGAGACATCCCTTCCCAGACACCCCAGAGGGCACAAGTGGGGTCCCCAACCCCTACAAACACACGCACAGGGGCTTATGCTCTCCTGCCCTGCATCCTTACCCCAGGGCCTCTCTGGCCATGAATTCTCTTCTCCAGTGATGTGATTCGAAGTGCTCTGAGTTGCCATTAGCCCCTGGCATCTGGGCTTTCCGTTTCATTTCCCTCTTTACCCGGGTAACTGAACTGATCGTGCTCCCAGCTCTGGTTCACTAATTCTTGCAAATCCTTTAAAACTATTGATTTATTTGCTGGGATCTGTGCTCTCGAGATTCTTGGGAAACACTGGTTTTTGCTAAGGCAGGTCAAGGGAGGGGTGCTGTTTCCCCCACTTCTTGTATCTCTCAGCTGCCTGCCCCCCATCACCTCCTCCCCAGCACCTCCTGCCACCCCTTCTCTGTGCCATCCTGTCTCCTCCTGGAGCAGGTGGCTGACTTTACCAAAGCCCTAGCCACCTGGGCCTGTAGGGATTCAGTCTTCAGGATGTTTGCAACAACAAAGCAAGGTTCTATAGAACATCACGCATGAGAATTGAGGCTTTGAGGGTAAGTCTGGTTGTTGAGATGTTCACCCTTTATTTGAGATATTATTTTCTCCTCTGGGTTCTTGTTGCTCTTCTGTTTCCCTGGGCCTGGGGTGATGGGTGAAGAAGCTCTGGGGTCCCTCACTCGGCCTATTCCCCAGCCAGCCCCTCTGCTATCCACACAGACAGCTGTCTCACCCAGGCTTCTCAGGAACCTGGGGGAAGGCAGGTCAACCAGGGCCTCTGGATGGAAAGAGGATGGGGTGGCAGTAGTGGCCAATGAGAGTGAAGAGCCCAGCCCCTCTGGGAATCCAGGACAGTGAAAGAGGGAAGCAGCTCCCGTAGGGGGCCTCTCCTGCCTCCCTGACCGCTGGCCGGGAATGGAGGGTAGCAAATACTCTCTGCTTTCGCCCCGGATGAAGAAACCAGATGTATGTGATGAATTTTCAGGCTAGGCGCCTAGAGCCCCAACCCTCCAACCTGGGGGCTGGGCTGTGTTGCAGAGTGTGGCGGTGACTATTAGCTCCCCAACTGCCTTAGCTGAGCTCTGTCTTCCGGGTAAAGATGTCTAGAGTTTATCCCTATCTGGGGGCACATGCAGTACTGCTCCATTCAACACACATCTTTATTCAATTCTCCAGCAGGGGCCAGCTACAGACTCTCGTATGTATTTGGAAATCTGACGTCTTGCCCCTAAAATAGTGAGTGGTAAAATAGGAAGCTGTAAAATGGTAACAGCCAAGGATAGACCACAGGCTGGTGACTGCTCATCGTAGAGGGGCCTCTGTACTCACAGCCTACCAGGCAGAGCGTGGGGACCCATCAGCTTGAGAGGCACATCCACGATGCTGAAGGGAAGAGAGGCAGCAACCAGCGCCTGCTATCTGAATGCCATGCCCCGGGCCCAGCCGGGAGGTAGTCTGGCCTGAAGATGGGGACGGTGCTAGGAAAATCCCTCCCTCAGCCCCAGCCCTGCATGGACACTCAAAAACCTGTGCTTCCCCATCAGAGCTCAGGGCCCCTTCCACTGTTCACCAGGCTAAAGGCCAGGCCTCATCCTCACTGCCCAGCGTCCTAACACAGCAGCCCCTCGGGGCAGGGGTCTGGCTTTCTCCAGACACTTGCCCTCCATCCACCCCACTCTTCTACGCCCCAGGTGACCTAGGTGACTTTCTCAGTTTTCCTCCCAGCCCCCAGTCTATGGTTCCTGCCCTGTCAAGGGGCTTTGCTCGTGTTCCAGCTTCCGTTCCACCTGGCCACCCCCACTCCGGCCCTACTCAGCTGCCGACTGCCCTTGCAGTGTGCTGATGTGCAACTTGGGCCTTTGCACAGGCAAACTGCTAACAAAAATGCCCTCCTGTCCACCTTTAACAAGGCCCACTCGCCTCCCAAGACCACGCCAAGTTCCCCATCCCCGTGGGCCTTCCCCCTTCCACCTCCACGCTCCCCTCTACCCCAAGTAGGCTCTGCTTCTAGTGCTGTTTATACACCTTTGGTATACACGACATAGTGTAACACAGATGCATTGTGTATGTGCCACTGAGGGTCGTGGGACACCAACCATAGGCCACAGCTCTCAGAGTTAACCAGAACAGGTATCTGAGGCTGGGGAGTAGGGCAGCACCCACAGATCCATCACAGGGTCAGGACGCACCAGCACTGTCTCCCCCCACCCCCACCCTGGGTTGCTCAAGCACCCCTGGGCCACCAGCTCCGCCAGTTCACCACAACCACTGTGGCCATCGCTGGCTGGCTCTACTCTCCACCCTAGGACTTCATCAGACCCCTGAGCCCAGGTCTCATGGCTTCTTGCCAGCTGCCAGGAAGCTGCCCACTCTGGACTCACCTCACGGGACCCAGTTCCCTGCCCACCTTGGAGTTCTCCCCAATAGAAGGGGATCCTGGTGCCAAGCAACCCAACTGACCTTTGTCCACTGCAGCATCTACCTCCCCCATCAGACTGTGAGCTCCTTGAAGATGGAAACCGGTGTCATATTCATGGTCCAGGTCCTGACACACAATGGCCCTCAGTAAATGTGTATTTAGTATTAGACTATGAACTAGTAAGTTAAGAATGATACCCCTTGTTATGTCCATTTGGTTCTCCACCAGTGACATAGCTAGCTGCCACCGACACCCCCTGCACTTCCTGGTCACCCCACCCTGACCCTCCCTCCCTGGGCCACTTGTCTCTCCTCCTCAGAAGGCCTTCATTACCACCACTGATGTAGCTCCTGTGTCGACACCAAGCTGCACTATTCCCTGGGACAGGGACTGTCTTGCTCATCATCTGCTGCCCCCGCTCCTCTGTATCTCCCACCCCGACCCAAGCTCTGGGCCCAGGGCCCTGTACTTGGTAAACTCAGAAGAGGGGCAGCAGAATGGGTTGGAATAAGAGAAAGGAAGGGCTTGATGGTGTATAAAGACCAGGGGTGGGGGCAGAGTGTGAGAGGTGTGGGGGTGAGGCCACTGATGGTTAATTCTGAGCAGAGTTTCTGAGTTTAAGAGACAAACCTGACTCTCTCAGCCTCTCATAAAATTCACTAATGGCCCCCAGTCTCTTGGGTGTTTCTTCCACAATCTAATATGGGCCTGCCTCTTACACCGCACACACACACACACACACACACACACACACACACATGCATGCACACATGCACACACACATGCTTGTACATGGACATGCATTCTCATATACAACCACACGTTCACACACACCATATGTTCTTGCCCACCTGCTTACATACACCACACGCTCAGACACACACATACATATGCATGTGGTCACACCTTGCCCCCCAACCCACCTGGTGAGCTATTACACATCTTCACCATCCCCCCACAAGTCTTCCCTGTGCTCCACAAGCCAGCCAGCAGTCCCTCCTCTGAGCCTCCTCTACCCAGCGCCTGCCCCGTAAAATTCCCCTCACTTGGCACCACAGTCATTTAGTGTGTCCCCTGTTAAACCATAAGCTCCTCGGGTCTGTGAATGTGTTCATTCATATGTGTCCCTGGGACCCTCACCCCACCCCCTTGCCCAGCGCACCTGTTTAGTGAGGAAGCAAGTGGGTGGGACAGATGCAAGACCAGACAGAAAGGGGATGTCCATGCCTCAGCCTTATCCAGCTGTGGACTCGGCACCCCTAACCTCTCTAGAGCCCTCCGCACCTTCTGCCCTGACCCCGGGTGCTTGGAGCTCTCCGAGGTGCTGAATTTGGGTCTCAACATGGCCGCACTATCCTTCCTGGCCTCTGGACTCTGTAGTCCCTCTAGCAGAGAACCAACCGCCACCCCACCTTCCACAATCTACCCTCCAATGAACAGAAGCAGTGTCTCTAAATATGCTGTAGGCAGAATTTAGGCATTTTCACGGGGCACAGGTGGAGGGGTGAACTCCCCAGCCCCACCCCATCAACAGATTCAGCTCTCTCCCTGGGGCCAGATAGAAGTCTCATCCTCCCCTAGTCCTAAGGACCAAGGCTCCTCAGGGCACCCACCTCCTTGGGGCCAAGTTCTAGAGGAGGACTTCTGCCTCAGAGGGACTGTCTGACCACTTCCCTCCAAACCTCTGACTTCCTAGCTGCTCCCAGCCCATCTGCTATGGCCTTCCTGGCAATTGCAAACCCCACCTTCAGGCTTCTGGTCCCCACAAAGTTCTTCAGTGTCCTGACTTGACTTGCCAGGATGCTTCATTCACTGCATATCCCCTCATCCAAGCTTCAGAATGTTAGCCTAGCGTCCCTAGCTCCTGCAGAGCTGTCTGCATACTGTTAACTCTCCTGAGCCCTGGACTTCCCCTGAGGCCTTGTAGCCCAGACCCCTACAACATTTTCATCCTCTATTATTCAGAGTGTGCCCATCACCTCTAGGTCTTCATCCTCAAAGCAGCGGAAGAAGCCAAGTGAAAACTACTTTTCTGAGGGGAGGAAGGACTAACAGTTGCCAATGGCCACCCAATCCAGGGCACTTCCCTCTGACTGCAGCTTTGGGGTTTGCCCACTGGCCTTCCTTGTTCAGCCACAGGTCTGCCCCCACCTCTGCAGTTTAATGAAGTTTTTTTTTAAGATTTATTTATTTATGAGAGACACAGAGAGAGAGAGGCAGAGACACAGGCAGAGGGAGCAGCAGGCTCCATGCAGGGAGCCTGACGTGGGACTTGATCCCAGGTCTCCAGGATCAGGCCCTGAGCGGAAGTTGGCACTAAACTGCTGAGCCACCCGGGCTGCCCTTAATGAAGATTTTTAAAAATTTTAATGACTTTTGTATCATCTTGGAGGGCCTGAGAATGTTCCAACTGGAAGGTAACCCTCAATTCTGCCCATCACATGCATATCAAGCACCCCCTAGTGCACAGCCCTGGGGCAGGGGTTCTAGGGACGGAACAGCCTTTCAGTGCCAAATTTCACTGCCTGAGAAATAGGTCTTGTCATCCAGCGTTGGACTTGGAAAAGGCAGGCTGGTGAGAGGTGGTGACTGTCCTTAGGACTTTTTTCCTTTCAGATAAATGGCAGGAATTTCCATTTGGACAACAGGACAACCAGAAGGTCTCCTCACAAAACTCTAATAAGTCAGGCAAGAAATCTGAGTCTTTCATGCTTCTCTTCTCTAGAAGCACCCGTTTCCAGGGAGGACTTGCCTGTGTGAGGCTGTCAGGCCCTGGGCCGGGGGTGGTATGACTTCCCAGGAGAGGACTGGCCCTCCAACTCAGGCTGGGCATGCTGTCTGCAGGTGGTTTTATCCTGTCTTACCCAGAAGCTAGAGCCCAGCTGGCACACAAGGTCAATTCTGAGCTGTTCTTTGGAAAAGGGGATATGTACATCTGATCAGTTAGGGAGGAAGGGGCAGGAGCCTGTCCCCAACCGTCTGTGGCCTGACTGAACAGCAGCAGCAGGAAGCTCTGTTTGTGTAAAACCACCAGTTGTCCCCACTGTGTCTGCACATGCTGAGCTCCTCCACTTCTGGGTGAATTATTCTCTGGGCATGCATGACACAGTCTTTGCTGGGCTTTCTCAGTACATTTCACAACTGCTCTGAGTTTATAATTTTTTCAAGTCCTTTATCAAATATGTGTTATAAATACCATTGGAATCAGGAGCATTTATCACCTAGCTGGGTTTTTTCTTGAGCTCTGAAAAAAAATTATTTGGCTATACAACCTTTCTCGGGGCTCTGATTTAATGGACTTCTCTGCTGCAAAGCCACTGAAATGTGTTGCCTTTTAATATTTGACATCTCTTCCTCTTTATTACCACCTCAGACAGCCCTTCTAGTCCAGCTGGAATGAGCCCATTAGTCTCTGACAAATAACTCGTGTCGTTTGGTGAAAAATATGCAGAAGCTTGGCTGCGGCAATGTCATTTATAGGCTTGGTTCTGTTTGTGGCCTCCCTCTTCTCTAAATACAGCATCCAGGTCCAGCCAACACTCCCCAGTGTCCTCTTTCTCTCAGATGCCACTTGGTGCTGGGTCCACAGAGCCAGCTTACCTTGCCACTTAAAATGGGGTTTGAGATGGGGTATTTACAGATGTCCATCAGAGAGTGTCAAGAATTGGCCTCATGGCAGCACTGTTCACAATAGGCAAAAGGCAGAAGCAACCCAAGCATCCATCACAAATGAATAGGTTAACAAACTGTGGTACATACATATGACAGAATTGCATTCAGCTTTCAAAAGAAAGGAATTTCTGACAAATGCAACAACATGGATGAACCTTGAGGATGTTATACTAAGTTAAATAAGCTAGCCCCAAGAAGACAAATACTGCATGATTCCACTTATTTGAGCTACCTAGAGTAGTCAGATTCAGAGACAGAAAATAGAAGGGTCAATCCCAAGAGCTGGGGAAGAGGGAAGTGGATACAGAGTTTCACTTTTGCAAGATGAAGTATTCTAGGGATTGACTGAACAACGTTGTCAATGTGCTTGACACTACTGAATTGTGCACTTAAAAATAGTTATGATGATAAATTTTACTGCAACAACAACAAAAAAAAAAAAAAACAGAATTAGCTTTGAACGCTACCATAAAGGAGAGACTGACACAGGGGAAGTTCCATGAGCACTTGAGCCCTCTCATTTATTTGTGCTTCCTGTATCAGTTAGCTCTTGCTGCATAACAAGCAACTCTAAGATTTTTGTGGCTTAAAACAACGACCACTGATTTAGATTATGATTCTGGTCTGCAGTTTGGGCTGGACTCAGCTGATCTAAGTCAGGCTCAGCCGATGTTGGTGGGGGCTGGCAGGTGTAAATGGCTCATCTCTGCTCTATGTGGCCTCTTAGCCTCCAAAAGACTCACTCAGGCTTGTTCATAGGGTGGTAGTGGCAGGGATCCCAAGAGAGTGAGCAAAAGCAAGCAGATTTTCTTGAGGCTGTGGCTCACATGCGCACAGTGTCCCTTCAATCACATTCTGTGGTCAAAGCAAATCACAAGGGCAGTCAAGAAGCAAAGAATGGGAAAATGAACTCCGCCCCATGATGGGAGGGGAGACAAAGAATTTTTGCCATCTACCACACCAGTCGTATATATGCCAGGCCCTGTGCTAAATGTTAAAGATAGAAATATAAATAAATCACAGTCAAGTCCGGAGACATACACGTAAATAAGTCATTACAACATACAGTATGCTCTAAAGAAGAAAACATGGGTGCTGTGGGAGGATGGAGGAGTGTGAAGGGTGGTGGGATATGAGAGGAGGAGGGGGAGGAGGCAGAGGCTTGGGGATACAGTGACACCTTAACTGGTATTGCAGGACAAAATTGTAATTAGCCAGAAGAAGAAGGGAGGAGGAGAGATTGGAGAAGAGGGCAGGGAGAAAGGTGAAGGCTGGCAGCCTGGGGTACAGGGAGGCTTCAGTGGGGAGTGGAGGACACTTGCTCCCCCTGCTTGGCTTTAAAGGGTTTATTTAAGCAGAGATGGATGGCCATGTTGTTGGATGGCGTAGGGGCAGAAACAGAGACATCTTTGGAGGCTGCTGCCCTGACTCAGGTGAAGAGTGTGGTGGCTCAGAAGGGGGCCTGGGTGTTCCTGAGGCCAAAAGACAATGGAAGGCAGAGATTTCTAGGCTGTTAAAGAGGCAGGGCTTGGTGTGGGGAGGAGAGGAATCAGCGGGGAGATTCAGTGCCCCTGGGCCTGTGCTTTCTGCCCAGCAGTCTGAGCAGCAGAGTTCCCATGGTGCGGCCAGGTAAGGGGGAGGGGTCCTACAGGCACAGGTGGGGCATCCCACACCCAAAACCCCGGAGGCCAGAAAACAATACCCTGATATCAGCCAACAAGGAAAGACCCTGAGGTCAAGACTTCTCTTCCACAAGCCTGAAGCGGTCAGATTCTTGAGGGTGCAGGGGTGCTACTGAAGTCTCCCCCCAAGGCTCAGCCCCCCCCCAGGCTCCACCTCAAAGCCCCCAAACTGCCCAAACTGGGCACAGCATGGCTGGTTGAAAAGTTTCCCCAGGACCCCACATTCCTCCAATCCCCTCACACATCTCAGTCCTTGGCTGAGACAGAGGGGGTAGGTAGGGGTGCAGACAGGAGGTCAGCTTGTGCCTGGAGCCGGTGCTGACCTCCCGTGGATCCTGGGTCGCGATGCCCCGAGACACTGTCCCTCTCCAGCTGGGCACTGAGCCGGCAGCAGTAAGCACAAACAGCCTGATCAATACTCTGAATGCACTTGGGGCCCTGCTGTGAAAAAGGAATCCCCTGGTGAGCACTTTCATAAATTGAACATTTTTTTCCGAAACTGAGTAATCCTGCCCGGCTATTAAATCCAGATTTCCACAGAGTCAGAGTAGAAAGTGCTCGCGTTTAGACGGTGACCTGGATCTCCAAGCACCTCCCAGTTCCGACCAGAAATCCCGGGGCAGCAGGCAGTAGGGCCGGGCTGAGGCTGCACACGTCATCGTTGCTGGGACCTCAGTTGGAAGTCAGAGCTTTCAAAGACAATCAGAACGCTTTGGGCCCAGGAGGAGTGGTATTTTGTAACCACTGTGTTTTCCTGGCCCCCTGGGCATGGTTAAGGCAGCGGGCGTGCGTCTGTCACTCACTGCAGGGAGAGGCTGGGAGGCAACAGAGCAGGTGCCTCTTGATGTTCCAGGGGATCAAGCACCTAGAGCTGGGGCAACTTGCCCAGGGTCACGCAGCCAATTAGTGGCCAAGCTGGAACCAGAACCTGGATCCAGCTCTTTGGAATTCCAGCCTGGAACTCTTTAACCCCCTCACGACTTCACCCAAAAAGCTGACATCACCACCTGGCTCCTGTTTCAGGAGTGAATTCAGTTGGTGGCTCAAGTCTTGGAGCTGCTGTGTGGGTGCAGCAAGCCGTTAGCCTCCACCCAGCTGGACCCTGCAGGTCTCCCCCAATCACCCCGCATCGTATCCTTGCCCAGGCCACAAGCTCAGGCTGCAGGTCCCACTGGCCTCGCCTCCCGCCCAGGCCCCAGCCACCACCTCCCGCACCTCTCCCTACAGTGTCCCCTAGGTCCGCACCCCAATCCCAAACTGAACTCACCATTCCCTCTCTTGCCGGCATCCCCCCAGAAACCTAGAAGTAGTTCTCGCACCTGTGGCTTCCACGATCCCTCCAGCGCTGAGGGCCACAGTTTCACGGTCTAAATACTCGTCTTTCTCTGTCCTTCTGTCACCATTGACGCTCAGGTCTTTGTCACTTCCCACTTAGATCGTGAAGCGATCACTGCCATCGACGAGGCCATGGTGCCTGCCGCCTGTTGAGCACCTACTGTGTGCCCTGGCCACAGCTCACAGTTTACCATGGGCTAGCTCATTTAACTTTCAACAAGGGAGAAACAGGCTTCAGGGACACCTTCCCGAGGTCACACAGCAGATAGGAGGCAGAGTTGAGGTTCCCCCACCAGGCCTGGATGTGAGGCCCAGTGCTTTCCCATCTCCCATCTGGTCTCCAGCTTCCATCATTCCTCACGATCCCGCCTCTATCGCGGCTGCCAGAGGGGTGTGTGTCTGGCCTCCAGGTCCAAACCTGTCACTCCCCTGAACAGAATCCCAGGGTTCCCTGGTGCCCCCAAAACCAAGCTGGAGCCCCTGGCAAGGCTCTTGAGGTCTGACCCTGCCTGTCCGTCCCCGCCCCCCCCCCCCAATCACCTTGCTTTGCTCCCTATCTGCCCCACAGGCGCCCTCCACACCCTCCACCTACAGCTTTGGGCCTGCTGGTCTCCCGTGTCCAGGTCTTAGCACACCCACTGGGAGCCTTCCTGAGGCCCCAGCCTGCGGCCCACACACACCCCTGCAGGTGCTTGGCCTGATATGGGGTCAGTGGTGATTCAGCACTGCCACACAACTCAGACCCCTGTTCTCACTGTCTGCCTTGGTCCTCGGTGGAGCCAGAACCCAGCACGTCCTCAAAAAGAAAGGCTGGCCTGACTGCAAAGCCCTCAAGCCCCTTCTCGGGCTCAGGGATTTTCACCAGGCTCTGGGAAGAGAGCAGGGAGCCTCTGTCCTCATTTTTCAGATGTAGAAACAGAGGCTCAGAGAGCACAGGGGCTTGTCCAGAGACAGAGCTGAATCTTGACAGGCAGCCAGTGTAGGCCTATGTGGACAGAGATGACTAGTCAGGCCGAGCAGGGCATGCGGAGGGTAATTCTAGAACACCAGCCCAGGTGCAGTATAGACCTGGAGGGCTCAGGGTGACGGTGAGCAGCTTGGAAGCAGGGCTCAGTTCTGCAGACACCCCACCCCCATTTTCCTGTCAAAGGACAAAACTCAGCCTGACAACAGTCCAGGTCATCCTGGCCCAAGAATCTGGGCCTCTAATGTCCACTACCAGCCACTAGGGGTTCCAGGGGGCAGGCAGGCAAGGCGAGGCTAGTGGGAGCATTGGTCATCTGAAGGCCCTAACTTTTGTTAATTAGAGTTTATACCAACGAACCGGGGTAGCTGTCAGGCTCTCCTCCCCCCTTCTGAGTCTTGAGGTGGGTCTAGGAGGCATCCCCAGGCTTGGAGCCCACAGGCCTGGGATACTCTGTGCCAGCCTCAGGTGCCCAAGACACCAGGCAAAGGTAGGTGTGCGTCAGGGTGGGAAAGTCCTAGAGGGCACTTCCTTGGACCTGCTGGGGTTGCAAGCCGGGCTCTCCCATGCTGAAGCCCCAGCTGAGGATGGGAGCCCCAAGAGGATGACCCAGGGAAATGGGAGGAGGCGCGCGCAGCCTCTGCTTCTCTCCAGCCTTCCCCAACGGCCCCAGAGGTGTGCGATGGAAGGAGGGGCTCTCCGGGCTCCCCTTCCACCCCGTCCTTCCTCGGGGGCCCCTCTCTGAGAAGCTCACCCCATGCCATGGCTTGAGTGTTTAACATAAGGGACGCTGTTTTTGCAGGTTTTGTGGTTTTTATTCCTTTGAACCATATCCAGCCCATCTGACATCACAATGCCATGCTTTACTTGGTATCAGACCCATCAGCACTCATTGGCATTTGGAGAAGTTGTGCTGTAATTATACAATAGTTTTTAGTTGTCTGTGATAATGTATTCTCTATGTTTCCAATTGTCGGTATGGGAATCTTTTCCCCCAGCCTTTCAATTTCTGGGTTTGATTTTTTTTTTTTTTGTATTGTTTTGGTTTGGGGGTTTTTTGTTTGTTTGTTTGTTTGTTTGTTTGGGGGTTTTCTAGTTTTGGTTTTGGTTGTTTTTGTTTTTGTTTTTGCTTTGAAAAGTTGTGGTTCCTTTGGTTCCGTGGCTCCTCCTGTTGCTGCTCGTTGACGCATTGTTTGTGACTTCTTTTGACAATCTGTGTTGAGCCAGTCTTGCCAAGAAACAGTATCAAGTATTTTCCTATTTCTCTACTTCTTGAAAGAAAAATTTTTGGTTAAAAAAAAAACAAAACAAGAAAAAAACCTCTTAATGGGAACCTGGCCCTGTCTGTCTTCTCTGTTCTGCAGAAATGTTGAAGGAATTGAACCAGCAGCGCAGAGCGAAAGCGTTTACAGACCTGAAAATTGTTGTTGAAGGCAGAGAGTTTGAAGTCCACCAAAATGTTCTAGCTTCCTGCAGCTTGTATTTCAAGGACCTGATTCAAAGGTTTGCCTTCCTTCCAGCTGTGGTCGGGTCTGTTCCTTTGTAGGACGCTTTTGTGTCTTTTCTCCTTCCCTCTCTTGCAGGTTCCTGAAGCGTGACTCCCTGTCACAGAGCCAGTAGCCATCTCTCCTCCCCCCCTCCTCCCGAGTGCCCTCTCACACACAGCCTCAGAGCAGCCACTGCCCCCAGCCCGCCCCACGCAGCTTTGCTGGTCACCAGGGGCCTCTGCCAGCAGTAGACAACACCCCTGCCCTGCCCCGAGGATCCCGAGATCTCAGTGGCTCACAAGCCCTCCCTGGGATTAGGAGAACTTTAGACTCCACTTTAAGGGACCACTGCACACCATCCCCGTTGGCTCAGCACAGGGTCCCAGGCACCATCATCACTGCTGTCGATAGTGAACTTAATGCCAGGAAAGCACATCGACCAGACTGCCCCCCAACCCCCTGCTGAGGAGCACAGGCGCCCCCCGGGGCCGCTTTTCCACAGCTTGAGTCGGGGAGAAGAGACTTGTAGCCGAATCCTCGTTCACGCTGCATGCCTTGATACTTGTACACTGAGCCCAAAGCGGCGTTGTCTGAGCACAGACCAGGTGTGTCCTAAACACGGTCTCTCTCAGCCTTTGCGCCCTCCCCTCCACCCTCTGCCCCGGCTATTTCTACCTGAATGAGTTTAATGGTGCATGAGCATCTTTTTTTTCTTTTTTCCATTTTGTTGATTTTTTTTTTTTTTTAATTTGTCTGCTTCATACCCTCGCAAACAAGTCAGGGGCCACCTTCTAGCTCCTTAGTGAGGGAGAGCAGCCGAGGGGGCCGGCCCAGGGTAACGCTCCTGTTTCTCTCACCCATCAGCAGATTAATGCCGCTGCTCATTTTGCCTTGCAGCCTCTCCGGGGCGGACGCTGAGCTGGGACTTGGCTCAGAGTGGGAGGACAGGACCTCTGCTTGCTTCCCAATGCTGTGTTTGGACTTGCCAACTAACCCCAGAGTGACTGTGTTTTGTTTCAGGATGGCACACTGGCTGGCATCTCCTTTCCAATCTCTTGTGCCCGGCGTGCAAGCCCCACCCAGCCGCGCTGGCCCCAGCCGTGCAGGAAGGGGCAGGCTCTTTGTGACTTCCAGCCTCATGGACAGCTTGGGTCTCCCACCCCCAGTGCTTGGGTCCTCTCTGTCCAAGCACAGGGGTCAGGGGCATGAGCTCTGGGGTAAAGGGGCATGTCCAGTGGCTTCTTCAGGCCAAGGGAGGTCTTTGTGCTACCACTCTTGGCAAATTCTGGTGCTGGCAGTGACCAGCATCCTAGGGCTTTGGTCCCTGCTACAGACCAGCTGGAGAGCACAGAGCGGGCAGGATGCAGGGGCAGGTTGGTACTCAGTGATGGCCCAGCCCTGGGCTAGAGAGATGCGGGCCAGAGGAGCACAGGAGTCCTTTGACTGTCTTTAGAGACCTTACGTGTAAAACCAAACTTTTTCACAACAGAGGACACCACTTGGTGAGAACCCAAAAGTCATGAAGGCTTCTTAGGCCAAAAAAGAAGGAAGAAGAACATTCCAGGCAAAGGGTGGATTGCCTGGAATGTTCTAGAATACAAAGAATGTTCTGGAATGTTCTAGAACACTCCAGACAAGGCATGGGTTGCCTGGAATGAAAAGTTGGGACAGAGACCATCATAAGCAGTGTGGAGGGAAAGAGAGCCTTCCCAGAGATGGGTGTGAGCTGGGGTGAGGTAGGCAGGCAAGTCCAATCCCTGGGCTACAGCCCTGGGCTTGGTCTGAGGATGTGGGGACCATCGAGAGCAGTGGGAACAGGATGGCCACCTGAAGGTGAAAGAACTGTAGGATGTGCCTCAGTGACCCTATCTGGAAAGGATGGGGGCGCTGGAGCTAAGAGGCAGTCCCTGGAAGGGAGAGGGCACCCCCTCGCCCCCGGGGAGCTAAGAGACCTGGGTCCTACACCGGACTCTGCCACTTGTCCTATGACCCTAGGCAAGTCACGTCCTCTCTCTCAGGCCTCAGGTTTTCTCATCTGTAAAACAGGAGGTTGGTTCCAACGACATCCAGGTTTCCTTCAGGCTCCAGCATCCCCGAGTGGCAGTGTCGGGGGGTGGGCACGGCCAGCCCTGCAGAGGCTTCCCATGTACCAGCCCCAGGATGTGAGAAAGGTGAGGTCACAGGGTGGGACGTGGGTCCAAGGACCACTGTCAGGGCAGAGCTAGCGGGGACGGTTAATTGAGCGTCTGGCATGGCAGGCTTGTGGCTGACGGATGCCCAAGTAGAGATGCCTGGTAGGCAGCCAGATAGATGGATCTGAGCCCAGAGAGGTCTGAGGTCTGGGGAGGCTCCATGGGCGTACAGGAGGGGCACTCACGGAGGAGGGGAGGCTGAGGCCGGGCCCAGGGGCGCCCCTGTGGTTGAAGGTCCCAAGGTTAATTTGCAGCCATTTTAAATTCTACTTCCCTTGTCCTAACCTTGGCGTACGTGCATCATCGTTCCTGCCCATAGCTGCAAACGAGTTCCTCCTGTGGGGAGGAAAGTAGACTCTGCAGAGAGGTGATGTCCTCTCTGGCCACGTAAAATCCTGGAGAAGTGCACACTCTCAGGAGCAGCTGGTGCTACCACGTGATTTCAGTCTGCGTGCGACCCTGGAGACGGCGCAGCGGCCAGGGTGGCCCAGGAGGAGAGGTGGGGCCCTGCCCGCTCCGCGGCTGCACTAGGGAACCAGAGAGAGTAGGGGCAGTCTGTGTCCACATGGTGTCCCGGTCCTTACTCTCATGAGGGCCGCAGGGAGACTGTCAGGGGCAGGGTGACGCCTCCCTGCCGCCCCAGGACCCGCACCCCTCAGGCTGGACTCCTGCCCACCCCCGTCCTGGGACCCGGCACACAGTCACCACTCCAGCCCCAGTGAGGACGCTGTCCCAGCCCCCAGCCAGTGGAGACCCCAGTGTGGACACCCCCTCACCCGGGGTCACGGGGCAGACATGGGAAACCAAGTCATTCAGCGAACGAGCAGGAGCCCCCTGGGTGCCAGGTCTCACAGGAAACACCAGATGAGGCAGGTCTGTGCCCTCAGCCGGGCGGGGGAAGGGGGTGGAAAGAAGTAAGAGCAGGACAGCAGACTGAGCACAGTCAGGGGGATAGAGGCTCACCGGCAAAGCGCTGAGCTGTGGGAAGAGGGGTGTTCAGGGACGGCCCCCGGATGTGGTGGCATCTGGCATGGGTATTGAACAGAGGATGGGAATTGCCCAGGCTGACAAGGGGGACAGAGCTCGGCTGACAGACAGGAGCCAGCTCGGGACAGCAGGGTGTCCAGGCACAGCAAGGAATTCAGTGTCACCACAGTGCCGGGTGCAAGGTGGCGATGGAGGGAACGAGGCCAGCATAGGGGCCGGACCCCAGCCTTGGCCGAGCCTGGAGGTGTCACGGTCAGCTGTGTGTTCCATACGGATGACAGGCAGTGAGCGGGACAGCCAGGTGTCACGGTGTCCTCTCCCGACTAGCTCGGCTGCCCAGGAGCCCCGGGCCACCCCCCCCCCCACTTTGCCCACAGGCTCTCTCCTCACGTGTGTATGTCCCTTTGGTGTGGCTGCAACGGCTTCTTTCCATAGTCTTCCCTTATTTTGTTTCAGACTCTTGTCTTTTTTCCCTGACAAGGCCACGACCCAGCCCACAGGGAGACGTGTAGAGATGTCTGATGTCATCCTGAAAATCCTCCCACTAACCCTCAGAAGCAGGTACCATTAATATGCCCACTTTGCAGATGAGGAAGTTGAGGCCCAGAGGATTTTAAGTAACCAGTAGGTCTGGGATGGGAATTGAGGTCTGACTCCAAAGCTCATGCTCTTACCGTCCATTTGCTAGCCCAGAGAGGAACAAAATTGTAGTCTTGTGCATGAAGTCTATAAGGAAAGAAAATAAAACTCAGGGTTGACAGTGTGGACAGATAGGCCAGGAGAAAGGATGCAGAGTGTGTGTGTGTGTGTGTGTGTGTGTGTGTGTGTGTGTGCGTGTGTACACGCACACATGCACCCCTGTGTATCTGTTGGAAACATTTGTAAACTGGCCACTGGATCTGTGCAAGAGAAGACACAATCCTCACCTGAAACAGGTACCTAGGCTGTGGCCACTTGCCCCCGTCCCCGGGAGCAGGCCGTGTCCTCTGGAGTGAGGAGCACGGGAGGGGCTCCGGGCGGCCACGGAGAAGAGCACATGAGGCCGTCAGGAGGCGCAGAGCAAAGCGGTGCTGAGACCCCCGGCTGCCTCCGCACCCCATTGTCATCCCATTGAGTCCCTGTGACAATCAGAGGTGAAAGCACGGCAGGAAGAGGAGCCTCGGCTTTGTCCTCGGACAATGTGTGGAATAGGGCTGCGCCATCACCACACCTCGCTTGCATCCAGGCCGGAGGGGACCCCACCAGGATTCTGTGGACTGAGCCCCAGGCTTCAGGAAGGGGGAAGGCCATTTTGAGTGGCCATTAGAGCTAGTGGCGTTCTGGGGTTACAGCCTCCCAAGTCCAGAGGCACTTCTCAACCCCTCTGAGCAGGGCCTGAATCTGCCCTGGCTGTTTTGGGGAGCCCATGAAGAAGTCCCTTCACTTATCCCCAGGAGCCAAGGAGCCCTCAGGCATGGTTGGTGCCACTGGAGGCATTGGCTAGACTCCCTGGCCCGGCAGGCTGCAGGCCCCATCCCAGAGGACAGGGATAGTCCTTCAGAGATCACAGACGTACGGCCCTCCCTGCCAGCACCTGCGAACGTGGCGCCCAAGCCTGGGTGGGACAACAGGTGGAGCCCGGAGAAGAGCTGCCCCCATCACACCAAGCGGGACGGAGACCCGGCACTCTACCTTCCAGCCGAAACCCTCTTCTCACCAAGTCTGTTGGAGCCAATGGCACATTTGAACTCTATTTTCTTTTTGTATTAAATGAAAATGGATGGACACACTGATTGGGCCAAGCTGATTTTCACAAGCCCCATGGGTAGGCGCTGGGCTTCTCCCTCCATCCTTCTCTCCAGGGAAACTTAAAGGGATCTACCTAATTGAGTGACACAGATGTTGGAGGTAGGGTTGCCCAACAGACGTTAACACAATAGTCAAGCCATATGCTGCCTTTCCCTTCCTTCCCTGTGAAGTTGGGTGTTTGTGGGTGGCAGTCTGCACCCCTTTCCTGGTAGAACAGACAGGTGTGGCTGGAAGAGCAGATCATAAAAAGAGAGACACATCTCAGAGACCAGCAGAACAATGTGAGTCAGATGCATCGCCAAATCACCACGGGTGGGCCAGGGCCCGCCTGAGCTCTGAAGGTCCCCGGGACCCAGTGAGGCTAGCGTGGGCTGGGTTGGTGCCCTGGAGCTGGCGACGTGCCTGAGCTCCTACGCACGCAGCGGGGTAGGAATTGCATTGGAAGAGTGGGGTCATCCTCCTGAGCAGGTCGGGGTGCCATCCATATTCACCACCTGCTCCATGACTGCCCCCCATCCATCGCTGCCCCACAGATCTCCCCCCATTATTCCAGATCTAACTTGCAAAATGAAAGCATTTGCTCCCTGAGGTGTGTGAGGGGTAGACAAAGGACCAAAGTCTGGAGAAGGCAATGCTTAACCACATGAGCGAATTGCTGATGGAGGGATCTCAAACGCTCTAATATTTGGGATGAGGCATTCCTGGTACATCCACAGACCCAGGCCTGCCAAGCAGAGGCTGTGTCACTACCCTGTGAGAAGGTGAGCCTGGGGGCATTTGGTCTTAGGACAGAGCCCCAGATCCTGTGCAGGCTGGACAGCACCAGCCTACCCCATACTCCCACCCCTAGTGTTAGGTTCATGGCCCAACCTGACAAGGCTATCACTGACCATTCCTACCCTGTTCCACCCCACTCCAAGGCCATGTCATGCCACACTAACCAGCAGCTCCCAGTACCCCATTGCTGCTGAGTGGAACAGGATGCTTGGACCTCAAGAGCCAGCTAGGACAGGGACAGAAAAGTCAATTATTAAGGACATGGCTCCCCACCGGTGACCAGGGCCACCCATCAGGGGCAGTGCCTCCCAGGGGATCCCTGCTCATGGGGAAGAGACCTGAGGCCCAGTCCCAAGACCGTCTGATGACCAGCAATGGAGAGTCACCACCAGCCTCTCTCAGTACCACAGAGGTCTTGCATAGACCATGGACTCGCATGTGCAGATGAGCCACACGAGGCCTCACTGCCTGGGGCCTCACCCCCTATAGATCTTGAACTCAGCTCCCCACCAAAGCCTCCATTACGTTCCCAAGTATTCCTCTGTAGTCAAGTGGAATGGTCATTCTGCCCATGACGTCTGGTATCTGGCCCCAGGGGCCTCCAGCAACTCCCCAAAGTTCCTTTGTCCAGCAGCCCCCTGCTTTCCACAGGCAACTCACAGAGGTCCTGAAGGAGCAGCTACAGCTAACCCTGGACAGCACCCATGATGATCAACGCCCCACGTGCCTCCTCATGTCATCCCTGTGCTCGTTAGCCATCCAGGCACCACCCTGTCCACAGGACCCTCCCCATGGCTCAGACTCTGGGCAGGACAAGCATCTCCCACGAGCATGACCACAGTTGTTCCATCAAACTCTGCACTCAGGACTTGCCTGGCCTTCCATCTGCCCAACACACCTCCCCACACTGGGGGTTCTCAGGGTCATGTGTCGTACGCACTCCTGGGTGTGTGTGTGTGTGTGTGTGTGTACACAGCTGAAGTCCACCCCAGCCCTTCACAGAATTGGAGCTCTGCTGAGGAACCGTAGGTGGCAGGAGGGCCAGCCCAAGTGGAGGCAGCAGTGGCTGGGGTGCCTTGGGAGAAGGGGAGCAGCCCGGCTTTGGCCCAGCCCGCAGAGCAGGAAGGCTGTGAGGAGGGGAGGCCAGACACAGCATGTAGGAATGAAGGCAGAGGCCGCAAGGCCGGAGTAAGAGGTCGACCAGATGGCCTCTGAGGCCTGGGGTGTTAGATTTCTGTGCTTTCAAATGATCACATAATGAACTATTTTTATGCTTAACAAAGTTACCCGAGCATGAAAATCTATCCCGACAGCAGAGGACTCGGTGTGTTAAGTCACTTTAAAAGTCACACTCACCGTGTATACGTGTGGGCTCGAGAAGGGGCTCTGCTCAGACCCTCGGCTCAGGCAGCACCGTCCCCCGCGAGCCTGGAGGCAGTGTCATTACCGCAGGCCCCGGTGCCATGAGCTGTTCTGTGGGGAGGGGAGCCCCAAATGAAGTCACAGCTTCCTCTGTCCCCCGCCCCGTTGTATCGGTGCCTTAACAGCCCTTGGTGGCCAGACTGGGGAGAATGTTGCTCTCCTGGTGGCATTTGCGGTTCTGTTGTGTAGAGCAGTCTCCTGGGCAGTGTTTCCAGCCTCTGTCACGTGAACTCCACGGGACTCTAGACTTCCTCCAATTCAAGCCTCTTGTTTTGCAGAAGGGGAGCCTGAGGGCCAGAGAGGCCAGGCCCGCCCGCCGTGGCAGGGCTGGGGCACGCAGGCCCTCCGGCTGCCTGCCCACGCAGGAATCAGCCTCCCTCGGGGGGCTCCAGCTGCTGGACACCTCCCCACCCCCACAGCCCGCCACCAGGGCGCCCCGGGGACCGGTCACGAGGGTCGGGGCCCCTGGCCTCCTCAGGAGGGGAGACGCCAGCGGTCACTTCCCAGCCACATGGCAAGCGCGGCCTCGGGCAGGAGCAGGACCCGTGGTCAGAGTGGCCGAGACGGGGTGTCAACCAGCCACCTCTGACAACCTGCCTCCTGACTCTCAACGCTCAGGGTGTCTTTCCTCCTGGTCACTTCTGTACCCGTGTGATCTCTGCTTCATCTTGTCTGTTTCCTTCCAGGTCCGGCTGTAGGGCGCGGCTGCCAGGCCTTAGGAGCCTTTGCAATGGTTTTGTATTTCTATAGACACCAGATACGAACATATTTATATATTTGTGTCCCTCCCCCGCTCCCCCAGTTCCCAAGCCCGATGCACACTCTACACGCAGGCCACCCTGACCTCTGACCCCGTGTTCCATGTGGCAGGAGGGCCCCCCCCGGGCCAGGTCCCAGGTCATGGCTGCTGGCTGTCTGTGGCGGAAGTCCTTGGTTGTTCCCTTCCCCTCCCCCGGCTCTAACCATTCTGTCCGTCTATCTCGTCTCGTCCTCAGTTTCAAAGCAATGTCATGAGGGCTCCCTTTCCATGCCTAAAAGGAAACAATATGCTTTTGGAAGTAGGCGGGGTTGGAGTCCGGGTTCCGGGACAGCTTGGGGCGATCGAGGGCGTCTCCGGATCGGCTGTGTCCTCGGCCGGTTGGGAGCCTGGGTCACGCTGGCGGCCCTCCGCTTGGAGGCAGCCGGGCCCCCCCACTTCCCCGGGGCCGGGACCTGCTGGCCGCGGGTGGCGGAGCCCCGGGAGCCAGCAGCGGGGCAGAACCGTATTGTTTCCCTTTGAGGCCAGTCCTGGTCCTCGTCCCCATCCACAGCTCATGCTTTTTGATTTGCATCTTTTTTTGCATGGACATGCCAAGTAGTGATAAGCAGGGTTTTCTGTTCTTTTGGGCGTCTCTGGTCAGACTCTTCTCTTTCAGATCCTGTGTCAGGTCGTTAGGTTCAGGTGTGTCATTGCCGTGTCCCTTGAGTCCTAAAATGAAGGGCGTGACCGAGGCGAGCAGGGAGATCTAGCCCTGTGAGGAGGCGGCGCTGTGGCCGCAGGGTGGCAGGTAAGGGACACCCTGGTCTCTGTGCCTAGGTCGGTGCAAGATGGCAGCCAGTGCGGCCGGGAGAAGCTGGAGCTGGTCCTGTCCAACCTGCAGGCCGACGTCCTCGAGCTGCTGCTGGAGTTCGTCTACACGGGCTCCCTGGTCATCGACTCGGCCAACGCCAAGACGCTGCTGGAGGCGGCCAGCAAGTTCCAGTTCCACACCTTCTGCAAAGTCTGCGTGTCCTTCCTCGGTGAGTCTGCGGAGGGTGCGCCCAGATCGCCTGGAAGGGGTGGTGTGGATGGGCACGAAATTTGAAATTCGCCGGGCGTTAGAGGGAAGAGCTGTGTGTCCAGCTTGGGGTGCAGCTGGATGTCACAAGGCCGTTTGGAGATGAAAATTCGGACAACTGTATGCACCAGCACAGACCCAGACACGTCCAGGCAAAAATAACCATTAGCCAGACCTCAGGAGAGCCGACTAGACTGATGCCAGGCCCAGAGGCCAGGTTGGTGAGGCTGAGGCCTGCAGGAGGCGGCAGGTGGGCATATGAGGGGTGTTTCTGCTGGTGCCATCCTCAAGTGGGAGCCTGTCACAGTTTTAGAAGACGCTGTAAGTCTCAGCATGACCCCTGCCCTCAGCCCAGGCCCCAGCTCTGAAGCCACAGCAGTGAGGAAGCTGACGCTCCACACCTCACATCCTCAGTCCTCCTGCTGGGACCTGAGGTAGGGAGGCCCCAGGGTAGGCAGCCTGAGACGGGGCCCAGGAAAACCTGAAGGTAGATCCACAGCCCAGGGATGCCAGAGTGGTCTTGTGGGGACCCCAGGTACTGAAGACAGGTCCCAAGGACGCGGGTTCCGAGACAGATCTGGAGTATCGCGTGATAGGAACAGATGGCCGCCATTCCAGGGCCCTGTGGTCAGTGGCCCTGTGCTCTTGTCCCCAGAGAAGCAGCTGACAGCCAGCAACTGCCTGGGGGTACTGGCCATGGCCGAGGCCATGCAGTGCAGCGAGCTCTACCACATGGCCAAGGCCTTCGCGCTACAGATCTTCCCTGAGGTGGCGGCCCAGGAGGAGATTCTCAGCATCTCCAAGGACGACTTCATCGCCTACATCTCCAATGACAGCCTCAACACCAAGGCCGAGGAGCTAGTCTATGAGACTGTCATCAAGTGGATCAAGAAGGACCCCGTGTCCCGTGCGCAGGTAGCCCCCCGCCCTGACCCTCCTCCCCCGCCCCCCCCCCCCCCCGCCTCTAGGGCACAGTGTGGGGATGGCGTCTGGAGCAGGGGTGAAGGAAGGTGGCCGAGGCAGGACCGTCTGGTCTGACCATCAGTGGGAGCACACAGGAGCCTCCGGGAGCCCAGGGGCAGAGAGAACTGCCCCTGTGGCCGCAGAGAGGTGAACGGAGGGATGAGAGATGAGAGGTCAGTCGCCAGAGGGTTGCAAGTGCTGGCCTCCCACCCAAAGGAGACACAGGCCAGCCAGAGGCCACGGGGCCGGCAGGCCGAAGCTCCCGTGACCTCAGACGGGCAGGAGGAGCCCCACCCATGCTGCGCTTATTGCGGAGGTGGGGAGCACCCAGACCAAATGGAAACCGTGCTGGAGATGACAAACCACGGCACACACCACACAGCAGGGAAGGCTAGTCCCTCAGAGGGGGCAGCTGGAGAAATCGGAGGCAGGATCCAGGGCAGAAGGAAAGGAGGGCAGGGTCCCCAGGAGGGGCTTCTGGGTCACCGGACATCAGTCGCACCCCATTGGGATCTCCAGGCCAGAAAGCACCGGCCGAGGGCCTTGCTCAGGATGGAACTGCCTTGGTTCTAACATGTGAGGGGCCCCCAGGAGCTAGGGCAGACCCAGGTAGCTCTTGGGAGAGCTCAGAGGCCACCTGCCGAGCAGCAGAGGGGAGGCCAGAGCCAGGGAGGCTGGGGCCCAGAACGCCTCAAGGCAACTGAGCGTGGACGACAAGGGTAGTTCGTTGCATGGGGAGTGGGAAGTGGCACAAGGGAGGGAGGGATGGGCCAGGCGCTGGGATGGGCAGCATGGGGCTCTCCACCCTGGCCCAGCCACTGCACCCAGGAGAAGGGGGTTCTCCGATCAGGCGGGGAGGGGCAGGATTCCTTCCTGGAGAAAGGCAGTCCAGCAGGTTGGGCAGCTGGAATAGTGACTGCCCCATCCACCACAGCCCCCACATCTGGGTCTCAGGCCCCCACCTCTGTCTTTGGTTGCCTGCTGCATGCCTATGGCCAACGTCCCCCAGGCCCCTCCAGTTCGTACACCTCCAAAGCCACACGTCTTGTGTTCCTTCCTTCAGTTCTGCCCATCACCCAGAAGCCCAGATTCCTCCCACGCCTTCCGTGTCCGATGGGCCGCACGCTGCTGTCACGCGTCACCTCTGTACCTCCCTCCGGAGAGGACCTACTTCCTCTCCCCATTCAGGCCCTCCTCTCACCAGCATTGCTGAGGTTGTCCCCCGAGTGTTGGCCCTGCCTTCTGTCTTCCCCACCCTAGATTGGTCCCCACCCTGCAGCCTGTGTCCCGAAGAACACATCTGATCATGTCATTTCTCTGGTGAAAGCCCCTCGTGGGGCAGCCCGGGTGGCGCAGTGATTTAGTGCCGCCTGCAGCCCGGGGTTTGATCCTGGAGACCCAGGATCGAGTCCCACATCGGGCTCCCTGCATGGAGCCTGCTTCTCCCTCTGCCTGTGCCTCTGCCCCTCTCTCTCTCTCTGTGTGTCTCTATGAATAAATAAATAAAATCTTAGAAAGAAAGAAAGAAAGAAAGAAAGAAAGAAAGAAAGAAAGAAAGAAAGAAAGAAAGAAAGAAAGCCCCTCGTGGTCTCCATCATCTGCTCTGAGGGAAAGACCACACAAGCCCTGCTATCGGGACATGGGCAGGGCGGGGGGCCAGGCTGGTCTCCTTAAGCCTCTCCGGTGTCATCTCCCCTGCCCACTACACCCCACCCGCAACAAAGTCCTTGCACAGCCAACAAGAATAAGCTCCGCAGAATCCCCCAGATGCACCTTTCTCCACGGTCCGATGTGTTTCTATGTGCTTTCGGGCATCCTCCCCGCTCTCCACCTGAGGCCTGGAGAAATCTGCAGCCCTTCCACGCCCAGCTCAGACGTCATCCTCTCCAGAAGCCTCCTATCCTGCACCCCCAAAACTCCTGACTAGACTCCTCTTTGGAGCCCCACTAGTGCCCTCTATGTAATGACCCCCTTCCCCCACCTGCCATTTTACTGCGCACCCCCGAAGCTCAGAGACCGGGTCTTATGGGTGTTAGTGACACTCCCACAATTGGTGTTGGTGACACTCCCACAATCAGGAGTGTGCATGAAACTAAAGCCAAGTGGTGAGCAAAGAGATTGCCAGGCAGGAGGGGATCGAGTTGGTTCATGAAAAGCCTTCACTGCAGGTGAAGGGGTCCTGGTGCCAGTCTGAGGCCATGGGATGCCACTCCGGGAGCCTGTTGGGGCTGGGGATTCGCAGGCTCTGACAGGGGTGCCTTCCTATCAGCTTTCCCGGGCCCTCCCGCCTGTTCCTGACTTCCTGCCCCATGAACACCTCTTCAGGGCTCAGGATCCTCATTCCATTCCCCCTGCAGCCTGGGGTGAAGCAGAAGCCCAGGACCTGGGAGGGGGCAGGGAGGAATGTGGCGAAGAGGCAGGTGGCTGGTTCGCCCCAGGGCGGGGGGGTGGGGGGCCAGCACACCCGACCTCCTGCATTCTTCGCCTCTGGCTGATGGGAGCCCCCACTGCCACTGCCTGGGCCGTGGCAAGCCGTGTCTATACTCAGTATGACTCACCAGAGCTGGCTCCACCTGTATGACCCCCTTCCGCCCTGTGTCTCTCGCCCCTGCAGTACGCCGCGGAGCTCCTGGCCGTGGTCCGCCTCCCCTTCATCCACCCCAGCTACCTGCTCAACGTGGTTGACAATGAGGAACTCATCAAGTCGTCCGAAGCGTGCCGGGACCTGGTCAACGAAGCCAAACGCTACCACATGCTGCCCCACGCCCGCCAGGAGATGCAGACACCCCGAACCCGGCCCCGCCTCTCGGCAGGTATGGAGGGACGTGCCCTGAGCACCCCAAACACAGGAGCCGTGGGGTCAGCCCAGGACTCTGGGCGGTCCCCCCGGAGAGGCGCCAGGCGCCAATGCTCACAGTGTTGAGGTGTGTCCGAAAGCTGTGCGTCTGTCCCTGCAGGTGTGGCGGAGGTCATCGTCCTGGTCGGGGGCCGTCAGATGGTGGGGATGACCCAGCGCTCACTGGTGGCCGTCACCTGCTGGAACCCACAGAACAACAAGTGGTACCCCCTGGCCTCACTGCCTTTCTACGACCGAGAGTTCTTCAGTGTCGTGAGTGCTGGGGACAACATCTACCTCTCAGGTGAGGCCCCTCGGGGCTGGGCTGGGGACCGGGCACAGACTTCCTAAGGGCTCCTCTCCCCACACCAGGGCTAAAGAAAGCCAAGGCCCAGAAGTGTCCACTCTGCAGGTGCAACCTTCTCTTCTGCCCCTGGGGCTGGGCCCACCTGGCTGTGGGCCTCCCTCACTCCCTGCCTGCTCTCTGGACCTCCCATACTGCCCACAGGTGGGATGGAATCAGGGGTGACGCTGGCCGATGTCTGGTGCTACATGTCCCTGCTCGATAACTGGAACCTCGTCTCCAGAATGACGGTCCCCCGCTGTCGGCACAATAGCCTTGTCTACGATGGGAAGATTTACACCCTCGGGGGACTTGGTGTGGCAGGCAACGTGGACCACGTGGAGAGGTAATGAAGCCACAGTCACGAAAGCTAAAATCATTTTGCTCCTCCTACCCAGCACCGACCCGGCTGAGGCCAACCGGAGACGGGACATTTAGAAGGCGATAGTCCCGGGCTCTCCAAATGCGGCAAAGATTGAGGACTGAGAATGGTGAGGGGGCGGCAGGAAAATGACAGCTGCCCACTTCTGGGATGAGACACTCTTGTCCCACTCAGGGGTCAGATAAGCTGGAGGCCAGAGACCCAGCTGTGGGCTTTGGCCGACCTGCCTGCGCAGCTAGGAGGCACATGGGGCCTGGAAGTACCAGCCCAGAGCCTCCCAGGGATGTAGGGCAAGGCTGGAACCGATGGCCCAAATGTGTCCCACGTCCGTGGTTGTGCCTCCATGTCCCTGCCGAGCGGGGAGGCTCCACACCCGGGGGAGCCCCTTCCTCCCTCTTTTCCGCACATCCCAGGAAAGTGCTTGCAACTTGGGGAACAATCACTGCATGTGGGTCTGGCCAAACGTCTGGAATTCTCCAGAAGAGAATACAAAGCCATGGGCCGGACACCAGGTGTGTAAGCCTGCCCTCTGCTGGAAGGCCAGGCTGGCTTCCTTGCTGAGGCCCATTTACAACAGGCCAGAGTGTGGGATCAGATGTAGGCAGAAGGGGCATAGGCTGGAGGTGGGCACCTCTCGGGGTGCAAATACTCCGTCTTTCCCTTGGAGCTGGAGACCATTCTTGCCGAGAACCGACACCTGGGGGAGAAGCCGCAGAAAGAAGTCAGGAAGGCTCATGAGTCAGCAGCAAACAGGGGAGGCCTCAGCACTGTCCCGCTTTTGGAGAAACTAGTGCGTCTGAGAGTAGCAGGTTAGGCCGAGCTGGCCCCAGGTGCCGACCCAGGAGGGCACAGCTCAAATCACTAGAGCCTTCACTCCATGTCCCTCCCTCATGCTTGCCCACCACCACCCTCCACCCACGTCATCAGCTGTCACGAAAAGCTCGTCTTCCCAGGTGACAGCATCTCGCCTGTGGACCTGCACGTACCCCTCAATTTGTATTTTTCCCTCGGTGGCTAATTGGACACTTGACAAATGTTACAGCAAAGATAGTTTCAGAGTGAGACAAGCTCTGGATGTTCACTGTGGGCTTTTAACTCCCCCAAGTGGAGCCCAGAGATGGCTCAGTAACGACATTTAATTGTCATATTGATTTGGAGTTAATGGGGAATCCCTGTGTGATTATGAGGATATTAACACTGCTGCTGAACCAGGGTCAGCCCTGTTGCTGACAGCCTTCTGTGGGGCCCACTGCACGGCCCGCACGGCCCAAGGCTTCCAGAAGCACCGGCTTCCGACCGTTCGTCATCCAATAATAAACACATGAAAAAGGAGACATTCTCTATGTAGGAGCAAAGTGAGCTAGATCTGTCATCCTGTCTTGCTTTTGTCAGCTATTTTTAATCTCCTAAGATGCTGATTACTCATTTTGCAAACTTATACTTGTTGATAAATACAGGGATTTGTTCGAGGATCAAATGCACCAAGGAGGGGGGGACAAGCTCCGGAGCGGTTCTCCAAGGCTGGGTAGCAGCCTCGACCGGCCTGCCTGGGGGCCAGGGCAGGGCCTTTGTTCCGCTGTGAGATAGCAGCTAGGGCATCGTGTGAGCAAGACCACCTGGGAACCTCAGTAATAACAGGTGCCCTGAGCCCTGCCTCAGCCCTTTTGGTGTCCTGCGGCTGTCCTTGCAGGGACAGGACCTCTGGGTGGTGTGCATACAGGTGGGGTGGAGGATGCCCACTGCTTCCTGAGGAACCTAGCCGGAGCTCCTTTGGGCAAGTAATTTCTGTGCCACATGGCGGCAATGATGAGAATCCAGGGTGACAAGAAGGTCAGGGTAATGGGGACAGACACGAGGGTGCTTTGTTCCCCAGGAAGCACTAATGGTAGAAATTGCTCTTATATTGATAATGAATGAGATATATGGTACATTATAATTATATTACATTACTGTATTACAGGAATAGAGCAAGATTATATAATTATAGATTAAAACAACAGTGCAATAGACAAACCTGTATTATATCATTATATAAATAACTAGGTCTAATACTTCATAGCAATATATTGCACTAGCTGTGGTTACCGGATAAATGATAGCAGAGTGCTCACTCCACAGGGTCATTTGCATGTCATTAGCATATCCTTCTCAAGCAGGAAGCTGACAGATTGAGCTGAAGGAGGGCTTGTGGCTTGGCAATCAGCCACCTGGAATAACAAGCTCTCGGGAAATTCGCATTTGGCGGAATGTGCCATTATACCGAAAGCCTGAAGACTAACAGCCACATAATCTTCCACTGTCACCCAGCTCCTTCTGCAGGAGCTCGTTGGATCTCTGCCATATTGGCTTAAGAAACAGATATCTGAACTTCTGACACTGTCCAAAAAGACACTTACTCCATTGCCTATTAGCCACATATCATTCGTCTGGGGCTTAATTGAATCAGCCCCTGCTGCCCTGTAAGGTACTTCAGCCTCTCCTCAAATCCTGAGTCTTCGCAGGCACAGAGCTGGACATCTCACCACTGTCCCCTCACCCCTGTCTCAGAGCCAGGGGCACCGGCTGAGAGAGGCCATCTTCTGGATCACTGAGCTTGTGCCCCAAGGAGGCTCCTGGGGAAAAGTGGACCCCCCGCGTCCTTCCCAGGAAAGGTGTGCTGGGACAAACCCAGCCCACCGTAGAGGCCCCAACTTGGCTCCAGGACACTCGAAAGAGCCATGTGGTGAGCGGTAGATGGGCCACCAAGTAGAAGGTCCAGAGTGAGTGCTTGTGAGAGCACCCCTGCAGGAACGATTGACAGAGACACCCAGAATGGAGATCCAAAAGCTGCCCCGGAAGACCTCAGATATCCCAGTTGCTTGACTGGTCAATTAGATCCCAAGTCTCTCTCCGTAAGGTGCTTCCTGTTGTCACTTTTGTCCTCGCTTTGTCTGGGATTCACATTCCATCACTTTTCTGTGCTCTTACTTTGCCACTTTGTCCTGCAATACACATGCCACAGATCTGTTCGATCCTGTAGCTCTTCCCCTTCTCCATGCCCACCCCCGGAGACTGAAGCCTGGTGGGGAAAATCCCACCATCTTGTAGATTGGCCCCCCTACAAACGGAAGTCCTCCAACGTCTACCAAGTCCTTCGTGCTGCATGCCCCTGTCAGCAATTTCTCCCACTCTCAAGCGCATGTGTTTCTCATCTCCTCCTTCCCCATCAAGGCTCTTATCCCATGGACTCCACTACCCCACCAACGCGGACTCCTGCTTCACAGGTGGAGCCATCAATCCAGAACACTGTCCTCTAAATGCCATCAGTCCTGCATATGTACTGACACTCATGCCATCGTTGCCTTCCTCTCTCATGCCCATGTGGATGCCCCTTCCCTCTCCACTGTGGATCCAACCTACATCCCCCTACCAAGAGCCTCTCTTTATCAGCTCTTCCCTCTCCTTTCATATATATTGAATCTTTCCTTATCCATTTGGGCTCCTTCCTATCAGCATGTAAACACAAGTAAACGTTTCCCCCTAAAATTAAAACAAAACCCATGGTGTGCTAGAGTTCATTCATACTGGCTCCTGAGAGCTGATTATTACCTTTTTAAGGAATTCTGCAAGCTAGTCATTAGTTACAGGTATTAACTAAAAATTAAGTCATTTAAATTAGAATTAAATACATTATACTGAAAAAACAAAGAAAATCCATACTCAAAACTCCTCACTATCATTTTTTAAATACTATATATTTTGTACTGTCTATGTTCTGGGGGTCGGATCTGTGTGTCTGTATACGGTGGGGATACTGTCCAGCAGTACGCTGTTGTGCATCTCTTCCCAGTGGCATGTTCAGCTATGTACCACTGGTAGCTTGAAATCGGCCAAGATTTCGAGCTACCAATTTCACATCACAGAAATCAGCAAGTGCTATATATCAGGACTTTTTGTCTCGGGAACTTGTTTTGAAACATTCATCAGCGTGCCACCGATAAAAGCCATCTCTTACCTCCATATGCTTTTCTAGGTCCCACCTTCTCTGCCCCTTTCCCAGCTAAGTTTCACGCAAGAGAAGTCTCTCCCTGTCACGTCCACTGCCTTCCTTCCCATTCACTCCTCGATACACAAATAGCTCAGCACCTCCCATTCTGTATCGAGTACCCTTGAGAAGACCCCCAGGAACCTGTTTGGGACTTCTTGTCCTCCCACCACATCCCCACCCATGGAGCTGTGTCCTTTGTACTACCAGCCCTCCAAGGACCCCAGCTCCGCTCCTCAAAGCCAGCATTTCCCCCAGAGTGTCCTCAGCCTCGTTCTCATCCACACACTCCCTGTGAACGCCCTTACCTCTGTGCCAGTGATCCCAAAGCTGAAGATGTAGGTCGCACACGAGCCACCCTCTGCACATCATCCTCAGTTCATTACCCACAGATGCTTTAAACTCCCCACGAAGGGACGCCTGGGTGGCTCAGTGGTTGAACATCTGCCTTTGGCTCAGGGTGTGATCCCGGGGTCCCGGGATCGAGTCCCACATTGGGCTCCCCACAGGGAGCCCACTTCTCCCTCTACCTGTGTCTCTGCCTCTCTCTGTGTCTCTCATGAATAAATAAATACAATCTTTAAAAATAATAAATAAAATAATAATAATAATAAATAAAAATAAACTTCCTATGAATAAAACTGAAATCATCTCTCTCCCTTAAACTCCCCAACCTCAATTCCCTGTCCACTGAGTGGTGCCCCCTCCTTCCGATTTCCCAAGCCAGAGCCCGGGCGTCATCCTAGGTAGCCCTGCCTTCCTTAACGGCAGCATCAGTTCATGACCGGCTCCCACTGGTCCACCGCTCCCGTTCCACCTCCTCTTCCCCCTCCCATGGTCCAGCTCGCTGTTCCCCGGGTTCCAACCCAGAGCTCGGGTGTCCGGGAGATGCTCATTGCAGCCCTGTTGGCGAAAGGGTAAGAATGAGCGGGATAGAGAGGAATGAAGGGGCCTAGGAGCCGGGCAGCCGTAGCGAGCAAGGGAAAGGAGCCGAGAATCGGCACCGAGGTAGCCCGCCGAGGCTCAGGAGGGAGGCCGGCCGCGAGGGCAAGGCTGGGCCAGCCGCGTGCGGTCAGGGGCCGTGCGGGGACGCCAAGGGCGGGAAGCAGATGTTGGTGGCTGCCCACGTCCGCTGCCTTGGTTGTCACCCCTGCCCCGCACGCGGCCCATCCTTGACGTGGGGCCCTTGGTCTTTCTCCTCGGCAGGTACGACACCATCACCAACCAGTGGGAGGCTGTGGCTCCTCTGCCCAAGGCCGTGCACTCGGCCGCAGCCACGGTGTGTGGCGGCAAGATCTACGTGTTCGGCGGCGTGAACGAGGCGGGCAGAGCTGCCGGCGTCCTACAGTCTTACGTTCCTCAGACCAACACGTGGAGCTTTATCGAGTCCCCGATGATTGGTGAGAAGCGGCCTCTCCTCAGCCGGGCCCGCGCAGCCTCCCCGCCTCCCTGTTAGATCCGCAGTGTCCCAAGGCCAGAGGCCCCCGCGCCCAGTGGTCGCACAGCCCTGGGGGCGGCTGACCCCACCTCCCGGACAAAGGGCCAGCTAGGGCGCCTGCCTGGTGCCCCCTGGCCCTGGGCCTTGTCCTCAGGCTAACCCGTGACCCTGGAGGGCCTGCGGAGCCCGTCCTCTGAGGCCCACTGGCGAAGGAGAGGGTGGGAGGGGGAGGCCAGGGAGAGGTGCCTGACCGCCGGCCCTGCTCTCCTCACAGACAACAAGTATGCTCCTGCGGTCACCCTCAACGGCTTCGTTTTCATCCTGGGCGGGGCTTACGCCAGAGCCACCACCATCTACGACCCTGAGAAAGGGAACATTAAGGCCGGCCCAAACATGAATCACTCTCGCCAGTTCTGCAGGTGAGGGGCTCGGGAGGGGAAGACAACAGGAGAGGTTGGAGCACAATAGCGATTGCCCCCATGTGGCGAGCAGAACAATCCCAGGCCCAGAGCAGGAGCCCCTCCAACCACGGGTCTGGACATTAGTGCCAGGGCAGAACAGGAAGTGCCCAAGGGCAGCCCGAGGCCCCCAGGCCCAACCCTGTGGCCCCAGCTGACCCATCTCAAAGCCAGCGACGATGGAGGGCTTCTTACAGGCACCAGCCCCGGGTCTCTGGAGGCCACACCTTCTCTCGGGACCTCTCACCCAGGACCACCTGCCCCATTGCAGACAAGCGGTAGTGCCAGGCCCACACCTGTGCAATGCCCTACATGGGACAAGTGACCACCCAATCCAGGAGCCATATGAGGCACATCCGCCGTGGAGTCTGACAGGGCAGTCCCCACAGGAGGAGAGAGGTAGGGATCAGAGTGTGGCTGGGCTCCCGGTCGGCTTGGCCCTGTGGCCCAGAAAAATAGTAACTATCTTGGGCAGTGAGACAGCAGATCCTGCTCTTCTAGCTCCACCCTTTCCTGGATTGAGAGGAACAAGGAAATAAAAAAAAAAAGACGTCCCAGAAACCCCCTTGTCAGCATTTACATAGCAGATCTCTGCTGAAGACATCTTGAACCCATGCAGAGGTGATCACCGAACCCTCAGTCTGAGCATTCGCTGTTGGCATAGCAAAGCTAGAAAAGCTATAACCTACTACTCACGTGTCTTGTGACCTTGGACATGCAACTTCCACTCTCTGGGGCAGTTCTCCTATTTTCGAAGCAGGCCAGATAACCGCGGAGTTCCTAATAGCATGAAGATTCTTGGGCCTTACTTTCCTGTCACATACTCCAAATGGTGGCAGGGTGCAAGCCACTCTGAATACGCTGTTCACAATAAAGGCAACTGGAGTCTGAGCACCACTTGTAGGGAGGACTTCTGTGCCTCGGCTGAGACTAACAGTGGGCACAGAAAGACTTAATGCCTATGAGGAGATTTAAGCTGGGTCTTGCAAAAGAAGCAGGGGAAAGATATGCCACCAAGGGAGCATTCTGAGGGCCCCTGTAGCATGCAGCTACAAGCGATAAAGCTAGAACTCCAGGTAAGATGTCTAGACCGACACGTTCTATATCAGGCTCAGGATTTCAGAAAGAGGTGATGACTTTGCAAGGGTATCTCTTCAGTTTCAGGGGACAGTCAAGAAGACAGGCCATTAGCTGAAATGAGAGAGAAACTGGGGCTGGATGCATGGGTCTTACTGTAGGTGTGATGGGGTCACTGAAATGCTCTAAGATGGTAGGTGCAGGCAGGAGCAGGCTGTGGTGCTGTCAGCGGGAACAGCTGGCTAAGATGACAGGACGGTGCCAGTGTCTCGTGGTATGGGAAGGTGCCCCAGGCTGCCACAGTAACCACCCTGCAGAGAGCACACCAGGCCCTCGCAGTCATGGGTGGGCAGCAGCACGGGGTCACTCATGCTCAGAAATCACAGTGGGAAGTTGGGACTCTGAGCGCCTTGGCAAGTGTGAATCTCCCAGTCAAGTAGTCAGTGTTCAGTTATGACTTAGCTCCTTATTACCCTGTCTGCCATCATCCTTGAGAGTCCTCCACTTGGAGGGGTACGAAGCCTCTGTATGAGCCACGCAGAATGACATTCAGTAAACAGCCAGTGAAGTGAGTCAGGTGCCTGTACACAAGGCTGTTCTCCTAGCCACCTTCCATCGTCCAGTAGGGCCTGGGATGCCCAGTATACATCAGCGTCACCCACAGTAAGCACCATATCCTTACTGGCCCTAGAGGCAAGGTATTCTTCTTATGCCAGTTTGGGTCACAGGACAGAGAAAAGCAGTGAAACCCCCTACAACTTTTGCAAAGGGGGAGAGGCAGCTTGCACCAGGACAGGGTATTAAGAATCCATCTCCAGGGGCACCTGGGTGGCTCGGTGGTTGAGCATCTCTCTTTGGCTCACGACGTGATCCCAGGGTCCTGGGATCCTGTCCTGCATCGGGCTCCCCATGGGGAGCCTGCTTCTCCCTCTGCCTGTGTCACTGCCTCTCTCTGTGTGTCTCTCATGAATAAATACAATCTTAAAAAAATAACAAAAACAAAAAGAATCCATCTCCAGGCCCAAGCTGGAAGTTAAGTGGCTAATTCTCTCCCCACTTTCCCCGGCAGCGCCGTGGTGCTTGATGGCAAGATTTATGCAACTGGAGGCATTGTTAGCAGTGAGGGGCCTGCCCTGGGCAACATGGAAGCCTACGAGCCCGCGACCAACACATGGACGCTACTACCCCACATGCCCTGCCCTGTGTTCAGACACGGCTGCGTCGTGATAAAGAAATATATTCAAAGCGGCTGACGTCAGCAGAAAGCCCGCGACGAGACTGGACGAGTCTGGTGAGGCAGATGCTACTCACAATGATCAATGTTCAGCAACATCAATAAGAGGCTGATAGACACAATCAAGGGAATCACTGCGCTAAACATTTTGAATACTCTCTACATTGAATGTAGAAAATCATCCTCGCCTTTGGGGGAAACGGGAGCACAGTGCTCCGAGCAGCAGGAACCACAACCATCCGAGGAGCTGGGCCTGGGGGCTCCTGCAAAGGCACTTGCTCTGAATGGAGGCGCTCACTCTGCCCGGTGCAATAGAGTTTCACATATTTTTCGACTGGGAGAGAGAAGCTGATTTTTCCTTCCTGCAGAGCAAGCCTGATCCCTAAAGAACCGTAGATCAGTTATCCTATGACAATATTAGGTGTCAGGCTCTCTTGGAATAAGATCAAAGTGTCCTTATCACTTTGATTCCTACTTTTGTTTTTAACCAATCTACACTTTTCCGTGGCCGATAGAAGAGAAGGGACAATACTGGGCGGCACAAGGCCTAGGAGGCTCCTGGTCCCCGCCGGGCCGAAGAGAAGTCCAGCCACCCATGCAGAGCCAGATGTGTGTGGCTGGAGTGGCAGTGCAGGGGCAGCCTAGGGACAGCTGGGAGAACCTTTTGTCCTTCACAGGTTTTTCTACCACATTTTTGCTGGAGGACAGGTGACTGTGCTAGTTTTCTCTTGTCCGATATGAATTATTTAGATTTCCAAGGCATTTTCTTGATAAACAAAAAGGCTATTTTTAAGTACTGAGAGAAGGAGGAGGCCATGAGAGGATAATGCGGGAATTCCCAAAGCTCTTTGTAGGTAGTGCCAGAGAGGGGCATTTGCTCTAATTTTTTCTATGTGCAGAATAGAGGATCTCTCCTGGGTGGGGGCTGAATGCCCTCATTTTATTTTTTAAAAAATGTAACTCCCAGACAGCCCCCATAAGAGCTGTGCCTCATGGAGGCATTGTCAAAGAAGATTCTGTTCTAGAAGGAAACCAGTTCTGGCTCATGACACCAGTCCAGCTCCCTCCATGAGGTAAAGCTGAGGACCCAGGCCGGGTGGGAAGGGAAGAAGGGAGGGAGGGAGAATAAATGTCTACAAAGCACAGGAGACTATTTTTGATATTTATAGCTATATATTAAGGCACCTGCCACAAGAGCTCTCAGGATGGGGACAGCCTTCGTAGGCGAGCCATGACAGCCAAGGCCTGAGGGGGCATGAGCAGAATCACTCTTCCTGTAGCATATTAACCAGAGAAAGGGAAGCCAGGAGGAAGGTCACACCGTGGCTCATGACAGAAAGGCCTTCCTGCCAGTCCTCAGACCCTCAAACCTCACGCGGTGATCAGTTTCCATTCCAGGGCAAGAAGAGAGCCGCCGCCACTGCGCTGTTTAGTTGAAGTTGGTACCAAATACGCATTTACCATTTTTATATCTGGGAAGTCAACTTGCCGTCATTTCATGATAAAAACCATTTCTAAGGACAAAAGGACAGGACATGCTTTCCATCTTTCGGTATTTAATGACACAAAATTCCGATTCTAATGTCGGGCATCAACTTTTAGCACTACAAGTGTGACTCCCACTTGGACAAGATACCGAGCTTCGTTATGCAGTTTTTAATATTATTTATTCTTTTAAAAAGTAATAAGCACAAAACTACATACATTGTATGTCATTTAAAGTATTTATGTCAAACAGGGTGCAAGTGTGAACCCAAGGACCGGAGCACAAAATTCTAACTGCCTGGGGCAGGGCTAATGTTAGCGTTTGGTGTGCATCTGCCTCCAAAGGAGGTGTTAGTGGTCAGCAAGACTCAACACAGATGACATTGAAATTCCGTTTCTCTCCTCATTATCACACTGGAGCAAAACTGGCTATTTCTGTGAATGATATAAAACAGGGTTCTCTGTAATGGTATTGTACATAGTATATGTTTATTGTTAAGTTCTTGTTATATTATAATAAATATATTTATAGATCTAGACTCAGAAGCCAATGGAATGCCTTTGTGTGCCACCACCCTGGCCACAGTGAGGAGAAACCCCATGGAGGCCTGCTCCTGCTCTCACACATCAGCCATCTGGGCTCTATTATAGACATTAGTGCAGATCTTGATGATGAGAAAGGACAGCACTCCTTAGCAAGGGAACATACAGACCCAATTTGTTCTCCTAAGGATATCCACACAAAGCTTTCCTGGGTGCCAGGTAGGATTGCTCACTCTCTTACAGGGAAAGAAGTTTAAATTTAACAGGGTAGTAGTAGAAGGTAGATTCACCAGCATTTCATCCATGTGAAGAGCCCCGTGCCCTCAGTCCCCAAATATCATTATGACCTAGCATCTTCTTGCAAGAAAAGATGTGAAGAAGGTAGATCAGGGTAGGTGGGAGTCCTCTTCAGAGGACTCAGCTGAAGCCTATGATGGGTAGACCATATACTTACTTGCCAAATAAATATCTGAAATAGTATCCTCAGAAACACCAATCCTAGAGGAAAGGATGGAGAATGTTTGAAGATTCCAATCATGAAGAGTTGAAACATAACCTGTTATTAAAACCAAGCAATAGTTGTTAGCTCCTTTCTTCTGTTTCCCCAAATCAAGGGAAAAGTGTTCTCTGGGCCTATGAAGAGTCTGTGTACTTTCACCATAAAAAACATGTGTGACCACTGTATCAGGAGCCCGTGTAACTATGGGAGGAGTCTCTCATTGGACTCAAGGTACTACCATCAGACCTGGCAAGGGTCAGGCACATAGGAGATGGATCACATGTGTATGTGTGTGTGTGCGTCTGTGTATGTGCATGTATGAATTTTTAAAAATCATAGCCAAAATAAGAAGAAAACAGTCAAGAAAAATATTTGCAGTCCATATGACAAAGGATTAATATCTTTATTAAAGAGCCTACATAATTCAATAAGAAAACGTTAAGTGATTCCAATTGTTAAATAAGTCATAGACAGACTCTACAAGAGGGAACATTAGCTAGTAAATGTAAGACAAGTTCAACATTGGTAGTTATGAAATAATGACACTTAAATAACGAGGTATCATCTTTACCTACTAAATTACCTTCCCAAACCTAAAAACAAAGTGGGGAGGTACTGGGGGAGCTCCAAGTGCTGACGAGGAGCGACGAGACTTTTTAATGCCAAGTGCTTTATAAACTGAAATGGCTTCTAGAAAGCAATGTGTAAGGTGACATTATCAAGAGTGTAAAAAGTATCTGACCCAGTAAATCCACTTTTGGGCACCCATCAGAAAAATGTCATATAATAACTAATTCCAACCTATTGACACTAACTTTATGCCAGACACTGTGGTAAGCACTTAGAGCATTGAATCCTTATAATTCTATGGGTTAGGTGCTAAAGACAAGCAGCAATATAAACAACATTGTAAGATTCATATTTGTATATGATTGCGATTATGTAAGATATGTACAAAGATATATAAACTACAAAGATATACATAAAATATGTACATAAAAATAACCAGATATATAGTCATAAAACTATTAATTGTACTGATGCAATTGTGGGCAATTTTCCTTCCCTCTTCTCCAAAATGTATATAAAGAAATGTTACTTTTATAATAAAAGATATAGATATTTTAACGAGGAATTGAGGATAGAAAGTAAATTTCCCTCTATATTTTAGTCTGAGAAACTCTCAAAGATCATTTCTTATTTTGGCTGTCAGAAGCAATGGAAAAGTTAGAGAGTTTAGAATAAAACAACAAAGAATTACAGATAAGAAAATTTACAGTAATAATATTTTTTTAAACCTAAAGGTTAAAAAAAAAAACCTAAAGGTTAAAGGCAAATGGAATATATCTTTCAGTGCATGAAGATTTTCATGAAACAAATGAACTCTTTTGTGTTCTTAGAAGGCCAAGTGAGATGAAAAGGATAATAACAAAGAAGGAAAAATTCTAGTTCAGCATAAGGATAAACGTACTAGCACTAAAACTCTGGAATGGGTTACCAAGATCCTTGAAGGGCTTCTCTAATTAAATCTCAATCACGTATTGGTATAGCATAATTGCATACATTATCTCATTTTATCCTCTCAACTACCCTAAAAGTCACAGGGCATCATCTTCACTCCTGAGGAAGAAACAATCTTAGAAAAGTTAAGTGACCTGTATGCAGTAATAGTTGTGCCATACCCCAAGTATTTTCCATACATTATCACATCCAATCCTCCCAACAATATTGCAGATGGCTATCCCTGCTGCACAGGTTCCAGACATGAAACAGAGTTGGTCTAAGGCACATTGGCACTCAAACCCCACTCAGTGAGACTCCAGAGAGCCTGTGCTACATCACATGGCAGACGAGACTTATGTAGCTCTTAAGACTCCAAGACTAAGACTCCATCTCCCCACCCCCACCCCAAGCTACCTCAGAAATCTCTACTAAGAAGAATTCCGTTAATAGAACAGACATGCTGCTCTGTGTTAGACATGGTCCTCTTGGGAAGCAATTTTCCCTTTGCCTAGTAAGAATTCTCAGCAACACATTGGCTCCTCCACTGAAGGCTTTGACTTTATGCAGGAAATGGTTCTAGGGAAAGGAAAAGAGTCCACTGATACATTAGACATCCTTTGCTGCCTCATTTGAAACTCCTCCTGAGAGCCTTCACTCTGTAAAGGACTCTTTAAGGGGTTCCTAACATTCTTACCGACCACAATCTCAGCCTGGGAGAGTTAAGAAAAGGGAAAAACAGCCCACTGTTGGCTGCACCATCCTCGGCTATAAAGGGCATAATCATGACCTTGGCATTCAAGAGGTAGGTTAAAGTGTTCCCCCCCACCTAGGTCAAGGGGCTGACTAAAATGTGAAGTCAACTCCAAAAAGTCTGCCTTTACCACATGATGGCAAAAACTAGACAATCCAAAAATCTATGCTTACCATCCCAAATCTCAAACCTATGTGCTCTGTTGCCCTCTATGTAGCATTTGGCAGGTCACTTCAGTGTCTTTCCTCATGAAAGGTGAGGAGAGCCTTTGAGTGGATCATACTAGGTCAGTAAGACTATGTCCTCAGCAGGCAAGGGCCACGGCCTCTTACCTTGCCCCACAGAGCACCTCACCCTGACGAGCAGAGACAGCCAGATTACTCAACCTCTACTGGCAGCATGAAAAATATTTTGAGTTATGGAAAGTATAAAGGCAAGGCTATGATTCTGTGCACTGCTTTGACCATCCCTCTTGTCTACAGATGACTAAAGAAGCAACAGTTTTTGTCCAAGCATTTTTATTTACCACGTGTGTGGAATTCCATCATTTTCGGGGAAGCTAGCCACTGATAGTGCAAGCCTGTGCGCCAGGGGACCCATCAGCCTGCCTCCTCAGAGTTTCGGCCTGGAGACTTTGCATCCTCATTGGTAGAAATCAGTCTTTGGAGCTCTACAGGTCACCCCTCCACTCTCTCTCTCCTACCTCTCCATCCCACTACCTTATTTTAAGCCCTCCTGACTTCTTACCTAGTTGTTGGTGTAGACTCTTTCTTATGGTTATTCATCAAATAACAGCCTTTTGACATAACTTGGCTATGATAACATTCACCCTTTTAAAGCATACAATTCAGTGGCTTTTCGTATATTCTGAGTTGAGTTACCATCACCACTACCTAATTGCAGAACATTTTCACCTTAGCAAAATGAAACCCCAATCCCTTAGCAGTCACTCTTCACCAGTTCATGGCAACCACTGATCTACTTTGTTTCTAGGAATTAGTCTATTATGGACACATCATACAAATGTTATCATGTGATGTATGGTCTCCTGTCTCTGGCTTCTCTCACTTAGCATAGTGTTCTTCAGATTCCCCTATGTTATAGTGTGTATCAGTATTTCATTCCTTTTTATGGCCAAATAATACTCCACTGAGTGAGTATATTAAATGGACATATATAAAAATATGGATACATTTTGGGGCACCTGGCTAGTTCAGTTGGTAGAGAACATGATTCTTGATCTCAGGGTCATGAGTTCAAGCCAAACATTGGGCAGAGAGATTACCTAAAATTTTTTTTAAATGGATACATTTTGTCTATCCATTCATCAGCCAATGGACATTTGACTTGCTTCCACATTTTAATAATTACAAATAACGCTGCTATAAACTTTTGTATACTGTGCAAGGTTTTGAGACTAAATTAATTTGGGAAATGCTAGGTTAAACAAGGTTAAACAGGTTTCTTTACTATGGAACTTCTCAGAGTCAAAAACAGACTAGCATTCATTCCAACTTTACGAAAGTGGATACACAAAGCAAGTGTTTTCCAAATGTATTTGGCCACAAATTGCCCCCCACCCCCCTACCCCCAAATCTAGAAAACTTCTCTTCTAAAATTATGACACAAGGAGCACCTAGGAGGCTCAGTTGGTTAAGCATCTGACTCTTGATTTCGTCTCAGGTCATGATCTCAGGGTCCTGAGATCAAGACCTGTATCAGTGGGATCCCTGGGTGGCGCAGCGGTTTAGCGCCTGCCTTTGGCCCAGGGTGCGATCCTGGAGACCCGGGATCGAATCCCACGTCGGGCTCCCGGTGCATGGAGCCTGCTTCTCCCTCTGCCTGTGTCTCTGCCTCTCTCTCTCTCTGTGTGACTATCATAAAATAAATAAAAATTAAAAAAAAAAATCTTTAAAAAAGACCTGTATCAGGCTCCCTGCTGGATGTGGAGACTGCTTGGGATTCTCTCTCTCCCTCTGCCCCTCCCCACCCCTGGGCACGCACATAGTCACATGGGATCCTGGGGTCAATACATCTGACCCTCACCTTTGAAAGATGCACAGAGTAAAGGTAATATTGTGAAAGATTCAGAAGCAATTGATTTAGAATTCTCAAAGTATTTCTTAAAATTGATATTTTTATAAATTAGCAGATCAGTATTCTTTAAACTCAACAAATCCTTTTTCTGAATACTGCAAAATATGTTTCACTGCAATTTTCTAAGCACCAAAAAGACTTCAGCATCTCTCATGCTGGAATATAAAAAGATTAAAGTAAACAATCACACTATAACCTCTCTACCCAACGAAAATACCCAACCACATATCCACACAACTAGATAGTTGCAAATGTGTGACCTGACAATTTCTGGAAAAGATTCTCGGGCATTTTGTACTTTATTAATTTATTTTGAACAACATGACAGTCTTCTCAACAAGGGGACTGACTGCATCAGAGATCAGGGAACAGAGAAATCATCACTTGTCCCATCAACACTGAAAATTAAAAACTTTCAAATTCCAATATTCTTATTAAAATCTATTAAAACAAAAATTCTATTAAGTATTTTTTATATTAACATTTGTGTTAATAGTGAGATAAATTTCCATCCAATTCCAGCTATAAAATCTTAAGCATGTGGGAAAAAATGCGTTTTGATGATATTTTGCTTTTTTTGATTCTTTGTATACATATTTAAGTTCAAACGATGTGGAAATTAGTGTAAAGAAACATTCCAAACATGTGAAACTGATTTTTTATAGTGTGATAGGCAATTAATTACTCCTTTCTTTGCAACCAACTCCATTTTAAACATTATCTTATTAAAGAAATTTCCTTATTAAACTCTGGTAAACGACAAAACTGACAGCTTACTGATGTTTCTTCTAAATATATGAAGTAATTTCTTCCCACCACCAATAACCTTTATTTCAGTAACGTATTAAGTACAATGCTACTTGTGGATTGTCACTTTTCTTTTTAAAAGGATATTTTGTTGCAAAGTCTGTTAAAATACTTTGCACTCATTAAAATGCTAAAATAGAAATTTGTAATTAATTTCCAACACTTTCCCAAGGAATTTTATGCTATAAGCAAAGTAACTATATGCAATGTTTAGAAATAATGTTATTTCATATCAAAATTAATTTTGCTTTGTTGTCATAATGAGAACATTAGAAAAGCTCTGTGCTCTGTGTAGATAGCCACAGACACATGATTCAGACTATTCATGTGTTTTTATTAATAGTTCTAAAGTTTTTTTTTTAAGCCTGTGGTTTTACTTGTGGCTCTCAAGCTCCTATGACAATTGTAGAGTAATGCCAACTGATTTCACCATTTGTTGAGAAATTGGAAATTCCAGAGCATTTGATAACTTATAGGGATCAAATATATGAAATTGCACCTGTTTCTAGACTCTTCTCTTTTTTTTTTAACCTGTATCTGACCTATGAAATCTTCCAATTCCAGCTCTGACAACAGTCTCCATTGAGCACATTCACATGATTCCCCTTTTGTATTTGCTCTTTAGTTTCATTACAGATTTTCAGTTCCCAGATCCTTTCCCTTGTCCAAGTTCACAGCCCTACCCTGGTTACTCTGATCTCACGTCCACCCATACCCAGGAACAAAATTCCCCTCCCAAAAGTTATCTCAACCACTTGATGTTTCAGTCCTTGGACCAGACCAACAAGGCAAAACTATAATCCTAACTGTAATCCTAATCCAGGTGTCAGCCTCCCCTGAGGCTTCATTTGGGGTGATACCTACCAGAGAAAAAAAACCCACATTCACATGGGCTGGTACCATGACTCGAACATGTTCCCCACTCTCACCTGTGAGTTTACCTTATTCTCATCGTTCCTGAAGAGCTCCCTATTTCCATCAGTGACTACAGCAAACCTCCAGCAGCTCTCCTCCCCCTTGCATTTCATACATAGAACCCCTCATTCTTAGCACATGAGCATGACTCTGTATAAAAACAACTGAGGTGGAGGATGGTGCAATGGCAGTACCGTTGTTTGAATCTTTCTCAACAGCCCATTAAAAACAGAGAAATCATGATGGAAAATTCATAGACTCATGGATAACATCTAAAAACAAAACTAGGTGACAAGGAAGGTCTGGAACTCCCAATCCCAAGTGTGTAGAATCAAACCACTAACACCTTTGAGACTGTGGTCCATATGTGAAGAGAGCCTGGGGCAACTAATAGAATTAGGAACCCCTACAGACACTCACTGGAGAGGTGGGGGCAGAGCTCAGAGCATCGCAGTCCAAGAAGCCTTGCAAACTCTAGTCTTCAGGTGAGGGGAAGGTAATGGGAGCCTTGTGAATCCTCAAAGGCAATGCCAGCCCCCTTTCAGGACCACATCCCATATGGACAAAGCTACTAGGGATACAGTCTAAACTGAACAGCACAGGGACAAAAGAGAGACCCAGATAAAAGTAGGGGAGAGGAACAAAGTCAAGAGATTTCAGAAAGTAAGCAGTCCTGTATTTAAACACTTCACAAACATAACAGAAGAGAGAGCTCTAACACTGTGAAATTCAGGCTTCCTTCTAAAAGTTCAAGAAAATTTCATATAAAAGTGAGCAACAAAAGGCTTGAGGGAAAATCCCATATATTATAAGAAAAAGCTTTAAAAGGAGAAGGCTACCCCCTATAGGTAATAAAAGCCCTCCAGAAAGACATGCCAAAGAATACAAGAAAACTATGACCTACTATTTCAAAACAAGCTAAAGGACACAAAACAATAATGGAAGAATGAAAGAACAATATAAACCAGAATTAGAAAAACTCACAAAGGATATGAAATAACTCAGGAAGAATTAGAGTGCTTCAGCAGCACATATACTAAAATTGGAATCCTACAAAGAAGATTAGAATTAGAAGGGAAAAAAAGATCACGTTAGAAATGTACACTAAAGTAGGAAGAACTTACGAGTTAATAAAAAACATTAGGTAATGCCTTATGACAAACAGAAGGTAAAAAAGACAGGCAATTTCTTAAAGTAATAAAGAAATGAAAGAATTTCTCGTTCTGGTTAAGATTCAGTGACCACACTCTACCCCCTCCCCTCCTTGCATCCCCTCTCTCACTGATTACACCCAGAAGTCCTGGAAAAGCAATTACCTAAGGACTCTGCAAAATACATAAAGCAGGTGAACTGGGCAGGAAATGCAGCACTCACACAATGACCCAAACAGTGCTGAGTTCCTGGGTTTGCCTTTTATTTCCTGTGTGTCCTGGATCACACTCCAGGGCAGCGAGAATTACAGAAGACAAATGCTCTCTCTGGACTCTCCAGACCTAAACCCATGGCAGCAATGACAAAGATAATGGGCATATCCCTGAAGCTTCTTTTCTCTCTTTCCAGCCAGACCACCAGGAAAGGGGGCTCTTAGGAACCCAAAAGTGTGGGAGAAGATCTCAAAGAGAAAGGAGCAGGACGGATCCCTGGGTGGCGCAGCGGTTTAGCGCCTGCCTTTGGCCCAGGGCACGATCCTGGAGACCCGGGATCGAATCCCACATCGGGCTCCCAGTGCATGGAGCCTGCTTCTCCCTCTACCTGTGTCTCTGCATCTCTCTCTCTCTCTCTGTGTGTGACTATCATAAATAAAAAGAAAGGAGCAGGAGAATGATTGCTGTATGAAATCCCGAGTTGGGACAGCCCGGGTGCTCAGGGGTTTAGCGCCGCTTTCAGCCCAGGGTGTGGTCCTGGAGACGGGGGATCAAGTCCCATGTCGGGCTCCCTGCATGGAGCCTGCTTCTCCCTCTGCCTGTGTCTCTGCCTCTCTCTCTCTCTCTCTCTCTCATAAATAAATAAATAAAATCTTAAAAAAAAAAAAAAAGAAATCGCAAGTTGCACACACTCAGGAGCTAACCCAAATCAACAGAGAGCAAACTGTGATGTGGATCACCCCCACATCCTCCTAGACCAGCTTCTGAATGGTGCATATGTGGAGCTATATCATTTTCCTATTGCTGCTGTTAAGAAATTATTGTAAATTTAGTGAATTAGGATAACACAAATGTACTATCCTATAACTCCGGAGGCCAGAAGTAAACAATGGTCCTTAATGACCTAAAATCAAGGTGTCAAAGACTTGTGTTCCTTCCTGGAGCTCCAGGGAAGAACATTTTTTCCTTGCATCTGCCAAGTCTGTCTTACCAACAGATACATTAAAATGATATACTAAAAATAAATAAAATTATATACTAAACTGTATTTAAATAGTCCAAAAGACTCCAAGAAAGAGGAAGTAGAGAAATAAAAAAGAGGAGACAAAAGAGAAAAATAAAATGACAGCGTTAAATCCAAACACATCCACAATTACATTGAGTATAAACTACCTCACACTCATTAGGATGGCAGCTATCAATTGATACAGAAAACAACAAGGGTTGAGGAGAATGGGAAGGAATTAGACCTTCTTGCACTGTTGGGGGGAATGGAAAATGGTGCAACCACGATATTAAACAGAACGGTGGTTCTTCATAAAACTAAAAATAGAATTACTATATGACCCAGCAATTCCACTTCTCAGGATATACCAAAAGGAATTAAAAGCAGAGACTCAAAAGAGATATTTGTACACCCCTATTCATAGCATTAATCATAACAGCCAAAAGGTGGAAGCAACCCAGGAAACCATCAATATATTAATGGATTTTTTAAAAGGGATATGTACATACAATGAAATAGTATTCAACCTCAGAAAGAAAGGAAATTCTGGCTAAGTGAAATAAGCCAGTTACAAAAGACATATAGAGTACGATTCCACTTATATGAGGTGCCTAGTGTAGTCAAATTCAGAAATAGAAAGTTAAATGGCAGTTGCCAGAGGCTGTCAAAAGGAGGGAAAGGAGTTGTTCCTTAATAAGTAGAGTTTCAATTTTCCGAGATAAAGAGTTCTGGAGGGGTGTCTCAGTCAGTTAAGTGTCTGACTCTTGATTTCGGCTCAGGTCATGATCTCAGGGTCATGAGATCAAGCCCCAATTGGCTCTGAGCTCAGCATGGAGTCTGCTTGAGATTCTCTCTCTCTCTGACCCTCCCCTACTCACACTTGCTTACACACTCTCTTTCCCTAAAATAAATGAATAAATAAAATATTTTCTTAAAAAAAGTTCTGGAGGTGGATAATAATGATAGCTGCACAACACTGTGAATATACTGAATACCATTAATTGTATACCTAAAAATGGTTAAGTCCCCCCCCAAAAAAATAAATAAAAAAATAAAAATGGTTAAGATGTTAAATTTTATGTGTATTTTACAATTTTAAAAACTTACATTAAGTGTAAATAAATATCCCAATTTAAAAACAGAGATTGTGAGTTTTTTGGAAAAAAAAAAGTAAAAAGATACAGCTTTCTAAAAGAAACTTACTAAAAATATAATAATACCGAGAAATTCAAAGTAAAGTGACAGAGACACAGTTAAGAGAATGAAAAGATAAGCCACAGACTGGGATGAAAGTTTTGCAAAATACACCTCTGATAAAGGATTGCTATCCAAAGTATACAATGAACTCTTAAAACTCAACAATATAGGCTCAGTTGGCTTAGTTGGTAGAGCATGCCACTCTTGATCTTGGGGTTGTAGATTTGAATCTCACGATGGGTGTACAGTAGAGATGACTTAATAATAAGGTATTTAAAAAAAAAAAACTCAGGGGCACTTGGGTGTCTTATTTGGTTAAGTGTCTGCCTTTAGCACAGGTCATGATTTCAGGGTCCTGGGATCAAGCCCCCGCATTGGGCACCCTGCTCAGTGGACTGAGGGTGAGTCTGCTTCTCCCTCTCCCTCCACCTCCTCCCCACCGCACATGCTCTCCCCCTCAATCTCGCTTTCAAATAGATAAATAAAATTTTTTAAAAAATTTAAAAACCTAATACGGAAACAACTCATTTTAAAAAGACAAAAAATTTAAACCAACATTTTCCCATATAAAGATGATAAATAAACATATAAAAAGATGCTCAATACCACAGCATTAGAGAGCTGCAAATCAAAATCTGGATGGCTCGGTTGGTAAGTTTCTGACTTTTAATTTCATCTCAGGTCATGACCTCAGTGTGGTGAGATTGAGCCCCACCTCAGCTCAGCATGGAACATTCTTAAGATTCTCTCTCTCTGTGTCTCTCTCTCTCCCCCCCACTACTCTATCCCTCTTCCCCTGCTCCTCCCCACCAACCCTATGCTTTTTTTTCTCTCTCTCAAAAAAAAGAAAAAAAAAGAAAGAAAGAAAAGAAAAGAAAAAAGAAAGGAAAAAGAAAAAGAAAGAAAACAACAAGATACTACTACACACCTGTTAGGCCAAAACACTGACGATATCAAATTCTAGGGAGGTTATGGAACATCAGGTATTCACTCTCATTTGTTGCTGGTGTGAATGTAAAATAGCACAGCCATTTTGGAAGACAGTTTGGCAGTTTCTTACAAAACTAAACATATTCTTTCCATATAATCCAGCAATCACAATATTTGGTATTTACCAAATGAATTGCCAACTTATGTTCACACAGAAACCTGCACATGAATATTTATAGCAGCTTTATTCAAAACTGCCAAAACTTGGAAGCAACCAAGATGTCCTTCGATAGGCTAACAGATAACATACTGTTATCCATTCAATGGTACATCCATACAATGGATGTTATTGTGTTTAAAAAAAAAGGGGGGGGGTAGTTATCAAGCCACGAGAAGACATGAGAGATCTTTAAGTGCATATTGCTGAGTAAAAGAAGAAGCCAATCTGAAAAGGCTACATACTACATAATTTTCACTCCACGACATTCTAGAAAAGAAAACACTATGGAGACCATAAAAAGATCAGTGGTTGCCATGGAGGGAGCAAAGAATTAATAGGTGGAGCACAGGAGGTTTTCAGGGCAGTGAAATGATTCTTAATGATGCTGTAGTGATGAATATATGTCATACATTTGTCAAAACCTATGCATAGAATGTACAATACAAAGAATTGAGCCTTAATGTAAACTATGGACTTTAGTTATAATATGTATAATATGTATCAGGGGGCACCTGAGTGGTTCAGTCGGTACATCTCACAACTCTTGATCTGGGGTCCTGAATTCAAGTTCAAGCCCCACGTTGAATGTAGAGATAGAGAGATAGATACAGAAATAGAGAGATAGGAAGAGAGAGAGAGAGAAAGATACATGTGCACCTTTAAAAAAAAAACAAACCAAGATAGATCATATGCTAGATAACCAAAAAAATCAGAATAAATGTAAAAGAATTAAAATAATACAAAGTATGTTCTTTAACCACAACAGAATTAAATGAGAAACCAACACAAAATCTGGGAAATCCCAAATACTTGAAAATTAAACAACATACACTTAAATAACCTAGGAGTCAAAGAGGAAGTTTCAAAGTAAAGTAGAAAATATTAAAAAAAAAAAAAGAAAATATTTTTAAATGAATAAAAAAGAAAATACAACATATCAAAATGTGTTGGATGCCACTAAAACATTGCTTATAAATTTTTAACAGTACATCTTTATATTTTAAAAAAACCTCAAACCAATAATCTAAACTCCCCATTTAAGAAACTACATAAAACAGAAGAAAGGAATTTAAGAAATCAGAAAACTAAAAAAGAAAATGAAAAAAAAAATAGGAAAAAGTCCATGAAACCAAAAACTAGTTTTTTTTGAAAAGATGAGTAAAAACAGATTGATCAATAAAAAGAAGATACAAACTGTCAATTTCAGGTACCAAAAAAGGGTATCACTACAGATAAAGTTGAATCTAAAAGTAAACAAAGACTAGTAGGGTTGTGTCAAAAGGGCTCAGGAACCAACTTGAAAAGGTTCCCACAGGCCATTTTAGTAATAAGCCTAATAAGGGCAATGCACTAAACTATATCAAATATGTTCAAAGCTATGAATTCATAATTATACAAAGAAAACTAATTCATCACTTTTGAGTAGGAAGATCATTCATTTTTAAAACTGGTTAATAAAGATAATGAATCAACCATTAATCCTACCTGGATAACCAGATAATAGATAAGGCAATAATAAATGAGTAGGGAGTGATTTCATTAGAACTCAGAATTTCGCAAACTCTAATGAATTAAGTTATCTAAGCATTTAGTATCAATCACCAATGATATCACAAGAAAGACAATAACCAGATACTACGTGCCTCCTAACAAAAGAACACACTCTTATTTATGAAGTAGTCTTGAAAAAATAATAAAACTGGAATCTGAATAAGCCTCTAGATCAGTGCTGCCCAACAGAAACACAATATAGACCACATATGTATTTAAATTTTCTAGTTAACCACATTACAGAGTAAAATGAACTAGGTGGAAATTTAACCCAATATATCCAAAGTATCATTCAATATTCAGTCAATATAAAATTATGAGTGATATTTCATATTATTTTTATAATAAATCTTTAAGGTAAGTATGCATTTTACACTTATAGCCAACATCTCAATTTGGAGTAGCCATATTTCAAGTGTTCAATAGGCACATGTGGCTAGGGGCTACCTTATTAGCACAACTCTAGATCCAAGTACCAGTTTATAGGAAATTAAAAAAAAAAAAAAAAAAAAAAAAAAAAACCCCAAGTGAACATGTGAGCCTCACCATAGGTATTCAATCAGCAAAATCCAGACTTGGAAATTCAAAGGTCAAAACCTGGTTTCTTCATCATATTAATGGCAAGGAAAAACAGAGATTGAGGAAGAATCTGTAGGTTAAGATTTAAAAGACAAAGGAGTAAAAAGGCAGGACAAACTTAAATGTAGAACTTAGAACAGGTGCTAAAACTGTTAGGAAAACCAAAAACATTACCGTAAGTGTTAAGATACTGGTAACACTTTGGGAGAAAAAGAGCGTTTTAATTGGAATGGAGCACAAAGTTTCTGGATTGGCTGACAATTTCTTTCACCTGGATGGTGTTTACATCTTAATAATAGTTCATGATAAGCTATCCATTTGTTTTCAGCAGTTTTCCTTATCTGTGTATAAGTCTAATGATAAATATGTATTTGAGAGGGAAAAGTTTGATATGATTAAATTCCTAAATTTCACAATTCCTGGACCCTCACACCCCCAAACTTACCACCTCCACCTGTAGCCCTGGTTTCTGGTCTTCAAGAATAAAATATCCTTACTCTTGTTCAAGACCAAAACTCCCACCTATGTTCCTGACTTTATCCCCCCTCCAGTCTTTTCTGATCTTGATCCATTAAGATCACTCCTCTTCTCCATATCTACAAACCCCACCATTCTACAGAGACAGTGGTAAATAATGGAGCTATGTGTCAGAATTCCAGGGTTCAAATTCTCATTCTGCTCTTTTACCAGTTGTTAGTCATGTAACCATTTCTCTGTGATTAACTCTCCTCAGTAAAATGAGGAAAACAGTATCTACTTCATAGGGTTGCTGTGTGGAGTAAATGAGTTAATATATGGAAAGCCCTTGGAAGAAGGCCTGGAATCCAGAACATTTTCAGGAAGGGTTAGCTGCTTTCATCACCTTCAGTATATAAATATCAAAATCCGTCCCTCAACTCTGTGTACCTTTCTGGTTACGCTCTCACTCCTTCCCTTTTTCCTGACACCAAACAAAGATCACCAAATTGTCATATCTACTGGCAAGGTTTTAGTACATATTTAAATAGCCTTCACTGGAGCATTAGATATTGGTAATTTTGAACATAAATTCTCTCTTCCTTGAGTTCTGTGAGACTACTCTTGGCTGTCTAACCTTTGAGAAGTTATGATCAATCTCCTTTGTAAGACATTCTCTACTGCAGCTTAAATATTACTGCTCCTCTATGAACCATTTTCATTTTGCTTCAAAGAAGCACCCATGTCTGATGCACACTTGTGTTTGGAACAACACTTACAGCAGCTAACCCCAAAAAGTCTGTAGCTCTGAATTCTCCTATGCTTCAGATATATTTACCTAAATGTCTGCTGGACCTAGATGTCGAACTGTCCCATACTGCCTTCACTCCAGCTTTGCTACTCTCCCCTGTCCATTCTCAGTTAATAGTGCTACTAATCTTCCTGAATGCCCAGACAGAAATCTACATGCAATTTAAGGCTTCTCCTTTATCTTTGTCCCTGAAATCCAATCACTTAGTTCTAATGATTTTACCCCTACATTTTCTAGAAGAAACCATCCCTTTCTCACCAACCCTACCACAACTGACCTTGCTCAGGCCTGCAGCATCTCTCACCTTTAATACAAGAAAAGGCATGCAAAGTCCTTGTTAACTTCACTTTTTTTATTGCTTTAGAATACAGCAAACGGGAAGTGCCCATAGTTGTATGAAACTAACATGTTTGTCCTCTGTTTCTATGCTTTTGTTACACTGTTCCCTCTGCCTGGAATGTTCACCAATTTTTTACCACATTCCTTCATTTTTTGAGATGCTGTTATCACATCCAACCAGAAAACCCTCTCATGAATTCCTAGGTGGGTTAGTTCCTTCCTCTATGCTCTGATAGCACCCCAGGTACACCATTGTCATTGCACTTACCAAAATTAAAAAAAAAAAAAAAAAAAAGGAAAAAAATGTTTTCTTAATATATCTTCTTCTACTGAGTAGTTATTTCCTAGGGCAAGGACTATGTTACTTAGATTTGTAACTTCAGTGCCTGGCACATACTTATAGTATATGGTAGGTAGTCAACATATCTTGTTGAAAGGAAGTAGTTATTTTCCATATTCTTGTCAAATCAGTACTTCTAAATTTTCATTTTCATCATGTCATGGTGCTGTTCAAAAACATTCCAAGATTGTCAAAATACAAATTCCTTTAGCCCGGTCCTCCATAACAAGACCCCAAACTACCTATACAGTTTTATCTTCCACCATGCTTATACACACACACACACACACACACACAGTCTTCCAAACCAACTTTTGACCCCTACCTCCAAAATCCTTACAATTCATTAAAATGTTGGCCTTTTAAATTTAATACTTACTTAGCAACTTATCAGCAATTACTCTATAATGCATCATGGTATTAAAAACAATGTTGTAGGGGCACCTGGGTGGTACAGTCAGTTGAGTGATGGACTCTCGGTTTCAGCTCAGGTCCTGATCTCAGGGCAGTGAGATGGAGCCCTTAGTCAAGCTCAGCGCTTAGCACATTGTCTGCTTGGGATTCTCTCTCCTTCTCCCTCTGCCCCTCCCCACCATGCACTCTCTTGCTCTAATAAATAAATCTTAAAAAAAAAAAAAAAGTTGTCACAGGGTCACCTGGCTGGCTCAGTTGGTAGAGCATGCAACTCTTAATCTTGGGGTCATGAGTTTGAGTACCATGTTGGGCATAGAGCTTACTTTTATAACCAATTTTTATTTTTTAATGTTGCCACAGATACCTGAATGGAATGGTCACACTCCTAACTTCCATATCTCCAGTAGATGAGTAGTAGGGAAAAGGCCAAGATAACTTTTAACCTATCAAGTATTCTCCCCCCCCCCATACATATATATGAATAACACTAAACTTTTTTCTGTTTTACTCACCTTTTTAAATCCAGTCCAGTCTTCCTTATCTTTCTTGGTTTAAAGGTCATCAGGAACAAATACAAAAAGATTAGGTAGGGACTTCTTTCCCTGAAGCTATGCTTCTTCTGTTAATCAAAATGCTAACCTGAAAAAATTCTAGATACCCAGAATTCCAGAAAGAAATAGAAATTACAGTAAGAAAATGAGAATGTCTTTGGACTTTTGGTGTGTGGCCTTTCAGACCTGCCATATTAGCCATTACTGGTAGGGCCATTAACCCACATGGTCTTACATAGACCAATCATTTGTTTCTTGCACAAGAGGTGCTGTGAGGAAAGTAGCTGCATTAATAGAAGTCAAAGTGAGGAGAAAACCTGACTCCATCACCTCCAAGTGCTCTAAAGACAACTGGTGCTCCTAAAAGGGTAAAAGGCATCAGTGTAAAATCTTTCAAAGAACACTTTAATTTCCCTTGAGTTCTTGGATCTAATATACTGACCTAATGAAAGGAAAATGAGGTTAATGGGATCCCTGGGTGGCGCAGCGGTTTAGCGCCTGCCTTTGGCCCAGGGCGCGATCCTGGAGACCCGGGATCGAATCCCACGTCAGGCTGCCGGTGCATGGAGCCTGCTTCTCCCTCTGCTTATGTCTCTGCCTCTCTCTCTCTCTGTGTGTGTGACTATCATAAATAAATGAAAAAGAAAAAAGAAAAAAAAAAAAGAAAATGAGGTTAAGAGGGCAAAGGTGGGAGCAAACAAAAGGAGTACATGTATATATTCAAAAACCTCAAACTTGTTTGTAAAAATAATTTAATAACAAAAGCATTCCCACCAAGAAACTTCAAGCAAGCTGCAAAATTTCAGGGTCAGTTCTTAAAAGAATAGAGAATGATACTGAAGTAGCCAACACTCAACTTTGTATTCATCATTTCCAATCTACATAGCTTTGTCAGGTGATCTGGCTGGCTGGTTTCCTGAGGGGATCCCCAGTGTTACTATCTATAGCTTTCTTCCAGTTAGGCTGATGGCATTTTCCAGAGAAGGCTCTGCTACTCTGCCATCTGGATATTCTTACACTATGTTTTGAAAGCAGCTTTTTAGTCCTCCACTCCCTAGCATGAGTATATAGCAAAGAATTACCAAACATTTAAGGAAAAGCTGCGATACCAAACGGGCCAAAACAAATAGGAAAAGCAACTTAGAGGTAGAGAATCTATGCAGGGGAAGAAAAATCAAGAAAGAAAAAATTATTAATATCCTCAAGAGAGACTGATCGACTTTACATTCATTAAACAAGAACAAAATGATACTTAAAAATCTAGAGAAAAAAATAAAAATCTAGAGAACAACAGCTCTGAACAAATTAAGTACACAAAAACTGGGAAGGAAACAGAATTTAGAGAATGGTCTAGGAGAGTCAATTCTATCTAAAGAACAGTGATTCTAGAAATGGAGACCAACACACCACTACTATCATCAACAACAAAAAACAAGTTGAGTAAATCATAAGGAAGTAACTCAGGAAAATTTCTCAGAACTAAAGGACATGAATTTTCAGAGCAGAGAGGCCCATTAGCACAGACACCTAGCCAAAACATTAAAGTGAAGATTCTAAAAGCTTTAGGAAAGGAAAACAAAACCAAGAAAATGCACCAAGAATCAAAATAGAGGAACCTGGGTGGCTCAGTCAGTTGAGCAACCAACTCTTGGTTTTTGGCTCGGGTCATGATCTCAGGGTTGGAGGGTCAAGCCCTGCATCTAGCTCCATGCTCAACAGGGAGTTTCCTTGAAGTTCTTTCTCTCTCCCCTGCTCATGCTCTCTCTCTCTCTAATAAATTTAAAAATATTTTTTTAAAAAATCAGACAGTAACACAGTAACACAGGATATAAACGTTAATAAGAAGAGAAAGGTGAAGGAATGCAGTGAAGGGAGATCCCAGGAAAACCACCATGTAAGACCTTCAACTTTCCAATGAAAAAGGTTAGAATGCTCCTGTAGAAACTTTCTCAGGATGATAAAATGCTAGAATACCTGGTATGTCTGAAGATATTAAATAGAGAGGCGGATTGCTGGGGATGAACTTAGGGACAAATTAGTTGTTAATAACACTAGGCAAATAACAACAAAGACTATTTTGTTAACAAAGACTATTATTAACAAAAAAGTATACAGGAAAGGAAACTACAGCATCCTGAAAATCCCGGCTGTCGGTAGTTTTTACATAGTTGCAATAATATAAATACTGATCTAACAAAAATTAAAACTAACTGGAAGGATAAGAAAACAAGTATGGAGGTACATGGGGAACAGGTGTGACTATTCTCTTCCATGGTGGGAAATCAAGATATAGGCAAAAACTGGAAAGTAAAGAAGTAGTCACATAAGAATATCACTTAGAAATACAGAGATGTATATCTAAATAATTAGTTAAGACTGTTGAAAACAATTGGCTCTGGGGGAGACTATTCCTTTTGGGGGGATGAAAGGGTGGAAGGAGGCATCAGGGGTAACTGGTTTTGTAACAAGTCTTCTAGAATTACTTTATTCTTAAAGCCACACACATGCATTTCCAAATTAAAAATATATAAATATTTAAAGATGTAAAATAATTCCATTTATGTACATTTAAGAAACCCCCAAACTATTTTTATGGATACATACAAACAGTAGTAATTATAGTAGTAATGATTAAAACATACTCAACACACCATGTGCCTGGGACTGTTCTAGGGTCATCAATCAGATCAACAATGTGTTTGTTGATTCAAGTGTATAATTTTCATAATAACCACCACAGGCTTGGCGCTATAGTTATCCCCCCATGTACAGATAAACTGACACGCAGGGAAGTGAGGTAACTTGCTTCATGTCCCACAGCCAAGAAGGGACATAACTAAAGATTCAGACTCAGTCTGTCTTCAGTGCTCATACTATTACCTTCTCAAAAAATGAATTAAAAACAGACAGGAAAGAATGTTCATCAAAGTTATGAGAATAGCTCCCTCTGAAGAAGAAAAGGAATGTGACCAAGGAATGATAGGAAGAGGACATCAACCTTATCTAGAACTTTTTTCTTTAAAAAAAGAACTACAGGGGCACCTTGGTGGCTCAGTCAGTTGAGCATCTGCCTTTGGCTCAGGTCATGATCCCAGGGTTCTGGGGTCGAACCCCACATTATAGGGCTCCGTGCTCAGCAGAGTCTGCTTCTTCCTCTCCTTCTACCCCAGCCCCTCATGCTCTCTCTCAAATGAATAAAATCTTTTTAAAAAATGTTTAAAATTTAAAAAACCCTACAATTATAATAAACTGTTAACATTTAATCCTGGATGATAGGAACATACATGTTGTATTATTCTCTACAGTATTCTACAGTTTTAAAAGGTTTACTAATAGGTGAAAAAAAACTGAGTAAGGGCAAATGAATTTATCATTCACCTTAGTGATAAATCAGTTAAGAATCCAAGAATTCACACAAGACATTCATTAGCTGTGTAGTCTCAGACAAGTTGCTTAACCAACAGCATCCCCTTCTGTTAAGTGGAATCAAGGACAGTACTTCCCTCATAAATGCTATGACAATTAAATGGTTAATCCTTAAAATAGTACCTATCACTCAGATGTTTGCTATTACTATTACTGTATTTATTATCACCCAAGCTTCTGGCTACTATTAGCTAACATCTGGTTTCCTCTTTGCCCACTAGACTATAAGCTCCAAGAGAACCAGCTGTAACTCTAATGCCAAGAACTGTGCTTGGCAATTGGCATTGCTCAAATAAATTTGTTAAATAAATGTTGACCTTTGGTTATTAGGAATTGCCTGTACTTTTCCCTGAAGCTGTCATGCTATTTTACTCTTCAGTATATGCTTCTGTTGTTTCTTGTCTGGAAAACCTCTCCCATCAGCTCAGGCATCAATTTTAGGAAGGCTATCTTGAGGTTGGGCTACATGCTCCTCCTCTGTATACCCATAGTACTTCATGCATTACTCAATTGTTAACATGTGCCATATGTAGTATACTGAACTATGCTGTGTCTCTCTCTACGCCCACAAGAGGCAGTGAACACACAGCAATTAAGAGCATCAACTATGGAGCCAGACTGCCTGCCTTTGAATCCTGCCTGTCTGACCTAGGACAACTTACTTTATGTCTCCATTTACCTGGCCTGTAAGATGGGGATAATAATAACACATAGCTCATAAGGTTCTCAAAAGATTAAAGGAGTATATTTGTATTTGTAAAGCACTCAGAACAGTCCTAGTGCCTAGTAAATATGATGTAAGAATTTTATTTTATAAAAGTCCTGTTGAAGATAGACACTGTGTCTTTGCCCATCTTTACATTCTTCCAAATTGGTGGCTATTACACTAGTTTAGACCAAAGGATTAATACCCAGATTAAGTCAGCTGCAATATGATGGAGAAAGGGTGATGGATAGGAGACATTTTAGAGGGATAAAAATCAACAGAACAAGCTGCATAATTAGAATGAGATGTACCATAAAGAAGATAAAATTTAGGATGACAGGTTTTGGATCCTTGATGGATATGGTTCTATTCACTAAGATGGAAAACAGAAGAAAAGCAAAGAGGAAAAGGAAGAGTTCTTGGCAAATTTTTAACAACAAAATATTCCATTTGATGTTTACAGAGAGAACATTAAAAAAAATAATTTGAGGGATGTCTGGGTGGCTCAGCAGTTGAGCATCTGCCTTAGGCTCAGGGCATGATTCCAGGGTCTGGGATTGAGTCCTATATCGCACTCCCTGTGGGGAGCCTGCTTCACCCTCTGCCTGTGTCTGTCTCTATGTCTCTCATGAATAAATAAAATCGTTAAAAACTAAATAAAAATAAATAATTTGAACCTGACCAATCATGACAGAAAGCACATTACATCTAACAGAATTTAAGCTCCATAAAGACAGGGACCTTTTCTGCTTTGTTTGCTGCTTTATTTTGAGCACCTGAAACAGTGCTTGGCACATAGTAGGTACTAACTATAAATTTGTTGAATCAATGAAGGGATGATTTAAGTAAATTTCAGCTATGTCAAATAAGCAAAAAAGAAATGAGCATCTACTGTAAGCCCAACATTGTTTTAAATTCTTACAGGGGGAAAAATTCCTACAGGGAATGCAGAAGTAATGTGATACTTCCTCTCCCACATGAATAAATTACTGTTTTGCATAACATTAGTAATTCGCTATGTTAAGCAGTATAAAACACAGCTGAGTTGTGAGAAAGATACAGTAAAGAAGGTATACTGGTGTAGAATCCAAGCCCAGCCCTGAAACATAAGATTTCAATAAGTTGAAAATAAACAAACTCCATGGTGAGTGGTATGAATAAAGTGATGATATGATGTAATATGAATGGTCACAAGAAAACTAAGAAAAGGTTTTGGTAAAGTGGGGCTACATTCTAGAGAAGCCAGAAAGAAGCAAAGGGGAAATAAAATGCCAACTCTCTCTGGGAAGACTTTCACTTACCCCATTCTTAAACAGAATTGGTTCCCTCCTTATAACTCTGAACACCACTTTCCTTCTGTCATAGCTCTTATCCCACAGATCATTACTACCGGTATATGCACAAGCCTCTCTAGTGGACTATGAGCTACTGAAGGAGAGTGTGTATAGCATAGTGCCTAGGGCATAACAGAACTGTGCAGGTAAGAGAGGGAATGTATATTTAAAAAGATAGCCAAAAAATAAAAAATAAAAAAAATAAATAAAAAGATAGCCAAGAGATAATTTTGCAGGTGTTAGGAATAGCAGTAACATGAAACAGATAAAAATTAGCCTCTCACTTTACTATAGTTTTGAGTCCAATGGTAAGTAAAACTGGATAAATAAACTCAACTTCTCCCCAGACCTCTAAAACCTTAAGACTCAAATGCACTTATAAATTACTTATACAAACATTTAGCTAAAATATTTAAAAATTTGTTTCCCAGGTTTACTACTACCAGTCTTGATAATACACAATTTAAAGTAAAAATGAATACAATCTGCAAAATCAAGAAAAAGTCTTACTCAAATTCAACCAGTTCCTTTTTGCTGTGATATCTAAAAAACAAAACATCAAAAAACAGAAAAACTAAGGACTTCTATTGAGTAAGATTATATACTAATCTCAGGACATGAAAAGGTATCTCATGGTAGACAGCAGAAACATGGGCAATCTAAAGCCAAGAACATTCCTTTCCCTTGAAGCAACAAGTCTCCCAAAATTCTGGTATGAAATCTTCTCCATATTTAAATTCTACATACTATTCAAAGTATGCTGGTAACTACCTGATCAAAGAGAAAAACGCTATAAAGTTAACCAAACTACCTGATTATCTACCGTAGCTCTTTAAAACAGAAAAATTTCAAAAGCAATCTATCTGCCTTTATAAAACACATTTAGAAAATCTTCAAGTGAAATTAAACTGTACTTCTGCAACAGAAAAACTTTTAGCTAAAAAATACCGAGAGCTACAACGAGATTTTGGCAGGTGCTTATTAATAAACATCAACATGCCAACGAAAGGAGTTAAGATGGCGGAGCAGTAGGGGTACCCTATGCTTGCCTCATCCCTCAAACACAGCTAGATAAATAAACATCAACATGCCCAAGCTGCACAGCAGGTGAGTTCGGCTTAGAACAGTAGTGCTGCATTTGCAGCCAACAGCAATCATCATCAGGCTAAAGACAGGTTTTTCTTGTCATCTTTATTCAAGTATTTCACAGCAGTTATATTACAAATTACAGTAAATGTTCAAAATTCCAGAATTCAAAAATTAAATAATTTACTTCAAACTAATGTAAAATGAAGTCAAATGCAAAACATCAATTTAACACAATTCTAAATTAAACTATAAACCCAAAATAGACCATGGTTGATGAAGTCTACTTAATCTACAAAGTAGACATACATGACTGAAACCAAAAAGGACTCCCAAAGTCTAAATAACTGAATGTACAAAATACAAAAGATGCAGGTACAAGTCCAAATTCAAGCTTACAATGTGATTACAAATAATAATTATAATAACAATGGCATTCAGCTACGGGACCTGACACTGAAGATACCTACTTAATAGCACCATAGCTGAACCAACTTAATCAAAAAATGGGAAGATATTACCACCCCACTCCCTAAAAATAAAATCCAGTAAACCTACAAATACATTGGCATATGAGAAAAATCAAGTCATGAAAGGACGTAAAACAAAACAAAAAAAATTAATCACAGGTGAGATTCAAGCTCAAAAACACAATTAATTCCACGGCCATCAGTTTCAACCCTAGTGCGGTTTCATCATCTTCAAAAAGCTCCCATGGTCCCCACAGCTGAGCATTAACTATTGTTGGGCTGTGCTGTGATACATATTTTACTGATCTGAGAGCAAAGTTTTACACAGGAGCTATCATTTATAATGCTCACAATAGGAAATAAGAACAGAGGTCAATTTGTACATATTTTTGCCAATGCTATACAGCAAAAATTAAGAACTTACAGAAAGGTAAACAAAATTGAGTCCACTTGGATAATTTCACAAGCTGCTTTAAACTATAGAACCACCAGATATCTGTAAAGTAAGCAAAACTGGTATAGTGTGTGGTTTTTGGGGGGAGACAGGGGAAGGGGAGCAGAGGAGTTGATACAGTTTCAGCTAATTTTTCTCCCCTTGGCATTAGATTGGTTTTCTCTTTAAGACCTAATCTGTTCAAAGTGGCAGTTCCTATCATACTGAGGTTGCCTCGTATTTCTCCATCAATATCAAGGTTAAAATAAAAAAAACTTGATCTTTTGGAAGCATTTTAATGCTGAACATAAATAAATTTCCCTTGTCAAACCCACTGATGGCTAAAATCTTAATTAACTTGTACAAATTTAGTAACCTACTAAGAACATGTGCGTTTTTTTTTTCCTTTCACAAGTGCTGCTGTTACTTGAACAGAATGCTTCTGAATTAGAGTAACTGGAATAAATATTTAAAAAAAAATAGTGCAGCAAGAACCTGAGACTTGCAAAAAACCCTTTTAGCAGAAACTTGCTACAAAAAATCTGCTACATCTTATTTCATCAAATCTTTAAATTCTGTAACAATTTCCATCAAAATACAAAATGCTAATGTATTAGACAGTAAAATAGTCTGAAGTGGTATGATGGTAATAAATATGAAAGAAAGCATGAAAATCCTCCCAATAATCAAATTAGAGGTTTCAAATAACCTCCCCTTTAAAATGGTTCATCGTTAATCGCACTTGCCCACCTTAAAAATACAGTGTGTCTACATGGGTAGCATCTTGAGTTATATGACTAACTGAATATTATGAAAACTTCATAGACTAGGTATAAAGAAAAAAAGTGGCATTTAAAAAAATTTAAGCTATAATTAGAAGGCGCAAAATGTTAATGTAAATGCAAAGAAGCACTTAAGATTACTGCAGTAGCCTGTGGCTACGGTGTGCTTTCTGCACTGGCATCCGCACACAACAAACAGCCAACAGCCGGAGACAAGGAGACAAGTACCTTAGCTTCAGCATGTAAACGGTGGCAAAGTGATTACAGGACTCTGTAAGCACTATTAGAAACTAAAATACAAAAAGCTGAGGTAGCTCAGTATCTCTGCAGTAGTCCAAGACCATTTGCTCTATTTAAAACCCAAACTACATGTGTTGCATATATTGGAAAGACACACCTGCAGCTAACGGCTATAATGAATGAAGATATCAAGCCAACTTGTCAAAATTTTCTACTTTTTTTGTTTAAAAATTATCTGATAAAAAAATGTCACTGCATTCCCTTTGCCTCTTTGTAACTGCCTAGACTGTGTCCCCAAATTTGTAGAAAGTTTTTGTAAAACTAGTAACCCATAATTAATTTTAGGTAAGTACAATTCACAGAAATCACTCAACAAGATCCAAAATGGGTTCTAATCCAAATGAATAGTTGTGACGGTAAGCTTATGGTTAAGGGATTTAAACATTAATACTGTTATTCAAGGACCATACCAGAGCTCACCTGCACAATGCATTAAAAAAAATGAATTTTATGGAGCTTCTGACAAATTCCTCTTTTCTGTCCATTTGGCAAGTCCTGGCTTTAAAACAAAACAGGAACAACTTACTATACATGAAATCATTCTTCTCTGGGAACCCAAACATGAATTGCTATTAAATTGCCACTGAGAGAGGAAAAGAATGTTACCATCTATCTAGTTTCTGGTCATCATTGTCAGCAATACTGTAAAGTGTGTAAGTTTTTTTGGTGGGCTGTGTATTATTTGTTGTTGTTTTATTATGTGTTTCTTAAACAGAAACAGACCATAGGAAAACTTACCATTTTAGTACATCGTGCGGCTTAATGAGTGTCTTGATTGAGTTTTGAAAACAAGATAGGCATTTTATACCAAAACACTGGTTGTCTCTTAATGACAGAGTATCAAAACTTATTTTCAAGGTTGTGACCAAAAAGACATTCTAATTCATTTGCTACAAACAAGCCCATTCTTTTGTTTAGCCTTATCTTTCTCAAATGAATTAAAAGGCACATTAAAGGCAGTTCGAAAGAGCCTAATCTAATTTCATCCAGTTTCTTCAGTTTCCCACCAGAATATACCGTAGCCAACTCTAAAACAGGTTTCAGTCCATTACCCAGAGGAAAAAATAAAAACAAATATGCTAAAAGGAGTAGAAAGGAGGAAAAAGAAACCAAAACAAAACAAAACAGGTTGCCCACTGTTTAAACAACTCAACACAGTTAGAACTGCCCCATCCAGTTTCCTCGTGTTTGCTGGTCTGCTCCCTAAGAGAGAAGTCTCCAAAAGAGAGTGCACGAAAAGAGGAGCAGAAGTGAGAGCAGTTTCTGTAGCACCAAAATCTCCAATCTGTGGGGTTGTATTTTTTATTTGTGGAAAATACAACATGTTTCTGAAGTTCTGTTTGGTTCTTGTAGGCTGGTTGGTTTCAGGTACCTGAGACAATAGCACCAAATTCAACAGAGAGAAAGAATGAGTGAGAGAGCACTTTACACCAAGGCTCTGCACATAATTGGTGCAATTTGAAATTGAATGGCTCAGAAGACTGCTCTGTCAGGAGCAGATTGGAGAGGATAAACCACTCATCTTGAAAAGTTCATAGGAATGTCTCAAACATATGAACTGTTCTTTCCATCTCCTACAAGGGGAAAAAAAGTGCATGTTATCTATTAAAGAAAAGACAAAAGTATTATGGGGAAATTCACTTTAACTTTTTAGAGAAGGAATTTTAGATACAAGTTAAACTTTAAGTATTTTCCTGATTATAATACCATAGCTACTCTGCAGGTTATCTGCCCTAGACACTTCCAAATGCCTATTTGATAGTTAGGCTAATGAGGATGATGCTAGTATCACTCAATGAGTACTTATTATGCCAGATATTGTACGAAGAAATCTGTATAGATAAATAATTTGTCAGCTAATAAACAACAAAGTCAGAATCTGAATACAGGTAGCCTCACTCCAGAGCCTGAGCCCTTCCTTTACTCATTTTCCAAAGCAAAATGAATGTATTCAGGATAATGAAACTTGTACCCAAAGTAAAATGTACCTGTTCCCACTGCTATTCACTTTAATCAGAGCTGGGGGGAAAAAAGGAGAAGGAAAAAAAAAAAAAAAAAAAAAGGAGAAGGAAAAAAAAGCCAGAAAGAGTCACTGCCAACATCACAAGAAATGCCATTCACTGGTGATTTTGCTATAGATCCCTTCTTTCCCTAAACAAGGCCCCTAGATTACAAGGTTCCAAGACTCCCTTTGCTCCTCCACCTGCTTGCACTCACGGTCTTTGCTCTCTCTCAAATAAATAAATAAAATCTTTAAGAAAAGAAAGAGAATGGTTCACCTTGAAAGTGTCTAAGCAAAAGGACAACCACTCCTTCATGTGGCCATCTCCTAAACCTAGATCTGATGAATGAGATGACTTTTAAGTTCTCTTTAATCATTAATGGGATGGCAAACAGGTCTCACTTTCTAGGCCAACTCCCTTAACCAGCAGTGGCTGCCTATGAAGCAGCAGTAAAGACTTGAGGCCATCCCCACAATCAACCCGCCCAAATGATACGCTCAGTGATGTCACCAATAAGCAAGGGACAAGGGAATTGTGACATGCTAAGTTCCACTTTGATAAACAAAGAATCCCAGGGATCCCTGGGTGGCTCAGCGGTTTCGCGCCTGCCTTTGGCCCAGGGCGGATCCTGGAGTCCCAGGATCGAGTCCCGCGTAGGGCTCCCGGCATGGAGCCTGCTTCTCCCTCTGCCTGTGTGTCTGCCTCTTTCTCTCTCTATGTCTATCATAAATAAATAAAAATAAATCTTTAAAAAAAAAAAAAAAAGAATCCCAGATTATTTCTGTCCTGAGACAAAATGGTAACAGAAAGGATTTACTCTGGGACACCTGGGTGGTTCAGCGGTTGAGTGTCTGCCTTCAGCTCAGGTGTGATCCTGGAGTCCTGCAATCAAGTCCCATATCAGGCTCCCTGCATGGAGTCTGCTTCTCTCTCTGCCTATGTCTCTGCCTCTCTCTCTCTCTCTCTGTTTGTCTCTCATGAATAAATACATAAAATCCTTAAAAAAAAATTTATTCTGCAAACTCTAAGTCTTAATGAGTCTTCTAATCTTAAATCTTCAAAATATTCCTCAGTTACTTGGTGAAAGATATAGACTAAAAAATGTTTCCCTCTTTTTTCTTTGGGACAAGTGAAAGCACATATTTGTTTATTCTAAGGATGAACTGAGCACTTACCTCTACAAGTTGTGATTTGTCATAATCTTTACGATGACGATAGATGCACTGACTAAGAAGAGAATATAATCTCTCAAGTTGATCAACTGCCAGATTGTTGCTTTTATCTACCAACAAATCAAGCAATTTCTAAGAAAAATTAGAAGAGAATAAAATGAAGTTTGGTTTCATTTTCACACTGAAACAGTTATATATAAATGGCCAGGCAACAGACACCATATGCTATGGTGTAACGGTGACACGTAATTTAGAAGATTCCAAGCCTTAGTTTATTACTGAGACCATTCTCTAAACCCCTCAGAACACACATAACTTTTTTTTTTTTTTACTAGAAGCTCTAGAGTATATTCCTAATTTGAAGCAAGATTATCAAAACTAGCTTTATTCAACTGCCTACAAACATATTCAAATCTCTTTCCATTCATTTAAGACTGACTGGGAATAGCTAAGCTTACCTTCAATCTCTCATGATCAACTATAAGAGGTGGCACAGGCTCAGAGGGTTCTTCTGGAACCAGTTCCAGGCTTGTTGTTTTTGCCTGCTCTAAAATTAACTTACGATATTTCTTTACTTTAGAAGCACCTACAATTGAAAAAAAAAAAAAAAGTGCAGCAAGTAAAAGTTAAGAAAACTCAAGCTTGAACAACTATAAATTCTACCCACCATAAAAACTTTTTGGAATAAGGGTATATTCTTTAAATGATAATTTTTTAAAATAAGTAACCCAAATTGAAGAGAAATAAACCACAACCAAGAAAGCCAACCCATGCTAGAATGCCGTCTAATAAACACATCCACTTAAAGGAAGAGAAGAGCAATAGTCCCCTCTAAGTACTAACTTTTAAATGTCTTCACTTTCTTTATGATAGCCATCATTTTAAAATTTGGAGCTTTCAGAACTAGAAGAGGGGAAGCAACCTAGAAAAGCAGCTACTCAAACCAAGTGAGGCCAACCTGTCTACATATTTGCCTTGCAAGGTAAAAAATAGAATAAAGTAAACCCTTCCTCAACATTAACTGAAATTTTTCTCTTTTACACTGCCCACATTCCTATTAGAAATTGATCTGGCTTCTAACATTTTTTTCTTAAAAATACAAGTCCATTTAAAGTGTAATAGGGCTGAGTTGCCTGGGTGGCTCAGTGGTTGAGCACCTGCCTTTGGCTCAGGGTGTGATCCCCTGGTCCTGGGATGGAGTCCCACATCCGTCTCCCTGCATGGAGCCTGCTTCTCCCTCTGCCTGTGTCTCTGCCTCTGTGTCTCCCATGAATGAAAAAATAAATAAAATCTTTTAAAACATAAATAAAGTGTAATAGAGCTAATGATCTTTCCTACCTCAGAGTGAGTTACTATAATATTTTCCTCTCAACATCAAACTGAGACCAACTACACTGGGAAAAAAAAACAAACAAACAACATATTTTGAGGTGGCTAACAATAATCTGACAGTACTAGGCACCCTGAGAGATTGAATGGGTAGATAGGCCATTGAGCCCTATGATCCCCTAGTCAGGAATACTCTAAGAGGAGGACAAGAAGGAAGGAACACAAACTCAAACTGTTCCAGAACTTTTTACAGGACCTGGCCCACATCAACAAATGCTAAGGAAAACCTTCCCCCTCCCTCCTGCGTTAGTCCTCTTATTCCCACATCTATAAACAATTCCCTCTTATCAATGCTTGCTATACAAATAATAAAAGAACCAAAATATTACCTTGGAAAACATACTTCCATGTAGCAAAGAAATTTTATCTTTCAGACAGCATCTAGAGTGAAAGCCTTTATTTATAGTTCAATTAACATAAGCTAAGTGTTTTGTTAAGACCTTAAGGATCCAGAGAACCTGGGTAGCTGCTGTGGTTGCGCATCTGCCTTTGGCTCGGGGTGTGACGCTGGGGTCCTGGGATCAAGCCCTGCATCAGGCTCCCCCTAGAGAGCCTGCTTCTCCCTCTGCCTATGTCTCTGCCTCTCTTTCTGTGTCTCTCATGAATAAATAAATAAAATCTAAAAAAAAAAAAAAAAAAAAAAAGACCTTACAGATACTCATTACCCTATCTATGGACATCCAGGAACCTGAGAACTTGTACTGTAATACTGCCCTGAGAGTTACAAGTAAAAAACTTCAGGTAAGGCTTTTATACAACAAATATCTTTAAAGTTTTTAGATAACCAATTGAATATAATATTAATTTAAATCTTTTCTGCAAAAAATTAAATAAATAAATAAATCTTTTCTGCAAGCACACTAAAATCTCGTAGTGAAGGAACATTTTTTTTTTTAATTTTTATTTATTTATGATAGTCACAGAGAGAGAGAGAGAGGGGCAGAGACACAGGCAGAGGGAGAAGCAGGCTCCATGCAGGGAGCCCGACGTGGGATTCGATCCTGGGTCTCCAGGATCGCGCCCTGGGCCAAAGGCAGGCGCCAAACCGCTGCGCCACCCAGGGATCCCTGAAGGAACATTTTTAAAAAGGACTCCTCAGCTTATATCCAAAGCCTCATCAGGAAGCTCTCTCCCCTTCTCTCCACTCTGTCCCAGTCATTACTTAACCCAACTTTAATACATGTTTAAAGTTCTGCCTGTATGATGAATATAAATGAATACCAAAATAAATACTGCTCTTTCAACTACCTTCTATTATTAAATATTGAAGTAAAAGAAAAATTCTCAACAGGTAGCATTTAAGAATAATACACAAATATCTCTCTTTATCCATTAGGAGAATTCTAAGACTTTGAATAGTATCTTCCTACTTTCTAATTCTGCTAGAGGGCTCAAAACCTGGCAGCAAAAAAAAAAACTTCTCCCACATAGCCCAAATCCCAGGCTAAAGGTATATATATTCCACACAACTGAGAAAACATGACAGAATTTCAAAATATTCTAGTGTAGGAAGAGTACCTGTTCAGTATGAAAATGTATATTCGAAGAGTAGATCTCTAACTCACCCCATCTCACAACGGGCTAAAGAATGATAAACAAAGCAGGGCTAGAAACTCCCAGGCCCCCTTTTCTTTCTTTCTTTTTTTTTTTAAGATTTATCCATTTATGATAGACATGGAGAGAGAGAGAGAGAGGCAGAGACACAGGCAGAGGGAGAAGCAGGCTCCATGCCGGGAGCCCGAAGTGGGACTCGATCCCGGGACTCCAGGATCACGCCCCGGGCCAAAGGCAGGCGCCAAATCGCTGAGCCACCCAGGGATCCCCCAGGCCCCCTTTTCTGCTTCTTCTTAAAAGAATCATATAGACCCTAGGAAGGCAGGGGCTTGCAGAGTGCTCTGAGTCTATGAGAACAAAGTAGATCTAACACTGTGGGTTCTTGCTGCTTCCTATACCACTGGCTTTACAAAGCAGTGGAGCCTCTTAGACTCAACATCCCGTAGATTCAACTAACAATGAATGCCTGGAATGAATATAGCTCAGTATGTGCCAGGTACAAGAAGAGGTGATTAATATACATGACTTATTTAATCCCCACAGTGACAACACTCTGAAGTTTAATTTAGAAGATGGAAAAACAAGGTTGGAGAGCATAAGTAACCAGCTCAAAGTCACATGATTGTAATGAACAGGAGTGGTAATTTAATGCGAGCGTACATGAGCACAGCATACCACACTGCTCAGTATCCAAATCTTCTCAGTCCAGCCTACTCCACCCCAGTAATTCTTATTAGAATTCCATCTTCTTAATATCTGTGGGTTTACTCAGCCTTTAGCCATAAATCCATTAGGATAGGAATAATAATCAGGTGGGAGGCAAAAAAAATAAGCAGTCAGGAAAGCAACTCACATACACACACACACAAAAAGGAAAGCAACTCATTCTGGACCATAACACTCTGAAATTTCTAGCAAAATTTACTAGGCATGTGTATATATACCTTCCTAGGGGAAAAAGATCAAAACTTTAACAGATTCTCAGAGGGGTATAACTTGCTTACTGACTGGGGACCAAACAAAATATGCAACTGGTGAACTCCAGACTCTCAAATTTCAGAAGATTTTTAAAAAATATTTGCTCTACCTTCTTTATCCAGTTCTGCATCTTTAACCTCCACTTCAGGGCTGGATTCTACCTTCTCATTACTGCTACATTCCAGGGCCTCTAGTTTCTCAGGATCATCTCCAGGATGTTCATTCAAAGTTTCTGGTTTTTCTTTTGACTGGTCCTCTGGGACAACCTTTTGTTCAGAACTACATTTGTCTCCACTACCACAGAAAGAAACTACTTCAGCTTTGCCATTTTGACACTCCAGAACTGGTATTCCTTCGAAACTGTCAGTGGAGGCCTCACCATTTAGACAGCTTCCTTTGAGGAAAGGCTCTTTCCTAGATGTCTGTTCTGGATTTAGAGAACCGCTGCTATTGACAAGCAGAGACTCATTTGAACTTTCCTCTTCAGTAGATGCAAAGTTCTCCTTTGTGCCTGCTCCATTGTCAAGCCTCTGCCCCTGGTCCATGTCCATGATGTCACACGATGATTCGTCATTGGTCATAGAGAGGTCTCCGGTCTCTTCTCCATTTTCTTCATGGCAGTCAGTGCTTACCTCAAACTCTCCATTCTCTAGCAACTTCCTGTCCTCCGTATGGTTCTCATAGTCTGCAAATTTGGTGTCTTCTTCATCTTTTTTTAAATTATTGACTTTCCTTTTCTTAATAATTCCTTTACCCCACTGTGATCGCCGCCTTGATTTTCTCCGAACTCGAACTATTTTAGAGAGAAGGAAAAGAGGTATGTAGATATGTAGAAACAGATACATACAGAGAAATAAAACAGAGTGCAAAACTTGTTTTACAAATGTTCACTATTTAAGACTCAAAAGAAAGCAAACCCACACCAATGTAATACACAAGAATTACTTAGCTCCTGACATCTATGCTGACTAATCCTCACAACCTATGAGCAGAATGAATAAGAAGTCAGGGATGAATTCTGAAGAATGAACTTTTTTAAAAATTTGAGTTTGAGTTTATCCAGCATTAATTTTTTTTCTATTATCCTTGATTCTGTTCTACAGCTATTCCGAATTCCTAACATCCAGGGGCCAAGCATATAATATGTACATTTACGGAGTAACTGACCACATTCCCAGGCTACCTAGAAAACTGGAGGCCATAGCCCTGGATTTCCACCAGGAAAATGAGTGCTTTGCCAACAAAATCATCCAAAAGCTCCTACACAATGAAAGAAAGTGAATATATGATCCAGTATACCAAGACAGAACAGTTACTGGTGTCCCACAAAGAACTATCCACTGTCTCTCCTTACAGAAGAAGGAATCACTCCCATTAAGTACAGTAGTGGAGAGAAACCCTTTGAAGCTTATTGACAATGGTTTGACAACTGGTTAGCCTCTTCTATTATAAATGGTTCACCAAGTAGGATCAATTGGTTTCACAGCTGTTATTTGAAAATATGTAAAAAGAGGGGGACACTGGGTGGCTCAGTTAGTCAAGTGTCTGTCTCCTCCTGATTTCAGCTCAGGTCATGATCTCAGGGTCCTGAGATCAAGGCCAGCATCGGGCTCTGAGCTCAGCAGAGAGTCTACTTGTCCCTCTCCCTCTGTTCTTCCCTCTGCTCACATGCTCTCTTTCTCAAATAAATAAACAAAATATTTTGAAAAAAGAAGAAGAAAATGTGGTAAAAAAGCCCTCTGCTATCAAGGCAGCAACATTAACAAAATGTTGAAAATAAATATTCGGTCAGTGATGTGAAAAGGAAGACCTACAGAAGTTGTAAAGACTATATTTAACTTTAGATGCCAGAAACTGTCATGAGCTTTAGGAGTACTTCCAGTAACAAAGAGTCCAGGAATCTTTAATTCCACATATATGTGGGGGTTTTTTTCCACATATATGTGTTTATATGTTTTCATCCTTTCATCTTTAATCTTTACTGAGTCTCTGTAAAGACACCAAGGTATTCACAAGGAATTGACAAATATTGTTAAAAATATTACTTTTCTTTCTTATCTATGAATAAATCTACTAAAGGTTTCTGAAATCATTTCCCAAATTCAAGTTAGTCATTTGGTTCAAAATATATTTTGCCTTCAAAATCGTATCATTAGAATCATCTATCCATTCCTTTTCCCCCTAATTTCTGTTTTCATAACTTATACTTACAGGGTAATTAAAGAAGAACATTCAGCATTAGTTTACTGTTAAAACCTGTATATAAGCAAAAGTGATGGGCATTTGTAAGCATTCCATTAGCTATATGAAAAACTAATCCAGTTCACATTAAAAATGAAAAAAAAAAAATTCAGCCTCCTCTTTCTCTAAAAAGTAGAGCTGTTAGGTTTCTACCACCTGACAAGTCATTCCAAACACTGTGACCTTACTTATTCTCCAGCCATGCAACCAAAGCACAAAAGGTTCCCCTTTTCTTTCCTAAGCTGTCAAACTCTAGAGCAAGAAGAGCTGAACTCTGTTCAATCAAGAGCCAGCTCAATTATGTGATCTGTAGTACACTAAGCAAAGGCTTAGACGGCCTACTGAAGCAAGTTTATTTCTAACACTTTCATCACAGCTGAGAACAAAGAAAATCTTCTCATTTGGGAAGAGGTCAAAATAGAGAGATTTCCCTCCTCCTTACATAATTATTTCTAATGGTGAGTATGATTTTGGTAAAATAGAGAAATTGATCATATAAGCTACAAAAGAATGGGAATTTTTGTTTTAGGCACTGCTATATCTCCACAGCACCTGGCATGTGGTAGTAGCATCCATTTACGGAACTAATCTTGCACATATCTCTTCCTTTTACAAGGGCGCTTTGTGTGAAAAACCAATACAGGAGGCACAATCTTTAGAGTCAATTTTTATAGCGTCTCTGAGCTTGTTTCCAAAACTAAGACCTTAGGAAAGCAACTCTCCCTTAGGGATATTTAGATTTATAATTCAAGTAAATTAATGTAAAAGAGACAAATGATGAGTCACATATGCCATCTACTGGTAAGAGAAAACAAAATTCACATTTGTAGATTAAAGTTACATTTACATTTAAAGGAACTTACACTGCTTAAAGCCAATTTTCAATAATGGGTTTTAGTAAATATTTATATCAGGTGCAGAGAATGTACAGGCCTTCAAGGTTTAAATTAGAGTGCTACATTATATAATCCAGGTCATGATCCAAGATATAAATAACTACACCAAATAGCTTTAATCGGTTTCATGAAACAAATGTACCACTAAGTCCTTCAAATTTTCTCACGTTTGAGTATCATTTATCACAAAGAGAAGAGCTTTAAAAAAAGAGAGAGAGAGAGTCTGGTTCATTCATTCAAATTCAGTGCCACTGGTGAAAGAATCTATTATGGCCAGCCTTACTGACAGTTTCAATAGTACAACCATCTTTATACCAGACTAGCATATACCTTCTAGGGGTGGCTACCTAGGCGAAACATATGGACTATACTAGGAAGATGCTGTGTTCGTTAACAATGGTCTTTCAGAAATCTTATAAATCACCATGTACGAGGAAAAGTGAAGAAAACCTAGAACACTGAATTTTCCCTTTCTAAACATATCTCACTTAAAACTACATTAAAAAAGGCAGTATAGATTCTTCAAACTGAGCACAAGATATTCTTTTAGGAAAATCAACTTCCTACTGTCACAATGGCCACTCTTTTAAGTCACAGTTGCCATTTTCCACCATAGAGAGAACATCCTATATATTACACAGCAAAGGTTTAAGGCTGGAGGCAGGAGTAGATAGAAAGTCTGCTGGCTCCACATCTCTGTCCAAAAACCAAAGTTTAAAGCTGAAAGTATTCAAACCTAGTTCAATAAACAGCAGCAAGGACTGAAATGTAGATAGAAAAGAGCAAATGCAGTTACAGAAGTAGACTTCCGATTCCACATCCTACTGCACAAGCTCTTCTCTGAATAGAGAGAAGACCTGAGGGAACACAGCAGCACCTGGCTTGTGTCCCCAGCTCCTAACAAATTTGCATCCTTCTCAGCTGTTCCCACTACTGGATAACATGGTCTCAAACACTCACATGCACATTTATTTGCAGAGTTATGCCAAACATCCAATGGATTTCTTTGTTTGTGCCGAAATGCCTCTTCAACTCTAGTTTCTGTCTTCCGAGCTCCAGTGCCATGAGGATTTATTTGTTCTGCTGTTACTGATAAGCCTGCAGGCAGAAGATAAGCAACACCTATTTAAATATTCCCAACTACATAAACCAACAAGGTAAAAAAAAAAAAAAAAAAAAGTCTGAAATATAGAACCAAGTTTTAGTCATTAATTACACCTGGACAGTTCATAATCCAGATGAAAGCAGTACCTTTTGTTTTAAGATAGTAAAGAAACTAGATATAAAATCTTAACAAAATAACCTAGCAGCCCATGCTTAACAAAGGAACCTATTTGCTTGGTTTAATTTACAAAACTATACATTGTTATGACTGTAGGACAATAGTAATATATTGTCTAAAAGGGGATCCCTGGGTGGCTCAGCCATTTAGTGCCTGCCTTCGGCCCAGGACGTGATCCTGGAATCCCGAGATCAAGTCCCACATTGGGCTTCCTGCATGGAGCCTGCTTCTCCCTCTGCCTGTGTCTCTGCCTCTCTCTCTCTTTCTCTGTGTCTCGCATGAATAAATAAATAAAATCTTTAAAAATATAGATATATTGTCTAAAAGTTATTATTTCTGCCATCTTAGAATGTGTGTTTGTTAGACCATTAAACCCCATTCACAAGAACTGTTTTCATCTGGTATTAGCTGTCTGTCACACACATTGCAGTAAGTTTGGTTTTCCTACACTGATCTTTCTAAGAAAAACCACCCCAGCTCATTTTCCCTCACAAGACTTGTCTCTTCTATATGGTCATTAAATGGTGTTTCTCAGGGTTGTCTCTGGAATTTCTTTTCTTCTCACTCTGATCTATACCTTCTACCAAAAAGTATCATTCATCCCTTCAGCTTCTATCACCATTACATAATAATTCCCACATCTACATATTTAGCCCAAGCATCTCTTGAGCTTCTGACCCATATATTCAATTGCCTATCTTATGTATCCAACTGTATATCCTAATGATGGGTCAAATTAAAGGTAATTAGTTTATCTTTCCCCACCAAAAAAAACCTGTTCAAGAGAAAAAAAAAAATACCTGTTCATCCCTATTTCCAGTTAGATATTCCCCTATCTCTGTTGGTAGTACTAGTATCTACTAAGTCACTGAACCTGTAATATGGGCAGCCAATTTTGACTCTTCCTTCCCTTCCCAATGGCCTCCAATCATGCCCCAAATCTCTCCTGCATTGATCCTATATCCATTCCCATTTCACGAATTAAAACTCTGCACAAGTCCAACAACTTTTCCCCCCAAATGCTTTATTGAGGTGCAACTTACATAATAATAAAAAAAAAAATCACTCATCTGAAGCATACCATTAAATGATTTTTAGTATAGTTACAGAGCTCTGCAATCACCACAGCAGCCCAATTTTTTGGTTAACTATCCCAGGCCCCAGCGAATCTACTTTTTGCCTCCACATACTTCACAAAAGAACATTTCATATAAACGGAATCACACCAAACAGGTGGTCTTTTATAACTGGATTCTTTCACTTAGGATAACGTTCCTAAGTTCACCTATGTCGTACCATGTATCAGTAGTTTGTTCCTTTTTATGACTGAGCAGTATGCCATTGTATGATACACTGTTTTGCTTACCCATTCACTGGTTGATAGGCATTTGCATTGTTTCCAGTTTTTAGTTGTTTGAACAGTCTCTATACAAGCATATGTTTTCATTTATCTTGGGTTGTTTCCAGGAGTAGAATCACTGGGTCATATGGTAAATGTTATGCTTAATTTTTTAGAAACTGCCAAACTGTTTTCCAAACTGGCTCCAACAGTTTTCGACTGGTCCATCCTTCTATCCTGCCACATTGACCTTGCTATTTCCTGCTGCCAAAGCAATTTACCAATTCATTCCACAGCTTAAAATATTTCAGTGACTCATATTGACTATGGCAATGGTTCTCAAACTTTAGTGTACAAAAAAAACAAGTGAATAGTTTGTTAAAGTGTAGATTTCTCAGCCTTACTACTCTCAGAGAATCTAATTCCCTAAGTCTAATAAGCTGATGTGGGTGTTAGGCACACATATTTTGAAAAACACTGACCTACAGGATAAAGTCTTAAGCTCCTTAGCATTGGCATCAATTCATTCAAATATTTATAGGACAGATTCTAGGGACTGCAGTAGAGCTATGAACAAACCATTCACAACACTTCTATTCCAAATAAGGGAAAGAGACAAAAAAAAAAAAAAAAAAAAAAGACAAAATGCTATGTGCTATGGTGACCAGAGCCTATTTTAAATTAGGTGACCAGGGAGGGCCTAAGAAGTAGGGAAAAAAGCTTCTTAATTTCAATGTCCTGGACTCAGCTCACCTCTTGAGATCTATTTCCCATTCTGTACAGCTTCCGCAATACCACACAGTTTGCAGTTCTTCAAATATATCATGTTATTTCACATCTCTGTGCTTTTACATATGCTATTAATCTGCTCTGGTTACAAATACCTCCCCCTCCTCTGTCACTACCTCTCTTTTCCCACTCCACTAGAGACAACACTCCTATATTTTCATTCCCCAAACTCTGGATGAAATACACTGAGATCCATAACAGGAAGTCTCCTCCTCTGTGCTATAAACATGTTTCAACCAACTCATATACTTCAACTGTATTGGTTTGTTTTATAATTCTGTCTCCTACTGAGTTCCTCAAGGACAGGATTATACACTGAACAAACCACATTTGCTAGTTCTGTTAATTTTATATTAACAGAACTGCACATAAATGTCAATAGGGAAAAAAAACAATATTCCTAAAAACTTTTAAAAAGTAAACCCTCTATGATATGAAAGTCTATCTAAATCCTTTAAGAATAAAAATTAACAGATACACTTCTACAAAAAAAATTTCACTAAAAAGAATTTTATTTCTGTAATTTGCACTTCTGTACTCACTAAAACTTTCCCAGAAAGTAAAATTTTAAAATACCTTTGAGAATTTACATGACACGTTAGTACCAAAATATATAAAGTGTGTGCCTCAATATAGATTATTTTCATAATGTCAGCAAGCCTAAAGAAACATCATTCAGTAACAATGATTCTTGGTCTTCAGAAGCAAGTTCATTTCTATAAACTTACCTCTTTTTATTCTAGCTTCCTTAATTTCTTCACAGAGTTTATTAAATTCTGGATCCAATTCAGCTGCAATGATGGCATGTGCTGTGTCCTTCAGGGTACAAGCCCTATGCCTAATTATTTTATCTGTTAAAAAAGTTGGTATACTTTATTATATAGATAAATAAAATAACATTAACAAAGGGTATCTTAAAAAGAGAAAGAAAAGAACACAAACATTTAAATAAAACTGTAAAAAGCACTTCCAGGTGAGAAACAGGTTCATTTAAATGATGAGTAAAAAATATAATAAGCTATTTAGTAACCTTGATAATTCTCTGAATTATTTTTTAGAACTTCAAAGTACAAGTGACTCCTGCACAACAAAGGGATTAGAGGTGCCAACTCTCCACATAGTCAAAAACCTGTAACTTTTGACTCCCCCCCCCAAAATTTACTAGTAATAGTAAATAGTAATAGTAACGCTGACCAGAAGTCTTATAGATAACATAAATAGTCCATTAACACATATCCTGTATGTTAAATGTATCATATACTGTATTCTTACAATACAGCTAAAGAAATGGAAATGTTAAGAAAATCATAAGAGAAAATACATTTATAGTACTGTACTGCATTTACAAAAAAAAAAAAAGATCCATGTAGAAGTGGGACCTATGTAGTTCAAACTGTGCTGTTCAGGTTCAATTGTACTAATAAGCCTATTTAACAAATCATTATCTCAAAGACACAAAACTTGATTTTATGTTTTAAAAAACAAAAACATGATTTTCAATAAAAATTTTAAGAGATTCGGAGAATATTCACCATATGCCCAGTACCAGAGTTTCTATAGATGGATATTGAGAATTCAGAAAATCTTACATAATTTTCTCCATAAGTGAAAACTGGTCAAAACTATGAAGAATATGATATATCCTAAGTAAAAGTGACTTATTAAAAATCTGTGACAACAAAAAATTAAAACTTAAAAAAAAATAAAAATCTGTGACAGAAACAAAAAATATAGCAAGCACTCTAAGCCAAAAACTGCAAGATGGTATATAAATTGTAGGTAGATCCAGGAAAGAAATACACACACTATTAGGTAAACCACACCTGATGTTTACATTAAGTCTCGGCTTTACACTAATCGAGAAGCCCTCATTCATGAAAAACACAACATAAAAAGTGCTCCCAAGAGCTACACAACTCTGAAATATTAAAAGTCAAGTCAAGGGGTGCCTGAGTGGCTCAGTCAGGTAAGCATCTGACTCTTGATTTTGTCTCAGGTCATGATCTCAGGGTCCTGAGATCAAGCCCCACAATGGGCTTGCACTCAGCAAGGAGTCTGAGTAGGAAGTCCCTCTCCCTCTGCTCACCCTCCTTTTCTCTCTAAAACAAATAAATAAAATCTGTGGTTAGAATACAATAAACAAGAGATAAATGGGAATCTGATTGTATTTAAAGGATTCAGGCCTTATACTAAGAGCAATGAAAAGTCATTGAAAAGATCAGAACAGAGAAGTAACATGATTTAAATGACCATCTTCGGGCAGTTCGGTGGCTCAGTGGTTTAGTGCCACCTTTAGTCCGGGGCATGATCCTGGAAACCCGGGATCGAGTCCCACGTCCAGTTCCCTGCATGGAGCCTGCTTCTCCCTCTGCCTATGTCTCTGCCTCTTTCTCTCATGAATAAATAAATAAAATATTTTTTAAAAAATAAATAAATAAACAAACATCTTCAAAAGATCATCTCTAGGGACACCTGGGTAGCACTGTCAGTAAAGCAACCAAGTCTTGATTTCGGCTCTGGTCATGATCTCACAGTCACAGGATTGAGCTCCACACTGGGCTCCATGCCCAGTGGAGAATCTGCTTGTCCCCCTCCCTCTGCTCTACCCCTCTCCCTCTCTCTCTCAAAGAAATAAAATCTTAAAAAAAAAAAAAAAAAAGTCATCTCCAGCCATTATCTGGAAACTATTGGAGGGGTCACGAATAAAAACAGGTAACATAATCTGGGGATCCCTGGGTGGCGCAGCGGTTTGGCGCCTGCCTTTGGCCCAGGGCGCGATCCTGGAGACCCGGGATCGAGTCCCACGTCAGGCTCCCAGCATGGAGCCTGCTTCTCCCTCTGTCTGTGTCTCTGCCTCTCTCTCTCTCTGTGACTATCATGAATAAAAAAAAACAAAAACAAAAACAGGTAACATAATCAGAAGGCTCTTTTTTTAGTGAGAGAGAAGAACAAATTGAATGAGGGTGGGGGTGGTGAAAAGGAGAAGATTATGGATTTTAAATACGTTCTCAAGGACACAACTTGATGATGAAGTATGGGATGAGGTATGTATCAAGGATCATGGTCTAGCTTCTTGCATGAAAAATGGGAAAATGGAAGTAATACTTTCAAATATGCAAATAATGAGAGAATAAATAGAAGAGGAAAAAAGTCAAAAATTAAAGTTTAAAGAGTTTATTTCGATGTGTAAAAAATATCCAAAGAGATATCATGAATATATGGAAATAAATGAATACAGATCTCAAGAATCTATGACCCAAAAGCCACAACTGTGCAATCCGAATTTATTATTTAACATCCTGTACTTTCCTAAGTCTTAAAAAAAAAAAAAAAAGATCTATTACAGTACAGAAGAGATATATTAAATTGCATATATTTAAAGTATACATTTTGGGGGCACCTGGGTGGCTCAGTCAGCTAAGAATCTGTCTTCAGCTCAGGTCATGATTTCAGAGTCCTGAGATCAAGCCCTGCATCGGGATCCCTTCTCAGCAGGGAGTTGCTTCTCCCTCTCCCTCTCCCTCTGCCTGCTACTCCCCCTACTTGTGTTCTGTCAAATAAATAAAATCTTAAAACAAAAAAAGTATACATTTTGATCACACCAAAAAGAATAAAATACTTAGGAATAAACTTAACCAAAGAAGTGAAACACCTGTGCTTTGGAAAATATAAAACACTGATGAAAGAAACTGAGGATGATATACATAGATGGAAAGATATTCCATGTTCATGGATTGGAAGAATATTGCTAAAATGTCTACACACTAGGGAATCCCTGGGTGGCGCAGCGGTTTGGCGCCTGCCTTTGACCCAGGGCGCGATCCTGGAGACCCGGGATTGAGTCCCATGTCAGGCTCCCAGGGCATGGAGCCTGCTTCTCCCTCTGCCTGTGTCTCTGCCTCTCTCTCTCTGTGTGTGTGTGGGACTATCATAAATAAATAAAAATTAAAAATAAAATAAAATAAAATAAAATGTCTACACTATTCAAGGCAATCTGCAGATTCAACACAATCTCTATCAAAATACCAAAAACATTTTTCACAAAACTAGAACAAGTAATCCTAAAATGTGTATGGAACCACAAAAGACCCCAAGTAGCTAAGCAGTCTTTGAGAAAGGAAAACAAAGCTGGAGGTTTGTCTGAAATCACAATTCCAGATTTCAAGATGTAATACAAAGCTGTAAGAACTGAAACAGTATGGCACTGGCACAAAAACAGACACAGAGATCAACAGTACAGGATAGAAAGCACAGAAATATAACCCACACTTATATGGTCAATTCATCTATGACAAAAGAGACAAGAATATACATGGGGAAAACGCAGTCTCTTTAACAAACAGTGTTGGGAAAACTGGACAGCTACATGCACAAGAATGAAATTGGACCACTTTCTTACATCATACACAAAAATAAACTCAAAATGGATTAAAGACTTAAGTGTAAGACCTGAAACCATAAAATTCGTAGAACAGAACAAGGACAGTAAATTCCCTAACATCAGCCTTAGCAACATTTTTCTAGATATGTCTCCACAGGCAAAGGAAACAACAGCAAAAATAAGCTACTGAGACTACACCAAAATAGACCATTTATTTTCAATGTGATTTATGTGATTATTAGTAAAGTTGCTATTTATTTTCCACTTGCTCCCTTTTCCTTTTTTTCTTACTTCTTCTGGATGTGTACTTATTTATGATCCTATTTTATCTCTGTTGGTATTAGCTCTAAATATTTGCTGCACTATTGCTAGTCCCCTATGAGCTTCAAGGAATATTTCCTTTCTCTGGTCTGAGATAGTTTCCTCATATGTATACACCAATCAGTGATCAGCTCAAGACTGGAAGAGATCTGCTGCAGATTTCCAGAGTGTTCTCTCTGTACAGCTTGCTTTCTTTCTGCCCTGAGAACTCTACCTACTTTGCCCTCCTTACATTTCCAGCTGTCTCTGTAATTCAGGTAGACTTCCTCTGCCTGGGTTTTTCCTTCCTATACCATAGTCTGGAAACTCTCGACGCAACTAGGGCTCAACCTGTAGTTTCTCATCTTTTGGGGAATACTAGCCTTTGTTTCCTGATATCCGGTGTCTTCAAAATTGTTTTTTCATACATTTTGTTCAGTTTTTTTCATTGTTTCAGGTAGGAGGATAAATTCGGTCCCTTTTACTCCATCACAGCCAAAATCAGAAGTCTCCTGATAACTTTCAAACATCCTTTGAGAACCAAACTATAATGGCTATTTAAAAATCCAAAGTAGGGGACACCTGGGTGGCTCAGCGGTTGAAGGTCTGCCTTTGGCTCAGAGCGTGATCCCAGGGTCCTGGAATCAAGTCCCATGTCAGGCTCCCTGCATGGAGGCTGCTTCTCCCTCTGCCTGTGTCTCTGCCTCTCTTTCTCTGTCTCTCATGAATGAATGAATGAATGAATGAATGAATGATTATAAAAATAATGAAAATCCAAAGGAGGATGTACCTTAATTTTTCAAAATTATTGTTCTATTGTTTTAAGTCTTAAGTTGCTTCAAATTTTACCTATTACACATAAAAACCTACAATGAACATCCTTAGAAGTAGCTGTACTTTCAAGCTGATAATATAATATTTGTGGTGCACATGCCACTGGCTTTCTACCTCAGCTTGAAAAAGCTAAGAGGCAAGATTAAATCTAAAGCCATGTATCTGGCAAATTATCACTCTAAAATAACTCAATAGTCTTTCTTTTTAAATGTATGCTTCCTGCTCACATTCCATCCCCAATTAAATGGGGGAAGGAAGGAAGGAAGGAAGGAAGGAAGGAAGGAAGGAAGGGAGGGAGGGAGGGAGGGAGGGAGGGAGGGAGGGAGGGAGGGAGGGAGGGAAGAAAGAAAAGAAAAGAAAAGAAAAGAAAAGAAAAGAAAAGAAAGGAAAAGAAAAGAAAAGAAAAGAAAAGAAATCGATAAAAATTTCCCATTGATCTGAAGGATAATGAATTTATTCTGAAGAGCATCTGCACTTGATAAGGAAACAGTATTTTTCATGTGCTTACCATTATAATTATTTTTAATCATTGTTAGGTTAGAATTGCATCTATGTTTTTTTATACACAGCAACAAATCATAAGTTTATAGAACATTAAAAGTAGAAGAGATGTGATGTCTTCAAACTTCATCTTTTTCAAGAGGTAGGGGGGTCATCTTAGATCCTTATAAGCATGTGATAAAAATGAAAAATCACACATGTATACAATTTGGGATGTTATTGTTCAGAGACTCTCTCATGGACATCAGTCTTAAAATCCTTACTTTAAACAGTGCTTTAAGATATAAGCTACAGGGCAACTCTCTCGAGTCCCCTCTCTCCCTCTTCAGTAGCTTTTGTACTATCACTCAATAAACTTTGCTTTACTGACCACCAAAAGTTTAAAAATAAATAAAATATAAGGTATATGTTTACCAGTTCTTTAGTCTCATACTTTATGATCTTAAGATTCTCAAAATCCATGTAATTTGAAAATAACATAAGCACAGCAAAAAACCACACACACTAGCTTTGAGGACAGAATCCAATCCATTCAGTTGTGCCATATAACATTTGTGGGTTTGCACAAATTACATAACCTCTGAGCCCCAATAATAAAAACTATTATTAGGGCAAATTGAGGAGAATCTATAAAATTAATAGAATCACTACTTTTCTCAACATCCGAAAAACAAATAATCCAGTCAAGAAATGGCCAGAAGACATGAAAAGCCACTTCTCCAGAGAAGACATGCGAATGGCCAACAGACACATGAAAAAATGCTCAACATCACTCAGCATCAGGGAAATCTCAACCACAATGAGATACCACCTCACATCGGTCAGAATGGCTAAAATTAACAAGTTAGGAAACAACAGATATTGGCAACAATGCAGAGAAACGGGAACCCTCACACACTGTTGATGGGAATGCAAGCTGGTGCAGCCACTCTGGAAAACAATATGGAGGTTCCTCAAGAATTTAAAATTAGAGCTACCTTATGACCTAGAAACTGCACGACTAGGTGTTTATCCAAAAGATACAGTGATTGGAAGAGGCACCTGCACCCCATTGATTATAGAAGCAATGTCCACAATAGCCAACATATGGAAAGAGCCCAGATGTCCATCAACCAATGGATAAAGATGTGGTGTGTGTATACACACACACACACACACACACACACACACACTCAGCCATCAAAAACATGAAGTCTTGCCATTTGCAGCAAATGGAACTAAAGGGTATTATGCTAAGCAAAATAAGTCAATCAGAGAAAGGCATTATCATATGATCTCACTCATATGTGGAATTTAAAAAACAAAACAGGATCATAGGCAAAGGAGGGAAAAATAACATAAGACAAAATCAGAGGGGGAGACAAACCATAACAGACTCTTAACCATAGGAAACAAACTGAGGGTTGTTGGAGGGGAGGTAGGCAAGGAGGATGGGGTAACTGGGTGATAGACAATCCATATGATGGAATGAGCACTGGGTGTTATGTAAGACTGATGAATCATTGAACTCTACCTCTGAAACTAATAATATACCATATGTTATTTAGTTGAATTTAAATAAAATTTTTAAAAACAATCACTACTTTTATAAAAGTAACAACTATTATCAATGTGTCAATGTTACTTTTGTACTTTGATGAAGAGAAGTATATTAGCTGTTTTTTTCAGTAAAGTTATTAAGGAAAATTAATAATATTTTAAGAAAAACTAATTTTATAGGATGATGTTTTATCCCAAATTATTTCATAAATAAGAAATTTTATGTATTTACTGGCTCATATCTAAATTGTCTCCATTTTATAATTTCTATCTAATCTGAAACTCCTTCAGTTAGTGTTCAACAAGAGAACAACTGATGAAATTTACTCACTGGCCACATTTATTAAGAACATGCTCCATACATACACTTATACAGATCCTGTTCCCAATCAGCTTAGGGTCTAAAACAAGGGATAAGGAGTAACAAGTAACTATTTCAGCTCAAGGAGGCAGGTGGTGGTGGGGTAGATAAAAAGTATCACAGGAAAGTTACATAGTGTTGATTCCAAGATGAAGGGATTACTTATAACTGAAAGGACATCCAAAAAAACTTTCATGAATGTAGCATTTAATATTCCTTGAAGGGTGAGTGGGATTTCAAAAGATAAATGTAGTTTTAAAAACAACATATTCTATGTAACTTACACCTCAATAAAAGTGGTACACACTCCCAGTAGGGGCAATACATTTAACAAAGGTACCATAAATTCATTCCAACAGTTAAGATTGGAGCTAAACTGAGAACTGGGACCTAAATCTCATAAGGGAGGATTCCTCGTGGACTTCTCTCTCTTCTCATTCTATATACCACCTATGTGATCTCATTCACTCCTATACACTGATGACTCCAACAATGTTTCTTGCCCAAATATCTCCCAATGTCCAGAACCATATATATAACTACTACTCTGTAATATCTGCATTTTATCTGGGAGTGCACCAAAGGTTAGCTCTTACTAATATGTCCAAAATTAAGCTTAGCATACTGCCCATAAACCTGTTCCTCTATTGGTTTCCTTCTCATATTACTTAACCATGCTCAGACCACAAACTCAGGAGTCATTCTAGATTTCTGTCAGTTACATCTAATCGATTGGTCACTAGGCCCTTTACGTCCAATCTCTGCCGCCACTGCAACTGAATTTTAATTGGTCTTCTAACCTCCATCTCTGCTACTCTCCTGACCTCTACCCCAAAACTGACACTGCCTGCAATACTATACTCTTAAATGCAAATCAAACTGTATCACTTTCTGTCTCAAAACCATCCAATCGTTCCTTATCATTTAGAAAAGTAACTCTGAAGTCCTTATTCAGGATCAAAAGAAGATAGGGACTTTCTAGGACATTTATCTGTAGGACTCTCTACTAAGTGGGCTTTAGGCATCTTCCAGACCAGAGCTATACATTTCCAGCATAGACCATGATTTATGCATATCAGAATATTCCACACATGGATGCTCAGTAAATGGAGACGTGGTGGTTAAGAGAACAGATTCATGGACAGCTTAGGTGGCTCAGCAGTTTAGCACCGCCTTCAGCCCAGGGTGTGATCCTGGAGTCCCCGGATCAAGTTTCAAGATCAAGTCCCAAGTCGGGATCCCTGCATGGAGCCTGCTTCTCCCTCTGCCTGTGTCTCTGCCTCTTTCTCTCTGTGTCTCTCTCATGAATAAATAAAATCTTTAAAAAAAAGAGAGAGAAAACAGATTCATTTCCCACCACTGTTCTGCTCTATTCTCCAGCACATTCCCTCTTTTTATAATTTTGTACACTACTTCTGTCAGCGTGGAATGAATGCCTTTCCTAATCTTATCCATTTCTAGGTAGTGTCTTTTCCTCTGTGCTCCACTCACAATGTGTACATATTTCTAACAAAGACCTTATAAAACTGCACTATAATCATCTGTCGTCACTTCAAGACAAAATTCGTAACTGCCACCTCTATGCTCTACCTTAATAATCTATTACAACTGCAGAGGCACCCAAGTGACTCAGTCGGTTAGGCATCCAACTCTTGATTTTGGCTCAGGTCATGAGCCCTGCATTGGCCTCCACACTTGGCAGGTGGGGGAAAAATCTGCTTGAGGATTTCTCTCCCTCTGCCTCTCCCCGTTTGTGGTTGCTCTCTCTCACACTAATAAATAAATAAATCTTAAAAAAATTAAATAAAAATAGAGCTCTTAAAGAAGTAACTAAGATAAAATAAGGTTGTATGAGTAGGTCCTAATTTGATCTATGTCCTTGTAAGAGGAAAATTGGCAAAGACACACAAGGGGTGTGTGCATACAGAGAAATGAGCATATGAGGTCACAGCAAGAAGGCAGCCATCTGTAAGCCAAAAGGAATACTAAAGAGAAACCAAATCTACTGACACTTTCATTTTGGACTCACAGCTTCCAGAACTCTAAGAAAATTAATTTCTGTTCTTTTAGTCTATATCATTTTGTTATGAAAGTTCTAGCAAACTAATACCGTAACACATAGCATGATGTCTGCCACACAGTAATCGTTAAACATACATTACATCTGAGTATCTCTGCCGCAAGAGGCAAGGACTGTCACAGTCACTTTTGTATTCTAAGCACCCAGGCTCAGTAACTAGTACATGGTACTCATAAATACTAACAGAAAATATTAATGAGTTTGGCTGAAGCACAGCCTGCAGAGGGCTCCAAAGGCTAGGGTGAAGCTGTAAGCTTTATTCCCAAGCAAACTAGTGCAAAAGAGAAGATTTTGAGAAGACTACAAGATTAGGGCTGAACTTTCAGCAAAATGAGCTCAATAATAGTATGTATGTGAATGAGGGCTAGACTCATTCTAGGGGTGAAACTGAGGCCTAGAGAATGTGATGTACTGCAAGATAAAGAATGGGGAATGGTTAAATATATATATATGTTTATATATCTTTAAGATAATAAATAATTAGGGTCAAACATTTGATACTAGTTACATTTAGAACTACAGGTTAAAATTCTTCTGGCTAACATTTAATTTCTGTCCACATCATCCTCATGAGAGATAATCTGGGTAAACATTTAGGCAACATGTATAGCTTTCAAAATACTGGCTTTTGTCTTCTATGTGTATGCTAGATTTTTTTCCCAAATGGCCAAGGGTTCTGCAAAACAGAACACTGTAAGCTCCAAATACTCATGGGAGCTTGTAAAAGTAATACAACACTCCTGTAATTTCTACTTGCTACACAACAGACCCTGAGGTTGTTTTCCTAATACATAACAAGTGGTTCTGCTAAGGAAAAAACAAGCCTCTTAACTCAAAGATATGAAATAATCTGAACAGAGCCAAAATCATGCCTTTAAATTATATCACACTTTTTTGCATCTAAAATAGTGAAGAAAGAAAATTTTAAGTGTATCATGTCAACTCTAAGAGCCATATTCTCTGTTATACAACTGCAATGGATAGGAAAAGCTTATTATGCACCAGAAACCACTGCTTCTTTATTTAAAGTAATATTTTTCAATGTGGTTATAAATTAAGTAACATAGGGGGAAAAATCTGAATTGACCCTCTCAATTGGCTTTCTCTAAACATTCAAATTTATTTTTCACTATCCGTCCCTAGACTTTTTCCAAAATAGTATTAAATTTTAAATGTGGTCCAGGGAATTAAATACATAGGTACCCACTAAGCAACCACTTTATTAAAAAAAATTTTTTTTAAGCACAATTTAAGTAATAATGGTAACAAAAATTAAAATGTGGACTGCTAACCTCTACAGAACACTTACCGTGTCTCAGGCACTATGATAAGGGCTTAACATATTTAGGTTGAGCCATATGAAAATGGTGGTTCTGTAATATTTAACATAATACAATTTCTCATTTAACCCATACAACCACCCCAATGAGAAGAATACTATAATTATCTCTATTTTGCAGATAAGAATACTAAAATTTAGAGGACTAAACTTGATCACATTAATGAACTAGAAAATAGCAGAACTGGTACTAACGCTTAGGTATAAATCCAAAGCCCAAACTCTTATTACCTAGTACAGTTTCAGCAACCCCTGTGTCTTGAACACTATAACAGAGTATAAGTACTCTCATACTTTGGTCAAGGCCACTCTAAACACCTGTGCAGACTGTACCCTACTCAAGGGCCCCAGCAAGGAAATCAAATGAAGCTGACATCCAGCCCATTCTTCACTACCCAAACTGTGTCCTGTTGCTGGAGGCCATCTATACAAAAGGAGATTCGCTCACTCACACAACACTGTTATATTGGCTAACAGTGGCCTTGATGGTGCTGACAAAAGAAAACAAAAATGCGAGAAAAATTTAACTGTATAGATTAAAAGCCTTAGAAGATATATAGAGAAAGATATATTCCTTGATTCAGAAATTTCACTTTAAGAAAATCATTCTAAAGAAATAGTTAAGGATGTACATAAAATGTATACTACAAAGTTATTCATCAATATTATAATAGAGGGAAAAACTAAAAAATCTAGTATGTCCAATGGGGTATTGGCTATAATAGTACATCTACGTGATTAAAATAATGTCATAGGAATATATTAACTCATATACTTTTCACAAAATAATCCATGAATGACAAAATTCACAAAAATTGTGTTCTCATTTTAGTAAAAATATTATGCATGTAGGTATTCCATGTACAATACATTCCCGTGTGTGAGAAACAACACAAGGTAATGGAGTTACTTAATTATCTTCTTTTAGTCTTTAGAAATGTTTCTACACAACATATATAATAAAAAGTCAAAATAAAAGAAACAAAAACTAACAAGAGGCAAATGTCCTAATACAAAGCTTAAGAACAGCTATGTAAAATGTTATTCTGCCTGTAAACTTGGAATTAGGATATCTGATGTGCGGTGATCTAAATTTAGATGAAAAACTCCCAATTTCATGTGAAAGTGCGAGATTGGGGTCATTCTAACAAGTGGCCTAAGAACCACTACCCATAAACACAGGAAAAAAGCAGAAAACTGTATTCTAACTACCTTGAGATAAGTGAAACTTAAATCAATGTTTAAGAAGTAAAAAGCATCTTACTTGTCTATCACCTGTTGAAGAAACAGAATCCTCAGCAGAGTGAGAAAGAGAGTAACAGCCCCTGTTAGCTGGAAAATGGTCTGGCACTATCAGCTAGACCTTGGTGTACTCATATTAAACATAAACAATTTTTACAGAACACAACATCAGAAAAGGCCACTCCGTGACCACGGCGAATCAAAATAAAAATAAGAGCCCCCCAATATCTGAACAAAGACAAAAGCATGAATATTGTCCGAGCCACAAAAACAAGCATGTAAAATCCTATCTCGGATAAAATGGATGACTGCTTCTTCTTTACCCATCCCAGTTTTAGCTTTGCTCCCTTCTTGCCTTCCAGGTTCTTAAAATATCTAATCTCAAAATCACCCCCTACTTCTAAGAGCATCCAATCTACTACAATGTCCTACTTTCTTAAATCCTCTCCGAAATCCTTAGCACAAGCTCAAATCCTATATGGTTCCACGTGATACATATTCTTCCTTGTTACAACGAATCAATCAATTCATCTTGTTTAACTACAGATATGTTCCTACCGGTCCTCCATGGAGGGCACTCAAAGAGCAGGGACTACAGATTTAAGTACAGGATTGGGTTAGGAACAAAACAATAAAATTGCATTAAAAATAACCACAATCTACAGAATATGTACTATCTACTTAAAAGGGTCTTTTACATGTAAACTTACTCTATAATAAGTTCCCACCAATCTGGAATTCCCAGTGTTTATCAGTGCTGGTGATCTTGACCAAATAAATGAATTTTACATTAAATTCTCAATTACTCAGTTTTCCATCCTACCTAAATAAGAATCTAAGTAGAAAAAGTAAAATATAAATGAAGAAACTAAACCCTGAACAGAATACCTAAAATATAAAATCCTTATTTAAATCCATTATTTAATTTCATAAATTAATAAATTATTTTAATAATTATATTTAACATTTAAGTATATTAGGAGTTCCTGATCAAGAAGTTTCTAAATACAATAATATGTCATTAAAACTAATTTATGGGGATCCCTGGGTGGCGCAGCGGTTTGGCGCCTGCCTTTGGCCCAGGGCGCGATCCTGGAGACCCGGGATCGAATCCCACATCGGGCTCCCGGTGCATGGAGCCTGCTTCTCCCTCTGCCTGTTGTGTCTCTGCCTCTCTCTCTCTCTCTCTCTGTATGACTATCATAAATAAATTTTAAAAAATGTTTAAAAAAAAAAAAAAAACTAATTTATCTGGGCACCCCTGGTTTAGCACCGCCTTCAGCCCAGGGCCTGATCCTAGAGACCTGGGATCGAGTTCTGCGTCGGGCTCACTGCATGGAGCCTGCTTCTCCCTCTGCCTGTGTCTAGGCCTCTCTCTCTCTCTCTCTCTCTCTCTCTTTCTCAGGAATAAAATAAATAAAATAAATAAAATAAAATAAAATACTAATTTATCTACCTGAAATATGGGCATGCTTTAGTATTTAAACTTTCCACTATCTTCTCATTGATCACCAAAGTGAACCTTCCCCAGAGCATCCTTACCTCCTGGATCCTTATCTGGATTATACTCTAGAGCATTGCTACAGATGAGGTCAATATCTTTCAGAAAATCCTTAGCAGTCAGGTAATTATGCTTATCAATTTTAGTTATTACTGTTGATAAATCCATTGGTTCCTTGATTACTTCAAGATAATCTGAAACCTAAAAGAAAATATTTTAATGAAAATGACTTCTATTTCCTATGATCTACTCATAAAAACACAAAATAAAACCATATAGTTATTTAATAATTAAACCCAGATATTTTAAGAATGATAAGTGAGGATAAAATTGTAGAGCAATTTATGCTGCTAAAGTTACTACTTTGAAGTCATACTTTCCATGAAAAGCTTCAGTTTCAAGTCATATCTAAATTAACTCTGAAATGTTTCTGATTTTGAAATATAAAACCAATTATGTCAGCTTTTCTCCCCCCAGTCCTTTGGATATACCTGAGAACAGAATGTATTGGTAAAAGCACCCAATAAGTATCAATAAATATTACTTTAAAAAAATTTTTTGAAGGAAATTAAGAAACATAGATTTTTCATATAATTAAAGTTCTCTGGTAAATCTCTTTAATATCTTTAAATAACAACAAAAGATTTCTTTCTTTTTCCAGGGTGAATCATTTCATGGAAAGTGTTTTCTGCTCCTTTGGAGTCATTACAACAAACAGTTTGAGTCAATTATATAACAAAAATAAGTATTGCCTTCATGACTAGTAAAAGATTTGCTTGGACTTCCCTAATTATAAACACATTCACAAGTAAACATGCTCTATGGGCCGATTTCCTGGGAGACAACCCAAAATAAGGGCTAGTAAGTCAGGATTTGCCCTTTTGTTTTGTTTTTTTGGTTTTTTTTTGCCCAATGTTTTATATCATTTGTCCACTAAGAAAGCTCTATCAACCTATCTATTGCTTCCCTCAATGCAAATCTCAAACCAAATAATCAGGTCAGATATAAAAGCAATCTTAGAAACATCTAATTAGTCCAGGACCAAATTCTAGGGCTAGGATAATTCCTGCTCTATGAAACTGAAGGTTACTTTTTTCCATTGCAAATACACACACGTATTTTATACGTTTTTAAATTTTATGGGCATGTTATAATTTATTCTTTTATTTCTAGGAGCTGAAAATCTCCTTATAGGGGAGGTAGCAGAGATATACTGATAAACAATAGCTCAGAAGATATCAGTTGGATTCTTGGCTCTCGTATTTGCCATGCCTCTGTGTACATGTGGAAAATGTTTATTAACTGCAAAGCACTTTAAAAACTTATATTACTAAAGATCATAAAATTTTTGCCCCAATACTTAATTTTAAACTTAATGTTTATTTCCTAAACTTCTGTTTTCTCTGAAGCCAGCTTTGGAATTCCATAGTTTTTAGACATTTCAAATTCATTATCTGAATATAAATTTTTATGTTTTAGGTTGTTATCTTGTGGGGCACCTGGGTGGCTCAGTTAGTTAAGCATCTGCCTTCTGCTAGGATCATGATTTTTGGGTCCTGGGATATGCCCCACATCTGGCTCCCTACTCAGCAGGAAGTCTATTTCTCCCTCTCCCTTTGCCCCTTCCCCCCACCCCTACACCCCACTCATGCTCTTAAATAAATAAAATCTTTTTAAAAAATTTTTAATATTGTCTTTCCCTCATGTTTCACAGAGACCTCTACATTTTCAGCTTCAAGAACAAAGAACAAGTAACAGAAGAACATAAGAATAAAAGAGAAAGTAAGAAACATAATCCTTGAATAAAAGTTTTATCTGACCAACATTTTCTATCCCCTTCCAATGCCCTACCATCCTTTATAAAACTTTTACTCTATCACAGATGGCATCTGAAATCTGATCACCTCTTCTGTTTAGAAAGAGTTCTGGGGGAAAAGGCAAAATTGGTTTAATCCCAGTATGGAAAAAAAAAAAAAAAAAAAAAAAATCCCAGTATGGGAGGTTGACTTGAAGTCAAGCCATTATCAAATAAGTGTCAGGGTCCCATACCCAATTTGAAACAAAAATAAACATCTAAAATAATCTTTAAAGTGGGCTGAGGGCATCTGGGTGTCTCAGCCAGTTAAGCACCTGCCTTGGGCTCAGGTCGTGATCCTAGGGTGTGGGATGGAGCCCCACATCAACATCAGGCTCCCTGCTTCTCCCTCCTTCTCTGCTCACCCCTGTCCTGCTCATTCTCTCTCTCTCTCTCTCCCCACCCCCCGCATCAATAAATAAAATCTCATAAAAAGAAAAAGAAAGTGGGCTGATAGTTTCAAGATTATCTGATAACACTAAAAGGGGAAAAAAATGTTCCGCAAATATAAAATGGTATGTATTAATTGCAAAAGTAAATTAGGCAATTCCTGCCATTGCAGTAGAAAAAAAAATTAAGGTATAACTGTGATATAATGGAAGGAATGTGGACTTTAAATTTCAAAAAACCTTTGAGTCTTGGCTATGTCACTTGCCTGGGAGCCTCAGTTTCCTCAGCTGCAACATAAGAATAATAATGACCTTGTGAGGTTGTTAAAAGGATCAAATATATAAAACTATGTATCATGGAGAAATATACAAATAAAGTTAGAAATAGTCCTTTTACTCAAAAAAAAGGGGGGATTGGGGTGGGATAACTGTTTTCAGAGGGGAAAAAAACAATGATAGCTCATTCTTCCCAGTCACAGATGAGGTAATGATTCCAAAGGAATCTGCTCAGGTCCAAAAGTACAGATTTCACAACAAGGACGCAACATTAAACTATGAATCATTTCATAATTCAAATTAAAAAAGATGAAGAAAAAATTAAAACTAAAAACACCAAAGCTGTTCAAACATGGAGTCTGAACTATAAGAAGAAGGCCAGTAAAGACTGTATTGTGTTCATCCACACACTATATTATCCCAGGATAAAAAAACAAAAACAACACCACCAAAAATTTCATCCACAATATTATAGTAGATTCCAAATGGAAAATTTCTTTTCTTATCATCACAAACCATGCTCCCACAAGGACACAAAACAATATACATAGAAAGTGAGAAATTTTCCACTGGGAGCAGAGAAAAATCCTTGCAGGGAAAAACAATTTTAGCTACATAGGATATGCTTAACTTCAAACAGCATCTTAGTCACAGGCATTTCCAAAATATGAAAGATAAATTTCAGGTTTCTTTCCCAACTCTTTCACTAAAATATACATAATTTGGAAAATGCCAAAGTAATTGGTATTGACTGGTTAACATCAAGATACTTTTTAAGAGCAAGATTTATCCTGGAATAAAAATAGTTTTGTATGGACATTTCATTAAAGTAACTTTTAATCCTCTTCTTGAACAGAAGAGTAAGAGATCACAAAGATCAATACTAATTAAGAGGACATACAAATTGGTCACTATTTTCATCCAAAAGTCACCAGATATTTGCTGGTGACATTAGTAATTATCACATGGATTAAAATTTTACAGGCTAGGGGTAATATTCATCCATGCCTTTGCTTTTTTTCCTTCCAAAAAAAGATGTCAATATTTTTTTCTTTTAGCCAGTTCAACTTCACTGTTTGCACACTACTGAAACAAGACCTCTTCAATATCCACCGGTTTGCTGAAGATGTTAAAGCGTTTATCTGTGGCCAGCCTCTTGGTTACATCCCTGAGAAACAACCGCAACTCTCTTAAAGTATTTTCCTCCTGGTCCTCCATCCGATTTTTTTCTGATTCTGATAATTGACGAGGTGGAGAAGGTAGTGCAAGGGGAAGCACTTCCATAGCACAGAGACCTAAAGAAGATGGGATAAAATGTTAAGATTCCAACATGGCAGAGCCAGGACCTCAGTTACTTTTCTATCATTCACTCAAAAAATAATTCTAAATATACAAGAACCATTTGCAAAACCAGCAAGTAAAAATTTGAATGGAAACCAACAGTAGAGAATAGATTTACTCCATAAGACAACTCACAGGACTCCTTAAATGTCAAATGATATGATTTTAAATAATTTTATTTTGAAATACCATTTACATACAACTTATGAAAAATATTTCAAATCAACAAAATATCTTCAGATGAAGAACTGTATACTGATTTTTCGTAAAGTCAATGTTGTTTAAAAACCTTCTCAAAATGGGATTGCCTTATATGCACAAAAGAGAAATAGGCAAGTAACAATTCTTTGATCCTTCCTGCCCCCAAAAGAGTTCTAATTTTAGACAAGTTTTCTGCGCTCATATTCTTAGTACACCATAGTAGGGGCGTAGGTACACACCTGTGTAGGGAGCAAAAAAAAATTGATAAACCGGGGGAACTTGGGTGGCTCAGTTGGTTGTGTCTGATTCTTGATTTCAGCTTAGGTCATGATCTCAGGGCCATGAGACTGAGCCCTGTTTTGAGGCTCCTTGCTAGGCATGGAGCCTGCTCAAAATTCTCCTCCTCTCTCTGCCCCTCCCCGCCCTCAATCTCAATCTCTCTCTCTCTCAAAAAAAAAAGGTGGGGGGGAATAGCCCAGGTGGCTCAGCGGTTTAGCACTGCCTTCAGCCCAGGTTGTGATCCTGGAGACCCAGGATGGAGTCCCACATCAGGCTCCCTGCACGGAGCCTGCTTCTCCCTCTGCCTGTGTCTCTGCGTCTCCCTCCCTCCCTCCCCTCCTCCCTCTCCTTCCCTCCTCCCCCCCCCAAATAAATAAATTAAATTAATTAATTAAATCTTTTTTTAAAAAAACACCTGGAAGACAAATAGGTGGTAAATCCAGTCTAAAGTGTTATATGTAAAACCTATAATATTAAAAAAAAAACTGTAATATTCACTATATCTATCCTAAAACAAAACAAAAAAATCTTCTCAAAAAGTATTAACTTTCCTAAAGATATCATTCCCTAATTCCTTAAAAGATTTTCCCAATATCACACTGAATTTCAGGATTAAAATTCTAAAACTTTTCTCTGATTTCTAGAATAGCCCCTAAGATGAAAAAATTAAAGTTAACAGAATCAACTCAAAAAGAAAAATAATTATGTTAATTTTTAACACAGATAATTCGATCTGTGAGACTAAATCATATCTGGGAGCATGCAGGATGCCTTATTAAAATGAATTGTTTTCATAATGAAATATTTTAGACATTGTTATTTAGATTAGCAGGAGGTAACACCCAATAATCAGGTGTAACTTCCATTTTTAATTTTCCAAGGTTTCTAGGGGGAAAAACCCCACAACTATAGTCATTTGATAGGTGCTCATTTTTAGAACTCTGAGAAAATGTGAAAAGGAGTTACTCTAAAGAACAATAAAATGATTGAAGTGTTGAATAATTAATTAGTAAAAAACAGAAGCAGAACAACTATGGAAAAACAAGGATTTGCAAGGGGTGAAAATGTATTTAATATCCTACAAGAACCAACCATATGAGAAACATAAAATACAGAAGAGGGGAAAGACACTTAAAAACTTTTAACAGAACTGCTATTTTCCAGAAGAGTATGAAAGATTACAAAGAAGACCTTATCTTTTATCTATCTTTAAGATTAGAGTCTTCTGAGCAACTTAGAGTGCATTCCTTACTTAAAGTCAAGGGGCTGAAATCTGAAATACTATGCTATTAGACCAACTCCAAGAAAATTCTAATGCTTAAAGTCATGATAGGTTTCCAAGTGCCTACCATAAGGTATCTAACATAATAGGTGCTTAATAAATATTTGAAAAATCAATAAGCCAGAAAAGGCAAACATTCTAATCAGCTCTTGACTCATCACACCTACCCTGACCCACAAAATAATCAGCACACCCTATGGTGTTCTCAAACTTATGGTTCAAGTCCTCTATACTTAAGTTGGCTAAAACAGAGCAGAATTGAAGACTTTTTGAGCCTCAGAATGTGAAATCTACTAGAGCAGCTGGACTGAAATAAAGAATACTACATTAACAGTCACTTGTTAATAAAGCCGTAACAATGAGACTGTACTTCATAATCTCAAGTCAGGTAAACACAATGACCACTCTGCAAGTGTCCATCTAAAAAGAAGTAGAATCTAAAAAACTGACTTTACTTCCACAAAGAAATTTTTTTTTTAAAGGGTGACTCCAAGGGGCACCTGGGTGGTTCAGTCAGTTAAGTGTCTGCCTTCAGCTCAGGTCATGATCTCAGGGTACTGGGATAGAGCCCTGCTGAGCAAGAGCCTACTTCTCCCTCTCCCTCTGCCCCTCCTCCTTTGCTTGTGTGCTCTCTTTAATTAATAAATAAATAATCTTTTTTTTTTTAAGTGACTCCAACAAAGGGCATTTCTTAACTCTATTCCCCATCTCCCTTCCCCCCATTTTTCTAAAGGCTTTAGGAACTTTACCAGTGTGTTTCCTTCGTGGTGGAGCCATTGATGCCTGATTGAGAATCAATTCTTGGAAAAATTTTCTTCTGTCTTCTTCAATAGGCCTTTGAATATACAAGACTTCTTCATACTGTATTCTAAAGATACATTTAACCTACACACATACACATACACACAAAGACATTAAATATATAGAGAATTAAAGCCTTACTTATTATACCAAACTATAGTTTTTTTCAACTTCCAGTACCATTTTCAATTTTCATTCATGTGGGGTTAAGTTAATCTAGTCCTAAGGCTATGCTGTTGAGAGATTCAACCTCATGAACTAAACCATAATGGCATATCAGTTGCCCAAGTCATTAATAAATTATACTATACCTGGGAGAGTCAGCAAATAATAGAATGGATAATTGATTATAATAGGTAGATGACAACAAATTCAAAGGAATTCTTGCATAAGATGGAAAGTAGTAACTCAGAATCTACATTAGAGCTAGAAGGATGTTAACACTGCCTTCTCTTTTATTATTCCTATGTACTTCCTACTTAATTATTTCCTTTCCTGGGATCTTTTCATACTAGTCTATTCTACTGTAACCTCTGGAATCCTGGTTTCACTCTAAATAAACAATATCTTCAGTTTCTCCCCAGAATGTTCCATGATGATACCACCTTCCACACAAAACTCCCAAGCAATAAGTCAGTCATTCCCACATCCCTCAGGTTCCTTCCCACTGGTGATTACCTATTTTACTTTTCCTTTGCTGCTCTATAAAGGCTTTGACCCCAGATGTTTCCTTCACAAGATAGGCTGTTTAAATCCTCCACACCATCCACATTAATTCTACACATTTAATTTTTAGGTTTTCCTGGGAGGTCTATATTCTACTTCTAGACACCAAACTCCCTGAGAATCGAGACCACTCCTTATTCATCTGTTTTCCTATACCTACCACAGTGACTGGCACATACTAATGCATAATTAGAATGGACTGAATGAGTAAATTTGCAATATTCTTCCCCAGCCCAGATCAAATTGGAAACTGCAAATGAAAATGGAAAAGGTCACTAATATGGAAAGAAGAACCAATTATGAGACAATGAGGAAACACTGGATCAAAATTCAAGACATCAGATCCTAGCCCAAATCTAGCCACAATTTATAGTAAACTTCATATAATTCATTCAATTTGTCATGTCTAACCACTTACTGGATTGAAGACTAAAAATGTCTAAATATTATTTCAATCAATCTTTACAACAATGAGGTATGTAGGAGAAAACTTAGACTTGAAAAGGTTTAAGTAACTGGCTTATGATCACAAAAAGTAGAGAAGACTAGATTACATAATCTCTAAAGGCATTTTCCAGCTCTAAAATTCTAGATAGGAAGAAATAATCAATGAAAAGTAGTATTCAAAATTGGGATTCAGAACTATTCACCTCAACACAAAGCCAAATCCTTTAAGAGTCTATAAAATTTCACCTTGTGTCCTTCCATTACCTTTTTTGTAGACTATTTTCATATAAAATTCCCCCAAACCTTTGATCTATGCTTCACTGATCCTTCTTCCAAAGTTCTCACAAGCAAATTTACAACTGAACACCCATTGTGTGCTAAATATAATGCCAAACACTGACATTACAAACTTGAAGAAAATATGATTACTTTCCCCTATCAAGGATCTTAGAAGTTTCACAAGAAAGCATTATGGTACCACACCAAAAATGTAATACTGGTGGAGAAACACAAGAGACTCTGCAAGAGGTAGAGGTGAAGAGGCATTGGACAAGATATAGCAGAAACAGCTATTATTAACTGGGTCTTGAAAAATAAATAGAATGCAATACACTGGAAGTACCAGGATTTTGTTCAAGAGTAGCAAAACAAGATTAAATAATCTGAGTTTTAAATATTCTTCCTTCTCATCATTTTTCAACATTTGTGTTCAACTCTGTGAATACAAAAGCATACCAAAAGTAAGTCTGTAATAATCCCCTGATACTCCTGCCAGGTTATTATTAACAGCTTAGAATCTATCACTTTATAAGGAGGCTACATTTTACTTTAAATTTACTCCTAGCTTTATCTTCTGACATTCCTAGCCTCAAATTTTATGCTGCAACTAGACAAGCCTCTATACTCCCTGAAATCATACTCTTTCACACTGGTTCACAGTGGTCTCTGTCTGTGCTATCCATTCCTTTGTAACTCTGTTTTTAACTCTACTCAAGCCAGTGCTTTCTGGGTGATGCTTTCTCTGAATTTCCCAGATACACTCAGGCATACCGTCTAATACTCCTCATTAAACTTTAAGTTCAATGATTTTAGTAAATTCAGTTGTGCCACCATCACAAGTCAGTTTTAAAACATTTCCGTTACCTCCAAAAAGCTCCCTCATGTCCATCTGTTGTCAATTCCTACTCATGCTCACATTCTCTGCCCAACAACCGCTGATTTACTGTCTCCAAAGATTTGCTCATTCTAGAAATTGTGTATCATGTAGCCTTTTTGTCTAGCTTCTCTCACTTAGTATCATATATTGAGGCTCATCCACATTGTAGAATGTATCAGTAGCTCATTCCATTTAATGCTGAACAGTATTTTACTGTGTGTATATACAATGTTTGGTTTCACCAATCACCAGTGAATGAATATTGGACTGTTTCCAATATTATGAGTAATGGTAGGAGGAACATTTGTGTTCAAGTCTTTGTGTGAACATATTTCTCTTGTGTAATTACATAGAAGTGGAAATGCAGAGTCATATAATTTTATGACTAACATCTTTAGAACTGCCAATTTTTCCAAAATCGGCTATACCCTCTTACAATTCCACCAGCAATATATAAGGCTTCCAGTTTCTCTACATCCTGTACCAACACTCAATATTGTCTAGCGGTTGTGCAGTCACTCCTGAATGACTAATGATATTAAGAATCCTCCGGTTTTGTTAGCCCAGAGGAATATACACTCTTTGGTGAAATGTCTATTTAAATCTTAACTTGTGGTCTTTTTTAACTTAATTGTGGTAAAATAGTCACAACATAAAATTTGCTGTTTTTATCATTTTTAATTGTACAGGCTGTAGCATTAAGTATATTCACATTATTATGCAACCATCACTACCATCTAACTCCAGAACTTTTTCATCCTCCCCAAGTAAAATCCTGTATTCAGTAAATACTGTCTCCCTATACTCTCCCCTTTCCCCAGCTCCTGGCAATCACCATTCTACTTTCTATCTCTGTGAATCTACTATTCTAGGAACTTTTCCAAAGAAGAATCAGTTTGTCCTTTTATGACTGTCCTATTTCACTTAGCATAGTGTTTTCAAGGTTTATCTATGTTGTAGCATGTGTTAAAATGTCCTTCCTTCTTAAAGCTAAATAATGTTATACTGTATATATATATGCCACATTTTCTTTTTTTTTTTTTTTTAATTTTTATTTATTTATGATAGTCACATAGAGAGAAAGAGAGGCAGAGACACAGGCAGAGAGAAGCAGGCTCCATGCACCGGGAGCCCGACGTGGGAATCGATCCCGGGTCTCCAGGATCGCGCCCTGGGCCAAAGGCAGGCGCCAAACCGCTGCGCCACCCAGGGATCCCTATGCCACATTTTCTTTATCTGTTGATGGACATTTGTGTGTTTCCACCTTTTGGCTATTGTGAATAATGCTATAAACATGGGTATACAAACATCTATCTGAATCTCTGACTTCACTTCTTTGGACTATACACCCAGAAGCAGAATTGCTGGATCATACACAGTAATTCTGTTTAATTTTTTTAAGGAATCACTGTACCATTTATTTTCAATAAGGATGTACAATTTTATATTCCCACTAGCAACACACAAGGGCTCCAATTTCTTCATGTCCTAAACAACACTAGTTATTTTCTGTTTTTATGATAATAGCCATCCTAATGTGTATGAACTGACATCTCATTGTGGTTTTAAATTTGCATGTCCCTTATGATTAGTGATGTTCAGCATCTTTTCATGTGCTATCGGCCATTTGAGTATCTCCTTTAGGGGAAGTCTGGTTGGTTGGGTTTATTTGTTTTTGAATTGTAGAGTTCTTTATACACCTGGATATCAACCCCTTATCAGATATATGATGTGCAGATATTTTCTGCCTTTCTGTGGGTTGCTTTTTTTACTCTGTTAATAGTGCCCTTTTATGCAAGAAGTTAATTTTGATGAAATCACTTTATCAATTTTTTCTCTGTTGCCTGTACTTGTGGTGCCATAGCCAAGAAATCATTACTAAATCCTCGGCCATAAAGCTTTCTACTATGTTTTTTTTCTAAGGGCTTTATAGTTTTAAGTCTTCTGTTTAGTTCTTTGATCGACTTTGAGTTACTTTTTGCATATGGTATAATGGTCTAATTCACTTCCTTTGTATGTGGATATCCAATTTTCCCAGCACCATTTGTTGAAATGACTATACTTTCCCCCATGAATGTCTTCACACTTTTGTTGAAAATCATTTATTGTAGTCTTGTGTTGAAAGAGGGGGTCGTTCTGTTTTAAGTAATCTCTACACCCAACACGGGGCTTGAATTCATGACCCCAAGATCAAGAGTTGCATTCTCTTAGTGACTGAGCCAGCCACGCACACTGAAAAAGTTCTTAATACATTCTGGATTTCAGTCTTATCAAGATACGCAATTTGATGTATTTGAAATATTTTTTCCCAGTACGGCTTGTTTTCTCATTTTCTTAATGGTATCACTTAAAAAGTTTTGAATTTTGATAAAGTTAACTTTATCAATTTTTCTTTTATAGATCATATTTTTATATATTATACTATCACAACATTTGTCATCCTATATTATTTCTTCAGGATTCTCTTCCTTCTAAACAATAGACAGACAGACAGACAGATAGATAGATAGATAGATAGATAGATAGATAGATAGGCAGACAGATAGACTGATTGATTTATTTGGTGGGGGGGGGGGGAGAGCAGAGGGAGAGGGAAAGAGAATCTCAAGCAGACTCTGCACTAAGTGCAGAGCCTGACATGGGATCATGACCTGAGCCAAAATCAAGAGTCAGACGCCTAACCAACTGGTTCACCCAGGTGCCCTACTCTAAACTTTAAATTATTAGAGAATAGTGTTTATCTTTGGATTTTTCACCTATTTAATTCATTCATTCAACAAAGATTTACTAGAAATAGGTACGTGTACATACGTATCTATCTGTGAGTATTCCATGTGTGTGTACACATAAGACCAAGTAAGGCAACTAAGCATTGTGAATGAAAGTGTGAAGAAAACAGACATTTGGTCTATCTTACACAAGCTCACTTATGAGAACACCGCATTGCACACAACAGGTACACAACAAATTTTTGATGAATAAACAATGGTTTTAACTTGATAAATACAAAACTCTTATTTCCCTGACAACTTATCAGCCTAAGCATCACAATATTCAGAAATTGTCTCTCCGTAGTCTTAGAGAGTATAGTGCATTGTAAGTGCATGACCTTTGTAATCAGACAAACCTGGGTCCAAAATTTTACTCTGTCATACTAGCGTGAGACCCTAGGCAAGTTACTTCACCCCTGTTGGTTTCTATTTCTTTATCCATCAAATGGGAAAACCATAGTAATACTTTTTCTTACAAAGCAGTTAAAAAACTTGTGTTAGATAATACATATATAACTGGCCTCTACAATGCCTAGCACATAGTTCCATAAGTGACAGCAATTCTTTCATTACCAATTTCTTTTGTTTTACCTCATTTATTAAAAGTTAGAGTTGTCAGTCCCCCGTTTTAAAAGTAGAGTTCATGTAATCGCTATAATGGGGGAAATTAATGGTTTAAGGTTCACGATCTCAAAGATAAAAGTAATGGAAAATTAGGTCAGAAATGAACCTAAGATGGCTTTCATGAATAAAATTTACTTTCCTCAAAACAAAATAGGTAAATAATCCATTAAGTAAAAATAAAAAATAACATTTTACCTAAACACACTAATAATTCATGCTCATTTACTAGAAATAGTTAACTGTGATTTTAAAAGAATTGCAATGACTGCATTCCTTAAAAATTTTAAGAATCATACAATTGTTTTACAACAAAAAAATCAATATTAAGATATTTCTCTTGTATGTTATTATTCATCTGAGTTTTCAATGCCTCTAGTTGATTTTTCTACTTAAGTTATTGATTTTTAACTCCCAGTTCCCAAGATAAACCGAGAGACACAAAAATACACGAAATCTTGAACTGACAAAATGTGGTTTGTAATCTTTACCTGCCTAAGTGTATTTGAGGAGATATTTCTTTAAAATTCATTTCCAAGGGTGCCTGGGTAGCTCAGCTGGTTAGGTAAGCATCTGCCCTCAGCTCAGGTCATCATGATCCCAGGGTCCTGGGAATAAGCCCATGTCAGGCTCTCTGCTCAGCAGGGAGTCTGCTTTTCCCTCTCACTCTCCCTTTCTCTCAAATAAATAAATAAAAATTTTTAAAAAAATTTCATTTCTAGGGATGCCTGGATAGTTCAGTTAAGCATCTGACTCTTGATTTGGGCTCAAGTCATGATCTCAGGGTTGTGGGACTGAACCCCAGGTGGGGCTCCACTCTGGGTGTAGAGCCTACTTAGGATTCTTTTTTTATTTTTTATAAGATTTTATTTATTTATTTATGAAAGACACAGAGAGAGAAATAGAGACACAGGCAGAGGGAGAAGCAGGCTCCATGCAGGGAGCCCGATGCGGGACCCGATCCTGGGACTCCAGGATCACACCCTAGGCATGAAGGCAGGTGCTAAACCACTGAGCCACCCAGGGAACCCCCCTTCTTAGGATTCTATCTCTCCTTCTGCCCCTCTGCCCTCCCTCCCTAAAATAAATAATTTAGTCCCACCAAATAAATTAATTAAATTAAAAATAAAATAAAATCCATTTCCAATTATATCATCTTGAGTCTGCCCAGTGCACCTTAGTATCAAAATACATATTGTGAGTCTCTTCAGAAAGTTAAATGCAATTCTTTCTAACCAAAGTTTGTTTTCCTTCCTGCAAATATTTCTATTTTTTCTCTGCTTCCTTGTTTAAAAGTCCCTTTCCTATGCTCAAAACTCAAGTCTTTTTTCTAATTCTCCTGAAGAGAAATAATTTGCAATTGACATGTATCTATCTCAACTAAAGTTCTCCAACTATTCTCAGAGTCTACAGGCCCACAAAAGTAAACTGATAAGAAGAAAGAAAAGAAGAGAAGAGAAGAGAAGAGAAGAGAAGAGAAGAGAAGAGAAGAGAAAAAAGAAAAGAAAAGAAAAAGAAAAAGAAAAAGAAAAAGAAAAAGAAAAAAAGAAAAGAAAAAAAAGAAGAAAGAAAGAAATGAGGCTGAGCAGGAATTAAAGCCAATATGGTGATTCAGTGGTAAATCCCTATTTTTTATGTAACAAATATTTATTTTTTAAAGATTTTATTTATTTATTCATGAGAGACACACACAGAGAGAGAGAGAGAGAGAGAGAGAGAGAGAGAGAGAGGCAGAGACACAGACAAAGAGAAGCAGGCTCCATGCAGGAAGCCTGATGTGGGACTCGATCCCGGGACTCCAGGATCACACCCTGGGCCAAAGGCAGGCGCCAAACCGCTGAGCCACCCAGGGATCCCCCCGTAACAAATATTTATTAAGCAATTCCAATGTGTCAAGAAATAGAAGGTTAAGGGTCAGTAGGACAGTACCCTCCTCTCAGAGAGCATGTGGTCTATTCTAGAGGTTCTCAAATGTTTTGGTCTCAGGATCTTATTAAACTCTTAAAAACCATGGAGGAACCCAAAAGAGCTTCAGTTTATATGGGTTACAACTGTCGGTAATTACATATTAAAATAAAAACTAAGAGCACTCCAAATTATGTATTCATTTAAAATCTATTAGAAAAAAATTAAATGGGGACGCCTGGGTGGTTCAGCGGTTGAGTGTCTGCCTTTGGCTCAGGGCATGATTCCGGAGTCCTGGGTCAAGTCCCACATGGGGCTCTCTGCATGGAACCTGCTTCTCCTCCCTCTTCCTATGTCTCTGCCTCTCTCTGTGTGTCTCTCATGAATAAATAAACAAAATCTTCAAAAAAAATTTAAATAAAACCTATTACATATTAACATTAAAAATACGTGCTGAAAAATATATCCTTTTGAGAATTAATTTTCCCAAAATATAAAATACATAAAATAAAATTTACAAGAAAAGTGGCATTGTTTTACATTTCTTCAAATCTCTTTAATATGCTGGCTTACTGGGCACCTGGGTGGCTCCGCGGTTAAGCATCTGCCTTCGGCTCAGGGCATAATCCCAAGGTCCGGGATCAAGTCCCACAACCAGCTCCCTACATGGAGCCTGCTTCTCCCTCTGCCTGTGTCTCTGCCTCTCTTTCTCTATGTGTGTGTCTCTCATTAATAAATAAATAAAATCTTAAAAAAAAAAACAAAAAAAACCGCTGGCTTATTGAGACAACCAGATCCTCATTTCTGCTTCTACATTCAATCTGTTGTAATATGTTGTTTTGACTGAAGTACATGAAGAAAACCCATATTCAAGCAGATATACAGTTAGGAAAAAAAAGGAATGTGACATCTCCCCTGAAAGTCTTGTGGGGTTCACAGAAGTCCTTGAACCACATTTGGAAAACAGCTCATCTAGAACAATGATTCCTGTTTTTTTTTTAATCTAACACCTCATCAGTAAAAAAATTTGAAAATATCCTTTCTAGTGTATTTAAATACACTATTCTATTAATATTATTTCTATTATAAAACATATATACAGTTTATACAGAATATAATATATTCTATTATAAAACTTATATATATAGATCAGGCACTTTGCTAGCCTACAGTTACTTAGTCTGCAACTCTCTATGCTTTTCATTTATTCACCAAATATTTATCAATTTGTGCTATTATTCCCTACCATCTCTTAAACAAAGCAAGCATTCTAAAAGCAAAGCTGAAATTTAAATGAATGGCTTGGGGACAGAGAATTTCCAAAGAACAGTAAATATAAAACATATTATGTAATGAGTAGTTTAAAAGAATTCTCTTAGGGAAGCCTGGGTGGCTCAGCGGTTGAGCCTCTGCCTTTAGCTCAGGGCGTGATCCCAGGTCCGGGAACCGAGTTGCGAGTTGCACATTGAGCTCCCTCCTGCGAGGAGCCTGCTTCTCCCTCTATGTCCTGCCTCTCTCTGTGTGTGTCTCTCATGAATAAGTAAATAAAATCTTTATGAAAGAGAGAGAGAGAGAGAGAGAGAGAGAGAGAGAGAGAGAATTCTCTTAATCTTCTCCCCCACTAATGTGGATATCCATGATAGTTTTGGTAGCTACTTGGTTAATAATAATAACTGGTTAATATGGGCAAAGAATACAGAAAACAAATGGGGGGAAGTTGAAATTTCAGGATTCAATGCTAGTTAATCTCTAATACTTTAGCTACTAATTAAGGTTACTGATAAACAATGAATAAATTGAATCCATTACAAATTATGACAATATAGCGACACTGAAAGTATGGTCTAACCTTAGCTTTAAAAAACTAAACCAACAGGGGCCTCTGGATGGCTCAGTCTGTTAAGTGTCTGACTCTTGATTTCAGCTCAGGTTTTGCTTTCAGGGTCGTGAATTCAAGCCTTGTATTGGGCTTCACACCAACTTTAAAAACAAAAACAAAACACTAAACAATAAAATCATATATGTAAATAAACAACAGGAGTAGGTGAAATTGCTGGGGCTTGTTGTTGTTGTTAAAGATTTTATTTATTTATTCATGAGAGACACACAGAGAGAGAGAGAGACAGAGACAGAGAGAGAGAGAGAGGCAGAGACACAGGTAGAGGGAGAGGCAGGCTCCATGCAGGGAGCCCAATGTGAGACTTGATTCCGGGACTCTGGAATCATACCCTGAGCCAAAGGCAGATACTCAACCACTGACCCCCCCAGGCATCCCTAAAATTGCTGTTATCAAGATGAGTTCATAAGACTTTTATTTACAAATTTTTCAAACAATATCAGGAAAACATCAGGTAACAATATATTCCTAAGTAGAACCCTCAATTACCCCCAAATTTTCTTTATCTCTTATAAAATTATAATAAAACTATTTGAGCGTGAAGATCTAATTTTTTAAAGTGGCTCCTAGGTATGTCCAGGTCCAATCCATTTAAATCAATTTCAAGTACATTCCTACTTCATAATACCAAACATTTTATAGCTCTGCGGTTTCCAACATAAATTCACATATACTATCTCACACCAAGAAGCCTATCTGTTATTATCCACATTTTATAGATGAGACAACTGAGACTATTCTAGGTTCAAATATTTATCCAAAATCAAAAGACTAGTAAGTCAGTACAACTTGTTTTTTCCTGACTCTTACTACATATAGTATTCCGCTAAACTTTATTGGCCTCTATGATAAAACAACATTGTGATTAATAGTCTTAATTAAGAATACTGGATTCTGAATAACCAAAAACGAATTATTCTACATATAGTTTACTTACAAATCAATAAGTGTACAAATCAACCTTAACAAGATATCTAACAAGTGCTAAACAAAAGAACTCAGTAAATAGGTATCTTAATCATAAAATTCTACATTATTATGGTTTACATTATAGCATTTAAAACATGCAAAATCTCTTAAATAAACTATGTTGCCTGGCCAAAATACTTCTAAGCATTTCTAAAGGTGGTCATATCAAGACCTAGTAAGCTTAGGGGATTAGAAGCACAACTTTTTTAAAAATCAATTTTGTTCACATGAGTTGACTATTTTTTTTTCTGAAGCAAATGTTACTTTACCTTTGATTCTAATATGTTAAATATGAGGGCTTTGAACTAAAAAGTATCAGATTTGAAAAACATGCACAGCAGTAATAACAAATTAACAATGATAATACCAAAGAAAGAACTGAAAGGTTAAATCCCAACAAATAATCTACCAGACAGCAAGAATAAGAAAGCTAATTGTAATGGAACTATATGATACAGCTTAGGCCTTCATAGTATGTATCATACCGCACATATGCTGGAATTCTGGCCTAAATGTCAATTATCTCAATCTTCGCAGCAACAGTGACAAATATATCACTAGTATGCCAAAAAAGAAATTGAAACTTAAATCGTTTACTAACTTGCTTAAGTCATAGGGCTAATAAGTAATGTAATCAAGGCATGAATCTAAACAGCATTTATTTTGCTAAAGAAGTTAAATTTATTAAATAAATTAAAATGTGTCCAATTTATAAGATCAATGATTTGAAACAATAAGGTAAATATTTAATCATTTCTTACCTCTTCAGGCAGTTCACTGTACATGGTTTCAGAGGTAGACAATAAAAATATAGGTGAGAATGATGGTATATCTTGCAGCAATGTCAGAAAAGTTGCTCTCACAGTTTCACTGACAGCTTCCCACCAATCACCAATGTGAGGCATGTAAACAATACTAGGTACTGTTCTTCGAGCTTCACGAAAAATCTAATTAAGGAAAGAACTGGCATTAAAAATTCAAATGGATATTCTCAACTTTACTCAGTAACCCCCAAATACATGAAATGTGTCAGGCCTGTTACTGTAATTATTCTCAGCTCAGATAATCAAGCTGTTCAAAATATGATGTAGTAGCCCCACATAGTAACTTCTATCTACCCTTGCCCCTCAAAAAAAAAAAAAAAAAAGAGGAAGAAGAAGAAGGGGTATTTTTTTTTGCCATTTTGTTATTCCTATTCAGTACTTAGTATAAAGGAATCAAATTGCTCTACTTATCTATCATGTAAAGATAATAAAGCAAAACACCACTATAAAATATTTTGCAAATAAAGAGGTAAACATGCACCTATATATCACCCATGTCAGAATGGTATCAGTAAAGCACAAAAAAGAGAAGACATAGTTTCCATGTTTGTGCACATTCCCTAAAATCACTAAATATATGAATTAAATAAACACTTTCACCACAATGTACCACCTTAGGGCTTAAAATGAACTACCTACTGAACCACTTGTTTACTTCCTATTACCTTAATTCAATCCTCCATAAAATAGTCACAAAATACCCTCACATTGCTAAAGAGCAATAAATTAATTAGCAAAAAGCTCTGAGATACTCCCATTGTCAGAAAATACAAACTAAAGTTTCCTTGGGTGTTAAAAAGAGTCCTAAGGGCAGCCCAGGTGGCTCAGCGGTTTAGCACCTGCCTTCAGCCCAGGGCATGATCCTGGAGACCTGGGATTGAGTCCCATGTTGGGCTCCCTGCATGGAGCCTGCTTCTCCCTCTGCCTGTGTCTCTGCCTCTCTTTCTGTGTCTCTCTCTCGTGAATAAATAAATAAAATCTTTAAAAAAAAAAAAAGAGTCATAACCATAGCTTAAGTTGCACTCTGCCAACATATGCCAGTAAGGACCAGGTTGGCTATTAGTAAGCTGCCAAGCAGAACTACTGCCCTTTACATATATGTCAACAACAGCTCAATACCCCGTGTCAACAATTCTTGTGAGTTAATATGGCATCTCCTCAATACTTTTGTGAGAGAATAAATGTAAAAATCTTTCCTCAATTTAATTTCAGAATTCTATTTCTGAAATTCTCTACTACTTTCACATTTCAATTAACCTGTGTAATGTGCAAGATAGAGAAATAACAATCTAATATTTCAAATGATTAGGATTATCAGAAATGTTCCTAATAATCAAAATGATTATTTTTCTTTAATGAGTAAGTCTACCACTTGCATGAATTTTTCAAATGCTACATTTTATAAAGCTTAAACATTCTGTGTAAAATAAAATGTACTGCCAATTTAATAAACCAGATGGAAGATGCTCAAATAAAATTTTCCCCAAAATTGGAAATGTAGATGTTATGATCACTCACATCAAAAGTAATATTTGCTCCTTCCCTTCCTTTAATATTTGCATATCCACCAATCCAGAACAGTTGTACAGTACAACTCCAGGACTCTCAAATTTTGACCTTTTCTGCAAACACGCACCCTCTTATCCTGGATCTTGAAAATCCAAGGATTATTGTTTTCCAAAGTTCTTGTAGAAGATTCATAAGAGAAAAACAAGCATAAATATTGGCAAAAGGAAGGAACCACACAGGAGCACAAAGGCAAGTGAGGCATTTAATTCCCCCTCCCCGAAAAAAATTTGTTACATGCCACCCAAATGAGGGATGGTATGTGGAAGACAGTAACCAATGCCTTTTGTCTTTCCAACTCCCATTCTGTGCTGGTAAAACCAGGGACAGTCAGCAGGGAAAGAAGTGTGCTTACATGAAAAAGACTAATGGGCTATATGGTTTACTGAGAAACCTCACAAAACTAACCACCTAATTCAGCCATGCAAGTTACCACATGCCCAAGAAGAGATAAGAAAACATGCCTTTAAAAAACATAAAATGTAGCCTTTCATTCTAGTACTTGTAGGTTAGGTTTTCTAGAAATGTGTGTAGAGAACATCCAGCTGCTAATAAGTACCAAAGAGTAAGGGCAAAGCAACAGAAAGTTAAGTGATAAACAAAAACTTTACAGAGTCAGAAGTTAAATAATGCAGTACTATAGGAGTTTTAAACTTATTTGCGAGGCTGAAATGGAAATAAAAGCATCACCAACTCTAAGAGAGTTGAGGGGGGTTTTCTATTTTTTTCCTTTTCATCCAATTCTCCTCCAATCAACAAATTGAACATGACCTCCTATTGAACTACTATTTCTAAAGACTTTAAGAAAATATCTCTATCAGTAGAATTTTCAAAAATTATATTTGAAAACCTAAAGGGGGGAAAAATCAGAAGGAAAAAAGCCTAAGACAAATACAGGAAAATAAAAAGGCTTAGGCTTTCTGGTCCATGAATGTACATCAATCACCTGATTTTACAATTAACCTAACTACATGCGATATCAATACCCAGGGGCTATTTTCAAAATTATTCTCCTAAGCCTTTACAGGAAAAACATTCCTAATTTCTAGAAAAATTTAGAAGCACTAATAAAACAAGTGTTATTTTTAATTCCTTACCCCATGTGATCTCAGAATATTTAAACTTTCATATTTTCTTTATATAGCCAAGCTGTTCTAGTTCTCCAGTTTTTATAATGAAAATTCAAAAAGATAGTCTAAAAACAATATTTAAAAATTCAGGTAAAAATTCAATCTTATTGTGATTCTTCTATAATGTAAAAACAGCTCTTCAGCAGTTTGCTGGTAACTTTTAAAGTTGTGGGACAAGATACACTCTGTGAAATCAATTAAACAGATTCAGAGTAGAAAAATAAAGCCTAGTTTTAGTGAAGCGGCACTGTCTTGGGAACAAGTGATGCCATTTGATAACTAGAAAAATACTCACCTATAGGGTGTCTTGGATTGGTGGATGTGCAAGGTGTAGTAGAAAACAGAAAAACTGTTATAGAGAAAAAAAGACAGTAGGCCAAATTACTGAACCAACCGTTCCAAAATACCTCTGACATGACCAGCACTCTTGCACAAATAAAATGAACAAACACCAGTGTATGTGAACTGTTCATTTTGATTCTGTAAACAATATATTTTATTTCCTTCTGGCCTCTTCTTGCGCCAGACATCATGGTCCCTTATGTAACTTGTTTTAAAGTTTATTTAAAAAAAAATCACAAACTACTTCCTCTGAATATTAAAGATATGAAAGAAAAATCAGGCCATTAAAGTTAAAAGTATCCATATAAGGAAACATTAATTATGGAAACTGCATCTCTATTTATAAGAGTTATTATCATCTCAAAAGCTAAACTTTCAAGTCAGTATTTTAGCCAGCAAATTAAAGTGTGTAGTGCATGAAGGTTTACTATATTGTAAAAATTAAGACTATAGAGCCCATAACAAGCCATTTTCTTTAGAAAATGGAAACTAGAGCAATTTTAAACACAAATGTGTATGAAGTAGAAAGCTCTAAGCTTGTATAGCTTTCATTTTCTTAAAAGGGGCCATATAAGACAGAAGGAAACGACTTTTTGTCATCAATAAAGCTCTAGAATTTGTCTTGCTTTTGTTAGAGTATTATGAATGTGCTACAATTACTAAACATAAGTTAAAAATCTCAGGGACTAAAATAGTCTTGATTTTTATAATAAAAAGCACTATTAAAATAAGTTTATTCAATTCCTTATACCATGCTATCACAAAATATTATAATAAATAATATATCTGCATTACTAATAATTTCATATAATATCTCTCACTTTACTCCATTTATATTCTATTTACCTAGGATTTAACAAGAATCTCTGTAAGAAGGAGACACTGTCTGAGATCAGGATTCAAGAAATAAAGTACTCGATTTCACCACAAGCATACAAAAACAGCCTGTTATAAAACATAACTATACTAGAGTCTGAACAGATACAATATTAAGCAACATTTTATGAAAATTAAATCACCCAAATTCCTCTTCTGTTATTTTCATTGCCTAAAAACTTCAAGAATTTCAGTAAATGTGATAAACTCTGGACCAGGGCAATTCAATTTGTTTACAACTCAAAAAAAAAAAAAAAAAGTTATTGCTATGGTAAAACACAGAAATCCACGTGCACAAACACAAGAGTATCCAAAGTATACACAGACTGTTATGGGAGAAATCCAGAAACCCTTGTAAACAAACACAAGAACATCCAAAGAATACACATAGGTAAGTATCTTAATTCCTTCAAGCTATTTAACCAAAAGGATTTCCTCTGAACATTTCCAAATACGATTTCTTTCTGGGATAAGAAATATACTAAATTTTCACCAAAAAAAAAACCCCAAACACTCACAACAACCCTTATTGACTGACTGAAATTACTTGTAACACCATACAGTAGCCAAACTCCAAAGCTTCTGAGAGATAACATATAAATAAATTTATCAATTCAATCGTACTTCTGCATTAATAAAAAAGATAAAATACAATACACTCATCAGTCCTGGTTTTCCTAAATCAACAGTCGAAATAATACAAAAGACAAAAAACAAAAACAAAAACAGTTGAAGGCGTCAGAAAAGGGAAATCATAGCTGGTTTTTTTAAAAGAGAATTAATAAAGATAAGTCTTTTACTACAGCTACTAACATCTCCAACTTTATTGTAGGGCTCAATAATTACTTGTAAACTTAATGGAATAATAAATCTTTCAGGTTACACCAGAGTTTTCTATTTTCCTTCCAGAGCCTTTGGAAGATTATGAGATATATATATATATATATATATATATATATATATATATATATATATATATAGACAGATAGACACACACACACACACACACACACACACTACTTTATGTATTGGGGAGTTGTTTTCAGTAATAAATACCTAGTGTCTAGTCATCAGCCAAAGTACTGTATCTCAAAGTGTGATCTACTGAAGACCCAGAATAGTAACACCTTGATGCAGGTTTAAAGTGCATTTTCCTGGGCTAACCTCAAATTTAAAGAATCAGAAATCTTGAGAGTAGACCCAGGGAAAAAGAAATTTTAATAAGCACCCCCAGACAACTCCTATATTCATTAAATCTTAATAAACAATGAAAAAACCCTTTAGTAGACATTAATTCCTCTACTGTTTTCACATAATTTATAGTATCATCGGCTGAGGCAGTATGAAGGAATAAAGATTTTCATATACATCCCTGTGTGTGAATATGTTTTAAAAACAGACATAGAGTTAAATATGTATAAAGAAATATAAACTGGGCTTTTCTACTTTTCCACCTTATCACATATATAAAGATTTAAAGATCATTTAAGACTTCTTTAAGATTAATTTTCATGTTTGTGTCACATTATTAAATAATCCAACTTAATTTATATTAAGTACCTCAAAGGCTGGAGAAAAGAGAAAAGCACAGAAGAATAATTTGCCATTTGCCACAGGTTAAACCACATCAATTTAGAGAGAATCCTGCCTATAGGAAGACTAACTCTCAAGAGAAGTAAGGTAAAAGAGAATAAGGGAATATAGAAGACAGGAGGAAAGAGAAGAGGTTTTTCTTCTTGCCAGCATTTTAGCACCTGACTAGTATATTCTCTTTCCTAGGACTTTTTTATCTCCTTATACCAACTAATAGCTCCACAGATTAAGAAAAAGAAATGCTTAGTTTTATAATGTAATAGTCTCCTTTTGGATAATTTTTTATAAGAGACAGTAATATATTTACCAATTTAAAATAACTTTATACATGTACTTAAAATACAAATAATCAGTGGTTAACCAGGACAGTTTATCTGGTCTCTAGCCAATATTCAGAAGTCTGAGCTTCAGCTACCCATATCTACAAAATTCTACTCAGTCCCCCCATCAGATTGGACACCTAGGTGTGGTCACTCAAAAATAAGCTCTACTTCTCATCCAGGACCTTATTGGCATAATCAGAAAAGATGAGATATCTTGATGTACTAAATGCAGTGTAATACAACCAGAAAAATGTTACGTTTTTGTTCTTTTCCACTACCAAAGGACACCTCTCTCCAACCTTCCCAAAAACACAACAAAAAAGTAGTAAAAGATGACAAAGAGATCTAAGAGGATATGGTTAGAATTCAAATTTACCCCAATGATGCCCAGTGGAACACAGAAAAAAATTCTAGAATCGCAGCAACACCAACATAGTTCAATACACTGCTTCCTAAGTATTTCCTCACCCAATATTAAGTCAGTAATGGATTTATGAACATGTACACACACATTTTAGCTAAAGAACTATAGAGAGAATACTCTCTCTCTGAAAATGATCTTCTTTCAAAGTGATTTTCTTTACTTTGCTTGATATTATCAAACATACACATCAAAAAAAAAAAAAATCCAAACCGTATAGCAGATTGTAAACTAAAACGACAAAGTTTGATTCATTCCCCAATTCTCCAATTCCTTCCCCCACGCCAAAGCAATGATTATTTTTTTTAAAGATTTTATTTTATTTATTTATTCATAGAGATGCAGAAAGAGAGAGAGAGAGAGAGAGAGAAAGGCAGAGACACAGGCAGAGGAAGCAGGCTCCATGCAGAGAGCCTGACATGGGACTCAATCCAGGGTCTCCAGGATCATGCCCTGGGCTACAGGCGGCGCCAAACTGCTGCGCCACTGGGGCTGCCCAGCAATGACTATTAACAGTTTTTTGGGGTATTATGGACAAAATTTCTGCTTATAGATAAGCATGAATATATATTTTTAAGGTTTACTTTTACACAAAGATCATATTTTGATTGATTAATCTACAACTTGTTTTCACAAATATCCCCTTTCACGTATATCTCCTATGTAAATTTACCTCATTCTTGTTAATGGCTTCACAGTACATAAGGATATATAACATAATTTATCATAGCCCACCCACCATTCAAGGACATTTAGTTTGTTGGTCTTATTTAGTTTGGGAATGCTATATGATGCTGTGATAAAGGTCCTTGTTCATCCAGCAATGACTATAGCTGAAACATCCTTAAAAAATTTTCCTTAAAAATCCTGGGCCAAAAGGTATATGTATTTAAAATTTTTTAAAGTAACACCAACCTACTCTCCAAAATCACCAGTCATCATCAAGCTTTTTATTTTTACAAACCAGAAAGTTGTTTCAAAATAGTATCCTGTTGCTATAATTTGCATTTTCTTCACCTATAAGTGAGGCTAAGAATCTTTTGAAACTTTTACTTGTTGCTTTTTCTATTTTTTTCTTCCTATAAATGGCATGCTATTTTGCCAATTTTTATATTACATTGTCACTGTCGCTTTTTCCTACTGATTTTAACATATTTTTGTATATTTAGGAAACTTACCCTTTTTTTTTAAATTTTTATTTATTTATGATAGTCACAGAGAGAGAGAGAGAGGCAGAGACACAGGCAGAGGGAGAAGCAGGCTCCATGCACCGGGAGCCCGACGTGGGATTCGATCCCGGGTCTCCAGGATCGCGCCCTGAGCCAAAGGCAGGCGCTAAACCGCTGCGCCACCCAGGGATCGGAAACTTACCCTTGATGTGTGTTACAAATATACTTTTTTTTTGCCAGGTTGTGTCTATTAATTTTATTACAATATTTCTGCCATGTGTAATTTAAATTTTATAAGGTCAAATTTGTTCAAGTCTTTATGTTTTCTAGTTTGTGTTCATTGCGTAGAAACTACTTTCTCATATTCAAGATAATAAATATATTGACCTTGTGAATTCTCTTTTTACAGTTCTGTTGACATCTACAATTTATTTGGGGGGCCCCCAAAAATGGTAGAAAATCCCATTTTGTTTTATTTTTCCCCTCATAGAATCAGACAGTTTTCCATGACCATTTATTAAATAATTCATCTATTCTATGCTATCAAATGTCATCATCATATGCTAAACATCATCAGATACTAAACTCTCATTTCTACATAAGCCTAAGTGTTCATTCTCTCTTCTATTACTTTATCTGTCTTTCCCGGCACAGGTACATATTCCTTATTACTATGTTCTGTTACATTTTTTAAATCCTTCATATTTTTCCCTCTAAAAGTGTCTTTGCTATCCTCATATTTCTTTTCTTTCTTTCTCTCCCTTTCATTCTTTTCTCTTTCTTTCTTTCATTCTTTTAAGAGAGAGAGAGAATGTATGTATGCAAGCAGTGGGGAGGAGCAGATAAAGGAGTAGAGGAAGAGAATCTTAAGCAGGCTCCACACTCAGCACAGAGGCCAACTCAGGGCTTGATCTCACAACCCTGAGATCGTGACCCAAGCCAAAATCAAGAGTCAGAAGCTTAACCGACTGAGTTATCCAGGAATCCCTCATATTTATTTTCTAGAAGAAACGCAAAGCCCTTTTGTAACTCTTCCTCTTAAATTCTGGGTACATCATATTTGAGATTGCATTTAATTTATACATTAATTTAGAAAAGAACTCACAACTTTCCAGTTTTGACTCTTACCAGCCCTTGGTTGTGTCAAGAAGCTGTAGCAGTAGTGATAAATATGATAACAGCTAACAGCTACTGGGTACTATATGCCATCCCTATTGGATCAGCTTGTTTTTTTTCTTTCTTAGATTTTATTTACTTATTTATTTGAAAGAGAAAGCGAGAGCAGAAGCAAAGGGAGTGGCATAGGGAGAGGGAAAAGCAGACTGCCTCTGAGCACGGAGCCCAAAGTGGGGCTCAACCCCAGGACCCTTGGGATCATGCCCTGAGCTGAAGGCAGACACTTAACAGACTGAGCCACCTAGGTGCCCTTGGATGATCTTGTTTTAATTACAACCACCTTATTATGTAGCACCATTATCTTCATTTAATAGATGAGAGAATTAAAGCTCAAAGAAGTTAAGCAAATTGTCCAAGGCTACAAACAATAAGCAAAGTAGCTGATATTTTAATCAGTTTGCAATTTAACTTGAGTACATACTTTGTAGTACAGTAATTAAAACACAAGGCAAAAAACAAAAAGTTTCTTGTTGTTGCTGTTTTTTGTTTTTGTTTTTTTGTGTTTTTTTTTTTTTTTTTTAATTCAACTGTCCTCCTTACTAAATTTTTGGTTTTCTTCTTTTAGGCCCTTAATTAATTATTTAATTTCCAGGTAAACTTGTTATTTTAAATGGGATCATTTCCTCTACTTTATTTCTAACTTGTTACTATGTGTACAAAAGAAAACTATTTTACATTAACTTTGAAAGTGTCTTACAGAATTCTTACTGTGCCTAGTAATTTTTCAGTAGGTCCTATAAGTTTTCCATATATACAATCATATCATAGGCAAAGATTTATAACTTCAGTCTGTCTCAGTATTTTTATGTCTTAATGTCTAACTAAATCAATTTTGCATGGTTTTTTAAGATTTTATTTATTTATTCATGAGACACACACACAGAGAGAGACAGAGGGAGAAATAGGCTCTCCACAGGGAGCCTGATGTGAGACTGATCCCAGAACCCCGAGATCACGACCCGAGCCAAAGGCAGATGTTCAACCACTGAGACACTCAGGTGCCCCAAATTTGCATGCTTCAATAACAGTATACTACTCTTCTGGTGTGCTATTAGAATCTATTTGTAATATTCACTTTATGACCATTGCCTATGTGAGATAGTCTTATGGTTTTCTTTGTAGTTCAGTTTAGCATCAAAATGATCTTATCCTTTAAGATTAAAGGAATTGACCTGTGAAACTATTTGGATTTAGTGTTTTTTTGATACTCAAGTTCTTTCTTCCATAATTAGTGACTGTTTAGATTCTCTCTCCCTGGATTTATTTTTAATGGTACTGAGTAATTCTCTTACTTGCATACAAACTGCAATAATTTTTTCTCACTAAAAAGGAAAGATATGAACAAATATATAAATCAACATTATTGGAAAGCACTCACAGTTGGGATGAGTTAAATGTATAAAACTTGGAACAAAGTACTGGTATATAGTTTTTTATTTAAGCCATGGGTTTTAGAAAAAAAATTAATTAGGGCTTTCTAAGTAGTAAAGTGCTACTAGAATGTTGATACCCAAACAACTGTAAATAAAAAAGAATGAAATCAACACTGTGGACTATTAAATAAATACACATTTCTTGCTACAAGTAATAGAAAGGTTTTCTTTCTTTTTTTTTTTTTTTTAGAAAGGTTTTCAATTGGGTAGTATGTGTAGGTGTTAAATATTTTATAAAATATATCTGAAAAAAACAAAATTATGTGCAATGCTCTTCAGTGTTACTACTGTAGTCACCTCATCTCTAAAAGTAGGCTAAATATCAAAGTAGAAAGTGACATTCCTCTAATTTATTCATAAGAAACATTTAATTTAAACATTCAATGAGTACTTACTATGAGCTGGGCACTGTGTCAGAGAGACAGAAATGGTGAAGACAAGGTCCCTTAGCTCAAAAAACTTATTCCCCTAACCTCTAGATCTAACATGACACACTTACAATAAATTCATAGTTATATATTAAAACCTCAAGGAATATAAACAGCCTCATTAGAACTTTGCACTTCACAAAACAGCAAATATAAAGTAGTTAAAAATCAAGTATCACACTTGACTCTTGGTGCAAATACATATAATTTTTAAATTGCTATCACTTTCCTACATTATTTTTAAATTCTGGCATCTCAAATTGGTTATCATTTCCCTTTCTTAGGTAAGTAGAGACATAAGTCTAGAAAGGCTCTGAAACCACAGCGTTGAAAAGTGGGGGAGAAAAAGGCAAAAGAGGGTAGCCCCGGTGACTCAGCGGTTTAGCACTGCCTTCAGCCTGGGACCTAATCCTGGAGACCCAGGATTGGGCTCCCACTTTGGGCTCCCTGCATGGAGCCTGCTTCTTCCTCTGCCCCTCTCTTTCTCCCTGTGTCTTTCATGAATAAATAAATAAAATATTAAAAAAAAAAAAGAAAGAAAGAAAGAAAGAAAGAAAGAAAGAAAGAAAGAAAGAAAGAAAGAAAGAGGTAAAAGAAACTTCCTTTCTAAAATGTTTAATAAAACTTTAACATAAGAAAGAGAATACTGAAATTTCAGAAAATAATGAAATATCATGGGGAAACAATGAGCTGACTTTTAAACATAATACACCTATTAAAAGGATCCTCAGCCTTAATATTTGAATGTTCATGAATAACCAACAAAAAGTTAATATTGACATTACTGTTCTTTGAAAAAACTTTATCTACACACACTACAGAGATATAAAAAATAAGAAAGTTAAAAGTACTCTGATATGGTACAAACCTACCTGTGCACATGATTCTTCAGGTGTTTTGGCACTAACTGAATAAAGTGCTGGGAGATCTAGTCTGTGCACAGAGAATTTTTCTAGAGTGTGCAAAAGTGCTGGAGCAAGGTGAGAAGTTTGACCTGAGCCTCGTTCTCCAGACAGCAATAATCTTGGCCTGTAAGAGGTTGGCTGATGATATGGTGACCTGTAATACATTAAAACATGATAATTATTTCAAAACCATACACTCTGAGGATCAGGAAGAAAAATTAGGTCAAATATTTACAATAAAAAATGTAACTCCAAATTAACAAAACTTTCTCTTATCCTTATTTTTTAAGTAAGTACAGTGAATCATTTTTTCATTAATTATGCTTTTAAAATGTTGATCTCTCTGACCATTTTAATAACCAAGATGTAAAAGTATAAAAATTCCTTCTAAAACAATGTAAAAATACCTGCATATTCACCTTATCATACTATGTATATCAACTTGGAAAATGCTTCAGACAGCAAGTGGGATTTAGCTATCAATTATCCAAGGTGAAATGTTAACAATCCTACTTCAACAAAGAAATAAGTATATCAGATGATTACCCAATATATAGGACATTTTTAAAAATAGTTAAAATGGTAAATTTTATGTATATTTTATTTACCACAATTTTTAAGATAGAAAAAAAAATGTAGGACTTTTTCACGGGCAGTAAAATTTGGTTTGGGGCCAATAAAAACTAAATGTCCATATCCTAATACATAATATCTAAAGAACTACAACAGAGAAAACAAATTTAGGAAAATATATTAAACTAAATTCAACTTGCATTCTCAAGATTCTAGAGCACCATTAAAATGATAAATGAAACAAGTTTATCTACTATCACTATAGATAATACAGGCAATTTTAAGCAATGCAGTAAGAATAAAGCAAAGAAAAAAATGAAATAGAAATAAGGAAAACAGTATAAGTACAAGTATAACATCCTTATACTTGTAAAGGATAAGAGTATGCACTAAAAAATTTCACGAAATCATAACAATTCAGAAGACAAAAGTAGAAAAGTCGAAATATATCATAATACCATCAATAACCAATATAAAGAAGGAAAGGAGGTCCTATTTACAAATGCAAATGTAAAGTAAGACAAACGATATTAAATATTCTTAGCAAAAATGTGAAACTATATATTATACATAATGAGCCTGAATATAAAGATGTCAATTCTTCCTAACCCATTTATAGTTAACTATAGTTTATGGTATTTTATTTCATATATTTAAAGTATTCACATCAAGGCCAACAGACACATGAAAAGATGCTCAACATCACTCATCATCAGAGAAATACAAATCAAATCCACAATGAGATACCACCTTACACCTGTCAGAATGGCTGAAATTAACGACACAGGAAACAACAGATGCTGGGGAGGATGTGGAGAAGGGGGAACCCTCTTACACTGTTGGTGGGAATGGAAACTGGTGCAGCCACTCTGGAGAACAGTATGGAGGTTCCTCAAAAAGTTAAAAACAGAACTACCCTGAGATCCAGCAATTTAGGTATTTACCCACAGGATACAAAACTACAATTCAAAGGGACATATGCAAAAAAAAAATAAAATAAAATAAAAAAAACAAAGGGACATATGCACCCCTATGTTTATAGCAGCATTACCAACAATAGCCAAATTATAGAAAGAGCCCAAATGTTCATTGACTAATGAATGGATAAAGAATATATTTCTCCCTCTGCCTGTGTCTCTGCCTCTCTCTTTCTCATGAATATATAAATAAAATCCTTAAAAGGGGGGGCGGGGGGCAGGCCAGGTGGCTCAGCAGATTAGTGCCAACTTTGGCCCAGGGCGTGATCCTGGAGACCCGGGACTGAGTCCCATGTTAGGCTCCCTGAATGGAGCCTGCTTCTCCCTCTGCCTGTGTCTCTGCCTCTCTCTCTCTCTCTCTCTCTCTCTTTCTCTCTCTCTCGTGAATAAATAAAATCTTTAAAAAAAAAAAAAAGAACATATGGTATATGCACTATGGAATATTACTGAGCCATCAAAAAGAATGAAATCTTGCCATTTGCAATGACCTGGATGGAGCTAGAGTGTAGGTATTATGCTAAGCAGAATTAAGTCAGTCAGAGAAAGACAAATACCATAAGGTTTCACTCCTATGTGGAATTTAAGAAACAAAACCAATGAACATAGTGGAAGGGGGAAAAGAAAGAGAGGGGGGATGGGGCACTAACTGAAAGAGATTTAATTACAGAGAACAAACTAAAGATTGATGGAGGGAAGTGGGTAGAGGGCAGGCTAAATAGGTGACAGGGATTAAGGAGGGAACTTATGTTGGGCACTGGGTATTAAATATAAGTGATGAATCATTAAATTCTACTCCCGGGACATCTGGGTGATTCAACAGTTAAGTGTCTGCCTTTAGCCCAGGGTATGATCCTGGAGTCCCAGGATCGAGTCCCACATCAGGCTCTCTGCATGAAGCCTGTTCCTCTCTCTGCCTATGTCTCTCTATGTCTCTCTCTCTCTCTGTCTCTCAGAAATAAATAAAATCTTTTAAAATAAATAATTAAATTCTACTCCCAAAACCAGTATTACACTAAATGTTAACTAGAATTTAAATAAAAATGAAGAAAACATTAAAATAAAATATTTACATCAATATAAAAAAAATTGAAGAAGAATGGGAGATTTAAAACTTAATTGCAAAAAGAACTTAATCTCAGTATCATCTGAAAGAACAGTCAAATAAGAACATCAAGAATATTTGGTAAAATGTACTAGCTCCAATTTCAGAACATTTAAACCTGTTTTAGTAATAAGCACTTCATAAAGTTTTAATTTCCTTAACAATCCTATGAAAAACATAGCTTCCTCTTTTATTAAACAAGTGAAGAAACCAAGACGCAGAGAAGTTAGCTATAAGACTGTACAAATGATGGTGAAAGAATTCAAATTCTCATTCAGGTCCATATAATTGCTAAAGTGAAGCACTGTGTTAGGATGTACACTACTTTATACTAAAATATATTATAACATAGAATAATAGAATATAATGTAGAATACACAAAAGAAAACAAACACCCATTCAGAATATAATAGGCAGCCCAGGAAATAACTCAACATAGTTCAAAGAATTTCATATAAGATTAATAAGCACAAAAAATAAATGAAATGGGAATGGATTATAAAATAAGTGTTGTTTTAAAATAGGGAAGATTCAGATCATTTCACAAATTTAATTCTGACAAAGAAAAAAGAAAAAACAAGAGATTTGTATATTTTAAATTCATAAAACTCTACAAACTTCTGGAACTCAAAAATTACAATCTGAACCAAACAGAAAACAACTAAATGAGACAAAGAATCTGAAACAGTTTTTTTTTTAAGATTTTATTTATTCATTTGAGAGAGAGAGAGAGAGAGAGAGAGAGCGAGCACGTGAGCGCATAAGCAGGGGGAGGAACAGAGGGAGAGGGAGAAGCAGACTCCCCACTGAGCAGGAAGCCCGACAGGGCTCGATCCCAGGCCGAAGGCAGATGTTTAACTTACTGAACCATCCAGGTGTCCCAACAGGAATAGTTTATATATATATACATATAATTTATATATAAACTATATATAGTTTATATTATATGTATATATACATACATATATCATAATCATATATATATATATGATTTTATTTATTTATTCATGAGAGACGGGGGGGCGGGCAGGCAGAGGGAGAAGCAGGCTCCCCGCCAGGATCCCAATGCAGAACTCGATCCTGGAACCGCAGGATCACGCGCAGGGCCAAAGGCAGGTGTTAAACTGCTGAGACACCCAGGCATCCCACAGAACAGTTCTTAATGTATAAAGAGCTTACGTTAATAAGATTTTAACAGAAAACAGCTTCCTGGGCAAAGTACAGAAACAGATAATTCAAATAGAAAATAGAAACATAACATTTTTTTAAATGTTCATTGATTTCACTTAATAATTAGAGAATGAATCCTATGCTAAATCCTTCAGCCCTGGATTTCTAACAATATCAGTTATTATAGAGCTCATACTTGAATAGTATTGAATAAAAAAAGGAAATCTACAACCAATATAATTCAGTGCGATTAACAAGCAGCACTGTTCAGAATGCCATGAGAGACCTCAATGAGAGACTCAACAAAGGCTTTCCTAGGTTACCAAAACACAAACCCAACAGGCTGAAGGCAAAAAGGACGAATTCTAAGAATTAAAATAGGATATATAAATGATCAAAGGCCCCTGGCCCTTTGGAGATCATACAGCTAACTTCTTTTAAGGTTTTAGGGCAATGTATGGGTAAAGGTTTGAGTTAGGGAGGAAAGGAGGGAAGGAGAATCAGACTATGAAGAACTACTAAGGGTTTATAAGCCATGTTAAAAGTTTGGGATGCACACTGAAGACAATGAGGAAGCATATTAGCTTAAGCAGGGGAAATGATATGATCATATACATGTTTTTGGAAGATAACTCTAGATCACTACACAGTATAGGAAAGGGTTTGAAAAAAGACAGAACAGGAGGAAAGATGGAAAGATGACCAATTAGGAGTCTTCAATAATAACCCAGTCATGAGATGTTAATGATAATCTAGACAAGAACAGGGTCAGACAGGGTAAGAAGGAACAGCCTGAGATGAAATTTATTCACAGGACCTAGATATTGACTAGATAAAGAAGAAAGAAAGAGGAAGGAGTTGAGTTGAGGACAATGTCCAATTCTAGTAACACCTGCACAGATGGTAGCGCACCGGACTCGCAGAACAAGAAGGGAAGATGCAATCCAGTACATATGAAAGATGTGTAGCACACCAAGGGTAACAGAGAGCTAGAGATAGTCTAAAGCTCAAGACCAATGTTGGCTTAAAAAGATCTGGTGGGGCGGCTGAATGGAGAGTCAGTTGGGCATCCTAGTCTTGGTTCTGGCTTGGGTCATCATCTCAGGGTGGTGGGATCAAGCCTTGCACCAGGCTCCACACTCTGCTCATAGTCTGTTTAGGACTCACTCTCTGCCCCTCCCTTTGAAAGAAGGGGGGGAGAGAGGGAGGAAGGGAGGGAGGCTGGTTGGTTTGGTAGTTATAGGTGGAGGGGGGAAGATTTAGTAGTTATTAACAGAGAGAAAAAAAATAATAAAAATAATAAAAACACATCTTTTATCTGTTAGATTGACAAATTAAAAATTAATTTATTACCATTAGAGAGTAGACATTGGAAAAATTGGTTTTCTCATGTCTAGTAGTAATGGAAAAAGGCAAAATTTTCCAAAATTAAATTTGGCAATTATGTCACATAACATATATCCAAGAATATTCTGCAACTCATTCCACTCCCAAGGACTCCCTTACCTCTTAAAGCATTCTCTACATTTTTTTCAAAGTACATATCTTCTAATATTTTATCTATTACACTGTTTTATTGTCTATCTCCATCTAAAATAAGCTGAATGAGATCAGGGGTCTATGTCCATTTTATTGATTGACATATTCCAAGTACCTAGGACAACATATGGCACATGATGGGCACTTTGACATATTATCTGAATGAGTAAATATGAAAGAACAAATGAATGACTCAAACAAGCGAGAAGATATTATTTTCATCTATCTGGTTGGCAAAGATTTAAAAAGGCAGTATTCAGAATTGACACGGGTATAGGAAAAATAACACTCTCATATATCAGTGCTGAAAATGTAAACTGGTACAACTATTCTGGAAGTCAATTTAACCACCTGTATCATGTTTTTAAGTATATAAACCAAAAAACCAAAATTTTTTTTGGTTTTCCCTTAGCCATCAATAAATTCCTTTGACATAGCAATCACAGTTTTTAAAATTTACCCTAAGCTATGAATCAGATAATGGTATTAAAAATGTATACTGAGAAAGATGCCTATCCAGATCCACATATCTATCATAAAAGAAAAAAATTGGAAATTTCAATCTTTATCAATAAGGTTATAAAAATTATGGAACATCCAAAAGATAAAAATACTATATAGCTATTTTAAAAGAATGACATTAAAAAATATACTGGCATGAAATAACTTTCCCAACATAGATAAAAAAACAAATTACATTAGCCTTACAGGAAGATTTTAATTTACATAAAATAATATGTGGGTCTGTCTATATGCATAGAGAGAATATGGAAGTGTGGTCACCAAAACTTTAACAAAAATTACCTTCAGGTGCTTGGGCTTTAATTTTTACTTTCTTCTTTATGCTCTTCTTTATTACTTGAATTTTCTACAGAGTATATCATCTTTCTAATCAGAAAAAACAAAGCTATTTTCATTTAGAAAACCTCAGAAAGCTCTGTTTCTAATCCCCTTATGGTAATATACAGTAAGAAAGAAAACTTATTTTCAATCATAAGGGTTTTCTATCAGATTGGTAGACTTTAAATATCTTGACTTCTATTTCACCTTAAATCTAAATAAAGGTTTCAACATTGTTTTAGGAAACTATTCCCAGAAACAAGAACCCACCAGCAATGCCCAAGCTAGTGTTACTGGAGACCAATATTAAACTCATGCTTTCTACCCATCGAGCACTTTTTCTGTGTTGATCTAACACATGCTAACACTTGTTCAAACACAAAGCCAAACCAAACCAACAACCCCCCCTCCATGTTTAGCCCGTATTAAAAGTCTCTATTCTAAAGTGTATGCTTCTTGGAAAGTGTAAAAATTATACTGTTCAACCTACGCAAAAAATCAATACATTTCTCTATCTTCCTATTAATCTCAGAAATCAACTTGGAAATCACATAGTATCATAGAAAAAATAGGATCATAGGAAACAAACAGCACAGACCCTAACTCTATTATCTGCTAGCAGCTTAATCACGGGTAATTTACTTATTTTTCATTGTGGTTCAGTTTCCTCATCTATAAAATGATGATACCACATATGCTGTATGATTGATAAAAGGCCTATATGTATTGCTACATATAAAGCCTCAGGCTTTATATACCTACCACATGTCTAGTTTGTATGGAGCATCAGATGCTAACTCATCCCTTCATACTGAGGACAGCAAACATCACCATTTCTTCTGCCAGGACTTCCCAATGGAAACTTCTAGTTCTGGTATCACAACACTTCAGCCATATCACAATGTCTGTCACCTTACCAGAGTAAGAACTACTTTATATATTACTTATGCTTATGTTTTCAGCACCCAGTACAGTGCCAGGAATAAAAACATAAATATTGGGAAAATGGTGAATAAAGAAAGAAAAATTGAGAAAATTGGAGAATAAAGAAATGAATAGAATTTATCAAAACATCTAAAACAAAAAAAGCCTATTTCTAGTATATAGCTGTCTCTCTATTAAATAAAAAAAAAATCACATCATGAACTACAAATTTTAGGTAAAAGAAGCTAAAATTAACCCAATTCCTTCAAAACAAGTTAAACTAAACAAAAGCAAGCCATACCAATGATATACATTAAATGACAGAGAATGTTCTTAATAAAAAGTCAGCCTCAAAACCGCCCATGAAATTTTCTAATATCAAAATCTATTTCTGTATCACGTTACTGACAACAGAGCTATCCCATAAAATTAGAACAAATCTCCTGATGATAGTTTCTTAGCTTCTATTATATAGTTCAAATCCAAATAAATAACAAATCACACACATGCACACAGGGTAGCCAGGTGAGAGTCAGAAAAAAAATTTTTTTTGGTTTTCCCTTAGCCATCAATAAAACAGATTTGCGAAATTGCTGAAAAAAAAAAAATCTAAGAAAGTGTCCCTGAGTGCATAAAAGAAAGGATCTGGAATAGAAGAAAAGTTTCTATTAGAAGAATCTGCTGTTAAAGAACAAAAGAAAAAGAAGAGTAAATGAAAGTAACTTAAGCCTCATTTTAAAAAATAAAAAATAAGAGTTATCAGTGCAAATAATCAAATTAACATTTCACCAAAATCTACATGGGAGAAACTTCAAGAAGTTGCAGATTTGAATTTGTTCAAAATATCTCTAAAAAAAATTACTCAAAAGTACATACAATCAATCTAGCCTTTTCTAATAAAAGTGCTATTAGACCTACCTGACAGAGCATTATGGTCCTGTAACTATCATGCTAATTATGTAAAAGTAAGTGATGAAGCTGCTAATAAGTATTTGAAAACTATTGGGTCCTTAATTTAACATTACATTAGCACTAATGTTGTTTAACCAATAAAAAGTGCATGACAAAAGCTGCTTTAACATGGATAAAGGTAAATGTCAATAGAAAAACTATAAAATTTGAATGGGGAAAGTGTAAACTAATGAGGTTTTGGGGAATCAAAAAGTTACCTGTGTATCTCCCAACTGAGAAATTCCTAATTCAGAATCTTTTTAGTAGTCTTAGAATCCCTAAACTATCATCTGACACTTGTTACAAATTAAAATATTCCAGATCATGATAAATATTTCACATTTGACTATTTTAGTTCAAAATAAAAGGCATTAAACCTGAAGATATGAGCTTTCTAAAGACATTCCTTCCACCTTGGTTTTAAAAAATAATAATAAAAAAGAGGGGCACCTGGGTGGCTCAGTTAGTTAAGCATCTACCTCCAGCTCAGCTCATGATCCCCGGGTCCTGGGATGAAGCCCTGCCAGCTGGCTCCCATCTCAGCAGGGAATCTGCTTCTCCCTCTGCCTCTGCCCTTACCACCACTCATGCACGCTCTTTCTCAAATAAATAAAATCTATAAAAATAAATAAAGTAATAACACTCCTAAAAAAAAAAAAAAAAAAACAATCACACAATCAGTTTAGAAAAAAATAATCTTTAATTGACCAATAAGCCAACTTACTATCACACACAAAAGCATATACAATAAAAGTTTCCCAGAATTGTGTCCAAACAGCAGGAAAAAAAGTCCTCAAAGTTATAACCATAAGTAAAAAGATACCATAATTCTAACCGTAAGCTAGTAAAAATCACTCTAAATTTTTAAAAAAATTGATATGTTACTTACATTGTAAAATGAAGGTAGGGTTTATGTACAGCAGCAGCTGATGACTGTTTCTTTGGTGATCCTGAGTGACAACTGGTCTCAAAAATTGATAAAGCATTCTCATCTTCACTATCATCTAAAATCAGAGTTTCTATATCTGTTAAAAAAAATTCACAAAGATTATGAGGCTTATAAAGTCCTTTAATATTAGTACCCCATCAAAGCTAAGATAAATGTTTTAAAATTATGTAACATTAATCAGTTACCTATCAAATAATGCAGATCAACCAGGAAAACTGACAAACCGCAGTTTCTTAAGTAATTTGTAAATGAAATTAATGGAATTCTTTTACCTTTACAGACTAAGTGCTACGAGATGTGATTTGGAAGACTTCACTAACTACAAGAAGTCTGGAAAAGAAATGTCATCTTGGAGTGCCCAGGTGGCTCAACTGGTTAAGCGTCTGTCTCTGGCTCAGGTCATGATCTCAGGGTCATGGGATCAGGCCCCACATCAGGCTCCTTGCTCAGCAGGGGGTCAGCTTCTCCCTCTCCCTCTATCCCTCTCTGCCCAGTCTCTTTCTCTCTCAAATAAATAAATTTCTTATTTAAAAAAAAATCCCATGTACTTATTTTTTTTTAAGATTTTATTTATTTATTCACGAGAGAGAGAGAAAGAGAGAGAGAGGGAAAGAAAGAGAGAGAGGCAGAGGCACAGGCAGAGGAAGCAGGCTCCATGCAGGAAGCTCATTGTGGGACTCGATCCCAGGACCCCAGGATCACACCCTGAGCCAAAGGCAGATGCTCAACCGCCGAGCCACCCAGCATCCCAAATCCCAGGTATTTAAAAAAAAAAAAAAAAAGATACTCTCACAAAACACCCACATATTTACTAAAAATCTGTAAGTTGTTTTGACCAAAACCAGTATTTCATATACAATACCTTGCTTAGCTACTAGAGGCTTGAATTATGGCCAACTCTTAAAAAAGCAACAAGGAACAAACTGACTTATTTTTTAACATAGTACACATATACACACATCTATACATCTAGTTAAGAGAATCAAGAATTCCAAGGAAACAAAACCAATCTTAAAAATACAGTCATTCAAGTAATATTAGTCTCTATATGGGTCTGCCATCTGTTATAGCTCAATGGACAAACTGAACTATAATCTCTATTGAGAGTGCAATACTAAAAAATTTATCTGCACTACAACCTGGGTGGGTACTAATAGCTGTGCTTCATACATACCTAACAAAAGTGTCAATTCGTTCAAAAAAAGCAATGCTACACATGTAGGAGAAATGAGAGGAATTAAGATTGACAGAAATCCTACTCCTTTCCAAAAAAAAGAGGTACTGAACTGTGCTACAGGTATAGATTTCAATGGATTTTATAAGCTAAATACTTAGTACAACTAATACTGCAAGATTTAACCTGAAAAATGATTGAATACCTTCTGAGTGATAATTTCATATACCAACCTAAGAAGAATATTAAGACCAAAACAAACCAGAATAATATATCTAAATAACTAAAAGATAATTATTAATCATCAAATAAACTAAAAAAATCAAAATTTGGTTTCTCTTCTCCACTGGTAGGTACATGAAAAAAAATTTGAACTAAAGACACTTTACAGTTGTTTTTTAAATTTATAAGAAAACAGATAATAATGCCATAAAAATTCTCAAATGAAAATAAAGGAACTATATCACATGTCCATCAACAGATGAATGGATAAAGATGTGGTATATATATACACACACACACACACACAATGGAATACTATTCAACCATCAGAAAAATGAAAGTGCCATTTTCAATGAGGTGGATGGAACTAGAGTGTATTATGCTAAGCGAAGTAAGTCAGAGAAAGACAATTATCATATGATCTCATTCATATGTGGAATTTAAGAAACAAAACAGAGGATCATAGGGGAAGGGAGAGAAAAATAAAACAAGACAAAATCAGAAAGGGGAGACAAATCAAGAGACTCTTAATCATAGGAAGCAAACTGAGTGTTGCTGGGGGGGGCAGTAATTGGGTGATAGATATTAAGGAGGGCACATAATGTAATGAGCACTGTGTATAAAACTAATGAATCACTGAACTCTACCTCTGAAACTAATAATACACTATGTGTTAATTGAATTCAAATTTAAAAAATAAAAAGCAAAAAAAAGGAACTATTATAATCTCTCAAATGGGAAACTATGATTTTGATGATTTTCTAAAAATGAAGTTTTTTTTAAAATTTGGGGAAAAGATACATATCCTCAGTAACAAAAATCAGAGATAAGAAATGCAAAATTCATGGCAGAGACATGGCTCACTCATAATATTTTAATATTCATAATAAAATGTTTATTACCCTCCCTGTTTGACAAACAGGAAATCAAGTAATCCATGTGATATTTCATTAGACCCTATCCCTGAAAAGTACAGTTTCCAAAAAATATAATTTATAAAGACGGCAAAATGCATGGACTATTGATGATTTTTACTGTATATAATATTTTTAATGTTAGTATAATGAACTGAACAATTTTCTGGTGCAGACTACATGCCAAATAAGGTACTGGGAACTGAGAAAATTAAGAAAACTAAAACTCATTACTTTTTCTTCAAAGTTCACAGACCTTATCCTAGTTAGTATATAAACCGAAAGGTTCCCTGTAAATGGATGACTTTTTAAAGGCAGTTTTCTATTTTTTTTTTTTTTCAGTTTTCTATTTTTATCTCAGGTCCAATCTTGAAGCTAGAATTCAAGACCTTTTACAACGAGGTTCTAATTTACTCCCTTACTAATGATTTACACTCCATTAGTAGAGCACACTGCATAGTGTCCTGCCAGTAACAACAAAATATATTTGATGAATTTATACCAATGGGGACATTATAAGCAACACAGTTAAGAGTCCAGGTTCTAGAGTCAGGTGCCCTGGGTCTAGAGTAAGCCCTAGAATTACTGAATGACCTCAAATAAGTGAATACTTCCTAAGCCTCCCAGTCTCCTCTTTTACAGTATAAAAGTACCTGCCCCCCTCGACTGTTACAAGGATTAATAAGTGACAATTTATGTACCAGCTTTATAATAAATGAAAGCCATCGTTATTACATTCAACTCTTCTAAAGATAGTAACGCTTCTACATTAAGATAGTCAGAATGTCCCAAGAGGTAACAAACAGAACATTCATTCTTTCTTTTGACAAAGATTTACCAGGCAGCTACCATATGCTAGGCAATATGCCAGGCCTGAATATATCCCGGTGAGTGAAACAGATATATTTTCTATACTCATGGCAAATGTAAAAGAATAACACATAAATAACCTTATGAGGAAACTCAAATTTATGTCTGTAGGTGTTTCATTTTAACAATATGAAAAAGTACTTTATAGTACCTTCTTTCTTGTCACTCTGGCTAATTTCAGCATGAGGAAACACTTTTTGCAAGACTGCGAGGATGTTATTGAAGCTTCTTTCCAGCAGTGGTTTTATGATGGGGGATAGTGCATGTCCCGAAGACATGACAGCACGCTGAGAAGCAGGCACAATATTCTGCATTGCATGGTAAAAATCTTGGGCATTGAGCACTATTGAGGAAACATCTAGCTGCAGTTTATGACTGCTAGCATAGATCTGAGGGTAACGCCTCCGCAGGGCAATCAGAGCAGCTTCAGTGCACAGGGCCTTGATATCAGCTCCACAATAACCTAATGCACAAAAGGAAAAGAATAACAAAGGTAAGTTTATTCTCCCAGTACCAACTATAGTTTGCAAATACATACATCTTTATCAAAGGAAATAATTAACACTAAATCAGTAATTACGTGCAGTTTTATAAGCAAAATCTGACCATTTAAGTCACCTAATAAAATTACTCTGTGAGACTAAAAATGTTTTGAATATTTTAATTAACAAAGCATGAACTAATGATATCAAAACTAGCCATGTGGGATCCCTGGGTGGCTCAGCGGTTTGGCACCTGCCTTTGGCCCAGGGCACGATCCTGGAGTCCCGGGATCGAGTCCCACGTCAGGCTCCCGGCATGGAGCCTGCTTCTCCCTCCTCCTGTGTCTCCTCCTCTCTCCCGCTCTCATTCTCTCTCTATCATAAATAAATTAATTTAAAAAAAAACTAGCCATGTATTTTGTGCCAAAATCACGGATTATAATTAATGTACAACTTTCTTCAGGAAAGATTTTTAAAGAATACGTTTCATCTCAATCCTTTATCAATATTCCTAATCATTAGTTTAGTCCTCATGACATTACACTTACCTATAAACTTTTCTAATATTACTAAATACCAAACATATATCAGGGAGTAGTACAAAGTAGAACATATGTAGAAATTTCAAGAAGATCTACTCTACTACCAACTTTATGGATGCCAGCCACAGCAAGTTTATATCTAATAACTCCAAAAATTATACTTTAAAGTTGTCATCATCTCTGATAATTTCAAAGGTATTAAAGGGAATAAGAATTCATTGATTTTCCATGTTAACTTCCTTTTAATATATATGTTTAGCTTAAAATAACTGATAATCTAGTTCTAAGGGTTATACCAACGCAGGTTATTATCCATTACCCATACTTCACTGATTATGTTGTTAACAGATCAAGCCTCCAGTGCTTCTAAGTCATTTCACTCATTTAAGCAACAAATATAAAAACACACAAACTGTTAGGTCTCAACCACAAAAAGAGAAAAAAAACTCAAACCAGCCATGTTGTTTTCATATCAGCAATTAAACTTGCATTTGGCCACCTTTATCAGTTATGCCAGCATTGGAAACCACTCGAACTAGTTTTAAAATTTTAAACCCGGGGATCCCTGGGTGGTTCAGCGGTTTAGCGCCTGCTTTTGGCCCAGGGCGAGATCCTGGAGTTCCAGGATCGAGTTCCGCATCGGGCTCCCAGCATGGAGCCTGCTTCTCCCTCCTCCTGTGTCTCTGCCTCTCTCTATCATAAATAAATAAGTAAATCTTTAAAAAATAAATAAAATAAATAAAATTTTAAACCCTAAGCTCTTCAGAGTGGCATCAAGTTTATCTTTTTATACTTCACAAATGACCTTGTGCAACACTTAAATAATGAAAGGAAAACCATGAGCAGAAAAGAAATAGCTCCAGACTAATTGACAGAAAAAGAACATTAAGGCACAGAACTATATAAATTAAACTGCTAGTGACCCACACATCTACAACTAACTATATATATATCCCTATTATTAGTAGGGCCATGATCCTTTAATCAAGTCCTACAAAAACAGAAAAATCCTCCTTACTCTGATCCCTTTTTTCCATAGCATGTGCCACCTTATCGTTTACCTAATATGTTTATCATCTACCTTCCCCAACTAGAATGTGAGCTTTGTGAGGATATAGGTAATTCATCAATTTTGTTCACTAAACATATCTCATATACTGAAAATAAGGCCTGGCCTGGCATCCAATAAGTATCCAATAAATATTTCCTGAGTGAAAGAATGAATGAAAAAAGAAAGGAGTAACTCCAAAGTTATAGTTTGGGAATGTATAACTAACTGCAAGGTTACCATTTACTGCCATAAAAAGTCGAAGAATTATATCTACTGGGCTTTTCTTTCCTTTTTTTTAAAGAAATCTAAATTCTTTTATTATTAAGCCAACTTCTATGAATAAAAATTTCAATGAAAATTATGAAAAAACAGAAAAATATTACATTCTTAAAGAAATATTTATTCAAAGTGAAGGGAAAACTTAATATGACCTGTGAAAATCTAATTTGAAAACTATAACCAGATTAAGCACTAACATTGTCCCATGACAGCAACCAACCTCCCAAATAATTCTTCAGAATAACCAATTTTACCATTAGTCTTTCATTTTCTATTTCTCAATAAATAAACATGAAAAAAAGTATCTTTTCCTATGCTGAACATCTTAGTTATATTCATTCAACAAAATAACCGTACAATACCAGCTCAGTTACAAATAGTGAAATAATCCATTTCAAAGGAAGTAAAAAATAAACAACCACCTTCAAACAATATAAACAACATTTGTTTTTCTTCTTTAAAAGCATATACACAGTTGGTAAACATACCACATGATCCTATTTCTAAGCAAAAGCTTAAATTTTTTTAAAAAGCTAAAATAAAAAGCTCAGAAACAATGCAAAACAGAAAAGCAGCCACTAAAAGGCATTTTATGTAGAAATGATGCCCATAACGTGTTTGACATAATGTTAGTAACATACATAATAGCAATGTACTGTTCATTTTTGCTTAATATACTAAAGTTAAAAGTTTATCAACAATAAGTTCCACTTAAATAAATCTTCACTTGGATTATCATAATCAATAGACTATAATAGAGAAGATTTCTCTTCATTACATTTTCCTGTGAATGAGAATTACTGGTTTATATCTGTAGTTTTCAATACTGACTACTGATCTGAATAAACAACAAAATTGAAAAAAAAAAAAAGATTCTCAACAAACTTAGTAAATCAGAATCTCTGGTGATTTAATATCATAAATGTGTATTTTCAGAAAGCTTTTTAAGTGATTCTGATATACTAAACAAAAAACTGAACTACTGGCTTAGTAGCTTCCTTTACTAAACTCTAAAACAAAATTAAAATTACATGATAATCATGACTAAAGAGATTATATTTAAGGTCACATATCTTGTTGTAATTAAAAGCATAAGGGATCTCTGGGTGGCTCAGCAGTTTAGCGCCTTCCTCCAGCTCAGGGCATGGTCCGGGAGTCCCAAGATCAAGTCCCACATCGGGCTCCCTGCATGGAGCCTGCTTCTCCCTCTGCCTGTGTCTCTGCCTCTCTCTCCCTCTCTCTTCCTCTCTCTCTCTCTCTGTAGTCTCTCATGAATAAATAAATCTTTAAAAAAATAAAAGCATATTTTTTCACTCTCCAAAGGGTCCTGATTTAGAAAAAGATATAGATAATATGATCATTTTGTATATACAGGAAATACAGCTATTACAGTTAAAAGCTGATATTAAGGAAACTATCAACATCCCTTTCATAAGAGTTCCATAATCATATTAATAATTCTACCATTACAATCCTAATAATCTGATGAATACAAATATCTAGATACCAAAGGAAAGCATTCTTTTTTTTTTTTTTTAAGTAAGCTCTATGCCCAATGTGGGGCTTGAACTCATGACCCCCCGAGATCAAGAGTCACGTGCTCTACTGACTGAGCCAGCAAGGCATCTCAAGAAAAAGCATTCTTAAATACTGCCACTTATGGAAATTTGTCTGAAAAACTGAAAATACAAAAAGGTTATAGACTAGACAAGTGAAATACTAAAATTTTATGAAGTTATTGTAGAAGTAAAACAGCAAATGTAATGAAGGCCCACAAGATAGACGCCTCACTGATATACTTTCATTGTTTGTGAAAATGAATAGAGAAATAGGATTAGAGATCCTCATAACCTTAAGCTCCTACTATTTGTGCATGTGACCTAGACATTGAAATTATGTGAGGACTACTTTTAAAAATCTCACCTATTATGCATGCAAACCTATCCACGTACTTGGGAATTTATTTCAAGGTAAAAGTTACCAAATCCATAACCTCTAACATGAGGTCAGTTGTCTTTGCAGTTTCATCAAGACTACATATTCTTTTTGTTAGGCATAAATTTCACTGAACTGAATCCGTGTATGTTAAAACATGTTCGGGATACAGAAAGTGATAAGTTCATAATGAATTTAAAATTTATTACTATTTCATTCCTGTTTGAAGACCTGCATTTGATTTGTTTTAATGTGAAACTGGCTTCTTACATGGAATATATGTCAAAATCAAAAACAGAAGTCATTTAGTTATAATGGATTTTTACATCACTCTCCAGGAAGAAAATGGTGTAAATATAAGCAGATTCTAACCCGCCGCCGCCGCCGCTGCCACCCACAAAAGGCAAGAAAAGTTTTTTAGTCCTATAAGAAATTATGTCTTTAAATTTTTTAAACTTAAGAAACTGATTAAGAGCTAAAATAAATCACTTGGAATAATGAGAAGTAGTAGCATTTGGAAATGAAAAAGGAAACTAAGATTCTTATATTTAGGATGAAGGATTAAGAGTGTAGTATTTCAGATGGTAGGTAGGGTAACAGTAAGTAATTGTAAAACACCTATCTTTTAGGGAATTTCCAAAATTATTTGAAGATTTCTGCTTATTTCAGTTAAGGATCATTCTGTGACAAATTCACAGAAAAATCTACAAAGAATTCCCAGTCTGACTGATACTCTAATAAAATAATATCACAAAAGTAGCAGGAAATCAAAGGGGTCAAATTTCAAAAAGGGAAAAGACTGGATTTTGTACCAAATACCACCCTCTCCCATAAAGCAGCACAAGGCTTTGCAAAGGTCAAGCCAAATTTACATGAAATGGGTTTGGCGCATGCTCTCTTATACCAGGCAAAGCTTAAACTGGAGTAGTGCTGGAGAGATTTACGTTTTCTCCTCACCAGAAGATGTCGAGGTCTTTGTGGTTCAAAAGCTGAGGGATGCTGCTTCGGAGATGGAGGTCCCTGTGGATGAAGAGGATAATTCGGATGTAGCTAACTGAATGGACTAATGTTCTATTTAAGTTTTAATATTTGATGGTGGATCACAATGATTTTTTAAACTATAGTTGTTCTTTCTGGTTTTGGTAACTTTGAAGTTTTCCCAAGTAGACTGCTGATTGTTAGTGAACTTATTTTGGGGATTTTTTTCATAATGCTTAAAAAGTTCATGGAGAAAGATTTTTTAATTTTTATTTGTGAGAGAATAAGAGGAAAACAGACAAAAGATAGAAAAAGAATGAAGGAGAAATACCAATGTGTATACTCAGTTGCTTAATATGTATTCATTTTTATTTCAGACCTAATTAGAGCCAAAACCTTGAATTCCAAAAACCTTGAATTCCATCTCTTATGTAAGATCATGTATGCACATAAAATACTCTCATTACATCCTTTTAGGACAGTAGTATTCATTCATCATTCACTCTGTGGGGGGGGGGGGCAGGGGGGATCTTCCACTCTGTGAATAATCTAACATTAAATTCGAAAGTTTTGTATTTTGGGAAATACTAGCAGATGCCAGTAAGTATTTTCTTTGAAGACTCCTCTCACTCAACTTCTTTCTAGACCACAGGCATGAAGATGAGCCCATCAGGTAATCTGCAAAGTAAAAGACTATAGTCCTGCCTTCAACATGGATCTTTATCTTTCAAGGTTTATTTTTCCTAGTAAAATTTCTGAGGGAGAAATCCCTAAAAGGACACACTGCAGTAATATTATGAAAATCCAGCACTGAATGAAAAGCATATTACATCTAGTTTTGTTAATAATCAAACACCTAATGGCAGCTAAGATTGTAATTTAGAAATGTTCAAACTTCAAGTGAAACGTTCAAAATAATTTTTACACTTAAAGGCTGAGCCAGCTGTGTCTATTGCACAAAGAAAGAACTATACTCATTCACATTCCAAACATAAGGGGAGGCTGAGCAGAACAAACAACAATCAAAGAATTCAAATAATAGCACTCACCAACACATTTTTCAGCCAATTCACCTAAAAAAGCATCTGACAATTTTGGATTCCAGTCCCTGGTATGGATTTGTAAAATATGTTTTCTTGCCTAAGAAAAAAAGTACAAATAAGTACAATATCAACAGCCACTCAAATATATTAGCTGGAAGAAATTTATGCACTAATCATATCCCAGAAAAACAACTTCATTTTTTTTTAACAACTTCATTTTAAAAGCAATTTAAACACCATAGCATCCACATCAACTCTGATTCCCATAATAATAATATAGTAATATGCAGCAGAGATCATGTATATGTGTTTCACAAACTAACATATTTAATATTCTGAGAGGTGAAGGACTTGACTAGTGGAACATATGACTAAGTGATCTAGGACTAGATTCAAAACTAAGCTTCACTGTTGTACATCAGATCATTTCTACCATCTAAATACATATGAACAAGAAAATTTAATGTGTCATAACATTTATAATCTTTTTACTGAAAAATAATTAACAGTGTTAAAAGTTTGAGATGTACAAAATAATGATTCAACAATTCCATACAAAAAAAAAAAATTCCATACATTACACAGTGCTAATTTTTTTTTTTTCTTTTAAAGTAGGCTCTAGGGATGCCTGGGTGGCTCAGTAGTTTAGCGCCTGCCTTCAGCCCAGGGCATGATCCTGGAGTCCCGGGATTGAGTCCCATATCAGGCTCCCTGCATGGAGCCTGCTTCTCTGCCTCTCTCTCGCTGTGTCTCTCATGAATAAATAAATAATATCTTTTTTTAATTTTTATTTATTTATGATAGTCACAGAGAGAGAGAGAGAGGCAGAGACATAGACAGAGGGAGAAGCAGGCTCCATGCACCGGGAGCCCGACATGGGATTCGATCCCGGGTCTCCAGGATCGCGCCCTGGGCTAAAGGCAGGCGCTAAACCACTGCGCCACCCAGGGATCCCCAATAAAATCTTTTTTAAAAAAATACATAAATAAATAAAATAAAATAGGCTCTATACCTAACATGGAGCTTGAACTCACTACCCTGAGATCAAGAGTTGCATGCTCTACCAACTGAGCCGGCCAGGCACCACTTAGGGGTAACTTGTAAGCAAACTATAGTTTTAGATTTCACAAAACTTTCGGTTATATCACATGCATGAGTTATTATAACTGATAATCAACTAAACAAATAATTTAAAACTTGAAAAAAAGTTTTAAGTTAAAAAATTACAATGAAATAGAGAAATATAATGCATATTACCTTATAAATTAGTTGATGCCTTGGCATTTAATAATAGTTCAGTAAAAATTAATAATTCATTTTTTAAAAATTAAATGAGCAATTCTAACTTTTTTTTCAAAGTAGCATTCTCTACCTTAAATCTGACTGTATAGCACAACCAAGATTTTAACATCTTGATTTCAAATTAAAAATCTTCTTCCACAGTCAAAAAGAAACTGAAGTAGTAAGAATCCACAATCAGCTGATAACACCATCATGAAGATTGACATCAGACTTTTATTTTCAGTTTTGCCTTATTTCAAGGAAAAAACACTTTGTAAAACTTGAATGTACTCATTCCAACACTGCTACTTGAGTTTCTTAAGACCATGAAAAAGCAGGAGTTCCTGGGTGGCTCAGTGGGTTGAGCAGCCAGCTCTCAATTGTGGCTCACATCATGACCTGAAGGTCCTAGGATCAAGCCTCAAGTCAGGCTCCATGTTCAGTAAGAAGTCTGCTTAAGGATTCTTTCTCTCTCCCTCTTCCTCTGCCCCACCCCTGCTCTTGTGAGCACACACTCTCTCTAAAATAAATAAATAAATCTTTAAAAAAAAAAAAAAAAGACTATAGAAAAGCAAATTATAGGGATCCCTGGGTGGCTCAGAGGTTTGGCACCTGCCTTTGGCCCAGGGCATGATCCTGGAGTCCCGGGATCGAGTCCCACATTGGGCTTCCTACATGGAGCCTGCTTCTCCTCTGTGTCTCTGTCTCTGTCTCTCTCTCTCTCATGAATAAATTAAATCTTTAAAAAAAGAAAAGAAAAAGTTATAACCAAGATGATAATTTTAGTGGCTTGATGAGAAATTTGGGGGTCCAGGAAAAAAACATAAAGAACTCCAAAGTCATAAAGATAAAACTATGCTCAAAAAGTTGATAAAATCTGGGATCCCTGGGTGGCGCAGTGGTTTAGCGCCTGCCTTTGGCCCAGGGCGCGATCCTGGAGACCCGGGATCGAATCCCACGTCGGGCTCCCAGTACATGGAGCCTGCTTCTCCCTCTGCCTATGTCTCTGCCTCTCTCTCTCTGTGTGTGACTATCATAAATAAATAAAAAAATTTTTTAAAAAAAGTTGATAAAATCTGGTATCAATAGCTATTGCTCTAATTCCAGGTTCTAAGTTAGGTGTTCAGCTACCAGAAATAAAGCAATGATATGACACTTATTTTCTTCCAACTTGAAGTACTTGCCTGTATATTTAAAATGTATAAAATCAAGGTCAAAAAAGATATCCTGAGAGCTTCTATTCTCTACAAGAAAACATTAAGAATCTATTTGACCTCATTAGCAGCACAAGCACCACTTGTAGAAGACCCTACAGAATTAGGAAAACAACAACAACAAAAAAAGCAGGCTGGAAGATATCTCAAAAAAAGATATCTCAATAAGATCTATTCTTATCCTGTCATTTTAAAAATAAGTAAAATAAGTAAAAATAAGTAAAGGTTTAGAGAAATGAAATTAATTACTTAAGATCAAAGTTATTGCCAGGTCTCTAAAACATTTAGTGCCCTGCTCTTACCCTATATAATCAGTCTCCCTTCTTTATCATAAAAAGAAGAAAAAGAAGAATAACTCAGAAGAAGAAAGTACTTAAATCAGAAATGCTTCATTATGTACTTTCTTCTATATGGCAGAATAACAGAATAAGTTCTATGCCTTCCCCTAAAAGAAAGTAGCTTCCTCTACTATTAAGATTCAGAGACAAATTCAAGTTCCTCATTTTTCAGGATTCATAAATACACACATAACACTTTTAATAATAATCATTAAGTGTTGATCATAATAAAGGAAAAGTAACAAAAGAAACTAAAAAGCATCACTAATTCAAGAAGGTGTGTGCTATTTTATGCTAATAGAGTTAACTAAAATTTGCTTTTACTTTTTTTTGTAAGATTTTACTTATTTGAGAGAGAGGAGAGAGAGAGAGAGAGAGAGAGAACGTGAGAGCACAAAAAGGGAGGAGTGGCAGAAGGAGAGGGAGAGGGAGAAGCGGGCTCCCCGCTGAGCAGGGAGCCTCACTCAAGTCTTGATTTCAGGACCCTGGGATCATGACCTGAGCCGAAGGCAGGTAGGTACTCAACTGAGCCACCCAGGGCCCCCTACTTTTTTTTCTTTTTTTTACTTTTATTTGGTCAAACGGCAGGAGTCATGATATTCCATGGTCCAAACTACAGGACTAATATGAAACACTAACAGGTATCACTTTAAATTAATGTCCTAAATGGATCCTTACTGCTACCTTTAATGCTCCCTAGGTCATTCATTAGGTCTATCTCCCAGTAGACTCGTTCAGTTTCTTTGTTTTCACAGTTTCTCATTCACACCTTGTTTCCTCATTCACCAAGAAAACTGAAGCAGTCAAAAGATAAGTTCCAGAGACGCTCCACCCCAAATCTGTCCACCTGTCTGCATTTGTACCCATAATATTCTTCTTCCTAGTATCACAGACAAACTATCCAATTCCTATCTAAAGTCATTCTCACCACTCATACAATAAATACTACAGCTCCTCTTCCCTATTAGGACACGCTATGATAATTCTTTCTCAATTTCATCACCAAAATTTCCTCCTCTATTGGCTTTATGTCTCAGCTTAAAAATCACAGATTCTCTTGCCTCCAATTCCCTCAACATCTATCACCTCAATTTTTTGCTTCCTTTTGCAACAAAACTCTATGAAAAACTTACTTTCATTCTCTGTCTCCAATTCCTCCCATCCTGTTCTCTCTTAAACTAACCATACTTGTCAAGTTTTTTTGCACCCACTACTAATTCACCTTTCTCCCATCTAGGTTCACTGATAACCTACATAATGCTAAATATAATGGCCCATTTACTGTCCTCATCTGACTTAACTGAACAACATCTGAAAAAGTTAGTCACACCCTCTTCATCAATACACTTTCTTCATTTGGCTTCCAGAATCCACTCTTATGTGGATTTACCTCACTAACTGTTTCTTAGGACAGAGGATTTGATAATCTCAACTAATCTTGTAATCTCAGGACTTTATCTAAGAAAAAAAAAAAAAAAACAGTCCAAGCCTGTTCCACAGACACAGACCAAGAAAAATGACCTTAGGTTTAAGTTTCAAAGCACAATTTCCTTGAAATGTAGAAAGTTAAAATTCACATGGAAAATCATGTCAAGATCTATGCTGTACAATGTAATAAACCACTAGCCACATAATGCTATTTTACTTAAAATTTTTTAAGATTTTATTTATTTATTTATTTTATTTATTTTATTTATTTTATTTTATTTTATTTTAGATTTTATTTTATTTAGATTTTATTTAGATTTTATTTTAGATTTATTTTATTTATTTATTGGGAGAGAGACACGGCAGGGGAGAGAAGTAGATTCCCCGCTGAGCAGAGAGCCCAATGCAGGACTCAATCCCAGGACCCTGAGATCATGACCTGAGCTGAAGGCTGATGCTTACCCAACTGAGCCACCCAGGAGCCCTCTTTCATGTAAATATTTAAGAACATTTAAAATTCAGTTCATTATCACACTAGTGACATTTCAAGACCTCAATAGCCATATGTGGTTAGTGGCTACTATGCTGGATCTTGCTCAATGCAAATACAGAATATTTCCATCATTACAGAAAATTCAATTGGACAATGCTGATCTAGGCCTTGTTTATTGTTAAATCTCTGATTTGTGTGGGCAGTACCTGAATTGTGAGGACTATACTTAACATACATGACTAAGGGCCACATGACTAGAAGACAATTGGTTAATTGAGATAATGGCTTTTCTGTGTCAAAATGAACACAGGCTATGTCTCTTAGACTAAAACACAGGGCAACCGTGTCGGGACCCCCTCTCACTCCTGAGAGCTTTCTCTGTATCTTTGCTCAATAAACTTTTATCACTTTACTCAAAAACAAAAACAAAAAATAACAAAAACCTAAACACATTCTCCATGTACGCTAGAGTCTAAAAGATGTGCTTGGACTGTAAGATGTCCCAAACAAGAGAGCTGATGCTTCCCCATACTGAAATAGACTGCTCTCACTTCAGTCTTGTCTCTTACAACTAAGCATACCTCTACACTTTTTTTTTAACTTTTTTTTTTTTTAATTTTTATTTATTTATGATAGTCACACAGAGAGAGAGAGAGAGGCAGAGACACAGGCAGAGGGAGAAGCAGGCTCCATGCTCCGGGAGCCTGACGTGGGATTCGATCCCGTGTCTCCAGGATCGCGCCCTGAGCCAAAGGCAGGCACCAAACCGCTGCGCCACCCAGGGATCCCCACCTCTACACTTTAATACAGCCCTGAAAGCTATACTTGGGTAATGAAAATGATGCTGTATATACCATGTTTCTTATCCTGACAAAGTCAGGTAAATTCAGTACCAAATTAAAACCTCTATGTTAGACAGTCAATCCAAAACTGAGACAACACTAGTGGCTGTACAGATTGATTTCAGACTGAAGTATTAATAACTGCTCTACACAGCACCATTGTCTTCATTTCCCTATAGTTTTATACAGTCCTAATCACAGCCTTTCACATCTATGTATGTAACCACGCATTTTACGTGGAGATCTAAAATCAAATATATATGATAATTAAATGAGTATATATTATATATTCAAAAATAGTATCTTCTTTCTTTAGGTTATATTTGTATAGGTATATGTTTTAAGTGTTTTCATTAGGCTTATATTAAATAGTAAATTACATAAAAATATTGCCAAAGCATCTTCTCTACATATATCTCTCCCCTTTCAAACTTGAGTTCTCAGTGAAGAGATTATGATTAAATTGGTCAAACCAAGAACAACAATAAAAATTTTAAGCAGGGGACACATGAGCCTGGGGTCCTGGAATTGAGTCCCACATCGGGCTCCCTGCAAGGAGGCTGCTTCTCCCTCTGCCTGTATCTCTCCTGAATAAATAAATAAATAATTCTTAAAAAAGATTTTGAGCAGAGTTAGGGGAAAAATGTATAAAATATTAAATAGTATTTTACACAATGATTATACATTGCCCTGTTTTAATTATACATTCTTAAAAATATACTATAATGAGTAACTGTTGCTGTTTTTAGTTAAATATGATGTTATGGTCATTTCTGTGAAAATTTGCACATTGGGTTCACATTCATAAACTCGTTAATACTCTAAAAACATTATTTTTATGGGAACACAGCTCCCTTGGCTAACTGGAGACATATAACCAGTCATTCAAGATAATTACTACACAATCTGGAGAACTAAAGAAAGAATAAGTAAGCATTTTAGTAACCTAATCAAGGGTTTTCCTCTTCCTAAAAGTCATAAATGTTGTAACAATTGTTAATAGAAAAGGACTGAGGTATCCCTGGGTGGCGCAGCGGTTTAGCGCCTGTCTTTGGCCCAGGGCGCGATCCTGGAGACCCGGGATCGAATCCCACGTCGGGCTCCCAGTGCATGGAGCCTTCTTCTCCCTCTGCCTATGTCTCTGCCTCTCTCTCTCTCTGTGACTATCATAAATAAATAAAAATTAAAAAGAAATAGAAAAGGACTGAATTATTCAAGTTTTTGAGACTTACGAAGATATCCCATTAGTACAAAATTCTTAAAATGAAAATTCATAAAACACCACTCTCAAAGTTCACATATGCTTCATAACTGGATCACAAATAAATCTTAATACATTAAAAACAGAAACTTTTACCTTTTGATCAGGCAGGTTGAAAAGGAATTCTCTGTCAAAACGACCCGGTCTCCTAAGAGCAGGATCGATAGAATCAAGTCTGTTTGTAGCACCAATAACAACAATTTCACCCCTATTATCTAATCCATCCATAAGAGCAAGGAGGGTTGACACTATGGAGCTGTAACAAAAGTTTCAGACAAAATTTTAAATTAAAAAAAGGAAAGGAAAAAAATTATAAAAACTGCTGCTCATACTAAACTTTATTGGTCTTAAATGCTACTAAAATTATAGAACTAATAAATCTTAATGCAAAGTAATGAACAGAAATCATTTTTGAAAGTATTCAAATGATACATTAATAGATACTTAAAGCACAGAAACAAGAGATAAGGACTTCATCAAAATTAACAATTTTTCTGCTTCAAAGGGCACTATCAAGAAAAGTAAAAAGGCATCTAAAGAACAGGAGAAAATATTTGCAAATCATATATCTATCTAATAAGGGTCTAGGGTCTAGAATATACAAAGAACAATTACTACTCAACAATAAAAAAAGAAATTAACTCAACTTAAAAATAGGCAAAAATTTTGAAAGACATTTCTCCAAAAAAGATATAAAAGAGGGCCCCAGCATCAGGGATATCCAAATCAAAACCAAATGAGTTACCACTTTAAACCCACTAGGATGATAATCAAAAAGACAGATAATAATAAGTGTTGTTGACAAGGCTGTAGAGAAATGGGAACATTCAAACACTGCTTGATGGGAATGTAAAATGGTGTACTTCTTTGGAAAATAGTCCGATAGTTCCTTCGATTATTAAACACTGAGTTACCATATGATCCAGCAATATCCATAAAGGACTTGTACACGTTCCTTCGATTATTAAACACAGAGTTGCCATATGATCCAGCAATGTCCATAAAAGATTTGTACACAATGTCCATAGTAGCTTTATTCATTCATTCATATTCTACTTCTACAAGAAGTAGAAGCAACTCAAATGTCCAACAACTGATGAATGGATAAATAAAATGTAGTATAACCATACAATGAAATATTATTTATCAAAAAATACAAATGAAGTACTGATAAATGCTATTAATGCAGATGAACCTTAAAAACATTGGGACTAACTGGAAAAAAAAGCCAGTCACAAAAGTCCTCATACTGTATGATTCCATTTATATGAAGCACCCAATAGGCAAATCTATACAAACACAATGTATATTAGGGGTTGCCTCAATGTATATTTGAGGGTAGGAAGGAGTTGAAGAGGAGGTTGGAGAGAGATGGATAAAGGTTTGAAGCTTTCTTGCTGGGGAGATGAAAATGTTCTATAATTTATTATGGTGATGGTTACACAACTCTGGAAATATACTGAAAGCCACTGAACATATACTTTAAATGACTGAACTGTATGATATATGAACAGTATCTCAATAAAGTTGTTTTTAAAATTATAGCACATGGCTGGCTCAGTCAGTAGAGTGTGTGACTCTTGATCTCCAGATCATGAGTCTGAGCCCTACAATGGGTGTAGAAATTACTTAAAATTAATTTTAAAAAAAAATTTAGAAAAAAATAAAATTAAAAAGTAAAAAAAAAATTTTTTTAGAGAAATATTAAAGTCTGTTTTTAAATGACAGCAATCTTGAGGAGGTTTATGTCTGGCAATTTATATGATGTTTAGAGTTCCTAAAGAATTACATTTGCATTATTGTTATACTTTTGGATGATTTCTTTAGAATAGCTACTATTTTAACTAAGTTCAATCAAAATCATTTTGTGCATATTTTAGCTTTTGAAACTATTACTTAAACATTTCTGAATAAAAATGTTGCATGTCTAATTATAACAAAAACTGTAGTTCTAGTAACAAAGGTCTTCCTACTGTTTTCCAACTGTTCTCACTTCTATCCTTTTATTCTTACTGCTAACATCTACCTAAAATAACTTCCCCAAAATGCTCAATAAGTTAAAGAAATCATTCTCACTCCCGAACAAACTGTTATATTTCTAAAAACTATAAACGGAACCAAAATGCTAGAGACACAGTGTACATGCATAGAGTGGATTTGTGCTTGCTCTTTTCTAATTAAATAAGTGAAATATAATTATCTAAGTGTCTCATTTCAGATATAATAGGTGCAAAGTAAGTATCCCTAAGTATTAATTTGTATTTAAACTCCAATTTCTCCTTAGGTATTTCAAGTGTTTGTTCAGATTTATCAGCATTTTTGGGGTAACTGGGTGGCTCAGTCAATAAAGCATCCAATTCTTGATTTCAGCTTAGGTTATAACTTCAGGGTCCTGAAATCGAGCCCTGCGTCAAGCTCCAAGCTTAGTGGGGAGTCTGCTTGAGAGACGGTCTCCTTCTCCCATTGCCCTCCCCCACCCTCTCAAATAAATAAATAAATCTTAAAAATACATACATTTATCAGCATTTTTAAGTATTTTCTACAAGGGTTTTCAGAAAACAAAGCCTCAAACACAACCAGAAACAGAATTACCACCTAGCTGAGATTCTACCAAAAGCTGTCTTCTTCAGAAAGATCAAACACCAGCCCCTGGATCGAAATCCTTTAGTAACCCTTATTACACTCAAAGTCCAAACTACTTAATATTATATTATATTATTAATATAATTAATATTTAATACAATATTAATATTATATTTGAAGCCTGGTTGCCTGTCCTAGCCCTTTCTCTTACATTATCTTCTAAAAGCATCTGTATTACCTTCAACTAAAATAAAATAAAATCAACTGGAATTGTTTCATATGGTGTGAAGGATCCAGTCTTATTTTTCACCAGATACCCAATTCTGCCAGCATTATTTATTAAAAAAGTCATCCTTTGCTAACAGCACTGCATTGACTCTTTTATTACAAATCAAGCATCCATCCATATATATGTGTAGATTTTTATATTGCTCTGCACTCTGTTCCATTTGTCTGTTTAGTCTTCCATCAACATCAAATTATCTTAACCTTAAGAGGCCTTAATAACCAGTAGAGCAAGTACTCCCACCTTGTTTTTCCTAAGTCTCCACTGTTCTTTTTTCTTTCTCCACTGTTCTCAATCCTTATTTCCATATAAATTCCAGAACTGTCTTATCAAATTCTACCCCAAAACAAGTTGTGATTTTGAATAGAATTATACTGAATCTATTGATAAATATGGAAGAACAAAAACTTATAAATATGAAGTCTTCCAAGTCCTGTACAGGATTATTTCTCTCCATTTATTTAATCCTCCTTTAATGTTTCTGAATTGAGTTTTATTCTTTTCTCCAAAGACGTACATGGAACTTAATTTATTCCTAGTTTTCTTATTTCCTAATGAGTTTATAAATAATAATTTTACATTTTTATGCAGAAAACTGGTACACAGAAAGGCAAAATTCTCTACAATGGTTGGTTTAACCTTGCTAGATACTCATTACTATATCTAAATCTACATACAGACTGCTTTGGAATTTCTACAGGCATAATTATATCATCTATAAATAATTTCTTTTTTATGAAAGTCAGAGAGAAAGAGAGAGAGATCGACAGAGACATAGGCAGAGGGAGAAGCAGGCTCCATGCACCGGGAGCCCGATGTGGGATTCGATCCCGGGTCTCCAGGATCGCACCCTGGGCCAAAGGCGGGTGCCAAACTGCTGCGCCACCCAGGGATCCCTCATCTATAAATAATAATGGTATTGTTTATTCCTCTCCATTATACACACCTTGTATTATTTTGTCTCGTCAGACTACAGTGACTGGGATCTATGTATGGTGTTGATCAGAAGTGTTCACAGCCATGCTTATAACTCCTTATATTAAAAGTTTTCATTTGTTAACATTATGTATATTTGTAATAGGTTCTTAGAGATATCTCATATTCCTCATTCTGAGATGTGTGACCTTATCAAAAACAAATATTAAATTGCATCCATTTCTTCCACATCTAAGATGATTATATGATTTTTCATTAATATGATGGGATGAATTTTTTATTTTTCTAATATTAATCAAACCTTGTATATGTGAAATACGATCAATTTGGTCCATTAGCTTTTTTATATCCTGAAGTCACATGTTACTAGTTTGTTTAGTTTTATATCCACATTCACAAGTGAAATTGGATTCCAATTAACTTTCTCATACTGTTCTAAACAAGTTTAAGCCTTTTGAAGATAAACTTCACATACAATACACTGAACACAATGGGGTAAGTTTTGAAGTGTGTATACACATGTGAAACTACCATCACTAACAAAATAAGTAACGTATCCATCACACTCTTCCTCATATTCCTTTGTAATCCATCCCTACGGCTTCTCCTTGACCTCTTCCAATCCCCAGGCAACCATGATCTATATAGTCTGTCACTACAGATTAGCCTTCATTTTCTAAAATCTCATACGTGGGCAGCCCGGGTGGCGCAGTGGTTTAGCGCAGCCTTCAGCCCAGGGCATGATTCTGGAGACTTGGGATTGAGTCCCACATCAGACTCCCTTCATGGAGCCTGCTTCTCCCTCTGCCTCTGTCTCTGCGTCTCTCTCTCTCCCTCTGTCTCTCATGAATAAATTTTTAAAATCTTAAAAAAAATAAAATCTTATACGTATAGGATCATACAGTACTTTTTTTTTTTCTGGATTCTTCCATTCAACATAATTATTTTAAGGTTTACCACGCTGTTGCTTTACTAACAGTCTGTTCCTTTTTATGCCTAAGCAATATTCCATTATATGGATATGCCTCAATTTGTTTATTGATTCACATTCTGATGGCCATTTGGATTGTTCCCAATTTGGGACTACTAGGAAAAAATTATAAACATTCACATATAAGTCATTAAGATTTTCCTGTTATTTTTTTCCTGTTTCATAAGTTCTATATATTATCTTAAGTTCAGGCCTTTATTCTCTTAACCTTTAACATTTAAATAATCTGATATGTCACATTTTGCATGCCTAATACTGCTTCTCAGGGTCTTCTTTTTGTCATAACCAATCATGCCAGATGTTTGTTAATTTTGTTACTTTTTTTCAAAAAAGCAACTTTTTGATTTCTTGATATCTGTATGTCTTTCCTTGCAGTTCATATATTGTTTGCTATTTTTTGTTTACTAGTAACACAGAATTAGAATAGTTAACAGGAAAAAAATTCTCTGCTTATCTTTTTGTTGTTTCGTGTATTTTGTGTATTACTAAGCTTTGGAAATTAGTTATGATTTAAGCCACGATATATGAACAAATTTTGTAAATCCTGTGAATGTCTGAAAAGTGTTCGTTCTAAATTTATCTTAGATATGTATACCCAGTAGATCATAAAATAGGGTTGTTCAAATAATCATAGTGCATTAATTTATTTTTTTGCTCATTTAGGTATTTTAATTACTGAGAGGCATATAATATCTCTCACAATGATTATCAATTTGACTGCAGTTCTGTCAATTTTTGTTTTATACAATTTGAAACACAGTTATTAGGGAATTAAAAATTCTAAATTGTTATATCTTCTAATAAATTGAAGCTTTTGTCATTATAATTTGACCCTCTCCATATGTATAAAAATGCTTTCTGCTTCACAGTCTATTTTGTCTTATATTAATACAGCTACAGCAGTATACCGTTAGTATTTAGTTGGCATATTGTCATGCATTTTATGAATGACTGTTATGGACATTTTATATAAATAAAATAGTATGGAGCACTTGGTGGCTCAGTCAGTTAAGCATCTGACCCTTAATTTCAGCTCAGATTATGATCTCAGGGCCATGAGATCAAGCCCCATGTCTGCCTGGGATTCTCTCTCTCCTTTTGCCCTTCCCCCAGTTCATACACCCATTTGCTCTAATAAATAAATAAATATCTTTAAATAAGTAAAATACTACATAACATGTAACCTTTTGTATATGAATTACTTTATTTAGCATTAAGTCTCTGAGCTTCATCCATGTTAAATGTACCTGCACAAGGTAGACCCATGTAGCATGTGCCATAATTTCATTTCTTTTTAGGGCTAAATCATATGGATATAACTCGTTCTGTTTATCCACTCAACAGTTGATGGACATATGGATTATTTCCATATTTTGGCTATTATGAATAAAACTGCTATAAATATTTGTGGCTAAGATTTTGCATGCCTTTTCCTACCATTTTACTTGGAATGTTTCTATATCCTTATACATAATGTGACTCTTATACACAAAGTGTTGTCATATTTGGTTTTTCCCCAGTATGACGATCTTTGTCAATTAAAAAGAACATCTAGGGGAGCATGGGTGGCTCAGCTGGTTAAGCCTCCAACTCTCGGTTTCAACTCAGGTCACAACCTCATTAGTCATGAGATTGAGCCCTGAGTCAGGCTCTCTACTCAGCAGAAAGTCTGCTTGAAGATTCTCTCCCTCTGCCTCTTCACCCACACACTCTTTCTTCCTCTCCAAAATAAATTTTAAAATCTTTAAATCTTAAAAAAAAAAAAAAAAAAGAACATTTAGTCTGGGGCATCTGGGCAGTTCAGTTGGTTAAGCAGCCGACTCTTGATCTCATCTCAGGTCATGATCTCAGGATCCTGTGATCAAGCCCCACATTAGTCTCCATATCCAGTGGGGAGTCTGCTTAAGGATTCACTCACTCCTCCCTCTGCTCCTCACCCCCACCACCAATGCCACCCCACCCCCGGTCACATGTGCACATGTATACTTTCTCTCTTTAAAATAAATAATTTTGGGGGGATCCCTGGGTGGCGCAGCGGTTTAGCGCCTGCCTTTGGCCCAGGGCGCGATCCTGGAGACCCGGGATCGAATCCCACATCGGGCTCCCGGTGCATGGAGCCTGCTTCTCTCTCTGCCTGTGTCTCTGCCTCTCTCTCTCTCTCTGTGACTATCATAAATAAAAAAATAAAAAAAAATCTGATTAAAAAAATAAATAAATAAAATAAAATAAAATAAATAATTTTTGGGATCCCTGGGTGGCGCAGCGGTTTGGCGCCTGCCTTTGGCCCAGGGCGCGATCCTGGAGACCCGGGATCGAATCCCACATCGGGCTCCCGGTGCATGGAGCCTGCTTCTCCCTCTGCCTATGTCTCTGCCTCTCTCTCTCTGTGACTATCATAAATAAAAATAAATAAATAAATAAATAAATAAATAAATAAATAAATAAATAAATAAAATAAATATTTTTTTAAAAATTTAGTCTGTTTACATTCCATATCATTTTTTTATATATCTGGATTTAAATCTACAATTGTATTTGTGCTGCTTCTCCCACTAGTTCTATGATTCTCCTCCTCTTCTTGATTGCATTTGGATTTTTTTTTATTATTCCTCACCACTAACAACCAACATTTTAGAAATTACAGTATGTTTTAATTACTGTAGAGATCAAAACCTGCATATTTGGTATTCAAAGGCTCCCCCCAAGTTTGATGAAGACCCTGTCAGATAACCCGTTCCTCTGCTTCAGAAAATAACTATAAAACATGTATGTAATAATACGTATTGCCTATGTAATGCGTATGTAATAATACACATGCATATACTTAAAGGAGCTGATGAGTAAACAGAGATACACAGACTCTACTGGAAATTCATAGTCAACTAGAGGAAAGAACATAGAGAAAATCAAGTTCCCCTCTCTCTGGCTTTTCTGCATGGGGCTAACTACAGTGAGGTAAGTAAAGAAGATTATGTTAAGGAAAATCCCTTAACTTTCCAGCCTGAGAGTTCAGAAAAGAGAAGGCTGATCTTTAACACTAAAGAATGTGGGGGGGGTCCCACAAGGGCAAGAGTCAGTAAAGACATTCCCAAAAATCTAACTACCCCTAACCCCTAAATCTGAATGACCCCTAACAACAAAGGCACAGAACCAAGAAACCCGCAAAGAAAAAAGATTTGAAAGGAGACCAAAGCTGCCAGGCAAAAAACAGTCTGTAGTCCAAGCCTAAAACAGAAAATTATCTGTAAAACATAGGAAATACTACCCATAAAAGAAAAATAATAAAATCCAGAGCTTTCAGAAACTAACATTAATAATATTCAGGATGCAATACAAATTTGCCCAACAAATGAAGAACCAAAACAACAGAACATGTCTTCAAAAGAAAAGAAAATCAAGCAGGCCTAACAATGAGATGAAACTAGACGTTAAAGCTAACACAAGGGACGCCTGGGTGGCTCAGCAGTTGAGCGCTTCCCTTTGGCCCAGGGCATGATCCTGGAGTCCTGGGATCGAGTCCCACATCGGGCTCCCTGCATGGAGGCTGCTTCTCTCTGCCTGTGTCTCTGGCTCTCTCTCTCAGTCTTTCTCATGAATAAATAAAATCTTAAAAAAACTAAAAGATAAAAAATAAATTAAGCTAACACAAGAAGGTTTGATAGTTTGTTTTGATTTTAGAGAGAAAGAACAAGAGGGTGGGGGGTAGCAGAGGGAGAGAGAGTCCCAAGCCAACTCTGCACTGGGCACAGACCCAACACAGGGTTCAATCTAACGACCCTGAGTTCATGACCCAAGCTAAAATCAAGACTCAAATGCTGAACCAACTGTGCCACCCAGGTGCCCCTAACAAAGAGGATTTTAAAACTATTATTAATCTGGATGAAGTAAAACAAAACGTTTAAATGAAAATCACACTGGAAAAAATATAAATAATGAAAAAGAATCAAGGAGCACCTAGGTGGCTCAGTCAGTTAAGCATCTGACTGTTGATTTCAGCTAAGGTCATGATCTCATGAGTTGTGAGACTGAGCCCCACATCAGGCTCCCCACTCTGAGTGGAGTCTACTTAAGATTCTCTCTCTCCCCCTCTGCCTCTTCCCTCCCCTACACATACCCATGTGCACACATTTGCTCTCTCCCTAAAAAAGAAGGAAAAAAAAAGTCAAATGTAAGTTCCAAAACTGAAAAATATAGTTTCTGGGACAAAAAATGTGTTGGCTGACAAAAGAGCAAAATGGACATGACGAAGGAAAAAGTAAGTAAGGACTAAAATAAAAGATAAAATAAAAGGACTTAAATAAAAGATAAATAAAAAGTATTACCTCAGATGGAGAGAGAAAAAGATTAAAAAAAGACAAATTTGGCAATACATGATAAACACAAATCAGGATAAAGACAAAGCCCATACTGAAGCATATCATAGCTAAGCTGTTAAAAACCAAAGCTATAAGGGTGCCTGCTGGGTGGCTCAGTCAGTTAGGAAACCAACACCTGATCTCAGGGTCATGAGTTTGAGCCCCACACTGGGCTCCACCTGGCATGGAATCTACTTAAAAACAACAACAACACAAAAAAAGTTATAGAAGCAAATATTCAAAGCAGCAAGGGAAACCACATATTATAAAGTATGGTAACAATGATTCAATTAATGGCTTTCTACTTCCAGGCTGCAAAGTAGGGGACATGGAATCCTTGTGGGAATCAGCAGATACTGCATGGAAGACAGCTCAGATTCTAAGGACACCAAGAGGACATAGAGTTCACCAGAAAGAGTACCAGAGAAGAGAGGACTGCACAGAGAGAGAACTTAGGAAATACTCACAGGGCCCCTCAAAGCTTCAGCTAAACTCTACATGCATATGAGGAAATTAATCAGAGGTCAGGGGAAAAAAACACCCAGAAGGAATAGAAGTAACCGTATTTTAGACCCACAAAGAACCAGGAATATTGCCAGTTCCCACAGATTTAAGCAGCTCAATTCAAGAATGACGGAAAAAAAAAAATGGAGAAAACTCTATCAAGGAATATCATTAAACAAATTGCACAAAACCAGCAATAAAGCAGAAAGTAAAAATTAAAAACAGTCAGAGGATAAAGATATATGACAATAGAAGTCCTTACTGAAACAAAATGACAGACCAACATATTTAAATATTGAAAGGAAAAAAAAGTATAAAGCTCGAATACTATTCCTAGAGAAAATATAAGCAGTTTCTCAAAAAGTTAAGCATAAAAGTACTATACAGTGCAGTAAATCAACTCCTAAGTATCTACCCAAGAGAGATAAAAATATATATGCACACAAAGACATGAAAGTTCAAAGCAGCATTATTCATAATACCCCAACTGGAAACAATCTAAATACATGTCCAAGGACAACTGGTGGCTCAGTGGTTGAGCCTTAGGCTCAGCATGAGGGTCCCAGGATCAAGTCTCACATCGGGCTCCCCACAGAGCCTACTTCTCCCTCTGCCTATGTCTCTGCCTCCTCTTTGTGTCTCTCATGAATAAATAAATAAAATCTTTAAAAAAACAAAAAAGAGGGTGTCCGATAGGAAAACAACACCCAACTATACATTATTTTAAAAACACCTAAAAAAATAAATAAATAAAAAATAAAAAATAAAAAATAAAAATAATAAAAATAATAAAAAAATTAAAAAAAATAAAAAAATAAAAAAAAATAAAAAAAAAATAAAAACACCCTAGAGGTGCCTGAATAGCAAAGTCAGTTAAGCAGTCAACTCTTGATTTCCATTTAGGTCATGATTTCAGGATCATGGGATCAAGTCCTGACTGGCTAGGCACTGTGTAAAGTCCACTCTGTGTAAAGTCCTCTCTCCCTCTGCCCCTCCTCCCACTCAAGTGCCTACCCACCCGCACACACTATCTCTTTCTAAAATAAATAAACCCTGGGGTGCCTGGATAGCTCAGTCAGTTAAGAACCTGTCTTACACCCAGGTCATGATCCCAGGGTCCTGAGATGGAACCCCACATTAGGCTCCTTACTCAGTGAGGAAGGAGCCTGCTTCTCTCTCCCTCTGCCCCTCCTTCTGTTTGTGTTCCCTTGATCTCTCACTCTCTGAAATAAATATTTTTAAAAAACAAAATCTTTAAAGAATATCATTGACCAAATTCTAAGAGCTAAAACTATTAACATCTTAGAAGAAAACAGAATTGTTGACAAACTGGTTAAGGCAATTATTATCAAGACGCAAAAAATATATATACAAATAAATTTATATAATGGGCTTCACAAAGACTAAAATCTTGTGCTTTTCAATAATCATAGTTAAGGGGGCACCTGGGTGGTTCAGTCGGTTAAGCATCTACCTTTGGGTCAGGTCAAGATCCTGGAGTCTCAGTACTGAGCCCCACATCAGGCTCCCTGCTCAATGGGGAGCCTGCTTCTTCCTCTCCTGCTCTCCCTGCTCATGCGCACTCTCTCTCAAATAATTTTTTTAAAATAAATAATTTTTTTCTTAAATCATAGTTATGCAAACAAAAAAGAGGAGGACTAGTAGAAAAGTTTTCAAAACGTAGCTCCAATAAAAGGCTTGACTTGTGAATACATAAGTTGTATAATACAATAAGACATATGATCCAATCTCTTTTTTAAAAATCAGGGAGAAGGGACACCTGGTTGGCTCAGTGATTGAGCATGTGCCTTCAGCTCAGGGCATAATTTTGGAGTCCCGGGATCAGGTCCCGCATGGGGCTCCCTGAATGGAGCCTGCTTCTCCTCCCTATGCCTATGTCTCTGCCTATGTCTCTGCCTCTCTCTCTTTTGTGTCTCTTGTGAATAAATAAAATCTTTAAAATAAATAAATAAAATTTAAAAATAAAAAGCAGGGGGGAGATTTTAAGATATTTAACAACAGGAAGTATTTAAATGGGCAATAAGCACATACTAAGATATTCGTATTATTAGTCATCAGGAAAATGCAAATTAATCCACTACTACACACCCACTAGAATGGCTAGTTAACAAGAACAGCGATACCAAACATTGGCAAAGATGAAGAGAACCCAAATTCTCATACATTACAGGTAAAAACATAAAAAAAAAATAAAAATAAAATATTACAATCACTCAGAAAACAGTATCAATTTAAACATACATTTACCAAAGGATCTAGCCATTCCTCTCATAGTTATCTACGTAACAGAAATGAAAACATATGTCCACACAAAAATGTGTATGTAATTATTCATAGTAGCATTGTCATAATAGCCAAAAACAGAGGTGAGCTAAATCTCCATCAGAGAGATTAACAAATAAATAAATTGTGGTATATACATACGCGCTCCCTCCCTCATTCTCTCTTTGTCCCTCCCTCCCATCCCAAGGACTAGTAGTGAGAAATGAAAAAGAACAAAATATTCATACATAACACAGATAAATTTTAGAAACATGCTAAATCAGGATTAGGCAACTTTCTGTAAAAGGACTGAAAGTAAATTTAAACTTTCAAGAAGCCATACAATCTTTCTCTCACAATGACTCATTCAACTCTGCTCTTGTAGCACAGAAGTAGCCATTTTTCATGAGAATATATTGGAACATATAGGATATGTTCCAATAAAACTTTACAGAAAAAGCCAAGACAGGCAAAAAGACTACATCTGGCCAACAGGTAGTAGTTTGCTGACCCCTGAGCTAAGTGCAAAGAGTCTTCCTCAAGGACACAGTTCATTTTATAAGCCTCCTAGCACTTATCCAAAGGCTAAGGCTAACTACTATGTCATCGAGAGAAAAGAACTCAATATAATCAGATTAAGGAAAATCACCTGTGGATCTGATCTTGTCTGCTGGAGCGAACTGGAGCTAATCCATCAATTTCATCAAAAAATATTATAGAAGGTCTCATTAAATATGCCTAGTATAAAAAGAAAATAAATTTATATTAGTTTTCATCTTTTACATTTCATTATCATATTTTCTTAACAGGTAATATAAGCAAATGGTACAACATGCAGCAGATAAGAAAGATACAACAAAAATGAAATCTCCAGGCAGCCTGGGTGGCTCAGCAGTTTAGCACCGCCTTCTACCCAGGGCATGATCCTGGAGACCCAGGATCGAGTCCCACGTCCGGCTCCCTGCATGGAGCCTGCTTCTCCCTCTGCCTATGTCTCTGCCTCTTTCTGTGTCTCTCACAAATAAATAAAATCTTAAAAAAAAAAGAAATCTCCTTACCCATCCACTCTCCAACCACAATATGTCTCCCAGTAGACAACTACTGTTGTGTTTATTCTTCCATATGTATACAAAAAAATGTACTTTTAAACATACTATTTTATTTGATGCATTTTAAACATGGTATACATACTGCTCTTACCAACACAGTCTATTTATGTAACAATGTATTTTAATTAGCTTCCAAATAAGTACGTGAAGATCTGCTTTGTTTTTTTTTTTGATAGCTACAAAATGCCCTCATGTATGGATATGCCATGATTTAAACTACTCTCCAATTTGTGGACATTCAGGCTATTTTCAATCTTCTCCTATTATCAACAATGCTTGATGGGATGCCTGGGTGGCTCAGCGGTTGGGCATCTGCTTTTGGCTCAGACCATGATCCCAGATTCCCAAGATCAAGTCCCGTATCATGCTCCTTGCATGGAGCCTGCTTTTCCCTCTCCCTGTGTCTCTGCCTCTCTTTCTCTCTCTCATGAATAAATAAAATGAAATCTTAAAAAAAAAAAAATGCTTGAGTATTTGTGTACATTTAACATTTCATATAAACATATCAATGTAATAAATTCTAAAAGTTGTTAAAAAGGGAAATGTCATTTCTAATTCAGATATTTTCAAATTGCCTTCCACTGATCTAATAATTTATCCTCTCACCAGCAATATTTAAGAAACCTCAGCAATAAAGTATTATCAAACTTCTCAGTCTTGGGCAGCCCAGGTGGCTCGGCAGCTTAGTGCCACCTTCAGCCCAGGGCGTGATCCTGGAGTCCCAGGATCGAGTCCCACATTGGGCTCCCTGCATGGAGTCTGCTCCTCCCCCTGCCTATGTCTCTGCCTCTCTCTCTCTCTCTCTCATGAATAAATAAAATCTTTAAAAAAAAAAAAAATCTCAGTCTTGACTAATCATTTAAGACAAAAATCTTTTTTCATTTTAATTTTTATTTCTATTATCAATAAAAATGAGCACTTTTCAGATCTTTAAGTTTCATTTATACTGCTTTTTTAATAAAAGTTGCGTTCATATCCTTTGCCAAATCTTCTTTTGGATCACTGGTCTTTGGCTTAGTGATTTCAAGGAACTATTTATTTTAAAAATTAAAACTCTATCCGTGAAAGAAAATGCAAATATTTTTCTGCAAAGGGTCTCATTTATCTTTTGCATTTGCTTATGATATTTTGTTGCAATGCAGAATCTAGTAAGTAATCTTATGCAGAGGATCTTTTCTTCCATAGCTAGACTCTCTATTCTGAAATTAGAAACAAAAACTCTCAAGAGTTATCTCCACTACGTTCACAATTGTCATTTTTCACTTAAATCTTAAATCTAGCAAGAACTTAATTTGATTTAAGATAAGAAAATTAGGGGATCCCTGGGTGGCGCAGCGGTTTGGCGCCTGCCTTTGACCCAGGGCGCGATCCTGGAGACCCGGGATCGAATCCCACATCGGGCTTCCGGTGCATGGAGCCTGCTTCTCCCTCTGCCTGTGTCTCTGCCTCTCTCTCTCTCACTGTGTGCCTATCATAAATAAATTAAAAAAAAAAAAAAAAAAAGATAAGAAAATTAGATTACAAATGTAAGTCTATTCATGTTTCAGAATTACTTATAGCAAACTCTTAGTTCATAGGAAGGTCAACTTACTAAAAACCAGATATGAATTTGCCATTTCTCCCTTATTGACATGCTATGCATTAAACATCCAGTGTTTGGGGGCACCTGAGTGGCTCTGTCCATTAAGTGTATGCCTTCGGCTCAGGTCATGACCCCACAGTCCCGGGATCAACTCCTGCGTCCAGCTCCCTGCTCAGCTCAGCAGGGAGTCTGCTTCTCCCTCTCCTACTGCTCCTCTCCCTACTTGTGTGCTCTCTCTCTCTCTCTCTAATGAATAAGTAAAAATCTTGGAAATAAAATCTTTAAAAAATAACAAAAAATTAAAAGGGCATTAATTTATGCTATAGTTGCAAATGAAACCAAGAGACATTCCTATTCCAAGAATGAAGGGGCTAAAAGCATATAACTCTTGTCAAAAGTTTATTAAACTTAAGTCACTGGACAATATATCAGCACTCCCAAACTAATTCTTCCTTCACCTACCAATATTGTTCTCCATTTGTATTTTTCAATTATTACTAAATTTTCTTAAAGCAAGCTGCCTATGTTTCACTTCCCAATTGACACTGAATACCTTGAAGGCAAAAAACTTACCCTATTCCTCTTTCTATTCCCATTATCTAGAACATGGTAGTTTCTCATACTAACTAAAAATAATATTTAAAGTGCTATGATACACTTTGATACACATGAACTCAAATAATGGCTACTCAAAGATTGCTTGTTAAAGGTAGTTTTTAAAAATTTCATGTGATTTTCTTAGATGTTATGAAATAGAAATTTCATTGCCAAATGTAAATGAATTCCTTCACTAGCTCAAATAGTCAATTTATATCAGGACTAAGTCTTATGAAATAATATTTTTCAAGTTATTGTAATTGTTTTTTTTTTGTTTTTTTTTGTTTTTTTGTAATTTAAAAAAAAGAAGATTGCCTACATGATAATCAGTCACCTAACCCTGCCTTTTAAAAGCATTCATTACTGGGACGCCTGGGTGGCTCAGTCAGTTGACTCAACATCTGACTCTTGGTTTCAGTCAGGTCATGACCTCAGCGTTGTCAGATTGAGCCCTGAGTCAGGTTCTGTGCTCAACATAGCTAGAGATTCTTTCCCTCTGCATCGCTCCAATATACACATTCTCTTTCTCAAATAAACACAACCTTAAAAAAATAAATAAATAGGGGTGCCTATTATTTAGGCTCAGTGGTTGAGCATCAGTCTTTGGCTCAGTTAGTGATCCTGGAGTCCTGGGATCAGGTCCTGCATCGGGCTCCCCAGGGGGAGCCTGCTTCTCCCTCCACCTATGTCTTTGTCTCCTTCTCTCTCATGAATAAATAAAATCTTTTTAAAATAAATATAAATAACAGCATTCATTACTGCATTTTTACAGCACATAAAATAATACACTGCTCTGTGAGATTTCTTGCAGACATTTAACTTTTTATGCTTGTTCTATTTCCTAAATTAGATTATAACCCAATGATATGTATGTTATACCCTGGGTTCTCAAAAGCACCTAACATATGCCTACTAACCACCTTAATAAATGTTGTATGAATCATCATAAATTAGTACTAAACTGCTAATAAATACATCTAAAGCATACAATTTTAATTATTGATTCTAAATCAAACATACTGATTAGAAGGAAATGGACCTCCTTGTGAACAGTTTATATTTAGACTAAATGTATTAAATATTCTAAAGAAGATATTCTCTTATAAGCTGATTGCACTTACCTGATCAAAAAGAAGCCTAAGTTGCCTTTCAGATTCACCAACCCACTTGCTCAGACAGTCTGCTCCTTTTCGCATAAAAAATGCCACCTTTTTGTCTCCTTGACTGCACTCATTAGCTAATGCTCTGGCGACCAAGGTTTTACCTGTGCCAGGAGGGCCATAAAACAAACAGCCCCTAAAAAACAAGAGAATCAACAGAAGTAAGGTAATGCTATCACCACCAATAGCAACCAATATACAAGGATGCATCACCCATATAATTTTGTATTAATATATATATATTATTAATATATAATTATTAGACACTGAGAAAGGTTTTTGTAGTATAGAGACAAGAGGTTCACTTTGCTGAGTTATTCAAGGACGTTCTCAACAACCAAACTTTGGTAGGCAAATCAGAGAAAAGAGTAATTTGGCAAGATATATCAAAATTGTAAATGACCCAAAAATATTTTAACAGATTTTATTTATTTATTCATTCATTCATTCATTCATTCATTCATTCATGAGACAAACAGAAACATAGGCACAGACATACACAGAGGGAGAAGCAGGGAGCCTGATGCAGGACTCTATCCCAGGACCCCAGGATCACACCCTCAGCCAAAGGCAGATGCCCAATCACTGAGCCACCAGACGTCCCAATAAATAAAATCTTTTTAAAAGCATCAATTCTAATTATGAAAAAGTGAAAAAATCTAAGTGCTATCTATTAATAATGCACAGATAGGGGTGCCTGCCTGTCTCAGTCAGTGGAGCATGTGACTCTTGATCTCAGGGTTGTGAGTTCGAGCCCCATACTGGGTATGGAAATTACTTAAAAATAAAGTCTTTTGCAAAAAAAAAAAAAAAAAGCTCAAAAAAAAAATAAAGGACAAATAAATATACTGTTACATCTATAAATCAAATAGTACTAAAATGTCAAAATGAACAATACACACATTATTGATATAGAAAGGTTCTAGAGTATACTGTAGAGTAAAAAAAAAAAGGGTATATATAAAGGTATTACTGGATAATTTCACCTATATGAAATGTTTCTATGTGCCTAATATAGGCAAAATATAAACTTGATACACATATGTACATATACAAATATATCCCCTGCTCAGCAAGTCTGCTTCTCCCTCTCTGCCCTTCCCCTTCACTCATGTGCTCTCTGCTCTAATAAGTAAAATGTCCAAAAATTTTAAAAAATTAAATGTTAAAAAAAGGAATATCTAGTAGTTTAAACCTAACAGTCTATATGTACATCTTCAGAGTATTTCATTCTGCCTAATTTCCCTTAATTTCTACCCTTTTCTCAGTCTATCTCATAATCAAAACACAATTAATCTGATCATAAAAATAAATATCAAGCTTACCATTTCAAAACTACCCCATCACCAAGTCAAAGATAACACTTAATTGAAATTGTGTTTCCAAACACTAAATAACATACAGCACCAAACTCAATGCTATCAGGAAACCAAATTATGGAAATTCCATTTGGGCATTTGAGCAATCCACTTGTATATTCAAGGCCTGCATAAAGATTTATGTCTTGTGCGTGACTCTTAAAAGCTTAAATGTAAACTTCAAGAACACACTTAGTACCAAAGCCTCTGAACACTAAATAATAAAATTTCATTCCTAATTCTCATTGCTAGAATACAACAAATACATATGATATGCTTATACTTATAATCATTTACTAACTGAAATTTGATATATTAACAGTAGTAACAATAAACATCATTTAGAACATTACTCACCTTGGAGGCTGAATCTTAAATTTTTCAAAAATTTCTGGATATAGAAGTGGGAACACTACCATTTCCTTTAGTGCATGAATATGATGGCTCAATCCACCTATGCTATCAAACCGCACCTGGGAAGAAGGGAAAGTTTAATATAAAATAATTTTAACTGCTTATAGAAATTTTTTAATTTATGATAGTCTTATGACTCAGAAAAATATGCCTTCAGCAGGAAATGTTGAACATAAAGCTCAAAGAATTACACTTTTGAAATGTAGAAAAATGAACTCAGCAGTAAAATTCAAGATTACATTTCAGTTCAGCTAAATAAAGCTACCATTCTTTAATCTCCTAGTAAGTAAGGACAAGATTAATGCCCAATCTAATACTTTTTAATGGGTATCCACAGGAGATGATAAATTGTACTTACACTCTAATAATTAAAATGCCTTTCAAAATACCATCCATCACATGCACTCTCAGCAAGGGCAATACTGTCCCCAAGGGGGGAAAAGCTGATTTAGAAATTGGGTAAAAAACATCTATAATAGTTTGTGACCCTCCAAAGCTCAACTTTACATAACCAAGTCTTATTCTTTATTTCTTGGAAAGATGTATTTACTTGGGGGGGGGGGGGGTGTCAAGTGAGGAGAGGGGGAGAGAGAGAGTCTCAACCAGATTCTTTGCCTGAACACAGAGCCTGAAGTGGGGCTCGATCTCACAACCCATGAGATCATGACCTGAACAGAAATAACAAGTCAGACACTTAACCAACTGAGCCACCCAGGTGCCCCATACCTAAAAGACTTTAGAAAGTAAAAATTGTATAGAAAACAGTACTTGATGGGACACCTCGGTGGCTCAGTGGTTGAGCGTCTGCCTTTGGCTCAGGGTGTGATCCCGGAGTCCCAGGATCAAGGCCTGCTTCAGGTTCTCTGCATGGAGCCTGCTTCTCCTCCCCGTTCCTGTGTCTCTGCATCTTTCTGTGTGTCTCTCATGAATAAATAAATAAAATCTTTAATAATAAAAAAAAAAAGAAAATACTTGAAGGAAATATTGCCAAAATGTTAACAATGACTGCCTCTGACTGCTGGATTGTGGTAGATTTCTTCCCCTTTAGCTTCATTCTGTTACAGTACTTGAAAATGTTTCATAATGAAATATTACCATACAGAAAAAACTTAAGTCATCTAGAAAAATAAATGCAGAATTTAAATAACAGAAACATTCTAAGAGAAACTATATTTTCTCATATATGATATCAAATTTTAAAGAAATACTACTAAAAAAAAAAAGAAAAAAGAAATACTACTCTAATGAATGGGAGAGAGTTCTAAAATTAAATACATTCAAGAGAGGGAGGTGCTGGTAAACTAAATAAGCAAAGATCACTAAGTAAGGTCCTCGAAGGGGCACCCGGGTGCTCAGTTAGGTAAGCTGCCAATTCCTGATTTCAGCTCAATTCATGATCTCAGGGTCATGGGATTGAGTTCCCTGTCAGGCTCCACACTCAGGGGGGAGTCTGCTTGAAATTCTCTCTCCTTCTGCCCCTCCCCCCACTCACGCTCGCTCACTCCCTCTAAAATCTTAAAAAAAAAAAAAGGTCCTCTAAGAATGTGCACTAGTAGATAAGAGATTGTGAATTCAATATTCTAAATAAGGTCCTCATTAAAGTAAGTTTTCTCCCATGACTTCAGATTGGAAATAGCTAACACTTCATTTTCAAGTATTACACAGCTACATTTATTTTTTTTAATTTTTATTTATTATTTATGATAGTCACACAGAGAGAGAGAGAGAGAGAGAGAGAGAGAGAGAGGCAGAGACACAGGCAGAGGGAGAAGCAGGCTCCATGCACCGGGAGCCCGACATGGGATTCGATCCCGGGTCTCCAGGATCGCGCCCTGGGCCAAAGGCAGGTGCCAAACTGCTCCGCCATCCAGGGATCCCTACACAGCTACATTTAATAATTTAACTGATTCTCATGAGAAACTTGCTAAGTTGTTAAAAAAAAAAAAAAAAAAAAAAAAAAGCTTATGGGAACAAAGAAAAAAAAATCAAATATAATCTTGGTTATGTAGTAACTATTCCAAAATATTTCCCCCCAAAAGATTATAACAGTAAGATCTATCACAGTAAGAATCTACTGTATCTTCTAAATCTTGTCTCTCTTTTCTACTACATACTTTCCGTAGGTACTATAACTCAATCCCCATAGTGATCTCAACTATCTTTATACTGGGGACTCATATGTGAATTTCTAGCTATTTCTCCTTACTTCCAAACCTAAATAACTAATTTCCTACAAGTTACTTCCATTTGTGATGTGACACTGACACCTAAACACGTCTACAACTAACTAAATCATCTTGATCCCTCAAAACATATTCCTCCTATAATGTTCCCTACCTCAGAGAGTGGATCCCATCCAGTCACTTACGCCAGAAACCTGTTTCTCTCCCTCATTCCCCAAAAGCAATAAATTCACTCAATTCCATCAAACCTGAATTCTCATCTGAATTCTGTCAAATCCATCTACTACTTCTTTCCATCATTACCCTGTCATGATCATTACTCCAGATTACTATATTACAACGATGTCTAAACCAGTTTCCCCCTCAAAAATAATAAATAAATATATAAATAAATAAACAAGTTTCCCTAATGCTAGTCTTGCTTCCCTCAAATTCATTAACTACATCATAGACAGAGTGCTCCATCTAAAATGTAAAGCTGGGATCCCTGGGTGGCGCAGCGGTTTAGCACCTGCCTTTGGCCCAGGGCGCGTGATCCTGGAGACCCGGGATCGAGTCCCACGTCGGGCTCCCGGTGCATGAAGCCTGCTTCTCCCTCTGCCTATGTCTCTCCCTCTCTCTCTCTCTGTGTGACTATCATAAATAAATAAAAATGTAAGTAAGTAAGTAAGTAAGTAAGTAAGTAAATAAATAAATAAATAAATAAATAAATAAAATAAATAAATAAAAATTAAAAAAATTAAATGTAAAGCTGATCATGAAATCTAAGCAGCTTCAGGATCCCTGGGTGGCACAGCGGTTTGGCGCCTGCCTTTGGCCCAGGGCGCGATCCTGGAGACCCCGGATCGAATCCCACGTCGAGCTCCCGGTGCATGGAGCCTGCTTCTCCCTCTGCCTGTGTCTCTGCCTCTCTCTCGCTCTCTCTCTCTCTTTTTCTCTCTCTCTCTGTGACTATCATAAATAAATAAAAATTTTTAAAAATTTAAAAAAAAAAAAAAGAAATCTAAGCAGCTTCAATAATACCACACTACACACCACAGTTTGTGGGGCCTTGCCATATTTGTCAGCCTCATTTCCTACCCATTTTTTATTATATATACCAGTGACACTGAAATGGAGGGAAAAAAAAATGTTGAGTAAGTATCACATGAGTGCCAGGTTCCAATATACATCAGAATACTAATAACGGTGATATCTGAGTTTTTATTTTTATTGTGTGTTGCTTTAGAAGGAATAATCTTTATTTAAAAAGAAAAAGCTAATTTTAAAAAAAACATTTACAAAACTTACTGATTTATCAATGTTCATTGGATCAACATCAGCCAAGCTTGCACCCACTTTGACACGTTCTCGAAGAATACCACTAGCTAAATCTTCTGCTCTGAAGTTCATAGGCAAACATCTGAAATTTATAAAAATGCAAGTAGAGAACATTAAGTTTCACATTTTTAACGTCAAAATAAGTGTAAATCTTTGATACATTTTCATCTTTCTCCATTTTCTCAAGACCCAGAAAATAATAAAAGATTTCATATTTTTAAAGTACTTTTTCTTAGTTCCTTTCAACAGGGCAAAAATAAATTTATTCACTAGACAAAGCAAACAACATCACTAATCTCTATTCCTATATCCAAAGAATCCAACCTATTTCAAGTTAGAAAACAATATATCTGATATTGGATACTATAAAATATAAAATAAAAATAGATCTACATATATTATATACAGCACTAAATAAACTCAAGCTTTATTACACTACTTTTATTTGTCCTCAGGTATTATGTGGCTAGGTCTACTTGGTTAAAGAAATTTCTTTCGCTTTAATTCAAAGGAAACCAATTCCAGATCACATTTTGAAAATTAACCTTTACCTTTTGTGTAACTAACTTAAAATAGATCATTAGCCACCTAAATTCTTACACTGTATTATTTAATTTTATCACCCATAAGAAAATATATCTACTCCCTCTTTAAACCTTAAACACCAAAAGATGACATAAATAGCCTCAAAAAACTATACTTTCTATAATGAATCTACTTTTCACTCACATTTCTGAATCCTAACATACCTTAAAAATATACTTCCAAAGCAAGTATCAGAGAAGCTTAAATAGGCCTTAAATTCTTTTATTTAAACTTAGATTTTTTTCTTTTACATTTTCTTTCCATCATTCACATGAAGAATTCTTTTCAACATAAAATCTACACCAATCCAAACTTGTTTCCAAAACCAACTAACTGAAAACTTGATATTTCTACAATAGATATATATGATGCCAAATTATAGAAATACTTTGCTAACTATAAATTTTCTAAATTTATCTCTAGTAGTATAAATATAAGGTAGAAAACTAACTCAAATTTTAAAGAATAAATTATAATTTGACATTCTAATTACTTAATAAACAAAATACTGGTTCTTTCACCCAGTGAAAACTCCTGAGGTTTTAGTGAGTCATATAGTAATCAGTCATTTACCCTATGTAAGCAAAGACCACCAGATGGTACTCAATGAACCAAAATAAAACAAACTTTCCAATAAAATCCAAGGGCTCTTGAGATGATTCTATTAGAAACCATATCTTGCTATGAGTGCTGGAACCACTGTTAAGTATCTAAAATCAGCCTCATTAAATGGATTTGATAGAGAAGTACCAACAAAACACTACCATAGCAGTTGGCCTCTGCCTCTTGGCTCTTTCTTAAGTTCCTGAACATTCACTGAGTAGTTACACAGTAAGTAATCTATGAGAGTTTTCCAGTGTTAGATTTCACATTTTTAACATCAAAATAAGTATAAATCTTTGATACATTTTCATCTTTCATCATCATCTTTCTCCATTTTCTCAAGACCCAGAAAATAATAAAAGATTTCATATTTTAAAGTACTTTTTCTTAGTTCCTTTCAACAGGGCAAAAATAAATTTATTCACTAGACAAAGCAAACATCACTAATCTATTCATTTATCCAAAGAATCCAAACTATTTCAAGTTAGAAAACAATATATCTGATATTGGATGCTATAAAATATAAAATAAAATTAGATCTACATATATTATATACAGCACTAAATAAACTCAAGCTTTATTACAATATTTTTATTTGTCCTCAGGACAAAATAGGCTACTCTAAGAATTACTAAGTAAAACCCAAGTCAGTGGATTACTCTAGTCTCAAATATGCATTGAATATTGGTGTTAGCAAAATGCTGGTACAGATAAGAATCCCATTCAAAAAATAACTATTCTTCCTTTTTTCTACCATGGATATAACAAAAAATTTATTAACCTATTTCTTGCTCTTGCCATGCTCTTTGATTTCCTTCTTTCAAAGCGTTCTTCATCAGAAGAAGTTGTGTCACTACTATGAATGGCATGCTTCTTTCTCCTATTTAAAGAGAATAAAATGCTTAAAATCATTACAGCAGCAAATGGTTTTAAAAACGCATTATTGTTGGGGTGCCTGGCTAGTTCAGTCTAAAGAGCATGCAACTCTTGGTCTCAGGGTCAGAAGTTTGAGGCCCCATATAGGGTGTAGAGATTACTTAAATAAAACTTAAAAAAAAAAAAAAAAATGGAGCGCCTGGGTAGCTCAGTTGGTTGGGCAGCCTACTCTTGGTTTCAGCCAAGGTCCTGATCTCAAGCCGTGGGATTGAGCCACCCCTGCCCCTCAAACCCCACTGTCTCCTGCTCTGCACTTGGCACAGAGTCTACCTGGGATCCTTACACCTCTCTGTTCTTCCCCCTTGGCCCCTCCCCCTGCTTGCTGTCACTCCCTCTCTCAAATAAATATTTTTAAAAAAGGAAATTTAATCCTAACACCCAACTTAGCTCCACAGTAAAAAACACTATCGTTATTCAGACATGTAAAAGCTATTAATTGGTTTTTGACTTTTAGCATTAAACTACAAATTAATCAAATAAAACTTAATAAGTCACAAAAAAAAATGTTATCAGTCCATGTAGTACAAAGAGATAGAGGGGCACCCTGCTGGCTCAGTCAGTAGAGCATGCAACTCTTGATCACGGAGTTTTAAGTTTGAGCCCCACATTGGGTGTAGAGATTGCTCAAAAATAAAAATCTTAAAACATTTAAAATAAAAAGAAAGAATAGAATGGAGAGAAGTGGATGTTTCTGTCCCTAATCTTAAAAGCAAGGAGAGGGGCAGCCCAGGTGGCTCAGCAGTTTAGCACCGTCTTCAGCCCGGGGCATGATCCTAGATCGGGGATCGAGTCCCCCGTCGGGCTCCCTGCATGGAGTCTGCTTCTCCCTCTGCCTGTGTCTCTGCCTCTTTCTCTGTGTCTCTAATAAATAAATAAATAAATAAAATCTTAAAAAAAAAAAGTATGGAGAGAACTATGTGGAATTTAAGAAACAAAACAAATTAGCAAAGAAAAAAAGAAGATAAACCAAAAAATAGACCCTTAACTATAAAGAACAACCTGACTGTTACAGATTGGGGGGGGGGGGGGGCGGGGAGGCTAAAATACTCAAAGGGAATTAATAAGTACATTTATCTTGATGAGCACAGTAATACATAGATTTGCTGAATCACTATATTCACTAAAATCACGTATGACACAAAGATACCCATACTCATAACTCACCACTGTACAGAGGATCATAGACGTTACAAAAGGAAAGAAATAAAATACACAGACATTCAAACTGTCTCTATTTCCAGATGATAGGGTTTATGCAGAAAATACCCAGTAATCTACAAAACAACTACTAGAATAACAAAATTTGGCAAGGTCACAGGATACAAAGTTAGTAAACAAATCAACTCTATTGGGCAACCTGGTGGATCAGCGGTTTAGCAACGCCTTTGGCCCAGGGTGTGATCCTGGAGACCTCGGATCAAGTCCCATGTCAGGCTCCCTGCATGGACCCTGCTTCTCCCTCTGCCTGTGTCTCTGCCTCTCTCTCTCTCTGTGTGTCTCTCGTGAATAAATAAATAAAATCTTTAAAAAAGAAAAACAAACTCTATTTTAAACCTTAGGGGATGCCTGGGTGGCTCAGCAGTTGAGTGTCTGCCTTTTGCCCAGGGCATGATCCTAGAGTCCAGGGATCAAGTCCCACATCGGGCTCCCTACATGGAGTCTCCTTCTGTCTCTGCCTATGTTCTCTGCCTCTCTCCCTCTGTGTCTCTCATGACAAAATAAACAAAATCTTTAAAAATCAATCTTTGTAAGAAACAATTAGAAAGTAGGGTTCTTACAGAGTATTTTTTAAGTTTTTATTTATTTATTTATTTCAGTAATCTCTACACCCAAAGTGAGGCTTGAACTCATGACTCCAAGATCAAGAGTCACATGCTCTCCTGACTGAGCCAGCCAGGTGACCCTAGAAAGTAGTTTTATTTTTTTAAAAACTTTATTTATTTATTCATGAGAGACACAGAGAGAATGGTAGTATAGACACAGGCAGAGGGAGAAGCAGGCTCCCCATGGGGAGCCCAATGCAGAACCCAATCCCAGGATGCGGTGATCACACCCTGAGCTGAAGGCAGATGCTCAACCATGGAGCCACCCAGGTGCCCCGAGAAAGTCATTGTTTTTTTAATTTTTTTTTTAATTTTTTATTTATTTATGATAGTCCCAGAGAGAGAGAGAGAGAGAGAGAGAGAGAGGCAGAGACACAGGCAGAGGGAGAAGCAGGCTCCATGCACCGAGAACCCGACGTGGGATTCGATCCCGGGTCTCCAGGATCGCGCCCTGGGCCAAAGGCAGGCACCAAACCGCTGCGCCACCCAGGGATCCCGTCATTTTTTTTTTTTTTTAATTTGTATTTATTTATGATAGTCACACAGAGAGAGCGAGAGAGGCAGAGACACAGGCAGAGGGAGAAACAGGCTCCATGCACCGGGAGCCCGACGTGGGATTCGATCCCGGGTCTCCAGGATCGCGCCCTGGGCCAAAGGCAGGCGCCAAACCGCTGCGCCACCCAGGGATCCCGAGAAAGTCATTTTTAAAAGCAATTCCAGAATATAAGAAATAGTGAAAGGGACCATAAGGGAAAGGAGGGAACCTGAGTGGGGTAAAAATTAGAGGAAGACAAACCATGAGAGACTCCTACCTGGGAAACAAAGGGTTGCTGAAAGGGAAATGGGTAATGGGCATTAAGGAGGACACGTAAAAAAAAAAAAAGGAGGACACGTGATGAGATGAGCACTGGGTGTTATACTGTATATTGGCAAACTGAATTTAAATAAAACTTTTTTTCATTAAAAATAATAAAGGTTGGGCAGCCGCGATGGCCCAGTGGTTTGGCGCCACCTTCAGCCCGGGGTACGATCCTGAAGATCTGGGATCAAGTCCCACGTCAGGCTCCCTGCTTGGAGCCTGCTTCTCCCTCTGCCTGTGTCTCTGCCCCTCTCTCTCTCTCTCTCTCTCTAATAAATAAATAAAATCTTTAAAAAAAAAAGATTAAAAAAAAATAGATGAATGGAATAAATATCCAGAAGCAGGTCAAAACATGTAATTTGACAATATGATTAAGACCGCAATGGGAATCAAAAGAGAAATCATAGACTAATTCAGTAAATTGGTTTGGGACAGCTCATTTTACAACTGCAAAACGAAGTTTAATCTGTACAACAAATCTTATATTAGGATAAAATTCAAATGGCTCAACATTTATTTATTTTATTTTTAAAGATTTTATGTATTTATTCATGAGGGACACAGAGAGAGAGGTAAAAACATAAGCAGAGGGAGAAGCAGGCCCTGCCCCACGCAGGACTCCATCCCAGGATCCCAGGATCCCAGGATCACACTGAGCCAAAGACAGATGCTCAACCCCTGAGCCACCCAGGCGCCCTGGATCAAATTTAAAAGTAAAAAAATGATACCATAAAATTAAACGAAGATGAACTCCTTGAAAACTTGGATTAGGGATCCCTGGGTGGCGTAGTGGTTTGGCGCCTGCCTTTGGCCCAGGGCGCGATCCTGGAGACCCGGGATCGAATCCCACGTCGGGCTTCCGGTGCATGGAGCCTGCTTCTCTCTCTGCCTGTGTCTCTGCCCCTCTCTCTCTCTCTCTCTCTCTCTCTGTATGACTATCATGAATAAATAAATAAAATCTTAAAAAGAAAAAAAGAAAACTTGGATTATGGTAGGCTCTTCTCTTTTTTTTCCTTTTAATTTAGACAGAGACAGAGAAAGCTCGAGAGCACACATGTGTGGGTAAAGGAGGGACAAAGGGAAAAGGAGAGTCTTAAGCAGGCTCCGTGCCCAGCACAGAGCCTGAGCAGAGCCTGATGTAAGGCTGGATCTCACAAACCTGAGATCATGACTTGAGCTGAAATCACAAGTCAAACACTTGGAACCAACTGAGCCACCCATGAGCCCCTGGATTTGGGTAGGCTTTTTAACTATCATTTAAAATCTAAAAGCCGGGATCCCTGGGTGGCGCAGCGGTTTAGCGCCTGCCTTTGGCCCAGAGCATGATCCTGGAAGACCCGGGATCAAATCCCATGTCGGGCTTCTGGTGCATGGAGCCTGCTTCTCCCTCTGCCTATGTCTCTGCCTCTCTCTCTGTGTGACTATCATAAATAAATAAAAATTAAAAAAAAAATTTTTTTAAATAAAATAAAATCTAAAAGCCTTAAAAAAAAAGACTGATAAAAATTTGACTACATAAAAATAAAAACCCTCTAATAAAGACAACCAAAAACAAAGTAAAAAAAAAGACAAAGTACAAACCAAGGAAAAGAATGGCAACTTATGACAAAGGACTAATATAGAACTACTAAAAATAGATTTAAAAAAACAAACTATTAGAAAAATCAGCAAGGGACACCTGGGACGCTCAGCAGTTAAGCGTCAGCCATCGGCTCAGGGCGTGATCCTGGAGTTCCAGGATCAAATCCCACATCAGGCTTCCTGCATGGAGCCTGCTTCTCCCTCTGCCTATGTCTCTGCCTCTCTTTCTCTCTGTGTCTCATGAATAAATAAATGAAATCTTTAAAAAAAAGAAGAAAGAAAGAAAGAAAGAAAGAGAGAGAGAGAGAGAGAGAAAGAGAGAAGAGAAAAATCGGCAAACTTTACAGACATTTCAGATAAAAGGAAAAACAAAAAGGCTTTTAGAGGCACCTGGGTGGCTCAGTCAGTTAAACTTCTGCCTTCAGCTCAGGTCATGATCCCAGGGTCCTGGAATCCAGCCCCACACAGGGCTCTCCATGAGGAGCCTGCCTCTCCCTCTCTCTCTGCCCTTCCCCCCTGCTTGTGCTCTCACTCTTTCTCTTTCTCTCTCAAATAAATAAAATCTTTATTTTTTTTTAAGATTTTTTTTATTTATTCATTCATGAGAGACACAGACAGAGAGAGGTAGAGACACAGGCAGAGGGAGAAGCAGGGTCCATGCAGTGATCCCGACGTGGGACTCAATCCCGGGACTCTAGGATCACACCCCGGGCCAAAGGCAGGCGCCAAACCACTGAGCCATCCAGGGATCCCCAAATAAAATCTTTTAAAAAAGGGCACCTGACCCGGTGGCTTAGCGGTTTAGCACCGCCTTCAGCCCCGGATGTGATCCTGGAGACCCGGGATCGAGTCCCACATCGGGCTCCCTACATGGAGCCTGCTTCTCCCTTGACCTATGTCTCTGCCCCTCTTTCTGTGTGTCTCTCATGAATAAATAAATAAAATCTTTAAAAAGGGAGCCTGAGTGGCTCAGTTGGTTAGACAGCTGCCTTCCACTTTGATCATGAGCCCAAAGTCCTGGGATTGAGCCCCACCTCGGGCTCGCTGCTCAATGGGCAGCCTGCTTCTCCCTCTCCACTGCTTGTGCTCTCTCATGCACACACTCTCTCTCTCTCAAATGGATGAATAAAATCTATTTTAAAAAATCTTTAAAAAGAAAAACAAATGGCTTTTAAACATATGAAAAAATATTCTCATACGTGATACAGAAATTTATTTATTTTTTATTATTTTTTTGGGATACAGAAATTTTTTTTTTTTGGGGGGGATACAGAAATTTAAAATAAATCAAGATCTCTTCAACTCTCAGACTAGCAAAAATCTGAAAGTGTGGGAACATATTTTGTTTGCAGGAATATGGGAAAATAGGCACTTTCATACATTATTGGGTGGCTTGCAAACTGTAATCAAAGTTATAATCTCATATTCCCTCAAGAGATTCCACTTCTGAGAAATTTATCCTACAAATATACTTGTACACATATACAGTATTATGCAACACTATTCATCATATTTTATAATAGCATAAAATGAAAACAATCTCTCCGTAAGAACTAACCTAAAAATTTTAATATATCTATAAATGTAATGTGTAAATATAAATGTAAATGTGAAGTTATACTATACAGAAATGAAAAGACAATTAAAAGAATTAAGTGAAAAATACAAGGTATAGGATCATGTGCACAGTATATCTTGTGTAAAAAAAATGGGCTAACAATCAACATGCATGTACATACATATATATATATATATATGAACATACTCTCTAAGGATATAATAATGTTACTATGGGAGAGAGAGACTACAGAGGTTAGAAAAAAAGTTTTTCCGTATTCATTTAAAAATGTTTAGGGACACCTGTGTGGCTCAGTGGCTGAGCATCTGCCTTCGGCTCAGAGTGTGATCCCGGAGTTCCGGGATCAAGTCCCAGATCAGGCTTCCTAGAGGAAGCCTGCTTCTCCCTCTGCCTATGTCTCTGCCTCTCTGTGTCTCTCATGAATAAATAAAATCTTAAAAAATATAGTTTATTCATTGTATATTCCATGTTGCCTTTTCAGAAAATATAATAGACAAGACAGTTTCAAAACCAAAGAGTGGCCTTTTATCTACATACGAAAGAAAGAGCAAAGGAGTAAAAAAAGTAGTAAAGAGTAACTGAACCAGTGTTTCAAGTGAAAGCAATGTGAGTTGTTCAGATGCAACTCTACTGGGACGCCTGGGTGGCTCAGCGGTTGAGCACCTGCCTTCGGCCCACGCCATGATCCTGGAGTCCTAGAATCAAGTCCCACATCGGGCTCCCTGCATGGACCCTGCTTCTCCCTCTGCCTATCTCTCTGCCTCTCTCTGTGTGTGTATGTCTCTCATGAATAGATAAATAAAATCTTAAAAAAAAAAAAAAAAAGATTCAACTCTAAGAGCCCACCAGAGAGCTATGTAGTTTTAAAGGACATAACTTTTAAAACAGTAATTATTCCAAGCAAACTGAACCAGGCAGAGAACAGTCACATGTAAGGTAAAAACCACTAGTCCCTAATTAAAGAAAAATGCCATTTAGTTCCTCATTGGCATTATCAACACAATTAATACCTATATTTGAAAAAAAAAAAAACCTCTATTTTAATTATAAGGTATTTCGTTATGTATTTTTTAAAGGATATATCTGAATAACAGATACAAATATTTCCTATCAAAAACCAACAAAACATACCTGATATGACTTCTTCTTGCTGGAGATCTATGAATATCAAACAGCGTGTTTTCCCTCTTTTTTTGATGAGCTGGTACTTAAAAAAAAAAAAAAACACAACACAGAAATAACATAATAAATTGATAAGCTAATGTATAAAAGGAGTAGAAATTACTTCTAATAGAAGTTATACAAGAATAGGGACGCCTGAGTGGCTCAGTGGCTGAGCTTCTGCCTTTGGCTCAGGGCGTGATCCCAGAGACTCCCTGCATGGAGCCTGTGTCTCCCTCTGCCTGTGTCTCTGCACCTTTCTCTGTGTGTCTCTCATGAATAAATAAAATCTTTAAAAAAAAAAAGAATAGAAGCTAGTCATATGTGTTCAAGTTCCAAATGCTATCTAGAAGGAGCACAACAAAATCAAAAACTCTGGTAGGTAATAAATAGCATAAGTTGCAAATAAACTTTCTAAAAAGATGTTAAATTGGGACACCTGGGTAGCTCAGTGGTTGAGGGTCTGCCATCGGCTCAAGGCATGATCCTGGGATACAGGATCAAGTCCCACATGGGGTTCCTTGTAAGGAGCCTGCTTCTCCCTCCACCTGTGTCTGCCTCTCCCTTTCTGTATCTCTCACAAATAAATAAAATCTTTAAAAAATAGAAAGATGCTAAACTAAATCTTTGTGATTGTGACAACTGAGTGACTCAGTGGTTGAGTATCTGCCTTCAGCTCAGGGTATGATCCTGGTCCTGGGATCGAGTCCTGCATCAGGCTCCCTGTGGGAAGCCTACTTCTCCCTTTGTCTATGTCTCTGCCTCTCTCTGTGTGTCACTCATGAATAAATAAATAAAATCTTAAAAAAAAAAAATTCTACTCCTCTGCCTCTCCCCACATACACATTCTCTCTCTCTCGCTCCCCATAAAATAAATAAATCTTTTTTAAAAAATAAAAATAAAAAAATAAATCTTTGTGATTTAGGGTTAGATAATGATTTTTTGATACTACACCAAAAGCATAATCCATTTAAAAAACTAATAAATTGGAGTTCATCAAAATTACTAAATTCTGCTCTTTCAAAAATACTAGTAAGAAATTAAAGGAGACAAGCTACAGACTGAGAAAATACTTGCAAATCATGTATCTGATAGAGAACTGATATCCAAAATACATGAGAAACTCAAAACTATCAAGAAAATAAACAACTCACTGAAAAAATGGGCAACAGATTTTAACAGATACTTCAGAAATAACGCTGGCAAAGCAGCATATACAGATGCTCAACATCGTTTGGGAAATAGAGATTTAAACTTCAATAACTATGTATTAAAGTTAATTTCAAAAACAGATAACAAGTGTGTGGCAAGAAAATGGTGCAAATGGACTCTCATACACTCTCAGGGAGAATGTACGTGGTACAGCCACTTTGGAAAACAATTTGGCAATTTCTTTGCACATTAAGCATACACCTAATCACAAAACCCAGCCATTCCACTCCTTGGTGTTTATAAGAAAAATGAAAAAATATGTCCAAAGACTTGCACATGAATGTTCCTAACAACTTTATTTATAATAGCAAAATACTAAAAATGTCAACAATCCAAATGTCCATCTACAAATAATGGATAAACAAATTATGATATATTCATACAATGGAATGCTACTTGGTAATAAAAAGAAATAATACACTTTTATTGTTACTTTCAACATGGAGGAGTCTTACAATTACGCTGAGTGAAAGAAGTCAGACAAAAAAAGAGTACATATTGTATATAAAATTCAAGAAAATGTAAATTCATCTATGGTTAAAGAAAATAAATCAGATCAGAAGCTACCTAAGGATTGGGATGGTGACGGCTCCAGAAAGTTAGGAGTAGATTACAAACAGGCAGAAAGATATTTTGGGGGTTGATAAACATGGTCATGATCTTGATGGTAATGATAGTTTCATAAGTATATACCTAAGGTATTTCCAACTTGCCAAACTGTACATGTTAAATATTCTAATAAAGATTTTTTTAATCTAGAAAAATAATTCACAATTTTTCTATCTTTCCATATCTCCTCCATGATTGAGAGGGCTACGTGTGCCAGTGACTCCTAACTGGTATAATGTCCGCACACACTAAAGGCAAGCTTCTAGTAGATACCTCTGATCCACACCTTCCAGACATTAAATCATTATTTCAAAGCATTAGAGTCTGAGTATAAATATCTCCTATAAATATCTCAGTCCTTCCTTAAAAATATTATGCTAAGTGAAAGAAGCTAAATACAAAACGTCACAATAAGGCAACTCTGTACACAGAAAGTATATTAGTGGTTGCCAATGGCTGGTGGGATGAAAGTGTAGAAGTAATAAAATGTTCTGGACTCAGAGATGATAACTACATAATCCCTGTAAATATACTAAAAACCAGTGAATTCTACAGATTAAAAATCAGCAAAACCCAACAAAAATGGTGAAAAGAAAAATAAAACAGCACCTATGTGAGTACCTGTCATTATCTTAACAGCATGAAGATAAAAGGTTTTCCTCCTAAAGGAAACAAAAACCTAGGGGCATCTGGCTGGCTAAATTGGTGGAACATGCGACTCTTGATCTCAGTGTCATGAATTCGAGCCCCAAGTTGGGAATAGAGATTACTTTTAAAAAATAAACAAATAGGGATCCCTGGGTGGCGCAGTGGTTTAGCGCCTGCCTTTGGCCCAGGGCGCGATCCTGGAGACCCAGGATCGAATCCCATGTCGGGCTCCCGGTGCATGAAGCCTGCTTCTCCCTCTGCCTGTGTCTCTGCCTCTCTCTCTCTGTGTGTGATTATCATAAATAAATAAAAATTTAAAAAAAAAATTTTTAATAAAAAAATAAAAAAATAAAAATAAATAAAAAATAAACAAATAAACAAATAAACCTAGATTATTGGCCAAGCTGCAGTCTTGTACCCAATTTTGCGACTTTGGCTAAACCACTTAACCACTTGGAACATAGAACTAAAAGAACTGCTGTAAATGAAAGTGTTCAATAAAATTTAAAGTATTACACAAAAATGAGCAGTATTTATTACTAAATTCAAGATTCTTTAAATAAAATGTACATGCTGCATGTAATTCTATACTGCAATTATGTACTTCAACTTTCTTTCTGTTGTGTGTGTGAACAGAAGTATACATAAAAAAGATGAATAAAACTACAAGAGATTCCATTCTTCTAAATTCAGCAACACTGGGGGTACCTGGCTAGCTCAGGTATTACACAAGAATGATCAGTATTCTGGAGGGTATTATGCTGAGTGAAGTAAGTCAGTCGGAGAAGGACAAACATTATATGTTCTCATTCATTTGGGGAATATAAATAATAGTGAAAGGGAAAATAAGGGAAGGTAGAAGAAATGTGTGGGAAATATCAGAAAGGGAGACAGAACGTAAAGACTGCTAACTCTGGGAAACGAACTAGGGGTGGTAGAAGGGGAGGAGGGCGGGGGGTGGGAGTGAATGGGTGACGGGCACTGGGTGTTATTCTGTATGTTAGTAAATTGAACACCAATAAAAAAAATAAATAAATAAATAAATAAAAACTTAAATAAAGAAAAAAAAAAAAAAGAATGATCAGTATTTATTACTAAATTCAAAAGGGGTGGAGTAGAATACGCAGCTCAACAAAAAGTTCTTCAGCTTTTCTTACCTATTGGAGGTGCTTGGTATCTATCCACTGTTTTCCTTTGTCTTAAATTATATGGTCTATCATTTTCTTCTCCTTCTGCCTCTTCAACTTCTATATCTCCATCCTCCTCTTGAGATTCTAGTTTCCCCCACACAAAGGAAAAGAATTACTGTTTTAATCCACAAGAATTGGATCACTCTAGAACTGAATATTTACATTCTATCTTTTATTCTTTCTGCCCATTCCACATTTAAAAGTGTCAACATTTTCTGATACAGTATATATCAATATAATTAAAAATCAACCTAGATAGATGTTAAAAAAAAAAAGGCCTTTCTTACAAATAATATAGCTCTCTTCTAAATAGCCTAGATATACTTATGATCTTTCTATTTCTATCTCTTTGGTCATACAGAACAGTTATAGAAGATGAATCACAATTTTACTGCAACAAACTTCATTTAATGCCCAGTTATCCACCAGTGAATAAGGTTAGTATTCAAATATCACTTGGTAAAAAAAAAAAAAAAAAAAAAGTATCACTTGGTAGTTTAAAAAAATATGCTTACAAAATAATTACTAATGTTACAGCAAGAGCAATTTTTGTTGGCAGTGTAATGGTTTGTTAGGCTTACTGACAATAGATAAGCACAAATTACTCTATTTTGGTAAGAAAATGCAGGTAGGAATGGGAGAGCTCATGAAGCAGATCTCTGGGGTGCTAGTGATCTATTTCTTGACATAAGTGATCACTTCATACACTATACACTTAAAATATAATGTACATAAATTCTTTATGTACAGAATTTATTTTTAAAAAGTGGTTTGGCTAAAACCATGACATCTATTTACAGTTTAAAATAAAAATCTGGGGCAGCCCAGGTGGCTCAGCAGTTTAGCGCCACCTTCAGCACAGGGCATGATCCTGGAGACACAGGATCGAGTCCCACGTCCCACTCCCTGCATTGAGCCTGCTTCTTCTCCCTCTGCCTGTGTCTCTGCCTCCTTCTGTGTGTCTCTCATGAATAAATAAATAAAATCTTTTAAAAATTAATTAATTTTAAATATAAAATAAAATAAAAATCTGGGGTGACTGGCTGGCTCAGTCGGAAGAGCATACAACTCTTGATCTCAGGTTTGTGAGTTTAAGCTCCACACTGGGTATAGAGATTACTTAAAAATAGAAAATTTTTAATGGGATGCCGGAGTAGCTCAGCGGTTGGGCTCCTGGATTCAGTTGGGTGCCTGCATTCGGCTCAGGTCATGATCTGGGGATCCAGGTTCAAGTCCCACCCACATCAGGCTCCCTGGGAGAAGCCTGCTTCTCCCTCTGCCAATGTCTCTGCCTCTCTCTCTCAGTCTGTCTCTCCCATGGATAAATAAATAAATCTTTAGAGCAGTCCGGATGGCTCAGTGGTTTAACGCTGCCTTCAGCCCAGGGCCTGATCCTGGAGACCCGGAATCGAGTCCCGCGTCGGGCATCCCTCCATGGAGCCTGCTTCTCCCTCTGCCTGTGTCTCTCTCTGTGTCTCTCATGAATGAATAAATAAAATCTTTAAAAAAAATTTTTTAGGGCAGCCCCGGTGGCGCAGCGGTTTAGCGCCGCCTGCAGCCCGGGGCATGATCCTGGAGACCCTGGATCGAGTCCCACATCGGGCTCCCTGCATGGAGCCTGCTTCTCCCTCTGCCTGTGTCTCTGCCTCTCTCTCCCTCTGTGTCTCTCTCATGAGTGGATAAATAAAACCTTTTAAAAAAAAATTTTTTTTTAAATAAATCTTTTAAAAAAACCATTTTAAAAAATAAATAAAACTGATGAAATTTTATTGGCTTATGGCCCCCAAATGCAATATACTTTGTGATTAACTTTTTAACCACAGGGGAATCCCTGGGTGGCTCAGCGGTTTAGCGCCTGCCTTTGGCCCAGGGCGTGATCCTGGAGTCCCGGGATCAAGTCCCACATCGGGCTCCCTGCATGGAGCCTGCTTCTCCCTCTGCCTCTCTCTCCCTGCATGGAGCCTGCTTCTCCCTCTGCATGGAGCCTGCCTGTGTCTCTGCCTCTCTCTCTCTCTCTGTGTCTTTCATGAATAAATAAATAAATAAAATCTTTAAAAAAAAAAAAAAAACTTTTTAACCACAGTAATTGTCAATATAATACAACTATATTTAGGCATAGGTAAAATTTTAAAACCACCAGCGATATTCACTGAAATTTGTATTAAGTTCTAGATAAAATTAGCAAATACAATATTACTAGCTAAATAAATTACCTGTTCCCAAATAAGTCTCTTTAAATCCTCAAAAAATATTACTTTTTGAGAAACCCCTACATAATAATATTGTGGGGGAGAAATTCTATGCATGGCAAATTGACTTTGAAAACTCTACAAAGTTGTTCAGTTAATGAAAAAAGGCAAAAGTCACATTATAAATCTGTCTCACTTATACTAATTTTCTCCAAAAGAAGCAATACAGAGGTTCTAGCTATAACAACAATATTTGCTCAATAAAGTACCCTCATCAGAAATATCAGCTCTTCAAAACTAATGCAAAAAAAAGAAAAAAAAATCACTAATACTATATTAGAGAATTTGAGAAACAAACCCATTCATTTCCATCTAAGCTTTACATATAGTAGTAACTGGTAAGATTTCCTGGTAAAATACAAATATCTGCATTTACAATACACCAAATCTGAAAATCCATTTCAATAAAGATTAAAACCTATAGAATTAAATCCTACAGACGTACTAGTCATTGATTTATAACCTTTGGGACATGTATTTTAATCATGTTCCCAGCTCCAGCCCTACAAATTCAGCCAGGTTCTTCGGTTCGGAACCCAGACAAGCAAAAAAAATAAATAAATAAATAAAATAAAAAATAAAAAATAAAAAATAATAAAAAAAAAAAGAACCCAGACAAGCCTCAGAAAAGAGCAGTATACCTCCTTCCACTAACATTACCAGTTTCTCTTTCTCTGAACTTCACCATTTACTCCTCAGTCCATAACTAAATTTGGGACCCAAATAATCAGAGACTCAGAGGATACAGACAGAAGGTGACTGTGGATAGAGGCTTCCAGTTAGAAGGTATCTAAACACAAAAGAGGCCTCACTTAATAACAAATCAGCCCTTGGTAAATGCCACACCAGATTAGGTCACTTACGGACTACTAGTAAGATAAATTAAATAATCATGTATAGTGTAAAGGCATTTTTCCAGACGAAGGTGAAAACTCAGAATGCCAAATAAAAATTATTCCAAATTATACAATGTAGATTTCTAAAGCCAAAAATCACACACCCAGCAATATTAGACGTATATTACTTATATGTATTTTTCTTCCCTCCCACCTGCACTTTGTAGCATTTACTTCATAAGTACTTTACAAACCTTCTTCTTCACCCTCAGTAGAGACTTCATGATGATTTTGTATCCCATAACTATTTCTTCTCAGTGACTTTCTTCGCCTTTTCACTCTTGAATACATATCCATGTTTTCCTTTTAAAGAGAGAAATCTGTCAAATATTAACATGCAATTTATTCCTGGCTATCAATATCATTAACCCAGTGGTACATGACCACTCTTGAAATTTACTGAGCACCTATTTGCAAGGCACAGATTCATGAAAACCAAAGCTTCCTGAATTCAAACAAACTTACAAAATATTTGAAATTTTAAAACTACAATGCCATGAACATACTTTCTCCCTCAAGCAAATTACAGCCTAGTTGGATGGAACAAGATAAGTCACAGGTAACTATAAAACAAAGTAAAACAAATGAAATGCCATTTAAAAAGGTATAATGTACCCTAGAATTCAGAGAGATGATCCTCTTGTTACTAAGGAAAGGGAAGGGAGGCAGCATCTGAGATGAACCTTGAGACAAAGGGAGGATTGCAGCAGTCTTAACCAGAAGTATTACCAGAAGTAAAGGATAAAGGAACAAGAATGATTTGTTTATATTTGGGCAATGGTGTGTGAAAAGAAAAAATTGAAACCAGATTACAAAGGTCAAGGTGTTTTTAATTAATTCAGTAATACAGTAAAAAAGAACAATGAAGGCTTCAGATCAGAAAAGTATCAGAATCAGAGTTATACTTTAGGATGACTCTTCTGGCAAAAGTGCAGAGGGTCTTTTGGGGAAGGTTGTGGCAAGCAGAGTAAGTACAGAAGAAGAAAACAAAATCTCAAACAAAAATAGAAAAAAAAGAATAATTCTGTTAATTAAAGAAAATCCAAATGCTGCTTACCCTCCCTTTGAGTTCCTCAACCAAAATAAAAAATATTTGCCAGGGTTTTTAAAGTTAATATACTCACAAATTCTGTATCTGTCCACATTCTAAGTCGTTCTACTTCTCCTGACCGACGGTTCCGTCTGATGTTAATGTTGTCCATTTCTTGTAATACAGCTTCAGCAGTACTACAATCACGTAATAAAACCAGGATTTAGACAAATGTGACACCATATAATGTGTCATACATGTGAAAGAGCTCTTCATCAAAGCATAATTAAATTATCTTTGAAATGTAACTGTAGATAGCATCTCAATTATTTTTCTGAATCAGTATTCATCAGAAGATAATGCCCCCAAAAATCCAGAACATCTTTTACCTTAATGTATTTATTATAATAAAACTTATGAAATATTTGGGGCACCTAGCTAGCTCAGTCAGAAGAGCATGCGACTCTTGATCTCAGGGTTCTGAGTTCAAGCCCTACACTGAGTGTAGAGAATACTTAAAAATAAAATCTATAGGGTAGCCCCAGTGGCTCAACGGTTTAGTGCCACCTTCAGTCCAGGGCGTGATCCTGCAGACCCAGGATCAAGTCCCATGTTGGGCTCCCAGCATGGAGCCTGCTCCTCCCTCTGCCTGCCTCTCTCTCTCCCTCTTTCTGTGTCTCTCATGAATGAATGAATAAATAAAATCTTTTAAAAAATAAAAAGTAAAATAAAATCTATAATACTCCTAATATTCAACGCCACAATGCCACTATAAAGGACTACCAGATCCAAGGCAATGAAAAATTTTTATTTGAAGATGGTGTTAAGATAATTTATAAGATAAAAATCTGTAAAAAGTTTAAAGCTGGGGGGGGGGGGGGGCAGGCGCAAAAAAAAAAAAAAAAAAAAGGAAAAGAAAAGTTTAAAGCCAGAGGTGTCTGGGTGGCTCAGTTGGTAAAGCATCTGACCCTTGGTTTCAGGTAAGGTCTTAAATCTCAGGGTCATGAGTCCAAGTCCTGTGCTGGGTTCCAAACTGGGCATAGAGCTTACTTAAAAAAAAAGTTTAAAGCCAACATAAGGTTAACTGAATGGATATTTTTAAAAATTAGACAATACTGTGCTCCACAGATTACAGGCTGACATTATCCCATTTAATCTTTCAAACATAAACATATAACATGTACTATGTATGTAGATAATGATCTAAGTATTTAACAAATAATAACGAATACTCAAATTTGGCATTACCAGCATAGAATATAATTTTCTCTCTTGTAAAATAGGGATTACACTGACCTCTCCTCTCTAGACCACTGCAAGGACCATTGCTCCTCTCTAGACCATTGTAGGATAATTTATCATCTGAGAAGAATAAAATTTCTTTGCATGTAGACACTGAGCAATCTGCTAAGCTCATTCACTAGTTATATCCCATATACCCAGTCTCAAGGGACCTTTAATTCAAAATCTTGACTAAAGAAAAGTATACTTAGTACATATCAATAATGGAATTTAATGTTGCTTAAAAACTACCAAAAACAGGGATCCCTGGGTGGCGCAGCGGTTTGGCGCCTGCCTTTGGCCCAGGGCGCGATCCTGGAGACCCAGGATCGAATCCCACGTCAGGCTCCCAGTGCATGGAGCCTGCTTCTCCCTCTGCCTGTGTCTCTGCCTCTCTCTCTCTCTGTGACTATCATAAATAAATAAAAATTAAAAAAAAAAAAAACTACCAAAAACAAATTGTTAATGAGCAAATATTAAAGGACTTTAATAGTGAAGATTACCTTTTATATTATTTGTTCACAAAAATTATAAAAGGATGAGAAAAATTTACCTATCATATAAACTATTAAATGTCATAAATGGACTAGAAACTAATAATCATTGCTAACCACTGTTAATTCAAATTAAGGTTTAAAATAATTGCATTTATTGCTAAGTCAGTGCTTAAGTTATTCTTTAAAACATAACTACCTTAAAAATAACTGATTTTTTTTTGAAATCTGAAATTTGATTTTGGAATTTTAAAATCTGAAAAATCAAACAAATTAAATAAAATTGCTTACTGCATAAGTATTCATACCTATTTACTAGTTGATCAAATAACAAACTCTGGTTCACGCTTTCAAATCTGTTTTTCCTGGAACGACAACTTTTTCTGACTTCCATGTCACCATTTATACAAGAAAGGTCTCCATCTCCCTTCTTTTCCCCTCGAAGGGGATGGCTTCGAAGGGCTACAAAAAGAGAGAGATTTACATTTCAAAGTACAGAGTATAAAAAAAGAAAAAATACATCAAAAATTACTTTTAAAAAACTACCAAAAAATTAATATAACTGCTTAAGTGGCTTTAATACCCAATAATCTAAAATTCTGATCACTATTTATGATCTGTAATAAATTAAATTATTTCATTTGTACTGATTTCTCAATGTTTAACAATTACATAAGTATTCACTATAACTGAAATGCAGTCATTTCCAACTGTATGCTGAACATACTATTAAGTTGTTTTACCCCACTTTAACACTTACTCTAACAACATTAGTAAGAATTTCAATACTAACCGGTTTCATAACAGAATACTCACATAAGCTACTATGTCCGTTTGGTAATGTAGCACCAGGCTGAGAAGTTAACCTAGAACACAATTATATTTAATATGCAAACACATCAACATTCATTTAAAGAAGCAAGAAACGCAATACTGGTAGAATCATTTTAATCTTTAAAATGTCAGTAATAATACTTTTTTAAGAGTAAAGATGACAATAAGATTCGTAATACAATTAATAAAATATACTAAGAGTAATTTCATTACTTCAGGTAAAGCTTTAGTAACAAATTATAAACTGAATTTGCTCTGTCTTCAACTCTATAAAGTCCAAAGAGGCATAAGCTTAACATGTACCATAAAGTTAACTGATACCATAAGCAGCAATGGTCACAGACATTTATTACTGGTTTTGGTGAACAAAATAAAAATCAAACAAATGTACTCAAACAATAAACTGTAAGAAGAACAAAGTCCTTGAACACCAATACCATTTAATAATTTCTCCAATATGTTTTATTACACATTCTAACCTGACAAAACTTAGCTAATTTCTCAAAACAGTCATAGTATAATTATTCCTTTTAGGTGAGGAAAGCAAATGTTAATTCAGTAGGAAGATACTTAAAACAATCATCAAAACATGAAGCTTAAAAAAATTCACAGTATGCTTCTGTATAATGAGAAAGTCAAAAACAAAAACTAAACTGGCTACATAATGAAAGAAAGACTGTCAATGTAAACTTACTAAAGTTTTCTTTTAATACCCAATGATTATTATTTTCAACTTTTTTTAAATAGGGAAAGGACATTCAGAAAATAATATGTGATTTTTCTGTTCTATTATCCATACTGTCTGCACAAAATTTTCTTTTAATGGAAGTATACTCAATACATGTTATATTACTTTCAAGTGTATACCACAGTGATTCAATAAGTTTATACTTATGCTGTGCTCACAAGTGTACCTACCATCTGACATCACACAACACTATCACAATACCACTGAGTATATTCCCTATGTTGTACCTTTCATTCCTGTGACTTACTCATTCCATAACTGGAAGCCTGTATCTCCCACTTCTGTTTGCACAAATCTTCTTAACAAAAATATTCCAGTGTTTTTGGATACTCCAGCACTCCTCGTGTTAAAGTTTAATATTAAATGTTAATTATAAATGCCCTTGCCTAATAAAGATCAGAGCTAGGATGACTAAAGGATATCCACAAAAACTCAAACTGTTACATGTACTCATTTTGTCAAAAAGCAAAGACAAAAAACTCCAACCCTCTTTTTTTTTTTTTTTAAAGATTTTATTTATTTATTCATAGGGATGCAGAGAGAGAGAGAGAGGCAGAGACACAGGCAGAGGGAGAAGCAGGCTCCATGCAGAGAGCCCGACGTGGGACTCGATCCAGGGTCTCCAGGATCATGCCCTGGGCGGCAGGCGGCACCAAACCGCTGCGCCACCGGGGCTGCCCCCAACCCTCTTTTCCCCCAGAAAACAACAAAACTATCTTGTTCTAATAGGCTACATGTCTTGGAAAATATTTCATTTTTAGCACCTTTCTATACAAAGTACATATAAAGTAATGAAACTGAAGTATTAACATGTCTTTCTTTGGAAGATTACACATGTCAAATTTTCTAGAACTCACTTAAAACCAAACAGAAGGGACACCTGGGTGGCTCAGCAGTTGAGCATCTGCCTTTCACTAAGGGCATGATCCCAGAGTCCCAGGATCAAGTCCCACATTGGGCTCCTTGCATGGAGCCTGCTTCTCCTGTGTCTCTGCCTCTCTCTGTGTGTGTCTCTCATGAATAAATAAATAAAATCTTTAAAAAAAAAAAAAAAAAGGTCAGTTTTACTACTTCATAAATATACTTTGGCTTTGGACCTAACATAATATTAACTCAGTTTGATCAGTTTATTTACAAGTCTTGGCTCCAGGGACACCTGGGTGGCTCAGTGGTTGAGCGTTTGCCTTCAGCGCAGGGCATAACCCCAGGATGTAGGATCGAGTCCTGCATCAGGCTCCCTGTGAAAAGCCTACTTCTCCCTCTGCTTATGTCTCTGCTCCTCTCTCTTTCTCTCTCATGAATAAATAAATAAATCTTTAAAAGAAAAAAATAAGTCTTGGCTCCAAATGAATTTTAGTGTATGCAAAACTGAATGGTTGAAACTGTACATACTTAAGTTATTCAAAAAAATAAGACACTAACCCTGAAATCATTCTACAAAAGAAATCTAAAACTTTTCTGAACAATAGCAACATCCCTGGGAAAAAAGCATAATAAGCTTTATGTCCCTCTGAAGAAGACAATGCTTCTTGGCTTTTTTTATTGCTAATGAAAGATCTGTTTTATAAGGAAAAAATAAAAACTTATTCTTCAATCAACCCAATTATCTTACAATCATAAATTATTATCATCCTTTTTCCATTTCTCTTTAAAAAGATGAAAATGAAAATAAAATAAAAAAATAAAATAAAATAAAATAAAATAAAATAAAATAAAATAAAATAAAATAAATAAAATAAAATGATGAAAATGAACAAAAAGGGGCAGCCCAGGTGGCTCAGCGGTTTAGCACCTGCCTTCAGCCCAGGGTGTGATCCTGGGGACCCGGGATCAAGTCCCACGTCGGTCTCCCTGCATGGAGCCTGCTTCTCCCTCTGCCTGTGTCTCTGCCTCTCTCTCTCTCTGTGTCTCTCTCATGAATAGATAAATAAAATCTTTAAAAAAAATGCCAGTTTCTATAAAAAGAAAAAAAATAAAATGAACAAAAAGGAGATAGAATATTAAATGAGTATTGGAAAGAGAATACTGAGATCTTAAGACGTGGCCTGCCTACTCCATAATATACACACCTAAAAAAGTTTCTTATTAAAAAAGTTTCTCTACATATGCCTCAGTGTACCCAAAAGTTAATCACTTTAATGTAACCAGGTAAGTTCACTGCTTAAATGCAAGCTCCAATACATCTTTATGAAGTCTCCTTGTTTATTTTTGAAAAGGGGAGTGGGCAGGGGATATTTCCTTGTATCTATGTTTCCTAAATTCTTTATTTTTTCCTAAATTTTTTAAATGGAAACAGCATCACTTTACATATGATTATTACGTCAGAATTTTCTACACCTTCAGTTATCTGGAGCATACTACCAAGGCAATACTAGCTGACTAATAATCATTACTTATTCTCCCTTTTCCATTAAATCCAAGGAATTTAGTGATTTTTTAAGGATTTTAAATCTCATTTCAGGAAAAGCCTCAGTTTGGAAAGACCTTAACCAATACTACCTACAATTCTAATGTGCCTCAGCAGTTTAACACAAGTGGTTACATTTCTGCCTAACCTCACTCACTACTCTCTCAATATCTGACCACAAAACTTTCATGCATACTACATTTAACTGTACAGTTAGTCTTATCAAATATTTAATGTTGTCTGTATCTTAGAGTATGTGTTTCTATTATTCTAGACATTAAATGCATGCCACATTCTTTCTCTAGGGTGCCTCCTCCAACACCACAGAAAGACACACATGCATGTATACACATAGAGCATCTCAGTTCAATAAATGTCTAGTAGCTAATCAGCTGACAAGATGGGATTATTAAAAATAAAATGTTTTAAAACGGGATTATTTAAATTTTTTTTTTTAGATTTTATTTATTGGTTTATGAGAGACAGAGGAAGAGAGAGGCAGAGACACAGGCAGAGCGAGAAGCAGGCTCCATGCAGGGAGCCCGACATGGGACTCAATCCCTAGTCTCCAGGATCATGCCCCAAGCTGAAGGCGGCGCTAAACTGCTAAGCCACCGGGGCTGCTCTACTTAAAATATTTGTAAGCTGGGATCCCTGGGTGGCGCAGCAGTTTAGCGCCTGCCTTTGGCCCAGGGCGCGATCCTGGAGACCCGGGATCGAATCCCACGTCAGGCTCCCGGTACATGGAGCCTGCTTCTCCCTCTGCCTGTGTCTCTGCCTCTCCCTCTGCCTGTGTCTCTGCCTCTCTCTCTCTCTCTCTGTGTGACTATCATAAATAAATAAAAATTAAAAAAAAAAAAAATACTTGTAAGCTACAACATCTATCTAGGCTAACATGGATATTTGTGAATTTCTACATATAAGATAAAGAATACATAATTAAATTTTCAACCAAAAAAATCCTTATTAAAAATTATCATAATTATGTTGATAAACTTAATCTTCAAAGTTCAGTTCCACTTCCACCTCTATGTTCATTCAATTACTGAGGTCTCAAAGGGAAATTATTTCAACAATCAACAGGAACTTAAAAAAAAAAAAATTAGCGATCTTGGGGCACCTGGGTGGCCTAGCCAGGTAAGTATCCTACTCTTGATTTTGGCTCAGGTCATGATCTCAGGGTTGTGAGATTGAGCCCCACATCGGGTTCTGTGCTGGGCAGTGAGCCTGCTTAAGATTATCTCTCTCTTCCTCTCTCTGTCCCTCCCCACCCACTCACCTCAATCTCTCTCTCTCCGTCTCTCTAGAAAAAATTTAAAAATTAAAGATTAAAAATTTAGTGGTCTTGGGACACCTGGCGGGCTTAGCAGTTGGGCATCTGCCTTAAGCTCAGGGCATGATTCCGGGATCAAGTCGTGCATTGGGCTCCCTGTGAGGAGCCTGCTTCTCCCTCTGCTGTGTCTCTGCCTCTCCCTCCATCTCTCATGAATAAATAAATAAAATCTTTTTTTAAAAATTGCTTTTTAAAAATGTACTTAGTATTCAAAAAAAAAAAAGAAATATCACACTAAGGCAACTAGATGGAAGCAAAACTCTCTCTCTCAAAAAAAAAAAATTGTTTTTTCTCTCAAAAAAATTTTGAGGCTCTTCTTACATGAAAGACATGATCAAGATCAACTTAAGGGCAGCCTGGGTGGCTGAGCGGTTTAGTGCCACCTTCAGCCCAAGGCCTGATCCTGGAGACTGGGATTGAGTCCCATGTCAGGCTCCCTGCAGGGAGCCTGCTTCTTGCTCTGCCTGTGTCTCTCTCTCCCTCTCCCTCTCTGTATCTCTCATAAATAAAATCTTTAAAAAAAAAAAAAAAAAAGATCAATTTACACAAAGGCCTTCTGAGTAGTTAAGATGAAGAAAATCTAGTGCCCATTATTTACTAAAACTGTTAAAATTATCTTACAGTGAAAGCTCAAACTCTGACACTAAAAGAACATTTTTAAGAAACGTTTATCTAGAAAAAGAAGCCTGATTCATTCATTTAATAAATATAGGCTACAGATTACAACAGATAGATCAAGTCTAGGAGTATAATTAAAGGGCAGTACTCATTTTAAGTAACATCATTATAGTGACCTGGATCTGTTTTATCTCACAGATGAATGAGTGTGGGAAAAGAAAAATCAACAGACTATGATTCAAGATTTTCCGACTCAGCTCCCAGAAAATGCGAAATACAAAAGTTATAGAAAAGTGGTGCATCTTCTGGAACATACTGAACCACAGACTCTTTAGGGACTAGTAAATGTATACTGTCTATCAAAGCCTATAAACCCCGAAGATTTTTTTTCCATTAGAGAGTAACAGTATCCAGAATTTACCTGGACATATAAAATCAAGTAATTTTTAAGTACTTCAAGAAGGAAAAAAGTCGAAGAATTTTCCTTTTACTTTTGTTTGTAGTCAGCACATCATCAGCATTTCTACATCAAAGACTGGAGGAAAAGAGAAGCTAAAAATTCTAAGTTCAATGCTTAAATCTTTTCTGTGTGTGTGCCTATCCTATACATTAATTACTATTTACTTTGGTAAGTGTGTAAAAATAAGTTTTCCTGATACATACTGAGCCAAACCCAAAGCAAACTTAAACTAAAAATAAGCAAACAAAAGATGTCCTTAAAAATTAATTTTTACTTTAGTACATTTTAGTATATCAATTCAAGTATAATATTTAATAATTTTAGAAAGGGGAGATTTCATTTTCAGATAAAAATAACCAATGAATAACCAATGTTTTTATTTAAACTTTCAGAAGTATAAATATATATGGACATTTAAGATCAAAATCCTTATTGTTTTAATAATAGTTTCTATTATATACTACATATTTTTATAAGACAAATATATTTTATGTCATGTTTAAAGAAAAGAGACACATACAAAATTATAAAACAAATTTAAACCATCTATAAGTGTTTCTACACATTAGTGGCTTTTTTAAAGAAAATTAGCATTAATATGAGCCCTGAATCGTATCAAATAATTCATGAAATAACAATGGATGAGTTCTTATTTCTCACCTGGTCTGTCCAGTTGATATGTTCCATTCCTCTCGCTGACCAGTACTTCGTGATTTTGATTTGTCTTTGCAAACAGAATCAGGTTGTTTCAAAGTGCGTTTGGCTGGAGGAGACACGTGGCTATCACTTAAACTACCATCAACTTCAGCTTTCTGAAAAACAAAGTTAAAAATATATTATTCCCATTAAAACACAGAATTCCTAAATTCTTGATAAAGTATAGTATCTATTCAACCAATATTTACTAAATGAATCACTTTACAAGTATAGCAATTGCAATAATGTGTAAATGTAGAAACAAAGGAATTAGATTGCATTTATAATCAAAACATATATAGTTTGTTTTTATCTTAAAACAGTTTCAAGCCTACAGAAACGATGTATGTATGTATCTTTTTATGACATGATTCCTCATTCTCTCCTAAATATTCCAGTGCATACATCCCAAAACAAGGAATCAGGAAATGAACATTAATATAACACAGAGCCAATTAAATTTTATTTGATGCAGGTTCAGTATCCTATCCAAGAACATATACTGTATTTAGTTATCATATCTCCTCTGTCTTCTTCAATCTAGAATACCTCTCTAGTTTTCCCCCATCTTTCATGTCCTTGACTATAAAGAGTCTTGATTGCCCTTTGGTTTTCTAGGATGACCCTCAATGTGGATCACTGATGCTCCTCATAACCAGATTCAGACCATACATTCTTGGAAAGAATGTATAGAAATTATACTGTGTGTACTTACTTACCCATTATGAGGTATAACCTTGATCACCTGGTCAAGTTGGTATCTGCCAGGTATCTGCCACAATCCCTTTGTGTTTGATTAGAATGAGGAATTTTCCTGATAATTCGCCAATATCCCATTCCTCATCAAACTTTCACCCACTAGCTGTTAGTTTCCTGATACATCCTGATACATTCATGGACTATTTCTCTTTTATCTAATACCATTGTGATGGTGATAACCTAATTCCATCATTCCTTCTACATTTTTTTTAGTTGGCATTTTATTTTAAAGAGCTTTCCCTCCATTCCCTTGTCTAATTCATTTACTCATTAATTTTATCAGTATGGAATCATGGATTCTTATTTTATACTATAGGTTATAATCCATTACTCTATTTTGTTGCTCAAATTACACAAGATTTGTCAACTGAGGGCCCTTTCAAAGTGGTTTCCCATACTCTTTTGACATGACCTCATCATTTTGAGTACTTCCTTGCTTTCTGACACAAAAGAACTATCTAAACTCATCTTCTGGGATCCCTGGGTGGCGCAGCGGTTTGGCGCCTGCCTTTGGCCCAGGGTGCGATCCTGGAGACCTGGGATCGAATCCCACATCGGGCTCCCGGTGCATGGAGCCTGCTTCTCCCTCTGCCTGTGTCTCTGCCTCTCTCTCCATCATAAATAAATAAATTGGAAAAAAAAAATTTAAAAAAAAAAAGAAATAATAAACTCATCTTCTACTTTCCCTCCCTGACTCTAGAATTAGTCATTTCTCCAAGGGCCCTGACTCCTTTTAATCAAGGATAGTATTTAGGAATTGGGGCACCTAGGTGGTTTAGTCAGTTAAGCATTTGACTCTTGGTTTTGGTTCAGATCATGATCTCATAGGTCATGGGATCCAGACCCTTGTTGGGCTCTGTGCTCAATGCAGATTCTGTTTGAAGATTCTCTCCCTCTGCCCCTCCTCCCACTCACATGCACACATGCATGCACCCTCTCTCTCAAAAAAATAAATCTTTATTAAAAAAAAAAAAAAAAGAAACCAAAATGTGGGCATTAGGTGTGCTGTTAGGGGTTTCTTTTTTTTTCTTTTTTTTTTTTTTTGCATATCAGAAATGCTTTTTTATTTTTATCTGAAAACTTAAATTTTTAGACAAATGATTTTAGTATATAAATTTGATTTGTTTTTATACAGAATATAAAGATTTCCCTCATTGATCTTCCACGTGAAGGGTATTACAAGCCTGAAGGGAGATATTTTCTGCACATAAGTGTGTATCTTACACATAGGGTACTGGAAACCAATGGTGTAGTGCTTCTACACATAAATTAGGTCAAGTGACATCACATATTAAAAAGGAGCAAGAGAAATATTCTAGTTAATCAGATTCAAGAAGCAAACAGGACACAAAAGCTGTGCAGATAAGACCAAGTCAGTAACTTTAGTTAGGACACTGCAGATTATACTGGAGTAACAGGTCTGCGAGGCTATAGTGTGTACCACATTAAAACAGCAAGGAAGAGCTATTCATAGACAAAGGGTGAATGAGGGATTTTCACTAAAGCAAATTAACTTGTCAACTGCCAAAACAAAACAAAACTGAGCATATGAATGTTAGTATACTGAAGGCATGTTATACCAATTTCTGTGCAGCATGCTAGAAGTTAGAACTTCTTCACTGGTGCATATGAATCATTAACAATCATGGAAGTTGTTTTTTGTTTTTTGTTTGTTTTTTTTGCGCCCCTTCTCACCAAATTTCAGGCATGTCTTATTTTAGATGGTGTATAGCTTTTATCTATAATTTCGTCCTGTAAAAACATGCGAAGACAACGTTCATTCTGTGCCAGAGGATGACCAGCGACCTTGTTTATAAACTGCTCCAGCCCTTGCTTCCTTTCTTTTTAAATTTTTATTTTTTTAAAGATTTTTATTTATTTATTCATAAGAGACACAGAGAGAAAGAGAGGCAGAGACACAGGCAGAGGGAGAAGCAGGCTCCATGCAGGGAGCCCGACGTGGGACTCGATCCCAGGTCTCCAGGATTACGCCCTGGGCCGAAGGCAGGCACTAAACCGCTGAGCCACCCGGGCTACCCCTCCTTGCTTCCTTTCTTCAATAAAATTGTCATCAAATATTCCATCATCACCTCTAAAAGGAAGCTGACGCAAAAATGCTTTTCCAGGGAGAGGGGGAACTACAACCTTGCTCTAACTCACTTCACAGCCATTCAAAGTCACTGTATCTTCTTCTAACAGTAGATTCCTTCAGCTTGAAAATAGGGAGATTTGTCTTTTTTTTTTTTTTTAAGATTTTATTTATTCATTCATAGAGACACAGAGAGAGAGAGAGGCAGAGACACAGGCAGAGGGAGAAGCAGGCTCCACTCAGGGAGCCGACATGGGACTCGATCCCGGGTCTCCAGGATCATGCCCGGGGCCGAAGGCAGTGCTAAACCGCCGAGCCACCAGGGCTCCCCGGGAGATTTGTCTTGACCCTGATTTTGTAGGTGGTGAAGTGGCCCCGGCTGACCCCCACCGTCTGCAGGTTGCTCACATGGATCTCCAGGAAGTTGCTGGGGGGCCCGTAGGCATCACTGAGGTTCTGCGGCTTGGTTATCAGCCGCCGGGTGTCTGCCACGTCTCCGCCATTGCTCTACTAGTTAGTGGGGTTTCACTGTTATTGAATCCTCTCAGCATAGAGAGCTAGAAAGTATATGACTATAAATATATACATAAACCTACACATCTATACCTATTTCTTTATCTGTCCATGAGTAACATATGTATGCACACCAAGGCTTCTAATTCTAATTCCACATCTTAAGTTTCTTGCTAGACTTTCCCCTTTTATGTTTGTAAGCTCTTCTCAGGGAGGAAGCTGGCTTCTATTATCTTCAATATATTTATTTACTTGCTTTTTCAATGAATAATTTGTTTAAATAACCAATTTCTCAACCAGAGACCTCCATCCATAACATTTCCATTATTCTCTCCCCAGCCACATGTTCTCAGACTACAGCAAGGTCACTGTCCACACAGCAGCTTTCCTCTTCACCACTCAATTCCTTGGATATTGGGCAAGTGGGTAAGAGAGCAGAGGAAAGATCACCTTTACTTTAGAGATGATTTAATTCATATGCTAATACTTCTATCACTTGACATGATAGATCAGTATTTCAAAGGTATGTATGACCATTTTTAATATGTTACCATATAAATATATGGTTTTATTTCCTTTTATGCTACAAATTTAAGAAAAATATAAGAACTACCCTTTTCATAAATGCACACTTCTAAATCATATATCCCAAAGCAAGACAAGTACATTCACAAATAACCAAAGTGTAGCCATTAACAAACAAACTTAAAAAATACTCATAATAACAGTGCCGGGCTAGCTCAGCTGCTAGAGCATGGAACTCTTGATCTCAGGGTCTTGAGTTCAAGCTCCATGTTGTACTTAGGGCTTACATTTTTAAAAAACTTGTAATACTATAGATGTTTAAAGATATTCAAATATAACCTATAGATTTAACTTTCATTTACTGAAAAACTTTTTTTACAAAAAGATCAATTTCTGATTTTGTGGTGTAATACAATTTGCCATGAGCTACAAGAGCCACAAGCCACATTCATACTAAATGACAGAAAGGGAAAAATTAACAGATACTCACACATAAGACTATCTATAATTAAGGAAAATAAACCTATTAGTTGTGTAACATACAGCACCACTTATTATACAGTTTAAATTACCAAGAAAAACTGGTTAGCTACTTCCAAACTATACTCAGTAAAGAAGGAAAAACTATTTAAGATGCAACTGAATCATGTAATAGCCCTTATCAATAAACATGCTTACTGTAGTTAACAAATGAGTGCTTTTTTAAAATGCACTATTTTGGGGAACCGACTGGATTTTGACTCAGATCGTGATCTCAGAGTCGTGGGATCAAGCTGCATCAGGCTCTGCACTCAGTGGGGAGTGTGCTTGTCTCCCCCTCTCCCTCTGTCCCTCCTCCTACTCGCTCACGCTCTTTCTAATAATAAATCTTAAAATTACTATTTCACTTCCTCAGCCTCTTTCCTTCTCCAACCCTCACCCTTTAATGGAGTATATTAACTAGCCCAACATCACATGGCTAACAATTATGACAAAACCAGAGGGGGGAAAAAATTAGGTCCTGCCATTCCTAATATACAACAGTTCTATTTTGCAATAGAAAATTTTTCAAACATTCCACCTTAGAAATTTCTAAAAATACTAAGGTTAAAGTGTGTCCTAAAGGTCATCTAATGCAACCACTCATCCAGGACTTGATTACTCTACCTTTGTCACTCCAAATGTGCTCCATCCCAGACTTTCCAATCAGAAAAAAATTTGATTCCTGTCCACATAAGTGTCTGAAAAGCATTATTTAATAACAAATTCAACAAGTAGTCACTGAGGAAGCAATGTCATGTGTTCTAAACTAAGGTATGTTGTGAATACAGAAAGATACCTGTGAACTACTTCACCAATTTAGACAGTCCCAGCGGGCATTACTCCTAATCAAATCCTACCACTTACCCTTCAAGACCCTTATTTTGGGACGCCTGGGTAGCTCAGTGGTTGAGCACCTCCCTTCTGCCCAGGGCGTGATCTTCTCCCTCTGCTTGTGTCTCTGCCTCTCTCTTTCTGTGTCTCTCATGAGTATATAAATAAAATCTTAAAAAAAAAAAAAAATCATGCACTTGCAACTGAGCCAGCTCCAAATTTATAGGCTTATTTACTGCTCATTCTCTCATATTATATTAGCTTTTTTTCAGTTCCATTCAGTAGTGTCTCTCAAAAGCGTTACCTACATACTACCTGATTCAGAAATCATCTGATCTCATTTAAAGAAACATAACCGGGATCCCTGGGTGGTGCAGCGGTTTAGCGCCTGCCTTTGGCCCAGGGCGCGATCCTGGAGACCTAGAATCGAATCCCACATCGGGCTCCCGGTGCATGGAGCCTGCTTCTCCCTCTGCCTATGTCTCTGCCTCTCTGTGTGTGACTATCATAAATAAATAAAAATTTTAAAAATAAATAAATAAATAAATAAATAAACAACCTCCTAACTAGGATCTCTCGAATTTTTTTAACAAGGGCCTCCAAATGATTCTTAGAACCCAAAAATTTGAGAACTTCTAGCATATAATACAATTTAAGTATGTGAAGCACATCATCCCAATTGCTGCACTATTCTATTGTGGTTTTTCTTATCACGGTGGGGTTTCATTTTGAACCTGGTTCTATGACAGAGACCTCAGAATAAGTAAATAACCAAAATGTAAATACATACAAATTAACTATACTTCAACACCATTTAATTAACTTCAAGCTTTGGGAAAGCTTTTATTATTTTTTATTTTTTATTTTTAAATATTTGTGCTTATTAATTTCTGAGAGACAGAGAGAAAAGCACAGACACAGGCAGAGAGAGAAGCAGGCTCCAGGGAGCCTAATGTGGGACTCAATCCTGGGACTCCAGGATCACGCCCCAGGGCCAAAGGCAAGCACTCAGCTGCTGATTCACCCAGGTACCCCTGGGAAAGCTTTTACCTACAAACCTGATACTAACAGTTTGCCTTTAATAGGATGATCTTAACGATCAACTTTAACTTTTTCATCTTCAAAGTTTTTTACTAGTTAATTATAACCTAACTCTTTGAGGGAAGGCATTGCCAGTTTCAGAACAAAGATACTTAAGAGAGATTACACAATCTACCCACAGTCATTTAGCAATTTGTGTCAGTGATTACAATCCATGAGTAAGAAAGGCATCTCAGACTAAAGGAATAATTTCATTTAGCAAACATTTACTGAGGACCCGACTGTGTACTTAAGACTTGTAGGACAGGGACACCTGGGTGGCTCAGTGGTTTAGCGCTGCCTTCAGCCCAGGGCATGATCCTGGAGTGCTGGGATTGAGTCCCACATCAGGCTCCCTGCATGGAGCCTGCTTCTCCCTCTGCCTGTGTCTCTGCCTCTGTCTCTCCATGTCTCTCACGAATAAATACATAAGTTCTTTAAAAAAAAAAAAAAAAAAAGACTTGTAGGACAATGGTAAAAAGGATTAAGACCTACTTGAACTCAACACACAATCTACTGGGTTGATAGTCACGATGATGCTATATGGCACATTATAGTAAGTCCCATAATGGAAGTATACAATTCGTTTAAAACAAAAACAATGATAACTGCTAGTAGAGATGAACAAAGACATCATAAATGATGCAGACTTTATTTTGTAAAAACATGATAATGGAGGGATCCCTGGGTGGCGCAGTGGTTTAGCGCCTGCCTTTGGCCCAGGGCGCGATCCTGGAGACCCGGGATCGAATCCCACGTCGGGCTCCCGGTGCATGGAGCCTGCTTCTCCCTCTGCCTGTGTCTCTGCCTCTCTCTCTCTCTCTGTGTGTGACTATCATAAGTAAATAAACATTAAAAAAAAAAAAAAACATGATAATGGAGCACAAAGAATGGTCAGAGGAACATGATTCAAAGACGAGGTAACTTCCAAGAGAAATGTTACAGTGCCAAATGCTCAAGAAAATAAAAGTACAATGAAAACAAAGTCATTCCCACCTAAATGACATTTTACTCCAAATTCTCATCTTAAATATAATTTTTTCAGTTAGCAAAAATCATTTTCTCCTTGAGTCTTAGAGTCTCTTAAGCCATACTCATCAGCTACTATAAATACTGGCCATTATTCTACCACAAATCTCAAACAGGCAAAAGAACTTGAGAATAGTGAAGCAGAAAACAACTCATGCTGCTCTACTTCTTAGGAAAGACTTCCTGCTCAGATCAGAATCTGTCAGAAATCTAGAACTTGGATTTTATTTTTTTTTAATATTTTATTTATTTATTCATAGAGACGGGGAGGGGGGCAGAGACACAGGCAGAGGGAGAAGCAGGCATCATACAGAGAGCCTGACATGGGACTCGATCCAGGGTCTCCAGGACCACGCCCTGGGCTGCAGGCGGCGCCAAACCGCTGCGCCACCAGGGCTGCCCTAGAACTTAGATTTTAAAGTAAAGACAAAAAGAACATATGCAAGTATGACATTAAAAAATGAGAAAGTCAAGGAGATGGTTGAATTAACAGACCATGAGACTAATTCAAGGCTTCACGATGGCCTCATGCAGAACTGTAGAAGTCAAAAATAAGATATTGATTCCAGGAAGCAGAATTACTGAGAAATTAGTGACACCAGCATTCAAATAAGCACAGTAACTACAGGTGTAAAAGTGGTTGTCGGGCAGCTCAGGTGGCTCAGTGGTTTAGCGCTACCTTCGGCCCAGGGCGTGATCCTGGAGTCCCTGGTTGGAGTTCCACATCAGGCTTCCTGCATGGAGCCTGCTTCTCCCTCTGCCTGTGTCTGTCTCTCTGTCTCTCTCTGTGTCTCTCATGAATAAATAAAAAATTTTTTTAAAAAAAGGGGTTGTCATGTTTTAGTGGGTGTGGAGGGAAGCCAGGAGACAGATGTTAAAGGAAGAAGTGTAATGGTGAATTCTAATTTCAAAAGTTAGGTTTAGGGATGCCTGGGTGGCTCAGCGGTTGATCATCTGCCTTTGGTTCGGGGTGTGATCCGGGGATCTGGGACTGAGTCCCAGGATGGGCTCCCTGCATGGAGCCTGCTTCTCCCTCTGCCTGTGTTTCTACGTCGCTCTGAATAAATTAAAAAAAAAAAAAAAAAAAACCCTTAAGAAAAAAGTTGGGGGGATCCCTGGGTGGCTCAATGGGTTAGCACCTGCCTTTGGCCCAGGGAGTGATCCTGGAGTCCCGGGATGGGGAGATGGGGTCTCACACTGGGCTCCCTGCATGGAGCCTGGTTCTCCCTCTACCTGTGTCTCTATTTCTCTCTCCTTCTCTGTATCTCTCATGAATAAATAAAATCTTAAAAAAAAAAAAAAAAAAAAAAAGTTGGGTTTAGAATTCTAGCCAGAAATGTAGGGAGATGTCTATCAGGCTGTGGGAAATGCAGCTCTGAGATAGAGTGAGGTGAGGACTAGACATAGATATTATAATAGAGGGATCATAGGTCAGGGGCACCTGGGTTGGTTAAGAGTCTGAGTTCAGTTCAGATCGTAATCTCAGGGTACTGGGATCAAGATCGGGGAACCTCACATCTGGCTCCATACTCAACAGAGTCTGCTTCTCTCCCTCCCTCTACCTCCCCCAACTTGTGTGCATGCATGCAGGCACGCACTCTCTCAAATAAATAAAATCTTTTTAAAAATGTACAAAGAAGGATTATACATAATATATGGAATGAAAAAAACAAGTATAATTCTTAAAAAATGCCTATATTCAATCAAAGAGCAGATAGGATCTTGTATAAAATAGAGAGAAATACAGTGTCTCACTAAAACAGGGAGTGGAAGTTTCTTTCAAAAAGACTAAATGGGAAAAAAGCTAATAAACCTGTGGATTGGTAATTAGAACATCACTATAACTTCTGATAGGGCAACCTTTGTGAAATGCAGGAGAGAAATCGCTAAAGAACTCAGCAATGGGATCCCTGGGTGGCGCAGCGGTTAGGGCCTGCCTTTGGCCCAGGGCGCGATCCTGGAGACCTGGGATCGAATCCCACGTCAGGCTCCCGGTGCATGGAGCCTGCTTCTCCCTCTGCCTATGTCTCTGCCTCTCTCTCTCTCTCTCTGTGTGACTATCATAAATAAATGAAAAAAAAAAAACTAAAAAAAAAAAAAAAAAGAACTCAGCAATGAGAAGGTACAGGTGAGGACTATGGAACTATACCCTTTTTATTCTTTTATTTAAATTAAATTAATTAACATATAATGTATTATTATCAGAGTTAGATTCAGTGATTCATCAGTCTTTTATAATACCCAATGCTCAATCGCTTCTCGGCCTTTTGGCTAAGATCAAGTGTAGTATCTGTTCTTATCAGTTTAATACCCAATGCTCATTACATCACCCAGCTAACCCATCTCCCTACCCTCTCCCCTCCAGCAATCCTCAGTTTGTTTCCTACGATTGATTAAGAGTCTCTTATGGTTTGTCTTGTTTTGTTTCTTAAATTCCACGTGAGTGAAATATGATAATTGTCTTTCTCTGACTTATTTCGCTTAGCATAAAATACCCTCTAGTTCCATCCATGTCATTGCAAATAGTAAGATTTCTTTTTTTATGGCTGAGTAATATACCTGTGTGTGTGTGTGTGTGTGTGTGTAAATGCACCACATCTTCTTTATCCATCCATTTGTCGATGGACATTTGGGCTCTTTCCATAATTTGGCTATTGTGAACATTGCTGCTATAAATACAGCACGGTAATTGGGTCACTACATTTGTATTTTTGGGATAAATCCCTCATAGCGTAATTGCTGGGTCACAGAGATTCTTACAGGAAGTGTCAGTGTGAAGAAAGAAATGAAACAGGGCAGCCTGGGTGGCTCAGCGGTTTAGCACCACCTTGGGCCCAGGGTGTGATCCTGGAGACCTGGGATCCAGTCCCACGTTGGGCTCCCTGCATAGAGCCTGCTTCTTCCTTTGCCTGTCTCTCTCTCATAAATAAACAAAATCTTTAGAATAAAAAAAATCCAAAATCTTAAAAAAAAAAAAAGAAAAACAATCTAAAGAGGTTAAAAAGTCAAAGAAGTCAAGGAAGAATCTTTTTTCTTTCATTTTTTTAATGCCCCGCCCTTATTTTTTTCTTAAAAAAAGCTCCACTCCCAATGTGGAGCTCAAATTCATGACCCCTCTTTAAAAAAAAAAAAAAAGTCAAATTCATGACCCCAAGATCAAGAGTACATGCTCTATGAACTGAGCCAGCCAGGCACACCAAGACTTTTCTTAAAATATAAGATAAAGGGGCCTCTGAGTGGCACAGTCCTTTAAGCATTAGACTCTTGGTTTTGGCTCAAGTTGCAATTTCAGGGTCGTAGGATGGAGCCCCATATCAGGCTTTATGCTCATGTAGAGTTGGCTTGAGATTTCTCTTTCCCCTTCCCTCTGCCCCTCTCTCTCTCTCTCTCAGTCTTTAAAAAAAATAAAGGGGATGCCTGGGTGGCTCAGCGGTTTAGCGCCAGCCTTCCGCCCAGGGCGTGATCCTGGAGACCCAGGATCAAGTCCCACATTCGGCTCCCGCATGGAGCCTGCTTCTCCCTCTGCCTATGTCTCTGCCTCCCTCTCTCTGTGTCTCTCATGAATAAATAAATAAAAATCTTTTAAAAAAAAGATAAAAACAAAATTAAAAAATAAAAGTTAAGATGACCGGGTTTCTTGTAAATAAAAGAAAGCATAAAAGAGAGTAAAATAAAACTTTAAAGAGTAAGATAACTCATGAGAAAAAGATCCTCAAAGAGACAAAAAATAAACAAAATAGGAAGATTATCATCCAAGGTTGGATCAAAAAAGTATATAAGTACAATCAATATTTTCCCACTTCCTATATAAGACAGTCCTTTTCTCAACCTTTTTTTTTAATAAATACTGCTTTCATGAAAAAGCTTAGAAAAGCACTCACTTTCTTTTTCTTTCAGCAGTTACCATGACTGCAGAAAACAAAACTCACACTGCTATTTATTTGTTTAGAGCCAATGCTATTCCACAAAGTCTGAAACTTCAGGCACACAAAAGATCCTGAATTTTACTCAAATATCCCAGGAGCAATGGCTTAATTGTTTAAGATTTCTAAATAAGAATGAATATATGAAAAGAATATACAAAGAAATGTTATAGAAATGAACTGAGGAAAAAAAATAAAAAATAAAAAATAAAGAAATGAACTGAGAAATTATTTAAAAAAAAGTCTAATTTAGGATACATTTTTCTTCCTGAAAAATAATTTTTAATCTAACTAGATACTTAAAATGAGAAAAAGACATAGGTACAGAAAAATGCCACAGACATAAATATTGGACAGGACCAGTTTTTTTGTTTGTTTGTTTGTTTTTTATGATAGTCACACACACAGAGAGAGAGAGAGAGAGAGAGGCAGAGACACAGGCAGAGGGAGAAGCAGGCTCCATGCACCGGGAGCCCGATGTGGGATTCGATCCCAGGTCTCCAGGATCACGCCCTAGGCCAAAGGCAGGCGCTAAACCGCTGCGCCACCCAGGGATCCCCAGGACCAGTTTTATATAGCAGCATTACCACTGTAATTAAAAACTACTATTCACCTCATAATATTGTTTACAAGAACCAGGTGAGGGCACAGAAGAACAAATATTACACCTACACCCTAACAGTGGATACAGTCTCAAGTAAGGGTACTTGCTTGGCTTTGTAGAATTAATATAACTCCATAAGCTTATTAAATTCTCTTCAGTGATTCATTCCTTTCATAAACAAAACTTATTAAGCATCTATTGTGTTAGATTCTAAAGATACTTGATGACAAGATTGTCTCTGCTCTTCAAGAAGGTTAAAGCCTAACTCCTTAATCAGCCACCAAAAAAGATACATAAAAACTTAGTAATTCTGAGACCATTGAAGAATGGGGTGCAAACTGATTTAACCAAAATGTTTAAAAGGGATCCCTGGGTGGCGCAGCGGCTTGGCGCCTGCCTTTGGCTCAGGGCGCGATCCTGGAGACCCGGGATCAAGTCCCACGTCGGGCTCCCGGTGCATGGAGCCTGCTTCTCTCTCTGCCTGTGTCTCTGCCTCTCTCTCTCTCTGAGTGTGACTATCGTAAATAAATAAATTTTAAAAAAAAATGTTTAAAAAAAAAATGTTTAAAGAACAATCTGGAAAAACCTATAAAAATTAAAAATTAAACCTATAAAATTAAAAATACATATACACCTTTGACTCCGTAATTCCAACTTCACCTATGAAAAATAAAAAAATCATTTTCTGCTATATTATTTATAATATTAAAAACCTCCCTCTACGTCTCTGCCTCTCTGTGTCTCTCATGAATAAAAGAAAAGTCTTTAAAAAAAAAAAAAAAAAAGGACGTCTGGGTGGCTCAGTGTTGAGAGTCGGACTTCGGCTCAGGGCGTGATCCCAGAGTCCCAGGATCATGTTCCGCATGGGGCTTCCTGCATGGAGCCTGCTCCTCCCCCTTCCCGTGTCTCTGCCTCTCTCAGTGAGTCTCTCATGAATAAATAAAATCTTTTTTAAAAATTAACCAATTTAAAAAAATAATAAAAACCTGAAGACAAAAAAAAAAAAAAAAACCTGATGACAACCTGTGTACCAATAGGGAATGTTTACCTAAGTGATGGTATGATACAACAAAATATTAGAAAGTCATCAAGAAAAGACTAATACAAAAAAAATATACATGACACATAATTTACTGTCATAAATACTATATAGGTTATAATTCCATTTGTTCAAAAGATACACATATAGGGACGCCCAGGTGGCTCAATGGTTGAGTGCCTACCTTTGGCTCAGGATAGGATCCCGGGGTTCCAGGATCGAATCCCTCATTGGGCTCCCTGCATGGAGCCTGCTTCTCCCTCTGCCTGTGTCTCTGCCTCTCTCTCTGTCTCATGGATAAATAAAATAAAATAAAATGATACACATATAAATTACCCATACATACATGTGAATGGTCTGGAAAGATGAATACCCACTTTTTTTTATGATTTTATTTATTCATTTGACAGAGAAAGAGAGAGCACAAGCAGGGCAAGAGCAGCAGAGAGAAAGTAGTAGACTCCTCACTGAGCAGGGAGCCCAATGCAGGGCTCAATCCCAGGACCCCAAGATCATGACCCGAGCCAAAGGCAGATGTGCTCACCCACTGAGCCACCCAAAGTGCCCCCAACGTATACCAGGTTTAACAGTAGTTACTGCTAGGAAGAATGAACTGGAGGAATTAGGGGAGGAGGGGCAGGTCTTATTTTTTTCTGTGCACTTCCATGTTGTTTGAAGTACTTTTGTAATATTTTTAAGGATTTTATTTTTTTTATTCTTAAACATTTTGAGAGAGAGAGAACAGTAGGGGGAAGGACAGGGGAAGTGGGAGAGAAGCAGACTCCTCCCTGAGTACAGAGCCTGATGGGGGACTCAATCCCAGGACCCTGAAATCATGACCTGAAGTCAGATGCTTAACTGACTGAGCCACCCAGGCACCCCTCATAATTTTTAAATAAAAATAAAATACTTTGCAAAGAGCTAAGGTCAAGAATCTTATGTATTCCTGTATCTTCAGTGTCTGACACACAGAATTACTCAATTAAAGATACTAAGAATTTTTAAAAACAAAATTTCCTGGGGCACCTGGCTGGTTCAGGCAGAGAGTATGCAACTCTTGAGCTCAGGGTCGTGAGTTCAAGCCCCAAATTGGAGTGTAGAGATTACCATAAAAAAAAAAAAGAAGGCAGCCCAGGTGGCTCAGCAGTTTAGCTGCTATGCCTTCAGCCCAGGGTGTGATCCTGGAGACCCGGGATCAATAAATAAAATTTTAATAAAAAGGAAGGAAGAAAGGAAGGGAGGGAGGGAGGGAGGGAAGGTGGGAGGGAGGGAGTTAGTTTTCATTTGCATTTGAACTGCTGCTTCTAAATAATTGTATGCCCTTGAGCAACTATCACTTCCCTTCAATTCTCCCATCTAATAAATTTGGAAATTGAATTACAATGGTAAAAACTAAAAAATTAAAATTCTAAATTTCAAATTATTTTCAAATTTTTAACATAGAATCCACTCACCAGTTCATGAATTTGTGCTGCCATCTCATTTGTGCACATCTGTTAATGAGCTCTTCCTGTTTCTATATATACATTTAAAATTTATATTATGTGTTATTGATTAAAAAGGAAGTATAGCTCTGCAATGGAGTTTGGTTTTTCAAAAGTAGCTTCCCTTAACTTGCACAATCATGTACACAACCACAACACTCATCCTGAGTGTAAGCACTGGAGTATGCTCTAGTTAAAAGGTGTTAACAGTTGTAAAGGAAATGAACTTTAATCAAGCAACTAACTTCAAGGTTTTCTCCCAAATAGGCCTCTTAACATATGGACACCAAAATGGTCAACAGGGATCAGCCACAATAAGTACCAAGTAGCTTAAGTAACTAAGTTTCAGATGCCTGGGTGGCTCAGTGATTGGGCTCCTCCCTTCGGCCCAGGACATGACCCTGGAGTCCCGGAATCGAGTCCCACATCGGGCTCCCTGCATGGAGCCTGCTTCTCCCTTTGCCTATGTCTCTGCCTCTGTGTGTGTGTGTGTGTGTGTGTGTGTGTGTGTCTCACGAGTAAATAAATAAAATCTTTAAAAAAAAAAGTAACTACGTTTCTTGTTTATTCAAGTAACTGTAGGTAAATTGCTCCAGGGAGGGATCAAAAGTGCTCAAAACCAGTTTTGCTCAATTATCAATTCAGGGACAGATTCAGAGCCTGGATGGCTCATGAGAAGAGCATATACTCATGATCTCAGAGTCATGAGTTTGAGCCCCACTTTAGATATGGATATTACTTTAAAAATATATTTAAAAAATAAAATAAAAAGAAATGATAAGTTAACAACAATCTTAAAAAGATGAAAAAAAAAAAAAAGATGAAAAACCAAAGACTAAAAGAGCTAAGATGCTAAGATTGCCAAAGAAGAAAAAGGAAAAGACCACGCCTAAAATTAGCAAAATTTATGCACAAAGACAAAAAAAAAGATCTGTAAGCTTCAAAAGAGGAAGAACATCTACAAAAAAGAAGAGAATTAGACCAACATCAAACTTCAAGAGTAACACACTAGAGACAAGATGACAATAAAGCAGTATTTTTTAAGTACTGGACCTAGAATTTTGAATTTAGCCAATTTATTTTTTTTAAACATTTTATTTATTTATTCATGAGAGAGGCAGAGACATAGGCAGAGGGAGAAGCAGGCTCCTCTCAGGGAGTCCGATATAGGACTCGATCCCAGATCCTGGGATCACGCCCTGACTCAAGGACAGATACTCAACTGCTGAGCCATCAGGCAACCCCCAATTTTTTTTTTTTTATTTAAGATTCTATTTATTTATTCACGAGACACAGTAAGAGAGAGAGAGAGAGAGAGAGAGAGAGAGAGAGCCAGAGACACAGGCAGAGGGAGAAGCATGCCCCATGCAGGGAGCTGGATATGGGACTCCATCCCAAGTCTCCAGGATCCCGCACTGGGCTGAAGGCGGTGCTAAATACCTAAGCCACCCAGGCTGCCCTCCCCCAATTTTTTATTTAAATGAAAGAGCATAATGAAAATATTTTCAGCCGTGTAATACCACAGAAAGTTTGTCACAAAAAGTCCCAAACTGAAAATATTCCTGGAGGAAGTATTCACAAAGACGAGAAATAAAAGATAATATAAAATATATAAAGATAATTGATATCTTAGAAAAATTTATTGCTACTGGAAAAAACTCAAAATTAAAGAAAAAGACAAAGTACTTACATCCATTAAAAAGTCAGAACTAGGGGATCCCTGGGTGGCTCAGCGGTTTAGCGCCTGCCTTTGGCCCAGGGCGCGATCCTGGAGTCCCGGGATCAAGTCCCACATCGGGCTCCCTGCATGGAGCCTGCTTCTCCCTCTGCCTGTGTCTCTGCCTCTCTCTCCCCCTGTGTCTATCATGAATAAATAAATAAAATCTTTAAAAAAAATAAAAATAAATTTTAAAAAGTCAGAACTAAAATTCTAGACAATATAGCATAGGAAGGAAGATGGAACATTAAAAGAGGCAAGCCAAGGTAGTAGCTTGGTAGGTTAAGGGTCCAACTCTTGATTTCAGCTCAAGTCATCATCTCACTGTCATTAAGTTTTTTTTTTTTTAAGAATTTTATTTATTTATTCATGAGAGACACACACACGGGGGGGGGGGGGGGGGGGCGCAGAGACAATGGCAGAGGGAGAAGCAAGCTCCATGCAGGGAGCCTGACGTGGGACTTGATCCCGGGTCTCCAGGATCATACCCCGGGCTTCAGGTGGTGCTAACCCGCTGCGCCACCGGGGCTGCCCTCACTGTCATAAGGTCAAACTCTGAGACAAGCTCCTGCACTGGGAGTGGAGCCTGCTTAAGATTCTTCTCCCCAGGGATCCCTGGGTGGCGCAGCGGTTTAGCGCCTGCCTTTGGCCCAGGGCGCGATCCTGGAGACCCAGGATCGAATCCCACATCGGGCTCCCGGTATATGGAGCCTGCTTCTCCCTCTGCCTATGTCTCTGCCTCTGTTTCTCTCTCTCTGTGTGACTATCATAAATAAATAAAAATTAAAAAAAAAAAAAAAAAAAGATTCTTCTCCCCATTCCCCAATTATTTCTCTCTCTCTCTCCTCATCCCTCTAAAAATATATAATCCCTATAAAAATATATAAAAAAAACAGCAGAAGGTTCATAAATATGACCAACTGGGCATTATTTCTAACACTGCACCCCCAATTGCAGAATCCACATTCTTTCCAAGAGCACACAGAACATTTACCAAAAAAATTAACCATAAATAAGGTGAAAAAATAAGTCAGAACAAATTTCAAGAGACTGAAATCATATGCAGTATGTTCTCTGAACACAGTGGTATTAAACTAAATAACAGGGATCCCTGGGTGGCTCTGCGGTTTAGCGCCTGCCTTCAGCCCAGTGCGTGATCCTGGAGACCAGGGATCAAGTCCCACATCGGGCTCCCTGCATGGAGCCTGCTTCTCGCTCTGCCTGTGTCTCTGCCTCTCTCTCTCTCGCTCTCTCTCTCTGTCTCTCATGAATAAATAAAATATTTTTATAAATAGATACATAGAAAGAAAATAAATGCCCACTGTTTGGAAAAGTAAGCAATATACTTCTAGACAATTAATGAATCAAGAATAAAGCAGGAAGGAAATTAGAAACAATTTTAATGTAAAAAGTCTCATAGAATAAATAAATAAAATCTTTGGCGGGGGGGGGGGGGGGGGGCACCTGCATGGCTCAGTCATTGAGTGTCTGCCTTCGGCTCAGGGTGATCACAGGGTCCTGGGATCAACTTCCACATCAGTCTCCCGATAGGGAGCCTCTTCTCCCTCTGCCTAAGTCTCTGCCCCTCTCTCTGTGTCTCTCTGTGTCTCTCAAGAATAAATAAAATCTTTAAAAATAATAATAAAATAAAGTAAGTCTCTTTAAGAATATATACATAGGGTTAAAACATATAGGGGCTCCTGGTTGGCTCAGTCAATAGAGTAACTCTTGATCTTGGGATGATGAGTTCAAGCCTCAGGTTAGGTATAGAACTTATTTAAAACACACAAACAGGGCAGCCCAGTGGCTCAGCAGTTTAGTGCCACCTTCGGCCCAGGGCGTGATCCTGGAGACCTGGGATCAAGTCCAGTGTCCGGCTCCCTGCGTGGAGCCTGCTTCTCCCTCTGCCTCTCTCTATCTCTCAGTGTTTCTAATGAATCAATCAATCTTTAAAAATAAAACACACACACAGGGACACCTGGGTGGCTCTGCGGGGTTGAGCGTCTGCCGTAGGCCCAGGGCGTGATCCTGGAGTCCCAGGATAGAGTCCCACTTGGGTCACCCTGCGGGGAGCCTGCTGCTCTCTCTGCCTATGTCTCTGCCTCTCTCTCTCTCTGTCTCTCATGAATAAATAAATCAAATCTTTAAAAACACACATACACACAAAACAGGAGAATTTGAACAACAAAAAAATTAGAATCTTAACATGAGACAAGAGATTTAAGTATCAAATAATCAATAAATCCACACTATAGTATTTCCATCTCCTAATGTTTTCCATCACATATATTTTCTTATGCCAAATAAAAATACAGCATACAAAACACTTACCAAAATTGACAGTATATTAGGTCACAAGGAAAGCATCAAATTCCACAAGAGAAATATACAAACTAGGGTTATGTTGAATGATGTTACTTGCTCTTGGATTTATTACAAAGGTGTCAATTCTCTGAAAATTAATCTAGGAATTCAAATACTTTGCCATCTTCACTTTGGCAGCATATACATCAAATACTCTCCCAATTAAAGTTCTAGCTGGATCTTTTGAGGAATTCCATAATCTTAACTAAAAATGTGTATGAAAAGAATGAAGATCCTTGAAAATCTAAGTCAACTTTGAAAAAAAAAAGAGGGGAAAAAAAAAAGAGGAACTTGTCATTTAGGATATTAAGATATACTTCTAAAACACAGTCATGAAAACTGTGTGGTACTGCCACAAGAATAAACAGGCCAAGAAAAAAAAGAATAGAGAGATCAGAGCAGAACATATACAGAAACTTTGGCATATTATCAAGTGGCACCCCAAAGGACAGGTTGTCTAGAATAAAATAAATCAAAGATCTAAAGAGGAAAGATTATATTATGAAAAGGGTCATGACATAAATAGTATCCCTTACTATGGCACAAGACTAAAAGCCACTGAAAAGAAGAAAAAATAACTTCAGCAGAAAAGAGGAAAAAAATTGAGCAAAAAATATTAACAGCACTTTAGAGATAAACCAAAAAAAACTACTATGGACATAGAGTTGTTCATAAGGGACACCTGGGTGGTTTAGCAGTAGAGCGTCTGCCTTTGGCCCAGGACAAGATCCTGGAGTCCCCGGATCGAGTCCCACATCTGGCTCCCTGCATGGAGCCTGCTTCTCTTTCTGCCTGTGTCTCTGCCTCCCTCTCTCTCTCTCTGTCTCTCATGAATAAATAAAATCTTTAAAAAAGAGTTGTTCACAAAATTCATAACCAAAGAAAAGCAATTAAAAAGCTAGGTATTGGGGATCCCTGGGTGGCTCAGCAGTTTAGTGCCTGACTTTGGCCCAGGTCGTGATCCTGGAGTCCCGGGATCAAGTCCCACGTCAGACTCCCGATGTGGAGTCTGCTTCTCCCTCTGCCCCTCTCTCTCTCTCTCTCTCTGTCATAAATGAATGAATGAATGAATAAAATCTTAAAAGAGAAAAAAAAAGCTAGTTGTTGCCGAATACTGGCAGGTGTCTGGGGATACAGGCACTGCGATAAACTACTCCTAAAAGTAGAGACCTGAACAGCAAATGTCAAGTAATATTTAAGTACATGTATACTCTATTTCACTCCTGGGTATCTCAAGGAAATTCTTTTTTTTTTTTTTTTTTTTATTTTTATTTATTTATGATAGTCACAGAGAGAGAGAGAGAGGCGCAGAGACACAGGCAGAGGGAGAAGCAGGCTCCATGCACCGGGAGCCCGATGTGGGATTCGATCCCGGGTCTCCAGGATCGCGCCCTGGGCCAAAGGCAGGCGCCAAACCGCTGCACCACCCAGGGATCCCTCAAAGAAATTCTTATATCAAGTCCTCAAAGGACATTGTATGAGGATGTAAACTGCAGCATATACCACAAAAAGACTGTAATGCACAATTCCAGGGGGCGCAATTCACATAAACTGCAGTGTGAATGACGGCTCCCTGACTTTTTGCAACATGGATCCTGTAACAGTAAATCAAAGAGACAAAAATGTTTGCCCACAATGCACTTACATTTTAATATAGTACAACTTCATAAATATTTATTGACTGAATGAAAGAACAAAGGAATAAGCAAGCCTTACCACCAAAGTTAGGTTGCATTTTCTCCTAGTTCCTGTCTACCAAGATCAGAGAACATATCATTTTATGGGGACGTGAAACACCACGGTTCAGAGATTCTAATTTGGGCTCTAGAATACAGACACAAACTAATAATGCTAAGTGTGTTTAATTCATTAGTATTTATTTTCATTTATAAATGCTATATAATGTCTTTTCAAGAGGTTTAAAGCGTAAGACATTTTTTCAAATGGAAAACACTTATCTACCCCCAAAATAAACAGGTTCTCAGAGCATAAAAGAAAATGTACACACTGATAAATATCGCCAAGCAGAGGGGAAAGATGGCAGCACAAGTACACCTCTACTGTAGATCACAATGCCCCAGACTTACTCTCTTTATACGGATTTTTTTTCCCTAAGTCATCTTTACAATACTGCAAAATGTCTTCACAACATGTCTGCTCCTCTTCCTATACCCAGCCCCTGAAATAAGGCAGCAATTACTGAAAATCGCTATCCTGTATTTCATATCCCTACAGGCCACTGTTCCCACTTTTAGTCCCAATACAATCCTAGACACAGTAAAAATCTGTCTATACACAGTTCATAGAGTATTTCCTGACTGTGTAACAGCCACCTTTTTTGCTTTTCCAGATATGTGTGGAAAGTACTATCTGAACATCAAAAAGTAGAGATAAATACAGATGAGACAGTAAGATATACAAATAGAAAAGACAGAATTAGATTTCAATATTGAATCTACTTATTACCTACTTAATATTACTTGTTACTTATTAGCTATTTGGTCTTCCATAGGCCATTTAGTCTCTGACAACTCGTTTCCTCAACTGTAAAATGGGAGGGTACCATCACCTGTCTTACAGGGTTGCAGGGATTAAATGAGATGGCATTAAACACCTAGCATGAGATGTTAAATAAACCCTAGTTTACTCTTCTCCTTATTAGGATACCACCAATGGGCAGAAGAGCAAAATGCAATGACTATGAAGATCATCAACCTGAAAGTAATTTAAAATGAAGCATACGCTCCATTCATTCACTCAAAAATTATTTACTGAATACTATGTTTGGCAGACAATACTGTAGGCACTCAGGATATACATTTACTCAGCTGTAAATGACCATCTCGTCTTTAAAGAACATCAAAGATTTCTACTCCAAACACTGAGCAAAGGGGGACACCTGAGTGGCTCAGCAGTTGAGTTTCTGCTTTGGGCTCAGGGCATGATCCTGGAGTCCACGGATCCAGTCCCACCTCAGGGTCCCGGTGTGGAGCCTGCTTCCCCTTCTGCCTGTGTCTCTACCTCTCTCTCTGTGTCTCTCATGAATAAATAAATAAAATCTTAAAAAAAAAAAAATTGAGTAAAGGATTAGAACTCATCCCATTGAGAATCTACGTCATTAATTTAGCACTTACTTTGAACTGACTTGGCTTGTTAATACGTAACACCCCTAAAGGTAGGGACTGTGTTTTGTTTTTTTAATCTTCTATTCTCAAAGTCCAGTCATCATTATTTTCAGAAAATAATTGGCTCCTCGGGACGCCGGGGTGGCTCAGCAGTTAAGCATCTGCCTGTCTGCCTTCAGCTTAGGTCATGATCCCCGGAGTCCTGGGCTCCCTGCATGGAGCCTGCTTCTCCCTCTTTTTCTTTTTTTTAAATTTTTTTTTAATCTTTATTTATTTATGATAGTCACACACACAGAGAGAGAGAGAGAGAGAGAGAGAGAGAGAGGCAGAGACACAGGCAGAGGGAGAAGCAGGCTCCATGCACCGGGAGCCCGACATGGGATTCGATCCCGGGTCTCCAGGATCGCGCCCTGGGCCAAAGGCAGGCGCCAAATCGCTGCACCACCCAGGGATCCCCCTGCTTCTCCCTCTGCCTGTGTCTCTGCCTCTCTTTCTGTGTCCTTCATGAATAAATAAATAAAATCTTTTAAAAATAATAATAATTGGCTCCTTAATATGCTATTCATTAACAGATCTTACGCATCTTCTCTGTGTCAGATGCTGTGTCAAAGGAGCCCTAGGAATATAGCAATTGGGCAAAAATAAGATATAATGCCTACCTTTGCGGAGGTTATAGGCTATTCCAATTAAAAAAAAAAAAAAGTCTAGGAAAGAATTTCTTTAAGTTCTACCTCCAACATGGGGCTTGAATTTATGACCCCGACATCAAGAGTTATATGCTCTCCCAACTGAGCCAGCCAGGCATCCCCAAGGGAGAAAAATTTTAACCAAAGGTGTATATTCTACCTCCAAAAACTAGAATACAATCTAAAAGTGAAAACAAAATCGTACAATACTTAGAGCTCAAAAGCATCTGAAGTTTAGAATCTTACAGCATATATATACTCAAAGTATCTAACAATACAAGTTACAGCCTAGTAACTAATTTAGATGCCTTTTCTATCATTTGACGTAAGCCACACACAATGTACCTCTGTAAAACTGTCTAGCTTATATTTAGATACAACATTTTATGTATGGGTTTTTTCCCCCCTTCGTACTTTCATAGAAGTTTTTAATCCAAAAGTCCCAAATGCCTTTTACTCAATGACTCGTTTTTCACAAAGTCCTCCCACAGCAGAGGCATAACAAATATTAAATGTCCAATAAAAGACCAAGAACCCAAATATCAAGAAATCAACTCAGCAGTGCACACAAATGAAATTTCATTGTGTAAAAGAAATCCCAAATATACAATTCAAAGTAATACAGCACTTTTCTGAAGTGGATCGTTGAAGAGATGGGAGGACTCTCCATTCAGGTGAAGCCACTTGGTTTGGTCCATAGTTCTCCTAACAAGTAGTAATCCTACCACCTGTCCAGCTGGTTTCCAGAGGCTATAGGTTTATCTATAATTAGGTATTTAGGAGACATGTAATCAGGGACTTACCAAAGAATGATTACAAAGAGTACTGACCAGGGAAAATGGTTTAAAGCATTAATTAATATGCACTCACTTCTACAGGTGTTGTCAGTTTAATCTGTGACCTTAAAAACTGCAAGTCTGAATATCCAGACTACAGAAATGGCCAGTAATTGAATTTAAGTTGCATTTCCAGTTGGCCACCACAGAGCTTCTCTGGTTCAAAACTGTGACAGGGGACACACTTTAACACATTATTCAAGACCTTGATACATATAAGGAAAAACTTGCTCTACTCTGAAGAACTTGTACTTTTCCCTACTCATCTGAGAGTTAAATACATTACTGCATTTTGCTCTCAGACTCCTTTTCTATGTTGAACCATCAACTTCCCCGCTACTCTGCTTGTATTATGTTGATAAATACATGAGTATTGGAAAAGAGTAAGTACAAAATGATAAAAGAGCATATTAAAAGATTCACAGATTTTTTTTGGTGAAATTAAGATAAAGCAAGTTTCCCTATAAAGTTACTCAACATACTTATTTTAACCCTCTCCACTAAGATATGGACTCAAAGTATTATATAACCTTCTCAAAAAGTACAAAAAGCTAGTGATGAAGCCAAAAGCAAACAGGCCTAGCAGAAGTTTAAAAAAAAAAAAAAAAAGCTGAAATATTTTCTCAAAAACTGCTTTCCAATTCTGTGAATACAATATTAGTTTGTTTGCTGAGAGTGACTCTTCAGTGGAGCAAATGCTAATTAGTGATCATCAGATTAACTGACCAAAAAGAGGTCAAACTTCATACATACTAAACAAAAAAAGCCAGATATGAGAGTAATTACAACTAACTGCGTAAGTCAGCTTGACATTTAAAAAGTGTGGGCACAAGAAAATCATTGCAATAACCTACAGAATGTATCATATGTTTATTTCCCCATTCTACACATACTTGGGGAAAAGGCAAAATTATAAGCACAGTTCATGGTCTTATGGCTTTTTAAAGCAAATGAAAAACTATAAACACAATTCATGAAATAAAAAAAAAAAAAAAGAATCCTGGGAGGCTTGGAGGGGGTAGAAATCAGCATCAAGTGCAAAGTGAAGAATGTAACACAAAAGAGGAAAAAGGAGGACTTCCTCAACTATGTATCTTATAAAGAAAAATAAATTTCTTCCTACAAAAATAAGGGTCTCCTAAAGCAAGAGCACAAACCATTTTCCATTAAGTTTTTATAGACACTAACAAAGGTCTAAAAACCCAAAGAAAAAGTGCCTTTAGATACACCAAAGAGACAAAATTCTTGTCATTCACAAAAGGAACTTAAAAAGATCTTACCAGACTCAAATCAACTCACTTTAGGAATATTCACAAAGAAATATACAGAAATTGCTTCATAAATATGTAGTCCCATAAACTTAACAAATTCTGAATTATAAACTTATCCCCTTTTAACGGACCAATCATAGGATTAGAGTAAATGTCTTAAATTTTTCAGAGAAAGCCATTAGATCTATCATCTACCACAGCCAGAAGACAAGTCTTCTTAAAAGTGAAAAACATATAAAGTAAATTTTCATTAGCCTGTTATTTACTACCTTTTAAAACATTTTTAAAAGGAACCTTGAAACAAAGTTTCATTAGTATCCTTCTAGAAAAACCTCTAGTATCTTTCATTCCTCAAGCAATTTAGAAGCTACCAAACATGCATTTCTACATTAGATTATTGATTCCTTGCCTTTTAACATCTCCATAACAGCTGCTTGACAAATTACTTCACCTTATTCCTCAGGGGGTAAGGACAGCATGATATCCATGAACTCAAAAATGGGACCACAAACTGATCAGTGACAGATGAGCTAATTGCTTCGGATGAACTGACACTGCTCTAATAGAGTAGGCATTCATACACTATTATACTACAATTAAATGCTTATACTCTAAACATTTTATTTGTACTTAGGTGTAGAAGACCTTTCTTAGATTTACTTTAATTTTAAAATATATGTTAGCTTCAGAAAGTCAAAAAGCCTGTACGCATTTGGAATAATTTCTAGAAAAAAAAAAAAAAAAGCCAAGTTTTCAGGGCAATTATTCTAAATAGTTTGTACAACTTTCAGATTTAGCTTTCTTATTCGAACCTAAGAGATCTGTCAGCCCCCAAAATAGTCTACTAACCAGACAGTTTTACAAATACTTACCAAACTTTTGGCAAAATAAAAGCCAAATATATTTTCAAAGATACAACATACAGATTTCAGGACAGGGCAGTAAAATATATGATTTGCGTCAGTGCGTTCTGATTAGCGTCAGAACAGTAGGAGATAGAAAAAGCACACACACGAGCCATAATCTTGTAGATCCCATAGAAAATAAAATATCGTTCTCCCGCAAGAATAACAAAATGGTGTGGATTCAAAAGGGCATTTTAAACGACTAGCAATTACCGGCCAAATTACTCTTCGTAAATGATTAGCCTCTTGCCAAGACAGAGGCGACACTCTTTTTCTGGATTCGTAACCAACCTCCTAACACGAACTTAGATCAATCCCCTTAAAGTGACAAAACAAGTGCTTAGCTTGGAGTCTTACAATAAGAGGTCAAGGTCTTTCAACCAACCGCTTGTTTTAAAACAACTAAGTCACACAGCCTTCTTCGAATGTCACGCTGGCGACCGGGCGACGACGGTGGGTGAATTCACCTTTTCTAGACCATTCCCGTAGCAGAAACGCGGGCGTCCGAGCGGCCAGGCACTTGGAGGGCAGCGGGGACAGCCCGGACCGCGGGACGAGCCCCCGCGGCGGCCGGAAGGCTCTCGGGGCGGGCGGGAACCCCGGCGGGAAGCCGGGCGGGAAGCCGGGCGGGCCAGCTGCCGGGTCCTGCGGCCACGGGGTCCCGCTCCACGTCTCCTGCCTGGAGAGGCGGGAGCGCTGATTTTTGTGTTTAAAGTTTGGTGTCAGAGCGGCCACAAACTTTTCTCTCCGCATTCCCGCCCGGCTGCCAACTGGAGCTCTCCGCTCGCGTCCTCCCCAGCTTGCACCACCCCCAAACAGTTTGAGAGCGAGCAGGAGTTAGACGGCGGCGGCAGCTGACACGCTCGCGGGGAGGCTTGGACGCCGCGGAAAACTTTGGCTTCGCCCCTCCGGCCCTCGCGGCCGGCCCCCGGCCCCCGGCCCTCCGCTCCCGCTCCTCCGCTCCCGCTCCCGCTCCGCTCCGCTCCGAGGCCGGGCGAGGACACGGGAAGCCGGCGCTCGGACGCCCCCGACCCCCCCGCCCCAGCCCTCTCCCCCGGGCTCCGGTCCCGCTCTCCACACAAAAGAGCCGGAGCAGCGCGCAGCACGGCGGCGCAGCCCTGCCCGGCCGGGAGCCACGGCCGCCGCGCCCGCACACCCGGCTCCGGCCGCCCGAGCGGTCCGCGCCGCAGGCTGCCCGCCCCGACCCGGCCAGACAAAGCCCCGGCGGCCGCGCCGGCCCCCGCCGGCCCCCGCCGCCCCGGCCCCGGCCCCCGCCGCCCCGGCCCCCGCCGGCCCCGGCCCCGGCCGCCGCGCTCTTACCCGGGCCTCCTCCAGAGCGCCGCCGGCGCCGCCGCTTCCCCCGGCCTTGGCGCCCGGGCAGCTGGCGGCGCGGGTCTTGGAGGAGCGGGTCCGAGACGAGATGAAATGGCTGCTGCCTCCGGTCGCCCCAGGCTCCGCTCCGGCCCCAGGCCCAGGCCCGGGCCCGGGCGACTTGGACCCGAGGAGACGCAGAGAGCTCTTCCGGGTGTTCACCATGGTGCGGCCCCGCGGACGGGGTCCAGCCCGCGCCCGCCGCGCCCGGGGAGCCGAGGGAGGCCGGCGCCGGCCGGGCAGGCAGGGCCAGCGGAGCCGGGCCGGGAGACGCGAGCCCACCCGGACTCTGCGCCGCGGAGCCGACGACAGGCGAGAGTCGGGCACAGGAAGACAAGTAGGCGCGAGAAGGCAGAAGGCGGGAAGCGGGAGCGGTGCCCCCGGCCGGCAGCTCAGACCCTCCACCGGCTTCGCCCTCCTCAGCGGGAGCCGAGCGGAGCCGCCATTTCTGCCCCTTTCTCTCTCGTTCTCGCTCTCGAGCTCCGTGCGTCAGGGATCCAGCGCCGCAGGGCCGACGAGCCCGCTTCCGGCCGCGGCCGCTGCGGGGCGCTGCAGGGCCGGCCAGCCCTCCTCGGGCCGCCTCCCCCGCCTCTCCCGCGGCCCCTCCACAGGCCCCGCCCAGCGGCGCGGCGTCAGCGCTCGGCGGCCGGGCGAGCGGGGGAGGGACGCTCTGGGCTGTGCGAGCTCTCTATGGTTTCCAGGTCTGGCCGGGCGTCCGGGAGGGGGATGGGAACAGCCAGAAAGGGCACCGGGACCGGCTGGGGCGCCGCACTTGACTCGGCGCCGCTCACGCCCTGCCGGGCTCGAGGGCCGTGGCGGCCCCAGCGTCGCCCCGGATGGTCGGGATGCAGCAAGGAACGACCGGCAAAGGCGGAAGCTAGACGGGGGCCGGGGAGGACCAGGGCGGGGGCGCGGGCGCGGTGACCCCAGCTGGAATCCCATAGGTACCTGAGCAGGACGCCGAACTTGACTCGCACTTTGCGTGGCTGTAAAAGCGAGACTATGGCAAAACAGATCCGTGCAGCTTTTGGCACATGATAGGTTCGGGAAAGAAGAAACGCTAGAAGAACCCCTGCGTCCGTAAACAAAGCAAGAAAGGCTGGTTTTCTATGACCTTATCCAGATAGATCTAAGGCCCAGTTACAATGAAACAATTCTTTCCCCAAAAGGTTTCTTTATCACTGGCGCCCGCACCCCCGCAAGAATTAAGAATGCAAAAGCTGGGATCCCTGGGTGGCGCAGCGGTTTGGCGCCTGCCTTTGGCCCAGGGCACGATCCTGAAGACCCAGGATCGAATCCCACGTCGGGCTCCCGGTGCATGGAGCCTGCTTCTCCCTCTGCCTGTGTCTCTGCCTCTCTCTCTCTGTGTGACTATCATAAATAAATAAAAATTAAAAAAAAAAAAAAAAGAATGCAAAAGCTGAGGGACGCCTGGGTGGCTCCGCGAGTGAGCCTCTGCCTTGGCTCAGGTCGTGATCCCGGGTACGGACGGAGTCCCACGTCGGGCTCCCTGCATGGAGCCTGCTTCTGCCTCTGCCTGTGTCTCTGTCTCTCTGTCTCTCATGAGTAAATAAAGAAGTAAATCTTAAAAAAAAAAAAAAAAAAAAAAGCTGAACACAAAATACAACATTTGTGATTTAACTTTCAAAGATTAAGACCATGTGAAAAGCTCTCCAGTAGAGTAGAAATTAATTTCACCAAAATTCGTGGTACGTAAGCAAGCAATAGAGCGCCCGGTGTTCACTGGGCATAAGTTCTTCCTGTTTGCTGCAGTAAGAAAAATTGAAGGCTCAAGAAAAATCCTATAAAAATACCCAAGCTGCATCAACTAAGAGCTTTCTGGCCATCCGATTGCCCGGTCCTTCAACAAAACTTCATCCAGCACTGAGAATGGAGGTAATTTCTCTTTTTGGAAAGAAGTACGGATTCCAGGAAGCAGGCAAAGGCCGGTTACATTAAATTACAACATAATCACCCACCACTTAAAACCCACCTCATGGGTGTGGAGACCGCATAATGGAACCAGATCTGGTTTTCCTGCATCAGTTAGCTATGAATGAGATCACTCAAGAGAATAAACAGTTTTCCTACGGAAAGAGGCTGGTTTTCAGTTGTATATAAAGTGTCCTGAAGAGGTGTATGTCATGCAAATTAGGATAAAAAGGATTTGTGTACCTCCTCCTTGTTTTGTTTCTGTGTTTGTTTGAATGGTCCTAAATTGAGAAAGGGGGGCTATGACTGGGGCTGTTAAACCTGATGACAGAGCAAAAGGCAAGCTGAGGGCAAAACACAAGCTGACAGCTCACAATCTCCCCACCCTCACCCCTTAAGGTAAGATACATGTATATATATATATATAACATTCCTCAGGCACTAGTCACTGCCTAAGAACAAACGCAGGGGAAAAACAAATGGTCAACTGATAAATATACCAGCCACATGGGACACGAACTTCTATAGTTTGTAGCTGTCTTAATGAAGAAAAATACAATTTGGGGGCACCTGGCTGGGTCACTCAGAGGAGCATGTGACTCTTGATTTGGGGGTCATGATTTGGATGACCTTATCCAGATAGATCTAAGGCCCAGTTACAATGAAACAATTCTTTTCCTAAAAGGTTTATCACTAAAAAAAAATAAAAATAAAAGGTTTATCACTGCCGCCCACACCCCTGCAAGAATTAAGAATACAAAAACTTCTGGCCGCACGTCGGATGTAGATTTTTTTTTTTAAGATTTTATTTATTTATTCATGAGAGAGACAGAGGCACAGAGACACAGGAAGAGGGAGAAGCAAGCTCCATAGAGGGAGCTGGAGGCAGGACTTGATCCTTGGACTCTGGAACCACGCCCTGAGCCAAAGGCAGAGGCTCAACTGCTGAGCTACCCAGGTGTCCCAAGCCCCATGTTGGATGTAGAATTAAATAAAACTTTAAAAAAAAAGAAAGAAAGAAAGAAAAGAAAGGGGGACGCCTGAGTGTTTCAGTGGTTGAGCCTCTGCCTTCAGCTCAGGGCCTGATTCCAGAGTCTGGGATCCAGTCTAGCCTTGGGCTTCCTGCAGGGAGCCTGCTTCTCCCTCTGCCTGTGTCTCTGCCTTTCTCTCTCTCTTTCTCTCTCACTCTTTCTCTCTCTGTCTCTTGTGAATAAATAAAATCTTTTAAAATAATTAATTTAAAAAGAAAAGAAAGGGGCACAGGTGGTTGGGTGTCTGAGTGTTGGTTTTGGCTCATATCTTTATCTCAGGCTTTTAAGATCAAGCCCTACCTTGGGCTCCTTGCTCAGCATGGAGTCCACATGGGACTCTCCCTCTCCTGCCCCTCTCCACCTCAAAAGTAAATAATAAATCTTTTTTAAAGAAAGGAAAAGAAAAAAATGATCTTAATAAATAAACCTCTAGAAACTTATAGATTCCATATCCTGGAACCCTAATGTCATCTTCACCTCCATAGGGATAAAAAGTCCTATATAATTAGTTACTCCTCACAATCACAATGCAGCCTTCTGCCAGGTCATGTCCCTGTGCTAAAATAAAAACACTTTTTTGCACTGTAAAATGTCTCAAGAATTCTTTCTTCACTGTTGAGTTCAACAATCCCATATCAATAATTTATGCCAGTTGGATCCCTGGGTGGCTCAGCAGTTAAGCATCTGCCTTTGGCTCAGGTCGTGATCCTGGAGTTCCTGGATCGAGTCCTGGATTGGGCTCCCTGCATGGAGCCTGCTTCTCCCTCCGCCCGACGCGGGACTTGATCCCGGAACTTTAGGATCGCGCCCTGGGCCAAAGGCAGGCGCCAAACCGCTGAGCCACCCAAGGATCCCAATAAAATCTTTTTAAAAATAAAAAAATAACCTGTACCATTTACTATCAACAAATGTTTACTTTGACCCAAACTCCTGTTGGGTACTCTGCCAGACCAGGAAATAGGGAAATTTGTTTTAAAAACAACAACACAGGGGATGCCTGGGTGGCTCAGTGGTTTAGCCCCACCTTCTGCCTAGGGTGTGATCCTGGAGTCCTGGGGATCGAGTCCCATGCTGGGCTCCCTGCATGGAGCCTGCTTCTCCCTCTGCTTCTGTCTCTGCCTCTCTGTGTCTCTCATGAATAAATAAAATCTTAAAAAATAAATTTAAAAATTAAAAAAATAAAAATAATTAACACATAGTTCTGGCCCTCTAAAGTACTTACAGACAAGAGGGAATGAAAGGCAAGAAACCAGCAAGCTATAATACAATGTGATAGTGAGGCACAGACCACTAATTCAAGCAGGGACTTAGGGAAAGCCCTAAGATGAATCTTGAACCACAAAACAGAATAAGGGAACATTATGGACAAAAGAAAGGAAGGCTTGAAGAAAATATGAGAGTTGCTCGTTTTCTGCATTATGAACCAGAGAAAAAAGTAGATAAAAATCTGTTTTTAAGCTTTGCTTAAAACTACATGAGCTGACAAGATACCAAAAAATACTTAGACCAAAAATAGTCACTGCAGGAATCCAGACCAGTAGTAAGCATTTTCAATGCATTTGCTCAACCCCAGTGAACTTGAACTATTTTTTCTGTCTTCAGGGTATAGAAAAGACAGGACGGGCTGGCGTCCTGGGTGGCTGGGTTGGTTAAGCTTTAATTCTTGGTTTTGGTTCAGGTTGTGATCTCATAGGTGGTGGGACTGAGCCCCACAATGGGCTCCATGCTCAGTGGGGAGTCAGGTTGAGATTCTCTCTCCCTCTCCCTCTGCCCCTCCCCCCTCCTTCACCACATGCTGGAGTGCACTCTCTCCCTTTCTAAAATAAATAAATATTGGGGTATCTGTGTGGCTCAGTCAGTTGAGTATCTGCCTTCAGCTCAGGTCTCTATCCCTGGGGTCCTGGGATTGAGCCCCACATCGGGCTCCCGCTCAGCAGGAGCTGCTTCTCCCTCTCTCCACTGGTCATGCTATCTCTCTCTCTCTCTCTCTCTCTCTCTCTCTCAAATAAATAAAATCTTTAAAAAAGTAAATCTTAAAGAAAATAAAGAAAAAGACAAGACAAAGCCCAGAATCTGCTCAAGCTACAGAGTTCTATGCAGTCCCCCTCCCAAATCCTGGTACAAAAGAATACACTTAAATAGAAGGATGAATTAGAAATAATCCTGCCAGGGTACCTGGGTGGTTCATTAGGTTAGGTATCTGCCTTGGGCTCAGGTCATGATCCCAGGATCTTGGGACCAAGCCCAACCTCAAGCTCCCTGCCCAGTGGAGAGTCTGCTTCTCATTCTCCCTCTGTCTCACCCCTTGCTTATGCTCTCTCTCTCAAAAAAAATAAAATATTTAAAAAAGAAAAAGAAAGAAACCTGCCAACCATCCCATCATTCATCCTCAGGAAACTGCAAGGAAAACTGCCTTTTCCAACATATAAACTAAGAATGAAGAGGAAAAAACATATTCCTTGAGAATTCAAAACAACAAAGTGGTCCTCAGATTTACAGCCTAAATTCACCAAATCTGTTAGGTATAAAGAACCTCTGGACAGGGCAGCCCAGGTGGCTCAGTGGTTTAGCGCCACCCTTCAGTCCAGGGCCTGATCCGGAGATCCAGGATCAAGTCCCATGTCCGGCTCCCTGCATGGAGCCTGCTTCTCCCTCTGCCTCTCTCTCTGTGTGTCTCTCATTAATAAATAAATAAAGGCCTTAAAAATAAATAAATAAAGGGGAATTACTTAGGGATACATGCAAACACTTGCATGAATTTCAAAGAAACTACACATAAGCAGAAGAAAGGAAATTATATACATTAAATCATAAAACAATAAAATAGAAAACAGGATCCCTGGGTGGCTCAGTGGTTTAGCGCCTGCCTTTAGCCCAGGGCATGATCCTGGAGTCCCCAGGGTCGAGTCCTGCATCAGGCTCCCTTCATAGAGCCTGCTTCTCCCTCTGCCTGTGTCTCTGCCTCTCTTTCTCTCTCTCTGTGTCTCTCATGAATAAATGAATAAAATCTTTAAAAATAAATAAAATAAAATAGAAAACAATATAGAAATTCAATTAAATCAAAAGTTGATTCCTATAAAAAGAAAAAATATTTTTTAAAAAAGAAAACAGAAAAAAGATAAGCCACTAGCTAGAGCAATCAAGATGGGGGAGGGGGAGGGCAGGGAGAAGAAGAAGAATCAAATTACAAATTTCAGGAATGAGAGTGTGAGCATCTCTCAAGATCTTATAGACCTGGAGTCAGCAGAATTCTTTCTTGTTATAAAGGGCCAGTTTATAAAATATTTCAGATTTTCCAGGCCACATATAGTTTCTGACACATATTCTTTGTTTTGGTTTCGTTTTTGATCTTTTGCTTTTTAACAATCTTTTAAATATGTAAAAACTTTTCTTAGCTCAGCATACACAAACAGATCATAGAGTAGATCTGGCCCATGGGCTGCTATTTGCCAACTTATGCCAAAAACATTAAAGAGACAAGAAATAGGGATCCCTGGGTGGCGCAGCGGTTTAGCGCCTGCCTTTGGCCCAGGGCGTGATCCTGGAGACCCGGGATCGAATCCCACGTCAGGCTCCCGGTGCATGGAGCCTGCTTCTTCCTCTGCCTGTGTCTCTGCCTGTCTCTCTCACTGTGTGCCTATCATAAATAAAAAAAAAAAAAAAAAAAAAAAAAAAAAAAATTAAAGAGACAAGAAATAAAATAAACAACTTTATGCCAATAAGTTCCAAAACACAAAGTATATAAATTCCTTGAACTGAAATTATGAAAACTCACTCATAAAAAAAATAAAGTAATTAAATAACCTGAATACCCCTATTATCGGTTAAATAAATTAAACATGTAAGTAAATACTATCCTACAAGTAATACAACAGGCCCAGATAACATCACTGGTGAAGTCTATCCAATATTTAAAGAAAAGTAATATCAATTTTACACCAATTCTGTTAGAATATAGAAGAGGAAACATTTCTCAACTCATTTATAAGTCAGCATTATCCTGATACTGAAAGCAATAATATAAAGAAAGCACAGTTATTCTTTTCATATATAGAAACACAAAAGTTCCTAACAACAACAAATCAAATCCATGAATATACAAAAAGAACGATAAATCAAGACCAAATGAAATTTATCCCAAGAAAACAAGATTGGTTAAATATTTGAAACTAAAACAATCAATGTAATTCACCATATCAATATAATAAAGGAGAAAATCCATATGGTGTCTTAGATTCAGAAAAAGCATTTGACAAATTCAACATCCATCCATGATTTTAACCATTTTGGAAAGTAGGCCTAGTAGGTAACTTCCTCAACCTTATAGAGAGAGCATCTAAAAAGTCCTATCGCTGGGGCAGACCAGGTGGCTCAGTGGTTTAGCGCCACTTTCAGCCCAGGGCGTGATCCTGGAGACCTAGAATCCAGTCCTAGGATCTGGAGACCTAGGATTGAGTCCCGTTGTCAGGTTCCCTGCATGGAGCCTGTTTATGTCTCTGCCTCTTTCTTTCTGTGTCCCTCCTGAATAAATAAATAAAATCTTAAAAGAATAAAAAGTCCTATAGCTAACACAATAACAAATGGTGAAAGGTGATGGCTTTCCTCTTAATTTCAGGAAAGTGGCAAGAATGTCTAGTTATTTCTACTCAACATTGTACTAGGAGTCCCAGGCAAAGCAATAGTAAAGAAAAATAAATTTAAAAAAAAGAAAAATAAATAAAAGGTATATAGAGTTTTTTTTTTTGTTTGTTTGTTTGTTTTTTTAAGTAATCTCTATAGGGACGCCTGGGTGGCTCAGAGGTTTAGAGGCTGCCTTCGGCCCAGGGTGTGATCCTGGAGTCCCGGGATCGAGTCCCACATCAGGCTCCCTGCATGAAGTCTACTTCCTCTGCCTATGTTTCTGCCTCTCTCTCTCTCTCTCTCTCTCTCTCTCTCTGTCTCTTGTGAATAAATAAATTAAAAATCTTTTTAAAAAAGTAATGTCTATATCCAATCCCAAGATCAAGAGTTGCATACTCCACCAACTGAGCCATCCAGGCCTGGCAAAGGTATAGTTTAGAAGGAAGAAGCAACTGTCTTTACAGGCAAACATGATAATCTCATAATTTCATAGGAAATCCTAAGAAGTCTAAAACAATAACAACAAAAAGCCCTAGTAGGACTAACAGATGAATTTAGCAAAGTCATAGCATAGAAGATCAATTTATAAAAATTATTTCTATACTTACAACCAATTAGATATAGTTTGAAATAGTAGTGATAAATTTAACAAAATATATGGAAAAATGATATACCGAAAAATAAAGTGTTACTGAGGAAAAACTTAACAAGGGGAGATGTTCACCAGATACTTCATATCATTAGGACAAAAATCATCCCCCAAATTAATTAACAGAGCCAAACCAACTCCAGTAAAAATCCCAGCAGACATTTCAGAAGTTAAGAAACTGAATCTAGGGATCCCTGGGTGGCGCAGTGGTTTGGCGCCTGCCTTTGGCCCAGGGTGCGATCCTGGAGACCAGGGATCGAATCCCACGTCAGGCTCCCGGTGCATGGAGCCTGCTTCTCCCTCTGCCTATGTCTCTGCCTCTCTCTCTCTCTGTGTGACTATCATAAATAAATAAAAATTAAAAAAAAAAAAGAAACTGAATCTAAAATTTACATGGAGATGCAAAGAACCTAGAGTCACCTAAACAGGAAAAAAACAAAATTGGAAAACTACACTACCTCATTTTATGTCTTACTATTAAGTTCTAATAATCAGGGTGTGTAAATAGTCATATAGCTCAATGAAAATGAATAGAAAGTCCAGAAAGAGATTCACACATATGGTCAATTGATTTTTGACAAGAGGCCAAGATGATTAACAGGGAAAGGATACTTTTCTTTTTTTGAAAGGATACTTTTCAATAAATTCTGCTAGACTGCATAGCCCTAAGCAAAAAACTAAATAAATAAAGCTCAGCCATTATTCAATACTAATTATAAAGATTAACTTCAGATTGATTATAGACTTTAACACAAGGCTAAAAAGATAATTTTTTTTTAAAGATTTCATTTATCCATTCATTAGAGACACAGAGAGAGGCAGAGACATAGGCAGAGGGAGAAGCAGGCTCCATGCAGGGAGCCTGATGTGGGACTTGATCCCAAGACTCCAGGATCACGCCCTGAGCCAAAAGCAGATGCTCAACCACTGAGCCACCCAGGCGTCCTGATAATTTTTTTTTTTTTTAGAATAAAGCCTAAAAAAAAATGTTTGTGACCAAGGGTAGGCAAAGATTTCTTACAACGGACACAAAAACATAAACTAGACGTTGATAAGTTGGGCTCTTTGAAAGACACTTTTGAGACACCTTTTTACAAGGCAAGTCACAGGCTGGGAGAAAGTAAAAATAAAAACAGAAATAATGATATAGAATATAAAAATTCAATAGAAAGGATAAGCAATAACAAAATTGGGTTTCATTTTATTTGTTTTTTACATTTTATTTTTAAAGATTGAATTAGGGGCAGCCCAGGTGGCCCAGTAGTTTAGTGCTGCCTTCAGCCTAGGGTGTGATTCTGGAGACCTGGATTGTGGCCTGCTTCAGGCTCCCTGCATGGAGCCTGCTTCTCCCTCTGCCTATGTCTGTCTCTTCTCTCTCTCTCTCTCTCTCTCTCTCTCTCTCTCTGTGTCTCATGAATAAATAAATAAAATCTTTTTTAAAAATTGATTTTATTTGAAATAAAGTGTGCAAGAGTAAGGGGAGAGGCAGAGAGGGAGAGGGAGAATCTCAAGCAGACTCCCTGGTGAGCACAGAGCCTGATGTGGGGCTTGATCTTATAATCCTGAGATCATGACTTGAGCTGAAATCAAGCCTGAGGCTCTCTGCACCTGCATGGCTCAGTGGTTGGGTGAGGGTGTGATCCTAGGGCACCAGGATCGAGTACACATCAAGCTCCCTACATGGAGCCTGCTTCTCCCTCTGCCTGTGTCTCTGCCTTTCTCTCTCTGTGCCTCTCATGAATAAATAAATAAAATCTTTAAAAAAAATGTCTGAGGCTCAACTGACTGAGCTGCTCAGGTGCTCCTCATTTTACTTTTGATGGAGCTCAGGTGAGATACTGCAACTCTAGAAGGAGTCCTCAGGGAAGAGATGATACTGATCCAGTAGGCATGGGGTGAGTTCCAAGAGGCTATATTTTTAAGAAGCATGACACTTTGAATAAACATAGAACCATGGGACAAATTCAGAATTGAAGACATTAGAATTCTGTACTCTCCAATGTGATAACTACTAGCCATATATGGCTACTTAATTTAAATTAAAAAACCAAAAATCCAGTCCCTCAGATATACTACCTATATTTTAAATATTCAGTAGCAAAATGTTGGTAGCAGTTAATGTATTAGACAGTGCAGAACAATTCCATCATCTCCAAAAGTTCTATTGGACAGCTCTAGCCTAGATATTTGTCTTGAGGGAGGGCAAATGCTCAAGGATGATCACTGTGTTCATAATCTGAACTGGATGGTTGCAAGGGATGCCAACTGGAAAAGGGGATGTAGGACCAGGAACAGGTTCCTAAGGGTCACCTATCAGCTTTCTATGTTGATTCAAGAAGGATTTACTGTCCCAAGTATGTACCTGTGAAATAGCTACTATATAAAGTGCTCTGGAGAATATCTAACAATATATGACTCAGTTTGCATCCTTATGGAGCTTGTAGTGGCTTATAACTAAAAAGACAAAAGTGGGTTTTGGCACTCAAAAATAAACAAACCAAAAGCTAACAGAGATGGCATGCCTGGGTGGCTCAGCAGTTGAGTGTCTGCCTTTGGCTCAGGGCATGATTCCAGGGTCCTGGGATCAAGGCCCTCCTCAGGCTCCTGTGAGGAGCCTGAATCTCCCTCTGTGTTTCTGCCTCTCTCTGTGTCTCTCATGAATAAATAAAATCTTAAAAAAAAAAAAAAGCTAACAGAGAAAAGAATTCGATGAAGAGCAAATAAAACCCAAAGCCAGTAGGAGGAAGGAAATAATAAAGATTAGAGATAAAAAAAAAAAAAGAGAGAGAGAATAGAAACACAATGGAGAGAATCAATTAAACCAAAAGTTTGTTCTTTCAAGTGTAACATAAATGACAAAACTTTAGCTAGATTGACCATGAAAAAAGAGAACATTATTACCAACCTCATAGATATACAAAGAATCATAAAAAAATGTTGTGAACAATTGTGTGACAACTAGGTAATCTAGATGAGACAGACAAATTTCTAGAAACACATAAATGAATAAAACTGACTCAAGAAGGAATGGAAAATCTGGGATTCCTGGGTGGCGCAGCGGTTTGGCGCCTGCCTTTGGCCCAGGGCGCGATCCTGGAGACCCGGGATCGAATCCCACATCGGGCTCCCGGTGCATGGAGCCTGCTTCTCCCTCTGCCTGTGTCTCTGCCTCTCTCTCTCTCTCTCTCTCTCTGTGACTATCATGAATAAATAAATAAAATCTTTAAAAAAAAAAAAAAAAGGAATGGAAAATCTGAACAGACCTACAATAAAAGATTGAATTAGTCATCAAAACCCTCCAGACAAAGAAAAGCTCAGGATTAGATGATTTCACAGGTTCTACTACACACTTCTACCAGACTTAAGAAAGGATTGACACCAATCCTTCTCAAAATACTCTGAAAAACAGAAGAGGAGGAAACACTTCCTAACTCATTCTATGATACCAGCATTATCTTGATCCCAAAGCTAGACAAAGATATCACAGTAAAAGAACTACAGAGCAAAATCCCTTATGAATATAGATGCAAAAATCCTCAACAGAATACTAGCAAACCAAATCCAGCAGCATGCTGAAAGAATTCTATACCATAACTGAGTGGTATTTATCCCAAGACCATTGTATGGGGAAGGGATAGTCTTATCAAAAAATGGTTCTAAAAAAATTATATGGGCAGCCTGGGTGGCTCAGCAGTTTGGCGCTGCCTTCAGTCCAGGGCCTGATTCTGAAATCCAAGATCAAGTCCCACATTGGGCAACCTGCATGGAGCCTGCTTCTCCCTCTGCCTGTGTCTCTGCCTCTGTGTGTGTTTGTGTGTGTGTGTGTCATGAATAAATAATAAAATAAAAAATAAAAAATAAAAAATAAAAAACTATACACACATGCAAAAGAATTAAGTTGGACCCTTATTTTACACCATATTCAAAAATACAAAACACATCAGGGGATCCCTGGGTGGCTCAGTGGTTTAGCGCCTGCCTTTGGCCCAGGGCATGATCCAGGAGTCCTGAAATGGAGTCCCACGTCGGGCTCCTGGCATGGAGCCTGCTTCTCACTCCTCCTGTGTCTCTGCCTCTCTCTCTCTATGTCTATCATAAATAAATAAATAAATCTTAAAAAAAAAACACACACATCAAACACCTACTGTAAGAGATTAAAACTCTAAAATGCTTAGTAAAAAAAAAAAACCAGGGGAAAACCTTCATGACATTGAATTTGGGCAATGGTTTCTTGGATATGCTGCCAAAAGCATAGGGAATAAAAGGAACAAGAAATAAATTGAATCTCATCAAAATTTAAAACTTGTTCATCAAAGGACACTATCAACAAAACGAAAGGACAACCCACAGAATAGGAGTAAATATTAAAAAAAAAAAGGGTAAATATTTGCAAAACACATCTCTGATAAGGAATTAATATCCAAAAGACACTAAAAAACCAAACCAGGGACGCCTGGGTGGCTCAGTGGTTGAGCGTCTGCCTTTGGCTCAGGGAGTGATCCCAGAGTCCCAGGATGGAGTCCCGCGTGGGCTTCCTGCATGGAGCCTGCTTCTCCCTCTGCCTATGTCTCTGCCTCTCTCTCTCTCTCTCTCTGTGTGTGTGACTATCATAAATAAAAAAAAAAAAAAAAAAGCCAATCCTATTTAAAAATGGGCAAAGGCTGGGGCACTGGCTCAGCTTATAGAGCATGGGACTCTTGATTTCAGGATCATGAGTTTGAGCCCCAGGCTAGGCATAGAGTTTACATATATACATACAAATGGGTAAAGGACTTAATTAGTTAGTTCTCCAAAGATATAGAAATGGTCAAGAAGCACACACAAGAAAGGGTACCTGGGTGGCTCAGTTGATTAAGCATCTGCCTTTGGCTCAGGTCATGATCCTGGGTTCTGGTCCTGGATCAAGCCCCCTGCACCAGGAGTCCTGCTTAGTGGGGAGTTTGCTTCTCTATCTCTCTACCTCTGCCCCTCCCCCCTGCTCATGCTCTCTGTCTCTCAAATAAATACAATCTTTAAAAAAAAGTACATGAAAAAGTGCTCAACACATCACTAATCACTCCAGAAATAAAAATCAAAACCACAATGAGGGGATCCCTGGGTGGCTCAGTGGTTTGGCGCCTGCCTTTGGCCCAGGGCTCGATCCTGGAGACCGGGGATGAATCCCACATCGGGCTCCCGGTGCATGGAGCCTGCTTCTCCCTCTCCCTCTGCCTGTGTCTCTGCCTCTCTCTCTCTCTCTCTTTGTGACTATCATAAATAAATAAAAATTTTTTAAAAAACCCACAATGAATGCCAACCACTTCACACCCATTAGGATGGCTACTAAAAAAAAAACATCCTAATGATGGAAAATAGTAAGTGCTGTCCAGGATACAAGGAGAGACCTGAATACTTGTGCATTGCTGAAGGGAATATTAAGATGCTGTACTCAGGGATGCCTGGGTGGCTCAGCAGTTGAGTATCTGCCTTTGGCTTAGGGCGTGATCCAGGTAACAGGCTGGAGTCTCACATCCCGCTCCCTGCAAGGAGCCCGCTTCTCCCTCTGCCTATGTCTCTGCCTCTCTCTGTGCCTCTCATGAATAAATAAGATCTTAAAAAAAAAAAAAAAAGATGCTGTACTGATTGTGGAAAACAGCTTCGCAGGTCCTCAAAAAGTCACACCCCATGTGACCCAGCAATTCCGCATCTAGATATATACAAAATAATCAGAAGGAAGAGAATTACTTATACACAGATGCTCACAGCCCCATTTTTCACAATGGCCAAAACGTGGGAACAATCCAAATGTCCATCAGCAGATGAGTGGATAAACAAAAAAATGATCTATACAACGACGACATGCTTTTCAGCATAAAAAAGAATAAATTCTGGGGCGCCTGGGTAGCTCAGTCAGTTTTGCGTCTGAGTTTGCCCTTGTCCCTGGGTTAGAGCCTCAGGTCGGGCTTCCAGCTCCGGAGGGACTCAGCTTCTCCCTCCGTCTGCCCCTCCCTCTCTCAGCCCCTCCCGCTGCTCATTCTCAAAAATAAATAAGTAAATAAGCAAATAAATAAATAAATAAATTTTAAAAACCTTTGAAAAAGAGAAGAAATTTTGATACCTGCTCCAACATGGATGAACCTTGAAAACATAATGCTAAGTGAAATGAGGGCAGGCACCAAAGGACAACTAGTGCATGACTGCACCTGGATGAGGTACCTAGACTAGGGTCGCTTCATGAGTTGGGAAGAAGAGGGAAAAGGACCCCTCCAATGGGGTGCGGAGAGCGAGAGGGGACTCTCCCTCGAAGGGAACTCTGACCGGGAGATGTGCCACGGGCTCCAAGGTCAGGCAAAAAAAAAAAAAAAAAAGGCTCGCTTCTCACAGGGAGAAGTGAACAAAGACTAGAAAGAACTGTATGTGAGGGACGTGTGAGGGTGGCAGCGAGGGCAGCCCCGCACGCGGAGGTGAGCCTCGGGCGGGTGAGTGCGCGTCGGACTCGTGCCCGTGGCGGAGCGGCGTAACTCAGGCGTGGTCAAATCTCCGTGGCCCGGATCCCCCCAGCCTGGGGGCGAGGGCCGCCGCTCCACCTGGCCGCGCGAGGCAAGAACGAAGAGCGGAACTGGGCCGCCGTGGCCGACGGCCTTGGGTGAACAGGGGGGCCCGCGTGAGCCACCGCCGAGCTACACCTGGAAGGCGGCCCCCGCAGGGAACCCTCCCGGGGCGCGGACGGGCGCGGCGGCGGGGATTCCAGAATCACGCGGCTCGCGGTAAGTTCAACGTTGTCAGAATGCGGGGAAAGCCGTCCGCCGACTCCGTGGGAGGCTGAAGAGGAGGTCGGTAGACGCGGGGTTCCTAGGGGAGCCCACTCCTCGCTCCCAGCATTTTCGGCGCGGGGTGAGAAGGCAGCCCGCGGCGTCGCCGGCGGCAGGGACCAGGCAGCCGCCATTAGCGCGCGCGCCGGAGCCGAGGCGCCGGCCGGCCCCGCCCCCCCGCCCCCCAGCCCCGCGCGCGCTCTCGGGTCCGCGCGGAGCCTGCGGTGAGCGCGCTCGGCGGCCGGCGGCGGCCGCGAGGCGGAGACGCAGGCGGGAGGGCCGGGTCCCGGCGGCGCGGGCCCGCGAGCCTCCGCGGGTCTGAGGGCGGTGGCGCCCCCTCACCCCACCCCGCGTGAGGGGGGCTCCAGCCCGGCGGCGGCGGCGGCGCCCGCGGTGTCGGAGCCAACCGAGGACCAGGCCGCGAGGCGACCGCGCCCGGAGGTGAGTGCGCCGGGGCCGTGCCCGGTTCGGCGGGGTGAGGCGCCGGGACGCGCGCTGGCCGGCGGGCGGGGCGGGCGGGGCGCGCTGGGTCGCGCCCGGGCTCAGCCCTGAAGTCGGTTTCCGTTCGGCTGAGCCCCGGGTCCCGGCGGTGTCGGTGTCCCCGGCGGCGGCGGCGAGACCCCCGGCCCCTCAGGTGAGCCCCGGCTCGGGCCTGCAGCCTGCGCCAGCTTCGTGCGTGGGAGCTCCGTGCAGGCACCGCAGAGGGCTTCCGCTCCAGGGGCGCTCGGAAACTTCGAGGCGGGCGCACTCAAAATGCCCGCATTTTTCTCTTCTTATTTTATTTTATTTTATTTTATTTATTTATTTTATTTTATTTTATTTTATTTTATTTTATTTTATTTTTTATTTCATTTCTTGACGAGAGACACAGAGAGGCAGAGACATAGGCAGAGGGAGAAGCAGCGTCCCTAAGGGGAGGGGAGCCGAGGCGGGACTCGATCCCAGGACCCCGAGATCGGGACCTGAGCCACCCAGGTGCCCCTGCCCGCATTTCCAAAGGCGTGTGCTGCAGGAGCACTGTGCAGAAACACCAGGCGCGTTTGTTTGGGGTGGCCATTTCTCAGGTAGCTTCATCACCAGTCCTTCCATGACACTCTTTTTTGTAGGTTTCGTGTTCGCTGTTTCCCATGTTTAATATTTGTGTGCGCGCGTCTTTTTTTTTTGTTCGCGGTTTCTTATTAGCAATAAGGAACGTTAGGGTGGCCTCCAACACTAATTCCTTAGTACACATAATTTGGGATAATGGAAAATAAAGATAGGAAACTATTGATGTCAGTGTGGAACTGTAAAGTATGACACTTTGATGAGTGCCCACCGTACCATGGTAATATCCCTTAAAGATTTTCTTTTTTTTTTTTTTTTTGACCCATATAGAGTTTGCCTTATGGACTTTACATTGTTATTGGAGGGAACCAATTGAACAACTAATCACACAAGTCTTATCAGTTGATCCTTGAACAACGGTGGGAGTGTTAGGGATGCCAACCCCCACACAGTGGGAAATCTGTGTATGAATTCTGATTTCCCCAAAATTTCACTACTTAGAGCCTACTGTTGACCAAAAGCCTTAAACAACACGTATTTGGTATGTTACATATATTATGATTTGTGCTTACAATAAAGTAAGCTAGAGAAAAAATATTAGGAAGAAAATCATAAGGAAGAGAAAATACACTTACAGTAATGTCTTGTATAGAAAAAAGTGCACTTCATCTAAGTGAACCTGCATAGTTCAAACCTGTATTGTTCAAGGATCAACTGTAAATGCCAGTAAACCTAAATAAAAGCTTAAAAAGGAAGAATATAGTATATTGTGAGAACGCATAACAAAGGGGATAACCAGCTGGGGAAATCAGTTCAAGTAATCTTAGGAAAGTAATCATCCAGCTAAGATGGTATGGATAAATACGAATTAGTTAAAGGTGACTCCCAAAGGAGGGAAGAAAGGTCCTGCTTGGCAAAGGAAACAGGTTCCCCAGAGGGAGGTTAGGGAAATATATAGAACTGAAAGGTCAAAGCAGTTGATTTTTTTTTTAATTTTTTATTTTTTATGATAGTCACACACAGAGAGATAGAGAGAGGCAGAGACACAGGCAGAGGGAGAACCAGGCTCCATGCACCAGGAGCCCAACGTGGGATTCGATCCCGGGTCCCCAGGATCATGCCCTGGGCCAAAGGCAGGCGCTAAACTGCTGCGCCACCCAGGGATCCCCAGTTGATTTGAATGTAGAATGCAGTAGGGGGAAAAAGAGATGATGCCAGGTCTTTTAGGCAATTTTAAGGATTTGGGACCGGCTTTTTTTCTCTTTTTCTTAAAGCTTTAGAGTGATATTTTTCTTTTTTTTTTTTTTTAAGATTTTATTTATTTATTCATGAGAGATACACAGAGAGAGAGGCAGAGACACAGGCAGAGGGAGAAGCAGGCTCCATGCAGGGAGCCTGATGTGGGACTCGATCCCGGGGCTCCAGGATCACACCCTGGGCCGAAGGCAGTGCTAAACCCCTAAGCCACCCTGGCTGCCCCTAGAGTGATATTTTTCAAATCACTCAAATGTGATGAGAGAACAGTACAGTAAATTTCTCTGTAATATTACCCAAAATATTTAGACTTTATTAGAAGAGCAATGGGAGATCCTTGAAAGGTTTTAAGCAGGGAAGTTTCAGTCAAATTTGTATCTTAATTTTAATTTTTTTTTTAATTTTTATTTATTTATGATAGTTACAGAGAGAGAGAGAGAGGCAGAGACACAAGCAGAGGGAGAAGCAGGCTCCATGCACCGGGAGCCTGATGTGGGATTTGATCCCAGGTCTCCAGGATCGTGCCCTGGGCCAAAGGCAGGCGCCAAACCGCTGCGCCACCCAGGGATCCCCAAATTTGTATCTTAATCAGAAAGTCACCGTGCGGGCACCTGGCTGGCTCAGTGGTAGAGCATGAGACTCTGGATCTCAGGGATTGTGAGGTTGAGCCCCATGTTGAGGGTGGAGTTTATTTAAAAAAAAAAAAAAAAAAAAAAACCAAAAAAAAGGTCATCCTGACTTCTGCATAGAAACTCCATTGGAGGGATCCCTGGGTGGCGCAGCGGTTTGGCGCCTGCCTTTGGCCCAGGGCCCGATCCTGGAGACCCGGGATCGAATCCCACGTCGGGCTCCCGGTGCATGGAGCCTGCTTCTTCCTCTGCCTGTGTCTCTGCCTCTCTCTCTCTCTCTCTCTGTGTGACTATCATAAATAAATAAAAAACAAAAATTAAAAAAAAAAAAAAAAAAAAAAAGAAACTCCATTGGATGGGGACAAGAATGGATATGGATATGAGGAAACCACCAAGAGGTGATATTTGGGCCTAGAGTTGTTGCTGTGAAGGTAGAGTACACACTAAGGGTACGTAGCTCATCTCTTCTGTTAATAATTTTATGTTTAAAAAAAATTAAAAAAAAATAATAATTTTATGTTTACATTTTTCAGAGGAATTATGGAAAGTTCTTTCTTTCTTTCTTTCTTTCTTTCTTTCTTTCTTTCTTTCTCTTTCTTCCTTTTTCTTTCTTTCTTTCTTTCTTTCTTTCTTTCTTTCTTTCTTTCTTTCTTTCTTTCTTTCTTTTTTCTTTCAAGATTTTATTTATTTGAGATGGAGTGAACTAGAGCACAAGTGGGGAGGTAGGGGATGCCTGGGTGGCTCAGCAGTTTGGCTCCTGCCTTCAGCCTGGGGTGTGATCCTAGAGACCCGGGATTGAGTCCCACATCAGGCTCCCTGCATGGAGCCTGCTTCTCTCTCTCTCTGCCTTTGTCTCTGCCTCTCTGTATCTCTCATCTCTCTGTATCTCCATAAATAAATAAAATCTTAAAAAAAAAAAACAAAAAAACAAAAAACAAGTTTGGAGGAAGGTCAAAGGGAGAGAGAGAAGCAGACCTCCCACGAACAGGGAGTCTGATGTAGGGCTCCATCCTAGGACCCTAAGGTAATGACCCGAGCCAAGAGCAGACACTTAACCAACTGAGCCACCCAGGCATTCCCCTGGAAAGTTTTCTTTTTTTTCCTTTTTCTCTGGAAAGTTATCTAAAGGAAATTGTATTTGTGCTGTGTTTTGCCAGGTAGATAATTTCATTATGGAGCCCTGGAATGAGAATGTCTTGGTGTCAAAGGATGGGTGCCTTAGTGATCTTGACAATTTCTGGCCAAGTATCCCTTTTCCCCTAGGATTTTCTCATTGAAATTACTTTTGTTACTATCATTTTAGTCCTTGGGGGCATTTAACTTCATATTAACAATTGTTCTAGGAGAAGACAAAAAAGTGTTTTCAATTATTGTGGTTGCCACTGAGATAAGCTGAAACTTTCCAAAGTTTTTCATTTTTTATTATTTAATAGTAAACCAGAATTCATTAATTACACAAATAAACTGTCTTTTAAAGTTTGATTTTGGGATGCCTAGGTGGCTCAGTTGAGTATCTGCCTTTGGCGTAGGGAATGACCCTGGAGTCCCAGGATCGAGTCCCACATTGAGCTCCCTGCATGGAGCCTGCTTCTCTCTCTGCCTCTCTGTGTTTCTCATGAATAAATAAATCAAATCTTAAAAAAATAATAAAGTGTTTGATGTTGACACTACCATAGTTTGCTTTTGGAGACTGGTTGGCACACTCCCATTCCATAGAAGATCTAAGTGAAATGGACTCCATATGGAAATGTGAGCCATCAGTTCTTTTGCCAAGAATGGTTTTATCCCTAAGGAGAAACTACAGCTTCTACACAAAGATGGCATACCCCATGGTATAATAGCTTGATGCAAATCCTTAATCTTAAAAAAAAATGTAGCCTGTCATGTGTATTTACAAAGTAAGTTCAATTGGTAATATGTAGATTTTTTCTATTTGAATTCTAAGTACACATTAAAAGTGCTTTTCTTAGTAGTCAGAATCTATTTTGACTGGATTTTCCCTTCAGTGGATATGCTCCAAAAAGCTCAATCTACTCTCTCTCCCGACTGATTTTATTGCTACAGTTGTTGGGAGTAAGTGGGATAATAATTGGGAAGGTGTTTGGTAAACTGTGATACACAATACAAATATAAGATGGTAGTGGTACTAATTGGAAATAAACTGAAGGAAAATGAAGGGAATTCTATTCATCTGTCCCTTCTGATACCAAGCTTCATGTTGGTAACTTAGATGTTTGTCAGATGGCTTTTTTTATTCCCTATAGTACAGTACATGACTCACATGACTGTGATGATTGTAGAAGTTCACTCAGTGGATAACAAATATATTTTACATGGTTTATTTACATATTACTAATTTATGATAATAAATACCAAAAATGATGATGATTTTTTAAAAATAAGGATGACTGTATATCTAAGATTCAGTTTTTACTTCAATTCTGCGCTATGTTTGCAATGAATAATTGAGTATATATTTTTTTCCTTTTTCCTTTGTAAACTCTGGAATAAGAGACTGTGTCTGTCCCATTAACCCTTTCATTAATTCTAAACCAGTGCCTTGCATTTGGTGGTGGGAGGTTCAGTAAATACATAACTTGTTAAAAATGTAATTACTGAAATCAAAACTAAAATTTCTTGGCCATGTTGAAATTAAAACTTTTAAGTCTGAAGATGTTTCTTACTGATCCTTGTAACATTGTGACAGAGTGACTGGAAAAGAGAAAAGGGCAAAAATTATTGTATTCTTAGTATCTTTTCTTAGATGAAAATCATCTCCATGTTCAGGTTTAGGCTTAGAGAAGGTAAATAACAACAAAGTCACCCAGCTCAAAAATGTAGTCAGTATTTCCATACAAGTCAGTTTGAATCCAAGGTTGTCTTCATTCTCTATTACTGTTATAAAACTACATGAAAACAATTTAGTAGTAGTTTATAACTATAAGATGATGAAAAATATTAGCAATTTGCTAGAGAACAATAACCTGTTAAAGGGAAACAGTGAAATACTTCAGGGATGGCTCCTTTTGGTTTTGTACTTGGCAAGGCACTGGAAGAAACAGGAAATGTGTGAGTCATGATACATGTCCTCAAGAATCTTATTAGATGCAGCTGAAAAACAAAAGAAACAGTAAACAGTCTCAGACAATATGATTTATTTATTTATTCATTTATTTATTTATATTTAATTTGATTTATTTGAGAGAGAGCACAAATGGGGGGAGGAAGAAAGAGAAACAGACTCCCTGCTGAGCAGGGAGCTTCATATGGGGCTCCTCCCAGGACCTCATGACCCAAGCTGAAGTCAGAGGCTTAACTGAATTAGCCACCCAAGCACTCCACAGACAATATGATTTAAATATTAAAAATCTAAATGCTTTAGGAAAGAAATATTAATTTTGGATTATTTATTTATTTATTTATTTATAAAGATTTTATTTATCCATGAGAGAGACAGAGAGAGAGGCAGAGACACAGGGAGAAGGAGAAGCAGGCTCCATGCAGGGAGCCGGACATGGGACTCCATCCAAGGACTCTGGGATCACTCCCTGTGCCAAAGGCAGATGCTCAATCACTGAGTCACCCAGGAGTCCCTGCTTTTTAAGTTTTTAAAATTAGATTAATATATACATCTAGTTTAAAAGACAGTAGTGTTAGAAAACTAAAAATGCTCCCATTCCTTTTTTTTTTTTCTAAAGATTTATTTATTTATTCATTTGTGATAGACATAGAGGCAGAGACAGAGGCAGACGGAGAAGCAGGCTCCATGCTGGGAGCCCGTTGCGGGACTCGATCCCGGGTCTCCAGGATCACACCCTGGGCCAAAGGCAGGCGCTAAACTGCTGAGCCACCCAGGGATCCCCCCCCCTTTTTTTTTAAAGATTTTATTTATTTATTCATAGACACACACAGGGAGAGGCAGAGACACAGGGAGAGGAAGAAGCAGGCTCCATGCAGGGAGCCCGACGTGGGACTCGATCCTGGGTCTCCAGGATCACACCCCAGGCTGCAGGCAGCGCCAAACCGCTGCGCCACCAGGGCTGCCCCCCCCCCCCTTTTTTAAGATTTATTCATGAGACAGAGAGAGTGAGGCAGAGACATAGGCAGAGGGAGAAGCAGGCTCCCTCAGGGGAGTCCAATTTGGGACTTGATCCCAGGACTGCAGGATCACGACCTGAGCCAAAGGCAGACGTTCAACTGCTGAGCCACCCAGGAGTCCCAGGACAAATATTTTGAATGCATAAGCTGTTTTTCCTGTTATTTAAAGTCATATTTCTAAATAATGTGTACATTTTGAGTTCTTGTTTTTGAATATTGCCTTTCATATTGCTATTAGGATAACCATTTCAGCTTAGGTTTATTTGCTTTACTTTTGCACATCCTCTTAAAGATTTTAGCTGAGTTTTTTCCATACAATAAGTAAAAATAGGGATGCCTGTGTGGCTCAGTGGTTAAAGTGTCTGCCTTGGGCTCAAGGCATGATCCTGGGGTTCCGGGATCAAGTCCTACATTGGGCTCCCTGCTTGGAGCCTGCTTCTCCCTCTACCTATGTCTCAGCCTCTGTGTGTGTTTGTGTGTGTGTGTGTTTCTTGTGAATAAATCAATAAAATCTTTAAAAAAAATAAGTAAAAATATACACTTTTTTTTCCTTCAGACCGCAGGTCCATCCTTGGTACAGAGATGGTATGCTTATATTTGCCCAATAACTGCAATAAACATTGCAAACTCAAAAGAACATTGGTAATATCATACCTTATATTTAACAATCATTTCTAATGGCTGCATTTATAAAGCATAAGACAATAGTCCTCTCTGGTTTATTACTTTGTAAATGTAATGCCTGATCCAGTGCCTTGCATTTACTTAATATTGACTAAGATTCTTTAAATGAAATAATGTCTATTTGCATTTTTAAGTCTAAAGAATAATTTTGAAAAGCATTACAGGAAGGATTAAGAAGTCTTTTTTTTTTTTTTGATTAAGAAGTCTTTTAGAAATACAAAATACCTGAGACAGTAGAGACCTCTAATTTGCCTTAATTATTGGAAGTCATCCTCCTGGATGCTGTGGCTTTAGTGACTCCAACCTTACTTTCTAGCTACAAGGCAGTGTCTGAAGTTACCTTTGGGATGCTATTGGAAGTGTTGTCCCTCACTTTATATTCCACACTCCTAGCCCCATTGCATTTCCTCCTTTTTCCTTGCCTTCTGTTTCCCCTTGTCAGAATTTTTCAGTTTTCTCATGAAAAGTTTAAGAAATGAATTTGCTATCAATTTATATTCAATTCATAGTTAAAACTAGAGGTGTCTAAAAAAACTTTCAGTGGTAGGATGATTTTCCTGAGCAGAGTCCACTATTCTACTTTAATTCCTAGCATAACAGATGCTAAGTGGAAATTAGTGCTCAACACAAATTGCTCTGGTTATTGCCCCAGCTCCATTGCAAGACCTAAGGTCATTCAGACTGATTTTATCTGGTGAAAGCCTGCTGCTACCAGATCCTCAGTTACCAGGTTAAATTCACCTCCAGATACTTGGATGGATGGATGGATGGATGGATGGATGGATGGATGGATGGATGGATGATTGATTGATTTAGAGAGCTTTAAGTGGTAGCAATGGACTACTTTTTTTTTCTTTTTTTAAGATTTTATTTATTTGATAAAGAGGCAGAGACACGGGCAGAGGGAGAAACAGGTTCCCTATAGGGAGCCCAATGCGCAACTTGATCCCCAAACCCGGGGATCACCCCAGACCCCGGGATCACACCCTGAGCTGAAAGCAGCCATTCAGCTGCTGAGCCACCCAGGTGTCCCACAATGGACTACTTCTTGTGCCTATTTTCTGTTTCTTGTATGGCTTTAGGATGCATCTGGTAGATCTTCAGTTGCTGTTACTTTGCAGGTATGTCTTCTAGTCAAATGGGGTTACATTTTTAAATAGAGGCACACTATTAATAGAAATATTCATATATTTTGACCCCGATTTTCCACATTTTGGGGAATTTAACAAAGTAAGCTATCTACAGTTTGCCCACCACATATGTTATTTATTAGGAAAAATTAAAAGTGAACTAAATTCCCAGTACCCATGGTATAACTGCCTGATGGAATAATATGTATCCTTTAAAAATAATTATGAAGCAATTTATGTAGCCAGATGGAAAAAGCACAGAAATGAAAAATACAAGAAGCAAAAATCATTAATACATTAGCAGTATATTTGAATACGTATGAAAAAAAAATGAAGCAGCAAAAGTTTAGATAGTTACTGTTGAAGGTGATAAAACTATGGATTATTTTCTCTTTCCCAAACTTTCTGTATTAGTGTTTTGCCTTTATAACATAATACTGTAAGAAATAAGCAAACAAATCAATTTTTAAAGTAGTTCAACCCATCTGTCCACAGAGAGGTCCTGGAAGCAGCAACACAGTAGAAACAACAAACATACCAAACACCCAGATCTTGGTTTCTAAATACAATTTTCATAGGGGTGGGGAAGGTAACCATGAGTCCTTAGAGAAAAGGCTGATTCCAAGGCTGGGGCATAAAAAGAACAGATGATCTTGGAGCAAGAAAATGCTAAGAACGTGCTCATAGAATGATCAAGACATATCAAAAGGACATCACACTGTAGGAGCTCTCACTGGACAAATCTGGGAAATGGAATATCAAAATAAATAATATTAATGAGTTATAACTCATTGAATAAAACAAAAACCCATGAGTCCATACTCTTAGGTTTAAAAAAAATCAGGAAAAGATGGACTTTTATTTTGTTAGGGTGGACTTTTCAGGGGATCCCTGGGTGGCTCAGTGGTTTAGCGCCTGCCTTTGGCCCAGGGTGTGATCCTGGAGTACTGGAATCGAGTCCCACATGGCGTTCCCTGCATGGAGCTTGCTTCTCCCTCTGCCTGTGTCTCCGCCTCTCTCTCTCTCTCTCTCTCTCTCTCTCTCTCTGTGTCTCATGAATAAATAAATAAAATCTTAAAAAAAAAAAAAGTTGGGGGATCCCTGGGTGGCGCAGCGGTTTAGTGCCTGCCTTTGGCCCAGGGCGTGATCCTGGAGACCCGGGATCGAATCCCACGTTGGGCTCCCGGTGCATGGAGCCTGCTTCTCCCTCTGCCTGTGTCTCTGCCTGTCTCTCTCTCTCTCTCTCTCACTGTGTGCCTATCATAAATAAAAAATAAAAATTAAAAAAAAAAAGTTGGACTTTTCAGTAAACTCAACATTCATGTGGAGTCACTGTAACTAAGATAAGTTCCAAATATATCTGAGATTTAAAATTTTTAAATTAAGGGATACCTGGGTGGCTCAGCAGTTGAGCATCAGCCTTCGGCTCAGGGTGTGATCCCAGGATCTAGGGGGTCAAGTCCCATATCAGGCTCCCTGTGGGGAGCCTGCTTCTCCCTCTGCCTATGTCTCTGCCTTTCTCTCTGTATGTCTCTCATGAATAAATACATAAATCTTTTAAAAAGGTAATATATTTTTTAAATTAAAATTGAGGGTCATATCTGCAAAATAGGCAGTTTCAAGCTCATGTTCCCAGAGAAACATTGAAAAACAAGCAGAAACTGTTAGAACCAACTTAGAGCTCTGAAAAGTAGTTCAGGGTGTATAGCAGCCAAGCAAACACTGAATCAAGAAAAAGGCAACTTAACAGCAAGCAAAACACATCAAAAATGGGCAAAGGACTTGAATAGACATTTCTCCAAGGAAGATAGACAAATGGCCAATATGCACATGAAAAAGATACTCAACATCACTATTCACAATGAGATGTCATGTTATTAAGATGGATTTTATTTAATAAAAATAACAAGTGTTGGCAAGGGTGTGGAGAAATTAGCACCCTGGTACATTGCTGGTGGGAGTATAAAATTATTCTCAATAGCCAGAAGTGTAAATAGTCCAAATGTCTATCAACAGATGAATCTAAGCTAAATATACAAAGAAATATTATTTAGCCTTAAAAACGAATGAATATATGTTAAGTGAAATAAGCCAGATACAAAAGTATGCGAAATTCAAGGCAAATTAAATTGATAAAGACGGAAAGTAGGAGATACTAGGCCTGGGAAGACAGAGGAATAGGGAATTATTGTTTAATGGATACAGCGTTTCTTTTTGGGAAGTTGAAAAAGTCTTAGAAATTGATAGTGGTAATGGTTGTACAACATTGTGGATGTAATTGATGCCACTGAATTGAATACTGTACATCTTGTCAGTTTGCTTCCCCAAGGAATTTGTAAGAATGAGAATAAGAATGTTTCATTCACTTTAGTTTGTTAAACCAAAGGGCACATTATAATTTTTTATCACAATTTTTAAGAATTAGTTCTAAAAAGAAAAAAACATTTCTTTTTTGGGAAGATTATTAGACTCCCAAATTTTTTTTTTTTAAAGATTTTATTTATTTATTCATAGAGACAGAGAGAGGTAGAGACACAGGTAGAGGGAGAAGCAGGCACCATACAGAGAGCCTGACGTGGGACTCGATCCCGGGTCTCCAGGATCACACTCTGGGCTGCAGGCGGCGCTAAACCGCTGCGCCACCAGGGCTGCCCCCAAATTTGTTTTTTATTATCGTTGTGCTTTGTAGATGAAAACGACACCAAAAAAAAAAAAAGGAAAAGAAAACGACAGCTTTGAATTCAGTCACATAAGTTTTTTTTTTTTTTTTAGTCACATAAGTTCTTAAGACCCTTTCAGTGCTATTTTAGGGATACGTAATAACTTACATTAGAGACTATTAATGCATATGTAAGAATGAATTTATTTAAAATAATAAATTGACGACTTAACAGCTTTTGTTTATTTTTACTTTTACAGTAAGGCTAAAGAATGAAAGAAGTAGATAATCTTGAAAGTATAAAAGAAGAATGGTAAGTTAATTCAAGCTTTGCATTTCTTGGTTATTTAATGCATTTCTTAGTATCTATTTTTACTGCATTTCAGACAGATACAGTAAGTTTTCATTATTCTTTCAGTTAAATAGCTAATGGTAATATAAAGTAATTTATAATCACCTGCATTGAATGGATTTTATTTTTTTTGTTTTTTATTTTTTTAAATGAAAACTGTGAAACAGGTTTTTTTTTTTTTTAATTTTTATTTATTTATGATAGTCACAGAGAGAGAGAGGCAGAGACACAGGCAGAGGGAGAAGCAGGCTCCATGCACCGGGAGCCCGACTTGGGATTCGATCCCTGGTCTCCAGGATCGTGCCCTGGGCCAAAGGCAGGCGCCAAACCACTGCGCCACCCAGGGATCCCTGAATGGATTTTAAAGAAGTTATTAAATGTTTTTGTTATTTAAAATGTTAAATTTTGTTAAATTTTTAATTTTTTATTTATGATAGTCCCAGAGAGAGAGAGAGGCAGAGACACAGGCAGAGGGAGGAGCAGGCTCCATGCACTGGGAGCCCAACGTGGGATTCGATCCCGGGTCTCCAGGATCTCGCCCTGGGCCAAAGGCAGGCGCCAAACCTCTGCGCCACCCAGGGATCCCCTTAACCGTTTTCTTTAAAGAGAAAGCGCGTGTACGAGGGAGTGCAAGAGGAGCCTGCATCTCCCTCTGTCTGTGTCTCTGCTTCTTTCTTTCTGTGTCTCTTATGAATAAATAAATAAAATCTTTTTAAAAAAATGTTTGATAGAATTCGCTACTGAAGTCTTTTTTTTATTTTTCTAAGATTTTATTTATTTGAAAGAAAGCAGGCGGGAGAGAGCTCACAGCAGTGGGAGGAGGGGCTGAGGGAGAGATAGAAGCAGGCTCCCTGCTTCAGGACCCTGGTATCGTGACCTGAGCTGATGGTTTTGTTAGTTAAGCTTAACTGACTGAGCTACCCACTAGTGAAATCTTTTGTATCCAGTGTGTTCTGTTTGGGAAGATGATTAATTATTGACTCAATTTTCTTAATAGATACAAGCCTTTATATAGTACACGTTCCTCCTTAATGTAAGTTTTGGTGGGTTGTCCCTTTCAAGGAATTGTCCATTTCATTCAGGTTACCAAATTGGTAGGCATAGAGCTGTTTGTTTGTTTGTTTGTTTGTTTGTTTTAAGATTTTATTTATTCATAGAGAGAGAGAGAGAGAGAGGCAGAGACACAGGAGGAGGGAGAAGCAAGGCTCCATGCTGGGAGTCCCAGCACTCCAGGATTGAGCCCCTGGGCCAACGGCAGGCGCCAAACCCCTGAGCCACCCAGGGATCCCCTATAGAGCTGTTTATAATGCATCTCCACACACTGTACTTATAACCTTTTAAAAACACAGACCATTTCTTGCTCATCTTTGTATCTTCCTACCACCTACTTTATAGGTAGGAACTCAATAAATGTTTGAATGATTTGAATCAACAAGAGGTTTAGTAGAATTTACGTATGAAATAGGTATAGATAAAGGACTAAAGCTATTTTGGATGCTCAGGCTTATTGGCTTTTTACTTAGTAAATATGTGGAAACTACTTTCTTAGAGCTGGGAAACAGGAGTGCAAGAGCACCTGATTCTGTGGGGTCCCAAACTTACCAGGTTTCAGGCACTGGCCACTGACAAAATCCAAAGGCAGAGAGACGAGTGGTAGTGAAACAAGAAATTTATTTCAGGGAGGCCAACGTTGGAAAGACAGTAGACTAGTGTTTCAGACTGTCTCCAGAGTGTGGAAAATACTTCCAGGTTTATTTAAGGAAAATGTGGGGCACAAGTAGGTGGGTGTGTGCAGGTAGGCAGTGAAGGTCAAATTGATCATTGTCTTTGAGTGAATTATGCGCTGGGTTTTGCTGGCTCAGGGTAGTCCTTATTGCTTAAGGGGCTTTGCCCTCAGGGTGTTTTGGCTGAGCCAGGAAACAATCTGGAAAGAAACCAACTAGAAAGTGAGGTCAAGATGGAGGCAGCCAGGGACCCCTGGGTGGCTCATTTGGTTAAATGTCTGACTTCAGCTCAGGTCATGATCTTTGTGATCCTGGGCTTGAGCTCTGAGTTGGGCTTATCATTCAATAGGGAGTCTGCTTGTCCCTCTGTCCTTCCCCCTGTTCTGTGTCTTGTCTCTCTTTTCTTTTTTTTCTTTTTAAGGTTTTATTTATTTATTCATGAGAGACACACAGAGGCAGAGACACAGGCAGAGGGAGAAGCAGGCACCATGCAGGGAGCCCGACATAGAACTGGATCCTGGGTCTCCAGGATCAGGCCCTGGGCTGAAGGCGGCACTAAACCGCTGAGCCACCCGAGCTGCCCCGATTGTCAGCATTTTTTTTTTTTAAGATCTTATTTATTTATTCAAGAGAGACGCACACACAGAGAGAGGGAAAGTGAGCAGAGACTTGGCAGCGGTAGAAGCAGGCTCCATGCATGGAGCCTGACGTGGGACTCGATCCCGTGACTCGATTCCGTGACTCCAGGATCACACCCTGGGCCAAAGGCAGGGGCTAAACCACTGAGCCACCCAGGGATCCCTCAGCATTTTAATAGTAACATGGCAGTGACTATTTTTGATGCAGTGATAAAGAGCACAAGCATTGGTAGACGGGGTTCAGTTTCCAGTTCTGCCTCCCAATAGTTTTATGATCTAGAGCAAATTGCTTAACCTTTTTTTTTTAAATAGTTTTTTTTTTAATTTTTTTTAATTTTTAATTTTTAATTTTTTATTTATGATAGTCCCAGAGAGAGAGAGAGGCAGAGACACAGGCAGAGGGAGGAGCAGGCTCCATGCACTGGGAGCCCAACGTGGGATTCGATCCCGGGTCTCCAGGATCTCGCCCTGGGCCAAAGGCAGGCGCCAAACCTCTGCGCCACCCAGGGATCCCCTTAACCGTTTTCTTTAAAGAGAAAGCGCGTGTACGAGGGAGTGCAAGAGGAGAAAGGAAGAGAGAGATGCCTGCTTCCTGCTCAGCAGGGAGCCAGAACAACTTGGGGATAATCCCAGGACCCTAGGATCACAACCTGAACTGAAGGCAGATAACTGAGCCACCCAGGCGCTCCTCTTTATTTATTTATTTTACTTAAGCTTTTTTTTAATGTGTTAATATGTGCCTTTTAAGTCATTATAAGGATTAAATGAGTTAACCCACGTAAAGTAGTTAAAATAGTTCCTAAAATATATTAATAAATGCTCAGTAAATGTTAGCTGTTAAGTGAAGCATAGCATATCATGGGTTAGGTGCATAGACTTGGAAGGCAGATTCATAGGATTTGAATTCTGTCTTTGCCACTTACTAGTTGTAACCTCACGTGACTTAACCTTTCTGTGACTCATTTTCTTTCCTATAGAAATGTGGGAAAGAGTATCTACCTTATAGTTCCTGGCGCAGTATCAGAGCTGTAAAAATATTGTTTATGGAATCTGAGAAGTTCTATTTTAGTACATGTATGAACTTTCTGTATGACTTTTAAAAAGATTGGTCAGAAGCCATCTTTTCTGTTAAACAAAATCTTCAGTAATATTTCTTAGATGATAAAATGCAAAATAAAAAGTAGATGGGAGGCAGCCCTGGTAGCACAGCGGTTTAGTGCCGTCTGCAGCCCCAGGGCCTGATCCTGGAGCCCTGGGATCGAGTCCCACGTCGGGTTTCCAGCATGGAGCCTGCTTCTCCCTCTGCCTGTGTCTCTGCCTCTCTCTCCCTCTGTATCTCTCATGAGTAAAAAAAAATAATAATAATAAAATAAAAAATAAAAATAAAAAGTAAATGGGGGTAGGCAAAATGAATGGAGTCAAAAGGAACAAGTTATAAATCATGAAGATGTAATTTACAGCATGACAACTATAGTGAAAAATATTCTATTGTATATTGGAAAGTTGCTTAAATATTACATCTTAAAAACACTGCAAGAAAGAAATTTCTGTAACTGTATGATGTTAGATGTTAACTGGACTTACTGTGGTGTTCATTTCACAATATATACAAATATTGAATCATGTTGTACACCTGAAACTAACATATGTCAATTATACCTCAATTTTATTTTTTTATTTTTATTTTTTTAATTTTTATTTATTTATGATAGTCGCACAGAGAGAGAGAGGCAGAGACATAGGCAGAGGGAGAAGCAGGCTCCATGCACCAGGAGCCCGACGTGGGACTTGATCCCAGGTCTCCAGGATCGTGCCCTAGGCCAAAGGCAGGCACCAAACCGCTGCGCCACCCAGGGATCCCCTCAATTTTAAAAAGTAGTAGAGTATTATTATTTTTTTAAATAAATTTTTGGTGAGATTTTACGCCCCCCCCCCCCCCCCCCACCAGAGGGCATCTGGCAATGTCTAGAGATGATTTTGGTTTTTATAACACTGGAGATGGGTGTGGGTGGAGTATGCAGGCATTTAGTGGATAAAGGCCATAGATGCTGCCAAATATCCTACCATGCACAGGGCAGCCTACACAGCAAAGAATTATCCCTCCCCAATTGTCAGTAGACTGAAGTTGGGAAAGCACTGATCGGACCAAAAAGGTAATGACTTCCCAAGGTCACATATCTGCTAGAATCTTAAGTTAGAAGTGTGTCTAAACTGTGGAACTGGGGATCCCTGGGTGGCGCAGCGGTTTAGCGCCTGCCTTTGGCCCAGGGCGCGATCCTGGAGACCCGGGATCGAATCCCACGTCGGGCTCCCGGTGCACGGAGCCTGCTTCTCCCTCTGCCTGTGTCTCTGCCTCTCTCTCTCTCTCTCTGTGTGTGTGTGAGTATCATAAATAAATAAAAAAATAAAAAAAAATAAACTGTGGAACTGGAGGCATCTCTCAGTTCAGGATCCTTTACCTAGAAATTTATGTAAATTTTTAGAAACATTATAGTAGTGGTTAATTTTCTTTTTTTGTTTAGGGTTTGTGAAACAGGATCTGACAACCAACCTCTTAGTGATGATCGACAAAGAAATTGTGAATATTTTGTTGACAGCCTTTTTGAGGAAGCTGAGAAGGTTGGTGCCAAATGTATGTCTCCCACCGAACAGAAGAAACAGGTAAATGTCCATAACTTTTTTCTCATCCAGTGTTTCTCAAAACAGGGACTATGTTTTCGGTCCACAAGGTCAAACTGTTTTCATAGTAATAAGATATTATTTATCTTTTTCACTGTTGATTTTGCACTGATAGTGCAAAAGCAATGGTGGGTAAAACTGCCAATGCCTTGGGAGGAATGAAGGCTGTAACACCAAACCATACTAGGAATTATTGTGGTTTTTGCTTACACATGGTGGGGGGCACACTAGTTGCTATTAAGAGTGTCCTTGATGGGGTCCCCTGCGTGGCTCAATGGCTCAGTGGTTGAGCTCCTGGTTCTCCTTCGGATCAGAGCATTATCCTAGAGTCTCTGGATCAAGTCCCACATTGGGCTCCCCATGGGGAGTTGGCTTGTCCCTCTGCCTGTGTCTCTGCTTTTTTCTCTCCCTCTGTCTCCCATGAATATATAAATAAAATCTTTAAAAAAAATGTCCTTGATGAAACCAGTACTGGATCAACTCTATTTATTTATTTTTTTTAAGATTTTATTTATTTATTTATGAGAGACACAGAAGGAGGCAGGCAGAGACATAGGCAGAGGGAGAAGCAGGCTCCATGCAGGGAGCCTGATGTGGGATTCGATCCTGGGTCTCCAGGATCACGCCCTGGGCTGAAGGCAGATGCTCAACCGCTGAGCCACCCAGGCATCCCTGGATCAACTTTATAAATATAAAACAGCATATGTGAGAAGAGTGCGTTCGAAATAGATAGCTTAAAACCTTGCAAGCCTAAATTTGCCTTTATGCTGCCCTCACATTTGATTGATAGAATGCTGTTCTGGTATCTGAGCCTTTGTTGTGTGTGTGTGTGGGGGGGTATTTTGTTTTTTGTTTTAAGATTTATTCTTAGAGAGTGTGCATGGGCAAGTGGGGGGGTGGGTGGGGGGACAGACGGAGAGGAAGAGAAACAATCCCACGCTGACTCCATGCTGAGCAGTGAGCCTGTTGTGAGGCTCCATCTCATTCATGACTCTGAAATCAGGACCTGAGCTGAAACTAAGGTCAGTGGTTAACCCCGAGCCATCTAGGTGCCCCATGGTATCTGAGCCTTTGTAGGTGCCACGTTATTACTCCCTGAAAGCTCTTAGAATCTTTGATCTTATATTCAGTCTTTTTATTCAATTTTCATTTTCAGCTTCTAAGAGCTCTTTTGTTCCCTGAATATTCCTTCCCTTTCAGACATTATATTCTCCCATATAAGTGTATTATCAATTTTAGATTTTTGTTTTTAAGTTTCCTTTTTTTTTTTCTTTCTTTCTTTCTTTTTTTTTTTTTTTTTAAGTAGGCTCCATGCCCAGTGTGTAGAGCCCAACATGAGGTTGGAACTCACAACCCTGAGATGAAAACCTGAGCTAAGATCAAGAGTCTAGGCACTTAGGGGTACCTGGGTGGCGCAGTGGTTTAAGTATCTATCAGTTTCAGTCATGATCTGCGGTGGAGGGAGGGGGGTGGTTGTGGGATTGAGCCCCTCATTGGACTCCACAGTCAGCGTGTAGTCTGCTCAGGACTTCCTCCACACCCCCTCCCCAGCCCTCCCATGCTCTCTATCTCTCAAATAATTAAATCTTAAGAAAAAGAATTGGACCAAGTGAGCCATCCAGGCATCTGTATTTTTCAGTTTTGTTTGTTTTTCTCAGTGGTGGTTTTTTTAAAAAATATTTTATTTATATATTCATGTGCAACACAAAGAGAGAGGCAGAAACATAGGCAGAGGGAGAAGCTGGGCTCACCCCAGGAGTCCCATGTAGGACTCAGAACCCAGGATCAGAACCTGAGCCAAAGGCAGATGCTCAATCACTGAGCCACCCTTTTTCTCAGTGTCTTTTTTTTTTTTTTTTTTTTTTAAGATTTTATTTATTCATGAGATAGAGAGAGGCAGAGACACAGACAGAGGGAGAAGCAGGGTCCTGGCAGGGAGATCCATGTGGGACTTGATCCCAGGACTGGGATCACATGCTGAGGCCAAGGCAGATGCTCAACTGCTGAGCCACCCAGGTGTCCCTTAAGTGTCCTAATCTTGACCTCAGCTCAGGTTTTTTTTTTTTTTTAAGATTTTATTTATTCATTTATGATAGACATAGAAAGAGAGAGAGGGGCAGAGGCACAGGCGGAAGGAGAAGCAGGCTCCACGCCGGGAGCCTGACGCAGGACTTGATCCTGGGGCTCCAGGATCATGCCCCAGGTCAAAGGCAGGTGCCAAACCGCTGAACCACCCAGGGATCCCCCTCAGCTCAGGTCTTGATCTCATACTGGGCTCCATGCTATGCTTGGAGCCTACTTTTTTTTTTTTTTTTTTAAAGATTTTATTTGAGACAGAAAGTGAATGAGAGGAAGAGGTAGAGAGAATCTGAAGCAGATTCTGCACAGAGCCTGACTTGGGTTTCATCCCACAACTGTGAGATCATGACCTGATCCAAAACCAAGAGTCAGCCCCTTAACTGACTGAGCCAGCGACCCAGGTCCCCCTCCGTGGGGGTCTCAAGGGAAAAACAAAAAAGTGTGGATTCAAGCCCACAGCTCCACCCTCTATTAACTGTGTGACTTTGGACTATTTATTTATTTATTTATTTATTTTAAGATTCCATTTATTTATCCATGAGAGACACACAGAGAGAGAGAGAGAGGCAGAGACACAGGCAGAGGGAGAAGCAGACTCCATGCAGGGAGCCCAATGCGGGACTCGATCCCGGGTCCCCAGGATCAGTCCCTGGGCTGAACACAGCAGTAAACCACTGAGCCACCTGGGCTGCCCTACTTTGGACAATCTAATCAATCTTCTGTGTTTCTATTTCTGTCTATATGAAAGGAATAATGATAATACCTACCTTGTGTAGGTTTTGGGAGGAGTAATTAAATTTATATAGGGAAAATACTTTAAACAGGATTTGTTACACACTTAGTACTTAGGTAGGTAGATGTGCTAATAATATATACCATCATTATTAAGAAGGTTATTTTCCCTAACATGTTTTTTAAAATATTTTATTTATTTATTCATGAGAGACAGAGAGAGAAAGAGAGGCAGAGACACAGGCAGAGGGAGAAGCAGGGTCCATGCAGGGAGCCTGATGTGGGACTCCATCCCGGGTCTCCAGGACCACACCCTGGGCTGAAGGTGGCACTAAACCGCTGAGCCACCCGGGCTGCCCGGTCTGATACCTTCTTAAACAGCTTTTTAATCAGTCCTGTGTTTTGCCTAAGGTAATCTTGAATTAAGTAAACTCTGCCTAACATGAAGCTCAAACTCACAACCTGGAGATTGAGACTCTTCATGTTCTACAGATTGAGCCAACCAGAGACCCCAATATACATTATTTTTTGATATTTTATATATGAAGTTTGCTCTTGAGAATGATACATGAAATTTTACAGAGGATGTGAGGGTTGGCAGAAGGTGGTCAAAACTTCCAATTATCAATAAGTACTGGGGATATGCACAATGTGATGACTATAGTTAACACTGCTCTATGATATAAGAAAAATTAAGAGAGTGAATCCTTGAAATTTTCATCACAGGGAGAAATTTTTTTCTTTCTTTTCATTGTATCTATATGAGGTGATAGAATCGAGCTGAACTTATTGTGGTAATCATTTCACAATATCTGTAAATCCAACCATAATGCTGTATGCATTAAACTTACATAGTGATATGTGTATGTTTCTCAGTAAAACTGGAAAAAAAATTGTAGTTTTGTTTGATAATAGATACTGACTAAACTGTGGTAATCATCTAGCAATATATGCAGTTACAAATCATTATGTCTATACCTAAATCTAACACAATGTTATATGTCAGTTATATCTCAGCTTTAAAAAAAATTTTCAGGGCAGCCTGGATGGCTCAACGGTTTAGCACTGCCTTCAGCCCGGGCCTGATCCTGGAGACCTGGGATCGAGTCCCACATCAGGCTCCCTCCATGGAGCCTGCTTCTCCTTTTGCCTGTGTTTGTGCCTCTCTCTCTCTCTCTGTCTCTCATGAATAAATAAAGTCTTAAAAAAAATTTTTTTTTCAAACCTTTAACTTGGTATGTTTTATTAACATAATACATTTTGTTTCTTATTGCTTTGCAGGTTGATGTAAGTATAAAATTATGGAAAAATGGATTCACAGTCAATGATGATTTCAGAAGTTACACTGATGGTGCAAGTCAGCAGTTTTTGAACTCTGTCAAAAAAGGGTAAGCAGGATTACCAGGGTGGCTCCGTCAATTGAGTGTCTGCCTTTAGCCCAGGATGATCTCGGGGGTCCTGGGATCAAGCCCTGAGTTGGGCTTCCCGCTTGGTGGGGAGCCTGCTGCTCCCTCTCCCTCTGCCCCTCCAAGGTACTTGTGCGCTCTCTCTCTCTCTCTCTCTCTGAAATAAATAATAAAATCTTTAAGAAAAAGGATAAGTAGTTTTTGTAAGTAGAAGGATTATCTTAGGCATGTTTCATTTGGAAAAATCCATATTATTGCATATAACTATAGTTGGCATGAATCCCAGAAGCAATATAAAAATATGGATAAATTTCATTATGTAATTATTAAAAACATATATACCAAAAGACATTTAAATGTAGTCAAAAGATAAGTGCTGGACTGGGGATACTTGTTACATGTATAAAATGCAAATAGAATATATACAGAGTTATTACAAATCAAAAAATGTAAATATTTTATACCATTTTGTGCCATTTTATCTACTTTATTATTATTATTTTTTTAAGATTTATTTATTTATTCATGAGAGACACAGAGAGAGGCAGAGACACAGGCAGAGGGAGGAGCAGGCTGTTCATAGGAGCCAGATGGAAACTTGATCCCAGATTCCGGGATCATGACTTGAGCTGAAGGCAGCCACCCAACCGCTGAGCCACCCAGGTGTCTCTATTTAATCTACTTTATAACAGAATAGCATGCATTTGGTAAAAATGAATGACGTTTGTGTATTAACGTAAAAAGATTTCTATGGTATACTGTTTTTAAAAAGCAGTTTGCAGAATACTGAATAGTATATATAGATGAGTACCATCTGTGGAAAAAATAATTATATGGAGTTTTACTGTATATGTAGAGAAAATCTAGGAGTTGCAGCACCAAAGTGTTTTGGGTTTTTGTTTGTTTTGTTTTTAAGTAAGCTTTTGGCTCAACATGGAGCTTGAATTCATGACCCCAAGATCAAGAGTTGCATGCTTGGGGTACCTGCCTGGCTCTGTTAGTGGAGCATGTGACTTTTGATCTTGGGGTTTTGGGCCCAAGAGATTGTGACTTGGGCCCCATGTTGGACATAGAGATTACTTTAAAAAAAAAAAAAAGTCACAAACAGATGGAGTCTGCTCATCTCAAGTTTACATTATTCCAAAGAGAAGCATCTTGCTATACTAGAGAAAGCCCCAGACTGAGTCCACATCCTATCTCTTTTACTTTGATCTTTCTCTGAGTATGAAATGTAAAAACTTTTTAAAAATTCTGCATGTTTTATATTTGATTTTGTTATATCTAGAGTAAGTCTATCTTTTTTTTTTTTTTAAGATTTTACTTAGCCATTCATGAGAGAGACACAGAGAAAGAGTCAGAGACATAGGCAGAGGGAGTAGGCCCCATGCAGGGAGCCCGATGTGGGACTCTATCCTGGACTCTGGGATCATAACCTGAGCCAAAGGCAGACGATCAACCACTAAGCCACCCAGGCGTACCATATATTTTAATTTTTTATATTTTCACTTAAAAATGGAAATGAGAGCCTGATTTTTCTAGCACATTTTTAGTTTTATTCAGATACCTATAAAATGATCAAATTATTTAAATTTAGCAGTAGTCATCAAATATTTTATGACTTTCATACTATTCTAGGTACTACTGCATAACTCAAGCTGTTCATGAATTTGTAATTTTAAAAATTACTCTGTATTCTTTGGTTCTTGGTATTCATATTATTTGACTATATTATTTTAAGAACATTTAGTTTGGGGGCACATGGCTGGCTCAGTCATTGAAGCCTCCACTCTTGATCTCAGAGTTGTAGGTTTGAGCCTCATATTGGGTATAGAGATTACTTAAAAACAAAATCTTTACTGGTGCCTGGGTGGCTCAGTTGGTTACGTGTCTGCCTTTGGCTTAGGTCATGATCCCAGGGTCCTTTGATCAAGCCCTGCATTGGGCTCCCTGCTCAGCAGGGATCCTGCTTCTCCCTCTCTCTGCCACTCCCCCGCTTGCTCTCTCTCTCACTCTCTGTCAAATAAATAAATAAAATCTTTTTAAAAAACTAAATTAAAAATATTAGGGAATTCCTGGGTGGCTCAGCAGTTTAGTGCTTGCCTTTGGCCTGGGGCGTGGTCCTGGAGTTCAGGGATAGAGTACCGCATCAGACTCCTTGCATGGGGCTTGCTTCTCCCTCTGCCTGTGTCTCTGCCCCTCTCTCTCTCTCTCTCTCTCTCTCATAAGTAAATAAATAAAATCTTTAAAAAATTAAAACATTTAAAATTACATTTAGTTTTTATTGTGAAGATTATATGCCTCTTGTTTCTATGTATTTTTAAATTCTGTGTACAAAGTAAGTTTTTCAGAGAAAGAAAAAACGTTGGGAGCTTTATTACTTTGTTTCTTTACCTTTCAAGGGAATTACCTTTGGAATTACAGGGAATTTTTGATAAAGAGGAGGTGGATGTTAAAGTTGAAGACAAAAAAAATGAAGTATGTATGTCCACGAAGCCTGTGTTCCAGCCCTTCTCAGGGCAAGGTCACAGACTGGGAAGGTGAGTAGGCTCGTGATCTGTCCTTTCCATACACATCTTGACTAATATTCAGCTTGTCATTATTTTATATTGTCAGTATTTTTTATATTATCATTTCTCTCATTGGAAATGAGATGTTTCATGTTAACTTTTATGAGGAGTCCTAACTCTTATTTACCTTAGTGTAAATTAACATATACTGACAGTACATTAAGAAATCATGGGGATCCCTGGGTGGCGCAGTGGTTTAGTGCCTGCCTTTGGCCCAGGGCGCGATCCTGGAGACCCGGGATCGAATCCCACATCGGGCTCCCGGTGCATGGAGCCTTCTTCTCCCTCTGCCTGTGTCTCTGCCTCTCTATCTCTCTCATGAATAAATAAATAAAATCTTTAAAATTAAAAAAAAAAAAAGAAGAAAAAGAAATCATGGAGGCTTTTTTGATGTAACCAAATTAAAAGGACCTAGATTATTGAGGACCTTAGGCAATTCATGGGCAAATCTTTTTTCTCCTTTGCACCCACTACGTGAGCATTGCCATTAATGTTACAGAGTACATATGCTAGCTTCTGAATATAGGGTACGTTTTATAATTACCAGTGCCTTCCACATTATATTCTGTGATAAGTATCTGAATTTGAAGTAATAAAAATGAAAAAATGAGTGATAAAGTTAGTATCCCTATCAAAGCCTTTAACTGTCAAATTTACAGTCTTCATCATATGTAAGTAGGTTAGGTTTTTTTTTTTTCATTTTTTTAAAATTTTTATTTATTTATGATAGTCACACAGAGAGAGAGAGAGAGAAAGAGAGAGGCAGAGACATAGGCAGAGGGAGAAGCAGGCTCCATGCACCAGGAGCCCGATGTGGGATTCGATCCCAGGTCTCCAGGATCGGGCCCTGGGCCAAAGGCAGGCGCTAAACCACTGCGCCACCCAGGGATCCCTTTTTTTTCAGTTTTATTTATTTATGATAGAGAGAGAGGCAGAGACATAGGCAGAGGGAGAAGCAGGCTCCATGCACCGGGAGCCCGACGTGGGATTCGATCTCGGGTCTCCAGGATCGTGCCCTGGGCCAAAGGCGCCTAGGCGCCAAACCACTGCGCCACCCAGGGATCCCACGTTTTTTTTTTTCTAAGATTTTATTTATTTATTCATGAGAGACACATACACAGAGAGAGAGAGGCACAGACACAGGCAGAAGCAAGCTCCATGCAGGGAGCCCAACGTGGGACTTGATCCTGGGTCTCCAGGACCACACCCTGGGCTGAAGGTGACGCTAAACTGCTGAGCCAGCTGGGCTGCCCTCTAAGTAGGCTTTATGACAGTATACAAAGAGGTTAGATATGTGGTCAGTCTTATGAATTCTCATAGATTATCCAGATTGATAAAGATATCTGTATATTCATCCACACATATAAAATTATTCAGATGTGACTTTCAGAATAATCAGGATATACTTTGCTTCCTTCCCCCCCCCCCCCCCCGCTCCCCTTTCTAATACAAGAACTAATTTCTATAGAGAAATACAGGGCTCAGACTCAACTGAGCTATCCAGCACATTCCCCCCTGCCTTTTTTTTCTTTTTTTTTTTTTCTTTTTATTTATGATAGTCACACACACAGAGAAAGAGAGAGAGAGAGGCAAAGACATAGGCAGAGGGAGAAGCAGGCTCCATGCACCGGAAGCCCGACATGGGATTCGATCCCGGGTCTCCAGGATCGCGCCCTGGGCCAAAGGCAGGCGCCAAACCGCTGCGCCACCCAGGGATCCCCTGCCTTTGTTTTCTTTCTGTTTTCTTGGCCTGTTTTTGTTTTTGAGAACTTCTAAATTCTTATAGAAATTTTAATCTGGGGAATAGTACATAAAGGTAAAGTTTACAGATATGTCAGCCCTATAAAATTGTCTATTCTGTAAGACATTATTTGAATAATTACTCACAATATGTTTACATAGCACTCTACAGTCTTACAAGTTACTTGGATATGTATAATTTCATTAGGTGCCTACATTCATCATATATGATGGACATAAGTAATATTATATCTTTGTGTTTTTATTGAGCTGTGACTTAATAAAATCTTCCTAAAAGGTATACTTAATGTAAAAGTTTTATAGTAATTGTTCAGTGATTAAGTTCTGCTTAATAACGATATTCATCTAACTTTGTTGTCTGGCTTTTCTTAGTGCCACACCAAAAATTGTTTCTAAGTCAAAGAGTATTGAAGTTGAGAATAAAAATAATTTGTCTGTTGTTCAACTAAACAACCTGGAACCCATCACTAATGTACAGATCTGGTTAGCCAATGGAAAAAGGATTGTCCAAAAATTTAACATTTCTCATAGGTGAGTCTTCCATTTCATTATTTGTCTGAATTTTTTCATGTTTAAATTTCTTTTCAGGTCATTCAGCAGTTTTTAAGAATTAACCAAGAATCTACCAGTTCTCTAAACATAATATATCTTGATAGTAGAAATTTTGGAAATTAATGAAGTATTTTCAGTTTGTTTTAGGATTATCATTTTTATCATTTGATTGGTTTTCCTGTATAACTAGATACATAATTTTTATTTTATTTAAGATTTATTTATTTATTTTTAGGGGGTCCCTGGAGAGAGAGAGAGAGAATCTCTTAGGACATACTAAAAATAATTACTTTATGGGGCACCTGGGTGGCTTAGTTGGTTAAGTGTCTGCCTTCGGCCTCAGGTCATGATCCCAGGGTCATGAAATCGAGTGCTGCATCGGGCTCCTTGCTCAGAGGGGAGCCTGCTTCTCCCTCTGCCTCTGCCTTCTGCTTCCCCTGCTTGTGCGTGGGCTCTCTCTCTCTCACTCTCTCTCTCTCTCTGTCTCTGTCAAATAAATTTTTCAAATCTTAAAAATAATAATTCTTTTAAAATTACATATCTAGGGCAGCCCGAGTGGCTCAGCGGTTTAGCACCACCTTCGGCCCAGGACGTGATCCTGGAGATCCGGGATCGAGTCCCACCGTTGGGCTCCCATGGAGCATGCTTCTCCCTCTGCCTGTGTCTCTGCTTCTCTCTCTTTTTCTCTCTCTGTGTCTGTCTCTCAGGAAAAAATAAAATCTTTAAAAAAAAAATTATATATCTAAGGGGCTCCTGGGATTGAGCCTTGTTTTGGGCTCTCTGCTCAGTGGGAAGTCTGCTTTTCCCTCTCCCTCTGCCCTTCTCTCTGCTCATGCTCTCACGTGCTCTCTCTCTCTCTCTCAAATAAATAAAATCTTTAACAAGAAAAAGATTCTCTCTCCCCCTCTTCTTCTGCCCCCCCTTTACTACACACACACACACATATATACACTAACCCAGAATATATACCAGTATATTTATGTGCCTTTACTTGATCATCTCTTTCTTTTTGTGCAAGAAGTGCTGTATTCTGAATGTTGTGTTAATGATTTTTCTTTTATTTATTATTTTATTAAGTACATATGTATATTAGAAAATACTGAGTTGCTTTGCTCATTTTCAAATAATTAGTTTAGATTTTTTTATTTTTAAGATTTTATTTATTTGTTCATGAGAGACACAGAGAGGGGCAGAGACACAGGTAGAGGGAGAAGCAGGCTCCATGCAGGGAGCCCGATATGGGACTTGATCCCAGAACTCCAGGATCACGCCCTGAGCCAAAGGCAGACGCTGAACTGCTGAGCCACCCAGGCATCCCTCGTTTAGATTGTAAAGCAGTCATAAATAGGGCTCCTGGGTGGCTCAGTCAGTTAAGTGTCTGGCTTTTGGTTTCTGCTCAGGGTATAGTTTCAGAGTCATGAGATCAAGCTCGAGTTGGCTCCATGCTGAGTCTGTTTGAAATTCTTTTTCCTCTCCCTCTGTTCCTCCCCCCACTCCCACTCCCTCTCTCTAAAATAAATTTTTAAAAAATCATGAACACAGGGATCCCTGGGTGGCGCAGCGGTTTAGCGCCTGCCTTTGCCCCAGGGCACGATCCTGGAGACCCGGGATCGAGTCCCACGTCAGGCTCCCGGTGCATGGAGCCTGCTTCTCCCTCTGCCTGTGTCTCTGCCTCTCTCTCTCTCTGTGACTATCATAAATAAATAAAAATTAAAAAAAAAAACATATATTTAAAAAAAAAATCATGAACATACAAAAGTTTTAAGAACACTATAAAGAATATTCCCCTTAAAAAAAAAAATTCCCCTTAGCCATTCAATAGTAAGTTGCCAGTCTGATGACCCATCACTCAAAATACCTTAGTGTGTATTTCCTACAAACAGATATTATCCCTCTAACCATAGTTCAGTCATCTGAGAATAACATCGATATGCTTCTATCAGCTAATTTTTGGGGCCTATTCAAAGTTTGCCATTTAATCTGATATCATTCTTTTTACCCAAATGCCTTTCAGAATCACACATAACATTTAGGTGTCATGTCTCATTTGAATTAATAGTTCCTCAGACAGAGAAACCTGATTCTTTTTACTGGACAATGGTATTGAGAAGCCAGGATCTGAGTAGTAGGGATTCTCACTGCTTGATTTTCCTACTCCCAGGCCCTCTCAGTGGAGAGAGCTATAGGTGTATATGCACATATATCCATATACATACATAACCATTTTTTACATCTTTATTTTTTATGTCTTTGCATAATGAAAAGCATGAGTTCACATAGATACCTCCAAACTCAGTATACCAAAAATTGGCTTTAATTTTTTAAATTCATTTATTTTTTTGGCGGGGGTGGGGGTGAACAGGGGGGATGGGCAGAGGGAGAGGAAGAGAAATCCTTAGACTCCCCACTGAGCATGGAGCTGATGGGGGTCTCTCGATCCCAGGACCCTGAGATCAGGACCTGAGCAAAAACCAAAAGTCAGACACTTAACCACCTGAGCCACCCAGGCACTCCTCACTTATTCTTTTTTTTTTTTTTAATTTTTATTTATTTGTGATAGTCAAACAGAGAGAGAGAGGCAGAGACACAGGCAGAGGGAGAAGCAGGCTCCATGCACTGGGAGCCCGATGTGGGATTCGATCCCGGGTCTCCAGGATCACGCCCTGGGCCAAAGGCAGGCGCCAAACCGCTGCGCCACCCGGGGATCCCCACTCCTCACTTATTCTTAATGGATTTACTGATTGATTGATTAATTCTCCTCTGGATAACCAGTCTCTTTTTTCCCTGTTGGCACCTCCCCTACATGAAGACTCCATCACTCTCCTTGGGCTGTAACTATCCTGGTTGAGTTCCCACTTCATTTCCCTTCTCTTTCTGCTGAATTTCTGACACATCATGCCAATGATCTCTTCACCCTCTTTGGCTCTAACACTCTGTGATCCCTTTTCTCCCCCATACCTGTTTACGTTTCTTCACCCCTTTCTGGTTCTCACATGCTGCAGTTGGCTTCTCCTCTGTAAGAGGATCTTTCTGTTCTGCTTGAGACAGCCCACTCCAGGCCACTTCTCCTACACCTCAATTTAGATATATTCCTCAACCCACTTGGTTTCTGACACACCTTACATCCTTCTACAGGGATGCCCTCCTTGTGCTTCTCAGGCTCTGACACAATGCAGACGGGCAGCTTTCCTGTACAGATACCTTCTTAACTGTGCTTAGACTGATCCCCTGTTCTGGTCCACCTTAGCTCCCTATCATTTCTCCCATTTTCTCCTCTACTAATGGCTTTTGGATGAAGTTCAGTAAGGAAACAGAAAGCCTGTTTTGCTTTTTATTTAAACTTGACATGAATGGAATCATGTTATACTGCAACTTTTTTTAAGACTCATCCAAAAAGAAACTCATCCATGTTGATGTGTATAGCTGTATCTCATTTATTTTCATTACTATACTATAATCTATTATATGAAATCAATTATACATTCTATTTTTATTGGTAATGTCCAAGCTTAAATTTGTTTATATGGATATATCAGTCAGCATTGCTCAGTAAACATCCAGAAAAATCTCATGGCATGGAATAATACTTCTTATGTGTCAGCTCATGTGGCTTTGCTGATCTCAGCTGGGCTCATTCATATGTTGGCAGGTCCTCTAAAGGAGCCCTAATTTAAGCTACAGGTCTGAGTCTAGGTCTACTTCTTGTGACTCTCATCCTTGAATCAGCACCCTACTTGTCTGTGTTCTCAAACGGGCTGAGGCTCAAGGCTGGTCCCACCAAGCACATTTACTATCACTCTACTAACATCCCATTGGCTAGAGCAAGTCACATGATCAAGTCCTGTTAATTGCACTGTTTGTGGAAAACACTTCTTTCCTGACCCAATTGCTATGTCATCTTTTTGTAAAGCAGATGATCTGTTCTGGACTCTGCATTCTGAGTGGGTCCATGTAGCTTTCCTTTTGCCAACTGCACATTCTCTTAATTGCTATTAGTTTTTAATAAATTAATTTACTGCTTTATTTTCCGCCTTATTTTATCAGTTACCTGTAAAGCTGTGCTAAAATCTACAGGTATAATTGGATTTGTCTATTTCTCCTTTCTTTCTTTTAACATTTACTTTTTATTTGTTAAAGCTATGTAGTTAAGTCTGTACAGAGGTAAAATTATGTGTTTAAATGTGTTTTTTGTAAAGAGTTTTGAATGTAGTTTTTATATCTAGGTTAACAATCTTTTTTGGTTCCTATTTTGTGCTTTTGGGTTTTGTTTTTAGTTACCACCTATTGAATGTTTTCTATATATCAGACTTTCTTCAGGGTATTTCACTTATATTATTTCTAAATGGCAAACCACCTTAGCTAGAATCAGAAAGGTGATGATCATAATAATAGAAGCCAAAAAAGAGAGAGAGAGAGAATGTCCTCCTTATCACGTTGGTTTTCTAGCATGTCTTTTTTTTTTTTTTTTAAGATTTTATTTATTTATTCATGAAAGACACATGCAGAGGGAGAAGCAGGCTCCATGCAGGGAGCCTGACGTGGGACTCAATCCCGGGTCTCCAGGATCAGGCCCTGGGCTGAAGGCAGCGCTAAACCACTGAGCCACCCGGGCTGCCCAAGACATACTGTTTTATCATTTTCCCAGGATCATGCCCTGGGCTGAAGGCGGCACTAAACCGCTGAGCCACTGGGCTGCCCCCACCCCCCAGCTTTTTTTTTTTTAAAGATCTAGCATGTCTTCATAGATGTCCATGAGAAAGGCAGTTAGGGGGTGACCTCTGACTTGGTTGTAAATCAGATAACTGATTTAACAGATTGGGATATTTGGAAAGACCACTGTCCTGTAAAATCCCTTTCAAATAGTTGCATGCACTTTCATGCACTAGTTTGATTATTTCCAGAGTGTACTGGACTTCTCTCTCCAATATAGCATTATCATTATAGCCAGTAGTGTTAGAGATTATGAAGTGTCTTTGGTTCTAGACAAAGGTGTTTCTTATATGCTCCTTAAGAAATGGGTCGACAGGGCAGCCCAGGTGGCTCAGCGGTTTAGCGCTGTCTTCGGTCCGGGGCGTAATCCTGGGGACCCAGGATCGAGTCCCATATCGGGCTCCTTGCATGAGACCTGCTTCTCCCTTTGCCTGTGTCTCTGCCTCTCTCTCTCTTTGTCTCTCATGAATAAATAAATAACATCTTAAAAAAAAAAAAAGAAATGGGTCGACATATTGCATCTCACTATCCCAAAATTTAAATCCCTGAATAATCCATTGTTGATGTTGCCAGCTATGACAATTCTTTGCATCCTGATCTTATCACAATAAACTCAAACTTCTCAGATGGATCTTTTAGCCATTCCACTAATACTGTGGTGAATAACTTCATAGTTTTGGGGCTGTTTTTCAAATATTGCAGTGATGTAGTTCATTTTCTCATGTCAGTCATTTTGAGTGACTTTAAGAGAACTTTCTGAGAATGCCATACTCTGTGATTGGCTGCATTTAACTCAGTAGCATCTCTGGTTAATTTAAAGGCTCTTTCACTTCTGGGGCGTCTGTGGCTCAGTTAAGCGTCCCTCTTGATTTCAACTCGGATCATGATCTTGAGTCTGGCATAGGGCTTTGCACTCAGCAAGGAATCTGCTGGAGATTCTCTCTTCCTATCTCTCTCTCCCCCTCCCTGCTCTTGTGTGCACGAGAGCTCTCTCTGTGTCTCACTCTCACTCTCTCAAATGAATAAATCTTTAAAAAATAAAGAAAAGCTCGTTCACTTCTTTCATCACTGCATAACAGCCCCAAAATAAACAAATCTAAATTTTTCACTATAAATGATCTGGACCACTGGGTTGAGGTCATCATTCTGCTCTTCCCTGTGTAGGACATAGGTGGGCGAGTCCAGGCTCAGGAACCCACCACCATCCATACATGCGCCACTAGTTCTCTGGTCTCCGCTGCCATAGCTTCTTACTGCTGTTGCTGCTAGGGCAGTGGCAGCTCTGGGTGACCGGGCTCAGGCTCTCTGTCCTGAGCAGCCTCCCTGAGCCGGAAATAGTCATCATCTCATCTCGCCTCAGTCCTCAGCGGAGGTGGCTCATGCTTTGTTTTTTAGTTTTATTTTTTAAAAGTTTTTTTTTTAAGATTTTATTTATTTATTCATGAGAAACACAGAGAGAAGGCAGAGACACAGGCAGAGGGAGAAGCAGGCTCCCCACAGGGAGCCCAATGTGGGACTTGATCCTGGGACTCCCCCTGATCAAGCCCTGAGCTGAAGGGAGACGTTCAACTCCTGAGCCACCTGAGTAGTGGCAATTAATGAATTTTAGTGAATTGATTGGGAGAGTTCTGCCTTTCATGATACGACATATCTCAATTCTGAATTGCACATCTTTTCACATTTTAGCATTTCTGAAATGGAGGTTTCTCCTAAAATCCATGGTTGGCTGCATGGCATTCTTTACACAATTGTTTATTTTTTTTAAGATTTTATTTGTTTATTCATGAGAGAGACACAGAGAGAGGCAGAGACACAGGCAGAGGGAGAAGCAGGCTCCATGCAGGGAGCCCGATGCAGGACTCAATCCTGGGACTCCAGGATCACACTCTGGGCTGAAGGCAGGTGCCAAACCACTGAACACCCAGGGATTCCCCACACAATTGTTTTTGACTTAGCATCTGCCTCAAAGCATGCAGAACAAGTGTCAGCTGAACATAAAACATCTCAGAGACAGTAGTCTTTTTTTAAAGAAATTCTTTATCACCAACACACCTATTAATACAGAGGGCTGGTATTATATGCAAAAACATGTACCGCGTATTGACCGAATCAAAAGTGATTCGAAGGACTTGAGTCTAAACAGTGTTCAACTATTAGGAATGGCTTAACCATTTTATTCTAATAGAAGTATATGCTTGATTTGAGAAATGTTTACATGAGATTAATTCTGCTTTCAATAAATATGAAATAAAAATTCTGAGTGTTAACATATTTGTCATAATCTAGATTTTTTTAGCAATATATAAAATGTCTTAAAATCAGTAGCATCAAAAAAAAATCAGTAGCATCTTAGTTGTAATGAACTCTGTATGCATTCTCTAAATACATACACATATACTCAAGTGAACATAACTGAGCTACCTCCAAAATTTCAATTATTGTATGATAGTGTTGATTATACTAACTGAAATTTTACCCACACTAAGTTAAGAATTTTCCTAATTGTTTTTGAAACACAGCATGACCTGATACTTAAGAGATAGAGCCAGGTCTACATAGGTTACTAGTGTGACCATTTCTGATCCATTCAGAGCCAGATATAGGCATATAAACTTCCTGTTACAGGAACTTTCAGATATATACACACAAAAAGAGAAGTTACAGTGATCCTTCACTGAGTTCCACTGAACTATTTTCAGGCAAATCTAGACTTTGTATAGTTTCTTATGTAAATATTTCAATATATATCTCTAAAAGATAAGTACTCTTTAAAAATGTAACCATGGGGGATCCCTGGATGGCTCAGTGGTTTCGTGCCTGCCTTTGGTCCAGGGCATGGTCCTGGAGACCCAGGATCGAGTCCCACATCGGGCTCCCTGCATGGAGCCTGCTTCTTCCTCTGCCTGTGTCTCTGTCTCTCTCTGTGTGTCTCTCATGAATAAATAAATAAAATCTTTAAAAAAAAAATGTAACCATGGGGGTGCCTGGGTGGCTCAGTCAGTTAAGCATCTGCCTTCAGCTGAGGTCATGATCCCAGGATCCTGGGATTAGTCCCCACATTGGGCTCCCTGTTCAGTGGGGAGCCTGCTTCTCCCTCTTCCTCTGCCCCGCCCACTGCTTGTGCTTGCTCTCTGTCAAATGAATAAATAAAATCTTAAAAAAAAATCCTTTAAAGAATAATAAAATGTAACCATAACATTATATAAGACTGATGAATCACTGAACTGAGTCTAATATATGTTAATTAATTAAATTTAAATTTTAAAAAACAAAAATGTAACCAGTTATTACTGTCATATTAACTCAAGTTTTCAAAAAATTATAATAGTTTGTGCTATTTTACAGGATAAGCCACATCAAAGACTTCATCGAAAAATACCAAGGATCTCAAAGAAGCCCTCCCTTTTCCCTGGCCACAGCTCTTCCTTTCCTCAAATTGCTAGATGAAACACTCACATTGGAAGAAGCAGATTTACAGAATGCTGTAATCATTCAGAGACTCCAAAAAACTGCTGAACCTTTTAGAGAACTTTCATAACATTGATTTTTGATACACTAAGTGGAAAGTTTGCAGAGAATGATGGTTGTTAATGAACATGCAAACCAAAATGAGGGAAAGGATGTCAGATTTGCTGGACTTTGGGTTCGAGCACTGTTTAACTCCCTCCTGATGAGAAGATTTTTAAATCAGTACAAGTTAGGAAAGTGAACTATGACTGGAAACTCTATTCAATGCACTTTTTCCAAAAGACTACTCAGAAAGAAAGCTACACTTATTTCAAATACCAGTTAATTCAACAATAAGATATATTAAATTGCTGTATCGTATAGAATCTTAACATGGTATAAATTAGCCAGTGTATTCACAGCATCATTCATTCAAATATTCCCAACCAGCAGTGATTTATTTAGATGTTAGCTGTCTCAGATTTTTTAAAAGCAATATATTAAGAAAATTATACATGGCAGGTTAAAAACATCAATGTAATTATTTTATATCTGAGATACAGTCAGAAGGCTAGAAGGAACTGCTTTCACCACAGCTATGCCTGAATATCAGTGTTCTCTATTATTCACTTATGGCAGGATTTACTCATATTAATTTGGCATAATACCTAAAATGTATTTTAAGAATAAAATTGTGCAGCTTAGTATAATGTCAATATTAATCTCCTCCCATTTCTACATTTTCAAGAAGTGTAATTTAAACAATTTTTTTTTTATCCAGGAACCCTAGTTCATCCCTTATTTTATTTTATTTTGAAAATTAGGTATTTGTTTTTAGCTAACATTTTAAGTAAACCTTTCATTTGCTACCACTTGCTTAGAATCTAATGCTTGTGTTGGCACATTGCTAATTAATATTTTTTAAATGCATCACATAAAGTATGGTTTTCTATTCCAAATACCAGAGTCAACCTGGATATACATTAAAGGATTATTTATTACATCCTGATGCCACCAAGGAAAACATGTTCTGCATTTTAGTTTTTTAACCCAAACTGGTTAAACTTCAATATTTCACTGTCAGATTGAATTCCCTTGCCTGAAATAAGTTTAAGAAGTTTTTTCTTTTCCCTGCAAATTATCTATTGAATCTTATGTAAAGCAAAATAAGGAACTAAATAGCCATATCTATCAGCAGTAATGTTCACAGGGCAGTGGGTATCTGCTGGAAAGAGTAGTTTTCCAACTTCTTGGTCTCAAGACCTTTTATTTATATGGGTTATATATATGATACTGAAAATAAAAAGTTATAAAATACTTATTCATTAAAAATAGTAAGCACATGTTAATGCAAACCACATTTTAATGAAAATGCATTTCCTTAAAAAATTATTAAGAAAAGTGGAAATTGTATTCCAGTTTTTGCAACTATCTTTACCGTCTGACTTAACGAAGACAGATGGAGTCTCATATCTGCTTCCACATTCAATCTGTTGTGATATTACACATCATGTAACCTCTAGTAAATGCTACTGTATATTCATGAAAAATTGGGAGTGTGGGAAATAATAATGTCTTAGTTTGGTTATGAAAATAGTTTTACTTGAAAGAACCATTCTTACAAAACAGTGGTTTACAATGATTCTCAAATCTTAGTGTAAGAATCCTTTGGAAAGCGTTTCAGAATGTCTATTTCAGGCATCTACCACACACATTCTGATTGATTGTATCTGGGATAAATCCCAGATCTCTGCATTTGTAATCTCAAGTGAGTTTTAGGTATGTAGTAGAAGAACCACTGTTCAGGGTTCACTATGCTTCCACCCTAAAAAAGTAAGCCTGTGTGCTTCACCATGGACAGTGGAGGACTCTCCACTGAAATGGACTTCTGGACCTTTCAGTTTTATCCTTTATCTCCCACAGTTTGTTCTTAGACTGTTCCCCTTTAACTCTTAACTAATCATGATACAAACCTATCCCTCCTCTTCTCTAAGGACAGCTGAGATGAGGCTACAACATTTAAATGAGGTTTTCATTAGAAGCTCAGGAATAATAAGGGAAAAATACACGTAACAGATGACCTGGTTTATAAATACATCTTCTGTTTGAGGTCCATATAAAGACTGCCTTCTCATCTAGCTCTCAGCCTTCCATATGGTAGAGGCTTATCAGGAAGACGAGGAGGGCAAAGGAACCTTTTTGTCATTTACTTTCGTAAGTGAACAGATATATAATAGAAAATACTGAGTATGTTTACAGCTGTAGTAGAGCCTTCTCTAATGAAACATAATGGCATTCTTAAAATGAAGGAACAGTAAAAATCCACAAACTCAGATATAAAAATAAGATAATTGTTAATGTATTTTCCAAGAGTCTGTAAGAAAATGTTTCATAAAGGCCTATCATGAAGCATTGTGTAACTTAATTTGCATAATTTTTAGTCTATGTAATTCTCCATATATTTCTATAAAGGGGCTTCTCATTGGAAATATTTTTCTTGTACCTATAAAAAAACCTCCTTTGTGGATTTTCCAGTTTATAATTACTTATCCCGAAGATACATTGGAGATTTTCTTGTGTGTACATGTGGAATACACCCCAGTGAGAAATTCCTATGGAGAAAGACTCATCATCAGCAATAACCTTCATCTTTGTAACTGTGAACACTTTCATTAATGTGAATAATATTCTCAAAGGCTTTCTAAAATCGGAATCATCCGATACCTTAAAGTTCAAAATTGTAAAGTTGTTAAATAAATGTGTAGATTATGCAAAACATACTTAAAATATAAATTGAATTTGGCAAGGCAAGGGAAGACAAACTTGAAAATACAGGTGTTGAATACAATTTGATCTACATAGTTCCAAAACTTGCCAGTTTCTTAAAAATCATTGTTAAGGCTGATACAAGAAGTACATTTCTAGTTTTATAGATTCTAATTTAATGGTTAAATTACTATGCATTATGCAGGTTATAAAACTGTTCTTATTTATTTTATATACTTTTCTCATTCAGAATACTTTTCATTACTTTTCGTTGTGTTGGAAATATAGCATCATGCATCTGTTTCAGTGCCTTATTTTTAAAAGCAATCTTTTGCTAATGGTTGAAGAACTGTTGTCTTAAGAATGAAATATTTCATTAAAAGGAACTGTGAAATAATCTACAGTTGTTTCTTATATAATAGTTCTATCTGGGTGCATTTGTTATTTTGATTTGTCATTGGCAGTTTGAAAATCAACATTTATTAGGTGCCTTCTGTTTGCCAGGTACTTTTAATCAGTGTTACTTTAATCCTCAGAAATGTTAAAATGATATTTTTAATACTCAGAGGTGGGTTTTTAAAAACTACATGTGTCCTAAGTTGAACTAACATGAAGGGTCCTTGTAGGGTTTACTTCTGTGTTCTTTCTCTGAGTACAAACCATTTAATTAAATTGCTCATCACACTAAATCTTCAAATAGAAGTGGCTTATTCAGTGGACTAATACTTGGCTCTTTGTCATTTGCTTTAAATATTTTTTCACATAATTCATATCATTGTAGAAAATTGTAAAATGCTGAAATGATCTTTATTTTTTTGAAATGATCTTTAAACCACCTATTTCACCTTTCAAATATAACCTCATAACATTTTGGTGTGCATCCTTTCAGATATTTTTAAGTGAATCAGTGTTTTATATTAATTAAAAGGCAGGCTTCTTTGTTATTGTAATCCTGTTTTATCTCTTGAAGCCTAACATTTATTTTTAAAAATTACATTAGAAACATGTCATCACTTTAACCAGAATAATAGGACAAATGCCTTTTATTACATTTTTGTTATGGGGGGAGAAAAGATGCAGGGTTTCTTTTCTTTTTCTTTAAGATTTTATTTATTCATGAGAAAGAGAGAGAGGCAAAGTCACAGGCAGAGGAAGAAGCAAGCTCCAGGCAGGGAGTCCCACGTGGGACTCGATCCTGGGACTCCAGGATCATGCCCTGGACTGAAGGTGGCGCTAAACCGCTGAGCTGCCCGGCTGCCCACAGCGTTTCTTTTTTTACTTTTCTTTCAAAATTAAAATTGTGGTAGTACATGCAGCGAGTACAAATAATGGGAAGGAAGTGCTTCCAGACCTAAAAAAATGCATATTAAATGAAGTAGGTAAAAGTAGATTATCCAAAGAAACTCCTGCTTGAGTTTATTTAAATTTCCAAGGAATTAAATGTTCAGCACACGCATTATCTAATTAACCTTTGTTGATAAGGCTGCAATCAAGGAAACAAAGGGTCCTCATTTTGTAGGTTAAAGAATTGAGGCATGTTTTGTAGTATATACAAATATTGAATCATTACTTTGTACCCTTGAAACCAGTATACTGTTACATGTCAATTATACCTCTTTTAAAAGAATTGAGGCATAGAAAATGAATGATTTGCTTTAAACTGGGTAGTATATACTTTAGGATTAAATTTAGCTATGATAGAAAATCTAATAGTGGCCTACAAAACAAAATTTTATTTATCTCCATGCAGAAGTCCAGAGGGAAGCAATTCAGGAGTGGTAGACTGACTTCAGGAAACCTCAGACTTGTGTGTTAATCAGCTAACACTAAAACTTAACCCCCAGGCTCAAGAGGGCTGCTCTAGCTCCAGTCACATCTACACTCCATCCAATGGGAAGAAGCACACACAAGCACGCACCTTTCTTTTAAAAACAAACGAATGGCCTTATTGGAATGCAATTCACACATCTTAAAATTCACCCAATTAAAGTGGGTGGCTTTAGTGGCTTTTAGTATAGGCATAAGATTGTGCAACCACAATCTAATTTTAGAATATTTTTATCCTGTCTTAAATCCCCTACTCAGTCATTCTCTACCCAAATTCCTAGGTAACTGCAAACCTACATTTTTGTCTGCAGATTTACCTATTCTGGACGTTGCCTATAGATGGAATCATATAATATACGGTATTTACACCTTTTCATTGTATGGATATACCTGCCACATTTTATTTATCAGTTGATGGACATTGGGGTTTCCCTTTGGGTTGCAAGTGATGTTGCTATGAATATTTGTGTTCAAGTGTTTGTGTAAACATGTTTTTTTCTAGGGTATATACTTAGGAAGAATTGCTGGGTCATACAGTAATTGCATGTTTAACTTTTTGAAGTGCCAGAGTTTTCCATAGCGCCTCCAGCGATTTACATGCCCACCGGCAATGTGTGATTTCTCCACACCCTCCCCAATGGTTGGTACTGTTTGTCTTTTTAATCTAGCAGTCCAGGGGCGTAGTGTCTTGTAAATTTGCATTTCCTTAGTGACATAAGCATCTTTTTTTTTTTTAAGATTTATTCATTTATTCATGAGAGACACAGAGAGAGAGAGGCAGAGACACAGGCAGAGGGATAAACAGGCTCCTCACAGGGAGCCCGATGTGGGTCGATCCTGGATCCCAGGATCATGACCTGAGCTGAAGGCAGGCGCCCAACCGCTGAGCCACTCAGGCGTCCCAGCATAAGCATCTTTTCTTGTGCTTATTGTTTGTCTATCTTTGGAGAAATACCTGGAAATCTTTGCCCATTTTCAGATTGGATTGCCTTTTATCGTTGAGTTCTAAGAGTTCTTTATATATTCCAGTATCAGTCTTTATGATTCCCAGATATTTCTCCCATCCGGTGGGTTATCTTTTCACTTGGATGGTTTGCAGCACAAAGCTTTTGATTTAGGTAGTCCAACCTGTGGGTGTCCCAAGAAGCGTTGTCTATCCCAAGGTTATGAAGATTTGCTCCTGTTTTCTTCGAGGTGTCTTATAGTTTTATTTAGTTAGTTTTAGCATCCACACTTGGGTCTGCGGTGCATTTCCGGTTGCTTTTTGTTTTGTTTTGTTTTGTTTTGTTTTTTCTTTTTTTCCGGTTGCTTTTTGTGTGCGAAGTGACCCCTTCGCTTTGGAGGACTTAGCGGAGAAGGCGGATCAACCCTGCCCCGCCCCCTTCGCCGCCCCACCTGGTTGCGTGGCCACACCTGTCTCGTCTGCGTGAGGCGGTTTCAGGCTTCTTGTATCACATTTAGGTTGTAAACCTATTGAGCCATAATCCTAGTCTAAAAAAGCCAAGTCTATTGCTTCGTCTTTCCAATTAATGGATCTGGCGACTCGCACCCGCGGGAACCCAGCAGGGTGTGCGGCGCTCGCCCCAGGCACCTGCCCCGCGGGCGCCCCCTCCCGCCCCCGCGAGGCCGCGGCCCGCCCCTCGGCCCCCGCCCCCCCCCCCCCCCCCGGCCCGGGGCCGCCCTCCCCGCGGAGCCGGGCGTCCGCCGGGCTGAGATAACGCGCGGGGCCGGGGCCGGGGCCGGGGGCGGGCGGAGCTGCCGTGCGCCATGGCCGTGTCCGCTGGGGCGCCCGGGGCCCCGGCCGTCGAGGAGGCGCGCCCGTCGGAGCGCAGCTCGGTGAGCGCGGGCGGGGCGCGGGGGGCGGCGGGGCCGGACGGTGGTGGCGAGGGGAGGAAGCGGAGCCCGCACCAGCGGAGACCCGGCTGCGTCGATCCGCCCAGCCGGCCGGGCCGGGCTCTGGCCCCCGATGCCACCCCGGGCGCCCCGGGCTCCCTGCGCCGGGGCGTGGGGGCAGGGGGAGCTGCCGCCCCTCCCAGGCCCCCGCCTCGCGGGGGAGGCTCAGGCCGGCCCCAGACACGCCTTCCTGCGTGGGGAGGGGAGGGCGGGCGGGAAGCGGGGCTGCCCTCGGGCCCTGGCCCCTGCGGGGGGCGGGGGGCGCACGGGGGCTCGGCCCCTCGGAGCCGCCCCGGGCCCCTCTGCCAACCCCAGCGCTTCCCATCACTCTTCAGAGCAAAGGGTCGTGGCTCCCGGACACTGTCCTTTTCCAGGGAAATTTAGAAATTCGGGGTGCGCGCGCGCGCGTGTGTGTGTGTGGGGGGGGTTGACGGCAAGAGAGGAACTGCCATTGCCAAAGAAGTAGCAGCACTTAATTCTCATACCGACCCCCGCCGTGTAGTTTTTACCCCCTTTTCCGTGAGGAAATGCAGCTCAGTCCCGTTGAAGGGCCCGCCCTGTGTCACCTGCCCAGAAGCGGCAGACGGAATTTGAATCCAAGTTGGTCCAACGCTAACGCTTGTGCTCTGTTAACTGTGAAAGGCTATGACTTAAGTAGGTGAAACTGTCACCCGCAAGGCTCCAAGATTAGTTTCAGCTGGGATTTCTCCAGCCCTCAAGTGACTTCTGCGGGCCAGAAGCTTGCTGGAGCGGTTAGGGGGAAAGGAGGCCCGTCGGGTGGGGGTGGGGCTATCATGTTCTCTTCTGCCCCTTATAACAGTTTCTGGAAATTAGAATAATGTTCACACAAATGCCAGAAAACGAGGTGACATCCTGCCTCGTGTGTGGTTTTCTTCTGCGGGTAGGAAGAGTGTGCAGAGGAGGTGATAAATCCTTATCTGGCAAGCACTTCCCTTCAGAAGGGGTGTCCTGCAAGATACACTAAAATGAGTGAAGTCCTAGTCCTCCTCACATCCCCTCTCCCCCACCGCCCATCCCCAAGCAAAGGATCAAAAGGAAAGGTTCCCAGCATCTTTTGAATAGCCTTTTACCCAGTGTCTTCATGGCATTTATTTCTTCAACGAATATATACTGAGCATCTACTATAGGCCAGACAGCCAGACATGGTTGTAGGTACTGGGGACATAGTGGTGAATAAAAGTTATAGTGCATATTAAACTCTCAGTTTATGTTCTTGTGGGGAGAGGCAAGAAATAAATGAGAACACATCAGGTACTTGTACTTGAGAGAGACACTTGGGTAGTCAGGGAAGGCCTCTATGAGATGACATTCAGGTGTAGACTAAAATGGCAAGGAGTCAGCTCGGCAAAGACTCAGAGAAAGAGCCTTCTAGACTGGAGGAACAGGCAGCAAGGGGCATGGTCATTTTGAGGAATAATAGCAAGGAAGCTTACCAAGATTGAAGAGAGCTATCTGACTCTGTCCCTGGGAAACAGGGTGGGGGCTGATTGGGTGGGCTCCTGTAGGCCATATGGGAGGGGCTTGGACTTGGAATTTATTCAAAACTGCAATGGCAAGCTGTTGGAGAGTTTTTAGGTTTTATTTTAGATTTTATTTATTTATTCAGGAGAGACACAGGCAGAGGGAGAAGGAGGCTCCATGCAGGGAGCCCGACGTGGGACTCGATCCCAGGTCTCCAGGATCAGGCCCTGGGCTGAAGGCGGCGCTAAACCGCTGAGCCACCCAGGGATCCTGCTGTTGGAGAGTTTTTTTTTTTGTTTGTTTTGTTTTGTTTTGTTTTTTTTGTTGGAGAGTTTTAAGCAGAGATAAGACATGATCAAACTTATGTTATGAGAAGATCACTTTGGCTGCTCGATAGAGAGTGGACAGCCCAGCCGGCCGGGCCGGGCTCTGGCCCCCGATGAGAACAGAGAGCAGAAGCAGGGAAGCCACTTAGGAGGCCACTGATAGATTTGGTGGGGCAATTGGGAAAGAGAAACCAAGGACACCTAGGTCTGTGGCCTGAGCTGAGTGGACAGGCATTGGACTTTGGGGCCGTTTAATGCAATGGGGACAATAGGGTTAGGGAGCTGATTTAGACAATGGATGGAAGTCAGGAGCTGTGTTTTGACCATGCTAAGCTGAAATGCCTGGTAGGCAACCATGTGGGTCTGTGAGTAGGCAGTCGAATATTCCAGTCTGGAGTTCACGGGTTAGCTTAGGGCTTGGGAGATCTATGTGTATCTCCACACACACGCGTGCACGCGCGCACACGCACACACATTTGGAGTTGTAAGCATTACTTTATTTCAGTGGTGGGCTGAGCGTTGTTTGCCCCAAGAGCAAACGTAAGTTTGATCATGCAAAATAAAGCAACTGGTTTGTAGTGTTTGCTGATTCCTGTGGTATAAATTCCCCACAGCTGATTTCAGGGCTGCCGGTGTTGCACAACAGGCAGAAGTCCTGAACATTTAACAATCAGCTCTTGGGGCAAACAACGCTTAGCTTCATTTGCTCATCCAAACAACTGTTGAGGGTGGCAGGAGCATTCCGTTTGACATGGGAGGCTTAGAGAGACACAGTGATTTATTCGAGGTCACAGAGGGAATTGGTGGCAAAGTTGGAGCCTCCTGACCGCACCCCCCCACCACCCAGTTAGCTCTGGCTTGCTGACTTAGAAAATAAAATAGCCTGCAGGAGGAAGCACCAAGGGAAAATAGGGAGAACTGGCCCTGTGGGACCTTTGAGAGTTCATGGTTTAGGATTTTTTTTTTCTTCCTCTTTGTCTCACTTCCTTTTAAGATGATTTATGGCAAATTAGGATCAAGAAGTTGCTGGAAAGGCCCTCCAGACGTAGGGACCTCAGGATGCTTGTAGAGGCTCAGGAGGGTGCAGGGAACTGTTGTGTGTCTGTGCAGGTGGGGGGCTTAGCTCCTGTGTCTCCCCCCCAGGACAGCAGAGCTGGCCAGCTCTCATTCTGTACCAAGGTGTGCTATGGCATCGGTGGGATGCCCAACCAGGTGGCCTCCAGCGCCACGGCCTTTTACCTTCAACTCTTCCTGCTTGATGTGGCACAGGTGAGTGTGGGAAGCAGCCCAGCACCCCCTACTCCCATCTTCCTTGGTACCTGGTTCTTCCAGCAACTTCCTTTACTCCACCCAGTAGATGGCACATCTGTCCCAAAACTGGCGAGAGGCCAAAAGCCTTTGAGGTCAAACCCCTTAAGGATGTTTATTGCAGGTTGTTTGTGGTGGGAAATGGGAAAACAACATGAAGGCCCAACAATAGAAAAGTAGTTGGATAATAAGTTGTGTAATATCCACATAATGGGCTATTTATTACATAGTCACTCAAAAGAATGAGCTAGACAACTACCAGTTGACTTGGAGGGATTTCTGTGATGGGTTGTCAAGTGAAAAAAGTTGCTTTTAGAGAAGAGTATACAGACTGACCCCAATTTACTGAAACAAAAGACATGCCCGAGAGATGCAGGTACTTGGGCATGTGTAAATATGCGACTATACATGATTAAAAAACAAGCGTGGAGAAAGTAAGTTACAGAAGGATAAACACAGGCTGTTGATGTTGGCAATGGAAGGCAACGGCGGAGGACAGAGAGTAAGCAGAAGAAAGATTGCTAATACAGTACCCATGATTTTTTTGAATGACACTGATATGATCTCCTTTATGTAGAATGATAAATTACTAATGCACATAAATAAATGCCTGAAAGGGTGATCACCAAAATGCTTTGGCAGTTGTCTCAGGATGGGGGCGGGGGGGATTTCAGGTGAGCTTTGCTCGGTATTTTTCTGTACTGTTTGAATGTTTTTATAATGGGTGTGTCATTTATGTAATCAGAAAAATTAATAAAACATTGTCCTTGTGAAACAAAAAATCTACCTCTGTCACCCTTCTTACACAGATGAGGGTCCCCAAACCTTCTCCAAAAGTGACTGGGCATGAGGGGTAATGGGAATGTGCCAGTGTGGCCGTCAGCCCCTCTCACTAGCGCAGGCCTGCCTCAGAGCCTTCTGGATTTGTCTCCCGGGAAGAAGACCCAACAGACCCTTTACATTGTGGTTCTCCCCCTGCCGGGTCCCCAGTGCTTTCTCCTGGTGGGTGGGCAGGCCCAGACACCCTCTCTGCCTCTGCCCGGCCTCAGCTATCCCCCACCTGTGCCTTTCAGATCCCTGCTGCCCAGGTGTCACTTGTCCTGTTTGGAGGGAAGGTGTCTGGGGCAGCCGCCGACCCCGTGGCTGGGTTCTTCATCAACCGAAGCAGTAGGACAGGGTCTGGACGACTCATGCCCTGGTGAGCAGCCCTGTAGTCCTTAGGGTCCTGCCTTCCAGCCCTGGCCTGAGGCCACCCCGTGTTTGTCACAGCCCTGCTTCTTAGCGAAAAGCCCCGTGGATGGTTAGAGGATAAGGTGGTACTAGGCGACGCAGAGGGACTCGGTCAGGTGAGCCTTGCGGGAGTTCAGAGACCTCGTTGGGGACTCTCCATCCGTCACCAGGTCACCAGGTGCCACAGGGCTGGAAAAAGACTCCAAGGCTCCGGGCCCGATCCAGGATGGGCTGGAGGCCTTGGACGGCCCGCGGAGGGGATGGGGCTTGCGGGTGCCCCCGCCCTCCGGCTCGGCCTCAGCTGTGCTTCCACAGGGTGCTGGGCTGCACGCCCTTCATCGCCGTGGCCTACTTCCTCCTGTGGTTCCTGCCCCCCTTCAGCAGCCTGCGGGGCCTCTGGTACACGGCCTTCTACTGCGTGTTCCAGGCCCTGGCCACGGTGAGGGGGCGCGGGGGGGGCGGGGCGGGGCTGCGGGGCGGGGCTGGGGCGGGGCTGGGGGCGGGGCTGCGGGGCGGGGGCGGGGCCCGGGCGGGCGCAGCTGAGCCGCCCCGCGCAGTCCCTGCAGGTGCCGTACGCGGCGCTCACCATGCGGCTGACCCCCTGCCCGAGGGAGCGGGACTCGGCCACCGCGTACCGTGAGTGCGAGAGCGGGCTGGGGGCGGGCGGGAGGCCGCGGCCCCCACCCCCGGGCCACCCGGCGCGCGTCACCCGGCCGCTCGGTCCCAGGGATGACCATGGAGATGGCGGGGACGCTGCTGGGGGCGGCCGTCCACGGCCTGCTGGTGTCCGGCGCCCACCGGCCGCACCCGTGCGAGGACGCGGCGCCCCCCGGGCCGCAGACCCGAGTCCGAGACTCCGCGGACGCGGTGAGTGGCCCCGCCAGCCCCGCCCCGCGCCCTCTCCCCGGGAAGCGGGATCCCCCTCCCCCGCTCCCCTCCCCGCGGCGCCCCCTCCTCCCCCTCCCCCTCCCCCGCCCCCCTCCCCGCGGCGCCCCTCCCGGGATGCGCGGCCCCGCCCCAGCCTCACCCCGGGCGCAGGAGAAGGGAAACCTGGAAGCAGCCCCTCCTCTCCCCGCATCCGGATCTCTCTTAGGCAACTAAGGGGCGCGCCTCTATTTTATCCCCCCAGTTCCCCTGTTTTTCCCGTCACCAAATGGTATCATTACTCCCCATTCACCCCTCCCTCTCCGGCCATTACCCCCGCCCCCGCCACCTGTCCACCTGTTCGCCCGGGTCCCCTGGGCCGACCTTGCATCCGCACTGGCCCACCCTGGCCCGTGGCACCACCACCTCCCTGCTCACCCCAGCCCTGCCTCGGCCCCGCGCACATACTCCAGCCCCCACCCCCCACCCCCGCCCCTCGCACGCCCAGGGGGACACTGCGGGGGAGTCCTAACGCGGTGGCCCTCACCTGCCCCAACCGCCGGGGCTGCTGCTCCTCAGCTTCGGTCGGGGGCCCCTCCTCACTGTTCTCCGCATCGCTCTTCTTTGCTCATTTAATAAGTATTTCAGATTTACAGAAAAATTACACAGCTGTGGGCGTCAAGGTGTGGTCCCTGGGCCCCAGCATCAGCATCACCTGGCAACTTGTTAGAAAGGCAGACTTTTGGGCTCCGCCCGGAACTACTGATTTACAGATTTGAGGAGGGGGCCAGCAGTCTGTATCTGGACAAGCCGTCCAGGGGATTCTGACTCCCACCAGTGTTTGAGAATCAATGGCGTGAGAATAAGACCGCCTCGTGGCCCAGCACCCACTTCAGAAAACAGTACAATCAGGTCCTGCGTATCCATCCCCGGACCCATCTGCAGGGCCAGCTCCAAAACTTGCTTATGGACAATGCAAAATGAAAAGACAGGGCTCTAGAGAGAGCAGGGGTGTCAGTCTGTCCTGCCCACTGCCCTAACCAAGGGAGATGCACGAGGGCCCCTGCCCAGTTGCTCTCAGACCCATCAGGGCTGCCTGCCTAAGGCCAAAAGGCTGTGGCCTCTGCCCACATGTCCTCCTTGGCCTCCACTCATGCCTCCACAGCCCCCCCCCCAGGGCTACTGGGTCACTCTCTGGGTCGGGGGTGATGGTGGCTTTGGGGTGACCTGGCCTAGAGTGTAAAGGAATGGGAAGCAGGAGGCTGAGAACTCAACCTGCAGAAGGTGGAGCCTCCTGTGAGCCAAGGCACAAAGCTCCAGGCAGCTCCGGCTGTGTGGTCCCGTCGACCTCACTCACAAAACACAGGTTCATAGATAAAATGATCAAGCGTTTCAAGACAGAGCAGAGTGTTAGCGCCTACCACAGCTCCCTCCTGGACGCGGGGTCCTGTGCAAGTGCGCTGAGCCCACCCACGTGAGGCCCTGTGCACCTCCTTTCTTCCCCTCCCCAGAGGCAACCTCAGCCTGAGCAGGTGACTGTCATTCCCATGCATGTCTTTACATGGACTTTATTATTCACATATCTTTCCCTGGATGACAGGTGGCACCATTTCTGTTTTTGCCATTTCTCTGGGTCGTCGTGCCTCACACTGTGCTGTGACTGTCTGCTCAGGAGTCTGTCTTCCACACTCCAAGCCCCTTACTGGGGAGAGACAGGAGTCACTTATTCATCACTGTAACCTCAGGATCTAGCATGTGGAATCCCGCCAATGAAAGTTTGCCTAAATAAATGAGAGAGAAGGGGACGCCTGGGTGGCTCAGGGGTTGAGCGTCTGCCTACGGCTCAGGACGTGATCCCAGGGTCCAGGATTGAGTCCCGCATCGGGCTTCCTGCATGGAGCTTGCTTCTGCCTCTGCCTGTGTCTCTGCCTGTCTGTGTCTCTCATGGATAAATAAACAAAGTCTTAAAAAAAAAAAAATGAGAGAGAGGAAGGGCTCAGACCCCTGTTGGCATGGATGCCCTCCTATTCATGCAGGAGGCACAGGGCAGCAGATGGACCATGCTGGGCTCTGAGATCTCTGTCTCCTGCTCTGGGGATTGGGAGGAGAGGCACCCAGCATCCTTGGGCTTGGGCTGGGGGTTCCTCTGCCCCATTGGGAAGTGCTCCTGCCCTGGGTGTCCCCACTTCCATGGATGGAGACATCACATCTAGCCCAGATCTGTCCTGTCCCACAGACTCGTCTCTACTCCATTGCAGCCGCCGTGGTTGCTATGATGTACCCTGTGTGCAGTGGTTTGCTCTGCCTCGGGGTGAAGGAGCGACCAGGTAAGGGGGTGCAGTCAGAGCATGGGAAGCAGGAGCTGGGACAGGATTCCTCTTGGGCTTGGGTTTGGTTTTGAACTCTGCCGAGCCGGAGTGTCACCTTCCCATGTCTCAGACTCCTCTGCCCCAGCCTCGGGCCAAGGCCTGAGCTTCCTGGCTGGTCTGGGCCTCACTGTCCGGCACCCGCCCTACCTGAAGCTGGTGATCTCCTTCCTGTTCATCTCAGCAGCCATTCAGGTACCTCTGGCCACCTCGACCCCGTATAGATACAGATCGAGCCTGTCACCAAGCAGAGTTAGGCTTACCTCGGGGGAAGTGGTGGCTGGCATGGGTTCCAGAGAGTCTATTGCAGGGAGGAGTGAGGCCTAGACCGAACTTGTGGGACTGGGGAGGGTCAGGGCCTAGACCCTAGGAAGCTGAGAGAATCTGGGTAGTAGGGCCCACTTCTAGGCAAGGGGAGGACAGGCTGGGAGTGGTATTTACAGCTGTTTCTGGGCTAAGTGTCCTTTGTTGGGGGGCCGTGGCCTGATGATAGCAGCAACTGGCGTTTGAGGTCCCAAAGAGGCCAGACTTGAGACCTAGGCCTTGCTCTTGACTCCTGAGTTCCTGTCATCCCCTATCCACACCCACCTCATCTTGGCCTCCTCAGGTGGAGCAGAGCTACCTGGTCCTGTTCTGTACACATGCCTCTAGGCTGCATGATCACGTCCAGGGCGTGGTGCTAACCATCCTGGTGAGTGGTCCTGGGGTGGCAGGGACAAAGTCACTCAGGGACCTGAGTTGGAGACCTGTGTGGTTCTTTTTTTTTTTAAGATTTTATTTATTTATTCACGAGAGACAGAGAGAGAGAGGCAGAGACACAGGCAGAGGGAGAAGCAGGCTCCACGCAGGGAGACTGACATGGGACTCTATCCCGGGACCCCAGGATCACGCCCTGGGCTGAAGGCAGGTGCCCAACCACTGAGCCACCCAGGCGTCCCCAAGACCTGTGTGGTTCTTGACAAGACGTGTAGCCAGAATTCCAGTCAACATTCTAGACTCTTCTGTGATTGTAGTCACCTGCACTCCAGCAGAAGGTGGGATTGAGGCCAGAGTCATAAAGTTTACAGCCACTGGTTCCAACCAGGGGGCAAAGTCCAGGTCGAGCATCTTGCCTAAATAAGCCAGGGCTTCTAGAACCTGGGTGGGTAAAGGCCTTGGCAGCATGGCCTGGGCTGGGATCACTCTGTCCGTTCACAGGTCTCGGCTGTGCTGAGCACCCCGCTGTGGGAGTGGGTTCTACAGCGATTTGGGAAAAAGACGTCGGCCTTCGGGATCTGTGTGAGTGAGGCAGGAAGCAAGGCATGGGGTGGCTGCAGGGAAGGTGGTAGGGTCAGGGAGGTGACCCTCCCTGCGGGCCGGCAGGGCTGGTATGTATTTGCTTGTGTCTTCAGTCCCCAGCAAAGGCCCAGGCTCGGGGGTTATTAGTAAAGACCGGTGAGTGTGGGAATGAAGGAGCAAATCAGGCAGGAGGAGGGATCAGCTAGTGTATCTGTCTCCCCAGGTGATGGTGCCTTTTGCAATCCTGTTGGCTGCTGTACCCACAGCACCAGTGGCATATGTGGTGGCCTTTGTATCTGGCCTGAGCATTGCTGTGTCCTTGCTGCTACCCTGGTAGGCTGGGTGATGGCAAGGGGGCCTGGGAGCTTCACGTCCTCATGTTGGCCCAGGCCCCTGTGCCCAGCCTGTGCTGGGGTGGGGCTCTCCCAGCTGCAGGGGACGGAGACCACCAGCAGCTGTGTTGGGGGGGAGGGGCGCTGAAATGCCTGGCTGAGGGCCGGCCCTGGCCCTGGGTGGCAGGAACCCAAGGATGACTCGGACTCGGTCTGTCCCCAGAGAACTCTGAGGCTGGTAGCTGTCAAGGGGGAAAAGGGGATAATTCTGCAGCCCTTTCCCCCAGGTCCATGCTTCCAGATGTGGTGGATGACTTCCAGCTGCAGCACCAGCACAGCCCAGGCCTGGAGACCATCTTCTACTCCTCCTATGTCTTCTTCACCAAGCTTTCCGGCGCAGGTGCCCTGGGTATCTCCACGCTGAGCCTGGAGTGAGTCCCAGGGTCAGGCCGCTCCCGAGGCACAAAAGACTAACAGGGTGGGAAGAAGAGGGCAGAGTTCTCCACCCTGGTGGGCCAGGGGCCCCGTGTGGCTCAAGGACCCAGCTGTGCTCTTTTAGAGACTATAGGGCAACATCTGCCCCAGGTTTCTCCGTGCACATGACTGAGACGTGGCCTTTCTTGGGGACTGTGTCCCTTCTGAAACCCCAGCTCCCCATGTTCTTTGTCCTGCCTGAGCTCTCTGGCCAGCCCATTCCCTCAACTCTCCCTCAGTTAAGCCGATCTGCCCGGGAATGAATCCAAGTTTCAGGGTAGTGTGGGGGTTGGGTGTTTGGGACCCTCCCTGCCAGGCTCACTGGCCTCTGAGCTGCATGCCCGGGATGCTGTTTCTCCAGGTTTGCAGGGTACGAGGCAGGAGCCTGCAAGCAGGCGGAACAGGTGGTGGTGACCCTCAAGGTCCTCATCGGTGCCGTACCCACCTGCATGATCCTCACTGGTCTGTGCATCCTCATGGCTGGCCCGGCCCCAAAGGTGCCCAGCCAGGACCCCTCGCGTCGGCTGAGCCTTCAAAGGTGGGCACCTCGTGCACGTGGGCACACACAGGGTACCCACACCCAGGGAAGCACAGACATGCAGCGGTGTGAGACTAATGGGTCAGCAGTTCTCTCTGAGCATTCGCACAGTCCAACACTCCCGCCTTTCAGACTCTTCCTGCAGCTTCAGTGATGCCATATGTTCCTGGATTTCTTCTTTTCTTAAGGGGACTGTGGGATCTTGAAGGCTGCGGCTGTCTTTTATTCATTCCTGTGTGCCAAGCCCAGCACAGAGGCCAAGGCCAAGCTGGTGCCACTTGCGTTACCACGTCTGGCCCCGTAGCTTTCACAACATGTGGCCACGTTTTTTGAGATTCACAAATACAAGCACATGTATATACAGAGGACGACATGGGATCAGCAGGAAGTAACATTGTCATGGGTCCCTCACTCTCAGTGTAGATGGCTGAGACTCTGAGATCACACAGCATAACTCAGAATGATGTGCAGATGGGGAACTGCTTGATGGACTTGGAGAAAGATAAGGGCTGTAGCTTTATTCAGGGGGCTGGGAAGGGGAGGAGTTGCTAGGGAGGCAGGGAGCTGCCACTGCCACTTCCATAAGGGTCTGTGGCTGGACAGCGTCCCCCCTCCACCCTCATCTGTCTGGTTTCTTTCCCTTTGACAGGAGGACCAGCTACAGCCTCGCTTGAGGTCTGACCTTGTGTGCGCTGGAACAGCAGAAGCCAGCATCTTCTGGCCTTGAAGTCCCTCTTCTTCTCAGTCCCTTAGCCCACCTACTTGGAAGGATACATGTGACCTGTCATTTCCCCTGGGATATGGAGTCTTCAGTGACATCCCCTGAAAGGGACTGGCCTGGGCTCCAGGATCCTCACCTGCCATTTCTTGCTTATTGACCACAGACCCTGTCAGATAGGCCTGTGCCCTGGACCACCCACCTCCAGGTAACCCTGACGGGGAAAGCATCCCAACAGCAACCATTCCTGGGAAAAGGAAGCCCCGACAATCTGCTCACCTGACAGAGAGACCTTTCGTTCCTCCTGACAGACACTCCAGCGGACATCTGAGAGAGAGGCCGATGGACACCACATGAATGGGCAGAGGACAAATGGACATGCTGGGGATGACATTAAGAGAGACACAGATAGGGACAGAGACCAAGAGACCCCAGAGGGAGCAAATGGGGACAGCAGAGGGTGAGGAGCCAAGAAATGAGAAGGGTTTCTCAGTCTAAACGTTTGTTCATATAAGCTGGCAACACTGTTTCTGGAATCAGACACAGACTGATACCAAGCCACCAAAGATCAGTTATTATTTTTTTTAAGATCAATTATTTTTATGAACAAAAGTTATCTTTGTGGAAATATTTTTCTGAAATTGTATCTTATAAAAGCACAAGGACCACCGTTTTCTAAAGGCTGTATCTTTGGGGAAGAAAGACCCATTGAAGTTTATTTTTTCAAAAAAATATTAAAGGGTTTATCTTCTATTGAGTCTGTAAAATATGACTAGCCAGCGCTCTAATCCTACCTCCTGGGAAACAACCACCTGAGGAGTGACGGGGCAGGGTGCCTGATGTCACCATACCTGGCTATGTCCCCTCAGCCATACATCCCTGACTCTGCATTTCTTCAGACCAGAGATGGCCACGTGGGAGGTGGGATCCTTCTTTCCTTTGGAAGCAATAAGCTGAGACTCTAGAGTAGCCCAGGGCAGCAGGCCACAGAGGCTTGTGTGGATTAGGGCCTGCAGAGGGGTTGGGGGACCCATGGGAGTTCTGATCCCCAGGATCTCCTAGAGAAGCCCAGATGCCCAAAGAGGTGACCAGGAGGTAGAGACTTGCCCCTGCATTTCTTTTCAGCCCCCTGCTCTGTCCCCACCATGGGGTCAGCTCTCCTGACCCCACCACCCAGGGACAGAGCATGAGTGTGTGTGGGGGTAATATCTGACCAAGGAAACTGGAAATGACTAGTAGCCATTTAAATGCTGAACACACATTTTCTGAACTCTATCCTCCCTTGGCTTATGTGATGCACCTGTCCCATTCTCCTCCACCATCTCTGGCCATTCATTTTCTGTAAAACTTTTACATTGCTTCTTCCTTTGATGCTCTGTAGTCATCTCAGGCTTCTTGGGGCCATGTGATCTCATCTCATGATCACCTTTACACCTATTTTTTTCTTTTTTCTTTTTGTTTTTTTATTTTTTTTAAGATTTTATTTATTTATTCATAGACACAGAGAGTGAGAGGCAGAGACACCGACAGAGGGAGAAGCAGGCTCTATGCAGGGAGCCCGATGTGGGACTCGATCCCGGGTCTCCAGGATCACACCTCAGGCTGCAGGCGGCTTAGACTCCCCCCGCCAAGTGCGGAGCTGGATGTGGGGCTCAATCCCACGACCATGAGATCATAACCTGAGCTGAAATCGAGAGTTGGATGCTCAACAGACTGAGCCGGCCAGGCACCCCCATACCTATTTCTAACCCTGAGCTCTGCTGAACTTCAGAAGCCCATCTGAATGTTTTTCCAGTAGCCTCTGGAATGCCTCTGAATGTTTTTAAAATAGCCTCTGTCTAAAGTGGAACTTACCGCCTCCCCACACTTGTTCCGTCTCCTGCAGTTCTGGTCAATGATGTCAGCACCTATTGGGTCACCATACCCAAACACTTGGTGTCTTCTTACTTTTCTCTCTTCCCAACTCACTGTACCGCTCTGTTCTCGTGCACATCAAGTGTGGACCAAACAACGGGAGGAAAGCGTTACAGCTTGTAGGTTATTATCACATGCTAGAAGTTATTTAGAATCAGAAAATTGTAGCTCCAGATACAGCTGGCTGTGGCTCCTAACACACATGGAGAACTGACAGCTGCCTGCAAGGTGTCTCACATGAAGGTGTGTCCATTTCTGTCTCCTAAGGGACTCCGCTCAGCTGGGTTCAGTTTTCTGTGTTCACCAAGTGTTTCTTAAGGACAACATTGGTGCAATAAACAAGGAAACTCATGTTGTGCTCTATTTGCTCCTTAATATAGTAACTGTGTTGGAGCACATTTGTGTTTTCAAAGCAAGCATTCTAATAGAACTGAGTGTATGTGTGTGTGAGTGTAAACAACAGAAATGCTAAATGATCTAAGTGTTCAAGGAATGCAATAAATATTTTAAAGTATGCCCTCAAAGAAAACACAAGGTGTTTTCCAAATGATATTACCGAGTGCCATCAAACTTTCATCAAGGATCATTTCATAGCTTATGAAAACTTTTCTAGGGAATAGAAAAAGGGCAATCCCTGCAACTTATTATATCAGGCTAGAATAAGTTTGATACCAAAACTAGACAAGGAAAGTGAAAAAGAAAGGAAATTTATAGACTAATCTTGAACACAGAATATGGAAGCAAGAATCTGAGACAAAATATTAGTAAATCAAAAAAAAATATTAGTAAATCGAGTCTGGCAATGTCTAAAAAATAAACACATGAATGCACCGGGTTTATTCTAAGAATGCAAAATTTGTTTCACGTTAGAAAAATCTGTCAAGTGACACCACATTAACAGATTAAAGGACAAAAAAATTGTGTTCTCAATAGATAGAATCATTTGATAAAAAGGTAATACCCATTCATGATAAAAGTACTAAGTAAACCACGAGGAAAAGAAAATTTTAAACCTCAGGGCAGCCCCAGTGGCGCAGGGGTTTAGCGCCGCCTGCAGCCCGGGGGTGGTGATCCTGGAGACCCTGGATCAAGTCCCATATCAGGCTCTCTGTATGATGTCTGCTTCTCCCTCTGCCTGTGTCTCTGCCTCTCTCTCTCTGTCTCTATGAATAAATAAATAAAATCTTAAAAAAAAATTTTTAAACCTGGAAAACGATATCTACCAAAACCTATAGTAAACATCATTCTTTTTTTTTTAATATATTTATTTATTTACTTACAATAGACATAGAGAGAGGGAGAGAGGCAGAGACACAGGAGGAGGGAGAAGCAGGCTCCATGCCAGGAGCCCAGGAGCCCGATACGGGACTCGTTCCCGGGACTCCAGGATCGCGCCCTGGGCCAAAGGCAGGCGCCAAACCGCTGAGCCACCCAGGGATCCCCAGTAAACATCATTCTTAATGGTGAAATAATCCCTTTAAAATCAGGAATAAGAATACCCACTATCACTGCTTCTACTCAACACTTTGTAGCAGATGAATTAGAAAGGATGAAACAAAATTGTCATTATTTGTAAATGATATGATTACACAGAAAACCCAAAGGAATCTACGGATAAAGTATTAGAATAAAGGAGTATAGCCAGATAGGCGGACATAAAACTAACAAGTTACATTTATATATGCCAGCAACAATTATAAAGCCTAATTTTTAAACAGTAGCAACAAAAAAATATAAAATACCTAGAAGCAAATAAACAGGATGTGGAAGGACTTTTGCTTTTGGCCATGATGGAATAGTAGAGACCAGACCTAGCCTCTCAGCTGAAGCAATGAAAAAAAGACCCAAAAAACTGGAGAGAATATATGAAACAATAGTTTTCAAGACGTTGGATATGAAGCAACAAAGGAGGAATCTCTGAAAATGGGAAACAAATGAGGTGAGTCTTACAATTATCCCAGCTTATTGCCTTGAGAGTTTCCAGATGACAGTGAAGAGAACCATTTGGAGCCCAGAGTACTCTAAGCTAAGCTGAGTTTGGAGAGACCAAAGTGGCTAGAGTTTGCAGGACAGACTATTGGACAGGAGTGAGTGAGCTACACAGAGAGAAAACTCAGAGGGTTCCCCTGAAGTATCCAACAGAATGTTGATTAAAGAAATAAATGTGAAAGGCGAAACTTTCATAAAAGGAAAGATAAATGTGACTTCCTTTTTTAAATGATTTTATTTATTTATTAGTGAGAGACACATTGAGAGAGAGAGAGGCAGATTTTATTTATTTATTCATGAGAGACACAGGCAGAGGGAGAAGCAGGCTTCCCGCAAGGAGCCCAATGCGGGACTTGATGTGGGACTCGAGCCGGTATCTTGGGATCATGCCCTGAGCCGAAGGCGGACACTCAACCACTGAGCCACCCAGGTGTCCCAAATGTGACTTCCTTAAAATTAAGTTTGTTCAACAAAACACACCATAAAGAGAAAAGCCAAGACACAACAGGGTGAAGATGTTAGCCACATATATTAACAACATCTAGGATATAAAGAATCCCTACAACTCAAGAGAAAGATAATCCAATAGAAATTGAGGCAAAACAAGGATTCTGCAGAAAACTCAAATGGCCAATAAACACATGAAAGATGCTCAATTTCATGGTGGTCTGGAAATAAAAACTAGGATCAGAATGAGAAACCATTTAAAACCACTACAGGGATCCCTGGGTGGTGCAGCGGTTTGCCCCTGCCTTTGGCCCAGGGCGCGATCCTGGAGACCCGGGATCGAGTCTCACGTCAGGCTCCCGGTGCATGGAGCCTGCTTCTCCCTCTGCCTGTGTCTCTGCCTCTCTCTCTCTGTGTGACTATCATAAATAAATAAAAATTTAAAAAAATAAAAATAAAACCACTACAATGTCATAAGTTAAGAAGCCTTGGACATGTAGGACAATAGGAGTTCTGATACATCACTGTGGGGAGTGAAGATGGATACGACCACCTGGGAAACTAATTTGAATTTACACACCTCCTGTGCTCCAGGGACTCCTGATTTTGGCTCAGATTATGATCTCAAGGTCACAGAATCAAGCCCTGCATCAGCTCTCTGCTCAGCAAGGAGTGTGCTTGGGATTCTCTCTCTCTCCCTCTGCTCTCCCCATGGGTGCCTGAATGTACACACACACACACACACACTCTCTCTCTCTCAAAATAAATAAATAAAATCTTAAAAAAAAAAAAAAAGACCCTAGAGACTTCTCAAACAGGATGGGACATACTTAGCAAGAATATTCAAGGCACAGGCACCTGGGTGGCTCAGGTCAGGATCCCAAAGTCCCGGGATTGAGCCCTGCATCAGGCTCCCTGCTGGGTGGGAAGTCTGCTTTTACCTCTACCTCTCATCCCGCTCCTGCTCTCGCTCTCACTCTTAAATAAATAAATAAATAAATAAATAAATAAAAAATAAATAATCTAAAAAAATTACAGGTAATATTGTTTATAATCACAAAAATAAAACCAGGGAACAGTGCAAATATGCACAACAGGAAATGGATATATTACAGTAACTCCAAACAGTGAAAATAACAGAACAAACATGTAACAAGCATGGTTCTTAGAAACAATACTGAGAGAAAAGCATTAAGTTGCAGAGGACTATATGCAATATCACACTATTGTATAAAGCTCAAAAATAAGGGGATATAAACACTATATTGTTTAGGCCAATGTATATAGGTGGTTGTGGCAAAAAAAAAGAAAGGAATGGGGACACCTGGGTGGCTCAGCAGTTGAGCGCCTCCCTCTGGCCCAGGGTGTGACCCTGTTGTCCTGGATGAGTCCCACATTGGATAGAGTCCCACATTGGGCTCCTGCATGCAGCCTGCTTCTCTCTCTGCCCGTGTCTCTGCCTGTGTGTGTGTGTGTCTCATGAATAAATAAAATCTTAAAAAAAAAAAAAAAAGGAATGAATGATCATTACAATAATCAAGAGATTAGTTCCCTTGGGGTGGAGTTATCTCTACGGAGAAGGATCCAGAATGGTTTCTAGCAACTTTCTGATTTCTTTTTTTTTAAGATTTTAATTATTCATGAGAGAGAGAGAGAGAGAGAGGCAGAGACACAGGCAGGGGGAGAAGCAGGCTCCATTCAGGGGAGCCTGACGTGGGACTTGATCCTGGGTCTCCAGGATCAAGTCCTGGGCTGAAGATGGCACTATAAACCGCTGAGCCACCTGGGCTGCCCAACTTTCTGATTCTTAAATTAGGTGGTAAGTGGCTCATTTTATTAGTAAGCCTTCCTGGGCTGCCTGGATGGCTCAGTTGGTTAAGCATCTGCCTTTGGCTCAGGTCATAATCCCAGGGTCTAGGCTTCCAGCTCAGCAGGAAGTCTGTTTTTCACTTTCACTGCCTCTCTCCCTGCTCTCTCCAATTAAAATTTTTTTTTTTTTTTTTTTAATTAATCCTTTCTGGGACGCCTGGGTGGTTCAGTGGTTGAGCGGCTGCCTTTGGCCTAGGGCGTGATCCTGGAATCGTGGGATCGAGTCCCACGTCGAGCTCCCTGCATGGAGCCTGCTTCTCCCTCTGCCTCTCTATGTCTCTCATGAATAAATAAAATATTTTAAAAATATATAAATATAAATAAATTAAGCCTTTATATGTATTGTGTGCATCAAATAATATACCCATACAAAATTCAGAAAAATTTGGGTACCAAATGAGATTTGTAAATAACGTCTTTCCTTATGCAAAATATTCTCAACAGAACATTAAACAATACTTAAAAGATTATAGCTCTTCTGTCCTTGTTTCCAAAGCCAGCAAATACTGGATTATCTTCTATAGCTCCAATGACTATAATAATAGCAGAGGCCAAGGAAATGTCTTTTGTATGAGAGTTGTCATGGAATCACATTTGTTGTAAAGAAATACCTAATTTATGTGCCAGACTGTCCACCAGAAGAAATACAGAGACAACGTACACAAACATAAAATCAAGAAATTGTCTTTATACGAGCGATAATCACAGAGAAAATAACATCAGAACATTCACAACGGCCACAACAACCATTAGTGATTTTATTGACTCATTCACAGGACTGACCAGGGAAATGGTGGCTATTACCTGTACCTTGAGGCACCCGCACTGATCTTACTGCCTGGTCCCCAGGCCCCTCAGGCTTTATAATAGTCTTTCATCTCGCCCAGACACTTCCTTTGCAGACAGAACCAGGCCTCAAGACTGTCCTCGGCCACTGCTCTCAAGCACCTGATTACAGACCAACGGCCTCCACTTCCATTATCCCAGCAGCTGCCTAATGCATCTGAACCACAAAATGTGCCCTCACTTCTTTCCTATTCCAGCTTCATCTTCATAAATGGTAACAGACAGACAGGAGTCCCCAAGGGTATGGAGTTGTTTTTTTTCCAGATAATTTTCAAGGAAAGGGGGCAAAAAGATGCATATGTGCTAATGGAACCTCAATGGCTGAAACAATTTATCTGCAGATGTACCCTGAGTAGCCACACACTCATCAATTTGTCATGATGCCGTCACTGAAATATATGATTCTGTTCGAGAAATGGCATGTCTATCTGAAGTTGCAATCAGGGCTCTTTCCACTTTACTAACTCGGCACTTTTGCCCATAATTATAATAAGTTGGTACTTTTGACTTACCTCAGATTGAGTGAAATTTCCAATTCTCTGAACTATGTTCTCTCACAGACTATACTGGTCTCTAAGACTTGAGAACATCAAAATTAAAGTGACAACTTAACTGAGGGAGCTAACTACTGGACAAAAATAGGACATTTTTATGATCCTAAAACTGGGGGGCGGGCATTCTAGGGAGAAAATCAGGAGTAGTGACAGCATGTAATCATGCCCTAGACCGCACCAGAGCTTGGCGTTGTACCGTTAACATAAGCACATCCTCAAGTAGGGTCCACAGGGGTCAAAGCACTTGATAGTTCATCTGAAATTTGCCTGGGGCTACTTTTTAGGAGTATCTGGACCTTGGTTAGCCAGAATTTTTTAAGGAAGCTGGTTGAGTTAGGTTTAGATCCTGGCAGGTCCAGCCCACATCAGAACGACTGCCTATTCTGGGGACAGAAGTCCACTTAATTTTTTTGTCTTCTTTTGAGCTCTGCTGATTCCTGCTGGTTTGAGTAAGGAGGATATGTTGGAGCATATGTTCTCCAGTACCTCTCATTATCATCTTTAAGCCAAGGAAATGATCTATAACAATGCTGAAGTACCTTTTAAGTGCTTCTAAGACAGCTTTAACAGTTTTGGGCAAGGGACAGAAAGCCTCAGAGAAACCATAAAACACAATCCATATGGCACCATAATACTGTTTTGTTCTGGGAATTTTGCCCTTAGACAAAATCACACAGTCACGAATACATAAACAACCACTTTTTGAGCCATCTAACAAAGACTGAGCTCTGCTCCAGAGCAGTGAGCTTCAGCCCGGGGTGGGGAAAAGGGAAAAACAGCCAACGGTGGCAGGTGCTTCCTCGCTGAGTGACAGCGCCAACCCCAGCTGAGGAGAGTCCCTGGCGGAAAAGAGACCTCGTCTGTAATGGCCTCATCTGAAAAGCTATGTATGCAGCAAATACTCCACAAATAAGTATCAGGCAGTGCTGCTTCAACGGGCAGGTCAGCCAGTGGCATCTGGACTCTGGACAGTCAGGTCTTTAAAGGCTTCAAGAGAAGGAGCAGGATTAAGACTCTGAGACAGAGTCTGTGAAGACATTTGTGCTGCCATCTCTGATGGTTATTTCCTGAGTGGCCGTGAAAGTTAATGGGATGAAGCCTTCGCTATCAGCACAGAGAAGGATCCAGTGTGAGTCTGCAAGGAAAATAAACATAGGCAATTTAGGGTATCTCATCTTATTCTATAAAGAAAAATAAGACAAAAATTTTTTTGAGGGTAGGAATAGAGTAGTTGGTAATATTGAACTGATCATCATAAGACCAAGAAGAGGATGGGGAGACTGAAGGACAGTACTACGGAGGGTGAGGTTATACGGCAGGAGTGGGTAATGATGACGTAGGCATAGCTAGAGGACATCCATTTTTAACCAGGAGAGAGGCATGTATTACTCAGTGCTATGCACACACGTGTTAGGGTTTGTGTGGAGTATCCCTATCTACACGTTCTTTAGCAGTTTCTCCAGAAACTATGTGAAGGTGGAAATAGCTACTCTCTGGAGGAACCTTTATTCTTTAGATCCATGCCAACCTCTAGACATCTAAGCATGCTGAACTGACTACTGCTAGACAAGAATGGTCCAGAAAACCCTGAATGGTTTGTTCTGGGGTAACCTAGGACCAGTGGCTTAAAAACAGCCTGTAAAACATCCAGAGACATTTTTATTAGTGCTATGTATGATGCTGAAAACTGGAAACCACTTAAAGGTCAAAGAAAATATGGTGCACCCAGAATGGAATATTAACCCCACCCAGGACAAATGACAATTATTAAGTCACATCACAAACACATGTGTCAAAACAGAAAAGTGCTGGCGCTACAATGTTCAAGGGAGGAAAAAATGAAACCGATTTCATGTTCAATGTGGTGGCTACCAATAGAAGAATGAGGCATGAAAAACCACCATGCTGTGTACCTGATGGAAGGGGCATATGGCTCAGTCCACTGGCATTTAGGGATGCCCTTCACATTCCCGTGATTGTTGTATATTAAAATGACAACTCCTTTAAATATTTTGCAATGCTGCTATGATCTTTGTTTAGTGCCACAGGTATATATGAGGTTTTATGTCACTCCTTTGCAGTTGTTATACATTGCTTTGTTTTTTTTTCATGTGTACATTTAGGTCTTCCAGCTAGGCTGTTAAGTTTTAAGTTTCTTAAGGGTAGAACCCATATTTTCCATGTTTTTTTGGCACCTATAATAGACGTGGGTATACTGTAGGCAATGAACAAGAATTCACTACCTAGTGAATCACTGAATGGTTCATATACTTCATCTTCATTATCAGTGAAAGTTACAAAATAGATGGTAGAAGGAGGTTGGTGAGGGGTACAGCCAATTTCTCAATTCTACCTACCATGAAGCATTTCAATAAGAGAGAGGCCGAAAGTCTGCTGGACTGTACTGAGCCTTAGTTTGCCATTGCAGAGGAGAATGGCTCTTTTTTCAACACCAGGACCTACATTATAAGATTTCTTCAAATATAAAAATAAAAGTGGTTAAACTGACTGCAGAAGCAACAGAGTTAACATTTCTTAAGAATAGAATGTATAAGTAGTTTTTAAAAATATTATCACTATAACTGGACCAGTTATAAATAAGGAGCTTTGGGCTACATTATTTAATACAACAAAAGGATTAGATCACAAAATATTTATGGGTTAGATTACCATGACATTCCTACTTAAAATATTTTAGGAAATTTTTAAAAAGCAACTATGACAAAATCCTAACAACTGTTTTGTTTTGCTTTACAGATTTTATTTATCTACTCATGAGAGACAGAGAAAGAGAGAGGCAGAGACATAGGCAGAGGGAGAACCAGACTTCTCTAGAGGAGCCTGATGTAGGACTCGATCCCAGAACCCTAGGATCATGCCCTGAGCCAAAGGCAGACACTTAACCATTGAGCCACCCAGGTATCTCAATGCTAACAACTGTTAAATCCAGATGCCAGATATAAAAAGGAGTTCATTATGTAGTCTTTATTTATGTGTATAATTTTTCCATAATAAAAATATATGTTAGAGATTTTTCATAATAAAAAAATTTTTAATCCAGCTTTAAACTACTTTTGGTTCCTTTAAAAACCACATCCAAAGGGCACTGGGATGGCTCAGATGGTTAAGTGTCTGCTTTCAGCTCAAGTCATAATCTCTGGGTTCTGGGATGGAGCACTACATCAGGCTCCCAGCTCAGTAGGGAGTCTGTCTTTCTCCCTCCCCGCCGCCCCCCGCGCTCATGCTCTCTCTCTCTTTTTCTGTCTCAAATAAATGAGTAAAATCTGTAAAAAATAATTTTAAAAAATAATACAAACCTATATATTAAACACTAGTAAATTTTAAGAAAAAACTAAAATACCTCTTCTTCATCTTTTTTTTTTTTTAAGATTTTATTTATTTATTCATGAGAGACACACAGAGAGAGAGAGAGAGGCAGAGACACAGGCAGAGGGAGAAGCAGGGTCCATGCAGGAAGCCCAACATGGGACTTGATCCTAGGTCTCCAGGATCAGGCCCTGGACTGAAGGCAGCGCTAAACCGCTGAGCCACCCGGGCTGCCCTTGATCACTGTTAAATAAGAGTTTATATATTATTTATCAATGATTCGATACCAACTTTCTACAAATATCTTAAAATGAAGATATAGAAGTCCACAGTTATCAAATGAGTGTGATATTGGTAAAATTCTAGACAAGAGGTCAGCATTATAGTAGTTAGAGTATGGAGAACCCAGAGAATTAGATCCCAGTATATAAATTTATAGATGACAAATGTGGTGGTAGATCAAGTTCAGTGGGATTAAAGATGAATTTATTTTATTTTATTTTTTTAAAGATTTATTTATTCATGAGAGACACAGAGAGAGAGAGAGGCAGAGACATAGGCAGAGGGAGAAGCAGGCTCCTCGCAGGGAGCCCGATGTGGGACTCGATCCTGGAATCTGGAATCACAAACCGTATCAGGCTCCTTGTGCGGGGAGCCTGCTTCTCCCTCTGACTATGTCTCTGCCTCTCATTCTCTGTCTCTCATGAATAAATAAAATCTTAAAAAAATAAAAAGAAAGAAAGTAAGCTCTATGCCCAATGTAGGGCTTGAACTCAAGATCCTGAGATCAACGGCTGCGTATTCCATATACTGAGCCAGCCAGGTGTCCCAAAGATGGACTTTTAATAATGCTGCCAGCACAACTGGTTATCTCTCAGAAAATAAAAGTGGGCCATACACCAAAATTTAATGAAAGATTAAAAACTTCAATGTAAAAACTAATATAATAAAATAGTAAGAGAATCTAGACTATTACATGTACATTAATTTCTATAATATACAAAAAACCTCTTATAAACTGATAGCTCAATAGGAAAAAAATGAGCAATAGGCAATTAATCCTTAATTAGCCAAACACCATGAAGACATACTCAAATTCACTAATAGTAAAGGAAATACAAAGGAATAAAAGTGAAAAGCACTTCACACTTATCAGACTGATGAGGATTTGAGGGAAAGGACAGTCCCATAGGTTGAGGATGGGTATGTGAGGATACATTAAGTACAAAATCTCTGAGAGGCAATCTGGTAGCTCTGTTAAAAGTAGAAACATATATATACTCTTCAAATTAGCACTTCCACTTCTGGGAACCAACCCAACAGAAATAAAAGTAGGAGTACAAATAGATACACAGAAGAGTACTACTACAGCACGACTTGGAGTGACTGAAGACACAAAAGTGAAGAAGCCAAAGGCAATGTGAATATCCACCAACACGGGACCAGCTACATCAACAGTGCACTCTCAGCACCAAGAATGTACCCTAGGACCCTGTTTTGTACAACAATGACAACCTCTCCCACATCTATAGACCTATGTATATAAAGAAGTGTGTAAGATTATATGAGTATGACCTAAAATAGTGGAGGGAGCCACATTAAGCCGTGGGTTAAAGCGGATTATGGTGGGGGGCAGGGCCAAGTTCAATGGGAAAGAAAAAATGTTTATGATAAAAACAGATAAGATATAATCCCATTTGTGTAATACTGTATGTTTGCAGATGCATTAAACTTTTTAAAATCAACCTAACCTTTCTCTCTGCATAAGGAAAAGTTTCCCACAGTGAAATACCACATAAGGAAAATTCTTTTTTTTCTAAATATAAATTGCCAGGATGAGTACACTCATTCATATTTTATACCACGCATGTGATATAATCACAGTGTATGCTGGCATGTGTGCCCATCTGGTTGGCAGCCAACCAACCCAGAGAGGTATAACAACTTGCCTGTAATGTAACATGCCCAGTTCAGTGAAGTTCAGCTAGAACACCATCTTCCTCATCAATGAATTTTTCTTACCAGTACCCACTGGCTGCAGGAACTTTTACGTACAGTGGTAGCTCCTCAAAGAAGTTACCTGATAAGTGATGTGCACATAGGGCAGATCCTGAGAGGGCGGATACACAGGAGAGGACTTCTCACGATGTAGAGCATCTGTGAGTTCAGAAAGACATCGCTGTACTTCAGTCAGGGTCCTAGATAAAATTTCCATTTCCTTAGACAGCTGGTAAATTTCCTTTTCCCTTGGTAAGTTCTTTCTTGGAAGCAAATTAGGAGGTTCTGGACTTAGGGTGTGGTTGGGTGTGCTCCTGGATCTGGGCAGTGATACTGAGCCGTTAACAGGCTCAGCATCTAGAGTTTTAAGAGTGATGAAGCCATCACAGACACTGGTTGGAGGACTTTTGATTTCTTTAATAAGGGTTCTTTCAGGCTTTCCACTTTGCCTGCTGCCTTTAGCTATTAAGAGCCCTCTGTTTTGGTAACAAAAATCTGGGGAAAGACTTTCAATTAGTTTTTTTCTGTCTGTTTTATTTAACAGAGTGCTGAAAGTAGAGTATCCACTCCGGTTTTCACTCGATGTGACTGGAAGTTCTTCTTCCAATGTTACTTCTCTAACAATCAAATGAATGGTATACTGATCAGTCTTTGAAGAAGGAAGAAATGCTGAATCAGTGGATTTTTGTCTTCCTACCAAAATTAATAATAACTTATCTGTCAGGAAACATAAACCTTTTGGCTTTTCATTTCTCTCTAATTGAATTTGCTGGATGTTTGGTGTGAACGATGGAATGACAGAATAGATAAAAATTATATTGTAAGTATTGGAAGCCACCGCCACCACCTGTGCTTTAAGATTAAAAGCTATTAGATCAGGAGCCAGAATGCCGGGAATGGTGACTTTTTTGGTCTGGGTGACCTCTTTCTCAAAGGTCACAAGGACCAAATGTGAAGAATCCAGGCCAGTTCCTGTCAAGAAGTCCTTTTTTCTTAGGCAAATAAGAGAACTACTCTCAGACGTAGCTGTATTGAAATGTATATGAGTTAGATCCAGAGGATCTGAAGAGGAAGAAACAGGAGACACTGATGTTTCAAAATTTGTTTCAGAAGCAACTGCTCCCTCATCCCCAATGGGTACTTCCTCAGTAATTGGTGAAGTACACAAACGAGTGTCTTCACCACCAGGTGGAATGGCAAAGGTTTCGGATGCATTTAAGCCACAAATCTTATCTAGTGGAAGCTCAGTGGCTATAGCAACCTGTGAGTTCACAGTGGCACTAAGGGAGCGCACATGGCTGTCCACATCAAACACCGGATGGAAGGAGCACCTGTGGAGAGTCTTCTGAGCACTGTCCCAAATATAGGAATGCAGGCTGCTACCAGATGCCACCACCAGCCTCCGGCCATCCTGGGTCCAACAGGCACAGTGAATGAGGCCCTGGGTGTCAATGTCCACTTTCACCCTGGAGCAGTCACAGTGAACACTTGGGAAGACTGACACATCCTGTGCAGTCAACACAGCCAGGACAGCACTCTTTGGATGCCACACACAGCCCTGGGGAAGGACAGGGAGTGACTGTCTAATCTCACAGATCCAAGACATCACCCATTTGATCGTCTCCGTAGTGCTGGGACACAGCTGCCACACAATGACATGATTCTTGTGCTGGACAGCGAGCAGAGCAGCCATGTCAGCTACACCAGGCGGGGCCCAGGACACCCCATATACATGTTCAAACTGTCCGATGACCTTGGAGTCCCCAAACCTGGCCTCTCCACTGTGAAGCTGTAAATCAGTTAGGACTACCTGATTCCCGTCAGTCCAGACCAGGCCATGAACTGGGTGTACTGCCTGGTACAATGCATTCATCCCTGTCCTGAGAAGTCTTCCTTCTCCCAACTCCATCCTTTTGGATACAGGTTGTCTGAAATCAGTAAAAAGGAAAGTTTTAGTGGGAGAATATAATCAGACAAATCCAAAACATAGGACATTTTACAAGACAAATTGGCTTAGGCCTTTCACAGGTCAATGTTTCAAGGAGATAAAAGGACAAAGGAATGTGACAGGTTAAAAGACACTACTGAGCCATAACAAGCAAACACAATTTGTAAACTTTAATTGGTTCTTGAATTGAGGAAATAACATTTTCTATAAAAAATAGTTATTTTTATAATTATTTTTTTTTAAATATTTTATTCACGAGAGACAGAAAGAGAGAGAGGGAGAGGGAGAGAGAAGCAGAGACACAGGCAGAGGGAGAAGCAGGCTCCATGCAGGGAATGCAACGTGGGACTTGATCCCAGGACTTCAGGATCACACCCTGGGCCAAAGGCAGGCGCCAAACCATTGAGCCACCCAGGGATCCCTGATATTTTTATAATTAGAGAAATATGAATATGCAATGGATATTAGAAGATATAGTAGAGTTATTCATTTTCTTAAGTGTGACCATGGTATTGCGGTTATGAAGGAGAAGGTCCTTACCATTTAAATATGATGCTTAAGCATTTGGGGTAAAATGAGATGATGCCTACAATTTGCTTTCAATTGGTTTTGCAAAAAAACAAAAACACCAAACTCCATACATTTTATATAGAAATGCAGAAAGATCAAATAGATGTAGCAAAATGTTAATAATTCTTGAATCTAGATTGAGGCTATATTGGTATTCATGGTACCTTATTTTTATTTTTTAAAGATTTTATTTATTTATTCATGAAAGACATAGAGAGAGACAGGCAGAGACACAGGCACAGGAAGAAGCCGGCACAGGGAGAAGCAGGCTCCATGCAGGGAGCCCGATGTGGGACTCGATCCCAGGACTCCAGGATCATGCCCTGGGCAGAAGGCAGGCACTAAACCACTGAGCCACCCGGAGATCCCTGTATTGACAGTACTTTAAATCTAAAAAAGTTTTCAAAATAAAAAATTGAGGGGTGCCTGCGTGGTTCAGTTGGTTAAGCATCCAACTCTTGATTTTAGCTCAGGTCACAATCTCAGGGTTGTGAGATCGAGCCCCACACTGGGCTCCACACTCACTGGGGAGTGTGTATGAGGATTCTCTCTCTCCTTTATCCTCTGCCCCTACTTCACTCATGCTCTCCCTTTCTCGCTCGCTCTAAAAACAAACAAACAAAACCCGAGAAAGACCTCTTTCACCATCCAATTTCTGTTCTTTCACTGCCAAATCACATTAATTGATATTTACATCCCTGATTTTATTGGTACTTATTTCCTTAACTCCCTTCAAGATGGCTTTTTCTTTTTAAAGATTTTATTTATTTATTCATGAGAGACAGAGAGAGGCAGAGACACAGGCAGAGGGAGACAAAAGCTCCCTGTGCAAGGAGCCTAATGCGGGACTCAATCTCAGGACCCCAGGATCATGACCTGAGTTGAAGGCGGATGCTCAACCGCTGAGCCACCCAGGTGTCCCACATCTGCACTCTTCTCCTGGCTCCTTTGCTGAGCTGCAATGCTATTCAAAGATTTGTTAGGCTTCACATGATGGCTGATATTAGCCCTGCCCACATTGACTTCAAACTTGATGTGCATTAAAAAAAAAAAAAAAAAAGGCTTTTTTGTTCTCAACAGCAGTTCCTTTTTTTTTTTTTTTTAAGATTTTATTTATGAGAGACACACACACACAGAGAGAGAGAGAGAGAGAGAGAGAGAAAGAGGCAGAGACACAGGCAGAGGGAGAAGCAGGCTCCATGCAGGGAGCCTGATGTGGGACTCGATCCCGGGTCTCCAGGATCAGGCCCTGGGCTGAAGGGGCAGGCACTAAACCGCTGAGCCACCCCGGGATCCCCATCAACAGCAGCTCCTTAATGGATATCACCGTTCTCATATTCACTCAGGCTAAAAACTCATCTCCTGTACTCTCAGTTAGTCACCAAGTCCTATTAGTTCTTAGAACTCTTTGGGAATCCAGTCCTTGTCATTCCTACCAGCACCATCCTGAATCACATCACTGTCACCTCGAGCCCAAATGACTGCAAAAATCTCCTCTAGTGTGGTTCCCCAACTTGTCTTTCTCTAGTCCATCTGTGCAAGACCAACCTTAAAAGGTCCTTTTAGGAATATCATTTATCAGCTTAAAAATCGACAGATGTTATCCACTGCCTGGAGCTGTGCTGTTAAATAAAGTAGCTACTAACCATGTATGCTTTGTAAATTTAATTAAAAATTTTAAAAAATCCAGCTTCTCAGTCACACTAGCCCTTTTTTGAAGTGGTTGAAAGTCACATGTGGCTTAGTGGCTCTCATATTGGACAAGGCAGGACGGAACATTTCCATCAGTTAAGAAAGTTCTGATGGACAGCACTGGCTGACAGGATCACATCTGAACTCTTCGGCTGGGCATTCAAACCCCAAGTGTGGACATACTTACCCCCCAGGTCTTCTATTTATTCATCTTCATAGTTACAATGCCTGGCCCATTCAAAACATGTAATAAATGACAGGTGAATTGAAGGCCCGGCTTAAATACCACGTCCTCCGAGAAGTCTTCCTGAATCATCCTACAAAGGTGATACTTTCCTCCTAATTCCTTTTTTTTTTTTTTAAAGATTTTATTTATTTATTCATAGAGACAGACAGAGAGAGAGAGAGGCAGAGACACAGGCAGAGGGAGAAGCAGGCTCCATACAGAGAGCCTGACGTGGGACTCGATCCAGGGTCTCCAGGATCACGTCCTGGGCTGCAGGCGGCGCTAAACCGCTACGCCACGGGGGCTGCCCTTTCCTCCTAATTCCTATAGCCCTTACAGTCCAAAGCACTCCTGTGACATCTTCAGTTTATTACTTGTGATCATCAGTCCTTCTTTCATGTCCTAGCTCTCAATTCACAACTCACACACAAAGGCCTTGAGAGTAGGAACTAAGCTTCTTTGCCTGTCAGTTCCTAGCGCATTTCATAAGTGCTGGCAAGTACTTTCAGATGGATTGCTCTGTATTCATTACATCATAAAAGGAGTTTCCAATTGGGTCATGGTATCACCAGGGGTTGTGTTGTCATCAGTTTTGTTTGTTGCTTTAGGCTCTTATGATACTGTCAGTAAATCTCTTTGTACTGCATTGGACGTTCTTTCCAAGTCTGTTAAATAATCCAGCCTCTTCCTAACAATCAAAACAATGGGGGATATATATTAAGAGCTATTTCCCTCCCCTACTGGGCCACAGAGTCCTAATACAGACATACACCAGCATTTCTCATTTTCTGTATGATTTAAAAAAAGAAAAAGGTTAACCAACCATACATATGAGGACAAGTTCCCAGGTCTTAAAGAACTCATACTGTCATTTAAACCATGAGGACAAACAATCAAACTATGTTAATAGGGGTGCCTGGGTGGCCCAGCCCCTTAAGCAGCTGCCTTGGATTCAGGTCCTGATCCTGGAGTCTCAGAATCAAGCCCCCATATGGGGCTCCCTGCTCAGCGGAGGGCCTTCTCCCTCTCCTTCTGCCCCTACTCCAGCTCGTGCTCTCTCTCTCTCTCACTCTTGTTCACTCTCTGATAAATAAATTAAATCTTTTAAAAGTGTTTAAAATTAAAAAAAAATTTAAAAGATTTTATTCATGAGAGATAGAGACATAGAGGAGAAGCAGGCTCTATGCAGGAAGCCTGATGCAGGACTCGATCCTAGGACTCTGGGATCACTCCCTGAGCCAAAGGCAGATGCTCAACTGCTGAGCCACTCAGGCATCCCTAAATTTTTAAAAAAATAATGTTAATAAATCATATATTTGTATGATATAATTTCAACATTTTATAAAACTAATGTAGGATTTCGTAACAATGAAATGTTTCTTCCTAGAGTAGTTCCGGGGGGGGGGGGGGATCTTTATTTCTAGTGATTATTATAATGCAGAGACTCTATCAGTGCCACAGTATGAAAATCTTTCCTTGAATCACCTTATGTACAGAACCTGGTCTACATTGCTTTAGTGAGCTTCAAGTTCAGATGCACTAAAAGTTGGCTTCGGAGGGACTCCTGGCTCAGTGGATGAAAGTCTACCTTTGACTCAGCGTGTGATCCCAGGGTCTGGGATCAAGTCCCACATTGGGCTCCTTGCAGGGAGCCTGCTTCTCCCTCTGCCGATGTCTCTGCCTCTCTTTCTGTGTCTCTCATGAATAAGTAAATAAAATCTTAAAAAAAAAAAAGTTGGCTTTGGAAAACCGAACAGCCTAAGCTCTAACGTCATTTCTAGCATCCCTGGATGGTGAGTTCACACATATCTAAGATACATAAGGTCAGATGAGAATACGGCAGTAACGAGAATAAGTTGGATATTCTAACTTATCTCAAAGATGAGTATTCATTTTCAAATATAGATAAACATGACAAGCAATCTTTATCTAAAAGGCAAAAAAAAAAATCGCCTCAGGTAAATCCTATTTCAAAATTCTATCAGTGAGTTTATATATATATATATTTTTTTAAATATATATATATATAAAATATTGGCTGCAGGAATAAAATGTTGCAACAATAAATGTGCAAGACTGATTTTTAGACAAAAACAATTAAGAACTTTCACATAGTCGTTAACAAAGAGTACATTAGCTAGATAACTTAAAGAAAAACATTATATTTTTTTGACCAAAAGATGTTTATGAAATTTATTCTTTTAGATTTATTTATTTAGAAAGGATGGGGCTCTTTTCCTCACCGCTGCCTGCAGAGGTGGCAGCCATCTATTGCTGGGACTGCTTGACACCATCTCTGTCTCTTTCTTGAAGGCCTCATGGCTATCCTCAGACCTCTGGTACAGCCCAAGATCATTAAAAAGAGGATCAAGAAGTTCATCCGGCACCAGTCAGACAGATATATCAAAATTAAGCGCAACTGGCGGAAACCCAGAGGCACTGACAACAGGGTATGTGGAAGATTCAAGGGCCAGATCTTGATGCCCAACATTGGTTATGGGAGCAACAAGAAAACAAAGCACATGCTGCCCAGTGGCTTCTGGAAGTTCCTAGTCCACAATGTCAAGGAGCTTGAAGTGTTGCTGATAGGCAACAAATCTTATTATGCAGAGATTGCTTACAATGTATCCTCCAAGAACCATAAAGTTATTGTGGAAAGGACAGCCCAGCTGGCCATCAGATTCACCAATCCCAATGCCAGGCTGCGTGGGGAAGAAAATGAATAGACAGACAGCTTATGTGCATGTCATATTTGTGTTAATACAACCATAAAACTACAAAAAAAAAAAAAAAAAAAGAGAGAGAGAGAGAGAGAGGGGATGGGGGCAGAGAGAGAGGGAAAGAGAATCTCAAGCAGACTCCCTGCTGGGCACAGAGCCCAATGCAGGGCTCCATCCCATGACCCATAAGATCATGACCTGAGCTGAAATCTCCAATTAGACACTCAACCAACTGACTCGCCTAGTTGCCCCAACACTTATGAAAAATTAAAAAAAGATTTTATTTTTATTTATTTATTCATGAGAGACACAGAGAGAACAAGACAGAGAATCAGAGACACAGGCAGAGGGAGAAGCAGGCTCCATGCAAGGAGCCTGACGTGGGACTTGATCCCGGGTCTCCAGAATCAGGCCCTGGGCTGAAGGCAGTGCTAAACTGCTGAGCCACCGGGGCTGCCCAATGTTATGAAATTTAAATAAAAATATAAAGCACAGTAATAGAAATTAATTCTAATTCTAATATTTGTAAACTCATTCATTATATTGGTATTCATTAAACAAAAAATGTTAAAAACTGTGTTTAACTTTTAGGGTTTTTTTTTTTTTTTTTTTTTTTTTAAGATTTTTTAACAAGTAATCTCTACAACCAACAAGGGGCTTGAACTCACAACCCCAAGATGAAGAGTCACCTGCTCCACCAACTGACCCGGCCAGGTGCTTCTAACTTTTAGTTTTTAAATTTATTTAGCCATGGGTCTTTTAAGAAAACACCCTAAGTGGGAATATTCACCAGTTCTGAGAAGGAATTAAAGGCAGACAGTGAACTTGTCATAAGTTTTCATGAGGTAAAAAAATCTCCAAAATTCCTGATGAATCATTTTTCTGTCCAGACATAATGAAAAAGAGAACGAAGGAAAAAAGTGTTAAATAAAAATGAGGTACCCAAAATATCTTGCACCTCCACAATCCCAGCTGAAAGGAGATGGTTTTTTAGCATTAAAATTGTGTTGTGGACACCTGGGTTGCTCAGCGGTTTGGTGCCTGCCTTCGGCCCAGGGCCTGACCCTGGAGACCCAGGATCGAGTCCCACGTTGGGCATGGGGCCTGCCTGTCCCTCTGCCTGTGTCTCTGCCCCTCTCTCTCTCTGTATCTCTCATGAATAAATAAATAAAATATTTAAAAATAAATAAATAAAATTGTGTTGCATGGTGAGCACAAGTACAACCCAGGAACCAGCATTCCTGAGAAATTATTTTTCCTGTAAAATAAGGTCAAACCTTTGAAATGTAATGGCTATAATGTTTTAATAATAAGTCTTTAATAATAGGAATGAAATTCCAGATTTTTATTTTGTCTCACAGGTTCATTTTATGATTGCCTCTGTAGAATACTAGTTTTTACACTTGGCCATTTCTGCAGCTCAAATACATTTATTGGGCACCTCTAGTTCAAACTTCCCTGATCACAAACAGGATAGTAGAAATCAGTAATTTAGGGAAAATAATAGCAATGCCTATGATAGCAGTTCTCGGTTCAAAGTTTCAAGACAGTGACAGGAATCAAGTAAACAAAAAATGTGCACTCTACTACTAATCCTGTGTCTGTAAGTTAATGTAATCACAATTTTTGGGTGTAGCCCTGCTATGATGCTATGATGCTATGATGAATTAGGGAGAGCCAATAAAACATGCAAGATTGGGCAGCCCCAGTGGCGCAGCGGTTTAGCACCGCCTGCAGCCCAAGGTGTGATCCTGGAGACCCAGGATCAATTCCCACGTCAGGCTTCCTGCATGGAGCCTGTGTCTCTGCCTCTCTCTCTCTGAATAAATAAATAAATCTTAAAAAAAAAAAAAATGCCAGATGCACTGAAAGCCTGAAATGAATCAATTCATCATGGAGTCTATCAATACATTAGATGGGTACCACAAATCCTTTTTGTAAATAGATTATGAGGGATCCCTGGGTGGCTCAGTGGTTTAGAGCCTGCCTTCAGCCCAGGGCGTGATCCTGGAGACCCGGGATCGAGTCCCACGTCAGGCTCCCTGCATGGAGCCCGCTTCTCCCTCTGCCTCTCTCTTTGTCTCTCATAAATAAATAAAATCTTTAAAAAAAAAAAGAAAATGTAAATAGATTATGTAACAATTATATATAATACCATAAATGTATGTAAAGATTAAAATCTTATAAAATTCAAAAATCTAATTCCAAAACACATCATGTTATTTGACAGACTGATCACATTTTTATTGCAGTCCAGGATCCAAGATGTCTTAAAAGCATCTCCTTTTGGGGCTCCTGGGTGGTTCAGTCAGTTAAGCGTCTGCTTTCTGCTCAGGTCATGATCCTGGGGTCATGGATTGAGCCCCACATCAGGCTCCCCGCTCAGGGTGGAGTCGACTTCTCCCTCTCCCTCTGCCCCTCTCCCAGGTCTGTGGTCTCTCTCTCACTCACTCTCTCTGTCAAATAAATAAAATTTTTAAACAAACAAAAAAAAGGATCTCCTTTTTAACGTTTTCAAATAGTTTTTTTCATCTATATTCTTTCTTTAGAGGGAAAAAAAACCCTAAACATGGGTACTTGTATATATTTACATAAAGATGCAGACAAAAATCAGGAATGATTCACACCTAAAGTGTTCAATATTGGTAATTAAAATGGAGTGGGGGTGTTGTAAGAGCTAAAATGGGACTCTCTTTTTCTGTATTTTTTGAAAAAAAAAGTTTTATAATAAACATGTATTCAAATGGCCTTTTTGTGATTGAAAGGAAGATTTATTTATTTTTAAAGGTTCTATTTATTTATTCATGAGAGACAGAGAGAGAGAGAGGCAGAGACATAGGCAGAGGGAGAAGCAAGCTCCATGCAGGGAGCCCGATGCGGGACTCAATCCTGGGACTCCAGGATCATGCCCTGGGCTGAAGGCAGGCACTAAACCGCTAAGCCACACAGGGATTCCCATCAATAAACATATTTATAGTGATGTTTAATCTTACTAGTAAACAAAGAATTGTCTGAACTTGCAGTATCCATTCTTTCACCACTTTTTTTAAAGATTTTATTTATTCGAGAGAGAGAGAGGCAGAGACCCAGGCAGCAGGAGAAGCAGGCTCCATGCAGGGAGCCCTACACGGGACTTGATCCCGGGTCTCCAGGATCACACCCTGGGCTGAAGGTGGTGCTAAACCGCTGAGCCACCTGGGCTGCCCACGCCACTTTTTAAAAAGTAATCTCTACACCCAAGGTGAGGCTTGAACTCATGACCCAGAGATCAAGAGTCGAAGACTCCACTGACTAAACTAGCCAGGCACCTCCTCACCATTCTCTTCTTAACCCACTCCATATTGTCTCTATTATCACCTTTTTGAAATAGCTTTCACCAAGTCACCAGTGCCATCTATGCCACAGAACCCAATGGACATTTTTAAACCATTCTTTACTGAGTAGTATGTAGGTGTCAAAGACAGAACTTGAGAGGTCGCCGTTGAGAAGTCTCTAAATCCACAGAAATGTATTCCCTACTGGGCACCTGGGTGGTAGTTGGTTAAGCATCTGACTCTTGGTTTCGGCTCAAGTGGTGATCTCAGGGTCCTGGGATCAAGCCTGTCAGGCTCTGCACACAATGAGGAGTCTGCTTGAGATTCTCTCTCCCTCTGCTCCCACTTATGCTCTTTCTCTCAAATAAAGAAACATTTAAAAAAAAAAATGTGTTCTCTACCAAACTGCCCGGTGATTGGCTTTTAACTTATCTGCAGCTTATTTCTCATAGTCTTTGCTAGCCTTGTCCTAGCTTGTAGAACCTTTTACTAAGAAGGAATGGTCTATTATGCTTCCACACATGATGTCAGATTAAGTGGGTCTGTGCTGGCTTGGTAAATGGAGAAATAAGTCACCTGTCATTACTAATGAAGAAAACTGCCATCTCTAACTCACTGGTCTTATATAAGATAATATATGTTTTCCTCTAATATCTACTTATGCACTTTTAAAAGACTTTTATTGATAAATAATGCATGATACATTTTCCCAGGCAGAGAAAATTCCTAATGGGCCAATTATATCAAAGGCAATTTATATGATATGTTTTAGGCCACCCAAGTCAGTCTAATATTACTGAGGGTATATAAGGCCAGGGGTAGCATAGGGTAAGGATTTGTAAATAAGAGAAAAACAAATATAATAACATTACTGAGATTTTTAGAAGAATCAATTTTAGTATTTTCATCCTCAGTAACAAGAAGAATTTGGCATATTTTCTCAAAAACCTAACAAAAATTACAAAACTCAGTTCCAAACCTTTGTACTCTACTGCTAGTTCAGGTCTTGATCATCTCTCCCTTTTAAGTAGGGTAGGTCAAGGAGAGGTCCTCTGGACACCAGTCTCGTTTTTCCCACAGAGCCTGGATGCTCTATGTGATTGGGCAAAATCTTTGTGTTCCTTAGATTTATTTATTTGAGAGGGAGAGTGTATGTGTTTGCATGTGCACGAGATGGGGGGTAGGGGTAGAGGGAGAGAATTTTCAAGCAGACTCCTCACTGAGTGCGGGGGGGGGGGTCCTCTGAGGGAGGGGGCTTGATCCAATGACCCATGAGATCATGACTGAGCTCAAATCAAGAGTCAGAGGCTGAAATGACTGTGCTATCCAGGTGCCCCAGGGCAGAATCATCTAAAAAAAAAAAATTACAGCTATGGTCAATTTGTTCTTCTGCTAAATACTATCTCTACAGTCTACATATATATAAAAAAAGTTCCTTCAAAATGTCTTAGCAAGGTATTTCAGGCCTTCTATTTTTTGAGATCAACATACCTTTCCAACCTTGTTTCCCTGAGCATAAAGGGGCCGCTGAGGAATTTGGAAGAACTACCATACATTCATGTGATAATGTGCAGGATGGACCTGAGAAAGAAGAAGGCTGATAAGTTTAATAGGGGCATGAGATAGTTTGAATGTCACAGTGAGCCAAGTTTGTAGCTACTTCAGTAGAGAAAGAGGGCCTGATTCAAGAGATATTTCTAAGGCAAATGGGACAGATAATGGTATCAGGAAAGATAAGAGTGGTGAGGAAGAAAGGAGATGTGAAATTGTTGAGGGACATTTGGGTGGCTCAGTGGTTGAAAGTCTGCCTTTGGCTCAGGTCATGATCCCGGGGGGCTGGGATCCAGTCTCGCATCAGTTTCCCCATAAGGAGCCTGCTTCTCCCTCTGCCTATGTCTCTGCCTCTCTCTCATGAATAAATAAATAAAATCTTTAAAAAATTGTCGAACCATTAATCAGAGATATATAGGGCAGAGTGTGCTTCAAAGGTAATCAGAGATATATAGGGCAGAGTGTGCTTCAGGGTGTGCAGTGTGATAAATTTTGTATTAGATCTGCTTCATGTGGGCAGCCCTGGTGGCTCAGTGGTTTAGTGCCTGCCTTTGGCCCAGGGCCTGATTCTGAAGACCCGGGATCGAGTCCCACGTCAGGCTCCCTGCATGGAGGCTGCTTCTCCCTCTGCCTGTGTCTCTGCCTCTCTCTCTCTCTCTGTGTCTCTCATGAATAAATAAGTAAAAATCTAAAAAAAAAAAAAAAAAAAATCTGCTTCATCTAAGATGTCTATAGGGTAGCAATGTACCTTAGGCAGTCAGAGGTTAAGGGTTTGGAAGTCACTGTCATAATGTAGGTAATTAAAACCAAAGCAGTGGACACCCTGGCTGTGAAAGATCAGAGCCAAGAGAACAAAAGTTGAAATAGCCTTCAGACGTTCCCCAATTATTCTGTATATTAAAAAATATTTAAATTCTCCCTGATGCTAACTGTATCCTTGTGACTATAAGATATAAGGGAGTTTTAGGGAAAGAAAAGTTCACTGTTTTATTACTTCAGGGAAGAGAAGGCCAGAACCAGGACCTGGTACTCAGCCTATGGCCATTTAATTCTTGTTTTCAAGACAACTCAGGTGAGAATCAAGGCGCTTAGGCGAACTGGACCACTTCCAGTAGGTTTTTTTTTTTTTTTTTTTAAGACTTATTTGTTTGTTTGTTTGTTCATATTCAGGCAGAGGGAGAAGCAGGCTCCATGCAGGGAGCCCGATGCCGGATTCGACCCCGGGACCCCAGGATCACGCCCTGGGCCAAAGGCAGCGCTAACCGCTGAGCCACCCAGGGGTCCCCCTCCAGTAGGTTTAAACAGAGTTACACAACCTCCAACTTGTTTTTCTGTTTATTGTGTTTCCACTATAAAATAATTTCAAGTGCTTTACACTTTTTTTCTTTTTAGTCAACACAGGAGAAAGGCAAAAAGGTAAATTCCTAAAAAAGCATATTCATCCAACGGCAAAAAAAAAAAAAAAAAAAAAAAAAATCCCTCTGGGACTTTTTTTCTATGGAAAATGGTTACATTTTCCAACCATACTGTCCAATCTCACATCACGATTTTTTCCACTTATATATTAGCGTTTTCCCATGCCATTTAAATTCTATAAATATTTTTAGAAGCCACTTAATCATATTCACTCCGCGAAGGCGCATACTTTTTCCTCACTGTGGAGACACCTGGTTTTGAGGCTTTAAAGCCAACTTTACCTTCTTGTACGTGACGCTGTGATAAGGCTCTTTATGCATAAAGCACGTTCTTCACCCCGGGTGGCTGCCCCGGGACATAGTCCCAGAAGTGTCACTAGCGAGTCACGTGGAACACATTCAAACCCTCAGCCCCTCCCCCCTCGCGGTCCGCCGCCCGGGCCCCCCGCGCGCCTCCTCCTCCCTTTCTCCCCATCCTCTCGGCACACCTGGGCCCAGCCCACTCCCCAGCAAGCGCCGGCCCCTCCACCTCCCTCCGGGCCCACCCTCAGCCTCCCGACACCAGCTAAGCTGGGCAGCTGCGGAGACAAAATACCTTCGGGATTACTGCCCACAGAAAATAAGACTCCCGGGTGCCGCGGGATCCCGAGCCCGGAGCGAATACCGGAAGCACCGGCCCCCAGGCTCCTGATAGGACAGCGGTAGCCGGGCAAGTCCCACAATGCCCTCTGTCTATTGGCTCTTACTTGTGCCACGTTAGGGGAGGGTCCTTCCCTTTGACCAATAAGCTCGGGCTTCGCTGCATGGATCTCTGGGAGTAGTAGTTTCTGTGAAACTCCATCTACAGTAAACCAGCCACACATTCGCCCTCCCTGAAGGGGAGAGCCTTCCCCCACTTCTCCTCGATTTTCTGAGTCTAAGAAAGAGTACAGGATTCCTAGAGTCTACACGGTTTCTTAACTTTTCTTCGGGGGGGGGGCGGGCGGGGAAGGGGGTCAGGAGGTAGGATGGTATCACTTCTTTAAAATGTGATAAAAATCCCCCCCCCCCCAGAAAAATGTACTTATCCCTATCCTAAATATTGTGCATTCAACTGAAGCTGCTCCATGGACCTATCCGAGTTACAAACCCCTGTCCTACACTTTCCCCAAGAGTGCCTCCCCATGGACCATAGTCCAAGGAAGGACCCAGTGCATCACTAGATTTTAGACTAGCTGCATACCTGGGAGACTCTGGGCCACGCCGTGAAGCAGTCCATGGGGAATTTCGGATGCTGACCCTCATAGTACAGTTGGCCATCATCTTTCTTGAACAAAACAGCCAGTGCTCCTTCAGTGATGCTGATATCCTCAAGTCTGACCTAACCACCTGGGAGCCTTGGGGGTGGGGGTGGAAGAAGAACATTTCTAGGGTCCACTCTGGGTGCCTTTGCTCAGGCTTTTCTCCTCGTGCCTATATTCCAGTGCCACTGGTCAGAACCATGCTTTCACGTCGATCTTTAGAACAATGCAGGGAAAGATGAGAGAAAAAGAGAGGGGAAAAAATAAAGTTCCATTCATTCTTCAAGCAAATGTCATCTCCTCCAAAGATGTTTTTCTAGATTCCTGGAACTCTTTTGGGTGGAGGTGAAGGGTCTAGCGTGGAAGAGGAGCTCAAGGTATAATTTATTCATTCATCCCACAGCACGAATCACTCCACGCTGTAACTAACTCTCCCCGTCCCCGCCCGTCACAAAATTTCATTCTTTGACGACAGCGATTCTGCTTTAATTAAATTGGTATCCTCGGGGCTCTGTTCTTTGCCTTGAAGGTGGGCATCTACCTGTGAGTGCTGGAGAACTACGCGGGACGGCGACCAGGGGTTTAGGGAGATCGCAGTGGGGTAATGGCCGGTGCCCTCCCCCCGCCCGCGCGCACCCCCAGGCTGCTCCTACAGTCCGGCAGCCGAGCCAGGGCGAGTACCCTAACGGGTGCTGCCCTAACGTTCTGGACTCCAGGGCAGTGAGCGCATCTATTTAAAGTGTTGGTTTAGTTGCTGGCTTTCGCCTAGTCGGTGGGACCGGGTTGACTCCCCAGAGCTTAGCACAGAGTAGATGCTAGATAAATCTGTGATGAGCGGATGCATAGAGGGGTGGCTGCACCGGCGGGTGCGTAGATGCGCGGGGGTCTCTGCCTCCCCCTCCGTCCCCCCCCACCCCCGTGAACGACGGTCGGCCCGGCCAGGCCCGGGAGCCGCGGCGCCGGGGTCCCTTCCCCGGGCCCCGCCCCAGCCGACCCCACCTTTCCGCGCCGCCCCGCTCCGCCCCGCCGCCCCCTTCCCCGTGGCCCCTCCCCGCGCAGGTCCCGACTCCCGCCGCACCTCCTCCGGCTCTGCAGTGGCGGCGGGGAGGCGAGCCGGAGCGCCAGCGGGGCCGGGGCCGGGGCCGGAGCCGGAGCCGCAGCCGAGCCGGGGTCGGGGCAGCAGCCGGGACCCTCAGAGGCGGGGCCAGTGGGACTGCGATGGGCGTGGAGATCGAGACCATCTCCCCGGGAGACGGTACCGGGCGGCGGAGCCGGGGGAGGAGGAAGGGTCCCGGGGCGGAGCCGGGCGGGCGGGGGTCTGGGTCGGAGGTGGCGCGGAGGGTGCGGACGCGGGGGCGGGCGCAGGGTGGGGCGGCGGGGGAGACCCCAGACTGCACTGTCGGAGCTCTGGCCGACGACCCTCCGCCCCCCTCCCCGCGCCGGCTCACCTAGGGCGTCGGAGGCGGCGGCCGCAGGCGGGGGTCTGGGCCCGCCACCGCCCCGGGGGCCTCGGGCGCCGCCGCCGCCGCGGGAGCCCCTCAGTTGTCTGCCGCTGCTAATTTCCCAGGGCAGGGGTTTGGCTCTGCTCTCCCTGCCCTGCTAGGTGAGCTCCGGGGACCGCTGGAAGGGTTCCCTTCTTGGGGCAACCCGTTTCCAACGCGCCCCCCTGAGGGCCTCGGCTCCCGCGGCCCCCGTGGGCTGGGCGGGGAGACGTTGTGGGGGGACCGAGCCCGTCTGCGAGGAAGAAGCGCTCCCTCCGCCGCCTCTGCATCCTGCTTTATCCTCCCCGCCCCACTCCGCCTCTCCAGCCATCCTGTACACTCCCATGGCTTTCATTACCGTCTGCAAACCGATGGCCTCCAAACTTAAGCCTCCAGCCCAGATCTCCGACCCATTTATCCAGCTGCTGCTCGACCTCTACCTGGATGTCCCATGGAAACCTAATTCAGCGAGTCCAAAACAACTCGAGCTCCTTGTCCTCCCCACGCCCAAGCACTCCTCTGTATTTCCCTTTTCCCTGCCCCCCCCCACCCCCCCCCCCCCCCCCGGTCAGGAGCGGCACCACTCACTTTCCCCAGCCAGACATCTCTTGTATAATTGGGTCTGGATGTGCAAGGAATAGCTTATTTTAAAAAATTTTAAATGACACTTAATCCAGTCCAGAGCCCCCGTTTCTGCAGAATTTGACAGACAAACTTCATGTGAGACATGTCTGACAACCCCCACCCTCTCTAGGAAATTGGAAGACCTCTTGGTTCTAGGCCACCCTCCTTGTTAAAAGGCAGTGGTCCCTAGAGGTCCCAGTCCCGATCCCTGTCACCCTGCAGGTACAGGCTTCTTTGCCCCCACTGAGAACAATAGTGCTGGGTCCCAGGAAGCATCTCTCTGAGACCTTGTCACACCCCAGGGAAATTGCCATTGAGATCTCCCAGGGAGCTGGAGGCCTCTTCTCTTTTCCCCTGACTCAAAGTAGCCTTTAGAGTTTTCTCTGCTTATCCTCCCTTTCTGGCCAAGGACAAGGGCCATTTTCTTTTGAGGGAGATTAGATTTTTCGAGAAAGCCTGAAAAAACTTTGGCCTTCTCCTTTAACAGTCTAAACCCTTGAGTCAAGAAGGCATAGAAGGGCCAAGCTACTGTATTGTTAGGCTGGGGGCACCATTCTAAGTGAAGCCCCGCAGCAAGTCTGGTAGGACTTGGTCCTTCTGCTGAAATTCTCTAGGCTCCATCCGTTTAGCCCCTGCCCTGGTTCAGATGATGGTCTCTCATCAGGCTTTCTGCACATCCTCTACATTGGTCTCCACACATCCAGTCTGACCTCTCTGCCTTCCATCTGGCCTCCCTAACTCACTACCTATTTTCCACACCATAGCCTGAGGAGTCTTTAAAATGCCTATTTTAGGTTCCCATTCCCTTCTGCTCCCCTCTTACCTTATCCCCGTGCCTTGTGCTTATTAAAGATTCATTAGAATCTTCCATTTTCTTCTCAGACAGATAGTAATCTAGCCTGGTCTTACCTTCCACACTAGGGCAGTCTCTTACTACAGCCCCTACCCCCACTACCACCTTTTTCTGTAGCTTCAGCAAGCTTCCTGCAAAGTTGTTAAAACACATCAATCATTCCGCAAATATTTATTGAACATGTACTATGTGCTAGGCCCTGGGGTTAACAGCAGTGAGCCAGACAGGGATCCCACTAGTGCTAGACTCCAGGCCTTTGAATGTGTCATCAGTTCTTCCCAGATTATCTCCTTTAACTTCCTCTGGCAAACTAGTCATCTCTTAAGATCTGGTTTAACCTTATCTCCTCTCTGATGCTTTCCTGGACTCCCACAGAGTCCTCTACATGTTGGCTCACTTGTTTGCCTCCCAAAGATTTGTTATCCAGGCCTGTGGCTTTAAATTCCACCCAGATTTATACCTCCAGTGCAGACCCTCCATCTGCCTACTTGCAATATAAACTCAGATGTCTAATAGGCATTTCAAGACTGCCAACTGCTCAAATCTGCTCCTCCCCAGTCTTCCCCACCTGGAATTAGTTCGTTCCACCATACGTCCAATTGCCCAAACTGAAAACCCAAGCATTGTACTTGATTTCTCCTTGTCCCTCCTCCTGGACCCCATCTCCGTTCCATTAGTGTACTCTGTCAGCCCCGTTTCCCAAACGTATCTATTTTGCTCTCTTCTCTGCTGCCACCACGTTAATTCAAGCCATAATTGATTTCCTGTCTGGATTATTGCAACAGGCGCCTAATCGTCCATCCTACAGGCAGCAGCCAGAGTGATCTTATAAAATCTTAATTCAGATTATGTCATCCTTTTGCTTAAAACTCTCCAGTGCCTTCCTATTGCGCTTGGAGTTAAATCTAGCTCCACGATGTCCAATGTCTGGCATGATCTGCATGATCCTGCTCTTTCCTACTTGTCTCCTTCTCCCTCCCTTCTTTCCAGTCACCCAGCTTTCTTCTTTCTATTCTGCAAATGCTCCAATCCATTCCTACCTCAAGGTCTATGCACTTGCAGCTGCCTCTTCCTGCAGTGCTTTTCCCAGCATTTTGCTCATCCTTCAAGATCCAGCCCAAATGTCACCTTTTTTTTTGGAGGCCATCCTGGATGGTCCTTTCTAAAGTGGTCTGTCCATTGTGTCTCTCTCCCTTATTCTCTCTTTTTAAAGACTTAATTTATTTATTTGACAGAGAGAGAGAGAGCATGAGTGTGAGCGCATGGGGTGGAGTGGGGGTTGGGGATGGCAGAGGGAGAAGCAGACTCCCCGCTGAGCAGAGAGCCTGATGATGTGGGACTCAATCTCAGGACCCGGGATCATGACCTGAGCCCAAGGCAGATGCTTAACCAACTGAGCCTCCCGGGCGCCCTCATTTTTTTTTTTTTTTAAAGATTTTATTTATTTATTCATGATAGTCACAGAGAGAGAGAGAGAGAGAGGCAGAGACACAGGCAGAGGGAGAAGCAGGCTCCATGCACCGGGAGCCCGACGTGGGATTCGATCCCGGGTCTCCAGGATTGCGCCCTGGGCCAAAGGCAGGCGCCAAACCGCTGCGCCACCCAGGGATCCCCCGGGCGCCCTCATTGTGTGTCTCTCTTTAACTTGTCATTGTGTCTATTTCCTTTAGAGAATTATTATAATTTATAACTGTCTTGTTTATTTGAGTCCTGTTTGTTTCCCTCTATTAGAATGTAACTCCAAAGGAGTAGGTATCTTGTCTGTTTGGTTTACTACTGTAGCCCTGAAGTTAGGCCCAGGCTTTATATATAGTAGGTACTCTGTAAATATTTGTGAATGAGTATGCTTATTAATCCTTGATTGCAGTCATTATCCTGCATTATAATCTATCATTTATTTATGTGTCTCTTTCCCTGACTTCACCATGAGTTCATAGATTGCTCTGTTTCTGGAATCTAGTCCAGTAAATGTTTGTGGAATGGATGAAGGAAAGTAAAAGGAGCAATCAAAGAAAGGAGAATAATGAGGAGAGAGTGGAATTGAGGAACCCAAGGGAATAAAATTCAAATCACATAAAGAGAGGTGAAGTGACTGATCTGGCTCATACAAGGCACAGAGCCAGAACTAGCACCATGGGCATCTCCTTGGTGTGGAGGGGAATGTGGGCCAGACCTCTGGGCTGAATGTCCCAGGTGACTTTTTCCAATACGTTATTCATTCATCTGCCCTCATGTCTCCTTGCAGGAAGGACATTCCCCAAGAAGGGACAGACGTGTGTGGTGCACTACACAGGTAGGCTTTGCTCCCTCAGACTTCACCCAGACCTCCCCCTCCCAAAGAGGTCCCTCTTCTGATACTCCCCTCCAGAGATATTTGCTCCCTGGATCAGGCCCAAACCCTAAGAGAGCCAAGTCTCCCTCTGACCGGCTGTCCCCCACTTCTCAAGTCAGTCTTGTGGGCATGGGAAAGGAGGCTTGCAAGATTACCCCTTCCACACTTGTACCATCCTTGGAGCTAGCCTCTAACTGAGCCAGCCACCTCCATTCTCTTCCCTCTGTTGTGGGCAGCATGGAGCCCGGCCTTCCTGGTTCTGTCTGATATTTAGAAATCCCTTCTTAAAGCTTTGAGAGACTTGATCTTCCCTGCGGACTCCTTTTTACTCCTACAATATTATTAGAGAAGAGGAGGCCCCTGGTCTCCTCAGCATTTCTTTTCTTTTTTCAAAAATAGACTATCCAATTCTCCTACTATTTTTGAGCACCTACTGTGTGCAAGATGCTATGCTGGGCACTGGAGATACACAGATGAATAGAGAGGATTCCTTCCTTCTTTGGGGCTATGAGAAGTGGGGGAGACCAGTGATCCAGAGGCTCTGATGCAGTGTGAGAGCCAGGGCGGGTGGTGGTGACAGCAGTGCCTGTCTCAGGGTACTGTGGGCATTGGAGGAGGGCCCACATCTCGCTGATCCCTCTTGGATGCTCTGTATTGGAAGATCAGGTGGGCTGAGGAACATTCTAGTTGGAGTTCCTGAGGACTGCTGGCAGGAAGATCACGAGCAGGTATTTGTTCCAAGAGGGGCGAGTGCTCTGCCTTGTGACCTGTTTCCCAAGGTGGCAAAGTTGGTGACAGCCACTTAGCAGACAGCAAGGCCAGTTTAATTCCTAGGACGTATTCAGATGGGGCCATTTTTAGCAGTTCTCTGGGCCAGTGTGAAGTGCCAGGTTAAATCTAGGCAGACAGTGTGGGTATTTCTCAACAGCTGTGTTGCGGGTCGCTGACGTCAGGGCGCTAGAGCTGTTTTATCTCCCGGTGATGTGGCCTAATTACCATGAGTCCTCTGGGGCCTCTGACCTGTGTAATTGATTTATCTGTTCTACATGTTGTAGACAGACTCGTACTTATCAAGTTACTAAAACCACAACACCCTTTTACAAAGACTTTCATAGTAGATACAGAGAGCAGGCAATGTGCGTTAAACACTAAGAGCCATGAGTGCCTCTGGTTTGGGGAGGGGGATCATCTCATCAAACCCAGCCAGAGACAGTATGGGACTTTTTGGTAAATTTTTAAATTAAATATAAATACAGTAGAGAACAGAAATCCAAGATGTCCAGTTCCATGAAATTTTTCAAAGTGATTACACTTCTGTAACTACCACCCAGATCAACACACTTCCAGAACCTGCAGGCATCTCCCTCATGCCTCCCCCAAGTCATTACACCTCCCTGAAGGTAACCAGCAGTCACATTTTTGTCTCCATTGATTGGCTTGGCCTGTTATTAAATATCATATAAGTGGACTCATAGAGTATGTATTCTTCTGGGTTTGTCTTACTTTACTCAATATTATGTCAGTGAGAGTGGTTTTTTTTTTTTTTTTTTAAGATTTATTTATTTATTTGGGAGAGAGACAGGGGAGGAGGAGGAAAGGGCAAGGGAAGAGGAAGAGAGAGAATCTTAAAAACAGGCTTCACACCCAGAGCAGAGCCTGACCCAGGGCTCAGTCTCACCTGAGATCACGACCTGAGATCATGACTGTGATCATGACCTGAGCAGAAATCAGGAGTCAGATGTGTAACCACTTAGCCAACTGAGCCACCCAGCCACCCCAGGAATTCTTTATATATTCTGGATATGAGTCTTTTGTTAGCTGTACTGATTCTTTTTTTTTTTTTTAATATATTTTCTTTTTTTTTTTAATTTTTATTTATTTATGATAGTCACAGAGAGAGAGAGGCAGAGACATAGGCAGGGGGAGAAGCAGGCTCCATGCAGGGAGCCCAACGTGGGATTCGATCCCGGGTCTCCAGGATCGCGCCCTGGGCCGAAGGCAGGCGCCAAACCGCTGCGCCACCCAGGGATCCCAGCTGTACTGATTCTAATCACTTTCCATGCCAGGGCTTGTCTTTTTACTCTATTAATGGCATTTTTTTAATAGAAGTTCTTAATTTTAATGAAGTCTTATGTATCGATCTTTTCCCTTATAGTTAGTACTTTTGTGTTCAGCTCAGAAATCTTTGTCTGTCCCTAGATCATGAAGACATTCTTCTGTTTATTATCTTGTAAAGCTTTATTATTTTATTTTTCATATTTAAGTCTGTGATTCCTCTGGAATCGATTTTTGTGTGTGCATAAAATAGGGGTCAAGATTCATTTTTTTTTCTCCATATGGATATGCAATTGACCCAGCAACATTAATTAAAAAAAAGAAATCATCCTGGGATGCCTTGATGGCTCAGCAGTTGAGTGTCTGCCTTTGGCTCAGGGTGTGATACCAGAGTCCTGGGATCAAGTCCCACATCGGGCTCCCTGTGAGGAGCCTACTTCTCCCTCTGCCTATGTCTCTGCCTCTCTCTCTCTCTCTCTCTCTCTGTGTCTCTCATGAATAAATAAGTAAAATCTTAAAAAAGAAATCCTTTATCTGTTGCAATGCTGTGACACCTTTGTTGAATCAGGTAACCATATATATGTGGGTCTGTTTCTGGGCTGCATGGTTTTGGCTGAACTTGTAGCAGTAGATAACTGTATATGGTCTGAAGTATATTGAGTCATATGAAACCTGAAAAAATTGAGGAATGAGAAAGCCACTCTTCAAAGGGAGTGTGTGTGTGTGCTTATCCATATGTGTGTATTTGTCCAAGTATGTGTCTGTGTGAATGGATGTAGATTCGTGGACTTAAATATTTTCTTAGCATCTGTTTCACCATTAGGATTTTTCTTCTGAATGTGTGTGCATAAGTGCCCGTGAGTATCTCTGTGTGTCTGAATATCTTAGCAACCTGTATTTGTGCATGAGTTTGTATTTGATCTCTTTAGTATCCATCTGTGTAGCCACAGGATTTTCTCCTTTGCTTGATTTCATACCTAGGGCAAGAGTCCAATTCATTATACCCAGAAAGCAAGAAAATGAGACTCTCCCTTATATACATTTAAATGGTAGGAATTAGGAAGTGGAGTCAGAGATGCTCAGACACTAAGCTTATCCAGACCTCCCATGTTAAACATGGCAAATCTGAGGCCATGACAAAGGAAGTGATTTGCCTAACTTTACACAATGACTTTGTGCCAGAATGAAGTCAGAATCCAATCTATAGGCCAGATCTTTCTGTGGTCTCAAACTGCCTTTTGTTGTGGTCTGAGGGCTGCAGGGAGAAATATTTGGAAGACCATTGTTTACAGAAGGTCTGATCTTTGAGCCAATCACCAATAAGAACTAAAAACAGAAACACAGCTCTTGAGCCTTAGGCGGCAAGGATAACACAGGATTTGTACTTCAGAGATGACAAAGCAACTACGCCTGGAAGCTCAGGGATGGTCCCTACTGTTGGAGACAGCATCAGTGTTTCTGGTTCAAACCGGCCCTTTTCCTGGGGTCCACCAATGACTGGGTCACTTTGCTCTGTTCTTTGCAGGAGGGGTGATAAGGCCTTTGGGTTTTATATGTTGGGGGACCTTGTGAAAACCAGTAAAGGTTGTACAGTGCAGAGGTATTTGAGAAAGGTGTGACCTGAATAGGACATGGTGGGAAGGAAAGGCAAGGGAGAGCAGAGAGAGGTTATCAGGCAGGCAGTCTCCAGGTCTTGAAGTACAGTGTAGGCATTTGGAAGCTGCCACAGGGAGCTATTGACGTATTGTAAGCAAGGGAGTAATATCCTATATATGTTTGTAAAAGACAGTCATTCTGGGTATAGTGTGGAGACTGGAATGGAGGAGTGAGAGTGAAGTAGAAAGACCAGTTAGAGGGCGTTCCTTATGCAGGTGAGACATGATGGTGACATGGTACAGTCACAGGCCAGTGGCAGTAGAAATGGAGGAGGTAGAGAGATGATGAAGGATTTAGTGATAGGCTGTATGTGGGGTAAGGCAGAGAGAAGTATCCGGGTTGCTTGCTTGGGCAACAGAACTGGTGGAGAGATGAGAAGAGGCACTGGTTTGTGCGGAACAGAAATTCCATTTTAGACATGTGGACCCAGACCTGGGAGTTAATTCATGACCACAGCTCTTCTCCATCCTCTTCTTGCTTTCACAGGAATGCTCCAAAATGGGAAGAAATTTGATTCATCCAGAGACAGAAACAAACCTTTCAAGTTCAGAATTGGCAAACAGGAAGTCATCAAGGGTTTTGAAGAGGGTGCAGCCCAGGTAGGATGGGAATTCTAATCATTAGGGGGGATTTGAGGAGTCAAGAGTCCGGACTCGGTACGCTGCTCTTGACCTATCACAGACCGCTGCCACTTTGACTCCACTGCCGGGGCATGGTTACACCATCGAGATTCAGTCCTTGGCTTTGTGCCCCCCACCCCTTCCCTTTCATTGCCAGCATGACCCCTTTAAGTCACTGGGGTCTCTCATTCCATGCACATCCCTCCAGGCCTGCTCAAAACTAGCTTCAGAGGGCTGTGAGCTACCAGCTGTCTGGGACTGACGCAGCAGGAGACTTGGGATGGGGGAGGCCAAGGTGGTTTTTTTTGTTTGTTTTTAACTTAAAAAAAAAAAAAACCCAACAATTTCAGACTTGCAAAAATATCACGGAAATAGTTCCCATATATTCTTTACCCAGTTTCCCCAAATGTTAACATTTTACATAACCATAGTACAATGATCAGGTTACATTAATTTGTGATCAGTTGCACATTAACATGGATACAGTACTATCAAGTGATCCATTCAAATTTTTGAGTTGGTTATTATTCAAAATTTAAAAATCGGTTTATTCAAATCTCACCAGTTGTCCCACAAGCGCCAGGTGTTGTTGATGACTGCTGGGATGAGCCCTGGTTCATGCTCTTCTCCCTTGGTCTCTGAGGACAGACCATGCTCTGTTAGAGTAGCTCTCTTAGCCTTCCCGACCTTGTGATGGCCTCTGATTGCTTCATGTCTTTAATGGACTGCTCTTGTTACCTCCTGGAAAGTGTACAGTACATGCGCTCTCTATACACCCTCTTTAGGTTCTTTTGGAAGAGAGTCAGGAACAATAATGAACAAATCGAAGTGTTGGGGCCATGCGCTAATTGAATAACCAGCAATGGTCGTTGCATGAATGAATTTGGGACTACTTTGTGGATGTTATTGTCCTACAGTGAAGTCTCTGCTGGTCTGAGGCAGAATCTGAGTTCTGCATCACTTCAGTATGAAGTGAACATAGAAAATTCATCTCAGATCTTCAGAGTTACCTTGAGGATGGTTTGGGAAAATGCCATAGTTATCTTACTTTTTTCTTTTAAATCAAGCTGGGTCCTCTTTCTCCTCTTCCCATCTGCCCCCATCCCTGCTAGATGAGCTTGGGGCAGAGGGCGAAGCTGACCTGCACCCCCGATGTGGCGTATGGAGCCACGGGCCACCCTGGTGTCATCCCTCCCAATGCCACCCTCATCTTTGACGTGGAGCTGCTCAACCTAGAGTGAAGGCAGGAAAGAACGCAAGGTGGCTGGAGATGGCTGCTGCTCACCCTCCCAGCCTGCTCTGCCACTGGGACGGCTCCTCCTGCTTGGGGCTCTTGATCAGTGCGCTAACGTCACTGCCCCACAGCATCATCCATTCTCTGACCAAGTTGCTCTGTATGTGTTCATCGTTTACGCACATCTTTGCTTGAGGAAACTTTGGTTGCAGATCAAAACATTTCAGGTTGTGCATTTTGCGTGATGCATGTAGTAGCCATTTCTGATCACAGAATACAGATTTCTTGTTCGCACAATCTACACTGCCTTACTTAAGCCAGACACACAAGGTGCTCAGACGTGAAATGTACATGGTATACACAGAGGGACTTGAGCCAGTTACCTTTGCTGTCACTTTCTCTCTTACAAATTCTGTTGGCTGCTGACTTACACAATGTCCTCTTTGGAAATGATATGTAAAATAAAGGCTCTGTGCTTGACAAATTCCTGTCCATCCTTATTATAGGAAGGAAGTGCTTTAAGGACTGCATAAACCAGTTGCCCTTGGGAAGGAGTAGAAAGGAGCCTTCCAAATAGCCAGGAATGATAATAAACATAATAGCTATGATGTGAATTTTGTACATGCTGGGCCTTGTTCAACGTGTTTTTAAATAAAATTGCCACCAACCCCCTAAGCAGCCCTACAAGGTATTAACTTGTCCTTTGCCTCATAGGCTCAGAATTCTCCTCTGAATAACTGAAGGAATATATTGTGTTCAAACCTCATAGCCTAGCAACCCAACATAGGACTTGAGCACTGTATGTGACCTTGCAGTCTCTCTTTGTTTGGACTTAAGAGGGACAAGTTCCTTCACCTCGCCCAGAAGGAAAGGAACACTGTGCCTGGACAAATGAAGTGGGTTAGGTCTTGGAGCCATATACTAACTCACACTGGGAAGTTACTTTTGAAAAGAATGTGTGATTCTGAGTTTGTTTTTATATTTACTACTTAGTTTCATCTAGATTTGCTCTTACACTGGGGTATGATTTCTGAGAAGAATGTATGATTCTGAACTTGTTTATGCATATACTGCTTATTTTCATCTATATTTACTGTAACTTACGGGAATTCCCAGTTAGGTTTTTATTATTATAATTTATTTTTAAGATTTTATTTATTTATTCATGAGAGACACACACACACAGAGGCAGAGACATAGGCAGAGGGAGAAGCAGACTCCATGCAGGGAGCCCAATGTGGGACTCGATCCCGGGACTCCAGGATCACACTCTGAGCCAAAGGTAGAAGCCCAACTGCTGAGCCACCCAGCCATCCCCCTCAGTTAGGTTTTAAAATCAGCCCACTTACTGGTTGTGTGTTTGTCAGAGGAGTCCGGGGCAATGTGGCTAAGATTTTTCTTTTGACATAAGTGAGAAAAGCTCTTAGTCATAGGGTTATTCTATCAGTGAGGATTTGAAATTAAGATTGAGGAGAGGCTGGTAGGTTAGTACTTAGTTTCCCACATAGATTCATTGGTACATGTCCCATGTCATACATATGATATGCGTCCATAACATCTTGGCTACTTATCTACTCCCTTTGTCTCCAGAAAGTCCTGGCCATATTCCTCTGCTGAGGAGTTAAGGAGTAGTGCTTCAAGATGGAGGAAAAGAAATGAGCATCCATAACATCTTGGCTACTTATCTACTCCCTTTGTCTCCAGAAAGTCCTGGCCATATTCCTCTGCTTCAAGATGGAGGAAAAGAAATGAGAATTGGAAGTGCTTTTTCTTTTAATTTTTATTTTTCTAAAAGATTTTATTTATTTATTCATGAGAGACACACACAGAGAGGCAGAGACACAGGCAGGGGGAGAAGCAGGCTCCATGCAGGGAGCCCGGTATGGAACTCAGCCCCAGGACTCCAGGATCACACATGGGGCTGAAGGCAAAGGCAGGCGCTATCCTGAGCCATCCAGGGATCCTCCAGAATTCAAGTTCTTATAACTTAAGTGTAACAGGCCACAAAATTGCCAATTAGAATCTTTAAAGATTTTAAGTAGTTTCTACACCCAGTGTGGGGCTCAGATTTACAACCCTGAGATGGAGTTGCATGCTCTACTGAGCCAGTCAGGTGCCCCCAAATTGGAATTTTTTAATGTTTAAAATATTTTAAAAGATTTGAGAGAGTGCGCTTGTGCACACATGTGCACCAGGGAGGGGCAGAGGGAGAGGGAGAGAAAAACTTAAGCAGACTCTATGCTGAGAGCCAAGCCCAACATGGGTCTTAGTCTCACGACCCTGAGATCATGCATGACCTAGTTGGAAACCAAGAGTTGGACACTCAGCCAATTGCGCCACCCAGGCGCCCCAGACAATTGAAATTTTTAAAACTCAGCCTTAGGTCATGAAATTCAGCTAACAGATGTACTAATCCAAATGATGGGACTGGTCATAATTGTCAGTGGAAGCAATTTCCCCTTGTTATTAACTTAAAACAACTGCACTAGAGCAAGCCAGTCTGCCACTTAGACAAAACACACTAGAAGTCTGTTTTCCTCTTACAAAAAAAGTCTTTTAGAAAATTAGTTTTACATTGGTAAATACCTAAAGGCACAGCATGAATTACACAAATTAATAAGGAATTCATAAAAGCATTCAGAAGAAAAAGCTATGGCTCCTTTATTATCTCCTTGCCCTTCTTAGAAATAGTTCTTTCTAGTCTTACAGTGCTTTCAAAAAGCATGGACATAATAAAGAAGTTCTTCATTTTCAATAGCAGGCTTTGAGAAAACAGTACAAAAAGTATAAAATAGGGATCCCTGGGTGGCGCAGCGGTTTGGCGCCTGCCTTTGGCCCAGGGCGCGATCCTGGAGACCCGGGATCGAATCCCACGTCAGGCTCCCGGTGCATGGAGCCTGCTTCTCCCTCTGCCTATGTCTCTGCCTCTCTCTCTCTCTGTGTGACTATCATAAATAAATAAAAATTAAAAAAAAAAAAAAAAAGTATAAAATAGCATATTATTTTAAAGTAAGCATAAAAAAAATAAAGCAAGCATAGATATCAAAGCTAGCATTTAAATAGTAGAACAGATGTTTTTTGTCCATTTAAATGATTCAGTGGTTGTACCCTTCAAATTGATTTTGGGTTATAGTTATATACAAAACAATTGGTCCATGTTTTTTCCATTTGGCCCATGCCTAAACTATAAAAAGAAAATTATAGCTATCTCCTCCAAGCTGCCAGGCTATTATGAATGTGGTAATAACCATACTATTTCAATGCCATGGGAGCGTATGATTATAAGAATAAGCATTAAATATTCTTTTTAAAATTTTTTTTAGCATTAAATATTCTATTTAGGGCAAAGATATACTATGAGCTAAGGACCAAGATATCCATAGACACTTATTACCTAAAGGAAAAGACTGCATAATCCAATCTTAGACTTGTAACAACTTCCACCACTACCCAAGAAGCATGCTCTCAAATTTCTAACAATGTGCTGTCATCTGAATGGCCACTTCTAGAACTGACTTCTATTTTAAGGATGGGGTATTCATATTGACAAAGGTGTTTTGTTAACTGTAAGGCAATTATTATTTAAATATATTGATGTGGTTAATACTGGTTGATGTTACATCAACTTTTTATGTAAACATTTTATTCATCCAACCAATACAATGAGCTTTGGTTTCCTTATCTGCAAAATACCTTCACTGAGTTGTTAACATTCAACAAATGATAGCACTCTAAAAATTTCCCTTGATGGCTAAGCACTAAACTGGACATCAGAGGCATTAAGAATATAAAAAGTTCCCTGCTCTTAAGAAGCATGGTCTCTGTGACCACCTACCACCAATTTTTTTTTTTTAAAGATTGTACTTTTGTTTATTGATGAGAGACAGACAGAGAGAGAGAGAGAGAGAGAGAGGCTGAGACATAGGTAGAGGGAGAAGCAGGCTCCATGCAGGTAGCCCAATGTGGGACTCAATCCTGGGACTCCAGGATCATACCCTGAGCCGAAGGCAGATGCTCAACCACTGAGCCACCCAGGCGTCACTACCACCAAACAATTCTTGATACAGTTCGACTGCTAATTTGTTTTCCGGTATCAAATGAGAGGAAGCTTAAGAGAAAACACTGACATGTTTTACAAAAGCTACAAGTTTTACAAAAAGCTACAAGTTTATTCACATAACATATTTTAAAATGTATCAAAGTTTTAAGTAGGTCCTTTTGAATCTTGAATAAGAAATCACAACATTCAGCATTAATTAAAAACAAGAAAAGGGTGATGGTAGTCATTTATGGGATGTAGTCTAAAATGAAAATGCAGAAAATATTTATTTTGGTGGATCTGTGTTGATGCCATATTTCTCCTTGAGAAGCTTCAACTGTTCTTCCTTCTTCTTTGTGTCCATCTTCTGAAATGCCTGAAATGTGGTAAGCACCAAAGTTAACAGTTACTGATCTATAATCAAATGAATTTCACCAATAGCACTAGCCAGACAAGAATTCCTAGTATACTCTTCCTTTCCCGGTATATTAATTCTTAACATGCTCCCCCTGCAATGAGGACTGTGGCTAATACTTACCCTGTTGGCATTATAGTACAAAACCACCAGGTATCTGTTACAAACATTGAATCCTGAAAGGTGATCACATGCATTCTTGGCATCAAAGATGTCTTCATAGACCACATAAGCTGTTCCTCTAGTTTCAGGTGTGTTCCCCCTGCGGAGTGAAATAAGACTTAATTAAAATACACATTTATTCAAGATAGGAAGGATGCTGGCTGGGTTTGAGGTTGAGTGTTGAGGAGAATAACTACCATGACCTCCAGTGCTTTGATGAAACCTCAGATGTGAGGCCTTCTGGCCAAGCATCTGCGATTTCATATTATTGGAGCATTCCCTGAGGGTTGCAGTTTTCTAGAAGTTTCCTGTGGTCAAACCAAGAAAGGAGGATATGCAGATTTCTACAGAAATGATTCCATGAAAGAGTTTGAGGAGATGAAAAGGCTGGTATCTTCCAGAATGCAAAGTGATTTTGGAATGTAAAGAATTTCTTTGGATTGAGTTCCATGGAAATTTGTCCCTGACCTGTGTTCCTGAACTATGAATGCTGAGCTATGGAATAGTTTCTCTTTATAAATAAACTACTAACAAATCTGTGGAAAAAAATACACATTTACCAGAGCACTGATAGTTAAATAACAGTATTGTCTTTAAAAGACAGTAAGTGAAGTTTATATTTTGAGATCAACCTGAACACTGTTAGAGGAAATAAGTAAGCATTATGGATAGGTATGCTGGATAAGCCTACTATTTCTTGAATTGAGGTAATTTTTGTTCTCTTTTTTAAGTAAAAGAGCTACAGGTTAAACTTGCTCTGTGTCAAGATGACTACTACAGCTACCAAAGCACTAGCTGCAAACAACTAGCTTGAAACTTTGTCTGAGTCTTCATATTTACTGTTCTAGTCCTTCCTACTTCTCACGCTAAGAACCAATTCTCAATCTTTTTTTTTTTTTTTAAGATTTTATCTATTTATTTGAGTGTACAAATGAAGAGGTGGGGGGGCAGAAGGAGAGGGAGCAGACTCCCCACTGAGCAAGGAGCCTGAATGGGCCTCAATCCTAGGACCCAGAGATCATTACTGAGCCAAAGGCAGACAGACATTTAACTGAGCCACCCAGGTGCCTCCAATTCTCAATCTTAAGCTGGAAAGATAGTATTTTGGAGAGATGGCTTGTAAACGTCAGCAATGTCTAGAATGAGGTTTTTCTTACTGCACATTTATGCAACAGAACCAATACTTAAATTATTTACCATACTATTACCTGTAACTAGTCCCTTGTTTCTAAAGATTTAAATTTTCTCTCTCACTATAATTTTTTTAGAGATTTTATTCATCCATTCATGAGAGAGAGAGAAAGAGAGAGAGGGAGAGACATAGGCAGAGGGAGAAGCAGGCTCCATGCAGGGAGACTGACATGGGACTTGACCTCGGGTCTCCAGGATCAGGCCCTGGGCTGAAGGCTATGCTAAACCACTGAGCCACTGGGGCTGCCCTCCCTCACTCTAAAATTTTAATGTTTTATTTTATTTTTTTAAAGATTTATTTACTCTATCTATCTATCTATCTATCTATCTATCTATCTATCTATCTATCTATCTATCTATGAATGATAGACATAGAGAGAGAGAGAGAGGCAGAGACACAGGAAGAGGGAGAAGGAGGCTCCATGCCAGGAGCCCGACGTAGGACTCGATCCCAGGACTCCAGGATTGCGCCCTGGGCCAAAGGCAGGCGCTAAACCACTGAGCCACCCAGGGATCCCCTAAAATTTTAATATTTATTTTATTTTATTTATTTATTTATTTTTAATTTTTATTTATTTATGATAGTCACAGAGAGAGAGAGAGAGAGAGAGGCAGAGACACAGGCAGAGGAAGAAGCAGGCTCCATGCACCGGGAGCCCGATGTGGGATTCGATCCCGGGTCTCCAGGATCGCGCCCTGGGCCAAAGGCAGGCGCCAAACCGCTGCGCCACCCAGGGATCCCTAATATTTTATTTTTAAGCAATCTCTACACTCAATGTGAGGCTAGAATACATGACCAAGATCAAGAATCACGTGCTCCACCAACTGAGCCAGCCAGGCACCCTTCCCTACCTCTAATTTTAGTTTTAATTGTTAAAAACAAGACAGTCTCCATCAATGTAGGAAATGTTTCTTTTTTAAAAAAATATATTTTTAAAATATTTTATTTATTCATGAGAGACACACACACAGAGGCAGAGACATAGACAGAAGGAGAAGCAGGCTCCATGCAGTGAGCCCGATGTGGGACTCGATCCCAGGACTCCAGGATCACACCCTGAGCCAAAGGCAGATGTTTAATCGCTAACCCATCCAGGCATCCCAAAAAAACATTTTATTTATTCATGAGAGACACACACAGAGAGAGGCAGAGACATAGAGGGAGAAGCAGCCTCCCTGCGGGGAGCCTGATGTGGGACTTGGTCCCAGGACCCCAGGATCATGACCTGAGCCACCCAGGTGCCCTGGAAATAATTATTTCTCAGCAGTATTTTACTAAGGTTTATCAAATCCATAAAAATAAAACCTATTTTGTGTCTCTAGAGGGGGTGGTGTGGAAGCCACTACCAAGATGATGGCAAAATAGTGATATCTAGGAAAGCAGCCAACCATTATCCTTTATGGCCAGGAAAGGATATAAAGAGTTAATGCAGTTTCTCCCACAGAAGACTCACTGCTTTTCTAAAATGTGGTATGGTCAGCTCTCAACTTTTCATACATTCATTTTTAATATATGCACTCCCATGCATTACACAGGTCTGTTTGGCTTGGGAGAAGGGCTGAGCTTTGACAGAGATGCGTGGAAGGGATTGTGCAGGGAAGGGGTGGGGTTATCTGCAGGCCAGGGCAGGTTGCTAGAAGTGGAAACTGGACCTTGCTTGTGGATACTGAGCTGCTCCTTGTGTAGGTTTTCCTTGCCACCTCCTCTCTTCACCTCACCAGCTTCCTTCCACAGGGAGGTAGGGAAGTGTGAAGAGCAACAAACTGCAGGCAGCAGATGGCCAAGTGCTTGTCAGTGGGGGCAGTGGGCACAGGTCCCACTCAGCTTATGCTCCCAGTGTGATAAAGATGGACCCCTCCATCTGTGTTCTAGTCACTCAGTGCCAACTGTGGAGTAAGGTTTAAGACCGTGGGCTGCCCCTCCATCTGCCATAGTTCCTGCATAGGGTCAAGCAAAGGCAGTAGGCCATGGGAAGGGGAGGTATCTGTTAAATTTGATCCATGACAGGACTAGTGTTGGACCCTGGTCAGAGCTATGCTTCTTGTAAAGAGGGATGGGAGAGGTACAGGGTGGTGGGGTGGTCAGGAGGTGCCAATGTCCTTGAAAGCTTACAGGCTATCAGGCTGAATGGGCCCAATGAGGGATTTTATAATATTCCTTACTCTCAGGGAATAGTCTAACAACTTTTGGACTTTAATCTCTACACCCAACATGGAGCTCAAACCCCAAGATCAAGAGTTGTGTGTTCTTCCTACTGAGCCAGACAGACACCCCAACTTCTGGACTTTTGACTTTTAATTTTCAAGAGTGCATTAGCTATGAAATTTGGAGATTACCCAAATAAAAAAACACTGCCCCAAAGACTTTGCCAAAAAGCCTACCTATATTTAAAAAAAAAAAAAAAGCCTACCTAGTTCTCCATTTGGAATAAAAACATGAGATTTTATTTTAAGTTTAAACTTAATAATATTTTGGTTTTTATTTTTATTTTTTAAAAATATATATTTTTATTTTATTTATTTATTTTTAAATTTTTATTTACTTATGATAGTCACAGAGAGAGAGAGAGAGAGAGAGAGAGAGAGAGGCAGAGACACAGGCAGAGGGAGAAGCAGGCTCCATGCACTCGGAGCCCGACGTGGGATTTGATCCCGGGTCCCCAGGATCGCGCCCTGGGCCAAAGGCAGGCGCTAAACCGCTGCGCCACCCAGGGATCCCCTAAAAAATATATATATTTTTAAAGATTTTATTTATTCATGAGACAGAGAGAAAGAGAAAGAGAGAAAGAGAGAGAGAGAGGCAGAGACACAGGCAGAGGGAGAAGCAGGCTCCATGCAGGGAGCCCGATGTTGGACTCGATCCCGTGTTTCCAGGATCACACCCTGGGCTGAAGGCAGCACTAAACCGCTGAGCCACCCGGGCTGCCCATTTTAGTTTTTATTAACTGGGCAAGGAAGGTCCTATATATTTCATTTTTCTCTCATAGCACCATGCACACAAGTGCTAATAAGCATTTGAAAAGTGGAGATCTGGGCAGCTCCAGTGGCTCAGCGGTTTAGCGCCACCTTCAGCCCAGGGCGTGATCCTGGAGACCCGGGATCGAGTCCCACGTCAGGCTCCCTTCATGGAACTTGTTTCTCCCTCTGCCTCTCTCTCTCTGTCTGTCTCTCATGAATAAAATAAATATAAATCTTAAAAAAAAAAAAAAAAGAGAGAGAGAGAGAGAGAACAGTGGAGATATACTTTCTCCCACGAATTCTCTCACACATCCTTTCTCCTGGAAGCTTAAAAAAAAAAAATCCAAAACAAAAGTATCTCTTTCTTACATCTTCTTAGGAACTAGAATAGGGATGGGCACTAAGCCCATTTTATTATTTTTTTAAAGATTTTTAAAATTTATTTATTCATGAGAAACACAGAGAGAGAGGCAGAGACACAGGCAGAGTGAGAAGCAGGCTCCAGGTAGGGAGCCTGATGTGGGACTTGATCCTGGAACTCCAGGACCCCACCCTGGGCTGAAGGCAGTGCTAAACCACTGAGCCACCTGGGCTGCCTACCCCATTGATCCCATTTTAAAGATTCTCATCTCAAAAGTGTCCCAGTGGCTATTATCTTTTTTTTTTTTTTTTTTTTTAAAGATTTGCCTAATCACGTGCATTAACCTCTCTGGGCTTCGGCTGCTTAATGTGTCAAACAGCAATATCAGGATCTATCACTTGCCCTACATTTTACATGTTTGAATAATCAAAAGAGGTAAAAGGTATGAAAGGGTTTTAAAAAGTTCCAAGCACCAAGTGTCTGCTATATATACCAGGAAGGGTCATCACTTATCACAGTTTAAGACTGTCCAGGTTTAAAAAAAAAAAAAAAAAAAAAGACTGTCCAGGTTTTAGCACTGAAAGTCTATATCCCAGAAAACCCCTTGGTCCTGGACAAACAGGGAAGGTTGGTCACCCTAGTTCTAGGGGCTAAATATGTGATAAAGCATGATCACAGCTAGGGAGCAAAAACACACCTGTTTCTCCATCTATAACTTAGACCTAAATTCCCGCACACCAAACTTTTATGAATTTATTCAACAAATATAATATTGTGTTCCTTCTGTATGACAGGCACTGGAAAAGGATAGTGAAAAAGACAAGCATCATCCCTCCCTTCAAGGAACTTTATCCAAGTGGGAGAAAGATAAATACAGATGAGAAATATTATAAAGGAAGTAGACAGCTGTGGCAGAGATTACTGGGAGGCCAAGGATGACCTAAAGATCAGGTGGTCAGGATAAACCTCTGAAAAGGTGACACAAGTGGAGACATGACAAATGAGGAGCCAGATAGGAGATGAGCCAGGTGAAAACTGTTCCAAAAGGAGGGATCAGTGTACAAAGGCCTGAGCTACTCTGTACCCTTCTAAAGATGCCACTGCTTGATTTTCTATTCTTCTACCTTGGCTTTCTGAAACACGCTCTAACTTCACTGACATAAGCATCTCTTAGTTGTGTACTAGCAATAAGTTTTGTAACACTTTCATAAGTCGATCAAAACCATTTTCTGTATTATTCATTTATTTATATACATGAGGTGCTTACCATGTATTAGGCACCACAGCTGTCAACCCCAAATGAAAAGACAGGCACCTGTCCTGGAGGAGCTCACAGGCTGGGAGGAGATAAGCACACAGACAACAGCAAAAAGGTGTGCTAAAAGATGTTCACAGAAGGTGCTGTGGGAGCATAGAGTGGTGGCTAATGCACACCAGCACGAAAATATTCCATAACAAAGTGCTTTCACAGGCATGATCTAATTTGATCCTTACTAAAATTCTTTTAAGACAGGTTAGGAAGATTGTGTTTCATAAGTAATTTGAAGCTCAGAGGGATTAAATATTTTGCCCAGTTGTATAGGACTAGCAAATGTCCAGCTAGTATTTGAACTTAGGTCTTACAACCAAGTCAGTAAATTTATCATACTGCCTCCATGTTAAAAGCTGAAAGGCATAGTCTATCTAGATTATCTTACATGTGAGGGAACAGAAAACCAAAAACCAACAAGTTGTCTAGGGTTGCAGGGCCTGAAGCAGAATCTTATCTCCTGATCTCCAAGTCAGGGGACCTTCTGTATACCATTCTTCGATGTCTAGAACAAGGTTTCTTAACCTGTGTTTAATGTACCCATGAAATCATCTGCAAAATGTTTTGTGTACTGTTCTGTGGAAAGAGTCCAAAGCTTTTATCAAAGACTGAGACTCCCTAAAGAAGATGGCTGGTCTATAACACTTCATTTCTTTTTTTTTTTTTTTTTTTAATTTTTATTTATTTATGATAGTCACAGAGAGAGAGAGAGAGGCAGAGACATAGGCAGAGGGAGAAGCAGGCTCTATGCACCGGGAGCCCGATGTGGGATTCGATCCTGGGTCTCCAGAATCGCGCCCTGGGCCAAAGGCAGGCGCCAAACCGCTGCGCCACCCAGGGATCCCTAACACTTCATTTCCATTCCCACTTAAGTACCAGTGATGATGTATTGCTAGCATTTGGTTTACTCTCTGGAGGGAAAATTATGACTTAAAAGGAGAGTCCTCAAGATCTGAGTTCTAAAAGCCAAGAAGCTCTCAGGTCATAAAAGAAAATTTATTAAGAGATATTCAGGAGCGCCTGGATGACTCAATTGGCTAAGTGTCCAACTCTTTGTTTTAGCTCATGTCATGATCTCAGAGTCATGAGATAAAGCCCTGTGTTGGGCTCTGCACTCAATGCAGAGTCTGCTTGAGGATTCTCTCTCCCTCTGCCCCTCCCACTTGTGCGTGCACACTCGCTCGCTCGCTCTCTCTCTTAAAAAAAAAAAAGATACTTAGATACTTAGGGGTGCCTCAGTAGGGGAAGTGTGCAACTCTTGATCTCTCAACTCTTGGGTTCAAGACTCCATGTTGGGTATAGAGATTAATAAAACTAAAAAAAAAAAAAAAAAAAAAAAAAAAACCTTAAAGAAAAAAAGAAATCCTTCCAGATGAACTCTTATGTAAGTGGCCCATCATACTAACTACAGTGTCAGTGGCTATGAATTTGTGTAGTGTAAATAATTTAGAATCAGAAGATTTTATCATTAAATAGCTGTGTGAACTTAGAAAGGTACTTGTACTCTCTGAGCCTTGGTAGTCTCACCAAGCTGCTTATATCCTGAGTAAAACAAATTACTGGGGTGCCTGGGTGGCTTGGTCAGTTCAGTGTCCAACCCTTGGTTTCAGCTCAGGTCATGATCTCAGGGTCTTAGGATCAAGTCCCGTGTTGGACTCTGTGCTCAGCAGGAAGTCTGCTTGAGGATTCTCTCTTCCTCTCCTTTTGTCCCCCTCCCCTGCTCCCATGTTTGATTGCTTTCTCTCTCTCTCTTATATAATAAATCTTTAAACAAAAGAAAGCAAAACCCAGACAATTATCACCTCCACACAGGGCTGTCTTGTTGGTGATACAAATAAAAGCACCTATTATAACTGGCATTTTGTAGATGTTCAATAAATATCACCTGAAGATACAAACCCCAATTTTTATATTAAATTAAAACCTGAACTTGTGTTGCAATTATTCTCCCATAAACCCTTAAATTTTCAATAGAAAAAAAAGGAATAAAAAACAAATCTTCTATAGAAAGCTGCAGTTGGAAAAAAATTCACTTTTCTCAGTTACTTGTATACTTTCTTAGTTTATTCAGAAATTCTGGAATCAGGCGATAGCAAAGCAAATTAAGAGTTGATACGTATAAAAAACACAGTATTATATATCTGACTTTACAAATAATAGTGATATAATAAATGTTAGTTCTTTCTTTGCTCACCCATTCCCTTCAAAACTTTCATTACTACTTCATGCCTTCTCTAATTTCACAACTACAAAAAAAAATAAAAAAAAAAATAAAAAAAATAATTTCACAACTACGACTGTTGGCTCTCACTGAGCAAGATCAGGAGAGTCTTATTTGTTTCCATACAAAAATAATCTCATCTCCCAGATTTCAATCTATTTAGTCTCTGGGATTGGTTAGGCCTTGCTTTCAGCTATAATTAATTAATTAATTAATTAATTAATTCTTTCTTTTTTTGTCATAGGTGCATGTCAGCTATAATTCTAAGATTATACAGTCATTTCTTTGAAACAACATTTCAAAAGTCTCAGTAAGACTCACACTCGGATCTGACGAATAGGTCCATATTTCCCAAATATATCATACATTTCTTCAGCTGTGATTTTGTATGGCAAATTTCTTATATATAAAATCCGATTTACTTCGGGTGGAAGTCGAATCTAAAATGAGAAATACATACTATTATTGTAATCAGGGCCAGGAGTGCTATGACCTAAAAAAAAAAAAAAAAAATTATCATAATAAATTCTCACAGTAAAAACAACAAAAAAATCCACCTAATAGTCAAGAATAAGAATTATTTTTAAAAAGTATATAATCTGGGATCCCTGGGTGGTGCAGTGGTTTAGCGCCTGCCTTTGGCCCAGGGCGCGATCCTGGAGACCCGGGATCGAATCCCACGTCGGGCTCCCGGTGCATGGAGCCTGCTTCTCCCTCTGCCTGTGTCTCTGCCTCTCTCTCTCTCTCTCTCACTGTGTGCCTATCATAAAAAAAAAAAAAAAAAAAAAGTATATAATCTGATATTCCTGAAAATGGCATGGCTTTCAGAAAAGCAACTGGGCACTAGTTTTAGGGAAGACTATTAGTAGCAACTAGTAAGGGGCTACATAAAACCCAGGCTTCCAGGCTCTACAGTTAAACAGGATTTCCAACCTCATTTAGAAGTCCTCAATGCTTTAGACATATATGGGAAAGAACAAAAGGTACTGTTCCTGTTTCCTAGACATAAAACTCCCATTGATGACTCTTATCAGGTCTTTCTCAAGAAACTGTTATATCAATGATATCTTCTTTCTCTTGAATATAGTCTCTCCTTAATCATTGGCTTTTATTCCTTAGGTGAGTAGCTGCTTATATCCTGACAATTGTTATACAAAACAAAATAGTTATTTGGATCTCCTTTCCTTCATTCAACAAATATTTACTGAGTACCTTCTTTATTCATCTATCAGGCGAGGCATTAGGATTACACAGTGAAGGAAAAAAGCAATGTTTTTGTCTTCCCTGAACTTATCAGGGAAGTTTTGCTTTTTTTCTTCTTTCAGTCAAGTGTCTGGAAAGCTAAAGTCTATACTCACTTATCTCATATTCTTTACTGACACCAACCTACCACAACCCAGCTTCCACCCCAGCACTGAAGAAAATATTTTTATGCTAAGGCCTTTAAAAATGTATTCATTTTAGAGAGAGACAGGCATGGGGAGGGGCAGAGGGAGGGAATCTCAAGCAGACTCCACGCTGAGCAAGGAGCCCAAAGTGGGTCTGGATCCCACAACCCTGAGATCAAATTTGGAGCCAAAACCAAGAGTTGGACACATAACCGACTGAGCCACCCAGAGCCCCGGCACTAAGACCTTTCGGTCACAGTGTTCAATTGTCATCACATTACAGCTGACCTACCCTTTTTCCTGAGACAGTTTTTCTTAGGTTTCTGTAATAATACCCCATCTCTAACATTAGAATGTACACAGCAGGGCTTTTTGTTTTATTCACTGTCGTATCCTCAATATATAGACTGTCAGGCATACAACAGTTCGATAAATTTAACTTCTGAACTGTTTCCTATCTCGCAATTCTGGTACATAGCAGGTGCTCAAAAATACTGCCACGGCATTAATGAAGGGCCCCGCAAAGCTCCGTGACTTGAGGAGAATCTCAGGCTCTGGTTGCCTGCGAGCTATAAGGTTATTTACAGGGGACTCGTCTGTGTCACTGACTTGGGCGAAGAAGATTCTGTCGCCTGGTCCTAGGTGCCCATCAAGCAACAAAGGCTGTAGGGCTAACACTATCACTGACACCAGAATAAGAGCCCGAGGAGACGCTCACGAGGGGCTGAGGCGGAGTTGCGGCTCTAGGGGCATCCCCGTCCGTAAGGACGGGGCCAGGGTGGAACCCCAGTGAGAGCACCACGAATTCTGGGCTACTCCGGCCTGCAGAACCCAGGACGGGCAAAATACCGCCCCACACCGTGAAGAGTCCAGCAGCGACACCCTCCCCCTCTTCGGCAGAAGGTCCCGATACTCACGTTCGCCCTCTTGGCCGCTTGCATAGCCATCTTGGCGGGCTGATGAGGTTACTGCCACAAAGACCGGAATTCCTCCGGAGAGCTCCGGAGCGCGCCCCACTGCACCAGGACACCGCGTCAAGCCCGGGGCATCCACCTCCAACCACGGCCGGAAGCTTTACATCGCGTCGGATTATCGCCGCGCCACGCCGAGACGTGCTGACGTAATAGCCCCCGTCGAAAAGACTCCGGGGCAAAACGAACCCGAGGCGGAAAAAAAGAGGCCGGAAAGACGGAAGACGCGAGGACTCGAGACGCCTTTACGAGCACTGCACCGGAAGGGGCGGGGCGTGGGCTTTAAGGAGGGGCGGCCCTGAGAGAAGGAAGCGGGCCGGAGGGGGCGGGGCGGGGCTGCGCCCAGGTGGGCGGCGGGAGGGCGGGGCCTGGCCCTCGCGGCCGGGGCCTCGGGCAGGTGCGCCCCGCGGAGCCTCGGGGTGGTGGCCTGCGCTGTTCCCGCAGCCGGAACTGCCCGCCCCGTAGCGCCCCCACTGCTCGGGGCTTTGCAGTTGTCCCAGCGGCGCCGGCGGCCCCGCCTCCCGCCTCCCCGCCCCGCCCCGCCCCGCCCCTCGGCGGCCTCAGTTCGCGGTCGGGGGCTGCCACAGTGAGACGGCCGCCCTTCGCATCTACTCTTTATTTCCTTAGATGGGCTTTAGGTGGGCCAGTGGGTTCCGCGGCGGCCTGCGGTCGCGCCCGATCTCCTTCCTCGGACCGCGGACTTTCTCCAGGGCCTCCTTCACCGAGGCAGCTGCAGGACGATCTTGCCCACGTTCTGGTTGCTCTCCATGTACGCGTGGGCCTCCTGGATTGCAGTCACGGGGTACACCCTGTCCAGCACCGGCAGTAGACGTTGGGGGCTCTCCGTGGAGAAGTGGGGCAGGATGTGTTCTGTGAAAGCCTCCACCAGCGTCTGCTTGTACTTAGATCAGGAAAAGGAGGCCATCAGTCCAGGCAGGGCCCTAACCTTGCCGCTCCCCGCCCTGCTCGGCCTGGCCTTTGTGCGCTCTCCGAACCGTGTACACAGCTGAAAATGCGCACAGGCGGTACCTAACCCCTTCACTACCAGCACGCTGTGCATGCCCGCAAATGTAGAACCTCACTTCTGTACCAGAGAAAGACTGAATCCTGGACTAAAATATTAAAATGTAAAGCAGGGGGTGACCACAGACAGGACTATACAAGCTGAGTTCAAAAGGGATGTTTAAGCTCTGAGGCCCCACGGGTGTGAAACCCTAGGCTGGGAAACATCCCCCAATCTAGCACCTGCTAGAGTGCCACACAGATTTCCATAACATGTAACCTGTTGAAGGTAGAACCTTAACCTTACTCACCTAAGAGGCTTTTTTTTTAATCACACTGAGTTCTGCCTTTGAAGGCAACATCTTGGCACTATTAGAAGTATCTCCTAATATTATCAATGCTTTTTTCATTCTGTTAGAAAGTTTAAAAAACATATGAAGTATTAGCTACCTTCTTTCTGAGATGTTGAGACTTCTATGGACCACTTTTAATTAGTTCTGTGAAAATGGTTACTTATTTACCCAAAAGGGGGGGGGGGGGTTTCTACATAGGCTCTCTAACATTAAGATGTGTGAAATCTTCCTTTCTTGCAGCTATGTAAACACATCACACTTTTGTGGGTAATAATTAAATTGCATGTTTTCTTTTTACTCATTTACCTTTTTGTCCCTGGATCTCAGCAGAGTGGTGATCAGACTTCCTCGTTTAAAAAGTAGCTTTGAAAATAGAGGTCCACTGATGTCCGTTCCTCCCATCAGGCCATAGAGAATCCAGCGACCATCAAGAGCCAGGCAGTTGACGTTTTTCTCCCAGTAGGATCCACCTATGCAGTCTAGAATAAGGTTGACTCCAGCACCTTTCATACGAAACACAGATTTGTAATGCTCGTCGGACACAGAATGCTTTGTGCAAAATAAGATTCCAGGGTACATTTGTGAATATATGGGTATACAGACAGGTGCAAATGGTATATCTATAGGTTGGAAATAGAAACATTGCTCATAGAAACGTTGTTGCTGATGGAGTTTAGGTAGCTGAACTCTATAATACATGTGTGCTCTACAGTTCATCTTTTATGATTCCTAGCCACAGCAAGGGGGAAATGGGGCAATACCATGACCTGATATCTCTCTTGATCCCCCTGTAAGTACAGAACCCACTGACACCCAGTCATGAATGAGAATAGAACAGGAGTCTACAGGGCAGGTGGGTTCACATCTAAATTATGAAGTCTCTGGGATCCCCGGGTGGCTCAGCAGTTTAGTGCCTGCCTTTGGCCCAGGGCCTGATCCTGGAGTTCCGGGATGGAGTCCCACATTGGGCTCCCTTCGTGGAGCCTACTTCTCCCTCTGCCTGTCTCTGCCTCTCTCTCTCTCTGTCTCTCATGAATAAATAAAATCTTAAAAAAAATAAATTATGAAGTTTCTGCACTGGGTTATCTGATACATAGTTTTGCTAGCTTTGGTTTCATCTCTCCTTTTTGGCTCATGGAAAAATTGAAAGGGATGAGCCAAAAATATACAGATTTGGCTTTGGAATACAGAGGCTCACCCATTTAGGGAGCTACCATCCTAACCCTACTATGACCAGCACTAAACTGGTCTCTGCCCCACACTCCTGATAACCCATTGCAGAGTGACTTGGAAGAAGAGGTCTTGGATAATTCCAGTCCAACACTTTGTGATTCATTTGGTCTCTAAAATGTGTATCAATGATCACTTACAAGAATGCACACAGAAACATTTTATTCCTAAACAGTGCCTGCCTGTCTCCAGAGATCAAACACCGGAGTACTAGAATTTGGCTAGGACAGCTGCTGTGCATTTAGCAGAGGCAAGACAGATCCAGAGCACTGGCAAACTCCAGGCTGGTGAGGGTTTGATTTAATCATCTCTGAAATTCCTATTGGTCTGCAGAAGCTATTGTTTACCTTTGGTGAATTTCAGTATTGCTTCAGAAAAATCCTCTTCTTTGTAATTGAATCCAGCAGCTGCTCCAAGCTTTTCTGCCATCTGAAGCTTGTGCTGGGAGCCAGCTGTGACTAGAGGAATAGCTCCAGCCATCCGGGCCAGTTGGATGGCAGCTGTGCCCACACCACTTGCTCCGGCATGGATTAGCACAGAGTCTCCAGCCTGAACGTTTCCTGTGACACAAAGTACAGGAACCATTGTCTTTACAAGTGCTACACATTCCCCATGCAGGCATATTATACCCCATGCACCTGCCCTGGCCCACCAAATGCCAAATCTCTTGCTCTCTTAAGAGAGCATAATGACAGCTCTTTATTGTTTTCCTGCCTCTTGTCAAAGTGGGAAACAACCTTTTGAAATACTTCCTCCATAGGAAGCAGCCACATCCATAATGTACGTTTTACTTATGGAATAACACTGAGACATGCATCTGACATATACCTTAATAAGAATAACCGCCATTCTCACTGTCACCATCTGAAGCCAGTTCCTCTTATGTCTGAAACTGGCCTCCAGCTGGTCTCACTGATCCAGGCACCACGCACAATCACCAGGCTCCTCTTCCTAAAATGGAGCTTTCATTACCTCACTTTCTCCTCAAGATATAAAGTGGTTCTCAGTGGGCTTTTGCATCAAGTCCAGACAATGTACCATTCAAGGCCACTAAAAGCCAGTCCCAGTCTCATCTTTCACAGATAATAATCATCATCCTTCCGAGTGGAGCAGCTGATTTCACCTTGACACTCTCCTAAGCCACCTTGGCCTGTCTTCTGTCCCATCTCAATTTTACCCATCCTTCCAGTCCTCCTTTTCCAGAAAGCTCTCTCTGACCACCCATGGCCACACTAACTCTTCCCATCTTGACTTTCTATTGTAGTTGGAAACAAGGCCATCGTCTGAACTCTGTGGTTGTCTAATTCCTGTGCATGTCTTGTCTTCCCAGTTTCACTGAGCTCTCTGACAGCAGGGACAAATCATCTTAGGTTCCCTCCCATTAGCCCCTGGCTGGCTTCAGTGGGGAGGAATAAAAGTTGATTGGCCCCTTCTACTGCACTAGGGCTCGCAGAGAGAAGCCCAGCAGGACTTTGTGCGGCTGGGATGACTGGTGGGCCTATGATGTGAAGATATGCACATGCCTTCTATCCAGTGCTTTCCAGACTTTCTATCTGCTAACCGTGATTTTCAGCCTCAACATCAGGCCATTGCTAACATGGTATGAGGACCTGATACTACTAGTAGTACATTAGAATGAGGTGCTGGGGTTGGGTATGGCTTGGCGGCCAGCCCAAAGGTGCCCCAGAGGACTGCTGGGTTTTGAGGTGGGGGAGTCATGAAGTAACTGAACCACACTGTATAGAGTGAGTTTGGGGGGGCCTCCTCACCCAAGAGATGTAATAGCTGGAAGGCAGTAAGCCAGGCCTCTGGGATGGCTGCAGCCTGGGATAGGGTCAGTCCTGCTGGGATGGGCATGAGGAGCTCTTCAGGGACAGTGACATATTGAGCCTGTCCCCCGCCGGGCAGCAGAACCATGGCTGGGTCCCCAATCTTCCAGTGCCCCTGGCAGGCAGGCCCCAGCTCTGCTATGTGTCCAGATGCTTCCAGTCCTAAAATGCTGCTGGCTCCTGGGGGTGGGGCATATCGGCCTTGTCTCTGCACAAAAAAGGGTGCACTAAGTGGTGAGCAAGATCAGAAATGTGTATGTCACTATCCCTGACCCTCTACCAATAGCCCCCCTTTTTCTCAGAAAAATCAGGATAAAGTCAGGTTTTATAAATCAGGAAAAGAGACAGGAGAAGTAATTCAAATAAGACACTGAAGGTCGGGGGCAGCCCGGGTGGCTCAGCAGTTTAGCACTGCCAAAGAGCCCAGGGCGTGATCCTGGAGACCCGGGATTGAGTCCCACATTAGGCTCCCTGCTTGGAGCCTGCTTCTCCCTCTGCCTGTGTCTCTGCCCTCTCTCTCTCTCTCTCTCTCTCTCTCTGTTCTCTTATGAATGGATAAATAAAATCTTAAAAAAAAAAAAAAAAGACGCTGAAGGTCACATAATCAGTGGATGTCAGAATTGGGAGCTATTAGCTATTGACTTTATCTAAATGCCTTGTTTTACAAATGGAGGAACTGAAACCTGCGGAACAAAACCGTGAACTCCTTTTTTTTTTTTTTTTAAATATTTTTTTCTTTATTTATTTATGATAGTCACACACAGAGAGAGAGAGAGAGAGAGAGAGAGGCAGAGGGAGAAGCAGGCTCCATGCACCGGGAGCCCGACGTGGGATTCGATCCCGGGTCTCCAGGATCGCGCCCTGGGCCAAAGGCAGGCGCCAAACCGCTGCGCCACCCAGGGATCCCAAAACCGTGAACTCCTTAATGATAGTTCTTATATATTTAAGTGCCAGGCTTTGTAGTCACTCACTGCAATCCTCAGAAGCCTCTGACTAGAGGTTTCAGAGTAAAGTGAAGAAGAGAACGTGAGCAAAGAGTGTGCACTAGAACCATTTGAGGAGCTTTTTCAGAGTATACATGCCTGGGTTCTGGTCATGCTTATTTTGGAAAAGTGCCCCAGTTGATTCTGGCACACATTTCTCAATTACCCCAATTGATGCAGGTGGCTCAGTTTAGCACTTCAAATAGCAAAAAAACAGAAGATTCCTCGAGTACAGTCCCCTGCCAGTTCCAGGGCCCTCAGAGTGGAAAGAATGCAGACTTTGTAACCACAAAGCCCTGGATTTGAATTACAGCAGCCCTGTGTGGCCTTGGGCGTATTGCTTAACCTCTGCCCCTCAGTTTCTTTATCTGAATAATAGGAATGGTAAGCGGGGTTGCCTGAGGGGTAAATGTGATAGAGCAAGGCCTAGAGCCACAACCCCCTCAACAAATGGTAGTTCCCATCTCCTTATCTGGAAACTGGAGCGGATGATGGATTAGCACAGGGTGGCTGCTGCTTTGTAACTATCCCTGTATGTGGTCTTAGAAGCCCCAGCACACATTCTGCAGACACGTCTTGATGCGTGTGACTGGCAGTGCCCTAGGTCATTCCTCCATCCGTCTGGTGAATGTTTACAGAAGGCTCTGGAGTCCCACCCTGCCGCAGCCACAGCCTGACTCTTGGGTACCTGAAGTAAATCGGCACGGTTCAGGGCGCTGGCCGCCACCTTCAGGAGGACTTCGCCCTCTACTGGGCTGGGCTTGGCCACCTCCTTCAAGTAAAGGTTTTCGGGTCCTCCCGGCTCGTCGAAGTGCACAGCTAACATGTTCTCCGAGGACACCCTAGAAGCAAGGGAGGGAGCCCGAGGCTCTTTGCGGAGCGCAGCGCCCCCTGCCGGCCAGCGGCTTCCCTTTGGGTCTCCAGAGGGTCTGGCCCTCGCCGCGCCCCGCCCTCCTTCCTGCGGGGTCCCTGCAGCCTGCGGACAGATCCCTCGCCGAGGACACCAGTTAGGGCCGATGGGACGGGGACAGCCCCCGGCTTGGCTGCAGCGGACGGGGAGACACGGAAGAGCGTGAGGCAAGCTGCGCTCCCTCGGAGTTGGGAGCCACCCCCACCCCACCCCACCCCACCCCACCGGCCCGGGCGTGGGTTCCCGGACACTTACTGGGGCCCCACTCTTCCACCGCTTCCGGCGGCGCGGTCCTGCGCTCGCGGCCCTCGGGCGCCTGGAGGAGAGCCCTGACCCGGGGCTGCCTCTGCTGCGAGCGCCAAGGACCGCGGGGCTCCGGGCAGCGTGCCAGCGGTGGGACTGGCCCGAACCGACCTCCAGTCCTGCTCCTCCTTCCCCTTTTAAGATGCAAAGTTAGTGACAGCGAATCAGGTTCTCTCTCTCTCTCCGCCTGGGAAACCCGTCTTTCTTCCGGCTGCAGGACATGTTTCAGCCCTCACTGCCTGCAGAGAAAGCGTCCTCTCCCTAGGGATCTCACTCTCTCTCTTAAATAAACGAAATCTTTTTTTTTTTTTTTTAAGATTCTATTTATTCATTCATGAGAGACAAAGAGAGAGAGAGAGAGAGAGAGAGAGAGAGATGGGCAGAGACACAGGCAGGGGGAGAAGCAGGCTCCATGCAGGGAGCCCCATGCAGGACTCCATCCTAGGTCTCCAGGATCAGGCCCTGGACCAAAGGTGGCACTAAACTAATAATAAACTAATACAAGAGAGAAAAGTGGAAAAGATTCTGGAAGAGGAGGAAGTAGGCCAAGACACAAAGGGTTGAGCCAGAGAATAAGATTAGTTTGGGGATCCCTGGGTGGCGCAGCGGTTTGGCGCCTGCCTTTGGCCCAGGGTGCGATCCTGGAGACCCGGGATCGAATCCCACGTCGGGCTCCCGGTGCATGGAGCCTGCTTCTCCCTCTGCCTGTGTCTCTGCCTCTCTCTCTCTCTGTATGACTATCATAAATAAACAAAAAAAAAAAAAAAAAAAAGATTAGTTTGGCCTTCCCTTCAAATGTTTCCCTGTAGAAACATATATATCCATACCCTGCATGGTGTTCAGCACCTACAGAGAAGTCCTTCTTATAATCAAACCCACTGTGGCACCCAGCTTCTGAACCACCTCAATTTCCTTCTTGGAGCTTGTGGTCACCAGGGAAATGGCTCTAAACATTTTGGTCAACTGAATGGGGCAGCTGTGCCCACATCTCCAATGTCAAGAGGAATGAGCACTGTCACCCCCTCTTATATATCTCTTATGGCAACAATCTAAGTTAGAATATACTTAGCCAGACACCTGGGTGGCTCAGTCGTTTAGTGCCTGCCTTCAGCCAAGGGCATGATCCTGGAGTCCTGGGATCCAGTCCTGCATTAGGCTCCCTGCATGGAGCCTGCTTCTCCCCCTGCCTGTGTCTCTGCCCATCTCTCTCTCTCTCTCTCTCTCTGTGTCTCTCATGAATAAATAAAATCTTAAAAAAAAAAAAATACACCGAGCCAGTAAAGGCACAGGGGAGAGAAGATATAGGGTTGGCTTTGGAAAGATAAACTATCTATTTTACTGAGGGTGTATTGAGAGACAAGTCAAGGGTCAGGTTGGGCCTGGGTCACAGAAGGCACTGAGTGGGAGGAGCCATCCAGAGTTTCAGAGCTGGGTTTGTGCAAAATCAATCCAGCAGGCAAACAGAGTTGAGGATCAGAGAGTTCTGAAGGGGCCTCCTGAGCCAAGAGTCTAGAGGGCTCCTAGGACAGCCAGCCCTAGGACAGATGCCTGGGCCAGTTTGATACCCTCTTTTTTTTAAATTTTTATTTATTTACTCATGAGAGACACAGAGAGAGAGGCAGAGACATAGGCAGGCTCCACGCAGGGAGCCTGACGTGGGACTCCCGGGATCATGCCCTGGGCCAAAGGTAGACGCTCAACCACTGAGCCACCCAGGTGTCCCTGATACCCTCTTTGTATAAGATAAGTGGAACAAGAGTCTATCCTCCACTGCCTGCAAAGGACCCAGAAGGACTGAAGGACAGTTTCCTCCCTTCTGGAGATGAAGACAAGCAACTGGAACTGCTCTGAGAAACCTGGTTTTGCCTCACATCAGTCATAAAAATTGCCCACAATTGTTGTCTGTATGGAGAACAGGTTCTATTGACATTGGGGTTAGAGGCCAGAGTGTGTCAGTGCACCGGTGAGGGACTCAGAGATGAGGGTTAGGGCAGTTAGAGGTCTGAGTTGGTGTCAGCAGTTAGCTTTAGGTGACAGGGCACGACTGGTAGGAGGAGTCTCCAGGGGTTGAGGGTCTTCCTCACTCATCCAGTGTAGCAGCTGGAAAGCAGTGAGCCAGGCCTCCAGGATGGCTGCAGCCTAGGGCAGGGTCAGTCTTACCATGGTGGCATGGGCATGAGGAGCCCTTCAGGGACAGTGACATATTGAGCATGGCTCCTGCAAGGCAGCAAAACCTGCTGTGTCCCTGATCTACCAGTGCCCCTGGCAGGGGGCTTTAGCGCTCCCCAGTGTCTAGATGTCTAGAGTCCCAAAATGCTGCTGGCTCCTAGAGGTTGGGAGTAAGTGGGTCTAATAAGAGGGGTCCAGGGTCCAATGTCAGTCCTCTTGTTTGCTGAAGGCAGATGGCCATCCCATGAAGCAGGTGCTTTTCTTAAAGCACGTCCTACTCCAATTCCCTTTCTGTCAAGATCCAAATTTTGGGATTGGGTGGTGATTTTTGCAGCAGTATTTCATGGTCTCCCACATCTCTGGCCTCTAGAGTCTCCTCAAAGGTTTATATTTTAGCAGAACAAATAAGATCTTCTGCATTAGGAATGAGATGGAGGCACTGATCTGACATTCAGTTGCTGTTGCTGCTGCTTTAAGTTAAACGGTGTTGAGGGCCCAGAATAATGTCTTCCAGATGTCCAGCGGGGTCCCAGCTCCTTCAAAGGCTTTTGCACAGTGCCACGGAGTCACCTTGAGGCAACAGCTGCTCTGGTGACCAAGCCTAAGCTTTGGCAGCCCAGCAGCTCAGTGATGACTTGTGGTTCTGGAGCAGAGTAAGGGCTGACAATTTTCCTTGGAGGAGCTGGAATAGCTCACGTCTCAGTTGTTCATGCCAGCTACGTGCCTGCATGACTTCCTCTGGGCTATTTCTTCCCTCTCTCCTTGGGAACTCCTCACTGAGGTTGGTGGGGCAAATCCCAGGAGCAGGGACTTGGGAAAGCTCTGGGAGAGAGTAGGCTTGGAGTCAGACTAGTAGGGTCCTCTGTCCCCATCTTTTGGGGCCTGCTTCTTTGGCTACCCGTCCCTGTCATCTTCCTGGACACACATCCATGTGATTCAATGTCCAAGGCACTTCTTTCTCTGGGCAGTGGTCTTCACGCTTTATTCTCAACTAGACAAAATTTTAAAGTTGATATCCTAAAATATTTAATCTTAAATTTAAATAGTGCAAAAGATATGATCTCTGGTCATAAATATTAACATTTAAAAACTTGTATCAGGCTTTTCTTTATTTATTTTTAAAGATTTTATTTATTTATTCATGAGAGACACAGAGAAAGAGAGGGAGAGGCAGAGACACAGACAGAGGGAGAAGCAGGCTCCATGCAGGGAGACCAACGTGGGACTCAATCCTGGGTCTCCAGGATCACGCCCTGGGCTGCAGGCGGCGCTAAACCACTGAGCCACCCGGGCTGCCCTGTATCAGGCTTTTATTTTATTTTAATCTTATTTTAAGACTTTATTTATTGATTCGTGAGAGACACAGAGAGAGAGAGGCAGAGACACAGGCAGAGGGAGAAGCAGGCTCCATGCAGGAGGCCCGATGCAGGACTCGATCCTGGCACTGTGGGATCATGCCCTGAGCCAAAGGCAGGTAGGTGCTCAACCGCTGAGCCACCCAACCATCCCTGTATCAGGCTTTTAAATGTATCAAGTAGAATCCAGATTTCAGAATAATTTGATATTTATAATCATCCACTAAAAATGCACAAAACAGTTCTTTAACAGTTGGAAGTTTTAAAATGTCATTTTTCTTCTAGTACTCATATTTTGATTCTACTTTTCTCAGAGAATTTTATACTGCTGTATTTTATGCTTTATTGATCATTTTTACCTAGAACAAAAATGTATATGAAAACTGACCCTAATTTAAAAAGTTATTTCCTGGGATCCCTGGGTGGCGCAGCGGTTTGGCGCCTGCCTTTGGCCCAGGGCGCGATCCTGGAGACCCGGGATCGAATCCCACGTCGGGCTCCCAGTGCATGCAGCCTGCTTCTCCCTCTGCCTGTGTCTCTGCCTCTCTCTCTCTCTCTGTGTGTGACTATCATAAATAAATAAAAATTTAAAAAAAAAGTTATTTCCTGTGACCATAGGGCTCTAAGTGTTAAATTTCTTCTGGATTTTATTTTTTATATATATTTTAATATTTATTCATGAGAGACACAGACTGAGTGAGAGGCAGAGACACTGGCAGAGGAAGAAGCAGGCTCCTCTCAGGGAGCCCAATGTGGGACTCGATCCCAGATCTCGGGATCATGACCTGAGCCCAAGGCAGGCGCCCAACTGCTGAGCCACCCAGGCGTCCCTCTTCTGGATTTTATTATCATTACCATATGACAATATTCTTAGTCCACAGTTGATCAAAACATTATTTTGAATTTTTATATTAATTTAAGTATTATTTTAAATATTAATAATTATTGAACATGAAAAGTAAAATTTTATTGGAAAGACATTTCTTAATGACCATTGGAGGGGTTGAATTTTTCCAAGTAATTATTACGTCTGTGGATGAATATTACTCATTGCTGGAATGAGACTGGGATCAACATTAATTCTCTTCCTATTTTTCATTTTTATAGACAAGCTCTGGTGAACCTAATTTGCATAAATTAGATGGGGAAAGAGAATTTCATTATAGGAATGTCAGCCAATTCTCTGAATAGCTCTGAGTTATATGATTAAAAACTATATAATGATCTATCATGAAAAATTATTTTCAGTGATCTATTACCTGGCAACTTAATTAGGTCTTTCTTCAATTTTTTTGAAAGCAAAGACTTGGGAACCACTCAACCTGTTAAGGATTTGTTACCCAGCCATAAGTGTTGTTCAGGTTCTTAGCTTCTGGGTTTATACCAACAAAGTTTTGTGAAGATTTATCAAATGATTATTAATTATATCTGCTATTTTTTCCACTTAGAGACACCTTGTTTAAATTGATATGCTCACAAAGGATCCAGAAAGCAAAAATGTTAATTTTAATATACTTTTGCCAAGACAATTTAAAAAATCAAATCCTTCTACCTTATCATATACTTCAAATATATTTTCATTAACATCTTGGAGCTGTAGACTTAATTATGAAAAACATCTGTGACGTTCAGTCCTCGTTGTTAAATAATCAGCCAAATAAAATTACTTTCTATCAGAGAAGGTTTCTCATTTTTTAAGTAATCATGTTAATACATGTCTTATGACAATCATCTTGCTTCTGAATTTTAAGAAATAGATAAGACATAGAGCCTTCCTCTCCTAGACAAATGATAAAAAGATTTGCACTATTTCTCACTAATGCTCTTTTTACTTTATTCTCATGGAACTCTACTTCACATATATATGATGTAAAATTTGACAACAGGGGATGGATTTTTATTTTACTTGAGGGAGAGAGAGAGAGAGCAGGGGGAGGGAAAGAGGGAGAAGTAAACTCCCTGCTGAGCAGGGAGCCTGATGCAGACTCCATCCCAGGACCCCGGGATCATGACCTGAGCCACCCAGGTGCCTCCAGAGGATGGGTTTTCAGACATACAAAATATTACAAATATTTTGAATTTTCCTTTCCTCTGGCACACTGCAATTTTTGCACTCCAAGCCAAGCATCACAGTAGACTGGGGCTGGATGAGAGTAGACCTTTCTTTCATATGGAAAGGGAGCTTGGGGAGGGGAGGTGGGAAGCTAGAGCTGATGTGACAGTCACAGCAGTTTTACGCAAGTACATATGAGAGTTGAGGATCTGGGAAAAAGTTAATTACTTAAATCCATTCATGTCCCCCCCTCCCCCCCTTCTAAAGTCTTTGTGGACCTCCAGGACACAAATCTCTAGTTTGGAAACCCCTGATGTTTCAGAAGATCATCTAGTCCCCGGGTTCCTCGGTAGCTACTAGGTAGGTGCCTACCATCAAAGAGTCACTTTTGTGGGTCTCTCTGAATAGCTGGACACAGTTTTGTAATGAGAATTACAGGAAATAACTGGACAGATCTGCATAGGAGGGCTCCAGACAGTGAGGCAGTTGCCTTGAGGAGGTTTACAGAAAGGGCCCCTACTAGGCACCCAGCAGTGCCATGGGTGTGTGTCCAGGAAAGGCTGGCTGATCAGCTGGTGAGCAGGCAAGAGGCTTCATGATGGCCTTTACCACTTTAGAGATCACTGTGGTCCAGAGTCAGACCTTTTGCCTTGCAGGCTCAAAACCCCAGCTTGACAGCATGTGGAGGGGGTATATAATCCACATGACTTAAGTTATAAAATCTAGATGTCAGTGTACTGATTTATAAAGAGAAGTCATTGGCATGAAGACTGATGTTAAAATCTATACATAGATCTACATGGAAAGCCCCAGGTGGCATGGTTTTGGAATTCAGAAAATTGTACCTTGCTGCTTGATAAGACCAAGAACTATAAGAGGTCTAGGACCTGATGCCAGTGGTGTAAGGTGTTACCTTCTCAGGGACACCTGAAACTGCACCAACCAGACTGGTCTGGAGTTGCTATTAGGGGAAAGAAAGATCCATCATGCCCAGAAATGGTGAGGGTAGAATCCTGAATTTTCAAAACAGGTCCTATAACTCTCCACCCTTATTGTCCTGACCAGGAAAGGAGATGAACCCTTTCTGGAGAAGAGTGCATTCATTAATCACACTAAGTAATGTAAAGTAGCAGGGAGATAGAGTTAAAAATATTTTTGAGTTGATTCCTAAAAAACTTTTTGACTTTTGAAAGGCCTTTCCAAAGGTCAACAAAAATTAGATGCCCTCAGATAGTAGGGAGTGTGGAATGTCCACCAAATTCTCTGACTAGTGGCCCAAAGTGTGGCCTTTGTGTTGCCCTCCTCCAAAAGTCCCACAGGGGTGGACCAGATGGATGTCACACTCGTAGTAAGCTGCATTGCAGGATGGGACCACTGAGTTCGGGGAGCTTAACTCTTTTATAGCAAGCAGTAAGATAGTCTGCTCTTTGTTCTGAAGTGAGGCATTACTTCATTGTTCAAGGTTGCTTCCTGAAACATTGCCCTGAGAAATGGCTTGGATGAACAGTGGTTGGGCCCTTACATTCTTGGCATACCCAGCAAGACATATGGGAGTACAAAACACTCATGGAGGAATCTCTCAAAATATATGCCCCAGGCAGCTATCAGGGTTCTCACACTCAAGCCAATGACCAACACTTAAAAACAAAGAGCAAAAAACATGTAAAGCTTATTGAAGAATTCCAATTAAAGAAGAGGATCTCTTGAAATAAGAAAAATTGCTCCCTTAACTCATTCTTCCCTTTCAGTATCTTTTTCCTAGTGTTTCAACCACAAACTAAGGCATTACTTTTTCTTCAGGATCTATTCCCTAAAATAATAAAAGCTGTCTTTCATAGTCCTCTGATGACTTAATTTCCTTTTCTTCTTAGATATTCTCCTGAAAAGAAACAGAATCTGGTTATTATTTGTGAGCAATGAATTGTCAATACAACATGCTTCATTATACTTATTCCACAGACATTGGGAGTGACTACCATGTGCTAGAGATGAGAGATACAAGGATGACTGGATAGCTAAGACCCAATCTCTGCTCTCAAAGATATATATATATCTCCTAGAATCTTTCATAATAAAACATTTTTAAATAGTCATAACTCTTCATTTCCCAAATTTTCTATAATTATCATGTAGAATTTTTTGATAGAGAAAAATATAAGAAAACAGAAGCAAAGGAAACAGAAGTAATGAGACAAGTAACTGGTTCCTTAGTAGGTGTTAGCCTCAACCATCCCTCATGAGAATCCAACCCCTTCCGAGATAGCCTGTCCCTTCCTAGAGCAGTGGGATTTTAGTAGCATGATACCAGCTATCTCCTTCTAACTAGTACATACTCTTTGGAGTCTTTTGTGATCCTAAACCAGAATCTAAACCTTTACTGCCAGCCACAGAATCTACTTTACATGGTCAGGCAACATCCCTGGTCACCACAGGAGACCTGGGGAATTAGCTCTGGGCCCTAACTGGTAGGATAGAATCTGGCCTCTTGATAGCTTAATTGCCCATTTTCCTAGCCTCATTTTCTATATACTTTTAATTAGCCCAAATCTACAGGTTTGTTTTTTTAAGATTGTATTTATTTATTCATGAGACACATAGAGAGAAGCAGAGGCAGAGGGAGAAGCAGACTCCATGCAGGGAGCCTGACGTGGGACTCGATCCCAGAAATGTGGGATCACTACCGGAGCCGAAGGCAGACACTCAACTGCTGAGCCACCAGGCATCCCTACAGGTTTGTTTTGTCTTCTTGCTCCAACCCTAGTCTACTGAAACTGAACCTCCCTCAAATTTTGACATGTGTTCAGAAAAAGGTTGTTGTTAATAGATTGTTTCTTCCAGGTTGGATAGAGTTCCTTCTATTAGATGCTTCCAAAGTTGTGTCCTGTCCAGGCTCAGTCCTGTTTACTGTTAGAATACCTCATTGCCAGCTATGTAGCATGGTTTATGAAACTCCATGCCAGGAAATATTTATAACGACTGGGAAGGTCTGTGCATACATACATTTGTGTGTATTTTTTTCTGTGATGGTACTTATTTTCTCAATTTTTTAAGATTCATTTCTCTGAAATCTTCCCTGATTCTGTTAGGCAAAAGTCACTCATTTATTTGCTCATCCAATATGTATTATTGCTTACTCAACACTAGACACTGTCTTAGGTACTGAAGATAGGAGATTAAGACACAATTGTTTTGTTTGAAGATTTTTAAAATTTATTCATGATAGACATATATATATAGAGAGAGAGAGAGTCAGAGACACAGGCAGGGGGAGAAGCAGACTCTATGCCGGGAGCCTGAAGCGGGACTTGATCCTGGGACTCCAGGATCACGCCCTTGGCTAAAGGCAGGTGCTGAACTGCTGAGCCACCCAGGGATCCCCTGAAGATTTTTTTTTTAAAGATTTTATTTATTTATTCATGAGAGACATGGAGAGAGAGTGAGAGGCAGAGACATAGGCAGAGGGAGAAGCAGGCTCCATGCAGGGAGCCTGATGTGGGACTCGATCCCAGGACTCCAGGATCATGCCCTGGATGGAAAAGAGACACTCAACCGCTGAGCCACTGAGGTGTCCCAAAGACTTTCTGTAAAAAAGATTTTCTTTATTTGAGAGAGAGAGAGAGAGACAGAGAGAGAGCACGAGTGGGATGGGAGTGGGGAGAGTGGCAGAAGGAGAGTATGAGGAAGAAGCAGATTTCCTGCTGAGCAGGGAGCCCCATGTGTGGGGCTTGATCCCTGGACCCTGGGATCACACTCTGAGCTGAAGGCAGACGCCCAACTGACTGAGCCACCCAGGTGGCCCTGAAGATTTTATTTTTTTATTTTTTATTATTTTTAAAAATATTTTTATTTATTTATTCATGAGAGACAATAGAGAGAGAGAGAGAGGCAGAGACATAGGCAGAGGGAGAAGCAGGCTCCCTGCAGACAGTGGGACCCGATACCAGGACCCCGGGATCATGACCTGAACCAAAGGCAGATGCTCAGCCACTGAACCACCCACATGCCCTGAAGATAATTTTATTTAATTAATTAATTAATTAATTAATTAATTCATGAGAGACACACAGAGAGAGAGACACAGGCAGAGGGAGAAGCAGGCTCCACGCAGGGAACCTGATGTGGGACTCCATCCCGGAACTCCAGGATCACACCCTGGGCCAGAGGCAGGCGCTAAACCACTGAGCCACCCAGGGATCCCTTGACAAGTCTTTGAAATAGGCAGTGACATTCTTCTAGGGACTCAACTGCCTCGATGTTAATACTTTGCCAAGGACAAAAGGCAATCCTAGCCCAAACCCCATGACCCCGTAAGTCTACTTTAACATAAAATTTCTTTCTTTCTTTTTTTTTAAGATTTTATTTATTTATTCATGAGAGATACAAAGAAAGAGAGAGAGAGAGATTGAGAGAGGCACAGACACAGGCAGAAGCAAGCTCCATGCAGGGAGCCAGACTTGGGACTCAATCCTGGGACTCCAGGATCACACCCTGGGCTGAAGGCAGCGCTAAACTGCTGAGCCATCCGGGCTGCCCAAATGTAAAATTTCCTTTGGAAACCTCCTTTATCTCTATCCTTCCCCCAAGATACATGTTGTTAATCATTCCCCAAGCATATGACCCACTGATATACATCTGAAGGGTCTCATGACTGAGTTTTTACTCAATAGTAATAAATGATCTTTCCTAACAATAGCTAATCCCCTCAAAATCCTGGAAACCTTGTTCCCAAAATACCTGGGAGGCTTACGCTACCTCTAACCCCCTCCCAACTTGAAAGTGTATAATGGGCCACTCCTCAGGACCCCAGGGTGGCAGCTCTTTCTGCCTACCTGTCCTGTCCCCATGCTTTGATAAAACCACCATTTTGCACCAAAGATGTCTCAAGAATTCTTTCTTGGCCATAGGCCCTAGACCTCACCCCACCAAACCTCACCTATATTCCAAAACAGCATCACCTGGAGTCCATTTTTTGCAATGGCTGTTACACTCCATTGTTCCAGTGGATCTGTAAGTAACCCTAGTATCCTTCCAATAAATTCCTCCTTTCCACCCTAGGTGGTTTGTATTGGCTCTTAGTTACTGACAGTGAGAAGATCTGACTACCATAGGGAAAGAGGCATGGGGGAGCGGGGGACAAACTTACCCAGCTTCTCTGTGGCTTCCACACAAACACTAGGATACATGCCTTCGGTGTAAGTTGCCACCAGAAGATATAGATGGGTCTTCACAACCACCACACCAGTTTTTTCCTGGATAAAAGTAAAACAGATTGTTTTCTTTTGATTCTAGTCACAGGAGTAGCAGTTACACTATGGTCTCACTTGTGCCATTTCTTTACTTCCATACACTCCTATCTGTATTTGGACTCTTCACTATTTTCCACTAACTTAGTTGTTTTTTCTAAAAAAATTGCGAACTTGTAATATTGTATGTGTATTTAGAAAAAGTTCCCCAACTGACTGTAATATACCCCTATCCTAGTGAGAACTGATATAATGAGAAGGTAATACATTTTGGAATTGGACAGCTTTGGGCTTGAATCCCAGTGCCTCCATTTTCTGCAGCATGACTAAGGAAGTTATTTAACCTTGTGAGGCTACTTACTTTATAATGCTGATGAAGTGTGCTTAACCCATAAGATAGGGCATCCAGTAAACGTGAATTTCATCTCCTTATTTCCTTATTGAAGATGTCTTAAGTATAAGAATGCTATAATTTTTTTTTTTTTTTTTTTTTTTAGATGAAGGAGGATGTAGAGTATAGAGTACTGAAAAGAGATACTTCAGGCAAGGTTCAGTTGATAGATTCTGGAATGAATAGTTCTCAACTAAGCTCTCCGTTCGTACTTTCTTTCACATATTCCTTTCTAGCATTAGATTTCTGTCTCAGACATTGCCACTGGAGTAAAAGGCCTAATGTTTTATAAACGAGATCAGCAAATTGGAATCAAATTCTTAAGGTTTTACCGAGCTGTCTTCAAATCCTGAACACTCACATTCTTAGCATAAAGAGAATAGTCATCTGCCCGGATACATTTGTAATCCTTTTCCTTGAAATACAATCCTTCTCTTCTGGTTTGTAAAGGGTTCTTGGCGAATCCATTCACAAGTGTTCGGACATCACCAGGCATTACCTGCAGAAGTAAAGAGTGAGCAAACTGTGGCAGGCTGGCCAAATTTGGCCCACATTTGTTTTTATAGGCTTGCAAGCTAAGAATGGTTTTTACATTTGTAAGTCAGTAGATTTAAAAAGCACTAGAATAGGGACGCCTGGGTGGCTCAGCGGTTGGGCTCTGCCTTCTGGCTCAGGGTGTGATGCTGGAGTCCTGGGGATCGAGTCCCGCGTCGGGCTCCCCGCGTGGAGCCTGCTTCTCCCTCTGCCTGTGTCTCTGTTTCTCTCTCTCTGTGTGTCTCTCATGAATAAATAAATAAATCTTTAAAAAAAAATAAATAAAAAAGCACTAGAATAGTATTGTGTGATTTGTAAAAATTACAGGAAATTCAAATTTCAGTGTTCATAAAGATTTGTTGGAACATAGTCACCCCCATTCTTTTATGTATTGTATATGCCCTTTTTCCTATTAAAACTGCATAGCAGTTGTGACACAGGTCATATAGTCCAGAAACCTAAAATGTTTACTATGGATTTTTCCAAAAAAAAAAAAAAAGTTAAAATGCTTACACCCAAACTTGCTTTTTCTTACACTAAATCCTGGCGATGCCACACACAAGCTTCGCTCCTGGAGTTTGATGAGTGCTGCACTGTCCACATGCTTTGTTCCCAGGAGGGTATCTAACAGCAAGTTCTGCAAATGACTCATGTGTTCCCTCAGCTCTGAAAAAGGGAACCACAGTTGAAAGGATTCGCTCTGGCCAGCTTTGAAAAGGCCCCTGAATACAAACCTCCCTAAGGCCCTTTCTTTGGACAGTTTTCAGCGTGTGCGCTCGGGAAGTAGTGAAAATGAAGAGTGAACACGGTGGTCCGTCATCAAATAGCCATCAATAAATACTCCAGGAGGAAAACGGAAAAACCACGGTTCACACGGTGAGTTTGGAAAATCACTGCTCTTCATTATCTAGTTACGCTAATGGTTCGCATCAGAATCACCTGAGATTATAAACCCAAACACCTGCGAGGTGCAGCCACTGATGCAATCAGCGGGTTCTGAGTCTTCACGTTCACTCACCCCTGACCGGCACCGGCGACTACTATGGGCCCTGATGCAGGGGTCTAAATACACTAAAAAGGCATTTAAAGCGGCATTTTCCGTACAAGTCCCCACGTTTTGGGCCGTCCTCACAGGGACAACCTCCACAAACACTCTTCCTTCTAGGGGATGCTGAGGGCAGGCGCCCCTTTCCGGACACTCCCGCGCAGTGGTTTACCCCACGGGGGTTCCAAGAGGGACTAGAGGCGGGGGTGGGGCGCGGGGCTAACTAAAGTCCAGTCGTGCCGGCTGGGGAGGCGCACAGGACTGGGAGGGCGCGGTGACCGAAGCCAGAGCAGAAAGGACCACGCAGCGACGAGACCAAGGAGACCAGCGCTCCGCCGACGTCTGCACGGTAGCCGGGCAGCGGCTGGTCAACGGACGCGGGGGAGGGCGGGGCGGGAAGGCGACGGGCCTAGCTATTGGCTGAGACATCTGCCCGTCACCGAGGAGCGCTCCTGTTTGGCTGGCTAACCACGCCCCGCCCACCAGGGTCGGCCCCCACAGGCGCCTCGGTGACTCCTCCGCGGCGCTGGGCTCGCGTGCGCAGTTGCGCGAAGCTTAGGGACGTAGCCGCGGGGCTCCGGCCGCTTGACAGAATCCTGACTTGTCGTCTGTCGCGGCGCGCGGCTGCGTCAAGGAGACACTGGACGTGTACATTCTGTCATTCTGAGGCGACAGGCCCGAGCTCACGGGGCTGAGGGACTCGGCTGGCGCGCTCTCCGGTCGCTGCCGACCAGTGCGGGGCGGTGGGCCGTGGGGCCGGAGCCCCGCGTGCTGCAGGGAGCCGAAGGCCCAGCCAGCCTTGGGAGGGGCGGGGGGCTGAGGTACCTGTGACGGTCTGCAACTTTCCTGTCAGGCAGGGCGGAGCACGCACGCCTCTTGTTGACGGGGTGGGAGGGAAGGGACGGGGCGGTGGGTGCTGTAGGTCTACAACGGGTGCAAGCCCTGATGACCGCTTCCCCCCTCAGATGACGGTCCTTCTTCTGTGAGTAGGGGATGGGGGGGGGATGCAAATTTTGTGTGAGAGCCCCTCCCCCTCTCCAAGCAGCCCTGCCCGTGCGGGTTCCGTAGCCAGAAAGTCGCAGCTCTTCTCGGGGGTCCGCGTCCTGAATCTGAAAACTGCTGCAGCGCGACCCCTAGAGGTCTGGGTGGTAGTTGCCGCGCCGGCTCGAGAGGGCAGTGCTGTGGAAGGACGTGGGAAGCCTGGAATTCCGGGGGGGGGAACGCCGGGGTCAGCCCGGGGAGAACCTCCTCTGCTTCAAAGTGGCTAGGTCTGAAGGCCTCCCCAGAAGCTGTGGTGAAGGCCGCCTGTGAAGGAAGGTGGGGGTGGCTACTAATTCAGAATCCGTTCCACATCCGTTCGTGGTTGCAAAGATTGATGGTGAAGTAGCAGAAAAGGAGGGTTGTGAATTCTCATTAACTGAATAAGCTGCATTTTTAAAGTTTTCCTAGGGGCTGTGTTATTTGTGACCGCGATGAGAAATTTCGTCAGTGATGATCTGATAACTGACAAACTTCACAGGCCCAAGAGCTCGAAAGACTGGTTGGAACCACAGCCACTTTATTTGGTGGAGGTAATAGTAACATGGCATTTTGCATTTTTGTATTTGAGTAGTTGCACTGAAAAGTGGCTTGTGCTTAGTATTTTTCCTGTGTTTTCTATTTCGTTGCTGCTTTTTATTCAGTCGCTACTAACTTTGTGTTTGGTATTCATTTTCTAGATTGTTAAGGTGGGTTCATTGTTAATTATCTTTTCTATATAACAAAGTTACAAACTTTGGCCTGAAGCACTCTTTTAACTGCATCACTGAAATTATAGATGTTTTTTAAAACTATTGTAATTTCTTTTTTTCCAAACATCTTTATTAAGGTATTCACTGATAGACCATGAACTGCATATGTGTAAAGTGTACAGTTTGATAAATTTTGATGTATGTATTCATCACCACAATCAAGAGAATGAACATATTCAGTGTTCTCAGTTTCCTTTTTTTTTTTTTTTTTTAAGATTTTATTTATTCATGAGAGACAGAGAGAGGTAGAGACATAGGCAGAGGGAGAAGCAGGCTCCCTGTAAGGAGCCGAATGCGGACTTGGACTCCATCCCAGGACCCTGGGATCATGACCGGAGGCAAAGGCAGATGCTGAACCACTGAGCCATCCAGGTGCCCCTCAAAGTTTCCTTGTGTCTCTTTTGACATCCTTCCCTCGTTGCATACCCTCAGACAATCCCTGATTTGCCTTTTGTCACTATACTTTAACATTTAAAAAAATTTATACAGGGGATCCCTGGGTGGCTCAGCGGTTTGGCGCCTGCCTTTGGCCCAGGGCATGATCCTGGAGTCCCGGGATCGAGTCCCACGTCAGGCTCCCAGCATGGAGCCTGCTTCTCCCTCCGCCTGTGTCTCTGCCCCTCTCTCTCTCTCTGTCTATCATAAATAAATAAGTAAATAAATAAATCTTTAAAAAAATTTATACAAATGTAATCTTACAGCATGAATTCTTTTTGTCTGGTTCTTTCACTTAGCATAATTATTTTGCAGTTCATCTATATTGTGGCATGTATCAGTACTTCACCGCCAGCCCCTGCTTTTTTACCCCCCCCCCCCGAATATGCTAGTTTGTCCATTCAACTAATGGAAATTTGGTTTATTTGCATTTTTTGGCTATTACAAATAAAGTTAGCAACACTCATGTACATGGACATATGCTTTCATTTCTCTTGGGTAAGTATCTAGTTGTGGAATGACTGGGTCATATAGTAAGTGATTCTAACTTTTTATAAAACTGTTAAACTGTTTTCTAAAGGAGTTTGCCCTCTACATACATAGTTCAAGGATCCACCAGAGATTTGGCCAGTAATGTTGTGAAATTTGTGGCAACTCCTCTATGGCTCTCTCATTTCAGGTATTTCTCCTTTGACTTTCCAGCTCCTATGGTTGTCCTGAACTCTGTCTTCTAGTTCTTTTTTTTTTTTTTTAAAGCTTATTTTTTTAAGTAATTGTACACTCAACATGGGGCTCAAACTCACAACCCTGATATCAAGAGTTACATGCTCTTCTGACTAACCAGCCAGGCGCCCCTGTCTTCTAATTCTTGAATTCAGTAAAACAGCATGTTTCTGATTTAAACCATCTGCTTTAGTTCTAATGGAGGCCTGCTTTTAGACAAAAGTCCGTAAAAACTGAAAGCTTATGCCAGTGCTATTCTCTTTTTCCAAGGATTGACTACGTTCTTGTTTCTCTCTGCTTTTGGTCAGACTCCAGTGTTTTCAGATTGTTGTTTTTTATATTTTTGTCCTGAATATTAATTCTGTACCTATCTTGGTTTTTGAGAACAACAGGTTTGCCAGGAATAGCAACTCTAGTTTGAGTTTTAAATTTTATTTTTTTTTTATTTTGGAGAGATAGTGAGTGGGGGGTGGGCAGAAGGAGATGGAGAGACAAACTGAAGCTGACTTCATCTGGGTGAGGAGCCTGACATGTGGCATGATCTCGGACTCTGAGATCATGACCTGAGCCAAAACTAGGAGTCAGATGCTGAACCAACTGTGCCACCCAGGGACCCCAATAATTTGATTTAAGATTTGATTTTCAAAATTTAATTCTTGTCATTTTAGGCATTAGCTAAAGAAGATATTGATACAGCTATTCAATCAATATTATATAGAGAAAATTATGTAATTAAGGTAAGAATTGGCTACAGAATGTGTCATAATTAAAAATTCTGTTTATCCATTTTAGATGTGCGTCATCATTATACAAATTTTATTTTATTTATTTATTTTTAAATTTTTATTTATTCATGAGAAAGAGAGAGATAGAGTTAGAGACACAGGCAGAGGGAGAAGCAGGTTTCCTACAGGGAGCCTGATGTGGGACCTGATCCCAGGACCCTGAGATCATGATCTGAGCCAAAGGTAGACCCATGGAGCCACCCAGGTGCCCCTCATTATACAAATTTTAGAAAATATAGAAAATAGAATTGAAAACACTCAGCTCTTAGGATTAACCTTAAGAGATCTCTGAGACTTTAATTGACTTCTCTCTCTCTCTCTGCTTAAAAATATTTCTTTACTCATGGGGGGGGGGCAGAGATAGAGGGAGAAGAAGGGAGCCCTATATAAGGCTTGATCTGAGGACCTCAGGATCATGACCTGAGCAGAAGGCAGACAGTTAACTGACTGCCAGGTGCCCGCTTCCTTCCTCTCTTTATATGTTGTGGGGATTCTTTCACAGATACTTTTATTTTTTAAAAGATTTATCTGAGGGAGAGAGAGAGCAACAGAACAACAAGCAGGGGGAGGGGCAGAGGGGGAGGCAGACTGCCCGCTGAACAGGGAGCCCAATGTGGGGCTCCATCCCCGGACCCTGAGGTAGTGACTTGAGCCAAAGGCAAATGCTTAACTGAGTGAGCCACCCAGCACCCCACACAGATACTTTTATAGAAGAGTTTTCCCCAACTCCTTTCATCTAGTGGAGATTCTGTAGAGTCACTGTGTATTCTTAAAAGTTTTAAGAGCTATTTTTGGAAGACGCTGACCAGTTATTACTCAGGTACGCATAGGTAAGAAGAAGGCTTTTTTTTTTTTTTTTTTTTTTTTTTTTTTTTTTTTAAGGCTTTAACTCTAACAGGATGGGCTTATTTATAAGGCAAGATGAAGGTCCATGTAGAATAAACATTGGAGTGGGTAGCCTATAAGGAAAAATTTTCTTTAAGAGTTGTTTAAAAATGAAAGAAGCTATTCAGTAAGAATAGTTGGAGAGTGCTATGACCTGAAGCTAGGGAGGGATATAACCTAGAGAAGCTCTCAAAGTTCTTAGTTTATTTATTTTTCATTTTGAATTTTATGTTGATTGTAGGAATCACATGATTTCATTTGCTAGATGAAAGATAGATAAGTGGATAAGTTTTAGTTGATAGTCTAAATCATTTTCTTTACAGGCTGCTTGCCATTTCATCCAGGTTGTGCTATGCGTGTGCCTCTCTATTTTTTTTTTCCTCCATAGAATATACTTCCACATTTGGTCATCCCTACTCTTCCTAGATAACTGTTCATTCTTTAAGGCCCTTTCCAAAGGTGTCCCACTCTAGGAATTAAAAAGAAAGAAAAAAATTTTTTTGGAAGATTTTATTTATTTGAGAGAGAGAGAGTGCATGAGCAGGGGAAGGGGGGGAGAGAGAAGGAGGGAGGGAGGGACTCAGCAGGGAGCCTGACACAGGGCTCAATCCCAGGATCCTGAGGTCATGATCGGAGCCAAAGGCAGATGCCCAACAGACTGAGCCCCCTAGGTGCCCCTAAAAAAGAAAAACTAGTCATTTTTTTTTTTTTTACCATTTTGGTAAAATATATATAACTTTGCTATTTTTAACCATTTTTAAGTGTACAATTCAGTGACATTAATTACATTCACATGTTGTACAACCATCATCACTATTTCCAAATAGATGGATGTTGTGAAACCATCACCATTATCTATTTCTAAAACTTTCATCACCCCAGCCAAAACTTTACACACATGAAGTAATGACTTCTCATCCCCCCAGCCCCCAGAGGTCCCTCTAATAATCTCTAATTTACTCTTTGTTTCTATGAATTTGCTTATTCTAGATAATTCCATTAAGTGGGATCCTACAATATTTGTCCTTTTGTATCTGGCTTATTTCACTTAGCATATTGTTTTCAAGACTCATCCATGTTGTAGCATGTGTCAGAACTTCATTTTATGGCTGCCTAATATTCCATTTTGTGTATATACCACATTTTGTTTATATATCCATTTGTTCATAGACACTTGGAGTGCTTTCACCTTTTGGTTATTGTGACTGATGTTACTATAAACGTTGATGTATGAGTCTCTGTTTTTTTTAGTGTGTATCCTGCTGTATTATCCCTCCTCCTATTGTTTTGTATATTTGTTTTGTAGTCTGTCTCTCCAGGCAGAGCAAGCATGTTGTCTAATTTATCTATGTATTATTCATTATTTCCAGTATAGTGTGTGTCACTCAGTAGAAGCCAAATAAATGATTGAATTAATGAATGACTTTGAGTTTTTATTAGGAATATAAATGAGTTTAAATTTTAGAACAAGATAGCTTTAAGATAATTGTCTTTTCTATCATTGTTTATTAGGAACTAGATAAGTATTTACTACATCATGACTTCTTAAATGAAAGAAGAAAAGAGGTGTTATATAAAAGATGGGCTGACCATGTGGCACATCCTCTCCAGAAGAAAATTATAGAAAAAGTTTGTTCACACAAGAAGATTAGAAAAAGGAGACAAGAAGAATTAGATGGTTTTTTAAAACATGTAAATAAAAAGGTACAAAGAGTTCATTTGATACTTATTTCAGTTGGTTTACAACTATGATTATAATCATCGAAACGGCCTGCTCCTCTGACTCTATATATGTATAATCTCTACTCTGTTATAGCATATACTATTCTCTTTTTTTAAAATTTATTTTTATTTATTTATGATAGAGAGAGAGAGAGAGAGGCAGAGACACAGGCAGAGGAGAGGGAGAAGCAGGCTCCATGCCAGGAGCCCGACACGGGACTCGATCCCGGGACTCCAGGATCGTGCCCTGGGCCAAAGGCAGGCGCGAAACCGCTAAGCCACCCAGGGATCCCCAGCATATACTATTTTTTTTTTTTTATACTATTCTTAAGTCCAGAGCATGTGGAAAGGATGAAGGGAAGAGGGTTAGGTCTAGATTTAGATGCACATATTAGATTCATATTTCTTTGCTTTTTTAATGTAATTATTAATTTTATATACTAATGAAATTTAGGCTCTAGATTTAGGATGGATATATATATATATATATATATATAATAAATTTTTTTTCCTAGAACTTGTTATTTACAAAGCTATAAAATATTTCTGTTTTGACATTTTTAAGATATCTGAGATATTTGACTAATGAGCAAAATTCCCAAATCTGTTAGTGTTCCAACATTCATTATTGTTGCAAATTTTAAGTAGATTCCTTCTATCACTATAATATTTATTACTTGGCTACATCAAGTTTAATTTCAAATTTGGCTTTCCCTTTTGCAGTTGTCATTGGTGCTGTTTTATCTTATTTATTTATTTATTTATTTATTTATTTATTTATTTATTTTGGTGCTGTTTTAAAGCAGAAGAATGGAACTGTGTGACTCTAGAGTCTTGTTATGCTCAAAATTAATTATGTACCTCTTGTCATGTATAGTTTTGCTTCCTTCCTGTAGGGAAATGCATTTATAGAGCATTATGATCCAAAAGAGTATGATCCTTTTTATATGAGCAAAGAGGACCCGAATTTTTTTAAGGTAGGATAGATTTCTTATTTTTGGTATTATGTGGTTGTTTTTTTGAGTAGCCCTAATGTATGGGTAGTCCTTTAGTTATTTCCTAAGAATGCAGTAACATCTTTTTTTTTTTTTTTTTATGATAGTCACATAGAGGAGAGAGAGAGAGGGAGAGAGAGGCAGAGACATAGGCAGAGGGAGAAGCAGGCTCCATGCACCGGGAGCCTGATGTGGGATTCGATCCCGGGTCTCCAGGATCACGCCCTGGGCCAAAGGCAGGCGCCAAACTGCTGCGCCACCCAAGGATCCCAGAATGCAGTAACATCTTAAGAATAGTTTCCCATCTCCATATCTTAGAGATGAATAAAAAAGCCAAAGTCCAAAGTAAATTAAACTTTTATAAAATTTGAATATATTGTGTAATAATTATAACAAGTAATATTAAAAAATTTCATAGACTTTAAAAATTTGTTACAAATTTTACAATACATGAATTTTTTTTTTAGAGAGAACAGGTGGGGGTGGGGGGGTGGGGTTGGGGTGGGGGTTGGGGAAGGGTATGGGGAGAGGGAGAGAGAATCTTAAGCAGGTTCCACATCCAGCATGGAGGCCTATGCAGGACTCTGTCTCACAACCCTGAGATCATGACCTGAGCTGAAATCAAGAGTTAGACACTTAACCAACTGAGCTACCCAGATGCTCCCCCAAAATCGTTTTTTGTTCGTTTTTTTTTTTTTTTTTAAGATTTTATTTATTCATGAGAGACACAGAGAGAGAGGCAGAGACATAGGCAGAGGGAGATTCAGGCTCCCTGTGAGGAACCCGACGTGGGACTCAATCCAGGGACTCCTGGATCACGCCCTGAGCCGAAGGCAGATGCTCAACCGCTGAGCCACCCAGGTGTCCTTCAAAGTCTGTTTTTAAATAAAGAATTAAAAAACCAAAAAAAAAAAAAAAAAAAAAAAGAATTAAAAAACCACTTACAATTTTCATTACCCAGAATGAACTCATTAACATTTTTCTGTATATCCTTTTGGATAGCCAAGACTACTTTCTATATGTAGGTGTATATATACATTTTTATTTTACAAATTGGTATAACACATTAGGTTTTATAATTTGCATTTTTTCCTCAGTAGTTCTATGGTTTGCTTCCTTCTTTATCCATAAATATAAGTATGTAATTTTAATCATTGCATGGTATTCTGTTAATAACAGCTGGTATCTGGGTGGTTCAGTTGGTTAAGCCTCCATCTCTTGATTTCAGCTCAGGTCATGATCTCAGGGTTGTGAGATTGAGCTCCACTTAGGGCTCTGTGCTCAGTGTAGATTCTGCTTGAGATTCTCTCTCTCTCTTTCTCTGCCCCTCCCTTCACTCACTTTCATCTTGTTTTCTTCCTCTCAAATAATCTGTAAAAAAAAAAAAGAAAGAAAGAAAAGAAAAAGAAATAATCACTAACTTGCACTGAGGGCTTAACCAAATGTTAGGACTTTTTTTTTTTTTTAATCTTCATTGTGACCACATGAGGTTATTTAGAGATGAGGCAAATAAGACACAAATTGGTTGTTAGTTTTCCAGAGTCACACAGCTGTAACTAGCAGAGCATCATCATCTTTTTTTTAAAACATATTCCTACTTTGAACATCTAGCTTATTTTTGACCTGTTGCTGTTACAAGTGACATTATGGTGAATTTCCCTTTAACTATTTATTTCTTAAAGTTTACCTTAGGATAACTTGCTAGAAGTAGAATTGCTGAGTTAAAGGTTATGCATAATTTTGATTCATATTGCTGAATAGTCCTCCAGAATGGTTGTATAAATTTATACCTCCACCGGAGAGTCCATTTTCCCACACTTTTGCTAGTAGTGGATATTAGTAAACAAAATTAAAATCCTTGAGTCATAGACCTAGCTTGAGTCATAGACATTTTAAACTGCTGGCATTTGCAGACAAAGTAGGTTTTTTTGTTCTCCCCCCCCCCCCAAATTGGGTTGTGTGTATGTTATTGTCCCTATTTTAATAGGTAGAAGTTAAATAGAGTTTAACAGCCAGAGCTTTAGTTCTGCTAGCTAGTAACATAACTAGTAAGGGGCAGAACTAGGATCTGAAACTAGATTTTTTACTTTTTTTTTTTTTATGATAGTCACAGAGAGAGAGAGAGAGAGAGAGAGAGGCAGAGACACAGGCAGAGGGAGAAGCAGGCTCCATGCACTGGGAACCCGACACGGGATTCGATCCCAGGTCTCCAGGATCGCGCCCTGGGCCAAAGGCAGGCGCCAAACCGCTGCGCCACCCAGGGATCCCTGAAACTAGATTTTTAAAAAGATTTATTTTATTTATTTTAGAGAGACAGAGAGCGGGTACCCCCTAGGGGGTGGAGGAGGAAGGGCAGAGGCAAAGGGAGAGGGAGAGAATCTCAAGCAGACTACCCTCTGAGTGTGGAGCCCAGCTCAGGGCTTGATCTCATGCCCTGAGATCATGACCTGAGCAGAAATCAAGAGTTAAAGGCTTAACTGACAGTCACCCAGGTGCCCCTGAAACCAGATCTTTTTGTATCAAAATTTCAGTTCTTTTACTATGCTGACTTTCTAAATGAAGCTGATAGATGGCCTCTTAAGTTAAGCTGAGCATTTTGACATTATAACAGCAGTTCTCTAAGTGAGGAATATAGATCTCTGAGAGCCCTGAAACCCTTTTGGGATCCATTAGGCCAAGTATTTTCATAATAGTGCCAAATACCATTTACCTTTTTCATATTGTTGATATTTATTCTGATGGTGCAAAAGCAGTGGTGGGTAAAACTGCTGGTATCTTAGAATGGCTTAAGTCAGTATCACCAAATCATATTGGTTGTCGTTATATTCTTCATTGTCAGGCACTCACAGTAAAATTCAATTTCATTTAAGAATATCTTTTTTTTTTCTTTTTTTTAATTTTTATTTATTTATGATAGTCACACAGAGAGAGAGAGAGAGAGTCAGAGACATAGGCAGAGGGAGAAGCAGGCTCCATGCAGGGAGCCCGATGTGGGATTCGATCCCGGGTTTCCAGGATCACGCTCTGGGCCAAAGGCAAGCGCCAAACCGCTGCGCCACCCAGGGATCCCAAGAATATCTTTGATCAGGGATGCATGTCTTTGAGTGTCTGCCTTTGGCTCGGGGCGTGATCCTGAGTCCCGGGATTGAGTCCCACATCGGGCTCTCTGCGTGGAGCCTGCTTCTCCCTCTGCCTATGTCTCTGACTCTCTTTCTGTGTCTCTCATGAATACATTAAAAAAAAAGAATATCCTTGATCAGGGGTGCTGGGTGACTCAGTCAGTTAAGTATATGCCTTCCGCTTGGGTTATGACCACAGGGTCCTGGGATCAAGCCCCATATCAGGTTCCCTGCTCAGCAGAGAGTCTGCTGCTCCCCTTGCTGTGCTCTCTCTTTCTTTCTGTGTCAAATAAATAAAATCTTAAAAAAAAGAATGTTCTTGATCAAACATTAAAAATTATTAATTTTATTAAATCTTACTCCTGAATACACATCTTTTTAATATTCTGTGTGATGAAATGGGAAGCATGCCAAGAGCATTTCTGATGCCTACTTGAAATGCAGGATGATTGATTGGATTGTGAGCTATACTGGTTAAATTTCTTTTTCATGGTACATTATTTTTACTTGAAAGAATGTCTTACAAACTCGTTATTAAGTATTAGATATTTGGCAGACAATTTCTGGAAAATTAATAAAGTAAGTCTGTCATTTCAAGAAAAACAACTGGCAATATTTGTTGCCAATGATAAAATGTGAGTTTTCAAGCAAAAATTTTGAATTTTGGAAACATATCATGAGTGTGACAGCTTCCCCATTCTCTTAGACTCTTCTAATGAGCTTGGTAATGATTTTGATGAATGTGATTATAGCATAATAAAATGTATTCACATTTGGAAGATCTCACCTAACTCAGCGATACAATTTTTTTTCAAATAAGCAACCCATGACATAGATCAAAAATCCATTCAAAGTTCAAGGTAGACCAATGGATTTTAATGTAGACAAGTTTGAATCATTTATTCATATAGTTGCAGATTCCACATAACTTTTTTTTTTAAGATTTTAATTATTCATTCATGAGAGACAGAGAGAGAGAGGCAGAGACACAGGCAGAGGGAGAAGCAGGCTCCATTCAGGGAGCCCAACATGGGACTCGATCCTGGATCTCCAGGATGCCATTCTGGGCTGAAGGTGGGTGCTAAACCGCTGAGCCACCAGGGCAGCCCACCACATCATAACCTTTAAGAAAGTACCACTTATTGAGTTCGGGGATAGTGTCTAAGAATATCCATAAATGATCTGAAAAAGCTGTTAAAAGAGAGCCAACCATGGCTGGAGGACCATACTAAGAGACGTATTGGAGTGCCCTCATTTCTTTGTAATGTGTTAAATATGTATAATGGTTACTTAAGTAGTTTGTAGATACCATATTCTTGATTCTTCTGGCATGATAGCCATACACAGATGCTTAGGATAGATTGAAAAAGACCTGCAATCCTGTCCTCAAAGACATGCTTTTCTTGCAGGTTACCATTCCACCATTTCGTGACCCTTTGAAAAAGGCACAATATAACAAAGATGATGAAAAAAGAACTCTTCTTCAGTGTAAAACTGGTACTTAGTGCCTAATTGTTACGTGATTTCATAACTTAAGAGCAGTGGGAGTTGCGTTTAAGGGTGCTAATTTAGGTTACTAATCTTTCTGCAGGCAAGATATATACAATGAAAGAATTTAAAGAGACTGAAAAGGCCAAACTGCAATCCAGATTCCCAAGTATTTCTAACTCAAGGCATTTTATGACTCCAAATAAGTGGCTTAAGGTGCCTACAACCTACATAGAAAGTGAATTTTGTAAAAGGAGCAGGTAATGGTTAATATAATAGAAATTATGGAACCTCTTAGAATTTGAAAACTCTTCTTGAGACTATAAATTTTTGTCATAGTTCTGATTATTTTAAATTTCATTCTTTTTTTTTTTTTTAAAGATTTTATTTATTTGAGAGAGAATGAGAAAGAACACAAGGGGTGAGGGAGAGGGGCAGAGGGAGAGGGAGAAGCAGACTTCCTGCTGAGCAGGGAGCCCAATATGGGGCTCGATCCAAGGACCCTGAGATCATGACCTGAGTCAAAGGTAGTTGCTTAACCAACTGAGCCATCAGGCACCCCCAAACATTTCATTTTTCAACGAGAACTCTATAATTCTTGTCTTTGTTCCTATTTTTGATGTTTCTTTTTTCTTGGGCACTTTCAAGATTTTCTCTTTGCTTTTCATTAGCTAGAGTATGATGTGTCTAGGTGGTTTTTGTTGTTTTTGTTCTTCGTATTTTCCTTTCTATTGATCCTGCTTAGGGTTCTCTGAGGTTCTTGTATCTGTGGTTTAACATCTTTCATTACTTTTTATTTTTTTTGAAAAATTTGAACCTTTATCACTTCAAATATATCTCATGCCCCATTCTTTGTTTTTCTTTTCCTTCTGAGACTCCAATTATATGTATATTAGACCATTTGATATATTTTTTTTTTCATTTTTATTTTATTTATGATAGTCACACAGAGAGAGAGAGAGAGAGAGAGAGAGAGGCAGAGACACAGGCAGAGGGAGAAGCAGGCTCCATGCGCCGGGAGCCCGACGTGAGATTCAATCCCGGGTCTCCAGGATCACGCCCTGGGCCAAAGGCAGGCACCAAACTGCTGCGCCACCCAGGGATCCCAGACCATTTGATATTGTCTCATAGCTCCATAGGTCTTAATTTGTTCTTTTGTGTTAAAATTTTTTTCTACTTGTATTTCAGTTGCACAATTTTTACTACCTATCTTTAGGTTCGCAGAGCCTTTCCTCATCTGAGTCTCATCTCTTGATCAGCCTGCCAGAGGAATTCTTTGTCTCCAATGTGATTTTATTTTATTTTATTTTATTTTATTTTATTTTATTTTATTTATTTATTTATTTATTTATTTATTTATTTATTTATTTATTTTATGATAGTCACACAGGGAGAGAGAGAGAGAGAGAGAGAGAGAGGCAGAGACACAGGCAGAGGGAGAAGCAGGCTCCACGCACCGGGAGCCCAACGTGGGATTCGATCCCGGGTCTCCAGGATCGCGCCCTGGGCCAAAGACAGGCGCTAAACCGCTGCGCCACCCAGGGATCCCTCCACTAGATTCTTTAACATATTAGTCATAGTTATTTTAAATTCTCTGATAGTTGGGCAGCCCCCGTGGCACAGCGGTTTAGCGCCGCCTGCAGCCCAGGGCGTGATCCTGGAGACCTGGGATCGAGTCCCACATCAGGCTCCCTGCATGGTGCCTGCTTCTCCCTCTGCCTGTGTCTCTGCCTCTCTCTCTAGCTGTGTCTCTATGAATAAATAAATAAAAATCTTTAAAATAAAAAAATTCTCAGTTTCCATGCTAGGGTTATTCTAAATGTGATTTTATTGATTGCTTTCACTCTTTTTTTTTTTTTTTAAGATTAAAAAAAACAAAAAGAGTACATGAGCAGGGGTAGGGAGGGATAGAGAGGGGGAGACAAGCAGACTCCCTTCCAGGACCTTGGAATCATGACCTGAGCCAAAGGCAGATGCTTAGCAGACAGAGCCACATGGGCACCCCCTAGCCACACTTTAAATACTTGGTTGTCAAGGGCCATATTTATCTCTGGAGAAAGTTCTATCAGACAGTGCTATATGAGATCTGACAGGAGGGGGAATTCAGTACTTCACAGATTAGAACACAACAGCAGCTCAGCTGAAAGGTCTCACATTTATTACTGGACCAACCTACTGATATAGAAGCATAGTAACAGGAAATAATTTCCTTAACAAGACATGTCTATTGGCCAGGAAGGAAAGATGTTTCCATATTGGTAGGATAAGAACGTGTGATCTCCACGCAGCTTAAATATGTGTGTCAGTTATGTTTGCTATCTCATCATGTGCGATGCCTCCTCATAGACTCAGTTTGGTTCTTCTTCAGTGTCCGTGAAACTAGGTTGGAGCCATTTTGTGAAAAGCCTTCCATGCCAGCTTAAAAATTTAGATTTTATCATGTGGATATAGAGTCATTGAGGATAGTTGAGGAAAGCATAAAAAGCTGGAAAATTTTATCTGGCATATGATGTGTATGATTAAAGATAAGATAGGCCTGGAAGTTGGAGATCTTTGAAGTTTTTATAAGGATCTATGTTGTGTTGATATAGGCCTCAGTATAGTGGCAAAAGGAATGAAATGAAGAGATTGATGTGATAAAACAAAGGAATTTTAGACTTTGGTGGCCAGATTTGGAGGGCCAGGAAAAAGGAAGAGTCAGAGAGGAATTTGGTTTTGAGAATTGTTATTTTATGTATTAATTTCCTAAGGTAATTGTAACAAAGTACTACAAACTGGATAGTTTAAAACAATAGAAGTTTATTCTCTCCTGGTTCTGGGAGCTGGAAGTATAAAATTGAGAGGTCAGCATTGTCATTCCCTCTATGAAGGCTCTAGGGGAGGCTTCTTCCTTGCCTCTTTCCTAGCTGCTGGTGGCTGCTGGCCATCTTTTTAGTTGGTCTACAGTCTTATCACTCTAATGTCTGCCTCCATTGTCATGTGGTCTTCTTCCCTCTGTGTTGGTATCCAAATTCCCTCCTTTTTTTTTTCTTTTTTTAAAGATTTTATTTATTCATGAAAGACACACACAGAGAGAGAGGCAGAGACACAGGCAGAGGGAGAAGCAGGCTCCATGCAGGGAGCCCGATGCGGGACTCGATCCTGACACTCCAGGATCATGCCCTGAGCCAAAGGCAGATGCTCAACCGCTGAGCTACCCAGGCATCCCCCCCACCTTTTTTTTCTTTAAAAGTTTCATTTATTTCTTTGAGAGAGAAAGTACAAGTGGGGATAGGGAGAGGGACAAACAGACTCCATGCTAAGCTTGGGGATCCATGCAGGGTCCGATCCCATGACCCTGATATCATGACCAGAGCTGAAACCAAGAGTCAGACACTCAACTGACTGAGCCACCTAGGTGCTCCTCTTATTTCCCTTCTTAAAATATCTGTCATTAGATTAGAGCCCATCCTAATCCATTATGACCTCATTTTAAAAAATATTTTATTTATTTATTTATTTATTTATTTATTTATTTATTTATTTATTTATTTATGAGAGAGAAAGAGAGAGGCAGAGATACAGGCAGAGGGAGAAGCAGGCTCCATGCAGGGAGCCCGATATGGGACTCGATCCCTGGTCTCCAGGATCACACCCTGGGCTGAAGGTGGTGCTAAACACTAAGTGTCAGAGTTTAGGACTTGAACATATTTTTTTCTGGGGGACACAATTCAACCCATATATCAAATTAATTCAATCAGAGAATCATGTATTGAGTTGTAATTGCCTTTATTTTATTTATTTATTTTTAAATTTTTATTTATTTATGATAGTCACACAGAGAGAGAGAGAGAGGCAGAGACATAGGCAGAGAGAGAAGCAGGCTCCATGCACCAGGAGCCTGATGTGGGATTTGATCCCAGGTCTCCAGGATCGTGCCCTGGGCCAAAGGCAGATGACAAACCACTGCGCCACCCAGGGATCCCTGTAATTGCCTTTAAAGAATTCACAATAGGGCATCCCAGGTGGCTCAGTGGTTTAGTGCCACCTTCGGCCCAGGGTGTGATCCTAGAGACCAGGGATCAAGTCCCATGTTGGGCTTCCTGCATGGAGCCTGCTTCTCCCTCTCCCTGTGTCTCTGCCTCTCTCTGTGTGTCTCTCATGAATAAATAAATAAAATCTTTAAGAAAAAAAATAAAGAATTCACAATAGAGAAGATAGCTATTTAAAGAATTCCATTACAAAGTGGCAGATGTGATAATACTGATACACATAGGTTATTATGGAAGCAGAGGAGGAATATTTAATGCAGCCCAATAGAAAATATAAAAGTAGGATCCTGGATAAAAATTTTTTAAAAATGAAAGAGCTCCTGGGTGGCTCAGTCAGTTAAGCTTTCAACTTTTGATTTTGGCTCAGGTCAGACCTCAGGGTCATGAGATTGAGCCTTGTATCAGGCTCTGTGCTGGTGTGGAGCCTGCTTAAGATTCTTCTCTCCCTCTGCCCTTACCTCTCTAAAAATTTTTTAAAAATGAAGAGAAACATCAATTTCTTTTTTTTTTTTTGAAACATCAATTTCTTATTGAAATTATTCAGTGTGTGGTTTATATAGTTTTATTAATTTAAATGATCTCTAGTTTGGGTGAATCCAGGAGAAAACTTACTGTCTAAAGTTAACAGATCTGTAGGAGTGTAGAGATTAGAGACAGTTACATAGAAGATGGAATCCATATGGTTGTCATCTGGCTTCTATTTTATACCATAGTTTCAGAGACTTTGTTTTTCTGAAGTTCAGCCTTTAATGTTCAATTCTGGTGTATCTGAAGTATCTTTTTTTTTAAGATTTTATTTATTTATTCATGAGAGAGAGAGAGCGAGACAGAGACAAAGGCAGAGGGAGAAGCAGGCTCCATGCAGGGAGCCCGATATGGGATTCGATCCAGGGTCTCCAGGATCACGCCCTGGGCCGAAGGCAGGCGCTAAACCGCTGAGCCACCCAGGGATCCCCTGAAATATCTTTACTCTCCTTCTTTAAAGATAATTTGCTGAATACAAAATTCTAGGTTGATATTTATTTTCTCTTAATGCTTTAAATATATAATTCTCTTGTTTTTGGTTTCTGTTGTTTATAAGAAGTCTGCTGTCATTCTGATTTTCATCCTTTCTCTATGGCTGCTTATAATTTTTTTGTTTTGTTTTGTTTTTAGTGTTTTGCACTCTTGCTACAGGTGTCAATGTATGGGTTTCTTTTTATTTAACCTACTGGTATATATTGTGCTTCCTGTATCTCTCTATTCTGTTTTCATCAGTCAGGAAAATTTGCAGCAATGATCTCTTTATTGATTTTTCTTCATTCTTTCCATTCTAATTCTCAAATTAGACATATATTAGACTTTTAAATATCTATTTTTTTTGAGGAGGAGGGGCAGAGGGAGAGAGAATCTTTTTTTAAAGATTTATTTATTAGAGAGCAAGCACAAGCAGGGAGAGGGGCAGAAGGAGAGAGAAGGGAAACAGACTCCCTACTGAGCAGGGAGCCTTATGGGGGCTGGATCTCAGGACCCCGAGATCATGACCTGAGCCCAAATCAAAAGTCGAATGTTTAACCAACTGAGCCACCCCAGCACCCCAGATCTTTTTTTTGTCCCCAGATCTTCTTATATCTTAATATCTTTCTCATTTTCCATCTCTTTAGGTAATTTCTTTGGATATATTTTCAAATTTACTAATTCTTTTCTCACTGTGTTCAATATTAACATTTAAATTTCTTAAATTTCCTTCTTCCAATATGCTTGTTCATTCCTGATAGGCTCTTACTGTTATCATGATGACTGGATCATTTCTTTCTTTAAAATATAAAATACATTGGTATACTATATTCTGTATCTGATTATTTCAAATTCTTTATTTTTTGGGGAAGCTAAATCTATTGCTTTTCCCTGCTAACTCTCAATTATAATGGTTTTCCTTCTTGTGTGCTTTGCTTAGTGAATTTTATTTGTGATTTAATTATACAGTTTTATCTTTGGGTATCTAATTGGCCCAAACAGGGGGAGAATTTGTTTGTTTCTGTCTCTGCTGGTGGCTGGGATATCATCAACCTGGGCCGGCATCAGCTCCCTTCAAAAGTCCATAGGCTTATAAGCTCAGTGTGACAGTCTCAAGTTTAGCATCCCCACATGGCTCAGTATCTTGTTAACTCTGTTGTTGGCATTTGCCTTCAGGTGTATTCTACTCATTCTTGCTGCCCACTACAGACCCAGCTTCCCACACTCCTGGCCTCTACTGTGTGTGTGTGTGTGTGTGTGTGTGTGTGTGTTAAAGAGCTTTTTTCTTTCTTGTGAGATTAGTGAAACCTCAAAGAGTGAGTGGGTTCCCTCAAAGAAGTGAATTTCAAACTAGTATATATAGTGAGGGCTTCTATTCACTAATAGTGTAGATATTCACTAATAGTCTTAAGGGACTCAATTTCCAGATTCTGAAGTCTATTTGTTCTCCTTCTAAATATTGATCTACTTGGGGACAGGCTTGCATTCACATTATTTCTTAACCCATCTTTTTCTTTTTGTTAAAGATTTTATTTATTTATTCATGAGAGAAACACACAGGGAGAGAGAGGCAGAGACATAGGCAGAGGGAGAAGCAGGCTCCATGCAGGGAGCCCCACCTGAGACTCAATCCCGGGTTTGCAGGATCGTGCCTTGGGCTGAAGGCGGTGCTAAACCGCTGAGCCACCTGGGCTGCCCTCTTAACCCACTTTTAAAAGAAAGTCCTACCTTTCAACCTGGGTATGAAAAAAATTCTAGGGTACCAAATAAAGGGATAAATAAAAATACTGGCTTTAGAGAGACTTCTTTTAATGATGAAGCAAGGAAATTTAACCCACAGGTCTTTCTGCATTTCCTTGTCATATATATTTTATTTCACTTTAATTAGTTGACTGATTTAAAGGCTTGCCTTAGAATCAGGGTAGTAGGGGTGCTTGGATGGCTCAGTGAATTGAACATCAGACTTTTGATTTCAGCTCAGGTCATGATCTCAGGGTCATGGGATCAAGCCCCAAGTCAGGCTCTGCACTCAGTGGGGAGTCTACTTGAGATACTGTCTCTTTTGCTCTGTCCCTCTCCTGGCTTGCACATTTGTGCTCTCTCTTAAATAAATCTAAAAAAAAAAAAAAAAGAGCAAGCCAGAGTACTTAGTCTCTGTTGGGTTGCTCTGAATTTGGAATAGTTAAAGTTAGATAATTTAGTGATACTTTTTTTCAATATAACTGGAATATTTTGTGTGACTGCCAACATTTTCAAAATACATTGGCTGTAATCCTCATCTAACAGTGTTATGTGATTGCTTTCAGATTTGGTGTGCTTTATCAATATGATGGTTAAAATCTATTTTATCAAATATTCTAAAAGTTTCGTAGTAAGACCAACACTCATTTTATCCCAATAAATACTTGATATTTTAAAAATTTCCTCTTAACAAGAACAAACTTATTTAAACTTACAATGAAAACTTTAGGTTTTAGCTTTAAAATGTACAAGGTAGGGCAGCTCTGGTGGCTCAGCGGTTTAGCACCGCCTTTGGCCCAGGGTGTGATCCTAGAGACCCGGGATCAAGTCCTATGTAGGATTCCCTGCATGGAGCTTGCTTCTCCCTTTGCCTGTGTCTCTGTCCCGCCCCCCTGTCATGAATAAAAAAATCTTTTTTAAAAAATGTACAAGGAAGGCAGTGCCTGAGTGGCTTAGTCGGTTAAGCGTCTGCCTTTGGCTCACATCATGATTTCAGGATCCTGGAATCAAAACCCACATAAAGCTTTCTGCACAGCAGAGAGCCTGCTTCTCCCTCTGACTCTCTTCCCTGCTTGTGGTCTTTCTGTCTCTTTCTCTGTGTCAAATAAATTTTAAAAAATAATAAAATGTAGAAGAGGATATGTGATTTTTCAAAATTCTTAAGAGTATACAAACAAAACTGTTTAAGTTCACTGCCTCAGAGCTCCTAGTCAGCCATTAATATATATATTTTGTTCCACATATATACATGTCATATATATTCTATCTTTACATGTAGTGTAAATTCCTTAAGGATAGTAATTGGGTGGCACAAAGTCAATGTTTGCTTCATGAACAAGTAATTATTAGATATAGTGACCAGGGGTGGCAGTCAAAGAAGATCCTGATATTTAATTGTAGGTCACTAGGAAAATGGTAATGCCATTAGCAAAAGGGAGGAGCACAGAGGAACAGATTCAGAAAGGTAGTGGATAAGTTCAATTTTGTTCATACTGAGTTTTATACACTGGTGGTCCTTTCAGGTAAAGATGTATTATAGACTGTTGGAAGAGTTTGCTATAAGGAAAAAGAAAGGTAGTTGAGATCAGGTCTAATTGGATAATACCCTTCTATTCCAAAGTTTTCATTATCCTTGGATTCCTTTACTATTTATTATCATTCTTAAGATTCTGAGGAAAGGCTTGCTTAGAAAAAGCTCCTGCAGAGAAATGACCCAATGCATTAGCCCTTCTCAGATATATCAAGAAAGATCAGGAAATCTTTCCATCTTTTTATTTTTTTAATATTTATTTATTTGAGAGAGAGAGAGAGTACGGTGGGGAGGCAGAGGGAGACTCTTAAGCAGACTTAAGCACTGAGCATGGAGCCCAATGTGGGGCTCAATTCCATGACCCTGAGATTATGACCTGAGCCCCTTATCTTTTTATTTTATACACTAATCCAGATGTTTGCTATACTCATTTATTTCCTTTTCTCAAAGCATATTTCAAAATTCACATTCTCTAGGAAAATCCATTTGGACTAAATCAGGATCAGATTGATCCTTTCCATTAGTTCTTTGTGTGGCCAAATATTTGCATGCTGGATAAACTGAGAAAGTTAGGATAATGCCCACACTTTCACTTTCAAATGACTGAATCTACCCTAGAAAAGGAGTCATTGATTGAAGCTTTCTACTGCTTACAAAAATTGGGAAGTCCTAAGAAACAGGGCTGAGTTTCAGAAACAAGTTCCAAAATCACGATGCAGAACTCCCTGGCCGAGGGGTATATGTTATTTCTGCTGTGATCAGGAAATTTCTTCTTGCTACTGGCCTCAGGACCATACCAGTTCTGACATAATCTGTATCAGCAAAACAGATGCTCCTCACAGGGCCAGTATCACTCTTGCAGTCAGCTCTCAAGAAGGGGTAAGACTGGAGGAATCAAATGGTAACATAGGATAGGAATTGGAGTGTTTCAGATCTCCCTTGGGAAAGCACTTTATGTTTATGCTCATAAATGACACAATTGCTATGGCTTCTTTTTACATTACAGTATAAGCTCCTAGTAGAGAGGGAGTGCTTTCAACTTTGTCTACCTAGTTCTAGGTTCTCAGTAACCAATCTCTATCATGGTTTCAGTAACTCTTAAACACTCAAGAATGTACACTAGTTTGAAATAATGGTCTTTGGTCTTTTGGACAATATATATAGCAGTCAATGTGTAACAATAATTTCTGTATACATGTAAGATAGTTTTGTTTTCAAAGTGTCCTCACAGATGTTATCTTGTTAAAGGTTAAAAGTGAAAATGAATTTTAATGATTGTAGTTTTGATTTGAAACCTTTGACAAGAGCTTCTCATCCTGTGGAATCTCAGCAAGAAAAAAAAGCAGTCATTTACAAGTAAGTCTGTTATTCCATAACTTTGCTTTTTTTCCATTAAAAATGCTTGGCTGTGTTTCTACCCCCTGCCATCCTTTCATGTTGCTGGAGCAGTACTGAGGCATATACCACAGTCTTGTGGTGTGACCTCAGGCATCTCTTGCCTCCATGACTGGGTGAAGTGGCAACTTTCCTTAACTTTGTCTGGTTTTAAAGAACAAATTGCTAAAACATTCAGAAATAATCACAGGAAATAAATTGCTAACAACTCAAAGTTAAAGGTTAGGAGATTTTTAATTGGAATCGAAACAAAATGGAATTTTGGACTAATTTTGGTGGATAGTAGGTATACCCAGAGTGAAAAGATGTTATGAGAACAGTGGTAGTAGTGTGTGACAGAGGGAATCATCTCAATTGCCTAGGTACGGAATTAAAGTAAGAGGTTTCTCTATATAATTACATGTTTAACTATCTGATTGCGACTAATGAGATCCCTCAGAGTTGCTGCAGGGAATGTAAAATGGTGCAGCAACTTTGGAAAATACTTTGGCAGTTTCTCAAAACGTTAAAAGTTAAATGACCATGTGACCCAGCAATTCAACTTCTATCTAGGAGAAATGGCAACATAGGTTCGCATAAAGGCTTACATGTAAGTGATCTTGGCAATATTATTCACAATAGCCAAAAAGTGGAAACAACCCAAATATTCATCAGCTAGTGAATGGATAAATTAAATATGCTATATCCAGGGTGCCTGGGTGCTTAGTTAAGTGTCTGCCTTCAGCTCAGGTCATGATCCTGGAGTCCTAGGATTGAGCCCCATGTTGGTCTCCTTGCTCAGCGGGGAGTCTGCTTCTCCCTCTCCCTCTGCCGTTCTTCCTCTTGCGCTGTCTCTCGCTTTTAAAAAAATCTTTTTGAAAAATGTGCTAGGGAAAAAAAATGTGCTAGAGGATCCCTGGGTGGCTCAGCGGTTTGGCGTCTGCCTTTGGCCCAGGGTGCGATCCCCGAGTCCCGGGATCAAGTCCCGGGTCGGGCTCCCGGCATGGAGCCTGCTTCTCCCTCCTCCTGTGTCTCTGCCTCTTTCTCTCTTCTCTCTGTGTCTATCATAAATAAAAAATAAATAAATCTTTAAATAAATAAATAAATAAAATAAAATTTAAAAATGTGCTATAACTATACATGGAGTATTTGATGATTAAAAGGAAGAGAAGTACAGATAGATGTTACTAAATGAATGAACTTAAAAACTATTATACTTCATGAAATAAGACAATCACAAAAGACCACATATATGATTCTATCTCTAGGAAATATCCAGAAAGACAGATCTATAGAGATAAGAAGTGGATTGTTGTTGGACTAGGGCTAGGGTTGGGAATGGATAGTAATTGTAAATGAGAATGAGGTTTTTAGACTGACAGAAATGTTCTAAAATTAGGTCATGGTGATGGTTGTACAACTCTAAATATACTAAAAATCATTGACTTCTATATGTAAAACGGGTGAATTTTATGGTGTGTAAATTACACCTAGTAAAACTGTTGATAATAATAAAAAAGAACCTACTAAAGCAAAAGAAAAATGAGCTTTGGTGATGTTGTTTAGGAGGTTGGCATACAATTCTCTGTTCCAAAAAAGCCCCAAAGTAAGCTGCAGTACCCTTTCCTTTTTCTGAATAGGCTCAGAATTTGATGAATAAATGCAGTGTGGCAGAAGCCAGAGGACTTTCAGAGATGCTTGATGCTGGCATGGGCAGCAGAGAGAATGATTAATTACTAATTTTAGAAACAGAGGACTATTAGAGATGGGGCTGGACATTGTGGACTTCTCAGTGTCCTAGAGGTGTGGTTTAACAATTGTCTGCTTTTTTCGGGCTCCCTGCATGGAGCCTACTTCTCTCTCATGCCTCTGTCTCTCTCTCTCTCTCTCTGTCTCTCATGAACAAATAAATAAAATCTTTAAAAAAAAAACAAAACAAACAAACCCAAACAATTGGCTGCTTTTTGAATGGGAGTTGAAATTAAGGGATAATAGGAAGTATTGGAACTAAGCCCTATTCACTTGGTAGCCAAAGGCCTTTAAAAGATAGAATAAGTTAAAATCACTCTTTCATACTAGGTTTCAAAAGAGTAAGTTTCTCTACAATCCCTCAAGTGTCACAGTCTCGTGGATCTGTTTGGGTCAGGTGTTAGGATAGTAAACATTTGAATCCTATTTAATTTCTATATATGATATAAAAGAAAGGGAGTCCTCAAATATCTCCTCTAGCAGAGTAGGACCCAGATATCAGGAGAATATTGCATATTAGTGTGCCAGAGGACCTATATTTTATTTTTATTTTTATTTTTATTATTTTTTTATTTTTTATTTTTTTAGGGCCTATATTTTATTTTATTATTATTTTATTTTATTTTATTTTTTAGGGCCTATATTTTATTTTATTTTATTTTATTTTTTTTTATAAATTTTTTTTTTAATTTTTATTTATTTATGATAGTCACAGAGAGAGAGAGAGAGAGAGAGAGGCAGAGACACAGGCAGAGGGAGAAGCAGGCTCCATGCACCAGGAGCCTGATGTGGGATTCGATCCCGGGTCTCCAGGATCACGCCCTGGGCCAAAGGCAGGCGCCAAACCGCTGCGCCACCCAGGGATCCCTAGGGCCTATATTTTAGACTAGAGGCTTAAGTCTATGAGCTACCCTCTGTCTATAAATTAGGGAAATGTCCCAGTTATGGCGTTGGGGGTGGAGAAGGCATATTTGTCTTTGGCAGTTAGACCTTCCTCAGGAAGACACAACAAACAGCTCTATGAGGGGGTTATGTACTCTGAAAGAGCCTCAGTTAGCTGTTTGATTAAGCAGCAAAGAGATTGCAAATGAAACTATTTTTAGAACAAGATAATGCTATTTATTTGAGTTTCTTTTAAATAAAAATGTGTAGATTGATTCATATTGAACTCAGCAACTTCAAAGTAAAAAAAAAAAATAAATGCTACAATTGAGTTGGGTATTTAAGAGAATACTTTCTGGTTCCTTCCTACAGAAACAAAGGATCATCCCTTCTGGAAAAAGAACCTCTATGTTTTCATGAGAGAAAGAAGAAAGAGGCCAATTCTGAAGGTCACTTCCTTGACCCTCAGCAGAAGATAGAGAGGGATGGGGCCCAGTATGCGGTGAGAGCTGGGATGGTCATTTTTGCCATACACGGGCAGCAATTGCTGATATCAAAATCTGAGCAGCTGGGAGCTTCTCTGTATGACAGGTTTTTAGGAGGAGAGGAGGCAGTGGGCTGCACCCCTTTACCCCAAACAAGGCAAGGGATTAGGTAGAAGAAACTGAGAAGCAGCTTCCTTTATTCAGAGGGAATGAGGAGAATTGCCCTGGGAGTTATTACACAATGGATATGCCCTCTGGTGGGTGAGCTATCAGATTTTTCCACCTCCCTCTTATGAATGTTATTAACCCTTCTTTTGTTTCACCATCATCTTTACCATTTACCACTTATCATGCCCAAGCCAGGCCTCAAATTTTGTTCCCCTTAATTCAACTAAGACAGGCAGAAAATTTTCAAAAGGACCGTGTACTAAATTCAGTGTAGGAAAAAAATTTTTTTAAGATTTTACTTACTTACTTACTTACTTACTTACTTATTTATTTATTTATTTATTTATTTTTGTTTTTTTTAGATTTTACTTATTTTTTCATGAGAGACACACACACACACAGAGAGAGAGGCAGAGACACAGGCCGAGTGAGAAGCAGGCTCCATGCAGGGAGCCTGATGTGGGACTCGATCCCGGGACTCCAGGATCATGCCTTGGGCTGAAGGCAGGTGCTAAACCACTCAGCCACCCAGGGATACCCCAGTGTAGGAAAATTTAAGTAAAAGCCCCCAAATTAAAAAATGTAAAATGTATAGAAATACAGATGTTCACACAGCACAGGTTTCTCATCCTAAGGTAACTACAGTTAAACCTTGTAGCCATGTGACTGGGTCTACTGCTTCCAGGTCTACCTGCCACTTCTCCCCTTCAGTTCTCCACTCTTGTGTGTCCTGAGGACCTGGAGTAGAGCTTCTTTTAGGAGTGGATTTGGAGAAGTCACAGCCCACCTTCCCCATCTCCTGGTTAGAAATCATTATAGGAATGGCATGTTAGTTCTATCTTATCCTTTCTGTCTCTCCATTTCCCTATTCCTACCCACAAAGGATAAGGGAGCTACTTTTTTTTACTCACACATGGATGTCTTATTAAAATTTTATTTTGTAGTTTAACTCCTTTTACTGTCATATTTTAGCATCTTCCCATGTGCTTGTTACTTTCTTCCTCAAAATTTTTTTAAAGATTTTGGGTGCCTGGGTGGCTCAGTTAAGTAGCTGCCTTCGGCTCAGGTCATGATCTCAAGGTCCTGGGATTGAGCCCCATGTTGGGCTCCCTGCTCAGGGGGGTAGTCTGTTTCTCCCTCTCCCTCTCCCACATCCCTATGCATTTTGTCTCTCTTTTTTGGCTCTCTCTCTAAGATTTTATTTGAGAGAGAGAAAGAGAGAGCATGAACAGGGGGAGGGACAGAGGAAGAGGGGCAAGCAGATTCCCACTGAGCCCCAAATTGGGCTCTAGCCTAGGACCCTGAGATCATGACCTGAGCCAAAGGCAGATGGTTAGCTGACTGAGCCACCAAGGATTCCCTCTTCCTCAGAATTTTAATAAACACCTACTCTGAGCCAGGCAGTATTTGAGGGACATACTGGTAAACAAAAGAGGTAAATCTCTAATCTTGAGGAGCTTACATTTTGATGGGGAAGGGGAACAGACAAATAAATGTAATATGTGAGCTAGCAATGAATGCAATGAAGAAAATAAAACAGGTGTAGTGGGGCAGAAGAACTACATCAACAGAACAGGTTTATTTTATTTATTAAAGGTTTTATTTATTTGAGAGAGAGAGAGAGAGAGAGAACGCGCGCGCACGCGCACGCACAAGCAGGGGGAGGGGCAGAGGGAGAAGCAGACTCCCCACTGAGCAGGAAGCCCAACGTGGGGCTCTATCCCAGGACCCTAAGATCATGACCCAAGCTGAAGGCAGCCACTTAACTGATTGAGCCATGCAGGTACCCCAACAGAACAGATTTAAATGGACAGCAAGGAAAAAAAAAACAGTTGATTTATACTGATACCTTATAAATATATGTTATATTGATTGGTATGAGTATCTTGAATGTAACCAGTCCCCCAAAGGATTAGTGTTTACTTTTGTATTTGTGTCCCTCTTACTGCCAAACCTGCTTTGCCTCCAGATTTCCCCTCATTCAGGGGAATCAGATTATAATACAATCAGGACCCTTCAAGACAAAAATCTATAAGCTGTCTTTGATTTTTGCTTTCCCTCCCTTCCCATGTCTTAACAGGTACTGAGCTCTGTCTGCTTATTTACTTTTTGGTTTCTTACCACTCTCACCAGTTCAAGCCATTGTGATCCTAACTGGCCTAATGCACTGGCCTCCTAACTGGTTTTCCTGCATCTGCGGTTGCCCCTGTATAATCCATTCTCCATGCAGAAGCTATATTCTTTTAAAACTGTTAGACCTGATTTCTCCTCTCCTCAAAACCTTTGAATGGCTTCCCTTCACACTTTGGATTTTATTCTAATTCCTTACCATGGTCTCTAAGTCCCTGTACCATTAGGCACCTGCCTCCCCTCCAACCTCACTTCCTGCCTTCTCTTCACATGCACTATGCTCCAGCCTCACCAGCCTTTTTCTGTTTTCTGAGCATATCAACTTCACTCCCATCTCAGGCTTTTGCTTCTGTCAGTCCTACCTGGAACACTCTTTCCCCAGATCTCTCCATGTCTCATTCCCTCAGTTCACCCAGACCTCTGCACAAATACCTTCTCAGAGAAGAAGCCTTTTCTAACTTTTCTTGTTAAAATAGTTCCCCTATGCTCCCTACCCCCTTTACTTGTAAAGAGGTGGGATTCAGGACTCAAATGGAGTACAGTACAAGCCATGCATGCATTGTAAAAGGAAAGAAGGCAGAGTATGTGGATATGGCTTGGTAAATTTTGTGAAGGAACATTGTTTACTTCTGTTTACCTCATTTTCTCAGTGAAGTGAGAAGGTCATTTTTCAGCTGATAGTGAAAGTGGAAGATTAAGATTCAGAGGTTTGAAAAAAGGGAATAAAGGAAGGTAGTCTTTTCTAAGTCACAATGATTGTAGTGTAAATTAGTACTCCAGACATCCTGACAATCTGAAAGAGGACCCCATAGGGAGTCCTTCAACTCATATCACGCATCAGTGACCGCCCTCCCCTCCCCCATGATAGGGTTGGTTGTATCCCAGAATTTCTGCATGTTTTGAATCCAGATAGAGTGAGCAGAGGCTGAGGCAGGTTTAGGTGGGGCCTTTGCCTGTGAGAGGAGTCACTCACCTCTGGCAGGACTAAGCTTCAGGGAGGTCAGGTCAGCTGGGCTGAGGAACTCTTTCTGCTCTCATAAGCTCCCCATTCCTCTATCACATGTTAACTCTTCTTTCCTGTCACCTTCAGAAGGTTTTAGCAACCAAAGAGCACACACTCTGATCCTTGGTTGGTAAGAGGACACAAAAGAAAGCTGTTCCAGAGGAAGCCGTCTGCCAGCAGGATCTATTCAGGGTGAGGACCAAGGAAGGGACTCAAGCACCTGCAGTAAACACTTCATTTTTGAGTTCAGTGTTTGTATGATAATTAAGAAATCACACTACCATGTATTGACAGCTATTGCAAATGTATTTTCCCCAGAAGTTAAATATTGTCTGAAAAATCCAATAAAAATAATGATAGCTACCTTACTGAGTGCCTATCTCAATTTACTTGATCTTTCCTAAATCAAGGTAGTGCCCCTTTTGGTCAGGCACCCTTAAAATCCACTGCTGCATATTTTCCCCAGGTTTTTCTAACAGTCTAGAAAATTTAAGAATTCATTTTGAGTATGATTACCCACTTGCTGATTCTGATTCTGCAGATCATCCTCTGGCTCATGATGAGTCTGACACAGTAAGGCTTAGAACACAGGGGAGCAGAATTTTGTTTTCCTTAGGCAAAGAGAACACTAAAAGTCATCCCTCTCCTAATCGTATGTAGACCTAGATCACACAGGTAAACCATATATCTCTAGTATTCGTTTGCAAAATGTCCATTTATTTGAAACAACCTAGGGTGATGTTGGATTGGGCAGTTTAAAGCTCCAGGTGCATGGGTGCGGCCTCTCCCTGGGCTCTCCTCCTCCATGACCTCCCCCACCCTTGACATCCCTAATCCCTTAGATCCCTGATCTAAGGGGCATCCAGGGAAGTGGGGCTCAGGTTTCAGCCCAGTACTTTAGTCTGGTTTTACAAGGACACTCCCTTTTCCTCTCTCACAATCCTCGGTTCACTGGTTCACTGGCTGGCAGTGGGTTAGTGGTGGGTTAGATAGAGGTCCCAGTGGCCAGGCACTCCACCGAGACCTGCGGGGCCCCAGGGGTGTGGGGTGACAGTCAGGGTGGGGGTGGGGCCCTCCATGGTGCAATGGTGGCATGGCAGGAGTAGAGGGTGGCCCAGGCCGGGCAGGTGACCCTGTGGCAACATGTGGAGGAAGCATCATGACTCTTTTCAAAACCCAGGTGCCAAGGATTTCTTTCTGTTTATTTTACTTAGCAACTCTACCACGTGGCAGAGCCAGGATTCAAACCCTTTCTGCCTAAGTCTCTTCAGTTTACTCTCTCCCTTCAGGAATTCTATTACCTGTGGCTTCCAAGAAAGTGCCCACCTACGGTGAACATTTCAGGCCAGAGAAATTAAAAGAATGGCCAGAGCCCCAGTCAGTTGCTTTCATGGAGGTAAAGGAAAGTGGGGTCTTGGGATGTCAGTTATTTGGGCGATAGGACATTAATCCTATCCCTTGAGAACTATGTTGTCTCAGTCATGGTTGTAGTGACTACAGAACCAGGACAGTGCCTGGTGGAGACTAGACACTGGAAAAAATGCACTGAATGGGAATGAATGATCCAGGATCAAATATGGCTCAAAGTGTGGTCTGAGTGTCCCCCACTGTGGCTGCAGGAGGTTCAGGCAGGTGTCCCCGAGCCCAGGCTGTGCTTGCCAGTGAATTCTGATACTTAAGGGTCTGGGTAAAACAATGATATCCTCATAAAGAAAGTTTCATTATTTTATGTGATCCTATAATGTGTCGCACTGTAAAGAAAAGCTCTTGGATATTTCCTTCCTTTTGCTGTGCTAGCACAAAAAGTGATGAGACCTTTAGTATTTGTGTGTGTGTGCACAGAAAGCTGTGGGTTTCAAAAGTGCTGCCAGAAATCCTTAACACCTTCCTTACTGTTTTCTGGTGAAATCACGAAGAAGGAGGTATCGAAGGCAAAAACTGTTTCCTTAAAAAAGGGGGTCAAAAGTCAGATGCCTGACTAATAGTATTTATAACTCTTGCCAATAATGTTAATAGGATGACTAAAAAAAATGTAGTTATCTAAGATGTTTGTTAAAGTAGATGTTTCTACTTCTCCAAATCTATTGATTTATTCTGTTTGTGGCATCAGTGGAAAACATTTAATTGACTTTTTCAATTGCTGTCCTAAAATAAGTCTAAGAAGGCTTTAAAGCAAGATTCTGCTTATATTACCAAGAGTGTTATTTTGAAGACCCAAATAGCTGTCTGAATATTATTTTAGATTTCATTTGAAGGTGTTAAATGTATGGATAAAACTACAACTCTCCTTTTTGAGATCTCTCTTATTCCCAGATTTGTTTTTTGAGTTTGGGGTTCAGTTTGTTTTGATGCATTTATTGTGGCAGAACTGCACAAGAGCCAGAGGTTGAATACCATAGTTTTAAGAACCTGTATCTTTTTACACTAGTTCTTTTAGGTAATCGCATTTCTCTTCCAGGTACTAGATTTTTATTACCTCCCCATTTGTTCCTTATAAGCATAAAAGCTAGAAGATGGTGGCAAGTGAAAAGCCCTAAGGTGAGATTTTAAGTGCATCAGCTGTACCCAAACCCATAGTGGAAACAGCACGTCACTAGATGTAAGTCCATTTTAGTCCTTGGCCAGGAACTGCCACTGTCTTTTCTTGACTAAAAAAGAGGTTTTGACTTATAAAGAGACCGAGCAGAAGTCAGGAACTTCAGGAGCCCTTTACAACATAACTAGTGAATGCCTGAAAAGAGGATTCATTTGATAGAGGATCCCTTTAGTTAGTAAGCTTTCTAGTACTTAAAAAAAATGATCTCGTGGTCTGATATGTAAGGCATTTGTTTCAGAATACTCTGGGTTGGGGGGCAGGGGAGAGTGAACAGGAATTTAGATGAACTAAGATTTACTCTGAATTGATAATTATTGAACCTGGGTGATGGATTCACAGAGAATCATGTTTGAAAATTTCCTTAATAAAAAGTTACAAAATATTCTTTGAGGTACAGGTGGTAGTTACACAGTAAAATGACTGGTAAAATACAGTGAATTTTGTCATTCTGGTTGGTTTCTTCAGGATTTATGTCTTAATATTCAATTCTGTAATTTTAGGCATTAGCTAGAGAAGACATTGATGAAGCTGTACATGTGATATTATTTAGAGAAAATTATGTTGTGAAGGTAAGAGTTGGCTACAGACTGTGGACCCTAAGTGTGTTCTAGGTAAGCAAGAGTGCTGCAGAGCAGCATGGCCAAGAGGATGTTACTGTATCACAGAGCTTCATTTTGCTGGGAGAAGGAGCCTCTTCTGATTCATTTATTTGTACAGCATAGATCTGAGATTGCACCACCTCCTTGCAGGATCACAGAGAGGTCAGGATTCCTAGATCTGGCTGTAAGGGATCTGAGAGATTGTTCTCACTGCTTCCCCTATTTGTTCTAGTACCGAATAGAAATTCTTTCTGACTAAAACTCACCTCTTTTTCATTTGTTCCCACATCACATGGAGATATGTAAAACCATCAGAAATAGTATTTAAGGGTAATGACTAATTAGTACTGAGAGTTACTATGAAATTAATAAAGGAGTTTTTTCTTTTTCTTTTTTTGTTGGAGAGAGGTAGAGAGGGAGTATGAGGTGGGGGGGGGAGATTTTTTTTTTTAAAGATTTACTTATGTTTGAGAACGAGAGTGTGAGTGGGGGGAAGGGAAGAGGGAGAGAATCTCAAGCAGACTCCCCACTGAGCCTGCAGCCTCATGCTGGGCTTGATTTCATGACCCTGAGATCATGACCTGAGCTGAAAACAAGAGTCAAACACTTTTTTTTTTTTAAAGATTTACTTATTTATTTATTCATGATAGACACAGAGATTGAGAGAGAGGCAGAGACACAGGAGGAGGGAGAAGTGGGCTCCATGCTGGGAGCCCGATGTGGGACTTGATCCTGGGACTCCAGGATCGCGCCCTGGGCCAAAGGCAGGTGCCAAACCGCTGAGTCACCCAGGGATCCCCAAGAGTCCAACACTTAACCGACTCAGACACCTCAATGCCCCAATAAACTTAAAGGAATTTTAATTTAAATAATATATTCATTTACTTTAGAGAAAGAGTAAGTCAGGGGAAGGGCAGAGAGAGAGAGAAACTTCAAGCAGACTCCCTGAGGACCCCTATGAGGGACTCCATCTCATGACCTATGAGATTGTGACCTGAGCCAAAACCAAGAGTCAGATGCTTAACCCACTGAGCCACCCAGGTGCCCCAAAGGAATTTTAATTTAATTTAATTTAATTTTTTAAGGAATTTTAATGAGTGAAGTTTAGTGTTAAAATGATACTTTAACATTTGTATTGTAATTTATAATTTATAAAGGAAGTTCACATATATTCTCATTTGAGCATCAAAAAAGGTAGGTGGGATTGCTCTTCTGTAGATTCAGAGAGAGGCCCTGCTGGAGCAAGTCTAATGCTCTATTATACCAATTTTGTCACAGACTTTACTGATGATGGAGGCTGGAGACATGCAATGGGTGATAGGAACTCTTTGAAATCTTTAAAAAGAAGCAAGAGGTTCATGAATTAGAAATAGTTTGGATGTGGTGTAATTTGAAGGCACACTCTGGTTTAGAACTTTTTCTGGGTTCTTCTTCCTCTATGCTCTCAGGTTCTCTTCCTGAACTTTACTATGTTCTTCAGTTATCTTATGCGAGGACCTTGTGACCTGAATATGTTGAGAGCTTAGGAGTGGAAATAAGTGTTTCCTCCCCTTACTCAAATGAGGGTAAGTGGAAAACTTCTTAATAATTTGTTTTCCTTGTTTGTATCATTTCATTAGAGATTGGATACATATTCTCAACATCTGGATATTTTTAAGGAAAGAAGAAAAGAGATGTTACATAAAAAATGATTGAAAATGTTGCAGAGCCTCTTCAGCAGAGAATTACAGACAATTTAATACAGAGGGTTGGAAAAAATGAAAGAAAATTTTAAATATTTTTAAAAGCACACCAATAAAAGGGTACTGTGAGGTTTTTTTTTTTAATAAAGTATAATTTATAGAATCAAGCCAACATTTTCACTGGTTATTCAAACAGTCCTAACATTTTTGTGTTTATGATGAATTCCTGGAATTGTGATACACCCTACACATTTTTAAACTTGGAGTTTCAGAAGGAGAGAATAGAAGTATTGATTTGGAACTAGATTTATTGGGAATGCTTTTAGGTAAATGTAAAGAGAAGAGCAGCTTAAACCGTAAGGACATTTATTATTTACTTAACAAGAAATTGAGAGGTAGGTGGTTTTCTGGTGGGTTCTAGCAGCATAACAATGTCATTAATCACCCATGTTTTTTCCTATAATTCTTTTCTGCTATCTTAATATTTTCAGTTTTTCCTCATCACCCTTATATTTGTAAGCACATTTGATTACTTACAGCTTCAGGTGTTAGATCTGTCTGTGCTCAAGGCAGGAAGAAGGGGTAAGGAATGGTGCCAGGGTACCCTTTTCTTATACCTGATCCCTTGATCTGGAAGCAAGAAGAGTCCCCAGAAACTCCTAGCAGATTTCCCCTTAGGTCTCATTGTCCATAACTGAGTCACATCACAAGTGCTGGGTAAAATCTTAAAAAAAAAAAAAAAAAAAAAAAAACGTGCATGAGAGAGCATGAGTGGGAGTTGGGAGGGGCAGAAGGAGAGGGAGAAGCAGACTCCCCGCTCAGCAGGGAGCCTGATGCGGGACTCAATCCCAGGACCCTGAGATAATGACCTGAGCCAAAGGCAGATGCTCAACTGACTGAGCCACCCAGGTGCCCCTAAGTGCGAGTGGTTTTATGTGACAATAAATTCAGTGTAAAGTCGACTGACTTCTAAGAAATCATCTGGGCTCTTAGGCTATATTAAGGAAGGTGGTACTTAGAGTGGGAAGCATCAAAACCTCCCCTTCCCCTCACCATTGCTGTCTTGTCACTCCTGATTCACACTGTAGAAGGGACCTTCACCAGTTGCAGAACCATTTAGAAGAGGGTGGAGGCTTGACAACACTTCATGAGAGGAAGATTAGGAAGGAATATAGGATATTTAGCCTGAGGAAGAGATGACAGGAGAGAGAATGAAAACTTTAAAAGGCTGACATATTGGTGATGGATTAGATAAATTTTGCGTTGCTTCAGGGTAGAGAACTAGTATCTCTTCCTGGCAGTGACAAGGCAGATTTCAGCTCTGCCTATAGACAGACTGGTGGTAAGAATGACCAAAAGAGCAGAAAGTTCTCAGATTATGGCTAGTTGATGACTTCAGACTAAAGCTTGATGATTGCTTCTCATCAAAGGTGATGGGCTCTCATTGGAGTCTAAATTACTTCTGAGGTTTCTTCTAACCCTTTGAATCGATGATTTTATATAAAAACAGAATAAAGCATTTGGCTCTTTGAATCTTGCAAAACATGTCTGTATGCAGTGATTTGCTCTTAGGTGTGATTTTTTCTTTCTAAAGGAAATTGTATTTGGAGACCTTTATGATACTGAAGTATACAACCCTTTTTATATGACAAAAAAGGACCCAAATTATGGAAAGGTAAGTGAGATTCATTCATTCATTCACTCTTAGAAGCTCTAGGTTTGGGAGAAACCTAGTCAATTTAGAAGTCTTGTAATTACTCTGTATTCATTAAAAAATCTACAAAAGCATTTCCTCTGAGTTTTAGAATAGGAACCCGCAGTAATTTCACCTACTGAGGAATTTACAAGTGTGTGATAATCTTTCTGTTCTTTCATTTCTCCACTCACATTCAGCAAACTGGAAGACGAGGAGGGAGAGGAAGACATGGACAGCGAGTGGAGTGGGGGTGACAGGTGTCACAGAATCAGGGCAGGGAGCCATGGCCCAAGAGGCAAAGCTTCTTTCTGTGGGAGGCAGAAGGAGGGATTCAGGAAAAGCTGCCCAGAGAACCAGTAGTTGGGCTTATAATACATTTACACATTTTAAACTTGCCAATATAGGAGTTAATTTTGAGTTGAAGGTTCCAGTTTTTTACTCCTGTGTAGCAAAAGTAGCCAGCTGGTATTATAAGTCATTAAAAAAAAAATGTGTGTGTGGCTCTGAAGAGGGAAGTGCTTTGTTTTGCTTGTTCCAGAAAACAAAGGCAGATCATTGTTACGAAGATAAGAAGGCTCTTTGGCCCTGAGAGACTCACTAATATGATGTTGGTCAGTCATTTTGCTGCCTCACTTATTCAGGAACTGTTTACCTCATACATATTTTGGGGACCAGTATTGGGTCAGGTGTATGGGGGAAAGTAAAGAATGGGAAAATGGCCCCTAGTCTAAAGCCTATAATGAGGAATGAGGAGGAGACAGCTACCTTTATCTGCAATCTCTGTACCCCAGTGTCTCAACACTCATCCATACTGAGGCTCACCTGCCCTCCTGTTCTCACGGACCCTTAAAGACTGGTCGTCAGGTCTCCCGGTAGCACTCTTACTCCCAGGCCACTTAGGAGCACTGCCTTGTGCTCCTTTTTTTTTTTTTTAAGATTTTATTTCTTTATTCATAGAGACACACACAGAGAGAGAGAGAGAGGCAGAGACACAGGCAGAGGGAGAAGCAGGCTCCATGCAGGGAGCCCGATGTGAGACTCGGTCCTGGGTCTCCAGGATCACGCCCTGGGCTGAAGGCAGACGCCAAACCACTGAGCCACCCAGGCATCCCCATCTTGTGTTCCTAAAGCATCCTGATATTTCTCATGACTAGATTGTCACTGTGTGTGACTTTTATTCTAGACTGAGAGGTCCTTGAGGACAGGAGCTCAATGGAATGTGGCGTACGATGGTGTCAGCAAATATGTATTGACTGGTACAGTGATGCAGTAGGATTCTTTTTTTTTTTTTTTTTTTTTGCAGTAGGATTCTTGACAGAGTTTGTTGCTTTTATCTGGATGATAGAGGTCAGTCACTTATGGCTCAGTGAAATGTCCTGAAGTAAGACAGATGACATTTCTTTCCCTGCTCTGCGGATTGACATTATTCATGGTCCTTATTCTTTGGTGTACAGTAGGATCATACTTGAATGCTTAAGATAGATTTAGCTTAATACAAACTGTACTGGGATCCTCAGAGTTATTTTTCTTGTAGGTTATGATCTCATCAGTTTGTGATCCTCTGTTTAGAAGACAGCAAGAAGAAAAAAAAAACAAGAAAAAAAAACAAGAAGACAGCAAGAGATGGATGAAGAGAGCTGTTTTTTAATATAAGACAGGTACTTTTGTGATCACTGGGCTTTATTTTTTAGAGATTCCTAATTGTCCAGTGATTTCCTACCCCAAGAGTGACTGGAGTTGACTTTAAGAGTGTTTAGATTTTTTTTTAAATTTTCCTGTAGGAAAACGATATATATTAAAAGAGTTTATTTTTTTTAAAGATTTATTCATGATAGACACAGAGAGAGAGAGAGAGAGAGAGAGAGAGAGAGAGAGGCAGAGACACTGGCAGAGAGAGAAGCAGGCTCCATGCCGGGAGTCTGACGCGGGACTCAATCCCGGGACTCCAGGATCGCACCCTGGGCCAAAGGCAGGCGCTAAACCACTGAATCACCCAGGGATAACCCATTAAAAGAGTTTAAAAGACAGAGAAGGCCAGGCTTTATGCCAAACTGCCCCAATTCATTTTACTCTATATAGTGTTATTCCAGAAGAGCAGCATTAAGCCTCTGCCAGGTCTGAAACAAGCAAAACTCATAGAAAATGCAGGTAAGGGTGCACTAACTAACAAATCTTACACTCTCCATAGTTTTGCCTTTTACAGAATGTCATATGGGTAGAATCAGACAGTATATATAGAGCCTTTTCCAGGTTTTACTTTCATCCTTAAAGGATGTTTCCAAAGGATTAAGAATGTTTGGTTGGCAATTATTTTCCTTTGACACGTATCCTGCTGTATTTTTAAAAAATTCTACCCAGAAGATGATTTTAATCAACATATAGGAGCTTGATAAAATCCATTCACACTTGTAGGATAGCACCCCACTTTTAAAAGCTGGTCCCAGGGTACTAACTGAATTTCCCAGTGAATGTTACTAGTAGCAAATTTATTTGTCTTCTTCTTATGATAACACTCCAAAGATTTTTTCCCACACATTTTATTTTTTTATAAGTGTTTTAATCACCCAGTGCTCATCATGACAAGTGCACTCCTTAATCTGTATCACCTATTTAGTCCATCCTCTAACCCGCCTCCCCTCTGGTAACCATCAGTTTATTCTCTATAGTTAAGAGTCTGTTTCTTGGGTTGTCTGTTTCTTTCTTTTCCCCCCATTGCTCATTTGATTCTTAAGTTCTATATATAAGTGAATTCATAAGGTATTTGTCTTTCTCTGACTTATTTTACTTAGCATGATACTCTCTGGCTTCACCCATGTTGTTGCAAGTGGCAAGACTTCATTCTTTTTTTATGGCTGAATAATAATTCCATTACACATGTACACACACACACACACACACACACACACACCACATCTTCTCTATCCATTCATTTCTCAATGGACACTTGAGTTGCTTCCATATCTTGGCTGTTGTAATTAATGCTGCGATAAATCTGTAAATGTAGGGGTACACGTGTCCCATTGAATTAGTGTTTTTGTAATCTTTGGGTAAATACCCAGGAGTGCAGTTGCCAGATCGTAGGGTAGTTCTATTTGAGGAACCTCCATGCTGTTTTTCACAGTGGTGTACCAATTTGCATTCCCACTAACAAGGTAGGAGGATTCCTTTTCCCTCACATCCCTGCCAATGCCTGTTGTTTCTTCTGTTGTTGATTTTAGCCACTATGACAGATCCAAGGTGATAGCTCATTGTAGTTTTGATTTGCATTCTGATGATGAACATCTTTCATGTGTCTTGGTCATCTGTATGTCAGGAATAAATCCCTCTTGGTTGTGGTGAATAGTTTTTTTAATGTATCATTGGATTTGGTTTGCTAATATTTTGTTGAGGATTTTTGCATTTATGTTCATCAGAGATATTGGACTATAGTTTTTTTTTTGGTGATATTTTTATCAGATTTTGGTATCAGTGTAATGCTGGCCTCATAGAATGAATTTAGAAGTTTTTTTCCTTATTTATTTTTAGAATAGTTTGTCTCCTCCCCATGTTTTAAGTATAGGGCGTCATATTTTACACTCTTTCATTTTGTGAGTTCCTTGACTGATTTTTTACAGAAATACTCATTTTTACTGCTTTTGTATTTCCTGCCTTCATACTGTCATTTGTTGTTTTTCTTTTCTTTTTTTTTTAAGATTTTATTTATTTATTCATGAGAGACTCAGAGACAGAGATTTAGGCAGAGGAATAAGTAGGCTCCATGCAGGGAGCCTGATGTGGCACTTGATCCCAGGACTCTGGGATCATGCCCTGAGCCAAAGGCAAATGCTCGACCACTGAGTCACCCAGGCATCCCTGTTGTTTTTCCATTCAGTCTCCTTTAATACTTCTTGGTGGGCTGGCTTAGTGGCCATGAACTCCTTTGGTTTTTGTTTGTCTGGGAAACTTATGCTTATTCATTATTTTTAAGTAGGGTCCATGCCCAGCTTGGAGTCCAACCCAGGACTTGAACTCATGATCCTGAGATCAAGACTTGAACTGAGATCAAGAGTCAGACTCTTTTTTTTTTTTTTTTTAATGATAGTCACAGAGAGAGAGAGAGAGAGAGAGGCAGAGACACAGGCAGAGGGAGAAGCAGGCTCCATGCACCGGGAGCCCGATGTGGGATTCAATCCCGGGTCTCCAGGATCGCGCCCTGGGCCAAAGGCAGGCGCCAAACCACTGCGCCACCCAGGGATCCCAAGACTCAGACTCTTAACCAACTGAGCCACCCAGGCACTCCTGTCTGGGAAACTCTCTCCTCCTAGTCTTGTTGGATAGAGTATTCTTGGTTGCAGGTTTTTCCCATTGACTTTGAATATATCATGCCACTCTTTCTGATTTGGAAGCTTTCTGCTGAAAAATCCAGTGATGTGGTTTCCTTTGTATGTAACTTTCTTCTTTGGTATTGCTGCTTTAATATTTTTCTTTATTACTATATTTTGCCATTTTGATGACAATATGATCTGCTTTTTTGATTTTGTTGGGGGTTCTCTGTGCCTTCTGGATCCAGATATCTGTTTCCTGCCCTAGATTAGGGAAGTTTTCATCTATTATTTATTCAAATGAATTTTATGCCCTCCTTTCTCTTTTCTTCTAGTAGGACTCCTATAATACAATTGTTATGTTTGATAGTCACTGAATTCTCTAAGTCTGTTCTTGTTTTGCATAATTCTTTTTTCTCTGTTTTGTTCAGCTTAATTACTTTCCATCACTCTGTATTCTAGTTCATTAATTCATTCCTCTGTTTGTTCCAGCCTGTTGTTCATTACATCAAGTGTGTGTTTCATTTTGTTTATTGAGCACGTTATCTCTATGTTATTCCTTATCTCAGTGTTAATTATCTCATAGATATCTCCATTGTTTTCTCAAGTTCATTGTGTATTCTTTTGAATATTCCTTTAAATTCTCTATTAGCCGTATTATTTATCTCTTTTGCTTAGATCTCTGGCTATGGCCTTGTCCTATTCTTTCATTTGGGACAAATTTCTCTGTCTTCTCATTTTGAGAAGATTCTATGCTTGTTTCTGTGTGTTATAAAAATCAGCTACACCTTCTGTTCTTGAGGGTAATGGTCTTATGAAGAAGAGGTCTATAATGCCTTGTTGTGCAGTATTTCCTGTTCGCCAGGGCCTGACACTTCCAAGAGTGTCTCCAGTGTGTTCTCTGTGTGCTCTACTCTTTTGTCATGACTACTTTATCCTTCAGGCCAGTCATCTCCAGAGGCTCTCTGCCTGTTGTGGGGAGTGTTTGGTCCCTGGCCTGAATGTGGTGTGTTATAGGTGTGCTCTGGTCTGCTTGTTAAATGATACCTGTCACCACCACCCTTGGAACTGAGGCTCTGCAAAAACTCCTGGGTCAGGAAATGTGGTATGGGCAGAAATTTGGACCCATCTTGTGGAGGAGGAAGCCTGATGCACTGGGACTAAGGGAAGCATGACTTCAGAAAGGGCAGTTCCACTGGAGCACAGGGTGGGGCAGGGGTTGGTGTAAGCAAGTTAGGTAGCAAGTGTCACGGTTCTCACAGGAGGCCCTGTGCTCATGCTGAGGGATAGGGGAGGGAAATGGTGCTTGCCAGTTCCTTTGTTCCTGGAGGGGCCTGTGAATGCTGCCCCTTTAGGACACATTCTGAGATAAACAACTAATTTCCCCACTGTGTGTCCCAGGTGCTCTTCAGATCACTGTTTCCATGCCCTATATCTGCAGGCTGGTTGCCATGCCTTCTCTCTAAGAGCACCCCCAATGTCTTCTAAGCTCTCCCAGAGCCAATTATGCTGACTTTTATTTATTTATTTTTTTCCAAGTATGCTGACTTTTAGAACTCCAGGCTTTAAATCATGAAATTTGGCCACTTCTGCTTTCCAAGCCAGTTACTGTGGGGATTCGTTTTCCCCCTGTGGGCCTCTGTTAGTCTGCCTCTCATCCTTCTCCACTACCACATCTCCCTTCCCACTGGCCACAATCTGTTTCTTTCCCAACCGAGTCTCTTCCTACTTTCTTTGATGCGGCCTCTTTTCTACGTTTATTTGTGGAGGTTGTTCTGCCAGTCTTAAGGTTGACTTTGGGGTACTTAGGATGATTTGATAGTTATCTAGTTGTATTTGTGGGACAAAGTGAGCCTAGGGTCTTCCTCTGCCACCACGTTCTCCTTCCTCCTATCCTACTGTCTTTTACTCTTTCAGTTGAAAACTCAGCTGCTAGTCTCACTGTTGATCCTTTGAAGAAAACTATCTTTCTCTAGATGCTTTAAATTTTTTCTTGTCTAATTTTCTGTAGTTTCATATGATGTTTCTAGATGTGAATTTTCTTTTATTTATCCAACTTGGGATTCGTAGGTTTTCTTGTACCTGTAAATCGATATCTTTAATTAGTTCTGGGACATTCTCATTTTATTTTTGTTTATTACCTTTGCCATATTCTCTCCATACTCTCTATGGTACTCCAGTTAAATATATTTTAGATTTTCTCACTGTATCTTGTCTTTTTGGATACACCTTTTTGTGTGTATTTTTTATCTTTTTTTGTTACTTTATACTTGATATTAGATATTTTACTAATTATCTCTTCAGTTGTATCTAATAATCTTTTGTTAAGCTCATCAGTAAGCTATTTTCAGGAGTTATTTTTATAGTTCTAGCATTTTATTTCATTCCTTTTCAGATAGGTTTGGGGAAGGCTGTCTGAATTCAGGGTCTGGAAGGTCTCCATCCCCTACCAGGGACCTTATCCCAACGCACTGTTTGACTTGCTTACTACTGAGAGGGAGGTGTTGAGAGCAAGGTTAACTACTCAACTGCTAAGATAGCAAGGTTAACTACCCAACTGCTAAGATAGCAAGGTTAACTACCCAACTGCTAAGATAGCAACCATACCTGGGAGAAAAAAATCCACCAAGGATATGCTGGGACCATGGAGGAGTCAGTCTATACCCTGCTACCCAAGGTTGGCAAGTTCCCCCAGCAGAGAAGATAGTCAGAGATTGCCAGCTCATTCTGAGAAAGCTCTTTCCTCTCTGAAATTGTCCAATGACTTTAAGATTATGAATTTTTTTTAAGGGTGGTGGTAGTCAATATTCTGTTTTTCTAGTTGTTGCAGCAGGAGTGTTGGCCTGTGCAAACTTGTAAGTCCTAAACAAAAAGTAGAAGTCCTGTTGTGCTCTCTTGATATTTCCTTTTTGTCTCTCATCCTGGATTTTGCTGGCATGAACAATGCTACTTTCTGTTTCCAATTCTGACTTGGAAGTTTTATGTTTTATTTCTGCTATCTTGGCTTCTTTATAAATTTTAATATTTTAATTGAAACATCAATGATTATGATTATGATTATTATCCTCCAGGAAGGCAAAGGCTATATTTCCTCATCCCCCCGTTCTTGCTCCTCAGCTCTTTCAATGGTCTCCTCCCCTTTAGTCTGGTATCCTCTGGGGAATTCTTCACCTTGCAGCTGGAGGAGTCTCTCTGAAATGATCAACCCTCTCTAACTGAAAACCCTTCAGAAGTTTCCCATAACCCTTACAATGAAGTCCAGACTTTAACATAGCACATTAGGTGCTGTCTGGGTACTGCCATCCTTTCTATCTTCATCTAAAAAAAATTCCTTTCTCTTAAAGAAAAGAAACTACAAAAAATCAGGGTCAGATCAGCACAGTTATAAGTGCCTGAACTGCCACACTGGTTCATGCCTCTGCCTCTTCTTTGCATTGCTGGCCATCCCAACCCTGGCAAAAGAGGAAATTATCACCTGGGGATATACTGCCACACTCTCCATTTGCCTTTTCCTACCCCAGCAAGCCCCTGAGGGCAGGGACTGTGTTGTCTTTATCTTGGTGTTCCCAGCACTTAGCTGGAATGCAGTGGAGGATGAGAAAATGCTTGTTGAAGGAAGGAAGGGAGGAATGGAGGAGTGAATGGAGGAATGAAGGAGAGGCTTATATGCTGTGATAGGCCTGGGCTTCCCAGGGCAGGGATGGGACAGCCCTGGGGAGACCCTCAGGGAGGATACACCTAGAGGTGCCTCCACATGGCTGCTCAGTAAAGTAAGGACTTAAAGACAAGGTGGCTATATTGGAGTTTAATTACAATTAATTACAGAAAAACAGAATCCTTTTTTTTGTTTTTAAAGATTTTTTATTTATTTGACAGAGAGTGTGCATGTATAGTGGAAGTGGGAGAGGGCAAAGCAGGCTCCCTGCTGGATGCAGGACTCAGTCCCAGGAACTGAGCCAAAGGCAGGTATTTATTATTTATTTTTATTTTGTAAAAAGATTTTATTTATTAATTCATGAGAGAGTGAGAGAGAGAGAGAGAGAGAGAGAGAGAGAGAGGCAGAGACACAGGCAGAGGGAGAAGCAGGCTCCATGCAGGGAGCCTGATGCAGCACTCGATCCCAGGACTCCGGGACTGCGCCCTGGGCCGAAGGCAGGCGCTAAACTGCTGAGCCACCCAGGGATCCGAAGGCAGGTGTTTAACCAACTGAGCCACCCAGATGCCCCAAAAGCAGAATCCCTCTTACATTAAAAAAAAAGAAAAAAAGAAAAAAAAAAAGGCAGTGGGGAGCGGGTGGCAATTTTGTAGACTTGGTAGGTTAGAAAGCAGTGGTCTATTATGGGAGCCATGGTCACTGTCTCAGCCCATTTGACTGCTATTACAGAACTCCAGAGACTGGGGGCCTTATAAATAAAAGAACTTTCTCATAGGTCTGGAGGCTGAAAGTGCAGGAGAAGGTGCTGGCAGATTCAGTGTCTAGTCCTTAGGTGGCACCTTCTTGCTGTGTTCTCATATGGTAGGGGGGGCGAGGGAGCTTTCTAGGGCCTCTTTCATAGGGGCACTCATCTCATTCATGAAGGCCATGTCCTTGTGACCTACTCATCTCCCAAAGGCCCCACATCCTAATGCCATCACACTGGGGGTTAGGTTTCAACATATGAATTTGTTGGGACCATGGCAGTCAGAAGGACAGCCAGGCTGCTTAAGGGACTAAGAGCCATGTCCTCTCCTCTTTGGGACTTTGTGCCTTTCATCAGAGCTGCCTTGTGAAGTTGCTTCCTTTCTCCGCACACTGGCTTTCTCTGTGTTCTTATGCATGTACTGGAAGATGGGTGCCCCAGGCCTGCCTGAGTTTCTAGTGTGAGCACTCCAAGACTGCCTGGAAGTTACCTGGTCCCACTTACAACTGTAGGGACCAAGGCTCTGGACCAGGTACCTCAGCCATGGGCAGAGAAGGGTCACATGACTCATGGTCCATCTAGTGGTTGTGCCAACAGGTGTGGGTGGGGCAGGCTGCCTGATGGACAGCCACCAAGTGATGTCTACTCAGGCCTGCCTTTTCATGAAGTGAGTACTGAGTTTGTAAAATTAATGTTCTGTTCAGACAATTATTGAACAATACAATTGTTTTTATGGAGTTACTTTTTAAAAAAATTATTCATGAGAAACAGAGAGAGAGAGGGGGAGAGAGAGAGAGAGAGAGAGAGAGAGAGGGGCAGAGACACAGGCAGAGGGAGAAGCAGGCTCCTCGCAGGGAGCCAGATGTGGGACTTGATCCTGGATCCCAGGATTACGACCTGAGCCGAAGGTAGGCGCCAACCACTCAGCCACCCAGGCATCCCTGGAGTTATTTTTTTTATGTTTTTCTTTGCAGTCCTGAAAAACTTACCTATACAGAAAATAAATATCTGCCTGATAAAGAGAACAAGACTACCGACCTACGAATAAAAGGGATGAGAAGAATTGTGTGGTGAGCAGAAGAGATCTTGGGGGCAAGGGGGAAGATCAGGTGGGTGGCAAGAGTTTGCAACATGCACAGGATAGCAGACCCTGATATTGAAATCTGAATCATTGACAAATCCCTCCTCCCATGGGTTCTGCAGGGCAGAGAAGGCAGGAGCCAAAGAAGGGAGTGAAAAAGAGGATGCAGAAGAGGCTTTATTTTATGCACAATGATGGGTTTGCTTCTCAACTCTGTGCTGCTGCATATGGGCAGCCCGAGGCAGGGAACCTGAGGCTCTAGAAACTCAGAAAAGGAGCATTTTGGTGAATGCTGGGGGGGACAGACTATGCCCTTTTAAGATGAGAGAAACCCTGGCCACAGTGTTCTGCCCTCTAAGATTTCTTTTCTCTTCTGCCATTTTTCTAGCATTCATACATCCAAACCAAACCAAAAGATTTGTTTTCCTTAGTAGTCATAATAGGTGGGGATGTTCTGAAATGAAATTTATATGAAAAATTAGGCCAAATGACGGTTTCAATACATGAAGGTTTTTGTTTTTTTAAAGATTTTACTTCTTTGAGAGAGATACAGAAAGTGAGCATGAGCAGGGGGAGGGGCAGAGAGAAGAGAAGCAGGCGCCCTGCTGAGCAGGGAACCCAATGCAGGGCTCCATGCCAGGACCCCGGGATCATGATCTGAGCCAAAGGTAGGTATCTAACTGACTGAGCCACCCAGGCAGCCCCATGAAAGTTATTTCATATGTAAGCTTTTTCCACACACAGGTTGCTTTTCTTTTTCTTTCTTTTTTTTTTTCAAAGATTTTGTTTATTCATGAGAGACAGAGAGAGAGACAGAGGCAGAGACACAAGCAGAGGGAGAAGCAGGCTCCATGCAGAGAGCCCCATGTAGGACTCGATCCCGGGACCCTGGGATCACGCCCTGGGCTGAAGGCAGGTGCTCAACAGCTGAGCCGCCCAGGGTCCTATCCACACACAGGTTTCTTATTAAAAGCTCACAATCTGATTGGCACATGAATAGCTCCTGCTCTCTCTTCCCTTCCACCCTCTTATCTCCCACATCCTATATCCTAATGCCCCAGGGTGAGGACACTTCCAGAGAAGCCTTTAGGTACTTGGGAACTGTAAGGGTTCATGACTGTCTGGGGTGCAATGGATCTTTGCGTTCACCAGCTGCCCCCCTCTTGCCTCCAGCACATAGAGGACGAGGGACTAGTTCTTCTGCATAGCATGAAAATCTTGTGAGATAGTTTATGACCTAAGTCCTACCCAATCCCACTGTTTTCCCCAGTCTCTCAGAGAGAAACAGATTCTCTATATATGGTAAGTTTCCATACCACTTTCCTCAGCAGTTGTCTCTGTGAATAATTCTGAGAGCCAAGCCCCTCAGTCAGTTCTGAATGGGACCGCAGTCAGCTCAGCTCTTCTGGCAGGTAACCTAACCACTGTTACCAAGAGAGTCAGAAAATGGACTGTGGTTTACACACAAGAGAAGTTTCTCGCTCAGGTACCAGAATGGGGTAGATTGGCAGGCTGTTCCTCTTTGATGCAGCCTTTCAGGACTCTGATGGAAACTTTGTCATCTTCAGTGCCCAGATTCCAAGGCTGCCCTGGGGAAATCATTCCTGTCAACCCGAGAAGGTAAGAGGGCCCCTCACTGCTCTCAGCACAATGGCAGGGAAAGCAAGTGTTTTGTGGATAGCTGGTCATCTCTGTTCCACCAGTAAAAGGTTAGTACCATGTGGAGTCCAAAGATATGGAAAGCCTTGGCTGGGAGTTGAAGACATCAGAGGAGCAGGGGAGCAGGGAGGGGAAGGCTGCTTGGAAGGTCTCAGCTCAGGGTTGAGTGTTGGGTAGGATCCTCCAAGGCCTTCCTCCCTGCCCCCGTAAGTTCCTCTTCCCTACCCTACACTTAGCCTTTCCCTCTGTTCATAGGTTTGAGGAACCAGACAGTGTAGACCGCAATCCTGGGTGGCTGGGGAAGGCCAGCAGAGGCAGGGGGCACAGACTGTGGAAATAAGAGTGATGACAGCAGAGGTCCTGGGGAGGCTGCTGGGGCTCAGGCGAGGCTGCCAGGAATCGTGCTAGCTGTGAGGAGGCCACTGGCAATAAGTCTTCGCTGGGCTTTAGTTTGTAGTGTCTGCAATGGCTAAAATGCTGCCAACAGGTTTCCTCTCTCCAGACATGTGAGAAACAACCAAATAATAATAGTTACCATTTAGTGAGCACTTGTGAACTGGGAACTGTGTGAGGTGTTTTATTCCATGTAAAAGTTTTCACAGCAAGATGGTAATATTATCTCATTACACGAAGCATAGAGGGGGTTCAGCAGCTTGTTCAAGGTCAGCTGCATAGTCTAGATTCCAGGTTCAGGCCCTCTGGTGCCAAAGCACTGGGCTGCTCACCAGAGCACACTCCCTCCTCGCCCCTGTAATGTCAGTCACACTGCTCAGGATTTGGGTCCCTTTCAGAGGGTGGTTATCTTGCTGGTCTGCCACAGTGTCCTGATCCTGAAGAGCACTGAGGGAGGGGTTGGCGCTTGCTGGGCACCCCTCAGGTCTCCTCAGTCCTTCCCTGGGGGATGCAGGTAGGCTAAGGACACACCCCCTTCCCTTACCCTTCAGAAAATTGGGCTCACGTCTCAGGAGAGAACTTGGTTTCTTAAGGGACAGTAGCTTCATTCCCAGGTCAAAGTGGGTGACTGGAGTTGCTAGGAGTACGGACATTGAATGTGCTCTAAAGTTTCCTAGAAGTTGTCTGACTTACATCCTGCAGGCTCCTCTATTCTGAATCTGAACGGAACCCTGACATATGTAGACACGGAGAAATGGCTCTAGCCACAGTTCAGCTCAGTGAAAATTCAAGTCTTGGGAAAAGGATTATTCTGTAGCTCGAGTCACAAGTAATCCCAGAGCTGGTTTTAAGCCAGCCTGACCCATCAGTAACGGCCTCAGGCTTTGGAGGTCAGCCAGTCAGAGGCAGACATGGACATCGACCCATACCTGCCTCCGAGACCAACACATAACTTGCTTCCCAAGACCCTATGGGAGACCCTGTATGAGATCAGTGAGGCTGTGCCTGACTGGCCAAACTTTTACCTTAATATGTCCAGTTGTTTTGGTTTCAGATGTTGAGTGAGCGTCTCTTCTGTTGACAATGGGGCCATATTTCTTTTACATCTAAATTTTAATAAGTCAGTGCCCAGGATTAATACCTGGAATGATGGATTTTTCTTTTTTACTTGAATATTCTGGGTTATGTTTTCTAGCTTTTTTTTTGCCCAATGATTATGTTGAGACAGAAACGGCAGCTGGGGTGAGGGACATCGGAATCTTTCCTCACACTCCCTGGGCATCAGGGCTCCTGCAGCCTGCATGGTTCTTTCCAAAAGACAGATCCTTGTCCCGCTGTACGCATTAACCCAGGGACTTAGTGGGTAAGACCTTATTTTTATCAATATTCAAAACAAATTTCATACTCCAAATCCAGAGCCCCAGCAAGCAGCTCTGAGAGGAGAGGTGATAGGAGGGAGAGGTGTTGCTGGAGCTGAGGCTGAAGATGCGTAAGTTACCTCTGAGTTTCCTGCTCACCCTTGTGAGCAGAAGGACCCACAGAGCGCAGGAGTCTAGTGGTCAAAGAACCCAAGCCCCAGAGTCCAGAGCAAGTCAGAGAGGCTCCGGGCTCCTAGGCGCTCCCCCTCCCCACCCAGTCCTTGGATTTTACTACTGTCAGCAGAACGGAATTGGTTTCATCACAAGGAACCCCTGAACTTACCTTTTTGAGCCTTTTAGGTGGAAAGTAAATCAAATTTGCAAAGAAGTTACATTCATAAACATATTTTTATTCTCTTTCTGTACATATTGGCAATGATAAAGCTTAAAGATGCATGTCCTATGAAATATGCAAAAACAAGGAATTTACATAAATAATTTATACTTCAGAAAATTAAAGTTGAAAAATATTTCCATATCATTAGAGTTCACAGTATTTAAAGTAAATCAAGCTTTCCCCTTTATATTTCAAACTCTATTGTCTCAGCAGAGATGACAAAGTCTAACCGGGAATAGAATGATCAAGTCTGTGTCTTCATTCAGTGCACGAGCAGACCTACTTCACTATCAGGCTGTGCGCACGCCCAGGCTGCAGTGTTTCTCCCCCATCCTCCACCTCCTGAGCGCCTGTGACCCAGCACAGGTGGAATGGCTACCACCTGACGGGGCACATTCGACCAAGTGGTAGTGTCTGGTGTTCTGATGCCTCATTTCCACTTAATACTTTTTATAGCCCTGAAAATGGAAACCCCGGCATCTAAACACAGCCAAAGATGTTAACACTAATACAAGGCACTGTGCTATGGGTTTGGTTTATTTATAGGAAAGATCATGTTTGCATAGATTGCTAGCAATTTAGTGTGCAATAAAATAGCCCCGGCGCGTGTGGCCTGTGATGGATGAAGCTGTGTGGTGCTCCTTCGGCCCAAGAGCAGCACCGTCCGTCTGGCTCTAGCCCCAGCCTTTTGGGCAGATCCCTGAGGCCCCTACAGGAGAGTTTTTTGCTCAAAAAGCTGCAGGTCAAAGCGGACCCAGACCTCCCCAGTGGGGACCTCATGCAGCAGCAGTCGGCGGGTTGTGGGGCCTTTGCTTTCCTGTTCTGTGCGAATTTTTGCCACTGGAACTTCAGTACGACCCAGGAAATCTGGTGAATAGACATGTGAGAGTCAAAGTTTCTTCTTTATAAAAATTGTTAAACTACCCCAGGAGGAGTGTCTAAAAACATTCTTAAAACTTTCAAATTCAGAACAATTAACTTCTTTTGCTTAGTGGCTATTCGATACTGTGAATAGATGCATGCAGAACGAGAGGACTTTGGGAGGGAAACTGCTTCTGAAACTGCCTCTTTGGGATCCAAGGCCCTTCAGTCAGAAAATGTGTCACCCTCTCAGTAGGTGCTGGGAGCAGGGCTGCTATTAGGAGTGTAGGTTGTGACTGGGGTCCATACTGGAAACACACTGGAGGCCAACCTTTACCCGTGAGAGGACCTCCCCCAGCTCTGCTTCCCACATGAGCAGTGGGTGCCCATGGGGTTGTGTCATTTTCCTTAGGTGTCATGGGGTAAAAATAAAGCCAAGTACCCTGGATCTAGACCCCAAATTTTAGAGTATTGGGGAAGCTCTGGATTCCCTGGTCAATTTATACTTTACCATCTGGTGAAAACTGATCTCTGTCAAACATGGTGAGACACAGCACATCTTGGTAGAGATCCTTAATAAAGAACTGGCAGTTAAAATTCCATTTGGGATTGAGTGTGTCCGGGAGGGTTCTGGTGGTATAGCTCTGGGAGCCCATGCTGATTTCACAGTATGGATTGCTCTTTCCTGAACAAAAACAAACCAAAGATGCATGTGGCATGTGTAAGTAAAATAAATGACAACAGGACCTTCCTTGAGCAGAGGCAGGATCCAAACGGATGCTTCTCTGTAAACCATGACAGCAGGAGCCACTGTCGGAGCCTCGTGGTCTCCGTGTCCCCAGTGCTGACAGCCTCATAAGCCTGGGAGCAACTGTGTGGGCTCTGACACCCAAACTGTTTCCCCATGAGCTTGGGCAAGTGTCAGTGCAACTTCTCAGAAGCACTGAGGAGGGAGGCACTAGTACTTATTGGGAAAACACAGTGGTCCAACAACCATCACTTGAAACACTGATTTTTAAAAAGGCATCCCATTATTCAACGTCCAGAAGAGTCCTCAGCAAAGAACAGGGTAGTTACCACATCTGTTGAATGAGAGAAGCATTTACCATTTGGTTTACAGGCTTTTAATTCTGTAGCTTCGATGACCTGCACCATCAGACGCCCAATGCCTGAGGTCTTTTGAGAGCGAGCTACAAAAGAGGAAGGACAAGTCTTGTTAGTTTCTTCTCTGAGCATGCAGGTGGTGCGCTGATGATGCTGCACTGTAGGTACAGTCTAACCAACCCTAACACGCCCCAGTGTCCCCTGCAGTGGCACCGGGCCTGGCAGCCCAGCATCTGGCTGGTCTGTGTCTTGGCCCAGGCTGTCACCTGCTGTGATATCTTGTCCACTGTTTCTGCCTGTCTGCATCCTTACCTGGCCTTGAAGATGCACGCCCAACTCACCCCCCCACCCCCCGCCCTCTCCACACATCCATTATCCCCAGCTCTTGAGTGTCCTGCAGCCTGCGGGTTCAAAAATTCTGAGTCCTAACAGTCTCCTCTGCCAGGAGAGGCCGCTGCAGAGCTTGTGTTGTTTATGCAGCCTTGTATTAACCCTCGGTTGCCTGGCAAATGGTAATACTAATAAAATAATACATTATACCCATTCAGCATTTAAAGGGCAGCCCGGGTGGCTCAGCAGTTTTGTGCCACCTTCAGTCCAGGGCGTGATCCTGGGGACCCAGGATTGAGTCCCACATCGGGCTCACTGCATGGAGCCTGCTTCTCCCTCTGCCACCCCCCCCCCCCACCCCCCGGTCTCTCATGAATAAATAAATAAAATCTTTAAAGAAATAAATAAAAAATAAAAGCAGTTAACATTTATTGGATACTTTGTGTTAGGCACCTGTGCTAGACCTCTACAGAAGTTTTATTTAAGCCGTACCTTATGCCATATGGTAGTTGTTTAGAACTGCCATCTCCACACACCAGAGAACAGAGGCTGAGAAAGGACTATAACCTGCCCGTGTCACAGAGGCTATCCGTGGCAAGGTAAAAAATTCACCACCAGGTACTAAAGTCTGTTAGCCACCCACCATCTTTCCAATTACATGTAAACATGTCAGCTTATAAAGCGGTTTCACTTAAGATTTTGTTCTACTTGAGGGTGTGCTCCAAAACCTTCCATATGGAGGGAAAGAAGTCTGTGAACTCAGATTATCTTGTAAATATGAAGTGAAGCAGGTTTTGCCCTCAAGGGTTTAAAAATGAACAAAAAGGCTGGTTGGTGAGCTACTGATTTTTCAAAACTAGGGCAACTAAACTTTCTCTATGAGAAGTGGCCCCAGTTCCCCTTAAATGCAGGGCGGGGCCGTATTCATCTTTAGAGGCCTGTTAGGACTAGCACAGGGCTTGGCACAGAGTAAGTAATAAATGTCTAGAGAATTGAACACATAGAAAATGCATAACCGTATGTACAGACATTGATGTTAAGCAAAACTAATAGAAAAACTCTGATTTACATCTTTTACCAATTAAGAGATTATTATATGCTTTACAAATCATTCAGTTGTTGATTTTTTCAATAGCAAGCATTTTAAGTACCATTAAAACACGATGCAATCAGCAAAGGCCAATTTACACATACCTTTCAAGAGTATATAACAAAATTAGGGAAACCTGAATAAAAAAAACAGAGTTGCAGCTATAGCAGCCAGGAACATGAGAGGGAGGACTGGATAGGGAAGGCCTGGGGGTGGGTGTGGGCAGGGGTTCAGAGGCGGTTTGTTCTGTCAGGCAGTGGTGGTATGGGCGAGGCAGAGGGAAAAGGAGAAGAGGGGCTTCGTAACAGGTAATACTGAGGATGCACCCTGAGTCTGGGCTAAGAATTTGTCCTTAATTTGGGAGGCAACAAGGAAGATGCTTAAGCAGGGAGATTCAGCCCTATAAGAATACTCTGGGAATGAAGGGGATGGGTGATGGGGCCCCTCGTGCTGGGGTGGAGACTGGAGGGTCTTAATGGGGCTGTGCCACCAGGAAAGGACCAGGACATGGAAGAGAATGATAGAAGGTGTGCAACTCAGCCTCTGAGAAGTGGAGCATGAGGGCTGAGAGATGCTTCTAGTCCATGTGGCCAGGACAACACTGCCATCCACAGAGCTGCTCAGGAGGAGGTGCCAAGGTGCGAAGCCCAGCAGGTGGCCGGGAGAAGTGAGGTGTATGTAGAGTGTGGTGTCAGGGAAGCAGCCCAGCAGGACTTTCATGAAATTGAGAGAGAGGCTCAGGCAAGGGCGGAGCTCCAGGTACAACGGGAGGAAGATCCTTGACTTCCTGCCATTGGGTGCAGGGGGCTCAGAAGGGGAGATGAGTCAAGCCCTGGGTTAGGTCACTGGTGTCAAGTGAGGGAGCCATCTGCACAGGATAGGGACAGCAAGTGGGATGAAGGGCTGGTGATGGGGAGGAGAGCCTTGAGATCCAGGTGCTGTTGTCCAGAGAGGGAGGATGGGTGGATGTGGAGGAGGGCTGGGGCAGAGGCTGCGGTCAGAGAGAAGGCACAGAGCTGAAGGCACACAGGCCACAGACGTGAAGTTGGGTGAAGCAAATGGACCAAGCAGAAGTGGGCGTGGTTTTGCAGAGGACCCTCCTCCTTTGCCGCAGACAGAAGGGAGGTCCTGGGGCTGGCACTGGATGCTCCTCGCCGCCGTGTAGTGGCTAGGGGGCTCAGGGAGTTCCCACGGGCGGCAGCAGCCAAGTGGGCTCTGCTGTCTGGTCCCCCAGCAAGTCTGGTCTTTCAGGCTGTCCCTGTTTAGTGCCCTCACTGCAGGGGCAGCAGCAGCTTGTGTCCTGAGGGTGGGACCTCGCCCCTCCCTGGGGTCCCCTGGCAGCTGCTCCCAACTCCCCAGGCACCACCAACTACCTTGATAAGCTTTTTCCCGTTTCTTCTTTTCCGTATCGATGTACTGCTCAGATGCCGCCTTGATCTTCTGGACCCAGGCAGTCCTGGAGAAGCAGAACACAGCCTTGGGGCGGCTTTCCCACACACCTCACAGGCTCAACCAGGAGCTCCAAAGCTCTATGCTCCTTCTTCACGCCTGTGCTAACCTTGGCTTTGACAAGTTTCCAATCATAGACCTAATATTAGTTGAACTGAAAGACTTATTTGCTAGTTGAAGATCAAGCTGAGACTTTCTAGACAGTTACTGCTTATAAAACACCAGGCACTTGCACTGTGCTGCCCTGCCCCCCCCCCCCAATAGAAGATGCAGTGTGCCCCATCAGTGGCAATTCAGCATGACAGAGGGACATTCTACTGAAATCAAAGAACCAAGTGCACTAGAAAAGGAGGAGCACCCCCTCCACCCCCGTTTGCCATCACAGAGGTGCTGAGCTCCACTACAGAGGACGCATGGCTGGCCAGAGAGCAGGAGCATGGTGCTCCATAGGAGGAGGGCAGATATTCTGGCTGGAGCACAGGTCATGTGGGGTGGGGGAAGGGACTGCGGCTGAGATGCACACAGGGGGCCTCAGAAACTGGGTGAAGGTGCCTGGACTGCTGCACAGGGGATTTTAGTAGGAAGCAAGATGCTGGATCTCCCATTTTGGAAGATCCTAAGGAGGGCCTGGAGGCAGGGACACATGGAGAGGTGATCGTAGCAACCCAGCATGTCTACACCAAGGCTGACCAGTAGACTAGGGGGGTGGGACTGGTTAGGGAGCTTGGACATGCAGAATTAGCAGGACCAGAGGTGATTTATGAGAGGGAGATGTCCAGGCTTCAGGTAGGTTACACGTGGTCAGGACTGACCTCTCGTTAATGTTGTCTGTTCGAAGGGTGTAGACTCGGTCAATGTGAGAAATGTGGAAGACCGGCTCATCGCTGGAAGGGTCCGTGGGCAGTTTCACCAAGACTTCATTCAGGAAAATGGGCTGAAAGAGGGTCAAAACACAGGCAGTGAGACAGGCCAGAACCCTCCTTCTGTTCTGAAGAACCTGGTTAAGAAGCAGAGAAGGGTCTAACTTCTTGAGGCTTTTACTTAGGGAAAAAGAGACTGTGTCCATTTTGTGGAAGAAAACATCTTGGGCAGATCAGAGGTTACTGGACTGGGGACAGGAGCTCACAGGACGTGGTCTCTCCTCTTCTACCTACACTTAGCACTCTGCTTCAGCTTCAGTTCCAAGAGACCTGATGCTGAATGTGGACAGAGGTGGGATCACACGTCACGTCTGCCAGGAAGGAGGCCAGCAGCTACAGCTGGAATCCAGCTGTCGGGGGCGGGGGGAGCAATGCGGCTCAACCACCCTGGGGCTTCCTCCCTGGGAAATGGAGGAGTGACCCACCTGGAGACGGGGAAGGAGGTCCTCGAGGTGAAGGAAACACCTCGTTATGCTCCTGATGCAACAGCCAGGAACGTGACACTTACCGTTTTATACATTTTGAACTGGGCATTGGACTTAGAGCTGAAAAGCTTCTCAGAGCCTGAGGAAACAGCGAACTGCTTGACCATGTAGGTCAGAAGCAGAAAGTCGTTGAAGAGGAATCCGTGTAGCTCCTTGTTGCTCTTGGTTTTGTATAATTTCCCACTGTGCAGAAGCTTCCGGGGCCCCAGGCAGTTGGTGAGTGAGTTGAAAATAAGTTGCTTAAAGAGAAATTGTAGCATCATAAGTCCCAGCACAAGCCTCCCCGGGCCCCTTGAGAGGCCGGTGCCCTGGACCTGAGGTGCTGTGGTACAATCTTCTGGTTCAGAATGTGGCTGTAATCATTCACCTTGACACAAAAGAGCCTTGCTTTTTTTTTTTTTTTTTTCCTTCAGAGTTCAAACAACTGGCATGGTGAAAATGATTACTTATATCCACAGAATAGGGGTTTTATAAATTAATTCAAAAAACTCAAAAGTACCAAATTTCTCTCTATGAGAAAGGAAAATGAGAACCCAAGAAGGGGCAGGATGGTGAGTCCACGGGGCCTGGGCTGAGGCATGTCCTGGCCACAGTAGGGGAAGGCCTGCAGCTGGTTCCCCACCCAGAGCCTGCCTAGTGGCACCCAGCTCAGCACCCCAGGCCTCACCTCTGCAAGACCTTCACACTGGACGTGCGCCTGGATCCACTCTAGTCGGTCTGAATTTTCTTTTTCCCGAACTCCTTCATTAACTTGGGAACAAAGCTCCTCTGCTTGCTCAAGAGCCAGCTTTAGGGAGGAATGGTCTACATGATTCTCCAGGGTGTTCTCCAGAATCTGGAAAAGAGTGGGCTGCATCATCTGGGAAGTGGAGTGTCTTCCACCCACCCACCCAGACGTTCTATTGGCTGCTGTATGTGCTGCGTGCTGGGCACTGGCTAAACAACAGTAAGATAATTGTTTGCCCTCGAGAGGCTCATAGCTCCAGAGTTCTGGGGGTGACAGGTGACTCAGTTACAAGAGGGTGTGTCAAGTGCTACATGGATCAAGTGTCCTGAAACGTGTGGGCGTCTGATGGCTCTCTGGGGGGTCTTGGTAATAATACACGTGTTAAAGGGTGTCTCCCTACCTTCCCCCCCCCCGTAATTTAAGCCACGTGCATTTAACCCAACAGTTTAACCTGGCTGCAGCTCTCAGAAGTACGTGAACTTGCTGGATAGCAACATATAAGTATGTTGGGGGTCACTGATTTAAAAAAATATGAAGAAAGCAATGAATTGTTTGCTACAGGGAAAATACAATCAAATCATGTCATCAGCTTATAGGAAAACACATTCAGTTCACTCTGAAGTGACTTCAAACTAATGTTACAAATGCAAAAGAGTAGAGGCTGGGGTACAACTCTGTGGAGCCTCTGGAAATTAGTGGTCCCATCAGCAGATGGCTCCTGTCTGGGCTCTAGTCATGTTGGGGTCACAGTTCTTTGTTTACAATTCCAAAATGGGACAAAGCCCTGAAAGTCTAAAGTTTCTTTCTTTCTTTTCCTATTTATTTATTTATTTATTGAATCTTTTCCTTTTTAAATATTTTATTTATTTATTTATTTGAGAGAGAGAGAAAGAGAGCAGGATTAGGGGGAGGAGCAGAGGGACAAGGAGAAACAGACTTCCTGCTGAGCAGGGAGCCTGATTTAGGGCTCAATCCCAGGACTCTGGGGTCATGACCTGAAATAAAGCCACTCAACTGACTGAGCAACCCAGACACCCCTGAAGTTTCTTTCAATATTCATTTGGTGGCAAAACCTGACCTAAACTGAAGAGATATATTTATTTATTCTACTTAAAAGTGATTATTCATATATTTCACTGTAGGAATATTACTGTGTTTGGTTAAAGGTGATGTCCAGGCTTTGTTGTAATGTCATATAATATACAGTATTTAGATTACATTCTGAATTCTGAAATACATCTGCCTCAAAATATTTCAGGTAAGGGGCTGTGGATTACTGTGTATTAATGGGTCAGTTTGGTATCATTAACTGTAACATAAGGTCCATAATGAGGTAACATGGCTTAGAGACCAGTGGTCAAGGGATAATCAATAAAAGTAACAGTCATATTATTTAGGCTATTTTTCTTTGTAAGATGATTACAATTGTATCAATGATAACTTGTGGAAAAAACACTTTATAATACGCCTTCTCCTTAGAAGAGGCCCACACAGCTTATGTTCAAAGATGGATGGACTTTTAGAACTGCTGGGATGCGAACGGCAAGGGGACGGTGATGAGCTCTGGCTGGGGCATGCTGAGTTGGGGACTCCTGAGACCTCTAGGTGATGGTGCTTAGCTAGCTGGTAGATGAATTCAGATCTCAGCAGAAAGACTGGAGCCCAAGGTCATACTAAGAATGGCCTCTGTCTGGGTTCAAGACAAGCTCCACGGCTGCAGACCTGGAGGGCACTTACCTTGCTTAGAAACACACACTCATGACTCTGAGAGGCCCGCAGAGTCTCCTGGGGGAAGGGAGTCACTACCCCAGTGACACCGGATGACTGTGATTTGCCTAATGGGGATTGCATGTGTGTGTTCCCGTGCACGCACACACGTGGCACCTGGTCTATCAGGCCACCTGGCAGGGGCTCCCTGAGCGTGGCCTCTGTGGACCTCAGAGGGTCCTGACCCTGTTCCAGCCGGGGCACTCACACTTCTGATGAGGAGAGGGTAGCGGGTGATCCTCTGCATGGGCTTCAGCAGGAAGCTGGAGAGGGGCATTCCTTTACACCGAGGGTCAGATGCCAGCTTCTGCAGATAATTGAGAGGCTCATGAGAAACTCATAGCATCAGTGAAGACAAAGGAAACACTGACTGTACTCCTGACATTGACCACCTTTTAGATTTCTAATTTCTTTTAAAAACTCAAGATTCAAAATGATACGTATCAGATTAGCAGCAGGAGTTTCCCCCCTCATTTGGTAAAGCCAGCAGATGCTTTTCAGCCCTTTCCTTCTTACCTGGATCTGGCAGTCTGCGCCATCACTTCCTCCTTTGCTTCCAGAACCACTGACAGCTGTCTTCCCAAGCTGGCCCCTTCCTGATCCTTACTTCTTTCTTCTCCTCTACCTGCTGTCCACTGTGGGTGCTGCCCGAGACCCCGCACAGCTGAGGCCCAGAGCGTCACCCAGACCCTCTTGGGCGCTCCATACTTGCTGCATCACTCTCCTTCCCTCCTACCCCGATCCCCTACAGGCACCTCAGCAGACCCCAAAGTCCTCATCTTCCTTCATGAAAGCCTTTTCTTCCACTTCCATCCCTGAGCTGCCAGAACCATCCTGCACCCATCTTCCCTCCACACACCTGGGAGTCACCTTTGTCACCAGTCTAGCTTCTAAATAGCTCTTGATTTCCCCTGCCTCTGCCTGCCCGTTGTCTCTGCTTTATTAGAAACCATCACTACCATTTAGAGCACCTACGACGAGCCAGGTAATGAATGCATTGGCCTTTGGTACTGTTCCTTCTGCTCTTTCTTCACTTGGCTAATTCATACTCCTTTCAGAAGACTGAGATTATGCTTCCTCTTGGTCAGGCCCTCCCCTTTCTTGACACCTTCCCTCCTTTTCAGTGATCCTTCTGGAGCGTCCACAATAATCATGGCCACCTTATTATAACACCACCTCTGGAATGGGTAAGGTAAGTAGAGGTATCACGTTTGAGGTGTCTCGGTGACCTTGCAGACTGTTAGCTCCATACAATATATATGCTAATATAATATATATAATATATAATATATAAGCTAATATAATATAGTTATATTATTCATATAGTACCCGAACACAGTAGCTAGTACTCTTGGATGACCTTTTTTTTGGATGACCATTTGTAATGACCAAAAAGCATATTTACTGTAATTTACCTAACCATTTCCTGCTTTGGGATATTAAAACTGCCCTCTCTTTTTGTTTTTGGATATATCTATATATGTTGCTATAACAAGCATCTCCATGCTTTTTATTTCTGTATTTTCTGAGACTTTAAAAAAAGTAACATTTAGGGAGCACCTGGGTGGGTCTGTCAGTTAAGTGTCTGCCCTTCAGCTTATGCCCTTCAGCTCAGGTCAGGATCCCAGAGTCCTGGGTAGGACTCCCTGCTCAGAGAGGAATTTGCTTCTTCCCTCTTCCTCTTCCTCATACTCTTTTTCTATCTCAAATTAAAAAAGCAAACAAACAAAAAAAACTTTAAAAAGTAACATTTACAACAAGGCTTATTGCCAGATTTTGTTTTAATGTAATGGACACAATGCCTTTCATTATAAGACTATACATTTTTTATTTCTTACTATTGTTACAGTTGTGATGACACTGATAACCTATTTACATTGCTATTGTTTTTACTATTTGGAAAATTTTAAAAGTCTTATGCTTTAGAATGTAAACATCAAATTAAAAAAATATTTTATTTATTTGAGTGAGAGAAAGAGAGCAGGACTGGGTGGAGGGGCAGAGGGAGAGGGAGAAACAGACTCCCCACTGAGCAAGAAGCCTGATGTGGGGCTTGACTGCAGGACCCTGAGATCATGACCTGAGCTGAAGGCAGAGACCCAACCTACTGAGCTACCCAGGAACCCCTTTCTGTTAGAATTTTTATCCTCCATCTAAACATGTTATATTTTATGCTTAATTATTTTTTTCCATTCTTTTTTGATAATGACATTAAAAATCTGCATTCTCCCTTAAGGCACTGTGGCTGTATACAGATCTCAATATGTAGTGTTTCAGAAACCAAAAAGACAAGAAGACACGTAAAAAAGCAAGAAAACAGATTTGACTTTCATTTCCCTCACCACTTTGACATGTGTGGTAATAGTTTCTACTCCTGAACAACATCAGTGAAATGCGTTATCACAACATGACATTCTATTATAATCAGCAGCCATCCGAAGCTCACTGTTGTATCTCTAGAAGGATGTTGCTGATTCATATGTTACACATAGTGGTCTCTGAGTGTTGTTTCATCGATACTTCTCTTTACCAAATGTTTGTTCTTAATTTATGACCACAGCATCAGAGAACCGATTGTGTCCTCTTCTCACTGGTTTCTGGAAGCTTTGAGGACATAGGGGTGCCCCTGCAGCACATGGACAGGGTCATACACATGCGTTTTATGTAGCGTCCTACATCACCTCTCATTTCCTTTTGTCTCACTGTATTCATCCACTGACAACGTTTTATCTTGTTGCTTTTTATATATTTGAGTAAGCTATTTTATACTCTTCCTGGAATAAGATGGATACAAAATAAACACCATCTACAAATTTAATAAAGTGACATTCTGGATATTTTGGAGCATAAAGCAGCTGATTTAAGTAAATAGGCCTAAATAATACTCTACTAATAGACGGGCAAAATTATGGTCCTAGAGCCAAAAAAAATCAATTTGACATGGAAGGTGACACAAATATTCAGAAAATTCTTTGCCATATTGGTGTTTCCTCTGGAAATTGGTGGAGTACCCTTCCCCATCCTGAGCTTCCTGACAATGCAGCTGTACATCTCCGCCTGTAGGCTCGGAACGGGGTGGGCCTGCCTGTGATCTCAGGATGGAGTTACCTTTAAAAATTCCTTGAAATCTGCATCTTCATCTGTCTTCTGCTGTAACAGAGCTGCTCCATTGAGCTGACAGCTACAGAACCGGATATAAGCCTGCATGTGGGACAGCTCAGCTGCCAGGATATCCCCAATCATCTGCACAGGCATCTTCTCTCCTCCCGTCTTCTTCCGTACCCGCAAGGCCCTGCAACCGACACACTCTGTTTTCAATGGATGTAGTTGGTATATAAAGGATGAATATCATGGGAAACTAAAATAAGGACAACCAGCAAGTCACCTAAAAACCTGGCACTGTGAGGGGAGAGTGAGGAGGAGGAGGAGGCAGCTGGGGCCTATGCTCCACTGGCCAAGCCAATCTAGGTAAAATGTTAGCAAAGAAGAGTAAGAAATGAAATTCATACTCTGGGGTATTTCTAGGTCTTTGGAATTGTTTTGGGTTCATCTTTGTTTCTTAGCAAAGTTCCTTTAGAAAATTCTAACTTGTTCCCAGCTGAACCAAGAAAAGAATTTCCCACATGCTGTAGGGGGAGAAAGGGAGCAGGAGCCCACAAAGGTCAGATATGGAGGTGGAGGTGAGCACTGTCCCCAGGAGAGCTGCTGTCCCCTAAGGGGCGCAGAGACATAGCAGTGGTGAGGAGATCACCCCAAGGAGTGGAATTTCACATGGAGCCTGAGGAGCCTGCCAGACCAGCCAGTACGTCTGGGTCACGGGCTGCAGCTTCTCTTCTACTCTACCCAGAACAGACAAGTATATTTTGAAATTTTGTTTATTTTATGATTTACTTTTTTTCTTTGTTTCGTCAAAGTATTTTCTTTGCTATATATTTCTTGACTTCCATAGTTATGTATTTTACAGTTACAGGGCATTTCATTAAATGACAATAAAATAAAAAGCTTGAAGGAACAGAAAAGAGTTGTGAGTTCCTTTGCAAAACAGCCCTGCAGGGAGAGAGAAAGTCTCTCTCCTAGGGTCTGTGGGTGTCCACTGCAGTGGCAAGGGGTGCTCACAACTCACTTCAGTAGCTTTGTGTTAGACATGATGAGCTCTTTCCAGTTTACAAATATCAAGGCCATCTCTCCTTCACTGAGAAACCCTGACTCTGCCATCCGTTTCTGAAAAACCTAAATTCAAGACACAAAAGAAATAAATTAGCTTAGATGTGACTACACAGCCTATGTGGTCTAAAGTAAACAGTATATCTTCATACCCTGAAACTAATACAATCATGATGTTTTTGAATAAGCTTATTTATGATTGCTAAATTTTTCTCCTAAATTTTTATTTAAATTCTAGTTAGTTAACATATAGAGTAAATATTGGTTTCAGGAGGAGGATTTAATGATTCATCACTTCCATATAACACCCAGTTGATTGCTAAATTTTAAATTGCAAATTTCCTTACAGTTTGCTACTTGTGTTATTAGGGCTTTTTTTTTTTTTTTTTTTAAAGTAGGCTTCATTCCCAACATGGGGCTTGAAGTCATGACCCTGAGATTAAGAGTCACTGAGCCAGCCAGGTGCCCCCCATTAGGGCTAATTTTAAAGATCAAGTCTAGTAACCTCTTTAATAAGACAAAATTCTCATACTTATCTCTAAGGAGATGAGGTAGGTTAAATGAAACCATGGACATAAAGCACATGCACCCTATAAAAGCTGCAGAATTGAAGGGCTGGGCACCCTAGAGTCCTGAGGCAATCTCTGAGAAGCTTAGCAACAGAAAAAGTGATGACTTACACACTCCCCAAGCAGATGTGGATTTCAGAGGCTGGCTGACTGGAGGGGAAATGATGCCCTACATCAGTGTATTCCATAACACTGAAGGATTTGCAAAGCTGATGTGTATATATTTGCACATGCCTGTGTGGTGTGCACGCGGGTGTGGGTGGGTTCTGAACAAACTTCACAGATCATGCAGGTCAAAGTGAATCATGTGTTATCATTCCCAGGGCACTCATGAAGAAATAAAGGCTGAGAGAGTGATCTGCTCAAGGTCACAAACCTAGAACAATGAGGAGCCAGAACCAAAACTCCAGTGAGTGTTCAGTTTCCACTGAACAACTGGGATTCATAGGGAATGACTTTAAGAACCTTAAGGAAACTGAGAGGTTATTAGAGACAACTCTTCTCATGTGGGATCTTTCCAAGATACACGACAGGTCAGCCTGTTAAAATCGCTCACTGGCCCTGTGCTAAGACACGGACTCCTAGCTGAGGTTCACCAGGTCTGTGTGATCTGATCTGTTCCCTGCCAACTTCACCAGCCGGGCCCTCGAGTACCTGACACTCCAGCCACATGGAACCACATGCAGGACCCTAACTCCCTGGCACATTGCCCTTCCACTTCCTTTTCCTCTTCCGGGCACAGAAAACTCATCCTTGTCCTTCTGGTCTTGGCTGAAGCCTAACTGGGAGGGTCCTTCCTTCCTGACTCCCTCTCCCGGCCCCGGCCTCCTGCTACTATAGCTGTCTGTCTGTCTCTGCAGGACCGCGAACTCCTCGTGGGCAGGAACTTTGTCTTCTACCTCTCTTCTCCAGCACCGTGCTTTCTGTACATGATAGATTTTCAATTAGTGTTTATTTACTGAGTTGTGCTGAACACGGATTCAAAGAATTCAGGCAACAGTGCTGTGAAGCGGACATCTCTAAAGTTTCCACAGTTCCAAAATCAGGCTGCAGACATTGGGATCCTCCTACAGGTGCGAACCCCGGAAAGGTGGTGGATCTGCTCTGAGGGCTCGCCGAGGGAAAGCCTCTGGTGGTCTGTTCTTTCACCCATTGATGAATTCATATCACTCTGTCTATTCATTCCATTTACCAGCCTCAGTGAGGTAGGCAGAGGAGGAAGCCAGTCCCAGGGTCCCCAGGGCCCTCTAGGGACCTCTGTGGGAACGATGATGAGAACGCCTGCCTGTGAATGGTGCTTCCACCCTAAACCCCTGCACTGACAGGACTCCCTGCTCTTCAGGTGAGGGCAGGTGGGCAGAGTGGGAATAACGAAGGCCCACGTGGTTAAGTGACTGGTATGAGTGGGGCAAGCATGCGTCCTGTGTTCACCCTCTGTGCTAGGGCCAGAGATGCACTTCCACGGCTATATACAATCTCAGAGGACTGTAATCCGACCAGCGGCAGGGCTGATGCTCAGAGGGGTTAATAATAAGAGGGGCTTTTCTTCTAGGGCATCCTTCCCGGTCAGAGAAGTGCAGGCATGAACACATATAATTCCTTCAGTACTGATGGGAAGGCCTGCAAAGGACCAGACGAAGTTCTGGGGATGCGGGATAAAGGACACACGTCCCTGCTGTCAGGAGCTCACAGCCTTATCAACTGAGAAGGGCAGCAGAGTGTACCTGTGGGCAGAACAAGTGTGCTGGGTCTGGAGATCCCAGCCTGCACAAGGGGGACAATGAATTGGGACAGGTCTTGCTGGGGGGCAGCTGCATGGATGCAGCCTCCACTCCGTGCCTGTAGTGAGGTCACGGCCGGGCCTCTGTGGCATCTGCAGGGCCTGTGTGGGCACACGTGTTCTCTTCAGGTGGCTTGTTTATTTAACTGGGCTTCTCATCTGAGGGCCTTGACACATTTTGTGGGAACTAAAGGCCATGGAAACAAGAGTGTAACAAAGTACAGAGTCTTATTTTGTTTACTCCACACAAATCATTTCTAGGTGCTACTCTAACAGCTGTTATTGGCTTAGGGGTGACTGGCAACATTAATTGGCACAAAACAGTAAATATATTGTAACTGGGAAATGTTTTACAATGTGGTCCTATTCGGTTTTCTAAACTGACACAAACGTTAGATGAATGTTTCACTGTCTCACAATCCTTCTGTAAATATCAAAGTTTGTGAAGATCTCAGGTGTCAGAAGAGCACAGTAAGCAGAGGCTGAAATGTGAGGTGGACAGTTTCCTTTAGCGCCTTCCTGCTGACTCTCTACCCTTGGCCTTCCCCTGCCACATCCAGCGGTGGCATCTCGTTCTCTCCACCCTGCATGACCCACTCCGGGGGAGGCAGGTGACTGCAGTTCCTCGGGCAGCCTCCCACAGCCCAGACCACGCGCACAGCCCTGCAGGCCCAGGCCTCACCTCCACGACGAGCTGAAGATCATCCACGTACCGCTCTTCAGTCTGAATCAGCTCGTGAATGTAGCCCTGCCTCTTCCTCTCCACTGGCTGCATGGTGTCCAGGCTCTGGAGATCCGCGCACCCTACGGGGTAGGACAGGGTAGAGTTTCAAAAAAGTATTTTAGTCTTTGTAGGAAACAGACATTTATCGGCAGATGTGCTGCGTCCACAAATGATGCCCTGAAAAAGCCACACAGCTTTCCAAAGAGCGCCCTATTCTGTAAAGCGGCGCCCACCTGCCACTCACTCCAAGCAGCAGATTAGCAGCGGCTGTACCATCTCCCTGGGGTCCTAACTTCTTTTCCAAATAAATGACAAAATGAAGGACTTTTACTTATTTTTAAAAATACTTTATTTATTTATTCATGAGAGACCCAGAGAGAGGCAGAGACACAGGCAGAGGGAGAAGCAGGCTCCCTGCGGGGACCCTGGGATCACGACCTGAGCTGAAGGCAGATGCTCAACCCCTGAGCCACCCAGGCGTCCCCAGAATGAAGGACTTTTAGAAATGGCCTCAGAGAGCTCATGACTCTATTGCACTTGTGAAGAATCTATGCAGTTCTCACCACCTCAGGACATTTTCAAAGATATTGAAATGATTAAATGAATCAAATGCTTGAGACCAGTGTTTTCCAAACTGCAGGTCATGAGCCATCCATGGATCCTTATATCAATTTTGTTTTTAAAAATGTGGGTTAGGGAGCACCTGGGTGGCTCAGTTGGTTGAGTTTCTGACTCTTGGTTTCAGCTCATGTCATGATCTCAGGGTCATGAGATCAAGCCCTGCATTGGGCTCCATGCTCAGCACAGAGTCGGCTTGGGAGTCTGTCTCCCCCTCTGTGCTCTCTCCCAAATAAATAAATCTTTATTTTTTTTTATTTTTATTTTTTTTTTTATTTATGATAGTCACAGAGAGAGAGAGAGAGAGAGAGGCAGAGACACAGGCAGAGGGAGAAGCAGGCTCCATGCACCGGGAGCCCGATGTGGGATTCGATCCCGGGTCTCCAGGATCGCGCCCTGGGCCAAAGGCAGGCACCAAACCGCTGCGCCACCCGGGGATCCCATAAATAAATCTTTAAAAGTGTGGGTCAGGCTAAGCCTTAGAAAACAAATAAATACAAACTATCACGCACAGTACTGGTAAGTATTATTCTGTGAACACTTTTAGTTTGGTATGTAGAATATAGCTCTTACTGTTAAAAAGCAGTTTGAGAAACATTTCTCTAGATTTCTCAAAGTGAAGTGTTAAGGTTAGGAAACCTGACATTCCCAGGATCCAGCAGTTCCCAACAAGACCTCTGCCTTAACACACTAGAACAAAGAACTGGTTCTGGGACACTGGAAGACCTTGAGGGAGGTCCCTAGCAGCTTCATATCAGGGTGAGTGGTACTGCGTTCACTCTGGATCCATTTATAGGCACGTGGCAGCTGAAATGAACATCAGACTGTGAAGTGACATATTTCCAGAATTGCTTGGTAAGTAGCCGAGGGCTTGCTTTATGCACAGGGATAGGGGAATACCTCAGGCAGCCCTTCCTCAGACAAAAATTAATAGCAGGAAGGTGCCAGCAAGCTAGAAGTTGAGGGAGAGAAAGTCGAGGGAGGGTGGATGACCCTGGAGGTGGAGGTAACTGTGAAAGGCAGAGGGGGAAGGTGTAAGCCTGCCCCAGCCTCATCGATGGGGCATGTGGGGACAGATGCAGAGGCACCCCACGGGGAGGTGATCATCCAGCACTGGAAACACATAAAGCCACAGAGGCAGAAAACGCAGGCATCAGACTGGGCGTTTCAAGGGGGTCTCTCTTTCTGCTTGCCTTTGAGTTTTTATAGGTTTTGTATAGATTTGGGCTAACAGTTCTAAGGAAGACAACTGGTCTATTTTCTGTACATGTTGCCAACAGTTCTTTAAAAAAATTATCCTCACGGTAAAACAAAAATAGAATAAGGCAGGTTTCGTTTTGGTGCTTTCAAGAAGTCGCCATGGTGCCACTGTCATGTTCAAAATTATCACACTTCTCTGAGGACCGTATGGTCTTCTGCTCTGCTGGGGAGAACTGCAGGAAGACCAAGGGTGTTCTGACCCTGTAAAGGTGATACAGATGCCTGTCTGACCAGGCTGTGTGAAACAAGGGGGCTGGGGGTGAGGTGTTGGTCATGGTGTGACCCAGGGTCACGGATCAGAGGTACCAGTGGAGTCTAATGGAAGCTATCAGAACAGTTTCTAAGGTTACCCTGCCTCTCACACTCATGTTTTACAAATCTGACATTCACATTCTGCCACAGTCACATTCTTCCTCTACTTTTACATAATACTTCTATACATTTACTCAGGTGTGAGTTAAGTATGTAGGAAATCACAGATTTTATGTACTGATTATGTCTCTCCTAATACAAACATAAATACACAACCATTAGAATAAAACAAGTTATCCTATGGGGCGCCTGGGTGGCTCAGGTGGGGAAGCATCTGACTAGATCTCAGGGTCATGAATTCAAGCACTGCACTGGGCTTCACATTGGGCATGGGGCCTACTCAAAAAAACAAACAAAAGGGGCACCTGGGTGGCTCAGTTGGTTAAGTGTCTGCCATTGGGCTCTCTGCTCAGCAGGGAGTCTCTCCTTCTCCCTCTGTGCTTGCTCTCTCTCTCTCAAATAAAATCTTTAAACAAATAAACCCCAACAAGTCCTCCTAGTCCTCCATACTATTTTGTGTGCTATTACGTTGTGTACCATGGGGGTATGTGTATCACACTTTGGGAAACAATTATTTACAGTAAAGCCCACAAGCACTGGCCTATCTGTTCTGTATCTTAGAATAATAGGAAAAGTCTTAGATATTTTATCATTTCTTTTAAAAATATTTTATTTATTTTAGAGGGTGGGGAAGGACAGAGGGAGAGGGAGAGAGAAACCCAAGCAGACTCTGTGCTGAGTGTGGGGCCTGCTATGAGGCTCGATTTCACAATCCTGAGATCATGACCTGAGCTGATACCAAGAGTCAGATGCTCAACCAACTGTGCCACCCAGGCGCCCCTACTTAATCATTTCTAAGGCTACAACATACAGGACACTAGGTTTATCAGAGTGAATGTGAGGACTGTTATACTCTACTTCTAATAATCCCTTTGCATTTCATTACAATGGCTCTTAAGCTTTTATTCTCTTCAAGTTCCTAACTTGACCCTAACCCTCACTTTCAAGGGTCTTACCTCTGATGTCAGGGAAAAGAAACAGAGGCGTGGCAGCCCTTCATTTCCCTGCTCACTCAGCCCTGTACTTCCTTCCTGTGTATGGGGATGAGGGGGTCCTGTTTCTTCCTGAAGCCAGCATCTTTAACCGACCTTCTCCTTTTGACTCCCTGCCATCCTCTCCACCCACACTGTCTCACATGCTGGCCATTAGCAACACGTGGCTACTGAGCATTTTTTATTCATGAGACAGAGAGAGAGAGAGAGAAAGAGAGAGCAGCAGAGACACAGGCAGAGGGAGAACCAGGCTCCTCGCAGGGAGCCCGACGTGGGACTCGATCTCGGGTCTCCAGGATCAGGCCCTGGGCTGAAGGCGGCGCTCAACCGCTGAGCCACCCAGGGGTCCCTGCTACTGAGCATTTGAAGTGTGGCCAGTCCAAACAGAAAAGTGCTCTAAGTGTAAAATACACACCAGATTTCAAAGACCTAGTACAGGGCAGCCCTGGTGGCTCAGCGGGTTTAGCACTGCCTCCAGCCCAGGGCGTGATCCTGGAGCCCCGGGATCGGGTCCCTCATTGGGCTCCCTGCATGGAGCCTACTTCTCCCTCTGCCTGTGTCTCTGCCTCTCTCTCTGTGTGTGTCTCTATGAATAAATGAATAAAATTAAAAAAAAAAAAACCTAGTGCAAAAAAAAACCCCGAATGTAAAATAAGGTGTTAATAATTCTTATGTCGATTACCTATTAAAATAGTAATATTTTGGATAATACTGAGCTGAGCAAAAAAAATTATTCAAATTAATTTCATGTTTTACTTTTTAAAATGTGGCTTTTGGAAAACTTTAAATCACATATGGGCTGCATTTGTGACTTACATTATATATCTACTGAACAGCTTAAGTCAGCTGCTACATTTTTTATTATGTTCTTCCCTAACAGAATGTTTTAGTGGTTTCTGCTATTTGCAGAATAAAGTCCTAGCTCAGTAGCACAGGGCTCCAGTCTCCATTATCCACCCATGACCTACAATTGACCATGTAGCCTGCCTGTTAGCCACCCTGGTCCAGGCTCAGTCCTCATGGTGCACCATACGCACTGTATGCACTGCCTGGGGCCCTCTTCTCCACATAGAGCCATCTTATTAACTCTTCCAGGTACAGCTCATGTGACCTGACTCTGGGGAAACTTCCCCATCCTGGTCCCACTTACCCCAGACTGCCTCTTTTTTGTGCTTCCAGGGTAGTTTGCATCAGTATTTAACATTTCACACGATGTAACCTGCATTGTAGTTCATCTGTATATAGTCAGTATGTCTGTCTCTCCCACTGGAGGTCAGGGACTGTGTCTCCCATAGTTCTTGAATATCAAATTTAACACAGGTTTTCACCACAGAGGTCAGGAAATATTTGCCAAATGGCAGACTATTGGGTTGGTCTCCAGACCTGTTTCTCACCTTTCCTCTGCTCTGTACTGCAGGGAGGCCAATCCCATAGGCTGCCTGTATAAGCTCCCATTTTAGTTGGCTTCTGCCCAGGTTTGGCCAATGACAGGAGGCCCTGGAAGGAGATTACAGGGCAAACTGGGAAAACAATCCTTATGCCAGAAAAGTGAGAAGATAGGAGAGCTTTTACATCTCTGGTGGGTAAAGAAAAGAATTTTCTGGGTTTGCATTGCATATAAATTTGGAGTTCAAGAATTCCCAAACTGATAAATTAACAGAAAACTGGTCCCTGGCTGGTGATACTCTCAGGGTGCTTGGTCAAAAAAAATGTACAACTGTCCAGATGGTCTCTTTCACAACCTCAGTTCCACAGGATTTCCAGGAAAACCAAGTCTCACTAAAGATGAGCTCAAAGTAAAAAATTACAAAAAATAAGGAATGCTCCACCATAAATAAAAAGACAATGATTAGAAAGAATCTTAAGAGGGGTGCCTGGCTGGCTCAGTCAGTATAAATTGGAATTCTTCTATTTTTTAAAGATTTTATTTATTGGGCAGCCCCGGTGGCTTAGCGTTTTGGCGCCACCTTTGGCCCAGGGCATGATCCTGGGGACCCGGGATCGAGTCCCTCGTCGGGCTCCCTGCGTGGAGCCTGCTTCTCCCTCTGTGTCTTTGCCTCTCTCTCTCTCTCTCTCTCTCTCTGTCTCTAATAAATAAATAAAATCTTAAAAAAGATTTTTTAGTTATTTGACAGAAAGAGACAGAGAGTGTAAGTGTGAACACAAGCAGGGGAAGCAGCAAGAAGGAGAGGGAGAAGCAGACTCCCATTGAGCAGGGAGCCTGAAGCAGGGTTTGATCTGAGGACCCTGAGATCATGACCTGAGCCAAAGAAGGCAAAGGCTTAAATGACTAAGTCACCCAGGTGGCCCCAGTGTGCAACTCTTGATCTCGAGGTTGTGATTTCAAGCCCCATGTTGGGTGTAGACATTACTTAAAATCTTAAAAAAAAAAAAAAAGAACCCCAAGAACATAAAGTAAGAGAACAAAATCTAAAAAAAAAAAAGAAAAAGAAAAAAAAAGGTAAAATATGTATATTTAAAATAACTCAAGACATACATGAGGGGTTTGAAACCATAGAGTCTATAAAAAAGAATGGGCAGACTCGAAAAAGAAACTAATAAAAATGGCAAATATTATCAGGGAACTAATAAATTAAATAGCACATCAAACACATATGAGGAAAGGATTAGTAAATCTGAAGACAGATATAAAGAAATTAAGAATGCATCCCAGAAAGATAAAAAGATGGAAAACATAAAATGGAAGTTAAGGGACACAGAGGACAGAAAAAAATGGGAAGAAGTAATTGAGATTATAATGGTTGAGAATTTTCTGGAATTGATGAAAGATATACCTCCATATATTCAAAAGGAATAATGATTCCAGATTAGGGAAAAAATAAATACGAATCCAATACCTAAACTGCAAAACACCAAGGAGAAAAAAAAATGATTAAGACAGTAAGAAAGAAAAGGCAAAACTACAACATAGGAACAGGAATCACACTGGCTGCACACATCTCAACACAATGATGGGTATAGAGCAAAAATAACTGTCAAATCAGAATTCTAATTATATACAATTAATGGATGAGGGAGAAATAGAAACATTTTCAGGCAAAGTTTGAGAACTACCACTAATAGGCTGACTAATGGAACTATTAAGAGGTGTATTTTGGGAAGATGGAAATTGAGTAAGAAGGAAAAATGAGATGTAAGGAGTGGTGAAGAAAGAGAAGGAAGGTAGGAAAGAGGAATGAAGAGAGAGAAAGGGAAGGAGGGAAGGAAGGATAAACAAAAATACTAGTAAATATGTGAAAAATCAATTACTGATGAATAAAATAACAATAATGATGATGGGTATAAGTTAAGAGGGATTTTAAATTTACCTGAACTTTTTTTTTTTTTTAATACAAAGAAGCAGTAACATGAGAGGCAGGAGGAGACTCATTAGAAATAAAGCATCCACCTGCATTGATCAGAAGAAGTAAGATAAACATCAAATTTAGACTGTGGAGGCAAACACATATGTTAGAAATGAAAAGGTAACTACTCAAAGAATAGAAACAGAAAACATAACTTTCAAACCAGTAAAGGGAAATAAAGGAAGTAAATTTGATCAAAGCAGCAGAAGTACTGTATAGGCAGAACAACAAGAAGAAAAAAAAAAATACATGGTATGGGACGCCTGGGTGGCTCAGCAGTTGAGCATCTGCCCTCAGCCCAGGGCATGATCCTAGAGTCCCGGGATCCAGTCCCACATTGGGCTCCCTGCATGGAGCCTGCTTCTCTCTCTGCCTCTTTCTGTGTCTCTCATGAATAAATAGATAAAATCTTAAAAAAAAAAAAAAGCCTGGTAAATAGAAAATATATAATAAGATGGATAGAAACAGCAGTATTCCATTGTTCCAATAGATGTAAATTACTTAAATCTGTCAGTTATAAGACGACTCTGGATTGTATTTTAACATTCAGCTAGATGCTGGGGGAAGGTGGAAGAGTAGGAGGATCCTAGGCTCACCTCATCCCATAGATACAACTAGATAACACCAACATCAGTGTAAATAACCCAGGAAATGACAGGAAGACTGGCAGGACAGACTCTGCATAGCTAAGTGCAGAGAAGAGGCCATACTGAAAGGGTAGGAAGGGCAGAGACTCAGTTGGGAGCCAAAGTGACTTGTAGGACTGTCCTTAGGAGGTAGGGATACCCTGGACATAGAGAAGGGAGAGAAACAAACTCTATACCAGGCACCCAAGGCACAGGGGCCTCTCACCAGGAGAACAAATTCCCATAACATTTGGCTTTAAGAGCCAGAGGGGATTAACTTTGAAAGTTCTTACAATCAGTGGGGCCTAATACCTGGAACTTTAAAATTCAGTGGGCACAGTTGTGGCAGAGCCAGAGGGTGCTAGGAAACTGAGGCCCTGCCCTTAAAGAGACAGCATAACAGGCTAACTGAGAAACAGCACAGAAGTGGCAGTTTGAAAAATGCCTGGGATCTACAAGAAGGAGATTTATTTACTAACCTCAGAACATATGTTGGAGGACAGGGATATTTGGGAGACTTCTCCTAGAGCAAGGGAGCTGGTGGGACCAGTTCTCTTCCCTGACCCCCAGCCTAAATACATGAACACAGTGGAAATCAGTGCATTGCAAACATTCTCCATCTAGCTTGCTAACACCAGTACCCTGCCCCTGTGTTCTCCTGTGGACCCAGCCCTCTAACTTGGCCTGGACAGCAGCGAGCTGGGGCAGATATCTGGTCTGACGTGGCTCTGCCCACCAATGAAAGCTTCTCAGGGGACAACACAGGGACAGTGCCCTACAGTTCAGTGCTACAGCAACTCTGGTCAATGACTGGTCTGACTTAAGCCCAAGATGGCCCCAGATTGGCCTACTAACAATACAGGGACTAAACCCTGCCCACAAAGGGCAGAGAGAGCCACAATAGACACCAGGACTGAAGGGAAATGCAGCTCAGCTACAACAGTAGGTTCCGGTGAACCTGAGACATTACACTGCAGAGCACTACAGGATCTGTTCTTCATAATGCCACTACTTTCAAGAGCAGGAGACACAGTTAACTTTCTTAACATGTAGAAACAGACACAGAGAGTTAGACAAAACAAGGAGACAGAGGAATATGTCCCAAATGAAAGAACAGGACAAAATCACAGCAAGAGTTAAATGAAACAGAGATAGGTAATATGCCTGATAGAATTTAAAGTAATGGTCATAAAGAGACCCAATGGACTTGAGTCAGGGACCTTAACAAGGCTCTCAACAGAGATGGAAAACACACACACACACACACACACACATACACACACACAACCAGTGAGAGATGAAGAATAACTGAATATTTTTAATTTCAGAGGGAACTAGAGGGAATAAAGAATAGACTAAAGAAAGCAGATGAATGGATCAGTGACCTGGAGGACAGAGTAATGCAAAGCACTCTAGGTGAATAGAAGAAAAAAATAATAAAAAATGAGAATAGATTAAGGGAACTCAGCAACACCATCAAGTGTGGTAACATTCACATTATAGGGATCCTGGAGGGAAAAAAGAGAGAAAAGGAGGCAGAACATTCATTTGAAGAAATAATAGCTGAAAATTTCCTTAATTTGGGAAAGGAAACAGATATCCAGATCCAAGAGGAACAGAGAACCTCCAACAATCAACCCAAGGAAGTCCACAAGGCACATAGCAATTACAGGGGTAAAAAGCAGTAATAAAGAGAGAATTTTAGAGGCACCTGGGTGGCTTGATTGGTTACTATCGGCCTTTTGCTCAGGTCATGATCCCAGGGTCCTGGAATTGAGCCCCATGTTGGGCTCTCTGCTCACCAGGGAGCCTGCTTCTCCCTCTCACTTTCCCTCTGCTTGCTGCTATGCCTACTTGTGCACATGCTCTTTCTGTCAAATAAACAAAATCTTTTTTTTTTTATTTTTAAAGAGAGAATTTAAAAAGCAGTAAGGGAAAAGAAAACACTTACATATAAGGGAAACCCCATAAGGCTATAAGCTGATTCTTCAGCAGAAACTTTGCAGGCCAGAAAAGAGTGGTATGATAAATTCAAAAGGCTGAAAGAAAAAAATCTGCAGCCAAGAATACTCTATCCAGCAAGGCTATCATTCAGAATAGAATGAGAAATAAAGAATTTCCCAGAAAAATGTGTTAAAGGAATTTGTGACCATTAAACCGGCCTGAAAAGAAATGTTAAAGGAGACTCTCTGAATGGAAAGGAAAGACCATAAGCAGGATTAAGAAAAGTAGGAAGCACAAAAGCAGTAAAATTAAGTATATCTATAAAAATAAAACTCAGTCAAGGGATTCACAAAATAAAAAAGATGTAAAGTATGACACCAATACCTAAAACATGAGGGGAGAAGGGTTAAAAATTTAGTGCTTTTAGAATGAGTTCAAAAACTTAAGTGACCGTTAACTTCATATAGACTGCTATATGTATAAGATGTTATATACAAGCCTTCTGGTAACCAAAACCCAAAAACTGGTAATAGATATGCAGAAAATAAATAAAAAGGAATCCAAGTATAGAAAGCCAGCAGACTGTGAGAGAAGAGAATAAGAGAAGAAAGAAACAGAGGAAAGTTACAAAACAACCACAAAAAGGTAAAAAAAAAAAAAAAAGGCAATACGTACTTATTAATAATTACTTTGAATGTAAATGGACTAAATGCTCCAATCAAAAGATATAGGATGACATAATGAATAGTAAAGCAAGACCCATCTATATGTTGCTTACAACAGACTCACTTTAGATCTAAAGACCATGCATATTAAAAGTGAAGGGATGGAAAAGTATCATGCAAATGGAAATGATAAGAAACCCAGGAGTAATACTGATATTGGACAAAATAGATTTTAAAACAAAGACTGTAACAAGAGACAAAAAGGGACACCACATAATCTTAAAGGGAATGACCCAACAAGAATATATAACAATTATAAATATTTGTGCACCCAACACGAGAGCACATAGGAATAAACTTCACCAATGAGAAGTACACTTCAGACCTGTACTCTTAAAACTATAAAACACTGATGAAAGAAATAGAAGATGACACAAACAAATGGAAATATATTCCATGTTCATGGATTAGGAGAACAAATATTGTTAAAATGTCTATACTACCCAAAGCAATCCACAGATTTAATACAATCCTTATCAAAAAGCAAACAGCATTTTTTTTCACAGAACTAGAATAATCCTAAAATTTATATGGAATCACAAAAGACCACAAGCAGCCAAAGCAATCTTGAAAAAGAACAAAACTGGAGGTTTCACAATCCTAGATTTCAAGATAAAGTATAGATCTGTAGTAACTAAACAGTATGGTACTGACACAGAAACATACACACTGATCAATGGAACAGAATAGAGAGCCCAGAAATAAACCCATAATTAAATGGTCAATTAATCTTTGACAAAGGAGGCAAGAGTATGCAGTGTGAAAAGACAGTCTCTTCAATAAATGATGTTGGGAAAACTGGATAGCTACATGTGAAAGAATGAAACTGGACCACTTTCTTACATCATATACAAAAATAAACTCAAAATGGATTGGAGACCTAAATATAAGACTTGAGTCCATAAAAATCCTACAGGAGAGCACAGGCAGTAATTTCTCTGACAACATTGTCCATAGCAAGTTTTTTCTTTTCTTCTTTTTTTTTTAAAGATTTTATTTATTTGAGAGAGAGAGAGAGAGAGAGAGCCTGAGTGTGAGCAGGGTGAGGGGCAGAGAGAGAAGGAGAGAGAGAATCTTAAGTAGACCCACGCTGAGCATGAAGCCTGATGCAGGGCTTGGTCTCATGACTCCTGAGATCATGACCTGAGCTACTATCAAGAGTCAGACACTTAACTGACTGAGCCACCCAGGTGCCCCACACAAGTTGTTTCTAGGTATGTCTCCTGAGGCAAGGAAAACAAAAGCAAGAATAAACTATTGAGACTACACCAAAATAAAAAGCTTCTGCGTAGAAACAGAAACAAACAACAAAACAAAAAGAAAACCTAATGAATGGGAGAAGAATATTTGCAAATGATATATCTGATAAAGGGTTTAGTATCCAAAATATATAAAGAACTTATACAACTCAACACTAAAAAGCCCCAAGTAACCTAATTAAAAATGAGCAGGAGACATGAATAGACATTTCTCCAAAGAAGATATCCAGATGGCCAACAGACATACAAAAAGATGCTCAATATCACTCATCATCAGGGAAATGCAAATCAAAACTACAATGACATATCACCTCACAACATTCAGAACGACTGAAATAAAAAACATAAAAAACAAGTGTTGGCAAGGAAGTGGAGAAAAAGGAACACTTCTACACTGTTAGTGGAAATGCAAACTGGTATAGTCACTGTGGAAAACAGTATAGAAGTTTCCCAAAAAATTAAAAAGAGCATTACTAAACAGTTCAGTAATTCCACTACTGGGTATTTACCCAAAGAATATGAAAACACTAATTCAAAAGGACAAGAGCACCCCTATGTGTATTGTAGCACTATTTACAATAACCATATTATGCAATGGATAAAGATGATGTGTGATATATATATATATATATAATATATCAAATGATATATATAGATCTCAAATAAAAATGGCATAAAAATGAATGAAATCTTTCCATTTGCAACAACATGGATGGAACTGGAGAGTATAATGGTAAATGAAATAAGTCAGTTAGAGAAAGATAAATACTGTATGATTCACTCATATATGGAATTAAGAAATAAAGAGACAAAAAAATCTCTTAAATATAAATATAAAACTCTTAAATATAGAGAACTGCAGGTTACCAGAGAGGAGGTAGGTGGGAATGAGAGAAATAGGTGATGGGGATTAAGAGTATCCTTATTGTGATGAGCACCAGCTGTTGCATGAAGTATTGAATCACTATATTGTACACCTGAAACTCATACAACACTGCATGTTAATTATACTGGAATCAAAATTTAAAAAAAGTCAGCTAGATGCTGTTTACAATGACATCTAACATCATGTTACAAAAATGTTAGAAAAAGGTTTGGAAAAAGCTATACATTCATAAAATATTAAAAAGCAGCTAGGGAGGTTTTATTAGCAAGAGACAAAATAGGCTCTTATGGATCTGTGTAAACATTATAAATATTTAGGATGATATAATGATTCTGATTTCATTTGCAACTAACAGGATAGCTTTGAAATGTAAAATTAACTGATAAAATAACCAATGGAAAAGAGAAAGAAAAAAAGCAAGCAAGGGAGGGAAGGTGGATAAAAGAAAGAAAGAAAAAAGATCTGAAAAATCTATAATCAAAGTAGTGGATTGTAATCTCTCTCAATGAAAATTAGTAAACATGACAGATTTGAATACTATTAACAGGCTTACTATAATGAACACACATGCAAAGGAATATCCACAGAATTAATTTCAACAAATACTAGAGTTTGTGTAAAAACATTTCCCGAATGTTATAGCTGGAAAATTAAACATTACAATTATTTTCAAATGTTGTACTTTACTATTTTTTAAAGATTTTTACTTATTTATTCATGAGAGACACAGAGAGGCAGAAACATAGGCAGAGGGAGAGGCAGGCTCCTTGCAGGGATCCCAAGAACTAGGGATCACAACCTGAGCCAAAGGCAGACACTGTTGAGTGTCTGAGCCACCCAGATGCCCCTCAAATGTTGTAGTTTAAAGGAGAGGTTCTTAAAAGCTCCATGTAGCTCCCTCCTTTAGCACAAGGTACGTCAATTTGCTTGACCAATCACTAGCATTTGTGACAGTGGATCACTCCCTCATCTTTAAAATCTGTCTTTACTTGGCTTCTAGGTCACCAGCTCGCCTCATATCCTCCTACCTCATTGGCCAGTCACCTCCTCTCCATTCCTAGCTCCTCCCCAACACACAGACTTAATGTTGGAACACAAAGGCTCACCCTTCGAACTCTTCTCCACATACAGCCTTGGTGGTCCCACTGAGTCTCGTGGCTTTAAGTATCATCTATGCACTGACACACTCCCAAACATATAATCCAGCCTGAATATATCCTCTGGACCTCCCCATGTTTTACTGCCTACCCAGTATTTCCACTTATCGATCTTAAAGGTAAGTGACGGTAATACCCAAAACCAAACTCCTATTCATCTTCTCTGCCCTTCCTCCATCACCGTGTGCTTTTCTTTTCTTCTTTCTTTCTTCTTCTTCTTTCTTTCTTTCTTTCTTTCTTTCTTTCTTTCTTTCTTTCTTTCTTTCTTTCTTTCTTTCTTTCTTTCTTTTTTTCTTTCTTTTTCTTTCTTCTTTCTTTCTTCTTTCTTCTTTCTTTCTTTCTTCTTTCTTCTTTCTTTCTTTCTTTCTTTCTTTCTTTCTTTCTTTCTTTCTTTCTCTTTCTTTCTTTCTCTCTTTCTTTCTTTCTCTTTTTTCTTTTCTTTTCTTTCTTCTCCCTTTTCTTTCAAGATTTTATTTATCTACTCATGACAGACACAGAGAAAGAGAGAGAGGTAGAGACACAGGCAGAGGGAGAAGCAGGCTTCATGCAGGGAGCCCGACATGGGACTCGATCCCGGGTCTCCAGGACCACGCCCTGGACTGAAGGTGGCGCTAAACCACTGAGCCACTAGGGCTGCCCCTGTGTGCCTTCATTTAATGCCAATTCCATCTTTCTGGTTGCTCAGGCCAAGATCTTTAGAGATATCCTTGATACTTCTCTTCTTCTCACACTCCACATTTATTTTTTATTTATTTATTTTTTTTCACACTCCACATTTAATCTACCTACTGGCTCTATCTTCAGAATATACCCATAATCTGACCACTTCTCACTACGTCCACTTGGATCATGCTGATCATGTCATTGTCATTGTTCACGTGGATTACTGAACCACCCTCCTAATGTGTCTGCTTGCTTCTGAGCCCTTCCCCCAAACTGACCCCTGGTTTAATCTAGCAAGCTAGAGCTATCCTGCTAAAGCACATCAGATCATATCCTTCCTTTGATTAAAGCCCTTTGATGGGTTCTTGTCACTCTCAGCAAAAGCCAAAGTTCTTACAAACAGCCTCCAAGAATCTAAACAATCTCCCCCATTTCTCCAGTTAACCCTGTACTCACTTCTTCCTCTTGCTTCTCCCTCCGTTCCAGCCACCCTGGCCTCCATCCTGTTCCTCAAGCGTTACAGTCATGCTCTTGATTGAGCCCCTGGCATGTACTCTTCCCTCTGCCTAGAATAATCTTCCAGATATTTACATGGCTCCCTCCAGACATCCCTCACATCCTTCAAGTCTTTGCTCACATGTCACCATTTCAGAGAGGCTTTATCTGAGAACCGCATTTAAAACTGAAATCTGGGGGCACCTGGGTGGTTCAGTAGTTGAGTGTCTGCCTTTGGCTCAGTTCATGATCCCAGGGCCTGGGATTGAGTTGGGCTCCTTGAGGGGAGCCTGCTTCTCTCTCTCATGAATAAATACATAAAATCTTTAGAAAAGAAAATAAAACTGAAATCTGCCTGGATCCACCCTCCCCCACCAACCCATCACTCCCTTTCCCTAACCTGTTTTACTTTTCCAGGACATGACATATTTATTCATTTTGTTTGTCTTCTGTCTTGCCCTACTTAAATGTCAGCTCCAAGTGAGGAGGGATTTTTGCCTATTTTATAATCTGCCATATTCCTAGTATCTGACACATAGTAGGTCTTCAATGAGTATTTACAGAATGTGATATGAAGATAAGCTCTGAACTGCAGGGAGATGGTACCTCGATGTGAACTACAGACGGCCAGAGAGAATGGTGAAAACTTTCTGGTAAGTTCCTTCAGCAGAATGCAAGACAAACAAGAGATCATGACTACGACCAGGTCAAAGTCCCCAGGACCACAAGACTACCCCCTCCCCAGCTGGCGTGAGGATGCAGAAACTGATGGCCAAGTTACACACAGTGAATGGCAGCTATGTAAACTGTGTCCCCCAGAGCTGGGAGGCGGCTGCACATTACAGCGTGCACAAGAGCAAGAAGCAAAAGAGAGACCCCTAAGAAAGGATGGGGGGAGCTCTGGAAGACTCCAAAAGGTGAAGGACAAAAGATGGTTTGTGATGACCAGTACAAAGAGAGCTTGTTGGGATTACGTCATAAAGTCCCAGAAAAGTGCTTGCCCACTGTGAGAAGAGCAACGCCGCTGAACAACGCTATGCTCTGTGCCCGAGTTAGCAGCCAGAGTATCACATAATGGTTTTTTCAGTCTCACTGTTCGAAGCTCAGTGAAAAGACAATTTTCAACAGTAAATCCAGATGACTAAACTGTGTGCATTTTCTGAAGGCTGCCTTTAGAAAAAAAGGGGATTTATTTATTTGAGAGAGAGGGAGAGAGTATGCATGAGTGTGTGTGGGGGGAGCAGAGGGAGCGAGAGGGACAAGCAGACTCGATGCTGAGCACAGGGCCCCACACGGCATCCCACAACCCTGAGATTGTGACCTGAGCTGAAATCAAGAGTCAGACACTCAACTGACTGAGCCCCCCAGGCACCCCTGAAAGCTGCCTATAGAACAGAAGCTTTGTCAGGGCATGAGAAAATTACTGGAGATCTTATTTTGTGAGAGAGTAGCAGTTTATCCACTTGGCAACTATTATGGCACACAAACTAGGTACCAGGTAATATGCTCCCACCATGAAGCCTCAGATTCATGATTTTGTTTTTGGAAATGTAAGCAATTGCTGAACAAACTTTTAAACTCTATGTCTTCTTGATGCCTGTCAATTCTTTGTCACCAGGAGTTAGATTGGTTGTTTTAGGCACAAAAAGAAAAGTTAGTATTGTATCCTAATACTGCAGACCATCAGAAAGTAAACTATTTGGTTATCAGAAAATGGAAGTATTCCAGAACTTCCCAAAGCAAATCTGCTGATAAATGCAAGTGGACAAAGAAAAATTATATGGGTTTTATTTTTACTTTTGAATCTACAGTGAAAGGTCATAAGCCTAAAAGAAAGCAAAGGCCTTGTAAGTAGACAGAGGTGCCTCTGAGGCTCAGGCTCAGAAAGTGGTTGATACATTACAGATTGATACGTGCTTTACCTTCTAGACTGCCAGAGTTCTATCACTGACCCAACTGAGGGAAGTGATGTGCTATTCAGACACAGAACATTATGAAGAGGGGTCACGTAACACAGTGTTCTTGTGTGCGCCCAACACATGGCCGTTAATCTGAACATAAGAATAACCATTACCAATATGCGTATGATGATTTACAACCACTGATCCACTCTCTGAACCACGGATACCACTTTGACCCCTGCTGTGTAAATGTATGAAAAGTCTGAAGTTTGGTGGTTAAGCTACTTAGTGCAGAATTTAAAGCTACTAAATCCCTATATCTAGGCCTCTTAGTTCAAGTCTTACACTTTGAAATGCCAGGCCATTTTAAGTGGTGCTTACACAGTCATCCTACTTGAGGCAAAACATGCATGATAGTGTGTATAAGCTTGACCTGGTCTAAAGCTTGCTGGACTGAATTCTAAAGGAAATGAGGGCACTTTTCTGGAAATGCCAACAGAGTTCTCTCTTTTAACTCATTTCTGTGTCTAAATGACGACTGGTATCTACATACCTTCTCCTCTGTCACACATGCAGTGAGTAGCTGTGTCCAACAGCCAATTTCATACTGACTGTTCCATATACTTCAGTACTCACAAAGCACCCCTGTTATTACACTACTACTGTCCTGGGGCAATAAATAAATCTTAAAAAAAGTTAAACACAAAATTCCCATTTGGTATGGCAATTCCACTCCTACCTAGGTATATACTCAAGAGAAATGAAGACATATATCCATACAAAAATTTGTACACAAATGTTTGTAGCAGCATTGTTCATAATAGTAAAAAAGTAGAAATAAGCCAAATGTCCATCAACTAAAGAATGGACAAGCAAAATACAACCTAGTCATAAAAAGGAATAAAGCCCAGACACATGCTATAGCACGGAGATACCTCAAAAAGATTATGCAGAATAAAAATAAGCTAATCACAAAACCCACACATTTTATGATTCTGTTTATATGATTATGTCCACAACAGGCAAACATATGGAGACAAAGTAGGGGATGAGCAGTTGTTTAAGGCTGGAGGTGGGGGTTGTACAGCAAGATAGTCGGGTAACAGTTAAAGGTTACAGGACTTCTTTTAGCGGTGATAAAAATGTTCTGGAATTAGCCATCTTTGGTGACAGTCGCACAACACTGAATATACTAAAAACCATTCAATTGTACGCTTTAAATGGGTAAACTGTATGGCATGTGATTTATAGCTCAATAAAGCTATTACTTAAAGAAGTGATTATGTTCAGCTTTACCCTTCCAGATACCACTCTTAAAAGATTCCTGTCCTAATTATACTCAGTCTTTGCCTCCTGCCTCCTTCTGTATACTTTCTACAAAGAGAAAACACTGTGTAGCCTCTGATTGTTCCTCTTTTCTTTTCCCTGGTTCCAGTGATGGCTGTCCTGCAGGAGCCTCACTGCTATAAACAGGGTGGTGGTGTCTGTACACTAGGGTAGAGGGTGAGGGCATGGGCTCTGCAGCCAAACCATATGGGTTTGAACCCAGCTCTACCACTTGCTGTGTAACTTTGAACAACTTACTTAGCTTTTGCTTGCTTTTCTTCCTTTCCTTTCTCCTTTCCTTTCCCCTTTCCTTTCCTTTCCTTCTCTCTTCTCTTCTCTTTCTTTCTTTCCTTTCTCTTTCTTTCTTTTCTTTCTTTCTCTTTTTTTTAGCTTTTGCTTTAATTTCCATATCTGTAAAAAGAAAATAATCATGAGGTAAAACATTTGGGAACTTCAGAAGGTACCTAAGATTAATAAGTGCTCAAAGAAGGGCATCTTCCTTCTTTTCTTTTTACTGGTATGAACAATGGTGGTACAGCCAGTGCTTCATCATTCTTTGTGGGCACCTTCACTGTCCCTCCCTCAACTGCTGACACCCTCAGACAGTCAGCTCACCTTTCATGGGCTCAACACCATCAACCTACATCATCCCACCAGCTGTCGTCCTGCTGCTGTGCACCTCAATCCTGACCATCTGCTGGTCCAGTCTACCAGCATCTGCTGGTGCTCTGTAGTCAAAACCAAACTCACGTTCTTCCCCTAACTCCAATTCCTTCCTGTAGCTGTTGCATCACTATCCTACTGTCATACCTGCCACTGAGATACAAACTTGCCCACACAACCCATTCATCCCCGACTGCCAATGTTCCCACAGAAACCGTTCTTAGCTGTTTCACACTTTTCCCCTACCTGGGTTTCATATCAGAATCATCTGGGGAGTTCTGAAAAAGACCACATAGACCATGCTTCTTTAGACCCATTTAAATCAGGACTCAGACATCAATAGTTTTAAAGCTTCCCAGATGATCCCAATGAATCTCTCATTCAAGCTAGAGAATCTCAGATTTAACCTTTGGGCTGCTTCTCAAGCCCTAACTTTCAATCTTCCTGGCTTTACACTTCCACTCCAGCCATACTGAACTGCTTCTAAAATCACTCCCACCTGCTGTTTCTTGTCTTTTTCGTACTCTTCACCTCCTGCACCTCAATCTGCTTACTCCTATTTATCTTATTGGTCTTGCAGTTGCCTCCTCCAGGTCTTCTCTAATTCACCAATCTACAGTGAATGAGGTATTCCTCCTCTGTAACTTTCTTGGTACCCAGTGTCTATCACCATGCTTATTAGCACGTTCTTCTAGAATTATCTGCCTATGTGCCTGACCCCCTCAGAGCAACGAACGTACTACCTGAGCCCGGGACTATCTGACACTCATTATCATATTCTCAGCAGTTAGTCCTTTGTTTGGCCTTATACTCAATTCCAGAGATGAGGAGATGTTTTCTGGAAAGAGATTGTTTAGCCAGACATTGATGGATGGGTTAGATTTTGATCCATATTCTTCCATTCAAGGTGAAAACCAAGTAACTTGGTTACTTAAGTTTAAAACTATGTAGGTCTGATGCCTCCAAACAAGCATTCACTGCAGTTTCTTTCATATAGACTCTTGTTTTGTACTAAGAATGTTTTATCCTGCATTTGCAATGAGTATCAACTTGTAAGTTCCGTTAATCTTTTTAGAAAAAAGTTGGAGTAAAAACTGTAAATAACATAGTAGTCTATTATCCCAATTTTTACTTTCAAATCGAAATCAAAATTTCTTTTGTTTTTGAGATACATATGATTATTTGGATCAAATTATCTCAATCTTGACCATTTAAAAATTTCTTTTGCCTTCTGTGATATAAAACAATTCGTTGGCTTGTCCCCAGAGACTATGTTAAGGAAGAGAAATTTCAAAGAAATTCAATCACAACTGCATATAATTAAAAATGTTTCAAAGGGTGCTTCAAAAGAAATACACAATACAAGTAATGTAGTTTGTGTCCTTTTAATAAACACACTTGCATAGTTATATTACAATTTTGTAAAAATAAAAACAGATGACCTCATGCCAAGCGTGCCCAGCATCTGCACAATCTCAATATCTTTAATACTATAGTTTCAAGACACACAAAATAAAAATTTAAGGCAAAACAGCACTTCGCAACAATTTAATAACTTATTACAGTAGCATCACAGCAGCATCCAATAATGCCACTTTAGGCAAAGTCTCTCAGTATTTCCATTATAGAGTCTATTTACAAGAATTTATAACTTGGTAAAATTTATTCTAAGAAAACTTGGCAAATAAAGCTTTGGACTGGAATTGGCATTTCTTTCTCTACTTTTCTTTCCTCTACTTTCTTTTAAACTATCAGTATTCTTATTGTATTTTAAAATAAAATAGCAGTTACATTTTTAATAGTTATATTATTTTAAAATGACTCTTCAAAGTTTCAGAGGAAACTGTACAATGCGTGGGACTGATTTCAACTTTCAAATTTGCTAAAAAATCAGCTTTGGTTTTAGAACTGATTTTTTTTTCATCACTGGAAAACCTATCAGGTTTAATCACATACTTTAAAAATGATTATCACATACTACAATCTTTAAACAAATAGGTTTTCTTTTTAAAAATAAACAGGTATTTGGATCCTTCCTACAAGGATCAGATTTACTCACATTTTAAAATTCTGTTCCTGATAAACTCTTTCTTTCTAATGTTGCTTTCTAAGCTAACTGAAAGCTGCCTCTCATACTGAAGGAGGAAGAGAGCAAATTTGTGGCCGAAGAGGAGGTACTGCAAAGGACGGATTGCATGCATTTTTAAGAAGGATTAAGGTTACTCTTCCATGTCATTCAACTTCCTTTACTTTTAGCTTTCTCTCAAATATATGGCAAAATACCTACACAAAGAGTAGTATTTCAGGAACTACAGTAAATTTTTTTCCAGACCAACATTCAGCTTATATATGCCATTATGTGATTTGATTTAGTCCACCTGATTAATATATTATTTTTCAGATTGAGTACAGAGGCTAAGCTCTACCTGAATGTCATTCTTAATAACTTATATTTATCAGTGTTACAGTGAAGCAATTTGAGCTATAAAATTACCCCCGAGATAACTTATCAGTGTATTAGATAAGCCCAAATTCAAAATTATAAAGAGAAAATGTTATACCAAATTGTGCAGCTAATTAATAGTGGTTTGATTTATACCCTCAGGGGTTTAAAATGGATTTAGAGTAACTGTCCTTAATCTGAACCCAATCAAAGAGTGCAAAAAAGTTCAGAAAATAAAAGGCAAGACCAAGTAATTCGTACAATGTGGAAGATCAGGTGAATTCACAAGGACTGTCTTTGCACTGTCTATTTTAGTGACTCCAGGCAAATCTGTTATTCCATCTGTAAAGTGTTATTATTGCTTTCCTATTACTGTCATATTTTATAAAAGTATCATGATGATGTCAAATGCTAAAAATAGAGGTGGTCTAAATAACTAGAAATTCCTGTCCCAAGGAGCACACATACACATCATCATACATTCCAATAATGTTAAGCATTTTGAAACACAGACATTTGAACTTTGTAAGGTTCTATCTAAACTGTTGATTCTTTCTCAAGGAAAAAGTTATGATTTAGGCAATGACCGAAATTATTCATTCACAATATATAGGCACATTAACATAAATATTGCACAAAATATGCCTCTAACTGAAACTCAGATATAAGAACATATTTCACTCTTCTTAAAGAACTCTGTGAGGAAATAAGACTCTGTGATTGTATGTACACTTTTCCTGATAATACTCTGACATTCATAAACAGTAGATTGCACTGCAGTTTGTAAACATTTTAAATTGCATAAACTTCCCATTGATTTTCAAATATAGTTTAATACTGCCTACTAAAACTCCTTTTTGTTTCAGCTAGGTACTCTCACATCATTTACTTGTTTATAATAATGTTTATTATCTTTAAAGTGTTTTCCATTCAAGGAAAAGGAGTGAAATCCTATGCCACAGTAGCCTTTGTATCTGAAGACAATATTAGCCAGAGAATTCTGGATGGTAAAATCAATCTTCTAGCATCAGAGCAGTTTCAGAAGAATGTCCACTCTCGAATTCATTCCTGACTAGATAGAGCTTATATGCCTGCTTCAGGGGCACTTAAACTCTTCAAGGATTCCTTATGATTTTTACTAAATACATTAAGAGTGTCAACGCATGTCCTTTTATGATCTGGGACAGGTAGTCATCTAATTAAAATAGGTATCATAAATTTTGACTTTAGAATGTATTCCAAATATAAAAGCTAAGCTAGGGAAGGTTTCATATCTCACCGTCAATGACGGGAGCCTTTCATTCCTCAAAAAGAACTCATTTTTAAGCCACCAATAAAGAAGGAAGAACCAACTGCTACAGTACATGGTGCAGGCTCTTCATCAGCCCAGAGCTCAAAGACCCTAAGTGAACTCCCACAGTGCCCTTTCGTGGGCAGCTGAGACAGAGGAAACAGCCTACTCTGCACATCCTGCTGGGGCAAGTTGCTTTCCTCTTTTCTGAGAAAAGCTTCTCAGAAGTGTTGTTGCTCCCACCCCAAAATACACAGAGAATAGAGAAAAGGTTATTTCCAGTTCTTTAGCCTTTAAACAAACTTAAATATTGGTACTCAGGTGGCATATAAGAAAGTAACAGAGTAAACACTGCATATTTGGGAACAAATCGCATATTGAACCAGTTGAGAGATCATTGTGATTAGGATTAGATCAAACGTAAGAGCAAAACATAAGCAAGTTTTATCTGAATTGTAATGAATATACATGTTGCAGTAACATTAGAAAAGCATGGCAGCCCATTCCAAACCAGTGAGAATAGTTTGTGCAAATAGTGGGTCTTTGTGTGTTTGAACTCCCACCATGTAAGGGCAAACTCAATATGCATGCTAATGACCTGTAATTACCAAATTAAAAAAGAAGAAAAATGCTAAAGGATGCCAGAGTGAACAGCAGGGAAAGCCACACAAAGACCCACTATCCTTTAACTTGTTACAAATAAATTTTAACTATAAATTAGAAACACAAAGAAATAATCACAAGTGGCTCTAACATTCAAACGAAGTTAATGAATTGTGTAGGAGATATTTGATCAGGGCTGCCTGCCCTGCCTCCACGCTAGAGTCAAACTTGGATAGTGGGTCTCTGGGGTGCTTTCACACTGGAAGACAACATTGGGTCCTATAAAAAGAAAAATGAGGAATAAAATGAACATAAAGCAAATTAAGTGGGTGAGAAAAAATTTGACTAGTAACATGCAACATCAACTAAACAAATCTGAATAAAATTCTCCATCTTTAAAAAACATCCTAATCACATTATAAAATAAAAATAATAATTGTAAGGGCCCAAGAAACACAAATGATAATCTAAAATTTAACCAGTGTTCACAGACTCATACACTCCTGGCTGTTCTTCCTTCAGGACAGCTTTTATCTATTCTTTATATCCTTATTATGTAAGACTTAATTGGAAAAAAAGTGTTCCTCCACTGGAAAACAAGATAAACCACCACCATGTACTTGGAAACCATCTCTTCACATCCTGGGCACTATAAAAGCCAAATGTGCCACTCTACTGGGTGCCTTCAAGGTTCCCCTACTAGTCCAAGAGCTCCCAGACCCCATAGGTCTGAAAAGTATCTTCCCTTTTCAGGGTCAGAGAAGGCACCTCAGGTATGTCTAATTAATTAGATAAACTGGCAATTACTGGAAGTTGCCAAACCATCAGCAAAGCTTAAAAACAGTCATTTAGGTAGCCCACATTTTTAGGGAATGTTCAAACCATAAGAAACTGAACTCCTCCCAAATTCAAATTGGGATATTTAGTTGCTTTATCTAAAGGAAAGTCTTCACCCAGGATCAGAAATATCTTTAGAACTACAAGTTCTCCGTTGAAAATAATGTACTAATATTTTAAATTATAGTATAAATTCGTAATACTTGCACTGAATCATAAGCATATCTCAGTGTGACTGTGTTACCATTTATATGTTCTCAGAAACTAAACTAAAAAGAAAGGCTAAATATTTTGGATAATTTCACAAGAATGATAAAAATATAAATCATGATGAATCATGATATGTTTCGTAAAGAAGCAAAAAACAAAACCCACAAAATCAAAAGGGTAAAGTGACATTTTATAAAGGTAAGAAGTATTTCCAAGTGCTGTTTATTAACTATTACCAATGTATGTTAATTATAAGACAAGCCAGGCAACTAAGAGATAATTTTGTATAATACCATATTTCACACTGAGATCTAGATCATTTTCTAAAAATAGTGAAATAGATCTTGACTCATGTATCTCATCTCTTGAAAAAAAAAATCACCTAACAGTTTTGCAGTTTAAACAGGTTTTAAATTTTCTAACCAAAAAAAAAAAAAAAAAAAAAAAAAAGCTGTAAATTTTCTTCTAACCTGGATGACGTAGAAATATGTGCATATTAAATGAAAGGTTGCAAAAATACCACCTTTATAGCATGGTATAGGGTAATTTGAGTAGGTGAATATGGTAATTACTGGCTGCACTGGCTGCTCTTTATTAAGCAGAAAAAGATTGTTAGAGACAAAAAAGGATGGTGGTAAAGGGAAGTTGAAGTGTAGACTGCTTATATCCAAGAACATATATAAGAATTATATATATTTTTTTCAGATAAAGTCTAATAGTTAGGTCTAAAGCCAAGAAAAAAGTATTTAAAGCAGTATAATTTTTGATTTTGTGAAAAATTTCCCTTTTTATCTTACTGCTTTCATCACTAATATGTACTTGCTAAGAGTGCTGAATTTAAGATATGCCGGGACAGAATGAGTGCAGTGCTGCATATTAAAGCTTTTGCACTAGTTTTAGAGACAAACAGTTTGATATTACTCACACTGTTGACTTGGATCAGAGTCTGTTGTCATCTTAACATAGTTTGAAGGAAAGAGACCAGTCACCCCGTTGATTTCTCCTTGCCACCAGTCAGGATCATCTTTGTTCAAAACATTGATAAGTTGTCCCTTGGAGAAATTCAGCTCATCCTCATTATTTGCCGCATAGTCATACATAGCAATCACCTGACACACTACCAGAAAAAGAACAAAATAATTAATTATTCCTACAAAGATCACATGTTAAAACTGCTTTTGGGTTTAAATTACTCTAACATTAAATGTTAAAGTTAGGCTAAAATTTCCCTTGAGCTGCTCTCTCTCACCCTCTTTCCTCCATTCCTTATTTTACAAAACAATCTCCTAGCTACAGTTAATCCACATGAATTGCTTCACTTTTAAGTATGAGAGCAAAGCAATTCCACTTTGAAAAATTTCAAGGAATGAAGTGGCTCAGGTATCACTGCACAGTTGGCCGTTTCTACATAGAATTTTTTAGAAAGGAAGTTCTCATTATAACATTGCTTTGAAATGTTAATGAAAAAAACATTTTCAAAGCATATGCTAATCTAAGAAGTTGTTAAGTCTCAACAAAACTTCTGTAAAATGCAATACAAGTTAACCCGCCATACCAGGATGAAAGGCAGGTGTAGTTCTTTCGCTACTTGGACCCAAAAGTTTAACATGGCTGGCAGGAAACCATCCTTTTTGTCGCTTTTTTCCTCTGGCCTGCAAAATTAGCAGAAGGAATATGAAAGATAAGATTAAAAACAATTATTGAGACATAAACTAAAAATAGCTGTGTAGTAAAGAATTTAGCCCAAAAGAGGTCTGGACTCTACCTTTGGCACCTGGGAGGAAATCTCTAAACCTCTGATATGTTAAGTGTCTGATTTTCTCTGGGGGCCTTGACCATGCCAGATAGTCTAACAATGTGGCTTACAGTGGGTGTTCTAGGTCACAGAGTATAAACTCAATTTTCAGAGGGACTGGAGACTGAGTTTAGCCATATGGGCAGAACCATGTCTATATGATGGAGCTCCAATAAAAACTCTGGATAAAAAAAAAAAAAAAAAAAAAAAAAAAAACTCTGGATACCAAGGCTCAAATGAGCTTCTTTGCCTGACAATACTCAGTATGTGTTGTTGCTAGGAGTTAGTGCTATCCACAAATCCACTGGGAGAGTACAATATGAAAGCTCTGTTTTTGGAACCGTCCTGAACTCAGCCCCATATATCTCTTCTCTTGGCTAGTTTTAATCTAAGTTATTTTGCTGTAATAAACTGCAACTATAAGAAGAATAGCTTTCAGTCTTATGAGTCTTTCTAGTAAATTACTGACTTTGAGGGTGGGTCCTGGGAACCACCGAATTCTGCACTGGCCTTCCAGGTCAGTATCAAACAAGCGGAAGACTCATTATGCATCTCAAAGTGTTGCTGAAAGTGCTATTGTAGAAGACTACTGGGAGGTGTTTGGGGTTCAAAGTTCTCTGCATATTTCACACAAATAATATTTATAAACTTAAAATTCTTCTAGAATTCTCCTAGTAAGTTCAAGTCAACACTTAAAATGTGCACAATGAACACCTCTTGAGGCTTTGCTAATAATACAGAGATCACAAATACAATTTGTGGAGAGCTGTGCTTGCCATTTAGTTGGGTCAATCTTTAAAGCAAATCAGGAAGGTAGGATTTCACGGAGTTATTCAAGACACTGAATTTAGAACCTCCACTGTTCCTTAGAAATTGCAAGAATGAGGCTGTATTTACCCTCATTATAATCATATATCACTCTTACATAAAAATATAGCTATTATACCTCTTATCTTTTAATCTTAAAATGCCTTTTAGTTTTTCTAGTAAGGAACTTTTAGGAGAAAAGAACTCTCTTTCTGTGTTAAAACATACGCAATAACTCTCTCTGTTAATATCTTGGGAAAAAAACTAGGTTCATTTATACCTACATTTCCTTTCCTTGCACTGCTGTTTCAAAAACAAAAGGCTAAAAAAACAAAAAAACAAAACAAAAAAAAAGCAAAAAAAAAAAAAACAAAAACAAAAACAAAAGGCTAATGTTGGGGCAAGTCCAATGAGTAGCATTTTCTCAGTGCAGTCTGGATCATGTTCCTTGTCCTAGGTAGAGGCTATACTGCAAGCCTGGGGTGACCCTAGACAAAAATGATGCTATGCTTTCCTTTAAGAAGGTGACCTGTGGTTTATTACCTGCTTTAAAACAGTTATGTCTGTAGGGAAAATTATTCTTCATATTGTTACTTATAATGTACTAAAAATGAACAGGGAAAAGACTAGAGGGAAACTTAATACATGAAAATGTTAATATTGATTACCTCTCTTAAGTGGTATGATTACGGGTGATCTAAAATTTCTATTAATTTTTTTAATGAACATGCATACTTTTATAATAAAAATGATAAATGTTATTTAAAGGTTATTACCTGTAATTCCCCTTGCCACCATCCACTTGAATTTTTCTTTAGGATTAATATTAACTGCCCTGGTGCAAGGCTTAGTTGTTCAGAACCAGAAGCTACATATGCTGAAGTTACTTGAGCAATCTCTGGGAAAAGAAGACAAACAAGAAACTATGAATTCAAGATTATTAAACACTGTAGTAATTTTTTAACTTCATTATTATACATACCAGGTTTCTTGTTTGACGTTCCAGATTTGCTAGCACTCCCAAAATTCTGTAAAGAAAAGACATACTGTGTTTTTTTTTTTTTTTTAAGATTTTATTTATTTATTCATGAGAGACAGAGAGAGAGAGAGAGAGAGAGAGAGAGAGAGGGGCAGAGATACAGGCAGAGGGAGAAGCAGGCTCCATGCAGGGAGCCTGACGTGGGACTCAATCCTGGGTCTCCAGGATCAGGCCCTGGGCTGAAGGCAGCACTAAACCACTGAGCCACCCAGGCTGCCCAAGACATACTGTTTTATCATTTTCTAATAATCCAGATGTAAGAATACAAAGATTATTAGGAATTAGAAATCTCTAATTCCCAAGATTCTTGTTTCTTTAAATGAAGATCAATAGTAGCTTTATATTAACCAAGTAAGTGAAGAAGCCAATACGTAATTATGGGGAGATCTGGTCTACTAACAGACATTATATACAAGTGGCTGATCTTGGCATCCACTGACTCAACAAGAAGAGTTTAACGCATCTTTCCTGAGTATCAAACGTGATCATCCAGGCCAGATACCTCTCATTTATTGGGTTAGGATCAATGCCCACCACATACAACATATCTTAAGGCATACGTGACTTCTACTCCTGCTGCCTAGGAGGTAATATTTTAAATTATTTTTTGCATGTTACCCCTGAATCTCACATAAGAACAAAAAAAATCTATGCCCTGAGTAGCAACTATAACCTCAGTTTGACTTTACAGGATAGCTGGGCCAACCATCTTTCTTTTTTTCAGGAATTTGAACAAGTAAAGGGAAGGAACAGAAAGTTTTTTTCTGTCAGTGAACACAGCTATAGTGAAAGTACTGAAGATGAACTGGTGGTAGTCAAGGGCTAACATTTTTTGAGTACTAACAACGTAACAGTTACTGGTATAAGAATTTTATATACAGTCACTTATTTAATTCTGACAAAAACACTATTAAGTATTATGATTATCCCCATTTTACAGAGAAAGAAACTGAGGTACAGAAAGGTGAAATAATAATTGTCCAAGGTCCCCTGGCCTCTAAGTGCTGGAGCCAGAAGTCAACCTAGATGGTTATCACTGTGTGGTTTGTGGATTCCTGGAGACAGTCTTGAGCCCCTTTTGGGGGTCTGGAAGATAAAGACCTTTTTCATCAACAATGTTAAAGACATTATTTTGCCTCTTTCACTGTGTTGACATTTATAATGATAGGCAAAACTACTGATACCTTAGTACTAATTATGACAGTGGTGCCAAATTATACTAAGCGGTCATTGTATTCTTCACAGCCAAGTGTTAACAGTAGAATAAATAAAATCAATATCACTTAAGAGGGGTGGTGATCGGGGTGCCTGGGTGGCTCAATGGTTGAGCATCTGCCTTTGGCTTAGTTCATGATCCCAGGGTCCAATGATTGAGCCCCGCATCAGGTTCCTCACAGGGAGCCTGCTTCTCCCTCTGCCTGTGTCTCTGCCTCTCTCTCTGTGTCTCTCATGAATAAGTAAATAAAATCTTTGAAGAAAAAATTTAAAAAAGAATGTCCTTGATCAAGCAGTAAAAATGTTATTAAATCTTAATGAAATACCATCTTTAAAAAAATCTGAGTGACTAAATGTAAGCAAGCCTACAGCATTTCTGCTGCATATGAAAATAGCAAGATGCCTATCTCAAAGAGAAGGAGAAGCATTTGTATGACTAAACTGTGAGCTAAACTGAGTTTTTCATGGTTACGTGAAAGAATGACTAAATCACAAACTATTCAGACTTGGGATTTAGCAGGTATTTTCTCAAAGATAAAGTATGCCTGTCACATCAAGGAATACAGCTGACAGGATTTATTGCCCAGGACCAAATTCAAGATTTCAAAAGAAAACTGAAATTTTGGAAAACCTGTATCTACCACCATGAACTTGACAGTTTCAAAGTATTTGAAGATTTTCCTATGAGATCAGTGGTGATATTAACAAATATAACTTTTTGATATTGTATAATGAAATGTGCAATACAAGGAATATTTGCATAGTTCAGTGATTCCATATTTTCCAAATGACCAAGATATAGGTAAAAATTCCATTTAATGTCAAAACAGAGTGATGAATTTTAATATAACAGTAAGAAATGTTCACTGACATGGCTTTAGATTCCATATGTAACTAACCTATAACAATTTAACACTTACTATGTTTTGGTATAGTAATATCAAAGAATATCCACAGATACCTGAAAATCTTATTAAAATACTTCTCTGTTTTCTCTCACATCTATGTGAGGTGAATTTCATCATATACATCATCCAAAATAATGTATCACAACAGACTGAATACTGAAACAGAGAAGAATCTAGCTGTCTTCAAGTTAAGGCAGACATTAAAGAGATTTGCAAAAATATATAATAATGCCATTCTTTTAACCAAACATTTTTGGTTTGAAAATATTTTTCATAAGAAGTAAGTTATTTACATTATCATGTAATGGGTTACTTTTGTTACTTTAAAATGAGTAAATACTTCTAAAATTCCACAGTTTTAATTTTGAATATGGAAAATATAACTATATATACATATATATTTTTTAAATCCATATATTTTTAAAAACTCTTTAGGGTCCCCAATAATTTTTTAAAGATTTATTTATTTTAGAGAAAGAGAGAGAGAGTGTGTGTGTGAGCAGAGAGGGGGTCAGAGGGGAAAGAATCTCAAGCAGATTTTCTGCTGAGAGCACCTACATAGGGCTCAGTCTGACGCAGGGTTCGATCTCATGACCCTGATGAGATCATGACCTGAGCTGAAATCAAGAGTCGGCTGCTCAACTGACTGAGTCACTCAGGTGCCCAGGAGTCTCCAATAATTTTTAAGAATGTAAAAAAGTTCTTGAAGCCAAAAAGTTTGAGAACCACTGCACTGTACCATACTAGTGGTAGGATGAAAAGAAGCAGGACCTCAGAGTGTAGAGTGAGTTACATTAATGTCAGAGCCTTAAAGTTTCACAGACTCCTTCAAGGTGATCCCTTAGAAGTGTTCCTGGATCTGAGACTATTTCCCAGCTTCAGTTACCATGAGATGAGGCCCAGCCCTACCCCTATAGCTCCTAGTATTAGAAATTTCATCAAATCCTATCCCTCTTAGCTAATAGGATCCCTATAATAAAGTCTATTTTACTGGTGCTACCTTAAACGGTTTCCTTAAAACCAAAGCCTGACCAACACCATATATACATGAATCTCTGTTTTATGTATGCTTCTCAACACAGAAAAATGGAATTATTTTGTTTCTATACCAAAATAACTCTACCTCTTGATCTTTTGGTTTGACATAATTTGATGGAAAAATTCCAGTTCTATCTCCAATACTTCCTGTCCACCACTCTCCATCTTTCTGGGTCACCAGTATTTCTTCACCTTCAGTGAAAGTCAAATCTCCAGGTTCTACACTTGAATATGAATAAAGTGCAATATACTCTGTAGGAAACAAAGCAAAAAGAAACTAATTTTGGTTATAAGATTATAGAAAGAAAAAATTATGTTAATCTCCAAATCTTGTGTAAATTAAATGTAAAAGACCTTATAATTTAAGGAAACCTAATGTAAAAACATATTAAAATAGACAAAAGCATGAAGCAATTAAAAAGATCTGATTTAACATAAAGCTTTATCATGGGGTTTCTTCTTTTTCCTCATTGTATCATCATCATCACCATCGTCTTATCACATCCAAAAACACAAATAGGAATCCCCTGGGTGGCGCAGCAGTTTGGCGCCTGCCTTTGGCCCAGGGCGCAATCCTGGAGACCTGGGATCGAATCCCACATCGGGCTCCCGGTGCATGGAGCCTGCTTCTCCCTCTGCCTGTGTCTCTGCCTCTCTCGCTCTCTCTCTGTGACTATCATAAATAAATAAAAATAAAAAAAATATTCAAAAACACAAATAGATAGAAGCATCTCTATAGTCAAGATATTTTTTTTAATTTATTTTTTATTGGTGTTCAATTTACCAACATACAGAATAACCCCCAGTGCCCGTCACCCATTCACTCCCACCCCCCGCCCTCCTCCCCTTCTACCACCCCTAGTTCATTTCCCAGAGTTAGCAGTCTTTATGTTCTGTCTCCCTTTCTGATATTTCCCACACATTTCTTCTCCCTTCCCTTATATTCCCTTTCACTATTATTTATATTCCCCAAATGAATGAGAACATATAATGTTTGTCCTTCTCTGATTGACTTACTTCACTCAGCATAATACCCTCCAGTATAGTCAAGATATTAAAGTATTTTTTCAACTTCCTTATTCTCTCTCTCTGTGACTATCACAAATAAATAAAAATAAAAAAAATTCAAAAACACAGCATCTCTATAGTCAAGATATTAAAGTATTTTTTCAACTTCCTTATACAAAATATATTTTAATATGCTAAGTTCTTTTCTCTTTGATTCTTTAATATATACAGTTATGGAAATGCCCAGCATTCAGCTGACATCAGTACTAGTGGCCAAATTCTACCACAGTGATCTAGCTCTTAGCACAGTGCTTGGCACAGAGTAGATGCTCAATACATACTGACTTTTAAAAAAATGTATTGGCTTTGGTTTCCACCCCAGTTATTCTACTTAGAATAAACAGTCAATGATCTGGTTGTAAACTAATTCATTCTTTTCTAAATATTTTTATTTGTCAACATGGAATTTTATCTGTACATCATAACTAGAAATGACCAGGAACACCATCTACTACAACTTATTTACTGTTCATGTTCCCAGTATTACTCAATTTAGGTGATTTAACAAAACCAAAAATGCCCACAAGGTTTAGGTATGCTGCAATAAACAAGGTCTTTCCCAAACACTCCTTGCTACCTTCCCAGGCTCACTTCACAGCACTCATTCCATAGTGAACCTATGGTTCCAGCCTTGCTGGTGATCTGAGCTCCCTAACATAGCCATGCTCTGGCTCATGACTTTCCCTCTGTCCACAAGAGCTTTCTCTTCCGTTGTCATTATGTGAAACTCTACTCCTAGCACTGCCATGTAAATTCATAGGTCCTACTCAAAATTAAGTTCTACTTATTCATTATAGAATTTCTTACAATGGTATGCCTATATTCTCCAGTCTATTGTGAGGACTTGGGAAATTTCATCCTTGTGTTTTTCAGGTTCTAGCATAGAATCCTTAATATAGTAGATACCGAATAAATCGTTTATTTTACCATTAAACTGATTTTCTTGAGCAGGAATAGAAACAAAATAGACTTCTACTATTCAACTAATTTTACAATGGACAAATATAATTCCTTTATAAAGCTATGTAAGTGTTAAATACAAATGTCTGAAACTTAGGGTAGATAATTTTTCATTTTTTAATAAATTAAAATAAAAAATAAGTTATTAAACAATCCCCCTCAAATTTCTTTGTAATAACTATGATAAAGTGTACCTTGATTTCAAACCCTACTTAATGATTATTATCCTGAACATCTATAACCTAGATATCTAATAACAGGGAAACAGGGATCCCTGGGTGGCGCAGCGGTTTGGCGCCTGCCTTTGGCCCAGGGCGCAATCCTGGAGACCCGGGATCGAATCCCACGTCGGGCTCCCGGTGCATGGAGCCTGCTTCTCCCTCCTCCTGTGTCTCTGCCTGTCTCTCATCTCACTCTGTGTGACTATCATAAATCAAATAAATAAATAAATAAATAAATAAATAAATAAATAAATAAATCTTGAAAAAAAAAACACAACAACAACAACAACAAAAAAAAACAGGGAAACAAAGCCTTCATGCTATCTTGCTACATTTTTAAATTTATGATCTTATTTATCAAGTCCATGCTGAATTTTTATAGCACTGATTTTCTAAAAGTGTTTTTTTCCCCTATATTCTCAGTATTCATATGAAATAGATAAGAGGCAGGTTCTCCTACTCACTTTAACAATGAAGACACAGAAATGGGGGCAAGGGGTAATAACTGTGGGAAGTCAGATAATTAGACAATAGCTAATTTGACACCCATTTAATTTACAAATTGCCAAAAACTCACCTTCTCCAACTGTATAGGCTGCAGAGGTAGGTTTCTTGTTTACAGCTGCATACAAGGTTTCTGGTCTGTCAAATAAATATACAAACAAATTTCAAAAAATAATAATGAAACAAAAAGAGATCAACAAGCAAAAACCAAGAAAGGTGATATAGTGGGTGTTTGTAGTACTTTCTTCTAGGGCTTTCTAAAGTTAATTCAAATATTGTCTCAGTACACAGGCTAAAATATTCTCATAGGGGGCGTGGCTTGGTATAGGGAGCAACAAGGACAGTATACGTTTTACTATCTGTTTAGAGCACACTACACATTTAAACATACAAAAATAAAAACTTTATTTTTCATAATTGGTAAAGCTTTAATTTCCAATTTAACCCAAAACTATTTTTTAAAAATCTGGAAGACTGTCATATTTAAGAACTAGACATCTGTAGGATGCATTCTCCAGGACCCTTAAGGAAATGATACAATACGGCAGTTCTCAGGGAAACAGAGTGGAACCTTACTACAGCTCATGGCACAGCTGAACAGACTGCCTTGTTTAGGGCACGAACTCTCCATTACTGCAGGTTTTCAAGTTACATGGCTCATCTGTTAGAAAAGATCAGTAATTGAACGAAAAGTTAGGGGGAAAAAGCATTTAAACTTACTGTCTTTGTGCTTAAGTTTTCTACTCCATAAAGTGCTATGGTGTTTAAGTAAGGTAATTCCTAGAAAGGGCCTGGCGCAGTGCCAATATGCACATGTCAGCTCTGAATTGTTATGATCACTTACTTCTAAGTCTAAAATTCCATGTCAGTCTGAAAAGTAAATTTCTGCATTTCAACTAAAAATTCAGAGTCTCAGCGTTGAAAGGGTTTTTAAAGATTACTCTTTTTATCTTATTAGAAAACTGCAGATGAAGGAGGTTGTTCCATATAGCCAGACAAAAAATAGAACTCAAGCCTCTTGATTTCTAATGACTTTTTTCATTCAATCAGATAACTTTTCTATTTAGATCGATTTCCATATAAAACGCCAGAAACAATTGCCCATTGCTACATTACAGTACTTACTTTTTTTTAAAAAAAATTTATTTATTTATTTATGAGAGAGACAGAGAGAGAGAGGCAGAGACATAGGCAGAGGGAGAAGCAGGCTCCCTGGAGGGAGCCCGACAGGGGACTCAATCCCAGTATCCTGGGATCATGCCCTGAGCCGAAGGCAGACACGCAACCAACTGAGCCACTCACTCTGAGCCACTGAGGCGTCCCTAGACTCCCCATTTCTTAAACATCTTAAAGATCTCAGGCACCTTTAAACTGTTTGATGATTTCACTCCTCTATGGACTGAGAAATAAATGCCAGAGACCTTGTCTAATTTTTACTTGTTCACTTAAAAACGGATTCAACTGACAGTTCATGACTCCTCTCTGTATTCACTGAACCAACATGATGGAGAGGCTATTATGCAATGAAATTACACTGGGCAGGGAAAAACTGAAAAGCAACAAGAAGACGACATGGATCGCACCCTTCTGGAGCTTACGATCTCATAAGGGACAGGGGTAAGAAAATGGATAACTACAATCCAGTCTGTTATGAGCAACAAGAGAGGTTTGATCACAAGGTATTCTGGAGGCCCAGAAACAGCACACCCTACACTTTGACAAAGACAGAGCTTCTCGGTGAACATTTAAATACCGACAATGCACAGTAAACAAGGGAGAAATGTTCCAAAGGAATGAAATGTAACTCCTCTAACTGACTTGATGACACAAAGAAAACAACAGATGTAAAATTTTAAGCACTTTGAAAACTTTAGCAATCTGAAATAACTAGAATAAAAGATACTCTAAAACTGATATAAATATCTGAAGCATGCTTTTTTCACTCTAGGAATTACCCTTCTGATAGTCAAACTCAAGCATAATTGTTTTATTTTACGGTACAGCCAGTAGTTCCATGGCTGCTGACTCATTACTGAAAACACCAACATCCACATCTCATGTAAATACAAAATGCTTACTCTTCCCGCTTGACTTCACTCCCAGGGATGATTTTGACATAAGATTTTGGAAACCATCCTCTTCCTCCATGTACCTCCCCAAACCACCAATTTTCTTGTTGCTCCAAGACAGTAATAATATCATGTTTTGAAAAGTTCAAGTGGTTATCTTTCTTTGCAGTCCAAGAACAAAGGGCCTGTGCCTTTAGGTTTTCTACAACTTGTCCCTGTGAATACAAAACCACAAAATTAAAAAAGAAAAAAAAAAAGGTAATTTCTGTTTCCTAATACATAACTTACTGTTTAAACAGGGACCAATTTGGCGTGGTGGTGACTTAACCTTCACCTATTAATGAATTTAAAATTATATATGACAGACAACATTTGAGTAGCTTTGTGTTAAAAGTTAAAGACTGAACACCTACCATTCAAAGCAACAGCTTGGTATTAAGCATCACTGGGATGGAAGATATACTGGGCACTCAAGAAATGTATTCATAAATCCATCAGGCAGACATCGTAAACAAGTGGAAAGAGACCCTTCCTTTCCCCCAGTTACCAATGGCTCTTTGCTGTGGTCACTTGAGCTTACCCCACCAGGAGTAGAGATGCGGCTGTGTTGTCTCCCACCACTTTTCTGCTTTGTGTCCCTGATCTTCCTCCTCCTATTCTTACTCATTTTTCTTTCTTTGCCTCCTCTCTGAGGAAGGAGTGTTTTGTTGATAAGGCTAATCTCTCTACCCATGCTCTGAATCTTCTATTATGCCCTCTATTTTCTAAAAATATTTTGTAACATCGTGAAGTGCTTCTCTATAATAGTCAATCTCTCCACCTCTCTACTTCTACTTCTAAATTCCTTAAAGATACAATAGTGTTAAATTCAATCCATTTTAATCGAGGTTCTGCACTCACCACACTACTGAACCTCTCCTTGACAAGGTCATTGATAACATCAAAGCCTAAAAAGCTTCTTCCAAAGTCTTATTTTCTCTGATATCTGAACAGTGCTGACATCACTTAGCACCCCTGCCATTCCGAAAGCTCACTTTCTCTGGTGATTGACAGGTCTTCTCTTTGGTCCAGGCCCTTTCCTCTCCTGTTTCACATGATTTCCCTAAATTATCTTATTTATATCTATGCCTTTTCAAATATGTATCTTTTTAAAAAAATATTTTATTTATTTATTCATAAGAGACAGAGAGAGAGAGAGAGGCAGAGACACAGGCAGAGGGAGAAGCAGGCCTCATGCAGGGAGCCTGATGTGGGACTCGATCCCAGGACTCCAGGATCATCCCCTGGGCCGAAGGCAGGCACTAAACCACTGAGCCACCCAGGGATCCCCCTCAAATATATATCTTAATTTTAACTTTATCTCCTGAGCTCCAGACATGTAAGTCAGACTGCTCACTGGGCCTTTTCAACAGGTTGTCTTTAAAACAGTGAAGTTGCACATGTGAGATATATCATTTTTAGAATCCACGAATCCCCTCTTCTTGCAATGCCCACCCAAGACAATGCTACTCGTTACTTGAGCTAAAGACCCTGGAAATGTATGGAAGGAAAATCCATTTCCTCTTCTATACATTTTCTTTATTGTGGCACTGTTTCACATCATCCTCTCTTGTTATTTAGTACTGGCACATCCTTCCTTACTTGATCTCCCTCCTTTGCTTCCTTCCACTAATCTGGCCCTTCTACTACTGCTGGAGTTAGGTTTCTAAAATATACACCTCTTAGAAACTTTCAGGGGTTGCCCACTGCCAGGTTGCTGGGCACTATATGAAACACTTCACAAATAAACTTCAACCTCTAAATTCATTTCTTGACCCTTTCTCCATGAATCCTGTACTCTAGCCATACTATAAACAATTCTCATCCTATAAACTCCTTATGTTAACATGTCCCACTGATCCTCCCCAAATTATTTTTTCACTTTCCTTCTCTGCTACAATCTTGCTTATCTTCAAAGGTCCTGCTCAAATACTTGGCCTTTTGTGAACTCTGCTCCAATTCCCACAGACTGAATGAGATCTCTCTCTCGGCTCTATATATCTCAAGACTTTGTAGAATCTGTTACAATACTTCTTACACTTTACCACTGTTTCTTTTTTTTTTTTTTTAAATGATTTTATTTATTCATTTGAGAGCGAGAATACAAGCGGCTGGGGGAGGGGAGGGGCAGGAGGAGAGAGAGAAGTAGGCTCCCCACTGACCAGGGAGCCAGATGAAGGGCTCGATCCCAGGCCCCTGAGATCATGACCTGAGCCAAAGGCACTTGCTTAAACAATTGAGCCACCCAGGCACCCTACAATTATTTATTTCTGTGTCTGTCTCATTAGATTACGACTTCTTAATGGCAGGGATTTTTTTTTTCCAATAAATTTCTAGCACATATTGAAATTCCTGGAACATAGAATCAGGTAATTAACATGATTTTGAGTGAAGGTGAAAATCTCTGGACTCTTTTCTAATAAAGTCTGTGATTTCTTTTCAATAATGTTAATGTAACAATGTCTGAAATGGTTACATCTAAATCAGAAGCTAAATATATATATATATATATAACAGAGTTCCGACACAAATGACTCTTTTAGGAACAAAAAACAAAAAACTCCCAAGTCCAAATATCTTCTTACAATAACTACAAATTAATAATAACACAACCAGATTTGTAAAGATGATATTTTGAGCTTAGAAACCTTAGCTTATAGCAACTGGATGCTATGAAAATGAATTGTTGAGAAATTTCTAATAATTATTTATTTATACATCACACATAAATAAGAACAGAAACCAAATGCTACAAACTCTGGTAAAATGAGTAAAATGATGCCTTTGTATAAAATCTTCATTCTATTTTATGTCAACACGAGCAATGTCCAAGAATAAAACACACAAGGACATCTGGGTAGCTCAGTCAGTTGAGTGTGTAACTCTTGATTTTGGCTCAAGTCATGATTTCAGGGTTGTGAGATTGAGCCTCAAGTCAAACTCTGTGCTTAGCATGGAGTCTGCTTGAGTTTTTTTCCCCTTTGCCCCTTCCCCTGCTTGTGCTCTCTCTCTAAAATAAATAAATAAATCTTAAAAAAAAAAAAGAAAGAATAAAGCAAAAATTAAAGATACACACCTGTCCATGAATCGGTGATATAGATCCAGGGGACACAGTACGAGTAAAAGCTGATTTTTTCTGCCATGATGTATTAACAGTTAGGTTTGTAAAAGATACATTTTGATAATCAGTCACTGATGCTGGTTGATTTGAAGAAAGTGATCTGTAAACACAACATTTTCGCATAATTATACTTAATCATTTAAAATCTAATGAAGTACTACAAATTTTCTATTTGTATAAAATTTACTTTTTGTTTAAACACAACTGTGGAAATAAGAATTCATAAACATCTACATTTTTATTTATTAAATTTCAGTATGAAATTTGGAACAAAAGGTACTCTTGAAGAGCCCAGCATAGATTATAATATGATTAAGTAGCAGGCTGATATGAATACCTATTAGGTATTTATACATTTGCAAAGCTATGTAAAACTCACTGTTAGCTGAATACTTACTCAGAAGAAGTTGAGGTAGCAGATACAGATACTGTAGGGGGAAGTAAGGCCTTCTTAGGAGACACAGATTTTTCACCTGACAGCATTTTTTCTACATAGTTGCAAGGAAACCAGCCAAAATTTCCTTGAAAACTACCATAAAGCCAACCAGGTTCTCCTATGGTTTTTTCATCAACCTACAGAAACAAAAAGAAGGGTTAATATTGGTTATAATGCCACAAGTTTACAAAGGAAGGAAATGTAGACTACGATATAGTGGCCTCATTTTCAGAATTAAGCCCATGTAACTAAAAAACTAATGCATTTTCTATAAATTAATAGATCACTATCTCTAATGATTGACAAGTGCTTTTTTAAAATTTAATTTTTAATGTTATCCAAGTTAAATACATAGTTTACAAAAAAAAAGCAGCATTCTACATAGCTTATGATGGAAGACCCCATCACTCATTATGCCCTGATTTCCAGTCCTCATAGTAACTTGCCATTCTTAGTTGTTTTTCTGTATTATCTTCTCTATTTCTAAATAATGTATTTATGCTACTATTTTAAAAATTATTTTATTTATTTGACAGAGAGAGAGCAGGAGAGCACAAAGCAGGGGAAGTGGTAAGGGGAAAGAGAGAGAAGCAGGCTCTCTGCTCAGTACCCTGAACTCAATCTCAGACCGGGGCTCGATCTCAGAACCCTGGGACCACGACCCAAGCTAAAGGCAGATGCTTAACCGACTGAGCCACCCAGGCACCCCTACACTACTATTTCTTGAATGTTTCAATTTTAGACATTATCTATTGGCTTTTAGTTATGAAAAATCAACATTCTTAACTCTCTTGTACTGCATCTTCTTATTCTATCAATACTGCTATCTCAAATTTTTGGTTAAATTATATTCAATGTTTACATTTTTATGACTATGTAAATAAATTCTCACATCTGAATCATGCACTGTTCTAATAATTACACTTCCTTTCTTACAAACTTGTTATTTTCCTACAGTTAATCATTAATTTTTGTTTTGCTTAGTTTTTTTCTGTTCCTATCACAGAATCTTCTTGAACTAAGATCTGAACCAGAAAACTTCCTCTAAATACTATTTTTCAACTGGTAACACACATAGGTGATTTATAGTCTCATTTATTTTCCCTTTTATTGCTGAGTAATATTACATTGTATAGATATACCACAATTTGTTTATACACTTACCTAGTAATGGGTATTTGAGTTGTTTCCAGTTTTTGGCTATTACAAATAAAACTATGAACATTTGTCTTATATTTTGATCTTTTATCCTGCAACCCTGCTAAACTCACTTATTAGTACTATCAGAGCTAGCATAAGTAATAACTATAAAATAGTGTTCTGAAATAGAACAAAAGGAATCACTGCTAAAATATTATCCTGTATATCTAGTTTAAGACTAGTTTATTTTTTAAATTTATTTTATTTTTTTAAGATTTTATTTATTTATTCATGACAGAGAGAGAGAGAGAGAGAGGCAGAGACACAGGTAGAGGGAGAAGCAGGCTCCATGCAGGGAGCCCAACGTGGGACTCGATTCGGGTCTCCAGAATCAGACCCCAGGCTGAAGGCGGCGCTAAACTGCTGGGCCACCGGGGCTGCCCAAGACAAGTTTAAATTAGACAAGCCAGAGCACTAAAAATGAAGAGAGGAACACAAAAGACCCCAAGGAATTATGCAACATAAAGTAAGCATGCACAGAAATATACCTGATTTAAACGTTGGTCTCAAGGCAAGGATCATTGACAGGTATGAATACTGGCATTCAAACACTAAATTCCTCCTTTTCCCACAAACTTTTTTTTTTTTAAGATTTTATTTATTTATTCATGAGAGACACACACACAGAGAGAGGCAGAGACACAGGCAGAGGGAGGAGCAGGCTCCATGCAAGGAGCCCGATGTGGGACTCGATCCCGCATCTCCAGGATCACACCCTGGGCCAAAGGCAGGCGCCAAATCGCTGAGCCACCCAGGGATCCCTCCTACAAACTTTTAAAAGCCTACTTTCTTTAACACTTTTTCTTAATATTTTTTACCTTTCTAAGAAGAAAAGGCCCATTCATTTAATCTTTAGAATTTGACCAAGTTTGCTTTTTGAGGAGTCAATTTTAACCAACTGCACATCTGTTATTTATAGCCCTAATTAAATTTTACTTGTCAATCTACGTAGACTTAAACTAGAAAATTTACCTAAGTTCTCACAGGTTTATGTAAACTATTACTTCAAAAATACCATTAACACATATGAACGCTAGAAAAACAGGTTGTCATGGAAAATATTACCAGGGCTCGGTGGGATATCTAATCTTTTTTCACTTTCAATCAAATCTCTTCTGCTTCCTTCATCCATTAAACTGATCAGACCTTGCCTCCTATCTTACCAAGAATAAGGAAATAAATATCCAGCTAACATAATGTTCCTGTTGTCACTGCCACTAGACTGGCTTGATGACATGGGGGTGGTCTGCTGGTAGCTTTCCACTACCATCCTTCCTCTACTGTATTAGAATATATTTCTCATCAGACTATCAGCTCATTATGTGCAGAGACTGTGTCTTATTTACTATATTCCTAGCCTAGCATAGTCCTCAAAAAATATTTGTTGACAGAATAAATAAAAGATATAACCAAAAATATAAGTAGGCTTTTGATCAAATGTGCCCAGAGATAGGTTGCATCTCCTCATTCTTGAACACAACTTCATCATACCAACAGGTGGAGGAGGAACAGGAGGGCCACCAGACTGTGGTACTGTCAGGGGTAGCGATGGTAACAGAAGGAATGTGTAGCTGGGGACCATCTTGAGTGTTTGAACAGATGTTTCTGGTAAATCCTATGCCAAGTATCACTAAATATCTGCTTTGTAACTGGTAAAATACACCAAACTGGTGACCGTGCAGGGAAAAAAGAAAGCAGGCACTGGCTAGGTATTCTAGGTAATATCTTAATTCACTAAGAAGAAAACCGAAGGAGAGACTACAACTCAAGTTAGTATGTTTCTAAAGCCTGTATTCTTTCCATTATATCACAATAGTTATATCAAATGCTATTCTCTGCATCTTCTCTTATTCATCCATTTTATGTGGTTTGTTACTATATAATAAAGACCTTTTGTTGCAAAGAACAAAGGCTTGCATCTAGTTAGAGCTATAGAATCTACCTCCTTTGATTTTTTAATGGTTGCCAGAAAATGATCAGTTTCCTCAAATTTCATCCGTAATTTATTAAAATAACAAAATCAGCATCACCTCTTATGATGTGATGCAACAGCATGATGTAAAGAACATGGGATTTGGAAATCAAAGGCATGTACTTGCAACCCACTCTGGCACTGTCCTGCTATTACATTTTCTGTAAGTCTAAGCTTCCTTACCTAGAATACGGCAGTAATAATATGCTACTCTGCAGAATGTCATCAGGGCCAAATCAGATAAAGTTCAAGATAGGCTTTTATTTTTTATTTTTTAAAGATTTTATTTATTTATTCATGAAAGACACAGAGAGAAAGGGACACAGGCAGAGGGAGAAGCAGGCTCCATGCAGGGAGCCTGATGCAGGATTCGATCCAAGGACTCCAGGATCACACCCTGGGCTAAACGCAGGTACTAAACCACTGAGCCACCCAGGGATCCCCAAGATATGCTTTTTAAATGGTAAATCGCTATATAAAATGATAGTCATTATTATTAAAGAAAGTAATATATTACATTGTATTAAGCTTACTCATGAACAATAAAAACTATTTCTTACCTGTATTATATCCCCGGAATTAAAACTCATCTCATCATGGCTCCTGGCTTCAAAGCGATACAGTGCTTTATAATTCACCAAAGCACTAGCTGGCTCACCTAAAGAGAAGATAATTGTCATTATTTGCTACTTTCATGTACACACACATCTTTGTGATGACTCAATATAAAGAGCTCATAAAATCAAAAGGAAAAAACTGAATATCAAACAGTAAAATGAAAATGCATTTGATATAGGCTTGTTAGGATTTAAATATCTTGTATAGTCAAAGAATCAATATAAAAGCAAACAAGGACGTTCAATTTCAGTAAAGTAGGAGGCAATGAAACAAAGACATGACTTGCAGGGTGTGCTACGCTCAGGGACGCCGGGGAAGGTGGAGGAGTGGTGGCAGACTAAGCCATGCAAGGCGGCCAAGCAGCAAGGTTTGTTCTGTGGCGCTCAGAATGTACCAGGGAAGAGACAGAGAGAAAGTTTGCAAATGAGGTTAGCAGTGAACAGGGTTCAGTGAAGAGCAAGCTGTAGGTTTACCAGGACGGTTCTAAAAGAAAAACAGAAGAGCTCACAGATACACTAGCCTTAATAAGATTATAAATATTTTATTTTATATGCAGAATAAATGCTTTAGCTTACAGAAATTTCAACACATGTATCATTAATAAGGATTCAAATATCTGTGTATCCAAAACAGATACAGCAATATGTAAAGTATCTCAGGAATGGACTCTAAGGTATATCATAAAGCATATGAGAAAATTTTAATATGCAAAGATTTAAAATTTTACTGCTTTTTCATGAAAACAAACAGTTTAGTTAACACTGGTTGAATAAACTATTTACAAATGTTTACTTCACTTATGAAAACCATGTCAGGGTCTGTTCATAGCTAGTCAGTGATTATGATCTTCTTTTCTACATGTTGTTTTAAGACTTCTACCCTCAGTCTGTTTTAATAAAGCCTATGCATTTCTCCAAGTTTAATTTAGAAAAAGTTTTCTGACTCAAAGGTTAACATTTGCTTAAATGTTTTTTCCTCTCATCATAACATTTTTTGTTATTGCTTTCATTGTTCTGTCTCAGAAAAATAAAATCTATCATTTTTATCCTTATCCTTACATTGTTTCTCCTCCACTTTCCGCTCCTCTTCTTGAACTTTCTCTTGTGCTTTTTCTTCCTGGAGTCGCTTTTGTTTTTCTTCTTCTTCCTTTCTAAGACTTTCCCTCCATAAGTTTTCTTTTCCTTGCTTTGCTTTCCTTTACATAAAAAAAAGAGTTTGTATAATGTCCTAAAATTTTTGTTAAGCAAAATATCAGATCTTCTTCCTCACAAACTATAGAAACATTACATATTTCTTATGTACTTATATATAATCTTATATATTTACATACTTATTATATAGCAAAGACATATTAGTAGGGGATGTGGAAAAACAGTGGGGATCATGGATGAAGGGGAAAACCAACTACTTGAGGTCACCCTTGGACATACAGATGAGCTGAGGAGTAGGACCAACAATTTCCCAAACCCTCAAATTCCCTCCTGTCAGCCAACCTCCTAATTCCAAGAAGGGAAACTAAACTATTCAGAAAACATATCTAAAAAGTGTGTCTAAATGCTCTTCCTTTCTCCCCAGATTTTTCGTAAGGACTATATTCCAGCTCTTATTTCTACTCTTCTAGCTAAACCCTGTTTTCAAGATGTGGTCATTGCTGTGGAAATAGGAAATGCTTCTGGGCAGATTACCTACTCTCTACATTGTCCCTTGGAAGTCTTTTCCATTATTAGGTCCATGCTTGCATATGTGTTTGTGATGTGATATAACTGCAGCTTGGTTTTTAGCTGGGCAAGATGGTCTCTGGTCAGACTTAGCTATTACAGTATTAAAACTAATGTTCACCATAGTTTTCTTTCTGGCATGTATTTTTATGGTCTTACTTGGAAGCGGAGCTGTCATCACTAAATTTAGCACCTTCTCCAAGCCTCTGCTCACACTATCAGGGACAGCAGAGCTTGTGGCTGAATACAGCCTGAGAGTTGTGGTTATTTATGCCCCACCAAGGAGGACATCTTGGCTTAAATCCATTTCTCAATTCCTATAATTCCTGGAGAAATTTGGAAATTCTATAATCCCCAAAACTGCAGACCCAGTTACTCAGCAACCTTTTCTTCCTCATTCCTGGACTGTCTTAGACTTCATACTCCTGGTTCATTACCCTATGACTAGCTTCCTCTTGACACTCTGCAAATCCTCCCATACCCTTTCTCACTCCAAAGAGTGCTTCCCCTAGCACTTTGTAACTGACATTTGGCTCTCCTTTGAGGGTCATACTTCTCTGCAGATCTTTCTTAATCTCCACTTCCCAGTTAGTTCCTCGGCAGCCTTTTCTGATATTCTTCCACACTTAAAATGACCTAATCTAGCTTTTATTTGAATTCCCATAGATTATAAACAACACTATCAAAGTATTTACGTGTTTACTAGGATAAAGAAAGGCTAGAGAGTTAAGAGAATATAAAATTAAATTTTGGTAAACTGTCTTATGTAGGAGTTAGTAGATGAGAAACTGGGCCAGAAACAGAATGTACCTCAGAAGCTGGACAAAGGGCAAAGAGGCCATATCTCCAGGGTAAAAATCTGACTATAACCCAATAGCACGGGACAAGGAGGGAACCTTCCTAGGCAAATAGCTAGGAAATCAAGTTACATTTCTAAGACTCAGCTTTGGACTGATCTTACATGTGTTTCTGCTCAGATTTCTTCCCTCTTCTATAGCAGGATAACATGTGAGGAAGATGAATGAAATGAAAATATGTATTACTCATCTGGGTTGCTGGGCTAAAAAAATTATGAGCAGTGATGAAGAGATATCAAGATACTTGCAATGTGTCATGAGAAAATTCTGAACACAGTGACTACCTACGTAGTCACTTCACAGTTTCCTTGTGCAATGTTCAGTGGCACTGTTAAGGGGCAGGTAAAAGTCTTCTTAATTTGAAGTCTTCACTGTTTCTGCTTCTATATTATTCTAGTGTCTCTTGTCAGAGCCCACAAAAGTAGGGGCCTTGGAGTAAAGAGTACTACAGCAATCTGTTTAGTTGTCTCCATCTCCTACTGGAATGACAAGAGCTCAAGGAACAAGAAGTAAAACCAGAGTCTCCCTACATCACAGTCAAACAGAGACCACTCAAAGTTTGCTGGGAGTGGTAACAGAGGTCTGCTATATGGTAATGTACAACACATCTTGCCTCCCTAGGAACTCTTAGTTCTTTCATGGGCATTACTTGTCTACTTGTCTCCAAGGTAAAGGAATGTTGGCTCCTTAGTATTTATTAAGTATACTGATTTCTGACACCAGAAAACTTGGGGGGGAATTGAGGAACATATCAGATATAGGACCTTACAACAGAAAAAAACAAAACAAAACATGCTAAGCCTCTAAATAAATGGTTCTATGCTTCAGATTCCATGACTGTCTTACTTCTCCTTGCTATAAATGGAGGCAATTGATAAGCTCAGTGGTACAAAGAGACTTGCATCAACATGGCATTACACATTCTACCTGTAAAGTATTTGGTTTTGTGATCTTTCAGTAAATTAATAGATTTATAATGGAGAGATGGAAAGGATGAGTGTAAGACATTTGTGCTCGGCTCATTAGCTACATTATTTTTATTTAATTCACAGTTACCTAAGAAGCATGCATCAATATTTCTATTTTGCAGATGGAGAAACTGGGGTTCAAAAGGTAAAATGACTTGACCAAGGTCATCCAAAGAGTAAGTGGTAGATCAAGAAATCTAATTCAGGGATCCCTGGGTGGTGCAGCAGTTTGGCGCCTGCCTTTGGCCCAGGGCATGATCCTGGAGACCCGGGATCGAATCCCACGTTGGGCTCCCGGTGCATGGAGCCTGCTTCTCCCTCTGCCTGTGTCTCTGCCTCTCTCTCTCTCTCTCTCTCTCTCTCTGTGTGTGACTATCATAAATAAATAAAATTAAAAAAAAAATCTAATCCAGTTCTGATGCCAAAGCCTCTATTTTTCACTAATGCAACATAAAATTGATTACTATAATCTCAGTCCCTAAAAGAAGAACTAAATTTCCCAAATTGAGAATCTAATTAGCATCAAAAATAATCCTTTCATTTCCATTAAATTCTCATAGTCAAACTAAAGATATGGGCAACAAAATCAGAATTCTAATAGTAATATAGTATAATAAATTTATCAACTGTATTACCTTATAGCCTCATCTTCAAGTTTCTTTTTCTGTATTAGCTCTGACCTTTTTCTTTCAATTTCCTTCAACTTGTCACGTTTGATCTTGTGAAGCTGTTCAAGGGCTAACTGCTGTGTATTGTAGCTTTCTCTCAGTTCCTAAGGAGAAAATAAGAATAAGTCAATATACCATTGATTTAAATATTGTCTTACATACTAATGTGGTATTTTCATTAAGAGACAAAAATCTGAAAGCAAGTTAAACTCAAGTAAAAAGAGTAAAAGTTTTATAATATGTAGATGATTTAAAAATCCTGAATAGAAGTATTTAAGTCCTGTAATCACTGAGGACAAATTCACTTCTAAGGAACAAAGATAAGCCAATTTCATAAGCCAAATCTTTGATTTGATACTTTATTTTTAATAAAAAAACCCCAATTACTAAAAATATGGGGAAACAGGGGTGCCTGGGTGGCTCAGTCAGTTGAGCATCTGACTCTTGGTTTCAGCTCAGGTCATGATCTCAAGGTAGTTCAATCAAGCCTTGTGCTGGGTTCCGTTCTCGGTGTGGAGTCTGCCTAAGATTCTTTCCTTCTCCCTCTGCCACTCCCTGTCACTAGCACACGCTTTCTAGAATAAATGAATAAATCTTTAAAAAAATATATGGGGAAACAATCTGATTATTTGAAGAGGAATTTTGATATTTTTTACATATGTAGTTTAACCAAGTACCTCTAACTTGTTCAATAAGATGCTGAACTAAACACAGAAGCAATTATTGAGTAATTTACTTAGAACTAAAAACAGAAAAGATAATATCTACCTAAAATCATGACTAGAGTAAGTCAAAATAATGAAAAGTATTGTAAACAGGAATTGAAATAAACATTTGCTTAAGAGCATCTAGTTCTATGCAGTGCCATAGAGATATGCAGGGGATCAAATCCTCTTCCTCTCAAGTTTGCAGTTTTTGCCTTCAAAGAGCTCAAAATATCAAAGTAAAGAAAAGTACTAAAATGTGGGATAGAGATAAGCACCTTAGCAGAAACCCGTGGTAATTTGTTTAGCATTTTCCTTCCATCTTCTAACAGCATCTTTCCCACAGCATCTGCCCCAACCCTAGTCTGTGCAGTTGTGAGGATCTGTCAGAGTCTACCCACACCCCCTCAGGCGTAGTCATTTAATCCAAGCCTAACAATCAATCATGGCACCCCCACCTCCCTCCAAGCTGGACCAGAATCCTTTCCTGGGATTCAGATAGACTGAAGACAGGAGAAAGAAGTCTTTCTTCCTCTAAAACTCATTAGACTGGGATAAGGTAACCCTGGAGCTGTCCCACTACCAAGTGAGGCCACCTGGGTAAAAATTAAATCAATGCAGGAAAGAGGGAAGCAAAGACTAGAGGCAGAGAGAGGAAGGCCTAGGGAACTGAATCTCCAATTGTATTCCTGTGCCTAGGAACTGCACCTGCCCAGTAGCATCTCTACTGACTCAGCAGTCCTGGTAAGCTCCAGTAACTACTCTCGTTAGCTTAACTATTTTGTTTTTGTTTGTTTTTAAAGATTTTATTTATTCATTCATGAGAGACGCAAAGAGAGAGAGAAGCAGGCTCCATGCAGGGAGCCTGAAGCAGGACTCAATCCTGGGTCTCCAGGATCACATCCTAGGCTGAAGGCGGTGCTAAACTGCTGAGCCACCTGGGCTGCCCAACTTAACTATTTTGAACTGAGTTTCTTTTACATGAAATCTACAGAATCCTAAACAAGAAAATATAAAAAGGCTGGAGTAAGGAAGAGAGAAAAAAATACCCCAAAACCAACCTACTCCCCCCCCCCAAAAAAAACCCTAAAGTAATCAAGAGGTTTCATGGCAGAGGTGGAGCCTTCAACAGTACAGCTGACCCTCAGATAACTGGGTTTGAACTGTGTGTGTCTACCTAACACAGATTTTTAAAAATAAATACAGCATAGTACTGTAAATGTGTTTTCTCTTCCTTATGATTTTAATTTTTTCTCTAGCTTAATTTTAAGAATACAGTATAATATACATATAACATAAAATTTGTGTTTATCACTGTGTACGTTATAGGTTAGGTGTCTGGTCAATAGTAGGCTATTAGTAAATTTTTGGGAAGTCAAAAGTTGTACACCGATTTTCAACTATATTGGGCATTGGCTCCCCTAACCCATATTGTTCAAGGGTAGAATATGTATTTGGAAGAATGTTATGGTAAAAAATGTTTTTGGGTGTCTACCTGTACACAATAACAAAACTCTAAACCAAAAAATCCTCCAAAACAAAAAAAAACTCAATTTTTTTCAGAAATATCTTACAGGTGAACCCTTTTAACTTGATTGAAATGAGAGATATGATCTGAGTGCAATGTGGTGTAAGTCTGAAGACTATGTCCAAAATGTCTGAGATCAACACTTGCAGCTTAAGCCAATAATAATACAAATAATGCACTCAGAGCAAAGTTTCCACAAATCTCAGCTTCGTTAGTTCTCTTAGTTGTGTCTTTCTCTAAATTCTACTGAAAAGCAGAAGAATATAGTGGTTACAAACTATGGAGAAGCAGTTTGGCTTAGTGATAAGGACTCTGGGAACATAGGTCTGAATCTGGCTCTGTCAGGGGTAAGCTGAGTAACGTTAGGAAAGTTACTTTGCAGTTTCCTCATCTGTAAAACGTAGTTAATTATAGTACATGCCTCACAATGTTGTTGTGAGGATTAAATGGGTTAATATCCATAAAGTGCTTATTACAATTGTGAAGGGCACAAACCAAGTTCATAATAATTTTAGCTATTATTATTAGCTAAGGTCATAAAGGAAAAGAATTATAAGTTATCCTATTTTTTTTAAGTTATCCTTTTTTTAAGATTTTATTTATTTATTTGAGAGAGAGGGAGAAGCAGATTCTTCACTGAACAGAGAGCCCAATGCAGAACTCGATCCAAGGACCGTGAGATTATGACCTGAGCTGAAGGCAGATGCTTATTAACCAGCTGATGCTTAACCACCCAGGTGCTCCAAGAATTGAAGTTTAAAAGGACAGTTAAAAGGAGCCAAATTAATGCCTGATCTTCTTATCTGCAAGATTAGCACTCTGACTTGTCCTGTAAGATACTGCTCTAAATCTTCCTTTATCAGCTCCATTCCTCTAATGTCTGAGTTCATGAGCTTCCCATGCTCCCCAAGGCATCCTGTGCCTTCCTCTACCACAGTGTCTTCTGACTATATGATTACCTCCTCCACTGGAATGAGTTTCTTGACAACAGGGCTGACTTTCATCAAGGTATGCCCACCCAAGAAGGCTTGGTATAGTGTGGATATTTAATTAGTATTTATTACATGAATGAAAATGCATAAAAAAGTCTATACATATTAATAAGAATTGAAGAGCACCATAAGGCTTGCCAGAAACTTCCTCTGCCTGACTGCAATACCCTTAGCAATTGTTTTCAACTAGACTCACAGGATTAAGTCATTGCTTCGTGGAGGCCCTGGTTCAATAGATGAGTTAACTGAGGACAAGTAAACTAAACAGCACTATGGACAGAGCTGTTGTAGTTTGTTTTTGTTTTTTTTTAAAGATTTTATTTCTTTATTCATGAGAAAGACAGAGAGAGAGGGGCAGAGACACAGGTAGAGGGAGAAGTTGCAGACACTGATGCTTTCACCCCAGATACTTCATCACTATTCTACGTAACTACCATCCCAATGCCAGTACCAAACTACATTTAACACAGCCATGAAGTATTACTTAATACAGAGTTCATATTCAAAAATGTCCCCACAGCATAAATATTATCCTCAGTAATAGCTTCTTTTCTGATCCATGATCCAATCAAGGGTCATACACTGCATTTCACTGTCATGAGTGTCCTTTAGTCGTGGTTCTTTGGTCTTCTTAAATCTGGAAGATTTCCTCCATCTTTTATGAGAGTCACAATTTTAAAGTGTGGGGTTAGTCAGCTGTTTTATAGACCAAATCACAATTTGGGTGTGTCTAATTATTTCCTTACACTTAGATGAAATATTTTTGGCAAAAATAGTAGAGAGGTGATGTATTTCTTTCAGTGCAATGTATCAGGAGACACAAAATGTTGGTTTAACCATCTTGGTAATCTTAAATTTGACCACTTGGTTAAGACTGGTTTACTTAGTTTTAGGCCTGGGTGTACCTCAACATGACTCAACAAAGCATTCACAAAAATTTTTAAATCCAGCATCTATTTTTATTGTCTATTTTTATTGTTTTCATTGCTCAGAGTACTTATTCTACCATCCTGGTAGAAATGGAAGATTTAACTCGCTGAACTTTAACCACCAATACTGAATACCTCCTATAGTGACAGGAAGTAACTTTATATTCTAATTTTGCTTAAAGAAAGCATGTGATGTTTTTTTTCCAAAGGCCAGGCCTTAAAAGATATTCAATTTACAAAATACAGCTCAGCTGAATAATGTGATATAATCAAGATAAAAAATTTTGATTAGTCATGAAAAAAAAATCATAGCAGAATGCAAATTAGCTCCTCAAACATCCAAAAAGCCTCCAAAACAAAAAACCCTGAACATCTGTCTAGCACTTTAAAGTGCTTTTACACATAATACCTACATTTAATCTGATAATCATTCTTATAAAATAGATATGATGACCATTTCTGAGGCTGAGAAGATTGATTTGCCTAATTTTGAACTGTCTCCACTATGTCACTCAAACTCCAAATCATACCACAGATTCTAAATTTACTTTCACTTAAATTCACTTTCAGCTAAATTTCTAAAGTATCTTTATTAGGTAGGAAACATTTTTAAGATTAAATGATTTAAAGGGATCTGACAAACGGTATTTCATGTCCATTCTAAAGGGGGGTACCTGAGTTAAGAATACAAAAGCAGCATTCTGAGTAAGAGGAGGCAACATCAAGACTCCGTGATGACCACTAAACCAACCCTAGTATGCCCAGAGCCTGTTAAACAACAAGAGGGATCACCTGCCTCTATCCTGAATCAGATGGGCCTTCAGTAAAATTCAATTTTAGAAGCACTGTCTAGAGTAACCAAGGACTAGTCAGTGAAGCCAGAATGACAAAGTCCCAATGGAAACGTTTAGGATAGAAGTCTATGATAAGCCCCAATTCTGGTGTTTACAGATTCTACTTTCTCTCTAAGGAATAGTATCTCCTCAGTCATTATCTCAAATCAGCAGGGGTGACCTTCCAATGCACTGAAAGTACTGTGGAAATTTAGGGTGATTCCTACCCTAATAAAAACCACAAAAAAATTTGTATGGCACATGATAGTCCAGAAAGCCCTTATATATGCTATCTCAAAACTCGCCCTAAGACTCTATAAAGAAGGCAGAGTAGACATTGTCAGCTTCATCTTATAAATGAAGAAAGCAAAATTTGGAAGTTAAATGACAGTTACACAGCTAGCAAGTGGCATGGGTAGGACTAGAACTCATTTCTTCAGATTCTGAAGTCGGTACTTTTCTCACTGTTAACTCACTACTAAAGATAGGACACTGTGTCCTTATTAAAGGAATAAGGGCCTGTCAAATGTCTCATCTTTGAACCCACAGGCTTTGCTATGTGTCCTGGTGTGACTTGATCAAAAGTAAAAATTATCACTAATCCTGTATATGAATATTATAGGGTCCAGAACACAATTCCTTCAAATAATTTTAAATATTTTACATAACCACCATGCCAATGCTAGTAGCAAGCTACCACAGTAGGCTAAAGGAGTGCTCACTCCAGATGTTCTGTCTCAAAGACCACAGATTAGAACTCATTGCTTGTCTTCCTCCAACACTAAGGACAATTCTCTCTCACCTGTCAACCCACCTGGCCTTCCTTGTCATCCTTTATCACCCAAATTCTCATCTCTAGAATGCTGTTTATCTCTTGATCTGACCGAATCTCCAACCCACCCTTCCTCTCCTCAAACCCTTCCACTGCCTAGGAACTCCCTGTTTGTGATCTAGGAAGCTCCTGGCATATCCACACAGCTTCTGTGGAAGAAAATTCCCTTAGCCTTTTAGTCCTTTTGGCTAATCCTTCAGGATACTGTTTTTCCTCTATTTCTCTCTCAGTTTTTTTTTTTTTTTTTTTTTTTTTACCACATATTCCATTTACATCAGGGTGAGGGGATAACTAAAGTTATTTTCCTTGCTCTTCATTGCCATTCCAGACCATTATCTCTCATCCCTCTCACAAAGTCTTGCTTTTCTGAGGCTTATACCTTCTTGCAACACCACCCTCCTCTTCCTCTTTATTGTCACCTCTTGATCATCTGGTCTGATCCTCATTCATTAATCTTCACTACTCTCTAAGGTTTTGACATCCATATGGACTTGATAAAAACTTCAACTCTCCTTTTTATACTCCACTTAATCCACCATTTCCATTTTTATACTTTGAATCTTGTCATCCCTAGAAACAGAACTATCATTGGTTAAATATCCCATTCTTCAAACATAAGTTCTTATCCTCTGAACTCGTCTTATACTTGGTACACTCACTGACTCCATCACTCTCTCATCAGCACCCTTTCCTCTCCTCACACTCTTTCATGTCCATTCCATATTTCAGAGTTTATCTTTACTGTAATTGTCATGTCAAGATCTGCAACTCCCTTGTCCCTCCCTCGTTGTCATGTCTATTAAAACCTTAAACTTGTATGAACCCATGAACCTACTTCATCAGTCTTCATTGTGCTTTTATCTAAGAAGATGAAATTTGGTGGGGGAAAAAAATCATACAATTAGGCATGCTGCTTTCAATTTATATTCATGACCTCCAACTTCACACAGGCATTCAACATTGCTCAGCACACCTGTTTTCCTTTACCAAACATGGACTGCCTATCCCCACTAAGATGTCTATTTCATGCCTAGTTCTCTCTCTGGAAACAAAACTATCTCATCTTTCCTAATCTGGGAATTTGGGAGTTCCCAAAACTCCTTAATCTTCCATCCATTCTTCTTGCTACCAGCTAATAATCTTGCCTCATTAAACCATCAGATTGGAATTCCTTCATCTTTCCATTTTGAAAATCAATAAAACTTCCTATATCTGTACCCAACTTCTAGTCTGGTTGGACTTATTCCATGTCCTCAACTACCCAGGAAGATTCCCTGCAATTGTCCAATTTGCTTCTGATTTTAAGTCTTAAAGCTGTCAGCTTCCTACTCTCCACAAGCAAATTTAGCTGCATTCACGCTCATCTTTTCCCCATATGTTACACTGAAGGTCTCTTTATCTAATCCTTAAATCTATGCTCTGGATTATATCTCAATCTGGTTCCCTCAGACTCGGTTTTATCAATCACTGCCACCTTATATATTCAACATTAAGCTCTCCCTTCCTTCCTCCCTCTCCTTCCTCTCCATCTCCTTCAAGTTTTTTTGTGTATTTTTTTAAGATTGTATTTATTTATTTGAGTAAAAGAGAGTGCACATGCGCACTTGAGAGAGCACAAGTAGGGGAAGCAGCAGAGGGAGAGGGAAAGGCAGGCTCCCCACTGAGCAGGGAGCCCAACTCAGGGCTCCATCCCAGGATGCTGGATCATGACTTGAGCCTAAGGCAGATTGCTTAACCGACTGAGCCACCCAGGTGCCCCCAATTTTTTGCATTTAAGAAATAGCCTTAACAGAAAAAATACACGGAGTCACAAATGTTCCTAGTATGTGGGATCCATGGTTCTCTGCTGTTTTCTAATTCCTTTCTACTTTTTCTTTTTTTCATAAAGTCTATATGTTAACTCTAAAATGCTGCATATTTTCTGAGAACATTCAAAACCGCTCATTAACTCCACAAGTATTTATTTATTTATTTATTTATTTATTTATTTATTTATTTATTTATTTATTTATTTTTTTTTTTTTCCCACAAGTATTTATTGCCACCCACTAACATTCCACGTACTCCTACAGGTGCTGGGAATTCAGCAATGAGATATTTGGCTTGGCCAGGCAGTACAGATGTGGTCAGTTACCTCACCAGCTCTGGTCTCTCCTTTTCCATTCCTCTGTCCTGACAGAAACTCTCTCTCTCCCACATAAGCATATGTCTCACAGAAAGCTGATACCACCTTCAAGGGTGGTCTCAATTATTCTCTCCTCAGTTTTCTTGAGATAAAATTGACAAATACAAATCGTATATGTTTAAGATGTACACCGAGATATTTCAATATAGGTAGGTACACACTGGGAAACGATCACCATAACTAAGTCAATTATCTACCTCACATAGTTACCATTTTTCTCTCCTATCTTAGCAAATCTCAAGCATACAACATGATATTGCTAACTAGAGTAGCCATGCTGTACATCACATCCCAAAACTGATCCATTTTGCATAACTGAAACTTTTTGTCAAGTCTTTCTTAAATTAAAAAAACAAAAACAAAAACACTTTTCCTTTGACTTCATGCCTTCTTTGCACTCTCCTTCCCGAGCCTGTTCACACTCACTCAGCCCTTCCTCAACTCCCATTCATTCCTTATCTGCCACAGTTCAGCTTCTGCTCACTTAACTAAAACGGCACTTTCAGAATGGTCTTCAAGGTCTCAGTGACAATTCCATAGATATTTTCAGCACTATGTTAAAGGACTGCTCTGCAGTGCTTTGCAGAGTGACTACATGAGGCTCTTTTCTTCTTGCTTTCCATAACAACACAGTCTCCTAACTACTTTGAACCCCTCTTAGTTCTAATCCTAAATTTGCCTCTGATGAAAGTATCAACAAGCAGTGAAACGCTGGAAGGCAGGAAGCAGAAGGAAGAAAGTAAAACAAGAGCCAAGAATAATCTGCTGGCCTGTGGAGAATCAAATGCTAACTGAAATAATCACTTGTGTGTGAGTACAGCCTACAATCATTGTCAAACCTCATTCTGTAGATGGAAGAAATGTAGGGTGAAATTTCTGTGCAACCTATAGCATAAGTTCTAAGACGAGATGATCTGGCCATTCATGCTACAACCATAAAGTAAAGGCTGATATCATCTTTCCAACTTGCACACTTTGCTTAAATAACAAATAAGTTGTACTTATCATGTTCTTGTCTTCACTGTGTGTGAAGACATATACATATATATTCAACTGCCCTATTGCTGTAGAATGCACAATCAAAATCTAGGGTCAGCAAGAGGTAAATACAAAGCACCTTTCTTTGTATTAAAACAGAAATTCACTGAGTATTTGAAATACTCTGTGTGCTACAAATGACAAAGTGAGCTACTTATGTATATGATTTAAACATCTTTATCTGAAGTGCAAGCATGTCTAACAACATGAGGCCTGTAACTAGATGTAACTAAAGCTGCTCCTGTATTACTGGTTCTCTAAGATTTTCCCTTATAGCAGTATTAGGAAGCAGCCTGGTACATACATGACATAACCTTGCCCCACATTTCAGAAGGTGTAAATTTTATTTTAAACAATGATTTTCAGTAATATGGGTAAATGATTAAATCTCACATTCCTTTAGCTTTCTTTTTCATTGAATCAGAAATAATCCCAGCAGGAGCTCAATGCACAGGGATATTATAAGGGAAATAGGTAGTTATTTCTAAGTGTCTTGGGCTTCTCATAAGACAGGTTACTCCAGGCAACCCTATGAATTTCTGGCATTAGACTCAAACAGGCAGTTAGACAGCAGAAGGCTACTCAAGCAAACAGAAAGAAAAAAGGTCCACATTGTGTATGTTATTTCAAACAAAGATACTCAGATAAATGCAAAGAATAGTCTAGTTTTTAAGAAAAGAAAACAGTAAAGTAACTCAAAGAAAAGAAGCTAGATATTAGAAAATAACCTTAAGTAAGAGGAAGAGGTTGTTGAGACAGCTTAGCAGAGACAAAAGGCACTGCAGAACAGAGTCATCCATATTCCCACACTGTAAGATAAGGCAGATAAAAAGCCAATTAAACTATGTACAGATTTAAAAAAAAATTATGTAGGGAAGATAACTTGGCTGGCTTATCTGTCCATCAATGACAAATTATTTGGTTTTCTTTAAAATGTTTTCTATAGAATATTTGCTCATGTAAAATTTATTATTAACATTATTCACCTAAAACTTCCCCTCTATAACTGAAGCCACCATGCCTCTTTTCTTCATAATGTTCACTCTATAGTTGGTGTAATATTATTCCAAATAAGTCAGCAAAAGTCACATGAAGAGATAGAGAGCTGTGACTATTCCCAAACTGGAATGATGTGTCATCTCTGGTTTTTACCTTTTAATACTTCTTTCATAGGTATGGCTTCAGTATATAACTAATACTGCATATGAATGGTAAGCATACAGTAGACATTTTGGACATCTGCTCTGCCACCGCAGTAAAAAATGAATCATGAACTTACTTTTCATGCAAAGTTTGAGTGCCAGATTATGCTTTGGATTTCACTGATTATTGCATTACCTCACAAAGGTTAATTACATTATAACAAAGAAACAGAAAAAAAGAATTTAGTAGGTTATAAAAGCCTCTACCATTACAAGTATTTTAAATAGTTTTCCATATTTACCATCTTAGAATTTTGCCTAAGATCATGTTGGCTGAGACCAATTTTCTATACTGACAAAGGCACTTATTCTTAAAATGTACAGATGCCAATAAAAGCAGTCAAGAACTGGGAACTATGGTAAATGGTAGGTTTCATTACATAACACCATGTTTATAATATCTACAGAGAACATTTAAAAGGAATCTTGTAATCCTGGTATAGCTCAAATTATAAGATAAATTATGCAAATATACTCCATATAACAATAATAGCTTTAGTTACTCATCCTACTAAATCAAAATGAGGAGGATAAGAAGGCAGCTACCTAAAAATGAATATAATAGAAGATAAATACCTTTAGTTGGTTGTTAAATGAATCCATTTCAGATAGCTTAGATGCAGTTTCTTTTTCAAGAGCATCTAATTGTTCTTTAAGTCTTTGGCATAATTCTTCCTTTTCCAATGATTTTTTATGAAGCAAACCAATCCCTAAATCTGAAATACAAACATCAGATAGTTTACATTTGGTAGAAATTCTTATGTCACTACTGGTAGTTGACTTTTACTGTCATATCTAAGTCAAACCCCTATGCTATATACCTTAAACTCAGTGTATGCTATCTCAGTAACACTGGAAAAAAAGATATAAATTTAAAATTGCTCCATGGTAGTCTACATTATGGCTATTTCATAATTTACATAACTATCCCCTTTTGGATTGGCATTAGGTTGTTTCTAATTTTCTACTATTTATATAAAAATACTGCAATAAATATTCTTGTACGTGCATTTTTAAAGCACACATGAAAGTATTTTACATGGCTAAGAGATGAAAGAATTGCCATGTAAAAACAGGACTTAAACACTCTGAATTTTGACAGGAACTGCCACACTGTCTTTCCAAAAAGGTGCACTAATATAAAATGACACCAAAGTATCTGTTTCTGCATATCCTCATCAACATGGATATTATCAATCTTTTTTCATTTTCTCTAATTGGCAAAAAAATGAAACCTTATTGTTACTTTAAGTATTTCCTTGATAACAACTGAAATCAAATCAACACCTACTGGCTCACTGGCACTCTCTTGGATTGCCTTGCCCTATCCACTGCTGTTTTTCTTCCTGCTGGGTTGTCTTCATTTCTGATTTGCAGCAACTCTAAATTCTTGTTGTACTGTATGTATTTTAAATGCTCTACTGTTTATGATGCCTTTCATCATGAAAAAGTTCATTTTTATAACATCAAATCTGTAAATATTTTCCTTCATAGCTCTAGGTTGTTTGAAGAAACTTTCCTGACACTGAGATTACAAAAATGTTTTCCATTGTTTAACATTTTTTCTGAAAGTATTTTTTGTTTATCCTCTTAGTTTACTTAGAATTCATTTCTGTACATACAGTGAGGAAAAGAGCTTCCCCACCTCCCTTTCTGAGAATCAACTGTCTCCCAAATCACTTAAGTGACAGTGATTACTGAAAGCCCATCCTTTCCCCACTTGTATTAAATGCCAACTTTATCATATCATAAATTGTCATACATACACAGGCCTGTTTCTAGATCTTCTTTTCAGCTCCAATGTTCTATGTTTTCTTTCTGATCAATAATACACTATTTTAGGGACTACAGCTTTCCTAACATGTTTTGATACCTGGTAAAGCAAGTGTCTTCCCCTCACTAATGTTATTCTTTTTCAAGTCTTGTCTAATCTTGCACATTTTCTCTTCTGGGTGAATCTGTGAATTTTCTTGCCAGGTTTCACTTAAAGAAATCTGAATGGAACTGAATGTATGGGATGAAGTAGTAGAGAACTGACATCTTTACAATCCTGAGCCGGATCATTCAGGAATATAACATGTACCTACTTATCCAGGAATTTTTCATATCTATCAGTAAAATTTTATAGCTATACATTTCTTTATACATAATAATGAGAATGCTAATGTAAATGGAACCTTTGTTCATATTTTTCTAATTAAGTACTTTTGACTGAATTTTATATGCTCACTTTTTATCCAGACACCTTGCTAAATTCTCTTATGATTCTCTAATGGCTTTCCAGTATTTCAACAAATATGTTATCGTTAAATTACACATCTATGTGCAAGGCACTGTACTATGCTCAATAGCAGGTGAAAAGGAAGGATAAGGCATGGGTCCTATCCTCAAGGAGTTCAGAGTCTAGTTAAGCTGGGAGATAAGCAATGTGGAAAAAATAAGTTAATTTATATTCCTAGTACTCTTCAAAATGAACATCACTAATTATGGATGTATTTTTTTAATTTTTAAAAAATATTTTATTTATTTATTCATGAGAGACACAGAGAGAGGCAGACACAGACAGAGGGAGAAGCAGGCTCCATGCAGGGAGCCCGACGTGGGACTCGATCCTGGGACTCTGGGATCACACCCTGAGCCAAAGGCAGACCCTCAACCACTAAGCCACCCAGGCATCCCTAATTATGGATGTTTTAATACTGAATTTGAATAGATCATACCTGTGAGTACCATGTTAGGTAACTAAAAATCAAGAGAGACAACATGGTGGCACAGTGGGCTTTGGACTCAGACAAGAATTTGAGAATAACTATTTCGCCATATTAGGCAACTACTTAATCTTTCTGAGCCTCGTGTTTTGGTGAGCTGCACGATGGGAATAGCAATACCCACTTCACAGGGCTGCTGTGAAGATTAAGCGACAGACACAGCGCATGAAAACTGCCTAGTATGGTGCTTGGCACATAGCTGGTAATCTGCAATGGCAACAGAGATCAGAAAGGAATATAAGGGATACAAGGCACTTTGCAAATTGCAAACAAGAGCTTCCTATTTTGAACTGATAACTATAACAACAGGTGACCTGGATCACGTTCTATAGAGAAAGACTAGCTCTACCAGGTCCCCAATAAGACATAATCTATATTCCATTCACAATCCAAATACTGAAACAATGAGAGTGATGCTATACTTTCTGCGACTGCACACATCAGGAGGGCTGGCTCATCTCGCCTCTGGAATGCCTGTGAAGGGGTGAGGTGGGGTGGATATACTTTGAACAGACAAGAAAACAATTATGTGCAAGAAAGATGGTCTGAAACATAGACAGACTGTTTCACTGGAAGGTAGGAGACACAGCACAAATAGCTGACAAAAGTAAAATTCTCTATTCTTGGTGTTTCTTCCCCGTAAACAGCCTTTCACTGGGACAACATTCTCAGCTTCTTTCTACTCCTTCAGTAATTGGTGAGCTCAAGGTAAGGACTTGGGCATACATAGCCTAGACCCTTCCTATTCCTTGCATTCTTGAGACTGAACTGCCCATGGAAAACCTGTTCTACTTCATTGTACACCCAGTTTTACAGGGGTGGTTGTCGTCCTCACAGCTAAGCCAAGCTGTCCAATATCAGCTTTACCAAAAATGAGGCAATATTTTGATCTCTTGTGTGTCTTATTCCTTTGCTTTTATTTCTCTGTTTGTTCAGAATTGGGCAAAGATGAGGGATGCTATTTACTGGACTTCCTAAAGAACCAAAAGTATAATAAAGAGCCCTGGAATTGAAAGATTGATAGATACTCAAAGGAAGACATTTAGGATACTTGACTTTCTAACATGGTATTTGCAGATTTACTTTTTTTAAATAAACCTTTCTTCTGCTATGTCATTACTGGCATGCTATCCAATTTAGAGATCTTTTTTTTAAGATCTTGGTTGAGACCTGGATCAAGAAAAATGTTACATTCACACAAATTACTTGGAATATCTTGTTCCAAAGGTGTCAGAGGGCCAAGGTTATAAAAGTCTTTATATGAATCAGGCAATATGAAATGTCTGGAAAGGCATTCCGTTCTGCTTAGGATTAATACTGCTGTACACTATCACCCAGAATCTCACAGGCTTGGTAAAATCTCAGTAGTTCTTTACCATTAGTGTAGAGTTTTGCCAAAATGCACTTACAGTCTTGTGTTAGAGTCAAACTTAGATTTAATTGTAGTCTAACATTAATACTTGAAACATATAAATAAAATATTATCAAGATAGGAAGGCAAATCACAATGACTACTTATTTCATTTTTATTTACTTTTTATCACTAAAAATGCTCTAACATCTGTGATTTTTTTCAAGTTTTTCAAGTTACTTTTAACAAGTAACAGAGTATGACTCATGATCATTCAGAGAAGGACAAAAGAGGTAAAACAAACCTTAGAGACTTACCAGGTGTGTTACCAAGTTGCATGTTCTTAATTCTTTCATTTAATAATTGCTTCTCAGGTACCAAATAGATAAGCTTATTTTGATAATCCTTGTTAAAAAAAAAGTAGTCTCTAATTAAAAATCTGTCATGCTGAGAATTTTTTGAAAACTTAAAAATATGATTTAATCACTCTAAAAACTTAAGTATAGGAATAATTCATAGCTGTAAACTGCTTACAACTTATGAGTAAATCAGAATGGAATTCTGCATGATTTAAAATACAAATATTTATTTATTTATTATAATTTTTTTATTTTTTAATTTTTATTTATTTATGATAGTCACAGAGAGAGAAAGAGAAAGAGGCAGAGACACAGGCAGAGGGAGAAGCAGGCTCCATGCACCGGGAGCCCGACGTGAGATTCGATCCCGGTTCTCCAGGATCGCACCCTGGGCCAAAGGCAGGCGCCAAACCGCTGCGCCACCCAGGGATCCCAAAATACAAATATTTAAACATAAATCCATTTATGAACAATTGACTGGAAAGAAAAGGTTTGGTGAAGAAAATCTTTGTTAATGGGGTGTGTCTAGAAGTCTTAAAATTTTCAGTGTACTGCTGGATGTCAGCAGGCACAAGGTGAAAGGTGCCTTTGCTATTTGCACTAGACAGTATTTGTAAGCAAGTCTTGACACTGCAGGATGAATATCAAACAGATACTTAAAATGCAGGAGTTAACTAGGGAAGCAGGTTTAAATCAGACAAGAAATGTTATTTGGCCTCTATCTGTACCTGCTGTAACACAGTAAGAAGACTGTTAATTAACTGCCAGTCCATTCAGAAACAGAGATTTGGTGAGAGGAGGACTCTAAAGATGCAGAATGCTTTCAGAGTCCCTATTCTGCAAACCACAGTAACTGACCTAGACCCTACTGCATAAGTAAAGAAGATTACTAAGTCCCCGAGGGACATACACATTCAACACTCTCACCATAACTGTGAAGGAATAACATTAAGTCAAAATTTCCTGAAAGCAGTAGCAATAAACAATGTATATCTATACATTTATTAAAGACTTGAAAACCAAAGTGATAAACATCCATTTATGTATAAATATGAAGCAGAATTTAACCAGATGTAGAGTAGCATATGAGTTTCCTGGTATTATATACAAGATGGTGTATATTTACATCCTTCTAGGAATGAAGCCTATCAAAGAGGTTCATCACCCCAAAAGCGAAAACTATTCTATTAGTAAAAATTATTAACAACTGCTCATGTTTATGGACAATTCAGTAGCAAAGGACTAACCTGAAGTTCTTGTTGGAGTTGCTTGATTTCCATAATTTCCAGGTCACACTGCTTATCCAGAACTTCCAGCTCAGTCTTTTGAGTTTGTTTTCGGAGTCGGACATCTTGAAGTCTGCCTGAGATCTGCTGATGTTTGCCATTCTATAGGAAGAGCATATAAATATACAGTAACATAAAATGCTAATAAGAAGAGCTCTTATCAGGAGAATCATATTCTTATTTAAACTTTTAAATGTTGGGATCCCTGGGTGGCGCAGCGGTTTAGCGCCTGCCTTTGGCCCAGGGCGTGATCCTGGAGACCCGGGATCGAATCCCACGTCAGGCTCCCGGTGCATGGAGCCTGCTTCTTCCTCTGCCTGTGTCTCTGCCTGTCTCTCTCACTGTGTGCCTATCATAAATAAATAAAAAAATAAAAAAAAATTAAAAAAAAACTTTTAAATGTTATTTATCATTTATACTCAGTCTAGATAAATATGTAAAACTAGGTATGAAGTACTTGGCTGCCTCAGTCTGTAGAGCATGTGACTCTTAATCTGGGGGTTGTTCAACCCCACATTGGGCATGGAGCCTACCTAAAAACAAATAAATAAATAAAACTAGGTGGAATGTGTTCTAGAGTTGTATCTGTTAACTCCAGTTATTATTAGCAGGAAATGTACCATTCTCACAGCCTAAAAGCCCAGATGTTAAGATGAGCAAGCATAAACATAGCACACTGAATTTTTTCTGAATTCAACAATTAGGCATTAATTTATAGTACTAAAATAAAGACAGCCTCAAAGAATAATGAGAAATAAACATCTACATGTGACTTTTAGCATTACCTTCTCTAAACTTCTGTTTCTACCCATGTTTTCATCTAATTTCCTCTAATTAAACAGGGTCCAGGAGGACCTTTTTGGCCACAATTCTATTCTCCTACATCAAATATTCCTTTTCTTTTCTTCTGAGAAGTAGGTGAAAAAAAAAAAAAAAAAACCAGCAGAGATTCTTAATGGAGGCTAAGGAGAAGGGTAAAGTGTTATAGGCTGAAGTGTATTCCCCCCAAATTTATTATGTTGAAGTCCTAATCCCCAGGACTTCAGAATGTGACTGTATTTGGAGACAGGTCTTTTTTTTTTTTTTTTAATAAATTTACTTTTTATTGGTGTTCAATTTGCCAACATATAGAATAACACCCAGTGCTCATCCCATCAAGTGCCCCCCTCAGTGCCCGTCACCCAGTCACCCCCACCCCTCACCCACCTCCCTTTCCACCACCCCTCGTTCATTTCCCAGAGTTAGGAGTCTCTCATGTTCGAGACAGGTCTTTAAAGAGATCATAGGTTAAATATGGTTATATGGATGGGCCCTAATATAATCTGATTTATGACATAAGAAAATGTGGACACAAAACAGACACCAGAGATGCACAGGCAGAGGAGAGGCCATGTGAGGTCACAGCAAGAAGGCAGCCATCTGTGAGGGAAGGAGAGAGGTCTCAGAAGTAACCAAGCCTGCTGACATCTTGATCTTGGATTCCAGCCTCCAAAATTGTGAGAAAATTAATTTCTGTTGTATTTTGTTATGGCAAAATACAGCAGTCTAGCAAAATACCAGTCTGTGGTATTTTGTTATGGCAGCTCTAGCAGACTAATACAGCAAGGTAAGGAGGAGAAATGAAGCTTAAAAATCGCTGATAATTAAAGCTTTTACTGAAAAGTATATTTTATATTTGAGAAATACATGCTAAAAGGAATATGCTATGTTCACCCTCAAGTTCATGTGACTATCTTCAGCATTTTTAGGCTCTAGACCTTCCAGACTGCACATTAATCTATGCTACTGCTTGGTATGTAATCCAGGTTCTTGGGGGGAAAAAAAACTAAATCTTAAGGTTCCCTCCTATTATACTTTTAAGGACAAATATAGTCAAAATAATGGTTTAGACAGAAATCTAAGTAGCTACACAAAGAAGTAAACGATTTTTAGTACTATAGCATGAATAATAATTGTGATATGCTTTTATATCCATTTGAAGGCATAAAATAGTACCTTTCTGACTGTAAATGTGATTTTTAAAAATTTTAATTTCAAGTCATCAACCAAATAAAATGTTAGGCTCCAATTAAAGAAGAACTAAGCTTGGCTCTACAACATGGCTATACATGGTGGCTCACTCCATTAAGCATCTGTCTTCAGCTCAGGTCTTGATCCCAGGACCCTGAGAGTCCCACATAGTCAGGGTCCCTGGTGAGTCCACCTCTCCCTCTCCTCTGCCCATCCCCCCACCTTGTGCTTGCTTGCTCTCTTTCACAAATAAATCTTAAAAAAAAAAAAAAAAAAATGACATTTTCAACAGGTAACTCCAGCATCATTCAGAGAAATTTCACTTAAACTTTAGCCATACCAGTGCTTCCAGCTCAAGATGAAGACTCTTCTTTTTAGAGTTTAACCTGACAATTTCTTCCTGTTCTCTATTCCTTTGATTGAGAAGCTCTTGTCGACGAATCCTCTCCCATTCTAAACGACGTTGTCTTTCAAGTTCCTGTTTTGCTGCCTGAAAATAATGAATAATATTTTTAACTTAACAATTTTGCATCATTCAAAAACTGATGGGATGACCAAGATAAAGGTGAGGCAGCCTTTAGCACTTAGTGGGCTTTAGCCTAAGGGTCTCTGAGCAAACCCAGTTTTATCAGGGGGCCTAACCCCTACAGACTTCCACAAAAGCAACATTACCCGTTAGACTTTTTGATTGTTTCATGGGACCATCTTCTTGTTTGTAGTTAACTTTTATCTTAAACAAAAGGACAATTCCAGAAATAAAAACGTTAATAGGAACTGTTGTACCTTTATTCTGGTGTCAGAGAAGAAACACCTTCTACTGACATTACTTCAGTGTCATTATGATTTACTGTGCTCCATCCCAAGCCCCTTAAAACAAAGCCAGTTCTTCTGGGGACACCACACAACAGCATTTATCCCAAGGACCTGTGCAAGCTCACCCTTGTGTTTCCCCTCCAGACCTTCGGCCCCACGGTCTCAGCAGCTTTCTGCTGCTCTAATTCTGTGGCTTCTTACTCTGGATCCAAAGCTCCCTTTCATTCATGATCTGCCTGGAGGGACTCCTTCCTCTGGCTCACTAACCTCAGCTCTTTGCTCATCTCAGCTTTGCAATCAGTACTCCTCTGAGTGACATATCATTTGCAGACATGCCTTTGCTACCAGTTACCAACCCTAAAAACCTTTCACAAGCAAGGGCCCTCCTCCTCTCAGCAAGGGAAGGAAGGTTCAGAGTTGGAGAGGGTAAGAATGAATGACGCAGAGAAAGAGGCACAAGAAAAATACCCATTTTTAAATCAAATGGAGTGGAGCCACTTATTAAATATAATCATTTTCTTAGGAAACAAAAATAACTTAAAAATAACCTCTCGTCTTTCTATCTCTTTTCTCCTTTCTTCCTCCCGCTGTCTCTCCAATTCCCTTTGCTTCTCCAAGCGTTTTTCTAATTCGAGTTGTTTCTTCCATTCTTGCTCCTGTAATTCTCTCTGTTTTCGCTCCCACTCTTCCTTTTCTTTCTGGGCTTTACGTTCTGCCTCCCTCTGCTGCTGCTCCATCAAGGCTTGGCGCCGCTTCTCCAGTTCCACATTCCCTCGCTCGTAGTTGGCCTTCCGCTTGTCCTCGAAAGTAACTAAATAAAGTATATTGTAAGCACTCTCACATGAAGAGCCCAAGAACGTGGATTCCAGTTTCAACACACTCATGCCTTGTGATCATTTGAGTGCTGTTTCTCTCTGGATAGTTCTTCTAAGGACAATTTTAACTCAAATGTAAATAGTATTTACTTTCATCTAAGAATATTCATTTTTGGAAAACAAATTTCTAAGTTTGAATCCATCTGAGAGAGAAAAATAATTTTACTATTCCTGCCACTTTTTTCTCAGTATTTTCTTCAAGGACAAACAAAGCTATATGGCTATATACTTGTTTTATTTGATATATTTCATTAACATCTTAATACTTTAAAATATCTACCCACGTGCTTCTTCAATCAATATTTAAACTTTCATTTATAGCTGAAGATTTCATCACAAAGCTTGCTATAGTGATTTTTCTTAAGTGGGATAAACATTTTAATTAAGTTGTCTAATATACACATTCTTGCCAAATACATACACTATCTCTTCTTCCTAAATACACTTCTCATTTTTAACTATCTTAATTTTATTGATATCAAAATCCAACCCAACTTATGAAATAATTTTCTCTTATAGCATATAAAATATTAAGAATGTGAAAATTCTAAATACTCATTTACATCTTACAGTAAAATTTAAGAGAACCCACTATAGATACACAACTTAGACACTCCATGTTACCTGGTAATTTTTTCTGAGGTTCCTCTTCTTGCATTTTCTGATATGAAGGCAGAGTTCCATTAATAGAATCAATCTGCTTTCCTCCTCTAAGAAAAGCAGACAACAAATTTAACAACATGCAGTCTGGGAATTTCTAGACTGTATATACAGCTAGACTACCAATGACTTGAGCCATTTAATATTTAGAATGCAGTATTAAAGACATTTAGAATGCAAGAAGGTCTAAAGTCACAGTGTACAGCAGGATATGGACTATCTAGCTAGAGAGATTTAGATTTCCATTGCCATTTACTGATTATTGGCCATGAGCATGTTTGCTCTTAATCTTGTAGTTGTCAGTTTCCTTATCTATAATGTGGTGGAAACACACCTATTTTTATTCCTTCCTGGTGTAACTCATTAAATACCAAAATCAAATGGATTGTAAATATTTAACTTCTCACTCAACTAGAGCAGAGGCCTTAGGAGATCACAATGTAGTAATCACGTCTGCCCAGGAATCAAAACCATGCCTCTTCATCTCAAGAAATGCCCACCTGAAAGACGGAGGGACAAGCTCAGGAGGTAACGTCAGTGGCAACGGCTGTCCAGCTTTGGCCATGTCAGTGAGGTGCATTGCAAGGATGAATTCTTCAGCTTTCAGCTGTCCGTCCCCATCAATATCAGCCAGAGTCCTAAAGCAAATGTGAACGCTCACCAGCTTATAAACAAAGTCTACTTAAAGTATTTTCAAAAGTTTAATATTTAATTTTAAAATGAGAATAATGACAGTAAAACAGTTGGGTTAATATATTTTAGTAAAATCTAAGTATATAGGGAAAAGAGTTTATTTTTACCCTTTATTGTCCTCTCACCCAAGGGTGGGGAGAAACTTTGAAACAGAAAAGGAAAGATTCCTTCTGAAAAGGTGGCTTGTCTCCATTTCATGGATAATTCACCTTTCAAATCACATTTAGCTCTAAATAACAAATGAGATATTCTCTAACTTTCCATAGTTGCCATTATGAAAAGGCAAACTAGTTTTACTTGCAAAATAATTAAATGCCACATTGTCAAGAATAACAATTTGTACAGTTTTACTGGCTTTCAAGGTTGCATTAACCTTCAAATGGCTGCTTTTATGGAACATCTTTGAGTCACAAACTTTTACAGAAACAGTATTTTTCTTACAACAAAGGATATATCGTTAAAAATCATGAATTAGTGGACAAACTCACCAAATAGTAGCTAGCTGAGTTTGAGAAAGATTTGACTGAAGAAGGGCATTTCTAGCTTGAAAACCTGATTGAGTGGGGAAAACCAGAAAAGAAAGAAACAAAATTCTTTAGCCTCTTTAAAGTCATGCAAACCCAAATAACTGTATTCTATAAAATAATACTGCTGCTATCCTGGGAACTTTTAACATCAAAAAGGTTTTACCAAAGAGGTGCTGAGCATTCAGCAGTAACCAAAACACAGTCGTTGCCCAAAGGAATTTAAAATCAAGAATTGGTAACTCAAGCATTCCCCCATGTTGTTTCAGAAAATAACAGTACACACCACTAACCAAAACGGAGGACCATGTGCTGCCACAGAAAGTACTGGAGGCTGCTGAGCTCTCTGGCCTCCTCGTTCTCCCTGTGTACCTTGAAGCACTGCTTTCTTAGCATCTTCTGACTTTCTGATCTCTCTCTGATCTTTCCTCTGTCTCTACTCTCCCTCTTCCAAATGACCTGTAAATCCTGGCATTCCCCAAGGCTCTGTCCTGGGCTCTCTGTTCTCTTTGTGTGTTCACATTTCTATCTGTGACTTTAAATAGCATTTAGATAATTCACAAATGTACACCCTAGCTCAAACCTTTGCTCTGGTTTAGACATCTATATCCAACTAAAAAAACTTCTGAAGTATTTTACAGGCATCTCAAACCGAATATGTACAAAATGACTCTCTCAATCCCCATTCACACCCTTCTTCCTAATCTTCACCCAAACCATTTACCTTCAGCCTTCCCCTCTCTCTGAGTGGCATCACTGCTTCTCCAGTGGCTCAAGCCAGAAAGCAGAAAGTCACCCTTGATCCCTCTGTCTCATGTACACCCATATCCAACATCACGTTCTATAATCCAACATCACTGCATGTCTGGGTCCTTCTCCCCCTGTAAGTACCAATTTAATGCCACCTTCTCAGAAATGCCTTTTCTGTCCACCCTATGATCCAACATACCTTCTGCTTGTTTCCTTCACAGCTCTCATCACAATCTGTAATGTAATATTTAGCTTCCTGTTTACCTGTTTATTGTCTGTTTCTACTATCCTACTAAGTTCTATGGAGACAAAAGCCTTGACTCCCTTATTTACTAACATACTGTACACCCAGTCCCAGGTACACACATGCCTAATAAATATTTGCTAAAGTGACGAATAATGTTGTAATCCTAAATTCTCTAAGGTGCAGTGGGGACTTATGGGATAGGGTCTGAGAATAAGAACAGCATTCACTGAATGCTTACCATATGTAATAAACTGTTCCAACTTCTTTTCTCCCCCTCAGTAATCAAAAGTATGTTTGACAGGCTTCTTTACCTGCATTTTCATGTCAGGATAATGGTCACACAGAAAATTCCAGGAATTCATTTAGAACAGAAAGTCCTGTCTGATTCATAGGAGCATTCATGTCTGGTGGGCAAGCATGTGACTTTCTGATCATGATAAATAACATGACTTCTCTAGGGAAGGTGTCCTAGTCAGTGAAGCAGGTATCTCACCTCCCACTCCCCAGTGATGACTGAGCCATGGGTACTGGAAGAGTCAGACCCTACTCAGGGTTTTGCCTGAGTCAAGGACCACCCTGCACAGAAAAGAGTACATCCACCCACTCTTCCTCAGCAACAGCTCCCACTACAGAGCCAGCATGAACGTTGCTAACCCATCGTTTCACTGGGCTTTGAACGTGAGGTCTGGGTTATCAAGACTATTTATACTATATGAAACAAACACAGATACATCAGAAATTATAACATGCAATTGGATATTTATGTTATATAACTTAAAAATCTTTTTCAGTCTTTTAAAAAAAAAAAACCCTGGTGATTTGACAGAAATCACATATGGAAAAAACACAGGAAATAGCTTCTACCATCTCCCAAATAATTAGTCCTTAGTAGATCTCACATAAGTGAAATTTGAGATCTTTATGTTAAAAGGAGGACTTTTCTAATAAAAAGAAATGGAAGGTTATTTCAAACTGAAAAAAAAAAAAAAGGTCTAATAACTAATGTCTCAGCTTTTGCTCAAAAACAACTGAAAGTAGATCCCTTAGCATTAGGTAACAGAGTAAACAAGAGGAAGGAAGGAAGGAAGGTAAATGATTAAAAACCTACTGGTGAAAGGCTAAAATATGTGCAAGTGTAAATAATACAAAGGGCTACAGAGGGCCATCAGGGTCCTCTACTACAAAAAGCTCACATGAACTTCTACACTGTTGGTCTACCACCAGTCCTTTGGATATCTTATTTCCTATGCCTATAATGCTAGTCTCTCCTTCTCTCCCTAGTGGACTACTCATCCTACACGGTCCAGCTCAGATGTCATCTCTTCTGTGAAATTCTCTCATATCCTCAGCATCAGTCACTTTCTCGTCTATATTAATCACAGCATTTTTATTATTACTTTTAAGGATTTTAATTTATTAAAATTAAAAGAATGAGTGAGCAAGTGAGCAGGGAGGAAAGGAGATGGACAATCAGACTTGCTGCTGAGCGTGGAGCCCAATGCAGGGCTTGATCTCACAATCCTAAGATCATGACCTGAGCTGAAATCAGGAGTCAGATGCTTAACTGACTTAGCCCTCCAGGTGTCCCAATCACAGCATTTTTAAACCACTAATCAAAGACTATGATTATGTGATCTAAATACTATGGACTCCTCAAAGATACGGACCATATCTTCCCAACTCCGTGCACTCCAGTGCATCACAGAGTGCCCAAAAGATATGTGGCTCAGAAACTACGAGTCAATGAATTAATCTAAATAAATCACAAGAGTTTAGCGGGAAGGGAAGAGGAAGAAAATTAAATCACCAAATGCTTTGAAACTATGTTCCACGACTTTATCTTCACACCTCCTCCAGGAGAGGGAACTACTATCCTGAATTTTGTGTGCATAATTCTCTTGTCTTTCTTTTTCTTCCTTCAATTTCTAGTGACTTTGATATACATGACCTCAGAGGCAAACAGGGTGAGCTAATGTGTATAGAAAGGAGCAGTCCAACCCAAGGCCCAATCACCCCCTACTTTGCTTTTTTATTAAGTTTTTTTTTCACAGTTATATACCTTTAAAGAAAACACTGTGTATTTTTGCTTGTCCAATCAATTCGAAAGCCTTCTTGCTCCCCTGCCCCAATGCACAACTACAGACCCCATACTCATAATTCCATAGACTACTTTTCAAACTCTCCAAACATGCTGTGTACTTTTTGCTCTTAAGAGTTCTTCTGTCACCCTCAAATGCTCTCAGCTTCAATCTCTATCGGTCCAAACTCTAACTCTTCCTTTCGTGATGGAGCTTAAATGCTCTCTCTCTTCCTACATTTTTGTCTGATCCTTTTACTATTACCATCTCCCATTTTATGTTCTCTAGAACTTTAAAGCTCTATTATTTTAAAACACTTATTTTATTACTCTGTCTAAACTGCAAATTACTTGTTGAGTGAAGAGAGAGGGTGAAAGTTAGAAGGTAGGAATTCTACTTGCCTATTATCCTCTGTTTATATCCCCTTCACTATCCTTAATTAGAAAAGTTTGGATAATGTTCTAGCATGGACTCCAATGTTCTGTAAGGACCTAAGATTGAGTCTTATGGGCACATCTGGGTTGGAACATTAAAGGGCAGGCAATGCTCATGGGGGTTTTAGTAAGGGCAAGTACAGAAAGATTCAATGAGGAAGGGTACTGCAGGGAAAAAGCGGAGGGCTAGGAGCCACATGCTGGTCCTTGTCATGGGAAGTTCTCCTTTTACCGCACTGGAGGATGAGGCTTAATCTTCTCAAAACAGAGGTCTTTTTTTCCAAAAAGTTGGCTGTCTACCTGTGTGCTCATCTTCACTGTAAGAACTTTGAAGAAATCAATGAGGTTGTATCTCATTTTTTTTTTTTTTTTCATTTTGAACTCTCACACAACTTAAAATATTTGTATTTATCAAATGGCTGCTAAATTTTTTGGATGTTAAAATTTTAGGTGAACTACAGAGTACAAACTCAAATAAATGTTCTTTAGTAGAAATTCATATAAAAAAACTTTAACTCTCTCATATTCTTAAACACCGCATATCACTTACCTGAGAGGTACCCACTCATGCTTTTGTCAAGACTATTAAATTTTTGCCGATATTTTAATCTTGAAGGCTGAGGAACTGCCCACTCTGAGGTCCCAGTCTTGGGCGAGTTCCCAGATAGTGAAGCAGTTGAGGACGTTGAGCTATAACAAAATTAATTTAAAATCTTTATGTTACTAAATAAAATACATTTTGTTAAACCTTATAAGGCAGAGACATTAAGAATTGTACCTTCTATAGTACAACAGTAATTGCTTTTGTGCTTGATATTTTAAAAATTTAAATAATTTAACCTCACTCTTAGGAAAACAAGTACCATACAAAGTACAGAACATTATGCCAGGCTGAGTACTGTGTTAGGGCCTTTACAAATACTATTTCTAATCCCCATGACAATCTCAAAAGGTATTACTGTCCCCACCTTCTCGATGGGCAAACTATGGCTCAGTAATGTTATGAAAAACAAGGTCAGGGGATCCCTGGGTGGCTCAGCGATTTAGTGCCTGCCTTTGGCCCAGGGCACAATCCTGGAGTCCCAGGATCCAGTCCCTCATCGGGCTCCCTGCGTGGAGCCTGCTTCTCCCTCTGCCTGTGTCTCTGCCTCTCTCTGTCTATCATGAATAAATAAATAAAATCTTTGCTCAAGAAAAAAGTAATAATATACCATGTTTGTGAGACTTTTTGATAGAGTATATAATTTGGGGCAAAAACCGGACTAATTAAAAAGATAGCAGAAGGGACGCCTGGGTGGCTCAGTGGTTGAGCATCTGCCTTTGGCTTGGGGCGTGATCCCAGAGTTTGGGGATCGAGTCCTGCATTGGGCTCTCTGCATGGAGCCTGCTTCTCCTCCCTCTTCCTATGTCTTTGCCTCTGTGTGTCTCTCATGAATAAATAAATAAAAACCTTAAAAAAAAAAGATAGAACGTTTTTAGTTTATGTGAAACATTTTTTCAAACATTTACTGATTCTAAAAATAAAAAATTATTTTCTATTAGTTATAAGTAGTAAATTTACCTTAAGCACTTTTACATTTGGGCATTATAAAGTAAAACCTGGATAAGCTCAGAGCTTCCAAAAAAAAAAAAAAAAGAAATCTTTTGTTAAATACTCCTTATTGAAAGCATAAAAAGTTGTAGGTTTTAAGCCTTCATACCTACTAGATCCTAAATCAATCAGAGACTGGGCTTTCTGTAAACTAGCACCGCCGAGTCCTCCCATCATGAGACTGTAAGATGATGTATGAGGCAATGCTAAGAAAAGAAAGAAATGAAGAAAAAGGTTAACACTAAACAATATCACAAGGTATAAAATCTGTATCAACCAGGACACAACAGTTCTTTCTCCAACAGTTTCTGACTCATTAGCTACTTACTTGAAGAAGAGTAAGGAATGGATAAAGGCTGAATGAGGCCAGGAGTTCCATTTGGTAGTGATGATGTGCTAACAGAAGGCACTAGGGGAGCCGGCATCATTACGGGAGGAAGGGTGGTCCCTGAAGTCGCAGAGGATAAGGGGGTTGTCATAGGTGCAACTGGAGGCAATGAGTGAGGAATGGACAGATTGGGCATGCTTCCCATTCCTAGACACAAAACAGAACACATTTCCCAGTGCTAGCAATTGACTATAAAACACATGCCAGAAAACAAACTGACAGTACAAGTGAGGCACATCCAGGTTTATAGAGACACTACGGACAAACAATCTTAGTTAAAAAGTTCACTAAAGCAGCTTTGACTTAGCAATTACACCATTGCTTTTAATATCAATATTCTGACCTATGTGAACTACGGGAATGCCTACTAAGGAGTTAAAGACTCTCTTCTAGCACCATGATGAAAACTAAGCAGGCTTTTCCAATTAAATGTTAGTATTCTCAAAGAAAGACTGTATCACCTGATTAAATGTAGGATTTTGTGTAAGGATAATAAATATAGTCCTGTTGAGTTACTCAACACATATACATACATATTCCCCCAATGTCCCCTCCCCCCAAAAGATATTCTAGTTACTAGATACTTTAGTAGACCCATTTATGCATATGCATTATTTTTAAGAAGAAGTATGCCACATATTTCACTTTTCTTATAAGTAACACATCCATAGATTTAAGAACAATTCTTTAAAAGGAATAAAATGATGACTTTTATTCATTTACTAACTGCAGATTACTAGGTACACTAATAAGTATGGTTGTCACACAATGATCTGGTATTTATCTCTAGAGCTCATTGTAAGAATTCAGTATTTTAAGATCTAACATCTGGAATGAAAGAACAAGCTTCAGATACACAGAGATACCTAATTGAATGTTCCATCCCAATGAGTGTTTCTCATATATAATTAATAAGAAATTGGCTAATCAAAATTAACAGAAAACGGATTTTCTCTGATGAATATGGTAAATTAAGGAGCACAAAGTCTGCAACTTTTAGCCCTAAATTTAGCTGGGTAATTAACCTTTAAATTAGAAAAATTTCTACTTAGGAATAATTTTAAATTACTTCCCAACTTAAATCACTTCAAGTGAGTTTAAAATTGTTCACATTTTTTTCTGTTATTCATACAGAGTAGAGAGGAAACTAAGAATAGTATTTAAGATCAGCTCTAACTAGGGAGGATCATATAATTTATCATCCAACTGGGAATTGTGAAAGAGAACACTAACCAGACTTGAGGCCAGGACAACAGGCATAAATCAGAACTGTCCCTGGAAAACTGGGACACAAGGACACCCCTTCTATGACAGTCAGTTTCATATCTTATCTCAAACATGAGAACTAACGTGGAGTCTGAGAATTATTGTTTTAGGCTAACAAACCCTTTTTTAATCCCTAAATATTATGTCTAGGAATCAAGTTTAACTGTCATTTAATAAATACCTACCAAAACGAGCAGAAATTAAAGGAGAGAACATAGGAGGTTGTTTCATAATAGGAGGGAGGACTACGGGCAACTGTTGGCCTTGCAGCTTTAGTTTGATGAGTTTCATTGCTATGGAGAACTCCTGCTGATCCATCTTCCCATCCTTGTTCAGGTCTGATAAAGCCCTAGAAGGACCATGAGGTGGGTAGATTGGTATGTAAGGTTAGTATTTTTGAGGATGATAAAATGGAAAAAAATGACACAGCATTCACACACAGATCAATACTTAATAAGCACATATATATAAACAAGCAAAGTTAAAACCTGTACATTAAGAAATACTGACCAAAGATAGCATCTAATGAAATATTGCCAGTCTACATGAAATCCATGTGTAGAGAAGCTATGAGACCTTTGGGATGATACCCCCAGTGTGGACAGAAAGAAACTTTCAAGAGTATAATCATTCTAAATTTAATTTATTAATTTGCTCAAATATTTACTGGAAGTTTGTTATGTGTCCAGTACTCTGCCAGGTATGGGAATATTCCAAGTGGAAAGAAAGATGGGGTAGGGATTGGTATCTATTATAAATGCATTAAAAAACAAAACTCTAGATAATATGAAGAACAATTTTGATTAAGGGAGGAGCAGGAAAAGGGAGAGCTAATTTTGGGCTTATAGATGATGAAAGAGATAAATAACTACAAAGTAACAGAAAGAAGATTTTGAGAGTCTGCCAAATTATAAAGAAACATTTTTCAATGGTGATGCTTCCATTTTTCCTGAAAAATTCAAAGGACATTAATAATTTGTCCAATAGAGGGACATATGGGTGGCTCAGTTGGTAAGCATCTGCCTTCAGCTCAGGTCATGAGCCTAGGGTGCTGGGATGGAGCACCCAGAGTCTGCTTTCTCCCTCTGCCCCTCCCTCTCTGCACACTCCACCCCCTCGCTACTGATCTGTTTGCTCACTCAAATAAGTAAAATCTTAAAAAAAAAAAATTGTCCAATAGAACAAAATCTCAATTATTTTTAGTCATTTACTCAGTAAAATTTATTTTCCTAAAAGCTGAAGAAATACTTAGCAAGAGCAGACTATAAGTAAAAATAACTTTATATTAACACTGTATCAAAAACAAAAACAGGGATGTCTGGATGGCTTAGCATTTGAGTGTCGGCCTTCAGCTCAGGGCGTGATCCCAGGATCTAGGATCGAGTCCCATATCAGGCTCCCTGAAGAAAGCCTGCTTCTCCCTCTGCCTTTGTCTCTGCCTCTCTCTGTCTCTCATGAATAAATAAATAAAACCTTTAAAGAAAAACAAAACAAAACCAGACTATCAGAAATTTAAGTTCATCTAGAAAAGAGAATACCTTACCATATTTCAGCTAAAACAGGAGCCGGCAGGCCTGACTGTAAGAAAAAGGTACGGGCTTGATCCCCTGAAGGTAATAAAAGCAAAAGTCAAATAGCACATTAGTAGATAGAATTCCTCCAATGCCTATGAATAATAATAATGGGCAATATAATAATGCTATTGATTTGTCATTTTAATTTCAGTCACTAAAGAACAGAAATACACAAAATTATTTATGTTACATTAATAAGATTGAGCAGTTTTAAAACAAAAAAGCCACAAATTAAGTTATATGCATTAATCAATGATGAAAGATTACATTATTCATCTTAGGTTTCCTATAATAACTGGGGTATTATTTGATAATATTTCCATTTAATAAAATTTATAATTAAAAACAGTATTCCCTAGAAGAGTTCTAAAATAAAAAATACCAGATGTTGGGAAGGTTAGTCCCCCATGGGTCTCTCACAATCCTCTATGTCCTGCTGTGCGTGCCAAGAATGAAAGACCCTAACTGCTCTCTACCTGAGCGGTTTCTCAGTCGGGTTTGCAGTGAGCATTCTTGAGGCATGATTAGGTAATGTTTCTCCCTGGGCCAAAAAACAAGCCTGCTTGCTAAAAATGGTGGGTTCCCTCAGGCTCAGTGTTCCTGTCCTATAAAACACCCGCTGCATGTTTAATATCCTTTTGGGCTCTCTGCATCACCCCGTGGAACTTAGGGGACACAGAAACCTATAGGAACATGCTGATGCTCATGCTGCTAGCTGTGCCATTTCTAACAAAGTCCTTGGTCTCTGTCTCAGGAACCCTGGGTCTTGTGCCGAATCCAGGTGACAGCAACAGACTACGTTATTAACTTGCAAGTAGGGTAATCAAATCCCAGCCCTGATACCAGGAAAGGTGGCTATTATTATAGAAGTACAAATCACATTAAACTATAATGGCTAAGAGGACGGATTCCAAAATCAGACTGAAAAGTTTCAAAGCCCAGATCAACACCAACACTCTGAAATACAGACAACAGTAGCTACTTTACTATGTTGTTGCAAGATTAAATGAGATAATGTACTTAAGTACAGCATCTGAAATACAGTGATTTGGTAAATATTAGTCCTTATAGTTACTATTACTGTAAATAAAGCACTCAGGTGCTTTGGCATAGAAAAAAAGTTTAACTGATAGAAAAAAATTTGAAAGCACACCAAAATTAATCCTCCTTAGGTTCTGGAGGTCATCTTGCAAAACAAGGATTAGTGCCAACAATCAACACTTGGGATCACCTCTCAAAAACAGAGGACTAGCATCATAAAAACAGATTGTAGGAACGAAATTCTAGATTATTTTCAAGGAAATGGGCCTGATGCACACTTCTTCTAGACTTAGTAATACTGACTGTTATACAGGGAACTGGCACAACCTATTAGGATAATATTAATACATTTGGAAAAAAGTCCCAACGGCCTTAAGAAATAAATTGAAAATGTTCTAGAAAGAATGTTACAGTGGGAAACTGGACAGCATTCTTGGTTATAATTTAGAATTAGGAAAAGATCTTCCATAAGCCAAATCCAAAACAAATTTAGACAGTTCCAGATAAAATAAGAAAGCCACTATTTTTTTTTTTTTAATTCATGAATTCTGAATGGCAGGAATTTTATCACTTAGTAATACAAATTTGATGGTAATCGAATTAAAACTAATTCTAAGACATTAAATGAAAAGGGACATAACTCACAAATAAAATATAAATACAAACCTGTTATATAACCTCCTGAGGGTTTGAGGTTATCAAATTGCTTGTCATGCTTAGTCCGTTCTTCAGAGGTAATAGCCCACATGTTTGGCCCTCCTAAACCATAAGTAAAAGACAAAGAAATTATAGTATACATACACACACACACACACACACACACACACACACACACGAGAATGCTCAAAATACTTCTAAAATGTAAATATGATCACAGGTGTCCATTTAATGACAGTACTCTATCCTGCATGACACAGAGTAGAGCTCTCATGACTATATATATGGCACAGCCCTGAAGTTCTTCGCTCATTCAACCAATTAACATCTATAGAACAATTACTGTATACCACTCAATAGATACAGGCAATAGGCTAAATTCCAGAAATAAGAAGATTAATAAAATATTATTCCCATCCTCTTTACACAATCAACATAGCTAATAACCATCTATACTTCACTTCTGACTACCTTTTCAGTTTACCCAACTTTCACTAATAAGAAACCAAAAATGTTTAGATACATAAACTCATACATGTTTGCTGTTTATGGTATAAAAATCTGCCTACAGAGTTGTTTCCAAGAATGACTATCATTGAAAAGTAGGTTCCCACTATACTTTGAAACACTAAGATGGATCTGATTTAATAAATATTTCTTAGCCTTAAATGAATGGATTACTGAAACATCCTCTTTTAAAGATAAGTTTTAAGATTAAAGTTAAAAATACAGAAACAGATATACTGAAGAAGTTCCTAAAACACCTACATCTATACGCTTTCTAAATAAATACCACATACAAAGTAGACACCTACTTGGTTTATCAGTGAACAAATTAATCTGTCATGATTCCTGTGACTAGGAGTGTGGATGTAGACTGCTTTACTACCATAGGAATCTGGAAAACTGATGATGACAACAGAAAACAACGACAACAACAAAGGATGACAAAGAAGGAAGCAGCTCACTTTTACTGAGCCTGGACCCTATGTCAGGGACTTTTTATGCCGTAACTCACTGACTCCCCACCACTACCCTGTACATTAGATACTACTATTATACCCCTGACACAGGTAAGGAAACCAAAACTTATGGTGGTCACCCAACTAATTAGTGGCAGTGCTGAGATTAGAACCCAGGTACTCTGAACTCTGTGCTACATTGTCTCTCAATATTTATGGATAAAATGCTTATGTTCTCTATACCTCAGCTGTCACCTCCAAAAATTAGGAAGATTATATAACTTTACAGGGTTGTTGTGAAGACTGTATGTAATAGATAGTGTATCTACTCTAAAAATAACACTAAATATAATTCTTCATCTATTAGATTGGTAAAATAATAATAGCTAGCATTTAATGTGCCACGTGTTAGGTATTTCTCTAAGAGCTTTATGTGTACTGTTTCTAAACAGTCGCAAGAATTCCATGAGGTAACTATTACTGGTATCATTGTTTTACAGAGGAGGAAACAGAGGCATGGAGAGATTAAATAATTTGCACAAGGTACCAGAGCTGGTAAGTGTTGAAGACAAGATCAGAATCCACAGACTTAACTGAGGATCTTAAACTATCTGCCCTGAGGATAATTAAAAAGAAATAAACCTACAAATACATTGTCAGTTGATTTCAACAAAGAGGTCAAGATAATTCAATGGGGAAAGGATAACTCTTCATTGAAACAAGCTGAAAGAGTAGACATGTACATGAACAACAACAACAAAAACCAAACCACTCAATCCTGCACCACATACAAAAAATTATCTCTAAGTGGATTACAAAATTAAACACAGGAGCCAATCTATAAAACTTCTTGAAGAAAACAAAGAAGAAAATCTTTGTGACTGGATTAGGAAATGATTTTAGGACACAAAACATGCAAATTATTAAAATTTTTTGATAAGCTGGACTTCTTTCTTAAAGACACTGTTAAGAAAGTAAAAAGACATTGGGGCACCTGGGTGGCTCAACTGGTTAAATATCAGACTTGTGATTTCAGCTCAGGCCACGATCTCATGGGTCAGGAAATCAAGCCCCAAATCTGGCTCTGTGCTCAGCAGGGAGTCTGCTTGAGATTCTCTCCCTCCACCCCTGCCCCCATTCATGCTTGTATGTGCACCTGCTTTCTCGCTTTCTCTAAAATAAATAAATAAATAAATCTTTTTTTTTTTTTAAAAAAAAGGAAAAGACAAGTTACAGACTGGGAGAAAATATTTGCAAAACATAATAAAGGACATGCATCCAGCATATATAAAAACTATTCAACTCATTAATACAATCCCTGCTCCTCCCCCACCCAAAAAAATGGGCAAAAGATTTGAACAGACATATTAAAGATATCCAGATGGCAAATAAGCATGTGACAAGATGTTCAATGTCACTGATCATGAGGGAAATGAATATCAAAACTAGAGTAACAGGGCCCCTGGGTGGCTCAGTGGTTGAGCATCTGCCTTTGGCTCAGCTTGTGATCCTGGGGTCCAGGGATCGAGTCCCACATTAGGCTCCATGCAGGGAGCCTGCTTTTCCCTTTGCCTACGTCTCTGCCTCTCTCTCTCTCATGAATAAATAAACAAAATCTTAAAAAAAAAATAAAACTACAGGTAACATATTACTCCATGCCTACAGAATGTCTAAAGTTTTTCGAAAACCGCTGCAAGGATGCTGAGCAACTCAAACTCTCACATCTACTGGTAGAGAAGAAAACGGAGACAATTTAGAAAAAAGAGTCTGTCTGGCAACTTCTGAAGTTAAATATGCATTTTTCATGCAACCCAGCAATAAACTCATAGGTATTTACCATGAGAAATGAAGACTTTTTTCCAGATAAAAATCTGTCCTTTGATGATTACAGCAGCTTTAGACATTTTGGTTTAGACACCGAGACCTGGATATAACCCATATGTTTTCTACAGATGAATGGTTAAACAACTTGTGGTACACATTTATCCAATGGAATTCTACTCTCAGCAATGAAATAGAAAGATATATACAAAGACACGGATAGGTTGCAAAAATATTTTGTTAGGTGAAAGAAGCCAGACACAAATAGGTATATGTATTTCACTCATATGACATTTTGGAAAAACTGTAGGGATAGAAATCTGATCAATGGTTGCCAATGGCTAAGGGTGGGGTATAGGGATATGAGGGAATCTTTTGGATAATGGAAATGTTTCATATCGTAATTTATATGGCTTTATACATTTGTTAAAACTCATCAAACTATATACTTAAGAAGGGTAAATTATACCCCAATAAACCCAACTTAAAAATAAAACAAAATAAAAATATACCATTTAATATATGCCTGCCACATGGAGGCCATTCAATAAATTAGTTTCTTTACTCAACCCAATCCCAGGAAACAATATAATTAAGGAGAAGTCAGAGCATTAAAATCTTTCTCAGGCTCTTCCCCTTCTGGTAAAGGTACCTTGCCAGAAAATACGGAGAGTGAGGCTTTTTTAGTCAGAAACCTTAAGACTATTTTAAATCTGGAGAGTCTGGTTAGGAAGGCTTAAGCTGCTCTCACACAACCCCAGAAAGAGTACATCCTCAGGGAGTGGCAAACTGCTTCCTAAGACTGCAGAGGGCTCCGTGGCATCCAAAGGACAGTGCATCCGAAGGACAGTGCTTCCTTATGTCCTACTATCACCTTACCTATCCTTAGTTATCTGTCTTAACAGTGGCCAACTATCTGATAAGGTTTCTTGCTTAGTTCCAGCAACCTTGACGCCTTCATAAACATTCGGTCAAAAAACACTTATGGGGCACCACTGTGTACAAAGACTAGGGGTAAAAAGATAAATAAAATGTGCTTTAAAGGAACTCACATACTCCTTTAGCCATGACTCAATATTATCATGATGAATGTCACTTATAGAAAAAAATGTCTGAAGCGTAATGACAAGGGATAATTTTTAAGTAATATTTAAATAATCTTTAAATCTGGACACCTCAAAAGAATGACATTAACACACGAGAAGTTAAGGCACTAAGAATTTTACAAAAAGGAAAAGTTACACAGAAATAAGAAAACTAGGAATACATGTATTTCAAAACCATTTAAAAATAGTTGATCAAGGGCACCTGGGGTGTCTCAGTCAATTAGGAGTCTGACTCTTGATTTTGGTTCAGGTCATCATCTCAGGGTTATGAGATCGGGCTGGGCAAGGAGTCTGCTTAAGATTCTCCCTCTCCCTCTGCCCTTCCTCCTATGCTGTCTTCTCCCTTCCTGTCCCCTCCTCTCCGACGAAAATAAATAAATAAATAAATAAATAAATAAATAAATAAATAAATAAATAAATAAATAAATAAATAAATAAATAAAATATTAAAAAAAAAAAAAAGTTGATCCAATTCTGGCTTTCTTAGAATATGTACTAACAGAACCTTTCCAAGAGTTAACAGTTCATTATTTTAAATTTCCAGTAAAACATTTCCCAATCTTTCTCTGTATTTATTCATAAGCCTTACAGAAAGTCAGGAAAACCTGTTTTGAGGTTGATGTTTAATATTTCCTTGAAAAACTAACAACCTTTTACATTGTCTAATCACTTTAGAAATGTATTAAAATTCTATTCATTTCCCCCACTCATCACTAAATTGAGAATGTGGTATTTTCACAAAGATTTCTGTTGCTTATTCTCATCTTGTCACCTACTGGCTCTGTCAAAAACGTACTTATGGTCTATGTAGAAGGAAAAAGAGACATTTACAGAATGTCTACTATATGCTAAATCCCATGCAGTAAATAGTGTCATCCCTGTTTTACATATATAGACATACACACACATGTGTATATGTACATACAGGTGTACACACACCCACACACACACACACGTTCCACAAGATTAAGTCAACACAGCTGAATAGTAGCACAGTAGTATTCTAACACACAGTTCTGAAGGTACACGATTCAAACATGTTATACCCGGTTTGTATGCTGTGATATTAACTGAAGACTATTTCTGGGTCCAGTTCAAAATAATAGCCAAATGATATATGTCAACCCAGTACAAACTTCTATCTCTAAAACACAACTAAGAATACTGGTCTAGATAGAACTAAAGCCTTAACTGGGACTTGAATAATAAATGCTTGGGCTATTATAAATACAGTATCATACCACATCTGATTCTGCAGATCCAATGTTTAACAATTTCCTAATTACACAGATGAAAAAAACTAGTGAACTCTAAAATTCTGAAAAGGTAATAAAACTCTAAAATGGCATTTTTTTTTCCCTCCTAAAGCCATTAACTGTTCTCTCCCTCCCCCTCCTTCTCCCCATTTCCATAGTTTGGATATAGCCATCGTCATGGGCTTTAGAACTTCTTACTCCTTTAACCAGTTTTCAGTACCCACCCCAGTTTTAAGGCTGGAACAAGCCACAGTACACTACAAACAGGCAGCAGCATGAATTGGAAGTAGCCTCTTGCTTATCACCTGATGACTGAAATATCAGGTTCTCTGTGTTTACAATTTCATTACATTTTTGAAAAGCAGAAAGCAAACCTACCATGATCAAAGAAGACTCTGGCAAGGATGATTCTGCTGGTGCAGAAGACACCAGAATTAGAGTCACGAGTGGTAAAAATATGACGCACTGATCTTTTTTGCTCTGTTGAGGAGATGGGAAGTGAAGCAAAGAGACTAAGAAAAGAATATCTGCTCAATAGAACTTTCTGAGATGATGTAAATGTTCTGTATCTGCATTGTCCAATACAATGGCCACTGGCCACATGTGGCTTTGAGAGTTTGAAATGTGGCTGGCTGTATGACTCAGAGATTGAATTTATTTTTTATTAATTTAAAGTTAAGTTGAAATCGTCACATGTAGCTAATGGCTACTATATAAGGCAGCACAGCTCTGTGAGAACCAAAGAAATCTAATCCATGGTTAGGCTTGGGATGATGAAATAGACATGGCAAAATGTGAGAAATACATTAGAAGCATTTAGACACACAGCTTGGTCTAGGGCACTTATAGACAAGTTCCAACAGTACTAGGCATTGAAAAGATTTAAACACCATCTATAATTGAGCATTTACTAAGAGTAAACACTATTTTTGAAGGTTTTGTGCTATATGTGAATGCCTCTTCCAATAAGATGTTAAACTCTGAACTGGACCTGAATTAGATATATACAAGATTATCTTTAATCTTCAGCTATATTTTAAACTAAGTAGAGGGGTACCCCAGTCTACATTTGCTATCAGTACTTCAGAGGTTTTAAAAAATTACTACTTCTATTTTTTTTTTTTTTACTACCTAGGTTCCTATCTATCACTCCTAAAATAATTATCCAACATTTTGTCCAATATTGTTCTTTCATAAGTAATGCAGTGAGCTACAAAGTAGATACACAAATGCTAAGGGAATGGAAGAAACAGAATGAAGAAAGACTAGGCCTATACTGCTTGCATTTATGTTCATTTTGTTTGTAAACCTTCTTAACATTTTGTTGAAGTTTGAAACTAAACTATGTGTTTAATGCAAATTCCTTTGCATGGTGCGCAGAAATCCTCAAATTTGGGTAGAGCACATTACTACTACAATTATTACCGATTCTAAACTTTTATCACTCATTATGAGGAAAAAACCATTTTTAATTTTTAAAAATAGTCTGCAGCATCTAATAATCTTCATAATCCCACACCATTTCCAGCAATGCTCATGCTGAATCTTTAAATAAGAGTTCTGAAAAGGCAAAAAGCAAAACAAAACTCTTATCTCAAGTCCATCCCTATATGACATAGAATTCTAGCACACAGAATTTAGTTTTACACAAATAATTCATTTTCCCAAAACTCCCTTAAATCTCACAAGGTCAATCTTGAGTCTTAACATTTTAGATATACAACATGTATTTTTGTATTAACAATGTGCTTAATTTGGCCCAATGACTTAAAATATATTTTTAAAAACGATGTACTTGATCAAATACTAGATGGTAACATTGAAACAGAACTGCGGTTTGAAAGTGGTAGAATTATTCATGATGCTTCTTTTTCCCTCTAATGTTCTTTAATATTACTGCTTTCAATTTAAATGTTAAGAATGACCAACTAGACTCTCTATTCCCTTCTATTTATAATTGGCTAATGAAATTTACCACATATTTAAGAAGTTCCATCTTAGACTTCTTTAGCAATTAAAAAATATAATGCATTTTCTCAATTAATTCTAAATGACATACACGGCAACTTAATACTTATTAAGGGTACTTAATTTGTATTTGGGAAAAGAATTACAACTAGAATCAGAAAAGATGCTTTAAAAATTTTGTTACTGAAGTTACCTCAACACTTTCTTTAAAAATGTTTCATATTAAACAACTGTGTGTATAGGCATATATAATCCTTTATAAAAGGATAACTTAATTTTATATGTATATTACTAAATGAATCTTTATTGGCTTAATCAGTTCACAGTCATTCCAAACAATTGAAAATATCTTTAATGTTCTTCACTTACAGCACTCTGCTTTTTGTCCTCCCATTTTATGCATCAAACAATAAATCCTTTAGGTTATTCATAACTGCTCAAAGGCAAGGAAGCACACATTCTAGATAGTGCAGAACATGCTTAAACTGAGTTGCAAGATTTACTGCATAATATTCTAACAGAAGATATATTCAGAGTTTTAAAGTAAACTAACATTTTCAATAAGAATACTTTAAGTTTTGCATTTATAAGCTTAAGGAAAAATATCAAAATGAATATTTTATAACCTCTAGCCAAACCCCCCCCATAACCTCTTTAACTTGCCATAAGCACAAAGCGGCTTACCATTCATAGCTGTGGGAAACTGAGCCATCATGGTACTGAATTTTCCTGGCTAGCTCTCAGCCATCTGCAACATAAAAACATTGTGCCATTAATAATACAACAAGGGCAGATCACAGCTTTAGTGCACCAGCTAAGCAGTGGGAATGTCTGTCCCCTTGAGCTCACACTTCCAACAGAAACAATGCAGAGCTTCTGCTGCTGCTGAAGAGGCAGGATTTACATTTGGGGAAGGGTAAGAGACTTAGTCGGGTAATGGTGCTGCCTTTAAAATAGAAAGTTATAAGAAAAACAGGCCCATATTTCATAGCAAATACTGAATACAGAAACACTTGGCATGAATCAATTTTGTAGAAATTAACTTGGGAGAGAGGGAGGTTGTTCTAACTAGGCAAGATGTTATTTCAGAGAAATCAACTGTATAAATTAAGTGTATAATAACATGGAAATCCATAACACTTTTTTCTTAAAAAAAAAAAATCCCTAAATGAGAAAAATATCCAAAATAAATGTGGCTCAGAGTTCTGCAGGCTTATAAAAATTGTCCAGAATTATTAAAATATATGTTTATTTAAACATAACTAAATATGCTGGGTAAGTACCCTGCACTAGGAAGAAAAGCAACTTTGGAAACTAGCAGCTGTGATTTAAATCCCAACTCTGCTATTTTCCTAGCTACGACAATGGGAGAGTTATTTAACCTTCCTGAGTCTCAGATTCCTCATCTGTAAAAAATACTTTGCAGGAGCATTTTTAAAAGTATTAAGCATACTCCAGTATACTGCCTGACACATAATGAGTTTTTGATAAATGGCTGTTAGAACGCAATAGAATTTTGAACCCTAAATTCATTATTTCACTATGAATAAATTCAAAATTCAAAATTTATTCCACAAATCTTGAGGATAAGACCAGTAGTGAGAGTGAAGACGTAGCAAACTTATAATAATATACTTAGTAATTAAAGCTGTGAATTAAAACAATGCAATAGAAACACTTGCACAAGAGAAACAAGAGAAAAAGACCATTCAGTAGTTCATCTATTTACACAAATCATTTAAATATTAACATTTTTAGAAGCCCAAGGAAAAACGTTTGCACAAGCCATTTGAACAAAGAAGGCATAAAGAAGAGTTCCATATCGTGGTGGAAAGTGGCACCAGAGGAGCTGGCTAACCAGTTGCCAAGAAGTGCTATAAGGCACTGGATCTTAGTGAATTTAGTGTGCTCAAAGAGAAATACAACTGTATCAGTAAAACCATCAAAAATTAGTCACACCAACAAAAGACTGGTATATACATCCAATTTATTGATATACAAAGAGAAATTTAACAGCCAAGAAAATGAATAGTAGCTTTTCTTCTTTATAAGGCAAACTATAACATCTACTAAATTTCAACCAGATCATTGTGTAGTGAGGGTAGGGAGTTACCAGTGATTAGAATGCTTAATGGTATCAGGCATTGACAGATACATTTATCTACAAACAAAAATAAGCAGAGTGCTGCACAATAGGGATGGTTTGTTAAACCTCCAATAATGCTTTGAGTGACACTGCCAACTTTACTCTTCTGACTCCCAACTTTTCTGTATGCTACTACTATATACCATCCTTCCTCTTAAAGTGTATACTCTTTCTTTCAATGTTATTAATAAGCTTTAGTGCAGTTTATGCACAGCAAAGAAAACCATTAGCAAACTAAAAGACAATCTACTGAATGGGAGAAGATATTTACGAATGACCTGATTAAGGGTTAGTATCCAAAATATATAAAGAACATATAAAACTCAACAACCCAAAAACAAATAATCCATTTTAAAAAGACAGAAAGAAATTTCTTTAAAAAAGACATGCAGGGGATCCCTGGGTGGCGCAGCGGTTTGGCGCCTGCCTTTGGCCTAGGGCGCGATCCTGGAGACCTGGGATCGAATCCCACATCGGGCTCCCGGTGCATGGAGCCTGCTTCTCCCTCTGCCTGTGTCTCTGCCTCTCTCTCTCTCACTGTGTGCCTATCATAAATAAAAGAAAAATAAAAAAAAATAATTAAAAAAAAAAAAGACATGCAGATGTCAACAGACTCATGAAAAGACGCTCAATATCACTAATCATCAGGGAAATGCAAATCAAAATCACAATGAGATATCACTCACACCTGCCAGAATGGCTAAAATCAAAAACACAAGAAACAAGTGTTGTAGAGGATGTGTAAAAAAAAAAAAAAAAAGGAACTCTCGTGCACTACTGGTAAGAATAAGAACCGGTATAGCCACTGTGGAAAACAGTATGCAGGTTCCTCAAAAAATTAAAAATAGAATTACCGAAAAAAAAAATAGAATTACCATATGATCCATTAATTCCACCACTGGGTATTTACCCAAAGAATGTGAAAACACTAATTTGAAAAGATAGATGCACACTTATGTTTATTGCTGTATTATTTACAATAGCCAAGTTATGAAAGTACCCCAAATGTCCACTGGCAGATAATGGATAAAGAAAATGTGGTATACATATAGAAGGGTCTATTACTCAGCCATAAAAAAAAAAAAAGAATGAAATCTTGCCATTTGCAACAACATGGATGGATCTAGAGGGTATAATGCTAAGTGAATAAGTCAGAGAAAGACAAACAGTATATGATTTTATTCATTTGTGGAATTTAAGAAACAAAACAAAGAAAAAAGACAAACCAGAAAAACAGACACTTAACTATGAGAACTGATGGCTACCAGAGTGGAGATGGTGGTGGGGAATGGGTAAACTAGGTGAAAGGGATTAAGAGTATAATTATTATGGTGAATCACTTTGTGGTACACCTGAAACTAATATAACACTGTGTTAACTATAGAATTAAAAAAAAAAAAAGCTTTATTGCAATGGAGCTTTAATAATTTTTTTTTCTTTATTTATGATAGTCACACACACAGACAGAGAGAGAGAGAGGCAGAGACACAGGCAGAGGGAGAAGCAGGCTCCATGCACCGGGAGCCCGACGTGGGATTCGATCCCGGGTCTCCAGGATCGCGCCCTGGGCCAAAGGCAGGCGCCAAACCGCTGCGCCACCCAGGGATCCCCTGCAATGGAGCTTTAAACCTGTTACCACACTTAGACTTTACTTGCTAATACTCCTCCTAGGTAAGAGTAAATTTCACCTATGTATGAGTTGGTTTTTTCTTCACTCCTTTCTCAAAAGATAATATAAAGTTCAGGTATTGGAGCTGTGTACTACACAGAAAAATGATATCTAAACTATGGTAGGGTAGTTAAGAGCACAAAGGGTAAGAATTGTAATGTTAAGAACATTGGATTTGAACTTGTAGTTCACAACGAGTGTTAAAAGACTTTAAGGAGAGGGACATAGATTTCACTCAAGACAATCAACGGTGAAGAAAGAGCCACAGCTGCCCCAGGGAGATCAGTTAGAGAAGAGATGAGAACAGTAACTGGCACCTGAACTAAAATAACGCAGTTGGAACAGAGCAGATGGGATGAGCTGGAAAAATAACTAAGGGTTTAAAACAGGTAGAACTCATGAACTCTTTAGATATGAAGGATTATGAAGTAAAAGGAATCAAAGCAATGACTCCCAGAATTTGTGAGACTGGGTGAACTGCAGTGTCACCATTTTAAGAAAAAGTGAACATAGAAGAAGTCTCATAAATTATGACTGATACTTCCTCAATACAGAAATTCTCCAAGAAAGTGTAACTTTTACTTCTCCAATTTTAAATTGTCATCAGTAATGTTAAATCAAAATAACTCACGTGCCTGCAAAGAAACTGTTCACCTAGGGATATGCAGTAGCAAAGACCTATTTTATTAGGTCTCTAAGACTGAGTTTCAAACTGTTAAGAGAAAAATCCTTCAAAAGTATTACATGCAACACATTGTGTAAGTACACAGAAGCATGTGAATTACCAAAGACAGTTTGAAGAGAAAGCATGCACTTCCAAAAGACAAAGAATAGGATCCCAGAGTCTCAAAGCCTTAATCAGTTAGATCTAGATCTAAAACTTAAAGATTATCTATCTAGGATTTCTGCTTAGTCATTATATATTTTATGAATAATACAACAGAATGCTACATAATAGATGCTCAGTAATCACAGGTATAATTCTGTGATAAAACCAAAGAATGAATCAAATAATATGAGAAGGGAGGGCAAATCCCTTCAGGGAAGCTGAAGGTACTAGAATTACTTTCTTCACCTGATACATGGATTTAGCCAGCCATGCATGCGGGTACCATATTATTACATGGATGTAACATGTAACATCTGACTATGGTAGCCCAATTTGTTGAAACCAGTAAGCTTTTAAAGCATACTATTTTATATCTGCTACATTTATATTAATTCTCTCTAACCTGTTGTCAAATAATTACCTCATGCTTAATAATTCTACTACTCTACTTGCAGAACAGTACTTGTACAAAGAAATAGAAATTTTGAAAAATTCAAGACACTTTATACTTAAAAAAATCAACTGCTTTACTTTATATAATCATACTAGCTACAATTTATTATGTGCTTACTATTAATGCAATTCACTTCTATTAATCATCTACTATGTGTCATGCTTAGTACTGAGAATCTAATATGTTCCAGGTTATATACAAGGAGCTTCAAAGAAACAGAGGAACTTGTAGAATAGGCTTCCGGGTGCCAGATACTGCTAGACACCTAGATAGTGCTAATAACATTCACAATATCCCTGCAAGGCAGATGATACTGTACTCACTTCACAGATGAAGAAACAGAAAGGCTAAATTACTTGCCAATACTGAGTGACGAAGCCAGGATGCAAATCCCAAACCTGTATGTATGTATGTATTTATTTATGAGAGACACAAAGAGAGAGGCAGAGACACTGGCAGAAGGAGAAGCAGGCTCCATGCAGGGAGCCCGATGTGGGACTCGATCCCAGAACTCCGGGATCATGCCCTGAGCAAAAGGCAGACTCTCAACCACTGAGCCCACCCAGGCGTCCCTAATTCTGTCAGTTTTTACTTCATATATTTTGATGGTCTGTAATTACGTGCAGAAATGCTTATAATTGCTTTGTCACATTTATCACATTCTTCTCATTCTTCAACTCCCAACTCAATGGACCTCTTATCTGAAAGACTTGTGTCCTCTCCTCTCAGTTAATCATGGTGTCCTACGTTGTCCACGACACTTGTTCATCCCATAGTAACTTCATTTATTATACTGTATCATTTGCTGGATAGATGAATAAATGAATAGTTGGGTAAGATAAACAAAAATGAAGCAAAGGAAGCATGGAGTGAGGCACTATGGAACTGAATATACAGAAAAGAAACTCCAAACGACTTCCTCAAAACCCTGCAGGCATCAGGAGCTACGGATTATAGACCAACTATCCTTTGCAAGTGGCCCTTCCATAACTTGTTACTTTTTAAGTATATTTTTAGAGAAAGTATATTGCCTGTTGAATTCTGAAGCTTTTATATTGGGATAGAAAGACTTGGGTTTTTCAATTATACTTTGCATCATGTTCATTAAACATTGTTAAATAAATTTGACTGAAGGTCTGACATTCAAAAGCAAGATAACCAAGTTCCTGAGGGCATATCTTATAAAACTTTCTCCAGTACCTCCTCCACTTCATGTGCTATGTACACAAAGCCAACTCTCCAAACTTACTGATTAGTTGGAGAAAATGTTCCTTCCTCAACTGATTCCTAAGGAGACCAAGGTCAGTCGCATGAGAAAATGACCAAAGCAAAATTACCTACTTCTTTACAGTTTCTCCAAGAAGATGAAATTTACAGAGTACATATATTCTCTATACCTCTTCCCTACCTATCCATCCCTTCTTTTATTCATCCATTTGCTTATTTATCAAACATGAATAATCACTATAATAAAAGACTTTGGAGAATGTTATGAGAACCCAGAGGACAGAACTACCACTATATGGGAGGTAAGTTAAACTAAGGCACATATCACAAAAGAGGTAACATTTGTGTAAGAACGATCTATGAGCAGCCTGGATGGCTCAGTGGTTTAGCAATGCCTTCAGCCCAGGGCCTGATCCTGGAGACCCGGGATCAGGTCCCAAGTCAGTCTCCCTGCATGGGGCCTGCTTCTCCCTCTGCCTGTCTCTCTCACTCTCTGTCTCTCTCTCATGAATACATGAAATCTTTAAAAAAGAGAACGATCTAACATGAGGTCAGTGGCAAAGTAAATGGGTTCCATGCATCCTCAGAGTGAGAGACGCTGTATAGGTGTGTGGATAGGCACCGATACAGAGAAAGGAAAAGTACCTGAATCTGAGGGAAGGACTGGTTAAAAGGAAAGTATACAGCCAGTATCATAGTAGAGCCTTTCCTATTCAAAGATGGTGTGATTTGAGAGCCATGTGATTTCAAAGAGCTCACTTAATCTTAAGTGTGAAAAGAGACCTTAAGAAACCCAATAGTTTTAAATTTTGCTCCCTGCTGTTCTAGAAATCTCAAAGAGATACAAGAGAGGTTGGGTAGGGAAGAGGAATGGAGGGGTTGGGAGAAGATATCAATTTCAATGAAAGTAGCTCTGCTTTTGTATTTTACATACTGAGGCTTCTCTATAATATTTTATGTGATGATTTTTTAAAAGAGAGTTAAATAGCATACTGAATTCCATCCCCTTCATTTTAGAAACTAAAGAGAAGCCAAAGAGATTAAGTAACTTGCCAAGATCACACAATTTAAGGAACAAAGTATGTCATGCTAATGATTTGCATTTCCCTGTGCATGACATGGAGAGCCAGTATTTATTCAAGATAGACACCCAGATTTGGTAGTCACTAGGGACTGGAAATAGCTGTCATCATATCAGTGAGTGGCTTTATCTAGGGAAAGCATATATAAGAAAGAAGAACCTCATCTTTTAAGGGCAGAGGAAGAGAATTCTGACAAACAATATAGGAACTGAACCGGATTTGAGTATCTTGAGATAAGGACACCAGTTATGAGTAAGTGGTATAATCCAGATGGTAAGATCTGAACTTGGACAATAGAGAAGAGACATTTCTGAGCTAGAACGGACAGCATTTTCTGATTAGCTAAATGCTGCTGATATAAGAAGAGCATTAAGATAAGTTTCTATCTTGGGTGACTGTAGAATTGTAATATTAACCAAGACAGAAGCTCTAAGAAAGTAGAAATTTGGATACTAGATTTGGAGGATACAAAATGTTCACTTTTCAGGTTACCTAATCTGATGCACCTATAAAGACATCCAGGTGGAAACGTTATGAGATGGTAAGGATTCTGTCCAAGCTGCAGATCCAAATTTGGTAGTTACCAGGGAATGACATTCCACAAAAAGCATGCACAGGAAACAGGAGAAGAACAATCAGAACAGAGGTTGAAAAAAAGGAAAAATCAGAATATAGGTTAAAGAAAAGCATTTCAAGGAGATGATGGTCATAATTATCAAATATCACAGAAGTCAAGACTAAGCCATTAGTTTTGGCAATCTGTACAGGAACTGGCTGTAAAAGTCAAAATAAAGTAGACCAAGCAGTAATTGGGAGTGAAGTGTAGGTGACTCAAGAAGTATGTTATTAAAAGACAGAAAAAGGGTGGGAGGAGAGATAAGAGGCTTTAGGAAAGAGGCAAGGTTATAAGACTTTCCTTTTAGATGGGAGAACAAAACTATTTTTAGAGAAAGAGGAAGAGATTTAATTTCCAAAAGGAGAAGGAAAAACGGTTACCTAATAATGAAAGCTAGAGTCCAGAGAAAGTAGACAGCTCTAGAGTATAAAGCTAGAACATGGGGCACATATTTCTGGCTCTGAGAATATAGGACAAAAAAGATAGTTAAGGATGAGTAAAGACATATTTAAGTTTGGAAGCAGAGGGAAAAGGAGTTAAGTAAGTACAGCTTTTCTTTGCAACTCTTTTTTTTCTCTCTTTTCTTTGGGCCCAGAGAGTCCAAAGGGCAGGGCTGAAAACAAACTTCAATCTCTTGGGTCCCCAGGTACCTAAGCACAAATTTCTCAAGTAACAAGAGAAGGTAGCATGCAAGTGTTCCCATGAATCAACCAGGTATGCGCATTTCAGCTCGTGGTCACCTAGCTACGCCTTACAAATACATTTGTTACATGGCTGAGTGTGGGGAAAAAAACATTCTAGGCCAAGGTAATATGTGCAAAAACAGAGTGAAGAGCGTGTTCTGGGAAAATAGGTGGTGGTTTATTCACATGAAATGTCGAAGAGCTTAACAATGCAAGGAACTAGAACAATAGTGTAAAAATAAGTATTATATTGATACCTAGCTGATAAAAATGTAAATCAGCACAATAACTTTTCTGGAAAGGAATCTGGAAATGGACTTATTTAGCCTGCCTTTTTCCAAAAAGAATTAAAGCTCCTGCAAAAATACAAACACGTTAAATTAAAAAGTAGATGGGTAAATGAAGGTAAATAGAAAATAAGTGATTGCTTTCACTTTTCATATGTTTGACGTTCTTCATAAATAAAAGTTGAAAAAGACACCTAGTGTATCTGACTTGACCACTGGCTCTTCCTCAGTTGTTCCCTAGAATCAACATGGCAGTTCCTCAACTGCTTTCACACCTACCTCACCATCCCCTTTCCACCATTATTCCCATACTTCTTGGTGAAGTCAATATCCACACAAACGAACCTGCTCACATCCTGGCCTCCAAGTCTGAACCCTGATATATTCCAAATGTCTTATCCTCCATCTTATCTTAGCCAGGCACTTCCAGGTCCCACCCTAGGCCTTGTTATCATGATGACTGTACTCCTCCGTAACCCACTTCAAGCCTCCCTTCACCAGAGTCTCATTCAACAGCCCACTCTTTCTAGTTCCCAGACTCCAGCAATTCTCGAACTCTGCCAGGACCTACAAAATAATGGTCGTTGCAATTTGTCACTGTCCCTTATTTTTCCTTATGTCCTAACATCCTCTTCCTTAGGTCCTAATATCCCTCCTTACCCAAATTAAGTATCGCAGTCCACTATCGTAAATAAGTAATTGTATACACCCTCAAGTTCACTCTCCCCTCTTCTTGTATACTATGCATCTGGTAAAACCCTACTGCTATTCCATGGGCACATGAATGAAGGTGTTGACTGACAGACATCATTTTAAACTCCTGAACACTAACTCCTGCCAGCCTGACAAGTCCATGTTTCCCTAGCCCATCTGCTCCCCTTCTCCTGGCCCCTCCATGACCATTTCACACTTCTTTCCCTCACTCTCCCAAACTCTTAACATGTGTCATAAATGCTTTTCATCCAGCTTATTGCCTTTCAATTTGAAGGCATCTTTTACTATATCACCTTATTTTCATATGAAAATTTGTCAATTTTTTCTGACTACTGAGTACACAAATTAGATTAATTCATTCAATAGAGAAAGAATCAAGAAAATAAATTTCAGAATACTACATGTGTATTACAAATCATAATTTCCAGGCTGTAGTAGATAGGTAATGTTTGTGGTATAAAGTAAATTTTAAAAAAATACACAATTCTAGAATATGGATGCCAATATTCAAAATTATATATGTGGGCAGCCCGGGTGGCTCAGTGGTTTAGCGCTGACTTTGGCCCAGGGCATGATCCTGGAGACCCACGTCAGGCCTCAGGTCCCATGAGTCCCACGTCAGGCTCCCTGCATGGAGCCTGCTTCTCCCTCTGTCTCTGCCTGTCTCTCTCTCTCTCTCTCATGAATAAATAAAATCTTTAAAAAAAATTATATATGCACATGTCAAGGATTAGAAGAAAACCTCTTAAGGGAAAGGATCTTCTCCCTCTCCCCCTCCTGCTCATGCTCATGTTCTCTAAAATAAATAAATACTTTTTTTAAAAAAAAGCATTAGTATGTAAAAGTAGTTGACTTAAGTTGGAAGAATTTTTTATTTTCCAAATTTTGTTATTTTTTAAAAATCTCTATAAAACACATATACCAAAATGTGAAGTAACTAAAAACAGACAAATTTGGACTACTACTCAGCTATTAAAAAAATAAAATTTGCCATTTGCAATGACGTGGATAGAACTAGAGGGTATTATGCTAAGTGAAATAAGTCAATCAGAGAAAGACAATTATCATCTGGTCTCATCCATGTGGAATTTAAGAAACAAAACAGGATCATTGGGGAAGAGAAGAAAAAATAAAACGATAAAATCAGAGAGTGAGACAAACCATAAGAGACTTAATTACAGGAAACAAACTGAGGGTTAATCGAGGGGCAGGGGTAGGGGGTGGGGGGATGGGGTAACTAGGTGATGGGCATTAAGGAGGGCACATGATACAATGAGCACTAGGTGTTATATAAGACTGATGAATTCCTGACCTCTACCTCTCAACTAATAATACATTATATGTTAACTAACTTAATTTAAATTTAAAAATATGTAAAAAAAAATAAATGTTACTAGATCTATAAAACAGAAAAAAATCAAAATAAAAACAGACAAATATGACTTTAGTAATTCAAAGAAGAGAAGTCTATTGGTAAATTTATTTGTCTTAAAAAATGAGCAATGCCTTCTATGGGGGTTTTTCTCTGGACATCAATTGGATGTCCAACAATTCAATTCTGACACTACCTATCTAGAGTTAAGTGGTCCCCACAGGTTAGGCCTTAGTCCCATGAGACTGCCTCTATTTCAGGCACTGGTCACTAGTCCTGGGCCATCTTCTGACCAGCCAGCTACAAATCAGGGATTCCCATGATCCCCTCCTTGGGTTGATAATTTGCTAGGAAAGCTCTCAGAACTTAGGAAAAAAAATTACTTACATTTACTGTTTTAATATAAAGGATACAATTCAGGAACAGCCAAATGGAAGAGACACACTGGGCAAGGTATGGGGGACAGGGCATGGAGCTTCCATGCCCTCTCCAGGCATATCATCCTCCCAGCACCTCAATGCATTCACCAATCTGGATGCTCTCTGAATATCAATGTTCTAGAGCTTTTATAGAGCTCAATCTCCAGTGCCCATCTCCTCTTCCTGAAGGTTGGCAGGTGGGGTGAAAGGTATCCTAATCCTCAGGCTATATAGGGGTAACACTCTAAGCCACCTCATTAGCATACCTCAGGTATAATGGGAAAGGGCTTACTATGAATAAAAGACACTTCTACCACTCAGGAAATTCCAAAAATTTTAGGAGGACAGGAACTAGGGACCAAGACCATATATATTTTTGTATTCTACTACACACTCTTAATTTTAACACAATAGCAAATATAACCAGAGCCTTGCCTTTGTCTATATTTTAGTCTATTATAAACAATATTAAGTAACAAATCTGTTTTACAGAAACATTTAACTAAAATTATCAATCTCCTCTCAAACCCTACCATGCTACATCTAGTGCTAGCGTTACAGAGAAAAAAGTACACTCTTCCACACACATCCTACTACAGAGGCCTAAAGAGACTGGCATCTGAAACCAACACCACACACAGAAAGTCCATCTGCAACAGGTAGTTTCCAACCTTAACCCAATACAAACAGAACAAGAGAGTAAAGAAAATGAAACCAGTAGCCGATGGGTACAAAAGCATCCATCTATTTTCCTATTCTATCAGTCCAATTTAAGGTGGGTTTTTAAAAATATCAGTATGTTTCAATTACTGGAAAATATACTATCACTGCAGCAAAAAGAATGCTCTTAAATAGAACATCCCAATCCACTGAGGAAGCAAATATAAAATAACAAATGTGGAATGAGGATTTTATTTTATTTTTTAAAGATTTTATTTATTTACTCATGAGACACACAGAAAGAGAGACAGAGACACAGGCAGAGGGAGAAGCAAGCTCCATGCAAGGAGCCCGATGTGGAACCTGATCCCAGGACTCCAGGATCATGCCCAAAGCCGAAGGCAGGTGCTTAACCGCTGAGCCACCTGGGTGTCCCTGGAATGAGGATTTTAAAAGCAAACTCCAAGCTCTGAGAGGGAGAAAAACTAACACAAAGCAAGACAGAGATACCTTATTATGGAATTATTTCCACCAAAACCAACAGTGTGTCCAGAAAATATCTCTGAACATTAATACCTAACCCAAACAAGGTCTTGCTTCCCCCAAATACTTCGAAAACATAAATTTACAAATTCTCTTCACCAATCTGAGTTTTTTCATTTTGAGGAGCCATGGACTTAAAAATCTGGCAAACTTATAGTTGCTCTTTCTGGAAAAAACACAAATGCACAAAATGTGGCATACAATTCCTAAGGTTTTAGACCTCTAAAGCCAATACAGAGGATTCATGTATTCCACAGCTAAGTCTTTATTTTTTTTTTTTAAAGATTTTATTTATTTACTTGACAGAGAGAGAGAGAGAGAGAGAGAGCAAGTGAGCACAAGAAGGCAGAGTGGCAGGCAGAGGGAGAGAGAGAAGCAGACTCCCAGCTAAGCAGAGAGCCCAATGTGGGGGGTTGAACTGAGGACCCTGGGATCATGACCAGAGCTGAAGGCAGACGCTTAACCAACTGAGGTACCCAGGTGTACCATAGCTAAGGCTCTTAATTATAAATACACTAAGTCCCACTTTTAAAAATGTATTCAAATTTACAATTTTAGAGTGGGAAATAATCCTTCCATTATGTATTCCATTATTTTCAAACTATTCTAACCATGGCCCACCTAAGTGGCACAAGAGACCCAACCTAAGTACCTGCTTCCATTTTCCAAAAGAAAAATAACTCCATGATGAAGAATTATACATGCAACAGTTGCAAAAGAGCAAAATGGGCTCACAAAAATCAAAGACTATGAACATGAAATAGTAGCCCTTAAGAAATAAGAAAATAACTTGCATTTTAGTGTCACTCATCAGGAAAAGCCTTCTGACCTAGCATGTGCCCTGAACCATACTGGAGAAGCAGCAATCTAATCCAAAAATTTCAGCCATTTTTCCACTGCGATTCTATGTAATAGCTCATTAGTAGTATAAAATCTAATCTCCTAAATTGGATCCCTCATATATTGCTGGTAGGAATGTAAAATGATTCAGTGCTTTGGAAAACAATTTGGCAGTTTCTCAAAATGCTAAGCATAGGTTACCATGTATCACCAATTTCACCCCTAGGTATGAACCCAAGAGAAATGAAAACCTAAACCTATGTCCACACAAAAATGTGTATACAGATGCTCACAGCAGTATTATTCATAATATCCAAAAGGTGGAAACAATCCAAATGTCTATCTCCTGATGACTAGATAAACCAAATGTGATATATCCATACAACAGAATAGCCATAAAAAGGAGTGAATTATTCATGTTATAATTATTCATATATGCTATAAAAAGAATTATTCATGTATGCTATAACAAATATGGAAAAACATTATAGTTGTAAAATAAACCAAGCACAAAAGACCACACAAATTTTATGTTCCCATTTACATAAAATGTCCAGAAGAGGCAAATCCATAATTGACAAAAAGTAAATTATTAGTTGCCTAGGGCTGGGGGTGTTGGGGGGAAATAGGAATGGCAGCTAATGGATAAGGGGGTTCTTTGGGGGATGATGAAAATGTTCTAAAATTAGAGGGTGCCTGGGTGGCTCAGTCAGTTAAATGTCTGCCTTCGGCTCAGGTCATGATCCTGGGGTCCTGGGATCTGGTCCTGCATAGGGCTCTCTGGTTGGCGGGAAGTCTGCTTCTCCCTCTCCGCCTCTCACCACTGCTCCTGCTCTCTTCCTCCCTTTCAAATAAATATCTTTTTTAAAAATGTTCTAAAATTAGATATTGGTGATGGCTGCACAATTTTGTGAATATAATAAAAGTCACAGAATTGTAAACTTTAAAAGGCTGAATTTTATGGTATGAATTATATCTCAACAAAACTGTTACATTAAAAATCTAATCTCCTTCACATGGTTTACAAGGTGTTTTAGGGTTTATTCTCTGCCTACTTCTGTACTGTTGGAATATGTTCTCACTTTATCTCTGCCCCATCTTATTTCATTCCCCCCTCTTTGAACCTGTGGAACTACCTACCTCCTCAATGATACTTCCATTTACAAAAGCTTCTGTTGCCACATTCCTGTTTCATCTTGTATACATCTCCACTAAACTACATCTACCTAGTATTTTTATTTATTCTTTTTTAAAAGATTTATTTATTTATTCATGATAGATATATATATATAGAGAGAGAGAGAGGCAGAGACACAGGAGGAGGGAGAGAAGCAGGCTCCATGCCGGGAGCCCAACGTGGGACTCGATCCCGGGACTCCAGGATCGCACCCTGGGTCAAAGGCAGGCGCCAAACCGCTGAGCCACCCAAGGATCCCCCGACCCAGTATTTTTAAACTTTATTTTCATGCCAACCACCTCTATGACACTGTGAAGTCCTATGAATTTCTCTTCATGTTCATATACCTAGTGTCCAGAAGTCAGCCATGTGACTGGCACTAAGATATCCTTTAAGAAACACAAATGCTTTAACTGTCAGAGGTTAGGATTCTTTCAATTGTAATGAGGACAAGAAGGCTGATAACTTGAACTCTGAAAATACATCAACCAACTTGTGTTTAAATCCCAGCATAGATACTCCTTAGTTTTGTGGACTCCACATGACATAGCTTCAACTTCCTAACCTATAAGTGCCATATCTAAATGCCAGGTTGTTCTAAGTGAATGTCTGTAAAACATCTGACATATAGAAGGTGCTCATAAATGATGGTAATTATTACTATTATTTCAACATTATTTTTAATAGTTATCTTGATTTTCACAATAGTAATTGGTACTTTAGTTTGTTGTACCAATTACTAATAAAAAGGGCATATTTTTCTTACTTTAATCAATATCTGAGAAAAAGGTTACTATTATTTCTATCTAAAGGCTTAGGGTCCCAATATGCAAAGCATGTTGAGACTTAAAAGCTTCAAAGATACTTTTCTATACAAACCTAGTTACTACTTCTAGTTCTGCAATTTAGCCATCTTCAGCCTAAGATGTTTAAATACAGATTATAAATTTGAACTTTTATAAATGTTAAGTTTAGTCTACAAAGAATCAACCAATAAACTAAGCAAGTATAAACAGAAATGGTAAACTAATACTGAAGTCGTTACTACTCAAATAATACTGCAGATTTAAATTAAATCAATTTTAGAAGAACTAGTCAACAACTGAACAAGACAATTCACCCACACAAAGGGGAAAAAAACACCTAAGAATAGCTTGTGACTCAGCCTGCACCGCTGTAAGGGGAAGGTGGGGGGAACCGGCTATTTGGTCTGTTCTCTTCAGTCTCAGATAAGGACTAAATATTAGAACTATTTACTTGTCTTGAGTAAGAAATACAGAGGGAGGGACACTAGGTGGCTCAGCGGTTAAGCGTCTGCCTTTGGCTCAGGGAGTGATCCCGGGAATCTCCGGATGAGTCCCACATTGTGCTCCCTGCATGGAGCCTGCTTCTCCTTCTGCCTATGTCTCTGCCTCTCTCCCTCTGTGTCTCTCATGAATAAATAAATAAAATCAGAAGAAGAAGAAGAAGAAGAAGAAGAAGGAGGAGGAGGAGGAGGAGGAGGAGGAGGAGGAGGAGGAGGAAGAAGAAGAAGAAGAAAGAAGAAAGAAGAAAAGAAGAAGAAGAAATAGTAGTAGTAGTAGTAGTAGTAGTAGTAGTAGTAGTATAGGGATGCCTGGGGTGGCTCAGCGGTTGAGTATCTGCCTTCGGCTCAGGGCCTGATCCTGGAGTTCCAGGATCGAGTCCCATACTGGGCTCCCTGAGAGGAGCCTGCTTCTCCCTCTGCCTATGTTTCTGCCTTCTCTCTAGGTCTCTCATGAATGAATAAATAAAATCTTTAAAAAAAAAAAAAAAAGTACAGAGGGAAAACATTCAGGTAGATGCATCACCCTCAAGTAAAATATCACCTTTGAAACAAAGATAACTTTCTAAGTTCTGAAGCCATTCAAGAAAACACACAGGAAAAAAGTTGATTCATTTATATGATATTCATTGAAAACAAAATTAAAAGGTAAATGTGGAAAAAATAAATATCATAGTCTATATTTTTAATGTTCAGAGAACTACTGAAATAGATAATGAAAACACTAAGACCTTAAATAGTTTTCCAAAGGGGAAATGAAATTGGGTAATAAATGTTAACATAAATTAATCAATACAATGCAAATGAAGTTTTGTTTCTCCCGAAAAACCTATTCAAAAAAAAAAAAAAAAACCAACAAAAATTAGCGTTGGCTAATTTATAAAGATGTAACAGAAGAGCTGGAGTGTGTTATGCTAAGTGAAATAACTCAGCCAGAGAAAGACAAATACCATATGATATCATTCATATGTAGAATTTAAGGGGGAAAAAAACCAAACAGATGAACATATGGGAAGGGGGGTTAAAAAGGAGAGAGGGAAAGCCATAAGTGACTCTTAATGACAGAGAACAAACTGAGGGTTGATGGAGGGAAGAGGGTGGAAGATGGGCTAGATGGGGGATGGCTATCTTGAGCCTTAAGGAGGGCACTTATGATGAGCACTGGATGTTTTATGTAAGTGATGAAGCACTGAATTCTATTCCTGAAACCAATATTGACTGAATGTTAACTAAAATTTAAAAAAGAACAACACTGCCTTGGCTAATACTCAGGGATAGAAGAGTTGAGGGGAGTTAAGTGCTGACATATGGGAATGCAAATTGGTATAGTTCCTCAGAAAGCAGTTTGAGAACATACAGCAAGAACCCTACCACTGTTCATATCCAATAATCCAATAATTTCATTCTGGGAATCTGTCATAAGAAAACAATGATAGGGCAGCCAGGTGGCTCAGTGGTTTAGTGCCGCCTCCAGCCCAGGGCGTGATCCTGGAGACCTGGGATCGAGTCCCACGTCGGGCTCACTGCATGGAGCCTGCTTCTCCCTCCACCTTTGTCTCTGCCTCTCTCTCTCTCTCTCTCTCTCTGATGAATAAATAATTAAAAATCTTAAAAAAAAAAGAATGATAAATGGGGGAAATGTGAAGATATTTACTGCAATTATTAGTTATTATAGAAAAAAAACGGGTAGTGACGAGTGCCTAACAATGGGGGAATACACTGAACTCCCAAGTATCATGCTGCTACTTAAATCAAGTATCAAATTCATAATGGTATCTAAATTATATCTCAATAAACCTACTTTTAAAAACATAAGTTTGGCTAAACCATGCAATAACATGGAAACTGGTTATGTTCTTTCAATTAAAAGTTTATGATATATAAAAAAGTTTATGATATAAATGTGTATCATTATGAAAATAATAACAGCAGCCAATAATTACTGAATATTTACCAAATTTCAAGCCTGACACATAGGTCTTTACATGTTATCACTGACATCATCATTATATCAGGGCCATCCTGGAAGGGTCTGAGGTTCAGGGCCAGTCACCAACTGCGAGGTTGGTAAGTTACAGTAAGGTAACTTACAGTCTAAAAGGTAAGTTACAGTCTAAAAAAGGTCTCATCGTAAACAATTTCATAGGTCCCTTGAGAATATTAAATTTTTGAAACTGAAATTTGACTATTTCAGAAAACGTAATGTGTCCCTGATATGCTGCCCCCTTTCCTCCAGAGCCCAGGGCAGCAGCCCCAGCTAACCCAACCAAAAGACAGGCCTGATTATTATTGTTACATTTATAAAGAATTTATGAGATGGCCACACCAAACATACATCATCTCTTCATCTTCCTGAAAACTCTAAGTATTATTATGAAATCTCCACTTTTAAAGGAAGGGAAAACCGAGGCTTAGTGAGACTGTTACACTTACAAAGCTAATAAAAAGCTAAGCTGGAACTAAAACTCCACTCAGCAAAAGCCATGTTATTCTTAACTACCATGTGGTATTATAAAACATGCACAACAATGTATATGTTAAAAACAACAAAAAAAGAAAGTCAGAGTGGGTAGGAGACACCAAAATGTGGTTTTTATTGGCTGGTGGTCTTCGAATGACATTAACTTTTTCTCCTATTTTACAAAGTTTCTTTAATCAGCATGTATTATTTTACCAATAAATATAAGTTTAAGTTACATAATGAGAAATAAAGTTAAATTGAAAGAGGAAAAGGGGGACACCTGGGGGGCTCAGCAGTTGAGTATCTGCCTTCAGCTCAGGGTATGATCCCGGGTCTGAGGACAGGTCTGAGGACTGAGTCCCACATCAGGCTCCCTGCATGGAGCCTGCTTCTCCCTCTGCCTGTGTCTCTCTGCCTCACAGAGACACAGAGAGATCTGTGTCTCTCATGAATAAATAAAATCTAAAAAAAAAAAAAAAAAAGTTAATGTAATTCAGAGACCAGCAGGCAGTATCAAAATTAAACTAGTAAATTTAGAGGAAAATGTCTCTTAACAAAATCAGAACAGAAACGTAATAAATGCTGGAAAGAAAAGGAACTGAGATCTAATCAAATACCCCAATGGCCAGAGAGGAGTGTGACTAGAACCCCAAGACCCCAAAGACAACAGCTTCACAGTTCTCTCCCCTAATGCCCCTAGGGCACTTCAAAATCCTACCAGAATTACATCAGGACCCTCCAACTGCCCCCCCCCCCCCCAGCCTGGAAAAAAGAGGAAAGTCAGAAGAGAAACTGAGCTAAAAGGAAAAGATTTGGAAGGAAAATTCAAATATTCTGAACACTAGAACAGGTGTACTGGGGTGAAAGGGATACTTCCTCAGGCTTTCCCAGAGGCAAGGCTGATAATCCCCAAAGCCATTCTAGGTAACTTGCTGTTCCAAGAATGGGAAATTTCCAAGTCTGTTTTCATTCAATTTGTTTCTAGGTCTCTCCTTTCCCCACTTTCCTCCCTGGCCTTCTAAGCCCAGTTCCAATGTTACGTCCTTGGTATAAGTTTCTTTATATACTTGGAAGGTGGATTCCCTTTTTGATATCACCATCATCATCATGAGCACCTTTAATTCAAATCAACAAATATTTACCAAGTTATGAGTTGTATAAGACCTGGATAAGATGTGTAAGAGCAGGGAATATAGAAGAGCAATCCCAGAAAAAATGCCTCAACTGAGTAATGAAGAACTAATCAATTAATAAGTATCATCTAGTAGGCTAGAAAAGGAGATTTTTAGGACTTGGGAACAGAAATAGGCAAAGACACAGAGGAAAAAGATGTTTGAGAATTAAAAGAAAATGTCAGAGGACTCTGTAAACAAGGCTAATAACAGCACCTATCCTATAGGAATGTTGTAAAAATTAAATGAGGGAATCATGTAGTGAATTAAAATAGTGCTGTATACGGGAGGTACTATATAAATGATAGCTATGATCATTGATAAATATCTAAAAACAAAATTAAGAAACAAACGGGAAAAAATTTATCTACATGGTAAAGAGTTACTATTCTTAAACATAAAGAATCCTTAGAAATAACCGAGAGATGAAAATGCCTAAGAAGTGAGAAAGGGCAGAGATCTCAAAGAAGAAAAATCTTTCAAAGTATAACTTCAATAATGAAGAAAAACAAGGTAGTCTTTAACAAATTAGTAGATTTAAAAAAAAAAAACAATGTTTCTGAGGATGTGGGAAACAGGACTGGTTTCACTGGCAGCACACTTTGGTACTGACAAGTTTTTCTGGAAGACAACTTGGCAATACATTTATAAAGGCCACAGGAAGTGCCCATACCTTTTGATATAAGACTACTACAACTACTTGTTAATTTACTCTAAGGAAATATAGATGTGCACACAGATATGGTTACAAAGATGTTAACTGTACATAGTTTAAATTTTTTAAAAAACATTACAAAATACTTTAATGCTATAAAACCAATATGAGCCCAAGATGCAGAGTCAGACTAAGTTCATATTCTCTACCACTTATTAGCTATGGGATCTTGGGAAAATTACTAAACCTGTCCTTGTTCAATCTTAACAATAAATAAATAAATAATAGACTAGCTCTTAGGGAGAAGCTGAAGATTAAATGAGTAAAAATATGGAAAGATAAATATACAATAAAATAGAATGTTTTTGATAAATGCTAGTAAGCTAAAAAAGCAGATTACATAGCAGAGTGTATAATTCCATTTTTTGCAAAGAAAAATTTCTAGAAGGAGATCCACCAAAATATTAATACTGACTATTTCTCTGGGTAATATGACTATTAGAGACTATTATTTTCTTCTTTCAATCTGCTTGTTGCTTTACAATTTTCCAATTTTCTGGGTGCAAACCCAACAGAAATATCATGATTATAGACATTTATGTTACAATGATGTAAAATACTAAGTTTACTCATAAAACACACACAATAATCTTTTCCCAGATCTTGAATTCCTTAATAGTAACTTCAAATAAGGCAAATTTACTTCTCCCAATTACCCCCCACCCAACTGCTCACACATTCCCTGTACCCTCATTTCCTACCTTACTTTTCTCCATAGCCCTAGCAAATTCTAACTTCTAGACATTTTATTATCTCTTCTCCTTCTTGACTGTAAGGAGCACAATGGCAGGAATGAGCTCATATGCTCATTGCCTGGACCAGTTCCTGGCATGAAGGAATTCAGTATTTATTTTTAAAAAAATTAATTTGGTACCAGATTTATGAGTAACTTCTGTTGGGTTTAATTCTTTAAAGATGAAAAATGGCCGTTGATAATAAAGAAAAAGTTAAAGCAGATGACAGAAAATGGGGAGGGGGGAGCTCCCTCCCTCCCCATTGAAGCCCCTAGAAATACAAATGTGAGGTAAAGTCAATCTAATGAGGAAAGCAGTAACAAAGATGTATTTAAGAAGGAGTTGCAGCAAGTACTTTTTTGAGATGAGGTTACCATCATGCTACAAAGACTATAAAACCTAGATACTGGAGGGACACCTGGGTGGCTCAGCACCTGATCCCAGGGCCTGGGATCGAGTCCTGCTCTAGGCTCCTTGTGGGGAGCCTGCTTCTTCCTCTGCCTATGTCTCTGCCTGTGTCTCTCATGAATAAATAAATAAAATCTTTAAAAAAACAACAATGAGGTATTGGAGTAATGTTCAAAAAAAGTTTTAGTTTATCTGTATCTAGTCTAAATGGCTCTGAACATCTCAAGCATACAAGTGACTCATCTCTCTGGACCTAGTGGAACGCTGGATCCTTGGAGCCCAAAACTTCAAATCAGAATCACAGAATGAGAACCAGACACCAGAAGGAAGGAGAGGTAGACAGCGAAACCCTTCCAATATAGGCTGTCTCTTCAGTAAGACAAAATCAACTTATAAGCTGGAACTTCACTGGAACTTTGGAAGAGGGAAAGCCTAAAATGCTCTTGATGAGGAGAAAGTAAATAGAAATTAAACTATAGCTTCTGTTCTACCATTCAGGTTTCCAGGATTTACCACAAAGTTACAAAGTGCTACACATACATGCATCTTAGTCCACATCATTCTCTGCAAATTTCATTAATCTTGAAGTTCTCATTTATATTCACCAAAATGTATTCCATGCTCACTAAAAAGTAAAATTACCAAATGCTATATATGCTGTGAAATTTATTAACCTGCCCTACTTCTTATATTTAAGCACTCATTCTTAAGTGTGAAAGAGGAGCAGTAGGGTGGTGAAAAGTGTCCAAATACATATACCAATGTGTTTAAGGAAAAAGAATATGATAAAGCAGTAGTTATCAGTGCCCTCCTATCAGAAAAAATAAACCTTCCTGGGGTTTATCTGCATGGACTCTCCAAGTTTGATGCGGCCCACCATTCTTGACCATTCTTTCCCATTGTCAGCCTCATACCAGGCAAGCATTCTTCACACTGAAAAGTACATTAAAAAAAAAAAAAGTACATTATTTAAGCACCTGGATTTGAAGACTTGGAAGTGATAATCTAAAGCAGTAGTTTCTTTTGCAGATATAGATGTTTTCTTCTTTTAGACTATGTTTCTCCCCTACCCCAAATTAAGGGGACTAAAAAGATTCTTTAGGGCGGATATGAGATTCTGGATCAGTTCTTTTATTTTCCAGACGTCTTATATGGATTGTTTTGATGATAAGATTAAAAAATGAGGCAAAAAAAGTTAATTTTTTCCAGTCATTAGGTAAAAAGACCCTTCCCTCCCAAAAAAAAGCATTAAAGTAGTTTGAACTTTCTCACTGAAGCTAATTGGAATAGTGGTAACATTTATTGGGCACTTATACTAAGCAATAGTCACTGTGCTAAGCACTTTATATTACATACAATAAAACTATGAGATAGATACATTTTACAGATGAGAAACAGAAGCTGAGAATTAAAATCAGTTGCTCAAGGTCATACAGCTTTTTGGTGTTGGGAGTCAGGAGCAAGAGGATTAACTTGCAAGCCAGTATCTTATCTACTATGGTTACAATGCAAATAAGTGAAATTTTTATTAACCACAACACTTTTTCTAAAGTGAATATGCATTAGTGAAGAAAATAATCTAGGAAACATAAAACACTTACTTAAATGAGACAAGTTAAATGTCTACCACCTGGTAATAGATCCCTAAATGTCTCCTATAACCACTGCTGAATAGCTTCACAAGTAACTAAATCACTCAGCGTCCTGATATAGCTGTGAAATGATTTTTTAAGTGGATCTCTCAAAAATAATACTATACATTTGCAAATGAAATATGCTGCCCTCTTAGAGTTGTATAAATACCTTATTTCTTGATGTAGTCACTGCCCTATTTCTGCCGTTTCCTCTCTTCCTCCCCCACTTCCTCTCTGCCTTAAGATCCTTTAAGATCAGTTCAGTTCCTCCTTCTCAAAGAATACCTACAAAAATGCAGTCTACCCAAAAGAACTCTAACACCAGCAGCTGTCTTCTGTCTTCAGTTGCTGTGCTCTATAGTTACAGGAGGGTACAAGTAAAATCTAAACTCAAGAAAAAAAGCCAGCATCTCTGATGCACCTTCATCTTCAGATCTATTCACCTACAGAATTAATTCTTTCAGATTTTATTTATTTATTCATGAGAGACACAAAGAGAAAGAGGCAGAGACACAGGCAGAGGGAGAAGCAGGCAGAGAGCCCGATGCGGGACTAGATCTCGGGATTCCAGGATCACACCCTGGGGCAAAGGCAGACGCTCAACTGCTGAGCCACCCAGGCGTTCCTACAGAATTAATTCTAAACATTCTTTTTTCTCTACTTCACACTTGGAATCCTGCCTTTAACAATTAGTGCACCAAAAAAGTCTGCCTTTTCTTAGTCTTTCTTCAAAAGTAGTTATTTCACACATTTTTCCCTAAGTAAGGTATTGAAAAGATCAGAATCCAAAAAGAAGAAAAAAAAGAAGGAAGCAAATGCACCGACAGGAATAAATACACCACATTTTTAGTAATGTAAGTTTTAGTGATATAATTTAGTAATATAATTAGTTTATTCTGAATCATTTCTGGAACCTGTTCATAAAATGCTTTACAAGTAAATATAGTATATAAGAATGCTACTTACCAGTAGGCTAACACGTATTTTCATTCATTGACTTATACGACAAATATTTATTGAATGCCCAAATAACTTTTTAAAAAAAGTTTCTGAATCTAGAGGGGTGATAAACGCACAGGTGCTAAAGTCAGAAGGATCTTGGTTTGAAACCTGGCTCTTGTATTTAGTAGCTCAGAGAGCAGTCAGTTAACCTCCAGATAGCATTTCACTCATTAAGTTGATAGGAAAAAAAGAACTACCCTTATGATCTTTGTGAGCTTTCACTGATTATGCAAAACAGCACAAGGCCTAACATGTACTAAGTGCTCAAAAAATAACAATGGTAAATATATTTTGCTATTGAAGAAAGTAGTTGAAGGAGATGGCCAAAAAAATGTTTTTTTTTAATTTCTTTTTTTTTTTTAATTTTTTATTTATTTATGATAGTTACAGAGAGAGAGAGAGGGAGGCAGAGACACAGGCAGAGGGAGAAGCAGGCTCCATGCACCGGGAGCCCGATGTGGGATTCGATCCCGGGTCTCCGGGATCACGCCCTGGGCCAAAGGCAGGCGCCAAACCGCTGCGCCACCCAGGGATCCCCAAAAAAATGTTCTTTTTGTCTTACTAGTAAGATGAAAATTTGTGAAACTCTATTAAAGATACATTAAAAATAAAAATCTTAAGGATATGAGGGAATATTCCACTTTAAAAAAAAAAAAAGGAAGTGTTTGCTATGTAGGGTGAAATGACTAAAAAATAAAGAAGAAAAAGAGATGGATTTAAAAAAACCCAAAAGCTCCAGATGTGGTCTTAGGTGCAGAGAGGTTCCTTATATATACATATATCTTTTTTTTGCAAAAATCCCATTTTTTATAACTATAATTGCAATCCCAGAATATGCCTAACACATTTCCTCGTATTCAGAAGAGATTGAGGTTTTAGCCTTGAGATCTGAACAACAGGAACTTTCTGCTCAATAATTCAGTATAGGTCAGGTTTTTTCAGACCATTCTACTTTTCCTTATGAAGGTGAGCGGAGGGAATAAATACACTAGAACATTGAAAAATACAAGGTGTTTTGCTGCTCATTAATATTGCATTAAAACAGCAGCAATGCACATTTTTCCATGCCCTTGAAAAATATAAAATTGTTTTTAAGTTAAGATTTTAGAAACAACTTCCACCTTCTTCTATACTTTTGAAATGACAAGAGATAAATGTCAATCACACCTCAATAAAGCTGGGGGTGGGTGGGAGGCAGAAATTACTAGACAAGGTTAGGCGCAGCCAGAGAGACCTAAAGGTATGCACATCAGAGTTGCTACTGTCTTTAAAATTTGAGGGACGTTATTAATTGATGTAAAGATTTACGTGATGTTTCCAGATTCCCTTTAGGTTTCAGCACTAACAATATAGCAAACCAGTACAGGGAAAGAGGCAATTAATTTTCTTAAGAGGCTTAAGAAGCTTAACCTAAATTAAGCTAACACAACACAAAATTCCAAGTCACACCTCGCCCATCTCAGGGGTAAGCAAAGTAAACACTAGTGAAAACAAAGTACAGCATTTAAGAAAGCGATCATTTTTGGGTTAACCTTAATTCCTAAACCGGCTGGCTCTATCAAACATATTCCCAATTCATAATTTTAACGCGAGTCTCAAATGCAAGCATACTTGCCATCGGCAATCATTCAACGCCAAAGCACAAGATCGGTCACCCCAACGCTGCATCTTTTCACAGAATGCAAAGCCAACTGTAGTTTCAGCCTCTGTTTACCCATTCACTACGCACATGCAGGCATCTTTTACAAAATAATAATAATAATAATAATAATAAGCAATAAACTTTACTGTGGTCTGAGAGATTACATCTCTCCGGGCTTCCTGTATACCCTGGACGTCAATAACGCTAAAGTCAAATCGTCAACATTTCCCAACTTTGGGTTAAGGCGAGCGGCGGACGCCGAGCATCCGCCCACTGGCCGCTCGTGACTCGGGCTACTTTGACGCACCGGGATGCGGCTCACCTGACAATCCGCACCAGCCATTACCAAGGAAAGCCAACTCTGTGAGGGGAAAAAAGGGGGGGGGGGGGCCGAGGAAGCGTGCGGGGACCCCACGGGCCCTCTTCTGGCGGCACCCCGAACACAAGGGGCCGCGCCGCCCCCGGCCCTCCGCGCCGCCCGCACCTGCCGGGGAGGCCGGGGGCCTCGAGACCCGGCCCCCGCCCCGGCCCCTCCGCGTCCGCCCGGGGCCCCGCCGCGGGGGCAGGAACCGGGAGCGGAGGTTTCCGCCCGGCGCCGCCGAGCCCGCCGGGGGCCTAGCTGCGGCTCCCGAGGGCCGGTCCGCGGCGGCCGGGGCGCGCAGCCGCCTCCCGGCCCGGCCCGGCCCGCCGAGCCTCCCCGCGGCGAGCGCGGCGGCGGCGGCGGTGGCGGCGGCGCCAGCACCTGCCCCGCGCCCTCCCGCCGCCCGGGCCGGCCGCCTCACCCACCTGGCGCCCCCGCCGCGCCTGCCGCTCGTCACAGCGCGACCCCGCGCCCCTCGGCACCGGCAGCGCGGCCGCGGGCGGACGCCGGGAGACGCTGCTCGGCCGCCGCCGCCGCCCGGTTCGTCTCCAGGCCGCCGACAGCGAACCTGTTGCGCAGCCTGTCACGGCCGCTCGGGCTCCGCGGCGCCGCCTCAGCCCCACAACAACATGGCGGCCGCGGCCTCCGCAGGAAGCCGGGGGGCGGGGAGCGAGGCGACGGGCCGGGCAGCTGACGGCCCGCCCGCCCGCCCGCCGGCGGCCAGCACCCCTCGGGAGCCCGCAGTCGGCGGGGGCGCGGCTCCTCCCCGCCAGAGTCCCGGGGCGCCGGACCCCGCGGGCCTGGTGCCAGGGCCCCGCTGTCCCCTCGGGGACGCCCCGAAGCCCCGGGCCCGGCCGCCCTTTCCCGGAGCGGCGACGGCCCACCTGGCTCCTCCTCCCCGAGGTGACATGCTGAGGTCGGGTGGTGCGCTTCCTGCCGCTGCGGAACCCCAAGGTTTCGGTGGAAGGCCCGGCCGCATGGGGCGCATGCCGGCTGCACCCCACGTGGGCCTCTGCCCGAGGCCGACTCTCAGGCTAACCCGCTGCTGTGAGAGCTGGAAGTCTCCTGCGGAGGGATCTGAGGCCGGAGCGGGGGGTCGTCCTGGCCCTTGCTTCTGGGTCTGGTAGAGCCCCGGCTGGACTGGCCGTACCCACGGCATCCATCCAGCATGCCTCACCCTCCTCAGTGCCACATGAAGAAGGCCAACATGGTGGGGACCTCCACACCCGCCTCCATTTGGGAGAGCAGCCACCCCGGAGACCGTCATGAGCATTAAAACGTTCATCCGGCCCCAAACCCCACCACCTGGTCTGCAGGAGCTGAACATTTCTTCCCCACGCTATGGCCGCCTTGAGATCAGAGTATCTCTTTTTTCTCAACACTTCCAGCTCCTCATCTCCTCACAAAACACCAGACTATACCCTTGCCCTTGACACGGCACTCCTAGAGGAAGGCTTTCTGTTAGCTGGGGTTGGAGGCGGGGGCATGGTTCCTGTGGGTACAACCATGGGGTTAACAAGACCCAGTATTTCTATTGGCTGTCAGAGGCAGGGTGGGGGCTCACCCCATGCACAAAATTCATATCCCCGTGACTGAACGTTGGTAAAGGAGAAATCTGTGCAGGTCAAATGGTCCCACGGCTTCATTACTTACCTGTGAGGGCAGGAGAAGGTAGCAAGGCTAGCACTAGAGGGATAGGTCCAAGGCTTAGGCCTATCTGAACTGGCCAACCAACTCGTGAGGAATTTAGCAAACGTCTGTGATGATAAACAGGCTTTTCCCGCTCTCACACTCAGTGTTTTTCCTAACTCTTCGATTAGGGCCTGACCAAGACCTGACAGACAGGTCCTGCACTTTGGTGACACAGCGATGCCTGACTCCTTTGTGTTAGTCTAGGAAGTCCCTTACCTACTGGGGATCAGTTAATCTGACCCTTATCTCCCGGAGACCAATCAATCTGCAAACAAATCACCCAAGCTAGGAACAACACTCTTGACCACATGGTCTCATTCCCATGGCGGACGTCACTAATTAATTGTGGTAATTCCTTTCTGAGCCCATATTCAAGAGTCTCAGCCTCTGAATCTTTCTTAGCATAATGCTCCAGAGACTTGGTCAAGGGGCAAAACCTGTTTTTTTTATTCCTGATAGGCAAATAGCTAGTCTCCATTTCCCTCCCGCCATTTGGTCAATGTCATTTGTGTCTCTGGGTTCTGGACCTGGTGAAATTCACTCTCCATCCCTTTTCTTTTCAAGGGAGGTGCCAGATCCTCGGCAGAACAAAAATTAAGTTTGTTTAAAAGCTTATTTATAAATAAAAGAAAAAACTTTTTGAACATCTCCCTAAAATAAGCCAAAAATTTAGCAATTCTCGTGGAAATTGGTGTCCTGTATACAACTGGGAGCCTATAGGATCTCAACTGCTGAAACATTATCTCAGAGTTCCAAAAGGTACTTTGAGGCCAGTTTGTCATTCAGTATGGAAAGTCATAGATCATTCAGTATCTATGATTTATATAGGTGATACAGCTACCATCCTACATCTTTGATATCCTTTTCTATTCACAGAGCATACCTTGGAACTATATATATAAATTTTCTCTTTGGTATTTCCCAAATCCCACCACCTCTTGTTTATCTCCAAGACCAACTGGTGATCAGATACTTGAAGGAACTAAGTACTACCCAAGACATAGAGACATACCTGTCAAGTCTAAAGTAGATTAGGAGTTATTGTAGGGTGAGAAGGCAGAGAGGTCAGGGAGGGGACTAGGTATATTACATTTTTCTTCCCCGAATTCTTCCACAATTTAGAATAGTTTCTTAGGCCTATTCCTAACAACCTAGTTTTTACTGGGGGAGCATTTAATCTCAGTCTGTTTTCCTTACCTACAATGATTCTCCTCGTCCCAAGCATATATATGTTTTGTTACATCAATTTATCTTTCTGTTAGTTTTCAAGGATTCAATCCTTAACCCCATTCCTACTCAGTCTGCCCTCAAAACAAACTCACAGTTGTGGGAAGAGAAAAGTAATTCCAGACTCTAAGCATCCCATCAGGTAAATATATTATCTATTCTACAGAGAAGAAAGGCTATAAAAAACTGGAGCTCATATGTAATGCCTCTACTAGTAATATATTTCTAAGACAAATGATAAACATAATTTAAAACTTCCTTTATTGTTTCTTGTCTTGCAGGTCTGTTGGCTACAAGTCCTTTTAGTTTTATCTGAAAATGTTATTTTCAGACTTGAATTATATATCCCTGAATATAGAATTCTGGATTGAGAGGGTTTTTTTCTTTTGGCATTTTATTTTTTTTAAAAGGTTTTATTTATTTATTCATGAGAGACACAAAGAGAGAGGCAGAGACACAGGCAGAGGGAGAAGCAGGCTCCTCACAGGGAGACTCGGCTCTAGATCCTGGGATCATACCCTGAGCCGAAGGCAGCTGCTCAACCGATGAGCCACCCAGGCATCCCTTCTTTTGGCATTTTAAAGATGTTTTCCCATTCTCTTCTGGCCTTTATGGCTTTCACTGAAAGTCAGCTCTTGATAAAATCATTTTGTCTTCCATGTAATATGCCATTTTCTCTAGCTGCTTTCAAAATTTGCTTTTTATCTTTGGCTTTCAATAATTTGACTTCAATGTGCACCATTGTGTTCTTTTTAAAAAGATTTTATCTATTTATTTATTCATGAGAGATACAGAGAGAGAGAGAGGCAGAGACACAGGCAGAAGGAAAAGCAGGCTGCATGCAGGGAGCCCGAAGTAGGACTCGATCCCGGGACTCCAGGATCATGCCCTGGGCTGAAGGCAGTGCTAAACCACTGAGCCACCCGGGCTGCCCCCATTGTGTACTTTTTTTGTGTTTATTCTATGTGTCATTTATTTACAATCTTGTATCTGCAAATTTCTGTCTTTCATCAAGAAAAATCTTAGGCAGTATTTCTTCAAATACTTTTCTCTGCCCCATTCTCTTTCTTATCTCCTTCTGGCATTCCAGTTGCACATATAGTTGATTGTTCAATGTCATCTGGGGTTCATATAGTTGTAGCAGTGTTGAACCACCATTAAACACCAGAAAAACCTGGCTCTATTCTTCTGATCCACAGGGCATCTGAAGATAGGAGTATTGAGCAGTGGGAATCTGAAGCTGTGCTCCTTTTACCTTCTATCTTTGGTAGGAGTTAATATGCCTCTATTGTTAGCAACTGTGCTTTTTAGCCAGGGATCTCTTTTATTCTGTGGGAAGAAAACCTCACAATATCTCTATATAACTCCCAAACACACACACACACACAATGTCAGAATTATTCTATTCCTTCTGAGAAATAGATGGAAAGTGAGGTTTGTCTCTTTTTTTAGTTTCTTTTTTCTTTCAAAACTCACACAAAAGAATAGATGTGCTGAGAGTCATTCTTTGCTCATAAAGAACTAAAGTCAAAGTCCATCTGGGAAACCAAGCTGAGGCTGCCCTAGTATTTGACCATAAGAGCAGATGAAAAGCAGGTCAGTGGTAGGAGAAGTCAGGGTCCAGGAAAACACTTAGGGCTCCATCTGGTATATATTTGCTGATTCATTAATTTGAGATTTGTTTTCATTCAGCAAATAGTTATTAAGAACCTATTATGTTCTAGCTACTGAAAATAAGGAGTTACCAAGGAACTAGCACTAGTGGAAGCAGCTGAGACCCAGTTAGGAGGCATGGTTAATGGGCTTCATTAGTTCCTTTGCCCTGTTATCAGCTTGGTAACCTCATGCATCCTATTCTGGAGCCCTGGTACAGATGAGAAACAGAAAAAAAAAAAAAAAAAAAAAAAGGAAATAACAGTTATTTAAGGAGACAGAGGAGAGAAGGGTAATTCCCGAGCACACAGAAGGAGTGTTCTCATTGGGCCATTTGTGTCATGCAAAATGAGTCTCTGGCTTAAGGCCTGTTGGTACTAGATGAGACGGTATCAGGCATCTTAGAGGGGAAGTTAGCACAGACTTGGCTCTGGTCCAGCACGGCAGGGTGGAGCCAAAGGCCAGACCAGGGCAAGGCCCTAGAGTTCTGGACAGGACGTGCCCATTCATGACCGAAGAACCATGGGCTTCCAGTCTGGCAGGTGCAGCTCAGCAAAAGGGAATCCAGCCTGTGTTCAGGAGTCAGACATGCTTCCTGTCTGGCATATTTGCCCAGCTGTCTGTTCAGTTCATTGCTGCTGTCTCCAGCACAAATTTGGAGCGATTCCAGTTCCCTTTTTGTAATAACTAGTATTTACGTGGCACCTTGCACTTGACAGAGTAGTCTTGTTATTTCATTTATAAACCTCACACCAATCCTGGGAAGCAGGGTAAAGATCTATTTGTGATCATCGAACCTTGTTTAGTATGAAAGGAAAGAGGTAAAATCAGGCCTCAGTCTTGTGCGGGTAGTTTTCTCATGTCTGGTTGTTGTAATTTTCTTTTCCCCTTTTAAATAGAGAATCACAGGCTATGCTATTCTGGGTTCAGATAGCAACAATGTTAGTTTAAAATACACAATGGATCATATCATTTTGTACTGGTTGGCCCAGTCTAGCTGGACAAACATTTTTATATCTAGAATGACCATTTTCTTTTTCCTAAGATAATATTTTAAGCCAATGAAGTATAAGAAAGATAACTAGCCCCCTCCCTACCCTGTCCCCCACCTCCAACTCTCAGGAGAGAGAGATGGAATCGTATTTACTGTGATGCTAGAGCATTATAGGAAGGTAGACCTCAGGTAAATGGGAGGCTACATTTTGCCTGTTTAGATGATATGTTTAAAACTTGCCGTATCTTGACTTCCCTCAAGAACAAGATGGGGGGATCCCTGGGTGGCGCAGCGGTTTAGCGCCTGCCTTTGGCCCAGGGCGCGATCCTGGAGACCCGGGATCGAATCCCACATCGGGCTCTCGGTGCATGGAGCCTGCTTCTCCCTCTGCCTATGTCTCTGCCTCTCTCTCTCTCTCTCTCTCTCTCTCTCTGTGACTATCATAAATAAAAAAAATAAAATAAATAAAATTAAAAAAAAGATCAAGATGAACATCTAAAAATTAGAGCAATGAAATCACTGCTCAAGATGGGGTCAGCAACCTCAGGTTGGTTGCCATTCTCATTCACCCCAGGGAAGAATGACCAGACCAGGAGAATTCTCTGCCTTGAGACTCAGAAGGAGATGAGGTTTAGGTGCTTGGTGCTATTGCCATTTCTTTTTTCTTTTTTGTGTTACATAGATCAAAAAAATAGGCCTTTTTCTTTTTTCAAGTACCAGTAGCTTAAAAGTGTTTAATTCAGTAGAATCACATAGAAGGGCAAGAAAGAACAAAAATAGTGTTCTTTTAGAAATTAATTGAATTTTAAAAGCCATTCCTCAAAGGTGGATGTTTTTGTCTTTTTAGATGAATGAATAAGTTTGAGTGTCAAAAAAAGAACAGCATTTGAACAAAGTTATTCAACCATAAATGCTGAGAATTTTTAACAATCACTACCACCATTGCATGCTGAGTGTGCCAGGCACATATACCTATACGTATAGTCTCTAATGAAAGATAAAGTGATAGCAGGTATTATAAACCTCACTTCACAGGTGAAGAAACTATAGTTTAGAGAAATTGGATCATTTTTCCATAATCATATTTAGGAAGTGGGAGAAGTAGAATTTGAATCCTTATTTTTTATGACAATTAAGACCGTGCTCTTTTTACTCTACAGTACTTCTCATTATATTACAGAATCAGAAATTTCTCCTTGTATTAAATATGCATGAGTAAGAACTTCCAAAATAATTTATCTTGGAAGAACAGTTCCCCAAAATACAAAGATGCAAATAGTAGGTCAGGTTCCACTCTGTAGTCAGACGCACCATGTGATGCTCCTGGAGCTTGTGATTCTTCCCACTGCAGTCAAGACTTTATGTCACAGTGCCCTCCTGTTCTCTGTATTGTTCATGGATTTCCAGGGTGTGACATATATGATCTTATTCCTTATTTTCCTTTAAGACTCTGTCATGTAAATAACATAACTCTTTAAAGAGAATCCACCCAATCCCTTGAAGAGGCATAGCAGCAGTAGCCTTGAAGATGTACAGTCAGTCTGGCCAGTGTGAGCCATAATAACTAATTAAATGAACATCTTGCCATTCATGACCACCCACATTGACCCAAAGTAATTTAGAAAGGTCAGATTATTCAAAATACTTAGAAAAGCTTCATTACATTCCAAATAGGCAATTGAAGGAAAATAAAATCTTAATGTATATGTCTGATTTTCAATTCTGTGAAATGATTTTATCTGACTACAGAACATTTTTTTTCGTCTTTATTGAATTTGCAGATGGTAAAGTACACACATCATAAGTTTGCCAGCTCTTAGATATTATGAAAGTGAAATACAGTATGTATGTATCTGTGTCTGGCTTCTTTTGCCTAATGTTGTAGACAGTCCATTTTGAAGCAACAGATTTTTTAACCCCATTTTGAAATTCTTCCTACAATTTTTTAAAAAAGATTTTATTTATTTATTGAGAGAGAGAGCACAAGCACAGGGAGAGGTGGAGGGAGAGGGAGAAGCAGACTCTCTGCTGAGCAGGGAGCCAGACATGGGGCTCGATCCCAGGACCCCGGGATCACGACCTGAGCCAAAGGCAGACACTCAGTCAACTGAGCTACTCAGGCGCCCCTCTTCCTACAATTTACTCATTTGTAGGATGAGAAATTTGAAAAGATTTCATCTTTAAGAGGTTGCCTATTATCTTATTTTCATCAAGAACTAATGAAAAATCTTTGTGTAAATGTTATACATCCATATAACTGTCCATCTCATTTTGTTCTAAAAAATAATTTTTAGTTCTTTCTGTTATAAAACTAAGAATTTAAAATTCTCTGTTCTGGAAAATGCCAGCATTGCTTTGGTATATAAGAAAGTTGTTGACCAACCTCCCCATATCCAGCAATGCTTTTATTTTCTAAAATTAACTTTTTACTTCAAAAAAAAAAGGGCTGTTTTATTCCTTTTTCTTTCCCAAACAACATTATTTCAATAACTTTAAATATTAAATTCAGAATTACAAAAAAATTCAAAAAAATTCAGAATTACACATAGATCCTAAATAATGCAGCTGCATCATAACAACAAATCAAACCTCTTTCATTTTCCTCTTAGGATTTGTGCATTTAGATATATATTCATTATTTGACTGTATTCAAATATAATATAATTTTCAGCTTTTTCTCACTTAACGTGAAGTTATAAATACTTTTCCAAAATAGCATGTTTTCTATATTTTCCATATTTATTTTTAAAAGCTGCATGCTATTTATTGAATGAAGGATCATAATTAACTATTTCCCTGTTATTGGCTGATTTTAATTTTTCATTATTATAAAGTACATTTCCTTTCTAAACACCAAAACATATATAAAAAACATTTCACAATAAATATTTTCATAGATACCATTTTCTTTCTTTTGGTTTTCATCCTTATAATTAATTCTCAGAACTGTAATTACTGCATAAAAATAATTTTTATAATTTCTATAAAAATATATGAATTTACTCTGTCATGGCAGCATGGGAGTATACCAGTTCCACTACATCCTCCTCAAAATATTTCATCTACAGGGGCACCTGGGTGGCTCAGTGGTTGGGCATCTGCCTTTGGCTCAGGTCATGATCCCGGGATTGAGTCCTGCATCAGGCTCCCCACAGGGAGCCTGCTTCTCCCTCTGCCTATGTCTCTGCCTCCCTTTCTGTGTCTTTCATAAATAAATAAATAAAATCTTAAAAAAATATATTTCATCTACATTAAATTTTTTTAATACTAAGCAAAAAATTTTTTCAATTTAACTTGATTTTCTTAGATCATTACAATCTAAGATAATGGTGAACATTTTAATACTTCCATTAATTAATAAAAGCAATAGAATTCCTTTTTATTAATAAAATAAATTTTTCTTATGTGAATTATTCACATTCTCTGTTCATTTACATATTATGATATTTCAATTTTACCAATTCATATAAATTCTTTTTTTTTGAGGTTTTATTTATTTATTTGGGAGAGATGGAGAGAAAGAGCAAAAATGGAGAGAGTGAGAGGCAAACTCCCTGCTGATCCCAAGATCCTGAGATCACAACCTGAGCCAAAAGCAGATGCTTAACCAACTGAGCCACCCAGGTGCCCCCATATAAACCTCTTTTTAAAAATTGAGATATAATGGGCAGATAATATTATATTAGTTTCAGTAGTATAATATAATGATTTGATATTTTATATGTTGCCAAATGATCACCACAATAAGTCTAGTTAACATCTGTCATCATGCATAGTTACATATTTTTTTCCTGTGATGAGATTTCTCTCTTAGCAACTTTCAAATGTATAATACAGTGTTATTAACTATGGTCATCATTCTGTACATTACATTCCTATGACTTATTTATTTCATAACTGGTAGTTTGTACCTCCTTCATCCATTTCGCCCACTCCCCCACCCCACACTTGTGGCAACCATAAATAATCTGTTCTCTCTATTTATGAACTTGTTTTTTGTTTTTGGGGTTTTGTTTTGTTTTATAGATTCCATATATGAATGAGATCATATGGTATTTATCTTTCTCTGTCTGATTCATTTCACTTAGCATAATGACCTCAAGGTCCATTCATGTTGTCACAAGTGGCAAGATCTCATTCTTTCTATAGCTGAATAATATTCCATTATATGTGTGTGTTTGTGTATCACATTTTTTTAATCCTGCCATCCGTCAATGGACACATTGAATGTTTCTTTATCTTGGCAATTATAAATTATACTGCAATGAACATGGGGGTGATATATCTTTTTGAGTTAATATTTTCATTTTTTATAGATAAATATCGAGGAGTAGAATTGCTGGATCACATGGCAATTCTATTTTTAATTTTTTGAAGGAACCTCCTTTCTATTTTTATAGTGGCTGCACCAATTTGCATTCCACCAGAAATGCACAAGGATTCCCTTTTCTTCACTTTCTCACCAATACTGGTCATTTCTTGTCTTTTTAAATAATTCCCATTCTAAAATATGTGAGGTGATATCTCATTGGTTTTCATTTCCCTGGTGATTGGTGATGTTGAACATATTTTCATGTACCTGTTGCTGTCTATATGTCTTCTTTGGAAAAATGTTCATTCAGATTCTCTGCTCATTTTTTAATTGGATTTTTTTGGTATTGAGTTATATGAATTCTTCATATATTTTGGGTATTAGCTCCTAATTAGATACATATTTTGTAAATTTTCCCCCTCATTCAGTAGATTGACTTTTCATTTTGTTGATGGTTTCCTTACTGTGTAGAAGTTTTTTAGCTTAAAGCTTATTTTTGCTTTTGTTCCCTTTGCTTTCAGTGTCAAATCCAAAAAATCATCACCAAGAGCAATGTCAAGGAGTTTACTGCCTATGTTTTCTTCTTAGAGTTTAGGTCTTACATACAACTCTTTAATCAATTTTAAGTTAATTTTTATGTATGGCGTAAAAGAGTGGTCCAGTTCTATTGTTTTGCAGGGGCTTTCCAGTTTTCCCAGCACTATTGATTGAAGAGATTGTCCTTTCTCCATTGTATATTCTTGGCTCCTTTGTCATTAAATGAATTGACCATGTATGTGTGGGTTTATTTCAGGTCTCTCTGTTATGCTCCATTGATCTATGTGTCTATTTTTTTAAAGATTTTATTTACTTAACCATAAGAGACAGAGACATTGGCAGAGGGAGAAGTAGGCTCCCATGGGGAGCCCGATGCGGGACCTGATCCCAGTACCCTGGAGATCACACCCTGAGCAGAAGGCAGACTCTCAACCACTGAGCCACCCAGGCATCCCTCCCCTCCTATCTATGTGTCTATTTGTATGCAAGTACCATATAGTTTTGATGATTATAGCTTTGTAGTATAGTTTGAAATCAGGCAATTTTACCCCTCCAGCTTTGTTCTTTCTCAAGATTGTTTGGCTATTTGGGGTTTCTATGTTTTGTGGTTCCATACAAATTTGAGGATTGGGGATCCCTGGGTGGCGCAGTGGTTTGGCGCCTGCCTTTGTCCCAGGGCGCGATTCTGGAGACCCGGGATCGAATCCCACGTCGGGCTCCCGGTGCATGGAGCCTGCTTATGTCTCTGCCTCTCTCTCTCTCTCTCTCTCTCTCTCTGTGACTATCATAAATTAAAAAAAACAAAAACAAAAAAACAAATTTGAGGATTGTTTGTTCTATTTCTGCGAAAAATGCCATTGGAATTTTGATACGGATTGCATTGAATTTGTAGATTGGTTTGAGTAGTATGGACATTCTAATAATATTAATTCTTTCAGTCCATGAGGATAGAATATCTTTCCATTTATTTGTGTCTTCTTCAATTTCTTTCATCAGTGTTTTATAGCTTTCAGTGTGCAGGTCTTTCACCTCCTTCATAGAATTTATTCCTAGGTATTTTATTCATTTTTGATGCAATTGTAAATGGGATCATTTTCTTAATTTCTCTTTCCGATAGTCCATTATTAGTATATAGAATAACAGATTTTTGTATATTGATTTTTTATCCTGAAACCTTATTGAATTCATGTATCCTAAGTTTTTTTTTCTAAAAGATTTTTTGATGGAGTCTCTATGGTTTTGTATTTGTAAGATCACGTCCCCTGCAAATAGTGACAGTTTTATTTTATTTTTATTTTTTTAAGTTTATTTATTTATTAACTTTGGTAATCTCTATACCCAATGTGGGACTCAAACTCATGACCCTGAGATCAAGAGTTGCGTTCCTCTAAGTAAGCCAGCCAGATGCCCCAAATAGTGACAGGTTTACCTCTTCCTTTCCAGTTTGGATGCCTTTCATTTCTAATTGCTCTGGATAGGACTTCCAATATTATGCTGAATAAAAATGGTGAGAATGAGCATCCTTGTCTTGTTTCTGAGACCATGTTGCTGTGGGTTTGTCATATATAGCCTTTATTACGTTGGGGTACACTCCCTCTATACCCACTTTGTTGAGAGCTTTTATCATAAATAGATATTGAATTTTGTCAAGTTATTTTTCTTCATCTTTTGAGATGATCATATGATTTTTATCTTTCATTTTGTTAATTTGGTATATCATATCGTTTGATATGTGATGTTGAGCCATCCTTGCATCTCTGGAATAAATCCCACTTGATCATGGTATATGATCCTTTTAATGTATTATTGAATTTGATTTGCTAGTATTTTGTTGAGGATTTTTGTATCTATGTTCAAAATAATGGCCTGTGATTTTCTTTTCTTGTGGTGTCTTTGTGTGGTTTGCCAGCCTTGTAAAATTAATTTGGAAGTGTTCCTCCTCTTATATTTTTGGGAGGAGTTTGAGAAGGATTGGCATTAATTCTTCTTTAAAATGTATGGTAGAATTCACCAGTGAAGCCATCTGATCCTGGACTTTGGTGTGTTGGGAGGTTTTTATCTACTGATTCAAGCTCCTTACTAGTAATCAGTCTGTTCAGATTTTCTATTCCTTCATGACTCAATCTTGGTAGGTTGTAATTTTCTAGGATTTATCCATTTCTTCTATATTGCTAAATTTGTTGGCATATCATTGTTGATAGTAGTCTTATGATCCTTTTTATTTCTGTGATATCAGTTGTAGTGTCTCTTCTTTCATTTCTGATTTTATTTCATTTCTGAATTTATTTATTTCAGACTTCTTTTCTTGGTGAGTCTAGCTGAAGATTTTTCCATTTTGGTTATCTTTTCAAAGAACCAGCTCTTAGTTTCATTTCCTTTTTCTATTGCTTTTTACATCTCTATTTCATTTATCTCTGCTCTGTTCTTTGTTATTTCCCACCTTCTACTAACTTTGGGCTTCAGGTATTCTTCTTTTTCTAGTTCTTTGAGGTCAAAATGTTATAGGTTTAGCCAAATAAAAGAAGATTGAATCTCTTAATTCCAATTCCAAATTTCTTGAGATGAGATTCTGAACAGTCCCAGTCCAATTTGGGTCAGAGGCCCATTCCTGGTCCAATCAACTACAGTCAGGGAGGTGGAATCAAGCTGTATAAACATGTCTGTCTTGATCTAGTGATTTTGGAATTTTAATGTCTGGAGGACAAGGGGAAAGGAGGAACAACATGAATTGGACAGATACCACAAAAGACTTCTCTTGTGATATTTTTATCAGGCAGACATATTAGTACTGACAGTGATCTTTTTATCTTATTTTTTTTAAGATTTTATTTATTTATTCATGATAGACACACAGAGAGAGGCAGGGACATAGGTAGAGACATAGGCAGAGGGAGAAGCAGGCTCCGCACAAGAAGCCTGATGTGGGACTCAATCCCAGGACCTTGGGATTATGACCTGAGCCGAAGGCAGATGCTCAACCACTGAACAACCCAGGGGCCCCAATGGTGATTTTTTAAGGGAAAGAAAAAAATAAATACTAAAATGTCTTGCAGTATGCTAAGAGTCTTTGAGACTTTTGTTATGATGGCTTGATATATTTTAATTATTCAGATGCCTAAAGAGAATCTGGGTGATATCAGAGTTTCCTGTTGTTGTTTGATTTTATCATTTTGGGATAAGAGAGAATAACTGAAATTGTGTTATAACTGTAGCATTCTCTCTCTCTCTCTCTCTCTCTCTTTTTTTTTTTGTAGCATTCTCTTAAGTTCAGTGTTCTTTTCCAAAGCAGTGGCAGTGCATTGTTAGAAGTTAAAATAAGCATATAGAATTCTACCCTCCAACCAACAAAGTTTAGCTAGAATTGTGGTAACTTCTTAGGGATTTACAAAAATGTCCCTGAACTTTGTGTCCTTCAAGTTTAGCTTTGCTTTTAATTTGATGTAGTACACAGTCTGAATTGATTTGGTTTGTAATTTATATGGTAAGCCTCAGCATAGGGAGCAGGTTTTGACATGTACTGGAAGCTTACACTGCCTTCTCAATACTTAGGAAATAATAATTAATGGTTAGGTATTGGGTACTTGGCACAAAACTCTAAGTATAATTAGCTTTAAGAGCTATTTTGGTGCATGATGAAAGTGAGATGTGAAACATTTTTCATGGCTTCTTAGAAGGAGTTGGGAATGTATCCAGTGGTTGAGACATGTTGAAATTTGCAATACGTAAGTGTAGTTACCTGATGAATGTGAAAGTCAGGTGATTTCCATGTTAAGAGTTGTAAAAACATTTATACTAAAATTAATGTCAGGAGGATTGGATTAAGAATTTAGATGCCCCAAAATTAAATCACACATGTGTGAAATTAAAACTAAGACAAAACACCAAAATACACTCTCTAACCTTAAAATCAGAAAGTTCACTAAGTTCTATGATTTATTTGTCTTGTAATTTTGCCTTTTTCTTTTGACCTCTCAAGTACTGAAGTATTTCTAAATAATTGTGTGTGTGTGCGTGTGTGTGCATGTGTGAATGCCTCATATGCATGCTCACACACATGCAGATAGATACGCGAGCTAAAGGGCATGCCATTGCTGCCAGTACCCTAAGAATGTGCTTGGTTTGCTTTTTGGATAATCCACAGTGGGTACACCATGTTCTTTAGAACTCAGAATGTGAAGTAAATCGTGTGGACTTTCCAATTACAGAAAGTTTGAATAGATAAGTTGGCAACCAAGAAGGCTACACCAAGGGGCAACTCTTTTATGACTCCTCAAGAGACAGAGCTGTGCCTGGTATCTGTCTTCTATCAGTGTAGTAGGGGCTCAGTTTCATATTGGAGCATAAGAATTTTGCTCCAATATGATCCTGATTGAGGAGCAAGAGAGCAGTTCTTGAAGGGCCTCTTTATGTATTGGTCTCTAACTTCACCAAAAACGCTTTTCGTTATTCTCCCCCCAGATTTGGAATATTTTTTTAAAATGCATTCGAAATTTGAAGGTTTGTTGTATATAAATGCATATTAAAATGCCCTTTAAGAAAATAAATTGAGGAAATAATCTTCAGAGTTAAACTATCAGAATACAACATTGTAGGAAAAAAAATAGTTAAAAATTAAGGAAATGGAATGGCTCCAGATCTGAGCAAATTGTAACTGTAGATGTTAAGGGTGCAATCTGAAAGCAACGGGGCTTTGTTAGTCTGGGATTTTTTTTGTTTTTGTTTTCTTAAGATTTTATTTTATTTTTGTTTTTGTTTTCTTAAGATTTTATTTATTTGGTAGAGAGAGAGAGAGAGAGAGATGGAGCATAAGTAGGGGAGAGGGGCAGAGGGAAAGGCAGGCTCCCCACTGAATGGAGAGCCCAATGAGTGGCCTCCATCTCAGGACCCTCAGATCATGACCTGAACCAAAGGCAGATGCTTAACCAACTGAACCACCCAGGTGCCCCTGGGGAGATTTTCATAAAAGGAGAATCTCTGAGATAAATCTTGGCAGTTCCCATCCACCTACTACTGTCCTAGGAAGAGGAAATCTCAGACTTGTATTTATAGTTTTATTGGCAAGGCCATGTTTATTGAGAAGGGTACTTCCTGCCTAGTTTAGTCAGGTCACATTAAATTTTCAAGTTGCTACCCGCCCCTAGTATGATTCCAGGCTTAGCAAGCAACATTCTCATCACAATCTGGTTCCTTGTGTTACCCCACAGGGAAGAAACGTGTTGGTTACATTTAGAGTGCTCTTCTGGCCCATGCTATTGTGATCATTCTCAGTACAAATTGATACAACGTCCTAGTTTGTTCATCAGTGAATTTGAATCAGGAGAGATGATCACAGATGGGCTTTTATGGGGTTTCATAGCCAGCAAGACCTAGAGCCAAGGAACTTTACCAAGGAATGTGGCCTTTAGATTTCTGAAGGGCTGAGACTGTGTCTAGTTCATCTCTATCCCCAGCTTGAAACACAGGGCCTGGGACCCAGTAGGACCTCAGTGCTCATTTTACCTCGATTAGACATTCCTTAATAGTAAAGCCCATGTTACAACTATAATCTCATTTTAGAGTTACTTAAAAGCATATGTTCATCAATGAGAGACCTGAACAATACTTTTAAAAAGTTACATATTCTGGGATCCCTGGGTGGCGCAGCGGTTTGGCGCCTGCCTTTGGCCCAGGGCGCGATCCTGGAGACCCGGGATCGAATCCCACATCAGGCTCCCGGTGCATGGAGCCTGCTTCTCCCTCTGCCTATGTTTCTGCCTCTCTCTCTCTCTCTCTGTGACTATCATAAATAAAAATAGAAAAAAATTTTTTAAAAAATTACATATTCTTTTAAAAGGTTACACATTTTTTAAAAAGATTTTTTAAAAGGTTACACTTTTTTTGGTTACACATTAAAAAAAACAAAACAGTAAAATGTAGCTATCCATATTACAGTTACTTAGAGAAAACTATTGTTAACTTTTTGGTATATATCCTTAGAGACTTTTTTTACACATTAAAAAAAATCTATCTATATATTTTTTTCTTACAAAATGGAATCTTACCATTAAGCAGATTTGTAGCTTGCCTTTAAAAAAAACTATATGCTGAAAACTGATTTCATATCAATATGTAATCTATGGCATAACTTTAGTGACTGAATAATATTCCTTAGCATATGGATATACCATGATTTAAACATTCTACTGTTCATCATTTAACGTATTCATTTCTTTGTTATTACAACTAACACTTTATTTTTTTAAATATTCTATTTCTATTTATTTATTTGAGAGAGAGAGAGCACGTGAGTTGAGGGGAGGAGCAGAGGGACAAGGAGACTCCCCTCTGAACAAGGAGCCTGATGCGGGTCTGAATCCCAGGACCCCGGGATCATGACCTAAGCCCAAGGCAGATGCTTAACCAACTAAGCCACCCAGGGGCCCTATAACCGACACTTTAAAGAAGATATTTATCATTTATTTAGAATGAATTTCTAGTGGAGATATTGCTAGGTTAAAGTATATGCATGTTTTAAAGCTTTTGATATATAGCCAAATCATCCTCTAGAAAAACTCCCATTAATTTATTAATCTCCTAGCAGTGTTTTGGAGTGTCCCATTTTACCCCTTTAAGCTTTCTGCACCTTAACATTACTTGAGATCCCAGGAACTTAGGGCAACTTATAACCCACAGGATCCTTAGCAACTAATTGGTACCCCAGATGCAGGTTTTCTTTTTCTTTTTCTTTTTCTTTTCTTTTCTTTTCTTTTCTTTTCTTTTTTTTCTTTCTTTTCTTTTCTTTTTTTTTTCTTTTCTTTTCTTTTCTTTTTTTCTTTTCTTTCTTACAGATATACAGGTTTTCTGATTAGCCCCACCATGCTCCTCCAATTCCAACTATTGTCCCTCGACACTTGAGCTCTAGCATCTCCCACTCCCTCCCTCCCTTCTCCCTCCTTTCCTTCTGGGTCTTGAAATTCTTTCAGGGAAGCTCTGAATAGGTTGTCAGGTATGATTACCAAATAAAATGCATTTATTTATTTATTTATTTATTTATTTATTTATTTATTTATTTATTTATTATTTTTTTAATAAAATGCTTTTAGCCTTTAGCTCCCACCGCACTTTGCTCCACCCTTATCGGTAAGGCCCCCAAATCCCTTGACGGGTACTAAATTTCTCCCTGCTAGGGAATGGGGTTTGCGTGTGGAAATCCTTGCGCTCCCTCTAGCGGTTAAAGTGCGCATCCAGCACTGATGACAAAGTCCGCGCGTGTGTTGGATTGTTGTTGCTGTTCTAGTGTTAACGTCAGGAAACTTAGGGTGTCGCTTTCCCTCTCCAGGAAGCTTAGCAGAGTATCGGAAATGTCCTGTCTGTACCTTTCTGCAGCTGATTCTTGAACCCTTGCTAGTTTTCCAGTTGAGGCTTATGCAATAGAGAGGTAGTTCAGCCCTCTCACAAATGTTCGCTCCTTTGATGTTCTACCCAGGGAGCCAGTTATGTCAAGATGTTCTATCAAATGCAGCCCAAGTGTTTTTCCAGATGTGCTGTGGACCAGTGCATGGGACTCTCCTAGAGTATTTTTTTAAAATGAAGTGGGGTTTTTTTTTTTTTTTTTTGAGCCCTGCCCCAAACCTCTGAACCAGAATTTCAGGGATATGGATGGAACTAGGGGACACTTTGCTAAGCGAAATAAGTCAGTTAGAGAAAGACTGTCATCATATGATCTCACTCCTATGTGGAATTTAAGAAACAAAACAGATGAACATCAGGGAAGGGAAGGAAAAATAAAATAGGATGAAAATAGAGAGGGAGGCAAAGCATAAAAGACGTTGAACGCTAGGAAACAAACTGAAGGTTGCTGGAGGGGAGATGGGTGAGGGGATGGGGTAACTGGGTGATGGGCATTAAGGACGGCATGTGATGTAATGAGCACTGGGTGTCATATGCAACTGATGAATCACTAAATTCTACCTCTGAAACTAATGGAAGGAAGGAAGGAAGGAAGGAAGGAAGGAAGGAAAGAAAGAAAAAGAAAGAGAAAGAGAAAGAGAAAAAGAAAAAGAAACAAAAAGAAAAAGAAAGAATTTCAGGGGTGGAATGGGGAGGGGGCAGTGATGAGGAGGCAATTATTAGGCACATTAAGTTTGAAAACCAGTGCTGTACACTCCTTGAGAAGGCATTTCTCTGTTTGATGTCTCATTAACAGTCATGGTGCGTGATACTATAATCAAACTCCTCAGGGTTATATTCGCAGTGAGCACACTATAATAATGTAACATACCAGGCTTTCACGCTAAAAACAGAACACAGTATCTACCCTTCCTTTATTTAATCCCTTGAATCTACATCCTCAATTATGTAGAAAATGTTTTCCTTCTCCTTTTAAAATATTTATTTGTTTATTTACTTAAAGCAGGCTCCAGGTCCAACATGGAACCCACCGTGGGGCTTGAACTCATGATTCTGAGATGGAGACCTGAGCTGAGATCAAGCGTCAGATGCTTAACTGACTGAGCCACCCAGGTGACCCTCTTTCTCTCTTTTTAGAAATATTATTCTAAAAAAAGAAAAAAAAGAAAAGAAATATTATTCTGTTCAGTCTAAATAGAGGGGTCTTTTTTTTTCTTAAGATTTTATTTATTTATTCATGAGAGAACCAGAAAGAGAGGCAGAGACATAGGGAGAGGGAGAAGCAGCCTCCCTGCAGGGAGCAACTCAGGACTCGATCCCAGGACCCCGGGATCACGACCTGAGCCAAAGGCAGACACTCAACCACCGAGCCACCCAGGTGTCCCTGAATACAGGGGTCTTATTTACTCCTTCAGATACTCCAAAGTTGGGTTAACTTAGCTCAAATCTCTGAAATGTCCACACCTTTCTGAAGTTCAGGAAACCATCAGAAATAGGCCCTTCCCACCAAATTTAGAAAGCATAATCAACCATGCATAAATATAACTGCCTGTGATCAATGCATAATTTCTCTTTGGACACATGTTTAAAATGCACATTCATAGGCTTCACTCCCAAATTTTCTGGTTTGGTTGACCTTGGTTGAAGCCAGGAATCTGTGGTTTTTCTTTTTTTTTTTTTTTTAAGATTTTATTTATTCATGAGAGACACAGAGAGACAGAGAAAGAGAGAGAGAGAGGCAGAGACACAGGCAGAGGGAGAGGCAGGCTCCATGCAGGGAGCCCGATGTGGGACTCGATCCCAGGTCTCCAGGATCATGCCCTGGGCCGAAGGCGCGCTAAACCGCTGAGCCACCCAGGCTGCCCAGGAATCTGTGTTTTATCTTAAAGTGACACTGATGCAAGTGATCCTCAGACTACATTTTAAGAAACATTGCCTTGTATGTCAGAGTTTCCTAAACAAATACAGTATTGCTAGAGTATTTTATAACCAAGTCCCTTATAAATCTTACAAACTAGAGTTCTAAGCAAATATTTAATGTTAATCTGCAGAAAGAAAGTAGACTTGGGATAATAAATAGTGGCATAGAGGCCATAATTTCACCTTTCCCCTCTTATTTCCCATAGCTCTAACCTTTATTGCGGTAAAATATACATAACATAAAATTTGCCACTTTAATCATTTGTAAGTATAAAATTCAGTGGCATTAATTATACTCACAATGCTATATAATCACCACCACTATCTATTTTCAAAACTTTTTATTACCTCCAACAAAAACTCTGTATGCATTTAGCAATTGCCTGTTGTCCTCATTCCCCCAGCCCCTGGTAATTTCTAACCTACATTTTGCCTCTGTGAATTTGTTTATTCTAGATATTTCACATAGGTGGAATCCTTCAGCATGTTTCCTCTTTAGTCTGGCTTATTTCACTTAGTATGTTTCAAAGTTTTTCCACATTGCAGCATGCATCAGAACTTCATTCTTGGAGCACCTGGGTGGCTCAGTTGGTTAAGTGTCTGCCTTCCATTCAGGTCATGATCTCAGGCTCCTGGGACTGAGCCCTGCATCAGGCTCCCTGCTCATTGGGGAGTCTGCTTTTCCCTCTGCCTCCTTTCTCCTGCTCATGCTCTATCTCTCTCTCTCAAATAAATAAATATAACCTTAAAAAAATAACTTCATTCTTTCTTTGGCTAAATAATATTATATTGTGTGTGTATGCCACAATTTGTTGATCCTTTCATCTAGTGAGGGATATTTAGCTTGTTTCCACCTGTTGGCTATTGTGAATAATGCTGCAGTGGATGCTGGAGTACAACTATCTGTCCCTGTTTTTGGTTCTTTTGAGTGTGCATCTAAGAGTACAATTGCAGGGTTGTATGGTAAATCTATGTTTAACTTCTTGAAGACCACCAAACTGTTTCCCACAACTGTTCCATTTTTTTAAAAGATTTTATTTATGGGATGCCTGAGTGGCTCAGTGGTTGGGCATCTGCCTTCAGCTCAGGGCATGGTCCCAGAGACCAAGGATCGAGTCCCACATTGGGCTGCACTGGGGGAGCCTGCTTCTCCCTCTGTCTATGTCTCTGCCTCTCTCTATGTGTCTCTCATGAATAAATAAATAAAATCTTAAAATAAAATAAAATATTTTATTTATGAGAGAAAGAGAGAGGGGGAGAGGGGAAAACAAGCATGAGCAGGGGAGGAACAGAGGGAGAGGGAGAAGCAGACCTCCAGTTGAGCAGGGAGCCCTACATGGGGCTGAATCCCAGGACCCTGAGATCATGACCTGAGCTGAAGGCAGCCGCTTAATTGACTGAGTCACCCAGGCACCCCTCACAACTGTGCCATTTTACATTCCCATCAGCAATGGTTGGGCACTCCAGCTTCTTCTTCCAGCTTGTCCTTTCCAACACTTGTTATTTTCTCTTTCCTTTGATAGTTGCCAACCTGATGGATGTGCAGTGGTATCTCATTGTAGTTTTGATTTGCATTATCCTCATGATTAGTGATGTGGAGCATCTTTTTGTATGCTTACTGGCCATTTGTATGTCTTCTCTGGACAAATGCTTATTTAAGTCCTTTGCCCATTTTTGAATTGGGTTATTTGTTTTGTCGTTGAGTTATAGGAGTTCTCTCTATATTTTGGATGTTAATCCCTTATCAGATGTAGTTCTGCAAATATTATCCCTCATTCTGTGGGTTGCCTTTTAATTCTGTTCATATTGTCTTTTGATGCACAGAATTTTTAAAGTTGCATGAAGTCCAACTTGTCTACTTTTTATTCTGTTGCTGTGCCTTTGGTGTCACAGCCAAGGAATCACTGCCAAATCCCACACTGTGAAGCTTTTGCTGTGTGTCTTCTTCTAACAGCTTTATAGTTTTAAGTCTTATATTTAGGTCTTTCTCCAGTTTTGAGTTAATTTTTGTATATGGTGTTAGGTAAGGGTCCAACTTGATTCTTTTGCATTCGGGTATCTAGTTTTCCCAGCACCATTTGTAGAAAAGACTGTCTTTTGTCCATTGAATGGTCTGGGCACCCTTATCAGGAATCATTTAGCCAAATGGGGAGGCTGGTTGGCTCAGTTACGTGTCTGCCTTAAGCTCAAATCATGATCTCAGGGTCCTGGGATCGAGCCCTGTGTCAGGCTCTGCACTCAGCGAGAGTTTGCTTTTCCCTCTCCCTGCTGGTGCTCTTTCTCTCTCAAATAAAGAAAATCTTAAAAAAAAAAAATCATTGACCATATATTGAAGGTTTATTTCTGGGCTTTCTGTTTAATTTCATTTGTCTCTATGTTTATCTTTATGCCAGTACCACCTTGTTTTGGTCACTGTACTTTTGTAGTATGTCTTGAAATCAAGAACTGTGTTTTAGCCTTATTCTTATTTTTTTTTAAAGATGTTATTTATTTATTCATAGAGACACAGCTAGAGAGAGAGAGAGGCAGAGACACAGGCAGAGGGAGAAGCAGGCACCATGCAGGGAGCCTGATGTGGGACTTGATCCCAGGTCTCCAGGATCACACCCCGGGCTGCAGGCGGCGCTAAACCGCTGCGCCACCGGGGCCGCCTCTATTCTTCTTTTTCAAGATTGTTTTGGATCTTTAGGATCCTTTGAGATTCTATATGAATTTTAGGATGGGTTTTTCTATTTCTGCAAAAAAATATGGCATTTTGATGAGATTGCATTGAATCTGTAGATTGCTTTGGGTATTATTGACATTTTACTAATACTAAATCTGGTAATCCATGAACATGGGTCATTTCCCTTTATTTATGTCTTCTTTAATTTCTTTCAGCAATGTTTTATTGTTTTCATTGTACAAATCATTCACCTCCTTGGTTAAATTAGTTTCTTAGTATTCTTTTTGATTTTATTGTAAATAGAATTGTTTTTGTAATTTTTTTTCAGATTGTTCATTGTTAGTATAGAGAAATGCAACTAATTTTTGTGCATTGATTTTGTATCCTGCTACTTCACTGAATTCATTTATTAGTTATAACTGGGTTTTTTGATATGTGTGTAGCCCAGGGTTTCTACATATATGATCATATCATTTGCAAACAGAGATAATTTTGCTCTCCCTTTCTAATATGAATGTCTTTTATTTCTTTTCTTGCCTAATTCTTCTGGCTAGAAATTTCAGTACTATGTTGAACAGAAGAAGTGAAAGCAGGCATCCTTGTCTTGTTCTTAATCTTAGAGGAAAACCTTTCAGTCTTTCACCATTGAGTATGATTTTCACTATGAGTTTTTTGTATGTAGCTCTTATTATATAGAGGTAGTTTCTTCTATCTCTAGATTGTTGAGTGTTTTTATCATGAAAAGGTGTTGAATTTTCTCAGATTTCATGAAACAAAATATTGGTTTCCAACTATTATTGTAAAACTGTCTATTTTCTCCCTTTAATTCTGTCATTTTTTTAAAAGATTTTATTTATTTATTCATGAGAGACAGAGAGAGAGGCAGAGACACAGGCAGAGGGAGAAGCAGGCTCCATGCAGGGAGCCCGATGCGGAACTCCATCCCAGAACTCTGGGATCATGCCCTGAGCGAAAGACAGACGCTCAACCACTGACCCACCAAGGCGTCCCTAATTCTGCCAGTTTTTACTTCATATATTTTGATGGTCTGTAATTACGTGCATAAATGCTTATAATTGCTTTGTCTTCTTGATGCATTGAACTTTTGTTATTAATATATAATGTCCTTCTTTGTCTTTTACAAACTTTGTGACTTAAAGTCTATTTTGTCTCATATTAGTATGGCCACCCCTACTCTCTTTGGTTACTATTTGCACAGAATATCTTTTTTTTTTTTCAGAATATCTTTTTCTATCCTTCCATTTTCAATCGGTTTGTGCCTTTAGATCTAAAGTGAGTCTTTTTACATAATATATATTCATATCATGTGTTTTTATCCATTCTGTCAATCTGTCTTTAATCTATTTACATTTAAAGTAATTACTGATAAGGAGAGACTTCTGTCATTTTACTATTTGTTTTCTATAAGCCCTATAGCTTTTTTGTCCCTCATTTACTGTACTACTGTCTTCTTTTACATTTAGTTGATTTTTTTGGGTAGTGAAATGTTTAAATTCCTTTCTCATTTCCTTTTTTGTATATTTTGGTGGTTACCATGGGATTGCATATAATATCCTAAATTTATAACACTCCAATTTGAATTTATACCAAATTAACTTTAATAACCTATACAACTTTGAACCTTTACAGTTTCATACTCACCCCTTTCAATTGTTGATGCCACAAAATTGCATCTTTATACATTGTTTGCCCCAAAACATAAAGTAAAAATTCTTTTAAATACAGTAGTCTCTTAAATTATGTAGGAAATGAAATGTGGAGTTATAAACTAAAGTTATAATAAAATTAGCTTATATACAAATATATTTTATAATGTAATAACTACATGAATCATGTAGAAAATAAAAAGTAGAGTTATAAACTATTGTTACAATAATGCTAGCTTTTATAATTGCCTATGTATTTATTTTTATTGAGGGAGATTTCTATTTCTTCATATGGCTTAAAGTTACTATCTAGTGTCCTTTCATTTCACTCTGCAGGATTCCCTTGAGCATTTCTTGAAGGGCAGATCTAGTGGTTGCAAATTCACTCAGCTTTTGTTTATCAGTAATGTATCAATTTCTCCACTTTTGAAGGACAGTTTTGCCGGATATAGAATTCTTGGTTGACATTTTTTTTTCTTTTAGCACTTTGAATATATTTGCCTCCAAATTTTCTGAGAAATCTGCTGATAGTCTTCCTCCTTATGTGCAGTGAATTGCTTCTCTCTTGCTGCTGTCAAGATTCTCTTTTTGTCTTTTGAAAATTTAATTATAACATGCTTTGGTGTGAATCTATTTTGGTTCATCTTATTGAGAGTTCACTGACCTTGGATGTTTATATTCATATATTTCATCAAATTTGCAAAGTTTTCAGCCAATATTTGCTCAGATATTCTCTCTCTCCCTTTCTTCTTTTTCTGAGACTCCCACTCTGTTTAGTGGTGTCCCACAGCTCTCTTAGGTTCTATTCATCCTTTCCAGTCTTTTTTCTTTTTGTTCCTTAGAATCAATACTTTCCATTGTCATTTTCCTGTTTGCTGATTCTCTCTTGCTTGCTCAAATCTGCCTTTGAATTCCAACAGTGAATTTTTAAATTTTACTTATTGTACTTTTCAGTTCCAGAATGTCTTTTAGTTTTCTTCTTAGGTTTCCTATTTCTTTATTGATATTTCTATTTTATTCATATATCATTTTTTGACTTTTTAGATTTTTGAGCATCTTTAAGACAGTTGTTTTAAAGTGTTTGTCTAGTAGATCTGCCATCAGATTTTTTCAGGGACAGTCCCTGTTGATTTAAATTTCTCCTTTGAATGGGTTACATTTTCCTATTTTGTTGTATGCCTTGTAATTTTTTTCTTGAAACTAGATATATATTTGTTTAAGTATTTATTTATTTGAGACAGAGAGAGAGAGAGAGAGAGAGAGACTGAGTGAGCAGGGTGTGGGGACTTAGGCAGAGGGAGAGAATCTTGAAGCAGACTTCCTGCTGAGCGGGGGGCCCAATGTAGGGCTTTATGGGACATCCCATGAGATCTTGGCCTGAGCCAAAACCAAGAGCCAGACACTTAACTGACTGAATCACATAGGCACCCCAAAACTGGGACATTTGAATCTAATAATGTGATAACACTTGAAATCAGATTTCTCCCCTTTCCCAAGGGTTTGCACTTTTTGTTGTTATTGTTTGTTTATTGCTTTAAAAAAATTATTGGAGTCTGACTCTGTGTCAGGGACCTACGTGAGGTATACACTTAAGATCTTCGCTGGTCTTTCCTGAGCCTACAATTTTCCCTGGGCATGCATGGCCACTTTCTAATTTCCCCATTTATGCAATTGTTTTTGAATGTCCTAGTCTTTAATGTGTGGCCCCTAAAAGGGGAAACAGAGAAAAAATAAAGGGGAAAAAGCCCTTTAAATCCCCTAACCAGGAGAGGTAGGGGTTTGCAACAATGGGGGTAGGTGCAACAACAATGACCACCCACCTCTTTGTACCTCTGAGATCAGAAGCAGCAATCTATAATCAAAACAGATCCTTGATACTTGGAGGGAAATTTATGCCTATGCTGGCTTCTACAAGCTGTGTGTAGCTACTTTAGGAGGCTGCATAGCTGCTTACTGTGGGGCTGAGGGTCGGGAATGGGTAGTTGCTCTTGTGCAAAGAACTGAAATTAACCAAACTTACCATCCAAGACTTCCCCTGGAATTTTCAAGCCTTTAGTAGAATCCAGAGTTCCAAAGTTATTACATCAGACAGATTCTGTCATCAACTGCTGTCCTGCTGGGGAGACAAATTACTGGTACTTTTTCTTTTGCCATATTACCATAATCCTCTTCCACATTTCCTCCTTGTTTTTCCCTAGTAATTTTGGATTGTATCCTGCATATTGTAGACAATATGTTGTAGAGACTCTGGATTCTCTTTTATTTCTCCAAAAAAAATTTTTTTAAGTAAACTATGCCCAAGTGGGGCTCAAACTCATGACCCCAAGATCAAGAGTCACATGTTCTACTGATTGAGCCAGCCAGGTGCCCCTGCTTTGTTTTGTTTGCTTTGCTCCTGGTTTAACTAGGCAGTTTATTTAGGTAGACTCAAGCTTCTGCCTTTGAAAGAGAGAAGAAACTTCTCTTCTTCTGTTTCTTCTGTTTCTTCTGTTTCTTCTGTTGTGGGCAGCCGCTGAAATCTCAGTTCAGCAGCTTTTTCAGTGTTAGCTGGGCTGCATAGAATCTGCCCTACACAAATGTGGTTCAAGGTCAGACAGAGATAGGGGCAGAATTTTTACACAGAACCCTGCTTTTCAGCTCTCTCCTTTTTGTGATTTTCCCTTTTTCTATTTGAGAGCTATTGTCGCCTCGCTTCTCTTCCCTTCCTTCCTTCCTTCCTTCCTTCCTTCCTTCCTTCCTTCCTTCCTTCCTTATTTATTTTTAAAGGAGAGAGAGAAAGGGGAGGGACAGAGGGAGAGAATCTCCAGCAAACTCCTCATTGGTGTGGGCCTGCTGCGGGCCCAATCTTACCACCCTGAGATCATGACCCTGAGATCATGGCCTGAGCCTGAGGCTTAACTGACTGAGCCACCCAGGTACTCCATCACTCTTCTCTTTTCTCTCTTTCTTTCTCCCTTTCTTTCTCTTTTCTTTCTTTCTTTCCTTTCTTTCTTTCTTTCTTTCTTTCTTTCTTTCTTTCTTTCTTTCTTTCTTTCTTTCTCTTTCTTTCTTTCTTTCTTTCTTTCTTCTTTCTTTCTCCTTCTCTCTCTCTCTCTCTCTTTAATTTATTTATTCATGGGAGACAGAGAGAGAGAGAGAGAGGCAGAGACATAGGCAGAGGGAGAAGCAGGCTCCATGTGGAGACCGATGCGGAACTTGATGCTGGACTCTGTCCCAGGACCCTGGGATCAGGACCTGAGCCAAGGGCAGACGCTCAACCACTGAGCCACTCAGGTGCCTCTCTTCTGTTTCTTATTCAAGTTTTATTTGGGATGCCTGGGTGGCTCAGCGGTTGAGCTGAGTGTCTGCCTTTGGCTCAGGGCCATGATCCTGGGACTAGGGATTGAGTCCCACATCAGACTCCCTGTGAGGAGCTGGCTTCTCTCTCTGTCTCTCATGAATAAATAAATAAAATCTTTAAAAAAAAGTTTTACTATCCCACACAGGGCCAACTGGCACCTTCCCTCAAGTTAAAAGTGTAACAAGGAGAAACTTATTCAGAGCCATTACCTTTTTTCAAATGTAAATGTCCCTACTGCCTACTTTTCCCCTGAGTTTTGTCTTTCTCCAGTGCTTCCAAGGTGTTTTTTTCACATTTTTTCTCAGAATTTATACTTATTATCTACTAGAAAGTTGATTTGATAGGAACTACTCCATCATTACCTTATATTTATACAATTATAAATAATTAATAATGGTTAATTTCTCATTTGGTTGGAGTTCTTCTCTGAAGTGGTTTAGGATAGGCTCTTATATATCTGAAACATATTTTTGTTGTGTTTACAAGTCAATGGCAACTTCTTTTTTTTAAAGATTTTATTTATTTATTCATGAGACACAGAGAGAGAGAGAGAGGCAGAGACATAGGCAGAGGGAGAAGCGGGCTCCCCATCAGGAGCCCCATGCAGGACTCAATCCCAGGACCCCGGGGGATCATCCCCTGAACCGAAGGCAGATACTCAACCACTGAGTCACCCAGGTGTCCCCAATAGGAACCTCTACTAGTATTGAATTCTGAGGAGTTTGGTGAGATCCAGTATGTCCTCCACCACATGGCCCTCCTTTAGGCATTTCCTCAGCTGTTTTTTTTTTCTCCAGGCGGTTTCTTCTGGTTTTTAATTCTATTTTTCTAAAACTATTCTTATATTGCTCTTTTTATGCTATCTATTGACTTCATATTACAGAATAACAGGATTTAGCACACTTAACATTCCCTTCCTTCCCTTCATCCTCCCAATATATTTGCTTCACATTTTTAAAAATCAATATTTATAATATGTTTGTATTGTTATACTACTGATTATATAACTTTTTAGCTATACTGGAATTAATAATTGCCTGTAGGTTGTTTTAGTAATTTTCTATGTAATAATTACTAGTTCAACCATAAACTCTCCAATAGAATTGTGATGCCCCCTCTGAATCCCATACAAATAATTATTCTTGCTTTCAGCTGTGTCTGATATTACTGTGTCTAGGTGCTGCAAGTTTCCTGACACCTTGTCTTCTGCTAGAGTGGGAAAGAGGATCCACTTGTCTCTGCAGAATGTAGTTTTATGGATATGAGCAAGCCACTTAAAGTTTTTCAACCAGTTCTTCTCTTCAGCACTGCATTAATTTCTGCCTTTGGAGATAACTGGTGCCTCCAGATTCTGGGCATTTACAAAATACTGTAGTGATTTCAGCTTTCTTCTCATTAGCATATCCCTGTGGTACTAAGCTTTCACAATTCTAGCAACTCCTTTATCCAATTTTTATCTTCTAAAAATTTGTTGACATCTCTTGTCTGTGTCTGTATTATTTATTTGTTTTGCTCTTCCAAATCCATTCTTTTTTTGCACTGCACTGTGTGAGAGAGGATACTTCTATGGACTTAGGCTCCCTTGACTTTTGGCTAACAGTTGGATTCGGCTAATTGGAGGTACTGTCAGAAGACTGGAGAGTGGGAGGAGATAGAATTGTAGATGTAAGAGTATTTATTCCCATTGCGGTCTTCTCCCCACATACTTCCTCCCTGGGATGCCATAGTTTTGGTGATGGCACAATACTTTTTACTTAACTCTATGGCTCCTAGAGGGTTCTTTTCTTCTATGCCTAGAGCTCTTACCAGGTTGCAGTAATCATTCTCTCCACTTGCCCCCTAGAGGTCCACTGAATGTTATTCAGAAACTGTCATCATCTCCGTCCCTTGCTGGTTCTCTTAATCCTGCCCCCACCTCTGTAAATAGTTTTCTTATTAAATTCTATTAAATTCTCATTTGAATGTGCCAATCTGTTTTCTGCCAGAACTCTGACTGCTACATCGCTGTTCATGTTCTCTCTCTACTGTTTATTCATTTCAAAATTTTATTCTCATTTTAGCAGAGTTTCTAGAGGCAACAGAAATAAGTGCCATATGTTCAATCTGCTATGTTTAACTGTTAGATATCCTTTTTCCAGTATCTTTTCCTATGCAGAAGTATCTATTTTCTTTGATATAACATTTTCTCCTATACCCAAAGCAGAAGATTGGAGATTTAATCTGTGGATAAATTGAAAAGAGAGGCCCCAATTCAGGGACAAGTACAGTGGTAGGCAAAGCAGAAACATCAAACTATGAAGGGTGAGATTAAGACAAAGTCCATATAATAAAGGATAATTCTCTATGTACTCTCTTGAGTCTCCTAGTGCCAAGAAAGCTGAAAGCCAGAATGTTGATAGCTCTATCCCTATGTACCCACCAATCAGAAAGTTCAGCTTTCTTCCCTGGAATAGCCCTAAAAAATCTGAGTATGTGTATCAAAATTGAATGGATGGCAAAAAAAATCACTATATATTTGAAAAAGACTTAAACAAGAAAGACAAAGACAAACAATGCTAAATATACAAATAAGCCATAGAAGAGTCCAAAGGAAGGAAAAGCAATTCAGGACTCAGAAAAAAAACAAAGACCAACAAAACAAGAATGCTAGATTAGTCTGGGGGAAAATGGAGTGGTGGCTTAAAATTCTGAGGGCAAATTATATCCAATCTAAAATTCTATACCCAGGCAAATTATCATGCAGATAAGTAGGTAAAATCATGACACTTTTATTCAGAAACACTAAATGATATAAAAAAGGAAGAAGCCAAGAAAGAGAAACACACCAGATCCAGGGAACAAAGATTTAACACATAAGTGAGGTGAAAAAAATTCCTTGGATTTCAGTGATGGGAAGTGTCAAGATAATAGCTGGGCAGTGGGCTTCATGAGCAACCGGTACCAATAAGAGAATGAAGACAGAGGGCTCCAAGAGAGAAACTAAATGTATAGAATAGCCAATGTATTTTAATATGTTCAGAAATTATTTTTAGCTTTAATGGATAGTTTGGAATTGAAGTAGTGATATTGACATGGACAATTAAACAAACAAGAAACAAAAACCAAAGCAGGGGGGCCTGGATAGCTCAGTTGGCTAAGTGCCTGCCTTCTGCTTAGGTCATGATTCTAGGGTCCTGGGATCGAGCCCCACATCTGGCTCCCTGCTCAGTGGGGAGTCTGTTTCTCCCTCTCCCTCTGCAGCTCCCCCTTCTTGTGTACACTCTCTCTCTCTGCCAAATAAATAAATAAATAATAAAATCTTAACAAACAAACAAAACTAAAGCAATTATTTATACTGGAAAATTGTTCAAAAAGGAAATGTTATAATACACACATAATACAAGAATAGAAACTATACTAATATAAATATTAAATATTTATTTAAACAAAAATGCAATGTAACAGATCTAGGAAAATGAGAATGAGGAAGAATATTTTTTTTTTGAGGAAGAATATTTAAATGAATATACAGACACATCTTAGAGATATTCAATTCCAGATCATGGCAATAAAGCAAATATTGCAATAAAGTGAGTCAAATGAATTTTTTGGCTTTCCAGTACCTCTAAAAGTTATGTTTATACTATACTGTAGTTTGTTAAGTGTGCAATAGCATTATATCTATAAAAAAGTACATACCTTATTTTTTAAGTACTGTATTTTAAAAATACTTTTATTGCCAAAAATTGCTAACCGTCAGCTGAGATTTCAGTAAATCATAATCATGAATCACCAACCATAATGAATATAATAATGAGAAAGTTTGAAATATTGCAAAATCACCAAAATGTGACACTAGGTACATGAGGTGAGCAAATGCTGTTGGACAAATGGTTCCAGCAGACTTGATTGACACAGGGTTGCCACAAACCTTCAATTCCTAAAAAATGTATAATCTTTTAAGTGCCGGGCAGCCCAGGTGGCTCAGCGGTTTGGCGCCACCTTTGACCCAGGGGGTGATCTTGGAGATGTGGGATCGATTCCCCATCGGGCTCCCTGCATGGAGCCTGCTTCTCTCTCTGCCTGTGTCTCTGCACCTCCCTCTCTCTGTGTGTCTCTCATGAATAAATAAATAAATAAATAAATAAATAAAAAGAAACTCAAAGTTCCTTTAAAAAAAAATCTTCGGGGATTCCTGGGTGGCGCAGTGGTTTAGCGCCTGCCTTTGGCCCAGGGCACGATCCTGGAGACCCGGGATGGAATCCCATGTCGGGCTCCCGGTGCATGGAGCCTGCTTCTCCCTCTGCCTGTGTCTCTGCCTCTCTCTCTCTGTGTGTGACTATCATAAAAAAAAAAAAAATCTTCGAAGTGCCATAATGTGAAGCACAATAAAATGAGATATGCCCTGAAGGAGATGACTTAAGAGAGGTAAATCTCCATTTACCATAATAGCAAGATAAAGTAAAAAATGAAAAAATGGTGATGTAAGTACATAGTTTATTTTATTTTTAAAGATTTTATATATTTGAAAAAAAAGATTTTATATATTTGAGAGAGAGTGAGAGAGCACAAACAGGGATGGGGCACCAAAGGGAGAGGGACAAGCAGACTCCCCACTGAGCAGGAAGCCCCATGTGGGACTCAATCCCAGGACCCTGGGATCATGACCCAAGCTGAAGGCAGATGCTTAACTGACTGAGCCACTCAGGTGCCCATAAGCACTTACTGTAGATACATGGAGATAAAACCAGAATAAATAGCCCAAAAAAGTTCAGAGAAGTTGCTTAAAAGGAAGGGGAATTTGGGAATGAGAATCAAAGGGGCAGAATTCTTCTATTTTTCACTGTAAGCTAACTGTTCCACTTAAAAATTTTTTTAAAAGAGATACACTCAGGGGCGCAGGGGTGGCTCAGTCAGTTGAGCATCTACCTTTGGCTCAGGTCATGATCCTGGGTTCCTGAGATGGAGCCCCACTTCGATCTCCCTGCTCAGTGGAGAGCCTGTGTCTCCCTCTCCCTCTGCCCCTCCTTCTGCTTGTGCTTTCTTGCTCTCTTTCAAATAAATAAATAAAATCTTAAAAAAATAAATATAAGAGATACATTTGTTGGTTTCATAAAAAAACAAAAAATGAAAAGAAACACATATCCCATGTGTGGACCCAAATAGTAGTCACGTAGCAGTATTTCTCTCTCTTCCCCCACCTATTCTAAGAACTCCTCTGTTTCCTTGTGAAGAGTTCTTGGAATCTCTATGTGGTATCTCACAAGCGTTCTGTGAATTTGTTCTCTTGGCTGCCTTAAGTTTCTGTTCCTGCTCTTCTCTCTGCAGAGGCCAACTGAAGGCCACACCCCTGCCTGCTACAAACGCTCACTGATCTCTGTTCCCAGGCTGCCAATACCTGGTGTCAAATTGTTGATGTTTGTGCCAGTGATGCTACTTCTTGTCACTGCCGGAGCTGCTGGCTTCAAGGCTGATGACATTTCACACCTCACTGGCCCCCACACAGTTGTGTTTTCTCCTAAATGGGAGAAATTTCTCTCAATTCACACAATCAGGAAATGATAATTCTCTCTTGAGCATCTGCTTTTGTCTTTTATGAGCAATGTGGACCTGAAACTGACTTTTCTTCTTTTTGGGGGGCTGGCTGCTAGAAAGTGCTTAGCTAAATTTGCTTGTAATTCTAGAGAGGAGGGAGTATCCAATGGTTTGTATGTTTGTGAATTACTGTTAAGTGCTTTTTGGGCTTTTGTTGTACCCTTATGCTTTTTTTACTTTGTCTTTTTTTTTTTTTTTTTTTTTTTTTTAAATTCATGACAGATACAGAGAGAGAGAGAGAGGGGCAGAGACACAGGCAGAGGGAGAAGCAGGCTCCATGCACCGGGAGCCCGATGTGGGATTCGATCACGGGTCTCCAGGATCACGCCAAACCGTGGGGCAAAGGCAGGCGCCAAACCGCTGCGCCACCCAGGGATCCCTTTTTTTTTTTTTTTAAGGATTTCATTTATTTGAGAAAGAGACAGAGATAGTGAGAGAGAGCACAAGCAGGGAGGAGAGGGAGAAGCAGGATCTCCAGTGAGCAGGGAGCCCGATACGGGGCTTGATTCCAGGACCCCAGATCATGACCTGAGCCAAAGGCAGACACTCATCCGACTAAGCCACCCAGGCGTTTCTTCACTTGCCTTTTATTCATTTGCTCAATACTGCATTTATTTGAGGTGATTCAAATTCTTTTCTTTTTTCTTTTTTGGAATGGGGGATTATATTAAAAATTGAATAAACAAATACTGAAAATTTTTAGCTTTAAGAAAATTTTCCACTTTATTAAAAAATCTCCTAGGACTTAGGACTGCATTTGTGGTAGCCATATTGATTACTGCAGGTTTATGGAAAATCTTAAGATTGGATAGTGTGATTCCTTCAACTTTATTCTTCTCTTTTAAATTTTTTAGCTATTTTGGTTCCTTTTCCTTTCTTTCCCCCCCACCCTCCCCCCGTTCCTTTTCCTTTCTAATTTTAGAATCAGCTTGTCTATAGTCATAGAAACTGCTAGAATTTTTAGTAGTACCTTTATTGAGATGTGACTCACTATATAAAATTCACCCCTTTAAAGAGAGTACACTTCCAGGACACTTGGATGGTTTAGTCGGTCAAGCATCTGACTCTTGGTTTCAGCTCAGGTCATGACTTAATGGGTTGTCAGATCCAGCCCTGTATAGGGTTCAGTGCTTAGCAGGCAGTCTGCCTCATGATTCTCTCCCTCTGCCCCTCCCCTCTACTCAAGTGCACTCATTCACTCTCTCTCTCTCTCTAATAAATAAATCTTTTTTTTTAAAAAAAAGTGTATGATTCTGTGGCTTTTTGTATATATCACTAAGTCCAGAATATTTTTATCAACCCAGAAAAAAAGCCCATACCCATTTGAAGTCAACAATCTATAATCAGTCAAATACCTTAAAAAGCCTGAGGTCCCTGGAAAAGAAGGACTCAAGCTTGCAACACCAAGTCTTCCCTGAATGTCCAGCCAGCTAGTTGATTTTGAACTTGCCAGTCCACACAGTCATGTGAGCCAATTTCCTCTCTGGAGAATCCTAATATAGATTTTGAAATCATACAATATATGCCTTTTCTTTCTTTTTTTTTTTTTAATATATGCCTTTTCTGTCTGTTTTTTTGTTTTATTTTTGTTTTTGTTTTTCCTTAGTATAACATTTTCAAGGTTCATCCATCTTCCAGCATGAATCCATTCATTCCTTTTTATGGCCAAATAATATTCTATTATATGAATATATACCACATTTGCTTTATCCATTCATTAGTTGATAGACATTTGGGTTCCCATTTCTGTCTATGACGAATACTGCTGCTACAAACATTTTTGTACAAGTTTTTGTGTGGATGAGTTTCAATTCTTCTGGGTTTTTCTTCAATATGTACTATTTTACATTTCTACCAGCATTATATGTGGGTTCCAATTTCCCCACATCCTTGCCAACACTTGTTAGTGCCTCTTTTTGATTATTGCCATTCTAGAGGTTGTGAAGTGGTATTTCATTGCGGTTTTGGCTTGCATTTCCTTAATGGCTAATGATGTTGAGAATATGTGTAGAGTCATCAAAGAGCTGCTCCATGCTTTCTGTCCAGGTTTCATAGCTGCATTCAGTGGGAGAGACAGAGAGAGTGGAATAGCTCTTACTCTCTTTTACCTGGCAACAGAAACTTGCTAGTTTTTGATACTTATAAAAATAGTATCTTTACATTTTCTAGGTATTATTGCTGGTGAATATAAATGCAATTGATTTTTAAATCTTGATTTGAGGGACACCCAGGTGGCTCAGCAGTTGAATGTCTGCCTTTGTCTCAGGTTGTGATCCCAGAGTCCCAATGGGCTTCCTGCATGGAGCCTGCCTCTCCCTCTGCTTGTGTCTCTGCCTCTCTCTCTGTGTGTCTCATGAATAAATAAATAAAATCTTTTTAAAAAATCTTGATTTGATTTCCTGCAAACTTGCTCAACTCTCTTATTAATTTTAATGTTTTATCATTTGCAGACAATGAAGGTTTTGTTTCTACCTTTCCTATTCTTATTTGCTTATTGATTTTACATGATTGTGTGAGCTAAGGACTCCAGAATAAGATAAATTAGAAATGGTAATGATACACTTGTTTTCTTCCTGGTCTTACGGAGAATATTTTCAGTATTTCATGATTACATGTAACATTCAGAGTAGGTTTTTGGTTTTGTTATCAGGTTAAGAAAATTCTCTTCCTAGTTTTCTTATGGTGGTGTTTTTGTTTAAATCCTCAATGGGTATTGGATTTTACTAAGTGCCTTTTCTGTATATATTGAAAAGAAAGTTATAAATGTATATTGCTTTCTGGCTCTTAACATGATATATTAGAATTGATTTTCTAATGTTAAACCAATGTTTAGATTGTTTGCAAAAATTGCTACAACATTCTCCCCATCTTTTGTATTCCTTTGCCATGTGACTTTACCATTCATCTCCTCAAGAGGTGAAGTCCCCTTCCCCTTGAATCTGCTAATAAAACTAATCGTTTTATTAGAATGTGGCAGAAGAAACACAGTGATTTCTTAGTGCTGGCTTCAGGGGATTTTGTTCCTTTGCTCGCTCCCTCTTAAAATGCTTCTCTCAACATGGACAAGCCCAGGATAGCCCTCATGGAGAATGAGGCCCAGAATCCCAGCCATTTCAGATGTTGCAAACAAGGTCCCAGATATGTGAGTAAGATCATCTAAGGCCATCCACCCCTAGCTGAACTCCCAGCTGACTGCAGCTACAAAAGTAACCAGGGCAAGACCAGCCCAGCCAACTCATAGCATTGTGAGAAATAATAAACTTTTGCAAGCCACTGTTTCTGAGTGCTGTCATTATGGTTTTGGTGTTTTGTTTTTAATGCAGCATAGGTAACTGATACACTCATCTTGCATTCTTGAGTTAAACCTAACTTGGATGTGGTGCATTATCATTTCACATATTGCTAGATTTCTTTTCCTAACATTTTGTTTAGGATATTTGCTTCAGTGTTTGAATGAGTCTAGCTTATAATTTTCCTATCATGTAATCTCATTAAATTTTTGAAGTTGAAGTAAAATTAGCCTCATAAAGTGAGTTGGGTGTGTTTCTCCTTTTTGGTTTCTGGAATAGTTTGTATAAGGCTGAAAATATTTGTTTCTTGGATTATTGAGGGAATTCACTATTAAAATTGTCTGGGTCTATTGTTTTCTTTTGTGGGAATAATTTAAGCTGATTCAGTTTCTTTAATTATTATAAAATCCTGCAGTTTTTCTATTTTTTCCTGAGTCAGTTTTAGTAAGCTATATTTTTCTATTTTCAAATTCATTGGCAAAAAGTTACTCAAACTATTTCTTTTTAAAAGTTCAAAAATATCTTTCCTGGGCAGCCCGGGTGGCTCAGTGGTTTAGCGCCACCTTCGGCCCAGGGCATGCTCCTGGAGACCCAGAATCGGGTCCCACTCTGGCTCCCTGCATGGAGCCTGCTTCTCCCTCTGCCTGTGTCTCTGCCTCTCTCTCTCTCTGTCTCTCATGAATAAATAAATAAAATCTTTAAAAAATATATTAAAAAAATCTTCCCTATCTTCAGCATCTATTTGTATTTTTATTTCCAATATTATTTGTAACTTCCCTTTTTTGCCTTAATTGGTCTTTAAAGAGGTTTGTCTTTTCAATGACTAGACTTTTAGCTTTAATGCTTCTCTATTTTCTTTTTTTTTTTTTTAAATCTTTTATTTTTATTTTTATTTATTTATGATAGTCACAGAGAGAGAGAGGCAGAGACATAGGCAGAGGGAGAAGCAGGCTCCATGCACCGGGAGCCCGACATGGGATTCGATCCCGGGTCTCCAGGATCGCGCCCTGGGCCAAAGGCAGGCGCCAAACCGCTGCGCCACCCAGGGATCCCTGCTTCTCTATTTTCTATTTAATTTTATATATTTATAAATGTATCACATGTATATGAATATGTATTTATATAAAAGTTATATTTAATATAAATAAAATTTGTTATGATATATACTTATATATGTAATATATATTACATAAATATATCATATCATATATTGCTTATTTTATTGCTTCTTTTTTCTTTCTGAGTAATATTCTATTGTATACTTGTACCACAGTTTATTTATCCATTCAGTTGTTTTTTTATTTTAATTAACTAATTAATTTAAGATCTTATTTATTTATTCATGAGAGAGAGAGAGAGAAGCACAGACACAGGCAGAGGGAGGAGCAGGCTCCATGCAGGTAGCCTGATGTGGGACTCGATCCTCGGTCCCCAGGATCACACCCTGGACTGAAGGTGGTGCTAAACCGCTGAGCCACCAGGGCTGCCCTGTTTTCTTTTTCTTTCTTTCTTTTTTTTTATGGTTTCTTTTTTTTTCTTAAAGGTTTTTTAAAATTTATTTATTCATAGAGACACAGCTAGAGAGAGAGGCAGAGACACAGGCAGAGGGAGAAGCAGGCTCCATGCAGGGAACCCAATGTGGGACTCGATCCCGGGTCTCCAGGATCATGCCTTTAGGCTGCAGGCGGCGCTAAACCGCTGCGCCACCGGGGCTGCCCCTGTTTTCTTTTTTTAAAAAATATTTTATTTATTTATTCCTGAGAGACACAGGCAGAGGGAGAAGCGGGCTCCATGCAGGGAGACCGACGAGGGACTCCAGGATCGGGCCCTGGGGCAAAGGCAGGCAGGTGTTAAACCGCTGAGCCACCCAGGGATCCCCTACCATGCACATTTTTGATCATATGTCTTGGTGCACATGCATATCACTTTCTCCAGGATATATAACATGGAGTAGAATATCTGGATCCCTAGGGGGATGTGTCTTAAAATTTGGCAATATAAATACCATGTTCTAAGCATCTTTCACCAGCATTTGACATTGTCATATTCTAAAGCTTTGGCAATAGTATCTAATGGTGGTTTTAACTGACTTTTCCTTATTTACCAATCAAGTTTAACATCTTTTCATATGTTTATTTAACCATTTATGTTTCCTGTTTGTGAAGAGACTTGTCGAGTGTTTGACCATTTTCCTATTAAGCCCTCAGTTTTTTCCTTTTGACTTCATAGGAGTTCTTTATACGTTATCAGTATAAACCCTTTGTTAGTTTTATGTATTGCAAATATCTTTTCCTATTTTGTAGCTTGTTTTTCCTCACTTTTTATGGTGTATTTTGATAAATAAAAGTTCTTCATTTTAATTTGGTCAAATTTATCATTTTTTTTCCCCTGTATGGTCAGTGCCCTGTTTCTATGTCTTGGCAGGAAATACTTGCATCTTTTAAAAAAATATTTGCTTTGTTTTAAAGAAACTTATTTCTATCTCAAGCTCACTAAATTATTATCCTAAATTACCTTCTAAAAGCTTTATTGTTTTACCCTCACAGATCTATAATCAATCTGGAAAAGAGGTACCTTAAAATCCATCACAATGATTTTTGTTTTGTCTCCTTCTTCTTTCAGTTCTTTTTATTTTGTTTCATTTTTATACTTTCAGGATATGTTATAAAGTGCATATAAACTTAAAGTTGTTATGTCTCCTTGGCTAATAACATCTTTTATCATTATGAAGTTACCCTCTTTATCCCTAATAATGGTTTTGCCTTAAAATCTATTTTTGTCTAATAATTGTATCTGATCCAGTTTTTAGGGGATTAGCATTTTCATTTTTATTTATTCCTATTAAATTCATTAATATGCAATCTATCTTTAAAGATGGTTCATTGTTGGAGCACCTAGGTGGTTCATTAGTGAAACATCTCTTTTTTCTTTTTTTAAGGAATTTTTCTTCTTTTAAAAAAGACTGTATTTAGTTATTTTATTTTAGAGAGAGATAGTGTGCGAGTGAGGGGAGAGGGAGAGGGAAAGAGAGAGAGGCAGACTCTCCACTGAACCCAGAGCCTTACACAGGGCTTGATCTCAAGATCCTGAGATCATGACCTGAGCTGGAACCAAGAGTCAGGCATTTAACTGACTGAGCCACCCCAGCATCCAACCTTTGATTTTGGCTCAAGTCATGATCTCAGGGTCAGATAGAGCCCTGAATGGGGCTGAGCTTGGAGTCTGCTTGGGATCCTCTCTCTTTGCCTGTCCCCTGCTCACATGTGTGTTGTCTCTCTCTTTAAAATAAACAAACAAACAAATAAATAAAATCTTTAAAAAATTACAGATAGTTCGTTTTCACAGAGAATATTGAATGTTACATCATCTATTTTGTAAATTTAACTTGATACATAACTTCAATTTTTATTTTTGGTCTCTTTCTTTGATAAACACAATTTTATGGGTCATGCTGATTGTTATTTTTTTCCTCATCCTTTCATCTCCAAAATTGTTGATATCTTTTGGGATTTATAGACTATGATTCACTACTTGTGATCACTACACATAAATAGAAAGAGCTCATTTATACAGTATCACAGCCAAGGAGAATGACATGGAATTTGTTAAAGATCTGCTCCTAGTGTCACTTCTAAAAATGAGTTTGCTTTTTGTTGTTGTTGTTTTGTATATTTTTACAATACCATTTCCTTCATCAGACAGGACTTTTATGTTGCTTCACTTTATCTCATTGACTTTAAAAAATGGTAAAGATGGTATATAAGATATTCTATTCAATCCCTATACATAAAAAGAAAAGGGAAATGGTACATGCTTATTAAAATTAAACATTTCCTATTTTGGTGCTATCCAGTAGTAAATTTTTCAGGACTATATTCCAGATGAGTGTGATCATTACGTCTTATAGATGTATTTTTGACTGGGTATATTTCATAGTCATCAGTGTTAATTTTGTTTGCAAGTAGGAAAAGTTTCACTGCTCCCAGGATGACCTTTAGAGTTAAGTTTTTTTCTTTCTTTGTCATTATTTGCTTTACAAAAAATCCTGAATTCATCTTGCTTTACCAGATCCTGGATTGAAAAAACCAACAGCTATGATACACATTATTTGAATAATTAGGGAAATTTGATATGTGCTGTATATTAGATAATAGTACTGCATTGGTGCTAAATTTCCTCAATGTGATAATTATATAGTGATTATAGGAGTTTGCCCTTGTTCTTATAAGAAATATCTATGAGGGTCATCTGGCTAGCTCAGTCAGAAGAGTATATGACTCTTGATCTTGGGGTCATGAGTTTGAGCCCAATGTTGGGTATAAAGATTACTTAAATAATTTTTTTTTAAAAATTAAAAAAACAAGAAACATCTGTGAGATTTAGGGGTGAAATGTCATAACAATTTGTAACTAACTTTAAAATAAATGATCCAGTAGAGAGAAGGAAGGAAGGGAACAGGAAAAAAGGAGAGAAAGAAAGAGTATATGAAGAAGGTAACATAAAGCAAACATGACAAAATGTCAACTATTAGTGAATCTAGATGAATTGTATATGGAGTATTTGTTGTTCTATTCTTGTCATTTTCTATAGCTTGGAATTTTTCCAAAATAACAGATTGGGAAAATAAACTCTGTCCACTAAAAAGAATTCCTGATATCAATGAGTTTGTGACTCTGATATAGTATCAGAATGGCACAGGTAGAAGGGAGCTCTGGCTCATCATTTGTCATGAGATCTAAGGCAGGTTTTCCTTATATTTTAGAGATTCCTAGATTTTTCTCTAACCTAGCATCCTTAAGATTTTTTTCCAAAAAAAAAAAAGATTTTTTTCCTTGAGTTCTTTAGGGCTTGAGGCTTACTACCTTTTGAACTTAACTGAACTGTTGACTTTTTATCTTTATTTCAAAAAGCAGTCTAATTATATCAGTCTAGTCTGGATAAACCCAAGGTACCCATTGTGTTTAGAAGTTTCCCTGGACAAAGTGAGAGAGAGGAGGGAGACTGTTTCCCAGGACATTGGAAAACCAGGTAGAGCAGGGTTTTGTGTGTGTGTGTGTGTGTGTGTGTGTGTGTGTCTGGGAACCTCACATTCTCCTGTCTTAGGAGGTTCTCTGATTTAGCAGAATTAGATTTCCCCCCAGATTTCCAGGGTCATTGCCATTGGCAGTCAGCTCATTGTGGGAGGCCAGTTGGAGCTCTCTCCACCTGAACTAGCTCATCTGGCTCCAGTCTCCCCTTATCTGACACTGCACAATTGCCTTCTCTGGACAATTCTTCCTAGAGCAGAAAGAATATCAGGCTCAGATAGAGAGCTGCTTTTCCCTAAAACAATGAAAATGGAAATATTCGTCTTTTTAGAGTGAAATAGAATCGACAAACAATAAGGTCAGCTTAGAAATAATCAAAGAAATCACCTCCTTTTATGTTGATGAGCCTTTCAAAACTAACGTGACAGAGGGCTTTGAATGAAAACCACAGCAATGTGGAAACATTAATATGTTTCAAAGTATTTTCCTGCAGCATACTTTTTCACTGAAAAAGATTAACACACACACACACATATCTGTATAAACAGACTAATTTAAAACTTTTAAGCTTAAAGACTTGAAGAAATGGGGGAAATGGTCAAATTATGAAAGCTCCTTAGAATACACTGAATTATAACATTTTTGGGAAAAGACATAATATTTTATTTAAAGAATACCAATAAGGGGATGCCTGGGTGGCTCAGTGGTTGAGCATCTGCCTTTGGCTCAGGGCATGGTCCTGGAGTCCCAGAATCAAGTCCCATATTGGGTTCCCTGCAAGGAGTCTGCTTCTCCCTTTGCCTGTGTCTCTGCCTCTCTTTCTCTGTCTCTCATGAATAAATAAATAAAATATTAAAGACACACAAAAAAGAATACTAACAGGGTTGGGGTTTGCTGGGTGAGAGAACTGGAGGATTAGCAGGATGGATCTGAGCTTTATGCAAGGGGATGGTTGTAAGAATAGGGTAGAATCTAAGCGGGGGAAGGATCCCAGTCATTCATTACAGATGTGATTATTGGGATTAATTTATTATGGGTGTGAGCCAGTAGGGTGAGTCTTCTTTTCTTCATGTTTTAGCTATATTCCTGAAGTCATTGTTATTTGTATTTGCATACTTTGTTTTTTCATTTGTGCTGCTCATTTGCATATCTTTACCTTTATCCTCTGTCAGGAAGCCAGATGCATACAGAAAACTCCATTTGACAAGCTACTTTTCAGTCATACCCTCATTTATTTTGCTCCACAATATTTGGTTTTGTCAGTTTTTCTTTTCTATCTAGGTTTCTATCTTGCAGTAAAAGCAAGGCCTTGCACGTGATTCCCACTATGAGATCATCCTAGAACAATGTAGCCCAGTGATCAGAGAGATTTGAGATGGAAAAAAGCAGGAAGCCCCAGCAATATATGAGTGGTTTGGATCATTTTCTTTTCTCTCTTTTTATTTTAAAGATTTTATTTTTAAGTAATCACTATACCCAACGTGGGGCTCAAATTCACAACCCTGAGATCAAGAGTCACACACTCTACCAACAACCAGCCAGGCATGCCCCTTGGATAACTTTTAATAGCCTGACTTAAATTTACAAATTCAGTATATTTAAAATGATCACCAAAAAACTTAAGGAATTCTATACAAACATACTTTGGAGGGATTTCTGAAGATCATCTCACTGTGGCATATTTTGCTTTAATAGGCTGTCATGTAAGAAGTTACCAAAATGGGCAAATGGGCAAAAGACTAGAACAGGAACTTTACAGAAGAGAAAACCCAAATAGACAATAAATACATGTAAAAATGATAAACCTGGGATCCCTGGGTGGTGCAGTGGTTTGGCGCCTGCCTTTGGCCCAGGGCGCGATCCTGGAGACGCGGAATCGAATCCCACATCGGGTTCCCGGTGCATGGAGCCTGCTTCTCCCTCTGCCTGTGTCTCTGCCTCTCTCTCTCTCTCTCTCTCTGTGACTATCACAAATAAATAAAAATTTAAAAAAAGATAAACCTCATTATTTTCAAGGAAATGATATATTCAGGTTCAAATTTATATCCATCAGGCTGGCAAAAATTAATGTCTGATATTGAGTGTTGACAGGGAAAGAACAAAGCAAACTCTAATACCTTGCTAGTGGGAGTATAAATTGAGACAGTTACTTGGAAAATAATTTGGCTCTATATAGTAATATATCTGTTATCTATTTATATATTATTAATATTGGTTATGTTAATACATATTTTAAAATATATGTTATATGTTATTTATACATTATGTAATATATAAGATTATACATAATTATACATAAATAAAGATTATTCATATAACAATATAATATAAAAGAATATTTTTTTCTTCTTAATAATTAACAAAATCACTTTTTTTCTTTCTTTTTTTTTTAAATTTATTTTTTATTGGTGTTCAATTTACTAACATACAGAATAATCCCCAGTGCCCGTCACCCATTCACTCCCACCCCCCGCCCTCCTCCCCTTCTTCCACCCCTAGTTCGTTTCCCAGAGTTAGCAGTCTTTACGTTCTGTCTCCCTTTCTGATATTTCCCACACATTTCTTCTCCCTTCCCTTATATTCCCTTTCGCTATTATTTATATTCCCCAAATGAATGAGAACATATAATGTTTGTCCTTCTCCGATTGACTTACTTCACTCAGCATAATACCCTCCAGTTCCATCCACGTTGAAGCAAATGGTGGGTATTTGTCATTTCTAATAGCTGAGTAATATTCCATTGTATACATAAACCACATCTTCTTTATCCATTCATCTTTCGTTGGACACCAAGGCTCCTTCCACAGTTTGGCTATTGTGGCCATTGCTGCTATAAACATCGGGGTGCAGGTGTCCCGGCGTTTCACTGCATCTGTATCTTTGGGGTAAATCCCCAACAGTGCAATTGCTGGGTCGTAGGGCAGGTCTATTTTTAACTCTTTGAGGAACCTCCACACAGTTTTCCAGAGTGGCTGCACCAGTTCACATCCCCACCAACAGTGTAAGAGGGTTCCCTTTTCTCCGCATCCCCTCCAACATTTGTTGTTTCCTGCCTTGTTAATTTGCCCCATTCTCACTGGTGTGAAGTGGTATCTCATTGTGGTTTTGATTTGTATTTCCCTGATGGCAAGTGATGCAGAGCATTTTCTCATATGCATGTTGGCCATGTCTGTGTCTTCCTCTGTGAGATTTCTGTTCATGTCTTTTGCCCATTTCATGATTGGATTGTTTGTTTCTTTGGTGTTGAGTTTAAGAAGTTCTTTATAGATCTTGGAAACTAGCCCTTTATCTGATATGTCATTTGCAAATATCTTCTCCCATTCTGTAGGTTGTCTTTTAGTTTTGTTGACTGTATCCTTTGCTGTGCAAAAGCTTCTTATCTTGATGAAGTCCCAATAGTTCATTTTTGCTTTTGTTTCTTTTGCCTTCGTGGATGTATCTTGCAAAAAGTTACTGTGGCCGAGTTCAAAAAGGGTGTTGCCTGTGTTCTTCTCTAGGATTTTGATGGAATCTTGTCTCACATTTAGATCTTTCATCCATTTTGAGTTTATCTTTGTGTATGGTGCAAGAGAGTGGTCTAGTTTCATTCTTCTGCATGTGGCTGTCCAATTTTCCCAGCACCATTTATTGAAGAGACTGTCTTTCTTCCAATGGATAGTCTTTCCTCCTTTATCGAATATTAGTTGACCAACAAAATCACTTTTAAGTGAAAAGTCACCAGTGTGTCACTACATGTCTTTAGAGTTACAGAATCTGTTCTCATATTTATTTTTTAGTTGTTCAAACAGTTGCTTTGCAGTTTAGGTATAAAACTACCATAGATACCATAGCCATGAAAGTGAGCTGCAAGGGATCCAGGTCACCATATTTAGCCATGCATTTTCGTTTTAAAATAAAAGAGCATATTTATTCCTTAAAACATTTGCTTGAAATCACACAGTAGATAATATTTTTGAACAGTGATTCTCAACTCCTGGCTGTACATCAGAAGTACCCAGAGACTTTAAAAACACAAAATCTTGATGCCCTACTTCCATCCTACACTAATTGAATTAAAATCTATAGAGGCGGAGCCTGGGCTTTGCATTTTTCTTGAAAAATCCCCCAGGTTATTCCAATTTAAAACCAGAATTGGAAAGAACTATTTTAAAACGACTTTCTAAACCTGCGTTTCTTACACTGCTGGTGCAAAATTCTCACTGGATGGGAAATCAATTTGGTAGGTTTATAGCATTTAGAAAACACAAATAATCAAGATTGGAAAAATGGCAGAGCATGTCACATTTTGTTTCAGGTGTGTGTATGTGTGTTTAATGAGCAGTCATATAAAATATAGATTCTTACTGTATATCACAGTGCATTTGAAAGCATTTCTAAGCAAACCTTTTCCAAGGTGCTATTAGATATTCTTTCCATTGGGGGACGCTCGGGTGGCTCAGTGGTTGAGCGCCTCCCTTCGGCCCAAGGCGTGATCCTGGGGTCTCGGGATTAAGTCCCATATCCAGCTCCCTGCATGGAGCCTGCTTCTCCCTCTGCTTGTGTCTCTGCCTCTCTCTCTGTCTCTCATGAATAAATAAATAAAATCTTAAAAAAAAAAAAAAAGACATTCTTTCCATTGGGTTTGAGGTAACAGAGCAGTGATATAATGTGATGGTTGCAATGCCCTTACTTGAATCCAAGCTTTTCCTCTTATTCCCTGTGTGACCTCAGTCAAATTATTTACCCTCTTTGTGTTATCCTGTCATTATAACAAGTACATGCAAAGGAGTTTAGTAAACCACACAGTCAGAAGGTATAGTCCCTAGAAGCCTCCCTTCATTTAGACACCAGTAGGAAGTTTGAAGATCCCAGGGCCACCCTCACTTCAGATCAGCTGGCTATAAATTCAGAGCTACTCATGACTAGTCTGAGGTTTGATAATTTGCTAGAAAGACTCACAGAACTCTCTGAAAGCTATTAAACTCATAGTCGCATTTATTTTTGGCAAGAGATACAAATTAGAACCAGCTAAAGGAAGATACAGATGGAGCTAAGTGTGGGTGAGTTCCAAATGCAAAGCTTCTATCATGTTCAGGATGTGTTACCCTCCCAACACTGAAGTGTGACAATACCCAAAGAGTATTGTCAACCAGAGAAGCTCCTCTGAGTTTCGGTGTCCAGAATTTTTATTGGAGCTTCATTACACAGGTATGATTGATTGAATTATTGCCCATATGGTAGAATTCAATCTCTCTCCCCTCCCTGGAAGTTAGACTGGTATCATGTGGCCCAAAGTCCCAGTCTTCTAATCACATTGTTGGTCTGTGCTGTGGCCAGCCCCCACCTCGAATCATCTTTTTCGAGTAGAGACCTAGGGGCCCACCATGGATCACCTTGTTAGTGTAAGTCACAGGTGTGGTCCCAGGGGCCCACCATGGAACACCAAAGACACCCCTGTCACTTGGAAAAGTCCAAGAATATAGAGGTTACCTCCTAGAGCTAGACAAAGCCTAGACCTCTCTTTTAGGCTAAATTCTTTTTTTTTTTTTTTTTTAGGCTAAATTCTTTACTGCACAGTGGTTCTAAGGATTTAATGAGTCAACACACCTAAAACTCTTAGAATATTGCCTGACACATGGCAAGTGCTCTATAACTGTTAGTTACTGCTTTTCCTATTCCAATTGTTTTTATTCTTTGCCCCTGTGTTCTCAGTCCTTGACTTCTAAGAGCCGTGTTGCTGTTTTAAATCTTACTTGCATGTGTCCCACAGCCTTTGATTCCCTAGCTTCTCTCTCAATTGCTTAACTGAGAGGGAAGCCAAGAGTCAGAAGAAAGACAGAGCTTCTCTCCCTCCCAGCAATAATCCTTTGCCAGTAACCTGTTTACCTTTTTAATTTCTCTCTTTCCTTTATTTCTAATTTGGAAGATCTGGCAACACTGGTCCTAAATTCTTGCCAAACAAGAACAAGCTGATACTGGATCCCCACTTTAAACAAGCTCTCTCCTATTCTTGACTGTTCCCACGACCACCATGAATCTGCTTGTCTACCTGTTTAGACCCTTTAGGATCTGATTTTGCAACCGCAAGTCCAGAGACCAATAGTCTCTCAATCTCTCACCAATAAATAGAACACAGGAAACATTATTAACAAAGTTAGCAAAATTCTCTTACTAAAGAAGTCTCTTACTTAAACTCAGATGTGCTAAGTTATGTATGGAGGGCAAAGTTTCAATGACATAAAGTCATGTTAATTTTTTTGAATAAACTGATCTCACTCCTTGCCATTGTACCTGAGGAATGGTGTTTCCATTTTTTAACTTATGCTGCCTCACGAAATGCCTTCATAAGAAAAATGAAGGTCCTTGGATAGAAATCCCGTGTGACAAAAACCAGATGCATAAGATTTACCTGAAGCTCTAGTTAGCTTATCAAAAAAAAAAAAAAAATTTTTCCCCAAGGGGCTGGTACATAGAGTTTTAGATAAAAAAAAGAGAATTCTGAAAAAATTATTCTAACTTAAAATAAAAAATAGCCGTTTGGGGATGTTAAACAATGTTTTCAAGGGCTCTTAAGTGACATGAGAGAGCAATCAGTCCAATTCCTTCCTTTTAAATGTAAGGCAACTATCCAAGAATAAACAAAGTTCCATGCTGTGTTTTATGTTTGAAGTTGTCAGAACCTCTTTAAAAATTAACCATTGTGGGGGAGACAGAGCAGAGGATCTGCTTCTTCAAATACTGGAAATCACACCATGGATTTCCTATTGTTTCAGGAATACTCTAACTTGGAAATATTTCAAGGAGTTCATTTTAAGTTCAATCATATTTAAAGTGATGTAATTTATTATAATTTATTAGTCACTGAATATCCATGTGCTCCCATACATTTCCCAGCTCCTTTGCAGTTAGATGGTTCTATGTGATGAGTTATGACAAGTGAGTTGTGAGTGGAAGTGACATGTGTCACTTCTGGGACAAAGAATAAAGAGAAGAGCACTTTTTAGGTCTTGATGCTTTTCTCTTTTCCCGCCGCCCCAACAGCAGAGGCTGAACATGGAGATGGGTGTAACCACAAGATGGAACAGCCTGGGTGTCAGGCGTGCTTGGAAGGGAGTTGTTGGGAAGAGCCCCAGTACCTGCAGCCAACTTTGTGTAAGTGAAATGTAAACTTTCATGGGTTACACCAGTGGAAGATTGGGATTAGCTATTCCTGCAACATAACCTAGTTATGCAGATAACACATAACAATACCACCTAACATTAGCCATGCTTTAAACTTGCCACAATTATCCAAAACACAATTTATAATCTTTGACACTCATACAGATGTGAAAGCTCCATATTTGCATGAGTAAAACATTTTTTATCAGAAATATTTGACAGAAAGGGGATTCTTACTTTTTCATGTTGAGAGAGAGCCCAGTAGAAAAAATATGTCAGCTGTGACTAAGACAAAACAGGATCAAACATAATCTTATTTAAGATCTGGATTAAATCTGAATAATTAGGTAACCAAAAAATTTCTTTGGTTTAGTTTTTAAGGTTGTCAATTTCCTATGTTTATCAGCACAGACTAAGCCATTTTGGAGAATAATGAAAAAAGTCTTTCAGGCCTAAGTGATATGTTTCTTTTAATTCCCTTGAACATTTTCCTTAAAGAATTTGGGGGTGAGTGTTAATTTTAATTTGTTTCTACAAAATTGAGAGTCAAATGTTAGGTAATTTGCTCTAAATCATACAAAATTAATGGAGAGGACCATACCAAAACCTCAACATCCATTGTTTCCACTATGTCTGTGCTTCCTCAAGAAGTCACAGGATGGTTAAGTAGGAGATGGAAAGTTAAGGCTAGTCTTTCACTTCCAAGAATGATAAATTAAGTCATTTAAAAAAATCCTCCCATTGAAGACAACTAAAATGCTGAACAAAATATAAAATCACCTTTTTAGAAATAGCCAATTAACAAATAATGAGGAATTACCAGGCTAAGTTCCTGGAGAAGATAAAAATCCATAAAGATGAGCATGGTACTGGTGCCATTTTGTCCTGAGGAGGTGCAGTAGTCCAGAGTGGATGGTGGAGAAGTTTAATAGTTCCTCTCGGGCTAGGGTGACAAAAGTTGGTGCCTAGGGCCCACCACAGGTGAGTGCCTTGCATCCTGAGTGGAGGTTGACAGACCCTAGAAATAAGAGTGAATTGGAAATCAACCAGCCCTTGCATCTTCTGCAGTCTGTCTTTGAGTCATCTGGGTGGCCTGGAAAATCTCAAGCATAAAACTGGATTAGGGTAATATTGGAATGTTGGTGACTTCAAGTGCCTGGTAGAAGCAATAAAAAATTTCTTTGGATGGGACAGCTGGGTGGCACAGTCAGGTGAGTGTCTGACTCTTTGTTTCAGCTTAGGGCATGATCTCAGGGTCATGAGATTAAATCCTGTATGCCCCCTTGGTCTCCCCACCCCATGCTCAGCAGAGTCTTCTTGAGATTCTCACACCCTCTCCCTCTGACCCCCAACTCGTGCTCTCTCTCTCTCTCTCTCAAATAGAATAAATCTTTTAAAAAATTCTCTTTGAAGAAAGGGAACATTATAGTAGGCCTCAAATTATTTTTAAAAATAATTAAACATACAATTATCAGGACATAGGAAGAAAAACAACCAGGTATACAAGATGATAAAACACTGTGAACAAGAAAAATAAAATATACCAGACTGCAGAAATAGACCCTCAGGGATTCCAAATACAGACTGTAAAGCAATTATGCATATCAAGTTCAAGTAGATACAAGTCAAGTATGAATATTTTAGCAGAAAACTATAACGTATAAGAAAATGACATAGAATTGAAAAAGAACCAAATAGAAATTCAAATAGTAAAAAAAAAAAAAAAAGTAACCTAAATTAAATCAGTGGATGTATTTAAGAACAAATTAGACACAGTTAAGAAAGAATTCTGAAAAAGACAGATGAGACAAAACCTTTCAGAATGAAGCACAAAGAGAAAAAAGAATAGAAAAAAAAAGAATACAATGAACATTCAGTTGGAGAACTTAAGAAGTAAAAAAGAAAGGGACAGAAGTGATATTTCAGGAGATAATAACAAAAAATGTTCAGTACTAGACATTGACCCACAGAAGCCCAGTAAATCGCAAGGAACATCACAGAAAGCAAGCCACCACAGACGCAGCACAGGAAAGCAGAGAAAACCAAAGGCAATGAGCAACTATTAAGAGCAGCCAGAGGGAAAGGACAGTTTACCTTCAAAGAAGCAATGGTTAGATTGGCTGCTGGATTCTCAGCAGCGGTTGGAGAAGCCAAAAGATTAAGGACTGATATCTTTAATGTGCTGAACAGCTGCCAACCTAGAATTACACATCAGGTGAAAACAGCACTAAAATACTGTGTGAAGATAGCCTCAACTCAGCAATTAAATCTTTTCCCCACTGGCACTTGCTGCAGTACAGGTCTGTGGGTATAGCTTTTCTCTCTCTCACTCTCCTTTCTCTGCAACCTCTAAACTATGTGCTTTTGGTAGTAACTCTGCAAGGAGCCAGGGTAGAGGTGAGTGTAGGGCTGGGGCAAAGGCAAGACAAGGAGTAAGAAAGTTTTCTTCACTGACACGTTTGCACGATGGCTTTGCAGACTGGAGAGCTAGTCAATGTCCGAGGCTGGCTTGCTCATGGACAATTTCCAGAATTCTTCATGAATCCCCATTGGGTTGTCTGTATTTTTCTTATTGATTTGAAAGATTCTTTATACATTTTGGATGCCAGTTTATTTATTTATTGTCTCTTTTCAATAATATGTGATACCAATATAATTCCCCTTCCTGTGGCTTACCTTTCCATGCTATTAATGGTGTCTTTTGATAAATAGAAGTTATTAATTCTAACATAGCTTAATTTATGATTCTGTTCCTATGGTTAGGGTTTTTTTCCTTTCCTTTTTGAGAAGTTCCCCTTGGTCACTTTTTAAAAGCACATGCCAAGCCTTTCTCCCTCAGTTGTTTAAAATCTAAATTTAATCGTGTAATATTGACCAGGACTTGGTACTCTAACAGCCATCCTCCATCTCTTCCCTGTTTATAAACCAGAATAGATGGAAGAAGGGATTGGGGGAAATATATACTCTAAAAACAGGATGTTCAGACAAAGGCACCCCATATTTGACTCCCTGAATCTTGGACTAGAGCTTGGATGTGTGTAATTTTTAAAGGCTCCCCCAAATGATTCAATTATATCTTGATAAAAACTACAAGGGGCAAAAACAGCCTTCAAGTGTCTGGAATGTCATGGAAGGAAGGAGAGAATTTCAAGTAGGGCTTGGGAAACAGTCTTAGATGCGGCAGGCGATCCAGACAGTATAAAGATTAAGAAAGGGACAGACTTCCAGCTCTAAGATAAGTTCTGCAGATCTAATGGGTAGCGTGGGGACTATAATTAATAGTTCTGCACTATACCTGCAGGTGAAGAGAGTAGATCTTAAATATGCTCACCACACACACAAAAAAGTAATTATGTGAGGGGTTGGAGGATTAACTAACCTTACCGTGGCCATCATTTTGCGTTATTTACATGTATCAAGTCATCACATTGTACCTTAAACATCTATGTTATGTGTCAATAAAATCTCAGTAAAGCTGGGGAAAAAAATCATGCAAGCCATATGTGAAACCCAAGAAAGATATGGGCAACAAGGATACCAACGATAGCAAGCAACTCCACCAGACGCTGGTATCAGAGGCATATATACAAGATTGAGAATTCTAAAAATACATATTGATTCTTTGTAGCATTTGCAGGAAAAAACTAATTATCTAGTTTTTTAAAGGTTATGAAAAATGTTGGATTTGGCTTAAATCTTTGGTCATTACTAAAAGAACCAACACTTTAGTCCAGAGGTGGCGTATAGAGTATGGGCTGCATACTGCTAAGGATGAGGAGTACTCAGTCAGGAAGAAAAAAAACATGGGTGTCAGATGTTTATGGAGAGAAGTCTTGTAGGGGCAGCCCGGGTGGCTCAGCGGTTTAGCGCTGCCTTCAGCCCAGGGTGTGACCCTGAAGACCTGGGGTCGAGTCCCATGTCGGGGTCCCTGCATGGAGCCTGCTTCTCCCTCTGCCTGTGTCTCTGCCTCTCTCTCTCTTTCTCTCTCTCTCTCTCTCTCTCTGTGTCTCTCATTAATAAATAAATAAAAAATCTTAAAAAAATAATATAATAAAAAAGCAGTTTTGCAGAGTCAAAAAAGATGTATTTCAGTTTTAAGATTTGAGATTGAAGAACAGACACTCCTTGAATCTCAGAGTTGAGAGGAACCTCCAAGATTATTTTGTCTAATTCCATCTGACACCAAAATTTCCCTGACAAAGTCCTGTCATCCTGTTTATACTTCAGCTCCTCCGTGGGTGAGGTCTGCCATCTGCCACCACCCGCAGGATTGGCCTGTTGTGTCTTTGCTTTGGCTTTGAGTGAAGGCTCTTCCTTACCATGAGCTCAGAACTTCTCTCTTCAAATTGTACTGATTGCTGTATTTGAAAGAGGAGGACAGGTGTCAGCTGTGAGGGAATGTCATCTTACCAATACATTTCTTTAATGGCTTTCCAAAGGAAATGGAAAAAAAAAAATCCTGGCTTGAATTATTTTGCGAGCAGGGGAAAACACCAGATCAAATTTAAACAAATAGGACAGTTTAAGAAATAGTTGTTCTGCAAGAATGACTGTTTGAAAGTCAGTCCTTTGTTTCAGGCTTTGTTAGGCAAATATGTAACCTCCTAATTTAGCTCTGTGGTATCTAGTATGGCAACTACAAGTCAGAAATTTGCAGGGATCTGTATCATTTACGGATGAGGTTGGCTGAAAGCAACAGAATACCCAACTAGAAGTGCTCAAAGCACGTGACCCATAATGTGCTACTTAACAAAACGTGTGCAAGCAGGTGATGACTGGGATGTTCAGCTTCTGGACGTCTGGGCACAAGCAGGCTGGTCTCTTGGCCTTCCCCTTTGGGCCAGCAGATGGCACAGCTGCTCTAAACACCAGGTCCTCAGCTTGCCGAGTCCTAAGCAGATAGGGAGGAGACTGGAGCAAAAGGGCTTTCTCTTTCTCTTCTTTTAAGTCTCCATGAGCAGGAAGAAACATTGAGGCTCCCAGCAGACATTTCTGGCCAGAACTTGACCACATGTCCAGCACTAGACTGACAAAAGGGAAGTGATACTGGCTTGATTTACTTAGACCTTGAAGCTGGCACATCATTGCCCAATCGAAATGGAGCTTTCATTTTACTTATGTACTTTTTTTTTTTTTTTTTAAAGCCAAAAAGAAGTGGGGAATAGCTGTTGGGTAGGCTACCAATAGCCCCTGCCAGAGGAGCTCAGGAGAAATTATACACGCTAAATCCACTGGGCCCTGTGCCAAGGGCAGGACAATGCCTCTACAGAAACTAGTAAAATGTTTTTCTTCCTCTGATAATTATTAATTCTCTGCAGTGACTTAGAAAAATACTTGGACTAAATTTCTTGCTATTAAATGCTTGATGAGTATAGAAACCGACTGTAAAACTGTTTTTAAAAGTCACTCTGCTTCTAACCCGAACTCCTTACTCTAGAGCTTATCTTACCACTACATGAGTTGTACGAATCACCTCCGATTTACATATTAGAGACGAGCCTTACATGGTAAAGAATAAATCATTTTCAAATTAGACATTCCATCTAAAACTGACAGCAGCCGATTCCCAGCACTGTCTTTTATTTCTGACATGCTCTTAGATGAGAGTCATCTTATATTTGCAGTAATTCTCAGGATAAAATTTTCTTCTCAAAGCTTATTTTATGAAGGTTTTTTTTAAGTTTTGAAGACTAAAGCAATTATTCTTTCTTTTTGAAATTGCCACATCGAGTCCAGAAACATTCATTATTCTTTCCTTTTGAAATTGCATATCAAGTCCAGAAACATTGACTCTTTAATTTAAAATATTAATGTCAAATGATGGATGTAAACATCTATTTTCCATCCGCTTTCTTCTTTGAGCATGCCTTTCTTGCTCTTGGGGGGAGCCTCATTCCTATTGGATTTCCATTGCACACTAATTACCTCAGGCCACAGCTGCTTACTGACAGCTGTTCTCTTCACTGCCCACCATGTGGCCACCCTTCTGCTGGTAACCACACTCTAGCTCCCATCTGTGGAAACCCCGGCCTCCCCAGTGTGGCTGCTTCCGCTGGGGCTTCACCCTGGCTCAGACACAGAACTTGCAACCTCAGTAAGTCCAAATACTGCATTCCCCTGGCCACACTGACTGTTCGATTCATAGAAGCCTTGCTCAGAACCTGTGAGAGTACTTTCGCTGGGACTTCTGGGAGAGAGATTTTTCCTCTGTCCTGCCAGATTTTTGCTTTTAAAGTAAGGACCAGAGTTACTGTAGCCATCTTGATGTTTTGAGTGGAAACCAGTCTCAGAATGGAGCTGAGAGACAGACAGACAAACGGACAGACAACAAGTCTCCCTGGTGTTATGTTTCAGCCTTCAAACCAAGATAGACGCATAACACCAAGCCCTATTCCTGGACTCTTCAGTTACATAATCTAGTAAGTTCCTATTTTGTTGAAGCCAGTGTTTGGATCAGAGTTTTCTCTCACTTGTTAACCCAAAGAGTTCTAACTGATACATAGGTTCAGAAACTCTTATGATCAAGAAATAGTCTCAGATACCGAATGTGTCATAAAAATTAATATGAGAAGGAGGGGGTACCTGGGTGGCTCAGTCAGTTAAGCATCAGATTCTTGACTTCAGCTTAGGTTGTGATCTCAGGATTGTGAGATGGAGCCCCACTCTGCACTAGTCTCTGTGCTCAGTGGGGTGTCTGCTTCTCTCCTCTCTCTTCCTCTGCCCCTCCCCCGTGCTCTCTCTCTCTAAAATAAATAAAACAGATCTTAAAGGGATCCCTGGGTGGCTCGGTGGTTTAGCACCTGCCTTTGGCCCAGGGCATGATCCTGGAGTCCCAGGATCGAGTCCCGCATCAGGCTCCCTACACAGAGCCTGCTTCTCCCTCTGCCTGTGTCTCTGCCTCTCTCTCTCTCTGTCTCTCATGAATAAATAAATAAAATCTTCTTAAAAAAAAAAGATCTTAAAAAAATATGGGAAATACTTAATAGGGAATAAGTACACTTATAACTTATTATGTCCAATATTTTTACTGTCTTTTCTTCAAACAGTAATGTTCACCTGTCATGTAATTTAAAGAGTTTAAATTAGTATTCTTGATATTATATACTTAATGAGCTCTAATCATTATTATGGTAGTGTGCTCTGGGGACAGCTTCCTCAAGTCTGAGCATGTACACTTGTTTTCTTTTTGAATCTAAATTATTTCCCATTATCATGGAATAAAATAATCTTGGAGATATTTAGAAATATTGATACATTATTGGTGGACATAAGGCTATAATTATAAAAATGGTGGTCTCAGGCTGCGAGGCTTGAATTTCTCTGGCTATTCGCTTTGCTCCAACAGCACTGTCCTGAGAAACAGGCATCTCTTGGCTGAGAGACATTTGTGTCTGGAGATGGAGATCACTGTGAGGAAACTGTTCTTTTCAGAAAAGCTTCTAGCCTTCCCCTCGGTGACCTGTATGCTCTCACCTCCAGGTGTCCACACCCTTGTCAAAAGGTGAGAAATCTTTTGTCATTGGTGAGATGATTCCAAGACAAGGCGCCAGCCAGTTTGTCTACCTGGAGCATTCCCTGGAAACAGACCCAGTTCATTCTCCTGTATGAACAAAACAGTAAGGCAGATTACGTTTTTTGGGGTTTTTTTTGTTTGCTTTTATGGTGGTAAAGGACACATTGATTGTGCTAAAAGAAGATTATCTTCATAGTGAGCCCCTCTGTCATGTACCATGCAGCTATGTTGGTGATACTATACCAGGAAAGCCTACAGTTAATGTTAATTGATAATTCTTTTCATATGGCTCAAAATTCTAAGATGCAAAGATTTGTGAACAGTTTCTTTCCCACTCCTTTTCCCCCGATGCCCGGTTCTCCTCCCCAGAGGCCATCCATCTGATGTTTTTGCCATGTCTTCTCAGGGCGGTACTATGCACTTTTAAGCAAACGCATATAAATATTATCTTTCCCCTTTTACCTCAACAATGGTACATGCCCTGCTCTGCTAGATTTCTTTTTTTCACTTAAGATATCTTGGATCTGGGACACCTGGGTGGCTCAGCAGTTAAGGGCCTGCCTTCGGCTCAGGGTGTGATCCTGGAGTCCCGGGATCGAGTCCCACATTAGGCTCCCTGGATGGGGCCTGCTTCTCCCTCTGCCTATGTCTCTGCCTATCTCTGTGTCTCTCATGAATAAATAAATAAATGCTTGGATCTACTTCTGTTTTGGTATACAAGGAGCTTCCTTGTTCTTTTTCATAGCCTATTAGTATTGCATAATTTCAGAATACTATGATTTCACCAATGTCTTACTGGTGACACATCCCCACCCCCCAATCTTTGGCTTCTACAGACAGTGCTATAGTGAAAAACCTTGCACATACATCAGTCTGCCTATGAATGAGTGTATCTTTGAAACAAATTTCTAGAAGTGAAGTTTTTTGGTTCAGGGCAAGTATGTTTGTGTTTTTCTCATCTTTAGAGGTTTTATTATACCTGGAAAAGTAGTACATACACATGGTAAACAAACAACACAAAACCAAGCAGTATGAAAGTATATATAGTGAAAAATGAGTCTCTCTGCCTCCCCTCACTCCCTTCCCCAGAGGAAGTATTTGTTGTACGCCACTGTGCGTACACTTCTAGAGATTATAGGCATACACAAACATATATATGTGAATCAGTATGTGTCATTTGTCTTGGCTTGAAAGGAATATATTTAGGAACACACACCATTCTGCACCTTACTTTTTTCACATAATATATTTTAGGATTTATTGCTGATATAGATCAATCTCATTCTCTTAAAAGGCAACACAGGATTTCTTGTGAGGAGATTGACATTAACTTTGTTCATTAAAAAAATTATGGTATGGGGCATCTGGGTGGCTCAAGTGGCTAGGTATCTGCCTTTAGATCGGGTCATGATCCCAGGGTACTATAATTGAGGCCATTATCAGGCTCCCTGCTTCTCCCTCTCTTTGCCGCTCCCCGTTTATGCTTTCTCTCTCTCTTTCAAATAAATAAATAAAATCTTCAAATAATTCAGGTATAATTTATATTTAGGTTTTTTTTTTTTTTTTTGCCATTTTGTGTATACAATTCTACAGGTTTGACTAACACATTGTCCTTTGTCATTTTAATAGGTATTGCTATGTAGCCCTCCTGAGAAAGTTGTGCAGAGAAGTGTACCTGCTTTTCTACAACCTCACCAACTCAGATGTGTCATCAAACTTTTTGATATTTACCTAATGGTAAAAGATGAAAATGATATTGCATTACTTAAAATTGTATTTTCCTCATTATGATGAAGCTAAGCATCTTTTCTTTTCATTTTATTTACTTTTTGGGAAGATTTTATTTTTTTAAGTAATCTCTACACTCAATATGGGGCTTGAACTCACAACCCTGAAGTCAAGAATTGCATACTTTACCAAATAAGCCAGCCAGCTGCCCCAACATCTTTTCATTGGTATAAGATTTATTTAAATGTCCTTTCCTGGGAACTATCCATACTTTATTTTTTGGCCCCTTTTTCTCTTGTGGGTTGGTCATCTTCATATCAAGTAAAGACTCTTGGCATATTAGGAAATTAGGCCTTGTCTGATATATAAATTCCAAAAATTGGGGAGCTTGATGTCCATGAAATAAAGATTGCATTTCCTACACAATAAATACTTAAATCTCTTTCAACCGTTGGGAGATTATTGCATGTACAAAGTTCCATTTCAGGAGAACTAAACTTCCAAAATGAGGTTTGGCTGAGAAGATTGTCATGCTTTGCAAAAGAATCAGATGTATATTATTCTGAAACAAAGAGGCGCCTGGGTAGCTCAGTGAGTGGAGTATCTCTTGGTTTTGGCTCAGGTCATGATCTCAGGGTCTGATGGAATCCTGAGTCAGGCTCCCTGCTCAGTGGGGAGTCTGCTTTCCCTCTTCCTCTCCTACTGCACCTTTCCCCGCATCATGTGCTTTCTCTCTCTCTTTGAAATAAATAAATCTAAAAAAATTTTGTAAAGTAAAAAATTAAAATTGCATATGTCTGTGCAATTGACTGTAGCGTCTTTCAATAACCTATGAGGATTAAAAGTTAATGTTTTATCATCTGTAATATAGCTGACCTGGGTTGCTCTGGTTCCTGCCTGTGAATATCCACCAGTTCACTTCAGGCACAGGCAAAGATGAAAAGTCTCTTCTGCATGGTTCCTGCCATAGCATTCTGAGATGATTACATCATGCTGAAATGAAGAATAAGTTCAGAGTTGTGGGGCTCTATCTCCAAAGTGCACAAATGATGTGCAGTAAAGATATTTATGTCTCAGAGTGCAGTGGAGAAGAGTTGAGATGCAAGAAAATTAGAAACTATCTAGTTTTCACATGACATGGAGAAATAGAATGTTTCTTGGCCCCTAAATACAGCAGAAGACAGCTTGTGAACTGCAAATGGTGGAGGCAGAAACACTTTGCTTCAATTATTTGGATAAACAAATGTGTAGAATGTTTAAAAAAGAAATTCCAGGAGAGTGGTGGCAATAGACAGGAATGACTCAGTACCCCTCCTTACATGTGGAATAATGGCTATAAGGGTATAATTAAATCATACATTATGAGCTTGAGCCAGGTGAGCCACAGTCACTGGCTTTGATTTTAATTTGTGTATTGGGATGAAACTTTGTGCATACTCTGTCATTATATATGACTTTCTTCAAGGGTGAATAATTGAAACAAGTCATACATATTTGGAACCTTTTAATTCTTTTTTTTCTTTTTAGAAGATAGAAATTTATTCCTTCATCTTTTAAAAAGTTACTTGTTTTGAAGGGGCCACCTAGGTGGCTCAGTCGGTTGTGCATCTGCCTTTGGCTCGGGTCATGATCCCAGAGTCCTGGTACTGATCCCTGCATCGGGCTTCCTGCTCAGTGGGGAGCCTGTTTCTCTCTCTGCCCCTCCCCCTACTCATGCTCTCTCTCAATGTCTCTCTCTCTCTCTCAAATAAATAAAGATCTTAAAATAAAGTTACCAGTTATGAAGGAGATCCACCACAAAGTGGATGCTTTATACACAAGATAAACTACACTAGAACATTCTAAGGTAAGTTATAAACATCTACATGTTTTCACACAAGGCGAGATGGTTCAGTGGAACTCTGTCACTGTGCTTTCCTTAGCCTTTTTATTTTATTTTTATTTTTAACTTTTAAAAAGATTTTTTAAAAGATTTATTATTTATTTATTTATTTACTTATGATAGAGAGAGAGAGAGAGAGAGAGAGAGAGAGAGGCAGAGGGAGAAACAGGCTGCATGCCAGGAACCTGACATGGGACTCGATCCCGGGACTCCGGGACTCCAGGATCGCACCCTGGGCCAAAGGCAGGCACTAAACCTCTGAGCCACCCGGGGATCCCCTAAAAAAGATTTTATTTATTCATGAGAGACAGAGAGAGAGAGGCAGAGACATAGGCAGAGGGAGAAGGACTCGATACAGGACTCAATCCTAGGAGCCCCGGGATCACGACCTGAGCCAAAGGCAGACACTCAACCACTGAGCCACCCAGGCACCCCTCCCTTAGCCTTCTTTAAAGGACCACGCACAAGAATTTTCAAATCATGTGTCAGGTCAAGCCTAGGAGCAAATGATGAAGCTGGACTGCAAACCATGACTCAGAGTAGCCACAGATCAGCTGGAACTAGCATAGTAGGAGCCCCTAAGCACAGAATGGGGTGGATGGGAGAGTATACAACCCTTTTACATTGCAATGTATCTATCTTTTTCTTAACTTTTCAGGGAATGCATCCCAATATAACAATAAAACAACATGTGGAGCCTTTTTATTCCTTCTCTTGATGTCTGCACATATCTTGATTGACAGTTTACATTTGATGTGTATTAATAGACCTTCCTAATCATTCATGATGGAGGCGCCTTGTTGGCACCATGGGGTGGTTCAGTTGGTTAAGCATCTGCCTTGGGCTCGGGTCATGATCCCAGGACCCTGGGATCAAGCCCCACATTGGCTTCTCCCTCTCCCTCTGCTTCCTCCCCTCCCTGCTCATGCTCCGCCTGTCTCTCTCTCAAATAAATAAAATCTTTAAAAAAAAACACTAATTAGAATGAAAAACGATAAAGAAAATTCATGCCCTTTTACCCTTGTTAACTAATCTTTTTGTGCAACTGGCTCATCAAACAGTGGAAGCAACTTTCTTTGTGTGTCCTCCTGTTCTCCCCCTCTGGGTGAAGACTCAAGCACTTGATACATTTCTCAGCACTCTCAGGTAATAAGCATCCTTTTGGTGGCTTTAAGTCACACACACAGCCTCAACCTCATAATTACAGCTTCTCCCTTCCTCTGGTTGGGGCCTGTCGCAGACTGGAGTCTGTGATCCAGGGAAGGTGGGAGGGGGAAACTGCTTCTCTTTGTTCACTGCTTTCCCGCAGCAGCTAGATGTTGTCTGTTGTCTGTGAGGAGCTCCACCAGGAGCCGGAGCTGGGAGTGGGTGTGATAGGAAGGAGAGCGGTAACTGGAATGATTGTCCTTTCTTGGTAGTACTGCCTGGCTTCCCCTCTCTGGGCCTAGCAATGTTTGAAACACTCCCCTGGGCAAGCTCCTAGGCCCTTTATCCATTCTGGTCCTAGGCCTTGGCTGACAAACCCTTTGATCTGAGCAGTGCCCTTCCTATTGGCTGGCTGTACCTGTTCTCTTGGTGTCTGCTCCCAGCCCTCCTAGGGGTCTTTCTACCTGTGTCCCTCACACCACCAAGATGCCCTCTCAGGCAGGATTGAATGCTTGATTGCTTGATTTTTAATTTATTTGAGAAAGAGAGGGAGGAAGAGAGCACAAGCAGGGAGAGCTGCAGAGGGAGAGGGACAAGCAGACTCCCTGCTCTGCAATACAGGCTCGATCCCAGGATTCTGAGATCATGACCTGAGCCATGGATGGCAGCCGCTTAACTGCCTGAGCCCCCCAGGTGCTCCTGGCAGGATCTATTTTTATTACTATTATTATTCATTTAAATTCAATTTGCCAACATAGAGTGCTCATCGTATCAGGATCTGTTTAAAATGACCTCAGAACGGTATCTGCTGGTACTCCTGGTGTGACAGGCCCTGTTTCTCTCTTCTCTGCGACCTAGCCCCTTTAACATTCTCAGTCACGGCCCCCAGAATTAACCCTGCAAGGAGCACAAAGCCAGTTTCCAGGGGTTCTGGCTGAAGCTCCTCCACCTTTGAGCAGGTTTCACAGCTCCTTTTAGAGAAATCCTCCTCACAAAATCCTCCCTCTCTCCTCTCCCGACATGTTAGGCCTTTATGTGGGTCAGTCATCTAACCTGTTCTTGGCATCTACTTTGAAATTTCCATTTGGCCTTCCACCACACTTGGGAATCTGTAATCTATGGAACTTGGTGGATCCATCAAAACTCCCCAATAGACATCCTGTTATGTTTGTTTCCTCTTTTTCCTTTGAAGGATATTGCTTTTCTTTAGAACATTATCTCCAGTAAAACTCTCCCCCTGCCCAAGAGCCTCACGCAGATGGGTGAGATGGCCTCTATCATCCCACATCCTTGGAAGGCCCCTGAGCTTTCTTTATACCTATTTATTTAAGTCACATGTCTTTGAGTAGGTAACATATGCACAGAGTACAAAATTCAAGAGGCACAAAAGGGAATAGTGTGAAAAGCAGGTTTTGTCTTCACCCTTGGATTCCTGGTCCCTCTCTGCAAAGGTAACAACTATTGTGAGTTTTGAAGGGTATTTCCAGAAGTATTTATATAGATATCAGCATATGTTTATGAAAATTTTTGTTTATAAACACAGCATATGACACACCTTTCTGTACCCTGCTTTTCTTCACTTAATGCATCTTGGAGATCATTCCATATCATCACACAGAAAGCTGCCTCTTTCTTTGTTTTTTTTTTTTTAATTTTTATTTATTTATGATAGTCACACAGAGAGAGAGAGGCAGAGACATAGGCAGAGGGAGAAGCAGGCTCCATGCACCGGGAGCCCGACGTGGGATTCGATCCCGGGTCCCCAGGATCGCACCCTGGGCCAAAGGCAGGCGCTAAACCGCTGCGTCACCCAGGGATCCCTGCCTCTTTCTTTGTAATGATTACATTAAGTTTCCCTGAGTGAATGTAACATAATCTACTTTACCTGTTCTCTATTTTTAAAGATTCAGGTTTACCCTTGTTGACTAATTTAAATAATCCATTTATGGGGGTGCCTGGCTGGCTCAATCGGTAGAAAATGCAACTCTTACTCTTCGGGTTGTGAGTTCAAGCCCCACATTGGGTATAGGGCTTACTTTAAAAAAGTAAATAAAGATATTTTAAAAATAGTAACCATTTGCATAATTGTTTGAGCGTGGGCTATGGAACCAGACTGTCTCTATTTATGTTTCAGCTAGACCACTTACTTGCTGAGTGGCCTGAAGCATGCAATTTAACCTCTCTATGTCTCAGTTTCTGTATCTCTAAAATGGGAGCAGTAATATTTACCCTTTAGAGTTGTGAAGATCAAACAAATTAAAACAAAAGTAAAGAGCTTATAACTGTAGTTAGCACACATTAAACACTTAATATACATTAATGTTTATTCTTCCTGGATGAAAGTGCTCCGTGGCCTCTTGCTCTTCCTAAGCTGGATCTGGATTTATGGGTAGAGGGGAGCTGTTGTGTCTCCCCCCTTTTCCCCCTTGGGGGAGGGACTCCCTGGCTTTGTGTTTCGGAAATGCTGTCTGGTATCTGCTGATCTCCCATGTGCCTGGGTGTTCTTTGTCTCGTGGTTTTCCCAGCTAAGTCTGGGGCCCATGACTAGTGATCTGGATGTCTCAGCAAGGTGTGACCTGATGGCACTTCCTGGGCCATTCACCTTCTCTGTAGTTGCTACTGGCTACTTCTCCTGTGTAGTCTGGTCCAGGCAGTTGGCTCCATCTTACATGCCATGGTCTTCCTACAGTGATGATCCCTCTGACAAGCTTCATTTTCAGCTGTTGTCTAGAGCTTGAAACAAGTTGCTGGGGCAGCAGCCTTCTTTGTCCTTTGTATTTGCTCCTATCTAATGAATGCACATCTCCAAATTCTCCATCTTCTCTTGATTGGCTAAAGGTTGTCCTGTAAGACTTTCTTCCAGAAAGGAACTATATTCCCTGACTTTGGCTAGTTGGACAATATTTCTGTTGCATTTGTATTTAAATGATGATAGTTAGGCTGTGCATGAAATTCTTGAATCATATTCTTTTCTTTCTAAGGATTACCTCACTGTTTTTTGTTGTTGAATGTTACTATGGAGAAGTCTTAAGCTCATCTGAAACTTTTCCCTTTATAGATGAGTTGATGATTTTGCATAAATGTTCAAAATATTCTTTTCTATGTCACTGAAGTCCAGTGATTTACTGAGACAATCTTGTTGACAGTTCAAAATGTTTGTTTTCATCTTGCTTTTTTCCTCAAACTTTTCTTCTGTGTTCTTTTTTTTTTTTTTAAGATTTTATTTATTTATTCATGACAGACACAGAGAGAGAGCGAGGCAGAGACACAAGCAGGATCCATGTAGGGAACCTGACGTGGGACTCAATCCTGGGTCTCCAGGATCATATCCCAGGCTGAAGTCAGCGCCAAACTATTGGGCCCTCAGGGCTGACCTCTTCTGTGTTCTTTACAGGTTTTCACGTGTTCACTATTTCTTTGTCACTCCTATTGTAGTCCTCAGTTCTATGATGGTAAGTACTTTTTCTCTCCTCTTTCCTATTCTTTCCTAATTAACATATTATTAGTTTCACAGGTAGAGTTCAGTTATTCATCAGTTGTATATAACATCTAGTGCTCATTATATCAGGTGCCTTCTTTAGTGCTCATCACCCAGTTACTCCATATCCCACCTCCAGCAATCCTCAGTTTGTTTCCTTTGGTTAAGAGTCTCTTATGATTTGTCTCCCTCTCTGATTTCCTCTTGTTTTATTTTTCCCTCCCTTTCGCTATGCTCTCTGTTTTTCTTAAATTCCACATATGAATGAAATCGTATGATAAATGTCTTTCTCTGATTGACTAATTTTGCTTAGCATAATACCCTCTAGTTCCATCCACATCATTACAAATGATAAGATTTCATTTTTTGATGGCTGAGTAATATTCCATTGTAGAGATATATATACCACATCTTTTTTATCCATTTATCTGTTGATGGGCATCTGGACTCTTTCCATAGTTTGGCTAATGTGAACATTGTTGCTATAAACGTTGGAGTGCAGGTGCCTCTTCAGGTCACTGCATTTGTATCTTTGGGGTAAATATCCAGTAGTGCAATTGCTGGTTCGTCGGGTAGCTCTATTTTTAACTTTTTGAGTAACCTCTATACTGTTTTCCAAAGTGGCTGCACCAGCTTGCATTCCTACCAGTAGTGTAAGAGGTTTCCCCTTTCTCCATAGCCTCACCAACATTTGTTGTTTCCTCAGCTTATTAATTTTAACCATTCTGACTTGTGTGAGGTAGTATCTCATTGTGATTTTGATTTGTATTTCCCTGATGATGAGTTACGTTGAGCATTTTTTCATATGTCTGTTGGCCATTTGTATATCTTCTTTGGAGAAATGTCTGTTCATAAGAAATCCTGCATATTAACAAGAAAAAGACAGACAATCCAATAGAAAATAGGCAAGACTTGAATGGCTACTTCACAAAAAATAAGCAAATGAAAAGGCTCTAAACATGAGTCCTTGGGGAAATGTAAATTAAAATTACAGTGAGATGCAGCCATCAGAATGCCTAAAATTAAACTAACAATACCAAATAAAGGCTAGGATGTGGAGGATGCTTCCCTGGTCTAAATGAGTACAGCTCCTTTGGAAAACTTTTTAATGGTTTCAAAGCTAAAAATACAGGTACTTTATGACCTAGTAATTCTATTCCTTTGTAAATTCTCAACAGAAATGAATGTTTATATCTTCCAAAGACATGTACAAGAATATTCATAGCAGCTTTTCTCATAATAGTTAAAAACTAAAAACAATTCAAATGTTAATGGGTAAAATAGCAGCACATTCACATAATAGAATACTATGTAATATTGCAAAAGAATGAACTGCTATTCACAACAACGTGGGTGACTATCACCAATATAATGTACAGTAGAAAGACCTAGACATAAAAGAGAATGCCTACTGTATGTTTTCATTTGTGGTACATTCAACACTAGACAAAATTAATTGGTGGTAGACAAGGATAGTTGAAACAGCAATTATCTTGGACTGGGAGGGGACAAGAAGGAAACTTCTTGGGTATTAGTAATGTCCCATGTTTATATCAGAATGTGGTTACGTGGATGTAGTTACCTTTTATTTTATTTATTTTTTTAAAAGATTTTATTTATTTATTCATGAGAGACAGAGAGAGAGAGAGAGAGAGGCAGAGACACAGGCAGAGGGAAAAGCAGGCTCCGTGCAGGGAGCCCACTGTGGGACTTGATCCCAGGTCTCCAGGATCAGGCTCTGGGCTGAAGGCGGTGCTAAACCACCGATCTACCCGGGCTGCCCAATGTAAAAATTCACCAAGCTATACATTTAAGACTTTGTTGTATATAAATTCTACCTCAAAGAAAACAAATTTTAATGCTAACTCATGGTTGTTGCTTTTATCTTTGGAATCATTAAAAGATTTTCCAAAAGAGCTGTACTCATTTAAACCAGGAATGCATCCTCCACATCCTAGCCTCTATTTGGTATTGTTAGTTCTTTTGAATTCTGATAGCTGCATCTTGTTGTAATTTTAACTTACATTCCCATGCCCACACCCCAGGACTCATGTTTAGAACCTTTTCATGTGCTTATTTTTTGTGAAGTAGCCATTCAAGTCTTCACCTATTTTCTATTGGATTGTCTGTCTTTTTCTTGTAGGCTCCATGTCCAGTGTGGGACTTGAACTTATGATCCTGAGATCAAGAGTAGCATGCTCTACTGACTGAGTGAGTCAGGCAGCCCACTAACTCATGTCTAAAGTTCAGTTATCTTGTCATTTTCTGCTTGACCCCCTTGTATCTCTGCTTTAAGTGCTTGTTATATACAGCTTATTTTTTCCCCTAGAGATTAGTTTTTCTTTACTTCCTAGAGATAATGGAAATTTGGGGGGTCATAATTTTCATCGTCTTTGTGGCAAGATCTTTCTGCTGTTGTTCTTTCTCTGCCAATAATTTTTCCTATTGATTTCCTCCTTTTTTTGTCGTATTTTTTGTAAAGAGTTGTGCTGTCTCCCTTTTGATTATTTCTCACCTTTCAGTAAGGGCACTTTTTCCAGCAGGGCTGACATAATGTACATCTCCAAAGGACATCTCCAAATTGCATTCTCTCCTAGGGGTACTGTTCACACAAAATACAATATGAATGGTGTCTCTTGGAGACCCTGCTGCTTAGACTACCTATGTGCTGAAATACTTGTGGGGAAGGGTCAGAAGCAGAGTGCCAAACCTCTCCCTGAGCCTCCCTAATCTAAGTAAAGTTTGCCTGTGTGCTTGTATGAGCTGGCCTAGCCTTTCGTCCTCTTCAGAGGAAAAGTTTAGCAATGGCTGGACAGCTTATTACCAAATAGCTGTTGCACTACCTGGCCTCACCATGACAACATGGTGGGTTTATTTTTTTATTTTTAGAAAAAATTTTTAATATATTTTTTTATTTTTATTTTTTATTTTTTAAAGATTTTGTTTATTTATCCATGAGAGATACAGAGAGGCAGAGAACGAGAAGCAGGCTCCCTGCAGGAAGCCTGCCATGGGACTTGATTCTGGGACTCCAGGATTACACCCTGGGCTGAAGCCAGGTGCCAAACCACTGTGCCACCCAGGCTGCCCAAGATGGTGCACTTAGAACCTACTTTCTTCACCTGCTCTCCTACCCCTCTGTAGTATCAAATGGAGTCCAAGAAAACTTCAGCAGCTGGCCTGCATCAAGCCTGGTTCTTTCTTTCTTTTTTCTTTGTTTAAAGGATTTTATTCATTTATTCATGAGACACACACACACACACAGAGAGAAAGAGAGATAGAGAGAGAGAGAGAGAGGCAGAGACACAGGCAGAGGAAGAAGCAGGCTCCATGCAGGGAGCCCGACATGCATGGGACATGATCCCAGGACCCCGGCTCTCGCCCTGAGCCAAAGGCAGACGCTCAGCAGCTGAGCCCCCCAGGCGTCCCGGACGTCCGTTTCTGAGCAAGGTACTGTTGGGTTTGCACCTGGCGAATCTACTCGTGCCTGAGCATTCTGAACTCTGCCAGCGCTGCAGTACGCAGCCTCTCTGCCCAGATCTTCTTCCTTACTGGGGTTGGACGTTTTGCCATGGAGAATAGCCTTCCTTCATGTATGGTCAAGGTTCAGGGTAAAAGCGACTTGGCCATTTTGTGGACTATTAAGTTTCTTTTTTCCTTGTTATCTTCAGGTGATTAGAAATACCTTGCTTTCACAAACAGTGCTGCAGTTGCATGTAACTCAGTTTGTATCTATGCAAGTGAATCAGTAGAATGAATCTCTAAGATTGGAATACTGGCTAAAAGGTATGTGCGTTCATCTATCATTTGAACAGATACCACCAAATTGTCCTCCCTAGAAGTTGTACCAATTTATATTCCCATCAGTAAGAATGCCCGTTTCTCCAGACCCTTGTCAACACCGTGGACTGTTGTACCTTTTGGTCTGTGCCATTCTAAGAGATGAAAAATGGTGTCTCAGTAAATTTTGAAATTAATTTTTTTCATTTCTATGTTTTTTAAAAGATTTTATTCATTTATTCATGAGTGACACACCCTGAGGGAGAGAGAGAGAGAGAGAGAGGCAGAGACACAGGTAGAGGGAGAAGCAGGCTCCATGCAGGGAGCCCGACATGGGACTGGATACCGGGGCTCCAGGATCAGGTCCTGGGCTGAAGGCAGCGCTAAACTGCTGAGCCACCAGGCTGCCCCATTTCTATGTTTAAAAGTCATTTATCTTAGTGTTTCCTTTATACATCCTTTTCTATAAACTGTGTATTCATATCATTGGCCCATTTTCCCATTGGGTGTTGGTCTTATTGATTTACAGGACCTCTTTATATTAAGGAAATAAACACTTTGTGATATGCTATGTAAGTATTTTTTCCAGTTTGTCATTTGTCTTTTGATTTTGCTTATAGCAATTATTGCTTTATTGATTTTTAAAATACATGATGTAGCAGTTATGAACTCTTCTTTGATGGCTTCTGTTTTTTTTTTTTTTTAATATCCTGAGAAATGATCTTCACTGTAATACAAGGTGAGACTCTTTGTGGTTACCACTCATGATGAAACAGGGCTCAGAATGAATTCCTCAACATCATGTAATATGGCTTAAGAATTAGATTTTGTTGGAGAAAACTGTAAACCAGGGGTCAGCAAGAAGAGAAAGGGTGACTAGTCCTTTATCTTCTCATCATCCCATGGAGAGACACACCAGGACCTAGGTAATTGACTGAACACAGGATATGTTTGAGTTCCAATGGAAGGATGCCATATCTTCTTGCATTATAAAATTATAAAAACAGTATATCTGGGGTGGGAGGTAATCAGACACTGGGCACCAAGTATTTAGGACTATGGCTATTTACAGGAATTACATAGGAAATTCAGCTGCCCAAAACTTGGGATCTTTGGCGCCAGTGTGAAGTTGTATAATAAGAATTGAGGAGGATAAATATACTTATTCTTAATCTTTAATAGCTAAGGGGTGAAAAGATTTCATTTAAAGCTGATAAATCAGATAAAGCCATACATAACGCACTAATTAGTACAAAGGAAAAACCTAAGACTGATACTATAATCAACTAAAATTGGGTCAAGTTCTTGGTGTCAACTATAAAATCCATAGTAACTACTTTAGGCAGAAAGGGAGTTAGTTATTAGGTCACTCATATAAGCATTGGAAAGGCTGGAAGAGCAGGCTATAGGCTGAACTTCTAGAACAACTCTAGAACCATACTGCAGAACCAGCCTGGCAAGATAGCTGCTGCCACTGCCAGCATCAAGGAAGGCATTTCCTCAAAACCAGGAGCTGCTGCCTCCGCCCTGTAGGAAGATCTTCCCCACACAGGATGCTCTTCCCCAGATAGCTGCACAGCTCCCTCCTTGGCCTAGCCCCCCAGTTGGCATCCACTTCTCCGGCTCAAGTTTGCAAACTACTTTTGGTCCTAGACCCCTAGAATCTAAATAATGGCCTCAGGCTTAGAAGCTCAGTGTAAATCTGTCAGTATTCTCAACTTTCAGTCATTACCACCTGCCTGCCCCAAGGTAAATCCCTGCTTCAACATCCTCCTTTTGAAGCAATTGAGTGATTTATTTTCCCAGGATCCAGAACCATTTTCTGAGGGGGAAGAGTGGGCTCCACATAACTGTGTACAGAATAAACATGTGTCAAGTACAGATTCCATCTCAGAATCAACAGGGAGATGTTAAGTGTACCTCGTGCTACACTCTTCCCAACCTATAATTTGCCTTTTAGGGAATGAACATGATTTGAAGGCTGGTGTCCATGGTAAGCATTTAAAATAATTTCTTATTTAATTGATTAAAAAATTTTTTTTGACATGTGAGATAGTCTTTGATACCAGTCAAGTCAAAATGTGGGCCCCAGTTCAGAGCCTCTGTTGTTCCTTCTTACACAGACTCACAGGTGTGTTCTTCTTTTCCAAGTCTGCAGACCACGTCCATATACTCTATGGGGAGATTATTTTTAGTCATCAGATTCCATAACATGTTGGTGATGAATTTCTGCTGGCAAATTTTTTTGCATTTAAAAAATCAAATCACAGCGTGAATTTCATCTGGGAAACACATGTCTAGGAAATTAATTATTTCCAACCCAAGGGCATAACCAACCACAGCTAAAATGGATCTAGTTTATGGTTCTGCCATATTTGCTCAGAAAGTACTGAACTCCCAAGAGAATCACTGTGCTATATATTGGGCACTGGTCAATAGGCTTGTAAGTGTCTTCTGGTATGATTCAGATATCTGGGGCCTGAAGTTTGAAGGAGTTTGTAATGTCCAGAAACGGAGAACAGGGGACCAGGTAAAATGATCAGTTTGAGGGATTTTGAGGGCATGAAATGCAGATGGAAGAAAACAAAACCATAGAAAGTTTCTGAAAAATCTGCTACCAATAGTAATGTTGATTTTGCTTATGATAGGAAATTAGATTGTAAGTTCCTTTAAGGAAAGGGAGGATCTCATCCCTAGTGCATACCTGCTTGGTATAGGTGATTTGATGATGAAAGGGAGTCAAATCTTGACCTCATAAAGAAAAAAAGCAATGTCTTCAACAAATAATTGTTGAATGAGGGCAGTGAAGGATAATTATACCCCTTAAGGAGTAATTCAGCTAACCTTTGCAACTGTGCTTGTACACATCCATGTGGGTAATGTATTCTTTCTCAGAAAGGCATTTTCCCAATGGAAAAAGACTTAGAACTGAACTGGAAGACTTGGATCTTGTATGCATCCCCATATGTCTCTGAAACTTAGTATATTCTGTATAAATCATTTATGAACATAGGCATGTGGACCACTGCATTCATTCAGGAGAGCAATCTAGCTTTATCAAGAGAATTTGAGTGAGAGTAATTGTTATGGCCTTGTAATCCCCCGGAGCAGCTCACCTCAGCCCATAAGGGCATCTTTATGAGGATGTTCATTACATATAGAGAGTGTGTAGCAACCTAGTTTCCATCTCTAGGGGAGTGGGGAAATAAAATATGAAGGATCTTTGTCATAAGCTACTCTACAGCAATCGGAAGTGATGAATTAGAGATACATAGAGCAATATGGATAGATGTTTAAAAATAATCTTGAGTAAATAAATAAGACAGAACAATATCATAGAACCATTTCATGTTGGTTGATTGATCACATTCGTGGAAAACAACCCATACATTTATCAAAGATGCATATCCGTCTGAGGACATATCCAAACATCCTGGGAAGGATACCTATGGAGCAGTGATTGGAAAAACAACAATGTGAGAGGGGGAGCCTTATCCAAAACCAGTGCTGAGAATATGGCATAATCATCTCCAGCCTAATGAGAAACATAGCAAAAACCATTTTTCATTTTTCATCCCCATAATTGGAAGTGTTCCACTCACCCAGTCTGCTGTCATGGGATTTCTGTTTTCAAATTGTTCTTTAGGGGCTCATGGCTTTTCCTATACTCTGTTCAGTGATACTATTGCTAATGCTTAGAGTTCACGTAGAGTTTGCAAATTTCTTCTCTTCCTTAAACTTGTGTAGTCAAATTAAGCATTAGATGTGAATAGAAAATAATGAGTTTTTAAACTCGATCCAAATAAGTGTTATTTCCTGCAAAGTCGTCATAGATTCCAGAAGTTCTGCCAATGCTTGAAACAGTATTGGAACTCCGTGTGCATGTATGTGTGTGTGTGCACATGCACGTGTGCGTGTGCACACACATGAGCAAGTGCACATTTAAGAATCAGTTAGACCTTATATTATTTGAAAACCTAGCCTTACTTACCTGATCGGTGCCCACCGATCACTCATCATATTTGGGTCTCCCTGTCTTGCCCACAGAGTTCTAGGCACAACCTGCCTTCTTTTCCTCTCTGCAGCACACGAAATTCATCCTTGTTTGGGGACTTTGCAATAGCTATTTGTTTTGTCTGAGAAGCTTGTCCTTCCGATCTTCCTTCTCAGGCTGGCTCCTTCTTAGATGTTACGTCCTCAGAGAGGCTGTTTCTGATTATCAAATAAAAGTCACCTAATAACTTGCTTTCCCACCCCCTTGCTTTAATTCTTCCCATGGCTACTACTATCAGATATTTGCTTACTCACTCATTGACTGTATATATCCCCACTTTGAGTAAGCGTTGCATGTCCTCCATACCTAGAAAGATGCCTGCCACACAGCAGGTGCTCAGGAATGTTTGTTGAATAAATCAAAGAGTGTGATTACCTCAGATCTTTGTACCTGAGGTCCAAAAGTTCAAGCAATCTGAATACGAGCATTACTGTAGATTCTTTCTCCCTTGTTCTTTTGTTATAATTTATCATTTATTCTTTTACTATATCTCTTCACACTTTACCACTTTTTTTTTAAATTTTTATTTATTTATGATAGTCACAGAGAGAGAGAGAGAGGCAGAGACACAGGCAGAGGGAGAAGCAGGCTCCATGCACCGGGAGCCCGACGTGGGACTCGATCCCGGGTCTCCAGGATCGCGCCCTGGGCCAAAGGCAGGCGCCAAACCGCTGCGCCACCCAGGGATCCCACACTTTACCACTTTTTAAAAAGATTTTATTTATTTATTCATGAGAGACACAGAGAGAGGCAGAGACATAGGCAGAGGGAGAAATAGGCTCTCTGGGGGAGCCCGATGTAGGAATCAATCCCAGGACAACGGGGTCACTACCTGAGCCAAAGGCAGATGCTCAACCACTGAGCCACCTAGGTGCCTCCACACTTTACCACTTATTACATATGTCTACCTATAAATGCATCTATTTCTCTTACTAAGTTGTGGGCTTCTGAAAAGAATGAACACTGTTTCTAATTTTTATATCTCTTGGAGGACTTAACACCAAACTTTGATATTCCAAGTACTAGATACATATTTTATCACGTTGAACTGCATCTGGATAGTATGAATGTGTGTGTGTGTGTGTGTGTGTGTGTGATTGTGTGTGTTACAGAGAGAGAGAAAGAGAACAATTGTGTGGGCCTATTTGGGTACATTTTGTGCCAGTGATTTTTAGACTCATTTTGAGTGTCTACTTACATTTAGAAAGTGCAAATTTGGACAGAGATCAAATTTCTGGGCCATGTTGTCATAACGGCCTGAATTCTGTAGGACATAAAACAAAATGGAAAGTGGACAAATGGAGATAAATTCATGTACTGAAGATGGTAATGTCCAATTTAAGCCATACTGAGCTCCTTTCTACATAAAGGCAATGGCATAAGGTAATTAAAGGATGAGGCCACAAAAGCCAGAGATAACAGGGTAACTGCTGTAGGTGGAGCAGATAGACTAAGGGCAGCTTGAGGACTGACCCTGGGCCCCACTAATTTTTCTCTGCAATGACTAGCATAACACATAGGAAACACTTAATGAAAGTTTGTTAAATGGTGGATTAAATGAAAAATGGATAAGTGAAAAGTAATGACTTTTTATATGACTCATAAATTGGCTCAGAAGCCACTGGCTCAGGAGACTCAAGGGAAAGAGTTCCAAAAATGTGGCATCATTGACCTAAGTGTGAGATCTCTCTAGAACACATATTTAGCCATAGAAGTGGCATTGCTATCCATCAAGTCACCATCTTCCAGTCTCTCAGACTAGAAACTTTAGAAGCTTCTATGAGTCACCCACTTTACTTGTCTAACACGCCTAAGCAGTCATTAATTCCTGCCAGATTTACCTCAGAAATACCCTCAGTTCCCATGGCCTTATTGCCTAATTTCTTTTTTTTTTAAGGTTTTATTTATTTATTTGGGAGAGACAGAGCACAAGTGGGGAGGGAGAGGTGTGGGGAGAAGGAGAAGCAGACTCCCTACTGAGCAGGGAGCCCAGTGCAGGGCTCGATCCTAGGATACTGAGACCATGACCTGAGCTGAAGGCAGTTGCTTAACTGACTGAGCCACCCAGGCACACCTTATTGCCCAATTTCTAGACAGCAGCCTCTTGATTGGGATCGGGCCACCAGTATCACTTGCCTTTGCAATCCTCCCTCAACTCACCAAAGTTATCCTCTGTAACTGGCACGTGAAACAGGTAGGAGTCGGGAGGATTCAAGCAGAAAGCAACTTTTTCCAACCTTATGACTGACCCTTTAAAAATGTTCTCTCCAATCTTTCTTCCCTACCCATGATTTTCTGTTTCCTTTCAAGTATTGAAAAGTTCAGTCCAGTGTCATTTCAAAACTTCAGTTTCTTATCCAAATTAGAGTTCTCCCTCCCACAGGTATGGGCCACAGCCAGACTTGCAAACACAGTTCACACACATGTCTTCTCTCTTCCTTTCACCTCCCCTTGCACTAGCTGGGCCCAGGAGAGAGAGGGGATTAGAGACAAAGAAGCAAGGTGTTCCATGGCTCTTGCAGTTGTAATCACAGAGTCCTCTGTGAGTGGCAGATCTAATGGGTATTTCTCTAGTGATGCTTTGGAAGATTTGTCGAGGACCCTTCCTCCCTGGGAGAGCCTATTATAGCATTGCTTGCTTGATACCCACTTTAGTTAGATTCTTGAAATTTCCTCCTTATCACCTGAATTCCAGCAGACCACCCCACACAGTGTGTCCTATGTTGGAAACATCTAGAAGGGCCTCTTCGAGTATATAAGATACTGAGGCCAACTCTCTTCTTCATGTTCTAGTGGCATAAACTTTTCTATTGTTTCTCTAAGTGCAGCTTTAGTCTCTGTGGGACCCATTGGCTTTGCTCTGCTGCCTAAGGGGCCACCAGCCAGCCTTTCATTAAAGTTTTTGTTTGTTTGTTTGTTTGTTTCCTCCAGTGGAATGAGAAGGCAGCCTCTAGGTCACCTCTCTTAGCCTTCTCTGAGAAGCCTGGGAGGGGGCAGGGGTGGGCATGAAGGTCTAACTGAAGCAGAACAAGCTGGAGGTCACTCTCTATGCAAGTCCTGCCTTGACAGTCTTGTATCTTGCTTGCAATGTGTGTGAGTGTGGGGGAGACATAAACCCATTGTTCTTAGCTTTGGAGCCCCAGCCAAAACCCTGAGAAAGGAAGAGGCCTATTTTAACCTGCTGTTACATTCCTTTAAAAACATCAGAAACTGTTTTGTTTTAATGAACTGTTCTAAGCTTACAATGCCTGATTTTGAAGTCCTAGAAAAGACATTTTAGCAAGCTAAGAGAGGGATCACTGAAACCCCATCATTTTGTAAATGAGAACCCAAAGTGCAGGAAAGTTGACTGATTTATGGATGACCACACAGCTAGTAATGACCAGGTCTTGAACCTAGACCTTTGGCCTCCAAGTATCATGCCTTTAAGATTCGGCCCACTATCCTACCTAGTGTGATTCTCCTTAAAGGGGACCGGAGACATTTATACCTAAAATAAAACTACCTATGTGTAAGGATCAGATGAAAATCATACATACTTTTAATGATTTTTCAAAGCCTATGAAATGGATGCTGTGTTTATGGATGATTTTTATCTTTTGGCTAACCTATATTTTCTAAATTTTCTGTGATGATCATATATTTCTTTTACTGTAAGGAAACAAAACATATATAATTATTCTTTTTAGCTGTAGGTCTCTATTATAGAAAATGACTGCTTATAAATAAAAACAAAATTGCATTTATACACTTTCTGGTAAGTCCACTTAAGTAGAAGAATGAGACCTGAATTATAGTCCTGGAGCTACTTAACTGTGCAACCTTGAGCTAGTCACTTGACCTCTTGAGGATCAAAGACTCAAATGCAGTGTGTGGAGCCTGGGCTGTATAAAAATCCAAGACATTTTCCAACCCTAAAAGCAAAAAATATTTCTGAAAAGCTGTGTGAGGAGCGATTGTGAAAATTTAGATGAAAAGCTTCAAAATACAAAGCTCCATGTAAATATGTGGCAGTAATGATGATTTTTCCTTGTTCTCTAACATGGACCTTCCAATTAAGTGAGATCAGCCTGTAGATTCATCTAAGCAAGGCACGCTGACTCTGTGTTTACCGTTAAGGTCCCCACTTGCCCTTCCTTATCCAAACTTCTCCGTGAAGCCTTTCAGACCACCCCAGCCCTCCCTGCTGCTCCTTCCGGGATCTACAGACTCAGCCTGGCACTGCCTTTTTTTTTTTTTTTTTAAAGATGTATTTGTTCATGAGAAACACAGAGAGAGAGGCAGAGACACAGGCAGAGGGAGAAGCAAGCTCCCTGTGGGGTGCCCAGTGCAGGACTCCATCCCAGGACCCTGGATTCACGCCCTGAGCCAAAGGTAGATGCTCAACTACTGAGCCACTCAGGTGTCCCATGCCCCATTTTGCTAAACAGCTGATGCTTTTTGTTGCACATTGTGATTTCTTGTCTATTAGATTTTCTTCTCCAGTCCACTGCCTACAGACAGCAGCCATGCTTGCTGTCTCCATTTCCTTAACTATTGTCCAACAGAGGCTGAGCATACAGGGCAGCCTCCATATACTTTGTTAGCGAGAAGTGTTCATTAGGAGGAGGAATATCTGAAAGATCCATTTAGAGGCTCAAGATCTGTGAGGTTCCTAGCTGTCCTTGGCATAGGGTACCTGAAACCACCAGTCTGGGTCTAGAAGAAAATGCAATCAATTCGTTTTTCTCCAGCTCCCTTTGGTTCTTTGCCCTTCCTAGCCCTAGATGGCAGACTCTGGGTTGCCTTCTGTTGCTGTCACTTCCTGGAATTGGACCCAGGGTTTAGATCTCTTCTGGAAAAGGGATCATGGGTCTCTCCTTACACTGCTGGCTCCAGGCAATCTTCCTTAGGCCAGGCCAAGGGAGTAGGGTCGGCCAGGCCATTAAACTATCTGGGGTATGCTCTAGGCCTCTTGGCTGAGAAGGCCAAAACAGTCACGGTCAGTTCTGCTGACTTTTACTCTCTCCCAGGACCTGGGGAGGAAGGAGGAAGAGCCAGTTCTCTTCATTGCCTCTCCTAAGGCCGCCCTTCTGCCCTCCCTGACACCTCCTCTCATCCCCTGGTGGCCTCCCCTTCCTGGTCTCCCTAACTGCTGTGCCTCTGGCCAGCTCTCTTGACAAAAGGCTTTCCTGACAGGAGGAGAGCTGATGGCCACCCCTCAGTGCCAGGCCGGGAACTAGGTGATTTCCATACATTTTTCTCATTGGAAGAATAGCACTTGGATGTCCCTTTTAGATGGGGAAACAGAACAATTGCTTCAGGCAGCACCTCAGAAGCTGCCCACCTGCTGACCCATAGCACCGGGCTCCGAGGTGACAGTGGCGCTGGCACAGGGGTGAGATGTCAGGGGAGTAGTCAAAGCCCTGCGAAGTAGGCCACATATGCTGTGCTGCACAATCCCGAGCTCTCTGAGAAGCCCTTCCGCGCACACTGCCTCAAGTCACACATCCAAAGTGAAATGTGGGTGTTTTAATCACTGAAGAGAATCCTTAATACTGCTCCTTCGGCACAGAGTTGCCTCTCTCGCGCCAGGAACCGCAGGGAGCCTATTGCTTCCCGTCCTGAACTGGTTCCAGAAGCGTTAGGTGATGCTCAGTACAATTTTCCGTTGTTATCATATGAGGCCCTTGGAGACGCTTCTCAATTCTAGCAATTAGCCACACAGGGGTCAACCAAGTGTTCTCAGCTCTAATTAACAGCTGTGTTGAATCTGGGACACACGCAATTCCTTTGGGGATACTCTCTTCAAACAGAAACAAAACCAGAATATCAAGCTCTTTCCTCCTTATCGGAGGCTGTGGAGTCTGAAAATTATTGCTGAGGGTGTTCTTAATAAAAATTCCGGGAAGCCAAGTGGCTTTCTGTGCTGAATGTATGAATTTAAAGGTAAAAATATCATCTCAGCTCTACCATGAAATTCCCCAGCGGGGCTCACGAGGCTCCGGGGAGCGCTGGGGGAATTAGGTGTCTCCCAGATGCTCGCCCAGAGCCCAGCTACACCCAGCAGGCTACATGATATCATCACCCCATGAATCAAAGGCTTGCTCTCTGGCTTCAGAGGGAAAAGGAAAAGGAACAGGATACTTTGTGTTGGGACTCCTGCCCCAAGTGGGAACTATGCTGATGCCTGCTCAAGTTGTCTCTGGGTATGCTGGCTTCCTGCCCTGCCTGACAGCTGCAGGAGTTCTGTAAGAAATCTGAGGGAGAATTTCCTTTGCGGCCATGACTGAGAGCCCAGGATCAAGAGCTGTGCAGACAGAAAAGACATTACCCTTCAAATATCCCAAGTCATCTATTAGGGTCAAGAAGCAGCCTGCAAAAAGCAGGACAGCTGGTTGTCCAGCCTTGGATGGAGAAAATGTATTCCACTGGGAACCAGCCAGTTGGGTTTTTCTTAACTGAGAACAAATGCACAGAGGCATTTAAAAACAAGTATATTTTAATATTGTGATATTTCAATGGATAGGAATATACAGAACAATACCTATGGCCCCAGATGGTAAACTTAACTTTGTGCCATATTTACTCCCCCCCCTCTCTAAATAATTTGTGTATGTCCTTTTGAAGCTTCTGCTTTCCCTGGCCCCAGACCCCATTAGCATCCCGAAGTTGGTATGTATCTTTCTGTTTTTCCACAGGGTTGTATATTCTTACTAAATATGGGTGTATCCATAAGTCACAATATCCCTGTTTTTGAAATGTATGTAAGTGGCATCATTCAGTGCCCCTCATTTAGCAACATGTTACTTCCCTCAACATGTTCCACAATCATCCACATTAATACATAAAATCTAGCTCATTTATTTTAACTTTAGAGAGGTGTTTTTTTTATTACATGATTATATCAGAATGTATTTACTCATTCCCTTATTGATAAACATTAAGGAATTTAATTCTTTTGAATCCAAACACTGCTATAATGAATAGACTTATATGTGTCTCGTGGGTAACATAAGGGAGCTTTTTTTCTTTAGAGTGGTAGTTTTGCTCTCGGGATCCTTTAAACTGTTAAAATCATTGAGGACCTCAAATAGCTTTTGTCTATACAGATTATATCTATTGATACTTATGGTGTTTTTTAAAAATTATTTTTTATTTTTTAAAGATTTTATTTATTCATGACAGAGAGAGAGAGAGAGAGAAAGAGAGAGACCGCAGAGACACAGACAGAGGGAGAAGCAGGCTCCATGCAGGGAGTCTGATATGGGACTCAATCCCAGGTCTCCAGGATCAGGCCCTGGGCTGAAGGCCGTGTTAAACCACTGAGCCACCCGGGCTGCCCCAATACTTATGGTGTTTAAAATTAAAACTGAGAAATTTAAAAAATATTTATTTACTAGTTCATATAAACATAACAATAATAAGGTCATTGGTTTGCACTTTTGCAAATCTCTTTCATGTTTGGCTCAATAGAAGTCAGCTGGATCTTTATATCTGTTGCTGCATTCAATCTGTTGCAATATATTGTCTTGGTTAAAGTATATGCAGACAAACAGGCCTCATACAGATATGTATTTGGAAAAAGGAGGAGAATTTTAATAACCTTCTTAGATAATTTGGATATTCCTCACCGAAGATACTAAGTCAGAAGTCTACAGGTATTGGCTTCTTAAAGATTAGTTGCAAATGTGGAATCTGAAATCTTATTGATGCATTTCTCATGCTTTGTTACACTAAAACCCATTGATCTTTCTTGGTCATTAAGGAGACATTGGTTCACAGAGTTATATGGGTCTTACAAATGTCGACAGATTTTATTATACAATATAAAAAAACACACCAATTTAATCATAAAGGTTTTTTAAAATGGGGAAACTGTCAAGGTCATGGTAGTGGACAAACATTTTCCAAAATCCTAACTTTGCTTGAAAGCTCAACATTTATCATTGGCAACAGATGCAGTCAGTTGCTTTCCTTGAAGTGACAGGCTCACTTTGTTCATTTATGAGAAAATGCCTGCCAAAATCCCAAGTCTGAATAACCATAGTTTTTTAGTTTTTCTTTCAAGTAGAAAGGGTGTTCTATGAAAAAAAGCAGCTAGTTCGGCTCATAGCTCAAAAAAAAATGCATGTGTTTTTCCTTGAGAGAACCATCATACTTCGGCGTGCAAGAAGTTCTTTATGTGTATTTTCCATTACACAGAATATTATTATTATTAGTTTTAAATGAGGACCTAACAGGTTTTTTTTTTTTTAAGATTTTATTTATTCATGAGAGACATGGAGAGAGAAGCAGAGACAGAGGCAGAGGGGGAAGCAGGCTCCCCATGGGGAGCCAGATGCAGGACTCGATCCCAGGAACCCAGGATCATGACCTGAGTCAAAGGCAAACTTTTAACCACTGAGCCACCCACATGCCCCTACGCAGAATATTAATATTAAAAAGACATGTACTGAAGAGATGAGATTTAATACGATTTATTAATAATTTTTACTGCTTCATCAATAAAATTACTAAGTATAACAGGATGATGATGATGATGATGATAATGATGATGATGATAACAATGATGGTGATGTGGATGATTTTGTTTCAAGTGCCTGACACTGACAAGCCCAACTGCCACAGCCTTGATTGTGCTAAATCCCTAGCAGTTCTACCTACAATTGCTTCTGCATCATCCATGCAAAGAAGAACACATCAAAAAAGGCAAATAGTTCAGAGTATAGATCTAAAAATGGAATTGTTGAGGTTTAGGATACGTAGGTTCAGTTCTATGAGCTAATACTAAATTGTACTTCAAAGAGGTTGTACTCTTTCAGATATCTATCAGCCGTGTATGAGATTTCTTATTTCTCTCCAACCTGGCCAACATGGAATCTCTCTCTCTCTCTTTAAAGATTTACTTATTTATTTGAGAGACAGAGAGAGAGGGAGGAAAAGATTCCGGTGTGGGGGGGAGGGCAGAGGGAGAGAATCCCAAGCAGACTCCCTGCTGAGTGTGGAGCTCGATCTCACGACCCTGAGACCATGACCTGAGCCGAAATCAAGAGTCAGATGCTTAACCTACAAAGCCACCCAGGTGCCTGGAACTTGTCTTTTAGCTATGGTTTTAGTGACTTGACTTGATATTGACATTTTAAATTCTGTTTTGAAATATGCCCAGTCTCTTAATATTCTGTTCTTATCAAGGCCTTGAGAGAAACTGTTTTACCAGAGCCCAGCAGCTAACTGGGTTTTTACCAGACACTAACCAACCTGAAGGAGGGGAAATACCCAATGTCAGCTACCTCTAAATTTCTTGCCTCACTACAGGGGGTAAAAACTAAACAAAACTGAGAAGGCCTTGTAAAGTCCCAGCCTAGTGGCAAAGGCTCACTAGAAGTCTGTGACCTAATCATGGGACTCTAGGACACTTCTCCTCCCCCTACACATATCCACCACCACAAGAAGGCCTCCGAATAATAATAAGGGAATACAACTGAAAGGATTTCATGTCTCAGATATTATTCAAGAAGTCTTCAGACACCTAAAGACAGGAAGGCAGACAGAGACAAGGACTCCAGAGGAAATTTTAACCTCTGACACCTAAGGCAATAGCAAACAGTAAAATGCAGTGTAACCCTAGTCTGCTAAATATAAAACCACACACAAAAGGCCTATTTACCTCAGTTCCTTTTATCCATGTGTCATATCTGGCTTTCAACAGAAAATTACAAGGCATACTGAAAGACAAAGAATACAGATTGAGGAGACAAATTAAGCATCACAACCAGACTCAAATATGGCAGAGATGTTGGAAATATCAGAATGAGAATTTGGAACAACTATGATTAATATGCTGTGAAAGTTTTGTTTCTATGATTCTAATTTTTACACATTTTGTTTCTTGCACAGGGATCTCTGGGACAAAGACAAATAGAGGTGGTGAAGACAGCCATTCGTGTCTTTTTTTCCATGAATGTAAAAATGCTTCTAACATTTCACTATTGACTGTATTTTCTGTGCTTTTGCTTGATATTCCTTTTTAGGCTAGGAGGTGTGCTTTTATTTCTAGTTAAGAGTTTTGTAGGTTTTTCTTCTTAAATCATAAGCGGTTTTTGAATTTTACTGAATGCTTTTCCAGGATCCTCTCAGGTGGTTATGTGGTTTTCCTTCTTTAATTTATTAATGTGTTGAAATGAAACAATAGATTTTTTTCTTAGGTAATTCATCATTATATTTGTGTAATATACCCAGTTGATCATCATTAAAAAAAACCATATTCCTGGATTTGGCTCGTTTTTATTTTGATAGGATGTTTTTATGTTTATGTTCATAATCAAGACTGACCTATATTTTTCTTTCTTTTATAGTCATTGTCTGGTTTTGGTATCAAGGATATATATTAGAATCTTAAAAATGAAATTTCCATTTTTGAGTTCACTTTCTGGAAATGAACTTGCCTATAAAATATTATGAGCCCCATTTTTGTGGTAGATTTATTTATTATTCCATTTCTTTTATGATCATAGGTCCAGTAATATTTTCTGTTTCTTCTCAAGTTAAATTCAATCATCTATCTTAAAAACCCATGTCATTTATTTTCAAATTTATTGGCACTAATTTTGTCAAAGAAGTTTTTATTGTAATCATAGTTATATCTTCATATCATTTCTAATACTGTTTATTTGTGCCTTCTCTTTTTTGCATTGGACAACCTTACCAGAACTTTGTCTATCATATTTCATTGAATCTTAGATATCACCAATTGTAAAATATTTCAGAAATGTTAAAATGTGGGAAAATGTGTCTCAAAGTAAATAGTTACCTTCTTAGCTTCTTCAGTGTTTGTTTTTCATTTTACGAATGTCTGCTGGGATTTTATTATTTCCTTCCTTCTACTTTCTTTCATACTCCATTATTCATTTTCTAACATCTGGATTTAGAAATGTAACTCATTAATTTTCGTTCTTATTTCTAAAATATATGCATGTAAGACCATACATTTTCCTTTCATTCTATTTGTGCTATGAGTTTGATATACAATGTTTTCATTGCTGTTCATTTTCTATGTATTTCATATGCATAATTATTTCTTCTTTGAAGATTTAATAAAAATGTTTTAAAATTTCTAAACATTAAAAATGCTTTTATTATTTATATCTAACTTTATTAGATTGTACTCAGAAAGCATTATCTATATATAAATTCTGTAGTATTTGCTAAGACTTCTTAGCAAAGTTAGTATTTGTAAATGTTTTCTATATAATTTTATAAGTGACCTTGAAAAGTTATGTATTCCATAATTGTTGGGTATAGAGTTCCCTATATGTCTATTGGATTGAATTTGTTAAGTCAGTTACACAAATCATCTCTATCTTTAACTAAATTTGTCTGTTTGATCTCATTATGTCATGTGTGAGAAATGTTAAAAATCTACCAATGTTATTATAGATCTATCAATTTTCCTCATAATCTTGTCATATTCTACTCTATTTTTTGTTTTTTAAGATTTACTTATTTATTTTAAAGAGATACAATGGGGATCCCTGGGTGGCGCAGCGGTTTGGCGCCTGCCTTTGGCCCAGGGCGCGATCCTGGAGACCCGGGATCGGATCCCACGTCGGGCTCCCGGTGCATGGAGCCTGCTTCTCCCTCTGCCTGTGTCTCTGCCTCTCTCTCTCTCTCTCTGTGACTATCATGAATAAATAAATAAAATCTTTAAAAAAAAAAATAAAGAGATACAATGCATGCAAGCTGGGAGAAGGGGCAGAGGGATAGGGTGAGAAGCAGACTCCCTGCTGAGTGTGGGGCTCTTTGAGGGGCTCCATCTCAGGACTCTGAGATCAGGACCTGAGCCAAAATCCAGAATCATATACTTAACTGATTGGGCCACTGAGGCCCTCCTGTTCTCTATATATTTTATGACTACACTATTAGGTCTGTAATTTCCTCATGATTTAATTTATTCAGCCATTCATTTACTGACCACCTACTTGTGTGCCAGGCATTGTTCAAGACAGTGAAAAACCAGCATCACACAAAACAGAATTATTATTCTTTTCATTATTAAGCAATGATGCTTTATCACAAATAATACTTTTTGCCTTAACACTTACTCTGTATAATAAAAATGTTAGTGTACCAGCTTTTTAAAAACATATATATTCATGATATTTAAAAAAAATCTTTATGTTTTCATCAACATATGGAAGGACTTTGTTGTTTTTTTAAATCCAACCTGAGAATAGCTAACTTTTAATGTAGTCAGAAAATCATCCTTTTTCTTTTATTTTGATCATGGATATATTTGGTTTTAATGGTAGCAAGTTATTTCATATTTTCTGTTTACCCTGTTCTTTCTTTGTTTCTCTTTTACTGTCATGTATTGTCTTGGTTTTTTAAAAAATATTTCATTTAAAAAAATTTATTTATTTTTCCTGTGGGGTCGGGGAGGGGCAGAGAGAGTGGGAGAGAGAATCCTGGGCAGACTCCACAGCAAACACAGAGCCCAATGTGGGGATTGATTCCATGACCTGAGATCATAACCTAAGCCAAAACCAAGAATTGGAGGCTTAACCCATTGAGCCACCCAGGTGCCCCACTATTGTCTGAATTTTTATTTTTAAAGATTTTTACAATTTACTTATTTGACAGAGAGCAGGCACAAACAGAGGGAGCAGCAGGCAGAAAGAGAGGGAGAAGCAGACTCCCCACTGAACAGGGAGCCCTACATAGGACTTGATCCCAGGACTCTGGGATCATGACTTGAGCTGAAGGTAGATGCTTGCCTGACTGAGCCACCCAAGCACCCCTTGTCTTGATTTTTTAAGTCCTCTTTTTCTATCTGTTGGCTGGAAAGTTGTATATTATATATCTATATTTTTAGAGGCTTTTTAAATTGTTCATATTTAACACATACAGTTGCTGTTAACAATGTTTCCAGTTAACCAAGAGTTCTATTCTCTTCCCAAGTAGTACAAAGGCCTTAAATTCTTTAAATTTAATCTCCCCATCTCCCATTCGATGTATTCTTCTTCACTCGTATTTTATTTACACTTGGTTTCTGTCCTCCAATCAGTCTTTGATATTATTGATGTTGTTTTTACAAATAGTATTTGTGTAGATTTTACTTACCTGTTTGCCAGCTTATCTCTCAACTATTTTTTGCATCTCATTTCTTCACATTTGTTTTGATTTCTTTTTTCTGGATCTCCAGGAAGAAATAACTATCATAGATCTTCTAGTATAGCCTGTGAGTAATAAACTTTTTCTCTGTTTGTCTGAAAATATTTTATTTTAGCCTTATCTTAGAAGATACTTTAGTGCATATAATTTTTAGTTATTTTCTCTTTGAAGATATAAATCTAAACTTTCTTTTTTTTTTTTAAATCTAAACTTTCAAACTCTATTGTTACTGATGAGAAGTCTGCTGTTGGTCTAATAGCTACACTTTTGTGGTAATACGGCCTTCCTCTTTGGTTGCTTTGACACTTTCTCAGTATCTCTTGTATTCTGTAGTTTTGCCTGTCTGGGTTGGTTTGTTTGTTTTCATGCCTGGTCCTTCAATGTGAGCATTTACCACTGTCTCTAAGTATGGAAGATTTTCATCTATTTTCCCTGAATATTGCCTCTTGCCCTGTTTTCTCCTTCAAGGAATTCTTATTAGTGGGATGTGGTATCTTCTCATTGTGTTCTCTCTCTTTATTCTCTCTCTCTTTTTTAAAAGATTTCATTTATTTGTTCATAAGAGACAGAGAGAGAGGCAGAGGCATAAGCAGAGGTAGAAGCAGGGAGCTGGATGTGGGACTTGATCCCGGGATTCCAGGATCACAACCTGAGCCTAAGGCAGACGCTTAACCACTACGCCACCCAGGCATCCCTCTCTCTTTATTCTCTTATGCATTTTCTATCTCCTAATCCCTGCGAATGGCATTCTGTATGATTTCTTCAAATCTTGTTTTTCAGGTAACAGTTTCTCTCTTCAGCTATGTCTAATATGCTGTTTAATTTGCCTTTTAAGCTTTTTATTTTGGTGACAGTATTTTTCATCTCTAAAAGTTTTGTTTGTATTAAAAAAATCTGCCTAGGTTTTCTTTATCATAGCTTCTTTTCTTTCCTATATATCTATATTCATTTGTTTAATTTGGATTTCATGTGTTTTAAAAGTGTGTGTGTGTATATAGTTTTATGCAATCTTAAGAATGTGTAGTTTTGTGTAACCACCACCACAATGAAGACACAGAAGTGCTCTGTCACTGTAAGGCTCAGGCTGCTCTTAGAGCCACACCCACTTCTCTCACTTTGCCACCCTGTTCTTGACCTTGGGAACCACAGATCTGTTCTCCATTTTAATCATTTTATTATATCAAGATGTTGTATACATTGGATAACACAGTATGTAACCTTTGAGATCACTCAGTGTAATCCCCTTTAGATCCACCAACTGGTGTTTGTAATTAATAGTTCACTCCTTTTTATTATTTAGTAGTATTCCATGGTTTGAATATACCATAGTTGTTTAAACTTTCACCAGTTAAGGACACCTGGGTTGTTTCTAGTTTTATGCCAATATGAATAAAACTGTTATGGCTATTCGTGTACAGCTTTTGTGTGAACATAAGTTTTTATTTCTTTGGAATAGATGTTCAAGAATTCAGTTGCTGGGTTACATGATAATTGCGTGTTTAGTTTCAAAGGAAATAGCCAATTATATTCCAGAGTGGCTATGTCCTAGCACCGTATGAATGATCCAGTTTCTCCATAACCTCACCAACATTCTAATAGGTAATCTTGTAAGGCTTTGCATTTCCCCAGCAGCTAATGATGTTTAGCATCTTTTCATGTGCTTGTCAGCTGTATATTTTCTTGGGTGAAATGTCTGTTCATGTCTTTTGCCCATTTTCTTTTTTTTTTTTTAAGATTTATTTATTTATTTATTTGAGAGAGAGAATGAGAGAGAAACACACAGAAGGAGAGGCAGAGGGAGAATCAGACTCTGCTGATTAGGGAGCTGTATGCAGGGCTTGATCCCAGACCCCAGGGTCACAACCCAAGCCAAAGGCAGACACTTAACTGACTGAGCCACTGAGGCACCCCTCTTTTGCCCATTTTCTAAGTGATTTTTTTTAAACTGTACAGTTTTAAGAGTTTGTGTATTGTCTGGATAGAAGTACTTTATTGGATATGTGGTTTGCAAATGCTTTTCCCCAGTCTGCAGCTTATCTTCATCATTTCACAGGGTCTGCTGGAGAATAGAAGTTTTAAATTTTGATGAGGTGCAATTTATAAATTTTTCCTTTTAAGAATCATGTTTTTGGGGTCAACTCCTTCATTTTAACCTAAATATCTAGAATTATCTTTCTGATTTGCTATTATATCTAGTTTGTAGCACACAGATTCTTTCCAATGTGTGTATGAGCTCTACCTCATGCTGGTTCTTTTCTTCATCTCTCTTGCATATTATGAACTCATTTTGGAGGATATGGAATATTACTTTTTCTCATCTTAGTCTCTAGAACTATGGGAGTCACTCTGCTTTGATGTCTTATATTTTCTCTTGTTAGGGACTGAAAAATTTTGTGAGTCCTAGACCAATTTAGGGATTTCTATACCGTATAGGCACTAAAAATATGAATCCCACTCCCTCATTTAAATAGTCTAGAGTTTTTGGGATCCCTGGGTAGTGCAGCAGTTTAGCGCCTGCCTTTGGCCCAGGGCGCGATCCTGGAGACCCGGGATCGAATCCCACATCGGGCTCCCGGTGCATGGAGCCTGCTCCTCCCTCTGCCTGTGTCTCTGCCTCTCTCTCTCTCTGTGTGTGACTATCATAAATAAATAAAAATTAAAAAAAAAGTCTAGAGTTTTTAATCCCCCACTGGACATATAATCCATCTAGTATTAGGGACAGAGCTACTTTGCTACTTCTGTGGGCCATTGGGATGCCCCCTTTTTTAGTTCCCTTGTCATAAATCTAATAGATCATCTTGGCAAAGTCCTAGTTCCAACATCCTGCCTTTTTCAAGTTGAAGGTTGTATATTTTTCCCTGTGTAGATGTCCAATCCCCACCCTCCAGCCCTAAACCCTTATATTCAAGTCCAGAATCTCATTTTGCCATGTTACTACAGGATAATTGAAATCTACTGCTCTGATTTTGAATCCACTTTTTGTCGACAAAGAGTTTCCCTTTCTTTTTTTTTTCTTTCTTCCTCACTCAATCTTGACTAATTAAGTTTTTTGTATTACTTTATATGGCATTTTTAAAAAGATTTTATTTATTTATTCATAGAGACACACAGAGAGAGAGAGAGAGAGAGAGAGAGAGGGAGGCAGAGACACAGGCAGACGGAGAAGCAGGCTCCATGCAGGGAGCCCGACATGGGACTCGACCCCAGGTCTCCAGGGTCACACCCTGGGCTGCAGGCGGTGCTAAACCGCTGCGCCACCGGGGCTGCCCTATATGGCATTTTAATATGCTTATAGTGGAAGTTGGCCCACAATAGTTTAATATTCCATGCTGTCAGCACCAAAACACTCCACAGGAGAATTTTAATCTTACATAAAATCACATATAATCTGAGAGGTAGAGAATGAAAATTTAAGAATACAGAGAATATAAGAAAAAGATAACAGTGATATTAAAATGACAAAAGTTTGACAGAGAAGCTCCTAATATTTCTCCACACAGCAAAGTGGTTTGTATGCAAAGCATAATTTTTTTTCTTTTAAAATCTTTCTAATTGTTTCTTTCTCTGATTCCATTTCTACCACCTTCTGTTGAATAGACATTTGATATTCCAGGGTATGCTGAACATGAAGAGTTCTAGGCCATGTCACAAGATTTGCTTCCTGAATATTCCTCCTCATACCCTCTCCTCCCCAACTCTGCACTGTAATTTTCACTTGTTCTACCTTAGCAACAGGTTTCTGATTACCCAGTCATTTCCCCTGCCTATCACCTGGCAATGCTTCCTAGGCTTATCTCAACAATTCTAGTGTTCGTTTCACATCCTTAATCCCTAAATTGCTTGCTATTCTTAGTTTCCCAATGCTTTATCCCAAAAGGGTTGACATAAAGTTAGTCTCATCATGGGTAGAATTCTGATAAATGGAAAGAAAACGGGGATCCCATGCATGAAGAAATGTAAGAGAATTGCCACAGCTAAAGTGGAAGCAGAAAGGCCTTGTGTTGTAAAGTAAAACCATGTCTTAATTCTCATATTTCATTTTTTTCTGGTCCACACACATTTTTACTTCTCTATGTTGTGTAATCAATGTTGTTTCTGATTAAAGCCCTCCAAAGGATTCCTATTGCACTTAGAAAAAATTAAATTTCCTGTAGTGGTCTACAAGGAACAATGTGCCCTGCTCCCTGCTTAGTCTCTGGTATCATCGCTGTATGTTTCTTTCATTATATAGATTTAAATCTTCTCTTATCTCTAGGCATTTTTCTTAGATTCCAATTTTAAATATTTCCTCTGCTTTAAAGTTTTGTTTTTATTCTTCAGGGACTCCCTATTATCCATATGTTGGATCTTCTTTGCATATCTTCTATACCAGTTTGAGTCAACTTTAAATAAATGGATATCACTTCAACTCATACATATCCTCTGTGCCTAGTATGCTAGTGTGTACCTCTGTTAGGGATCTAGAAAACAACACAAAAAAAGAATCAAACATGTTGCATTTTGCTTTTTTATGGCCAATTATGTATGGAGGCAACTCACAGAAAAAATAGCTTGATAAGAAGCAAGGGTGTCAATATATGATTAATTACCAAAACAGGGGTAAAGATATTAGATGATACAGGATGGAATTATGTAGTGAATTGCAAAACTAAGAAGGCTGCTTCTAAAATCCAGGCTTAATAGGCTCCCATGCAGAGATCTTGTCTTTTCCATTCATTTATCAATGGTTACATTCATCTTTATTTCAACACTTGCTGACATTATATTTATACTTGAATTTTTTCATTTTTATGCTGCTCTACAAGTTTTCCCCTGGCAGATATTTGATGCTTTTTATGTGTTCCCTCAGAATTTTGTACAAACTTTTGTTGTAACATTAACTACTTGGGTTGTCAGTGACCCAGAGCAGGGGCTCCAAAATCTGATAGAGCTGGGGTCGAATCTCAGCTCCATCATTTACTGACTTTGTGACCTCAACCAAGTTACCTAACCTATAGCTTTATTTTCTTCATGTGTCATAAGGGGATAAGAATAAGAATGGATCATTATAAATGTTAAACTTGATAATACATGTAAAGTGCTTAGTATGTCTGGCATACAGTAAATGTCCACTTATCTTTACAGTCACCTCTCTGTCTCCTCTACTGTATTATGCTCTCCATGAAGACAGGAACATAGTCCTAGTAAGTTTGTTGAGTGAATTGCAGCTCTATATAATTGTCTCTTTTCTTTTCTTTTCTTTTCTTAACTATTTTATTTATTTTTTCATGAGAGACAGAGAGAGAGGCAGAGAGAGAAGCAGGCTTCATGAAGGGAGCCTGATGCAGGACTCTATCCCAGGACTCTGGGGTCACACCCTGGGCTGAAGGCAGATGCTTAACCTCTGAGCCATCCAGGCATCCCCTATAATTGTCCTTTTTCTTTATCAAGGTCATAGGCTGTGTTGGTTTACTATCTAAGAGACTCTTGGACAGAGAAAAGATCCTCAAGGAGTCTGTCTTGTGCTCATATGGTCGGGCATGCTTAGAAGTAAATAATATAGTTATTGATACTTGTTTTCCCTGCCTGTGGTCTAGGACACTCCATTGATGGATTTCCCCAGATTTCTTATGTCTGTGAATTTTTCTTGTCACTTTCCCTATCTAAGACTTGCCTGTACTTTTTCTGGGATGGCTAACCATTTTTCTTTTAAATTCATCTTTAAGACCTTATTCCAGAGTACAATATAAGCAACTAAAGTTGTTTCGCATCTAGCAACTCTGGAAAATATAAACACACAATTACTGGACACACTCTCCTCTTCCCTGTAGTTACTCTACTGTTGCTTTTCCCACGAAGTTTAAGAGTTTATTTTTAGTTTTTTTTTTAACATATTGCCTTTTTTAAAAATGATTTTATTTATTTATTTGAGATAGAGAAAGAGAGAGGGAGAGAGAGAGAGAGGGCGCACAAGCAGGGGGAGGGGGAGAAGAAGGGGCATAGGGAGAACCAGGCTCCTCGCTGAGCAAAGAGCCTGGTGCAGGGCTCCATTCCAGGACTCTGGGATCACAACCTGAACTGAAGGCAGATGCCCAACCAACTGGGTCACCCAGGTGCCTCACAGTTTAAGAGTTTAAAGAGGGAAAAACTACCTAGCCATCTTTCCCTTCGACTTACTGCAGTAATTAAAATAGTCCCTTTAAAAATAATGTGTGAATATATTTATAGAAATAAAGGTATAGTTATGGATATACTGGTTGTATATCTGGATGAAAAAAATGTGGAATAATATGTCTCAAACAGTTAATGGTGGTAACCCCTGGGTGGTGATATTATCAGTGTTTACATTTTCTTTATACTTTTCAACATAAATCTTTGTTGGGTTGGTTTCCTTTCTGCTCTCACTTTAGCTGTGATAATTTTCTTAGAGACTGCTAATTGTCTTCAAAGTCTCTTTTTCCATTCTTCTCTAGTAATAGAATTTTTAGCTGAGTACAGGGATGCCCAGAATAAACACTACATTTTACAGCCTCTCTTGAAACTAGGTTTGAGCCATGTGTCTACCTTCTGGTTGATGGGATGTCATTAGAAATGTCATGTGCAATTTGGGGAAAGAGTCCTTGAATGGAAGATGTGCATTTCCCCCCCTTTCTTTCTCCTTCTTACTGACTTAGAAGGAGATAAATGCCTAGAAGTTGAGCAGTCCTTTTGGATCAAGAAGACAAAGGTCACACTCTAGGTATAGCAAACTGGAAAGCTGGATGAAAGCAGGATCCATGACAACTTTGTGGACCTTACCATGCCAGTTTTAGGCTTCTCATCTCTGGATGTTTTACATGAGAACAGCGTGGATACTTAAGCCAACATTAACTTCAATTTCGTGTTACAGCCAAATCAAACCTCAACTGACATGGAATTAGTGTATCATTCCTATTATGCTTTGCCTCAAAGGTGAAGGATTTATATTATATGCTCTTCCCCAGACACACATCACATAATTTCTGTAAGTGAACTGTTAAGCTTTGATTCTTATACTGTTCTAAGATTGTTCAATCTCGTATAGCTCCAATTCAACGGCCAAGTCAGCACACATTTCCCAGGAGACACATATGAATGTTTGGGGCAGAACCCATTTGTAATAACAAAAATTTAGAAACCACCGGTGAATATGGTTAAACAAATTATGGTACATTCCTGCTATTAAATATTATGTGACAATGAAAATGAATGAACTATAATCACAACATTATTTGTATTTTTTTAAAGATTTATTTATTTATTCTTGAAAGACACAGACTGAGAGAGAGAGGCAGAGACACAGGCAGAAGGGGAAGCAGGCTCCTTGCAGGGAGCCCAATGTGGGACTCAATCCTGGATCCTGGGATCAAGACCTGAGCTGAAGGCAGGCGCCCAACTGTTGAGCCACCCAGGCGTCCCTAATCATAACATTATTAATAAATCTTAGGAACATAACAGTGAGCCGAAAGAATAAGTCCCAGAAGACAATATGTAAATTCAAAAGCAAATAAAGCTAGCATAGAGTTTAGACCTAAATGTATGTGTAATAAAATGTATAGAAAAGCAAGCGTATAATAAAAGCAAAATTTAAGAGAATGGTTACTACTGAAGGGACAGTTGGGAAATGGGATTGAGAAAGAATATGTAAATTAACTTAAGTCACATAGGCCTTTTAGTTTTTTTTTTGTTTTGTTTTGTTTTTGTTTTTTTACAGAGGCCTTTTAGGTCTTGGGTTGAGAGGTGAGTCTGACTGGTTTATCATATTATTATATTACATACAGTATCAATCAATTAAAATGAGGTTTATGTAAGGACCAAAGAACCAATCATAGGCCTTGGTTCATGGCACAACTATTAACATGAAGCAGGATTATGATTAATCCAGTTTTGTGCTTCTGAAGTTCATAAAGCAATTGTAGTACTTACGAAGCTGCCTATTAGGCAGGCCTGGTTTTATTTCTATAAACCAGGCAACAAGCATGGATGCATTTCTATTTGTGTACCCAACTGTTTCCCTATCCAGGTTGTTAAAAATAAACTTTTAATTTTAGAATAGTTTTAGATTTAAAAAAAAAAGTTGCAGAAATGGCACAGAGTTACTGCAAACCCCCCAACAACCACCAATCCGGTTTTCCCTACTGTTAACATTTTACATTACTATGGTCCATTTGTTCCAATTATTGGGCCAGTTATGGTACATTGTTATTAACCCTACCCAGATTGTAAGCTTCCTGAGAGCAGGGCTCGTGCATCTCAGCATTCCCTAGCATCATGCATCTAGTCGGCTCCGCGTTTGTGGAACTGATGAGGAAATTAAACTCACTAAGTGGCTAAATTGCGAAAATAAGCTCCATGTTTCATGATCATTTATCATTTGCTTTAAGCAGCTAAAGCTGCTTTGAGATATAACCCTGAGCTAAGTTGGGTTTAATGTTCTTAAAAGTCATTGTTTCTGAATTATTTACAAGTGTTCTCATTAGAATGAGCGCAGGGAGCTGAGTGCTGAAGTGGTTATTTTTTTTTCTTCCCTCGTTTCTTTTCTAAATCAGGTCACAGAAAATGGATGCTATTTCTTTAAATAATATAACCAAGCTGATCCCTGGATTACAATTAGGTTACGTAACTTGCTTATGAGCTGCTTTTCATTAAGACTTGCAGTGGGCAATGGGGCTTTACATTTCAGAGCAAAGCTGGGAGAACAATCCTGCTAAAAGCCTGAACACATGCGGTGTCAGAGGCAGGGACTGTAATAACATCGGCACGGGAATGAGTTCAATGTAGGCGGCTTCTTTTCTCTTTAAATCCTTAAAACATCCTTTGTCCTACCAAACTCCCTGGTTCCAAATACATCTAAAATACACGAGCTGAGGTCCCTCACCAGGAGGGAAGATCGCAGAGCTGGTCCCGGGAGGCTGAGCAATGGAGAGTCCTCCAGGGAGGACATTATCAAATTTCTGCAGAACCATGGCTCAGTTTTCATTTCTTGCAGAACACAAATTACCAGGAAACATTTAAAAAATGTGGCCAAGGGAAGTAACAAAAATCCTACTATCCGCCTATAACCATATCTTTGCAAATCAGCGTTGCAAAGGTACAGTAAAAGTAGAAGGTGTCAGAAAACAAGAAGCTTCATGTCAAAGGAAGCAAGTCAGAGGAGATTCTGGATGGGGGTTCATCAAAACATAAAAACATCTGTTCTTAGAAGTGGAGATAAAGCCAACTTTCCATGAAAGGAAGTTGTTCGTTGCTCTTATGCAGGGTACCACGACAGGATGGGACCATTTCTGGCATAATATAAGAACCACCTCAACAAAGGATGATACAGGCTGGAAATTGAAGGTTTACAAGTTATAGTAAGCAGCAAAGCACTCTTGACAATAAATGAACAGGGAAAAGCATCTGCTGGAGAGTGAACCAGGACAGGCTCATGGAAAGGAAAGGCAGTGGAACGCCCAAATTCTCCCAAATGCAGAATTCTTTTTTGAAATGGAGTCACTGCATAGTGATTAAAATAGCAATCAGGAACGATTAAAATGAACTTGGAGCCCTTTATGTGCTTGAAGAAACACCTGCTATTTACTATATGGGAACAGCCACAGGGTAATTCTTTAAGCAGTTAGGCAGTTAAAGCTTGCTTCTTTTGATAAATGTGATCTCTTACAAATTCCCGAAGTCAAGACGGATATTTTATTATACAGCTCTAAAAATAATGAATACAGCGAAGTTTATTTCTTTGAACTTATAGTTAACTTTAAAAAGTTATAGTTAACTTTCAACTACTAATATTTAGTATTTATGGGTCAGTCCTATAAGTCTTTAAACTTTAAGATAAACCTTTCACTATCAATAATACCACCAATGTAAATGTAAAACTGCGTGCTTGAATGCAAAGCAGCTAATTCATTCTAATGGTATTGCACATTAATCTTGGCTTCACCGCAGTCTAAAACTTGCCTAAGCCCTGTTGGTTGCTGGGGAGTCTTTGATTCTTGTGTGTGTGTCTAATTTACTAATGAACTTGATGTCATTTAGGGCTGAAGCAGGCACATCTGAACGGGTCTGGCTCCTGGGCAGCTGGGGAAGGGCACCCACAGTGTTCTGAACAGAGTTGGAAGAACACCAGAGCTGAGATGAGTCAGAGCCTCTCAAAGTGTGTGGTGAGTCAGAATCAATGCCCCCCACCCTACCCCAGCTGTAACCAAAAAAAAAAAAAAAAAAAAAGTTGGGGTGATCCTAGAAGGGAAGCTGTTAAAGGACACACCACAAATCTCCTTCCTGTGATCCTTTGCACACCGAGTGTTGCATTTCTACCCATTCCTAAAAGAGCACAGACCAGAGACAGTGATCTAAGTAATGGCCAGAAGGAGAGCCAACAAAACTAACTCTGATTCTAACTATAGCATGACAGACAATAAGAAAGGGGCAGACCGGCCAGCACCTGCCACTGTGGTGTGATCACTAGCAATGAATCTTGGGGAACCCGCAAGAGGTCCCAGGAGCCAGCAAGATGCATCAAGGAAAGAGGAAGAGCCCTGGATCTTAGAGACTTGGGTTAAGTTGAACTCCTTCTTCTGTCGCTTATGCATGTGATACTTAAATACTCTGAGCCATGGTTTTTTTTTCTGAAGGTAGTAATATTCCTTCTCATTAGGTGGTTGATTTGGTGGGGTGCGGGGAGGAGATTGCAGGTTGCCCAACAGGATTTCATGGTATTGCTTGGCTCAACACGGAGGCTAAAATGAAGGAGGTACTCAATAAAGTACATACTGAATGATTATCCTGGCACTGGATCATCCGAGTGGGGCTGTGCTTGCTTGATACTCAAGTGATGTGTTTTCCAGGACAATTTCTTTAGACCCTCCTCCATCCCCCAGAGATTGGGAGCTATCTGTCTTCTATTCTGGGAATCATCTATGTCCTATGAGGAAACATTACAAGTTTTAACTACCTAAGGTATCAAAAAGTTCCATACAGTAGCCTGTTGATGTGTACAACCTTCCACAAAGTGGCTCCTCCTGCCAACATGCCACAATTGAAAATTAACATCTTAATGATGGTAAGAAAGTCAAAGGCTTTTGAGCCTTATTTCAGTCTTGGAGCTCATTTTCGAGAAGCCCTTCAGTGTCTTACTGAAGGCTTCTCCTCTGAAAGGCTTTGTTTTGGGTCCACCCAACAGAAAGAACTGCAGATAAGGCACAGAAGCCCTATCTAAAACCTACAATCTAATGGGAGGAAATGACTGTGCAGACATGGGTGTACGGAGGCAGGCCATGGTGGATGAAGACAGAGTCATGAGACCTTCTTGCTAATTTCAGTCATTCTTACAGGGCCTATTGTTCTGCCATGACAAAAATAATGATAATAATAATGCTAATGAGATAATAGTAATAATGTAATTGCGAACATCCTGACTACTTACTGCATACCAAACATTGTGCTCAGAGCTTCAGATATCCATACATGGCTTCCTTTAATTTTTACAACTGTTAGGTAGCTTCCCCATTGAACCAGATTCAGATAAGGGAATTAAGGCAAAGATCCTTTTATACTTTCTTCTGGGAGATGCTAGTGACATTCATTTGCTTCCTCATCTGGATTTCAGAACCCCTATAAAAATTTGGGAAATAAAAATAGAAGAAAAATTTTATTTTGGTTCTAAGTGCTTCTAGAAAGGAGAAAGAAGAAAATTACCATGACCTGAGTGGCAATTGTGGGTCTGCACCTTTACATATGTGATGTCATATAATCTTCATTTCAAGGTGAAGAGACAGAAGGTGGGAGAGGAAGGGAAGGTTAGGTTGAGCCCAGATATGCCTGACTCCAAAGTCCATGTCTTTTCCATTCTATCACTGGCTCTGCCACTTACTACTTATTAAAGTCACTTTCATTTTCCAAACCTTAATGGTAAAAGAGGGATAAAATGCCTGCCCTTCTAGTCCTTAGGGCGTTTTGAGAAATCATGTGAAATACTTGGGGTGGTCTGAAAATGAAACAGGCACATATCCCAACAGCAAATAACTCAAATTCAGATAAAAGAGATATAACTATGTTGTGGGGTGTTGTGTTGTGCTGTGTTTGTTGTTTTGTTTTAGTTAGGTGTCAATGCACCTGGCTGGCTCGGTTAGTAGAGCATGTGACTCTTGATCTTGGGATTGTGAGTTTGAGCCCCATGGTGGGTGTAGAGATTACTTAAAAATAAAATCTAAAAAAGAAAAAGGGGATCCCTGGGTGGTGCAGCGGTTTGGCCCCTGCCTTTGGCCCAGGGTGCGATCCTGGAGACCCGGGATCGAATCCCACGTCAGGCTCCCGGTGCATGGAGCCTGCTTCTCCCTCTGCCTATGTCTCTGCCTCTTTCTCTCTCTGTGTGACTATCATAAATAAATTTTTAAAAATTAAAAAGAAAAAGTTAGGTGTCATCACACCCCTTTGAGCAAAATATTGGGAGAACAGAAAAGAGTTATTTCTGTTGTTTGTGTGAACCAGGGAAGAGTCCATCTTGAAGGTGACATTTGAGCTAAACTTTCAGGATAAGGATTTCATTAGGTTAAAAAAAAAAAAAAAAAGGAAGTAGAGGGAGGGTATTATAAGGAGAAATGACAGAGGCAAATGCACAGAGGTGTGAAAGATTGTGATGTGTCCCGGACTGTGAGCTGTAGAGAATAGCCAGAGTACCAGGGGCTCTGGGATTAATAGATGATGAGCCTAGAATGATTGGACCAGACTGAGAAGGCCTTGAATGCCATGCTAAGACCTTTGGACTTAATTCTGTAGACGAGTGGGAGCCACCAAGGGTAACTACCCGAAGAATCCACAAGGACAAAGAGTCTGAGCAGGGCCTTTTGCCATCCTGTTCTTGTGATGATCACAAAGTCCCATGTTCAGAACATCACAGTCTGTTGCCATGGAAATAGTAATGGGCCTCACTATGGGAATAAATTATCCTCATCATTATACCTTTCTTCCAAGGAACTCAAAGTGTTTGTTGTATGTGTTTTCTTTTCTTTTCTTTCTTTCTTTTCTTTTTTTTTTTTTTAATAGAAGCACCAGATGGTGGTTAAGGGAAAGAAGAAAGCCTAAAGACTGTTGAATTAGAGGAGATTTCAAAGGAATGGAAGGAAAAACACAAGTTGAATTTTGAAAGGTTTAATCAAAACAGATGGCAGAGTATCTCAGCCTGAGGGAAGGGGAAAATTGTCTCAGAACCCATCTGAAGTGGGAGCTTCTTCACCCTTGCTTCCTGGGTCCCTGTCTGCTGCCTCTCTGCAGGCTAACAGTTCAAGCTGGATAACGAGGAAGGAGAGGTGCACGTGCACGAGTGTGTGTGTGTGTGCACCCGTGTGCCTGTGTGTGCACATGTGTGAACATATGAGATAACATAGATACCAGACACAAGAATTAACATTGTCGAAATGCTTTTTAAATTAGGTTACTATAAATACTGATTTATTATTCATGTGACCTTTATTTTCAGAAAAAAATTTTTCAAAAAATAATCAACAGATAATTTTGCTATCTTTACAAAAGTGTGCCTGCTGTTTCCACTTGGGGGGCTAGAAGGAAACTATTATTTCTGTGTATCTGATTTGTACACATTTTTCTATATCACCCTATGTTAATTACCTATTTTAATTCAGTCTTCGGAATCAAACAATCCTATGAGGTAAGCTTTGTTATTCCTATAAAGGAAGACGAGGCCCACAGAGATTACAATTAGACTGGAGTCTGGTTAGCTCAGACATTTTCCAAAGTTCCAGAAGAGTTCTGGTATTGCCACTATAGAACTGAGAAAAACCGGGCAAGTTATTCGTCCTCTCTGGGCCTCGGTTTCCTCTGAACGACAGGAGGAAAAGCTATGCCTCCCTCCAGCATTCTTCTTTAGAATCATGAGCAAGCAGTGGAATGTGAATCTGAAGAATGATAAACACTATGTACATTTTCTGATAGCCTGTGCTCATCATTTGAGATCTCTGAGTCAACTGTCTTGCCAGACCACCCAGGGTAATTTTGAGGGGCCCATTGTGTTCTGAAGATTGAAATTCTTATTTAAAAACAAAAAAACAAAAAAGAAAAAAAAAAGAAAAAAAAGTAAAAGGCAGAAAGAATTTAGGGCATTAGGGTGCCTGTAGTGATCACATTTATACAACATATATTTAATGAGTGTCTACTACATGTCAGGTACGGGGCTCGTTGATGGGGCTACATTGCACTACAATGAACAAAACAGAGTCTGGCTACCCTAGGGGCAGAGAGAAAGAGCAGTCATGCAAGAATTTCCACCTGGAAGCTGCACTTAAAATGAGCCATTACCCTCCATGAAAGATGACTTCCTAAATTTGTATCTTATACCTCCTTTGAGGAGGGAAGGAGAGTTACATCACTTTGAACCTGCTGTAACAGTGGAGCATGTGTCCCCTCTCCCTCTGCATTCTTACCTCATACAGTACTTCCTCAGCTTCCTGAATATTTCTGAGGTTTCGATATGAACCACACATGAGATGGATCGGGGCAAAAATTTCTTGAATTTGTAGGCTTTATCATTCTGCCTTTTATGGACACTACTTCGTGGAAGTATACTAGAGGTTGATAACCCAACTGTCTGGTTGCACATTGTGGTTTTGCTGTGAGCTGAGAAAGGCAGGAGGGTGAGGCAGCCTCAGTATAGCTTGGAAGGAAGAAGGATTACACAAAAGTCCAGCTTGGGGACATGCCGGCTCCTTAGCTCCAGGATGATCTTGAGTCCTTCCTACTTGCTAATATTTTTCCAGAAAAAGCTATACATTTTGGTTTGGTTGTCTCTAACATATTCTCTCTCAAATTACCTTATTTTTTTTGCCGCCCCATTCTGATCCACTTGATGCAGTTCTGTGCACAAATTTTACTGAAGCTTAAAGCACATTTAGAAGTGTTTCTTACTCAAGGTCTTTGGGCGTAGGACCAGTAGGAAAATAACAGAACCTTTTCTGAGGAAGAGAGCTGACGTGCAGCCTGGGAAGTACCTCCTGGATGGGTTATAAATGCCAGGAGAGTTAGAGAAAATTGGGAGAACCTGTAACTGAACAGGGCTTGGAAAAACTGGGAAGGCAGCAATGAGGACCAGCAGCTGGGAGCACAGAAGTGGAAGGGGCCTGGGGGCGGGGTTGGGGGGGTTCAAGAGACAGAAGCCATTAGGGAGATCTCATGCATTTTCATGACTATGGCAGATTTGTTTTAAGGCAAGGATAGAAAGACTTAAGGATATGGGCCATGGCCTTGGAAAGGATTTTGTATTTTATTCTAGGCGTTATTGGATTGGGTGTAGGAGTGATTGTGCAGGAGGAATCAAGGAGTCAAGAGATGGTACCATTTATGGAGGTGAAGAATTTTAGACAAGAACCAGGATCCTTGACTCTGACTCATTTCATTTTACCTTTGTTAAGTCTGCATTGTGTTTGGATGCAGGAGCCTGAGACGGAGGAGAGACTTGGGTTGGAACATGAGTCTGAGTTGTCAACACGTAGACACATAATGCTACGTATTCTGATGTAATCACCCAGGGAGAGAGTATAAAAGTATTACCATCTGCATTTTATGAGATAACTCAGGATTGAGGAATGTTGAGCAACGTATCAGATAGACCCATTCTGCCACAAGCAAGTGGTGGAACCAAGATTCAAACCAAGGTCCATAATGGGTCTAAAGAATAGTTATTGTCATTTTTGTTGCTATTTTTGTGGCTATTATTTCTTGTTGAGGTTAAGGGTTTGGCTCTATTGCATTTATATAAAACCAGCTTAGTACCCTAAATAGTCCTATAAAAATCCTCTGCTCTGGTAGTCCAGTGCTCCAGGAAACCCCCAGGCTCTGCCTCCACCTGTCATTACAAACCACTTGCCTTGTCCTGGGATTTCAGTTCCTGTTCCTTTGCCCAGCACCTGGTTATTTCTGTCTCTTAGCCCAGATCCTTTGGCCTGGCACTTCAGTGGGACTCTCTGTTTGGCATGCTCCCAGCTTTGCCCATGCATGCTATCTTTCCCTTGGCTCCATCAGTTATGGCCCACGGGCCAGTCTTTCCTCATCTCTGAGCGTAGTCCTGGATCCCAGATCCTGAAAGCGAGTAGGGTTCCCTGGGTGCTGAACGTCCAAGAGGATACGTGAGACAATTTCCTGTCTCTGTCCCTTAACATATATTCTTTCCATTAAAGGCATCCTGGACATATTCTTTTTATTCCTGTCTTACTTTTCCAGACTTAGGCTAATCAAGTAAGATAGGATAGATCTTCATTTCATTATCTTGGATCCTCTGAGCCTTCTTTTTTTGCTTTTCTCTTCCATCTGTCCCTTATAGACTTTTATACCTTAAAAATTTTTTTAATTATTATTTTTAAAGATATTTATTTATTTATTTATTTATTTATTTATTTATTTGAGAAAGAGAGCAAGTGGGGGAGGAGCAGAGGGAGAGGGACAAGCAGACTCCCCACTGAGCAGGGAGCCCTACCTGGAGTTTCATCTCACAACCCTGAGATCATGACCTGAGTCACATGCTTAACTGATTGAGCCACCCAGGTGCCCCTATACCTTTAGAAAAGCAACAACCTATTTTACCTTCTTTTTCTTGTTTCCAAACGTATTTGTTTTTCTTGAAGACCTTTTAGCATTTCACTCCTGTGTCTTGCTCTCTCCCATACTGTATCTGATTGTTGCTAGCTTCAATATTTTTTTAAAAAATAGTTTCAACCTCAGCTGTTATCTTTTGATGTTGACCAATTGTAGATGTTGACCATCTCTTGCTCTGAGATGTCTTCTTACAACCCAGAAATATTGTTTGGGGGAGGGCCAGGTCTCCAAACATGCATTTCCTTCACTGCTCAGTGCAGGGTATCCTTTAAGTGGAATTCACCTATTGGTTATTTGTGGTCAACCTTCATTCAGATTGTCTGGGAGCCATGCTGGCCAGCCATTTAATATTTTCAAGATCATCCTGGCTAACATATATTAATATTTCTACAGATTTTATTAATATTTCTAGAATAGAGGCATGCTGAGAATGAGAACTCATTGCTTCTAAATGTCAGTTTACAAGACTCTTGGTGGGCCACTGACCTCTGTGTTCTTTCTGGAAATAATGTGATGAAATAAACACATCAGCATCCCAAACAGAAGGTTTATAGGGCTTCCTTGCTGGAGATTGCTGCTGCTAGGACTCCTCAAGACACTGGCTTTCCCTTGCTTTTGTCCAGGGCTTCTCAACCAGGGCACCTTTGACCCTTGGGGCAATAGCAGAATCTACAGGTGCAAGGGGGGAGGATTACTTGAAAACACATTCAGCATTAGCACATACCTTTATTAAAAATAAATAAATGAAGTTTTATGTGAACTGTGAACTGAAGAAAGTAAAGATGCACATGTGCAGAAAGTGAAATTATCTCAGTAGGAAGGCCAGGGAGAGGGCCCTGCTTTTCTAATTGTTGGTTGTTGTTGCTGTGACTGTAATAATACAAGAAATATATTTTACATCTTAACTGAGTACACATTTGTGTGTGCATGTAATAAAAACAAAACAATTTTTTTAGACAGTTCTTTTTTTTTTTTTTTTTTTTTTAGTTCTTATTCTTTTTTTTTTTTTTTTTTAAAGTATGGGTTATGGCCACCTACACTAATTACATGATCCATGGTTTGAAAACATTTCCTTCAGGTGACAATGTTAGGCTCTTGGGAGGGCACAATTCTTAAGCTATTTCTTTTAATTAAAAAAAGGCATTTTGGGGGGCACCTGGGTGGCTCTGTGATTGAACATCTGCCTTTGGCTCAGGGACCTGGGATTGAGTCCTGCACTGGGGAGCCTGCTGCCCCCTCTGCCTATGTCTCTACCTTTCTCTGTGTGTCTCTTATGAATAAGTAAGTAAAATCTTTTTTTAAAAAGGCTTTTTTTTTTTTTTTTTTTTGAAGTTGACCTGGCCCTTCAGACTACACTTACGTCTCTTCTCTTCTTCCCAGAGTCCCTGTTACAATTACTTCTTTTCATCCCAACTTTGCTCAGGCAGTGTGTGACAGTGCAGAATCAGTGTGCTACAGAATGTGGAAATCCTAGATTACATATCACAGGAAGCCAGTAAATTGTAGGCACATGATTTCATGATTTAAACCTAAACTTATCTGACAACTTACTAAGAGTTTGATGAATAAATTGATTATTAATAAAGATATAATGCATTAACTTTGTCTTGTGATTTTTAGTTCTGTCCGGGAACATTTACCCCCAATTCTCAACAGAAGTCCAGTTCTTAGCTTACCTGGTTTATAAGGAAGCAAAGCCCCGTTTTCCCCTACATGCTCAAGGCCTCACCTTCCTGCACAGGATGTGTCACATTCCACTCAGCCTCTCGAAATCCAAAACAGTGATACTCTGCTGATCCCTTCCACTCATCCACATCTTCTGTAGCTGCTTCTCTTGCTGGGCTTCCTCTTAATCTACTGTTTAAGTTAATCTTTTTCTAAGAGTGACTTTCTGATCTTTTCTCCTATTTCCTAATCTTCCAGCTCCAGTATTCCTTCCATCTTTCCCTTCCCCTTCCCCAGAAGGCAAGAGCCCAGAGCAGGTAGATCACTTACATCATCCATCAAACAGTTGTGTGAACACAGTTTTGCACAGTTTCTGAAATCCAATCTGATGTTGTATTTTTTCCTGATCTAAACCAATAAGATTCATTTCAACATTTCAAACTGGTGGGAGGAGGAGGGGACTATCTTATGGCCTCTGAATAGGGACAACTGCCCCGTCTGCCTATTCTAATTACCGGGGGCCAGGGCAAGGGCACAATGCAATGTTAAGAGCATAGATTTCAGAGTTGGGCAAACTTGGGTTGATACTTTGCCACTCCCTAGTGGCTTGTGACCTTTCTGCCTCTTTTGGCCTTTGGTGGTAATCCCTTTTTTTTTTTTTTTTTTAAGATTTTATTTATTTATTAGCAAGAGAGAGCACAAGCAGGTAGGAGGAGCAGAAGGACAGAGGGAGCAAGAGAAGCAGACTCCCTGCTGAGCAAGGAGCCTGACACACGGCTGGATCCTAGGACCCTGAGATCATGACCTGAACTGAAGGCAGTTCCCTAACTGACTGAACCACCCAGGCACCCCTTTGGTGGTAATCCTATTGCTTACTTCATTGAGACATAAGTGAGAATAGAAAGAAAAAATGCAGGTTAACACAGGACCTGGAGCCTAGTGCATACTCAATAAGGGGAAGCTATTCCCAGCTATTATCTCTGGGAAATGTACATTATGATAAGGATGTCCATGCACTCAGATGGAAATGGGAAGGCCTTCTTCCTTGCATGAGGTACATCTTGTTGGCTTGTGGCTTCTCTGCTTCTCTCTGCACATCTATTTTCCTCTATCTGCTGACAGCTCCCTCTTGCCTTCTCATTGTTTCTTGCCTCTTCAACTTGGGTTGGCAATTTCAGCCACCCCGGCTGTGTTTTTCAGTCCAAATAATCAGGAGAGGGAACTGGGCTTATCTAGTTCACCTTTTTTTGCACCAGACCATAGGGGTAGGATGGGCCTGAGTCCAGGACCCATCTCTTCAGTCACACTGAAGAGGCTACTTTTGGAAGAATGAAGAGTGTGATGTCTCTCGGGGACTTACTTGAGAGGATGTTACTTGGGAGACAAAGTAGAAAATATCTTGTCTCTAGTTAAACTTCGGGTTCAGGGTATATCCTCTTTTGATCTAAAGTGTCCTAGCAGAGACAATAAAGTTCGACCAAGATGATGAATGGTGCAATTCACCAATTCACACACTTAATAAATGGGAGTCATTTGCTTTGTGAGAGAACTCTGCTTTCCATTAGGACCCATCATACGAGTCATTCAAATAGCAGTTGCTTTTTACACTTCTTATGATTGCCTGTAGCTTTCTCTCGGGAAAAGTAAGTTTCCTTTTGTCACCACCACTTCTTACATGATACTCAGCCTAGTGCATTGATTTACATTCTCAGATATATATGAATCTTTTTTCCACTGGTTTATTTATTATTGCATCCAGCTGGCAAATATCCTTTACTCAGCATCTCTTTCTACTTTCCCACTTTATTCTTTCTTTCTTTTCTACTTACATAGAATATTTTCCCCCTCATTTCAGTCTGTTTGTTTTTGTTTTTTCTGTGTACCTCACACTACTGGACACTCAAGGATGTTGATGAATGAGCCTCCAGCCAAAGGTCTCTGGTGCTAGAGCAGCCACATCCGGGCTTCTGGAGCATGGAAATACCAGTACACTGTTCCTTGGCTGCCCCGTATAGGCTTCTATACCATGCAAGTGATTATAAACCTCAGTTCTACAGTTGAATCACACATTAAAATTGTTATCAGTAAGCTGGAAGACCTGACTCCTTCAGAAACATGTTATTGCTATCTATAATGGCTCTGAGTCATGACCTCCTTAGTTCATCCCCCCTACATTGATCATTATCTGGCTCTCTCCATTTGGATATTATCCCAATATCTTAGCACGTTTATTTTTATTTTTAAAAAAATATTTATTTATTTATTTATTTATTTATTTATTTATTTTAGAGAGAGACAGATTGAGAGGGAGAAACAGAGAGACAGCAACTGAGGGAAGGGGGCAGAGGAAGAGAGAGAATCCTGAAGCAGACTCCCCTGCTGAGCAAGGAGCCCAATGCGGGGCTCTCAATTCCAGGACCCTGAGATCATGACCTGAGCCAAAAACAAGAGCTGGCTGCCTAACTGACTGAACCAGCCAGGCACCCCTTAGCACATTGAAAATGGAATTTATTGTATTCTTTCTCAAGCTCTATCCCTTTCCAGCTTCCCTATGACAACAGTGAGAACAGTGATGGTGAACTGTACTGCTTCCACTTGTCCAGGACATTGTTACTTGTGTTGCCCTTTTCCACAGATCATCTTATTTGTGCCTCACAAAACTGCCATGAGGTTGATAGTGGCACTTGACAGATGAGGAGATAGCCCAAGAGGGGCTAAGTAACTCATTCACAGTGACAGAAGCAGCTCTTCTGATCTTGGTTCTGTGCTTTGGGCTCAGGAGCACCGCCTGGCACTTGCGCGCTAGCCTCACGGTTGTTTCTGTTCTTTTTTGTCAGGGTTCCTTTAGAGCCACATATCTAACACCCCACAGGGTTCTCCTGATTTCTCTTTTGCCGTGTCCCATTCTTGCCACTCTTAAACCAGTTCAACCACTGCCTTCCCGTGTAGGCCCTCATCTGCTGTCTTCTCAGACACTGTGAACACCTCTCCTTTTCCATTCTTCCCTTCTGCTCTAATTCATCCCGAAGACATGTGTTGGGACATAAGGTTTATTTGAAATATTTTTTCTCTTTCACAGCGTCTTCCCCTTTTTTTTTTTTTTTGCCATGTCATTCTGAGGTCTAATTCTGGCTTCCCAGCAGGACTGAAATGCGGGTCTCACGTACAGCAGCTGTTAGGACAGTGGCACCACATTCATAATTCCCACACCTGTTTGAATAGTAAATATCTGTGGCTGATTGGAAAAATCATATGCGTCAATATGCCGTTCTCATGAAATCACTCCCTTGTGGCCTACGTCAGCCTCCTATTTCCTATTTTTGAAAATTCAAAATAGGCCCTATATGGAAGCCTGCCTGTTAGCTGTGAATTTGCTAACCTTGCCCTAGGTACCAAAGCAATGCAGCACTTAAACTATCTGTGCCAAGATTCAAAGATGCATGCAGCCAGGGCCTCCCTTCAGGGGGCAGATGATGGAATCATCAATTTCAGTGCTGCTAAAAATTTCCCAAGGAAAAGGAAGAGAAATAACACTTATTCTGCACCTTCTTGATGCCACCACCAACTCTGATATTTTATTTACTTTATCTCATTGAATACCTACAACAACCCTGCAAAGCAGATAAGCCTGGTGGGGGGGAGGTTGGGGAGGGCCCACGCTTGGCCACCCAACCTGAATTCATTTGAGGGATAGTATCTGAAAATCTGTTGGGAAGGGACCTATTTGCTTGAAGAATTAAAGAGGGCCTGAGAAATGAGTCATTCTAAGGAGAGTGGGGACATATTTTGGCTAAAAAATGGGAAAGGGGGTCATGAGTATTGTAAGCAGCCTGACGCTCTTATTATCTGCTGACTCTGCTATGGGGCTTCTCGCCTTAATTCTAGTGAGATTGAATAAATAGAAACAGCAAACAAAGCCATTTCACTTGAAAGCTATGGAGGCAGGATGTTCTGAGCTGAGACACCTTTGCTGGACAGCACATGTGGCAGAGTGCAGCCCACAGGGCTCCGGAGGGACTAGAAGCAGAGGGCATGCAGTCCCCTTGAACATGAAGGCATGGGGTCCCCAGGCAGCAGGCTTCACCCCTGATTCCACAGCTGGAATACAGAGATGTGGTCGACTCCACGGGCTGCTTGGATGACTATAGTTTTTTAAGAATACTTACGAGACCACCACTGGCTCCACTTTACATGCCCCTTCCCCACTCCCAGAGCTATTTGGGAGGAAGTCAAAGAGCCTTGTTTCCCAAATGCTATTTTTGTTGGCACATTTTAGTCACTATGCATTCCCACACCTGGCTGAGATGGCTTGGGAAGTAGACCATGAACATATCTTCATCTCCATTATATGGATGAAAAACCGACGCTTGGGGAATTTGAGTAACTTGCCTAAATTAACACAATTAGCAAGAGGCAGTGCTTCGATTTGAATTTAGGCCTTCTTCATTTTGAAGCCCATGCTCTTCCCACTGCCTTATTTATTCGAGAAGCATGTATCATGTGCTTACCACGCATCAGGCACAAGAGGCAGTGGGAAATAATAAGATTCTGCCCAGATGAACCTCACAGTTGGTAGTGGCAGAGATTGATAGCTGTTTTCCAAGATTCATGGGCTTCTCTTATTCCTAGACTCATAGTTGGGCTACATTCCCCAGCTTGCTTTGCAGTTTGGTCTTCAGCCTGCTGAATATGAGTAGAAAAGGTGAGTGACACTTCCAGGCCTTACCCATAAAAACCTCCCTCCCATGTGTCCCTACCAACCTTGGAAGCCATGTGTGGAAAATGGCAGAGCTGCCTCCACTGATGAGGAACATATGATTTGGCCTGCTACATGAACAAGAAATCAATTTATATTGTGCTTGAAACATTATACATTTAGGGTTTTTTTTATAGCACTAGCTATATCTTAATTGAAACATACTCCCACATGAATACTGCCTAGAATGGTTTTCTTTTTACCATAAGAACTACGGATAAACTTTCCTCCTTTTTCAACTAACTGCTTTCTAGACACGACTCTGAAAATCTGGTGGTGGTGCATGGAAAACAATCACTTGCTGGCTGGAATGGGCAACGCTGGGGACTTATATGAGAAAGCCCGCCTTGGTCCAGTGTTGCCACAACGACAGGACAATTCTTCTAAGTCTGACTCTGTATTAATCATTCCACTTTGCAAAAAGACTTGATGCTACATCCTCCAATCTGGCTTCTTCCATCAGTTATAACACAGGCAATGTCATAACCTTCCTCTGCCACTCTTTTGTTCTACTTTCAATTTGTTCAAAAGTCAAGTTGGGAAGATGGCCGCTGCCCGTTGGACCCCCTCAGAGACCTTGAAAGTTATCATAATCTTTTTTACACATCAGAAGTCAGGGATTGATTGTATTATGATGATTGTATAAATAATCCTCACAATAGAAGCTAGTGGTATATTATGTTTATGCTTTGTTTCTAGTACAATTTTTTCCTGAAGTAAATATATGCCTTATTTTTTTTGTTTTGAATATTTTTAGTTTACTATGAAGCTATCAGGATTTTTTCCAGCTGTTAGGATTTATCTGTCAAAGGTTTTGAAACAGTACAATAAAAGTGCTATCTATAGAAGAAAAGTTGATAAATTGGGAAACATTGAAAGTAAGAATGTATGCTTGTCAAATGGCATGGTTAAAATAGAAAGGAAAAGCATGGAATGGGAGGAGATATTTGTAATATATATATCCCAAAAAAGTACTTGTGTCCAGCATAGTAAAAGGATCCCAATGGATCAATAAAAGCACAATAAAAAAAATGGGCAAAAGATCTCAATAGCACCTTAGAAAACAGGATTTCAAATAACCATAAACATATGAAAAGGTGATCAACTTCATTAGTTATTAGGGAAATATAAATTAACACCACAGTGAAGTTTTACACATCTACCAGAATGGTTAAAATTAAGAAGATAGGCAATTTATGTGATGTCTAGTATGTGGAGCAACTGGAACTCTTCCTCACTGTTGTTGGAAATGTAAATTTGAAAAAACCTTTTTGGATAACTGTTGTTCTACCTATTACAGCTGAACTTATTCTGTGAACAGGCAACTCCACTCCTTATACCCAACAGAAAAGAATATATATATTCACAAAAGATGTGTACAAGAATGGTCATAGGGGCACCATTTGCAATAGTTAAAAACTGGAAACAAATGTCCACCAACAGTAGAATGGATAAGCAGTGTTGTACTCATAAAATCCTATACAGCAATGAGAATGAGCAAACTATTTCTATTTGCAGCATTATGAATGAATCTCATAAAATGCAACACTGAATGAATGAAAACTGATATAAAAGAGCACATGATATGTGATTCAATTAACATAAAGCTCAAAACTGGGCAAAACTTGGGTGCCTGGCTGGCTTGGTCAGTAGAGCATGCAGCTCTTGATCTTGGGGTTGCAAGTTCAAGCCCTGTGTTGGGCATAGAGCTTACATTAAAAACAAACAAACAAACAAACAACAACAACAACAACAACAAAAAACAAATCAGGCCAAACTCACTGATGGAAATAGAAGTTAATTCAGTGGTTACCTTTGTTAGGAGGAAGGGGGCTTGAGGGAAACCTTTCAGGGTGCTGGTTATATTCTATTTCACAATCTGCATTGACTACACATTGTTCACCTTATCAAAATCCTTGGAACTGAGCACTTACAAAATATGTGCACTTTTCTGCATGCGTGTTATACTGTAATGAAAAAATGTTAAACCCACCAGATCATGCAGACATATTGAACAGATACTGAAAATTCTAGGAGATGAGATACTTCTGTGTAGAAAAGCTTCATAGTGCATGAATTCATCATTTTCTGTAGGATTTGGTTTCTTGCATGACAAATGTAAATTTCAGCATGTAGCCTTCTCAGAAGTGGAAAGGCACTCAAGTAGCATCTTGTCCAATGACCTTGCCACACTCCATTATTTATTTCATTTCATTCTATTTTATTTTATTTTATTTTATTTGAGAGCATGTGCATGCATTTGCATACGTGGGAATGGGAGGCAGGGAGACAGGGGAGAGATGAGGGGCAGAGGGAGAGAGAGAATCTTAAGCTGGCTCCATATCCAGCCTGGAGCCCAATGGGGGCACCAGATCATGTTCTGAGCCGAAATCAAAAGTTGGATCCTTAACCTCTGCCCAGGCACCTCCTTTAAAGGTGAATATTGAAGTGGAGGTGCCCAGAGTGGATATCAGTTATTTTTTGTGGGCCTGAATCCCTTCCTGGGAGGCCTGCCCCTGCTTGATATGTCCAGTATGTTGTGTTGATGGGTTCAGTAATAGCATTCTGCCCATCTACCGCCAACAGGGAGGTTGATATTTGATCTTCGCTTGGCCGATAACATTTTTTAATCCTGGGAACTTCCATTTTGAGCTGAGACATCCAGACACAGAAGGTGGTGAGGCTGCATTATCTGAAAGCAGAGCCATAGAAATACAGTTCACAAGATCCTGCTACCAAGGTGCCTGGAGCTCTTTGCTTCTGCCCTCCTCAGGCCAAATGATCCAACAGATCCTTTTATTCTCTGTCCTGCCTTATGTCCTTCCAATCAATTCATTTTTTGCTCAGGTAATAATAGTTTATTTTCATTACTTTCTACCAAAGAATTGATAGAATGTCAGATCCCCAAGCTGCAAGGTTTAAAAACTCACTACTTTTAGTTCATCCAGGAATTATTAGGCTGCACAGAAAGAATTCACATTGGCCAAATTCACAGGAATTTAATCTGTAAACCACAATATTAATTTATTGCTTTATTCTGCAAGCTATTCTTAGTCTAAGGACAAAAACAATCATTGTACAGAGAGCATTCATTTCATTTTTAACATTTATTGAGTATGCACTGCCTGTTAGGCACTGGTGCAATGAAAGTGAAAAACCAGAGATTTTCAAAAAGATTTCCCCAACCTCTGAATCACTATCGTTTCTCATTCTACTTCTAGAGTGCTGCCTATTTGATTTTTCTATACTGTTTATTTGGCCTCCGGTCAACAATCTTCAGTGGCCCCTCATCATCTACCTACTGTCCAGAATGCTTCCATCCTCCTGTCAGCCCCCATTCCAAGATAAGGCTTCCATAAAAGGACCTGGTGTTTCTTCCACTCCTTCCCACTTCCTCCCAGAGCCAGCTCTGTCTCCACACCTTCAGGTCAGTCTGGTTACCTCATAATGAATTCTGCCTCTCTGATTAGTTTATCTTGATCCTGGACATGCCAGTTTGTAATTCCACGTGCCAATCTTTCTTTACATCTTACCCTCCCTCAACTCCTGGACCAGGTGGGCATGAGATCTGAACTCTCTTCGTTCCAGAAGGGTGTTAGGACAAGGAGCAAGTCCTGAGGCCTAAGACTGGCATTCAAACTCTCAGAAATGTCACGTATTTTCTTTACATGAACATGCCACTCTAACTGGAACAAATGTTTACTCTTTTGTTAATAGAAAAGAAAGTATTTCCAATTGTCTGCTTTTGCTTATATTGTTCTCTGTCCCAGGAATGTCCCTGTGCCCCCCATTTCTTCCCTTCCTGTCTGGATCCTGGCCATGAAGCACTCCATAAATGCTCCTGACAGATCCCTCAGTGCTTTCCATCACCTGGTACCTCCTGCTTCGGTGGTGACTTGGCCATGCCTGTCTTGTCTCTACTACCAGTTTTCAAGCCTTTCAAAGGCAGTTACTGTATCTTAGACTGTTCTATTAAGTATTGATTTAAAGATGTGTGCTGAGGTCCTACTCTGTGAAGGGGACTTTACTGGGCATTTGGGGCATACAAAGAAATATAAGACTTAGGTCCTGCCTTCAAATAGTTACAGCTCAGTTGAAGACACTTTGTCACTGTAGATCACAATGACCTGTTCATATTAGTCTGCTAGAGCTGCCGTCACAAGATATCACAGACTAGGGGGGCTTGAACAACAGAGATTTATTTTCTTGGAGTTCTGGAGGCTGGAAATCCAAGACCATGTCAGCAGGACCGGTTTCTTCTGAGACCCCTCTCCTTTGCTTGCCAATGGCGGCATTCTTGCTGTGTCCTCACATGGTTTTTCCTCTGTGTGTGTGTGTGTGTGTGTGTGTGAGTTTCCTCTTGTAAGGACACTGGTCAGATTGGATTAAGACCCACTCTTACAGCTTCATTTTAACTTACTCATCCCTTTAAAGGCCCTTTCTCCAAATTCAGTCACATTCTGAGGTAATGGGGGTTAGGGATTTCAACATATACATTTTGAGTGGGACATGATTTAGCGTACAACCCTGTTGAATGATTGGTTACTGGTAACACTGTGGAATTAAGGTCCGACTGTGGCAATTACCTGTGAGTTGTCAACTAACACATTTCTTGGATTTTTGGAGGCATTCCATCAGGTATACTTCCTTCTGTTGGTCTCACAGTACACAATACAATGTAAGACACAGAGAAGACCTTATTTCCTTAAGTAATCAATAGAAGTATATAATATCTGTATTTGGTTTTCTATCTTTTAAAATTAGAGGTGGAGGGCAGCCCGGGTGGCTCAGTGGTTCAGCGCCACCTTCAGCCCAGGGCGTGATCCTGGAGACCCGGGATCGAGTCCCATGTCAGGCTCCGTGCATGAAGCCTGCTTCTCCCTCTGCCAGTGTCTCTGCCTCTCTCTCTGTCTGTCATAAATAAATAAAAAATCTTTAAAAAATAAAATAAAATAAAATAAAATAAAATAAAATAAAATAATAAAATAAAATAAAATAAAATAAAATAAAATAAAATAAAATAAAATAAAATAAAATTAGAGGTGGAGAGCCATTTGACCCACAGGAAACTTAGGGAATCATAATCCTATCCCCTAGTAGTATTCTCAGCCTGCCACTTCTTGGAACTTGGTTTTCTATTGTTGGTCCTCCATGTCGTAAGATTTTCTTTGAGTCTTTTTTGCTGGTCTGTTAGCATCTGGATATGACCAGGAAGGGTGGTAGGTATCAGGAATAGTTATAGGCTAATGAAGGTAATTGGCATATGGATTAACTAAGGGCAGGCCTTGTACAGGTGTGGCTGGTTCAGGAGTTTGATGAATCAAGGAAGGCAGAGAATAATGAAAGTGGCCAACATCAGGGTTTGCTGAAGTCTAGGGAACAAAGTTGAAAAACCAGTGAGTACAGTTCTACTCTACTAGATGGAGGAGTATCGGGCTAAGAATTGGTGGGGAAGATATTGCTCTGGAAGCATGCAACATTGCTTTGGATGCTCTTTCTTCTACCTGGCAAAATGGCCTTTTGAAAATAGCTCTGATGTTCTCTGAGCATCAGTATAAGCAATAGTCATGTGCAGTCCTAATCACCAGTATGCACAGGTGCAGCCTCATGGGTTGCTTAGGCCTGGTCTGTTGGCTTCTGTGCCATATTAGTTGTTAAATATTTTGAATATCACCCCTGTGCATATGTATGATTTCTTTATCTTTTTGGGTAAAATTTCTATCAAGGGCACCAGCTACTCTGCTATTCCGGGTTCTCATATAAAGATTTAAATGATAAATTTCACTTGGCATTCAGAACTCAGGATGATAAATAACTTTATGCTGTAGTGTACAGTTCCAATTAACATCAGCACTAAAGTCACCAGAACTGTCAGTTTCTCTACATGACAGTAACTACTGACAATTCATCTTGGTTTCCTGGATGTCATCCAGTACATTGGCCAAAGAGGACAGAGTAGGCATCTGTGTTGTATTTTAACCTCCTTCTTGCCTCCTTTTTTTTCTTCTTTTATTTGGATCTAAACTTTTTGCTATTGAATATGTAAGTGCAGAATTGGGAGGTTCCCTTATCATTCATTCATTCATTCATTCATTCCTCTAAGAGGTATTTTAGAGTTCTTACCATGTGCTGGATACAATGGAGAGCAAAACCTGACATAATCCTTGTCCTTGTGGAATTTAGAGTCAAATAGCTAATGGCACAATAAGCCAAGAGGTCATATCCCTACTTATGTCTTTAATCTCATCCCTGCCCACTTCCCTCAAACCTTGTTCAGTTAGTTTTCCTTTTTTGCAACTTCAATCTTTTCTAATAAATGATCTTCCCCTCTGCCCATCAACATGTCATATCTCCCTTCTACTGAAATGACAATCCTCTTGTCTTCCTTTAAGTTCTTAATTGCCAACTTCTCTCCCCATCAACAGACTTCACAAGTGAGTTAGCCTTGACCTTCCACTGCCCACTCATTTCTTTTTTTAAAAAAATATTTTATTTATTTGAAAGAGAGAGAGCACAGTGAGAGAGAGAGAGAGAGAACGCAGCAGCTGGGGGGAGGGGCAGCGGGAGAGGGAAAATGAGGCACCCCACTGAGTGAGGAGCCCTAAGTGGGACTTGATCCTAGGAGCTCAGATCATGACCTGAGCTGAAGGCAGATGCTTAACCGACTGAGCCAGCCAGGTGCCCCTGCCCACTCATTTCTTAGCCACTTGTAATCCTGCTTCCACCCCAACCTCTCTGGGTGGCCAGGTAATTTCACTGTTCTGTGTATCAACTCTATTTGGTCAACTGAGGGTTCGTCTTCCTTTTCACGCTAACAGCCAGCAGCAGACAAGTAAGACCCTTTAAATCTGTTAAACCTCGTCCCTGAAAGGCTTCCCCTGACTCACTCCAGGAAAAAACGCTCCCTGTAGGAAGTACCTAACTAGCTGTTTGGCCTACGACCAGTCACTTAAGTTCTCCAGACCTCAGTTTCCTTATCGGTAATATGGGTACGTCGTGCTAAGATCTCTTCCTGTCTTAGAATTTTGTGGGTGTAGGGAATTAGATGAGGAAAGAGCCATGGGAAAGAGTGTCCCCAATGTTTCCTGACCCTAGGGACAATAAGGGAGTGAGGAGATAGTTAGCTCTCTGATAGTTCATGGAGGGGGGTAGTTGAGGAGGGGAGTCAAGGAGATACTGGAGGGCAGTGATGAGGCTGGAAAATGGGGAGGGGCAGAGGGGCTGAATAAATCCTTTCCTGGAATCATAGCTGTAGATGCTCATGGAACAAGAAGCCGTGTGTAGGCTCTGAGTTTGTGCATCCAGAATATGCAGAATTTGAAGTATGTCCTTGACACACGCTAGCTCAAAGAATGGAAGTACATACATTTCCCTTCCTGTAATGAAGATGCACAGTAGAAGCACCAACTATGGTGGTTAGTTGGATACATGAAACTTCCCTACTAGAAGATGAGTGTTTTGAGGGCAGGGAGCCTCTCTTTTCAGTCTTTACAGTTTCCCAGTGACTGTAGGAAGTACAGCTTGTTACATTGAACTGGAGAACATTCTTAGATTTTATTCAGCTTCCTCCTGAAGGGAAATTCTGAGAGTGATTCAGAATGATTGACATGTTAGATTATTTTAGCACTGACAGTTGCACTTTATATGTTCTAGTTATATGAAGCCTTTCCTCATTTATTGTTGATTCATTTGTTATCTATTTCTTCCACCATGTAAGCTTTGGAAGACAAAAATTGTGCCCCTGTGTACCCCCAACACTTAAAATTATGCTTGGCACATAGTGGGCTCTTAATAAATATTTATTGGGTGATTGTATGAATGAATCCCTGGATACGATCTCTACTTAAAATTCTTATGGTTGAAAACTTAGGGCCTGACAGCTTGCCTTGGGACGGAGGAGGTAGAGCTAGCAATTTCCCCTTTTCTGCTCTCTTATGCTTTTCCTCTACCCAAGTGACAGAGTTTGGGCTGTCCTGGAAGGTGGGAGGGAAAGAGGAATGTATCCATCAAGCCAAGAGAGTGGGACTTAAATCTCTCTGCAGCCCAGTGGTGAGTGGGCGTACAGGAAGGCTTAGCACAGCCCAGATGGAGGATCCCTTCAGCAGGTCCTGCCTGGGGATTCTTTAGCAGAGCCCCAGTGGGTGCCACCATGAACTCTCACCCATGTATCAGCAACTGGTAGGCTCCATCTTCAAGGGAAAATTTATAGTTGTCATTGGTCCACAGAGACATGAAAGAATGAATTGGTGTAGCAATAGCTATTAGTTGCATCAGTGTATAAAGTGCAGAATTGTGGGTTCTTCTGAAAGTCAAACCTAATGAAAAACAAAGCTGTGGGCTTTATGATGGATGCAGAAACCCCTGCCCTCAGTGAGCTTGCATGGTGGTGGAATCCACAACCTAACAATGGTGGAAAGGGTGTCACTCCTAGTAACCATTTCTGTTGCTCTTGGAGAAACTGGCTGAGCCGTGAAGAGGGTAAAGTTCATCTTCAATGGCTTATGCTTTCTCTCTGTGCTACTTACCTCTACTTCCCCCAAATGGGAAAAGAACCATCTGCTTGACTGAATTCATGAGAAATCTAAGTCACATGCAATTTGTTTCTCTTCCTGTCTTTGAATTCTGAAAGAAGATAGGTAACAATAATGCCCTTTGATTTGATAACCTCCTTTGAGGAATAAAGTCTAAGGAAAGAATCTAAAAGCAAGAGGGAAGAGAAAAGAGCCCAAATTTGCAATATTAAAGAATGGTAAAATCAATACAACTGAATACCATACAACCCTTAAAAATCAAGAAGTTTGAGGCATACATATAAATGTATAAGAAATAATATTGAAAAAGAAAACTAGAACATAAAATACTTGATGCACTGATTATATGTCTGATTACTGATTTGTAAAAATATGTGAATTTTTATACACTGATAATGTGTTCTGTATCTGTGTCTAGCTCAGTGCCTAGCATGTAGTAGGTATTTAGTAATGTTTATTGCATGAAGAAGAGAATCAGAAGTAAATTTAGAGAAATGCTTGCAGTTTATATTCATCAATTTCCTTTATTGCTTAAAGCTGCTTAAATGCATAACAAAAGAGTTATAAATAAGGTCATCTTTTCAATTTCACGTTCATGATGAGAGAGGAAGGAAATACCAAATGTTAACAGTAGTGGTGTCTGAGTCTTGAGCTACAGGTAATTTCTATTTTGATTCATCAACCTCTCTGTATGTTCTCAATTTTCTACAATAACCATAATCAAGGAGAAATGATTTGTTTAAAGGATCATCCTGAGACAGCAAATTACAAACCCAAAGGAATGAATCTCTGTCATTGAAACTGCAGGCATTATGGTAAGCTTGGGGGTGGGGTATGCCTGGCATCTGGAAGCACACAGCACAGGCCACCGCCAATCCAGTCCTCCTACATGTACAATTGACTTTGGCACTCAGACTTCAAAAGTGAGAAGCAGCTGCTACTGCGAGTCTGATTGAAGCCTACACATGTTAGGGAAGCATGCCTGTGTTTTATATCATTATTGCTTGGGAAAATAGATGATATTGTCATCTCAGAAGGGCGCAAAGAAAGCATTTGTTGCAGTATGTTTTTAGTAGTATAAATTTTAAATAACTAAAATGTCCATAATAGAGACTATAGCCCTTAGAATTCAGATGTAAAAACCAAAGGAATTTGCTATGTTGCTAAGTATGTAGCTCTGAAAAGGGAACTAACTAATGCAGAACCTAAATATCTTTTAGGCAGAGCTGCTGCATGATGTATAGAAATAAAGTCACAGCAATGAATCCACGAGACCATTAGGACATGATTAGATATTTATTTGACTTAAAAAATATCTACTTCCTGGGCAAAAGTTTTTACTACCCAAATAAATAGCTTGGACTGAAAGAAACTAAAAATCACTATCATTTGTATTGGGATATATATATATAAATATTGCACAGGATATAAATATCATATATATATGTGATGGAATATTATATATATATGATGGAATATTACTCAGCCATAAAAAGAGTGACATCTTGGGGTGCTTGGGTGGCTCAGTTGGTTAAGCATCTCACTCTTGATTTGGATCAGGTCATGATCTCAGGGTTGTGAGATGGAGCCCTGGATAGGGCTCTGTGCTCAGTGAGGAGTTGCCTGAGATTCTCCCTCTCCCTCTCCCTCTCCCATTGTCCCTCCTCCCACACATGTTCACTCTCTCTCAAATAAATAAATAAATCTTGGGATGACTGGGTGGCTCAGTGGTTGAGCATCTGCCTTTGGCCCAGGGTGTGGTCCTGGAGTTCCGGGATCGAATCCCAAATCAGGCTCCCTGCATGGAGCCTGTTTTTCCCTCTGCTTGTGTCTCTGCCTCTCTCTCTCTCTGTGTCTCTCATGAATAAATAAGTATTTTTTAAAAAATAAAATAAATCTTAAAAAAAAAAAGAGTGAAATTTTGTCATTTGCAACAACACGGGTGGATCTAGAGGGTACAATGGTAAGCAAAATATGTCAGAGAAAGACAAATACCATGTGATTTTACTCATCTGTGGAATTTAAGAAATAAAACAAATGAACAAAGAAAAGAGACAAACAAAAAACCAGACTCTTAAATATAGAGAAAAAATAAATGGTTATCAGAGGGGAGGGAAGATGGGTGAACTAGGTGAAGGGGATTAAGAGTACACTTATTGTGATAAGTACTGAGTAAGGTATAGAATTGTTAAAATCACTATATTGTACAGCTGAAACTAATATAACACTGTATGTTAACTGTACTGGAATTAAAATTTTAAAAATCACTATCATTTGGAGGCATAACCATTCAATTTGCCTAATGATACCTAACTTAAGAAATAATATTTTCAAATTGTTAAACAGAAATTTATAAGATGTTCTAGATGAAACCCTACATTTATGTAATACCTATTTCTATTTGCTAGAAGACACTAACCTTGAGCAGAGTTTAGATGCAGTTTGAACAAAGCAGCATTTTCATAGTCTCAGATGAAAACATGATTGTGTATGAAGGGGTCAACATCTAGGTTGAACTGCAGAGTAAATCCAGAGTCCTGTTGCTTTGGAAACAATAAAAGTTAAGATAGGTGTAGAGTGTTTGTCCAGAAATTCCCTTATCTAAAACTCTATGTCTGGGTTGTAAATCAGAACTACGTCTCTGTCTAAAAGGATTTAGACTCTCTGGGCAAGAGATGGATGCTTCATTCTTATTGATATAATTACAAACACCAAAGTTTCTGATATCTGTGTTTGTAGAGAACAAAGTTTCCCAGTGAGTAGGAAAGCAGTAGTCACTTGAAGAAGGCAGCTATTATGACACTTTACAGCTGCAGTATGTCCTCAGGGGACACTGCATCCTGTTAACTGTGCAGCTGGTTTTATCTGTGCCTGTTCTTCCAGCCTGATGAATGGCAGGGAAGATTTTTACCTTCTTAGTTTGTGCTCATTTTTACTTTCTCATGGGCAATCCTAAATGCTGAACACTATATTAAGTACTTTGCATACATTATTTCATTTAATCTTGACAATAATTGTTGGCTAGTGTCCTATTTTATAGATGAGGACACTGAGGTCTGGTAGTGTTTAAAGTGGTTTGTTCAAGGTCACACAGTTAGGAAGTGGCAGAGCCATTTGAAACTCAGGGCTGCCTAACTCAAAATATATTCTTAATGTCTATACTTCAAGCACATATGGAAATTAAAGACTATTCAAAGAAACACTGACAAAATTTATTTATTTTGTGGTGCAGTGGCAGACTCATACACCCTAGGTAGGATTGTAGATGGGAACAATTTTCCTGGAGGTCAGTTTGGCAAATGTGTAGTAGAAAAAAATGAAGCCAGCAATTCAAGCTAGCAATTAATCTAGGAATTTAACCTAACAAAATAGTTTTCAAACTGGGCACAGAGGCATGTGTTAGAATTATAGCATCATTTTAAAAATAAACAAAAAAAGCAAGAAACAATGTAAACATTTTCCAGCAAGGGATTGGTTAATTAAATGGCTAGAGAGACATACAATGCATGAGTATTCAGCCATTTTAATGATAAAGATGTATTTTAGGGTAGCCCGGGTGGCTCAGCGGTTCAGTGCCGCCTTCCGCCCAGGGCCTGATCCTGGAGAGGAGGGATCGAGTCCCACGTCGGGCTCCCTGCATGGAGCCTGCTTCTCCCTCTGCCTGTGTCTCTGCCTCTCTCTCTCTCTCTCTCTCTCTGTGTGTGTGTGTCTCTCATGAATAAATAAATACATAAAATCTTTAAAAAAAGATGTGTTTTATAGTAATAGATACCAGATTATTGATGAGCATTTATAGTGTGATTCTATTATGTAAAATTGAATACCTTAGTATAGTTGTATGTGCAAATATGTAGTCAATATATGGAAAGGTGTTTACTATGCTTTTCTCTGGCTCAATAGTTTTTTTGTTTTTTGTTTTTGTTTTTTTTACTTCTTCGTACTTCTCTTTGTTGAATATTTTATGAATTTGCTTCATTATTACAAAAAAAAACTATTTGAAAAAAAGAGTGTCAAAGCTAAATCAATTCTTGCTTTACAAACTGGAGTGATTTCATGTACACTAACCAGATGTTTTATAGAACTGAGAATCTATTTTGCTTTGGAGAAAATTCAACAGGTATGTTACAGATCCTTGAATATGTTCTAAATCCTGGACCTGGGTCAATAGGACCTGGTCTAAAATCAGATCTATCTGGGCTATAAAAGTTAAATGTCTTACATTTTCATTGAAAAAAAATTTCTTCAAACCACTTTCATTTAATTGGAGTCCGTCCTACTTGTCGATTGGCATTGTTACTTGGAAGTAAAGGAGCTTTCACTTAAGTAGCTAAAGCAAATGGATTTCCAAAAGGCTGCCTTGGGGTTCAGGAAGTAAATTTAACTATAAATCTTTCACCCCTTGGGGTTAGTTGGAATTAAGGAATTGGGCCTTGAATAGAAAGGTGGTGTGAATAAAAAAGTAGATGGAATCAGAGACGTGTTGAAAATGACCAGAAAAGAGATGACCAATTGAGAGAAATAAAAGTGGGTTATTAGTTTATGAAAAGATGCTCCCTATTACTAATCATTAGGGAAATGCAAATCAAAACTCCAATGAAATACCACCTCACACCCATTAGGATGGCTACTGAAAACAATATCAATAAGAAAAAAAAACATAAAAAGCAAGTGTTAGCAAGAATGTGGAGAAACTGGAATACTTGTACATTGTTGGTTGGAATATAAGATGGTATAGACACTGTGGAAATCAGTATGGAGTTCCTAAAAAAATTAAAAGTACAAATACCATCTGATCTAGCAATTCCACTTCTGGATATATATACATACAAAAGAATTGAAAGCAGGGTCTCAGAGATATTTGTATACCCATGTCCATTGCAGCATTATTCACAATAGCTAAATAAAGTGTGTCCATCAATGGATGAATGAATAAGCAAAATGCAGAATATTAGTTAGCCTTAAAAAGGGAGGAAATTCTGCAAAATCTCACAAAAGGGATAAACCTTAGGGACATTATAAGTGAAATAAGTCAGACACAAAAAGACAAATGTTGTATGATTCCCTTACATGAGGTACTTACAGTAAACAAAATCATAGAGACAGAAAGTAGAATAGTGTTTGTCAGAGGCTGGGGGAGGAGAGAACGGAGAGTTATTGTTTAATAGGTATACAGAGCTTCAATTTTACAAGATGAAAAGAGTTCTGGGGATGGATGATGGTAATGGCTACACAACAATGTGAATGTACTTAGTACCACTGAACTGTACACTTAAAAATGGCTAAGATGGTAAATTTTATGTAGTGTGTATTTTAGCATAATAAAAAAGAAAAAAAGTGGGTTTAACTGTTATGGCAAGTGATTATGATTTGCAAAGGAAGAAGAAAAAGTCAAAGGGTCTTTAGAAAGAGTGTAACCCTAGAAAAAAGAATTCTTTCCTTAGCATCTATGGATGGTTATGGCAATATAAATAATGCCTTAAGTTTCATTCATCATTCAACAACATCTTAGCTCTGCATGTCCTGAGGATGTTTTAAAGTTAATTAAACCACTGAGCTGCAGTATGTGTGTGTGTGTGTGTGTGTGTGTGTGTATGTGTGTGTGTAGGGGGCAGCTAGAAGAAGGAGATGCAGGAGCTATTAACAATTGAAGCGGTGGAAATAGATGAAGCCAAACTAAGTGAGGGGAAAGAAGGGAAAAATAAAATCTTGAGGATACAAACATATTATGGCTTTGTAAGAAACGAGCAACCAAGAAAAGTGCTAGTAAAGGGAAGGTCAGAAGACAGGTAGAGGAAAAGAGACTGATGCAGAAGAGAGAGGAGAGTTTCAAAAAGGAAGAGTTTGCAGTAACCATCCAGCACTGTAGAAAGGTCCATAGTGGGAGGACTAAAGGGTCCACTGGATTTATCAATTTATCAATCTAGCAGGAACTAGAGTGTAGCCCCAACAGGAGACAGCATCACTATCCAAGTGACTCACTTGTGGGCACCTTCATGCAGTCTGGACTGGACTATACTGGGAGTATGTCCTGCAAAAGGGGACAACAGGGTGGATGTGGAGATGCATAGTGCTGGGTATTTCCAGCTGTTATTGGGAATGGGGACTCTGCTGGTACCTAGAGGTCCTGATAAACCAGGTGAGGGCAAGGTCTAAGGAAGTGCACCTAGGGCGCCAGTAACATATCTTTGACAAGAATCGACTGAATGGACATAAATGAATTAATATGAGTGAATGTGGGATGTGGGCGAAAGGTTGCTTTTATGAGCAGGACAGGGAGAAGGTGGAGGATCGTGGGTGTGGCAGGATGGAGTACCTGATTCTGGAGGAAGCTGCTCACTGCCTCAGAGAGATGCCAAGGGAGGATGGCGTTTTCAAGGCAGTCAGGTTTCGGTTAGGACGAGTGAGACGGGTTTCAGGATTGACAAGGGGTTTGCTCTAGGATAGAAAACACTGGAAGAGAAACAGCAGATAATATTGCGAGACAGCAGCGCCAGAATAGGATTGAGGCAGGTGAAAGTAGCGAACTAACTGGGGGAAAAGAGTGCGGGAAAGGATAGATGTATGCTTTACAAAGCTCTTCCGCAGCCAGTGACTCATGCATCCTTGGGACATCCCAGAGAGGGACAGAGAGAGAGGGAGAGAGAGGTATTATATTGCCAGCCTTTGGAATGAGGGATGCTTTCCAGATAAGGCCATCACGGCTCCGAAAGCCTGTTCAGCAGCTGTTTGATTCCTCCAGTGACAAGGCACACTCCACTTTTGGAAGTAGTACTTCCATGACAGAATTTAAAAAGCGGGTAGGAAAGAAGAAAGGTGTGGGCCCCCCTTGAGGGGAAAGCTCTGTCAATGACAGACATTTTGGGTAATTCATAGACTCGCAGAGCCAGACGTGTCAGTCAGATCTGTTCATCTGTAAAACGAAGGGGGCATATGATCTTTCTTTTCCCTCGTCTAACAGCCTGTGAAATCATCTAAGCAACCACGTCCCAATTTTACAGAACAGGAAAAAAAAAAAAAAAAAGAGAGAGAGACCCCGCGGGATGTGTCTCTTTCTCAAAGTAATACAACGGATCGGCGGAGGGCCGGGCCCAGGAGCGACTCCTCCCGGGTGTGCAGGGCCTCTGGCCGCCGCATCCCCACCTTCTCCGGAAGAGGAGCGCGGCGGGAGGCTGCAGGCCGGGCGGCCTAGCCGAGAGCGCCCCGGGGCTCCAGGCGGCTTCCCGGCAGCAGTCGGAGGAACGCCCCGAGGGGAGGGGAAGAGTTGGGGCCTCCTTTCCCACACTTCGTTAGGACGCGGGCCGGGGCGGGACCGCGGCGGCCGTCCCTCGGGCGGGCGGCCGGCAGAGGGCGCGGGGCGCCTCCTGTCTCCGCGGCCCGGCGGGCGGGGAGCGCGAGGCCCGGGCGCGCCGTCGGAGCTCGCGGGCGCAGGGTCGCGGCGGCCGGGCGGGCCCCGAGCGCTCAGGGGCAGCGCGGCGGGCGGGGCGGCGGGGCGCGAGCGGGGCGGGGCGGGGCGCGGAGGGGCGGGGCGGGGCGCGGAGGGGGCGGGGCCGCGAGCGGGGGGCGGTGGCGGCGGCGGCGGCGGCGGCAGCGGCGGCGGCGGCGGCGGCCGAGGAGGAGGAGAACATGGCGGCCGCGGAGAGCGGCTGAAATGCCTGTTCTTCGGGCCAGGCGAGCGGGAGTCTGACGCGATCCGCCGAGCCCTCCCCTCAGACGGCTGGACCGCGGCCTCGAGCGCCTCGGCTGCCCCGTTCCCTGCTGCTCCCTCGAGCGGAGCCCGCGCCGGGTTCTTTCTGCATCCCCCTGCGGGGGGACCCCTGCTCCGGAGGAGGGGGCCGGAGAGCCGCGGCGGCGGCGGGCGCTCGGCCCGGGCACCGGCGGAGGCCGCGGCGGCGCCGCCTGGGTCCCGGCGAGCGCGGCGCCCGTCAGCGCGGCCCAGAGGCGGCGGCGGCGGCGGCGGCGGCGGCGGCGGCAGGTGAGTGGCGGGCGGCGGGCGGCGGGCGGCGGGCGCCGAGCCTCCCGGTGGGTGCAGCTGTCACGAGCCGCGCGGCCGCCGAGGCCTTAGGGGGCGGGGAGCAGCTGGCGCCCCTCCGCCCCCCTCCCTCCTTTCTCTCCGTTCCGTCCTCCTCCCACTTTCCCCGAGTTCTCCCTCGGCCTCGCGCGGCTGGAGGGGGCGGAGGTCGCAGCTGTCACGGGCGCCAGCTGGGGGCTGCGCCCGCGGAGGAAATTGCTGCAGCAGCGACTTGGCGGCCCCTTTTCCCAGTTGCCCTAGTTAGCGCCGACTGGGCGAGCATCCGCGGAGGGTGCGCGAGGCTCGCGGCCGCCGGCCCGGCGTGGGGAGCGGCGCCCCCAGCCCGCCGGCGCTCCCCGCCGCCGCCGCCGCCGAGAGGGGGAGCCGGAAGTCGGCGCGGGCGCCCCTCGGCCCCGGCGCGCGCGGTGACCTTGGCGAGCCGGGCCACCTCGCCGAGTCTCGCTTGCTCGGACTGCGAAATGGGGATGACCATGGCGTGCCTTTCCGTAAGCGCAGCCTTCGACGGCGCTTCTGTGTACCCCCCGCGCACTTGCTTTTTTTTTTTTTTTTCCCCCCCTCCCTTCTGCCGGAGAGGGATTTCGGAGGTAGAAAGGGGATGGATACGTGAGATTTTGCTGTAGGGCCAGGGTTTGGTCCCCTTCCCAGGAGTCGGCTGAAGGGACCTGCGAGGGGGAGCCGACGTGTTGACTGGACGACCCGGAGGTGGGACTGGTTAATGGTCAGCGGCAGAACTCGAGCCGCCCTCCCGTCTCTTCGGAAGAGACACGGAGAAACCGGACACCAGGGTCCCTTGTCCTTACCAGCCAGCTGTGGGGTTTGTTTTGTTTTGTTCATTTTGCTTCTTTTTAAAGCGGTCACCCCCGTGGTCTAGGCACTGACGATGTCAGAGGGAGACGGAAGGTTTGACAGTAAAGCCTGTGTGTGTGACAAGGACAGTCCACGGTGCTGTGGCTGCAGACTTTGGTGGGCAGGAAAACTTTAAGCTGGAGGATCTTTCAGCCTTTGGTGCTGGGCTCTCCATGTTCACTGTAGAGGCGTTGAAGAGGCAGGTGTCCTTGTGGAGAAGGTGACTTTTTTTTTTTTTTCTTCTGAGAGGGCGAATTTTTAATGTCGAGTCTGATGATGGTGAATGAAGGGTTCTTGACTGAATTGCAGTCCCAGCACCCTCTGTGGATGCCAAGAGTAATCTCTGTGGCGATGATTTGTGAGGGCTGAGGCTTACACTTCAGTGATTAAGAAATCTTTGAGTGTCTGTGTAAAAACATTGCTGTGGTGGAGCGTACTGTGCTGCTGAAGGGATGGATATCAAGGGTTAAATTTGTTTGAGGTTTGTCTCTTCTTCTGGAATTGGTTGGAGGTTAGACTCAAAAAAAAAAAAAAAAAAAAAAAAAAAAGTTGGCCAAAGGGGCCTCTCAGCTTGTTTCACAGAAGCTATGATGTAGTAGGAAGGGGGTCAGATTTCTTCATGTTGAGAATAATGTGAAAAGAAAGTATTTGCTTGGGTCTTTTGGCTCTTGAACTAGAAATAGTTTTGGGTGAAAGGTAGCAGTGGGGTTTGATTCAGCTTAATAAATGGTTATTCCTTGAACTGTTTGTCATAAACTAGATACAGTTTGGAAGTCTTTCTATTTTATCCCCTGTACTTTGTGGAAAGGTCTAATTTGGTTTTGTGAACTAGCATCTGAAATGTTTTCCCTCCATTTCTTATTCAGACTTCATGCTCCGGGAACAGTGGGTCAAAAAGGGGGGCCTGAATAGGGAAATACATGGTTTGGAGAGAAAATGGAGGAGTGTCGCTTGTCAGAACAGGTGTTTGGTTTGATTTTTGTAGACATTTTGCCCTGCTTATTTGTTACATTTATTTGACTCGCAAGGAAGTTTGAGTTTTAAGGTGCAAAACTTGAATTTGACATAGTTTGTAGTTAATCTCTTCCTCGTTTCTTTTTGAGAAAATCTGTAGGATTGTGTCTATTAAATTGCTTTCTGTGTGGTTTAAGCTAAGGGAGTATTTTAGATCTGCATTTTTGGGTAAGTGGTTTTATTGAAAAAAAGTGCTTGATGGAACTAATGGTGATTGTTCCACTTAAACTGGGATTATATAGACAATGCATTTTCCTCCCTCTTTCTGCCAACATTTGTTTTTCTTTCTCCCTCAATTCTAGGGTTTCATTTCTAGAAATCTGGGCTGGAAACAGAAGCAGCAGTTTGTATAATCCCAAGAATTTGCTTATGCCAGGAAGCTGTAAGGGTAGCATGAAGTGGGTGTGATATAAAGATACTGCTACTACTTAAGACATTTAACTGTTGAGGGAGTCTAGGGTCAAATTTAATTTTTGTTGAATTTCCTGTTTTGTGTGTATGTGTTAATCTTTTGGTGGGCAGAGGATTGGGTTGCTATGGTGCTGACTGGTATATATTGTGAAAGCGTTGGCAACATTTCATGCTTTTACTCTATAGAGAAGGGTGGTAAACAAGCCTAAATAATTTAAAGATGTTCTCAGGGTGGAATGTTTTCTGCATGTATTCTTCATCTTGCTAATCCAATGACTGGTCTTCACCAGGACTAAAGGTTGAGTAAGTGATGAGAGTAGTGTAGAAGTGCTGAAAGGTAGAGTGTGGGAGAGAGGATATTGGACATTCCTTGAAAATCTTTTCTCTGTTGGATTATACATCACTATGTTATTTCTAATTGTTTTTCAAAGACTTAGCTTTCCCTTCTTTTTTTTTTTTTTTGTCAATTTTATATACCTTCTCGTGGAGAGATACTACCTCTCTTTCTATTTTAGTTTCTCTTTTTTTGCCTTATACTCCAAGCACTCCACATTGTTTGAGTGTTATATGGCATATCTTTTGGAGTTAGTTGGCCTTAAACCCTATGGCTTAATATAGCTTTTATTTTAGGGCAAGTATGGGAGGTCAGAATAAGCACATACTACCCATAAGCCTTAGGGTATGGAAGGAGATCCCCAGGATGCTCATTATTATCTTGGTAGTAGTTTTTGCCTTATACAGAGAGGGTAATCACAAGAATTCTCAGAGGGCCATCAACCGCTTTCCTGGCAGAGGTCCAAAACCATGTCGTGGGCTCTTTTTTACATTACCTGCATATATCAGGCACAGATAGGAGTGTGGGACTGGGTGAAAATTCATGCCATCCAGGAGTTGAATCGAGTCTGAGCTGCAGAACCGTACACATTTCTTCCCATGGTGTACAACTTTCCTACCCACTGGGACAAACTAGACTAGGAAAGGACTTCTTTGTTGCTTCTTTTCCTGGTTAACCACTAGTTTAGCCTTTGGTCATTGGTCTGAGAATGGGTCCTGTGGCCTCTGACCTCTTTTCTTACCATTTGAGATGAGATCTAGTCATTTCAAGCCTTTCCTTCTTCTCCTTTCTTTATATTTTAGTTAGACTTTGTACCTTTCTCTCAACACGCAGGGTTAGAGGTCATAAAATGGCCTAGTGGTGGCAACTGGGTACTGTTCTTGGTTGCTTAAAGAAGTGCAAGGATTTTTTTTTTTTCTTTGTAATTCTGGACAGGGCTTTATGGTCATACAGCATTACAGTATTTGGATTATAGATGTTTGGACTATAGAGAAATGGTTATTTTATATTTCCACAGGATATGTGGTTGAAGAAGAGAAATTATTACAAAACACTGACATCAACATATAAATCCAATTTGGAGGTGCAAATAGAGTGGGTTGGTGAATCCATGCTTCCTCCCCCATACCCCCATCTGCAGCACAGTATTTCTGAGGCTCCTTGAAGTGACAGGCTTTTAGAAAAGCTTAGTAGAGTTATCATATTTTGAAGATAAATACCTTATGCCAAAACAGAAGCAAACTATAGGCACTTGAGTTTTGTAAGACTTGAGATTAATCACCCTCCAGTCACCCTATCTTATATATATTTTGATATAATCGCTCCCCATGGATGTTTTAGTGTGGAGAGCCAAAGTTTAACTTTACTGAGACATCCTGGACCCCGACCATTGGGAACAGACAGATGAGACTGGTAACAGCAGGTGCAGGTGTGGAGGTGAAATACACATATTAGCAGGACCAGAATTCTGATAACACTGTGGTGTCCACCATTTCCAGAGTGATACTTAACTTTGCTCTTCTAGCTTATACTTTTGAGGCAAGTTTAGGTTTCTTTTGGAAATGGAGGCTTGACTTCAGAAAGGGGATGATGTCCTGGCTCTTCCAGATACTTAATAGATGTCACCTTGGGTTAGTTATGTAACCACACTTAACCTCAGGTTTTCATGTGTAAAATCGGAATAATGTACTTACCCTCATATGGTTCTGATCTTTCAATTATTAAATAACAACATAGGCCTAGCATGATTGGCACAAGGTAAGACTTTAACAATGTTTTCTTACACTAACATAACCTAATCACATAACTATCTAATCTGTCCCCAAATTCTGATTCTTTTCTCTGCAATTTGGATTTCCCTCTTTATTTCTGGTTCTACAATGTGGACCTCCTGTTGTTTTGCACATGGAGAGAAGAGAGTCACATCGACTCTGTGGGCCTGAGTTTCTTTATCATTAAATCAGCATATTGGCCTGATTTCACATTTTTTCCTTGTGCTAAATTCTGTGATTTGTAGGTTTATAGCTGTTTGCCTGCATGCATTTGCCTAATTCATCCTACACAGAAATGCTTAAAAAATTCCTTTCCAAAATGGTTTTTCATGTTATTGTTTGTAGCAGAGACTTTCTGTGGACAAATTTATCAAACGTAAATAATTTAAACTGTTCTACTTTTCATTCTGGAAAATTTGCTGCAGATGGCATGTGCAGAAATGCTTTGTAAACTGTAAAGTGCTACACAAGTGAAGAAAGTTACAATCACCTGTAGCTATCTTGCTCTGATCTTATGTTTCATTTTCTTTAAATTGTCTCCTTTTATCTCTTGACCTTCAAAAACAGGGTCAAAGTTGGTATGTTCTCTAGAAAGCATGATTTTTATCACCCCTTTACCATCAGTTGCTCAGTTTTTTCCAATATAATACATTTATTTCTTTTCCTTTCTTTTAGAAAGAAATCCTTTTTTTAAAAAATTGTACATTAAATTGTTTTTCCTAACTAGGTTAGAATAGTCCTTGAGATGACATGAACTACACCATTAAAAAAATTTTTTTTAATTTAAAAATTTTTTGAATTTAAATTCAATTGAGTTAGCATATACTGTATTATTAGTTTCAGGGGTAGAATTTAGTGATTCATCAGTTGCATATAACACCCAGTGCTCATTACATCAAGCGCTCTGCTTAATGCCCATCACCCAATTAGAACCACACCCTTTAGAGTAAAGGAGCCTTAATGGCAATTTAGCACAACCTCCTTAATATTACAGATGATAAGACTAAGGCCAGGCAAATATGGTAATTTTCATGGGTCCTGTACTTAGTGGCATTACTTAGGCAAGAACCCAAGTATTTGGCTTCTTTGTGAGAGGTTTTTGTTTTGTTTTAGTATTTAAAAGTTATTACAAAGAGATCTTAAATTTCAAGAATTTTAGTAAGCTTTTAAGTAATGTGTAAGTGAGGAGGAAATGAGTATTTTTATTTTTTGGTCAAAAATTGACTGTCAAATATTGCAGTCAGGTATTAATCAGGAATTACTTAAGACTACTCTCTTGAAAACTATAAAAGTGCCTCAAGGGAAACGTCTGCTTTTCTTATATGGCCCTCATTCAGAGTCAGCAAATATTTATTGAGTGCTGTTTCAGAGACATACTGTCCTCAGGTACTGTGCTTGTTCTACATGTTACATTTTATAAATGAGGAAACAAGGTTCAGGGTAGTTGAGTGGTTGGTGTAAGAATGCACAGCTTGTAGGTATTAGGGAAGACATTTGAGTCCAGGGTCTTCTGACCTAAAATCACAGGCATACCTTTGTTTTATTTTATTTTTTATTTTTTTTATTTTATTTTTTATTTTTAAAGATTTTATTTATTTATTCATGATAGTCACAGAGAGAGAGAGAGGCAGAGAGACACAGGCAGAGGGAGAAGCAGGCTCCATGCACTGGGAGCCCGATGTGGGATTCGATCCCGGGTCTCCAGGATCGCGCCCTGGGCCAAAGGCAGGCGCCAAACCGCTGCGCCACCCAGGGATCCCCCTGTTTTATTTTTTAAAAAACATTTATTTACTTAGCTTGCAAGTACGTGTTGGGGGTGGGGTGGGGCAGAGGGAAAGAGAGGGAGAGAGCGAATCTGAAACAGATTCCGAGGGGGCTCCATCTAATGACCCCAGACCACGACTTGAGCCGAAATTGAGTCTGAGACTTAGCTCCAGCTAGGTACCCTGTCACAGGCATACCTTTAAACTGGCTTCTCTCCAAGGGTTTTTGCCACAGTTGACCACATTGTAACCTTATTTTTTCCTTTTTGGCCTTTCTCTGTTCCTTAAATGTGCTGTGGAGACTCCTGCAAATTCCTTGCTTTCTGATGACTCAGGAGCCCATATATACGAGTTACTTAATGATGGTGTCACTTTAAGATTTTCATGTTGTTTCTCATCTCACCTTTGTACTTTAGTAATGTTGATTCTTTGGTGCTTCTGTCTAGTTAAGCTTATCTTTGAATGGTTGGTTTTGGATTCTTAGCAATAAAATTCTGCCTCTCAAGTTTCGTTAGCATTTAAATAGCTAAAGCTCAGGTGCTTTTTTTTTTTTTTTCCATTTGGAATAAATTGCTTGGTCATTCTGTGTTTCCACTTGTGCTTTTTTAAATTTATTTTTATTTTTTTAATGTAGGCTCCGTGCTGGGCGTGGAAGCCAAGTGTGGGGCTTGAACTCAGGACCCTGAGATCAAGAGTCGGGACACTTAACTGAGTGCCACCCAGGCGTCCCTCCACTTGTACTTTGAATGGTTGATCTCATTCTTATAGCTATAATATATTACATCTTAAATTTTTAGTTTGTATGATTAAAGTATTTACATGCTTTTATTATCAAGCATAGATTTGATTGTTTAATGGAAGATATTCTATGAGTGTATATGTGTTTATATAAAGATATCACGCCATATTTGACCAGATAGTTAAAGGATGAAATGTCCTTGCTTTTTGAAAGCACTTGTATGTGTAATACTGGCTTTACTTTGGTGAATTTGTTTGGAGGAAATTGGGGGAAAAGTTGCTTGTTGTGCAAAGCCTCATACCTCCCTCTCCATTCCAGGTGGTACAGGAAATCTGTAATTGAATTTCTAAGTAGCTACTCAATCATTCATTCAAGACATAGTTATATAAGTACCTACTTTGTTCAAGGTGATGTGTTGTTAAAAGATAGGGAAGTTAAAAGATAAGATACGGATCCTGTTCTTAAGGAGATTATGACCTAAGAGAGGTGATAAGACGAACACACAAATACCTATAATACTGATTGAATGTGATGAGTGCCACGAGAGAAGTATGAAATAGTACTTTGGGGATTCAGGAGAGGGAGCAGTTATTCTCATTTGAGAGTGATCAGGGTAGATTTCATGCAGGGCTTGGGGTGGACCAGAACATTGAAGGCAGGGGATGATTTGTATGTGAGTAAGAGTGAGGAGAGAAGTATTTTAAGGAAGATTAAATAGCAAAGATGAAAGGACAGAAAAGCTTGGGATTATTTAGGAGTAGTGAAAGGGGAAAGTGCAAGGAGGAGGGTGGCACCAGCCAAAGTAGGAGGGGACCAGATGCTGTAGGTGCAGTAGCAAGACATTGCAGGATTTTAATGGAGGGAGGTGGTGGGGAACAGTGAAGTATGCAGATCTGGATGAGATCTAGGAGAAATGTCAGTTTTCCAAATTTACATAGATTTTTTTTGGCAGGTTTTACACCCCAAATTTTATATTTTCATAGTTTTTGAAATGATTCCATATGTAAGGCTTACCACACTAGGAACTTATTCACTCATTTTTATGTATATTTGAGAACAGATTATGTGTTTTTTTTTTTTTTTTTGATAGGAGTTAGTACAAAATCTTTTTCACTGGCTTATACTTTTTTTTTTTTTAAAGCAGTAGCTGTTTTTTTAAACCGCGTATTATCATTTGGCATTTATGCAGCGGACTTGTTTTTTAAGTGTAAAAATGTCATCTCCTTGTATAAATATATTTCTCTGTATAAGTGAGGATGGTCATGTAAGTTGAAAGTCCCTGGCTCTCAATATAGTTCATGATTTATTTTACTGATTTATTTATGCCCTGCCATGTTCCAAAAAGGATTTAAGGCAGGATATGTCATGAAGAGTCTTGGACCTTGTTCTAGCCCTGTCTATTATTTGACTGAACTGCTAGCCAACATTACACTGAGGGAACAGTGTTGAAGACAACTGGTGTCACAGAATGTGCTGCAGTTGTGTCTTTTGCCAAACTGGTAGTAATTCAGAGATGGAGACAATATAATTAGAGTACCTTTAAAGATAACTCCTTTTAAACTTTGTTAGAATGCTAGGGAAATGGGTTAAAGGGTACTGCTAGAACACTTCGCCCCTTGAGAGTCCAGGCACATTAAGAACCATGGTGTCCACAGTAGAGTTTACATAAAATTATTTGGAAAATTGGAGAAATATTAGAGGTCTCTAAGGAAGTTTCTTTCAGTCTGTTGTGATGTTTTCAGTTTATAGGAGTCTGGGTAACTGGATTTTCAAATTTGTTATTTTAAATAGTAGACTCTTAACATCTTTTGTAAGGAGTCACCAGGCAGATATTTTGTATAATATTTCATAGAGGGTAACTGGCCATCTTAAGGCAGAGGTCTCAAGAATTATCTAACTTAGAGATGACTTATTTTTCTTTAACAAAAACACAGATGTTCCAAATTTGCTGACATTTTCTGTGACAAGTGGCTGTGAGTAAAATGCTGCCTAGCAGATATTTATGAAAAATAAACACACTTACTTTATCTGCCCCTTTGGGATGATGGTAAGTTTTTTTTTTTTTTTTAAGATTTTTATTTATTTATTCATGAGAGACACACAGAGGCAGCGACACAGTCAGAGGCAGAAGCAGGCTCCCTGCAGGGGGCCCGATGTGGGACTTGATCCGAGTCTCCAGGATCACGACCTGGCCTGAAGGCGGTGCTAAACCGCTGAGCCCTGATGGTAAGTTCATAACAGTGACTCAAAAAGTAACTACTGGGGATCCCTGGATGGCTCCGTGTTGAGCATCTGCTTTTTGGCCCAGGGCGTAGTCCTGGAGACTCGGGATGGATCAAGTCCCGTGTCGGGCTTCCTGCATGGAGCCTGCTTCTCTCTCTGCCTCTCTCCCTGTGTGTCTCTCATGAATAAATAAATAAAATCTTAAAAAAAAAAAAAAAAACTACCTTTCAGAATAAAATAAAATTCAATGTTATGGATAGAGATTATTGAAAATGAATATTTGGAACAACTTCCATCATTATTGGATTTATGTGCTGAATATGATGTGTGTAACTTTAAGAATGTTTTTAGGGATACCTGGGTGGTTCAGTGGTTGGGTGTCTGCCTTTAGATTAGGGAGTGGTCCCCCCCCCCCCCCGGGGGGGCCCTGGGATCAAGTCCCACATCCTGTTCCCCTTGAGGAGCCTGCTTCTCCTTCTGCCTATGTCTCTGCCTCTCTCTCTCTGTCTTTCATAAATAAATAATAAAACCTTAAAAAATTGTTTTTATATATATATTTCAATTTGGAAACAAAATTCTCTAACTTGTATAAAAACCTTGTAAACTTAGGCATTTTAAGTGATTTTGTGCCTATCTGCTGAAAATATAAAAAAAAAATACGCCATTTGATTTATTAGGAAGAACAACTGGTTGTCACCAGAAAATACGGAAATATACTAGCTGAACTTTAGCAAAAGCCTTTGCGTAAGTGGTGAATGGGATTTAAAATTGAATATATCATGTTTTATACAGTGCAGCAAGTGATTCCTTCATTTGGTTTTACCCATCTTTGTGAAACATATATTTTTTTGCTATGATAGTCATTAAAACTAAATAGTTATTTATTATAAAAACTGAAATTTAGAATGAGACCTCAAGTTACAATATTACAAAATATGAAAGCAAAATTAGAAAATAGCAAATCATATTCAGTCACATTACTTTCATCAAAAGTAGTCTTTTTTTTTTTTAAGATTTTATTTATTTATTCATGAGAGACATACAGAGAGAGGCAGAGACACAGGCAGAGGGAGAAGCACTAGGCTCCATGCTGGGTGCCTGATGCGGGACCTGATCCCTGATCTCCAGGATCATGCCCCCGGCCGAAGGCGGCACTAAAATGCTGAGCCACTGGGGCTGCCCAAAAATAGTGGTATTAATAATAGTGTTTATTAGGAATAAAATGAAACTGTCACCAGTAAGGAGGATAAATGCTTTAGAATTGTTTATTATAAGAAATGTTCTGGAAAAAAAAAAGAAATGTTCTGTTAAGTATCCATTTTTGTGTGTGCTTTACAAGGTACATAATTTATTGGTCTGGTGTGTACTGTATACAAATTATAAATAAATGTACATATATAGCTTCCTATTCAAAAACTTGTAAACTGTGAGTATATGATAAAAAAATGGTTATCTGTTTTCTAGCAAGGGTTCTTAACTAAGAACTCTTGGAATTCATGGAACTAAGAGTCTCTAGGTAGGCTTCAGAGGGTCTATGAATACTGTGAAATTATACGCAAAATATTGTGAGTGTGTGCATTTCTCTGAGGAGAGGGTCTATAGCTTTTACCAAATTCCCAAAGGGGTTCATGACCTCCCCAAAGGTTAAGAATCTCCGTTGTTAAGGATTGGGACCTCAATAACTCCATTCATCCAGTCTTACTCTCTTGCCAAGTTTAATGGATATATCTGATGTCATTACTCAAGCCCGCAGTATGACTGGATTTGCAGTCTATTTTTCCATTTTGCAATAGATGTGATTACACTGCCTTTGGCCTTTACAGATGTTTGAGTTTTGTTTGTTGCACAACTACCTGGCCTTCATCACTTGGCTGCTCTTATATATCATTTCCCACTTCTGTCCCTCTAAACACCAATAAAAAAGAGTGAACCTAGGAGTGTGATGGGAATGCATATATGTATGGCAGAGCCTAGTATCAGTTCAAGTGTAGGGAGACCCTGCTGGTTAGGCTGGAATTCACAGTTGCTGTGCTTTTAAATTTTAAACTCTTTTTTTTCTAGCATTTGAATCTCAACTTTCTAGAGTCCTCAGGGTCTGATTTGACACATGCTAAAAACACTTTCCAAGTTTGTTCAGATGCTTAGATCTGTTCCTTTTTCTCCTCACTGTCATCGTTCTGATTTAGACTGATTATTGCAGTAGTGTCCAGGTGGTCTTCAGTGAGTTCCTTTTTAAGTCTGTCCTAAAGTTTGTTTTGGATTGATTATCCTAATTTTTATTTTCATTGTGTTATTTGCTTAAAAACCTTCAAAGACTCTTCATTACTATCAAGATAAAATTGTTACTTAGCCTGGCATTTAAAGCTTTCCAGTGTCTGGCACCAACCTGCATTTCTGGTCTCATTTCCCACTATTCTCCTCTAGTAAACTGTTCCAAATAAATTGTCAATTTATTGTCCCTTAAACATCCCTTCGGCTTCTCTGTTTCTCCTGCTTTGCATAGTCCTTTGTTGAATATGTTCTCCTTATCCTACTCTGTGTGTCTTGAAATCCTACCTATTCTTTAAAGCTCAGCTGAGATTCCAACTTGCTTGTGAATTGTTCAGAATATAAATTTAAAAGTAACCTTTTCCTTCTATGAACTCTTAATATTTATTTTCCTTATTATTCATTTGACACTTTACTGCCTTCTACTCGTGCAATTTTTTGTTTTCATGTGTCTGGTCGCCTGAATTAGGGTATGAGAATGGCAGAAGGGGATTATGTTTTATATTTTGTCCTCTGCAATGTCTTAAACATGTAGATAATAAAATACTTGACAAATCACATTGATTAAATCATAATGCTACTCATTAATGTACTTAGAGTAACAGACCTTTTTTAAAAATTATTATTGTGCCTGGATTACTTGTGCATATTATCTAGGGATTTTCTTTACTGATTTCAGGGTATTTGGGAAATTGAATTGGAAATCAGTTGGTGCCCAGAGAGCATATTGTCCTACAGTGTAAGAAGTTGGCTCTCATGGGCTGTGTTCTAAAAGTCTGGGGGAGCCTGGTGAGTCATTTGTCTCCAGTGTAGAGTTCTACCTGCCATGGATAACAGAAAAACTTGTGTTCCTTCTTCTCTCTCTTTTGCCGTGCTGGAGACACACATTCCTAATGTCTTGGGGATTCCTATACTTCTGTTTTAATGTCTCAGCCCATTCTTCTCAATAAAAGCTATATTTTTATTGAATACTTATTGTTTGGATGGTGCTGTGGGGAGCCACGAAGTTACTGTATCTTAGGGTTCTTGCCCTTCAAGGAGATTGTAATCTTTATAAGGGAGTCTCATTTGCTTTAAATCATATGTGAATTAAAAAATATTAGAAAAGATGTCATATGGATATATATAACTAGTAGTTGCTAACTGAGATATGTGGAAACTCTGTAGTACTTACTATTTTTAGGACTTACTTGGAATTTATTATCATGTATACTTATTTCTGTATTTACATGTGCCTGTTGCAGCAACCACATTGCAAATTATGGAGGATAGAGCATTTATTGTAGTAGTTATATGTCAGTACCAGAGTGCTTTCATAGTGATTTACCCACAGTTTACATAGTGTGTTAATGATGATGCTAGGAGGCTGGCATGGTTTGGGTAGGCTTCCTGGAGGAAGTGAAATTTGAATTAGATTTGTAGGATCTGGAATATTAACTTACAGCGTAGTCTCCTGGAATGTGAAAAAAGGGGTCTGTAGTTAAAATAATAAACTGTGTTTTTGGTGCCCACTCTAGAACGTGGAATCTCTTTGGTTACTGTGCCTTTGGCCCTGAAGTGACCCTTCATCACTTCCTCTTATGTAATCCATTGGTCAGGGTAGTCACAGTGCACCTACTTTCGGGGCTAGGAAATGTGTGCAAGAAATACTTGGTGAGCAATAAATGGCTTACTATAGTGGAATTGGCTTTCTTTAGAGAGGTGAATGAATACCAGAATTGGTGGGCCTTGCTTGGAGTCAGTTGAAGTAAAAAGGAATTGTTTTGTGTGTCAGTCTAAATAGAATTTTTATTTTTATTTGTAAAAAGAACTTGTAGGGGATCCCTGGGCGGCTCAGCAGTTTGGCGCCTGCCTTCGGCCCAGGGCGTGATCCTGAAGTCCCGGGATCAAATCCCTCATCGGGCTCCCTGCATGGAACCTGCTTCTCCCTCTGCCTGTGTCTCTGCCTCTCTCTCTCTCATGAATAAATAAATAAATCTTAAAAAAAAAAAAAGAACTTGTAATATTGAATGGTGACCTTGAGACAATTAAAGGAGAAATTTTAATAATGTCTCTAAGAGTAGGTTACATATACATTGTTTTGGTTTGGATGGTTTGCTACCATCTTCAGAGTATATATTTGAAACAGGTAGAAAGTGATTGCTTTCAGTAAAACTGATCCTGAGCTTTTCTACATATACTGTTTGGCTGGTGACATTGTAGGGTGGAAAAAGTGAGAGAGGGCATAAAGGGCTTTCTGACACTATTGGAGACCTTTTGCTGTCTGAGAATTTCATAAAATTTCTCCTTAGAGTCCCATGAGGTCTTTTCCCTCCCGCTTATCAATATAATGCTAAGTAATTAAAATCTGTTTTCTCGGGATCCCTGGGTGGCGCAGTGGTTTAGCGCCTGCCTTTGGCCCAGGGCGCGATCCTGGAGACCCGGGATCGAATCCCACGTCAGGCTCCCGGTGCATGGAGCCTGCTTCTCCCTCTGCCTGTGTCTCTGCCTTTCTCTCTCTCTCTCTGTGACTATCATAAATAAATAAAAATTTAAAAAAAAAATCTGTTTTCTCTGTTTTTTGTTCATCTTTTAATGCTTGGTTCAGTAAGGACTATTGGGTGGTGGTTAAAATGTTGGTCAAATATGCAGAACTAGGAAGCCCAATTTCTTATTTATATGTGAAGCTTATTTTCCTCCTAGTTTTATTCTTAAAGTCATCAGCCCTGAACTTTTTAAACCTGAGGCTTTCTTTATGACTGCATTCCAATAGTATTCTCTTTTAAATAAAAAATAAACCATATATATAAATCATGACCATATTTTAACAAAAAACTTGAAGAAATGGACGAATATATAGAATTAAAAGGTGAAAGAAAGTCTCTAGTGATTATATGGCAGATGTTAATTTAGCCCCCCCCCCCCCCCCCCCATTTCAGGTCACAGTATCTTTCCTGGTGGCCAAGGTGTGGACATGTGACCTAACCTGGATCTGTATTTATTCATTTATTTATATTTACTTTATTTTTTAAAAAATGGGGTCCACACCCAATGTGGGGCTTGAACTCAACAACCCTGAGATCACATGCTCTACTGACTGAGCCAGCCAGATGCCTCATCATAGTTTTTTTGGACACAGTGATTGCTGCAGAGTAGCTATATGACCCATACAGGTTCAGAGCCTTCCCTTGAGATTGAAAAACAGATGCTGGACAAGAGACAGGCTCATTCCATGGAGTTGCTAAACTGAGATAGAGTATGCCTGGCCACATGAAGGAAGCCTATCTGTTATAGAAAAGAATGAGGCCAACATATAGGGTGAAGAGGAGCTGACTCAGACAGTGTGTCTCTCTTACACTCAGAGATGCACAGTCATACACATTCTCACATGCTTGCATGCATGGGGAGTCATTGGAGCCTCTGGATCCACTTGAACCTTAAATTAGATCCACCCTATATTTTCCAGTTAAATGAGCTAATTAGTGTCCTGACCTGCTTGTGCTAGTTTGAATCAGGTTTTTGTCTCTTGGAACTGAAAGTTCTGACAATTCAGACCCCTTTTGGCATCTTACCCCTCCTTTCTTCCCTCTCCTCCCTACCCCACATAGGATCATACTTTTTGAATTGTTATAGACTTTCTAAACTTCATATTGTGGGGATTTTTTTACATCAGAATATGAAGGAGCTTTTGATCTTTGCATGAAATGCTGCATAGCATTACATTAGATGTATATTCTATAATTTAGCTATCTTTCTCCCTTTTGATGGGCATTTAGATATCAAGTATTTTGCTGTTGCAAGCTATGTTTTGGTAGGCATCCTAGTTTGTACTTGTTTTTGTACATGTATGAGAATATACTTATGGAATTAAGGTAATGCACATTTAAAAAATTGATGTCCTTTCAAACTGTTACCCCAAAAGCTGTATCAGTTTATACTTCCACCAACAGTATATGATAGTTGCTGCTTTCCCCTACTTCATCAACTCTGGATATTATCAGTCATTTTTTATTTGGGCCCTATTTGATGGATGAAGATGGTATAATAGCATTGTTGTAATTTTAGTTTTCTATTTGATAAAACTGTTTATCTTATCAGATGTTTATTCTGTATTGAGTTTATTCCCCCTTAAGGTTCTTTTATCCATATTTGTTCGCTTTCCTTTTGGGATGTTTGTCTTTTTTTTTTTTTTTTTAATTGCTTCCTAGCCATAATGTGCTTATGATGTAGTTGTATTTACATTAACTCAGAATGGCATTGTTACGCAGCCTACCCTGCTACCTAGTTACTTCAGAAAGATTTGAGATCAAAACCTACATCATATGTATATTTTACAGATGTTGCTGGACATTTAACTGGTTTATATCTAATAGCTTTATATAACTGCCCAACTCAGTTAGCTCAAGAATACATCTCTTAATTGGATGTTCCGTGGGTGCTAAATTGAGGTTAATTTTATGGTTGAGATGAATGTTGGGAGACTCTTGTTATGAGAACTTTCCAGTTCAAAATCATTGAGAGTACCTTGAATGGTATAGAACTTTCAGACTTGACTGACTGGTTTGCCCATTGGTGTAGAATCGGAACCACTTTCAGAGGGGAATTTTGGCACCATAAGAAAATACTTTCTTGGCTTACCTCCATCAAGAGGAGGGTTGGCTGCCAGGTATCTTTAGTGGCTAATTTTCCTAAGAGAATATTAACCTGACTCTGTATTTGGGTATGAAAGTATTTAGTCTACCTGTAATTAGCAGTATAGAATAGCTTTGCTCTAGCAAGTATTGTATCCACTTACTTTCTACCCAATTCTTTAAAAAAACCTACCAGTCAGAAACAACACTCTCTGAGGATTGCTTAAACATTGAGTCCACTGCTCTAGATCACTTGGATCAAACCAGAATCCCAGAAAACTAAGTATATAGATTGCATTGTTTTTTACTGGGGTAGAATTACTTTATAGAATTGTTATTTGGTATAATGCAATCAACCTTTATTGAGGGCCATTAACATAAACAGCTTTATAAAATTGAGTACTTCTCTTATTATAGAAGTCTTGTGAGCCAATTATCTCCTTTATCTTAGTGCCCTTATTGATGGTATAACTACTGCTACTACTGTTACTATCGGCAGTTGTCGGAAGATGAAGACTGAACACAAAATGAGCTAATTAATAGCTGATGGAGAATACTCTTGCCCAAAAGAAGATACCATTCTGGTTGAGGGATTATATAATGGTTTGGAGTGTGGACTCTGGATCCAGATTCCCTGGGCTAGAAGCCTGGCTCTGCTGCTTCCTAGTTTTGTGTGCTGCTTGTGTGCTAACCTCTTGGTGCCCTAGTTTTCTTATCTTTGAAATAGGATAATAATTGTAACTACTTGTACAAGGTTGTTGTGAGAATTCTCTGACTTTATAAGGGTTGAGGATGGGGAGGTGGGGAATTGGATGAAGGTGGCCCAAGGTACAAACTTCCAGTTATGAGATAGGTACTGGGGGTGTAATGTAATATACAATATGATGGCTACAGTTAATACTGCTGTGAGATATATTTGGAAGTCAGTAAGAGAGTAGATCCTAAGAGTTCTCATTACAAATTAAAGAAAAACATTTTTTTTTCTTTATTCTGTGTCTATATGACGTGATGGATGTTAATTGAACTTAATACTGTGGTCATTGCTTCACAGTATGTATAAGTTAAATCATTATATTGTACACCTTAAATTTACACGGTTCTGTATGTCAGTTATTTTTTTAAAGATTTATTTATTTATTTATGATAGAGAGAGGCAGAGACACAGGAGGAGGGAGAAGCAGGCTCCATGCTGGGAGCCCAACACGGGACTGGATCCTGGGACTCCAGGACCACGCCCTGGGCCAAAGGCAGGCGCTAAACTGTGAGCCACCCAGGGATCCCCCTCTTTTTTTTTTTTTTTTTTAAGATTTTATTTATTCATGACAGACACAGAGACAGAGAGAGAGAGGCAGAGACACAGGCAGAGGGAGAAGCAGGCTCGATGAAGGGAGCCCGATGTGGGACTCCTCCTGGGTCCCCAGGATTACACTCTTGGCCGAAGGCAGCGCTAAACTGCTGGGCCACCAGGGCTGCCCTGTATGTCAGTTATATTTCAATAAAACTGGGGGAAAAAACTGTACTAAAATACATTTACAAAAAAAAAAAAAAAAAAAAGAAAGAAAAAAGAATTCTGTGAGTTTAAACACGTAAAATGCTTGAAACATGCCCAGTACAGAACACATGTAATGAAAAAGAGCTGCTGCTATTTTTCCCCCCATTTTTTTTATTTTAGTAAGATACACATAACAAAATTTACCATCTTCACCATTTTTAAGTGTATAGTTCAAGCTGCCTATCATCACCATTATTATTTGAACCCATGTAGTAATTTTTCTTCTAGGTCTTGGTAGCAGGAAAAGCTGTTTCCCCTCTCCAGTTGATCTGCTTATATTACATAATCATCATAACTCCTGTAGCCAGTGGTATTTTCTCTGTGTCAAATGGGCAGTCAACTTTTTAGGATCTTGTGGCCATATAGTTTTTTCGGTGAATTTACCTCTGACTTCATCTTATTTTCCTTTCTCTTTGCCCCAATCTCATTACTTCCTTTTTTAAAAATTCTTAATGCTCTCTGTAAGCTGTCTCACATCTTTTTTAGAATACTATGGAAGTGGGGTACTTGGGTGGCTCAGTTGTTAGGCATTTGCCTTAGGCTCCTGTCGCTATCCTAGGGTCCTGGGATAGAGCCCTACATCAGGCTCAGCGAGGGCTCTGCTTCTACCTCTCCTTCTGCCCATCCCCCTGCTCATATCCTCTCTATCTCTCTCTCAAATAAAATCTTTAAAAAAAAAAAAAAAAGAATGTGAAAGCACTCAAATCCTCCTTGCTTTTTTTTTAAATACTGTTGAAATAAACAATAATCTGCATTACAATGTGTGCCCATGTTGAAATTTCAGATTAATTTTCATTCAATTTACCTTAACTGACTGCTTCCTGGTGACAGGGGAGGTGCTGTAATTTTCATTAAGATATCTCAAATCTCATCATAGGATGGGTTACTTCTGGGAAGGTTCCTGTTGACAGCTAATCCTGTTCTTGCTGTGGGTTTTCTTTTAAGCTTCAGTTACAAAAGTGTTTCTTCCTGACTTTTCTTGTTTGTTTTTTTCCCTTGACCTTTGCTCCAGCCATCTCTTGTAGACTGGGGGAGGGGTTTGGGGAGGATCATTAGAAGGACCTATGAACTTGTAGTCTTTAGTAAATGCTCTTCAGAATAAGACTTTTATCATAGATGTAGCAAGGCTGTAGCAAGAGTAAAAGCTCTATGTATTGTTTGCTTTTCTTTTAAAAACCTGAATGTTGATTTATTATTTACAGGGAATAAAAAGAAATGTCCTAAAGCCTAAAATATTCCTGACTATTTCTGGTTTTATCTCTGGTGTATTCTCTCTCCCAAGCAGATAATATGGGGCTGATGCTATGCCTTTTTGGGGGGAGAATAAAAAAAAATTTTTTTTTCGATATCAAGATTGATTGAAATGTCTTTTAAGTCTTTTTAAAATTTGTAGACTCCTTTTTTTTTTTCTTTTGAAATTATATATTGAAGAACCTGGGTGGTTTGTCCTATACATTTTATTATAGTCTGAATTTCTGTTTAGTTTAAGGTATTTCTGTACCCATTCTATATATCCTATAAATTGGTAGTTTGATGTAGAAGCTTAAGATTTAGTTTTGTGGGGGGAGGGGGGCAAGACGACATTATAGATAGTATTATGAGACATATATATGTAATGTCTGGTTGTCTTTTGGTGATGTTAGCAGCTGTTGGTATTGCTGTTGGTTTTTGATTCTTAAAATCCTAATGGAGTCACCGTGGTGTCTAGATGATAATGGCTAGGTATTGCCTGCAAATGGCAGAGTCTATGCTATCCAATAGGACTCTTGGTGACCACTTGAAAATGAAGCTGTGTTGTGTGGAATCAAAGAAGACCTAAGTTTCAGTCTTGGCTCCCATGTTTAGGAGCTGCTTGATCTTGCCTAATTAACAGCAACAGTAGTAGTGGCTACCATTCCTTTAGTGTTTATTTTACACCAGGTTCTGTACTAAGCACTTTCTATATGTTGTGTAATCTAATCCTCATAACTATGCTGTGAGGCAGGTATTATCATCTTTATTTTGCAGTTCACATTGCTGAGTAGTGAAGTAGGGATCCTGCTTCACTCCAATCTCATGCTCTTAATAGCTCTGTTCTTCCATGTCTGTAAAAAGGAGTATAAATAGAGCTGCTTTATCTATCTTGTAGGGTTAATGAGATACTGTGTGTGAAAGTGCCTTGAAAAATATTATAGATGTTAAAATGAGAAGTGTGTCGGGCTGGTAATACACAGGAAAGGTGGAAATGGAGGCCTTTGGCTAAGTGATAGTGAAAAGTGTGGATGGAAAGAACCCTCTGGTCACTTTCTAACTTCTGTTTCCATTACTACTGCTGTTGACATGTGGGAGTTTCCTTCTCTTGTTAAAATTGACAGTGATAGAGATTTTATGTGTGGTAAATGTCATATGTCAGAGGTCACTTAAAAGTCTCTAGTTGAGTAGTGATGTCTTGGTTTAACTCCATGGGCCACATATGTAGGCTCACTACAGATATTTTTAACTGAGAGAGCAAGAGTGTAGTCACAATTCTTTTTCTAAAAGAATAAATATTTATTAAAAGTAGCGGAAGTGTTAACTGAATTTGTAATATACTATTTCTTTAGCCGGATAGTGGGTCTATCTGTTAAAATTATTTTCGGTATCTTTTTTTTCATGTCTGAAGTATTTTATATTTAATAAACCATTCATTATTTAAAGTGCTAACCACAACTTTGCATGTGTAACAGACAAGAGAAATGGGCATGAATTTAGTACCTTCAGGCCTGACCTTCAGTAATTTGTTATTCATTATGATCAATTGGTAATAAGTACATGGACAACTGTGTTGAGATCTGTTACCATTTCCAGCTGGAAGGCAGAAGGTATTGTGATTGATGACCGATGTCAGCCTGAGGCAGACACACACAGAGTGTAGAAATATGTGCTTTGTTTTTGCTAAATGTTGGTGGTGTGTTTATCAGAAAGCCCTAGGGCTTGACCTGGACACGTTTTCCTGTACTGTGCTTATTGCAGTTCTTGTGTTCCTCTGGGAATCATACTGTCATACTGTATCTACTACGGTGAAATACTTAGGATTTCATTGTGATATTCCCAAGAAAGATTTCCTATGTCTGTCTGTCTGTCTGTAGGCTTCACACCTATTGTAGAGCCCAATATGGGACTTGAACTCAACCCTGAGGTCAAGACCTGACCTAAAATCCAGAGTCCTACACTTAACTGATTGAGCCACCCAGATGCCCCTTCCTATTTATTTTTTTATTATTTTTTTGAGATGTAATTCACATATCATAAAATTACCCTTTAGTAGCCTTTATTATACTCACAGAGTTATGCAATATTATCAGTAATATCAGACTATTTCATCCCCCCAAAGGAAATCCCATGGAACCATACAATATTTGACCTTTTATATCTTGCTTCTTTTACTTTACCTAATGTTTTAAGGTTTATTCAGATTGTAGCATGTATCAGCATTTCATTCCATTTTATGGCCAAAAGATAGTATTCCTTTGTATGGGTAGACTACATTTTATCTGTTTAACTTTTGATGGATATTTGAGTTATTTCCACTTTTTGACTATTATGAGTAATGCTCCTATCAACTTTTACATGGACATGTATTTTCCTTTCTTTTATTAATACACATAGGAGTGGAATTGCTTGGTCATATGGTAACTGTGTTTAACATTTTGAGGATTACAAACTGTTTTCCCAAGTGGCTGCACCATTTTACGTTCCCACCAGCAGTGTATGAGGGTTCTGATTTTTCTACCTCCTCTCCAACACTTGTTATATGACTCTGATTCCAGCCATCCTAGCAAGTATGAAAGGGCATGGTAATTTTATTTGTATTTCCCTAATGACTAAGATGTTGAGCATATTTCATGTGCTTATTGGTCATTCTTACATCTTTTTGTTAGAAATGTCTACTCAGATCTTTTGCCTGTTTTAAAGTTTGGTTATTTGCCTTTTTATTATTGGATATTAAGAGTTCTTTATATATTTTAGATATGAGCCCCATATCAGATATATGATTTGCAAATACACCCTATAGTCATGTGGATAGTATTTTCACTTTCTTGATGCTGTCCTATGAGGCACAAAAGTTTTCAGTTTTGATGAAGTCTAATTTCTTTTTTTTTTCTTGTGCCTTTGGTGTCATAACTAAGAAACTCTTGCCTAATCCAAGATGAAAATTTATGCCTATTTTTTTTTTTAAGAGTTTTATAGTGTTAGCACTTACATTTAAGTCTTTGACACATTTTGAGTTAATTTTTCTGTGGTCTGAGGTAGATTTCAGTTCTTTTTGCAGTAGAGATAAAGCTCATTATTTTTCATATTTGCATGTCAGCAAGACCCTCTGAGTCACCCCACTTGATCATATTTTAATCAGTATATGATTTCCTGCCATTTCATTAGTTTCACCTCTGACTCCCTGCTAATGAGTATTTTGTTGGTCTTAAGTGGAGTTTCTTTACCAAAGCCGCGTTAACCTTTGCACTTAACAAAAATGTGAGAATTAGGAGGAAGTTTATTGATCACACAGTATAGCCTCTTACCAGAGTAGACTTTAGCATCTGTGACAGAAAGGCTTTCAACTTCTTTTTGGACACTTTCAGAGATGGTTAGTTTACTGAATTATATTACACTATAATGCAATAGTTACATTAAGAAATCTTACCTAATCAAAAATCATTTTATAAATAAAAAATGTTTCAGAGGAAAATGGTAGTTATTGAGCTTATTGATAGTTTCTCACAATTTTAATTTTATTTTTCCTGTAGCAATTTAGGTTAAAAGGAGTTGGTGATTATATCATGTTATAGATGGAGTGTTTGTATCACCCCAAAATTCATATGTTGAAGTCCTAACCCCCAGTGTGCTGGTATCAGAAGGTGGGGCCTTTTCGTGATAATTAGGTTTAGATGAGGTCATGCGGGCAGAGTCCTAGCAATGGGATTAATGTTCTTATAAGAAGAGAGAGCTTGCCCCACTCCCCACGGCTCCCCAGCCAGTGAGGATACTGCAAGAAGGCAGTTATCTATACACCAGGAGGAGGACCCTTATGAAGCACGGAGTCTCCTGGCACCTTGATCTTCGACTTCCTGGGCTTCAGAACTGTGAGAAATAAATGTTTGTTGTCTAAGCCCTCCAGTCTGCCATATTTTGTTATAGCAACCAGAACTGATGAAGACATATCATAACCCACAGTGTTTTATAATTAAATGAGAGCATTAGATCCACCAGCACAGTAAGAGAAATGGTTTTATTCCTAGAGCAATTTCGCTCAGTTTTAAAAAGCTAATGGTTAGAATATTTATTCTTTTATTCAGAACATTTATTCTTCTATTCGGCTGGATTGTCGCCTCTGGTAGCAACTCTCCATTTTATCAATGTCCTCTTAAAACTTGGCATCTAAAATTAAAGTTAGTACTTCATGTATGCACATAGTAGTACAAAGTATGGTTGGCTGATAGTTTTTGTTTTGTTTCTTTTATATAACCCAGAATTAAGCTCTTTTTGGTAGCCATATCTTTGGGGCTCATATTGAACTTATGATCAGATGAAACCCCTTTTTAACAATTTACTAATAAACTGCATGTTCCATTCCTTTGAAACTGCTTAGAGTTGCTGTGAAAGTTGCTTTACACCTACAAATTGTCTGGGCTCTTCTCTGGACTTACTGACTGTATGACCTTAGCCAAGATAGCACATTTCTTTGACCTCATTTATTTGTCACATGGAGATATTTTCACACTGTTGTCGGGATTTAATTAGAATATTTGTGCTCATGTGTACATATGGCTCTAGCACTCCAAATGGAAATAGTGCTTGTGAAAACAGTCTTCTGTTACAGTTGCTTCTTTTCTGGCTTTACTTACTCTTGGTCAGATATTGACTATTTGTTAAATACATCCACCCAGATCAGATCTTTTTTGTATCTTGACTTGATGGGAAATATTTCAAACATGGAGAAAAGAACAAAGAATAGTAGAAAAATCATTCCATGTACTATCCACCTAACTTGATTGGATCTTCATTCACATTTTGCTGTATTTGCTTCAGATTTTTTAAAAAGATGTATAACGCTATGGAGTTGAATCCTCTGTGTGCCATTCTCTCTCACTTTTCCTTCCTACCCATTCCCTAGAGGTAGACACTATCTGAATATATTTGTTTCCTTAACTAAAATTACTGTTTTGCATGTTTGTAGACTATAGATACATACTGTACTGCAATATGCTCTTGAAATGTGCTTTTTCTTCTCTAACATTTTTTTTAAGATTTTATTTATTCATGAGAGAGAGAGAGAGAGAGAGAGAGAGAGAGAGAGAGAGACATAGGCAGAGGGAGAAGCAGGCTCCATGCAGGAAGCCCGGTGTGGGACTTGATCCGGGACTCTGGGATCACGCCAAAGGCAGACACTCAACTGCTGAGCCACCCAGGCGTCCCTTTCCTCAACATTTTTCTGTTGGGTGGCTGGCTATACCATAAATTATCTACCTATTTGCCTTTGGATAGTTATTAGGTAGTTTCCAGTTTTTTATTATTAGACAATGTTGCAGTGACCATTCCTGGACATGCTTCTTGTGAACATGTGTGAATTTCTATAGATTGTGTGTATGTGTGGTATAAGATTAGAATCACTGGTTGAGGAATATATGCCTCATCAGTTTTGGAGACTAATCTTACATTACTTAATAAAGTACACCAGTTTAGACCTTACTGCTAGAGTGTCAGAGTTTTGCTTTCCCTACCTTTCCTCCAGCAAGTCTTAGCATTATCTAAAATAATGAATTCATCAGGTTCTAGAGGGTGAGCAGTTATTAGGTTTAGCAGTTTCTCTGGCCAACTTTAGAAGTGCATGGCATGTATAAGGAAACATACTATCAAATGAACAGGCTCCTGGAACTATGTGGCTCCAGGTTTGTGTCTAACTTATTCTGATATAGCCCATAATTCATTTGACAAGTTTAGTTGAAAAATAGCAACTTTTAATTTCTTGGCAATAACACAATGCTTTAGCATTGGTAACGTCTTCATTGCCTGTATTTTATTTGATTACATTCTATGTAGAGCTAGCAAAGTAAGATTCTAGCTAGTCTCCAGCAATTGCAACTTAAATAACCAATTAATATTATATTTAACCAATTAATAAATTTATATTAACCAATTAATAAAACTGGTATAGGATATATTAGAGTAATAAAATAGAAACATAAATAGAAAGTTAAATTTTTATGATCTAAGATTTTGACATTGAAAGACATTTGTGATCATTTGTGCAAAGTAAATATGGTTAAGTACAGTATAATGTTAGGTGAATCTGTAGTACTGATAGTTTTCTGATATACTGGTAGTTCAAAGACAAAGATGGTGTGCGTTTAGTGGATTAAGAAGCAAACGTGAGCCAGAAATAAAGGTGCTTATCACATCTTGACTCTTGCTTAAACTCCAGGCATCAGAGTAAGTTACAACTGTTAAAATCTAGTTTAGCATTAAGAAAGAGCTTATCTTTAATTTTTAAAAAATAATATTAAAAACATATTTCTTCTGAAGTTCCTAAATTATTAAATGTGCATTTAGGAATAATTTGTTTTGGGGACATTTCCTTTGGCACCTGTGTTAAATTTCTTTCTCCTTTGGTATTTTGAGAGAGTAAAGGTCATTCCTGTTCTATTACTTGGTTGAAAGCTGTCTTTCTGTCTTGTTTTTGTCCCTGTTGGCAGGAAAGGAAAATGCAATATTGTGGGAGATAAGGAAAAATATTTAAAAGTAAAAGGGAGAAAAACTTAGAGCAAGTAACTAGCCATACATAGGCCCATTCCTAGACAAAAGCTATTAATATTTTAGTCGATTTATGAAAGTTACAGTATGGATTTATAATTTTATTCAGAATTTTTTAGTGTTTTTTTCCAAAGCAAATAACTGTTCTTTAATTTTTTGGATCAGGAGTAAAACAAACAAATGGGAACGTTCAGTGAATTTTCTTCAAGAAAGAAGGTATTCTTAGGCTGTCACCATGGACCAGCCATTGCGGCTCAGCCAGCTGTAATGTCAACCCTGAGCTGCTGAATATGACCTCCTTCGTGCGGCTGCCTGGCGGTCAGCAGGCTGAACCTTGCTCCACAGGCTCTAAAGGCACAAGTGACATGGACCCTGACCTACCAAATCTGTTTTTTCTGTTTATGAATATGAATAGGTTTTCCTCTTTCTTAATTGAGGAGGAGCAAAGACAAAAGTTCACCAAGCTATAAAAGCAGATAAAAAAAAAAATAAATAAAAGCAGATAACTATGTTATTGTTGTTAACTGAGCCAAATTAATGGCCACCTTTATGAAATGTTAGTAATAATTAGTAGAGTTTACATTTAAAAAAAAATAAAACTTGACCTAACTGCTTTTGATTCTCAGTCTGGTATCTGACCTTCTAGTCTTCTCCCATCTGTTAGTATCCTCTTTCTCCCTCTCTGTTACTGCCTGTTTTACCTGTTGCTGTAAAACTGCCTCTTTAACTTTTTCCCCAATGTACTCTCCTCTCCAGTTTTTTTTCATTTTTAATATATCTTGAATATAATGTTAATATACCAGTGTTTTTATCCCTCACATATCGTGTAACCACTTATACACACCATTTTGTTTGGTCTACGCAGAGCAATTTAATATCCATTGAATTTGAGTGCCTTAAGGATGGCATGTGTTCTGTTCAGTAAGATATAGCCCCCACTTCTTCCTAGTGGCTTAAACTTGCCCCATTTACAACTTTCGTTACTTTGGTGATTGTAGGGATTTGAATTTATATATTTTTTATACTGTATACCATATTCTCTGCAAAAGTCAGGAATAGACCCATACACATATGTTAAGTTGATTTTTGGCCAAGGTACCAAAGCAGTTCAGAGGCATTAGGGCACTTTCAACAATTGGGTATCCACATGCAAAAAACTGGACTTTGATCCATATTTTATACCACAGTAAAAGAAAAAATTAACTCCAAATGGATTATAGAACAAAATATAAAGCCTAAAACTTGGACAGTTTTAGAAAAAGGGATAGTATAAATCCTTTATGATCACTGATAGGCAAAGATTTCTTAGATTCAACACCAAAGGTATGATCTGTGAAAGAAACAGCTAGGGATGCCTGGATGGCTCAGCGGTTGAGCGTCTGCCTTTGGCTCAGGACGTGATCCTGGAGTCCTGGGATCGAGTCCCACACGGGGCTTCCTGCATAAAGCCTGCTTCTCCTCCTGCCTGTGTCTGTGCTTCTCTCTCTCTGTGTCTCTCATGAATAAAAAAACAAAAAAACAAACAAAACAAAACAAAACAAAAAACAAAAAAACCCTGCTAAATTGGATGTCATCAAAATTAAAAACCTCTGACCTTTAAAAGACAATATTAAGAGTGTGAAAAAAATAACCATCAGGGAAATGTAAGCCAAAATACAAAGAGATGCCACTTCACATCCGCAAAAATCAGATAATAACAAGTGTTTATAAGAATGTGGAGAAATCAGAATCTTCCAGCGTTGGTGGGACTATGAAATGGTGCAGTCACTTTGGAAAACATTCTGGCAGTTTCTTGGATATCCTACCGAACTTCTTCAAGTCTTTGTTCACATCTCACCTTGTGTGAAAGAGGTGTACCCATAACATCCTGTGTAGTGCCACAGTTTTTCTCTTCTCTTCCCTTTCTTTTCTTTTCTTTTTAAAAAATATATATTTTTTATTTTTTTAAAGATTTATTTATTTGAGAGAGAGAGAAAGGGAGCCAGTGAGTACAAGCAGGGGGAGGGGCAGCGGAAGTGGGAGAAGCAGACCCCTGCTGAGCAGGGAGCCTAACATGGGGCTAGGTCCCAGGATCCTGGGATCATGACCTTTTCCTGTTCCGAAGGCAGATGCTTAACCAACTGAGCCACCCAGGTGTCTCTCTTTTCTCTTCCTTTTCACTCATAATCCCTTTTTGTTCTTTTTTTTATGCCCTAATGCATATAATCACATATATGTTTTTAATTTTTTTTTTTTTTTTTACATATCACCTTTTAAAGTACTGTATACTTTCCTTATTTAATTGTGTTTATTGTTTGCCTCTTCCCATTGGAATGTAAATTCTATGAAGCCAGGGTAGAATAGTGCCTGACTTACAGTGGCCTCTCATTAAATGTTTTTTGAATGAATGAATGAAAGCTGGGATTGACTCCAAATCTCATGCTCACAATCACTGTGATATATATCCTTTCTAACAATTATTATTATTGAGTTTTCATAATGACTTAATTTTTATAATGATTCAGTAACTAGTACTTCATCTAGTTTTGATATAATTTATTAAACCAGTTCTTGGGATCCCTGGGTCGCGCAGTGGTTTGGCGCCTGCCTTTGGCCCAGGGCGCGATCCTGGTAGACCCGGGATCGAATCCCACATCGGGCTCCCGGTGCATGGAGCCTGCTTCTCCCTCTGCCTGTGTCTCTGTGCCTCTCTCTCTCTCTGTGACTATCATAAATAAATAAAAATTAAAAAAAAATTTTTTTAAACCAGTTCTTATAATGTAGTTTATTTCTGAAAGCTAGTGCCATCCATTCAGCAAATATTTAGAAGGCTTTAGAATCAGATTTTGTGTACCAGCCTCATAAAGATTGAAGAAAATATGGACCTTGTTTTCAAGGAACTGTCAGTAGCATAGATATAGCAGCAGTTATTATAATGGTACCTGATAAAGGCACACATTAGAGGCATTCTGAAGTTACAAAGAGAGTACACCAGATATGGTGCCCAACTCTATATATGAGCTGGAGGTTGGGTCTTGATTTGAGGTGGAGTAGAAATGGGAGGAGGAAGGACAGCTGAACAAAAGGATATAGTCAACAAAATGTGCATTGAGGGAAGTTTTGGCCAGATATTAAAATAGATGGGAAGAGGACTGAAGATTGTCAAGGATGAAAAAGGTGAAGTACAACTTTAATCATTAGAAATACCGTGTTTTCTATTAATTTGTAGTATAACACATCGTTGTAATCTGAGGAAGATTCTTCTAAAAGCCTTAAGGAAGTAATACATTTAGTTTGTATTTATCTTAAAATACTTATTACTCATTAGTCTTAGGAGAGGGTAGGATTGAGTACTTAGAATTCCTTTAACCTATAAACAATGGGTATTATAAACTAGTAGTTGTAGAAGTGAATGCTTTTACAAACCAGTTACTGTTCTAAGTATTTTACATGTGTTAATTTAGAATAATATATTTTACAGGGGTGTCTGGGTAATTAAGCATTGGACTTTTGGTTTTGGCTCAGGTCATGATCTCAGGGTTCTGGGATCTAGCACATCTGGATCTGTGCTCAGCAGGGAGTCTGCTTGAGATTCTCTCCCTCTCTCTCAGCCCTTCCTCTGACTTACAGACTCTCTCTCTCTCAAATAAATAAATAAATAAATAAATAAATAAATCTTAAAAAAGAGACTAATATATTTTACCGTCAGATATATGTATGCTTGAGTCATGGTTATCTGTAGGTAGATTATTTGTATTTGGGTTATCCATTCATTTCAAAAGACATCTTTGTTGACAGTGTCCTTTTACCTTTCCCTCAATATTATCTCAATTGTTTTTATTCTACCTGACTGGCTCCCCTGACACCATCATTTATATCTGTATTTTATAGCTGTTAAAATAGATTGTTTTTGTCTTCCACATTTGTCGATACTTGATGGGAAAGCAGATATCATGTAAGCCTAAGAAAAGTATATAGACTCATTTTCCTCATTCTTAATGTTAATATTATAAGATTAATAATTAATATTAAGAGTTGATATTCTTAATATTTTACTTATCTATTCAAGGTTTTTCTCTAATTACAATTTATTCATTGACATAAGTATCAATGGAAGCCATTTTTCCCAGTCCTATTTTTTATCAGACTCTCTCTGCCCATAAATTAGGGATATAATTCTTAGAAACCATAGACTTTTGAACAATTTGAAGGCTCAGAATTGAAGGAGAAGAGTTATGAAACAGAATCCACCTATAGAAGCTGATTTCAGACAAGGCTTATGATGAACTTTATACAAAAATACCTTCAGCAACATGATGATTTTTTAAAATTTTACTTTGTTATGTTGCCTGAAATTCTATTAAGCATTGATTTGGATAAACAAATACTGCTTTTAAGATACCTCTGGTTAGGTTAAGAATTTATAATCTGTTCTAATCAGATTGGCTCTCCATCCTGAGTTGTGAAGAGAGAAATGTAATATTGGAGATCAGGATATTATGGTAAGTTGGGGCAGCCAGAGTAGGGTTAGAGTTGGGTTCTAAAGTGTAGCAGAATTTGAGGGTACTGAAATTAGGGAAGGGGGCGTGGAGAGTGCTGTGTGGAAATGTGGAATTCACAAAAGACAAATTGCTTTAGTAAAAAAATTACTGGAGATGACACTTTAGGGAGCGACTCCTTTAAGGAGGAAAACCCACTTTTTTCAAGGCTGTCTTGTTCTGATGACCTCCTGCTCACATAGTCAGAATTTAGGTTGGTTCTTCAATGTAGTCTCATTTTCCATGTTTAGGAGACTAGTATGGGGGTGAAGATTATGTTGAATTTGGGAAAGATAAAAGCACGTAAAATGTGACTCCGCTGTAGTTAATGTTGTAGTACAGCTTTGTAAAATAAGCATATGTGGACTAGCCTGTCAATTGGACCATCATTTGTGACATTTCTTTCATAGGAATATGCATATAAAATGTCAAATGGCTAACATACCGTTAAAATTAGAACAAAGATTTCATTTTAACGATAAGGATTAGGGAAAAAGATTTGTAAGGGACCTTTTTCTTTAAATTGAGGCATAATTGACATATTTTTGATGTTATATTAGTTTCAGGAGTACAGTGTAATGACTTGATGTTTGTATATACTGTGAAATGATCTAGTTACCATCTGTCACCATATAGAGTTGCAATTTTTTTTCTGTGATGAGAACTTTTAGAATTTACTCTCTTGGCAACTTTCAGATATACACTATAATAATATTAACTGTAGTCACCATGCTGTTCATTACATCCTTATGACTTATTTATTTTATAATATTTATCTTTTATAAAAGGTATAAAGATATAAACTTTCATAAAGTTTTACCCCCTGGGACCTTTTTTTTTTTTTAAGTGCATCTCTCCTGTTTAACTTGTAATAATGATTGTGAAGTTGACTTCTTTACATTATCTGCTACGAGACCTAGTTGTACTCTCTGAAGTCATATAGAACATATCTCTGTCCATTTTGATATCAGGGGGTCAGATATTTGATGACTGTTATGATGTTGCTATATGATGATAGCTGTTCTGTCTTCCCATATGCTTCTTTTCTTCAGGCTAATTTCTACAGCCTAATTATTTCTTTTATGCCATTGTTTTCAGACTTGGAAATCCTTCTAGATAGTCTCTAAGTTCTTTAAATCATGGTATTCAAAGACCTCATCTAATGGTTTAAGTGTGATCATGATCAGCTGAGATTAGAAAGGGTCTGTTTTATTGGTGTGATCAATATAGTCCAAGTTTGCAATTATTTTTTTTCTTTTTAAAATTACCATATCCTACATTTTGTTCCCATTAACGACTTCGGTCATGTAAGCCAATAGATGATTTTATTTATGCATTTACCTATTTATCTACCTATCTGTTTATTTTCGTAATTGGCTATTAAGCCAGTTCTTCATTTTAACTTTAGAGAATAAAATGGTGTACGAAATCAAGTTATGGATGTTACGGGCAAAAAGATTTGGGTTTTGCCATTTATTAGTGAAGTACCTTGGATTATTGACTTAGCTTTTTTCCTTTTTGTTTTCATTTTTAATTTTTTAAAATATTTTATTTTTAAGTGACCTCTATATTCAAAGTGGATCCTGAACTTAAAAACCCAGAGATCAAGAGTCACATGTTATACTGACTGTGTAAGCCAGGTCTCTCTTGTTTTTATTTTTTAAAAAGATTTTGGGGATCTCTGGGTGGCTCAGCAGTTTAGCACCTGCCTTTGGCCCAGGGCGCGATCCTGGAGTCCCGGGATCGAGTCCTGCGTCAGGCTCCCGGCATGGAGCCTGCTTCTCCCTCCTCCTGTGTCTCTGCCTCTCTCTCTCTCTCTATGTCTATCATAAATAAATGAGTAAATCTTTAAAAAAAAAAAGATTTTATTTACTTATTCATGAGAGTTACAGAGAGAGGGGCAGAGACATAGGCAGAGGGAGAAGCAGACTCCCTGTAGGGAGCCCAATGTGGACTCCATCTTAGATCCTGGGATCATGACCTGAGCCCAAGACAGACACTGAACTGCTGAGCCACCTAGATGTTCCTGTTTTTGTTTTTAAATAAAATGAGGACAATAATACCTCATTATTAGGATTGTTATGAGAAGCACATGAAATAATCTAGGGAAAGGACTTTAATATGCTTTTTTCTAGTGCTTTACTACATAAATATTTGCTATATAGAGTTCTTTATTGGCTACATATTTTTAATATATTTTGCATCTATTAAATGTTTACATAAAACATTTAAAAAATTAATAGTAAGTATGTCACCCTTAATTTAGTTCTAGTTATTTTTTTTTTTAAGATTTTATTTATTTATTCATGAGAGACACAGAGAGAGAGGTAGAGACACAGGCAGAGGGAGAAGCAGGCTCCATGCAGGGAGCCCGATGTGTGACTCGATTCCTGGTCTCCAGGATCACGCCCTGGGCCGAAGGCAGGTGCTAAACTGCTGAGCCACCCAGGGATCCCCTCTAGTTTGTTTTTAACCCCGTGTTGTATCCTTTAGATAATTCACCATTTTTAATTTTCAGTTATTGCATTGTCTAGCCTACCAGCGTTTATGTTGTTAGCAGATCTGATGAACAAGTTTTTGAATTACTGGAGCAAGTCATTGAAAAAAAATTTAACAGAGCAGCCTGAGGCTGAGCACTGAGGCCGGCCACCACAGGGCTGTCCAGTGGTGGGTATTGAGTGGTTAGTTAGCATTTTGTAGGGCTGAGGTTTATGGATAGCTTCTCTGCCTGGAAGTGTCCTAACCACTTCCTTTCTACCATTTTTTTCTCTGGGAGGATATTTGAGAAGTCATTGTAACATTTATGTATTCTCTTTAGTATTGTTCTCATTTTTTTGATGAGTAACTTTTTTTGATGGTTATTCTTTGAAAACTGAAAATTTTATGACAAAATTAGCCATATTTAGCATAAGGATATAGCTTAAGCTTTTAGATAAGTTATTGATAAAATATACACATTTTTTAGTTCTAGTGTACTGCAGATTTTTAAAAATTAGTTTTACATTTCTCAGATTAGGGGCTCATGGGTGGCTGAGTGGATTAAGCATCTGCCTTAGGCTCAGGTCATGATTAGAGGGTCCTGAGATCAAGCCCTTCATCAGGCTGCCTGCTTAGTGGCTCCCTGCTCTCTCTTGAGTAGAAATTAAAAAAACAAAAAAACAAAAAAAACCTCTCAGATTATTAAGTTCTTAGTGTAACTTCCCATGAAGTTCCTAAGAACTTCTTTACTACTTAACAGAAACAGCATTTTATTAGTTTTTCACTAAAAATTACAAAGTACATTGCAACCAAAAATTTCTACTTTTAGAATTAACAATAGTTTATTTTTCTGGTGCCACATTTTTTGTGCCATATATTATTTTTTAAAGATTTTATTCATTCATTCATGAGAGACACACAGAGGCAGAGACATAGACAGAGGGAGAAGCAGGCTCCCTACTGGGAGCCTGATGTGGGACTTGACCCCAGGACCCTGAGATCAAGACCTGAGCCAAAGGCAGATGCTCAACCAGTGAGCCACCCAGGTGTCCTTTTTTGTGCCATTTCTAATGGTCAAGCAGAACATTCAAAGAAGTGGTAGACAGAAGATACTCAATACAGTTTTAATTTAAACAAAAAACAATCAGTTTATCATTAAAAATTAGAGATGGATCATTGTTTGAATAATTACCATGACTTTGCCATTTATGTCATGAAATTTTAGTGAGTGAATTTTTATTGTGGCTAACACTATGGAATTTCTAGGTAATTAGGGCTATGTATTTTGGGAAATAAAGACACATCTGTTTCTTATACTTCACTTTTGTAATAGTATGACCCTGGGCCTGTGCTTCAGATTTTGGCTTTTATTCTCTCCGGTGGATTGTTGATTCTTTGTTCCAATGGAGGGCCAATATTTTTAAGCTAGCTTTTGCTTTCATATAATTATTTCCCATGAGTTTATCATCTCTATGTAGATTAAATATAATAACAGGGAGGGCAGGGCAGTCTCTCTGTCTCAATCTAAGTTAGTTTGCATTTTTCTTTTACCTTGTTCAGTACTTCCTTTAAAATGGTGAAGTCCAGAGTCCATATCTGTTTAGACTTGGATATATAGGACCTCTGCAAATCTCTTCTGTGCTGATAGGGAGAAGAGGGACTGAGGCATATCTTGAGGTGGAAATGTAAGGTGAAGACAAGGTACTTATGACTATTTTAGATAGGAGATATCTCCTAAAAGAGGTTGATTGCTATGGAGACAAGGTCTTGTGGGGATTTCTTATAATATCAGATTTCTTTACTGTCTCGTCTCAGCAGTAGTAAAGCCTCCCAATAAAAAATGGTCTTACAGCTTCTTTAGTGTTGTAGAATAACCATGATGGACTGCTCAACTGAAAACTATGCTAAGTTTTTGTTTCTAGGATGGGGGAAGGGAACAGCCTGTTACCACAAGCAAACAAACAAAACTCCCTCTTTTCCCTTTTAAGCCCATAACTATGCAGGTTTGAGAAATTTATCTTTCTTTCAGTATTTAAGAGATAACCTTTTATGTTTGTTTGCTTATTCACTTTTTAGGGTATCTGATAAAATTACAGAATAAATCCACAAAAAGAGCAAATCTTTTATCTGTGTTTCGTATTTGGTCATCTGGTAAAATCAGATCTATGGCCTAAATGAATGCTTTTCAAACTTTCCTTCCCCAGTTTGAACACTAGAAGCAAGACTTATTTATTCTAAGGTAGACCAAGAGAAGCCTTATTCTAAGAGAGACCATGGCCAAATATTGATAGACTAAAATTTAGGTGATGGTACAGGTTGGGAGAACTTTCATTTTTAAGCAGTGCTCAGCTGTTAAGATGCCATTATTCTTCCCAAGCCTCACATGACATGAAGAGTAGTAGGAGAAGTCAGTAAAGTTGAATGAGCTTTGTAATGAGAATTAGAAGACCGGGGTTCAAATCCATGTTCTGTGGAAGTTCTGAGCTTGAGCAGATCACTTTATCTCCCTCTCTGGGATTTGATTCTTTAATCTGTAACCTGAGGGCTTGCATGTGCTGATATCTCACAGTCTTTTCTGATTTATTTATTGATTTATTTATTTTAAAATATTTTATTTATTTATTCACGAGATAGAGAGAGAAAGAGAGAGAGAGAGGGGCAGAGACACAGGGAGAGGGAGAAGCAGGCTCCATGCAGGGAGCCTGACATGGGACTCCATCTTGGGTCTCCAGGATCAGACCCTGGGCTGAATGCAGCGCTAAACCGCTGAGCCACCCGGGTTACCCTCTTTTCCGATTTAAAATGATTGCATAATTACTACATTTTCCTCACTACCTCTGAGTGTCTGTATATACTTTCCCCCCTTTATTTTTCTTGGAGGAAAAGTTAAATGACTTTCCAGGATCAGTTCGTATGATTGTGAAACTGCCCATTCCTAATTCTTCCAGTGTTGTTGTTTATTCATTTATCCAGCAAACATCTATACAGTAGGATAAAACAAGAGATGTAATGTGGCAATGTGGTGGCACAAAGTGGAAGTGAAGCTTTTTGGTAAACCAGGTGAGGGCTTATAGAGCAGGGCATCCCTGACCAGAATTTTAAAATGAAAAAAGCCTTAGTAAAAGTAGTAGATTCTTTTTTTCTTTTATCTTCTTTAAAGATTTTATTTATTTAACTTGAGAGAGATTGAGAGCATGTGAGTAGGAGGGAAGGGGCGAGAGAATCTGAAGCAGGTTGAGTGCCCAGCCCCAGGTGGGGCTTGATCCCACAACCCAAGGTCATGATCTGACCCGAAACCAAAGGTGGGACACTTAACCAACTGAACCACCCAGGCACCCCAAAAGTAGTAGATCCTTAATGTAAACAAAAATTAGGAAATATAGATTAGCAAAACTCAGGAAAACAACCAGTCTTAAAACCTCGATATTCATTTCTTCCTATCCTTTTGAAACTGGATTTTAAAGGATGCCTAGACGACTAAAAAGAGGCTGTTGGAGGAAGCATTAAAGGCAAAAGAAATAAGGAATACAAATGTATGAAGGCCTGAAAAAGAATGTCATGTATGCCAACTCTAAGAAGTTAGGTATGGCTGGACCATAAGGGGTATTGCATTGGGAATTGGAAGATGTTTGGAGTCATCAGCCATACCTTGGAGGACTTTGAATGTGAGTCATTAGAGTCTGTAGAAGTCGGGAGCCCATAAAGGGTTTTAAGATAGGAAAAGGACAGATTTATGATGTGATTTGCATTTTAGAAAACTTATTTTGGCAGTTTCAAGAAGGCAGATTAAACACTTGCTACCTGTTTGCTTTCCTTTACCAAATCTATAGACATAATAGAAAAATATACATGCAGTCGTCTATAGAAATAAGGGGAAATCTCTGTAAATCAGAAACTGAAGAATTTCTGAAAATAGGTGGTCCAGTGGGTAACACTCATATCCAGAGGTGGGGGAAATTGGGAACAGGAAGGGTCCCAGAGTAATCAGTAAGGTGATTACTATAACATAAGCAACTCCTACCTGTGTAAATTCTGACACGAATTTGGATGGAGTAAAAGGTCTGTTACCATGCAAGAATTGCATGCAGGAGCCTGGGTCTATGGGATAGTGCAGCACTATGGGTAACTGGCTATACTCACACGTGGAAGACCAGGCACTGAGGCACCCTGAATGCTCTTCCTCCACTCTGCCTGAAAAAATGTGAAATGAGTATTGCTTCCTGAATAAGCAGTACCAACAGAAGCCAGCAGAATGTAACAGAATCCAAATACAAGGATAAGAATTTCCAAATGTTTCAGGAAAGCCAACAGCATGCAAGAGAATCAACAAACAGAAGAGCTTGGAGTCAAGTAAAAGTTATTAGAACAGAGTTCTAAAATAAGTCTAGCCAATAATTTTAGATAAGGAGTTTATTATATTTTTAACAAAAGCGAGTGATTATAAAACAAGAGTAGGCGTTTATTAGGAAGAGTTAGTTAGGGATCTGAGGAATGAGAAATATTGTTGAAATAGAACAATATTTGGTGCCAGTGGAGGATGAATTAGAACAGTACACAATTGGTAGCAGAGAGAACTGGCTCTTCCTGGTGATCCAGTGTTATGGGGTCCTGAACTAAGATAGTAGCAGTAGAGATAGAGCTGAGGAAACAAATACAAGAGGTGTTAAAAATAGAGAATTAATAGGACCACTCGGGTGTGAGAATGAAAGAGAAGAAGGAATCTGAAATATTCCTAGGCTTCTTGATTGGTTAAGTGGAGAAGTAATATTGCCAGAAACCACAATAGCAAATTCAAGAGTAAAGGTAGTTTTTGAGAGGGGTAGGGGAGATAACTGTTCTCCTCACTTGAACATGTTGAAATTGAGATGCCTGTGAGACAACCAGGTAAATTGTTGTCTGTTAGTCTAGTGGATGTATGGATTCAAATATTTGGGCTTGAATGAGTTTTGGGAGTCCTATATAGGTAAGTTTACTCAGGAGGAATGCAGACTTTGAGACTGAATGACCAGTTTCATTTGAGAGCTAGTACAGGCAAAGGAGGGTTGGAATAGTAAGAGGTATACCAAGAATAATATCCTGGAAACTAGAGAAGTAAGGATGTGGTCAACAAGGTCAGATTACCAGGGGGGGAATGAGGGCTGAGTGGTAATTTGGCAGTTCAATGGAGGTGGAAAGCAGCTTCAGTGGAGTGGTGGGGCTAAAACCGTATTGTAGTTAGTTAAAGAATGCATGGTGAGGGCACTTGGGTGGCTTAGTGGGTTAAGCATCTGCCTTCGGCTCAGGTCATGATTTCAGGATCGGGAATTGACTCCACGTGGGTCCTGGTCCGTCTAGCAATCAGAGGGAATCCTGCTTGTCCTCCCTATCTACTCCTCCCCTGCTCATGTTCTCTCTGCCTCTCTCTCAAATAAAATCTTTAAAAAAAAAGAATGCATGGGAGGTGGGATGGTAAAGGCTGTGAAAATAGATTCTGCAGATACAGGTTTTGTAGAGGAGGGAGGTCTGTGGGAGCTGGGATATGGAATGGATGCAGGGTTGGAGGACCAGTGTTCTTCTCTTAGTCTAACTTTCTCTTCCCTAACTTTTCTTCTTTGTAGCTTCTTACAAACATTGTCAGGGGGTTTCTCTCATTTTCTCCTTTTACCTTCTCCTATTTCACTCTTTTTTTTTTTTAAATAAGATTTTTTTTTTATTTATTCATGAGAGACACAGAGAGAGTCAGAGACACAGGCAGAAGGAGAAGCAGGCTGCATGCAAGGAGCCCAGTGTGGGACTCGATCCCGGAAGGAACTCCGGGATCACGTCCTGGGCTGAAGGCAGGCACTCAACCGCTGAGCCATGCAGTCATCCCTCCTATTTCATTCTTAAACATTTCTCCCAGCTCTACATTTTTGTTGACACTTATTTTCTCTTTTCTTTTTTTGGAAGGATTTATGTGATATCTTACCTTTTTTGTTCATTTATTTGTATGCTCTGTCTCCTCAGCTACTTGATACCACAAGTCTTTCAAGGTCTTTTTGTGCCTTTAACTTGACCACAGTGTCACACTGAAGATGTTCAATTAAGAGTCATTGAAAATTAATTGCACAGATACATCTAGTTCCAAAATCCCATTTGGAATAATTGTCGCAAAAAAAAAGTGCATTTAAAAAATTATTATTTTAAATAGACTCTATGCCCAGTGCAGAGCCCAGTGTGGGGCTTGAACTCATGACCCTGAGATCAAGACCTGAGCTGGGATCAGGAATTGAATGCTTCACTGACTGAGCCACACAAGTGCCCCCCAAAAGCACATTTTAGGTAATTAGAAATTTAATATGACTTTTGGAAAAGTTTGAGTAACCTTAAAATACATTAATTGAAGTTATATTACAGGAAGAATAAATTATCCTGCCCTGGTGCAATACCTATAACATCTATTGTTTGACTTCATATTAAGAGGGATGTTGGCAAACTAGAATCTTGTTCACGAAAGAGAAAAGGGCAGCCCCCGCGGTGCAGCGGTTTAGTGTCGCCTGCAGCCCAGGGCGTGATCCTGGAGACCCGGGATCGAGTCCCACATCAGGCTCCCTGCATGGTGCCTGCTTCTCCCTCTGCCTGTGTCTCTGCCTCTCTCTCTCTAGCTGTGTCTCTATGAATAAATAAATAAAATCTTTAAAAAAAGAAAAGAGAGAGAGAAAAATGATAGGGTTGAGAGTGCTGGTGGTCAACCCAGTATCTGTTCTCCCTTTCATTCATAATAACATTATTGCTGTTGTGTGGATACATCTTTAAGGCCAACTATAAAATATTTCCTAGCAGTTGTAAAGAGAAGTCTAAGGGTATGGCTTCTAGGAAAGCTCTTTAAAGAGAGAGAGTCATCCGGGAAGCCTCAGAAGGAACTCTTGTCTCTTCCTTTTTTCTGCCTGGGACATGGATGTGATTTCTGGAGGTGCCATGATCATTTTTTGACCGCGAGATGACTTTGAGAGTAGATGCCATGGGGTAAGGCTGGCAGAGAGAAAAGATAGAGCAGGGAGGAGTTGATGGTGACTAGCAAGCGGTCAGTCCATCCTGATATTCCTACCTCCAGAAGATGTCTTATATGACAGAAAAATAAATGTTTCTTTTCTGTCAGCCACAGGTATTTGTGTGCCTACTTTAAACTAACACAGAGGGCTAGTCCCCAGACTGGATTAAGGCTGTTACTGAGGCCAACCTTAGCAGTCGGAGATATTGTGGCCTCAGCTGGTTTTGGTTTTCAGATTTGACCTTAAGGGAAGATTTTCTAAAAAACATTTTAACACTCATCTAAGTGATTTTTTTAAAAAAGATTTTATTTATTGATTCATGAGAGACAGAGAGAGAGAGAGTGTGGCAGAGACACAGACAGGGGGATAGGCAGGCTCTCTGCAGGAGCCCAATGTGGGACTTGATCCCGGACCCCCGGATCATGCCCTGAATCAAAGGCAGACACTCAACCGCTTAGCCACCCAGGTGTCCCTCATAAGTAGTTTTTTTTTTTTTAATTTTTTTTAAATTTATGATAGTCACAGAGAGAGAGAGAGAGAGAGAGGCAGAGACATAGGCAGAGGGAGAAGCAGGCTCCATGCACATGGAGCCCTATGTGGGACTCGATCCCGGGTCTCCAGGATCGCGCCCTGGGCCAAAGGCAGGCACTAAACTGCTGCGCCACCCAGGGATCCCTCATAAGTAGTTTTTAAGAGAGCTTTTCTCAGCTTGATTCTGAAAATACATGGCCATCTTTTCTGTAGGTATGAGCAAACAAAAATTATAGGAGATAAGACTCAGCAGTTCAAAAGAAGGAATGAAGGAATAATTTAAATTTTTATAGCAGGTAGCTCTCTGCAAAGTAGTTAGGACTCTGTGCCAGATATAAAAAACTGAAATTCTTAGACTTAGTGAAATTTAAGAGGAAATTGTCACAAACAGTGGGCATCCAGAAAACAGGAAAAGGTTTTTGGAAAACAAAATCGTTAATTTTGAACTAAAATAAGTAATAATAGTGAAAAGTAACTGCATATTTAGGAAATCATATTAGTCAATTAGAACATGAGTTCAAATGATGTTTCAGAGTTATGTAAAGAATGGAGCATGACAAAAAAGATAATAGGCACAGGAGATAGATCCAAAAGACATGGTATACATAAATTGAGTGTTCTAGAAGGAAAAAAAAAAAACAGATGATGTATAAATAATCAAGAAATACTCAAAAGTGTGTGTTGAAAATATTGCTAAACTGATGACTTACATTTTAAAAAGAACTCTCCAAATGGCAGAAATGAGTGATTATACTAGTCATGTTTCTGACATTCAAGGATAAGAGAAAATTCCAAAAGTATTCAGGGAGGAGGAAAAAAATGATTTTCAAAGAAAAGATAATCAGATTGGAATCTAGTCTTTTAGTTAAGATAATGCTAAAACAGAGAATTCCAGACCTTTGGATTTACGGGCCAATAAAATGCTGATAGAAAACTTGAGTGATTAACATAAATTATCAAAGATTTTTTGACTAAATAAAGGCATGAAATATAAAGCAAACAATTTTTGTTTTAGGGTGAGCAACAGTCACTTTTATTGATTTTACTGGGTGGAGAGTAGTGAAAATTTCATCACCAATTTGTATTGGTTCTTGGTTTGGAGTTTGGTAACTACAGCAATATCTACAGTGTAAGAGAAAAGGATATAAACTCAGAGTTTTATACTTTACCATACTGTCATTTACATATAAAGGCAAAATAGAGATTTCCAGACAGATACTATTTCAGAAATAATACTGTCTTTGTATCTTTTTCAAAACAAAGTGTCAATAATATAATCAGTAAATTTAACAGATTAATATGAAACTGTACCATACAAGATATTTAGTTCTGATTACTTGTGAAAAAGTCATTAAAACTAAGCCACAGAAATAGCAAAAACAAACTCAAAAGTATTTTAAGCATCTATTGTGTTCCTACTGTGTACTAGGTACTGTGTACTAGATAGAGAGCTTGGCTCTCAGGATACAGTAAAACAACAAAGTCATGTGAATTTTGCCCTTTGCCGGACCCCCATCCCCCCGGCGCGAGGATGCAGGACCATGAGCTCAGAGTCTAGCAAGTGATACAAGAAATAACCAGGTAGGTACAGTGTAGTGCAATGAATGCTCCTACAGTGGAAAAACTGCAGAGTGGAACATGAGCATAGATCAGGAGCTGGTTTCTTGAAGAGGGAACATCTGTGTTGAGACAAATGTATATACGTGTAGTATGTATACAAGAATACAGGAGAGAGAAATTGAAAAGATTTCAGATTAGTTGAGTCATCGAGCGTACAAAGTGGGAAAAATGAACAGATGAGACCAGAGGGGTACCTAGGGACAGTATCACACAGAACCTTGGAAACAAAGTCAAAGCAGTTGGGTATTATCTTGGGAGGAATGGGGAATTATTAAAATATTTTAATCATGAAAAAGTGATGTGATCTGGTTTGTTTTTTAGGAAGATCACTAAGGCTATAGTATGGAGAATATTAGATTAGAGCCTGGTAAAATTGAAGTTGGTAAGATCACTTAGAGAGTTCTTATTTATTTGTTCTAACAAATATTTCTGGGTCAGAGGCAATACTGGGTTGGCTATGATAGGATCATGGGATGATGAGTAGTGGAGGTATTTGAGAAAGATTTAGGCTTTGGTTGGATATTAGGAAGATGTAGAGGGAAGAGAACAGACGTGATCTTAAATTTTTGGCTTGTGCAAGAGGTACGTGATGATGATGCCATTCAGTAGGGAAACCGCAGAGAAGATGATTAAGGAAGGATGATGAGTTCAGTTTGAGGTCCCAATCCAAAAGATAGATAAGTGGATTTAAAGAGGGCTCTGGGCTAGAGATTTGGAAGGTAACTAAAGTCACATATGTGAAAGGTCACCCATGTAGAATGTGCAAGGAGGGAAGACATGATTTAGGTGAGAGACCTTAGGAACACATATATTGAAAATGAGGATTCTTTGTCTTTTTTTTTTTTAAGATTTTTATTTATTTATTCATGATAGACATAGAGGCAGAGACACAGGCAGAGGGAGAAGCAGGCTCTACACTGGGGGCCCGACGCGGGACTCGATCCCAGGACTCCAGGACCTTGCCCTGGGCCAAAGGCAGGTGCTAAGCCGCTGAGCCACCCAGGGATCCCCAATGAGGATTCTTCTAATAAGACTTTTAGAAGATTGACAAAAAAAGTAAGACAAAAATCCAAGAGCGTGTGGACTAACAATTCTGAAACCATTGTATGTGTATATTGGTATTAAACAAACAAATGAATGGGTGGTAAACAGTGGGAGCCAAGTTTCTCACTTTTGGAGAGTGAAGTTACAGATAGCCCTGGGCAAGAGAAAGGCTAGAACGAACCATGTAGTATTGTATTAGACTTCGAGACATCAGTAGAAACTCATGTTTAGCCTTAATATAGATAAATGATTATAGATATGTATGTATAAATGGTGTAGTACATATACATATATTTCTTTGCTCTATCTACTGAGAAGGCCTAGAAGCAATGGTACCCTGGTAGCACAAGCACACTTAGTACTCAGATCTTAGTTTTTAATACTGTTCTACAATAAAAAGAACTAGGCTCCTTGGAAAATAGCTCATTCTGGGAGTGGGGCAGGAATATGCAACATATACCCTAAACATTTTATAGTGCTGAATATATTCAAAATCCCAAAATGTAGGGGCTTGCAAAATGATACAGGAGGCAGCTGGAAAGAACTTCCAGAGGCCTTAGCAGGAACAATTTGAACAACAAAATAAATAACATACTATTGGATTGTAACCCAGAGTATAAAATAAATATCCCTAAGTCCATACTGATTAAAAGAAGTGACTGAATAAATAAGTGCCCCTACTTATTTATTTACCCAGTACAGAAGAATTCAAAGTAATTTATACACATTTCCCTTCCTCAAGGAGGTAGAACCTAATTCCCTGTTCTTGAATGTGGCTGCACTTAGGACTAAAAAGGAATGCTTATTTGTTTGGATGCTGTTTAAGATTAAATAAGGCAGGGACCAAGGAATTCTCATGGGCTGCAGCGTTAAAGAAATTGGTGATCTCAGTGGGACCAGTTCTAGGGGGAAGGTAGATTGTTTGGCTATTAATTTATATGTCTCTGACTTTAACCAACCTTACAGAGTATTATTCTGTGTGTACTTATTAGAAGATTTAATCACAAACTGATAGCTACTTAGTGTCTATCAAAAGCTCACAATATAAAAAATGTAAGATAGTATAATGACAATCTTAATGTTGTATTCATCTAGTTTCTTAAAAAAACTTTTTTGGAGATTTTGTTTGTTTATTTGAGAGAGAGAGAGAGAAATGAGAATGAACAAGCGGGAGGGGCAGAGGAAGAGGAAGAAGCAGGCTCCCAGCTGAGCAGGGAGCCCCATGCGGGGCTTCATCCCAGGACCCTGGACCATGACCTGAGCCGAAGACGCTTAACCAACTGAAGCACCTAGGCGCCCCATCATCTAGTTTCTTGTATTAAGAGAGGCAAAGATATAGGCAGAGGGAGAAGCTTCTCGCAGGGGAGCCTGATACGGGACTCCATCCCTGGACACGGGATCACGCCCTGAGCCAAAGGCAGAGCCCAACTGCTGAGCCACCCAGGTGTCCTTTTTAGTATATGTGCTGCTGAAGAGAGCACAAGGCGTCCTTTTTGTATTAAGTTTTTATAGAACAAAAGTATCAGGACCAAGTCATCTCAGTCTCCCTTGACGTGAAAATGCCTGTTACTGAGTTCTGATTTAATGATATACTATCTGTCTGTATAGAATCTACCTGTAAGAAACATCATTTGAATAATGTGTATTTTCTAAAATTGTATTTGAAACTGTAGTCTCCTAGGTTTGTTCTTTATACAGGTGCTTATGGTTCAGATACAAAATTTATGTTTTCTTCTTAATCCAAAATTAAAAACTTACAACCTAGAAAACAATAGACCCAAATTTGACACTCAGTGTTTATAATTTGCTGATGTCATGATCTTTATAGTGTCTGTTTCAGTTGCCAACTGTCATATAACAAATTACCCCAAAGCTTAATATCTTAAAATAACCTTGATTTGTTCTTTTTACAGTTCTCTGGATCAGGAATTGGCTAGTGCTTGGCAAGGGGATTCTTCTGTTCTATGTGACTTTAGCTGGGATCTCTCAATCAGCTGTTAGCTGAACAGGGTTGGACAGTCTGAGAAGGTTTTGTCACGTGCCTGGCACTTTGACCTATCTCCATATGGCCTTTCCACAGCATATGGCCTTTCCACAGCATAGTTTCAGGGTAGTTGGATTTCTTTTTGACACAAGGTAGATGGCTTCTAGCTTCTAAATGAGAAAAAAAGGGAAGCTGCCAAATTTCTGGTTTCTAGAGCTTAAGAACATCACTTTCACCACATCCTGTTGGTCAGAGCAAGTCACAAGGCCAACCAAGATTTAAGGAGCTGGGAAATAAGTCCCATCTCTCTCTCCCTTTTTTTTTTTTTTTTTTTGAAGTATTTTTTTTAAATTTAAGTAATCTCTACACCCGACATGGGCTTGAACTCATGACCCAAGACCAAGTCACATGCTCTTTCAGCTGAGCCAGCTAGGCACCCCCCTCCCCCACTTTAGCCCTGTCTCTTGATGAACTGAGTGACATGTGCACAAGGGAGAGAAGGAATCAATGGCAGCCATCTCTAGAGGGTAGTATGTGCCCATACCAACTGCTGCAGTGTCTAATTTTTAATTTTATTAATATAGTTTTATTGTCATGAATCCTCTTTACCTTACATTTTAACTTGTAACCAATCCAAGTTCTCTTAGAAATTAGCAAGGCTATAAATATTAAATAAAAGTTATTACCTTAATTTAAAAGGAAAGATTTCAGGATAATGGACAGGGGTCATGCTAGGGCTTACAATTCTCATCAATCTGTATACATTTATCTTGGATTAATGAGTATCTTGGATTATTTAGAGTTAAAAGTCTTCAAAACTTCTTTCTTCAGAGCTGTTATGAGAATTCTCTGCTTTATTTTTAGTTTTCCTGATTTAGAAGATTTACTGACAATTTCCATATATATTATTTTTAAGTTCTGATAAACTTGTGGAGTCTAGTCTAGCAAAGGCTATTGTAATTTAAAATCAAGATACCCTTTGATTTAGTAATTCCACTTCATAAGTATATAGATATTATTTACAGCATTGTCAATACTGAAACAATAAGAATTGTTTCTCATCAATGAGAGACTGGTTAAATAAATAATGATATATTCATATATTATGAAATTGTTAAGGGTATGAGGGAATTCTAAAAGGGGTGATGTGAAGTAAACTCTAAGGTGTATTAGGGATGCCTGGGTGGCTCAGGCATTCAATTCTCAGGGTCCTGGGATTGAGCCAGTGTAGGGCTGGCTCCCTGCTCAGTGAGGAGCCTGCTTCTCCCTCTTTCCCTCCCTTTGCCCCTCTCTGCACTTACGGTTTTTCTCAAATAAATAAATAAATAAAATCTTTTTAAAAACCTCCAAATCTTTAAAAACAAAAAATCTAAGTTACATTAAATTAAAAAATCATAATGAGAAACTCTGTAAGTAAGCCACCACTTTTATTAAAAAAGTATGTAAATGTTTTTATATGTATAGAATACCTATGAATACTTAATAAAGAAAGAATAGGATGATTGGGGGAAAATTTCTATTTACCGTAATTCTTTAGGACAGTTCACTTTTTGTGTCAGGTACATATACTAACTACTCTAAACATTAACTTCAGAAATGCTCTGATAGCTTTGTTTCTTTTGTGTGTGTGTGTGTGTGTGTGTATGTGTAAGCTGGAATGTTAGATGTTCCATTCAGACAGGAGTAGTCTAGATTCAGGGAGCCTAAAGGCCAGTAGGAAAGATTCAACAAACGTAGCAAGTAATGAGACTGCTTGTTAGAGTTGTCATTTTAGCATTGTTCAAAATCTCTGGCCATTATTTTTACTGGATTGCTTATTGTCTTACTATATTGAAAAGTTCTTTATGTTCCCAAAACAAGTTCTTTAGGAAATGTTTTGCAGGTACTTTCTGCAAGTTTGTGACCTGACTTTCCTAACACTGTCTTTTGAAGAGCAGAATTTAAAAATTTTGTTTTACTCTGATATATCAGTTTTTTTCTTTCATAGTTTGTGCTTTTTCTGTCACACCTGAGAACTCTGCCTCACTTGGGTTGGCAGACTACAGCTGATTTAACCCACTGCTTATTTTTCTAAGTAAAGTTTTGTTGGAAAATGGCCATGCCCGTTTGCTTACATATTGCCTATGGCTGCTTTCATGCTATAGGCATACAGCCTATACAGTTGAATACAATAGAGACTGAATAGCCTATAAAGCTTAAAATACTCACCTTTTGCAAAAAAGTTTGACAACTCCTAGGCTAACCTAGCGTTCTCAAATTTTCTCCTATGTTCTCCTCTGGCAGTTTTATAGATTTGCGTTTTAAAATATTTAGGTCTATTACTTTTTTGTATAAGATGTGAGGTATGAGTTAAGGTTCTTTTTTCTCCGCCATATAAATTATCAATTGTTCCAGCAGCATTTGTTACAAAGACATTTTTTTTTTTCCATTGAATTACCCTGGTACTTTTGTTGATAGTCATTTGACTGTAAATTTGTAGATCTGTTCCCTGGATATGTATCTTTATCCTTATGCCAAAACTACAGTGTCTTGATAACTATAGCTTTAATAGAAAGTCTTGAAATCAGGTAGTGTAGGTTTTCCAACTTTGTTCTTCTTTCTTTTTTTTTCAAAATTGTTTTGAATATTCTAGATTCTTGGCATTTCCATATAAATTTTAGAATCAGCTTGTGAATTTTTAACCAAAAAAATCTTCTGGGATTTTAATTGGGACTTAGGTTAAATCTATAAATATTGAAGAATTGCTATTTTTAACAATATTGATGGATCTGATATTTGAAAACAGTATTTCTCCATTTATTGAGGTCCTTGATATTTCACTCAGACTTTCATATGTTTGAGCACACAAATCTTCCATTTATTTTGTTATATTTATCTTAAATTTTTTATGTTAATATAATTGCTGTTTGTTTATCTGTAATTATTCATTGCTACTGTATAGAAATACAGTTGAATTTTATGTGTTGACTTTGTGTTCTGCAATTTTGCTAAATTCTTTTTTTACTTTCAGTAATAGATTCTTTGAGATTCTCTATATAGACAGTCTTGTCTTTTGTGAAAAAAGACAGTTTTAATTTTTTTTTTCATCTCTGGGCTTTTATTTATTTTTCTTGTATTGTACTGAAAGTACAGTACAGTGAGTAGGAGTGGTGAGAGCAGATGTTCTTGCCTTATTCCTGATCCTAGAGGGAAAGCATTTAGTTTTTCATGATTATGTATATTAGCTGTGATTTGTTATAGATTCATGTCCTAGGCTGAGGACGTTCCCTTCTGTTCCTAGTTTTCTGAGAGTTTTGAATCATGAATGACTGGGCTTTTTCTAATATATTTTTTCATATATTAAGATGATCATTTATGTTTTAATCCATTGTTAGGGTGAATTTCATTGGTGATTCTTTTTCATATATTGATCTAATATTAATAGTGCATTCCTGGGATAAAGTCCATTTGGTCATGATACATATTTCTTTTTATGTGTTGCTGGATTTATTTTTCTAATATTTGGTTAAGATATTTTATGTCTGTGTTCATGAAAGGATATTAGCCTATAGTTTACTTTTCTTAAAATTATTTTTGTGTCAGAGTAGTGCTAAAATTTATGAATAGTGCTATTAAAATGAATTGAGAAATGTTTTCTTCTTATGTATTTCTGCAAGAGTTTATGTAATACGATACAACTTTCTTAGATACTTGGCTTTCTTACCAAGGAAGCCACTTGTCATATAGCTTTCTTCATGGAAAGGTTTTAAATTATGAATTAAATTGTCCTTAGTATATCAAGAACTATTCTTATAATCTGATTTCTTCTTTTAATGAACTTGGTAGTTTGTCTTCAAATTTTCAAGAAATTGGTATGGAAGTAATAAAATTTATTGCCATAAGTTATTCATAATATTCTCTTATCCTTTTAATACCTATAAGCTCTCTAACGATGTTCCCTTTTCATTCCTGATATAAGTAATTTGTAGCTTCTCTCTTTTTTTCTTGATCATTCTGGTCGGAAGTTTATTCAATTTTGTAGAATGTTTTATTTTTTTTTCAAAGATATGTTTATATATTCATGAGAGACACCCAGAGAGAGAGGCAGAGACACAGGCAGAGACACAGGCAGAGGGAGAAGCAGGCTCCATTCAGGGAGCCTGACCTGGGGCTCGATCCCGGGACTCCAGGATCAGGGCCTGGACCGAAGACGGCGCCAAACTGTTGAGCCACCCGGGCTGCCCAATTTTGTCGAATGTTTTAAAGAACTAGATTTCAGTTTCATAGGTTTTCTTTATTGTTTTTTGTTTTCAGTTTCATTTCTTCCTTCTAATTGCTTTGTGTTTAATTTACTCTTCTTTTTCTACTTCTCTAAGAAGGACTTACATTATTGATTCGACTTTGCTTGTTTTCTAATATAAGCATTTAATGCTCCGAGTTTGCTAACAACTGCTTTAGAGGTATCCCACAAATTTTGATATGTTCTAAGTTTCATTCAGTTAAAAAATATTCAAAGATTTCTCTTACTCTTTGACCCTTGGGATATTTAGAACTGTGTTGTTTAATTCCTAACCCTTGATAATTCTTTATCTGTCAGTTTTTGATTCTGATTTAATTCTGTTTTGGCTAGAGAAAATACATTATTTGACTTAAAGTCTTTTAAATATCTTGAGGTTCATTATCTAGCCTAGAATATGGTCTTTCTTGGTGAATGTTTCATGTGCCCTTGAAAATAATATATATTCTGCTCTCATTGTGTAGGATGTTCTGTAAATGTCCAATTAGGTCAAGTCAGTTGATAGTATTTGCAACTCTTCTGTATGTTAATGGTTTTCTATTTTCTTATTATGTTGATTAATAACACAGGAGTAGTAAGGTCTATAGCTGTAATTGTGGATTTGTCTAATCTCCTGTTTTATTAAATTTTGTTTCATTTATTTTCAAGCTGTGTTTAAGTGAAAATACATTTAGGATTGCTATGTCTTTGGGTGAATTGTTCCTTTATGTAGCGTAAGTGTCTTGTGGCTAGCATACAATTGGGTTTCATTTTTGATCTGATAATCTCTACCCTTTAATTAGATGTTTAGATAATTTTATTTATATAATCATTGATAAATATGGATTTAAATCTTTTTTTTTTAAGATTTATCTATTTATTTATGATAGACACAGAGAGAGTCAGAGACACAGGCAGAGGGAGAAGCAGGCTTCATGCCGGGAGCCCGATGCCGGACTCGATCCCGGGTCTCCAGGATCGCGCCCCGGGCCAAAGGCAGGCGCCAAACCAGGGAGCCACCCTGGGATCCCCGATTTAAATCTATCTTGCTAGTTTTCTATTTAAAAAAAAAATTTTTTTTTTTAAGAGAGAAATGGAGTAGAAGTGGGGAGGGGCAAGAAGGGGGAGAGGGAGAGAGAGAGAATCTTAAGCAGGCTTCACGCCCAGTGCAGAGCTTGATGTTCGGCCTGATCTTACTCTGAGATTGTGACCTGAGCTGAAATCAGGAGTCGGATGCTTAACTGAGCCACTCAGGCATCCCAGTTAGTTTTCTATTTCTGACTATTTTAAATTTACTTTTTCCTTTTTTTCTGCCTTCTTTTGAATTAGTCCTTTTTCATAATTTATGTATGTAAATTATAAAATAATTGTAATTATAAATTATAATTATAAATTTTAAATTTATAATTTTATAATTATAAAGTAATTTTATGTAATAACTCTTGGCTTATTCTGTATATATGGTTATATGTCTATGTATACACACATATATAGATGTATACATGAATGTTTTTACATATACATATACATATACATATATATGTATACATACATATATATTGTAGCAGTTGCTCTAAGTCATGGTTTCTCAACCTTGGCACTATTGGTATTTTCAGTTGGATAATTCTTTGCTGTTGGGGACCAGAGGGGATATCCTGTATGCACTATAGGATTTTCAGCAGCATCTCTGGCCTCTGTTGACTAAATGACAGTAGCAACCACTTCCCCCCCTAGGTGTGACAACAAAAAATGTTTCCAAGGTACCCGGGTAGCTCAGTTGGTTATGTGGTGAACTCTTGATTTCAGCTCAGGTCATGATCATTCAGGGTTGTGAAATTGAGCCCTGTGTAGGGCTCCATACTGGGCATGAAGCCTGATTAAGATTCTCTCCTTCTGGGACACCTGGGTGGCTCAGTGGTTGAGCATCTACTTTTTGTTTTTGTCGTGATCCCAGGGTCCTGGGATGAGACCTGCATCGGGCTCCCTGGTTGGGGAGCCTGCTTCTCTTCTGCCTATGTCCCTGCCTCTCTCTGTGTGTCTCTCATGAATAAATACTTAATTAAAAAAATAATTCTCTCCTTCTACCTCTGCCCCCCTTCCCTCTCCCTAACTTGTATACATGTGCCCTCCCTCTCTCTAAAAAAAAAAGTTTCCAGAGTTTGCTTCATGTCCCTGAGGGAGTAAAATTCCCCCCCTGTTTGAGAACCACTAGTTTAAGGTTTAAAAGATAGAACTTTAACTTATGACAGTATTTATTTACTTATTTATTTTTAAAAAGATTTTATTTACTTATTTGAGTGAGGAGAGGAGAAGAGACATAGAGTGCATGAGTACAGGAGCAGGGAGATGGGCAGAGGAGGAGGGAGAATTAGACACCCTGCTGAACCAGGGAGCCTGAAATGGTGCTCATCCTGAGACCCAGGTATCATGACCTGAGCTGAAGGCAAAAGTTTAAGGGCCTGAGCCACTCTGGCTCTTTGGCAATCTTTATTTATGTAACATTATTACTACTTTATGTGTCACATGATCATCTTACGAGCATATATATATAATTTTCTACCTTCCCTCTTTATGTTGTCACAAATTTTACTTCTATGTATGTTAATAATCCCACAATACATTATTACTTTTTGTGTTCTTATATAACCTTCTAAAATGAATAAAAATTAAAAAAGGCTTTTATATTTACCTTTTCTTTATAATCCTCATAATTCCTTTTTGTAGATTCACATTTTTACCTGGTAATTTTCATTCCTGCTGAAAGAACTACCTTTAACGTTTTTGGTGTCTGCAGGCAGTGAATTCTGTCAGATTTTATTTGTCAAAAAATTCTTTCTTCATTTTTGAAAAAATAATTTTCTGGCTATAGAATTCTATGTTCAGCTTTTTTATCTTTCTACTTTAATGTCTTTTTGCTTGTGTAACTTCCTGAAGAAAAGGAAATACTAATCTTTGTTCTTTGTATGTAATTTTTTTCTCTGCCTTTGAGATTTTTATCTTTGTTTTTCTGTATTTTGGCTGTGATATATCCATGTATATTTGTGTGTGTATACATTTTCTTATTATGATTGGGATTCTCTAGGATTTTTTGCTCTCTGGTTTGTTGTCTTGGATTGATTTGGAAAAATTCTTGGCCTTTATTTACATATTTCTTCTATCTTGTTTTTTGTTTGTTTGTTTCCTTTTCTTGCAGCTTCAATTGAATGGAATTTGTTTGAAGTTATTTTGATAAAGTTCCACAACTCCTGAATGCCCTGAGATGTGTTTTTCCTTCACTTTTTTTAAACTGTGGTTTCATTTTGAAATATTTATGTTTGTTTGTCTTTAAGTTCACTGATTCTTTCCTCCTCTGTGTCCAGACTGCTGTTGAGCCCATCTCAGGAATTTTTTTTCTCTTTTTATTTTTTTAATTTTTTTTTCTCTAATAAAATATTTTTTATTTCTATCTTTTATATTTTTCCTTTCTTTTACAGTTTCCATCTCACTGCTGAAAATGTCCATCTGTTTGTGCATGTTGTCCATCTTTCCTACTAGATCATTTAACATATTTATAGTTATTTTTATTATTTTTTTATTTTTTAAATTTTTATTTATTTATGATAGTCACAGAGAGAGAAAGAGAGGCAGAGACACAGGCAGAGAGAGAAGCAGGCTCCATGCACCGGGAGCCTGACGCGGGAATCGATCCTGGGTCTCCAGGATCGCGCCCTAGGCCAAAGGCAGGCGCCAAACCACTGCGCCACCCAGGGATCCCTTATAGTTATTTTTAAATGTTAGTTTCAATAGCAAAATCATTTCTGGTTCTGTTGATTGCTTTATCTCTTGACAAAGGGCTTTTTTCTTTTCTTGCTTTTGTGTAATTTTTGATTTAAAGCTCATCATTGTGTACAGAAGAATAGGAGAGATTGCAATGATCTTCTGTCAGGCTGTTTGTGTTGGAGGTTGAGTCAATCTAATCATGAATTGAACTTGGTTTGGATTATTTTACCCTCATTACCTTCATTGTACCTCAGGCTTCAAATTTCTCCAACAGTTGGCTGCTGTTCCCTTGTGTTTATTTTTTTTTATTTCTTATTTTTTTATTTATTTATGATAGTCACAGAGAGAGAGAGAGAGGCAGAGACACACAGGCAGAGGGAGAAGCAGGCTCCATGCACCGGGAGCCCGATGTGGGACTCGATCCCAGGTCTCCAGGATTGCGCCCTGGGCGAAAGGCAGGCACCAAACCACTGCGCCACCCAGGGACCCCCTGTTCCCTTTTGTTTAGAGTGTGGCACGTGATCCTACAGGATTTTTCTGTGTTCCTATACCATCCTCATCTTTCAACAATATTTGCGTATCTGTGCACCAGAGAGATTTCTCTTTATGTTATTGTCCTCTTCTAGTGATTATTGTTGCTTGTGGGGCAGGATGGGATTCTCTGTAGTCCAGAGTTAATCCTGGTCAGGCCCTATGTTCCTAGGTGTTGGTGGTGGGTCTTTCTTAGCTTTTCTCCTCTTTCTCCCACATGGCAATCAAGCTCTGCCATTTGTAGCTGGTCATGGGGAAGAATATCCACCCCCCCACCCCGCCACCGCCCCACCGTGGTAGTTGATCTCTTTTGGTACTGGTGTAGGATCCTTTGTCCAAGACTTTTTCCTGTTCCCCCTCCCCAATAGTGGCAGAATTCTTTTTTGCCTCTAACTTTTCCTGCATCAGTGTATCTTTGCCTGTGTCTGGGGGCTTGACACTATTTTCCTCCCCCTCCTCCAGAGGCAAAGGCATTTTGCTTCTGTCCTCCTCTGAGGCAGCGGATTTTTGCATGGACCCTAGTGTGAGAGGGTCTTTCTGTGCTTCCCCTAGGGGCTCTAGGCTTTTGCTCTGTGTTTAAGGAAAGGTTGGGGCATCAGGCTGGGATTCTGGCCAGTACTTGTCACCTCCTGCTCATTTGCCTCATTGATGCAGGGCTCTCTCTAATTTACCTTTAATTTTTCTTGTGAGCACCTGGTTGAGGCATGTAGAAGAACTTACAGTTGAGTATAAACTCCCCTTGTGTCTGGATCCCCAGCCATTCCAAACTGACACATGAGTCTACTTTTGGTCTTTAAGAATTTGTTAAAATTTTAGTTGACTTTTTTGGGGGCACCTGGGTGGCTCAGGAGACTAAGCATTTACCTTCAGCTCAGGTCATGATCCTAGGGTCCTGGAGTTGAGCCTTGCATCAGCCTTACTGCTCAGCAGGTAGTCTGCTTCTCCCTCTCTGTCTGCTTACCCCACCCCATGCTTGCATTCTCTCTCAAATAAGTAAAATCTTAGAAAAAAAAAAAGTAAACTAAAAGTAATAAACATAACTGTGTGAATCTTGAAAGACAATAGGAACATCTGAAAAATACTTCAGAGCTGACAAAAAATGTTGGCCTATGAAATAAAAATTGTATGTGAGATACCTTTATTTTATGGAAATCAGATTTTATGAATTAAAAGATAAATGCAGAACACAGAAAATTATGAAGAACATGTTTTATGAATCTGACTCCAGGTGAATAAATATGTAAGAAGGGTAGCTTTCAGGGCTTCTGGGTGGCTCAGTGGTTGACCATCTCTGCCTTTGGCTCAGGTTATGATCCTGGGATTGAGTCCCATATCGGGCTCCCTGCAGGGAGCCAGCTTCTCCCTCTGCCTATGTCTTTGCCTCTCTCATGAATAAATAAATAACATATCAAGAAAGAAAGAGAGAGAGAGAGAAAGAAAAGGGAAAAGGGAAAAGGGAAAAGGGGAAAGGAAAGGAAAGGAAGATGGCTTTCTAGCACTATTAGAAAGATTTCAGTTCTAGACTCAGTAGTGGAATGGATGGTCCCTTAAAACAGAAAGGAACAGTGTGTGTAGGCAACCTTATAAATCAGAGGATGGTAAGAATTACTGAATGTTTTTAGGAAAACTGGCTGGCAATTCAGAAAACAGTTTAGAGTAAAATCTCATTCCATACATCTTTTGGAATGAAGTATTGGAACAATTAGCCCATAAAAAGGTAAAAATCAAGAGTATGTATCTGTTATCATTGAAAGGGGAGAACTTTCTAAGCAGAGAAATATAAAAGAAATGGAGAAGGCAGTGGTGGACAAATCTGGCCACCTAAAAAGAAAAAACTTTTATGTTAAAAGCCAGTAATTGAGAAAATGTTCAGTGAATGAAAGAAACAGTGTTTTCACAACGTAAACAACCTACACAAACAATTAAGGAAAACATGAAGAAACTCCTCTCCTACCCCACCCCCCCATAGGATTGGAAGATGAAGTGTGGCAAAAGTTTGGAAAGAAAGGCAGTGTGAGTAATGGGGGAAGGACCTGATTAATGACATATAAAAGGCTCACTGGATAACATTCAGTGTCAAAAATTGAAGACTTTAATGTTATATTATAGCAGGATCAGTCCACATGGTTGGGTATTTTCTTCCTAGCAGGTGATTAAATTGAACCAGGATTAGGAATTTGAGGGTAGTAAAGTGGAAAGAAGAAAGTAACATATTAGGTAGATTGATAGCTTGGGTGGCAAACAAGATTTCGAGACTGTAATATAGCACAGTTACTAACTGGAGAGATGAGAGTAGGTGGAGTGCATCTAAGGGATTAAATCTGGACCTAGGTTACAAAAGATAGATTGGGGTATTGAATGATGAAGAGAAGAGTTTAGAACAACCACATGGCCTGAGCCTGAGGGAAGGGATGGGATTGCTTGTGAGTTAGGGTGCCTACTGCCTTAGCCTTCATTCTAGAGGGTTCTTAAGCATCAGATTTAGCCCAGTGGTTGAAAGAAGCATTCGTTGATAGGTTGAGGATGTAGAGGTGATTTGTTTCACTATATAAAAAAGGTTTCCAGAAATTCCCCAGGGAAAAGTTTGGAAGGAAGGGCAATGGTAGGGGAACCCATGAGGTGAGTGAGAAAGCACAGAGGACAGACACTGTGGGCATGAAAATAGGGGAGAGGTGAGTTGGCCAGAATGGTTTGTGTTTTGAGTAAAGCCCAAGGGTGATGGGTGGAAGCCATAGGTAGAATTAACTAGCAAGATTCCTGAATTGACCTGAGGTATAATGATTTCTGTGGTCCTAATCCACTCTGTCTTTGTAATCTAAGGGAATATTATTTTAGTAGAAAGCTTAGCCCTTGGTGGTAAAGCCTAAACCAGTTATGCTTTAAGTAATGAAAGCTGATAGGTTTCACATTTCTTATGTCTGCTAAGTCCCTCCAGTGTTAGGAGTTAGCTTTTTATTTATTTTTATTTTTTATTTTATTTATTGGAGAGTATTCACAAGCATGCATGAGCTGGGGGAGGAGCAGGGGGAGAGGGAGAAGCAGACTCTGTGTTGAGCAGGGAGCCTGACCGGATTTGGGGGGGGGGGTTGCGGAGGCTCAATCCTACAACCCTGGGATCATGACCTGAGTGAGCTGAGAGCAGACTTAACCAACTGAGCCACCCAGGTGCCTCTAGGAGTTAGCTTTGAGATAAATGTGGGAAGACATAGTACTACCCATTAGTTTAGAAAAATCTAATTTGTCCTATCCCACTGCCAGTATCCAGTAATGAATGCTAGCCATTACATTGAGGTATCTTCTGCTAGGAATCCCATTCTCTCCTATTGTTCCACTTTACCTGAAACAGATTACTGAGGCCACTGCTGCTGGGTGATGTCAGCACCTCTGATGAGTAAGCTGATAGTTGAGGGTCCTGGTCTCCTTGGAATTCCAGCGCAAAGCCCAATTTGCTCTGCGTTCTTTCATTAGGGATCTGAACTTTTGAAAGCTAGTAACTAATGATCTCTTATTAACTTTATTTATTTAGCCTTTAATCTTTAATCTCAATTTTAAAAATATGTAGTGGGGACAAGAAAGAGAATTGGCCTTTCTTGAACAACTAAAGCATTTGTATAAGAATCTGCATGCTTACAGGGAAACAGTGTTATGTAGCAGAATCTAAAGTCTGTCATGTTTTAAATGTATCTTCTTTCTCTTACTTTAGATCTGTCCATATTAGTGGAAATGTAACTGGAATTCACTCTGATGATAAAATCAAGGACCATCAACAAGAGCATGCAGTAGGAAATTTTGGTTCCAAATGAAGACACCAAGATTTAGGATTTCTACTTTTTCTAAGGTATTTGAGGCACAAATTTACTTTAATCTGACTCATTGGAAGTCATTTTATAATGTTGGTTTCTATATATAGATTTCATAAGTTTAGAAGTTTTTATGTTAGTGGTTAGCTTTTATTTTTTTTAAAGGCTTATTTATTTTAGAGAGAGCAAGCATGTGTGAGAGCACAGTGGGGAGGAGCAGAGGGAAAGGGAGAGAGAGTCTTAAGCAGATTCCACACTGTGCGTGGAACCCAATGCAGGGCTCAGTCTCATGACCCTGAGATTAGGACCTGAGCTGAAACCAAGAGTCAGATATTTAACTAACTGAGCCACCCAGGTGCCGTGGGAAATAGAATAGTTCACCCTTCCCTACTCACTTCCCCTTAAAACTAGTTGAGAAAAAAATCGAGATTTTAAAGGGAGGTAATCTTTATATTTAATTATGCATGTCAATGATAAATATACTGAGTGCAGATTAAGACTGAGTAAACTATGTTAGAAGATCTGGAATAAATAAATGTCAATTTAGTAATTATTTTATGTTAGAAGATCTGGAATAAATAAATGTCAATTTAGTAATTATTTTATGTCATGACCCTCTGAGATTAGCAGGTGAATTTAGCACTCAGAGTCAGCTCACGTGATACATGAAATCTTAGTGATTGTCCTTTAGTTTGATTTGGAAACTTTTTTGTTCCTGTACTCCTAAATTTATTATTAAGAGTTTTCTATTCACTAAGAAGTATCACTTTTACTCCATAGACTGTCCATGTAGGACCTTTGGCATCTGATGGGGTAGTTTCCCTTAGACCAGAAAGGGAGATATATAATTAAAGAACCAAGTGACACTTCCAAGTCATGGGGTGGATCCCAACTTTAAAGACTACATAAGATTGTTGAAAACAATCAAAGGAAATACAGTGTCAACAGAAAACAAACACCGTACTCTATTTTTCTAAAATCACATATATGCCAAACTAGATATAGTTAGGTTGGTGTTTATTTAAAAAAAATTTTTTTTTCTTCTAATTATGTTTTCCAAATAGGAAAGAAGTATGGAAAATAATTATTTTAGGGATCTGGTCAAAGTTGGTTGATTCTCTGTATACATTATAGAGGTTTGTAAATTAATCTTGAGGACTACAAAGAAGAAAATGTGAGAAAAATCTATCACTTATTACTAGGATTATTAATTTCATTTTGTTGTTTTGGAAGAAGAATATGTAACGCAGTAAATTGTAAAATAGTAAGAATCCATGATATTGGAAAATCCCAAGACTGCTATAGTTATATGTAACCTTTTAAAGGAGGTGGTATAACTGAGCAATGTTTGTGAAAGTAAAGTTACCTCAAATCACGTAGCAGATGAAGAAGAATTAGATTGCTTCGATAAGAAGTTTTAAAACTGTTCTTGGCAGCTAGTAGATATATTATACTCCTCAAAATTTTTTGGTATCATTTTGAATCAAATGGTAATGATAATTAAATATATAATGTGTCTTATCAGAACCATTTCCCTTGTTTTTTAAAGATATCTTCTTTCAGCTAACACTTAACAACACTAGTTGAAAGTCCAAGCTTTGCAAAGAATAGTTTGGATATAGGGAAGAATATAAATTATTCTATAACTTCATTATAAATGAAGTTGAAGAAATCTTTTACTTCAAATGTTTACTCTTGGGGCAAGGAAGCTAAATACACTCGTCTGAAAACCTGTTTAAAAACAATCATAATGGGCAGCCCCAGTGGCTCAGCAGTTTAGTGCTGCCTTCAGCCCAGGGCGTGATCCTGGGGCCCCGGATCGAGTCCCACATCGGGTTCCCTGCATGGAGCCTGCTTCTCCCTCTGCCTGTCTCTGCCTCTCTCTCTCTCTGTCTCTCATGAATAAATAAGTAAAATCTTTAAAAAAAAAATCATAAAACAAGCACATAAAGTCAAAATTTGGAAGCCCTTTCTAAGTAATATAGTACTGTGTTCAGATCCTAACAAAAGTTAAGATTAGGGAATAGGAAGTTCTAATCAATTTGCTGACTACTTAGTTGTAGCTGTTAACTGTTTATGGTTCTATTTGTGAAAGTGCCCTATAGCTAAATTTATTTGCTTAATCCTTAACTGAAAGTGTCTCTAATTCCTCAATTTCTCATATCTCCCCACTCATTTACAGGCATTTGCATGTGATATCCTTCATTAGTATTTTTCATTTTCCCCTTTGGAAATGAAACGCATGAAAACATTTGAAAACAAATGTCAACAAGAGGAGAATAGGTATTCCCTTACTACAGTTTTCTCTGCAGCATGATGGAAAGAGCACAGGCTTTGGCTCTTCTACTTCATGCCACCCTGAGGAATTGAATTAATATTTTTGTCTTAGAAATATTGCTTTTTAGACTTGTGATGAAAAGTGAAATGTGTGTAAATTATATAAAATAATGCTACTCAGTGTGAGGTTAATGAATGTTGTTGCTAAAGAAAGAGAAGACCACAGTACTGAAGTATCATTCACAGTTACCCTTCTCATAGCAGAAAACAGGTCAACTCGCGCTACTAGTGAGAAGCTTGTAAAACCAGTTTCAAAGTTAATGGCAAATATTATGCTTGGAGAGAAAGTAAAATGAGCTTTTGGCAAAAATCCCTTATCAAAGGCATACCATCTGGAAAAGCAATTACTGTCACGTGTGCACGCTAGCAGAATTTTTGTTTTTCAGTTGGATGAAAGCACTGATGTTTAGAGAACATACCAGCACTTCATAGAGATGTGTTACTGTTTATCACTGAGAAATCCATACTGTAGCAGAGGAGTTTTTGTTGTTGTTTTGTTTTGTTGTTGTTTGTGGTGGTTGGTGGCCTTTGTTTAAAGCCAGTATTGCCTGGAAAAGTTGCATTGGTTCCTGTGATCAAAGCCTCATGAGGTTAGCTGCAGGAAAGGGTGCACCTAATCTGTGAGGAAAATAAATTATACCAGGGTATCAATTCCTATCTGCTTTTTCAGGGAGAATTGACATTCAGTAATGTGATTTGAGTCTTTTTAGATTTTATTTATTTACTTACTTATTTATTGAGAGAGGGTGCAAGCAAGGGGGAGGGGCATAAGGGAGAGAAAATCCCAAGCTGACTTCACGCTTAGGTGCAGAGCCAGAGCCTGCTGTGGGAATAGATCTTAGGACCCTGAGATCATGACCTGAGCTGAAATAAAAAGTTGACTCCTAACTGACTGAGCCATCCAGGTGCCCCGTCAGTAATGTAATCAGCATCTTCTGATTGTGATTTAATATCAAAGTAGTAAAAATTGTGGATGTAAGCAATTTTTGACCACCAAAGACATGTCCTTTCAGCATTTTGTGAAGAAATGGTCAGTAAGAATAGGATCCTGCTTTTTCACAGTGGTGCATGCTAGCTAGGTAGTATGACAGGGCTTTAAATGTTTAATTAGTTTTTTAGTAAAATAAGATAAATATATTTTTAATACTGATAATGCCATTTCTATGATTTCAAGGGGGCACAGCATAGTAAATATATTTAATATTTCAAATAGTAAGGATTTACAAGTTCATATTCACAGTTATCATGAATTTTAGTGTTGAGAAGGTATGAGTTCATAATGATAGTTCACGAAACAACTCACTAGTTTTCTTTGGAGTATGCTAAGGAGCCAGCTGTACCTGAATGTAACCAAATAATTGAAGAGAGGAAATTCTTTTGTGAGGAGTATTTTGGTTGATAAATGAAAAAGGAGTGATAAATAGAACATCACCATTTTGTTTTTGTTTTTAAGATTTTATTTATTTATTTGACAGAGAGAGAGGGTGTGTGTGCATGAGTACAAGCAGGAGGAGTGGTAGAGGGAGGAGCAGGTTCTCCACTGAGCAGGGAGACTGATGGGGGACTTCTGAGATTGTGACCTGAGCCGAAGACAGACACTTCAACAGGACTGAGCCACCTAGATGCGCTAGAACATCAGCATTTTGTAGTGAATTCCTGGACGTAAGTAAAGATTATCAGTGGCTGCTAACATCACAGAGAGAGACAGCCAGATGTTAGAGTTCTCTCAATGAAAATTCACAATTCAACCTAGTAAGTATTCCTGCCAAAAAATTGAACTTGAACCTGAATCTCATCAAGCTTCTCGCTCTACCTACCAGTTTACAGGAAACACAGAAATAAGGCAACAAACGAAATGATACCATGGAGATATAGTCAGTAAAATCTAGGCTTTGGGGAAGTCCTTGAGATACACAACTTGTTTTTTTCAACAAATTAATTGTAAGGAACAAAAAAAGAGAAATGAGAAGGAAACTTGAGATTAATGGCAATGATTGGACTTTATCAAGGACCAGTTTTGTTTTTAATTTACCTCCTGATCTGTAAGCAGCCTATTCATGGCTCACTTTACTTTCAATCACTTGTTGATTTCATTGGTCCTGTTTGCTGAATTTCTTTATGAATCTTAGATAAAACTACTACTTCCTTCCCCCAGCCCTCACACCTATTACATAATTACTTCCCAACTGACTTTACGTAGGTTATATAAGGTAAAATTAGGCAAAGCCCTTAGTATATGATTTAGCACATAATATGTATGTAGTAAATATATGCCTTCTGATTTAAGAGGTAACTTCTTCATGATTTTGTTTAGAAATTGTTCCTTTGCGTTAATTTTTAAAATGGGAAGGGGTGAATATGGCTTAGTTATTTTAAGAGAAGTCCTAGGCCTGGGACAGGTGGCAAAAACTGTTGGTAATATTACGGTGGTTTAATGAGTAATCTCTGTGTTCTCTGCAAGGAACTTTTTTTATAATTATCTTTGAGTTTAAGAAAGATTACTGAGAGAGTTGGTCTTCAAAAGAATACTTATTGGGGGTGGTGTGGGACAATTTAGGGGGAAATGTGACTTGTTCCAACTCCATGGATTTTAGGATAGCTAAACTTCATGAAAGGAGGCATATAGGCTCTAGTAAGAAGGAAAATTTTGAGTGTCACCCTCAGGAAAAAGAGATGAATCACAATTGTAGCCTTTTCCTAAAGGTTATAGAAGGTAGCCATCCAAAGACCTGGTATAGCTAATTAAAAGCTATATTATTTTTTTTGTATTTCACCATGCTACTTCCTTTATCTCAGGTGCACCTGTGATTTTGTATAGCCATAAACTGTAGCAACCTAACATATCTTTACTGGTATTTTTGAAAATGATATTAAACTATTTGGAAACTAAAGATGGTAGTGGTATAAGAATTCCATTTTTCAAATGACAGCTATAATTATTGAGTGGCATAGCTATTAAAATTGAATAATCAGTCACTTGACTATTAAAGAAGAGGTTTTGTTATGAGCTACAGTTTATTGGTTAGAGATAAAAGATACTTTTTGAAGAATAGGATAAATGTGTATGATAGAAACTCATACTTTTATCTGATCATGAAAGCTTTGAGTAGAAAGATGAAATACTTTACAAACTACACCTGGATACTTTGGAAACAAAAAGGTGATAGGCAGAATTAAGCATATGAGAGGCACTCAATTTAATGTCTGTTGTGAGTTGGTAAAGGCATTGAGATCTTTATTGTTCTGTACATGATCATAAATGAGGAGGCATAACTAATGTGGGCATTTACAGAGTTTGGGATTAGTGAATTTAAGGGAAAAGAAAGCTGACATAAGGAAAACAAAAATATAATAATAATAGTTAATATTTAATGTTCACTGTATGCCAGGCGCACTGTGACAGACACTTTATATATATTTTCAGATTCTATCCCAATATTCCTGTGAGATGTAAACTATTACATCTATTTTATGTATAAGAAACTGAATCTTAATAAGGCTTAGTATTTTTTTTTTTTTTAAAGTGGGCTCCAAGCCTAATGGCAGGGCTTGAGCTCACAACCCTGAGATCAGGAATCATGTGTTCTAACAACAGAGCCATCCAGGTGTCCCAATAAGGCTTACTTTTTTTTTTTTTTTTTAAGATTTTATTTATTTATTCGTGAGAGACACACAGAGAGAGGCAGAGACATAGGCAAAAGGAGAAGCAGACTCTTTGTGGGGAGCCTGATGCAAGACTCGATCCCAGGACCCTGGGATCATGACCTGAGCCAAAGGCAGTCGCTCAACCACGGAGCCATCCAGGTGTCTCAGGGCTTACTTTTTGAGGTTAATTCACAGTAGACCCAGGATTCATCCATCTCTTTCTCTTGGGGTGAAACCAAAAGTTTAAATTCAGAAACTAATTTCTAATCAGAATTAGAGAAGCAAGTGTATTATTCTAGTTCAACCAAACTGCAAAAGGATAGATTTGAGAAAACCAGTGATTTAGCTAGTTCAGAATAAATTTCTGATATGATAGAGCTCCTGAAAAGTTTTTGTAATTATAGATGTATTAGTTGGAGTATAGTGTCTCATACAAGAAAGGTTGTAGTACTAACATGTTACTCACTAGTCAAATCACATTTTACTATGTTAGAGAAGAAGGAGGGATGCATTATTTGTTTTTGAAAATTCCTTATATTATTAAACTCTCTTTGCCTATGAAATTTCTAATTTCAAGGAATTTCCAAAAGTGCTTGAAAATTTCAGTAGCTTTTAAAATTCATTTTCAAGTTCATTTTTAATTGAGGAGTTAAACTGATAAAATACTGATAAGTCATTCTATATCAAGCACTATTTTCAAAATTAAATTAACTAGTATTAAATGCGTCCTTATGATATTAAGAGTAAGGACAGAGATTCTCAGTTTTGCACCTAACCTAATTTTATGTTTACACTGCTAGCTAGACCTGTTTATCCTGACTGTAGTGCAAAACTTGCATTGCCTTTTTTTTTTTTTTAATTTTTAAGATTTTATCTGTTTATTCATGAGAAACACAGAGAGAGGCAGAGACATAGGCAGAGGGAGAAGCAGGCTCCCTATTGGGAGCCTGATGCGAGACTCAATCCCAGGACCCCTGGATGATGACCTGAGCCAAGGATGGATGCTCAACCACTGAGCCACCCAGGCGCCCCTGCGTTGCTTTTATAATAGGGCTTATTTAGTCACTTTTAAAGCTTTCATTTAAATTTGGGATTAAGTATACTTTTCCAGTTGACCACACAACAGTAAAACTAACAAACACATGAATTTTAGGTTATGCCACAAAGGCAAACCTCAGTAAATTCCAGAAAAGCTGAAACTTTTTGTGTCCATTTTCTCCCTACAACAGAAGATTAAAATGCACTACTCCAACCACTTGGAAAAATCAAACAGAAACTGTTCTTAAATAATATTGAGTCAAAGAGAAGATCAAATATACAGTAACTGATTATTAAGCTAACAGAAATGAGACTTAGGCTAAGACTAATACCATGCTTAGAAGTAAATTGATTAAAAAAAAATAAATGAACTCAACTGTAGAATTTAATATAACAAAACCAATAAAATAAATGCCTAGGAGAAAGGAAAGATGTAAATAAGATAAAAGCAGAAACAGATACATTAAAAAAGAAACTAAAGAATTGAAAAAATCTAAGAGCCGTTTCTTAGGATTAAAAAACAAATAAACCTAATCTTATCAAGGAAAAGATAGAAAACCAAAGTATGAAAGAATAAAGGGAATGTGTATAGATAAGATATTTTTAAGTATATATAGAAAAGAGACAGCTTTATTTAACTATAAGGCAGTTGATTTGTAATTTCTTTGAAATGAATTGTTAAACACTCAAACTGCTTTAAGGAGAAAATCTGGGTAAACCAAGAACTACGGAAGAAAGTTTAAGGAATTTTCTCCAAAAATTGGTTCTGGAGCCAGATCGTTTTGCCAGTGAGTTTTTTCTAACTTTCAAGGAACATATAATTCCTATGGTGAGAAACTGTTCTAGAGATTATAAAAAGATGGAAATATGCCCAACTAATGTTATGAAATCTGTATGAATATCTTAACAATGGTTACTTATGAGAGTGAGATTCTTTTGGGGAGTTACTGTTTTAGTTTCTATTGCATGCAAAGATTTTTATTGAAATTAAGATAATTGTGAAAAAAAACCCTAGAAATTAAAAACATAGACAAAGATGACTTTTGTATCTGTTATTATATTTACTATTACTGATGCTCTTTATTCCTTTGTGAGGATCCAAGTTTTGACATAATATTCTTTCCCTTTTGCCTAGAGAGCATTTCTTTAAGTGCATTGCATTTTACAATGGATTTTTCTTAACCTTTGTCTAAAAACATTTCCACATTCATTTTGAAATATATTTTAACCAGATATAGGATTTTAGGTTGACAGTATCTTTCTTTCATTATTTAGTAGTCACTCCATTGACTTCTCAGTTTCATAGGTTCTGATGTGAAGTCTGTTTTTCTGTACGTATTGGGTCTTATTCTCCGCATCTAGCAGGTTTTTCCATTTTTTCTTTTATAAAAAATATTTTATTCATTTATTAGAGAGAGAGCATAGAGAGAGAGTGAGAAGGAGAAGCAGACTCCCAGCTGAGCAGGGAGCCCAATGTGGGGCTCAGTTCCAGGACCTTGGGATCATGCCCTGAGCCGAAGGCAGATGCTTAACTGACAGAGCCACCCAGGTATCCCTCCCTCCATTTTTTCTTAATCACTGGTTTTCAACAGTTTGATTATGTTATTTCTAAGTGTGGTTTGCTTTGTTTTTCCTTCTTGGATTTTGTTGAGCCTCATGGCTTATGGTTTGAAAAAAGTATTGTCCATTATATTTCCAAATATTTTTTCTGTCACCTTCTTCCCTCTAGTTTTTGGACCCCAATTACATGTATATTAAGTTGTATGTTGCTATATATCATTGGTGTTTTGTTTTTCCTTTCTTCAATACTTTTTTTCTTTGTGCTTCATCTGGATCTTTTTCTCTTGCTGTGTTTTCAAGTTAAGTGTTGAATCTACTGTACTCCCATCCAGTGTATTTTTCATTTCAGATACTCTATTTTTCATTTCTAGAATTTCCATTTCGACCTTAAAAAAATCTTGCACTTATCCCTCAACACTTCCATGTGTTTCTCTACCTTCTTGAGCATATTGAGCGTATTTATAGTAGCTCTTTTAACATCTTTGTCTGCCAAGTTCTGTGTCTCTGTCAGTTCTGCATCTGTTTCTATTGATTTGTCATTCTCCTGGTTATAGGTCATATTTCCCTTTTAATTTATATGCCTGCTAAATTTTCTTTGGATGTCAGACATTGTGAATTTTTTGTTGTTGGGTGCTGGATTTTGTTGTATTCCTTTCAATGATGTTAGTCTAATTTTTGGCATGCAGTTGAATTTTTTGAAATCTCTGATACTTTTTTGAGACTTGCTTTGTTTTGAGGAAGCTTTGTTAGAGTAGGTCTAGAGCAGTCTGTTTTCTTAGAGCTGATTTAGAGTTGATATCTTCTGAGGATTTTACTTAATATTTCATGTATTATGAAGTGTTTTCACCCTACTTAATGAGAAGAAAAACTATTCCTAATCTTGTATGAGTTTTAGGACTTCTTTGGCCTGTTTATTTTTCAGTGGTTCTTTCTCCAACCTTAGGTAGTTTCCTCTCATACATGACAGATCACTTCCTGCCAAAGCCTGAAGGGAACACCTCTGCAGATCTCTAGAGCTCTGTGTAGTTCCCTTTTCTTTGATTTGCTTTTCCAAAATTCTGGCTTGTTGGCCTCCCTGAACCTCAGTCTCTGTCTCTGTCTCCTCAACTCTCTGAGATTTCCAGGCACATTGAAGTCCTCACTCTCTATGCTGCATCCTAGAAACTGCTTCAAGGGTGTGTGAGATGGGCCAATGATAGGACTCACCTCATTTTCCTCTCCCACTTTCTCAGGAATCCCTCTCCTGCTTTGTTATACAATATCTGAAAATTATTGTTTTATTAATCTATTTTATCCAGTTCATTGGTTGTATAAGGCAGGAGGATTAATTGGATTTCTGTTATTCCATCATGGCTATTTGTGGAAATACTTGATGGATTGGTTTTTTTCTCCTTCTTTTCTGTGGGTTAAGATGTGGGTCTAAGTATAAAAGAAGCCAAGATACCAGTTGGCTTATTCTCAGTGTCTCAAATGTTAGGCTAACCTGTAACTGAGGTGGAGGAGTCCCTAGATGCTTGTCCAAACCCTTTAATAAACAGGCAATTTTGCCTGGTACATCCTTTCTTTTTTCACTCTGGAACCTTTTGCGGTGGTAGGGTGGCTGATCAAGAATTATGGTATTCTATAATGATGTTCAGTATGCTCTGTATGTTGGCTAATTGAATTTAAATTAAAAAATTTAAAAAGTATGGTATTCTGAATCTTGTTCAGATACCACATAGTTTTAATAAGTTCTTAATACTCTTTCTTTAAGCTGAATTAAGACCCATTTCTATTTATTTTTTCTCAGCTATTTGCTATTGCTCACCTTTAATTTTATCAGATTAGATTTTTTGGTTGCTAATAGCTAGTTATATAACTGGTTGTCATTTTTTTCATTTGGATTGTATTTACTTCATTCATCATGTATTTTCCCACATCACAGTAACCTTTAGGAGCTTGACAGGGTTTGATCTTTTATGCATTATATCTTTAGTTTTGTTCCTGCTTCTCTGTTCTTACCATTCTTTACTCAGAAATGAATGAACAAATAAATAACCGAATAGATGTAGACAAATCTATGTATGCATATATATACACAGTGCATATTTTCCATTCTATTAACTGTGATATATACTATTGATTTAATATATTTTCAAGAAAAAAGAAACATTAAATTTATTTTAAAGTTCTTAGACATTAGCTGACAGAGGCATATATTTATACATATAATTTTTATACCATCTTCTTTGGAATCATAAAATCTAATCCTTTTTCAAAGTCTGACATGCTGGGACACCTGGGTAGCTTCAGTCAGCCGTTGGGCGTCTGCCTTCAGCTCAGGTCATGATCCTGTGGTCCCGGGATCGAGTCCCACATTGGGCTCCCTGTGAGGAGCCTGCTTCTCTCTTTGCCTATGTCTCTGCCTCTCTCTGTGTGTCAATCATGAATAAATAAATAAAATCTTCAAAAAAACCAACAAAGTGTGACATGCTGATTTTCCTCACCTGTGCTTGCTTTTTTTTAATTTATACATTATGATGGTATAGTTTTGAGTCATATGAGAAATGTTTGAATTTACCTGCTTTTCTTTTTTTGGCTGAACTCATAGTTTCAATTTTTCTACAGATAAACTGTGAATTAAATAATTCCCTTTTTTTAGACACCTGGAAACTTTTGACAGATTGATAGCTAACAGTTGGGTGTTAGTACCTTGTAAAATGTAAATTGGTCACACCAGTGTCTCTCTTCCAACTCTGATAACTCTGTGGTCTATTTTGAGAGATTGGGCAATTTCTACTGTCTTTAATTGCCCTTGCTTGTCTTGCAGTGGACAGCTTTTATACCACAATAGCTGTTTATTACAGAGCTTCATCATAATTCATATGAATATTTTCATCTTAAAATCTTTTCTTTCTTTCTTTCTTTTTTTTTTTAAAGATTTTATTTATTCATGAGAGAGATAAAGAGTCAGAGACATAGGCAGAGGGAGAAGCAGACTCCCTGCAGGAGCCCTGGGATCACGCCCTGAGCCAAAGGACAGACGTTCAACCACTGAGCCATCCAGGTGCCTCTTTCTGAAAATATTTTCAGGCAACAGTTAGGCTTTCAGATTTAACTTGAAGTTCAACTTCATATGAATTAAACTATGCAGTTAACTCAGCTATGGTCATAGTTGGATAAACAGCTATCTTCTCAGAAAAGGTATAGATTTACACATGGGTACAACTTACTCTTTTGCTTGGCTAATGGTAGGTGTTTGGACATAAATTCTGATATTTCTCCTAGTTTCAGAAACTTTAAAATATTTTTTAAGAAAAATAAATATTTTTAGAATTGAAGAAATATGATTTAGGAATTTAATATACAGTGAGGAAGCTTAAAGTCTGTCATGTGATATAATTATTTAATAAGTTTTGAGATGATCAAATAGCAGCTATAAAAATTAGTATTGAACCTATCTGTATGCAAATATATGGTTAACTTTTTAAAACTGAAAAGCTAGTAAAACTGTTCAAAGAATAAAAAGGCTAAAAAATTGACCATAAAAAGTTAAGCACATCTATATGAAGAAAAGTAATACAAAATTAAAAATAAAAATAACAAAATGGAAAATATTTACAAATATGCCCTTAAAGATTATCCAACATTACTGTGAATATCTGAAAAATATTTACAATGCTAAGATTGAGTGAGTTTGTTAGTAAAGTAATGCCCATTAGATCCTAATGGGACATTGAGTAAACAAACATAAGGAGAACTGGGAATTCAGACAGTAGTGAATAACCTTTCATACTTACTGAGTAAGTATAAGAAAGTAGTCCATAGGCAATCTAGTGCTTATGCATTGCTTTTGAAGTTGGTACAGTTCATATAGAGGAAAGTATGGTAGTATATATTGTAAAAACCATAACCTATCTGTGATCATTGGTTGATAAAGTAATTCTCCTCTTGGGAATTAACCCTGAGTAAATAATTCATGGAATAAAAGACCTGTAATTAGAGCTATATTCAGAAAATATTACTTATAATAGTAAAAACTGAGGACAATCTAATTGGTTAACAGTGGGAAATTTGATGTATTATCAGTTAATATCCAAATATTTCATATCCCCTATGTATAAGCGTAAGTACCATGACAGCAGGGACTGTATTATTTTTGTTCTCTACTGTAACACCATCGCCTAGAATAGCTTCACTTATAATGAGTCCTGAACAATTATTATTATTGAAATGAACAAATCAGTGGAATAATGTTAAAATGAAATATACACATATGGAACCTGTTGGTAAGTACCTTGTGAAGAAGGGATGTTGGGAACAAGTTGGCTGATAAGGAATTTTTAGAAGTTTGCACTGGATTGTGAAAGTTCAGTGAGATACGAATTTCTCTTGAGAGCCAGGAGTTGGGAAAGGCACTCCAGGAAAAGGGTCAGTGTGAGGAAAGGCCTGCCAGTAGCAATTGACTGCAGGATAAGGTAGGAGATGAGGCATAGGTGGAGGCCGTGTTATAAGTGGACTTTGTAAGGAAATCAAGCTCACTAGGTGAGACTTTAATCTGAGTATGGGAAGTCACTGATGATTTTTCAACAGAAGTTGACATTGGAAGAGTTATTTAATTCAAGAAGTTTAATCTGGCATTAGTATCCCGAACAAGTTTAGGCAGGGAGATCAGTTTGAACTCTGTTGGAAAGGGAGTGGAACTTCATGTGAGAAGTCCAGTTACAGTAATTGTAAAGCTATTTTGTTTTGCATCTTGAACTATGGCTAGGAATGATTGTTCCTTTGTGCTAATGTTATTTTTATTAATTATTTTATTTTTATTAATTTTAAGAGTTAAACTTGGTTATGTAAAAGGACAGTGTCATTAGAAGAATAAATAAAAATTTAAATATACAGGAAAGATTTTACTGAATTCTTAAAGTTTAAAATGATTCTAGAAATGTTCAGGGTAAAATAAAACTATCTTAGGAAGCCTCCATTGAACCATGCCACACAGATATGTAATTCTTTCAGCTTTACTTTCATTTTTGTAAATCTTTCCTTTTATACTGTGGAAGAAAACTACCTCAGCTATCATTGTTCTGTCAAAAATATTGCTAGAATTTCTTTAAAATTATAATCTTCTAGTGAAGGATCAGACTTTTAAAAATTATGAATTGAAGGCCTAGTTTGCTATCTGGGACTTTATGGAAAAAGTAGACCACCCCACGACCCCTGCAGTTTTTATATTAGTGAAACTGGGGTAGTGAAAGTTGACATTTATAAAGCAGTTCATTGTGCTGAATTAGAGTCATGCAACTTGTTTGGAATAAACTAAAAAGAGATCTTTAAAGAAAAACCAATGTGTTGCCAATTGTTGTCCAAGACTAAAATCTGCATTGTTTACAAAATAGCCAAACGTCATAAATTACATTATTTTAGACATGCAGATTCTTTTTAAAAAGTAGCAAGCATTTTAACTAGCACTTGACCAGTATTTTTGAGCATTAATGTTTAACACTCAGAATTAAAAATTTAAATAAAAGCTTTTAGATGAGCAAATGATGAGTTTTTAATTGAATTGACACTTCAGTTGAATTGGTTGAGGAGTGGGCTAGAAGAATATATTCAAGTGCCTAACTAAATCATTTTATATTTTCAGGGTTAGAGGTTGAGTTGGAAAAGGGCTTTAGGTGATTTTTTTTTTTTTTAAGATTTATTTATTCAGAGAGAGAGAGAGAGAGAGGCAGAGACACACAGGCAGAGGGAGGAGCAGGCTCCTTTCAGGAAGCCTGACATGGGACTTGATCCCGGGTCTCCAGGACCACACCCCGGGCTGCAGGCGGCGCTAATCCGCTGTGCCACGGGGGCTGCCCATAGGTGATGTTTTACCGGAATCTTAAGATTATTTATTGAGTATGTATGGTCTGCTCTACATGTCAGATATTGGGCTTTTTACATATGCATAATATATGGTTCATTCTTCAATGGACTAATAGTTTTTTATAAACTAACACATATTGAGATAAGGGTAATAATGATGTGCCATGGGAACAGAGATTAATTTGGAGAAGGGACAGGAGGAGAGGGGAGTTAGAGCTTTGCAGAGAAGATGGCATGAGCTGGTACTTGAATGATGGGTAGACCCACACACCCTGGAGCAAAGGAAGAGGTATGTTCTTAGATAGGATGTGCAGCATGAAGGGATGTATAAGAGTTTTCTTTCTTTCTTCTCACTAAATATAAATAAGCATTTTGATCTTTTAATTGGTGGTTGTAGAAAAAAGCTCTGTTAATGTGTCAAACCATTTCTCATTGAATTCATCTGGGATACCTTTATTAAAGTAAAAATTGTCTGAACTGCAAAGTTATAAAGCTACATTTTGGAAGAATGGAAGTGTTCTAAATCTTGATTGTGGTAGTTCTTTTGTTAAAATTCATTCCCTGTCCATCTAAATTAGACATGTTTTATTGCATATAGATTTTATTTCAATAATGTTGATTTAAAAATTGCCTGTGAAATCGCATTTTTTCCAAATTTGTACCTATTATTTAAAAACTGCATTTTTGAAGAAGAGATTTTTCAGCTCTCCATTGTCAAACTAAATGTTCAACCCAAGAAACAAGCATATGAATCATATAGCATTGAGCAGAATAAAAGCCTGTGCTTTCGTGGAACTTATATTTTAATGGAAGAAGGAGACAGATAATAAAGAAAACAAAGAAAGCATATAATTATTTCAGGTGATTAAGTGCTATGACAAAAGTTAAATAGGAGAGTGGTAGGAAAGAGTTTTCATTTTTAGGAAGAGGAACCAAATAAAACCAGAATTAGAAATCGGCTTTTTGGTTGTGTTCTTTAAATATGACGAACACTGAACTCTCTTAAGATTGGAACTAAGACTGAAAACCTGTGGAAATTGCATATGTAATTATAATATGTAATTGATTATACAATTAAAATGTAGAGTGTAAATGTTGAAAGTTGAACACAATAAAATAAATTGAGCTGTGGGAGTTGAGTATAGGTTTCTCAATTTTTGTAGCAGAAATTCAGTAAATGCTATCTAAAATTCAAATGTGAGGGAGAAGCACAGTATTGGCCCTTGATAATCTTTTTTTCTTAAGGTAAAGGAATCTTTCTGGCCTCAGTGTTTTCTGATGTCATTCTAACTCTTATGCAAATACTGTTTTTCTCTGGCTGCTTCCAAGATTTTTTTCTTTGTGTTTAGTTTTCAGAAATGTGTCTGTTTGGATGGCTTTAGGTTTAACACGGTTTGCAGTTTGTTCACTTCTTGGATTTGTTAGTTCATGATTTTTACCACATTTGAAAATTTGTTGGTCATATATTTTCAAATAATTTTGCAGTGCACACTATTGCTCCTCTCCTAGGATTTCAATGACATGAATGTGAGATCTTCTGTAGCTGTTCCACAGGTCCCTGATGCTTCATTTATTTATTTTTTTAACCTATTAACTTTCTGTTGTTCAGATTGGATAATTTCTGTTGATTGATCTTTAAGTCCACTGATTCTTTTGTTAGTCCATCCAGTGAATTTAATATTGGCTGTTGTATTTTTCAGTTCTAAAATTTCCATTTTGTTCTTCTTTTTGTCTTCTATTTCTTTGCTAAAACTTTCTGTTTTTCCATTTATTTCAGTAATTGCTTATTGGTTCATTTTACTGAAAGCTCCTTTACAAATCCTTGTTAGATAATTCAAACATCTTTGTCACCTCAGTTCTGGTGTCCTAGTTGTTTTTTTCTCATTTAAGTTGAAGTTTTTCATATATTGCTTTATTTTTTTTTCAGAATGAGTATAATTATTATAAAAACATTAGAATAAGAATAAAGAGGAAATAGAACCAGTCTTAGCTATATAAGCTCAATTTCTTTTTCTATAAAGAAGAAATAAGGATGTCTACTTTGTAGACTTTTGGGAAAGACTGCATGAGAACATGTATGTAAAGTATCCAACCCAGTCCCTGGCATATAATAAATGCTTAGAAAATATTAGTTAACTTTGATAGAGAACAAACTGAGGGTTGATGGAGGGATGTAGGAGGGGGATGGGCTAGATGGGATGGGGTTTTTAAAAATTTTTTTAGTGTTTTATTTTTTTTATTTTTTATTTTTTATTTTTTTAATATGTTTTTTTCATTGACGTTCAATTTGCCAAATATAGTATAACACCTAGTGTTCATCCCATCAAGTGTCCTCCTCGGTGCCAGTCACCCCATCCCCTCCCACCTCCCCTTCCACTACCCCTTGTTCGTTTCCCAGAGTTAGGAGTCTCTCATGTTTTGTCACCCTCTCTAATTTTTCCTAATAATTTTTCCTCCTTTGCCCTATAATCCCTTTCACTATTCATTATATTCCCCATATGAGTGAAACCATATAATGATTGTCCTTCTCCTATTGACTTACTTCACTCAGCATAATACCCTCCATTTCCATCCATGTCGAAGCAAATGATGGGTATTCGTCCTTTCTGATAGCTGAGTAATATTCCATTGTGTGTGTGTGTGTGTGTGTGTATATATGTATATATACACACACATACACCACATCTTCTTTATCCATCCATCTGTCGATGGACATCGAGGCTCCTCCCCAGTTTGGCTATTGTGGACATGGCTGCCATAAAGATTGGGGTGCAGGTGTCCCGGCGTTTCACTGCATCTGTATCTTTGGGGTAAATCCCCAGTAGTGCAATTGCTGGGTCTTAGGGTAGCTCTATTTTTAACTCTGAGGAATCTCCACAGAGTTTTCCAGAATGGCTGTACCAGTTTCACACTCCTGCCAACAGTGCAAGAGGGTTCCCCTTTCTCCACATCCTCTTCAATAATGGGTTTTAAAGAGGGCACTTGTGATGACCACTGGATGTTGTATGTAAGTGATGAATCATTGAAGTCTACTCTTGAAACTAATGTTGCACTGTATATTAACGAACTAAACTTTAAATACAAAAAAGAAAATGTTAGTTAATTTGGAGCTGCTGCTGCATCTTCTTTTTCTTCTTCTTTTTGATTATAGTGTGTTGAAATCATTACTGTCAACTACATCACATTTTAAGGGAAGAAGCTCTTTAAAAGAAGTCTTAACTCCTCCCCCACCCACCAGTTCTTTAAATTGTGATTTCTTAATACAAAGATCAGCCTGTTTCTCAATACTGCCTTAGCTTTTTTTTTGTTGGGGATAGACCTTTTTTGTTGTTAAACTGGATGAATTTCCTCCTTGTTCTAGGCCCCAGGAAGTTCATCCTGTTCCATCCTTTCTTTTATTCCTTAGGGAATCTTCTCTCTCTAGGACCTATCCAGGGCTAAAGTGGAATGATGTATTATTGGCAGCTCCCCCTTTCTTGCCACCAGGATGGCAAATACACCCCCCCCTTTTTTTTTTCTCTTAGGATTTTACACTTAAGCATAGGGGAAAGGTTGGAGGAAGAGGTAGAGAAAAGGATGGTGGTCATGACAGATAAACACAGGGATATGACAAAGCTTAGAAAATCCGAATAGCTTTTTAAGGGCTTTGGTAGGCCCTTATTCTTGCTGAGTTGATAATTGGAAGCCCCTTTGAACTGATACATCTTGATTTTTTTCATTTTGTCATGAAACCCCTTTGACTGTCATGATGGAAAGTTTTTCCTGAGAATGTGACATTTAAGCTGAATTCTGAAAGATGAGTTAGAAGTAACTAGGTGGGGGAAGAAGAATGCGCAGGCAGACAGAATCAGAATATCTAAAGGTCTTTAAGTAAGGAAGGAGCGTATAGCATATTGAAGGTACTAAGAGATGTCAGTGTGGAAATAAAGATGGTGTGATACAAGCAAGGGGCAATATCTAGACAGATAGATCATTGGAACAGAGTAGACAATCCAGGTATAAGACGCACACAAATACGACCAGTTGATTTTTGACAAAGGTTCAAAAGCGATTCAGGAGAGAATGAATAACTGGTTTTTAGTAAATGGCTTTGCATTCATATACAAAAAAATAAACCTTGATTTATACTTTATACCTTATATGATGATTAACCCAAAATGCATCATAGATCTAAATGTAAAATGAAAAACTATAAAGCTTTTGGAAGAATGCATGAAGGAAAATCTTTGTGACTTGAGATTAAGCAAAGAATTCTCAGACGTGTTACCAAAAGCACAATCCAGTGAAGAAAAAAATGGATAGATTGGATTTAATAGAAATTAAAAGCTCTTTCTCTGTAAAAGCTACTGTTAAAAGACAATACAAGCTACAGACATAGAGTAATAAATATTTGCATATCACATGCAGTAAAGGATTTCTCTCAAGAAAATGATAAAGAGGATCCCTGGGTGACTCAGCCGTTTGGCGCTTGCCTTTGGCCCAGGGTGCGATCCTGGAGTCCCGGGATCGAGTCCCACATCGGGCTCCCGGCATGGAGACTGCTTCTTCCTCCTCCTGTGTCTCTGCCTCTCTCTCTCTCTCTCATAAATAAATAAATAAATCTTAAAAAAAAAAAGAATATGATAAAGAACTGTCAAAGCTCAACAGTAAAGAAACAACTCAATTTAAAAATGAGTAAAAGACGTTTCATTAAAGAGGATATAAGGTTGGTAAATAAACACGTGAAAAGATGTTCAAAATCATTAGCTATTAGGGAAATGCAAATTAAAACCACAGCGAGGTATCAGTACATGCCTGTTAGAATGAGTAAAGTAGGAAATAATTTCATGAGAATACCAGGTGCTAACAAGGATGCAGAGAAACTGGAACTACCATACATTTCTGGAGGCAGTATAAAATGGCACATATTTTTCTTAAAAGAAAATTTGGAATGAATTTATAGAGATTTATAGAAAAATTACCAAGACGATATGGCATGCCCATGTACCTCAATTTCCTATATTAACACCTTATAAAAAAACCATGGTATATATTTTAAAATGAAGAAACATACATTGGTACATTAATTTTAGCTAAACTCCAGATTTTATTCATATTTTACCAAATTTTTTTGTTTCTAATGTCCTTTTTCTGTTCTGAATTCAAATCAGAATCCCACATTTTATTTAACTATCATGTTTTCTTAATCTACTCTGGTTTGTGAAAATTTGGTAGATTTTTCTTCTTTTTGATAGCATTGGCATTTTTGAATAGTATTGATCAGATATTTTGTAGAATGTCCCTCTATTGGATTTGTCTGATGTTTTTCTAATGATTAGACTTAGGTCATAGTGTTTTGGGAAGAACACCACAAGAAGTGAGGGGGTGCCCTTTTCTTTACATTGTATCACAGAGTACAACATAATATGACTTTCACTGTTGAGGTTAACAGGACTGATTTTTTTTAAATTTTTTTATTTTATTTTAATTTTTAAAATTTTTATTTATTTATGATAGAGAGAGAGAGAAAGAGAGAGAGGCAGAGACACAGGCAGAGGGAGAAGCAGGCTCCATGCACCGGGAGCCCGACGTGGGATTCGATCCCGGGTCTCCAGGATTGCGCCCTGGGCCAAAGGCAGGCACCAAACCTCTGCGCCACCCAGGGATCCCCTGATTTTTTTTTTAAATGCTCTTAAAACTAATTTGTTTTTTTATATAGTTAAACATATATTACCATATGACCCAACAGTCACCCTCTGGGTATTTATTTACCTTAGAGAAGAAAAACTTAATATGACATAAAAAATCTGTATACACATGTTTATAGCAGCTTATTCATAGTCACCAAAAACTGGAAACAGCTTCAGTGTTTTCCTATTGGGTGAGTAGATTAAAAATGGGGTATATCCATACAGTGGATTACTACTCAGTAATAAAAAGAAATAAGTTAATGATACATGTAACAACTTGGATGAATCTCAGAGACATTGTGCTAGGTGAAAAAAGCTAGTCTCAAAAGGTTACACATAGGGCAGCCCGGGTGGCTCAGCGGTTTAGCTCCGCCTTCTGTCCAGGGCCTGATCCTGGGGACCCGGGATCCTCGAGTCCCGTGTTAGGCCCCCTGCATGGAGCCTGCTTCTCTCTCTGCCTGTGTCTCTGCCTCTCTCTCTCTCTGTGTCTCTTATGAATAAATAAAAATAAAATCTTAGAAAAAAAGGTTACATATATTATATGGTTTCATTTTTATGACAGTCTTGTATATGATAAAAAGACAGTCATTCTGATTAGACCAGTGAGGGTTTAGGTATAGTTGGAGGGTGTGACTGTAAACATGAGAGAAATTTTTTGCTGGGAATGGGGCTCTCTGTCCTCTACTTATGTTGGTGGTTACAGTATTCTATATGTATGTTGAAATTCACAGACACATGAAGAAGTAAAATTACTGTATGATAGTTTATAAACTGTAATTTTTAAAAAGTGAAGCTACAGTTAAAAGAAAAAAAGACTACAGAACTAGAACACAGAATAGTAGCAAAATTGGTAAGAGGTATGAAGAAGTTGAGAGGAACCACACACATCATTTGGTTCTCATAGGACTTAATGGATTTTAAGCATGACCTGATCAGATCATTTTTAAAGAGAAATGTGTGAAATGTTTTTAATATTCAATGGGGAGAATGAATTGATGGGGGATAGACTGAAGATCTAAGAGGAAGAACAGAAAATAAGGCAGTTCTTGCATATTTCCTGCAAATATTTGTAAAGTCCCACTTCCTGAAGTCTGTTTATGGTGTTAGGATTGTTGTGATGATAAAAAATAATTATAATTACAAACAGTCCTTTGTTTCTATGCTTTTGACTTTTTAAAAAAAAATTTTTTTTTCATTTATTTATGATAGTCACACAGAGAGAGAGAGAGGCAGAGACATAGGCAGAGGGAGAAGCAGGCTCCATGCACCGGGAGCCTGACGTGGGATTCGATCCCGGGTCTCCAGGATCGCGCCCTGGGCCAAAGGCAGGCGCTAAACTGCTGCGCCACCCAGGGATCCCGCTTTTGACTTTTTTATACAATTTTTGCACATTATACCCTGCTTTTCTTATGAAAAAACAAGACTTTGTAACCAACTAATATGGTAATTGCCTAATTGTGTCTGGACAATATTTTGGTTTCAAAAGTGTAGCCATCTTTAAGAAAATTATTTATGCAGTCCTTGGGATATTTTTTAAATGATTTTATTTATTTATTCATGAGAGACACACAGAGGCAGAGACATAGAGGGAGAAGCAGGCCCCATGCAGGGAGCCTGGTGTGGGACTCGATCTCGGAACCGCGGGATCACCCCCTGAGTCGGAGGCAGACGCTCAACCACTGAGCCCCCCAGGCATCCCAGTCCTTGGGCTATTTTAATGCTTGCTCTTGTTTTGTAAAAATGAGTGGAAAATTAAAGAAATTCAATTAATCGTGGTAATTGTAAGTATGCTTATAAATTGAATATTAGGTAAGACCAAGATTAAAGGTACAAATCTTTGGCTTTAGTCAGATGCTTATCAGATGAAAGTATATTAATCCTTTGTTGAAGTAAGAGGACAGAATTTGAAGAAAATTTAGAAATGTTTTAATTATATTGTTGATAACTGGTCTGGTGAAGTTAGGGACATACATGTGTTTTAACCTTCTAACAGCAAATCATTTGTTCACACATTTTGCCTTTCATACAAGTTTTCAGGAATCTATTATATATAAATATAAAGAGTTTCCTGCAATGGTAGTATTGCTAATTAGAAAAACTCTTTTATGTCAGATCTCATGAAATTGTCATTTTTGAAGGCATGAAATTGTAGAATATTGGCAATTTCACCTGGTAAACCTAATATACTGATTTAAATGCACACATAGTTGTAGGAAATATATAGTATTGTGTGGATTATTTTTCATAAATAGTATACTTACTAGTTGGGTATTATGATTTTTGCACTCTACAATATGTTTAGATCTGTGTTTTGTCATTTTTTTCAGTTTCTACATTTTTTTTTGTTATGGCTATATCATAATTTTATTTGAACCCTCAAGGTTTTACTGCAGATTGTTTATAATTTTTTAAAACTACTAACAATGAAGACAGAACTAGCTTTGTATGTGCTTTCTCATGCGCCTACATGAGAGTTCCTTCAAGATAAAGAGAGTGGAATTGCTGAGTCATATGGTATATACATTTTTAAAATGTATTATTTGGAAAATTTCAAACATATGCCAAAGTAGGCAAATAGAATAATGAATTCCTACTCACTTTCAACAATTATCAATCCTTGACCTATCTTGTTTATCTGTACTCTCACTCACTTTCTCCCCTCTCGTATTTTGAAACAAACCTTGATACCATGTCATTTGATCTGAAGTATTTCGCATATTTCTGGAAAAGATAAGTGTTTTCTTTTTTTTTAAAAACCAATAACAGCACCATTATACTTCAGAATAATAATTCTTTGACATCATTAAATATTCAGTGTTCAAATTTTCTTTCTTTTTTTTAAATTTTATTTTATTTATTCATGAGAGACAGAGAGAGAGAGAGAGAGGCAGAGACATAGGTAGAGGGAGGGCTCTCTGAGGTGAGCCCAATGTGGGACTTGATCCCGGTACTCCGGGATCACGCCCTGGGCCAAAGGCAGGTGCTAAGCTGCTGAGCCAACCAGGGGTCCCCAGTGTTCAAATTTTCAATTGTTTTAATGTCAATAACATTTTGTTCTGTATTTTTATTATTTTACTTGTTTGATTTGGGATCCAAATAAGGATCACAATGATTAGTTGGTACGTGATTATTTTTCTTAAGGTTTCTTTTAATCTGTTTTTCTCCTTTTTTTCCTCTCTCCCATTCTCTGTTTATCTTCTCCTCAACCCCCTTTTCTTCTCCTGCCCCCATTTTTTTCTCTGTTTTTAAAATTCTTGCAGTATATTGATTGGAGAGACTGGGATATTTATCTTAAAGATTTTTCCACACTGTGGCTCTTGCTTATTGCATTTTGTGACATTGTTTAACTTTTTTCTTGTCCTCTGTATTTCCAATCAACTTTTAGTTGGGCATGGATGCTTAATGAGATTCAGGTTTGATTTCTTTTCTTTTTGTCAAGACTATCTTCTAGACAGTGTTGTCATCTAGTATAAGGAGGCACATAGTAATGATATGTGCATTTTTAATTTGGAAGATATTGCAAGATTATCTTTCAGAACAATTGTTTCAGTCTATACCTCCATCATTAGTATTTGAAACTTTGTTTCACACTTGTGAATGGTTATCATCAAGCTTTCAACATTTTTTGAATTGACTAGTGGAAAATGTTTTCTTGGTCTTTTAATATTTCCCTAATTACTAGTGAGGTTCCTTGTTTTCTTTATTTTTAGGATCATTTGTATTTTCTCTAATGGGAATTGCATATTCAATATATGTTTTGTCTCTTCCTGTTGCATTTGAACATTTTTCTTACTGGTTTTAATTTCTTTGGATCTTTTGATTACTCATCCTCTTTTTCTCTTATATAATGCCAAATATTTTTTCTTAGGTTATTGCTAGGCTTTGACTTTGATTATATTGTCCTCCAATATACAAAAATTATACAAAAAATTAGCACATTTCTCCATCTTTTTATGGTGTATGTATACTTTTTAGTTTAAGAAATGTTTCTTTCCTCACAGGCATAGAAATATTCACTTAACATTTTTTTTAATTGTAAAAAACACATAACATAAAACATCTTAACTGATTTAAGTGTACAGTTTAGAGGTGTTAAATATATTTTCATTGTTGTACAGCTGATCTCCAGAACTTTTTTATTTTGCCAAACTGAAACTTTTTTTTTCTTTTTTTTTTCCAAACTGAAACTTTTTTTAAGGTTTTATTTAAATTCCAGTTAGTTAATGTTCAATGTAATATTAGTCAGGTGTACACGAAACTGAACCTTTATATCCATTGAACAACTCCCCCAGATCTCCCCCCAGCTTTTTAAAAATAACTTGAGACTTAATTTTCATTTTTAGCTATTTTATTTCTTTCTTTTTAAAAGCCTTTTGATGATATGGAGTATAAATCCTACTTTTATTTAAGTATAGTTTGTCATTTGTCATGGCAACATTTATTAAATAGTCTGCCTTCCTACTAATACCACATTTGTATATACTAATAGCTCATATTTACAGGTGCTGTTTCTACAATTTGTATTGTGTTTTGTTGATCCTTTTTTGTGCTTATGTGCCATTACCATCTACTTTCAATGACTTGTTAAAATAGTTTTTGATATCTAGTAAGACAAAAAAACTTTTTTTCATAATGGTCTTTGTTATTTATATCTATGCATATATGTGTGTCTTTTCTCTGTATTTTGAATCTACTTCATAAGAGGCATGAAAAATTTTGCTAGCATATTATTTGGATTTATATATCAATTTGGGGAGAATTAATATTTTTAATATGTATATTGACTTTCTCCATTTATGCTTTGAAGGTTTTGTCCTTTTGGAAAGTTAGTTTTCTACGTGAAGACCTTATACATATTTCACAATTTTTTATTCCTAGGTGATTTTTATTTTTGTTTCTTCTAGAATGAAGTGATTCGTTTTTTTTGTTTGATTGTTTTTAAATTGTAGTCTTCCTGCTCTGGTTTTGATTTTCCCTTACTCTATTTTACATTACATTTTCATAGCATTTATCACCTTGTAACAGAGCTGATTATTTATTTTGTTTGTTGTTATTACCTGTCTTCCTTACCTTTTCCCCAAACCTAGAATGTAATATCTCTAAAGACATCTGTCTTTTATATCTTGACCTCATGCTGAGTACTCCCATGAATTCCAGTAGTGATTCACTCTGTTCTCTATTAATTTTATAGGAATAAGTATTCATATCTTACAGAGATAATGTTTTGGGAGTGTTTTCCTTTCCAGAATGAATATGTTTTCTTTTCTTTTCTTTCTTTTTTTTATTTATTGCATTAGTTAAGTCTTCTAATACTGTGCTGAATAGTACATGTGATTTCCCTCATTATTATCTTGTTCTTAACCTGCATGCAAATGCATCTGTTATTTTATTCCTAAACATAATGTTTACCATTGGTTTCTTTCTTTTTTATTTTTTTATTTTTTTATTTATGATAGTCACAGAGAGAGAGAGAGAGGCAGAGACATAGGCAGAGGGAGAAGCAGGCTCCAGGCACTGGGAGCCCGACATGGGATTCGATCCCGGGTCTCCAGGATCACGCCCTGGGCCAAAGGCAGGCGCTAAACCACAGCGCCACCCAGGGATCCCTTACCATTGGTTTCTAATAGGTTTAAACAAAGTAGGGGAGTTTTTTGTCGTTCCTAATTTTAACAAAGTAGGGAATTTTTTTTTTGTTCCTAATTTGCTAAAGATTTTTATTTTAGGATTTTGAATTTTATCAATGGGAAAAGGAACATGATACATCTCTAGGAGAATTTTCACTGTATTGTAGATAACCTCACCAAGAGACGGGAAGCTGAACATACAGTAGTTGCTAAGAAATAGAAATTGCGGAGAGCTTTTGGCAGTCTTACAGGGGTGAAGAGCCTTGGAGTTCAGGTACTAAGACATCTATAACTTGAGTGACCAAGACCGTGAAGAGAATATAAGCATAGAGAAGTGAGCCCAAAAGTCTGAACCCTGTTGCCCCTAGAAATTGTTGCAGATTAGTAAGCACAAACTAATAGGCAGAAAAACTGAGCAGAAAGCAGCTGTTGAGAGGCTGAGAAGCTAAGCAGAGTTTTCAGCAGTCTAATGGTAACTAGAGAGAGAGAGGAGTCCTGGTAAATGCCCTCAGCTTTCAGATGAGATCTGTGAATAACTATGCCATAGCAACTAGAGAAATAGACCAGGTCTTAATGTGTTTGAAAACTGGCTTCAGGTTAGCTGATTGGATTAGCTCCCATTGCCAACCAGAAACTGAAGAAAATCTTCTATAGAGAAAGAGGAGCATTCACAGCCTCTAAAGTTTTTATTACACAATATCTGACATTCAGTCCCTAGATTCTACACATGCCAAGAGTCATGAACAAGAGAAAAACAGATATAGAAACACAGATGATCAGGTGTGCACTTCAGTGAAAAATGTGCTACTTCCATTATCCCTTTTTTTCAGATGAGACATCTATCATTTGAATTGTCTTTTCCCTATAAAACATCATTTTTAGGCAAGGCATCATTTTTTTCTCTTGCTGTTTTCATTACATTTTTTTTTGTCTTTAGTTTTCAGAAGTGTAACTGTGATGTGTCTTGTTTGTGAATTGCTTTGGGCTTATTCTATTTAGAATTCACTTAGCTTCTTGAATTCCTAAGTTTATGTGTTTGGCCAGACTTAAAAGTTATCAGCTTTTACTTTTGTTTAAGAGTCCTTTTCAGCCCTGCCCTCTTTCTTCTATTTGGGAGTCTGATGACATGAAAGATAAATCTTATGTTATATTCCACAGGTCCCCAAGGTCTGTTAATTTGTTTACAGTATTTTCTATCTATTCAGATTGGGTAGTTTTTTTGTTCTGTCTTCCAGTTCAGTTTTTCTTCCTCTGCCCTTTCCATTCTGTCATACTAATCCTTTTTTTTTTTTTTTAAGATTTTATTTATTTATTCATGAGAGACAGTGAGAGAAAGAGAGAGAGAGAGAGAGAGGCAGAGACATGGACAGAGGGAGAAGCAGGCTCCCTGTGGGGAGCCTGATGCCATACTGGATCCTAGGATCCCAGGATCACGACTTGAGCCAAAGATCACTCAACCACTGAGCCACTCCAGCACCCCTGTCATATTCCTCTTTGAATCTTTTATATCAGTTACTGTGTTTTTCAGTTCGGAAATTTCCACTTATACTTTTCTTTCTTTGCTAAGACTATTTTTTTTCTTGTTTGTTTTAGACATGTATGTAACTTGAGACATTGTTATGATGGCTGCTCAAAACCCTTTTCAGGTAATCTTAACATCTCCCTTATCATGGTATTGGCATCTGTGGGTCATCTTTTTTCACTCATTTTGAGATATTCCTGGTTCTTGGCATAATGAATGATGTTCATTTGATACCTGGACATTTTGAGTATTATGTTCTGAAACTCCGGATATTATCTAAACATTCTGATTTATAACTGGCTTCCTCTGGCATTGCTCCAACATGAAGAGGGGGATGATTTCTTTCTGCATTACTGCCTGGAGTTCAGGGTTAGATAGAAGTCCATTAACTCTCAGGTTGGAAGGAAATTCTTCATTATTATTGGTCAGGGATGGGAGTTCTGGCTTCCACTGACTTTTCCTTGGCTAGGAGGGTCAGGAGAGCCCTCAGTACTACCTTCCACATGGCCTCCGTAGGGGAGGACCAGTTTCTTTAGGGCCGTGGTGAAAGGCCTGACTTCACTGGGCCTCTCCTAATACCAGCCTATCATAGGGAGGGAGAGGGGGAGCCTTGTTATTCCAGGTGAATGTCCAGTTCTCCATGTGGTCTTGGCTAACACCATGCCTCCCAGCTGTCTTTCTGTGACACTACTGTCATTGATAGTGTGGGGTTCCCTGTTATAGCTTGGCAAGGGTGGAAGTCTAGGCTTCCCACTTGACTATTGTTGGTGGGGGATGGGTCCACAGCTTTTAAAATTTTTTGTGATGTTTGTCTAGGTATTACAACTTTTATGTAGACTGTCCCCTTTCTGATTTTTTGGCTAAGGAGAATAAGATTTTGTTTGGTTTGATTGGTTGGTTTTTTGAGGGGTGTGGATATGTTGGTATTTCCAGGTTGCCACCTTCTTCAGCTCTTCGACTGAGATAAATTTAAGTCACAAAAGAAAACCCATAGAACTCACTACCGTATCATTTTCTTTGAACCCTGAGGTCCCTGCCTGGTCTGCCTTCTCTCTTTTACCTTTAGGGTGTTCTTATATTTGTTATATATGATGTACAGGACTTTTAGTCTTATTTTTGTGAGAGGAATAGGAAAAAAAAAAAATCTACTCCTCTTTCCCAGAAGTGGAAGTCTTCAAGTACTTTTAATTGTTTAGTTTTCATTATAGTTAAAATTCCCTTTTAGTCTGTTTGCCATATGCTTGAGTGGGTAGAATTTTATCACTGTGGCTTACATTTAGGGCTTACATTTTTTTTTTAAATAAAAGTGGTTCATCATCTAGCAATGGAAATTTTAGAATTAATCTTTTAGTCTTAATTATTTTGGAGAAAATGACAAATTTTTATATCCACTTTATTAAAAATATATACATAAAATCTCTAGTTTTTGTTTGCTTCAGTAGAAATGTCTCTGTGGTTTATGTATTAATTACACATATCTTAATGAATTAGTGAATTAAGATATGCATAATTATCTTACAATATTTTAAATATATTAAATTTATTTACTGCTCCATTTTCTAAAGTAGATTGCATTACTTTCATGTGATTGATTCAGGTAAATACAACTGTCATATTGTTTTCCTAATTTCAGGTTCGTTTTACAACTACATCAGAATGGATTAATACACTGAGAAATCAGGGCACCTGAGTGGCTCAGTCAGTTAAGTGTCTGACACTTGGTTTTGACTCAGGTCATAATCTCAGGGTCATAAGAACTAGCCCTTATGTTGGTCTCTGTACTGAATGTGGAGTCCATTTGAGAGTCTCTCCCTCTTCCTTTGTGCCCCCCCCCCAATAAATAAATAAATAAATAAATAAATAAATAATAAAGTAAACCTTTAAAAAATACATGCTAGGAAATCACTAAATACTAATCTGAGGGGTTTTGAAATAAATAAGGGTAAGTTTAATATAATCTTAAATACTACCTGGATTTTTATAATGAATTCTTGATTTGGGCTTAAAATGTATGAGGTATCAAGCTGGACATTGGGAAGAATATCTTCACTTTGATTTTACTCTCTGCTTGTAGCGATTTTCAGTTTTCTTTTGGATCAGGAACCCATTGGAGGGTCTATCTAAAGTTGTATGCAGTCCCTTTTCACAGGCATTGACACATGTCCAATCAGGGTATTTCAAGGATCTTCTAAAATCCCCAGAGTTCACAGATTTTGGGTCAACCCTCTGCCCTGTAGTTTTTAAGACATTTTTACATGCTTTGATACTTTTTAAAATATTACAACAACTTTGAGAATTAGTGGCTTGTATTCATATTTTACATTGAAGAAACTGTTGCTCAACATGGTGTGTGACTTGCCTCATATCACTTGGCTGTCAAATGTGAGTCTAGAACTGAAGACACTCCTAACTTGTAATAATTTGAGAGATCTTCAGCATTTTCTAGGTTCTTGCTACTTAATGTAAAATTGCTGCCCAATAAGATCCTGTCATTTTTTTCCTCAGTGTCCACAAATGAGGATGTCTGTTTAGCCACGTTATCACATTGGATGTTCTTCATCTCCAGTGTTTGCTGAATTGATAATGTGCACAATGATGGTTATTTCTTTATATTTAGGGTCCTCTATCCACTTGTCTATCAGAATATTAGGGGTTTTTAGATCATTGTGTATAAATTTTTAGTATGTTGAGTATTAACTTTGTCATGTTTTTTGCAAATACTTTTACCTTTTTTTATTTGCCTTTAATTTTGTGATTTCCTTTTATGTGTAGAAGTTTTCAAATAAGCCTTCAGATTTCCTCTCATTACCATTTCCTCTAATTTCTTCTGTTAGGGTAGAAATACCCAAAGATTTGTCCCGCTCAATCAAGTAAATGCAGACACATACCTAAATTCATAGGCTTTTTTAATTTAAAAAAAATCATGAGAAAAATTGCAATTAGGTCATACTTTCATGGGTTTTGATCTTTTATCTTTTAGAATTTTATCTTTGAATATCTTTTTGTGTAACTAATCCTTTGGGATTTTTAAAATAAATGACATTGTATAGAAGTCTGTCTTCTCTTAAGATAGCTGATAAGTTCTGATGGTATTTATTGAATGTTTCTTTTCTTACCTACTTTTGGCAGTCTACTTTTATCATATATAAGATTCCCATATACACACATATTTGTATTAATATTCCTTTGATCTAATTCTGTATCACAGCCGAATTATCATCCTGTTTTATTTTTTATTTTTTTTTTATCATCCTGTTTTAATGTTATTGTAACTTTACAGTTTTCTCTTACCGGTCTTTCAAAAATAATGTGTCTCACTTTTGCTTTTAATTCTTACAGAATAACTTAAAATATATTCATCAAGTTAAATAAGGATTTGAAGGATTTTGATTGGAATTGCATCAAATTAAGGATACATCTGGAGAAAAATTGGTATCGCATTATTATATCTTTATGGTCAGTCATGTTATATCATTGTTCATTCCTCCAGCCTTTGCTGTGCTTCTTTATGCTGCTTCTGTATGTATGTACCTTAGTGGAGTCAGGAAATCTTCTCTGTCCCTGTACTCCTGGGGACTTTCCTTATATCCTTTGGCTCCCAGAAGTTTTTTTCTGGCCTTCTCACTAGAAAGCTGTGGTTTGCTTTCTTAGCCTTGCCCCTCTCTACTGTTACCCTGCTGTATCCCATTGGGCCCTCCTGGGTTGAAGTAGTAAGGGAAAAAAAAATACATTGGGAGGATTTCCCCTCTACATAGCATCCTGGCTCCTTTTTCTAGTTCCTTGGGACAGATGGACAGGTTTTCTCTTAGGCTTTTAAGTGTCCTGCCTCTGAGGTATATAGCTTTGCGACTTTGGCTTGCTTCAGGGCAGAGAAAGGAAAAAAATTAGGGAACTGGGAACTACCCCCCCCCAACCCCAACACACATAAACTTCCCAGCTCGAAGATGCCCCTTTTACTCTAGCTAGAAAAAGGGGGTTTCTCTTGGAGTTTTTGCTGTGTATGCCTGCAGCCTCATTCTGGGACTCTGCCCACCCTCATGTCCAAGTGGTAAATGAAAGGTTTTTTATTTTTATTTATTTATTTTTAAAAGATTTTATTTATTCATGACAGACATGGCGGGGGGCGGGGGAGGGTGGGCACGGGAGGCAGAGACACAGGCAGAGGGAGAAGCAGGCTCCATGCAGGGAGCCCAACGTGGGACTCCATCCCGGGTCTCCAGGATCACACCTCGGGCTGAAGGCGGTGCTAAACTGCTGAGCCACCAGGGTTGCTGAAAGGTTTTTTAAACAAGAGTAAACTCACTACCATATTGATTGTTCCTTCAGATTTCGCCTTTGCTCCTCAATGCTCCTGCCATTGTTTCCTTGTTAGAGTCTTCAGGTAGTTGGTTTTAGTATTCTCTCTAGAGCTTTTAGCTGTATTCAGGGGGAGAGATGGCTATAGTGAATGGGCTTACTACTTCTTGGCATTCACTGAAGTCAGATTATTTCATTTTGAAAATAATTTTTGTTTTTATTTTCTTAAAATGCTTTATTGTTCCTTGATTACTGTATTTTATGAATAAATTTTTCTTGTTTTATGAATATATTGACTTCTTGAATCTCCCTGAAGATACCAATTAAAATTAAGGACCTTTTATTTCTTTTTGTTGCCATACTCTTTTTTCTTTGGGTCATTGTGCCCTTGATTTTTCACCGTAGTGCCTCTCTTGGTTTTTATTAAGTAGCTGATAAATTGTGTCTGTTCACCTTTACAGTATTTTCTTTTTTTTTTTTTTTTACCTTTACAGTATTTTCAAATGAAGGTCTGAATCAGTGGTTATCAGCTAGAATATATATAACAATCCCTTGGGGATCCAGTTTAAATGCAGATTCCTGACCTCACAAAAATCTGATTCAGTAAATCTGAGGTGGGGCCTAAACACTTAGGGGATTCTGATGCTATTAACTGGTATAATTCTAGAAAGGTCAATATTCTTTAACAAAGCATTGTCTTCTTTACTGAATATCATCACTGACCACAGGACTCTGCTGGTTGGCTTTCTACTTTGGCAAATGGGAGGTGGAGTTCCCTTTTCTTTATCAGGTACTTGTGGAGACAAGGCTAACAAGCTGGGACCTGCCCCTCCCTCAATTTCAGCTACAGGGAAGGAATTTGTATGCAGAGAGAGTTCAGATTAGTTCTGAGTTGTCTTTCTTTTCCCCCCCTCCAAAGATATTGTCCCTAGCATGCTATTATCCCTATCTCAGAGTTCATACTATAAGTCCTCTGACAAAGACTTTACACTCATAGTAAATGTTGACCAGCAATTACTCTTTACCATCAGAGTTGTACTGGTCATCTTTGTTGTTTTTTTACTCAGTTGTTCTGTGGTCTGCTTACACTCGCAGGCTCTCCTGACAAAGAGGTATTTAAGACAGGGAAGAGGTAGATGAATGGGTCAAGGCTGCCATCTTGAACCAGGAAGCTACTGTTACTTTTAAAGTGATGTTCGTTTGTAATGTGCCAAGAGGTATTTTGAATTCTCACATACAAAAAAACACCATAAAATCTGTAGCAGGATTACAACTTACTTATACTCAGTGCAAAGAAAAATGTAGCTTCTTTATTTTTCCATAACTCATCTTTTCGTTTTGATGGACTCTTGTCACTGAATAACAAGAGGAAGAGTGTTCAGTCTGGTAAAAAACTAAATCTCTTAAATAGTAATTTAAACTAAACTCTTTGGATATTTCAGTCTGTGTTTGAATATTGTCATTCACATATCTGTTCTCTCACATCTTGCCAAGTGGAATCCAGACTTACGAGTTTCATGTCTGTGGCTTGTGTGTCCTTGTAGTGTTAGAAGGATGTCAGGACCTATGGCCCATGTGCTGTCTCCTCTGGTTTCTCTCTCGTGTCTCCTTTGATAAGTGGTTGTACTAGTACCTGCAATTGTGACTACTACTACCAGAACTGTCCTTAGGTGTTCTTCAGATGTCTGTGGCTGAAATTCACAATTGGTGTTACTTGAGGTCTGTTCTCTTGGTTCCCAGGATGCATTGGCCACCTTCCCAGGTATCACAGATAATCTGAGGTCTGGCTAGGGCATTGCATTGGCCCTCTGGGCAGGTGGTCTCTTTTACAGGCCTCTACTATGGAGTTATTTTGCTCCTAATCACAGTGACCTCTTCTGGCAAACTCCCCATCCAGCATCTTTAATCACCTTTCCTGTACTACTTTAGAGCCCTCAGGAATTTCCCAGTGCCTTCCATGGTGCATAGATTAGGGAGACTCCAGAGCTGATCTCACACCCTTCCTCAATCTGATCATGCTTCCATGCATATTTTTTGATGGTTATTTCCAGCTTGGGCTGGGTGTGTATAGAGGACAGGTGAGAGTTTGATGGTGTGTGAGGTAGGGGGATGCTCCTGGAAGGCAGACACTTGGCACATTCTCAGCAGGAAAGAGAGCAGAAGCCATTCTAACTCTTAAGATTTCCTTATTCCATCAAACATTTTTTTCCTTTTGCAGCCTCTACCTGGAGAGAGTACTGGGAATGTTGGTCCACTCACTTCTCCTGTGTCTGTCTCACTTTTTTATCCCAGTCCTCTAGCCAGAATTAGGAATTGGAGGCTTTAATTCACACTCTCTCTAGGTTTTATCCTCCTCCTATCCTAAGTAACAAGCCTTACATTGGAGCCATCATATGCAGAAGGAATGTCTGCTCTAGAATATGGAAAAAAAACTATAATCTGGGTCTTTCAGTTTTGGTTAGAAAATATTAGTGTCAAAAAAAATTTTTTTTCCTTTGGGAAAACTAAACTTTAAATGTTTTTATCTCACTGCAAAACCTCGTTTTTAATTCAGAAGGTAAATATGAAATATTTCTTTCTCTTCGTATTCCTGAACTTCTCCAACCACATGGCTGCTATTATAGAATAGTAGAGAAGTAAGTAGAAGGAAATGCAAATGGGAAAAGTATTTTAATAACTGTTTTCATAATCATTAGGGTATATTTACCCTCCTTACTCTTCTTTTTAAAAATTTGTTTTTTCTTACATGTTTATCCTCTTACCATTTTAATTATAGTAGAGATTCTTATGATTATGTTTCTGAAACGTATTTTCGTTATTTGATTTGTATTAAGCCTATAATTTGGGTATCATTTTATGCCTTAATAATATTTTTCCCAAACAGGAAAATAGTATTTGTCTCTATTTTTTTGTATCTTCTTTAAGATACAAAGCCTTATGCATCAGTAAGGTTTGTAAAATTTTGAAATGTGGTTTTAAAATACAGGTCTCATTCTTTTTTACATGATTCTCTTTTTTTTAAATTTTGTTGTTGTGTGTGTTTAAGAGAGCAGCATCCAGCTTGCAGTTCGGTTCCTTCTGCTTTATGGTTGTATCCTATGTGTTCCCATCGTACTTTGTTTATTGGTCTTTTCTCGAATTCCTCATATTTGTGTTTACTAGAGTGTCATCAGCTCAAGGACAGGAACTCAGGTACTGTTTGTCTTTATTTGCCTTAATGACTAACATATCCCTGCTCATAATAGGTGTGGGGGAATCAGCAAACTCCTCTGATTTACTTTTTTCCATAGTTCCTACCATGTATTTTTTTAAAGATTTATTTATTTTATTTTAGAAAGGAGGGAGGGATAGAGGGAGGTAGAGTTCCAGGCAGACTCCACTCTGAGCGCAGAGCTGAGCGCAGAAGCCTGATGTAGGGCTTAATCCTATGACCCTGAGATCACGACTAGAGCCAAAACCAAGAGTAGGGCGCCCACCCGACTGTGCCACCCTGGCACCCCATATCATATTCTGATGTACTATATTGTTTACTTACTTGTTTTATGTATAGTCTCTCTCCCCCCACTAAATTCTAAGCGCTGTGAAGGTAGAGATTTTTAACTTTTTTGTTTACTTACTGTATTTCTAATACCTGGAAGAGTAGCTGGCACAAAGCTGACCAGTGATTGTGGAATGATTAATTAATGAGTTCAAATTTAGATAATTGTCTAAATTATTCCATATGACCTACAAAATATGGTAGGTATGAATTTCTGGTATGGAAAAAATTAATAATATAGTCATAAAGGTATAGAGTTTAAAAGCGAGGAACACCTTAATATCATTGAATTCTGTCTAATTTTGTGAAGTAACCAAAGGTGAAGTGACTTGACTTAAGCACATAGCCAGTTAATTGTTGAAATGGAACAAGAATTTAGAACTCTTGAGTAAAAATAGTGGCATCTGGATATGTAGTAGGCAGAATATGTGATTGTAGGTAAGAAGAAGTGCAAGGTTCTGGAATCAGAGGTGGCACGTTATCTGATTTTCTGTGCATCAGTGTCCTCCTCTGCAGACCAGGAATGATTGTACATTTCTTACAGATTGTTCTGAGATATATATGAGGCAAAGCATATTAACTCTTAGCACTTAGTGGAAGCTCAAGAAAGTAGCTTTCATTATTACTATTTGGAATATTTTTCATCCTTAGCTTGTGACTATGAAAGATCTTTAGCTGTTTTTGGGACTTTAATAGCTGTAGCTTGCCAAGCTCCCAGGGTCTTTGGATTGAGGCATATCTTCTTCCTTTGACCCAGAGAACACTCTTCTCTGGCAGCCTTTGCCAGTTTAGCACCTACTTATTTTTCAGGTTTCTTCTTGTATCTTGGATTTTTAAACTTTTATTTTGAGAATTTCTAAGCATATAGTGAAGTAGAGAGTATGAGGAATCGCTGTGTATCTATTACCCAGCATCAATAGCATCAACATTAAGTATGTTTATATATCAAAGAAGCTGATCTTCTATCCCAGTAAAAATCATTTGTTTTTTTTTCCCTTCATAGCACATTAACACAATTTGTCATTGTGTATATGTTTCTCCTCTATTAGACTGTAACCCCCATAAAGGCAGGAGTTGTGTTTATTTTCTTTATTGTGATGTACCCAGTCTTTTAGAGTGCTTGAAATATGGCAGGCACTGTACATGAATGAATTCTTAAATAACTGAGAAAGTTGCTAAGGGATTTGAAAAAAGGAACATTTGATGTAAACCTTTTGACTAACGAAGATTGAGAAGCATGATTTGGGGAGCTTTATATGAAAACCATAGGTAGCTTCTTAGGCTCAGATGCATATACAGAAGGACAAGCAACCTTGTTCTCTGTTTTTTTCCATGTAAGCTTCTGCTGGAAAGCAAATTCACTGATTCCTGGCAAGACTATCAGTTGAGTTTATAGGATATTGTTCATTGTAAATGATGAAATTAGCTTTTGGGGGAATCACTCTTGGATAAGGTAAAATGACCCATTAAAGTTCTAGACCTGTAAAGGTAAGGGATCAAGTACCTCTGAAGCTCTGTGGAGAAGTGATAGTCTTAGAGGCCTTTGCTCAGCCATCAGCCTATCTCTTGTTATTATAGCTTCATTTGATGAAAATCAAGAAAACTGTTTTTCTCTTCAAATTGCTGTCCCCTCCTACTTTTTTTTGTACTGTTTTGAAGCAGTAACCATGGTTACTAGTAGAGGCTCCTTAGAGCTTTAAAAACCTCAGACAGTTTCACAGCTGGAGGCAGAATGATCTAGATAAAAGCATAAGAATAAAGCTTACTGTGGTTTTTTTTTCCTTCTGTTAGAACTGAGTTCTTTCATTAGAGAGCACTTTGCATAAAGTGAAATGTTCTTTGTTCTCACTAGAGTAGACAACATTTTCATTTAAATTAACAGTAAGTTAGCACCTGGCTCCTTTTTAAAGTCAGGAAAGAGGTAATACTACCACTCCCCTGTCTTCCTCCAGAACTTACCCTCTCTCTAACCTCTTCTTTCTCTTTTTTTCGTTATCACCTTCCCTGGACCAAAAGTGAGTGATAGTAATACTGGGATTTAGGCTCAGATGGAAAAGGTTGTGAAGTTGCAGGTTTAGATTAATGGGGTAAAAAGGAAATGAGGGAACACTAAAACCTAGATTCAGGGGCATCCCGGGTGGCTCAGCGGTTTACCTCTGCAGCGTTCTGCCCAGGGCCTGATCCTGGAGACCCAGGGTCGAGTCCCATGTCAGGCTCCCTTCCTGGAGCCTGCTTCTCCCTCTGCCTATGTCTCTGCCTCTCTCTCTGTGTCTCTCATGGATAAATAAATAAAATCTTTAAAAAATAAAAAAATAAAACCTAGATTAAGTGGTACCAGGAATGTGTTTGCCAGGATCAAGAAAAATCAAGGGCCAGCTTTTGTCAGAGGGCCAGAGTAAGTGATTTCTAGGAGGAAGGCTAGGCAGCAAATACTGTCTTGAGGAATGACGCTGTTGAGAAGGGAAAGGAAATCTATATATATTAAACACCTAGTATTTATTGTGAATACCTGCATATGTACTTTCTACTCTATCATGCTCTCTTATACTAGGCTGAAAGGATTCTTTTAAATTTTAAAATGACTCATTGTTTTCTTTGTAGTGATTTTCTATTCTGAAACTATGCCACCTTAGCTTACAGCTGGTTTATACCATCTGGTTTCTTGGTGTGATCTAGACCAGATGTTGGCAAACTAAAGCCAATAGGCCTTTTATGTAAATAAAGTTTTCTTAGAACACAGCCACCATACTCATTAGTTTGTATATAGTGATTGACTGCATTTGAACTATGAAGGCAGAGTTGAGTAGTTGCTACAGAGACCGTATAGCCTACAAAACCTAAAATTAAAATATTTACTGTCTGGCTCTTTACAGAAGAGTTTACCAACCCTGCTCTAGATGGACTGGATCAGTTCATCTTGGACCAGATGTGAGAATGGTTAATGGGAGGAAAACACAGTCTTAGGTTATACTCCTTGTGGACATTAGAATAGTAACAATGTGAAAAGAGGGTTCTGGGGATTTGGATGAACATGGTTTTCTGAGCCCTTTTTAATCATGAGCCTCAAACCAAACTGGAAAGAAAACCTTAAGTATAAACATTGTAGACTGGGTTTTTTTTTGGCATATTTCTTTGCCATTTATTCCTACACAGTTGTGACCACAGTCTTATATGGACTTACCTAATTTTATTACTTGTATACTCACATAAATGTAGATTTGCATCAGTATTTTAATTGGAAATGACCTTGGAGATCATCTACTCCAACATCCTTCTATTACACATGGCTGAAATGGAGTTTCAGAGAAGTTGTGGTATATACCAAATGTCACAATGCAGATTAGTGGCAAATTTGGGGAGTAAAACCCTGGTGTTTTGACTGATTTCTTGCTGTCATGCATTCACACATGAAGTCTGCTCTGTAAGGCCTTGTCCAGTGTTTCTTTACATAGGATTCAGAAAACTAAAGCTGAAGAGGAGAGAAACATTAATTCCAGATTCTTAGTTAATTCTGCTACTGATATCTTTGTAATTTTTAGTAAATATACCATTCTGTGATAGAAGTAAGAATCTAGAATACAGATTAAGTTTGCACGGATGATTATAGACCAAGTTCTAGATATTTGCTTCATTTCCTGGTAAATGCAATTATTCAAATAGACACAGCCCCTCTTCACAGTGGATACTCACAGTCCCAGAGTAATTTAATTTTAAGTGGAACATTGAAGAATCCAGAATCTGTGTTGTTCTAAGTAGGTTACATAAATGTGTTTAAATGTTTTTCACTTGTGAACTGAACAAACTATAATTTGAGATTTATGATTTCATAACTTTTTGAAAAAATTCCTTAAGAAGATAAGCTATAACTAAGAAGGCAAAAGAAATACATCAGAAATTATAGCCATCTTACTTTCATATTCCTGATAGGAATATTGCCATTACAATTGGGGCAGAGTCATTATTTTCCTTAAAAGGCCTCTCCCTTTATTGCATCAGAAAATAATCGTAGAATGTCTTCTTGCTGGTTCCCTGGAGACCCATTTTAGACAAGAGAAATCCTAAGAGAAACTTGCAAAAAGATCTACATTGGAAACCGTACTAAAAGAGGAGATATTAGCATCCGTTTGGCTTATTCTGAATATGATCTATAAAACCTTAACACCAGTGTTATTTGCTTATATTTAATTAATCTCTACAGAGTTGTATAATTGCTCCTTCTCTTCCTATATATAAGTGAGGCCCCTCTACTTTTTTTCCTTTTACATTGGAGAAGTGTTCTAAATTTTTTCCTTAACTTTTCTTTCTTTTGTAATATAATGAGTAAATTCACGTAGCTCAACAAACTTAACCAATCTTAATTATAAATTAGTTATGTTCAACTTTTAAAGTGCATGATTGCTATGTAATCTTTCAGAAATTGAAGCCATTTTAGTAGGTCAGTATTTTATATTGAGTTTTATATTTTTATTGAAGGTCTATCTCCAAATAGATTATATACATGATCAAATATAAGTTTGTTTAAGTTTGGAATCCTAACTAAATGTTTTAATAAATTATACCTGCTTCATGATAATTGAGATTGACATATAATCATGATGGTTTGGGGATATCACTTATCTGGAACTGATTTACTAACATAGACTAATGTTCTAAGCTAGTTTGAGTTCTTTAAAACCATGTTTCTCTTTGATAATTTTAAGAATAACTGATTCCTCTTTACAGTTGTTTGAAATTTAATTTGTTAAAAAGAATCAGATGCAAAGTGCTGCTTTGTTTTCAAACTTATTAATATATCTCCAGTTATTTAATTTTTATTTACATTTATGGAATATAAGTTTCTAACATGAGTTCCCTAGACCACTTTAGAGGGTTACTAAACTCTCCTGATATTATATTAAAAATTTTTTTCCATGTGGGAATTCTTTTAAGATGAAGTGTCTGTAGCATTTATTAGAGTCTCAAAGCTGTCCATCAGCTAAACAAGGTTAAAAACCACTTTTATCGGGCTTCTAAAGCATTGTTCCTTCCAAAGGAATATTGAAGGTAAATTTGCTTTGCTTTCTAGAATCACTTAATCATAGAATCGTGGGGTGACCAACCTCCATTTTTTTATAAGTGAGTAAATTGAAGACCCCAGAAGTTAATGACTACTTACCCAAGGATTATCCAAGAACCCAGCAGGGCTCTTGTGGTATCCTGATTGATTTCCTTTTTTTTTTTTCCCCCTGATTGATTTCTTAGGGCGTTTTTAGCCTTCCAGTCTCAACACAGAGATTGTTGAGCTTTCAACTTGATAGCAAAGTATTTGTATTTGAATACAAAGCTTTTGTGGGCACAATAGAAATCTTGAATAATTTGCCCCAGTGGGTACCTAAAGTACTAATCTGATGCTAGTTTATGTAGTTTCTTGGAGGGAGGAGGATATATGGAGTTCCCTGTAGTCCCAAGGGAACATCTCTTAATCTTCACAAAAAATTATTCTTCTGGCAGTGTCAGTGTTGAAGTAGAGTTTAGAGACATTTCATTCATTCGATTAGCAAATATTTATTATGTGCCTACTATGGGGATGTAGGTTTCACTAGTTGATAAAGTATAATTGTGGAAAATTAAGAGATTGTGTTAATTTAGTAATATCAGCAGTTTAATGTTGGAAAATGTTCTTCATTGTTTCTTTTTTAAATTAATTAATTAATTAGTTTTTAAAGATTTATTTATTTATTCATGAGAGACACAGAGAGAGGCAGAGACATAGGCAGAGGGAGAAGCAGGCTTTCCGCAGGGAGCCTGATACGGGACTCAATCCTGGATCCCATTAGCCGAAGGCAGATGCTCAACCACTGAGCCACCCAGTCATGCCATTTGTTTCTTCTTTAAAGATTTATTTTAGGGCACCTCGGTGGCTCAGCAGTTGAGCTTCTACCTTCAGCTCAGGTCATGATCCCGGGTTCCTGGGATCAAGTCCTGCATCAGGCTCCCTGCAGGGAGCCTGCTTTTCTCTCTGCCTATGTCTCTGCCTCTCTATTTCAGTGTCTGTTTTGAATAAATAAATGAGTAAATCTTAGAAAAAAAAAATTATTTTAGAGAGAGCACTAGGGGGAGGGGCAGAAGGAGAGAGAATCTCAAGCAGAGTCTGCACTTACCACAGAGCCCTGTGTGGGGCTGAATCCCAGGACCCTGAGATCACGGCCTGAGCTGTAAACCGAGAGTTAGACTCAACTGTGCCACCCAGGCACCTTGGAAAATGTTTTTCTTTCTAGTCACTAAACCAGAGAAGAAAATGTATAATAATACTGATAGCAGTTTTTGTATGATAGTTCTTAGTATACCAGTTGACAGAGTTATGGAATATTACAGAATCTCAGACTACTGGGAATTAATGAAATTACCTTATATAAATAAGGACCAAAGCTAAAAAAAGATTTTTATTGTCACTCTTAACTATCCGATTGAGATTTAACTATTGTTCTTAAGTTAATGATTTTTTAATGTTTAAATTTGTGGTCAGATTTTTCATTCTGAACATAGATTCTGAATTTTTATATTATTTGGTAATTTAAGGTAGCCTAGTTACAAGTGTTAAAGCTATAGTAAATTAATTTGAAGTATTCTTAAATGAACTTAAATTGTAATCACTTTCCATATATACTTAAGATGCTTTAAAAATAAGAGTTTTATGATTTAATGTCTTATTACATTTCAAAGAATTAAAGACTAATCCCATTTTACAATATTCATTTTACATGGTATGCTAAAGATTTATGAACTGTGAGATTTTGTGCATATCTTTCAAATCCCAGTTAGTTTGAATTTTAAAACTGGAACAAGATTCTTCAACATTCTGAGTCCTATTTTAAGATTCCTTAGCCAGTTCAGCTCATTAAAAAAAAAAAAAAAAACCACTCCAAAGGAATACTAAAAATAGAATTTCTGTTGTGTTCATTTTCACATTCTGTGTCTTTTAAAATATATTTACTTTATTTTTATTTAAACATATAAAGTGTGTAATTGATTTTCAAGGGTGAATATATGATTAAATATTTTAGATATAGGCAGTAAAATTCAATTGATGCAGGAACCTCAGTTGTGTTCTGCCCCTACCCCTTCCTGTGCTCCCATGATTAGTATCCTGAGCTCATAACCTTATATTTATTGCATCATCATTTATTGTATGTTTATTTTATTGTTTCTTTCCTCAACTAAACTTCCCCTATTCCCAAGTCCTTGAGGAGAGAGATCTAGATCAACTTTGAATCTTCAGAATGTAGCACACAAAGGATGCTCATACATTTCTTAAATAAACGAATTGATTGAGGGCCTGAGGAACCTATCTTTGGGTCCTTTATACTCACCAAACAAGACTTTAAACTCTGGCGTACTGTATAATGGTTTCCCAGAACCTATATGTCTCCAGAGAGATTGACTGATTGATGGATTTTAGTTCGTGTACATAATTGTGGGGGCTGGGAAAGCTGAAATCTGCTGAGTGGGCTGGCAGGCTGTACACCCAGGAAATTATTGATGTTGCAGCTCAAGTCTGAAGATGGCCTACAGGCCCTCTTCCTTGGGGGACTGCAGTCTTTTTTTCCTTAAGGCCTTCAACTGATTGGATGAGGCATACCTACATTATGGAGGATAATCTACTTTACTCAAGATCTACCCATTTAAATGTTAGTGTGTATCTTCAACCAAATCTGGAGTCAGAATGTCTATTAGAAAAAAAGGTAGAACAATTGCAAAGAGTGAAAGAAGTTTAAGAGACGTATACCTCAATGCTGTGCACTTCATTTGGATCCTGATTAGATTAAACCAGTTATAAAAAGATGGACTTTGTTAGACAAACAAAAAATTTAAAATGGAGTATTAGATGATAGGAAGAAATTGTAATTTTATTGGTTATGGTAGTTGGGATTGTTCCATTTTTAAAATTGTTCTCTCCATATGGACTGAAGTCTTTATGGGTCAAACAAATAGAATAACTGGGATTGCTTTAAAATACTTCATCTTTATCCTTATGCCTAAAATAGGTGAAACAGGGGACGCCTGGGTGACTCAGCAGTTGAGCATCTGCCTTTGGCTCAGGGCGTGATCCCGGGGTCCTGGGATAGAGTCCCTCATTGGGCTCCCCACAGGGAGCCTGCTTTTCCCTCTACCTGTGTCTCTGCCTCTCTCTCTATGTGTCTCTTATGAACGAATAAATAAAATCTTAAAAAAAGAATAAAGTAGGTGAAACAAGATCAGCAGAACATTTATAATTGCTAAGGCTGGATAATGGGTATATAGGTATTCATTGTATTATTTTACTTCTATGTATAAAAGTTTCCATAAGAAAAAAGTTGTCTTTTTTTAATGAGTGAAAGTATAATAAAAACCGGGCTTGTCACATAGTAAAAAAAGTTAATTCATCTAAAAAAACCTGCATAGCAGCATCTAGATTGGTTTTGACCATGTATCTGGGTACTGTGGCTTAGCCAAGTTGACATGTAAAATTAACCATCACAGGTACCAAGTAAGTGATTAATTTCAGTGGGAAAAAAGGATTCCTCAGCATTTTCATAAAGAAATTAACTATGGAAAAATTGAAATTAGTATAAGGAATATTAAGTTAAAAAAAGAAGCATGCATGGATGGCTATGGCCAGGACTATATTTATATATTTGAATCTTATTTAAGTGCAACATAGGAAAAAAATTGAAACATAATGAACAGGTATTACATGCTATACAAATTAGGACATTTTCAGGGAACAGTGATCAGAATGGAGTAAATTAAGGAAAATATTTTAAAAGAATATACATTTTGATCAAATTTTGAAGAGTGTGTGCATGCTATGTATACATATATGAAGTTGGGGGATGATCCCAATAAGTAGAATACCAAAGGTTTTTTGAGAGGCTTGGGTAGGGAAAGGCAGGGAATACTGAAGGAGGGCCTTGAGTAGTATACATTTTACATCTGTTAAGCTAGACAATGAAAATGACAGCAAACTTTTGAGAGTTAATTAGGAGAGACGTGATTAAATAAAAACATTTCTTGAAGATACTGTTTGGTATGTATAATGGGCTAGAGTGATTTCTAAGTCCCCAACCACAGGAGATGAGAACCTGTACAAAGATTTATAAATAGAAAGAAAATCCAAGTCTCTTAGAGGTTGCAGTAGAACTTTGTGATTTCATGTTATAGACAAAGATGAGAGAGGATATGCCTAAACTGGGGGTCTGGAGCTATAAAAATGATGTTAATTTCAGTAGAGATGTGGAATTATAGAAAGTGGGCGGATAGAATATGATGAATGATGTACACACATGACTCAGAAGATATTCCATGAGGTAAAATTTATATTCTTGTATTCTATTATTCCCAGTATTTTACCGAGGCATAAAATAGAATACCCTCTTTTAAGAGAGAGTATGCATGAAAACACAATGGGAAGGGGAAGAGGGAGAGAGCATCTCAAGTAGACTCTGTGCCGAGGGCCTGGAGCCCAGAGCTCATGTGGCCTCCTGAATCCAAGAGTCAGACACTTAATCTACTGTGCCACTCAAGCACCCCTTACGGAATTTTATCTAACTTGATATGGCCAGCATACTTTGATTATAAAATTTATAGTATAAAACTTAATATTTGAAGATATCCAACTACGGGTAAATCATTTCTATCAACTGTGTAGTTGATAGACTTTTAAGTTTCAGTTGTATCTATTGTGACAAAGACAAAGAAAAACTGTAGAAGTTCAAAGTGACAGGGTATTTACAACTGTATTTTGGGAAGAATTTGTGAAGGATGTCAACTTAAGCTCTCATAAATAGGATTTGGAACCTCTTACATAGTGGGACTAATGGGGCAAGGGAAAGCCCTGAAAGTTGGAGGCTCTATGACCAAACACGTATTACGTGTTTTAAAAGAAAGCTTTGTTAATTTGGATTATCTTAGAATTTATACATAGCTCTTTTACCTGCTTATTGTGTATGATTAGTCATTTCTATCTTCCTCCGCCTGAATCCTGTTTACATTGACCCGATTGTAGCTTCAGTTAGTTGTATTTACCTTTTTTCACTCATTCCCCTTCTCTTCTTTAGTCTGGCAGTCTCAAAAACAAAACAAAACAAATTAAAAAAAAAAAAAACATATGAAAGTATCGGTTACTTCTTGAAAGTAACACTGAAATTATCTGTTATTTCCCATCTGTTCTTTATTTTGTTATCATGCAGTGTATATGCTTTTGTTTTCATTACTTTGCTTTGACCATAGGTGAGGATGTTCCTTGGTCCAGAGCCACATATTCCTACCATTATCATTGTGCTTTGGCCTACCTCCTCTTGCCTTCTTTCCAGATAGGAGCTTTTTTTCAGTGATAGTATTTCTTCCTCTGCATGCTTCTTAGGCTCCATTCTGTTCTGTTTTCCAAACCTTATTGCCTCTTACTGTTTTACTCTCATGGTAAATCTCTTCTTTGGATTGCATGCATTCATTCATTCATTTAGATTGTATTTATTTATTATTTTATTTTATTTATTTTATTTTATTTTATTTTATTTTATTTATTTTATTTTATTTTATTTTATTTTATTTTATTTTATTTTATTTTATTTTATTTTATTTTATTTTATTTTATTTTATTTTATTTATTATTTTATTTTATTTATGAGAAACAGAGAGACAGAGAGGTAGAGACACAGGCAGAGGGAGAGGCAGGCTCCATGCAGAGAGCCCAATGTGGGACTCAATCCTGGGTCTCCAGGATCATGCCCTGGGCTGAAGGCGGCGCTAAACCGCTGAGCTACCCAGGCTGCCCTGGATTGCATTGATAGTAGTTTTTATGAAATGCACAGAACTTGAATTACTGAAATAAAACTACATTTAATTTCTGTACTTCGGTTACTGTTCTTTGCCTCAGTTTTCATCAGGTCAACTGATTTTCTTTCGAGGTAGTCAATATCTTCAAGATTTCAGTAAATATTATCATCTTGCAATAAAAAATAGCTGGTATTGTTGAGGCTTGTCACTTATAAAGTTACTGGAGAGTGGAATATTTAAAGTATTCATGCAGTTTACATGGATAATTTTCCATAATTCTATAGCTTCAATATTATTTTAAAAATAATACCATACATTTATAATCAGTGAAGCTACATTTTTAACAGTGCTGGGAAAAAAAAACGATTTAAGAGCTCCTGAACATCTTGACCTGACTCCTTTCCCTGATAATTCTATTAATTGGGATCCCTCTGGAGATTGGTCTTTGGAAAAAAAAACCCACCTTCTTCCCACCTTTACCCAGGAGATGAGAATATAAGTATTCTTTTCTTTGCATGTACTTTAAACTTGGTTAGAATTATTGTCTCCTGAAAGACTCCTAACTCTGGGAAACGAATTAGGGGTGGTGAAAGGGGAGGTGGGCGGGGGGTGGGGGTGACTGGGTGACGGGCACTGAGGTGGGCACTTGACGGGATGAGCACTGGGTGTTATTCTATATGTTGACAAATTAAACACCAATAAAAAATAAATTTATAAAAAAAAAAAGAATTATTGTCTCCCCCTCCACCTTAATCGTTCCTTGTTAATACTTCTGTATTTTCAAAAAATACTCATTCTAACTAAAATTAAGGAAGAGCACCCAGACTTCAGTGGAGCTTTCAGTTGTTATTAAGTACAATTATTAAGTACAATTATTATTAAGTATATTAAGTATTTCCTAAGTGGTCAAATGTAATTTCCATTTGGAAATGTAATTTCCTAAATGGTCATGTGATTGGGGAAGAATAGGAACAAGTAGTTGGATGGTCAACTGATAAATTCGTTTTTAATAAATACTAAATTCTTTTAAATATTTGTATAATAGTATCTTCTTCAGGAGTAGTTTTCTAGGTAATCAAGACAATATATTTTAGTTAATAAATAGGAACATATAGTGAGGGGTGGGGGCACTTGTGTGGCTCAGGTTGAGCATTTGCATTCAGCTCAGGGAGTGATCCTGGGGTCCTGGGATAGGGTCCCACATCGGACTTCCCACAGGGAGCCTGCTTCTCTGCCTTTTTTTCTGTCTCTCTCATGAATAAATAAATAAGATCTTTAAAAAAATAAAAAAGAACATAAGTAGGGCTATTTGAAATGCTTATATTATTATTCTCCATAAAATACTATTCTATAATCTCCTTAATCCATTTAATAAAAATTACCATCCTCCATTAAAAAGTATGTTAATATGAACCAAGCAGTAGTATGTATACCCAGCCTAAGAGATGGAATTTTACCAATACAATGGAAACTCCCTTTGTAAGTCTGTCTCAGCTCATCCCTCTTCCCATGTCTCCACAATGTAAACACTATTTTGAATTTTGTGACTGTTATTGTATAAATTTTGACTCCACAATGTAAACACTATTTTGAATTTTGTGACTGTTATTGTATAAATTTTGAAAAAGATTTTATTTATTTGAGAGAGTGACCATGTGAGCATGTGCATGAGTGGGATAGGGGCAGAGGGAGGGAATCTTCAAGCTGACTCCCTGCTGAGTGTGTAGCTTGAGGCAGGGCTCAACCTCACTGAGCTCAACAGTGCTGAACCCACTGAGCCACCCAGGCGCCCCTCTTTTAATTTTTAATTTTTCTTACTGCATATATATCTGTGCCTAAACAGAATAATCTAATGATTTATTTATTTTTGAACTTTTTAAAAAATGGTATATTGTATGTTTAATCTTAAGGTCTTTTAAGTTTCTAAGATTCATTTACATTGCTCTGTACATTTATTTTCATGGCTAATTGTGAATATGTGATGATACTGTTTTATTGTTGATTGACACTTTTTTCTATTATGAACAATACCATGATAAGTATTCTTACACATGTTTTGTGGTATACATGTGTAAAAGCAACTCTACCTAGGAATAGAGTTGCTGGGCCATATGGTATATGCATTTTCAATTTCAGAAAATGCTAAATTATTTTCCAATTTGATTTGATTATTAGATGTACACTAAACATTTGATGTTCTTCCTGGATATAGAATAGGTTATATTTTCTACCTTCTTTGCATTAAGAGTGTCCATTTATTTATTTATTTATTTATTTATTTATTTATTTATTTATTTATTTATTTTAAAGATTTTATTTATTCATGAGAGAGACAGAGAGAGAGAGGCAGAGACACAGGCAGAGGGAGAAGCAGGCTCCATGCAGGGAGCCTGACATGGAACTCGATCCCGGGTCTCCAGGATCCAGGCCCTGGGCCGAAGGCAGGCGCTAAACTGCTGAGCCACCCGGACTGCCCCAGAGTGTCCATTTAAATGAGTTCTAGCCTGTAGAATATGACTGGAAGTAATGTATGCCTCTTTTATGCTTGGCCCACAGAAATCTGCCATGTGTGATCATCTAGTTTCTTTTTTCTCATCATTTGGCCAAGTTTTGTATCTCCCATACCAATTCTTTCATCTTTCCCTCCTCCTGTATACTGTGCCAGGCATACCTGTATAGGTGTAGAATAGAGGTGGTGCTCAATGACTTCCCCTCTTTTGTCTCTAATTTCAAAGTTAATGCTTCAGATATTTCACAGTTATCTACAGTATTTTCTATGTTCTCTGGATACCCTTTATAAAGTAGGGATATTCTCTTTAAGATTTTTTCTAAAAATGTTATCAGGAATGTTGAATTTCATCAAATGTTTTACCAGTAACTATGGAAATGATCATTTGAGTTTTCTCCTTTGATCTGTTAATTTTGTGAGTAATATTTATATCTTTATAATGTTAAATCACACTTGTATTCTTGACATAAATTCATGCGGATAAATGTTTTGCTCATCAGTGCATTCAGTTTACTAATACAAGAATCTTTCAGTAATACCATTTTTTTCTGTTCTTAGTTTGGATAGTAAGAAGATGCTCTTTCACAAACTTCCCTAGTTCAGGGTGCCCTTACACCAAAGATATACTTAACAGCTACATTTATTAAGCAGTTAGGTTCAAACAACGTCATATTTGTGTCCTAACAGCTTAGTCGCTGTTTGAAAAAATACATACATGAATTTAAAGAAAAAGTTATATTTTCATTTTATTTTTAAAGAACCACAATTACAGTTGAACTGTGAACAATGCAGGGATAAGGAGCACTGACCCTCCACACAGTCAAAAATCCTGTATAACCTTTCACTCCCATAAACTTCACTACCAGTAGCCTACTGTTGACTGGAAACCTTACGGATAATATAAACAGTCAATTAACACATATTTTGTATTGTTTTTTACAAAAAGCTGGAGAAAAGAAAATGTTAAGAGAATTATAAGGAAAAGAAAATACAGTATTGTATTTATAAAAAAAAAAAATCCGATATAAGTGACCCAGCACAGGTCAAACCCATATTGGTTTGTTTTTTTGTTTTGTTTTTTTTTTAGAAACTGTTTATTTTCAAACCCATATTGTTAAAGAGTCAGCTGTACTTACTAATGGGATGTGTGCTTCTGAAAGTATCGCAAAACTTCTCAAATCTTGAAATCAGATTGGGCACTGCCATGCTTATTTCCTATTCCATGTTGATTTTCACATGGTGATTGCTTTTTATCACAGTAACTACCATAAACTCAGATTCACAGAGGTCATCTAAAGGAATACAGTGTGATTTAATGTTGAAACCATGAAAGAATGCACGTGATGTCTGACAGATGTTGTATATTGCTGTTTCCTTCAAATTGAAAACATCCCTTGACACCCCTGATGAATTCCCTGTGGCACCTCAGGACGACTTGGAATGTAGTTTGGGAGCCACAGAACTAGTTAGGTCCTGACTTTTGGACAAAGGATAATGACAATGTGGACATTGAAGGATATTGCATTTTTTCCCCATTTGATATATCTTATAAAGTATTGAGGTGAATTGGAACAACAAAAGATATCAGCCCCACCTTAAATGTGCTGTATAAATTCATTTTCTGTGTTGAAGTTTTGATTGTAAGGGTTGTCTGTATTATATTTAGACTTTCACACCTGTGTTCAAGAGTAAGATTGACTTACTTCCTTTACTAATAGTGTTTGGTTTTAGTACTAAGGTTATACTGGCCTCATAGGATGAGTTGGGGAATATTATTTCCTTTTTCTGACCAACTTTTTGGTAAAACTCAACTACCTTGTGAGAAGATTTATTTTTTAATTGTTATGATTGACGGTTTTTTTTTATGTGCTTGTCTTTATTTTCTTATTTTCTATAATGCCATATACTTTTTTTTTTTTTTTGCCATATACTTTTAAGAACAAGCAGTCTTTTTTTTTTAAGATTTTATTTATTTGAGAAAGTCTGAAAGAGAGCACTGAGAGAGCAAGCACATGAGCAGTGGGAGGTGCAGAGGGAAAGGAAGTGCCCCCACTGAGCAGGGAGCCTGATGCTTGGCTGGATCCCAGGAATAATGACCTGAGCCAAAGGTGGATGCTTAACCGACTGAGCCCCCCAGGTGTCCCAAGAGCAAGTAATCTTGTATCAAGATACAAAAGAAAATCTGTATATGGAGTTAATTCTAAGTAGTGTGATCGCTCAGTCTTCAAAACTTGTACTTTTAAACAAATCTAATTGACTCTTGGTTTGGGAGAAGATTTTAAACTATTTGATTTAGTCACCTGGAGACAAGTGGGATTTAGTAACTTAGTCTTTCCATATCTTCCTGGGTTAGTCTTTTTTTAAGGCAGCAATAAAAACTTTTTTGAATAATTTTAGATTTATAGAAAAGTTACAAAAATAGAATATTGAGTTCTGGTTTGCCCTTCAACCACCCCAACCTATTCTTAACATCTTCCATACATATGATACATATGTCAAAACTAAGACAGTGACACTGCCTAATTAAACTTTAGACTTTATTTGGATTTGAGTAGTTTTTTTCATTGATACCCTCTTTCTGTCTGGGGTCCAGCTCAGAGTGTGACATTGTATTTGGTGGTCATGTCTCTCCAGTCTCCTCTAGCCTTTGACACTTTCTTAGTTTTTCCTTGTTTTTATAACCTTGACTCTTGAGGCGTGCTGACCAGCTGAGCTATAGAATATCTCCCTATCTGGGTTTGTCCCATGTTTTTCTCATGCTCAAACTGAGGTTATGAGAAGAATACCACAGAGACGAAGTGCCATTCTCATCACATCATTTCAGGGAATTTTTGATATCCACTGCATCACTGATGATGGTAAATTAACCTTCCTGACTCGGCTAAGATAGTGGTGCCAGGTTTTTCCACTGTGAAGTCATTACTCCTCTCTTTCCCTACTTAATTCTTTGGTAACGAGTTCCTAAACCACTAAGTCTAGAAATTAAGCTCCACCTTCTAGAGGTGGAGTAGCTCCATATATTTTTTGGAATTCTTCTGTTTACTTATTTGTTCAGTCATATGTTTATATCAGTGCATCCTAGGTTAGTTTTAGTGGGTTTTAAGAATTTACCTATTTCATTTAAGTTTTCAGATCTACTTGTGGAATGGTTTTCATAATATTCTATTTGTTTAATCTTTGTTGTATTTATAGTTAGGTTCTCCTTTTCATTGTTAATAATTAACTTGTATCTTTTTTTCTTAACCTCATCAAAGGTATTTTGTTACAGATTTCAAAGAACCAACTTTTGGTTTTATCATTCTCTTTATTGTGTTTGTTTTCCATTTCATTGATTTATGCTTTTATATTTCTATTTTTTTTAAGATGATGTTATTTGTTGAAATAACTTTTTATTTAGGCATTTAGCTCATTAATTTTCAGCATCCTTCTTTCCTAATAAAAATATTAATGGGAATACATTCTCCTCTGAGTATTGCTTTTTTTCTGCTTTTTATAGTTTTGAAATGCAGTTTTTTCATTATTTCATTCGTAGTTTTCCCATTTTTTTCTGTTAAAAGATTAAATTTTTTTCTTTATTATTTCTTGAATTGTGAGTTATTTAGAGATGGAGTTTTAAATTTCCAAATGCTTGGCAGTTTTATGTTAGTTTTTTTCTGACTTTTCTTTCATTGTATTACAATTAGAGAATATAGTCTTTCTGGTGGTGATGATTATTCCATTCTCTCCTCTATGTTTCTTAACCTCTCTTTCACACTTTCCTTCCTAATCACTTGTGTACGCTGCTGTAAATTTGTCATAGCTGTCTCACTGTCCACTTTGTTTTAGTTTCTAGTTAACTCTTTCATTGTGATTTTACTTGTTTTTCAGTTCTAGCACTTCTGTTTGGCTCTCTTTCAGATTTGCCTGTTCATTTTTTATACCCTCTGGAGCCTTACTAGTGTTTTCTATTTGCTTTTCTTTTTCCTTTTTTCTTTTTTCTTTTTTTTAAGATTTTTATTTTATTTGAGACGGAGTGAGAGAAAGAAAGAAAGCACAGGGGGAGAGAGAGAAGCAGAGCAGGGAGCCTGATACCAGACTCAGTCCCAGGAACCCGAGATCTTGACCTGAGTGGAAGGCAGATGCTTAACTGATGAGCCACCCAGGCACCCCTCTATCTGCTTTTCTCTTTCTTTTATGTATTAAACATATTTGTATATTTGATGATTTTAACATCTGAAATTGTAGGAAATTTTTACAACAATTAAAAAAATTTTACTGACATTTTGTAATAGTGCCTTGTTTACCTGTGTGTTTTGTGATTTTCTTTTTGAATTCTGAACTCCTTTGTTTTGGAATCCTGTGCAATTATGAAACTTTTTGGTTTGGGTTCAGGATACATTCTTCTAGGAAGGATTTTTATTCCTTCTACTATGTGCTTGGAGTTGGGGGACTTAGTCTATGAAGCTGGATTTTAACCTAAAATTCTTACTATTGGTTTTTAGGAACATCCACATCATGTAGATGATTCCAGGCATCAAATTCTCATGATGTGTTTGCTAAAGTAAAAAGGTACATTTTTCTTGATGTTTGCCTTTGAGGTGTATTTGATGTTTGAGTTCATTCTTTTCCTGGATTATTGTACTGTTGGACCCCGACTTGGTCTGATGCTGTCTGAGACTTCAGAAGGCCTGAGCCTTTTTCCTTGGTCTTTCCCACTCCTAGTTTATGCCCCCTGGATTATCTGGCAGCTTTGCTGCTTGCTTTTTTCTTTTTTCTTGATTTGTTTCCATTCTTGATGTCAGTGGTTTTCCCTTGTATTCTTTGTGGGGTATCCAGCATTGAAAAGGGTAATTTTTATATTTTATTGAGCAGTTTCAGATGTAATATAGCAGAAATGTTTTAAAACCTCTAGCATATTTCAGAGAGTGGAAATCTTGTTGGAAATTTTTCAAAAGGATAGTTTCTAGAAACCAGTCCAGACCCACAGACTAGAATCTGCAGAATGCAGGTCCTGTGGGTATTTTTTAAAACTTCTTAGATAATTTTAATTCATATAAGGTTTGAGAACCACTGACAGAAAAAGTTAACAACTTTTTGTGTAAACTTAAGTAATTAAACATTCATAGCTAATGTTTACTGAAGGTAAGTTAACATACATAGTAGGCATGCAATAATTCTGGCTATTAGTATTATTTACATGTTGGGCTCTATTCTAAAACCTATATTGTAATCTATTCCTCACAACAGTGCTATAGTTGCTAATACTATCTTCATTTTATAAATGAGAAATAGAAGCACAGGAAATTAAATAACTTACCCAAAATTACATAAACTAGTAGTAGCACAATTGATATTTGAATCCAGGTAGTTAATATATTTCTAGAGCATTTAAGCTTAACCTATAATCCTTACAGTCTTCCAGATACTTAACATTTTATTGCTTCCCAGTGGGAATCTAACATTGCAGAATATAGCAAGAAAAGTATATTTGAATTATTATATATTCATGTCACTTCAGTGGTATAGGGGAATCAGAATAATATAGTAGAAACAGCTTTGACTTACAGGGAGACAGGCATGAATCTTTCCTCAACTGCTTACTGTATAGCTATGAGAAAGCAATTTATCTTTTCTGAGCTTTTACTTTTCTTATTGGTAAAGAAGGATAATTATTTTTACTTCATAGAGATTTTGAAGAAATAAATAGAACTTATAATGTGTTGCCTAACCACATGCAAAGTGGAAGGTCAGTATTAGGATTTATGGTATCCACTAAGAAAATGATATTGACTCTCATACTGGAGATTATATTAATAGTCTAGGATGATGCTAGCAGAGCAGATGATGGTACTGGTTGATGGTGCCGGTGGGGGCCACGCTGACTCTCTCTCTATGGAAAATAGTTGCTGCCAAGCACTGCCCTAGGCTCTGGAGATACAACAGTGAGTAAGACATAGCCTTCCTGCTCTCACAGAGTTGACAATCTACTTGCAGGGATCCAGACAGATACTTTACTAGATGCTGCAGTATGGTCAGCATAGGGTGCTGTGGGGACACATAGGAGGATTACTCAGCCAAACCATAGGAGATGAAGAATGGTTTCACAGAGGGAGGATGATGATGTGGGGGAGTAGAATCATAAATCCAGATACAAGGCAAAGTAAAGACTGGTAGTCATTGCACAAAAAGTGTCCCATTCACTAATGAAATAGGTATCTTCAACATTAATGAAAATATCAGAGATGCTAAGAAAGTATGCTTTTATCAGGTCAATGTTGAAATATTAAGAGCCTACTTTTAGGTCTAGGCTTTACTAAAGTAGTTTAATTTTTTAAAGTAAAATATGGGGACGCCTGGGTGGCTCAGCGGTTGAGCGCCTGCCTTTGGCCCAGGGCGTGATCCTGGAGATCTGGGATCGAGTCCCACATCAGGCTCCCTGCATGGAGCCTGCTTCTCTCTCTGCCAATGTCTCTGTCTCTCTCTGTGTGTCTCTCATAAATAAATAAAATCTTAAAAAAAATAAAGTAAAATATAATATTGACATTTCTATAAAAAATAAAGTAAAATATTGAAATTTCTATTAAAGAACACTTTCTGAGCTATTGTATATACATGGCCTACATGCTTATTATTCAGTATTATGGTCACATTAAATTATGCTTCTGAGTGGGGGGGAGAAACAATGATCTCCAGAGGATGGAATGAAGATTTTTTTTTGTTGTTTGTTTGTTTGGAATGAAGTTTTGGAGTTGGGGTGAATATCACCATCGGCTGTTTACACATTTCCTTTTCTCTCATTCTAATACACATGCAATGAAAAAATATTTGTGTGGCTCATTTATAGTTCATAGTTTTAATTTGGTATAGTACATTGCTCTGGTATGGATTTGATATTGATCAATAAAATTGTATGTATAGGAGTTGAGATTTCTTTCCATCTTTTTTTAGTGCCCCTTTCCAATAAAGTAACATACTAAAACTATACAAGGGAAAGACCACTCCTTTGGCAGAACTGGGATATGAAAAAGAGAATGATTAAAGAATTTCTTAGAAGGGATGGAATGTGGGACTAGAAGAAAAAAAGAGGACATTGAAATGGGCAGTTGTTGGGACACCTGGGTGGCTTAGCGGTTGAGCATCTGCCTTTTGCTCAGGGCATGATCTCGGGGTCCTGGGAGTGAGTCCCACATCTGGCTCCCTGCATGGAGCCTGCTTCTCCTTCTCTCTGTGTCTCTGTCTCTCTCTCTCTGTGTCTCTCATGAGTGAATAAATAAAATCATAAAAAGAAGAAATAGGCAGTTGTAATGGATAAAACGCAATCAGTGATTATAGGAATAATGAATGAGGTTGGTCTTTAAAAATAACCCCAGGGCAAGCAGTATCTCTATGTTCTGGCAGCCAGTTGAATGTGACTTGATGTAAAAGTATATTTTGATCTACAACTCAACTTGTATCCATATGAGACCCACCAATGACTATGGTATTTTGCAAGAGCAGTCCCTAACTATAGCTGGGGAAAGTGGAGCTATTGGTATAGGCATTTGGAAATATTAGAAACCGGTTGTTGGAAGACTAAAGCTCTTTAATTCCTCAGGGTTAAGCAGAGGAAGAGAAAAATGAAATCAAGTTTGTAAAAATTAATTCTGGAAAAGATATTTTAGAAAGTTTATAAAATGAGGTTGAAATTGTAAACATGCTTTCTGTGATATTGAATCTTAGTATACTAGGAGTACCCCAAATCTTGAAGGGAGAAAATTAATTTTTCCCAAAAAACCCTTGCTCCCACCCCTCACAAAACCCCTTTATAATGCCACAAATTGGGGGCAGCCTGGGTGGCTCAGCAGTTTAGAGCCGCCTTCTGCCCAGGGCGTGATCCTGGAGACCCGGGATCAAGTCCCATGTCGGGCTCCCTGCATGGGCTCCCTGCATGGAGCCTACTTCTCCCTCTGCCTCTCTCTCTCTGTGTATGTCTCTCATAAATAAATAAATAAAATCTTTTAAAAAAAAATAATGCCACAAATTTATGTAGAATTCTTCATTATTTGGACCTTTATGGCATGAAGTTGGGAGAAGGAGATAAAGACCTTGAGCATAAAAGCATATAGGCTCAGTGCTAATAACAATATGCTAAGGGTAATATTCAATATGGTAGTATTGGGATATATTGAATTCCTGGCATCTTTGAGGCATTTGTGTCTCATTGGGGTTTATTTTAGCAAGGACTCTTGACTACCTTTGGGCACTTAGTTTCTAAGAGTTCATTGTGTTTTAAGGGATTGTGATTTTTTTCTTTTTTTTAGTAGGTTGAAAATAATTCTTAAAGCTGGACATTGTGGACATCTCTCTACCTTCAACTTCTGGCTTTCCTCTTACCTTCCTCTTACCTTTATTCATTTTCTCTCTCTTTTTTTTTTCCAATTGATCTTTCAGCTTTAAATGCTGCCTTGCCCTCAAATATTATAATTTTTCCATAGTAATTCATTCTATTCTCTCTCTAGTTTCCTTGGTTATCTCATGCACTCCACTTTCATCAATATGTCAGAGATTCCAGAACCTTTATATACAGCTTATTTGGAAGTCATCTGGATTTATCTGATTATATGTCATATTCATAATTAATGTGGACATAACTGAATTCATTAGCCTCTGCCTCAGACATCTGTTATCTCCTATAAACTCATTCTTGGCTAAATGGTATCTATCTAATCAATCTATCTATCTATCCCTCTCTCTCTCTCTCTCTCTCTCTCCAGTGTCCTATGCCAGGAAATTTGGTATTTGTAGGAGCTTATTCAGAGAATATAATCCTGAATGTAAACAAAGTTTTAGCCAGGAAGATGCCTTTTCATAGCATTGTTTTTTTCTTTTTAAGATTTTATTGATATATTGATTTATTTTTTTAAGTAGGTTCCAGGCCCAACATGGGGTTTGAACTCAGGACCCTGAGATCAAGAGTTGCATACTCTACCGACTAAGCCAACCAGGTGCCCTGTAGTATTGTTTTTAAGAGCAAAAAATTAGAACCAGTCTGCACCACTGCATTGATAAAAACTGTGCCACACACACAGAAATATTTTGCACACAATACAAATTATGTGGAAGAATATTTAATGACATGTGAAGTTATATACATAAATTTAGTGAAAAAAGATGCCCTTAAACAATATGTGCACGATGAATCCATAATCATTAAAACAAAACTATGTATGTATCTACGTTTGTAGAAGATGTTTGCATTATTTCTAGATGGTACAGTTATGGCTGGTTTTTATATTTTTATAATATTTTATATTCTTTTTATTTGCCTATATTTTCTGGATTCGAATAGTAGACTTGAACTATGTTTGTAATTCACACATATAGACAGTTTGATCTCTCTTTTTCACCTGCAACTCTTGTTGCATAGTCCAGTGTCTCATTCACCGCATTCAATTGCTGCATTAGTCCACCTGCTCATAATGTTGGAATTAGACTGCCTTAGCAACTCTCTTGCCTCTATTGCTCAGCTACCAGAGCTGTCTTCCTAAAAAATCTTAGCTAGTTGGGTTCTTTCCTTGCTCAGCCCTTCCAGTTTAAGTAGTTAAATGTTAAATCTCCAAAACCATCAAGAGTAGAATACTTTTTGGATATTTTTCCTTGTTACACTTTGGTCTGAAGATCTCCAGCCAACTAGAATTTGGCCAACTTAAGACTTAATATAACATTTTCTCCTAACCCTAACAAAGTCACTTTTGACCGAATAGCTATGCCAGGTTTAGGGGTGGGGGAAAGAGAGGACGAAACAGAGAGAGAAAATATAAATTGAACTCAGGCATTTCCAAATCTTTGCTCTTTGTCCCTTTGTGTAACCCATTACATTTTGCCCTTGCTGGGTATTTGTTTCTATTCAAGGGACAATTTATTGGTTTTCTTGAGTATTTAGTTAGTAAGAACAAATAGCCAAATAATGAAAATCCATCAGTTTTAGTGCCAATTGTTATATCAGCAGATCCTATTAGGAGTATTTATTGAAGCATGTCATGCTAATAGTCCCAGAGTGTAATTATACTTGCAGATTTTTCTTGCTTTCAGGGAGTTTGTAACATGTTCCAGATGGTTAAATAGGAAAGAGTAGACATTTTGTACTGTCTTTTCAATTATGATTAAGAATTTGATGTGTTACATATTATTTATGTTATCATTATTGCTTTTGTTAGATTTAAACATGAGAGGAATTTTTAAAAAATGCATTGGGGTTTTTTATTTCTTTTTTTAAAATTTCTTAACTGTGGTCAACAATAAGCAGTACCTTTCATAGATACTTTTCCCTTGTTAAGTCGTTTAATTGCTTTAATTTAAGCATCATTAAAATGAGATAATTGCATCTTAAGCAGTAATTCTTTTATGAATGTCGTCCTTAATTTATTCTTGGAAAGTATTTACTTGAGTTTGTTTTAGACTTAAAATTACATGGTGAACCTTCTTGAAAAAACTTACATAAGACAGAAATAGAATAATTTTTCCAAACTATTGGTGGTTCTTTGACCTTTTTTCTACAAACTGCTGTTCGATTCAACATTAGTGGGACATACACTTTAAATTTGCCAGTAGTAGTGATGACTTTTCACTCATCTTTTTATATTCTCTTGTCTACCTTTCACTGACCATCCAGCTACTTTTCATTTAAAAGGAAGTTTACAAAGACTAGGCAGATAGCATGTGAATGCAGAATAGAATAGTTTGTGGATCATAGGGATCCAGACCTTTAAACTTTGGCTTTGTTGTGACCTTCTATTAACCAATTTGCTAACTGGTTAGCTGACTTGAAAAATAATGTTGTTTTTCAGAGTAAGGAGTATGGAACCCCTATTAAATATGTTGTTTTTCAGTGAGAAATAGACTACTCTGTACTTAAGTTTAAGTACCTGTATAATTTTGTAATATACCTTTTGTGTGGATGGGGGACAAATTGGTCTTGACCCTTAGACTACTGTTCTGTGTCCTTGAAGTTCTCTTCAGGATTTCTTGCACTTGATAAAAGGAAAAAAAAAAAACATAAAAAATATAATGCCAGTTTTGTTTTTAGTGATGAATACTGTAGACTATTCCTAAAAGATTTTGTTGGAATGAAGGGAGTAGTTTACATTCTGTATTATCCAACAAGACTTACTACTTCCTGTAATTTGCCTTTAAATATCTTTGTTCATTCTCAGACTTTCCTATTCCTTACTAAGCTACCTTTCTGCCTCTTGACCTTCTCTCTCCCAAACAGCCTGCCTTCTCAGTCTCTGCAGATTCCTCAGTCTTCCTCATACCTGCTGTATACATTCTGTATAGTTTTTTCAGGTAAAAATTTTATCCTTTCTATAAAGTTATTTAAATTCCTTCCCAGCAAGATCAAAGGTAGCCTCAACAGACTCAAAGAAAAGCATGTCTTTGGGGGAGATTCTGTACATCTTGCTATAATAAATTGGCATTAAATTGGGATTTCTATTTTCATGGCTATTGCCAAGTTTTATATAGTTTGGTGTGCTTAGCATGTACAACTGTCATGATAAAGTATTTTAAACTGTTTAATTTTGTGAGTCTGGGAATATAGAAAACAGTATGGGCAAATTTAATTCTTGTGTGTGTATGTTAAAGCCTTATTTATCTGAGAGAGAGAAGGAGCATGTGTGCATGCTCATGGGGGAAGGGGCAGAGGGAGAGAATCTTCAAGCAGACTCCCTGCTGAGTGGGGAATGCATGTGGGGATCTGTCTCACACAACCCATGAGATCATGACCTGAGCCAAAACCAAGAATCAGATGCTTAATTGAGACGCCCTGTGTGTGTTTTGAAAGTATTTTATATATGCACTGTCCCATATGTAAAAATTAGATTTTCTGCAAAAGAGATGTTTAGGTGGCGTTAATTTTTAAAAGAATGATTCAGGGGCACCTGGGTTGCTCAGTCACTTGAGTGTCAGACTCTTGATTTCAGCTCAGGTCATAATCTCATGCTCCTGGGATTGAGCCCTGCCTTGGGCTCTCTGCTCAGTGGGGAGTCTGCTTATGGATTCTCTCTCTCTCTCTCTCTCTCCCCACGTTGTCCCCCCTCCCCTACACTTGCATTTCTTTCTCTCTCTCTTTCAAATAAATAAATTTTTAAAAATTAAAAGAATGATTCACACTAGGATTTCATTGAATGAAATATTTTATTTTTATTTTTATTTTTATTTTTTTTAAACATTTTTTTTTTCAATTTTCATTTATTTATGATAGTCACAGAGAGAGAGAGGCAGAGACATAGGCAGAGGGAGAAGCAGGCTCCATGCACTGAGAGCCCGACGTGGGACTCGATCCCGGGTCTCCAGGATCGCGCCCTGGGCCAAAGGCAGGCGCTAAACCGCTGCGCCACCCAGGGATCCCTAGTTTTATTATAAACAATGAGAATTGATTTGATTTACAAATACAGTATGTGCAAGACCTTTCCAGGCATATCTATATGAGTTAAATGTACATGATGAAATTTGGCCAATTAGGGAAAATATCTCTGGATTAGTGGGAAGAGATGACAGGATATTTGAAAAGCAATCCTATTTAGAATTCCTAATACCATCTTTTATCTGGTTAACTAAGCTAGAAATTTTCCTTACCTCTTCTCTGCAGTATCCCAGCCTCTAATCTCTTTTATCCACTGCACTTTCTTCATGAGGCAAAAGAGGGTGGTGTGACTGTAACTTCCATAATCATGGGGCCCTGGAGGCTTTACTTATCCATTGACCCCTTGCCTAGAATATGACATTTGGAACATCTAGAAAAGTGCAACAATGGTACTTCAGTTCTCATCTTTCTTGAGGTTTCCTTTATCCTCTTCATATATATCTGGTATATTTAAAATCTCTTTATTTTTCTGTTTTCCCTTTGAATACTTTAATCACCACACCCCTAAACATAGGTCCTGTCTGTAGATTCAGATTTTATTTTTTGGTATATGTTCAGGCAAGTTTCTAAGCAGAGCCCATGAATTTGCATGCCTCATGGGTCCAATTTGTTACAGATCTCTGTAGTCCTGTATCCTAGGAGGCTATGTTAGGAATTAGTACACACCTTTGTCTCATTTCCCCAAACCTAATACTTACTCTGATAACTATCATGTTGTGTTTGTAGCATAATAGGCACATGGTAGTACTTGTGACACCTCTAGTCCCCATATATTTTGACCCATTAACTATGTGAGAGAAAGATACTCAGCCTCTTGGTCAGGCTGAATCAATTTACGTGTCTAACAAAATGGATGATGAATGTTGGAGAGGGAGAGCCATATAGCAGTTGGACCTCTTAGTGCACATTGTTTACAACTGCCAATTACATAGCTGGTTAGTATACTAGATTTTGATGTAAATAAGAATTCATTTTCTTCTCTTCTGGGGAAGAGGAAGGGTAGCTGCAATGGTAAAAGCTCCTGAAACCAACATTTCCAAGCCTCAGCATGATTGACATTTTGGGTCAGATAATTCTTTGTTGTGGGGCCTGACTTGTACATTACTTGAGAAGCTGAGGACAACCAGGAGAGTGTAGTTTCTTTTGATGCACCTGAAAGCTCAAAGAGAGTATTGACTTTAGAATGGGCAGAAGGTTCATCTCAAATCTCCCTAACCAAATTCTGTAAGGTCAAATAAGTGATAAGGTATCAAAGGGTTAAGGAGTTAGAGGTAACAATTTAGAGAAGTGATGTAGTAAGGATATAGGAGGCTTAAACTTCAGAGTCTTTGTAACATAGGATTTGGGAAATCTAGGTGTAAGGGGGTGGGAAAGCCCGGCTTATATGGATTATCTATTGGACTTTATAATTTTTTCCCATTTATATTTGGAAACTTTTGTTCTTTAGTATTCCTGAATGTCATTTTATTTTCCTTTTCCAGGCTTCAGATGGCCATCTTTTTCTTTGAACATACCTTTGCCCTCTTCCTTAAGAACAGAGAAAGAGATCATAGTATATATATCTAGAACAAAAATTCTCGAAATAAGGTCTGCAGATTCCTGGGGGTTTGCATTAGTCTACTTAGGCTGCCATAACAGAATACCACAGACTTTGTGGCTTGAGAAAATAAATTTTGTTGTTTAATATTCTGAGCACCGGAAGTTCAATATTAAGGTGCTGGCAGTGTTGGTTTCTGGCGAAGCCTTTTCTTCCTGGTGTGCAAAAGACCACTGTGTCTTCTCATGGCCTTTCCTCTGTGAGTATATTCCTGGTGTTTCTTCATTTTCTTTTTTCTTTTTTTTAAGGATTTTATTATTTATTCATGATAGACATAGAGAGAGAGAGAGAGAGAGAGGCAGAGACACAGGCAGAGGGAGAAGCAGGCTCCATGCAGGAAGCCCGACATGGGACTCGATCCCGGGTCTCCAGGATCACGCCCTGGGCCGAACGCAGGCGCTAAACCGCTGAGCCACCCAGGGATCCCCTGTTCCTTCATTTTCTCATAAGGACATTAATCCTGTTGGATTAAGGCCCCAAACTCATGATGTCAGTTAACCCTATCTCTTTAAAGGCCCTATCTTCAAATATACTCACATTGGGGTTAGGGTGTCAACATACAAATTTTGGGGAGATAGAATTCAACCCATACCATGGTCCCAAGATCTTTTCATGGGATCTATGACATCCAAATGGTTTTGTTACTAATACTAAGATGTTATTTGCCGTTTGTAATGTATAGATGTTTTCACTGAGGGTACAAAAATAATGGGAGGTAGCTTACCACAAATAACCTGGTAGCTTACCACAAATCAAGGCAGTGGTATTCGACTGTATTTGTGATCATTATCTTCTTCAGTGCTACATATTTGCAGTAAAGAAAAAAATAGGTTATTAAAGGGCTATTAAGTACTCTTAAATTTGCTCAGTTTTAATTTATAATATAATAAATATTGATAACCTATATAAATTAAATCTCTTATCAGTCCTCTATAAGTTTTTAAATTTCTATGTCTCTAGATTGCTATGGCTAGGACTTTCAGTACTATAGTGAATAAAAGTGGTGAGAGAGGACATCCTTGTTTTGTTCTTGATCTTAGGGGAAAAGCTCTCAGGTTTTCACCATCAAGTAAGATGTTAGCTATGGGTTTTTCATATATGGCCTATATTGTATTGAGTGAGGTATGTTTCCTCTAAACCTACTTTGTTTAGTTTTTATCATGAACGAATGTTGTACTTTGTCAAATGCTTTTTCTGAATCTGTCGAGACAATCATATGGTTTTTATCCTTTCTCTTGTTAGTATGATGTATCATGGTGAACCTTTTTTTTAAATGTGTTGTTGAATTTGGCTTGGAGTCCTCAATAGTTTTTAAAAGTGTAAAGGAATCCTTAAAGTAAAAAATTTGAAAACTGCTGATGTCAGGGGGAAAAGAAGGCCATTATGTATTACTAATTAAGAAAAAAATTTTGTTATTTAAGTAAATTTTCATTTTCATTTTTTTTTAAAGATTTTATTTATTTATTCATGAGACACACACAGAGAGAGAGAGAGAGAGAGAGAGAGAGAGAGGCAGAGACACAGGCAGAGGGAGAAGCAGGCCCCATTCAGGGAGCCTGATGTGGGACTCGATCCCCGGACTCCAGGACCAGGCCCTGGGCCAAAGGCAGGCGTTAAACCACTGAGCCACCCAGGGATCCCCAATTTTCATTTTCTAACCTTGATTCATAAAGCAAGTAGATCTTCTATAATCAGAGAAAATGTTTATTTAAGAAAGGTTGAATTTCTATATTTCTCTTTAATAAAAAAATAAAAACATGAATATGCTTTTTAAATTTCCAGATGATCATGCCTCTCTACTTCCTCTTTTGGTCTTGACTTCAGGGGAGAGGATGCAGGGCTAGTTTCTGTATCTCTGGCCCATTTGCTAGGGGTTTTGTTGCTGGATGGTAGGTATGGTCCTTAGGAAATGAGTGAAGAAACCAATATACACATATATAAAGTATTTAGTGCTCAATATAGAGAATTTTGAACAGAATATTTTTCAAGGAAGTTAAAGTCACATTTCTCATAAGTGATTTTGAGCTGATTCTTGGGACAAATCATGAATTGACAGAGAGGAAAGGTGGATGAAGGAGAGGAGATGTATAAAGCAGGAATTGGCAAACTTTTTCTGTCAAGGACCAGATATTTTAGGCATTGTTGGCCATGTAGCAACTGCTCAACTCAACTAGTGTAGTGCAAAAGCAGCCATAGACAGTAAGTAAACAAACATGACTGTATTTCAACAAAATCTTATTTATGGACATTATCATACAGTTTTTTTGTGCTATGAAATATTCTCTTTTGGTTTTTTTCAACCATTTAAAAAATGAAAACATTCTTGGCTCACAGGCCATAAAATAATAGGTGGTGGGCCTTGTTTAACCAGGAACCAGAGTTTGCTGACCCGTGGTATGGAAAATCAGGAGGCTGGTCTTGGGCTGAAGGCTGGAAGATGGCTGTCATGATTTCAGGCAAAGGTGAAGAAAAAGTAGGACTATGTTAATGGCCATTCTGACTGGGGATTTATACATTTTGGGGGATCTTTTTAGGAAACTAACTTTTGGTTTGTTGATTTCCTCTTTTTACCTTTTCATTGATTTCTGCACTTTTATTATTTTTTCTTTTACTTCCTTTACATTTACTTTTGCTCTTTTTTCCCCTAGCTTCTTAAGATAGTCCCTTAAAGGACCTTTTACTCCCCCTAATATAAGCATTTAAAGCTATAAAATCCCTCTCTTCTAAACACTGCTTTTGCTATATTCAACAAATTTTTGTATAGTGTATTTTTTTAAATCATCATTCCATTTGATATATTTTCAAAAATCTTTTTTCTTTCCTTTAAAATTTTTTTTTTTGCTTTGTATATAATTGTAATTTTAAACAGTTGGAGCTTGGGTGTTTTTTTTTTTCCCCCTGAAATGTCTTATTGTTACTGACTTTTAATATAATTTCGGTGTGTTCAGGCAACATATTCTGATGTGTTCAATCCTTTAAAATTTATTTTGATTTATTACCAGTCTCTCTTAGGCAAAGTACCACAAGTACTTGAAAAGGATATGTATTCTGCAGTTGTTGGGTGTAGTCTCTAAAAATATCAGTTAGGTCAAGGTGGTTGATAGTGCTGTTGGAATTTTCTAAGTCTGTATTGATTTTTTTTTAAGAGATGCTTGCTTCTGTCAGTTACTGAGGGAGAGGGATGCTAAAAATCTCCAACTATAATGGGTATTTGTTTTTCTCTAATTCATTCACTTTTTGCCTCTTATATTTTTAAGCTCTGCCATTAGAGGCTAGGATAATAGGAAATCCTAAATGCCATGTCACACGAGTGAGAATTCTTTGTGCCAGCTATGGAGGGCGTTGCTGAGTGATGACTCTGTGTGTGTGACACTGTGAACATGAGGATATGGGAATGGTGTAGGAGGGGCATTGAGGAGGCAGAGCAGGGGTAGAGGTTAGGCCTGCTGTGGAGGTGCCTCAGATTTGGGTTGCTAACAAATGCAATGTGGAATGTGACGATGATTCTGAAAACCTGAACAAGATATTGGTCTGATAGACACGGAAGAGAAAGAATTAGCAGTGTTTAATGGAGTGGAAGATACGAAGTGCTGGGAGAGCTGCTTTCAGCAGTTCAGAGAACTAGGAAACTGGGCAAATGGAAGTGTGATTGCTGGTGATAGCGGTGTATTTAATTTTGTGACTTTGAGTGATAGTGATGAGTGTTCTCTCATTAAATGCTCCTTAGATTGTGGTGGTGCCTGGATATACAAATGTAGGCATTATGTAGGAATACAGAGAAGTCAGGATTAGTGAAAGAGGAGCAGAGGTTCTTTTTTAAAAGGTTTTATTTATTTTTATTTTATGTCTCTCTGTGTCTATAGAGATAGTTGGATAGATAGAGGGAAGGATGGATCCCTGGGTGGCGCAGCGGTTTGGCGCCTGCCTTTGGCCCAGGGCGCGATCCTGGAGACCCGGGATCGAATCCCACATCGGGCTCCCTGCATGGAGCCTGCTTCTCCCTCTGCCTGTGTCTCTGCCTCTCTCTCTCTCTGTGACTATCATAAAAAAAAAAAAAAAAAAAAAAAAAAAAAAAAGATAGAGGGAAGGAGGCAAGCAGACTCCCTCCTGAGCACAGAACCCAACTCAGGGCTCAATCTCAGGATCCTGAGATCATGATCTGAGCCAAAATCAAGAGCTGAATGATTAACCAGCTGAGCCACCCAGGCACCTGGAGCAGAGATTCTTTGTGCTGAGTTTTTATATTACACATACTATGAAATCATTCATTTCTGAAATCATTTTGGGATAAAGTTTTTATATGTGATCTTGGCTCAGACATTACCCTCACATATAAACTGGCCTTAACCACTCCATCGAACATATAAAAGTAGCTCCCCTAGTAACTCTGCCTCAAAATATTCAGTTTTATTTACTGATCTTTTCCTCTCATTGGATGGAATGTGAGCTTTGAAGAGTGGGAACTTCATCTCTGTTGTTCATTGCGACACCCAAGCATGTGCTATAGTGCTTACCATGTATCAGGCTCTTAAATATGTGAAGATTGAATCAGTCTGCCTGTTACAAAAGAAATGATGTGTACTGAGTAAAAGAAATAATAAAAAATATTTTAGGGATCCCTGGGTGGCTCAGCGGTTTGGCGCCTGCCTTCGGCCCAGGGCGTGATCCTGGAGTCCCGGGATCGAGTCCCACGTCGGGCTCCCTGCATGGAACCTGCTTCTCCCTCTGCCTGTGTCTCTGCCTCTCTGTCTCTCTGTGTCTCTCATGAATAAATAAATAAAATCTTAAAAAAAAATTTATAATCTGATTTTAAAATACCTTATAATGTGTATTACCTATCTTTTGAAGTCATGAAGCTAGATGTTTGGTTATTGTCTGCTCCCCCACCTGAAGCTACTATGCTACTATGTGGAAAGTGATAGTTAAATGTAACTGTAGATTAGCACCCCTCATTATGTGATTATAACTTTGCTTTCCAAAAAATGGAATTACTAGTTGAAACCTCTAGGCACATAAACAGGCCACTTTTCTATTTAAAAAGGTATTATGTAATTTAGAAATATCACAAAAAAGAAACAAATATCTAGATACAAGTATTTTTTTAAAGATTTATTTATTTATTAGTGAGAGACACACAAGGAGAGAGAGAGAGAGAGAGAGAGAGAGAGACAGGCAGAGGGAGAAGCAGGTTCCTTGCAGGGAGCCCAATGTGGGACTCGATCCCAGATCCCAGGATCAAGCCCTGAGCCGAAGGCAGACACTCAACTGCTGAGCCACCCAGACGTCCCTAGATGCAAGTATTTTTATCAGTTAACTTTAGTGGGTATCTATTCTTTTTGCTACCCTTGAGAGGTACAAAGAGGTAGTTTGTCTTTGTCAGTTGATAGTGTGTGGAGTAAACTGAGCCCACACATAGAAAAATGTGTAATGCAAACACTCATAAAGTATATGTCAATTTGAACTGTTACCTAAAGTGATCTTACCTGTGTTTTGTAAAATACCACCTTAGTACAATGCCATCTTCGAACACATATAAAACCTGTACTGGGAATTAAAATCCTATCTGAGCATCCCACCATAGTGTTTTGGAGATTTAGAACTGCTTAGTTTTGATAGTCCTCAACAGCTGTCTTCCGATTCAGTAAAGTTGCTCTTTAAGAAAGAACTAAACACTTGTAGCTTAGGTGTTACATTTCATTTTTAGCTCTTTGAATGTGGACTCTCTCCAACATCCTGGTGTTTTCTCTTGCCTTGTAGCAAAAACAGAGAGATAAATTATATTGCAGAATGATGCCACAGAAATGGGCTTTCTCCGATTAGTAGAGACTAATCCAGCAGGTTTACTACTTTCAGCTTTCTTTTCTCCATGTGTTCTCACCTTCAAACCTGTGCCTTATCTCCTATACTAACAATCTAGTGCCCACCCCCCACCCCCATCCCGCCGCCTTGCTACTGATACTGTTCTTGGATTTGTTTAGAAGGGTATAAATAATGTCCTTTGACCAGTTTAATGATCCTCATTGTCCTTAAGCTTTTAACTGCATTACCATTGTTGAATTGGAATAGATTCGTTAATAACATAAATTAACCTTTTAAAATGTTGTGTACCTACTCTGTGCAAGTTAAAAAACATCCAGCTAGGAGCTTCAAGTCTTGGGAGGGAGTAACAATAAGCAGAGAATCACACCAATATGTTAATATATTTTGAAAAATGCTATGAAGGAAAAGTAGAAAGTGCTATGAAAGTATAAGGAAGGGCTGATTTAGATTACTATGGTCAGAGAAGTAGAGTTTTAGCTGAAGTTTGGACAGGGACTAGGAATTGGGCAGGTGAAGAAAATAGGAGATTATTTGCAACAAAGAATATATTCTAGCAAAGGCCTTGGAGTGAGAAAGAAAACTGGGAAATAGGCAGGAGCTGAGAAAGGACCAATGCTGCTAAAGCATAGCATGCTACATATGGGAAGAATGGCTATGTCATGGTTTGGTATTTTATTATAAGTGAAATAAAACCTCATGGAAGGGACATAAAAGCAGGAATAAGATATCAGATTTGTATATATGTGGTTGATGACTTATTTTTGAAATAGGCAAGATAGAGTACAATATAGGATGGCAGCATTTGGGTGAGTGTGAAGGTATCTTTAAAAAAAAAAATAGGGAATAGCCAAAGAAAAGGAATATAGATGAGTTTAGTTTGGAACTTCTTAATAAATAGGCAGATGCTTGCAGATGTGGAGCTTACCATACAGCATAAATATAGTAGGAGCATTCTTTTGAGAATAACTTGTATCCAAAATAGATATGTTTATACAACATTCAGAATTAGTAGCTTTGAAATCCAGTAGTCTGGACTTTTCAGTGTTTATCTCTTTAATGTACATGTAATGGAGGCTGTAGGAACCGTTAATATTTTAGATTTAGTAGTTGATATACAGGCACTTAAACACACAATTTTGGTTTTAAGGTAATAATCTGCCTTTTTTAAAAAGAGGGGGGACAAGAAATAGAAACAGTGATTCAACAAAATACTTTGAATTGATGTTTTACTGTACTGTTTACATTTATTTTATCTCTACAACTTTGAATTTAAGCATCAGTATTTCCCTGGAAGCCAAATGAAAATTAAAAACAAAAAGCCATATGAAGATACATAAAATTTCCTGAATATGTATTACTGAAATAAATAAAGAAATGCAAGATATCCAAGTCTGGAAAAAACCAAGGGAAAATGTGATGGCTGCCCTCATTTATGAGAGAAGTGGCTGCCAAGCAGAAGAGATATTAAACTTAGTTGGCTATGGTTTGTTAATCACTTCGCAGTGTTTACCACGTGCCAGCCATTGTTTTAAACTACTTAAAAGTACTCCATGTTTACTCTCCTGACAACTTTGGGATAGGCACAAAGTTCTGCTTTTTTGTAGAGCAGAAAACTAAGAGGCATAGAGAGGTGAAGATCAGAAAGTTAGTGATGGTAGAGTTGAGTTCCAGAATCCATACTTGTAACCATAATGAAATATACATCAGTTATAAGAAGGGAATGTGGTTGCCTGTAGGCAGATGTGGATAGCTAAAGCTCAGTTAATTTATTTCAGTGCAACAAAAAGAAGAAAAAAATAAAAAAATAAAAATAATTAAAAAAAAATTTATTTCAGTGGTGTGAGGTTTTATTCTATCAGTATACTCAATTTACTAATCCATTTTATTATTGTTGAGCATTTGGGTTCTTACCATTTTTTGCTCTCATAAACAATGCTGGCATGAACATCTTTCATCATACCTCTTGTCCATGTATACAAAGAATTTCCTCGGGGTCACAGTTCTCTTAAATATTGGTCCCCTCAGAATTCTTGCTACTTACCAATCTTATTCCTATAAATCTTACAAGATTTATTTTCCTGGCTGGAGTTCCCTGGAGCTCGTGCTTTTACCACAGAACAACGGTTTTCATATCTTTCCAACATAATACATTGTCTTCTAAAAACACCATGAATTTACCCACATTTTTTAACACATCCAAAAATTGTATGAAGAGGTGGTTTTTTTCTGGAGAGAGATTATAAGGTTTTCATAAAAGCATTTTGTAATCATAAGAATAATGAAATCAGCCTTCTAAAAATCAAAGATTAATAAGGAAAAATAATTAAATATTGCCATTATATTAAAAAATAAACAGTTTTATCTTTAAAGTCTTTTCTTAGGCCTCCTTAATACTAAGATAGTATTAAGAAAAAAACAGATAACTGTTGAAGGAGTTAAATAAACTTTAAATATTTTAAAATTATTTTTTAACAATATGGCTGGTTTAATTTCAGATTTTTTTTGCCTTTGATTTGGAGAGCATGACCCTTATTAACATGGTCAGGATGGACAGCCCCGTGGCTTAGCAGTTTAGCGCCGCTGCCTTCCCAGAGCGTGATCCTGGAGACCCTGGATCGAGTCCCATGTCAGGCTCTGCCTGTGTCTATGCCCCCTCTCCCCCGCCTTTCTTTGTGTCTCTAGTAAATAAATAAAATCTTAAAAAAAAAAAAAAAAAAAAAAAAACATGGTCAGGAGGAGGAGGGTTGGTAGCATCATTCTTTCGTTCTTCTGTGAAAACCTTACAGTGTCTCTTAAGGAAAAAAAATGATTTCACACAAAATTTTAGGTGCCACCTTCCTTCTTAAATTTTATTTGGGGTACAACTAATAAGAGCAGAGAAGTTACTATGGAATCTTAACTCTGTGTAAACCAAAGTAATTTCTAATTGCCACTGGTGTTAATTGTTTATTTATAATGACTCACTACGGAATGGCAGCATAGCTAACCTAAGCTAGTCTCACCACACCCAGATTTTGGTTAACATTATCCCTTTCTCTCCTCATCAAAAAGTACATCATAAAGAAGAAGAGTTAAAGTCATGTTGTAATAGTAATAACCTTGAATCTGCACTAATTTTATGGAAGTAATGAATGTACAAACATTGTAATTTTAAGTGTTATTAGTAACACATTACTTTCATTACACTAAACAGTTATGGTCTACTGCTTTTAGAGATTTGAAAGTTTCCTGTACTTTTTCACAGAGAAAAGAACAGACCACAGCTTCTTTTGATACTCATCTCATCATAAGGCAGCGGTTGCTAACAGAAGGTGGATTTTTTTCTGTTTTCCCAGTCAGAATCCATGGTATCAGCTAATGTGTATGAAGAGACGTTCCCTTTATCTAAAGCTGGTCCTTTTTAAAAATTTCCAAATAACTATTGTATAGGCCTTACTGCCTGTTGTTTAGTTCTTTTTCTGTCATATCATTCATTATGTTATTGAGCAATTTCAGTGGCTGATTGGTTCTTGAGAATGTCAGGATGGTGGATTTTAAAATTGGCAGAAAGATTAAGATGTTAATAACAAGGGAAGGGAGAAGAAATGTGTGGGAAATATCAGAAAGGGAGACAGAACGTAAAGACTGCTAACTCTGGGAAACGAACTAGGGGTGGTAGAAGGGGAGGAGGGCGGGGGGTGGGAGTGAATGGGTGACGGGCACTGGGTGTTATTCTGTATGTTAGTAAATTGAACACCAATAAAAAAAAAAAAAGACAAAAAAAGATGTTAATAACATACGTGAAGGAAAACTTTAAAAAGATTATGAAAAACAGGATTATTGAAAATAAAATATTACCAATAATAATATAGTATTTGATTCCAGGTAAAAGTGGTAGGTTGAGCACACAGTTAATATTGTTCCTTCCTCAAACCAGAGTTTAGTTAAACAACAACAAAAATAAAGTCTGGGCAGCCTGGGTGGCTCAGTGGTTTACCGCTGACTTCGGCCCAGGGCATGCATGATCCTGGGGACCTGGAATCGAGTCCCACGTCGGGCTCCCTGCACAGAGCCTGCTTCTCCCTCTGCCTGTCTCTGCCTCTCTCTCTGTCTGTTTCTCATGAATAAACAAATAAATAAAATCTTAAAAAACAAACAAAAAAACAAAAAGTCAATAAGGGTTGTAGTTGGATTATTTTTAGTCATAAATCCAGAGATGTAGGAGAATTGAAGAAAAATAGGGCAAAATTTTCAAGGGAAAATTCTGGTGGGAACCAGGTTTCTCACATCAGTATTTGCATCCTAACAAAGAGCTTGCCCAGTTTGTCCTGTAGTGAAGGTCACAGTCAATAGCCCCATGTACTTAATTAGAGCTTTAGATAAGCTTTTTTATTTCCAAAGATCCAAATATCATGAAGCATCTAAGAAAAGCACCTACTATGAATAACAGAAACCAAAGTAAGCAAATCAAGAATACAAAAGAACTTGCTGAAAACAGACTATACAGCCGAGGAAATGTTATGTATACATTCACACACATACACATCCAGTTATATATAGATATATATGCATATACACACACATACATATACCATATGTGTGTATAACATATCTTCAGCAAGATGGGATGCTACATCCATAAAGCAAGAATAAGATACTTTAAAAAAGCATTCAGAAAACAATTCCTATAAATTAAGAATATGAAGCAGAAAAAAACTCAATAGAAGTATTGGATAATGAGTTGAGGATAATTGTTTAGAAAGTAGAGTAAAAAGGGAAAGAAATGATAAGCAGAAGATTGAAGAATATAAAAAGATGAATCTAGAAGGGTCAGCTTACTAGTGTTAAGAGTTCTAAAAAGAGAGAACAGAATAAATGAAGGGAAAGAAAAAAATAAATAGTATAATCCAAGAAAATTTCCCAGAACAAAAGTGTCTGTTGGGTGCCCAGCATAAAGGAAGAAAAGAGATCAATACCAGTTCAAGAAATAGGATATCCACATAGTCAACTAAGACTCGGTCTCCGTAATATTCAGGGAAATTCAAATTGAAATGAAATCCCATTTTTATCCATTAGACTGTTTAAAAAATAAAGTCTGATGATATCAGGTGTTGGAAAGAATATGGGGGAGATGGTTTGTATACATTACTAGTGGGAGCGAATATGAAACAACCATTTTGGCAAGCAATTTGACAAATGGTGAGTAAAGTGGAAGATATGTAGCTACTGTAACTCAGAAATTCCACTTCTGAGTATTGCCATTAGAAATTCTTACACTCGGATGCCTGAGTGGCTCAGCGGTTGAGCATCTGCCTTTGGCTCAGGGCATGATCCCGGGATCCGGGATTGAGTCCCACATTGGGCTCCTTGTGGGGAACCTGCTTCTCCCTCTGCCTATGTCTCTGCCTCTCTCTGTGTGTTTCTCATGAATAAATAGATACAATTAAAAAAAATTCTTATACTTAAAATTGAGGTGGTGCATTAGCCAGAACTTGTGCCAGAATCCAACATCGGAATCAGGTAATGAAGACAGAAAGGCCTTACAGGGGAGGAAAATTGGAACCAGTAATTGAAAGCCTTCAAGCATGCTCAGTAATCTAATCATGGGGGTCTAGCAGGAGTTTGTATGTCATATTAGATCTCCTACTCTGGATTCCTCTGGATTAGGGTAGGGGTGGTGAGGAAAGGCTTAAAATGCTGAGCTTTAGATGGCATAGATAATTACATAGTAATCACTGATGTATAGAATATTTGAATCACTGTATTGTACACCTGAAACTAATATGACACTGTATGTCAACTATACTGGAATTAAAATTAAATGAAAAAAATCACTAGAGAAGTACATTTTATCTTTTATTTTTTCAAACATTATATTTGAAAGAGAGAGAGTAACCACGAGTGGTGGGGAGGGGGTGGAGAAGCAGGCTGATCCCAGGGCCCCAAGATCATAATCTGAGCTGAAGGCAGGCTCTTAACCAGCTGAGCCACCCAGGCACCCCAAGGAGAGATAAAATTTAAGAGAGCTCACTGATTTCACAGTAATAACCAAACATCAGATTATCAAAACTGTCTGTTTTCTCAGTATTTCTTCATATTCCTCCTGTCTTCTTAGGTTCTCTGTGTCACCTATCTCCTGGTTCCATATTTTTTACTTCTCATTGCGTACATATCTTTTTTTTTTGTACATATATTTTTTGAAAATGGATTTATCTTGTGCTTTTCCATCTTCGTACAGTCTGTAAACGCCTGTGCTTAGCCTCCCTCTTAGCATTTCTCTCACCCTCCCTCACATGGTTCACCATGAATCCATCAGGACCCTAAATCATCTGGCTTCAGTTACTGCCTGGTTTTGAAGAAGTACCCATAAAAAATCTCAGGTTTTACAGAAGAGAGTGGCATCATGTGGCAAAGACTATACCCACAGGATTAAGTATGCAAGTGATTTGGGGTGTTGCTCTTCCTTGGAAGCCAAATAATGACAGAACCTAAGTTTATGGATGACTGTGAACAGTGCCATCTTTGCTGATAGTCAGTTGCTATTTACCAGTTCCTACACACATTTACCTAGAGAAAATTTAATGATAAAGTTCTTCAAAATGAATGAACACACAAAATAATATCAGGAGGTTTGAAATGAATTGTTTCATTCAAGAAAATGTTCTAGGGCACTGTATTATAAATGCAAATAAACTAGACATATAAAGTGAGAAAAATTCAAATATAATGTCAATTGGGCTAATCTAACTATGAAACATTTTCTTTAATGGTTTTAACTATAAGTCAGTATGAAAAACTAGTTCAGGGACGCCTGGGTGAGCGTTGAGTGTGCCTGCCTTCCGCCAAGGATGTGATCCTGGAGTTCTGGGATCGAGTCCCACATTGGGCTGTCTGCATGGAGCCTGCTTCTCTCTCTGCCTATGCCTCTGCCTCTCTCTGTGTCTCTCATGAATAAATAAATAAAATCTTTAAAAAACAGAAAAAAGAAAAACTAGTTTCAAGTTTCTTTGAGTTTTTGAATTGTGGGTTTAAAATAAAAAAATCTTGAAACTATAAAAAGCACTTAGTTTAGAGAGACTAGAAGAGGTAAATACTTTTGAATCCAGGTGATTGGATCTCTCCATTTTGTAACATTAAACATTTTACTTTATTTTTTTTTTTAATTTTTATTTATTTATGATAGTCACACAGAGAGAAAGAGAGAGAGGCAGAGACACAGGCAGAGGGAGAAGCAGGCTCCACGCACCAGGAGCCCGATGTGGGATTCGATCCCGGGTCTCCAGGATCGCGCCCTGGGCCAAAGGCAGGCGCCAAACCGCTGCGCCACCCAGGGATCCCAAACATTTTACTTTAATATGGAATTCAGCATTGGGGGAAATCATGATTTACGGAAAACAGTTTTTATGCGGAAAGAAAAAGCCCAAAACAAGCATTAAAAAAAAAAAAAACTATTACAAATGTAAAACAAAAGAAAAATAGATTTGTACTTATTGGTAGTATAATGTACTAGATATATGTAAAATAAACCACTAATTTTATTTTTGAATATATGATTTAATTTAGGAGGAGAATTGAATCTTGGTGAATTCATGAAAGTATTCAATCCCTCTATTTTTGAGGGGGTCTTTTTTAGTTTCAGCAATATTATAAAGAAAATTTTTTAAATTTTGTTTATTTTGAAAGAGAGGGTGCAAGTGGGGGGGAGGGGCAGAGGGAGAAGGAGGTGGCTGACTCCCACTGAGGCTATACAGGGAGCCCCATGTAGGGGCTTGATCTCAGGACCCTCAAATCAAGACCTGAGTCAGAATCAAGGGTCGGGCACTTAACTGCCTGAGCCACCCAGGTGCCCCAGCAATGTTAGAAAATTTAAGTGTATAGGTCTTGTATATCTTTTGTTAAATTAATTCCTAAGTATTCTATGTTTTTTGCTATATTACAAATTTGTTTTGCATTTTATTTTCCATTTATGATTGTATAGAATGAATAGAATTTGTAGACTCACCTTATATCCTTTAACTTTGCCAAGTTACATATTAATCCTATTAATCATTTTTCAGATTCCTTAGAATTACGTACCTAAAAATGATTTTAAGTGAACAAAGACAATTTTAGTTCTTCTTCTCTGAATTTCCTTTTATTTCTCTTACAGCGCTGACTGACTAGGACCTTCAGTACATCCATTATAATAATGAAGTGGCTATGGGGTGCCTGACTGGCTCTGTCAGTTGAGCGTGCAACTCTTGATCTTGGGGTTGTGGGTTTGGGCCCCACATTGGCCGTAGAGATTACTTAAAAATAAAATTTAAAAAAATAATGAAGTAGCTAGAGTGAACATTCTTGCCTTATTCCTAATATTAGAAACTCCCAATATTTCACCATTATATAAAAACTAGATGTAGATTTTTCATTCATCCTCTTGATTATCATATTAAGGGAGTTACCTTGGGCAGCCCTGGTGGCTCAGCGGTTTAGCACCGCCTTCAGCCCAGGGCCTGATCCTGGAGACTCGGGATCGAGTCCCACGTCAGGCTCCCTGCATGGAGCCTGCTTCTCTGAATCTCTGTGTCTCTGCCTCTCTCTTTCTCTGTGTCTCTCATGAAATAATAAATAAAATCTTAAAAAATAATAAATTCTTTAATTCTTACCTTGCTGAGAATTTTATCATGAATAGGTACTGATTTTTGTCAGATTTTTTTCTGTATCTGTTGAAATGTTTATATCTTTTTATTCTGTTAACATGGTAAATTACATTAACTGATATTTGAATTTTAAACCAAACTTATATTTCTTGGATAAACCACAATGATCAAGGTATGTTATCCTTCTTATATATTGCTGGGTTAAATTTATTGTTTTGCGTCTGTATTCATGAGGCTGATTTTCTTTTCTAGTAATATCTTTGTCAAGTTTTGGTGTTAGGGATTTGCTTATTTAATAAAACAAGTTGGAGAGTATCTCTTTTCTGTTTTCTAGAAAGTATGTAAGATTCTTATTATTACTTCGTTAAATGTTTGAGAGAGCCCACCAGTGAAGCCATCTGGGGCTAGAGTTTTGTTTTTGTGGTATTTTGTATTTTGTTTTTGTAATAATTATGAAATAGTTTCTTTAATAGATAGCATTCCATTTATTTCCGTAGACATTTTGGTAATTTTAAGGGATTTTTCATTTATCTCAGTTACTGGATTGATTTGCATTATATAGTTTAAAACATTATATTTGTAGTATCAGAAGTGATATTTCTCCTATATTGATAATTTGTGTTGCCTTTTGGTTTTCTTGAACAGTCTTGACAGAGTATTAATGATTGTTTTAATCTTTTAAACTGTTGGTTTTAATTTGTTTGAATTGTCTTGAGTTTGGATTATTATTTTGACTTCACCAACTTCTTTTTGTGCCATCTTACATCTCCTATTAGCTAATAATAGATTCAGCCTATTCAGTGAATTTGACAATTTTTATACTGAACTATCTAACTCTTGATTTTTCATTTATTTCTTTTTTTCCCATTTACTGCCAATATTTCTCATCTGCTCACTCATCAAAATATCTTGAACATGCTTGTATTAACTGTTTTAATATCCTTGTCAGTTAATTCAAACATCTAGATCATCTTGTAATAGGATTTTTCTCCTGATCTTGAGTTAAAAATCTTAACTTCTTAGCATGTTTTTTTTTTTTTTTTTTTTTTTTTTTTTTTACTTCTTAGCATGTTTAGAAATTTTTTATTGCGTCCTAGATTTTGTTGATGATATTTTAGATGGTTTTTTTAGAAATTGTGTTGGTTTTTTAATTTTTTTTTTAATTTTTATTTATTTATGATAGTCACACAGAGAGAGAGAGAGAGAGAGAGAGGCAGAGACACAGGCAGAGGGAGAAGCAGGCTCCATGCACCGGGAGCCCGACATGGAATTCGATCCCGGGTCTCCAGGATCGCGCCCTGGGCCAAAGGCAGGTGCCAAACCGCTGTACCACCCAGGGATCCCTGGTTTTTGTTCTAAATTACTGGGTAGTAAATACACACCCATACCATCCAGCAATTGCATTTTTGGGTATTTATTCTAGAGAAATGAAAACTTATGTTCACATAGAAACCTGTACATAATTATTTATAGCAGCTTTGTTCCCATACTGTTTAATTCATTTTTTTAAGATTCTCAAAGTGACAAAATTATAGAAATAAAGGACAGATAAGTGGTTGCCAGGAATTAAGGAAAGGACAGGAGGGTGTGATTATAAACAGCAAAGGGACTCTAAGTGGGGGTATAGTATATGGATCTTTACATGTACTAAAATGCCATAGAGTTATAAACAAAGATATATATGTAGTATCTATATGTAAAATGAGTGAATGAAAAAAACTGGCAAAATCCAAGTAAGATCTGTAGTCTAGATAATTGTATTGTGCCGGTCAGTTTCTCAGTTTATGATAATATACTACAGTTATATAGGATGTCACTTTGGGGGTAGGTGAGTAGTATGTTCCTGGATCTTTCTGTACCACTAATACAACTTTTGGTGAAGGTAAGAGGCCATCTATATGTATCTAATCACCGGAAAGGATGTCTGCTGTAAAATCATATCTTCATCCATTGTCTTTTGGAAGTATTTTTCCGGATCACCTTACAAGTTGGATTTTCTTTCTTTATGCAACATTTCTGACCTTTGTCATTTCTTAGAAAATAATATGTCAATCTAACTTCCTTTCTGCTTTTATTTTTTTTTTCTTCTCCTTTTAGTTGTTTGTGTAATTGGCCTTAAATGAAGTGAGAGTGAAGAAAACTAGAGCCATCTCTGGAAACCTCACTACACCACTACCCTGGAAGCTACCTTCTGGAATATTAGACTTGACCATATCTGTTTTGAGGACTCATTATGAACAAAGAAGTCTCCCAGGTGGGAATTGTACTTCTTCTTTTAAAAGAGCTTTGTCTCAGGATCCCTGGGTGGCGCAGCGGTTTGGCACCTGCCTTTGGCCCAGGGCGCGATCCTGGAGACCCGGGATCGAATCCCACATCGGGCTCCCGGTGCATGGAGCCTGCTTCTCCCTCTGCCTGTGTCTCTGCCTCTCTCTCTTCTCTGTGACTATCATAAATAAATAAAAAAAATTAAAAAAAAAAAAACTTCGAAAAAATAAAAAAAGAGCTTTGTCTCTACAAAAAGTATGGAGGGAAAAATGATTACCTGTTGACTCTTTTTGTTAATGGAAATATGTATTTGATTTGAGAGCTTCAAGGTTATTATAAAACATGTGCTGATATTCCTAAAGGAAAATATTAGAGAAGTTCTAGATTACATTTTATGAATCACTTTAATGCACATTTAAATGCATATAGGATTCATATCTATATTTTACAATGTGACCATTATTGAATTAAAAATGGCAAGCGGGTAAGTCATCCTTAGATTTGATCTATATATTTCTAACTTGTATGCAGTCATTAAATCTATATTTGGTGCCCATTTTTTACATTTGGGCATTTTTACATAGTTGTTTTCTAAGAGTTTGTGAGCTGGGGGAAGAATACTTGTGTATCCATGAACATGACAATGATCATAGCAGCCTATAGTTAGAAAGATAAACATGCATCAAGCCAAGACAGTAGGTAAAAAGCTGAAGGTTAATCAGAAACTGATTAATCAGTAAGTGGAAGACTTCCAGTGGGAGGTTTTTTAAATTAAAATATTTTTAATTGAATTATGACATTATACAGATAAAAGTTACAAGTTTTAAATATAGAACTCTTGAATTATCACGTGCAAACAAATTTGTTAAACAGGTTAAGAAGTAAAACAATATCAGCACCCCCAGAAACTCCCCTCATCCCTGCCTCAGCTCTATACCACCTACTCACTTTAAAGGAGAAAGTTGTCACCATGGAGAGTGATAGCCACCAACTTGAATAGTGGGGTGTAACAGTCATAGAAGTCAGAGACAGTTAAATTTAGTTGGCTGACAAGCAATACCAATGTTTGGAATAAACAATGAACTTGGGAGATGAAGGCAAGACTATTTGTTGGCAGAGAGCTTTAAAGCAGGGACTGGATGTGCAAAATGATTTGAGAAAATACTCTTTTGATCCTGCTACTTCTCACTCTAAAATCTCATTGGTTTCTAGAACACACTCCAGATTTCTGGCTTTTATGAACTGATGATACCTTGTATTTATTAATTTATGTTTTCTGTTATTTGAAATCAGATTGTTGATTCTCAATAAAGAGAGAGAAATAGTAAAGCATTTTATTTTAAGCCGTTTTGCAGAGTAGGCTGTATTATATAAGCAAGATAAATTTTAATCATATAGGAGACCCCTCTCTTTAATAGTTTTCAGGAAGGGAATGTTAGTACCTTGACTTCATGAAAGAGAAAGGGAGAGAAAACAGAATGATCTAATGATTGATCTCTGGTATCGGTGTCTTTTTCCATACTCATTGTTCATTGAGTGACTCTGAGAAAGTCTCTTTTCTTCATATCACAATGAAAACTTCTATCTTTTCTATTTCCCTTTAACATTTATCAAAAACAATTTTAAACTTGCCATATAGTTGCAAGATTGGTATGCTCTGTATGCCTCCTAACACTTTCACCAGTAATAAACATTTTGTTACATTTTCTTTATCTCTTCTGTATATTTACTATTATTTCTGCTCCTCCTCTTCAACCACCACCATTATGATGATGATGAATCATTTGAGACCTGTAGACATTTATGATCTTCTACTCCTAAATATTCAGTATGTTCTCCTACTTAACCACAATATAATAATGAAATTCAGGAAGCATTTTCATTATTGTTATTATTGCACTTATAGTTCATATTAGAATTTTATCAGTTGTCTGATCCAGAATCACACATTGTGCAGTTGTGACTGCTCTTTGGTTTCTTAACCTAGAATTATTTATCAGCTTTTCTTTGTCTTCCATAAAATTGACATTTTGGAAGAGAACAGACCAGCTGTTTTGTATAGTAGCACTCATTTTGAGCTCAATATCTGTTTCTATCTGTGTTTCTTTCTGAAGAGACTATATGATGTGTGAGACTTTGGAGATTCATAGATTTCTTAACTGAGAACCTTATCTGGTAGAACAAAACCTATAAAGATTTTTTTCAGGAGAAAGTCTGTTAAAACATGGTAGAATCCCAAAATTCCAAAAGATAGATTCCTAAAGATGATTTGGACAGTATTGAAAAGAATTTTATATGTGTATGTATGTATACATATAATCTTAAAATCCAGCAAGATTTATTAGCTTTTGGACAAAAAATAGGATTTGTAATGGCAAAATTTTTTTATCTTAGAGAAATAGCACATTTCATTTTAAAGTGAATCACATCTTATAGGAAGTAATTGTTTTATAATGGTGAGAGAAGTCAGGATTAGACATAGGATCAATTTTATTTATTTCTGTATGATGTTTTTTTTTTTTTTTTAATTTTTAAATTTATTTATGATAGTCACAGAGAGAGAGAGAGAGAGAGAGAGAGAGGCAGAGACACAGGCAGAGAGAGAAGCAGGCTCCATGCACCGGGAGCCCGACATGGGATTCAATCCTGGGTCTCCAGGATCGCGCCCTGGGCCAAAGGCAGGTGCTAAACCGCTGCGCCACCCAGGGATCCCTCTGTATGATGTTTGGACTAAGAATTGAGAAGACTCTCTCTTCTTATGTTTGAGATTCTTGTAAATACCACCCAGGATTTCTAGAGGTGGCATAATTTAATGTCAGCTCTTTTGGGAAAACTAATGAAGAAGCATTTTAGTGTGGAAGCAAAAGTTGGGAATATATCTTTGGCTTTTCTACTTATCAGTTATGTGCCTGTAGCTTAGTTGTATAAGTTGAAATAAAGCATAGCCAGAATCTGGAATCAAACTGCCTAAGAATGATTTTTATCTCTGCCACTTGACAATGTTGAGCTGATTAAAGAATGTTTCTGTGCCTTGGTTTCCTCATTTCTAAAATGGATTATAGTATTACCTATTGTATTTTATGAGTGAATGAATTAGTAAGGTTTTATGAGTAAATTAGATGCTTAGAACAATGATTGGCATATAGTAAATGCTCTGTAAGTGTTGGTCATCATCATCATCATCATCAGACAGTAGTTTATCAGTAAGATAAAGCTGTTGAACTCAGTGATTCTGTAAGTAGAAATAATAATACATACTTCATAGAGTAGTTGTGAGGAAAAAATGAGTTAATATATATAAAATGCATAAACACTGTATTATTACATTGTCATATCCTCTAAATGGATATTAGTAGGCTTCCTTTTTTGTGAACCTTTTTATTATTTTGTTCCTCTCAAATACTTTGTTGCTGACTTTATACTATGCAAATGGAAACAGGTAAGATAGGCATTTTGTATGTTCTTTCTTATTTGTTTTTTTTTTAAAGATTTTATTTATTTATTCATGAGAGACACAGAGAGAGAGAGAGAAGCAGAGACAGGCAGAGGGAGAAGCAGACTCCTTGTGGGAAGCCCAATGCGGGACTCAATCCCAGGATCCCGGGATCATGCCCTGAGCCAAAGGCAGACATTCAACCACTGAGCCACATAGGCGTCTCCATTTTGTATATTCTTAAGTGCCTATAATAAAAAAATTTGAGAAGCAGTGCACTAGATGACAATTGCTAGAGTCTCTCTGATTCTGAGCGTTTGCATTATTTTCCATTGATCCTGAAATATAAGCACTATTTCCAAAGTTGTTATTCTGTCAAGAACACTGGAAAGTGAAATTTGAATTTCACTTGTTTATAGTTAGTCTTTCTTTGGGCATTGCACTGGAAGGGGTATGACTAGCTCAATTAGTATGATCATTGAGGAAATATTAATGCTATTTAACCAGCTATTCCCCTGAAATGCTTGGGGATTTATTTTTCATTTCCCAATGGGTATTAATAAGGTTTTGCGAAATACAAATGAATCAAGTGAGATGACTTAAATTTCAAGCTAGGCTTAAAAAATGTATATTCTTCTATAAATTTAAGCAATGAAGATTTTATGTACATTTATATTGTGATTTTATTAATGCCCCTTCTGCAGTTGGGGGGATGACCCTGAAATTAACTGGGTTTACCTGACTTGATCATTTTCTAGTGCCTTCAAAATATAATTCCATTGTTTTGGCAAATAATTAATATGTAGCTCTATTACTTTGGTACTTCTGCTACCTTATAACTTTAAAGATCAAATTTTAGTATATTTATTTTTCTTTTATTGGTCTGTATATGTACATTTGAACATACTGTATTCCAAAATGAGTTTCTAAAATATTTGAGGGAAATTGAACAGCTTCTGATCAGAGGCTTAACTCTTATTTTAGATTTTGGAATAATTTTTTAAAATATTTATTTATTTTAGAGAGAGAGCACATGTGTGAGCAGGGACAGAGGGGGAGGGAGAGAGAGGATATCTGTGTCTAATGCTGATCGTTATTCTCTTCTGGCCGCAACTTTTAGCTGATTTTCTGCTCATTAATATTTGAATCTGAAAGAGGGTGAAATTGATGGGAAGAGAGAGACAATGAAATTTGTATTGCTTAGTTTTGTCTTTCTGATCACCATTTTCTTTTTTTAAGGCTGTTACTTCTTTACTAAACTATTAAAAACTTTACTCTGCAAGTAAATAAACTTATTTTTTTGTTTACACAGCTAAAAAGAGCTGTGGTCAGGAAGACCAATTTTAATCTCTTTTATTTTTTTTTTAAAGAAATACCAACATATTTTCCACGTTAGATATGGAACTGATTTTTGGAAGACATGGTACATTGTATATACAATTACCCAATGTTGTAGAATAACTGGAATCATCTAGTTTAATGGATTTCTAAGGAAATGTTGAGGGTGTTTCTGCCCAATTGTCTTAATAAGATAGTTGTCACAAATATGTATTTCATATGCTATCTTTCGTCAGGCACAAATACAACAGGAGTATTTTAACAAGGTGAATGCGTGTTTATTTTTTATTTCAAAAAATTAAATTTTAAATAAAGTCAATGTGAGGAATTTAAAATATTGGGTTTTAAAAGTAATTTGATTTTTCTTTTTCCTGTATTTATGTTAATAGAAAACAGAAAATAAACTTTTATGGCTCTTCAAAACTTACTCTTTCCTCTTTCCATTTAGAAACTAATGCAAAGAAAGCATTTTTCTTAATCTCTAAAATAAGCTTTTAGTGGTAAATATGAATTTATTAAGTCGTTTTTCAAAAACTACATATTTTTAGAATTTAAGTTACCAAGTCCTTGATAATGCATTTATTATTAACATAATATATGTAAGTTTTTGCACAGGATTTTCTTTTAAAAAAATCTGATGTTTTATAGAATCAGTGAAAGAAGATAAAATGATGTCTTTGTTGCTTTGAATCCATTTTTGCCTTTATTTTTTATTCCTGGCCATAGAGTTCAGATACTGGCAAACCATTTATGGCAGAGTCTTATTGGGGCAAGGATTCCTCTTTGGGCCAAGGATAGCCACCACCTGAGTTCTGGTCTCTGGTTTTGTGGATTCAGAGTGACTTTTTGTTTCCAGATATTGAACAAAATCTTTGTTTAGGCATTAGCTTCAAAATACCTAGTTTTTAACAAAACAAAACAAAAAAAAGGAAACATTCAGAGAAACAAGAAAGTAAGGCATATACACAGGAAAAATAGCAATCAATAGAAACTGTCTCTAAGGAAGTCAAGACATTGCACTTAATAAGAAAAAGTAAATAAATTGGATTTCATCAAAATTATAAAGACTTTGTTCATAAAACAAAATGTTTGCAAGTCATATATCTGGTAGAGGCTTAGTACTCTAATTTAAAGAATTCTTATGACTCAACAATTAAAAGACAACCCAATTTAAAAATGGGCAAAGGACCTGAATAGACATTTCTCCAAAGAAAATATACAAATGGCCAATAAACACATGAAAAAGATGCTCAGTTTCATTAATGATTAGGGAAATAAATGCAAATCGAAACTAATGTGATACCATTTCACACCTCCTAGGATGGCCTGAATTAAAGTTACAAAACAGAAAATAACAAATTTGGTGAGGATGTGGAAAAATTAGAACACTTATACGTTGCTGATAAAAATTTAAGATGGTATAGGCACTATGGGAGACAGCTTGGCAGCTTTTCCTCTAAAAGCTGGAGAGTTACAATATGACTTAGTAGTTCCATTCCAAGAATACCAAGAGAATTGAAGACATGCTCACATTTATACATACAAATTTTTACAGGATCTTTATTGATAAATAGCTCCTGAAATGAAAGAACCTAATGTCCATCAGCTGATGGATAAACAAAATGTGGAATATCTAAACAGTGGAAAATTATTCAGCCTTATAAAGGGTGGTGAAAATCCCAAAGTTCCCATACATACTTACCACATGAGAAAGATTTCAATTGACAAGGCAATGAAAAGACAAAAGAATTGAAAACATCTTTTAGAGGACCGTAGGTGTCTGAGGATGTTAGTCTGAGAAATGTTTCCACATGGCAGTTGCCCAGTGCAGAAGCTCTTTGCTTATCATGATTTTCCTGTGTGATTCTTTTCATACAGCTGTCAACTTGGAGAGATTTAGTTCACAGAATGCCTCTCTCATATCAATGCTGTTTTGTGCTAATTGCCTGCTAAGCAATTTTAAAGTATATTATTAGTTATTTACTAACATGTTGTTACTTACTTTTCAAATTATGTGGTTCTCAGCTAAGTCTGGGGAATGAGTGACAAATGTCTTGTTCTAGAAATTTAGAATTCAAATGAAATACAAAACACTAATCTATTTCTTCAGCCCCACCTGTTGGTTTTGTCTGGTTTATTTGAGATAGATGTGGTTTCTAATTCCTAAAACTGTTCTCTACAGATGGCCTGAAGTTGTTTGGGTATAAGTTAGTGACTCTTTTCAAATCAACAGAGTACTTTTACTTAGAAACCTTAGCTCTTTTTTAAAAGGTGATATGCAAATTGGTTTCCTGAAACCAGCATTTCTTTTTTTTTTTATTTTTATTTTTTTTAATAAAATAATTTTTATTGGTGTTCAATTTACCAACATACAGAGTAACACCCAGTGCTCATCCCGTCAAGTGTCCCCCTCAGTGCCCGTCACCCACTCACCCCCACCCCCCGCCCTCCTCCCCTTCCACCACCCCTAGTTCGTTTCTTTTCTTAATGAACCTTATTTAAGTACCCTTACTGCCAAATGTAAAGCCATTCCACAAATAGAACAGCTGTAATAGTTTTCACTCATCAGAGGTTTTGCATTCCACTATCTGTATATTGTGTTTTGTAAATAGAAAGCAGTTAATACCAGAATCATATCATCAGCACATTGTTGGTGACTCTCATAGCTTCTTAGTGTTGGCTCTTATTTTGGTAGGCTGCCTGTCTTGTCTGGCTGCTGTTGAATTATTGTCTAATATCTTCTCAGTTCCAGAATCTCAGATAAATTTAGAAGATGTCAGTCTCCAGCCTGTAGTCTGAGGGGAGAGCACAGTATGGGGAATCTGACTTTAAATCTAAAAACGTTTGTTGCTCAAAATGATACAGTCTGTGAGATTGTATTATTTATGTTTACAGTTGTATGACTGTAACATGACCTCATGTCTCTACAATACTATGAAAAATTGTAAGACATTTCCCCCAAATGGTACAAAATTAGAAGAGATGTTCTCCAATTTCTAGATCAAGAAAACAGGTTTTTTTTCCCATTGAAAACAGAGTAACAAGGACTTCAAGTGAGCTCAGTTTCTCAATTATAAGAAAGAATTCCAGAGTTTTATGAAGGATTCCAGAAAATATTTAACCATAAAATATCTTAAATATCCTTTAAACTTTTTTTTTTCCTTTAAACTTTTAAATGTTGTATTAGTTAAGTAGTTTTGTCACTTCAAACTCATCACCTGTTTTAGCTTCTGTATCTCTTGGGCATTTTGTTAGACAATGGATATACAGTAAAAAAAGATCTAGTAACTGGCTTTGAGTTCATAATATAGAAGGGGAGGCAAGCAGGAGAATTACATTTTATAGCATAGTATAGTAAGAAGTATATGGCCCTTTCTATTTTGAGAGCCAGTAGAATTCCAAGTGGATAAATTCTCAAATGAGTATAACTTAATGTCTTTGGAGGCAGAAAAGACAGACAGATAAGGAAGTAATAAGTAGTCCTTAAGCAGGAAGTAGGGACTTAGCTATTTTTCTTTGGGTTTAGTAAACTCTAAACTCTTCTCTTTATTTTCTGCTTTGTTTCTTCTCTCTTCTATTTCTACTTTTAGTTAATGTCCCTTCATTATTACAAAATTTGTTGCATAGTTCCATTTTTTTATATTAATACATTAAAAATATTACATTTTATTTCTATGTGAATATAAAATGAAGTGGCTTCTTTGAATTTTCATAGGAAAAGAAGGTAGCAATTATATTAATTATAGTAATATTTTACTCAAATGATTATTCTTATTTTGTGTTTGGGTTTCAGAATCTTTTGACATCTTTTTGTTGTGGTGGTTGATATTACAAGTCTGGCATATTTGCCTTTGCTCTGAGGCTTAAATTGTAATTATTTTCCTTATCATAGGTCCTTCCTCTCTCCCACCATAAGAGATTTAACAAGTTTTTTTTTTTTTTTAATGATGACATTAAATGACAATGCAGCTCACCTTATTTATTCATCATTAATAGAAGCCTGGAATTTAAAAGTCCAGCATATTTTATAAATGTTGAGTTTGAGGTGACAGATATCCAAATGAAAAAGTCCCATTTAGCAGTTGGAAACTTAAATACCAAATTACTGAGATGAGAAAGATTGTACTTACCCTTTGTAGCAGAAGTCTTAGAATGGAAACCAGACCTTGTCATTCCTCTGTTCTTTACCCTCCACTGATTGCCTAATTCAGTCAGAGTAAAGCTAGTCTTTAAAATGGTTTTTATGGCCTTACATGATATAGCCTCCTGTGATCTTTCTGAGATCATCTGTTCCTCACTCTCTGGTTCTAGCTACATTGATCTCTTTTATGTTTCTCAAAAAGCATAGTTATGCTCTGGCCTTAAGGGTTACAGCTCTTCCCTCTGCCCCTGCCAGGAGCACTGTTTCTCCAGATACCTTTCTCCCTTCCCTCACCTCCTTCAAGGCTTTGCTCCTATCTCAACTTCTCAATGAGGCCTTTTCTAACTATGCTGCTTAAAGTTGCTGACTCTTCCAGAACTTTCACACATATCTCTATTTTCGCCTAATTTTTCTCTGTAACACTTAACCACCTTCTAATATACTCTATAACTTACTTTTTAATTTTATTTATTGTCTCTCTCCCTTACAATAAAATGAACCTCTCTGAAGACAGTGATTTTTATAAATTTTATTGACAGCTGTGTCCCCAGTACCTCAAACAGAGGCTGGCATATACCAGGAACTCCATAAATATTTGTTGCTAAGTTAAGTTAGGGCTACCCACTGAGATCAATTTAAAGTTTTCTGACTAATATTTACCTTTCCTGGGAGCATGAAGTATACTAAAGATTTTATTTTTTTATTTTATTTTTAAATTTTTTTAAATTTTTTATTTATTTATGATAGTCACAGAGAGAGAGAGAGAGGCAGAGACATAGGCAGAGGGAGAAGCAGGCTCCATGCACCGGGAGCCCGATGTGGGATTCGATCCCGGGTCTCCAGAATCGCGCCCTGGGCCAAAGGCAGGCGCCAAACCGCTGCGCCACCCAGGGATCCCAAGATTTTATTTTTAAAGTCTTTCCTTAAAAAAAAAAAAAAAAAAGTCTTTCCTTAGGCTCAAAACTAAAATTAACGTATGTAATCTACATGTATGTACAACTATTAACTTAAAGATTTTATATATGTCATAAAGTATAGTATATAACATCTGTAATTTACTGGGTGGCTCAGTCGGCTAAGCGTCTGCCTTCAGCTCAGGTTATGATCCTGGGATCAAACCCTGCATCAGGCTCCCTGCTCAGTGGGGAATCTGCTTCTTCCTCTGCTTCTCCCCTTGCTCATGATTTCTCTCTTTCTCTCTCTGAAATAAATAGATTTTTTTTAAATCTATAAATACTTCATTGAATGGATGTTTAGTCACTTAATTCACCACGGTCCTATAATAGATACACAATAGGTGAGAGCTGATGGAAACTTTGTATATTATGTCAAAGTTAAATGTCCTGCAGACAGGATTTAGTGAAGGGTTTTAAGCAAGAAATTGAGATGAGCAGACTTAAATTTTTGATAGCCCACTCTGGTTTCTCAGGGAGACCATCTGGAAAGCTACTTTAATAGTCCAGCAGGAGGGGATGAGAGAATATGAAGAAGGAATGGATTTTGGAAATATTTAGGAAATAAAAATTGACAAATCTTGGTGTCTGCTTGAATGTGGGGTATGAGAGAAGAGGCTAGAATGACTCCAACATACCAACTGAGAGGAGAAATAGAAATACATGCGGTAATGTTAAGTTCATTTTGGAAAGTTGAATTTGAAGTGCCTGTGTGACATCTGGATAGAGATATATGGTGAGGAATTGGATCAGGGGTCTGAGACCCAGGAGGTGTGAGCTAGAGATGGGGTTTCAGGGATAGTCAGTACAGAGATGTGTTTTGAAATCATGTTGAGTGAGTGGTATCACCGCAGGATAATGTATATACTCTGAGGGAAAAAGAGACCTTAGGATGTTAGGACCATGAGGAATTCTGACTGCAAAGAATTGGGCGAAAAGTACTCAGAATAAGGTAAGAAGAAAAACCACACTAAATTCTCATCTGTCAGTTCATAACTTAAACATCACCTCTGCAGAGAAGGCTCAGGTGATCCCCCAGTTAAAATTAGGTCTCCTCTATTGCTTCTATTAACCCTATTCTTTTTCTTGGTAACTTTTATCACAATTTAAAATTCTGTGTTATTTTTGTGTCTTATTTATGTCTCCTGCTGCATGAGGGCAGGAACCTCTCTTTTGCTGTCCATTACTTGCTCAGCTTTTAGCACAGTGCCTGATGCATGATAGATGGATAGATTTATTTGTTAAGTAAATGAAGAAAGTTTGGGATCACAGAAGCCAATCGATGACAAAGTTTCAGAAGGTAACTATTTCACATGTTGCTCTAAGTAGTCCAGTAAAGTAATAATAATAATAATGATAGCTAGCAGTATTGAGCCCTAGTAAAATGAAGGAATGAAAAATGTCCGTTGTATTTATTGATGAAGAGGTTTGGGATGAATTATCCACTGAGTGAACACTGCCCCTCAGGGAGCTCTCTGTCTACAGAGGGGGTAATAACAATAGCTAGCTTCTCCAGGAGCTACAGTATGCTCTTTATATGCACTATTTAGTCCTCACAGCAAATCTGAAGGTAGGTGAAGGTAATTATTACCCTTATGTTACAGATGAGGAATTAGGTTAAGGAGATTACACACTTTGCCCAGATAGTGGTTAGGTTGAGATTTAAACTTAAGGCCTTCTGACCCCAAGGTCCATGCTTTTAACCACTGTGCCCCAGTAGGGGGATCCAGTTGATTCATCAGGGAACTGATACCTTGAAAATGACATTTGAGCAGGAATGGTTTAGGTGCTGTTTATAGGACAGATTAGAAGTGAGAGACTGGAATTGAGAAACCAGATACACCGTTCTTGCATTAATCCAGAATGAGGCATTTGGTTCCAACTGGAATCATAACTATATTTGAAAATAAAGGAGAGGATGATCTAAGATCTCTTATTAAGGAAGAATTGACAGGACATAGATACCAGTTAAAAATCAGGAGTAAAAGAGAAAAGTAAAAAGTAATTATAAGACTACAATCCTAGGCATTGGAGATTTTTATGAACTGCGCTTCTAATATGGGAGAAATTCAAAATGTGCCCTTTTGGTTGCATGAAATAATAAAATTGTGATTAGAATTTTAGATGCTATTTATAACTGAAAGGGAGATTGACAATCTTTGGTATGGAGAAAGGGCTAGAGACAGTAAGAGTAAGTTTTAGGACAAGAGGAAAAGGATTTACTAGATGTATTAACTAAAACCATGTGAGAGATTCTCAAGGATCGTGGCCTTTTTTGTAAGAAACTTTAGAAGCACAGCTGCCATCGCTGTGGCTTAATAATTTTATAATTTAAGGAAAAGTTAAAGGTTTTTCCCATTTAACAAGAATTTTCTTTCCTTTTACAAGAATAGGTGGAGTGAAAAAGAATGGAGGAGGTGTGTTGTTTGGCACTAATAAAATACAAAGGTAGTGATAAATATAAGGCCAGGAATATAATTCTGAGTGTCATTAGGGATTCTATGAAGAATAGTGGTTGATAGGGACAGGTCAGAAGGGATCTGTAAGTGCAGTCACTAACTGGCACAACATGTGAGAGAGAGACCTGGCTGGCATGCTCAGGGAAATGACTTTGTGTTCTCTGGCATCTATACCAAGATCCTAACATGACTAAACATTTGATCTTTGTCGCCTGACTACATAGACACAAGGTTAGGAGTATAGAATTCAAAGTTGGTAAGTACCAAATCTAGTTCATCGCTTTAACTTCATTTGTATATGTATTATTTATTTTCCCTATTGTATAACATCCCAAACCTTATGAATAAAAGTTGTTTAAAATTCTTTTAAAAGTATAACCTAAAATGAACATAAAAAATATCTGACTCCAAATTATACATTGTTTTTACATTTACATCTAAAAGTGATGTTTTTTCTCTGAAAAAATTTCAGTATCTACTTCATGATTCTAATAATATTTTCATCCTAATTGACCTTTATGATTTCATAAGGGCTTATTAATTTTGTTTTATAGATACAGAAAAGAAATTATAGAAACACTAACTCTATGCTTTTGTATAGATGTAGTGGTTTTTATGACAGCTGTAATTAGCTATTCATTGAGAGACTACAAAGTTTAGATATCTTCTAACCTAAGGGAGCCTCCTCCTCCCTTGTGGTTAGAAAGCTCACCAGGGTAGATTTCTTATTGTTGTCCTTCCTTTTTAGGTGTGAAGTTTTTCAACATGAGTGGCCTCGGGGACAGTTCATCCGACCCTGCTAACCCAGATTCACATAAGAGGAAAGGATCGCCATGTGACACTCTGGCATCAAGGTAGGAACACTCTTTTCTTAGTGTATATCTGAGAGAACTTCTTTATCAATTTTATTGACATTTTAGAGCTCCTGTTCCATCTACTCCAAGTTTACTTGTCTTCTTTGAGTCCCTTAGACTTACCATGCTGTCTTGCTTCCCCCAGGGCCTTTCCACATGCTTGCTCCCTCTAGATTTCCTGGAACCTATAGAACACCTGTATGTTATCCAGATGCCAGCTTAGATATTACCACCTTAAAAGAAGCTTTATTTCCATAACTATCATATTAAATCTCCCTCATTCGTGTATCTGTCTCACATTATGTCTATAGCTCTGATCCATAAATTCAAGTTTTTACTAATTATGTGATTATTTCACAAATCCTTGGCTTCTCCACTACACACTTAGACTACCATTTGGTAAGGACCTTGTCTGTTCTTACCGTTTTATCCCTAGTTTGTAGCATAGTATTTGGATTATGTAGAGTAACGACACAGTAGGTATTTGTCAAGTGAATAGATAAATTCATTGTACATCTTTAATTGCTATCTTAGAACATTATGGTCTTAGTAGAACAAAGAAATATATTGTTATAATGTTAGGATTTTAAAGGATCTCTATTTATGAAATTAAATATTTGTATATTGTAAGGAATATGATCACCTTCAATTGGCTAAAAGAGAATTACTGCTAAGGAGACTCTAACAAATTCCAGATAGAAAAGGAACCGCAATCACATCAAAAGAGCAGCTTTCTACCTGAGAGGAGAAGAGTGGGGATCCATTCACCTTCTAGGATCTAAAGCAAGCAAGCTTTCTCAGCCTTTCACACTATTGTCATTGTCAGCCAAATAATTCTTTGTTGTAGGGCACTATCCTGTATTGTAGGATGTTTAGCAATATCCTGGGCTTTCACACTAAAGGCCAGTAGCATCTTTATATCATTTGTGATAACCAAAATGTCATATCAGTTGTGATTGCCAGAAATGTCTTCAAACATTATCAAATGTCTGTCAGTATTTCCCAAGGATGGGGAAAGCAATATGGCCCCAGTTGATAATAGCTGATCTAGAGAGTTGAAGTGACAAAAGACTCTTTTGTCACTGGATTACATGCTTTTTTTCTCATGGCAAGGAAAGTAAAGGATTTTAACGAGAATGCCTAGAAGCTGGAAAGAGAAAAGTTAATCAGTTCAGAGAACTATCATAGAGAGATCATAACCTAAGTACTCATAACCACAGGTAAGTCTCCAGATGCTCAGAGGATATCAAGATACAATCCAGATTTATGTTGTCAGAGTAAATGTTCTTATTTCTATCTGTATATAACAAAGTCAGTCGTTTACAAAGGAAAACTTAAGAATAAATAATTAAAACTATGTTTTTTGGATTTAATTTTTTTATTTGGGGGAATTTAAATCTATAAAAGTATAGACGCTAAGAAAGTATCTATACTCATCACATATATTTTATGGTATTGTTAGTATTTTGTTAATATTTTATCGTATTTGCATAGTCTTGTTTGAAAAAAGGTAGTAAAATAATTAATGATTAAATTGATCTGTCTGCAATTAATTTCTCCATTTTTAATAATTATGTATATAAAAGGATTGGTGAGTAAATATATATTGTACAATACTGTATAGCATATATATTTTCCTATTATACGCTCTTTGCAGCATGCATCTTGAGATATAAGCACATAGATTCAGTCCTGTCACCTTTTGATTAAATATTATATTACAGATGTACACCATTTGAAAAATCCATTTCTCTACAGAAGAGAGCTTCCCTATAGATAAACAAGCTTTTTGTTAGAAATTTTCTCTCTTACTGCTAGCACTGCAGCGAACATCCTCATATACACCTTCTACTTCATACGTAAGAGTTCCTTTAGGATCTGTGTACATATTTTTTTTTTGGATCTGTGTACATTTTTTTGTTAACTAGGTAACTACCACATCGCTCTTCAAATAATAAGCATCCAGAGTTTTGTTTTTTTTTTTTCACATCCTTACCCACACTACTCTCTCTCCTCATTTTAACTCTTTGCCAATCTGATTGATGTGTGTGGGGTTACAGTTTCAAGTATATTTCACTGATGACTAGATACATTGATCATGGTTTTTGTTTTCCTCTTCTGTGAATTTCCTGGTTATATCTTTTGCCCATATTCCTGCTAAGGTGTTTGTCCTTTTTATTTGTAAGAGTTATGTTTAATTTTCTAGGTACTACTATTTGTTGCTTAAACTTGATTCATATGCTGTCTCCCAGTCTAACTCTGTTTTTGAAATCTTTTGACATATTTTAAAACCTTCAGTTTTCATGTGTCAAGCTCATGGGAGGGGGGTCTTATTAAAGAATATTTTCCCCTCTACTTCAAGACCTTCACTGCATTTTTACATATTTTCTTCTAATAAATATTTAAAGTTGTAATCAATCTGGAATTTATTTTTGTGTATGATATAGTTTTATTTTTTCCTACGTAGAATAGAAGTGGTTATGAATGACCCTATCCTTTCCCTGCTTTTGTGCTGTTACCTTTATCATGAACTGAGTTCCTGAATAGATAGAGATCTAGTTTCGAACCTTCTTATGACAGTCACCTTGATATCTGAAGGGGCAGGACATTCTTTTTTGTCATTTTTCAAAATTGTTTTCCCTGTTCTTGTCCCTTTACCATTCCATTCAGATTTTAAAATCAGTTTTATAAGTTTCCCCTGGGGGGAAAAATACTCCTGGGATCTAGATTAGAATTTCATTTACTTTTGTGCATTAAATTGGGAGAGAAATGACATTTTTATTTTCTAGACTCCAGATTCTAGAGTGTTCTTATTTGTAAATATAAAGGCTGTTCACTTATTCAAGTCTTCACTGTTCTTCAGCAATAGTTTATAATTTTGCTCTTTGAACAACTAGCCCGTCTTTAGTTAGATAATTCCAGGGTATCACAGAATTTTTATTGCTTTTAGAAGTGATATAATTTTGTCTATTGCACCTTCTAATTGGCAATTTTTAATATACAGGAATACTAATGATTTGGGATTATTGGTCTAATGTTCTGAACTTTCTTATTTGTTTTATGGTTTATTTATAAAACTTTGATATTTTTTGTACCTACATAATCATGTTATTATAAATATCAAAAAACTAATATATTATTCTCAGATGTTTTAAAGATAATCCTTATATGGTAAGGATAATCCTTATCCTTGTATGTTTGCTTTCAGAATGTTTGAGAACATTCTCTCCTTCAGGTTTATAAGTGTGGGCTTTAGTTTTCAATTGATATTTTTGATATGGTAAACCAAAACTTTGTGATTTTGAAACTGGAGTTTGCACATGAATACCACCTTGTCATGTTTCTTTTGGTTTGTTATCTGCTGTCACTTTAAACAGATTTTGAACTCATTAATCATAAAAGTGTACGTTATATTTTAGGGTATTGAGAGCCCTTGTGCCCATGAGCCCTGATAGAGTTTCTTAGTAATTGTTTGATGGGATGAGATGTCTCATATATCCTCCTATTCTCTTTTCTCCATTCCTTAACTCTACTGGAGAATGGGGATTAAAATGCTGGTCTCAAAATAGTGGATAGCTGTGCCTTGTGCCTGTATAACATTTCTAATTCAGCTCAACAAGTGCTTTATTAAGTGCCTGCTATTCAACCAGCATGGTGTGCATGATGTTATAAGGATATAAGTGAAATGAGGCATGTTTTCTATCTTCAGGGAGCTTACAAATCTGGTCATGCCACACATTCTTCTAAAACCCTCTGGGCTTCCTCTTACCCTGAAAATAAATAATCATAGCCAAAATGTTGATAATAGATAACATTTATTGAACTAATAGCCAGGAATTCTGCCAAGCGTTTTACATCTTTAATCCTCACAAAATTCTGGGAGATAATTAATGTCATCATCCTTGTTTTGCAGTTAAAGAAATTGAAGCTTAGAAAAGGTAAATTGCTGCCCAGGTAACTTGCCCAGGGTTACATAGCTAATAAATGACTGAGGAAGTTTCAACTTGTGCTTTTAAGCAATATACATGCTCTTTATCATGGTGTATGCAAGAGCCCTCATGATTGGGCCTGGTCCTCATCTCTTGCCCTTTTGTTTCTTATTTATACATCAGCCATGCTGAACTACTTACAGGTTCTTTAACTTGACATTTTCATTCTCATTTTATATCTTTGAAAAAGCTGGGTTTGTTTGCCTCCCCCACCCTGAAACCAATCCCTCTCTACTGGCTGGGTTGGGACAATTCATTCTCTAGGTCTAGGTGCTACCTCTGTGAGCTTCTGTAGTATTACAGTCTTGTCAGTGTAATAGCTCCTTTTCTTTATTCTCACACTAATTGGGGCTACCTCTAATTTAACCGTGGGTCCCTGGTACATACTACAAGGTTATCTGGCACATAATAAGCAGAGGAACGTTTATGAAAAAGCTAGTAGTTGAAAACAAAAGATACATGAGGAGTTAATTCATAGCTTTGTTAACTAGCATGTGTGCCAGATCAATGGAAGTCTGTTGGGCTGGTGAAATGTAGGTGGCCCAGAGTAATAAAGGAAACCTTCTTTTCCATTAAGGTAGAAATTTTTTGTCACACCCGCCCCTTCTTCAGTTTTAACTTTATTTGAATATATCTGCTCTCATTTTCTGTCCTTGCTTATTCGTTACTTCATTTTGTGGTGATTTTCCTAGTTTCATTCTTAAGTCATTTTATAGACACCTCAGCATTTCGTTACTCTTAGCTTCTTGCTTCCTCTCTCACCTCTCTGACTATCCTGCCTTTCTATCACTTTCTTTTACTCTACAGTGGTGTCAGGCATTTCAGTTTTACATAAAACTTAATGTCAAAAACAGATTTGAGAGTTCCACCACATGAATCCAATTTACTCATATTGGAATTTAGACTCCTGGATTTAAACAGATCATACTTTAAACTGAATCTACAAAATAAGTGTAGTATGAATTAGTTTCTCTAAGGCAAAAACAGGTGTCCTCTTAAATACTTGTCAATTTGCAGACATGGGGTTCTCTGGAACCTTGCATATATGAAAATGTGTGTTACTCATTTTCTTCATGTTTTCAACACCTTGGTGTGAAGTTTGTCAAAATACCTTGCTGCATATACTATCTGGAAATTCTCAGATAAAGTTTTACTAAGTAAAATGAGACTAATAACTCAATAATGAAAGGCTTTAAAGATAAAGACAATGTGATTATTATGGTTTTAAAATTTGGTTATGTTTTGGGATGTGTACCATTTTGTAGTATTTTGTTTTATGTAGTTAAATACATTTGATTGGTTGACTTGGTTCTTTTCAACTTACTACATTGTTATGGAAATGCTATTGCTTTTATCGTGTTTTTTTATTACGAAAAGTGGTATTTTAATTGTCAATTATGAACTTTTTAAAAAGCAACTGATCTTTCCCTCTTTTCACCTCTTTTTTCTACCATTATACCAGATGTTTTTGATTGCTGCTTATTAAAACAAAGAGCTATTTGTGACCAGTCTTTCTTATTATGTTAATTTGATAATGGAAAAATTCATTTCAAAGTAATACTTCACTGTCTTTGCATGTATTACATAAAGCAAGTTGCCTGATGATTTGGCTAATTAAACCAGGAGTAAAGACTGGAAAACAAAAGTGAACGATATTCATTCACTTCATTTGAATGAATATAAAATGCTAGCTGTTTGCACTATTATCCTTTGTTCTCATTATTTTGCTTCCAGATAAATCAAAATTGATTGTATTACATTTATGAGAACCTATAAATAGATGTCTTTTCTATTTTTTTAGAACAAAGTTGTATACAAAAGACATTCTCTGTACCTTATCTCTAATTATTGATCTATTATTCTTTTTATTTTACTTTTTGGATGGATACTCCTTTCTTTTTGATGAGGACCAACTAATGGTCTAATCATTATACGAATTAAGAGTTTATTAGAAATGAGTTTTTCAGATTTCCGAGCATAACTTATTTGAACTAGTATAATCTCACTGCTTAATTTATATATATCAAAGTTATTTGAAAATTCACATCTTCTATTTCAAGGAGTTATTATTTAGAATATAAAATAAATTCCAAGTGCAACTTGTATATGTACTGTCTGCTTCCTTTTAATGTTTAACATTCATTGGCTATTTGAAATATTTGATACATTTACATCATTAAGGAGGAAATACATCTGTGATGGCAGTTTTTCTTTTTATGTATTTTGGCCAGAATTGTCTTCTGCACTTTGGTATTTTGGAGTATCTGTTTTTCAGATGTGAATTTAGATTGTTTTCAAAATCTGACTTTATATTTCAGATAAAATTACAGATCTCTATAAGGTTGTTAATATTAAGTACTTGAACAGAGAAGGAAGTATGATGATAGAAATGTACACTAACTGGTTTTTCTTTGTGGAACAGCACTGAAAAGAGACGCAGGGAGCAAGAAAATAAATATTTAGAAGAGCTAGCTGAGTTACTATCTGCCAACATCAGTGACATTGACAGTTTGAGTGTAAAACCAGACAAATGCAAGATTTTGAAGAAGACAGTCGATCAGATACAGTTAATGAAGAGAATGGAACAAGGTAAACAAAACAAAACCATGGCTGTGTGCTTTTTTTATAAGGACCTTTATAATATGTGATTTTATTTTTTTATTATTAAGAAATTGCTTTGAATTTCATAATTTTATTAAACATTTTTGTTTAGATGGTCTTTATTTTATAACATGAATCTGAGAGCCTTCTTGTTATAACAACAAGGCTTATTAATTTAACTTGAACACTTGTTGCCTTGGGAGGTTATAGAACCTGGTACCATAGGGGATAGAGTCAAGAAACATAAGTTGTGGTGTCAGACCTGAAGCTTTGGCACAGTGTTGAAAGACAGTAGCTCAGTTGTAGGTAACTCCCTCCATCTGAAAAATAAGTTGGTCTCTGCCTTGGCTCTGGGTGTGGGAAACAGTCTCCTCTGAGAAGACTCTCATTTTTTTTTTATGATTCATATTTATACTAGCCATATTTACTGAGGACCCCACACCACAAAATCCCTAGCAAAGAGTTAAAAGAGACACAAAGGCAGAGCACTTTGGAGAAAGACTCCCACACTTGGCCCCAAGACATTCCCAAAGAAAAATTGCTCCCAAGGTGATTTTATGCTAAAACTTTAAATGACATATGAGGAAACAATCTACACAGTAAGTAGGACCCCAAATAACAAACATAAGGAATAGTCCCAAAAGAACTTCAGATTAAGAGCAGCAATGTGAAAAGATTATAAACAAATATAGTTGTAATGATTAAAGTGACAGGATTTTAAGATTTTATAAGCTGGAAAGTCAATTGTCTAGTGACAGCCGATTGAGCAGACAGGAGAAACTGGTATTTTAAGTCTGCAGGGGAAAGCCAGTAAGAGGCTGTATGTCTCCTTGCTGCTTGATCTTAAACCCTGACAGCCTGACTCACGCTCCCTAAGTTAGAGGTGAGAGGACTCCTCTGGGGATCCTGAGCAGTCCAAAGGAAAAGACACACAGACACTGACCATTGGGAATGGGTCAACATGACAAAATCAGTTCCCTGTCTTGCCTCCTCTATCCACATTTTCTCCCTACTCCCACTAGAGCCCCCTAAGGGTGAGTGAGGATTTTTGTTTGCTCATAATTGTGTTCTCCATCTCTAAAACAATTCCTGGCTATGTAGTAGACTTTCATGAATATTTGTTGAATAAATAGATGAAGAGTTGAAAGATAGTGTGAAAAAATCCCTTAGAAAATAAAGTAAAAAGATAAGCAGTGGAAAGCAAAGATGGGAATTATGGGATTAGTTCAGGAGGTGTAACATATGATTAATTCCAGAAAAAAGAACAGACCAAATAGAAGGAAGGAAATTACAAGAGTAATGATATAAAAACAAAACAAAACACTTCTCAGAATTAGAGCAGTGTGGGTTTCCAGATTGAAAGCACTCATATAGTGCCCAACACAGTGAATAAAAAAGAAAGGAAAAAAGAAAAAACCCATACCAATGCACAATTTTTAGACACTACAGAGAAAAAACAAGAGAAAGAAAAAATAGGTGCATACTAGATTTTCAGAATGTATCTAGATTTCTGAATAGCAGCACTGAAAAATGAGAGTTCTAAACCTGGAATTCTGTGTGCACCCAAATGAAGTATGAGTGCAAAATAAAGACATTTTCAGATGTAAGCCTCAGTTGAAAAGTTTTTTTGTGTACTTTTTTCAGAAGTAGCTACCAAAACCAAGGTAGTAAACCAAGAAAGAAAGGCATAAGATCTTAATCCAAGGGAACCATAGAATCTTAACAGAAGAAAGATAGAAGGAGACTTAGAACTACAGTTGTACATCTGCCTAAAAATGTAGCCAGTCCCAGTTGAAGCAGGTAGATATGGGTCTCCAGGAGGAATAGTTCCATTTAAAAAAAAAAAAAAAAGGAAGAATATCTGATGACTGACCAAATTGAGAGGAATTTTTCAGCTCTTGGGGACAGTTTAGAGATAAAAAAAAAAAAACTAAAACACAAAATATAAGAAATGTAAATTGTAGCACATACCTTGGCTCATTTGTGAACCGTATATTTATGTAGCTGCAGTAACATAGACGTTAAATACTGATAGCTCTAAAAATTCTTGTAACTATATTGGGAGAATGGAGGGAGGCAGGGAGGGAGAAATATATGTGTAGAAGGTTGATGTAAGTTCAAGTCTTTTTATGATTGCATGTCAGTAATGTCTGTCATGAACATAATCAAGATATAGCAAATAAACATGTTATTGGGAAATACAGAATATATTAGCTACAATTATAGGCTAGGCTACTGTAACAAGAGACCCCAAACACAGTAGCTTTAACAAGATAATCTATGTATGTGTCAGAGGTTGTGATTCCTCCCATCTTTTTTGCTGTGTCATTCCTAGTATATTACCATTACTCACATGGTTAGACATGGCTCACCTGTCCATATCCCAGCTGACAAGAAGGGGGAAGAAGAAAATGGGAAGGCATGCTTCTTTCCTTTTAAGGATAAGACCCAGAAATTGCATGTCATTTCTGTTCACATTCCTTAAGCCAGAAAGTAGGTCACTTAGCTACTCCTGCCTTAGGATTTGCCTAAAATTTTAGATGTTTTGCTTTTCACACAGTTATTTAATTTACTTGGACTTGATGGTTTATGTTTTTTTGCAAACTTGTTTAAAACACAAAAACCTGTGTTTTAATACTATAAAAATATCAATTGATGAAGGAAGTAGATCTTAGAAATAAATGAGAAACTTCTATACCATAATAATAAAAAGCCCAATTAAAAAATAGGCAAAGGCTCTGAATAGACATTCTCCAAAGACCTGTAAGTGACTAATAAATTAGCACAGGAAAAATATGCTCGTTATCATTAGCCATCAGGGAAATGCAAATCAAAACCACAATGAGATAAGATAGCTATCATCAAAAAGACAGATAACACCCGTTGGTAAGGATGGGAGAAATTGGAACCCCTATATGCTGCTGGTAAGAATGAAAAATAAAATTGTGCAGCCGCTTTGGAAAACAGTCCAGTAGTTCCACCATATTGTCCAGCAATTCCATTTGTAGGTATATACCTGAGACAAATGAAAACATATGTCCACATGAAAACTTGCACACAAATATCTATAATATCACTATTCATAAATAGCTGAAAACTGGAAACAACCCATATATCTATCAGTTGATTAATGGATAAGTAAAATGAGGTATACTTATACAGTGGAATATTATTTGGCAACAAAAAGGAATTAAGTATTGACAAATGCCTCAATATGGATTAACCTTGAAAATAGGCCAAGCAAAAGAAGCCATCACATAGGACCACACAAGTATGTTTCCATTTATATAAAATGTCCAGAATAGGCAAATCCATAGAGATTGAAAGTAGATTGGTGGTTGGCACAGGGCTTGGGAGTTTTGGGAAAATGGGGAGTGACTCTGCTGAAGAACACAAGGTTTCTTTTTGAGATGATGAATATGTTCTAAAATGCATTGTAAGGTGGTTGCACAACTGTGAATATACAAAAAACCGTTGAATTGTATGCTTTAAATGCATGAATGGCATGCTATGTGAATTGTAGCTCAGTAAAGCTGTTTCTATGAATACTATATGAGATGACATTTTACACCCATTAGATTCACACACACACACACACACAAACACACACACAAAAATTGTGACAGCAACTGTCCATGCAGATAAAGAAAAATAAAAACCCATGAACATGACCAGGGGTACATTTTCTTTAGAGAACAATCTATCAAACTTAGCACTTTTTTTTTTTTTTTTTTTTAAGATTTTACCTATTTATTTGAGAGCGCGCACAAGCAGAGGGTGGGGGGTGTCGCAGAAGGAGAGGGAGAAGCAGGCTTCCTGCTGAGCAGGGAACCTGAAACTAGGCTGGATTCTGCAGCTCCAGAATCATGTCCAGAGCTGAAGGCAGATGCTTAACCAACTGAACCCCCTAGCTGCCCCAAACTTACTAATATAGAAAATACACAGACCCTATATGATCTAGCAACTTCACTTTTAGTATTTACCCTAAAGAAACCTGTCACACATGTACAAAAAAGGAAATACTGAAAATAGTTTATTATAGCACTGTGATAGTCAAAGGTTTGTTAATAGTGAACTAGGAAATCTGTGAGTTGTTCGTATAATATACTATATACCAGTTCAAATGAATGAATCAAATCTATATCAATGTGCTTAAATCTCAAACATGATATTGATTGACGAAAGTAAGTTGGAAAAATTCTATATTTATGTAAACTTTAAGACACAAAACAATCTATTATTCATGAAATCATACATGTGTACTTAAATAATAAAAACAGCTTAGAAATTATTACACTGACCTCAGAATGCTGGTTATTTCTGAAAAGGGACAGAGGAGAAATGGTGGCAGAGCATTAGTTCTGTGTGCAACATTTATTTTTTAAAAAGGAAGGACCTGAAGCAAATGTTAACATCTGTGAAAAATGAACAGTGGCTATGTGAACGTATGCTATGTCATTTTCTGTCTTTTTTTTTGTAATATATGAAATAGTTCATATTTTAAAGTGAAAAAATGATATCTGTATTCAATAATACCACATTTGGTTTTTGGCTAACTAACTAGTTTGACAGATTGGAAACTTATTTAAGTATGGTGCTGCTTTAAGATGATGGATGACTTTTCCAGCATAGCATCATTGCACAAAAGAATTTCAGGATCATTTAACGGTTATGGGTTTATCAATCAGATTGCCATGACATGAATGTGAAAGGTTAGCTAATTCATGCAGGCTTTAAAGGAAAGAGCATTTGTTCACTATTCAGTGGCAATTGATAAAATCAGAAAAGTATAAAAATGGAGGAAATCATCATTCTTCTACAATTTAGTCATTTCTTAAAAACTTTTGGTGTAGACTTTTTCAAAAGGCTATGTATTTATACTGTTTTTCCCACTGTTGGAACACTGGACTTAATAGGTTAGAATTCAAATTTTCCTGTTGCCATTTATTAGTTATATGATATGCAACACGTTACTCAATCTTTGTCACCCTCAATTTTGTCATCCATAAAATGAGTATAATTAAGATGAAATAATACTATTAATAAATATCACCTAGATAATAGATGTTATTTGAATCTTAAATTAGGTGAATCTTGTCTTCACAAACTTGCTATTATGGAGAAATGTACCCTTTTTGGATGTGTGACTTTTTATTTCTTTATTATAGAGAAATCCACAACTGATGATGAAGTGCAGAAATCAGACATCTCATCGAGCAGTCAGGGAGTGATAGAAAAGGAGTCCCTGGGACCTCTCCTGTTGGAGGTAGCTGTTCTCACTTAGTCACAAAATGATCAAAATCTTTGATCTAAGCCAATTTGGTTTTTTCTTTATCTTTTATGTTTTACTTCTAATTAATAAATTTTAAAACATAGTAAGTTTTCAAAAACCTTTAATAATTATTTTATAATCTATTTTGACAGTTATGGCTATTTCAGAATTAAATGTGAATAATGAATATGAGAACTTTTCATAAAGGCATTCTATATAGTCAGATGGAAAACTGAAGCCTGCTGCACGGCTCTGCCGTTTATTCCTGGAGTGGTTGGGACTCTTTGGGAGCATAAAACATTAGAATTTAGTTTGCTAGTGCTATCTATGTATATCTATGGTAGAATTTCACTTTTGAGTAAGGGATGCCACACTTTATCAGAGTAGATGTTTTCCTAAAAAGTTTCCTGATTAAAATTTTTAATTGTTTATGTAAATACTATAAGGGAACTTAATATTCTAACAACCCTCTCCTAAACTTTTTAAAGTGAAGAACCTTTAAACTTGAGTTATCTTGTAATTATTGTCATTTTCTCCCCAGCTTTTCCTGTCTAATCCTCACTCCCTCTGTTCTCAATGCAGATGTTTTATTTCCGAGCAAGCTCATCACCTCAAGTGCCCCCTCTCATACATGAATGTTAACGAACGTGTGTGTGGACACACTCATTCCCTGCAGAGTATGCCTTTCTGTCTCTAGGCCTAGTTTCATTTGTACACTTACACGTATACATATACATATATATATACACATATACACATATTTTATATATTTTTAATATATTTTGTATAAATAATAAATTCTCCTTTTCTTGTCCTGCTTGAAGGCCCTCCTTTCTGGTGAAGTCTTTCTGACAACTCAGACTTGTATGGGTCTCTTTATGTTCTAGCTCCCATATACCTTTTCCCCTATTACCCCAACTAATTGCTCTTTTTTTATTATCCATGATTCTCTCCGCCAATACTGCTAATGTAAGAATATTCTGAAAATTCAGTTCTTGGCTTTTCTAGCCCCAGAAATTCTTTGTGTGCTCTTTGCTTTAGGAGATGACACCTAAATATGTACTTCTTGCTCTAACCCTTCACATACTCTGTTCCTTTATTTTTAACAGGCTGCTAAATATTTTTTACTCTCCTAGTAGCAGTTCGCCCTCAGAATCTAAATTCTTCATATTCCCTTCATGTGACACAACCACTGTATTACTTACACTGTCAGTTTTAATGATTTTTACTAAGGAAATGCACATATTTTGTAGATTATAAAAAATATATAAAGACATAGGTCATTGAAACTGAATAGAAATGACTGCTATCTGAGAGTGTGTATGCATACAGGATCGAGAGGGGATGCTAATCATATCTGATCGAGTCCCATGATTTTTATTATATCCTCTTCATAACCTACTGAATTGAGTGTGTGACACATGACCATATTTTGGAAACAGTGTTGTAACAAGTAAGGTAAAAATGTTTATGGTAGAATCTAGGTGGTGAATGTACGGATGTTCACTACAGAATTCTTTCAAATTTGCTATATTTTGAAATTTTAAAATGGAAGCTATTAGAGGAAAATACGTTAAAGAAAGAAAAGTAACTTTTGGTTTATTTCCAACTTCTACCACATCTCCTTGCCTGGTCTGGCACCTGTCACCAGCCCCCTGTTTGAGTACCCTTGGCACTTTCTGGAGACCTGCTCTTCCCCAGCATTTACTGCCTATCTCTTCTACCCCACAGGATGTTAGTAGACTAATTCTTGCATATTGCCCAGTTTTCCTGTGTTGGTTCTGTCTGCCTTCTCAGTGCCAAGTTTAAAGTTAGGCTCAGGACTCCTTTGGATTCATTAAATATTTTATTGAATTTATTTTCTGCATATAATGTCTTTTGAGATACTAAGAAGTATAAGGTGTACAAGTTGTTGAGATTTTGGGGGTTCCTGTAGGAAAATGGTGATCACTTAAATCCTAGCTTCATCATACATTCTTCAGAAACTTCAGAGATCAACATGGAAAGCAAGTAGATTACAAACAAACCGAACACATCACACCTGGAGATAGAGAATAGTACTGCTGCTTTAATTTATGTAAACATTCATTATTGCTGCGTGAGACAAGTCCACAACACTTTAACATGAAGAGGAAATGACAGGGAAAATGTCCATTCAAAGCTACTATAAAAAGAAAACAAAGTAGGAATTATTTCTTTTAGCTGATGAAATTACCTGAAAACCACTGTGAATCAGGGAAAAGCTGTAACACAGTATCACACATGAATTAGAGGCCATCAGGCAAGCAAATTCAAATATGAAAAAACACATCAAGTTAGAAATTCTGAAACCTCAGAATAGAAATATATTTAGGTTCTTGACTTCAAGGAGCTAACAGTATTTTCATTAGCTATAGATATGTGAAACAGACTTCAAAATAGAATTACTTTTACAGACTTGAACGCTGCCTCCATCAGCAGCTTTTTCTCTGCCTTCTTCTGCATCCCCCAATCTTGTCCTCATTGCCTTAAACTTTATATAATCTAATCCAGGGCAGCTAGGAGAAGAGGTGAAAAGCCATCCTGACACTGCCCTTGGATTCATTCAGGCAGTCTAGAGCTTCACTACTCAGGAAGATAGCCACTAGCTACACATGGCTATTCAAAGTTAAATAAAATTAAAAATTCAATACTTCATCCTCACCAGGCACATGTAACATGCTCAGTGCCCACATGTGGTTAATGACTACTGTATTGGACACACAGATACAGAACTTTTTGCAATGACAGCAAGTTCTCTTTGGCAGCATTGATCTAGAGGGACTTGCTTAGATAGAAGATGTGCACATCTAAAAAGTAACCAATTATCAACCATCCTATGAGGAATTCTCACCATATAGTTTTCCAGTTATTCCCCCCTTTTATTTATTGTTTAAGATTTTTTATTTATTTATCAGAGAGCAGAGCAGGCGAGAGAGAACACAGGTGGAGGGGGAGGGGCAAAGGGAGAGAGAAAAGCATATTCCCCTCTGAGGAGGAAACCTGACAACAGGGGGGTCGATCCCAGATTCCTGGGATCATGACCAGAGCTGAAGGCAGAGGCTTAACTGACTGAGCCCCAAGGTGCCCCTCCCCCTTTTAAACATAAAGTAGTATGAGTTAAGAATGAAGATACTGGAGGTGATTTCCTCATATTTAAAAGGAAAGCGAAAAAAAAAAAAGAGAGTGGAGTTAGACTTTATTCAACAAATATTTGTTGCTTGACACATAGTAAGTACTCCTGCATTTTTTATCGTCCTCATTGTCCATTGTTTCTACTGTCTGAATTTCTCTACCTCTTATTCAAAACTATGCGTTATCTGACTCTAGCTTCTTATCTCCCACTACTTCCCAAGAAAAATTCTGTTTTAGTCATGGAGGTTTCTCAGTACCTTCCTCAGCATTCAGGCCTCCTAACCTCACTTTGTGCCATTCCCTGCATTACAGTGTGCCTCTTGACCACCGTTCACCACCCAGTCCCTGGTGTTTGTATCCTTGACAAAACTATCTCCTCTCCAGCTACTTCTCAGCCTCTCCCTCAAATTTCTCTTTCTTCACTTGCCTTGTTAAATGTCAGCATCCTTCAGGGTTCTGGCCTTTGCTCTTTTCCTTTTTGTTATCCCATGCACATTTCCGGTACTTTTGTCTACGTCTGTGTCTGTGTCCTGTGATATATTTGGGTACATGTGTGTGCATGTAGGTATGTATAAATTATCATTTAGGATACTTGGTTTTCAAGCAGCAGACACCAATTCTGACTAAATTAAGCAAATGTGAATTTATTGGAGTGCTATTTGGATATCATAATTGGAAATAAGATAAAATAAGATAAAGATAAAACCAGCCTCTTACTCTTAAGGAAGCTAGAGAGCAGATAGGATATGAACAGTCTCCTAGAAAGACCCATCAGGAGTGCCCTGCTGCTAGGATGAACGCATTCCTGCCATGTTTGTTCTTTCTGTAATTTTCCTCAAGGTCCCCATTCAGATTGGAAGTCTCCCATTGGCCTGATTAAGAATCTCCTGAGACTTTATTTAATGGGGAATAAGTAGAAAGTAAGTCTCCAAAGGAAATCAGATATTCTGTGGAAGGAAAAAAGATGATTATAGTTAAGAACAAATAAACAGAAAACCAGATGATTCCATATGTACCTGTAAATTGCAAATGTCTATCTTTAGCTCAGATCTCTTTTCAGAATTTTACTCTATCTTGCTACCTTTTAAACATCCCCATTTGAATGTTCCTTAGTCATTTCATATATTTTATATATATATATATGTATATATATATATATATATTTAATTTTTTTTTGAGAGAGAGAGAGAAAGAGCCAGGCGCAGGAGGGGCAGAGAGAAAGAAAGAAAGAAAATCTTAAGCAGCAGACTCCCTGCCCAGAATGAGCCTGACTTGGGGCTCAGTCTCACAATTCTGAGATCGTGACCTGAGCCAAAATCAAGAGTCAGATGCAGTCCACCCAGGTGCCCGTCAAATATAACATTTCTAAAACTAAATTTACAATGTGTCCCTTTACCTCTGGCTTAAAAATATGAGGGGAAAAAAGTAAAAATTAATTAATTAATTAAAATAAAATAAATAAAATAAAATAGTAAAATAAAATAAAATAAAATAAAATAAAATAAAATAAAATAAAATAAGAGTAGATTCAGAAAAAGGCACTTATCTACCAGGACTCTTACATCATTAGTGAAGGATCTCCCTAAGTGCTCATTTCCACAGCTGCAAGAGGTCACCAAACGCTATTTGTTCTGCCTGTGTCAAATTCTCTTCTATCACTTCCACTGCTGTTGCCTTAATGCGGGCTCTCATTTGAACTGGAGTATCACAATAGCATTACAACTGTTCTTGCTTCCAGTCTGCACGCCAAACCTACTGCCAGAACGATCTTTACAAAAACAGATCATGTCACTCTTGTGCTTAAAACCGTTGCCTTCAAAAAAATGCCCATTGCCTTTATAATAAGTTTCTTATTTTTTTGTTTTTGTGGAAGATTTAAAAAAAACGCATTTTGCTGTTATATATAACACAGATAATAACAAGTGCATACAAGGTGATTTTGTTTTTTGAATTCTGTTTCCTCTGTTATGAATGTCCTTTCCATCCCTTATCCACCTGAGTTACTACTCCGTGTCCTTTAAGACTTCTCTTGGGTGTAGTGTGGCCTCCTCCCAGTAGTCCATACCAACAACAGTAGTTCCTTTGCCCATTTTGAGTGCTTCACTCTGTGCTTAACCTTTTTGAATTCCTCTTTGTACTATATTATAGCTATGTGTACTTGTCTTTTTCCCTTCAGAGACCATAAAATTGTTGAGAATTGTGTGTTTTATCTCAGAATTTTTGTATGTTAACTAGCACGTAGGTGATAGTGAAACTTATGGGGTGATATAAAGCCAAAGCCCTGTGAAAAGCCTTGGCCAGTGTGGACCCACCCATGAAACACTGGGGGGTCAGGAGAGAAACCCCTCTGTTTGCTAATGTGCTGAATGGATGGATGTTTGTTACCATCTGTGTGCAGCTTGGTGGAAGACTGACTGCCAGGGCATGGAGAAACAGATTCCCTCCCAGAAGCACCTTGGAAGTTAATTATATGCACAACATACAAGGGAAACTTGTAGAATAAGAGATTATCAGCAGATTATATTAGTCATACTTCAAGAAATTAAGATGTTTGTATATTCATAGGAATAGTCTCAAAGAATATTCCCTGAAATGTTACCAGTCTTTTGGGGGTGAGATTTTGGCAGATTTTCTACTATTTCATTTTTCTACTTAAGGAGTTTTTATAAGTAAATATATATCAACTGTAATTAGAAAAAAAAAAAAGGCATTTCCAGCAAGAGACAGGCTGTCTGCATCCCAGAAGTAGGGTCAGCAGGACAACTCTGCAACCACGAGGTAGCCTTTGTAGACCTGTTTTCCAAGCCAGCCTTTTCTGGGGAAGCTCAAAAGAAATATGATGCCCAGACTTCCCAGAGGAAACAAGTCCATGTAACTGAGGCCAAGCAGAGAGAGACCTGGTGAAAGTTCTTCACTCCCTGTAAGGCAGATCAGCTGCATTTTTCCAAAGGCCAATTACTAGAATAACCCCCCAGCCTGGCAGTAAAGTGAGATACAGTCAATAGGAGGAGAACTTGGAGAAGCCCCAGTGGGTCTGTGGAAAGGATACTACAGGTACTCCAGGCCTACCATAATAAAGGAGAACTTTGGAGTCCTTTGATTTTGCAGATACTTTAAAAATAATTATACCAAATAGTCCGGGTGAATCCATAGGTGCTGGATACTGAGCCCACTGTTGGCTGGTCTTCAGACTGGGCAGAGATGATCCCAGAAGTGGGTCTTGTTCTCTCCCATTCCCTCTGCAGATAGTAAGCGACTTCCAGAGACAGACATAGAAAGTGAAGAAAGCAAAGGAGAGACTAACTGTGGCTTTGAGGATAGACAGGGTCACCAGGGAGGTAGAGAGGGAGGAACCAAGGGGGAGGCACTGAAAACTAGCTGATTATAGAGGCTGGGTAGTGTGGCCCTTGCAGTTGGCTCACCATGGAACAACCAGACTTTGCTTGCCTGTCTTTTGATGTCAATACTGTTTCTTGGGGCAGCCCGGGTGGCTCAGCGGTTTAGCGCCACCTTCAGCCCAGGGTGTGTGATCCTGGACACCCGGGATCGAGTCCCACGTTGGGCTCCCTGCATGGAGCCTGCTTCTCCCTCTGCCTGTGTCTCAGCCCCTCTCTCTCTCTCTCTCTCTGTGTGTGTGTCTCTCATGAATGAAAGAATGAATGAATGAATGAATGAATGAATAAATAAATAAATAAATAAATCTTTTTTAAAAAATACTGTTTCTTGCTCTAAACTATGACACAGTTATACCCATACTGTTCTTTATTAAACTTTAAGAGACCAAAAATAATATAAGTGAAATTATATTTATACAGATTCAATTAATAGCTAAAAACAATTTAAATAATTTTGGATCTACTTTTGAATAATTGATACAGCTGTATTTCCATTGTTTCTATTTTCACAAAAACCATAAGGCAAATAATATGTATTGATCATCTGCTATGAAATTGATAGCTAATTTAATTTTAAAAAACCCAAACAAAATGATTAGTTAGAAATGAGGGTGCTTTCCTACCTATGTTCTTGTAATCATGAAATAGGTTAGCAAAGGGTTTATCTGATGGTGAGGTTTTTAGATCATTAATTATATCCCTGGGTTTTTATTGAAATTCCATCTTTTTTAATCTCAATTGGTGATTCTTCCAAAGTAATCAAAAGGTGTTGCATTTCCACATTAAAAAAAAAATGAGTTTAAAGCCTACTGAAACTGGAAGATTTTTGAGCAGGTAAAAAGTCCTGTTTTTAACATTTTACACAGAGAAGAAAATTCTTACAGGTAATTCTCATCATTTTGGCGACAAAGTCACAACTAAGGTAACATTTCAAAACATGCATTTTCATGTTCTGTCTCTGTAGCGTAAGTGTCTTTTTGAAAGGCAGTTTACTTTTTCATTGTTTAAATTTCATCTTTACCCTGGATAGACAAAATTAAGTGTGTTTGTTATTTGGAAAACATCTGCTAGGTAACTTATTATCATAACCACTTGTCATCATAGAAAAGGTCAGCAAATTTGGAACACTTACCTTTTTAAAAAAGAAAAATGAATAAGCCATGATATTATTAGCTCTTTTAAGAATTTTTGCCACAGATAACTAGCACACTTATGTGAGACATGAAGGATTTTCATGGTCATTTTACATCTTGTTACAAAATCCTAGAAATGTACTGTTTTCCAAAGGTCTTGTTTCTACTACTTATGCATATTCTATAGCAAGTAAACTGCAGTATATAACAATAAATGGAAAGGTTATATATAAGTAGGGTGCAGTCATCAACCTCTACATTCTGGATCTTCTGTCAGGAATCCATGGTTTGCGATATGTCTGTCTGGACTGAGTTGAGGTATCAGGGTGTCAGCATGATTTATTAATCTTAATTTCGTCTTTGTATTTTAGATTGCACTATAAATAGAGATTCTAACTTTTTCCCTGCACCTCTGGATTTAATGCTCCCCTTAGGGTATATATATCCTTTAGGAGACCCCTAGCTCTGTATCAGAGCATAGAAGGGCCCTCTGGGATTTGGCTCTTATCCGCCTCTCCAGACTTATTTCCTGCCATGAGCCTATCTTATACCATGTACTCCAGCAACTCTAAACGGCTTGTTTCTTAATGTGCCACACTTTCCCCCTTGCCTAGACTGTTCTTCCCTCATTCCTCTTCCTCTCCTTCTATGTCCTGTAGAACTCAGGTAGGGGTCTGCAAACAGCCTTTCTTTGTTTCCCATCCCAACCTCAAGTTAGGTGTTTATCTTTGTGCTCATAGAATATTTGGTGTATGTTTCTGACACTGCATTACTGGTATTTTATTATATTTATATCTCTGTAGCACTGTACCATAGGTTCTTTGAGGGTAGAAACCAGGTCTTAACCTATAGTTGAGAGATGCTTATGACTGTATGAATATCCGTTATTTGCTTCACATCTGCTACCATAGAGTGTCTCTCTCAGAGGGTTGATACACTCATTCATGTCTGCTGTATATTACTGTATAGTCTGTTTCAAAATCATATCCCTTCTACAGAGAACATGCAGTATTAAATCTTCTATTAAGTATTAAATCTTCTATTAAATCTTTTTTATTAACTTGCCATATTTTTTATCTCTTTTTCAATAGAGAAATGTGTTATGTTTATTTTTCTTTTATATTTTTAACCTTTCAATCTCTTAATTTTTTTTTTTTGACTTTGCAGGCTTTGGATGGATTTTTCTTTGTTGTGAACTGTGAAGGGAGAATTGTATTTGTGTCAGAGAATGTGACCAGCTACTTGGGTTACAATCAGGAGGAATTAATGAATACCAGTGTCTACAGCATACTGCATGTAGGGGATCATGCAGAATTTGTGAAGAATCTGCTACCAAAATCACTAGGTACAAAGCAATGTGTTTTTTTAAAAAAATATGAACTCCCTATAGCTATTATTCTTCCATTATACAGTAATTATATTTATAATACATAGTATTATTCTGAAATATGTTATATTAAAAATATTTTTAAATTTAATTTCAGCCCAATATGTAAATATGAAGGGAGGGTATCATCAAACAAGTCATAGCATTCCTTTTATCCTGTTCCTCTTGTTATGCCCTAATCATGTGACAGTAATGAGAAGCAGAGCTGTCATCTGCTTTGCCACCAGAAGCTTCTGCGTGAAATTACCTGTTTTTAATTTTGATTATGTCCAAGAAAGTGACAAATGTATATCCTTCCCACCACCCTGCTCAAAAGGAAAAAAAAAAGGGAGTGAGTGAAAAAATACTATCATGTTATATATGTATTAAAATGAACATTTTTGGAGATCAGTAGTTTCAACTCAAAAGTTCCAAATATGGTTGGACAGATTGCTGACAAAAGAGTCTAGCTGAGAGGATGGATGGAGTCTGATTTCTAGCCTCTGTTCATTTGCTAAACCCTGTGCCTATTCCTTAGCCTATGTGTGCTCTAAAAGTAAGGGGAGGGCGTTGGCTAGAAATTCTATATAACTAAACCACACATGCAAATAAAATGTTAATCTGTACCTCTTTATTTTCTATGTTATTCACTCAATAGGATAGAAGCTTTATTTCTTCTTTGAAAAGAGTACTATGTGTTTATAGTACCTAGGGGCCTGAAATGGTTATTTCTATTAAAATCACTAGTTTGATATTTGAATTATCAAGGGGTCTTTGGTGTTTTGTTATAGAAATTTAGAGTATAAATTACTTTAGAGATAACATAGTGCATTCCTTTATTTTAAAGATGGTGCAGAGATAAAGTAATTAACCCAAACCTCATAGCTAGCTCATAGCAAAACCAAGACTCCTTCCTCCAGTATAGGTTTGTTTCCATGATTTTCTCTAACAGTTACAGGCTGATGAAATGGTTAAAAGGAAGGCGGGTCAGTGAGGAGGATTAAGTAAAAAAACTATTGGGAATGGTGAGAGGAGAGCCTTTTTAAAAACCCTCTGACTGTCACCATGGTTTGAATATAACATTGTAACTGGGATATAGTGACCCATCACACAGTGATGATCACTTGAAATATACAGACATCTGGGGCAGCCCGGGTGGCTCATTGGTTGAGCATCTGCCTTCAGCCCAGGGTGTGATCCTGGAGACTCAGGATCGAGTCCCACGTTGGGCTCCCTGCATGGAGCCTGCTTCTCCCCCTGCTTGTGTCTCTGCCTCTCTCTCTCTCTCTCTCTCTCTCTCTCTCTCTTTCTTTCTCTCTCTCTCTCTCTTTCTGTCTCTCATGAGTAAATAAATGAAATCTTAAAAAAAAAAAAAGAAATATACAGACATCTTTTCTATAACTGAATTCCATTTTCTTATATCAAATCAGGCAACATTTATGTTTTAACAGTCATTTTTATGTAATAGCTTTACATTTTTTATTTTTAAATTTTTTTGAGAGGGAGGTAGTGAGGGGAGGGACAGAGAGAAAGAAATCATCTTAAGCAGGCTCCACACCAGCATAGAGCCCAACTCAAGGCGCAGTCTCACAACCCTGAGATCATGACCTCAGCCAAAATCAAGTCAGATAGGTGCTTAACTGACTGAGCCAACCAGGTACCCCAATTTTTATGTAATAACTTATTGATTATCCCTATACTTGAGGCATTGTTGCATATAAAGTATGAGAAAAAATGGTTATAAGAAGCCAAGGTTGGTCTCTGTATATTACAAATATTTTTTTGACTCACAGTCTCCTCTGAGAAACTTTGAATCCTCTCCCCAAAAAAGTGCATATTTTTACAAGCTCATCCTTAAGAATACATGCCTGCCAGGTTAAAACTCCTGCTTTACATTGGATCTGTGGCTTCCAATCATTTTTTCATTTCCAGTTACAAATGGAAAAGTGTATTAATTAACTGCTATAAAAATCTGAGCAAAAGAGTAGTAAGCTGTTACTTTTTAATTTCTGCCCTTAACTGTTTATGAAGACTGTTATGAATTTGTAAGGCCTTATTTTTGAGGGGAGAAATCCTGCACAATCTCTTAAAAATTTTACAGTTTTGTAATTGTTAGACATTTATATTCGGTAAGAAATACAAGTATCCTGTTGCCTCAGGATAATGTTAGATGTGAAGAGATCTGTCTTTTCATCTGAATATCTAATAAAGCAGATGGCTAAATGTATGTCTTTTGTATCTTCAGAGTTTTTCACCCTATTGGCGGACATATAATCAATTTTTCTCCCACAGTAAATGGAGTTCCTTGGCCTCAGGAGGCAACACGACGAAATAGCCATACCTTTAACTGCAGGATGCTAATTCACCCTCCAGATGAGCCAGGCACTGAGAACCAAGAAGCTTGCCAGCGGTACGAAGTCATGCAGTGTTTCACCGTGTCACAGCCAAAATCAATTCAAGAGGATGGAGAAGGTAAAACAAAGGGTGATTTTAAGGTGTTTGATCGCTTTTTCCATGGCTTTAAAGATCATGAGAGTAACTGATTATGAACAGTATTTTTCAGAGAGTATTTTTCGTCACTATATTATGTATCATAGTGGCTATTCAGCTTACTACGTTATTTCTTAATACTTAAGAAAAAAATTGCCAGCACCTAGAATCACCCCTTTCATATGCCCCCACACTCTCAGTTTTAAGCTGGCATTCCCACTAAAATGTCAAATTCAAACCAACTTGCTGCCTAGAAATAAGAGACGTAGCTAACTGCTGCCAGTTGGAAATGTACCAGATGCAGCAGGCTGTTGAACAGCTCTGATTTTTAGAAAGTTTCAAGTTTAGAGTGTGGGGAACGTTGGAGAATGGAGTTAGCATTTTTGAGGCCATACAAGGTAATTTATAAGGAGAAAACTTATGAACAGATGAAAACACAGCTAACACTCTAATAGGAACATGGTACCAACAGGGCATTAGTCAAATATGTGCCAGTGGATGAGTTTTCCATGTGAGCTAGTCTGAACTAAGGTCAAGACACCACAGATTGGAAACTGAAGGAAGGACTAGGGGAGGTAATAGGTGAGAAATTAATTGGATACAAAAAAAGGCCATGCATGTAGCAGCTTTCATCTGCAAATGGGTGCCACAGTCAAGTGAGGACTTTTTGCAGGATACACATGCCAGTGCCAGTCTGTCTTCTATGGTTGAAGTTCATGTTTAGCTGTGTGACATTCTGTGTAGCACTCAAAAATGGAAATGGGACTTCAAAAAAATTATAGATCCTAAAACATAAAATCCTCCATCAAGGGCAAAATAATGCTTCTTCAGAAAGAGTTAAGTGTTTTTCTCATATGGTAATTATTATCTGCATAGCGGTTGTAAGAATAGTCTTTGTAGCCATTAAGTATTGATAAGCATAGGAAATTGACTAAAAACTGTATTTAAAAAATCACTGTGTTCCTTTAATCTAGTGACAACCACTTCTTCAGGTTGCTATCATCCAAGTACATGAGATACATCTGTCTCCTCTGGTCTCTGTCAGAACATTCAATGGGAAGGGATAATTTATGCTAACTAGATCTCTACCCAGAGCTGCCAGTTTTTGGTTACCAGCAATTTTATCTCTAATATTATATTATTAGATCAGAATAACTCCAGTATTATGTCAGATCCTATAACATGTGTTGTTTTTATGAAAACCATTAATGGCAAATGATAGATGTGAACTGTTTTCTGCCTTCTTTTCTTCAACTTCCCCTTATCTTGTCTTGGGCAGATTTCCAGTCATGTTTGATTTGTATTGCACGGCGATTACCTCGGCCTCCAGCCATTACAGGTGTAGAATCCTTTATGACCAAGCAAGATACTACAGGTATTAACTGCAAAGTTTAGATTTACATCCAAAATTTTGTGTCCTTTTGTTGTCTGCTATTTAGCTTCTGTTCACTGGTCTTATACAAAAAGTATTTTAAATGATGGTCTTGATATTGTGTATTTTATTTTTTTTATTTTATTAACTTTTAAAGATTTTTCTTTTAAGCAATCTCCACACCCAACCTGGGGCTTGAACTCACAACCCCGAGATCAAGAATAACACACCCTACTGACCAAGCCAGCCAGGCGCTCCATTCATCTTGTGCATTTTAGATGCTGTAATCATTGCCATTGGCAGGGTTGTGGGGAGAACATTATAGCTATTCACATATTGTTTTGGTTATAAATTATTTTTCGTAATCATGGAATAAAATTTTTAAAGAAATTTGGCAATGTAGATGTAAGTATATTTATTTATAAATGATGTTTTTAAAATTATGCTTCAATGTATCTGGCTATTTCTTTTCCCTTCCCCCCTTTAAAAAATATATATTCAGGACATATTGATTAAATGCCTAGAAGTGCCTGTCACTGTGTGTGACTGCTCAGGGTGTACATGACTGAGCAGAAATCAACAATGTAATTACAAATTGTGGTATGTTTTACGATGGAAAAGGTATGAGATAATAAAAGTGAGACTAATAGGGAGAACCTATTTTTAAATTCACTGGTTAACTAATGCCTACTGAGGAGCTGATATTGAGCCTAAGCTCCAAAGAATGAGGTCGTGCCAACTCTGCAAAGTGTGGAAGGGGTGGCAAGGAAGGGTCATGATGCAGCATGAACACTCCTGATTGAGGAAGGAGAGCCAGCTGCAAAGGCCCATGGGAAAACAGTCAAGTGCTTTAGAGAAACCAAAAGAAGGGCAATAGAGCCCAAAGTAAGTCATGGTAAGAGTGCCAGGAAGTCAGGCCTTCTTTGTAAGGGCCTACTTTAGATTTAATTTTCAGCCAAAACAAATTGTTACCATTCTTAACAATTTTCTATAGTATTTTTTATATGTTAGGTAATCTTATCTTCACTTTAACACATCAAGTTTCATATTTTTACATCAGAGTTACTTATATATCACCTCTCATTTTAAAATAGGGATAGATACAGCAAGATATTTTTTAGCAGACCAACATTTAAAAAATTATTTCTACTATATTTTATTCTTTGTGAAAGTTTAGTTTTAATGTACTTTTTGACTTTTGCCATTATTTATAACATTTATTAGTATTTGTTACAATATTTAATAGTTTTTTAGTCCCAGAAATCTAATATTCCTGTTGTGTGCTTTATTCTTGTGTTTTTAAAGATAAGCTCCCAGCTGCTTTTACTGAAGAGTAGGTGAGGATAAATTAGCACTAATAACAGAGTATAGTAAAGAAAATGTCTAGGACTTAGAGATATGGCATCCGTACATAATAATTATCCCTCACCATAACTTTCTTCATTCCTCCTTTGAGTCTTCCATCTACATGTCCTTTTCCATTTTCCACCAATGAACAGCTCTGGAAAAATTTTATAACCTTTATTGAAAACCAAAAATACTAATGCATGGAGAAAAAATAGGGTCCACTGAAAATGTAATTGGTCTTTTGGGTCACTAAAACCAAGTAAGGGCTTATGAGCAGAATAAAAGCTTGGTAGAAAGGGTGGTAGTCAGGCTACAGAATAAATGGAGACAAAGAAGGCCTAAAAATTATGAGGATAATTTAGGAACAATATATTACAGCTTTTTCTTGTATTGCATTTCTATACATTGAATCTTAAATTGGATTATTTTTATAAATTTTTAAAAACTTGAGAGAGGGAGAGTGTGCACAAGTGGGGGGAGGGGCAGAGGGCGAGAAGCAGACTCCCTGCTGAGCACAGATCCTGCCATAGGGCTTGATCTCAAGACTGTAAGATCATGACCTGAGCCAAAATCAAGAGCCAGATGCTTAACTGACTGAGCCATCCAGGCACCCCTTAAACTGGATTAGAGAAGACTGTATTTTTCCACAGGAACAATGTTATTACTGATAGTTTTATTCCTAACCAAAGAACCAGGATTAAAATCTTAGATATACCTGATTTTAAGGTAAATGTATACAAATTTTAAAATTAAGCTCTGAATCATAAAATAATTATAAATCTAGAAGGAACCTCAGAGATCACAGATTCTAGCCCATTCATTTAACAAATGATAGAATGGTGACTTCCAAAACCATACAGCTAATTGCTGAGAACAGACATCCTTAAGCCCTCTTCCTTTATATTGCATCGCCTTTCACCAAAGCACTATTACAAGGACATCACTGTACTGTATACACTTATTACATAAGATACCAGAGGAAATGTAAAATATAAGGAAAATCGGGATCCCTGGGTGGCGCAGCGGTTTGGCGCCTGCCTTTGGCCCAGGGCGCGATCCTGAAGATCCGGGATCGAATCCCACATCAGGCTCCCGGTGCATGGAGCCTGCTTCTCCCTCTGCCTGTGTCTCTGCCTCTCTCTCTCTCACTGTGTGCCTATCATGAATAAATAAAAATTAAAAAAATAAAAAAATAAAAATAAATAAATAAAATATAAGGAAAATAGGTGCCAAAGAAATACAGTGTTCTTAAAATGTAAAGAACATTTTATTATAGTATCATCAAACTGATATAGATAAAAATTAATAAACTAGGATCCCTGGGTGGCGCAGCGGTTTGGTGCCTGCCTTTGGCCCAGGGTGCAATCCTGGAGACCCAGGATCGAGTCCCACGTCGGGCTCCCGGTGCATGGAGCCTGCTTCTCCCTCTGCCTGTGTCTCCGCCTCTCTCTATATATCTGTGAGTGACTATCATAAATAAATAAAAATTAAAAAAAAATTAATAAACTAGTTGCAGTAAGTATTAGATATTTAATTCCTTAAATTTTAGTAGTAGTTTTAATTCTACATGGGGTGGTTCATGTCCTTTTAAAAGAAAGTCTTCTACCAAGAAATGTTGTACAGTGGCTTACCGGTTGGTTTGGTTGGTTGGTTAAACTTTCAAATCAGCCTGTTCATGATTTTCTAAGATAGTCACTGCATTACCTAATTATTTGTTACCATTACTAATAGTTTGATCACTTTCTCCCCTCCAATTAGTACTGACATGAATACATAAACATGAACACACACACCCCACCCTTAGTCATTGGCCCTGAGAAGCATTGTTGCATGTGAAGATCCATGTGACATTTGATTCTCTGCTATAACCAACTCTTGACCTCTGATGTAATAAGAGGCAAAGAGTAAAAAATTATAATTCTTAGAAAATCTCTAATTCTCTACAGTTGCAATTAAGTGTTCACCAGGCTTTCCACAAACTATTCTTAAATAGCAAAATTCCTTTATTTAAGTTTGAATTTCTTTCCTTTCTACCATTTACATTCTTACCAAAACTTGGGTGACAGCCTTATCAGACAGACTCAGATATATCAGATTCAAGACTCTGAGTTAAAGAGGCCTAATAAATTTATTTCCAAACAAACCAAGTGAAATATATAAAGAAGGGGTTAGTTAAAATGAGGATGCACAAAAAGTACAATAGGTTTGAGTTGATTGTAAGAAGAAGGAAGATAAAAAGATAAGTCAGTGATTCACAGAAGAGGAAACGTGAAAAATACTTAACCTCATGAGTTAGGAAGTACAAATTTATATCATAAACATTTTTGACCTACTAATTGTAAAAAGTAAAGAAGCCTGACAGTACCTCAAGTGATGGAGATGATGTTGGATTAATAGTAACTCTTATATAAGTCTCTGGGAAACAGTTTAATGTTATAAAGTTGGACATTCACATAACCTATGACTCAGCTGTTCTGTTCCTACATATGTGCCCTGGAGAAGCTCTCAAACACATGCCACCATGAAAATGTGGACAGTATTTGCAGCAGCATTGATTGTAATAACAAAAAGCAATACGATTTAGATGTCCCTTGATAGGAAAGCATAAAAACAGAGGGATATGACAGGTGAGGATACACACATAATGGAATGGTATAGGTTATGTTCAAGTTCTGAAATTGGATGGTAGGTTTGCAGATTTTCATTTTATTAATCTAATTCATATATATCTTATATATGTTATGTTAATAAAAGATTGCATAAAGAAATAAAACAAATCTAGGTAATCCCAAACTAGATGAATTGGCCCTGGCTAACTAAGGAATAATTTTCCTGAATTCTTCCATAGCCATTTAGGAAATTTGTTCAAATATGCTAACAGTAGCAAATCACCACTACATTTTATAAAGCATATGTTCTTTGTGCAGAATGTCTAGCCAGTCTTAGTGCTCTCACTTGTTATCTTTTTCTGATTTAACTTTTATTGTCTTCAGTCTTTGTTTACTCTTAAATGCAATATTGCCTATGGCCCAAGAGGAAGTAGAAAAGGAAAGTCTTGCTTACTTTCTCATATTCTCTTCACTTTGTTATTGGAAATGAATTTAAACCAAAATATATTTCATCTCTGTCTCTCCTTTCCCAATAAGTAATCTAGTCATTTAGTATATAGAGAGTAGAATCCAAAGAGCAAACCAGAAGAGTTGGATTTTCATTAGTCTGTGCAGCTTCAGGTCTTAATGGTACAACTGTAATACTTGACTGGAATCAAATTTTAGAATATGATAAATATATTACACATTCCAAGACCAAAGCAGATTTTATTATCATGTAAGTGTTATATACACTGTTAACCATATGTAATAAAAATTAATGGTGTTTATTAATGGTTTTGTCCATTAAGCATTTAGGGGCAGCAGCAAATTTCTTAGATATAGTTGTTGATTTTGAAATATGGGTGACTTACATCAAGAGGCTATCACAAATGTAAACTTCTGTTTTTCATGTAGGTAAAATCATCTCTATTGATACTAGCTCCCTGAGAGCTGCTGGAAGAACTGGCTGGGAAGATTTAGTGAGGAAGTGCATTTATGCTTTTTTCCAACCTCAGGGCAGAGAACCATCTTATGCCAGACAACTATTTCAAGAAGGTAAAGTTTTTTCTCTTGATTATTTTCATTGACCTTTTTATTAATATGAAGTAAATTGTATAGAACTTATGGCTTGATAAGTATTTTCTCCAAATTACAGTTTTTGCAATAATCAGTTTTAGGAAAGGAAGAAATGGGTAAGCAAAGTAATTCATGAGTGGATCCTGAATTTGGGATGCACATTTTAAAGAACAGGGTATCATGTGGTGGTCACTCACTCATTCATTCATTCATTCATTCAGCAGACATGTATCAAGTTCCTCACATACATAGACCACTATGTCAGGTGGCAGAGATACAGCGATGGCTAAGAAGCAGGGTTTTGCCCTCAAGGAGCTCAAAATATATTAGGACAATAAATGACTTTAAATATCAGTGTCATATGAGCTTATACCCAGAGGTATAACCAAAGAAGAAAAAAAAACTAATTCTGGCTTGGAGAATCAGGGATGGCTTCAGAAATGAAGTAATAATGTCATCTGACTTTTGAAGATCATTCCCAGCAGAACAGGCATGTGAAAGGACTTCTAGATAATACAGAAATCTGTATCTCACAGGTTTACTTCATTACTGTTATGGTACCTGTATCACCGGACTCAGGATAAAGTTTGGAGTTAAAAATATGTCATATTAAATTAAGAACTGTGTATATCCTATGTCATAGTACTCTAAGAGATAAAGTAAGTCTATTCCCTGCCTTTAAGGAATTTAATCATATTACAGGAAACACAGGGAAAATTATTTGAGAAAGTTCATAGAGTTTCAGAAGTGAGGGTTTTGATATACTTTAAAAATATTGTTACATAATTATGTTAGCCTAGTACTCCATTCCCTGTATAATTTATTCTCTATTCTCTAATAGTTTCTTTGAAGAGTATCTTTGTATGGCTCTTCCTGAAAAATAGTTTAAAAAAATATTTTTCAGTGTTCCATCAACCTTCTTAATTTTAATATTTCCTGTAATATTATGTTTCCTAACTTTATAGATGATTTTTCCATTTATTACATTTTAGGTCAACTGCTTTCAGGTGGTATGTGGAGAGGAAGCAGCTTGTTTTGTTTTGTTTTGTTTTGTTTTTTCCTGGAAGCCATCTATCTATTCTGAATCTCATTAGTCTGATTGCTTCTGGAACAACTTCCTACAGACTCATAGTTCTCCATTGGGCCTCTTACTAGACTGATACCTTCCCCAAAGATGATGTTTCAGTAGATAGGGCCAAGAACCTACATTTTTTTAAAGTTCCCTGGCCATCCTGGTGCAGTCAGGTTTGGAAACCATTGCAATAAGCAACTAATGCCATTTATTGGTTACAAACTTCATGATTCCCTCTACCAAGAATGGCACTTGACTTTTGCATAAGTTTGAGACTCGGAGCACTATCTTCATTCACTGCCAAAATGCTGAAGTATATTATACTGTTTGGTTTTCACCTTAACTTTTTAAGTTGGGCCTCCCAAGACTTTATTTGGAAGACTTTTAATTAATTTTATTTTCCTATAATTTACATATACTTCCACCTCGGTAAAACAGATCTAGATTACTGTCTTATTCTCTAAATGATTAGGTTCCCTATGGATGTGACTGAACCACAGTTGATATGTTTCTAAATCATTAGAATTATCTATAAGAATACTGATTAAAGTATAACTAGTACCTATCATTAATATATGAAGTAAAACAATTTAGAGTAAAATGTAAGATAATATAATTCAACACCTCTTCCCCATTAGTCATTTCTTCATGTCCTTTTCTTCCACTTCTTTGAGAAGAAAATATTCCTCAACAGAGAGAACTTGTGTTTTTCTCAGCACTGTTGTCCAGAGTTCACATGACTCTTATTATATAGTTTTGGAGAATCTGGTCAATTTGCCTAAAAGTGTGCATGGATTGAACAGATCTTTTTCTGGTATTTCATATTCAGCAGTATCTAACCTGGTAAGAAAACCATGTCCCATGAAACTCTTACATGGGGATCATCTGTTAAAGATATTGGCATGCTGAATTACAACCTCCTGTGAGGGCCCAGGTATCAGAAGCTCCAAAGGCAGTGCTTAAGTACAGCAAGTGTGAGATCCATTGGTCTGTCAAGAGTCGGGGGAGGTATAAGTTTGTGTTTGCAGTTTCATTACTCCCTCTTCACATAAGGGTCTGGGTGAAAAGAGTGAAATTATGTCACTGTGTGAAACTTGATTTTGTGACTGGTAGAAAGGCAGTGACTGGTAGAAAATCCTAATATGTATTAAACTTTAAGTTAGTTCTTAGCTTAGTTTTTTAGCTGCTTTTGTCAGAGATGCTCATACACTGCTTTTATTTTTTTTTTCATAGACTGCTTTTAAAGGGAGTTTACTATTTTATTTTCCAGAATCAAATTTGGAAAGAAGCCCCACATTTCAGCCTAAGAATATGTGGGCATTCATCATGAACTAGGTTATAGCAGTGGTTCTTCACTGAGTTTAGGGGGGAAGGGATATCAGGATCACCTGAGGAACTTTATTTAAACTAGGAGGAGGTCTGTGTTAGGTGTGTATGGTTTGGAAAAGTTTTCCAGGTTCAGTTGGATTGAGAACCATTCCTTTAAGAAAGTTTTAGGATAAATGCTTCCCAAGGGTCCTTGATAACATTTATCCAGGGCAGTTGTTAAACCAGATTTCTGGACTCCACCCACAGTACAGAATCAGTCTATAGTCTAAGATGTTTTCTAACAGAGAAATTTGGAAAACACAAACCTACATTCCACAAGATATTAATAGCTATAACTAAAAAATGATGTTTCCTGCTGAATTAAGTTTGGGGAATGTTTCAGTTTCTCACTCTTGGGAATTCATAAGACATATAAAGTAAGTTTCTGGGAGGTAAAAGTACCTGTTTAACTTTGTTATCCAGACTTCTTTTTCCTCAGAATACTTATTCCTATAGCACATCTATCAGCACTTGGGGAGAGTAGCAGTCATGGGAATGTTAACATAGCCTAGGAAAGTTTTATAAAAGTTCTGCTTACCTATTATCAGTGATGTAATGGATCATCATTTCTTTTCTTTGAAAGATGTCCATGATATATTGTTATATTGAAAAATAGACTGTGAAAACACAGCGTATGTAGTATGATCTCATGCTTGGATGTTTATCCAATTCTAGAGGGTTTACAAAATGTGGACAGTGGTGACTCTGAGTGATGGGATTACAAATGACTTTATCTTATTCTTTGTTCACTTCTCAGTTATCTTAACGTTATAATCACAAAATAAAATTATTTTAATTTAAAAAATCACAAGACGATTAGAGGAGTTTACAGTACCAAGAAGTTTGGAAGCATTGCTATAAAACCTAAGTTCCCCTATGAATGATTAACTAGAATGTTCTTTGAGACTGGTGTACTGTGATTAATTCCATGGTCCATATAACAGAGTTAGCTGAAAATCTTTTTTTGTCAGGCTTGTTGAAAAAAACTTAAAATATGAATTTATTTCCCTTTTTAAGAAATTTCAGCTGAGTGAAGTAAGTCAGTCGGAGAAGGACAAACATTATATGTTCTCATTCATTTGGGGAATATAAATAATAGTGAAAGGGAATATAAGGGAAGGGAGAAGAAATGTGTGGGAAATATCAGAAAGGGAGACAGAACGTAAAGACTGCTAACTCTGGGAAACGAACTAGGGGTGGTGGAAGGGGAGGAGGGCGGGGGGTAGGAGTGAATGGGTGACGGGCACTGGGGGTTATTCTGTATGTTGGTAAATTGAACACCAATAAAAAATAAATTAAAAAAAAATAAAAAAATAAAAAGAAATTTCATATACCGAATAGGATTAACCCATTGATAATTGAAAATCTTCGAGCATCTGGGGTAATTATTTTTCCTTTATCTTGATAACTGTTTTTAAAATTGCATTTTCTGCATATATCTAGGGAAATACCAAAAGGAAAAAGAAGCCTCTACCAGCATTGACCTGTAGTACCCTACCATACATTTTATACCTACCCATTTAGTTAATATCAGTAAAGCATGCTTGTTAAGGTTATCTTGGCACCAAATTGGGTGGAATCAAAAACCCAAATGGCTCTACTTTTACAGCTGCTATGACCAGAGGAAATGGTTTCCTTTACTTCATACCTCTGTTGAGGCCTATTCTGGAGGGGAAAACAAAACAAAACAGTTGTTATTTTAAAAGGTTCCTAGAAGAGTTTCTGGGGGTGTCAGAACTACCTCATCAATGGTGTTCCTCCCCACTAAGTGTTCTAAAAATTTTAGAAATGGACATGAGTCAAGGATCACAATACCAGCTAGCTATATACCTGGCAATACTAGATTGGAAAACAAGGCCAGGACCTGTGATCAAAACGACATTCCAGATAGTTTTGACTCGTCGTAACCTTGAAACCCTTTATAGGGAAAATTTGATGTGCAGAGCAAACATTTATCCAGCCAGCTCTATAAAGAACTGTGGCTCCCTTACTCAGGTCTTAATTCAAAATATTCATGATTGTTACATATGATCAAAGCTATTGGTGTGAATGGTATCTAGGGATTGGCTGAATGTGTCTGTACTCAGGACATAGGTACTTTGTGTTTGCTTGTTCCTTCTTTGATGTTTATTCAGGAAATATTCATTTAGTACCTACTATATACTAAGCTCCATACTAGATATTATCTTACAGCATTACTGGCTCCATTTTAGTGATGATGGGAGAAGGCATAATTTGCATTATGAAGTCCTAAAGTTGTAAATGACAAAGTCAGAGTTCAAGCCTGAATCTGACTTCTAGGGTCTTGTTCTTTTCATTGATCCATGCTACCTTCCTGTTTACCTTTCCATCTGAAAAACTGAGCATCAGAAGAATTTTAGTTAATTGGATAGCCTTAATTCTAATAACTAAAGTTTTACTATAGCTTATATTACCTTTTTTCCTTTTCAAAAAATGACTGTGAATAATGATGTGTGTTAAGTCTTTTTCCACACATTATCATCCAAAATAAATAATCTAACTTCAAAAATTAAAGTGTGGTAATTTCCTTATATAAAGTTAATAGGAGTTCCCCAATTTTGGAATTTTTACTATTTTGGATAGAGTCCCAAATTAAGACAGCATAGTTACCAAAAGGACCAGTGATGGTTCTGTAATCCACTTTAAGCATTTAAAGGTTTCTATGCTAGTCTGAGTTTCTAGTTCTTTCTCACTTTATAGGGCTAATAAATCAAGAAATTTCTATTAGTTTTCATTACAAAAGTTAAGTCCAGATTCCTACTAGAGCAAGAACATAAATTGAGAAAAGCATTAGAGAACACAGCTAAGATCTAAAATCTCTCCTTTAAAGAAGTGTTATGGTAGTTGATCACAAGTCAGTATTAATCTGTTTACATGAGATTCAAGGAGAGTGGAAAATAAGAATGGGACACAGTACTAGCCCTTATGTTTATTTTAGTTGCTGAAGAAAGATAAGTGTGTGTAAAGTTATCTACCTCTTATTTAAAGTGACAGAGGAAATATTTAGGAAGCAATGAAAAATAAGATTGGAATGAAAGTAAAGTCGGATTGTGTGTGTGTATGTATGTATATACATACTGTTGAGTATGGGAGACAGTAGTTACATGTCACTACCGAGTAGTTGAAATGTGGCTAGTGTGGCTGAGGAACTGAACTTAAAATTTTATTTAATTTTAAGTTTAAATAGCCACATGTGGCTGGTAACAGTACAGTTCAGTAGTGAAGAGCCGGTGTTTTTCAGGAGAATGGGGAGATCCTAAAAAACAATAAACTGATGAAGAGAGAGATAAAATGGTATAAACAAAATAACATGAAATATATTGCCTGGCCCTTTATATAATAAAGCTTTATTTTTCTCCCAAATTAATAATTTATCTTGAAATGCTACTTTTTTGTTATAGATGTGTTTTCTAAAATATACTGTTAAAAAGATGTTGACAATTTGGAATCATTACATTTTTTTAGGGTTTTGTTATAGCAAAACATTTATTTATATCCTTAAATAGAAAAATTATCCATTTCATTTAAGACTCTTTCATCATTTATTATTTCATTAGGTACTAAGTTTCTCCCTATGTTATATTTGGTAAATGTACCAGTGATTTCTGGCTGAATTTGCCAGATGGATAAGGAATGTGGTTGATTGGACATCAGTCTTAATCCTTTCAATTAAGTCTATGTCTTAATTTTAGTATTTAGGCTTATTTTTGTATGGTATAGGTTTACAACAGTTTATACTCTCTTTAGCATATGAGGTATACCCAAAGCAGTAAAAGAGAGTGTCTTCTCTTAAGTAATATGTAGTTTCAAAAGATATTTATTATTAATTGGTCATTTTAAATCTCTTTAACGTGTCTTTAAAATGTAATAGAAGGGCTTTCTGAAATGTCTATGAAAAATAGTACTAACATTTATTACAGGCTAAATTGTAATAGTCATTTGTGGTAGTAATTCTTGTGTTTCCATGAATATGATTTTTAACCTATAGCTGAATCTACCTATTAAATCTTTCTTAAAATAGAATTGTATCATATTGCTAAAACATCAGTGACATTTTCTTACTTAGTAGTTTGGTTATAGCCCTTACATATTTAATAAATACTTAACAATATGGTTAGAATTTTGCCTGCTATTAATAAACCTTTAAGACAGAAGTAAACTATGTTGTTTATATAGTGATATGAATGCCTTAATCTAGTTTTTGTTTTTTATATTAGTAACAGTTGCCTTTATCTTAATTTTTTACTACACTAACATCAAAAATAATATATATATGTAAATACACAAATTTGACAGATGAGACCTTAGTGATTCACATTCCTGAGTGAAAAATTAAATTTGAATTTCAGTTCAGTGACTCTACAAGCTAATAAAAACATAAAGGATGAATATTATGGTGTATGAATGATCTCAGTAAAGCTGTTATTAAAAAATCAGCCAGCAGGGCAGCCCCGGTGGCACAGCGGTTTAGTGCCGCCTTCAGCCCAGGGTATGATCCTGGAGACCCGGGATCAAGTCCCCACATCAGGCTCCCTGCATGGAGCCTGCTTCTCCCTCTGCCCGTGTCTCTGCCTCTCTCTCTCTGTCTCTCATGAATAAATAAATAAAATATTTTTTAAAAAATCAGCCAGCAAAAGGAAAAAAACAAACTTGTTAGAAATAATTCCGAAAGGGAGACAATTACTTGCTGGTATTTTTAATGGACACTTAATAAATTTGAAGAACTGTCCCATTATGGAGAGATTAAAGTTGATTTTTTTTTTCCTGGTTTGAAGTTTCTTCATTATTTTAACTTATGTGAGGAGGCACTCATTCAAGTAGTACTAAGTTAAAACTTGTCATCAAGTGTCTATTTCAGCCAGAATCCTTCTCCCCCTTCAGATATCTGCTTTGTCTAAACTATTCTTTATTTTGAGTTTGAGCAGGCAGCTGTTGGGAGGTCATTTAAAATGAGGCTCAAGGTAGAAATAAGGCTTGGTAACTCTCCTCTGCCCAAAGTGCAAGTGTCAGAATTTTAACTAGGTTTTTCTTTTGTTTGAAACAGTGATGACTCGTGGCACTGCCTCCAGCCCATCCTATAGATTCATATTGAATGATGGGACAATGCTTAGCGCCCACACCAAGTGTAAACTTTGCTACCCTCAAAGTCCAGACATGCAACCTTTCATCATGGGAATTCATATCATCGACAGGTACTACTTATTTGGAGAGCTTCATATGAAATAAATCAGTTCACATATCTCTTCTTAGAGAAAATTTTTTTATTCTCTTGATGGCTAGAAAACAAAAATTCTAAATTAGGCATTAAGCTAGTGTGATGAGTATATATTCAATATATCCATATTGGGTTTTATAGGTTTTTTGCCTAACAATAACCTTATTGTTCAAAAAAACACAAACACACAGGAAGGGTTAGGTTGAAAATATGTGTTTCAGAGGTAAAAACCCAGAAGGTGGCTAAAAATAGCCTACTTTCCATATGTGAACTTTGGTCTTAAAAAAGATTTCAGAATTTGTTAATATTGTTATTTTTATTTTTAAAAGTACTGTATTCTTATTAGAGCAAACTTGATGGCTCCTGAGTTCAAGTTGACAGTTTCTCAAACTACAGGTTATTAAACTATCAACTTGAGAGTTTTGAATGTCATTGCCTCTAATTTGTTCTCCTCTCTAAGTACATTTTACATTGGTATATATGGTAAATTCATGGAACCATTCTTTTATCCTATGAATTATTCAAAACCCTACATTTGCAACTATTTAAAATGTAGCATTAAACAAAAACAAAGACATTTCCCCTCACTTCATCTTTTCCTCATCTGATATATTTGCTTATTGGAACATGGTAATACCAGTCACAAATCTGTTGTCATAATTATGGATTTGAGTAAAGAGCTCGATGAAAATCTGAATTCAGTATTCTGTTTTTTCTAATTTTAGTTTAATTTATGCTTGTGAGTGGAATTAGCACAGTTCTTTTTTTCATATTGTGATTTCTCTTTCAAAACATCTGCTATGTCTGCATATCACCCTTTTTAATTTTTACATCAGTGACACAGTATTTTCCTTACCCAGTCTTCCTCTTTGGAGTTGAAATACTTAAAAGCTGTAAAAGGGAGTCATGAATAAAGACTTTGTAAACAGAGGTGTGGGAAGTTTCTCTTTCAATCAAAAATATTATTGTAATGTTAAGTATTTGTATTAAATTTCAAAAAGCTTAAAAGTACATATATTGGATTTTTTCCAAGGCCAAGAAAGATTTCTTTCCCATATAACTGAAACCGTTATCAAATTTATGGGACCATGAGCACTATTGCCTATTAAGTGGTGCTAATATTTCACAGTAGCACTAACAGTCCACTGTTTTTCCTTAATTTAAAGTGATACAGAAGCTTTTTACTTGATGGCTTGCAATATTAATGGGGTTAATGGTCTTGGTTTATAATATGCATCATAAAGATATTTTAATGGAAAGCAGTGAAGATGTTTGAATAATAATGTCTTTTTCCCCCCTCCCCCCAGGGAACACAGTGGTCTTTCTCCTCAAGATGACACTAATTCTGGAATGTCAATTCCCCGAGTAAACCCCTCCGTCAATTCTAGTATCTCGCCAGCTCATGGTGTGGCCCGTTCATCCACATTGCCACCATCCAGCAACAACATGGTGTCCCCCAGAGTAAACCGCCAACAGAGCTCAGACCTCCATAGCAGCAGTCATAGTAATTCTAGCAACAGCCAAGGGAGTTTTGGATGCTCACCTGGAAATCAGATTGTAGCCAGTGTTGCCTTAAACCAGGGACAGGCCAGTTCCCAGAGCACTAACCCCTCTTTAAACCTCAATAATTCTCCTATGGAAGGTACAGGAATATCTCTCGCACAGTTCATGTCTCCAAGGAGACAAGTTAGTTCTGGATTAGCACCAAGGCCCAGGATGCCAAACAATTCGTTCCCTCCTAATATTCCGACATTAAGCTCCCCCGTTAGCATGACAGGTACTGCCTGTAATAATAGTAACCGATCCTATTCAAACATCCCAGTAACATCTTTACAGAGCATGAATGAAGGACCCAATAACTCTGTTGGCTTCTCTGCCAGTTCTCCAGTCCTCAGGCAGATGAGCTCACAGAATTCACCTAGCAGGTTAAATATACAACCAGCAAAAGCTGAGTCCAAAGATAACAAAGAGATTGCATCCATTTTAAATGAAATGATTCAGTCTGACAACAGCTCTACTGATGGCAAACCTCTGGATTCTGGGCTTCTGCATAACAATGACAGACTCTCAGAAGGAGACAATAAGTACTCTCAAACCAGTCACAAACTAGTGCAGCTTTTGACAACAACTGCAGAGCAGCAGTTACGGCATGCTGATATAGACACAAGTTGCAAAGAAGTACTGTCATGCTCAGGCACTTCCAACTCTGCCTCTGCTAACTCTTCAAGCGGTTCTTGCCCCTCCTCTCATAGCTCGCTGACGGAGCGGCACAAAATTTTGCACCGGCTCCTACAGGAGGGTAGCCCCTCGGATATCACCACTTTGTCTGTTGAGCCTGATAAAAAGGACGGTGCATCTACTTCTGTATCAGTGACTGGACAGGTACAAGGGAACTCGAGTGTAAAACTAGAACTGGATGCTTCAAAGAAAAAAGAATCAAAAGACCATCAGCTCCTACGATATCTTTTAGATAAAGATGAGAAAGATTTAAGATCAACTCCGAACCTGAGCCTGGATGATGTAAAGGTGAAAGTAGAAAAGAAAGAACAGATGGATCCTTGTACCACAAACCCAACCCCAATGACCAAACCTGCTCCTGAAGAAATTAAACTGGAGTCCCAGAGCCAGGTAGGTAATCCCTCGCATCATAGAATAAATAGTCATAGTTATTTTTTCCTTTTCATGTATTTTACTCCAACCATAAACCAGATTTGGATTCAGGCTATGTTTTGTCCTACCCATTGGGCATATATTAAAAGGTTAGTATCAATGGTTGAAACATCACGGGATGTCCTCAGAGGAAATGGTTGAAAAATCACAGGATGCCCTCCTTGGAACTTTGGAGGGCTATAGTTTGTTGTTGTTGTTGTTGTTGTTTTTTAGGGCTGTAGTTTTAATGCAGCATTCTAAGCAAATGGATATTTGCTTCTTTCCATAAAATCAGTTCACAGCTTTGGAAATTTTTAAACATACCTTTCCTGCCCCCTCCTCCCAATACCACCTGTTGAATCCAACTCTTTGGATATAGAACACAGAAATCTGTATTTTTAAGAAGCTCCCCAGAGAACTATGATGTGTAGCTAAGTTTGGGAACCTCTGATGTAAATGAAATGGGAGAGAAGTGTGAGGAGGTGGACAAAATTGCTTAGTCTGGCTTGCTTTGCTATTTAGTTTCCCTTGAAACGTTTTTTAAGGCTGTTTTTCTTCTTATCTGATTCTAATCACCTTCAGCCCTTATCAGAATAGGGACTTGGAGTATTCTAGGAAGCAGGTACATAACACACTCTGAAACGGAAATAAACAGAAATAAACCTTTGCATAAATTGTTATAGGTTAGGAACTTCTGTGATTAAGCTGAGGTGGGAATGGAGTGAAATTAACAGGCACTTTCACTTATGGAGTAATTGCTGTGGACCCTGAAGGAATTTAAGAAAAACAGAAAATGTAGTCTCTCCCCCCTAGGAGCTCACAAATTATTTAGAAAGAATATAGACAAATATGAAATAGCTGAAAATATATTTACAAAGCAGCTAATCAATGAGACATTTTATTTTGAAACAGGATTCACACTTACTGTACATAGGTCCTTCATTTTTTAAGCCAGCTTTATGTTCTACCCTCATCTCACAGAAATCTCTCTCTTCCCTCAGGCATACTGCATTCTAGGCACATGGAAGTCCTTGCCATTCCTGGAATAAGCCATGTCTCTTCTAAGCATCTTCTGCCTTGCTCTCCTTTCTGTCTGCTGAACTTCTCCTCATCCTTCACAAACCAGTTCAGACATCATCTCTGTAAAGCCTTCCCCACTAGCCCTCATTAGACATTTCTTTCCTCTCTGCATTCATAGTGCTCCATATTGTCTCTATTTACTATTTGTAATAACACTTTTTTGATTATTTTTATGTTGTGTGTGCTTTTTGAGTATAAACTATCTCTCATGTTTCTTGGTACAGGTAAACTAATACTGTGCTTTTAAGCTGAAAAAAAGCTTTAAATAATAACTATATTAAAACTCTCTTTAAAAAGTCACAACTTTATAAGATAATGCTATTGTGTACAGTCGTGGTATATGTTTTGGTTTGCATATTCATGCATTTCTGCTGAGTTTATACCTACGAGTGGAATTGCAGAATCATAAGATATATGTATATTCATCTTTAGTAGATAATGGAGTTTTCCTAGTGTGTACAAAGAATTCCCTCTAGTGTTCCATGTTGTTGCTAATACATAGTAAGGTCAATCTTTTAAATTTTAGCCATTCTGGGGTCTTTGTAGTGGTACTTCATAGTTTTAATTTGCATTTCCCTAATATTTATTGGCCATTTGTATATCTTCTTTTGTGAACTGCCTATTCAGGTATCTTGCCTATTTTCCCAATATGTCGTCTTTTTCTTATGGACTCAAGAGTTCTTTACATATTTTGGATGAGTCCTATAAAGTAGTATATTTGCAGACATCTTCTCTATGCTTTGCCTTGCCTTTTCTTTCTTTTAATGGTACTTTTGATGAAATGTCTTCATTTAGTCCAATTTGTCAGTATTTTCCCTTATGATTAGTACTTTTTGCACATGTATAACAAAATACGTGTTCAAAAATGTTCATAGTAGCTTTATTTGTATTAGTCCCAAATCCATCACAATAGAATGGATAAATATATTGTGGCATGTTCACACAATGTGTTACTATTCTATATTGAAAACAAATTGACTACTACTACATGTGACAAGATCTCTGAACTTCAGACATATAATTTTTTTTTTTAAGATTTTATTTATTTATTCATGAGAGACAGAGGCAGAGACTCAAGCAGAGGGAGAAGCAGGCTTCATGCAGGGAGCCCAATCAATCCCGGGACTCCAGGATCATGTCCTGGGCTGAAGGCAGGCACCAAACTGCTGAGCCACCCAGGCATCCCCAGAAATATAATGCTAAGTGAAAGGAGTCAGACATTTTAAAAATACATCTATATAATTCTATTTATACAGTCTAGAAACATAAATTTTAGTTGAATTAAATAGTGAAACACAAACAGGTAGACATTTTATACTGATGAACTGTCTCAAAGTAATAGTAATAGAATAATACTGTGAAATAAGGCCAGTTTTCTCCTATGCATAACCTCAGACAACTGTAGGGATACCCTATCTCATCTAGAAAATAGGTTTCTTATTTTATTAAATCCTCAAGTGGGAAGTGACCTTCCTGGGATCTTTGAAGCTGATATACTATTTATAAGGAAGTTTCCCAAACTTTTTTAAATTATAAAGTTACATCAGTGTAAATTTATTTTTCATTAACATCATAAAGTAAATCATTTTACAAGATAGAAAAAATCATCCAAAAAAAAAGAAAAAAAAAATCATCCATAATCAGTGGAACACAATATTCTTGAATTCTTTCCAGTCTAAACTCCTTCCAATGCATAAATTTTATGCCAAAATATAGTAGACAAATATTATGTGTACATTATTTCATATCCTCCACTATATTAATATCATAAGCATCCAAACTGTTTTCCAGAAGATCACATAATTTTAATGAGGCCTCAGTCTTTCCAATTATGTCTTCTCCATTCTCTCATAGTCACACTTAATTCATAGAGTGTAAAGGAACAACTTTTTTTCTACATTGATTCAGGTAAAGTATAGAATATATTTCCTCTAACTTTGGTTTCCGTTCTTAGTTTACAGCTGACCTTGACCAGTTTGATCAGTTACTACCCACGCTGGAGAAGGCAGCCCAGTTGCCAGGCTTATGTGAGCCAGAGAGGATGGATGGTGCGGTCACCAATGTAACCATCAAATCGGAGACCCTGCCAGCTTCACTTCAGTCCACCACTGCCAGACCCACTTCCAGGCTAAATAGTATGTGTTGGGAGAAAACCTTGTTTTAAATGTGTAACCATAATGTGGATTAGTGCTTTATCTCTCATCATTACTGCACAGACCATTTATTTGTTGAGAGTGAACTAGTTTTACATTAATGCCAGTGTAAATAATGTATAGTTATTCTTATACATATGAATTTCACTGATCATGTGTATCTTAAGTTATTATAACTTCTGTCTTTCTGTAATTAATGTTAAAGTGAACAGTTGATATTAAGGAGAGCAATTTTGTGTTCTTACCCAAACATTTCATAGCAAGACTCAGAAATATGGTACTGGTCAGATTATATTACCCAAAGTGTCTTCCTTGAGCACTAGTCCTACAAGTTGGAAAAAAAAGGATTTTCTGCTAAAATCCACTGGGCAAATGCTACATGGCACATATGCCATTCTCCTCTTAAAATTCCACATTGTATATTAGTTTTTAAAAGCCCTATGTTAAAGATACCAGTTTACATTTCTATAACCCAGCATTTACCATACTTTCTTGATTATGGAATTCTTTTCACAAGTCATACATGTTATCCCATAGAGCACCATTTAGGAGACAACTGTGTTGAAATGAGTCACTGGTACTCTAGCCTAAAGAGACCCTTTGTAGTATAATACTTCATAAAGATAGGCCTGTCAAGTGTTATTCATCTGTCAAATTTTGAAGTTGAAAATAACGGTATTGATAATTCCATTGTGTAACCTTGAAACCAAAGGAAACTGAACAGCTTACTTTCAAAATTTGCCTGTGTTCCCGACCCAAGTCTTGTCCCTCTTTTGACAGGATCAAATGTGGGACTCATTTATTTCAGTCTTACTGCAGCTTTTAGCTGTCATGACACAATTCCTGCAAGTTTGCCAAGATTTCCAGGAAGCTGGAAAAAAGGGTTTTTGAGTCATTTCTGACAGTTTTGGAAGCAGTTTTTCAGCTGACCAGAGCACTAGGTGTAAACTGGAGCCCAGGTTCAAGTCTCACATTTTCCTTTTATTAACAGTATTACTCTGGACACATGAATTTCCTGAGCTTTATTCTCTTTATCTGCAAAAGGAGAATTAAATGAAGTGACTCCAAAAGTTTGTTCTAATTGAAACTGAGAGGCTCCAGACTCTGGGATAGTAGGCACAGTTGGAGAAACAAGAAGGTACAAGGCTAAAAGGCAATAAAATGAAGTCTGACTATTGAGTGTTTTGATTCTGGATCCCCATCCAATATGGGAGCCTGGGGGATTTATCTCAGGAGAACTGAATGGCCAGAAAGATGTCTGGATATGGGTGTGTAAGGGGAGCTCCCTAAAGTGCAGAGGTCATCCTGCCATTTAATTGTCCAACAGAAGGCTCCCAGAGGACACAAGCTTCACACTCCGCTCTCACAGTCAGTGTTTTAGAACACTGAACAGACACAACCAGAGATCACCAGGACTTTGAGGGAAGTCTGCAACTTGAAAGAGAGTAAAAGAAACAAAAAGAGAGTACAATAGAGCTATACAACAAGTGCATGGACTAAAACTGAACTAAACTAAAAAACCTAAAATTTTTGAGAAGATGTTTTATCCATATGGGAAGAAAAAAGGCAAAGAAGAAAGAATTTTTGGAAGTTAAATATCCAACATTTTAAAATTTTAAGAGAAATGGTAGAAGACAAGGCTGAGAAAAACTTTAAGAAAGAACAAAAAGACAAGTAGAAAGTTGGGAAGAAAAAAAGTTAAGATTGACCTAGGAGGGCCAGTAATGATTGATAAGAATCGGTCAAACAAGCAATGAGAAGGGAGGAAAAAGGGGGAAGAGAAGATATTTTCAAACAACAACAAAAAATCAAGAATGTTTCTAGAAAGAAACAGCATAATTTTTCAGATTTCACTAGCTGAACACATAGCTAACACATACATACAAAAAAGACCTATACCAAAACTTATCATTTGTAATTCTGGAACACACCAGAGAGAAAGATTCTAAAAGCTTTCAGAGAAAAAATGTGAATTGCATATAGTGAGTCATAATTGCCCCAAACTTGGAAGCTATCAAGCCATGAAAAGACATGGAGAAACTTTAAATGCATATTGCTGAGTGGAAGAAGCCAATCTGAAGAGGCTACATATTGTATGATTCCAACCATATAGCGTTCTGGAAAAGGCAACACTATGGGGACAATAAAAAGATCAGTGGTTGATAGGGATTCGTTGTTAGTATTTGTCAGAGGGAGGGATGACTGGGTAGAGCATGGAGGATTTTTAGACTAGTGAAATTGTTCTGTATGATACTGTAATGGTGCATACATGTTGTTATACATATGTCAGAACCTATAGAATGTACAACACAAAGAGTAAACTCTGTGAACTATGAGCTTTAGTTAATGAAAATGTATCAATATTAGTTCATCAGTCTAACATATGTAGTACATAAATGCAAAATGTTAATAATAGGAGAAACAGCCCAATCTAAAAAATAGGCGAAGGATTTTAAAAGACACTACATAAATAAAGATTGAAAATAGCCAACAAACACATGAAAAGATAGTCAATATCTTTAATCATCAAGGAAATGCACATTAAAACTATAATGCAGTACTGCTATATATACTACTACTATTCCATTGAAATACCGCAGATTTTAAAAACTGATGGTACCAAACGATGTCAAAGATGAGCACCTTGAACTTTGGCATTGCTATTGGATATATAATATGGTAAAATCTCAACAAATAAGACACATTACCATGTGACCCAGCAGTCCAACTCATAGGTATTTAACGAAGAGAAATGAAAGCACATGCTTATCCAAAGGACTTGGGGATCCCTGGGTGGTGCAGCAGTTTGGCGCCTGCCTTTGGCCCAGGGCGCGATCCTGGAGACCCGGGATCGAGTCCCACGTTGGGCTCCCGGTGCATGGAGCCTGCTTCTCCCTCTGCCTATGTCTCTGCCTCTCTCTCTCTCTCTCTCTCTCTCTCTCTCTGTGACTATCATAAATAAATTTAAAAAATTAAAATATATATACATATATATATATAAAAACAAAGGACTTGACCACAAATGGTCCTACAACATTATTCATGATAGCCTCAAACTGGAAACCATCTAAATGTCCATCAACAAAGAAATGGCACATTTATAAACTGAAATACTGCTCAGCAGTGGAAAATAAGAAACTAGTGGTTCATGGCATGAATTATTTATTCTCAAAAACATGCTGAGTGAAAAAAGTCTGGATCATTGGTTGCTAGTGTGGGGTTGAAGTAGGGAAGATCGACAGCCAAGAAGCTTGAGGAAACTTTTAGACATGACAGAAATATTCTGTTTTCTTTATTAAGACAGGAGGGTTATTAGTTTATATCTTTTTCAGAGTTTATTACAACTGTACACTTAAAATGGGTGTATATTATATGTAGATTAGACTTTAATCAAATTTGCTTCAGGAATATCTGAGATTAGAGTAATTTCTAACTAGAATTAACCATGCAAATTTCTAGTAGTTGTGAAAATAGGTAAAAAGACATTTTTAGGTATAAAAGGGCTCAAATATTTGCATGGTATAGTCACCCTTTCTAGTAAAGATCCTTAGAGAAGTACTTCAACAAAACAGGGAGAAAACCAGAAGAGAAAAAGATATAAGATCCAGGGAAAACAGCGGATCTGAAAGCATAGCTGATTAATAAGATTAAGGAATAGCAATACATATTGGAACAGGTGGCCTGAATCTTATGGAAAGGAGGCTTCTGGGAGAAAAATGAAATTGATCTCTTTGAGTTTACAGAAAAGATTACAGATAGGTTTATGTCAACAATGTTGAAGATCTGAAAGATTTCTCTAGAAAAGCAGGCAAATGAAAAATATAAGGCAATTTTTAACTCCAAAAAAATGGAAGCATGGTACAAGAAAGGTTTGAACATAGTGCACAATGTAATTTTGCGATGAGTAATATTTGCATAATCATAAGAATCTAAGTATTAACTTTTTATTATAAAAAAACCGTGAACTCTGTTAGGGAATTGGGGACATGGGAAGTAGTAAGATAGGTAGGTCTGAGAAAATTAAGACCTCATCTATCACGATGGCAAGTCAGTAATCTCAAATTGAGACATAAGGAATAGCAGCATATGCACATTTAAAAATAAATAAGCAAATGCCAAAGAAAACAGTTACACAAGTTGAGAATGGCTGCCATCATTAGAAGGGAAGTAACCAAGGGATTAGAAGGGGTAAGACTTAAAGCTGCTTTTATTTGTAATGGACCTTTTGGTCCTGACTTTAAAAATTATGTATATATATTTGATAAAAAAGTAAAGGTAATAAAAATAGAAAGTATTTTCCTACTCTTCAGGCCTGTGAAACTGGAATATTTTTCCTTTGTAGTCTGTCCTGAGGCAAATAAATTTTGCTTCTCTCTTGAGATTTCTTCCCCCAAATATAGCTCCATATATAAAAGTATATAAAATAGGCCAGAATCTGTTAAACCTTGTGCTATAGTGTTGGCAAAGGCCAAAAGCATAAAAGGGAAGATCTCATGGTAAAGGAGGGTGAGGATGATGGTGCAGACAGTCTGCAATGTAGAGGAGAAAGAAAATAAGATTTTAGGAGGCATAAGGCTAAGGAAACAAGTTGGGCAGAATAAAGGAAAAGAGGAGATCCCTGGGTGGCTCAGCGGTTTGGGCCTGCCTTCGGCCCAGGGCGTGATCCTGGGGTCCCGGGATCCAGTCCCATGTTGGGCTCCCCGCATGGAGCCTGCTTCTCCCTCTGCCCATGTCTCTGCCTCTCTCTCTGTGTGTTTCTCATGAATAAATAAAATCTTTTAAAAAAAAAGGATAAAGGAAAAGAGAAAAGGATTGGAGAAGGAAAAAGAAGATGGGGACAAAAATATATTAGCATATCCTAGGAAAGAAGAGAATAGCCTCTAATTCTCTGCCTCCTCTAGCCTCTGTGATGGCCAACACTACCTATTTCACTGGAACCAGAATCCATCATTGAATAGCTGATTTCACATCTTAACCTTGTGCCCACCTGGGAAAATCAAGCATCTTTCTTCACTTTAGTCTTCAGCCTTAACCTAAGCAGTGTCAAGTGTAAATGCCTGGCATAGGACACATCATATTTAGTTACCATCATATTTCACCACCTGGGGTACACCAGTTAAAACTTCTGGGTTTTTCTACCATGGCACTCATCTTTTCTCTTACCTTTTCTTTTCCTTACCATTTTGTAGTGTATTTTGAGAGAATCTCTGGGCCACATTTTCCAGATCAAAACTGAATCTTCAACTGTATCCATTCTGCTTTTCAGTTCTATCTATTGGGCTCTTTTAATTGCAGCTATCAGGTTTTTAATTTTCCTTCTCATGGAAGCCTATTAGTTTCTGTGGGTATGATGATAAACTTTGTAATCTGTGTGACAATACATTTATTATACTTCAGGCCTCTTCCTTTTTCTGTAAGAATCTTTTTTTTCCTCCAAAGTTACTTTCTTTGTTAAATTTGCTTCTCTCTCTTTCCTGCCATTGACTTTTCTGGAATGTTTGGTGCATTTACACTGTCTGCCTATATACTGACCAAGGCCTGAAATGAACAATCTATTTAGTAAAGTGAGAAACCCTTTTTACTCTGGCAGCGAAGGTAGGTTCTGATTATAGAAGCCCTGTTTCTATGTTGCTGTTGTGAGAGAGTGGGGCTTGGTAATGGGGAAATCCTCATGGCAGCCTAAGCACCCACTCTGGGAGATTCCCTGGGCAGAACTCCCACTTCGAGTCATGCTCTTACCCCTTTAATCCCAGGGTCAGACGCCAGAGTCCTCTGCATGGGGGGTGGGGCCTGCCACAGCTGTTCAATGGCCCAGATGCCCATGGCCTGTTCTTGTACCCGTTCCAGTGACCCCTAAGCTTGGAGTTGTTCTGGGCTTCTGGAGAATCTTCTCTTTGTCTTGTAGATTTTTTACTTTCATTGAAGTTTTACCATTTGTTTCCTCTGTTTTAGCTTTCAGAAACTCATCAGTTGAGTTCAGCTGCCATAATATTTCTCTTGCCTTTCCTCCAGCTAGAGACTTATTTTCCTTTTTTATTTCTTTTATTTCAGAGATAATTTTGGAGGGAAAATAAAATAGAAGGGATATAAATCTGCCACATTGAACCAGAAAATTTCCTTAGGTCTGTTTACATACAAGAAAATAAAGGTCCAGAGAATGAAAAGAAAAAAAATACACACAGACAAAAACTTGCCTGGTTTTCTATTTAGTACATGCAGATTCAGGATTTATTTATTTTTTATTTAAATTCAATTAGGCAACATTAAGTATATACTTAGTTTCAGATGTAGTGTTAATGATTTATCAGTTGCATATAACACCCAGTGCTCATCACATCACATGCTCTCCTTAATGCCCATCACCGAATTATCACATCCCCTCCATCAACTCAGTTTGTTTCCTTTTTTTTTTTTTAAGATTTTATTTATTTATTCATGATAGACACAGAGAGAGAGAGAGAGAGAAAGAGAGAGAGAGAGAGAGAGGCAGAGACACAGGCAGAGGAAGAAGCAGGCTTCACGCAGGGAGCCTGACACGGGTCTCCAGGATCGCGCCCTGGGCCAAAGGCCGGTGCCAAACTGCTGAGCCACCCAGGGATACCCTATAGTTAAGAGTCTCGTGTTTTTGTCCCCCTCTCTGATGACTTCCCATTCAGTTTTCCCTCCCTTACCCTATGATCCTCTGTGCTGTTTCTTATTAGAATCAGGACTTAAGTCTCAGCCCGCCTGGTTTCAAAACATCCTGTTGATATGTACACCACATACCCATGCAGTGTGACCAAGTGATTTAAATAATTTTGTTAGAAATGTACTACCAGAACACATCAAGAGACAGCTTAAGACAGTATTGTTGATCAAAATATGTACAATGAGCCTCTTTGGCAGTACCTTCAAAACTTCTCCTATGTCCTTTTGACCGTCTTTAGATCCCTAGCCTCTGAGGGTGAATTTGACTTCTGAAATTTTCTGGAGTTATTTGGAGCCAAATTTGTTGATCCAAAAAGAATAATTTTTTTTTAAGCCCAAACCAAAATTGGATCTAACTTTAAGGAGATATATTTTCTTTAAGGACCTTTATACTATTTTAGATAGATCCAGAAGAGTTCCAAAAATATTTGAACATTGACAGTTTCATTAGAGTAAGTGAGTGATCTTGTGACATGGATGATTTTATGTTTGGTAAACATTCTGAGATGATTATTTTTTAAATCTCATTAATTTGTAGTATATTGAAATAATTGCATAACACTAAAGATAATGAGTTTCAGATAAAGCATTTTCAGTACTTAAAAAATCCATTTCAATTTCCCTCTTTTTAGTGTGTTGTGCTTCTTGATAGGTATCTTTTGCTATTACAGAGCTGTAATGAATAATCTTACATAGAGATAATTTACCACATATGAGAGTATATATGAAATAGATGTTAAAAAATAGAATTGCTTGATCAAAAGATAGATTTTGCCAAATCACCCTTCTTAGATACAATGCCAGTTTACACTCTAACTGATAATGTTCTTCTTTCTATACATCCTTTCTAAGACATTGAATTATACACTTCCTTATCTTTGCCAACTCAATGGTTTGATTTTTTTAAGTATCCTAGTGTAGTTTTAATCTGTTTATTTTTATTGTAAATTAGGTAGATCATTTTTCAGTGATTGCATGTGACCTACCTGTTCATATTCTCTTATCTATTGGGTTTTTCTATTTTTATCATATGATATAAGAGGTTAAATTTTTTAGTAATGTAACTTTTTTGTGGCTAACGGGGATAGTTTTCCTTTTTACTAGATTTAAAAGATTTATTTATTTATTTTAGAGAGAAAGAGTGTGAGCAGCAGGAGGGGCAGAGGAAAGGAAGAGAAAAACTCAAGCAGACTCTGTGCTAAATGTGGAGCCTCATGGGGGCTTGAACTCTCACAACCCTGAGATCATACCTGAGGTGAAATCAAGAGTCAGATGCTCAACCAGACTGTACCACTCAAGAACCTCTATTTTAAATGGAGAAAATATTATGTTGAAACCTTTGCAAAAATGATAAGGAAGATTACTAGCTTGATGAGGGATCCCTAAGGGCTTGTTTTCTACCTCCACTTCATCTGCACCTACCCAACCCAGCGACTAGGAGATGTGTCCATGTTTCCATTTACAAATTGTTGTACTTGTTTTGTGTTACATACACACTTACTCATGTTTGATAGGGCACAAACATGACCAAAAATAGTAGGTTTATTCCCAGACTAGGAGAAGAGAACATATATTTCTTAAAACATTCCAGTAAGTGCTTCAAATTTTTATAGAAATTTCTAAGGAAATCCTAAAAGATTTATTTTAGAATAAAAACTAACTTTTTTTTATTATAAAGCCTGTGCAAACAAAAGTTTTACTTGAATCAGAGTTTGATTTGTTTGGTTTTGTTTCTTTCCTAGTCATCAAACTTAGCAGATAAATCTTATCTCATTTTGAGGGGATCCCTGGGTGGCGCAACGGCTTGGCGCCTGCCTTTGGCCCAGGATGCGATCCTGGAGACCCGGGATAGAGTCCCACATCGGGCTCCCAGTGCATGGAGCCTGCCTCTCCCTCTGACTGTGTCTCTGCCTCTCTCTCTCTCTCTGTTGAGGACTATCATAAATAAATAATAATTTTAAAAAATTTTTAAAAATCTTACCTCATTTTGAGAAATTTCATCCAACTTATTTTCTTAACATCTTCCCCATCAAGACTAGTAAAATGAAAGATACTATATCCTATTACTGAGTCAAATAGATTATCTTATAATATTCAGTACTTATGGTAGACAGCCTTGTAAATTTTCTTTGATTCTTAAATAGAATTAATTTTGTCTAGGTTAGATTTCTGAAACAATAGGATTGAGGAATTAATGTATGGAATAGAACAATGGGTCAACTGTAGATAATCTTTGACTAACTTCTTGATTTAAATGGTGATAGGAATTAAGTGGTTACTTCCCATTATCATTTGTGGTTGATGTTTGGTGGGTTTAATTTGCTTTGTTTTTCAGAATTCTACAGAATTTTGTTTTCTATCATTTTTCATGACAGAGAAGATAAGTTTGAGAGCTATAATTATTTGCATTTAGAAATGAATGTATTTACTTGGACTCCTATACTTAATTCATACTAAATGTTGAGTATATTTCACATAAAAGTAAGCCTAACATACTTTTTGTAGTTAATAATGATCAGTATCTACCATTAAACACATTTTTTTAGGCATTCTTAAATCTACTTATTCTCTATTCATTGGAATGAGAAACTCTACTTAATTATGTTTTCTATTAAAATTTCAAGGCAGGGTGCCTGGGTGGCTAAGTTGGTTAAGTATCCTACTCTTTGTTTTAGCTCAGGTCATGATGTTAGGGTCATGAGATTGAGCTCCATGTCAGGCTCTGTGGTGGGTGTGGAGATTCTCTCTCTCCCTCTCCTCTGACCCCTGCACTTGCTTGTGCGCGCTGTCTCTCTCTTTCAGAAAAAAGAAAGAGACAGAAAGAGAAAGAAAGAAAAGAAAAGAAAAGAGAAAACCCCAAGGCATTTTTAGTTGTTTTTTAAAAAGTATTAGTTTGCTAGGACTCCATTATAAAATACCACAGACCAGGTGGCTTAAACAACTGAAATTAATTTTCTCATAGTTCTGGAAGCTAGAAGTCCAAGGTGAAGAGGTTTGGTTTCTTCTAAGGCCTTTTATGGGCTTGTGGAGTCTGCCTCCTTGCCGTGGCCTCATGTTCATCCCTCTATATATGTTGTCATATCCTAATCTCCTGTTCTTATAAGAATACCAGTCTTGTTGGATTAGAACCCACCCTAATGGCCCTATTTTAACTTAATCACATCTCTAAAGACCCTGTCTCCAAATACAGTAACATTCTTAGCTACTAGGAGTTAGAGCTTCAACAATGAATTTTGGGGAAATACAATGCAGCCCTAACAACAGTTAACTTATTTATATCCTTTTCAGAAATTACAGATAACCATTAGAGGCATTAAAAGAAAAGAAAAGTCAAAAAAGAAAAGTCCTTAATCTTACAACCTAAAATCAACCAAAGATATATACACTCTTTCAGAATTACTGCTAATATACACAGAATAATTTATAAAACTAGAATCATTCTGAACATAATGTCTTGGTTTATGGGGTTTTTCTTCTTCATTTAATGGTACATTATAAATATCTATACCATTGTTCATTAATCAGTACCTAAATTTCTGGAATTTAGATTATTTACAATTTTTCCTAAACAGTACAGAAATAATCAGATTTTCCAAAAAAAAAAAAAATACCTAAGCAAAAACTTTCTAAAATGCATATACTGTTTTCTTTCATTATAAAGCATAACAACCTCTCTCTTTATGGGTCATCATCAGAAGCATTGATTGTTATACACCTGTGGTCTCATTTTGACAGCTGCAGAACTTTGTCCATTTTCAGAATGACCCCAGATTGCTGTGCCCTTTAGTTTCTGTTACTGTCTATTATAGAAAATATTTTATCTTCTGTTTGCCACTCTTGTGTCATGATAACATTGTTCCTAACTATAGCAGATTCTAATGTCCTATAGATTGAAAAAGCAGCTAACCAAAATTGTTATAATTATCTTTAAAAGAAATAATTTCTGGCAAAGTTCCAAATGATTCTCCCTATGGTAACATCAACTTATGTGCAAACTTTTTTTTTACATCAGATTGTCTTTACTTTCTCACTAGTTATTATGTGGCCACGTTCTAGGCAGTTTAAGTTTCTGGATAAGGGACCTTTGTAACATTTTATAGAGGAAACTTCATTCTCCCATACAGTATATTACTTCTGTAAAATACTGTCATTTTATCTTCCATTGTGATACTGACTCCTTACCTTTTCTTCTGTAATCAGGGTTACCAGAGCTGGAATTAGAAGCAATTGACAATCAGTTTGGACAGCCAGGAACAGGTGATCAGATTCCATGGGCAAATAATACAGTGACTGCTGTAAATCAGAATAAACCAGAAGAGTGAGTAATACATTTCCTATTTTATAAAATATCAGATACCAACTTCTACAACAAAGAACTATTTTCATAAACTGAATTCCAACCTACATTGGTATTTTGTGATATAGGAGTGGAAGCAAATGTTAAATGAAAAAAAGGTGGAATGGAGGAAGACACCCAAGTTAAACAGATTTATTTACTGTGTGACTGCAAGGCTAGTATGTATTGTAATTACCAAAAGATTGATATAGTGTGTGGCGGTTTTATTTTTCATCTCTTGTTTTACTGTGATTGATTACTATAAAATTTCTGAGACCTGTAGATGAATTGAGCTCAGTATAACGATTATTATAAAAGCTCTTGAGCTTTTAGTTCTATAATTTTTTGTCCAGTATTTTCTCTTTGGAGCAAAATGGTATAAGAAGGGAAGGTACTTTTTACGTCTACTCAGTGTCTCATCTTGATTAGAATTTAATTTCTTAAAGGACATAAGTAGCCCCATTCCAAAACATTAGAGACATCGCATGTATAGCAACCAAACTAGATAGTATCGAGTGTCGTTTCGAGCTTTAACTATGCACACTATTCCCACTTACTTTCCCCAAAGAAGAAGCCTTATAATTATATAATTAAATTTGTATTATTATTATTTTCTATATATTTCTAAGTTATATGCATCAGTTGGTATCAGTTTGGATTAACTATGTATTTCCTCTATGTAATCAACAATTTTTTTGTTGCTTAATGCTGAGCATGTTTCATTTTCCTAGTTTGATTTCTTTGGTAAATGGCAATCAGATGTATGTTATCAGTACAATTTGATCATCTTTAAAAGTGAAGTATAAATAGAATAAATCTTACTATAGGCTAGGTGATTTTTTTCCTTGAGATTTTGACTGAGCTTTATTTTTGACTTTCTTTTTTTTTTTTTTTTTTTAAGATTTTATTTATTCATGAGACAGAGAGAGAGTGGGGCAGAGACACAGGCAGAGGGAGAAGCAGGCTCCATGCAGGGAGCCTGACGTGGGACTCGATCCCAGGACTCCAGGATCAGGCCCTGGGCTGAACGTGGCGCTAAACCACTGAGCCACCCGGGCTGCCCTATTTTTGACTTTCATCAAGAATTCTTTTCCCTTTCTCAACTATGTTTAATTTTTCAAGCTATTTCTGTAAGCAAACAGGAAGAATATGGAAGCAAATTTCAGTGATTGACAAAGTAGTGAGAATATATTCTAGTTACATGCAGAACATTTATAAATTTCTGCACATAATATGGAACATTTCATTGTGTAAGAACTGATTAAAAAAATCTCATCAGAGAATTTTTTAGAACAAAATTTGCATATATGTGTGTATCATATATATACATATATGTATATTTTGTATTATTGAGATTGAATACTTATTTGCTATATCAGTCTTAAACTCTGTTATCTTTTGATTCTATAGCCAATGTATTAGTTCACAATTAGATGAGCTCCTCTGTCCACCAACAACGGTAGAAGGAAGAAATGACGAGAAGGCTCTTCTTGAACAGCTAGTGTCCTTTCTCAGCGGCAAAGATGAAACTGAACTAGCTGAACTAGATAGAGCTCTGGGAATTGACAAACTCGTCCAGGTATTTATTAAAATTGGCATTGTTTAAATGATTCAATCCTGAGAGGCTAGAAAATTATTTTTAAACAAGATTTTTAAATATTGTTCTATGTGTGTTTAAGTAGTTTTATAATTTATTCTTGTGAAAGTTATCAAAATACAGCAAATAGTTTTTTAAACAACAACAAAAAAGATCATTATAATTAGAAATAGTTAGAATTAGAAAGTCTTAGCCTTTCCTATGGACCAGAATCTTAACGGCTCCCCCTAGAATAGAATCCAGATTTATATCATCACTTCTTATTCTAGGACTTAATTTATCCTTCATACATGCTAGATTTCAGCCTGTATATTCCATAATACCCCAACTTCCAGGTATTTTTCACGCTGTGAGGTTGAAAAATCAATTTAGTGCCTCATGACCAACGTTTTTTTAAGTAGCAGACTAAAAGGTATCAGAATGCATAGACCACAGAAAGGGGAAGTTATGTTTCATAAAACTCTCCTTTCTGTTACATACATACGTGTACACACAAACACAAACATACTAGGTCACAATTTAAATTAGATTTTTTTTTTTTACAGTGAATGATAGTTAACAATTTTGAAAGCCATAGCTATGGCATTCTATTAGGCCAGCTATGAATTTTTTTCAAATAAGAGGACAGCATGAATTCTGTATTTGAGATAGAAAAATGCCTAACTAATCGCCCCTTTAATAATCTACTTCTCATGGTAAACAACTAAATATAAAGTTTGTTGACTCTTAGGCTTTGCAATGTGGTTCTTTTCAAACCTTTTAGCCGGTATTTTAACCATGTTTTTAATCTCTGTTTTGAGATTTTTTTTTAGACATCTCAATTCATCTGTTACTCCATTTCAGAAGTAACTTTCATAAGTGATTCCTTTAGGTAGCAAACTCCTAGAGAACTTCATTAATTCAGCATAGTATTTTATATAAAATGTTCTAGAGATAACATGTTCTCAGATCCAAGATTATAAGAAGCATGTCATTTATTGGCAATAATTTATTTGTAAAATATTCTGGCTTATTTCCCAACAGGGAGGTGGATTAGATGTCTTATCAGAGAGATTTCCACCACAACAAGCAACACCACCTTTAATGATGGAAGAAAGACCCAACCTTTATTCCCAGCCTTATTCTTCTCCTTCACCTACTGCCAATCTCTCTAGCCCTTTCCAAGGCATGGTCAGGCAAAAACCTTCACTGGGGACTATGCCTGTCCAAGTGACACCTCCCCGAGGCGCTTTTTCACCTGGCATGGGCATGCAGCCCCGGCAGACTCTGAACAGACCTCCAGCCGCACCCAACCAGCTGCGGCTTCAGCTTCAGCAGCGCTTGCAGGGGCAACAGCAGGTGAGTCCTCCAGGTTAGCAGGTGGCACTTGTAAAGACCTGTGCTAACTCTCAGAGGGCTAACAACAGCCCATTGGCTAGAATAAAGGTGTCAAGAGGAACAAGTCCCACAACCTTTATGAAAGACTCAAATCATTCTTGGTCTGCTAGGATAAGATAAAGGAGTCTTCCTTCCTTCCTTCCTTCCTTCCTTCCTTCCTTCCTTCCTTCCTTCCTTCCTTCCTTCCTTCCTTCCTTCCATTTATTCATTCATTCATGAGGGGCACAGACTGAGAGAGAGGCAGAGACACAGGCAGAGGGAAAAGCAGGATCCTCATAGGGAGCCCAATATGGGGCTCAATCCTGGTTCCCAGGATCACGACCCAAGCCGAAGGCACACGCTCAACTGCTGAGCCACCCAGGCGTCCCTAAAGGAGACTTTCATTCAGTTAAAGACAGCTAGCTCATAACAAAGTACCTTGAGACTCAAAATTTAAAAGCATTTTAATTTTGTTTTTTGAGATAAAAAATATTTAGGATGAACATCATATTATTATTAAATTAATAAAAAGAAATATATAGCTTAATTTATAAAGTAGAGCATCAGGAGGTACTGTTATAATTTTTGTAACAGAAAATGAAATTTGTGTTGTTTGAAGTTGGAGTGATTGATGCTTAGTGATATTATATTAGGAGAATGGAGGAAAGGATAGTTTGGGGGTCCTAGGGAGTTGAGTGAGTTAAATCTCTCTCATGACAGGTAATGAGTGGGTATGGTGGCACAAATATTTAAGATTTATATGCAGCAAATACAGAAATAAGCATCAAGAACCAAAAAAACGAATGATTAAAAGTATTATCTCTGCAGGGGGCACCTGGGTGGCTCAGTGGTTGAGCATCTGCCTTTGGCTTAGGTTGTGATCCCAGGGTCCTGGGATGGAGTCCTGCATCAGACTCCTGGCAGGAAACCTGCTCCTCCCTCTGCCTATGTTGCTGACTCTCTCTGTGTCTCTCATGAACAAGTACATAAAAAATCTTAAAAAAAAAAAAAAAAATTTAAAGCAATTTCATAGAGAGTTACAAATTCAGGAAAGAAGAGAACAAAATTATATTAGAAAGACAATATATATAACATTATAAGAGCTCTGGTTTCAAGTCCTAGTTCTAACCTTACCTTATGTGGTTTCACAGTCAGATTATTTACCCTTTTAAAGCCTCTGATTTCTGATCATATCCATAAAAGAAGCTCAATAAATAATTCCTCTACCTCACAGGTGATGTGTGGAATAAGATAGGACATATAAAGATCCTAGTGCACTTCCAGGCATGCAGTAACACTTAATAAATACTACCTATTATTATGAAATTATATTCAATAAATAATATAAAATGAGTTTCTATTCCACTTAAAAAGAAGATGAAAAGGAAAGATAAGATAGGAAAAATTGTTAATGGTAGAATAACAGAGAAAGGAATAATTTCTAAAATGCTGGGGTGGAATAAAAAACTCAGAAAGGAATTAGGGGAAGAGAAGGAAGAAAAGAGAAACAAAGAAAGGAAATAGTAATATGAGTATTAGTTGAAGGTAAACTACTCGTTATAACTTGGGATTCATTATTCTCAGTAGAGAGCACAAGAATAAGAAATTCTTCTAGTTCACAAAACATAGTGTTCACAAAACATATTGAGGGAGACTATACTAAGTACCATACAAAGAATAAAACATACAGGCAACTCTTAGAATTTACAGTCAGCTTGTGGTATTCCAAACATACACACCTGAGAAATTCAATAACAGTGCAAGTCCTAAGTGATTAAGGGCTAACCTAAAAAAGTTAAAGAAAACCTAGGTGTGTTGATTTTCTCATTTTACAGGATAGAGTCAATAAATACTTATGGAGCAAGGCCAGATCAACAGTCTAGGTCAGATTTGTGAATGGGTGAAATAATCATTCACACATAGTTTGGGAAAAAATTGCTTTTACTTTGATTTCTTCCTAAAGTAGCTGATAAGCAGAGGAGCAATGCAAAGGATACACATGTAATAAGGATGCAAATAGGTAAGTGTGGTTCCCTGTTGCTACCTGTAAATATTATGGAGGCATGTCTAAGCTTGGTGGCCTTAGTAGCCCAACATTGAAATATCCATCAAGTCAGAGAAATACAAAATTTGAGGCACACTAACACAAAAGTTTAAGCCTCCAAATATGTCAGTACACAAAACAACTTACACTGCCATGTAAGACAGAGTCTCATTGTCCGGACCTACTTTTTGGGTGCTAGATTGTAAGTTCTTCTAACAGTGGGGCCCTCAGTCCACAGTTGCTCTTGCTTTGCAGATGCTTGGAGTCTTCTGTGTGTGTTCACTTAAAGGCACTCTGTGAGAAGGTCTGGCCAAGGCTTATGTCAGTCAGTATTTCAGTTAAGATGCTTTCAGTCACAAGGAAAGAAAAAAGATCCATTCAAAGTAGTAAAGCCATTTTATGTTATGTTATTTTTATTTTTATTTTTGTTTTTTAAGGATTTTATTCATGAGAGACAGAGAGAGAGAGAGTCAGAGGCATAGGCAGAGGGAGAAGCAGGCTCCCCTGTGGGAAGCCTGATGCGGGACTTAATCCCAGGACCCCGGCATCATACCTTGAGCCAAAAGCAGATGCTCAACCACTAAGCCACCCAGGTGCCTCAGTAAAACCATTTTTAAAAAGTATTTTGACTCAGATAATGAGAAGATAGAAATCAGAGAGGTCAAGGTATGGTTACCTCAGAGGCTCTGGAATGTTATCAGGGACCTAGGTTCTTTCTATCTTTTTACTCTGTAATCCTTGGCAGCTAGAAAAATGGGTCTCATGATTACAAATATCACATGCAAACAAAACTAACAGGAAAGGGGGAAACTCTTTTCTACGCATCTTTTTTCAAAAGCTAAGAAACTGTTTCCATGTTCTTGTCCTTCTCTACTTCCTACTGCTCCAAAAACAGAAAAAGGACCAAAAAAAATTTTTTTTAATTTCACACATCTGGCTAGTCAGAACAGAATCATACATACACCTTTAACCAACTGCTAGCAAGGATTGGCTTAGAGTACATACGTTACCCCTTGAGATGTGTGCTTTGGGACAATCAGCTGAACAAAATCCTATTCTGTCATTGAGGAAAAAGAAGAGGGTAAATGGCTGTGGGCTGGCAATAACAATACCTGATAAAGGAATTAAAGTTTAAATATATCATTGGCACACTAAAAATTAAGTGATTTTGAAATACAGTAAGCAAACATGACAAAATAATCGTATATAGACAATACAAATGCTTATATAGAAAATCCAAGAATATCTATAGTGAACTTAGAATCAATAGAGAAGTTCAGCAGTGTTTCTAGGGGAAAAAATAAGAAATAAAATTTAATAACAATCCTTTTCATGAACAACAACCAATTAGGAAATATAATTTCAAAATATGTTATCTCAATTTATAAGACTTAGAAAATTATAAATCATAATTGAAAGTCAAAAAACGATCCAAGTAAAGATACCAATGAATGGAAAGATTTTTCATAAAGATGTCAATTGTTCTGAAAATAATTAAATTCAGTAGAATTCCAATCAGAATCTCAACATGAAATTTAACAAATAAATGCTAACTTTATTTTAGAAGCATGAATACAATATTAAAGAATAATGAGGATGAACTTGCCTTATCAGATACCAAAATTTAAAACCAAGCCTTAGAAATTAAAACAATGTGGAATTGGCATAGGCTAGACAATTCGACCATTTGAAACATAATAGAGAACCCAGAGACACACCCAGACATATATAAAGACTTAATAAGGTACAGAGGTGACAATCAGTGGAGAAAGACTGGCATGTATAATAAATACTAGTACATTTGGCTGTCCATCAAAGGAAAAAATTAGATTCCTTATCTCATACCATACACAAAAATAAATTCTAGATATTTTGATGATCTAAATGTGAATATGAGAAGATTACTGTGGCCCTTTAAAAAGGGGCATAAGGGAAGAGGTTGATGTTTGCCTTAAAATTTAAAACTTAGTAGATAAAAGATACCATAAACAAGATTAAAAGACAAACCATAGATAGACTCAGGAAAGATATTTGCACTCTGTAAAACTGACAAAGGATAACTATCCAGAATACATCAGATTCATAACATGGTGTTCATAATATACTTTCCTTGCTAGATTGGTATCAACTGTTTAGTTGTTGGTCATATCCTTTCATTCTTCCTTCCCTCTTGCCAAACACAGATCTAAAGCATCTCATAGGCAGGAATTTAGGACAGTGCTGATGACTTGAAAAAAAGAAAGGCACCAACTCAGATCTACATCATAGTCTTTCTTTTTAATGGATTTTAAGAAGTTCAGTTTAAAAACATTTCTTCACCTTAGGTATATCTCATTGACTGGAATGTGGTACACAAAGAGTAAAAAGATCCTAAGATATCTTTTAAAGATTTTATTTATTTATTCTTGAGAGACACCCAGAGAGAGGCAGAGACATAGGCAGAGGGAGAAGCAGACTTCCTGCGGGGAGCCCCATGTGAGACTCAATCCCAAGACCCCAGGATCACAACCTGAGCCAAAGGCAGATGCTCAACCATTGAGCCACCCAGGTGCCCAAGATTCTAAGATTTTAAATTTGATTATACAGTTATGAATAATCCCCAGTTGGGGAACGGGGTAAGGAAAACACCCTAGGAAACTAGTGGGGATTCATTGGTTTAGATTTTTACAGAACAGCAAAAATGAAGGTGATTAAGAAGAACTACAAAGCTGTAATACAGCCTTTAGGTGTAGTGTCTGCTTACGTCTCAAATAAGCCAAGTCTCAAATATATCCATGATACCAATAAAGAATTCCCAAAAGTTCTATTTTAGAAAAGGACAACAGCAAGAATGAGTACACCTGCTGCTTATAGAAAATTGTACAACATTGGCTCATAAAAGATGTGATTATTCTGTTCTAGTTTTATATTCTTCACCAGCCAGGGTCTTCATACTCTCAAGACTATATGAAAAGGGAGTAACATTTGAAATAAATAAAGAAATGTGATATACTTATCCATCTTAAAGCAAGTCAAGTCCACATGTGTTATGTATTAAAGTACTGAAGAAAGTGTATGGATCTGGGTACAAGAACCACTATTGATTATTTTTTATATATTAGAGAGCATAGAAGTGACCAGAAAGTAGAACCACAACAAGGACAGAAAATACAGGGAAACAAATTTCACTTCTAGAATTCTGGCAATGAAAACTGCCTGATAGAAGAATAGCTTCTTTAAAAGAACCCTTTGGGTGTTTGGGTGGCTCAGTCAGATAAGTGGCTGGCTCTTGGTTTTGGCTCAGGTCATGATCTCGTGGTTGTGGGATCAAGTGCTGCATTGGGGATCTGCATTCAGCATGAAGTCTGCTTTAGATTCTTTCTTCCTCTCCTTCCCATACACTGTCTTTCTCTTTCTTTCTCTCTCTCTCTCTCTCTCTCTGTCTCTCTCTCATATGAATGAATGAACGAACCTCTTGTCAAGAATTTACACAGTGGGGACATCTGGGTGGCTCAGCAATTAAGCATCTACTTTCAACTCAGGACATGATCCTGGAGTTCCGGGATCGAGTCCCACATCAGGCTCCCTGCATGGAGCCTGCTTCTCCCTCTGCCTGTGTCTCTGCCTCTCTCTCTCTCTCTGTCTCTCATGAATAAATAAATAAAATCTTTAAAAAAAAAATTACACAGTGGCTAAATCAGGGTTTTCAATCTTGGCAGTATTGACATTTTGGGACATATAATTCTAGTTATGGGGGCTTTCCCATTCATTTAAGAATGTTTAACAACATCCCTGACCTTTACCCATAAGATACCAGTAGCAACTTTTCTCCAAGTTGTGACAGCCAAAAGTGGCTTCAGACATTGCTAAATTTCTCTTGTGGGGCAGAATCATCCCTGGTTCAGAACCTCTAGGCTAGATAATTATCTTTTGAGTTTCCTGTGGAAGCACTTCTGGCACTGAAAAAAAAAAAAAATCCATTTAGCAGACAAAATGTCAGCCATCTTAAACACAATGTGTGTGTTTTATATGTGTAGGCTGAGTTTCTAGTGTTCCACTGGACACAAACCCCACATTTCCTCTTATAATGCAAGCCTTTTGACCTGGCCTTTATAGACTTTTGAATTTATGTCCCCAGCTCTGAGGATTCCTGACCTCTCTTCTCACACTGACCAAAAGTCAAGATTTCCAAGGAGTTAAAGAATACAGTGATCCTTTTGGGAAGACTTCCTTGGAAGAATAGAACTTGATCTGCTTGCTAGATAATGGGTAGCATTTTAGTAATCAAAGAGGCAGGTCAGAGTGAGATAACTGTACACAGTGTTAGGTTGTACACAGAGAGAGTGAGAGGAGAGGAAAAGGAAAAGAATTATTTTAAGAGCATAAATAGATCCATTTTTCTTTAATGGAAAGTGCTTGTAGATTACTGGTATTTAGAATAATTTCTTCTGCTTCTAAAAATAGCTTGTTTGTTTTCTAAGGTTGTGATTTATTTCCTAAGGTTATTTTCTCATTTTTACTACTTCTCAAGCATCTTTCCTCTGTCCTCACCCATTTCATTAACACATCATCTCGCAATTTAAAGAATATATAAAATTGTAAGTTTGGAAACCCAACTCCCGCTCCCCTGGCAATGTTAACTTCTCTTTATCGCTATGTTTAATGTATTTTCCCCTGTCTGCATTGCCTTGTCTTCTGTTTATAGACTTACTGTACTTTCTGCCTCAAGTTAGCTCTATCATCCTTCTTGCCACCCGGCATTCTCATCTTTCAAGTCCCATTGAGCACACTCGTGTTCTTGGTCCCTGCTTTCATGCTCTAGGCTAAGTGTTGTGAATGTCTCTGGAAATGCAAGTATAACACTTATTGGTGGCGCCCTTCTGTATTGGCCTCTGACACTGAACAGAAATTCCCAGAGGACAGAGATTTGCTCACCTCTGTAGCCTTCAAACTTTATGTAGTATCTTGCATACACTTAATTTTTTGATAAATCTTTGTAAAATTAATGGCTTTTTTAAACTACTGTCTGTGGTCTGTTAGAATTTAAGAAGTATGTAGATTTTTTTTTACTTAAGAATCCCTTTGACTTTTAAAACTATAATGTTCGGGATCCCTGGGTGGTTCAGTGGTTTAGCGCCTGCCTTTGGCCCAGGGTGTGATCCTGGAGACCCAGGATCAAGTCCACATCGGGCTCCCTGCATGGAGCCTGCTTCTCCCTCTGCCTGTCTCTGCCTGCCCCCCCCCCCCGTCTCTCATGAATAAATAAATAAAATCTTTAAAAAGTAAATAAAGAAAAATTAAAACTATAGTGTTTGAATCTCCATTTTTAAGGTGATTCCAAATGTTTTATCCTATGCCACAAATGCCTGAAACTTTTCATTTTTAAGTTTATATTACAGTGAGCTTTTCCTGCCAAAATAGTTTGCTTTCTGATCTAACTGGAGTCAGAAAATTAATGAAACCAGAATTAAGAATTGAGCTGTTTAGAGATAGAAGATGTAATTACTGTTCACAGCAGTTTGGATTCTCTTATAAAACTTTCAGTCTTTCTAGTTTATATCTCATATTAAAATATATTAAATATACTAAAATATAAAATATGTTAAAATATATGGATAATATTTAACATTTTATCTTATAAAGTACCATATAAACACAAAATAGTATTGATATTGTTTTTATTATCTCTCTGAACAGTTTATTCACATCAATTTATTGAGCAAGAAATTCTGTAAGCTCTAGAGTGTTTATCAGGAAATATCACTTCTCACGTTGTTTGTTTTATTACCTGATGAAGTTAAGGCATGTCTATGACCTGAAACCCTAAGCTTGATACAGACACCATCTTCCAAACTAGTGTTCCAAACAAGATTGTATTTATCTAGGAGATAAATGTTAATGGCTAGATGTCAGGAAAAAAAGGCTCATGAAAACAAGTTGCATAGTATATCCCCTTCTTGAAGATCCACAGTGTGCTTTGGCCAATTAAAGGCTCAGAATTACTGCAGTAAAGAAATCTGTTTCACCTTGTGTAACCCATCATTTCCAATACTTAATACAGCACAGCATGCTATTTTCCTGGCACATCTATTAATATCCTGCAGAACAGTGTTCTTTAGAACACCAATTTGGGAAGTGCTGGTCTGAAGTAATTACTTCTTCTAGTTAAATAAATAGCCTATTTTCTCAAACCATTTGTTACTTACATAATTCTCTCCAGCGAATAAAATCATGTTGGATTTCCCCAAATATGTACTCATCTGACAGCTTCCAAGTGAGAAGTACCTCAACTTTTCCATTCATCTTCCAGACCTTTGTAGAATGTGCCCTATTGTATACTTACTTTTATATTCACGATAGTCTAAGATGTGGGGCTGATGTTTCTTTTCTCGCCATTATTGTATTTATCTGAAATAACTGAGTATTAGCATGATTTTTAGAGTGTGATATGTGAGGGTGCCAGAGTGGCTCAGTTGGTTAAGTGTCTGATTCTTGATCTCAGCCCAGGTCTTATTCTCAGGGTCATGGGTTCAAGCTTCACATTGGGGTCCATGCTTGGTGTGGAACCTATCTAAAAAAATAAAAGTACAATATATGTATGTACATGTGTATATACCTATATGCATATGCACACACACACACATATATGCACATGTGTATGGATTCTGCTTTTAAATGCTCTGTCCTATTTCGTATTCTGTAGGCAGGAAATATTTGAGAAGTGTTAGGAACTGCTAACCTTTTGGCAAATAAACATGGGAAATAATAAACCTGTAATACTAAAACTTGTTAATAATTAGTAAAAAGTTTGTGTTACTCTATAAGAGCCAAAGTATATGTTTATATGTAGAAATATGATATTCCATTGTTCCTTTTTTCTTTAGTTGATCCACCAAAATCGCCAAGCTATCTTGAACCAGTTTGCAGCAAACGCTCCTGTTGGCATCAATATGAGATCAGGCATGCAGCAGCAAATTACACCTCAGGTAATATGAGAAAACCAGACATTGTTAGTACTTCTCTAACCCAAGTTGTGTTTCTTAAAGTGTTGACTTGAGTTTCCAAAATGGTCTGTGAATTGATCTTCTAAGGTAGTAACACAGCTCTTTTTTAGAATGAATTTATAATCAACTTGATACCCCTTCCTGATATTTGATCTAAAGCCAAGGGTCCTTTTCATTTTATTGGTATTGTTGTCATTGCTATTAGATACCAGGTGAATCAGTATAATACTCTTACTGCTATCCTGAAAAGGACCAGTAATAAGATGCCTAGGTAAGAAACTATGTGAATGGTACCTGAAACCTGATCAAAACCCAGTCACATTGCTGAGTTATCTTAACTACCTTGTGTTCTCTCTTCAGTCTGAGCAACAGTATTGTCTGTTTTTTATATATTTTAACAAACCTTGTACATGAACCCAGGGCCATTGGAACTTTTTTTTAAAGATTTTATTTATTTATTCATGAGAGACACACAGGGAAAGGCAGAGACATAGGCAGAGGGAGAAGCAGGCTCCCTGTGGGGAGCCTAATATGGGACTCGATTCCAGGGCCCCGGAACCACAACCTGATCCAAGGGCAGACGCTCAACCACTGAGCCACCCAGGCGCCACCCCCCTTGAACTTTAAACATAAAAAACTGGGTAGCCTTCTAAGACTTGTCTAATACTCACTCCCTGCTTAATTTCTACTCATAGCTTAGTATTTTTGCTTCAACCACTTTTTCATGTTTTCTTAACCAAGGTGACACAGAAATTTGAGAGATGAGGAATTTTAGACAGGACTCACAAAAAAACTTTTCTTTTCTCCATAAAATGTACCTAGATGGATTCGAGGCAAATACAGGAAGCCAACTGTAACCAAAAGGATAAATATTGACAGAAACTACTGTTAATGGGACACCTCCGTGGCTCATCGGTTAAGCATACAGCTCTTGGTTTCAGCTCAGGTCATGATCTCGGAGTCCTGGGATTGAGCCCCATGTTAGGCTTCTCTCTCCCTTTCCTAGCCCCACTCCCGCTTACTCTCTCTCTTTCTAAAGAAAAGAAAAAAGCGAAATGAAACTACTGTTAAGCAGCAGATATTGGCATCTTCATGGATCCATACTTGGGTTTCCCTGTCTTAAAAATCTCTGTGATTGGCTCATGCAAGGGAAATTAGGTCATAAGGAAACAAGACCTCACTTTTGTCATTCACATAAAGATGATTTCTATTAAAAAGTTATATGTCACATTTTCGTTTAGATTGGACTATATCTACTTGGCAAGTATAATTTTAAAGGAGCTATATACTTTGATCAGTTCCTCAATATGAATTGAAATTTTCTGAGAAAGGCTTTATTGATACGCCATGTTGCTTTACAAGTTACACCAAAAAGTGATTGTAATCTAATTTTACTGCTGCTTTTGTCATTCTTAGTATTTTAGCTATTAAAACACATACTGTAATGCCTGGAGTAGTCTTTACTGCAACAGTGATATAAAAATAGATGGTTCCGGGGCCCCTGGGTAGCTCAGTCATTTAAGCATCTGACTCAGGTCATGATCTCAGGGTTGTGGGATCAAGCCCTGTATCTAGCCGTGCACTTAGCAGGGAGTCTGCTTCTCTCCCTCTCTTTCCCTCGCCCTCTGCCCGTCCCCTTGCTCATGCTCTCTCTTTCTAAAAGAAATCTTTTTTTAAAAAAATATAGCTGGTTCCATTTATTTCTGTTTATTATTTTGTTTATAATTATTTTTTCAAGTAACAATTTGTTTGGCATTGGATCCTGGATTTCTGATTCTTCCTTTTTAAATGGTATTTGTAGGTTTTTCTAATTGTGAAGATAATGCGTGTTCATTATAAATGATTTGGAAAATGCAGGAAAGTATATTGAAGAAAATTAAGATCAACTATAATCACATTTTATTCATTTAAGTAAAGTGGAATCAATGATATCAATGAGAAAAGGGGGAAACTAAGAAACAGTAAATTTTGGGGAAATGAAAAAAAAGTCTCCTAACAACCTAATGTCTGATAAGATTGAAGTCATAGTGATAATTGCTACGTATTTTGTTGCCCCAAGCTACTAGGCTTTATCCTGTAAGCTTTCCAAAATAGGTGGCAATGATAACAATATTAATAAGTGAGGATTTATTTTCTCCTTTGCAGCCACCCCTGAATGCCCAAATGTTGGCACAACGCCAGCGGGAGTTGTACAGCCAGCAGCACCGACAGAGACAGCTAATTCAGCAGCAAAGAGCCATGCTGATGAGGCAGCAAAGCTTTGGAAACAACCTCCCTCCCTCATCTGGACTGCCAGTTCAAATGGGGAACCCCCGTCTTCCTCAGGGTGCTCCGCAGCAATTTCCCTACCCACCAAGCTATGGTACAAACCCAGGAACCCCACCTGCTTCAACCAGCCCATTTTCACAACTGGCGGCAAATCCTGAGTCAACCTTGGCCAACCGCAACAGCATGGTGAACAGAGGCATGGCAGGAAACATGGGAGGACAATTTGGCACTGGAATCAATCCTCAGATGCAGCAAAATGTCTTCCAGTATCCAGGATCAGGTATGAGGATTGCACTCTGTCCTCCATCATAAGTATACAGGTTTGTGTGTGTCTTAGTGCACTAACAGTGAGGCAATGTACTGAAGAGAAAAGATGCTGTCATGGGAGTCAGGAGATCGGGCTCCAGACTTCTCTCTTGCCAGTTAATGGGTAAGTGGTCTGAGGCTTACCACTCACTGATAGCTGAGATGATTAATTAGAAAATCTAGAAGGACTTGTCTGATTCTAAAATTTTGAGCATTTTATCTACAGAGTATATTCTCTTACTTTCTTACTTTCTGTCATGGATCCCTATAAGAATCTCATGAAAGTCCACTTCAGACAATGGGTTGAAGTACATTAACTCAAAATGTGCATACAGTTTTTTCATTATGTTGAACGCTTTGTTTTCGATAGTTAATATAGGGATAATCCAGCTTTACAGAGTCTCAGCACTCCTACCTGCTTAAGTTGTAAGCTATTCCTCGGCAATATCAGGAACTTCCAGAGGTTGTTTTTCTTTTTAATCTTTTGTTTGCATTGTCTCTGTTCCATTTTCTTTGTCCTAGGTGATGATATCCTTTTAAATTTTGCTTCTATCACTTTCGGATTTTAATGGGTAGTGATAATAAAGCACATTTGATTAATCCATGATGTTTAATCAAATTTTGTTGCAAAATTAATGGCAGATTCCTGGGGGAAAAATTGAAATAAATCCCTTCATTTTATAAGTCAAAGAAAAAGGAAATTATAAGACTGCCCAAAAACGAATTTCCATGAGAAGCCTGCTATTTGACTTAAATAAAATGTTGAGGTTATATAGAGATTTTTTACATAGCAATACACTTATCAACTTTGACAGCCAAATCAATTTAGACTTTCATTCTGGTGGCAACAAGTGCTAAAATCTTTGACTATTAAATTAAGTTATCTAGGGAGACTTGTGTCAGACAGCACCAGAATTCTCTAAGACCTTTTACACAAAATTATGTCAATCAGTTCCTTTGTCCTCAAGACAATGAAGTCATCTTTGGCTGGTTTATATCACTGACTCTATCTGTATGGCAAGAAAAGGGTTATAAATCCATATTGTAATTATAATATTGTCTGAACCTTTTGAAGGCCACTTTCATGTGTCTTACCATTTTCTGTATGCAGAGAACTGGACAAGGCTTTTTCACTTTATTCTAGCCTGCAGAAGTACTTCCTCCAAAATTAGAATACTTATTTAGTTACCTGGTTCTCTGTTCCTCTTCCAAAATGGCAACTTAGCCCAGACAGCAGATATAATCTTAGTAGCATTCAGAATATTGATTACAAAGGCTTAAATCAAAAGGTTTATCTCATTCATTGGCAAAAAAGAAGTAGCTGTGAGTAAGCCAAACATTAGTAAATTGCCCAAGGATTCTTTTCTCTTAAAAAAATAAAAATAAAAACAATACTTCTGTCCATTTTCAGTCATGTTCTCTTCTCTGGAGAGCCAAGAATTTCCTGTCCTGCTCTTGTTTCTTGACAAAGCCACCTAGAAAAGCAGTACTTGAGAACCCGATTTCCAGTGGAGTTGACAAGATTTCTTTCAGAGTTGTGGGTCTAGTCTTTGATCTGTTGCCATGTCAGTGTACATACACAATGATTGAGATCATGAGTGGGTGGAGCTTACTTCTTCTCTAGGCAGCATAACTGGATGTGTTGCTACCCATAGTATGCACTCGATCTGGTACCTGGATTTTTCTTCTAGTCCAAATTTAGATTAACAGAAAATACTTTTCACAAAATAAGAATTCATCATTGATGAAGTCAGCATTCCTATTACAAACAAAACCTAGAAGCTGGGTGCAATGAAAAGAGTAATTGTTTCATCCAGTTACAAATTGAAATAAAATGACAGAGCTTGTAGTTCTTCCATGAACTACTTCAAAATAATAGGGGGAGAAGTTGTCAGTTTTTCTAGAGAGCAAAAGAACATTTAAAGAGGCAGTGTTGGGGATCCCTGGGTGGCTAAGCGGTTTGGCACCTGCCTTCTACTCAGGGCGTGATCTTGGGGTCCCGGGATCGAGTCCCACATCGGGCTCCCTGCATGGAGCCTGCTTCTGTCTTTGCCTCTCTCTCTCTGTCTCTCTCATGAATAAATAAATAAAGTCTTTTAAAAAATTAAAAAATAAAAATAAAGAGGCAGTGTTTTTAATTTCTTCCATTAATCTAAGTTATAAACTCATTCCAACATTATCAACAACCTGGTAGGTTTCTGTCAGTACAAATTCAAGTTCTGGAGAAGTTTCAACTTTTGTAAATGAAGTTTTATTGTAACACAGTCATCCTCATTAGTTTATGTATTATCGTATGAGGTTGGCTTCATACATGGAGTTCGGTTGTACTAGAAACCTTATGGTCTGCAGAATCAAAAATAATTGCTATCTGGCCCTTTCCACAAAAAATTTGTTGTGTTAATTGATCATAGTAAAACCAAAGGTTGAATTTATTAACTTAGCTTTAGTCCTTTGCTTTGGTATCTTTTAGCTTAGTAGAGGCCCAAAGTAAATGAAACATGTAGGTAATAGTAATGGCAGTTTGCTTTCTTTTATTTCTTAAGATCAAAACTTTTTCTAGATTATCAGGCCATAATGATGAGTGCACATGAACAGAATTAGACATTTAAACTTGTTTTAGAGATGTCTGAGTGGCTCAGCAGTTAAGCACGTCTGCCTTTGGCTCAGAGCGTGATCCTGGAGTCCCGGGGTTGAGTCCCACATTGGGCTCCTGCATGGGGCCTGCTTCTCCCTCTACCTATGTCTCTGCCTCTCTCTTTCTGTATGTCTCATGAAATAAATGAAATATTTTAAAAAATAATAATAAAATTTATTTTATACCAAGGTGATATTTAAAGTAAATATGATGGAAATTTTTACAAAATTTTGTACCCATTTCATGAATTTCTTAAAGCCAATCCGTAGCTCCCTCTTCTGTGAACTACAGTAAACATGCTACTCCACCCATTCTTCTTAAGTAATCTCTTCTACTCCTGTGTCTTCAGTGACCTCTTCATGCTGATGATTCTCTTATGTAGCTCTAACCAGATCATATAGTTCTTGTTTGCAGCTGCCTCATGACAGGCATACTTGAATTTTCTTTCCACTAGCATCCCCAATGCAACTTGTCCAAAGTTAGACTCCTCATTCCACTTCCCCTTCTCTCCAGTTCTCATTGTCCCAGCTGTAAAAACTTCTCAAGTTCCAAGAAAGAGTACATAACTTGCTCTCTTTTCTTACTAGGCCTTGTAATCCTGTATCCTCTGTCTCAAACCAATATCTTTTGTTCAACTGCCTCATTCCTGTTCCTCCTCTCTGAAGTGTCTCCTCTGGGAAGCCTTCCCTGACCACTCCCAATCATAAGCACTTACCACCCTGTCTTACAGACACTTGCTTACCTAGCTGCCTTACTTTTTAAATAGCAAGTTCCTTGACTGAGCCAACTGTGACTTTTTTAGTTTCTCTATTGCTTAGCACAGTGGTCTGGCAGGGAGAGTAGATGTTCAATGAATCTCCAAAGAAGTAAATGAATGGAAGGATGAATCTCGGTTCTAGTTGCTGCTGCCAAATGGCTGTGATGCTATTTATGGCCCATTAGGGAGACTTAGCATAGTCTAGGCAAAGATAGAATCATAGAAATTTTAAACCGGAAGGGACTAGATTGTCTGGTCCAAGAAATCCAAGGTCCAATGTGGTGGCAGAACCCAGACCAAAACTCTGATTCTTGCAATTCATTATTCACAAGGTGGTTCTTTCTACTAAAAGTAGGTCATCTGATAAGGAAAACAATTAGAATGTGAGATGAGTCCAAAAAGAAATGTCAAAAAGTATGCTGATATACATGCAATCTCTTATTTACTGTTTAACTTCAAATCCACAGAATAATGTCCAGAATATGTTTTCTTTTCTATCCTCACATATTTTTCTGAAAGAAATTACTTCATTAATAAGGCTAAAAATGCATTAGGAACAGACAAGTACTTTTTCAAAGATCACAACCAAAACAGTTATAATTTAGAGTGCATGCAAAGATGGTCAACATATAAATGAAGATGATGGGGGAAAAAAACCCATCTTCTAGAGTACTAAATGAAAAAAATTAGTTTCTCCATATGTTCTAAGTCAAAATTATTAGAGATTAAATTACAGATGGAGGAAGCAAAAAAGAGAAAATATGTAGCTTTATTTATATAATCTTTTTTTATAATAAATTAATTTTTTATTGGTGTTCAATTTGCCAACATACAGAATAACACCCAGTGCTCATCCTGTCAAGTGCCCCCCTCAGTGCCCGTCACCCATTCACCCTCACCCCCCGCCCTCCTCCCCTTCCACCACCCCTAGTTCATTTCCCAGAGTTAGGAGTCTTTATGTTCTGTCTCCCTTTCTGATATTTCCTACCCATTTCTTCTCCCTTCCCTTCTATTCCCTTTCACTATTATTTATATTCCCCAAATAAATGAGAACATATAATGTTTGTCGTTATCCGATTGACTTATTTCACTCAGCATAATACCCTCCAGTTCCATCCACGTTGAAGCAAATGGTGGGTATTTGTCATTTCTAATGGCTGAGTAATATTCCATTGTATACACAAACCACATCTTCTTTATCCATTCATCTTTCCATGGACACCGAGGCTCCTTCCACAGTTTGGCTACTGTGGACATTGCTGCTAGAAACATCGGGGTACAGGTGTCCCGGCGTTTCATTGCATCTGTGTCTTTGGGGTAAATCCCCAACAGTGCAATTGCTGGGTCATAGGGCAGATCTATTTTTAACTCTTTGAGGAACCTCCACACAGTTTTCCAGAGTTGCTGCACCAGTTCACATTCCCACCAACAGTGTAAGAGGGTTCCTTACATCCTCTCCAACATTTGTGGTTTCCTGCCTTGTGAATTTTCCCCATTCTCACTGGTGTGAGGTGGTATCTCATTGTGGTTTTGATTTGTATTTCCCTGATGGCAAGTGATGCAAAGCATCTTCTCATGTGTGTGTTGGCCATGTCTATGTCTTCCTCTGTGAGATTTCTCTTCATGTCTTTTGCCCATTTCATGATTGGATTGTTTGTTTCTTTGGTGTTGAGTTTAAGAAGTTCTTTATAGATCTTGGAAACTAGCCCTTTATCTGATACATCATTTGCAAATATCCTCTCCCATTCTGTAGGTTGTCTTTTAGTTTTATTGACTGTATCCTTTGCTGTGCAAAAGCTTCTTATCTTGATGAAGTCCCAATAGTTCATTTTTGCTTTTATTTCTTTTGCCTTTGTGGATGTATCTTGCAAGAAGTTACTGTGGCCAAGTTCAAAAAGGGTGTTGCCTGTGTTCTCCTCTAGGATTTTGTTGGAATCTTGTCTCACATTTAGATCTTTCATCCATTTTGAGTTTATCTTTGTGTATGGTGCAAGAGAGTGGTCTAGTTTCATTCTTCTGCATGTGGCTGTCCAATTTTCCCAGCACCATTTATTGAAGAGACTGTCTTTCTTCCAGTGGATAGTCTTTCCTCCTTTATCGAATATTAGTTGACCATAAAGTTGAGGGTCCACTTCTGGATTCTCTATTCTGTTCCATTGATCTATGTGTCTGTTTTTGTGCCAGTACCACACTGTCTTGATGACCACAGCTTTGTAGTACAACCTGAAATCTGGCATTGTGATGCTATTTATATAATCTTTAGCAAGAAAAGAAGTAGTTAAATATTTAATAAAAGAAAAAACTGGGATCCCTGGGTGGCGCAGCGGTTTAGCGCCTGCCTTTGGCCCAGGGCGTGATCCTGAAGACCCGGGATCGAATCCCACGTCAGGCTCCCGGTGCATGGAGCCTGCTTCTCCCTCTGCCTGTGTCTCTGCCTCTCTCTCTCTCTGTGACTATCATAAATAAATAAAAAAAATTTATAAAAAAAAACTATAGAAAGTCACTCAACTTTCATTGAAAATTTAAAATATTTTAAAAATTGTAGTCTACCCAAAAAGCAAAAGTGAATGAATTAGCTACATCTCTTACCAGATTAACCACACAAAAAAGAAAAGTTGTAATAACAATGGCAGAACACAGAATATGCAATTATATTTATAAAGAGACGTTAAGGACATAGAAACATGCTTATGATACAATCATCAGGGAAAGAAGCAGGTCACAAAATTGTGCAAGGTTTTATAAAGTAAGATTTGAAGGAATTATACTAAATTATGGGTAATCAAATTATGATATTCTTTTTCTCCTCACCTTTATAACTCTCTGTACTTCAAGAGTATTTAACTATGAAATGTATTTTGTCAGGAAAAAAAATATGAAGTGTTAGCATAACAGAAATCATAAAAAAGAGATCCATTTTTACTTCTAAAATGTTATGGACTTGCACTTTTGGCTAAGTTGGAGTAACAGGAACCAGATTTATTCTCATCTGAAACAAACAAAAAATAAAAATATGTTGAACTACAGTTTTAGAAATCATTCAGACCATGCTGCATGGAGAGGGAGTCCAAAAGGAACTGGTGGTTTCCCTGAGTTGAGCCCATGGAGCTGGGAGTCCAGGGAAGCCAAGGCAACTAGAGGTCTCAGGGAATAGGACCAGAGAAAAGAGAGTCATAAAGGGAGGTCTGCAGGGATGTGCACAGGGTCCCACTCAGGTTTTGTGTGTGTTTGTATGTGTGCATGTGTGTATGTGTGTGCAAGCCAAGGCCAGGGAAAACCACCTGGAAAAATTACAGGGAACGGTCTGCAAAGTTCACACAGGGCCAACTTCTCTTCCCACTAGTCAGAATAGAAAACTTCATGACTCATGGGGTGTCAAGTAAAATACTCAGAAGGATTTTGTCTCAGTAGCAGGCAAAATAAACCATAAACTCTGCTCTTTTCTCTTGATTGCAAGACCCCAAAGAATTAAACTGTCTCCATGTCACCTAACTACAACCCAGACAAAGGTTGAAAATATTTGAAGGACTTTAGGGGCACCTAGGTAGCTCAGTCAGTTAAGCATTCAACTCTTAATTTTGGCTCAGGTCATGATCTCAGGATTGTGAAATGGTGCCCTGCATTGAGCCCCATGTCTGGCTCCATGCTGGACATGGGGCCTGCTTAAGACTCTTTAAATCCCACCACCCCCAGTCATGTGCACTTGCTCTCTCTTTCTCTCTTGGGGCGGGAAGGGGGAAGTGTATACATATACATATGTATGTGTGTGTGTGTGTGTGTGTGTGTGTGTGTATATATATATATATATATATATTTTTTTTTTTTTTTAAGGGCTGTAAGATTCCAGCACCTAACAAGATAGAATTCACAAGGTCTGGGATCAGTCTTTTTAATTACCAGGAATGCAAAGATGCAGGATAATAAAACCAATAATGAGGAGAAAAATCTGTCATCAAAACCCAACCCAGAGGGCAGCCCGGTGGCTTAGCGGTTTAGTGCCGCCTTTGGCCCAGGGCTGATCGTGGAGATCCGGGATTGAGTCCCATGTCAGGCTCCCTGCAGGGAGCCTACTTCTCCCTCTTCCTGTGTCTCTGCCTCTCTCTCTGTGTCTCTCATGAATAAAATCTTTAAAAAAAAAAAAAAAAAAAAAAAACCAACCCAGAAATCATACAAGTAACAAAATGAGTAGACAGGACATTGAGACAATTATAAATTATACATTTATTTCATATGTTCAAAAAGCTAGAAAAGCTTGAACAGGGGGATCCCTGGGTGGCGCAGCGGGTTGGCGCCTGCCTTTGGCCCAGGACGCGATCCTGGAGACCCGGGATCGAGTCCCACATCGGGCTCCCAGTGCATGGAGCCTGCTTCTCCTTCTGCCTGTGTCTCTGCCTCTCTCTCTCTCTCCGTGTGACTATCATGAATAAATAAATTAAAAAAAAAAAAGAAAAGAAAAGCTTGAACATATTAAGTAAAGGACAATATAAATAAAACCAAACCAAACTTTTGGAGGCAAAAAGTACAATGTCTGAGATGAAAAATGTACTAGATGGAATGAGGTGATTAGATATTACAAAAGAAAATATTAGTGAACTTGAAGGTATAATAGTGGAAGCTGTACAAAGTGAAATCATATAAAGACTGAAAAGACGGCAAATTCACTCCAAATTGATCTTATAATTCAGAGCAATCAAAATGTCAGTATGCTTTTTGAAGAAATTGACAAGCTTCTCCTATAATTTATATGGAAATGCAGAGTACCCAGAATAGCCAAGACAGTTTTGAAAAAGAAAAGCCAAGTTGGATGACTGTCAAGTTTCAAATATTACCATAAAGTCACATCAGCCAAGACAATATAGTATTAGTACAAGTGTGGACATGCAGATCACTGCAACAGCCTAAAAATCCAGAAGTAAACTGTTAATGTTAGAGTCAGTTGATTTTTAACATGATTATATCAATAGCTGCTAGTCATCAATCCTGCATAGAAAGGGACAAACTACCAATAAATGCTACAGAATGGTTGGACCTCAGAAACATTATCAAATTGAAAGAAGCTAGACCCATAAGACCTCATATGATTACATTTAAGTGACATTGCCCCCAAAGGGCACATCTGTAGAGACAGCAGATCAGTGGTTGCCTAAGGCTGGAGGTAAGAGACAGAATTGATTGCAGACAAGTCCAGAGGGATGGTGAGGGTGATGACAGTGTCCAGACCGCACTGTGGTGATGGTTGCAGGGCTCTGTAAATTGACTAAAAATCATGGAGTTGTGCAGTTCGGTGGGTGAATTCAAGGCAGCCTAGATTACACCTCAGTAAAGCTTTTAAAAAATTAAAAATAAAAAAGGACAGGGAAAGAAAGAAGAGTCCACAGAGATGACTGAGGCATGGACAAAACTTGGCTCATTTTTCATTTCACACACGTGTTTGTCATACCTTTCCCCCTTTCTTTTTTTTTTTCTAATTTTTGTTATTTATTTATGATAGTCACACAGAGAGAGAGAGAGAGAGAGAGGCAGAGACATAGGCAGAGGGAGAAGCAGGCTCCATGCACCGGGAGCCCGACGTGGGATTCGATCCCGGGTCTCCAGGATCACGCCCTGGGCCAAAGGCAGGCGCTAAACCGCTGCGCCACCCAGGGTTCCCTTTTTTTTTTTTTTTTTTTTTTAATTTTTTTCTTTCCCCCTTTCTAACTTATTTTGATTACACAAGTAATCTGTCATGTATGTTCATGTATGTTTTTTACACTTAAAAATCCATGTAAACAAAAAAGAACAGAAAAAAAAACCATTATACATAATCCTGGTACTAAGATCAATATGTTAGTGAATAGAAGGCATTCTTCCAAACTTGATATGTTTGTCTGTTTATACTGAAATCTCCTCCTGCCTTATTTTGAAGAGATTGAAATGCTTTCCCTACTTGGTTGAATAGGCTATTTCTAACTATATTGTTACAGATCCTTGTGGAGGGGGAGGTATTCTCTTTTATGAAGCTAATAAATTTATAGTATATTCACATAAATTAATTTGTGTCAATTTGCAGGAATGGTTCCCCAAGGTGAGGCCAACTTTGCTCCATCTCTAAGCCCTGGGAACTCCATGGTGCCGATGCCAATCCCTCCTCCTCAGAGCTCTCTGCTCCAGCCAACTCCACCCTCTTCTGGGTACCAGTCACCAGACATGAAGGCCTGGCAGCCAGGAGCAATGGGAAACAAGTAAGTAAGTTTTTATATATGAGCAGGCCAGGTCCTCTGTAGTACATAAGAACAGTCATGCCTTCACAATCTAAATAGAAGGGTATTGTGACACCTGGGTGGCTCAGCAGTTGAGCGTTTGCCTATGGCTCAGGGCATGAGCATGCGGTCCCGGGATCAAGTCCTGCTTCAGGATCCCTGCATGGAGCCTGCTTCTCCCTCTGCTTGTGTCTCTGCCTCTCTCTGTGTGTCTCTCATGAATAAATAAATAAAATCTTGATTGAATGATTGATTTATTGATTGATAGATAGATAGATAGATAAATAAATAAATAAATAAATAAATAAATAAATAAATAAATAAATAAATAATACTGGCTGCTGCCATTTGCAAGCTCATGGAACTGAATGAATTTTATGTGATCGCAAAGAGAAATAATGACTTTTAAATCCTTTAAGTTTCAAGTCATTTTAAAGGCAAATTTACACATTTACAGTACAGAAAATATATCTAGTGGCCCCCAACCTTTCCATCCCATCACCAGCATATCTGAAGAATGTGATTAACTCCTGTGTGTAACAGAGCTTTCCTGGGACAGATATAGAAATGGATACTTAAAAAAATAAAAAAAAAAGGTCCTTTATAAAAACAGATAAAAACTCCTAAAACTCTAAAGTAAGAATGGCTATCAGGATTCATTAGAGCCTGAACAGTGGGCACACAGGCTTCACCCCTCTCAGCATGTTTGAAAGATTTCATAGCAACAGCAAAGGTTTTAAGGCTTCTCAGGCCATTCTGCCTCAGCCAGCTCTTTGAATTTCTAGATTTTCAGTGGCCTCATCTTGCCCATTCTGCTTAGAATTATCTCACTAACGTCATTTTCCCCCCAGATCCTGGCTGCTGAACTTTTCACACTTCACTTGAGTTTTATAAGGCTTTTAATTAGGTTGTGTCTTGGTTCTAATGACAGGGAAGCTGTTTGATCTGACAACATAATAAGTAAGGCAGTTAAAGTTGAAAACTTAAGACCACATTTTCCTAAAGTTCACTGAAAGGTGAGAGGAAGTCTTCCCGTTAGAGAATTGTGTAGCTCTCTGTGAGGACTGTGTGTAAATTAGCTAGAAATGGAACTGTCTATATAAGATGCAAAAAGAATTTAGTCTCCTAATACGTTCTGATCCCAGCTTCCTAAATTCACTTTAGATTCTGTGTTCCGTGATTATAGCTATTCCTCTACAAACACTCTCAAATCCTTTGCCCAGCTCTCCCTCTGTTGCACTTGGCCCTGCTAACAAAACACTCCCTAAAGAAATCCAGCTAAACTCTAGCCTCATACCTAGACCTAAGCATTTAAATGTATCTTGGAAAAAACACAATCCCCCTGACAGCTCTGCTCCCTTTTAGAGTTAAATTCCCCTAAAAGACTCTAACACTGCTTCTCCTTGCCTTGTTGACCTGTAGGCTTTCACCTCTACCACTTACCAGAAGTATCCTTGTCCTCTACAGTGGTCATCAGTGTCCTCTGCAATACCAGATGTAGTGATTATTGGTAGCATTTGACATACTTAAGCATTTATTCCTTCTTAAAGCTCCTTCTTCATTGAGTTTCTGGAACAGCATTCTCTCTTGAGAAAGGTAACTCTCAGTGTCCTCTGCTGGATCTTCCTCATCTCCCAGAGCTCCATTTGAGGGCCTCTGGGCTCATTCTGTCTACTTTCTCCCTTGGTTATGCTGTCCACTCTTAGGGCTGTAAATGCCTATCTCTAGGTACATGACTTATCAATTTAAATCTCCAGTCCAAACTTCTTCCCTGAATGCCATACTGTACGTACAGCTGCCCAATCAGCACCCCACTGTCACTACAGTTTCTTAGGCTAGCATATGGAATATGCTATGGAAGCCACTTCAGGCCAAATTCTTCATCTTTACCTTCCTCCACAGTCCCCACCCCATGATTTAGGGGCTTCCAAATACCTGGTGCTAGCCTAAGAAACTGCAGTGACTGCCATGGGGCTGCCTAAGAAAGCAGAGAGAGGGAGGGTTTCTTTGTACATTGGGTCTAAGGCACTGGTGAACCCCACAGTTCCTTCAGAAACCTAGAATAGGGCAGCCCGGGTGGCTCAGCGGTTTAGCACCGCAGTCAGCCCAGGATATGATCCTGGAGACCTGGGGTCGAGTACCACGTCAGGCTCACTGCATGGAGCCTGCTTCTCCCTCTGCCTGTGTCTCTGCCTCTCTTTCTCTCTCTCTCTTTCTCTCTCTCTCTCTCTCTCTCTCTCTCTCTCTCTCATGAGTGAATAAATAAATAAAATCTTAAAAAAAAAAAAAAAAGAAAGAAACCTAGAATAGTGATACTAGTGATGGTAGGCAGACCTAGAATAGTGATGGTAGACAGAGTGATGCTTTTTATTTTTATTTTTTTAAGTATTTATTTATTTATTTATTTGAGAGAGAGAGAGAGAGAACAAGCACATGCACAAGTGGAAAGGAGGGGCAGAGAGAGGGAGAAGCAGACTCCCTGCTTAGTTAGGAGCCTGATACTGGGCTCAATCCCAGGACCCTGGGATCATGATCTGAGCTGAATGCAGATGCTTAACCGACTGAGCCACCCAGGCACTCCAGAGTGATACATTTCAAACATGAGCAGTATGGCAGTCCTTTACTCAGTGCTCACCAACTTACTCAAAATGCAGTATAGGGCCTGTGGAGCCCACATAATCTTGTTCCTGGGTCCCTTTTTGACCTCAGCTGCTATTCCCATCACTCAGTCTGCCACACTGATGTCTGTTTATTCTTCTGTTCTTCACATGTGCCAAGTACATTGCAAACTCAGAGCCTTTGCATTTTTAAATCCCTGTGGAATGTTCTTCTCACAGTAGCCACATGGTCTGCTCTCTCACACTTCAAGTTGCTCCTTAAATGTCACCTTATTAGACATAGATATTAAATGTCACCATATTAAACTTTCCAGATCATCATTTCTAAAACAACAGCTTGTCCCTTTTTTCCCTTCTCTATTTCTCTTCATAGTACTTAACACCTGACATATTGTGTGTTAGTTCGTTTGTTTATGGTCTGTCTCCTCCAACTGGAATAATATCATCCTAAGAGCAAGACTTTGTTTTTGTTTACTTGGGTATGTCCATCCTTTAGAACAGGTGAGCATTTAATGTACACCTATTGTGAACGAGTACAAAGATTCCCTGTCCTACCTCAGTCACTTCTTGGATTCAGGGTCAAATGTGGGCTTGAATTTTTGTTGTACTTTCACAGTTTTTGTGAACTTTGACTTTGCCAAATCATTGAAAAAAGAAAATAGTTGTCACCAAGTCTTTAAGCATTCACACTTGCTTATTTGCTTCATGTGTAAAAGCTTATTAGTCAACACAGGCAGCATGTATTTTGTGACCACTCACTGTTTGTCTTGCACAGTGCAAGGTACCACAAGGAACAGGGGAAAACTGCCCTTGCTGTCAAGTTACCAAGAGTCTAGGTGGTGACAGGAGTAAATGGAGAGAAATAAAACATGAAACAAAGAATCATTTAGTAGAATGATGTAATAGAGTTCAGAGACTGTAATGTGATTCTTTTTCATGATCTTTCTGGTGGCAAGAAAAATAAAGGGTTAAACTAAGCCTCTTTGTCCTGGAACAGTGCAGGTTTGTGTGTAACACTAGGCACTAGGGAGAGTCCTAGCACTTATTAGCATTTTAAAGCCTAGGAAGGCCCGTTGTTTAACCCTTTGGTTTTAGACTTATTTGACCTGGAGCACCTCCTTGCTTGTTAATAATATCTGTAATACGTATGGAAGCCACTTCAGGCCAAATTCTTCATCTTTACCTTCCTCCACAGTCCCCACCCCATGATTTAGGGGCTTCCAAATACCTGGTGCTAGCCTAAGAAACTGCAGTGACTGCCATGGGGCTGCCTAAGAAAGCAGAGAGAGGGAGGGTTTCTTTGTACATTGGGTCTAAGGCACTGGTGAACCCCACAGTTCCTTCAGAAATCTAGAATAGGGCAGCCCGGGTGGCTCAGAGACCTAGAATAGTGATGGATGCTGCAGCAGGGCTTGTCTTCTTCCCATAATGGAAGGAACTGAAATGGAACTCTTGGCAAGAGCAGTTTGAATGAACTTAAGCTAATAGAAGTCTCAAGTATAAATGTGAAAAGAAATTAAACCCTGAACTTTTTTTCACCAGTATGACATCATTGCAGTCCTTGAAGCTTTTGCATGCATTAACTTACATAGCCCTGAGCTGAGCCTCCACAGTGGTGATTTATGGATCAATTGACAAATGAGCATTGTCTGGGGCAGAAATGTTCTCATTAGAAAATAGGCAGCAAACTAATAGGCTTTTCCTCACCTTTAGTTGTGGGGCACTGCCTCACAAGCATACACACTGTACAGACATTAATGGTTCAAAGATGTATTATTGACCATTTCCTAGGAATATAATTTTCTTTGCATTTGTGTTTTATAATTACTTGGAGAAAATTTGCTACTTTTCTTCAGACATGATGAATAGGCTGTTTCTCAGCCTGTTAATTTTAGTATGATTACCTTAATCTACTGGAAACTATAAATGTCAGTACATCCTGCTTACCTCCCAAGAGCTAGCAAGGAATAGATAAGCCATTGATGGGGTAAATAATTTTTAGAAATCAAATTCTCCAAAATTAACATTAAAATAGGTGGAATTTTACCAGCAGTTTAATGTTTAACAACTGATAATCATAAAACATTTGATGTTTTGTAGAACTTGGAAAAGACATAATTCACATCATTTTCCTTTAGATATGTCAGTCTGTATCATTTAAAATTTGGGGGTTCAAATATAAAGTTTCAAGTTGTATTCACTTCGAGTTTATTCCATACTATTCTACCAACTAAGAGACATTGGTTTAACATTTAAGATTTTGGTATAAAGCAGTTCAGAACAAGGCCATAAAGAAGGACATCAGTAAAAGAAGCCCTCTGAAAAACATAATTGCCCTTGCATTTTGCTTGTAGAAAAGACATAAAGCCATCTTCTGGCCTGAGAAGACCTTTTGAGTCTTTAAAAACATTATGTTTGCCAAATAAAAATATCTGGTTATATTCCTCTTAGTTTATAGCATAGTGAAAGCAGCCAGAAGCTGAATCCTTGAGAAGAGACAGCAAGCTCTAGAACATTGAATAAAGGCCCTTGAGTCTTAATGTGCATAGTTAAAAATGTGACTTTCTGTGTCCACCCTCAGAAACTGATTCACTGGGGCTGGAATAAGGCCTGAGAGTCCCAGTTCTCAACAAGTCCCAGGGAATTCTCTTCAGATAGTCTCTCAGCTACACTTAGAAACTAACATTAGTGTCAATACCAGAAAATCTATAAATAAGAAGCAGTCCAAATCTCATCAGTTGACAACACTGAGTAATAATAACCCATGTCATAAGTCACTCATTCACCAGATATTTACTGAGTGTTTGCCATGTGTCACTTATTACTAGAGATGAGGAATGAATAGAACAAGATAGTACTATTCACCTTAAGTGTAAGTCTAAGATGTATAAGCAACCACAATATAAGAATGGCATCTTTGAATTATTGATTCCTTTGTTAATTAATTCAGTGAACATATATTGAGGATTGATATATATGCCAGGCATTTTGCTTAAATAGGATATTCTCTGTTTAGGAAGATAAAATGGTGTAATAAATTTTAGAATGATTTTAATTGTTAAATGAGTAAATTTCAGTTATCTGGAAGGTGTGCTTATGTGGAAAACTTTCTTTCTTAATTATCCAGCTAATTGGAGCTTGACAACTCTGATACTAGGCCAGATAATTGTAACTTTAAAAGAGCTCTTTGTAGTTATTAACTCCTTTGGGCAGAGTTCAAAATTCATTTCAATTACACTCAATTTCTATATGTTGTAGTAAGATCAAGTCTTAACACATAATTTAAGAATGTAAAATCTTTCCTTTCGATTTTTATCTGAAAATTAAGCAGCAGAGTCCAGTCACATTATCCCCATCTTTGTGAACCGTGGATGTAATTGGGATTGTTTTTGAGTTAACAGTGTGTTCAGTCAAGCTGTCCAGAACCAGCCCACACCTGCGCAGCCAGGAGTGTACAACAATATGAGCATCACCGTGTCCATGGCAGGTGGAAACACAAATGTTCAGAACATGAACCCAATGATGGGCCAGATGCAGATGAGCTCTTTGCAGATGCCAGGAATGAACACTGTGTGCCCTGAGCAGGTAAGTGGCACAACTGGCACACTTGCTACACATACATCCATACCACACCACAAGTCATTATTCCAAGGAAAATCAGGTATGTTCACAGTTATTTATCAAAAATAACCACACCATACAGTGATGTGTGTCAAATATTTCTCAATAAAATTAGGGGGAAAAGAAGCACTTCTTTATGATTTCCCACTATCTTTTGATAATTACTACCTCTTAAGCTATACAATGGAAATTTTGATAGACCTTGCAAGATTTTAGTCTCAAGTTTTATTGTTTGGGGAACCTGAGTGGCTTGCTTCTCCCTCTTTTTATGCTGCACACTGGTTGTGCACACTCTCTCGCTCTCTCAGATAAATAAATAAAATATTTTTAAAAGAGAGTTTATTATTTAGATTTATTATAAAATGATACAGGGACACCCGGGTAGCTCAGTTAAGCATCTGACTCTTGATCTCGACTCAGGTCTTGATCTTGGGGTCATGAATTCAGGCCTTGCGTTGGGCTCCATGCTGGACATGGAGCCTACTTAAAAATAAATAAATAAAATGATACAGATAATACATTGGCTTGGAATTTACTCCTTTATATTCCTGAATATGTTTTCTTCACTTTTCCCTTTCATTTCAACAAACATTTATTCGGTACTTATTATATACAAAGATAGCACTGTGGGAGATAATATTAACAAGTTGGGGAAACCCAGCATAAACAAAGAATCAGTTGAATAATAGGACAAAACTGCCATATAAGAGATGGACTGCCATAGGACCTTACATATTTATATCAGTTTGAGGGTATATGCAATTAACTACTGAGGGTTAAGAGGAAAAATCACCTGATTAGGAAAGGCTTCTTGGAAGATGTGTCTAAAAAAAGAGAATAGAAAAGAACATTCAAGACTGGTTGCCACAGCATAACATAGGCAGAGATAGAGGTGGAAAAGTCTAATGAATGTTAAGGGGACATTTATATTATATTTAAAGCAGAATTTTATGTGGTAAGCTTTTTGGGAATGTTGCAAGCCATCTAAATGTTTTAGAGTTTATCCTGGAGCCTCCTGAATATTTTTAAGGATAGAATGACTAAATTCAAAATGATACTTAAGTAGATCATTGAGGTACCTTCCTATAGTTACTGTTCTCATTTTTAGCAACCACAACATGGACTGTGATGACCAGACTATGACTATGTAGCCTTAATTTCTAGCAAGTCTTTTATTTTTTTGAAAGATTTCATTTATTTATTCATAAGACACAGAGAGGAGAGAGTCAGAGACAGGCAGAGGGAGAAGCAGGCCCCATGCAGGGAGCCCGATGTGGGACTCGATCCCAGGACCCCAGGATCACAACCTGAACCAAAGGCAGATGCTCAACCGCGGAGCCAACCAGGCATCTCATATAGCAAGTCTTAAAAAACAATGTAAACCCTGATTACCTTTTCTATAGAATGCCTTTTTGGTGTGAATTTTTTTTGGAAAACTTTCAATTCCCCAGATATTATATAATAAGTCCCTTAGGAGTTTAGCAGGGAAAAAAATCAACAACCTAGTGATTCGTTTCTTACAGCAAAATAGAAGAGCTAAATAGTGTTATTTCTTGTCCTTGTTTTTATTATTCAGTTATCAGAATTTTTCACTATCTCCAGTAGGTTAAAATAATCAAAATTATAGTGAATTAAAGAACATTACACTTAAAGCATATTTCTTATATAGTTGGGTTTTACTTTCTTATTCAGTTTGACAGTCCACACCCATTTAATGTGATTATTGATATGGTTGAATTTAAATGTCTCATCTTTTCTGTTTTATCCTTGTGCCATCTCTTGCCTTCCTTTGATTTAATTGAACATTTTAATTTATCTCCTTTGTTAACTTATTAACTATATATAACTCCATTGTGTTATTTTAGTGGTTGTTTCAGAGTTTATAGCATACATCTTTAACTCATCTTCATGTGCCCTGAAGTGCTCTGATGATACCACCTTGTGTAGAAGAACCTCACAGCTATTCACTTCCATTTCTCCCTCCTGTGCTGTTGTTACCATATATATCATGTCTACATTTGTCATATACCCTACATACTTTTACTTTAAACAATTTTATATATATATGTGTGTGTATATATATATTTTTTTTTAATTTAAAGAAGAACTTTTATATTTACCCATGTAATGATTTCCAGTGGTCTTCATTCCTTTGTGTAGATCCCAATTTCTAGCTTGGTATCACTTTCCTTCTGCCTGAAGGTCTTCATTTAGCATTTCTTGTAGTCTGCTGCTGCTGAATTATTTCAGCTTTTGTATGTCTGAAAGAGTTTGTTTCACCTTCATCTTTGGAATTTTTTTTTCCCCTGAATTCTAAGTTAGCTTTAGTTTACCTTTCAGTACTTTAGAGATGTTGCTCCACTGCAGTATTTCTGATGAGTTATCTGCTGCCATTTTCTCTTCATTCCTCTGTACATGATTGATTTTTCTTCCTCTGGCTGCCTTTAAAAAAGACTATTCTGTCACTGGTTTTAGGCAATTTGATTACGACATACCTTAGTGATTGTTTTCATGGTTCTTGTGCTTGGAGTTCAGTGAGCTTTTTGATTTATGGATGTATAATTTTTATCAAATTTGGAAAAATATTTGGCCATTGTTTCTTCAGATATTTTTTCTGTCACCACCCACCTTTCCTTCAGAAGCTCCTAATTATGCATGTACACACACGCGCATGCACCCACATATTTTATTACATGTACATAGTTGGCCACTTGAACTTGTCCACCAGCTCCCTGATTCTCTGGGTTTGGGGGTGTTGGGGGAGGGGCACAAGATCAATCTTTTTTTTCTCTGTGTGTTTCTTTTTGGATAGTTTCTATTGCTATAGCCTTAGGTTCACTAACTTCCTTTTTTCTTTCTTTCTTTCTTTCTTTCTTTCTTTCTTTCTTTCTTTCTTTCTTTTTTTTTTTTTTTTTTTCAATGTCTGATCTGTTCATTTCATCCAGTGTATTTTTCTTCTCAGGTATTCTGTTTTCCTCTCTACAAGTTCAATTTGGACCTCTTATATCTTCCATACCTCTAACACATTTAATCTTCCCTTATCTTCTTGAGCCTTCGGAATATGGTTATTATAATAACTGTCTTAATATCTGCATCATTTTGGGGTTGGTTTCAATTGATTGACTTTTCATTATGGATCATATTTTTCTGGTAATGTGCATGAAGTGGTAATCTTTTATTGGGTGCCAAACATGTGAATTTTACCTTGTTGATATTCGTACATTCTTGAGCTTTATTCTGGGAAATGGTTTGGTTACTTGAAGTAGTTTGATCCTTTTAGTATCAGGTTCATTTCACTTTTCTACTGAGGCAAAGCCTTTCTAAGATGCTACTTGATACTATATGAATTACGATGTTTCCCATTCTGGCCAGTGGAACCAGGACTTACTCCCAGCTTTGTGTAATCTTTGGAAATTATTCCATCAACATCTTTTTGGTGACTCTTTGCTTTGGGTTGTTCCCTAAAATCCATGAGCAGATCAAGATCAGTACTAAGCTGCAGACTCAAGGGGATCCTCTGCAGATCTTCAGAGCTTGCTTTCTGAGTAGCTGCCCCTCTTCTCTGATACTCTGGAATTCTCCTGAGAATTCCAGCTGCAGTGACCATCTTCAGACTTCCAGCTGCATCATCTCAACTCAGGGAGCCTACAGGGCTCTCTGCCTGAGTTCCTAGTCAGCACAGTGGCTACAGCCTGGAAATTCTCTGTAGACAGTAGCTGGGGCAAGTGTAGGACTTACCTCAGTTGTTTCCCAGCTCCTAGGGATGGCTTTTCTTCACTGGGTTTGTCCAGTGTCTTGAGTGCCTTCATTTTATCCAGTTTTTTGTCAATTCAGGCAGAGGATAAATCTGATTTCTATTACTATACCTCGATAAGAAGTAAAAGTCATTTGCTGATTAACTTTTGTATCTGTGAATTTAACTTTTTATTCAAGTATAAGAATATACAGAAAAATATACAACTCCATGAATTTTCATAAACTCAACACATCTTTAAAGCTACCATTCAGATCAAGAAACATTATCAGCAGTACCCTAAAGGTTCTCCTCATGCTCCCTTCCACATCATCCCTTTTCATCCCCTCTGAAGGGAACCACTGTCCTGACTTATAACAACATAGTAAATTGCTAAGCTTTTTATTTCTGCTGCATCCCTATTTTCTGTCAGTGAGATTATTTTCATCGAAAAATTTGATCTTCAACTTTTAAACAACTAGCATGTAATTTGGTCTTGTACTTATCTTTAATAGATAAATGATCCAGCACTGAGACACACAGGCCTCTACTGCAACCAGCTCTCATCCACTGACCTTCTCAAAACAGAAACAGATGGAACCCAGGTCAGTAAGAAAATTCTAAACCCAGAGCTGTCAAATGTACTCTAGATACACAGGAAACTTTGTTTAGCATCATGGGTAGGAGCCTGACCTTGGGAGTCAGACCTGGGTGTGAGTCCTGGCTCTACCCTTCTTAGTGGTGTCCTCCTGGGCATGTTAGGGAACTTTCCTGAGCTGCTATTTAACCAACAGAACTAACAAGATACCTGCTAATAGGATTGTTGAGAGGGTTAAATGAGATAAGTTTTCAGAAGATTTAATCCAGTGGTTAAACAGGATAAAAAGATCACAAACGGTGGGCCACTGATTGTTATATTGTAAATAAGCACAATTCTAAAACTCACATGTAGTCAAAGTACCTCAAAAGATCTCAGTAAATTCAGACATAGAGTGCCTGCTGTGTAGTCTGCCTCATTTTCGAAGTTCATTTCAAAGCAATACAAATAGCAAAGATGGCCACTTTCCTATATTAACCAAAGGTTAGAGATTTTGGATGTTTTAGTTCACTTCAGTAACTGATTTAGTCTTTAGTCTCTTAATAAATATGTATTTTTAAGATACTGTACAGGCATTATGGTAAGGTGGAGATATAAAGAAACACAAGACATGTTTGCCCTTTAGGTGAACTGTGGGTAGAGGTGAGGAAAGGAAGTTTCATTTGTGAAATGCTTATGATTTGTCTGGCACTGTGCTAAGCACTGTCCGCTTTATTTCACATAAGCCTCATGATGACCCTCGGAAGGAAATAGTATTCCTTTTGTTCACAGATGAAGAAACAGAACCTGAAGAGATTTAACTACACACATGATTCACAAAGCTAGAAAGGGGCAGAGCTGAGGTTCAAGCCAGGTATTTGTAACACCGAAGTTCATGCTCTTTCTGCCATACCACTTAGGGCCCATTAAAAGATAAAACGTGTAGACATACACATGTGAATTGTCACATAACCAAAAGAAGGCAAACCCAAATTTATGTTACAGGTAACAAGAACCATCAGTGTTAAAAGAGAGAAGAAAATGCTGTGAGGGTCAGAAGAACATTTACACAAGTGCTGAACTGGGCCTTGGGGATAGTTAGCAAGGCAAGGTAAAGGAAAAAGTGTCAGAGGCTGGAGGAGGGAACAAGCTTAGAAGTGTAGGGGACTAGAAGTAGATGCTCCAGAGACAAGGAAACAGTAATATCTTAGCATGATCCTGGGAAACCAAATCCACTGAAGGTAAAGGGTTTATAAGAAGATTTTATAGGAATTAAAATTGGTAAGATAGATTGGGACAGATTTCTGGGAGCCTTGAACGCTAAACTCAGGGGTTTGGATTGAGTTCTACAAGATTGAGTCACCCTCAGGGGGAGCAGTGATATAAGCACCAGCTAAGGCTTCATCTTGAGGGAGAAAAGGGACAGGACATGCAGTGGGCAGCCGCCTCAGGCTGAGAAAGACCAGTTAGGAGCTGTTTCCATAGTCAAATCTGATTCCCAGGAGGGTGAAGAGGGGATTTTGTGATTGGGGAAATGAAGTCTTCATTAGAAGGTTTTCAAAGTCTTACTCCTGCAGGAAGACATATAACTGGCAGCTCGGCAAATTAATTAAAACTAAACAACCAAGTTTTAAAGTTCTTGATCTCTGAGAGAGCATTTGAATTGATGTAAAACTCTGCCGGAAAATTTTGCAAGGTTGAAGACTCCGCTCTTTTCACCTGGCAAATCGTAGGATGTGTATGCATCTTGCTTTTGCCTGTCTGAAAGTGTGGCAGTATCTGAAGTCCTGTGAGGTCTAGCATGAGGCACCTTAAGTGTTTGGGGACAGAAATACCTTGTGCTCTGACCCAGTACTTCCTATGTTGAAACACATAAACGTGGAATTTTACATGCAGTTTTTTTTAATCAGTCATTGCCTGAAAGCACTACCGCTTGTGCTCATGCCAAGTTTCAGCGGCAAAATCTTGGTCCATCATGCCGTCTCTGCTCCAGTGCTTTTGTATTTGCCAAACGGAAGCTGGGGAGTGAGTTTAATAGAAATACAGAGACGGGTGTACAGAAAAGGAGAAGGAAAAGAACCAAGAGAGGATGGCTTGAGGAGGACTTAGGACTCCCTGTATTTGGAGAGCAGAGGCAGGGAAGAGGCAAGACCAAGAGAACCAGAAAAGAAGAGAATCTAGAGAAGCAGGAAGAAGGCTTAGTAGGGGGATGGTTGACCTGAAGAGAGAGAAAGGTCAGGGGTGGAGCTCCAGAAGGAAAAGAGTAGGAAGAAGTTAGAAACAAAGGAGAGGGGAGGACACAGGGCTAGCTAGTGGATAGACTCAGAGTTGGTGCATATTAGATGCACAAGAAAAAGCCCAAAGAAAGAAGAAAACAAATGGTATCTTGTGGGATCCAGAAGCAAAACTTGGGAAATCAGGCAAAGAAGAGGATAAGGAGAAAAATGATGCTCATCTAACTAGAGGTTAATCCAGCAGGCTAAGAAGACTCAGCTCAGAGGCTGTCTTTGAGTGAGCATAGAGTGGAGGTATAGATGGATCAAGAGGGGAAGACATTGGGGGCTGGACTGATACAGCAGCTGGAGGTTGAGATTTTGACATGAGGTCAACAAAGGTCGATGAAAACAACTTTTATTCAATTAGGATAGAAAAGTTTTCAGGAAGGCTGAGTGTAATTGACATAAATTAGTGATGAATGACCAAAAAATGCATCACTAATCTAAAATACTTCATGAACCTGTGAAACACTAAGCACAAGTTTGCCAAACAATTGAGACACTAATAGATGCACTTGGATGCCTTAGGGAGGCATCTCCATTCTTGGTCTGGAACATTCACAAGTGTGATACTGGCTTGAATCAGTTCTACAAATGACTTTTTAATAAGGATGGTTGTAAAAACTAACTTCTGGCTTTGTTTTCCCAGTAGAAAATGCTAGAATTATACAACGTTAGATATTTTTAAGGAATACGTGTATTATTACTGGAAGTAGCTAAAGGGAAAATTCACACTGTTCTCAGCTAGTAATTTACTGTTATTTTTAGCTCATGTGTTTAAATGAATTGTCTATCAGGAAAAAAGTTAAATATAAAATTGTTCTACTAATATTTTGCTGTAATTCTAAAGGCAATATGTAAGAGCTATGTAATAGTATATTTAGATATTACGCAAATCTTCTGGACATTGACTTAGTAATGCTAATGTCCTGTTACTGAGTTGTGGTGGTTTTTGTTTTGCTAATACTGGGTTAAAGCCCTTAATTTTCTAACATAATAAAGTTGTTGTTTTTGTTTTTTTTTTTTTATCCTACTAAAGTCATCCATAGAATGCTTTTGTAACCAGTTTCCAAATAATATATAGAATATATACACATATATATATTTTTAAACCCACCACCAGACACCCAGACTCTGAAACTGGGCTTTTCCCAATCTTGGCAATATTAGCAGTGACGCTCATTTTCATTATTGATGGCAACCCTGTAGGAGGCTTGACCATTCCAATTTTGATTTTATTTTTAAAGTGTGAACTTTCCAGAACCCTGAGCAAAATGAGTGCAGCGATTTTCTTTTTGTAGGACAAGAAGACAGAAGAGTTCTTCTCTGTGGTGACTACAGACTAGAGGAATGCTCTAGTGAGTTTCCACTTCAAGTAGTACCCACTCATAAGCCGGGGGGGCAGACCCTTCTGTCTAAACACATCTTTTATTTGTGTTCCAGCAGGTGCAGCAGGTTCAGGTGTTTGCTGACGTCCAGTGTACAGTGAATCTGGTAGGCGGGGACCCTTACCTGAACCAGCCTGGTCCACTGGGAACTCAAAAACCCACAGCAGGACCACAGACCCCCCAGGCCCAGCAGAAGAGCCTCCTTCAGCAGCTACTGACTGAATAACCACTTTTAAAGGAATGTGAAATTTAAATAATAGACATACAGAGATATACAAATATATTATATATTTTTCTGAGATTTTTGATATCTCAATCTGCAGCCATTCTTCAGGTCGTAGCATTTGGAGCAAAAAAAAAAAAAAAAGGAATTCACTTTTGTTGGAAGATTGAGAGGTGTTTTTGTTTCTTTCTTTGTAAAGGCCTTGGATATTGGAAAAAAATAACAAGGCAGAACAGTTGGACAATCTATTTCTTGAGCCAAATTTAATTATTCTTATTTTTGTAATCAGTCATTGGCTTCTTATCTGGATGAAGGCTTTTGGAGGAGAACCAAAACGACAAGTTCCAAGGGGAAGATGAAGCTCCGCCTCTGCTGGCTCACTCCTGACCCTGACAAGGAAGAAGGGCCCAGTGGGGCTTTGCCTGTGCCCGTCCACCAAAGGCTGTCACGTGTGTCTAAATCAACAGCCCTCCCCTTCCCGACCCCAGGCAGCTTGTGTGTACAATCAGCTTCTTCTAGCAACTCTATATCTGTTGGCTTCAAGAGAATATTTTGCCTCCCATATGTACCCCTTCTCCTTTTTTTAAAGATGGATTTAAACCAAGATGCCTCCAGGAACGAGGACGAAATGAGTATATTCACAGAGGAATCCAAAAAATACAGTTTGGGGGAAAATGCAATAATTTTTGATGAGATGGGTAAAGGACAAGAAGCAAGTTCTGTCAATTATTGTAGATATAATTTTCTGATTAAATCTGGAAAAAAAAAAGGCAGCCTGTTCTTTCTGCTTTTATTGTATTAACAGCTAAGGTAGCTAAAGTTATTTAAAATAAAATTAAATTTATGATCCAAGTAGCTTATTTTTCCCTTTAAATCTCACTGTAAATATATTTGATTTCTTGTAGAAATTGATTTCCTTCTGTTTAATTTTATGGTTTTATTATCATACTCTTGATTTTTCTAAACTTGTGTGTGAATATATCATTGATTGAATTGCAATTACATTTGACTAGTGATATTTCATTATTTTACTAACTGTGATGCCATGTATGGATTTACTTTGCGGTTCAAATCAAAATGCCACTGCCAGAAAAAGCTGTTCGAGATGAGCTAGAGCATACTGCCCTAGAGTGTCCCTGGGATCACCTACCTTGAGACAGTGCAAGGAGTTAACACCAGAAGTGCACAGGCTACTTGTACAGAAAAAAAATTAGTACTCAAAGAAAAATTTCATTTGTTTTAGATTGACTTTGGGGATTTGAATTTTCATCCGTGCAAATAGAAATTTCTCTATCCTACTCTGAGGCTAATTGATACGTATTTTCCCTTTGTGTCTTGTCACTCTGCCACGTCTTGTCTCATCCTGGCCTCTGAGTCAAGGACCCAGTGAACTGCCTCTAGTTCTAGAAGTTCCACTGCAAGGCCAGGAAAGCTTGAGAAGGGTCTTGTGGAAGAAGCAAAGGTAGACCCCCATCACTCGCCTTTACCTGCCCCCTCCCCCGGGCCTGTGAATGATGACACAGCATCTGACATCGTGCACCAGCTACCTCTGCTTCCACGGCAGAGCAAAGGCCATAAGAACTAACAGCGAAGAGGAGCGTGGACTTGGACACCAAGGAAGAAGCCATTCTCCCAGGTCCTCCTTTGTGCATCTCACCACCCCTAGTTACCAATAACTCCATTGAACAGCATCTACTCAGAAACTACCGAATAAAAAGATTGCTGGAAGGGCTCACATGGGTAGCAACTATGAAACAGAAATAGGACACTCAGTTACAAACATTATCTCTTTTAGTTTTTCAGAAAAATGCATCCCTGATTTCATTCATTCCCAGCTTGAACGCCCAGCCATATTACTCTAGTCCTTACCAAACTGCTCTAGGAGGTCATTTCTGTTTTGTTTGTGATACTTAGATGTGCAGACTTCAGGAAGTTCACCTTTAACTTCAGCATTCCAGATGAAGTTTCCTGACTCAATGCTTTTGCATAAGGAACTAGTTTTAAAAAGCGGTAAGGAAAATTGGAGATGCTAATAACAACCTCCCCATCCCAGCTGCACCTTAAGATATGCATGTCACCTTCAAGGTTTTATAATTGCACTGTTTGTTTTATGTATGTACAGATTAAAATTATTGCTACATTTGAGGAAAATAAAATTGCTTGCTTCTATGTAATTCCTGTCATTCCACAGGAAATTCACTTTTCCAGCTACTGAATAGAATTTGTTTAACAACCTCCTGGGTTGCCTCTTCATTTTCAGGGAAGAAATGAAACTTGCTTCCTGCAGAAATTGCCAAAGCCCCAGTGACTAATGAGTCATTAAAAGATCGTAAAAGAAAGTATCCCTGGAGTCAAAGATCCTCGAAGGCACCCTGATAGGAACTGGTGAAAATTGGAAAGGGTCAAAGTTAAGTTGTGAGAGTGGGCCATGAGGAAATCGTAGTTTTGGCCATTTGCCTGATGATTCAATATGCTGGGCCTGCTGTTTCTGGACCCAGGAGGTAGAGTCGGGGCAGCCCTTCATAGCTAGCTATAAGATAACCATCTCTCTCTCTCTCTCTCTCTCTCTCTCTCTCTCTCTCTCTCCCCCTCTCCCTCCCTCCCTCCCTCCTTCCCCCCATCACTGGTTTTTCTATACTAACATTTATTATTAGTATGCAGATTTCAGAGACGTTGACTCTTACTTGAGGCTTCTTCATCTTGTCCTTGCATTTTGTAAAACACAGGCTCTGTTTCTTGTTTGTATGTTTTTAAAACAGCCTAAATCCACCAACACTTGGCTAAGTAGGCCACGGTAAGGAGGATAATAAGCAAATGTGATTGTAAAAGGCATTCCACACACATTCCTATGTGTAAATACACACAGATTTGGTGGCTGCTCTCTCAAGTCCTGCTTACATACGGGAGAAGAAAACCTTTTTTTCTCAATGTTGGGATAAGGTAAAAATGATACTTCTATGAGATGAGTCTGAACATTGATTTAAATTTATTTAAGGCAAGGATGGGAAGGCCATTAGAAAAACAAATAGAAACAATTGAGGGAAACGTGAGGTTGATATAGAAGAACTTCATCTTCTTTATGGTTTTTCCAAGATAGTTTCACACCTATAAACTCTCCTGGGCCCTGAGAATCAAAGAAAAAGAAAAGACAGTTGTCTATTTGCGAAAGTAGCAGTGCTGATTTCCTCCTTGACATGTACTACTCTTCCCAGGACAGCAGCTCCACTTGAAAAAAGTGAATAATTCAGAGCAAGCTTGATCCTTGGCCATTCCTGTACCTCTGAAAAAGATCTTGATGATTTAATTAAGCCCATAAATTCTTTTTATTGGAGGAAACTGCCAAAAGAAGCATTCCTCCATCCAGAACCTTTTCTGCCAGGACTAAATTAGTTTTCTTTATATATTTTATTTTCATTGCCACAAAGCTCTTAACAAGATTAAAGAAACCCAAAGCTGTGGCCTCATTCAACATGTTTTACTGTCTGTATCCAAGGCGCTAAGATGTAGAAGAATCCAGAGACATGAACCCTGCCCTCCTGGGACTTATATTCACAATGGGGAGGGCTTCCGTAGTTCTAATCACAATGGGACTGAGTGGTATGTAGGAGAGCTAGAAGGTGCTTTATGAGTGAAACCTTGTCTGGAGAGTCAAGGAAGGTTTCCTTGAGAAGAAATGGAATTTGAGGTGTGGTTTGTAGGATGAAGAGGAGGGAACTCAGAGGGCAGGGTGAGAATTCTGAGGGAACTCAGAGGGCAGGGTGAGAATTCTGAGGAACGCCAAGGTGTGGAGACAGGAAGAGGGACTTCAGAGAGCTGTTTTTGTTTTTGTTTTTTTTTCTTTTTAATTATTAACCAGTTTCTGAGTTCTGAAACCTCTTACTAGAATCATGTCAGCTGGTGAACTGGAATGTAATTCAAATTAGCCTTTGGCTCCAGGAGAAACATGAACCAGGCTTCAGGACCCACTTGGAAATTGTGCCAGCCAGTAGCAAAAGTCTCTTCCATAACTAGCCCTATCCAGCCAGAAGCACAGGCTTTTCTATCTTACTCTGCCAGATGGGCCACGGTAATCTGTCATAGCACTCAGGGAGCATTCAGGGAAACCACATTTGAGCTATAACAATTTCTAAGGTGCTTTTAGGTTCATTGTCTCATTCAATCCCTGCAGTCCTTTGAGAGAGTTGTCAAGAGAAAACAAACTGAAAGATTATAACACAAACAGTTCATCAGGGGCACTGGGACCTGAAGCCAGGTCCGTTTCCAAATTCTGGATTCCCCATCCTGGACTACATGATGGAGGCTGCTTCAGAGCCTGTATGACCTTAGGCACAAGGCTTTCTTCTAGGAAATAACTTCTTAAAAACAGGCCTTTAAAACTGGATAGGGTGGGGTGGGAGCCCAAGTGCTGAGAAGAGAGGAACTGGCCCTTCTCTGGAGGCCATCCAAAGCCTGCCCTTCGGGGACCTAACTGGGGATGAGCTTTGGCATCAGGTCAGGAAGATGTTCCGCCATGGTGTGGGGAGAAGCATCCTATTCTGCATAACCTGAACAGGAAACAAGGGGTTCCATGAAACTTCAATGTCCTTCCCTTTGCAATGAGTGACTAAGGATCACTTTTGTGAGGCAGAGCTCTACGGTTGCTCCTAGGAAACTTGGTTTCTTGGATCAGATCACAGAGGCAAGCATTCACTTTTTTCTTGCTCTGGAGCCTTCTGCAAAGAGTCTTTTTCCTGTGCTGGAGTTTAGCTCTGGTCTAATCATTTGTGCTTGTCTCAGAACTTTGGTAGTTTATGCAACCAGCAGAACCAACCAATGCCCACAGGTATCTAGCAGACCTGAGACATTGGCTTGAGAACAGAAGAACAAATACAGTAACAAATTACAGTAATAATTTTTTTTTCTTTTGTAAAGTGAGTTTTTTTTTTTAAGTAATCTCTGTACCCAACATGGGACTTGAACTCATGACCTCAAAATCAAGAGTCACAGGCTGTATCTACTGAGCCAGCCAGGCACCCCTCAAAAGAATAATGTATATTCCATCAGGTTTTCTTCCCACTCCAATGCCCAGACTAAGGTGGGCATTATATAAAATATAATGGGCATTAAGGTGGGCATTATATAAAATATAAGGTTTATATTTTGCAGAATAAAACAAAACCTGACACTAAAGTTTATATATTCCATTTCTGATGATCTGTTGCTGTACAGACAACTGTGATAGCCAGTGTGGGAAGTACAGAGGCAGTTGCCTGCAGCTGCTTCCTTCCTAATAATGGAGATTCTGCATCTGTTAAGAAATAGCTTTCATTTCTACTCTGCTAGGCAATATGCTAGGCTGATATTCTTATGCTAATAATTTCTTAGTTTGTACAGCACTTTCACATACAATGTATACTTTGAGCTTCAGATTCTAATTGGTTCATAGTATTTTGAAGATCAATTCAGGTGGCTGGGAAGTTCTGGACACAAAAGTCAACCCTTGGGTTTTGTGATGAGACCTGCCATTGCTTCCACCACACATACAACTGTTAGAGACAACAGCACCTAGACAACAGACACCTAGACAGCCACATAAAAACTGTGGGAATCCTGATGCATTAACAGGTGTTCTTAGAAGCCTGTAAGGGTTTCCATTTTGAAAATTGGGCATTAATTTTGAGTTTGTTAAAGTGCTGATATTTTTTCTCATATTTTAAATTCGTGTAAGGATGGTAGTTCTCAAGCAAGTCCTTGTACTCTCCCTGAACAATTCATCTTTTTCTTTGATCTCCGTACCACTTACATTGATAGACATCTTAAGTCCACTCTTCTAGCCTCAATTGCTCACAAGATCTAGGCCTGAATTTCCAGCTGGTGAACATTACCATATGCATGGATCCCACCAGCCCAGCCCCTCAAACTTAATCACACACCAAATCACTTACTTGTCCATAAACACATCCTTGTGTCCCTTATCTGGATTAATTGCATCACCACCCTGTTAGTGGTCATTTTCAACAACCTCCTCCCACTCATCTCACCAAATTGCCAATGGTTACCTTTATAATGTCTTCTAGCTATCTTCTTTTCTAGCTCCATTAATCACAGACTGAATTCAGGACTTAATTATCTTTCTTTGGATGATTACAGTAACCACTTCCATGCCTTTTCCCTTTATCTCTCACACAATCTATCAGAGAAGACTCTGAACTCAACCTCCAGAGTCTTTTAGGGGACTATTTTTTGTCTCTAGTTGATTTGAAATCAACCTGCCTTTTAAGCTTCATTACCCTCTACATTCTCTAAACAACAATCCTGTCACTGTCCTGTGCCCTTCATCCCTGAATTTAATACCTTTGTTCTCACATTGCCATATTCATTTCTTTTCCTCAGCCTTTAATGCTCCTCCTTTCTCCTCCCTACTTGTCCTTCAAAGCTTCAGTTTAGGTGTCCTTTCCAAGAAGCCCTCCCTGCTCCGCACACTTAAGTTAGCCACCTCCTCTGTACTGTCTTGCTGCAGTGATTGGGTCTCCACTGGCACTTGGTTATATGTACATCTGTTTCTCTCCTCCACCAAAAGACAAGCTTTTTATTTTTATTTATTTTTATTTTTATTTTTTTTAATTTTAAGCTTTTCAAAGAAGAGGCTCATGGCTCTACCGACCCCCCCCCCCCCACCAAGAGCCTTCCACATAGTAGGCTCTTACCTGCTAATTGAAGAAAAAGATTCAAAAGCAATACTATTTTGTATTAGGTAAAAGAGCTGATGGACAAACCAGGCACTGAGTTGCTCTTCTACCCTGGATTGTTGAGCTAATGAAAAGTTGCAAAGTGTCCAAGAGTTCAAGATAAATCCATAATTCTATTCTGATGAATATTCTCTTCTTTTCATGAAATGTGAGCCCCCACATATTTGCGGAATTTGAATAACACACTAACAATAACCTTTAATATTTCCACTTCTTAAGGATGATGTTTTTAAAAAGTTAATGCACATGTAAGTTACTCAAAAGTAATAATTTTATCATACTCTCAAGCTTTGTATTTATATATGATGTATGCTCTGTTAAATCCTTTACTTTTCTCAGAAATTACTTCCCACTAAAAATCAGCTGATTGGTTGACTCCAATCAGTGACTCCAGGCAAATCAGGAGAGACAAACCCTTCCAGTTTTCCCATCCCAAAATGAGTATAGATCTCCCATATGATAGGGTTTTGTCCCAATAAATCCATCATAAGCTGAAAGTAACAGTCAAAAATGCATTTAATACACTAATCTGCTAAACACCCTAGCTTAGCCTAGACTACCTCACATGTGCTCAGAACACTTATATTAGCCCACAGTTGGTCACAATCATCTAACACAGAGCCCATGCTACAATAAAGTGTTGCGTATCTCACATAATTTACTGAAAGTGAAAAACAGAATGGTTTATGTGGGTACAGAAAGGTATTCAGTGTATTGACTGTTCACCCTCATGATCACATGGCTGACTGAGCTGTGGGTTGCTGTCCAGCATCACGAGAGAGTGTTGTACCTTCATATCACTAGCCTGAGAAAATAACCTATTAAAAATTAAAAATGCAATTTCTCCTGAGTGCATATTGCTTTTGCACCATTGTAAAGTTGCAGATGTTTAAGTCCAACCATTGTAAATCCAACCATAATAAATCAGGGACTATCTGCATACAGAATGCTCTACTACCTCTTTCACTTACTGTAGAAGAATCATTCTAAGAAGTGACTCACCAAAATTAATTTCACCAAATTAGACAAGAGTAAGATGGCTCCTTGTGAAATATCTATTACATTGACCTTTAACATCAGTGCCTCTGGAAGGCAGGTGACTTCATCCACTTGAAAAGCAGACAGATGGAACAGGTCGATGAACAGGAAGACCTTTCTCTAACAGAACAAATGTCCTTCCTGGAATTCCTTTTCTCATACCTGAAGAGCCAGTCCTGCTCAGTTCTGTTTTGTTTTCAAATCTAAAGTAATTTATTATACACCTGCCTGTACTAAATTTTAGGCTGAATATTTCCCATTCATTCTCTTTTTTAACTTACAAACTTTTATAAAATGGTCATTAATTTTTAAAGTTAGCTTTCCTTTTAATATGCTGATGTTAGCAATTGTATTTTAAATGGTAATTATTTAGTAAGCTAGACTTTTAAAGTTCAACCAGAATCAGCTGGGGAAAAGGCTCCACATAGAACATACTTTATTTATTTACTTTAAAAAAAAAGATTTTATTTATTCATGAGAGACACAGAGAGAGGCAGAGACATAGGCAGAGGGAGGAGCAGGCTCCATGCAGGGGGCCTGATGTGGGACTCGATCCTGGGACCACGGGATCACACTCTGAGCCAAAGGCAGACGCTCAACTGCTGAGCCACCCAGGTGTCCCTAGAACATACTTTAAGACTCATGCCGATCTAAGCTTAGACTTCAAAATTTCATCCTTCCGGGATCTCTGGATGGCCCAGCATGCCACCTGCTTCTCTCTCTGCCTCTCTCTCTCTCTCTCTCTCTGTGTGTGTGTGTGTGTGTGTCTCTCTCTCATGAATAAATAAATAAAATCTTAAAAAATAATAAAATAAAATTTCATCCTACCTTCTCTTGAAAGCTTTTTCAAGGCCTTTTTTTAAAGGACATACTCAAGTGTGTATTAAATAGTGTAACGAATCAATCCCAGGTATTAAAATCAGTCTTTGAGGGGCACCTGGGTGGCTCAGTCGGTTGAGTGTCTGTCTTCAGCTCAGGTCATGATCACATAGCCCTGGGATTGAGCCCCATGTTGGGCTCCCTGCTCAGCAGGGAGTCTGTTTCTCCCTCTCCTTCTGTCCCTCCCCACCTCTAGCTCATGCTCTCTCTTCAAATAAATAAATTTAAGTCTTTAAAAGATAAAAAAAATAATAATAAAATCAGTCTTTGATATATGATCCTTATAACCAAATAAATTGGGATTACAATTGATGACTTCAGTCACTCTATCAATTTCCAATTCAAAATTAAGTTGTGGTTAGCCTTGGGAACCTTTAGACTGAAGAGTTTGTCTTTTAAAGCATTGCACAATAGCTATTTTAAAGAATGGATATTTTAAAGAAATAGTAATAATAATATGTTTTTTCAATCAATAGATATAATTTCTTGCCTACTGTTTGCCAGTTACATTCCAGGCACTAGGGCTACATTAATGAGGAAAGGAAAAATCCCTGCTCTCACGGAGCTTGCATTCTAATGAAGGCTGATTGACAAATGAGCAAATCATGGAGTATGTCAGGTGCTAAATGCTATGAAGAAAACTAAGTTGGGAAGGAAGGACAGAATGCTTCTGGAGGGGAGTGGTTACAGTTTAAAATGGGAAGGTCAGAACAAGCTCTTCAGAGAAGGACCTAAAGGAGGTGAGTGAACACAGGAGCCAATAGAACTGTTTAAGTGGAGGAGTGATGTGATCTTACTTGAGTTTTTTAAGAATCATTTGGGATTTTGTATTGAGAATAGTTGTAAAGAAAGCAAATACAGAAGCAAGTAGATCTGTAGGAGGCGATTGCAATAGTCCAAGCTAGAGATGATGACTTGGACCAGGATCAGAACAGTGGAAATTGTGACAGGTGGTTAGATTCCAGATGTATTTTGGAAGTAGGAACAACAGCATTATCAGATGTGGAGTGTGAGAGAAGAATCAAAAGTAATTCCAAGGTTTTGGACCCGAGCCAAACTGGAAGGATGGAACCTTCATTAACAGAGATGGGGAAAAGAAGCAGGATTAATCCATTTTCTGTCGCAATGTTTGATATTCCTGTTAGACATTCTAGAAGCAGAGATACCAAATTAGCTGTTGGATATATATGGATTTGAAATTTAGGGGGTTACTTGGAGCTGCAGATACAAATTTGGAAGTTGTTAGCATATAGTTGGTTTTTAAAGCCAGGGCACTAAAAGATGAATGGAACCCAGGTCTCTTTTTTTTTTTCCAAATATTTTATTTATTTATTAGAATGTGTACTTGCATACACACAAGGGGGGGAGGGCAGCGGGAGGGGCAGGGGCAGAGGGAGAAGTAGACTCTCCACAGAGCAGGGAGCCCGATGATGATATGGGTCTCAATCCCAGGACTATCGGGATCATGAACTGAGCTGAAGACAAATGCTTAACTGGCTGAGTGACCCAGGCAGCCCTGGAACCCAGGTCTCTTAACTAGGCCATTTTTCTCATGTTAAATAATCCTGCCAAAATAGGGTTTATCCCAGGAACAAGATGGTTCAATATTTGAAGTCTTGCAATGTAATTTGCCACAGTAACAAAAGAGAAAAACCATATGATTATCTCAGCAGATGCAGAAAAGGTATTTGATTTTTTTTAAAACCCATAAATGAATTTTTTTTTAAATTAGCAAACCAGTGGCAGAAGGGATCTTCCTTAATCTGATACAGAGTATTTGCTGAAACTCTTAACAAATAATATACCAAATAGTGAAGTTCTAAAAAATTTCCAATACAATCAACAGCAAGTCAAGGATAATTGTTAACACTGCTTCCCTTGTATTACAGGTACCCACCAGTGCAAGGACCTGTTTAGACATCTCCATAATGCAGTAAGATGAAAAAAAGAAGTAAGCATAATGATTGCATTGAAAGAGATGAAATTGTCTATGGGATGATAGTTACATAGCATATACTTACGAGGTATTCTTTAAATAGATCCTTAAATTTGAGTTGATTATTTAAATAATTTCTGTTAGGAATTATTCACAGGGGAGGCAAAATTGCAGAGCCATTAAGTAGCAAAGCTCGGCCTGAATCTCAGGCCTTCTAAGGTTGTCACCTGCCTTGCTCTTGTCATTTGTACCATAAGGAAGTAAGATCATATTTCTTATGGTTCCATTTTCATTTTGCAGCCACATCATCACAGTTGTGCCTTGATTATCTTGAGGAGCCTCCCTACTGATGCCCCAAGGTTCCTCCCCACTCACGGAAAATACATCTTGTACCTGTTGCCAGATCAATCTTCCTTTTGGATCATTGGCACTTCAGAACTCCTTACATATGACACTGGGGAGAAAGCAGAATACTTTACCGCCACTTCTGCTTCTATAGAGTAAACCAAGGAACCTAGTATTCCTGGTAGCTCCACCCCCTTATTCTTCCTCATGCAGGCTGAATGAATAACCTACTTGGTGGATGATTGCCTTTGGTCCACATTTCTCAGTTGGCTGGAAACTAATCTCTCGAAGTTTAAAACAGATTGAACATGAGGGATTTGTTCTACTTGTACTTTGCAACTTTGGTGGTATCTCCTCCATTCACTTTCCTTAGGACAGGAAGTTATCAAGCCCATTTAGGTGATCATCTAAAGCTGTATCTTCTAACCATTGGTAATAAAAAATATTTTGTTTCTCCATCTGATTTTTATCATATTTATCAAGAATGTATGTTTAGAACTTGGGTGCCACCTATTTGGCCCTTGCAGAACCCCCACAGCTACAAGCCATAGGCCAGGATTCAAGACCTACCAAACTTGGATTTTAAAGTAGAGAAGGAGTCAGCGTTGTGTTAAGCTTAACATCAGAGAGCAGCTAAAACTGGTGTGGCAGTCGTAGCAGAGGGCCATGGTTCTCAGCCACATTTCCACACTAACACCACCCGTCAGTAACAGTGGTTCGCTATTGCCAAGATTCTCGACCAGGAAGCAGTGCACACTTCTAGGATGGCATCTCAGAATCTGTGGGGGAAGATGTATGTTGATTAAGTGACAATAAAACGTGATTTTAAATACCCCTCCAGGGGAGCCCTCTGTATTCTGCTGGCCCCATGAGAGGCAGTGACCTAGGCACCGATTCTCAGCGCTACCAGTTCAGAAACCCAATTTTGTCAGCTCATCCAGTGATAATTGGACTCTAGGGTATTGAGTCACACAACTCACAGTCACAGGAGGCTGATTTACAATCCAGAATGTCAATTAACCAATTTAAAATGGAAGATACAGCTTCCCAGCACTTGAACTACTCATGACCCCTTTTCAAACTACTTTCTAGTACCTAGATGTCTGAAAACCAAATTAGTAGCTAACTAGGAGAGGTTACGAGAAATCCAGACTGATAAAAGACCTGGTTTTCAATTCCAGTTCTGCCACTGACTTTGATCTCAGACAAGTCAAAGCCTTTTTGAATCTGTAAACTTGACACAAGGTAGCCTGCATTGTAAAATTGTCAGAATTGATGAGCACATAGGGTAGTCCTTTAATTAATTACAACACATTTTTTACATGTAAGAAACTTACCAAAGTATAGGAGATTCTTTTCAAGGATATATCACCTATTCTGGGGCTTGCAGCAGAATCTTTGCTCTATTGGAGAATATATCATTTTTTTGGTAAACTTGGTACACAAGGCTAGATATACTACACTTCGTGCCAGATTCTTGCTCTCCATCTTGTTCCTTCCCGTAGGCACATTATACACTACCACAATGTGTTGGTCCTAAATCACATAATTTATTCTTCATCTTTTAAGCCTACTGCTTCCTGGGACCAGGCTGCTTCTAGACAGCACCAGAGTTTCCAATTCAGTAGGTCTGGGGTAGGGCCTGAGAATTTGCATTTCTAACAAGTACCCAAGTGATGCTGACCTAGGGACCACATGTCAAAAACCACTGATCTAGTTCAAATGGCAATGGTCTGAGCTGATACAAATACAATCTGCTACTTCCCTGCTACTAGTTTGCATTCACATAGTATCAACACATGAATACCTGTCCTTTCCCCTCTTGGGTAGAAGTTTACAATATTTGTCCTCGGATCTCAGCTTTAGGGATTTGCCTGAGCTATTCTCTCTCAGCTGTATAGACTCATCTCTCTCTGAGCTTTATCACCATGTCTTAGAGCTGTTTTTTAAGATGCGATGTCATTTAGAAATATTTTCCTAATAGCAGGGAGTGCTTCATGGTACTTGGATGGCATCACTCTCAAGCAGGAAGGGAATTAGACAACGGGCTCACTTGATGGAAAGCTCCTTGAGGGCTGTGTCTTCTAATAACTTTTTATGCTTAGGTTCTAGCACCAAGTGCCCAGGCACTGTTCTCAGGGACCTGTACATACTGAGACATATTTAATCCACATAACACTCCTGTAAATCCCTATTATACAGACGAAGGAACTGGGGCTCAGGGAAGTTGAATGACTTGTCTGAATTCACACAGTTTGAATGTATGAGAGCCAGGATTTGGACTCAGGCCATTTGACACCAGAGTATGAAATCCTAACCACTATGCTAGCCCATATAATATGATGCTTAGTAAGTTTGTTCAGTATTATGAAAGGCTATATACTTCCTACTTGACAGAAGAAAATTAAGTCAACAAGGACAGTCAACTTCAACTTTCTCCCCTCTCCAGCCTATAAACTCATGGATATGTATGTGTGTCCCTACTTCTTTCCTCCAGTCTCATGAAAGTTTTCTCTTTCTTTCTGTTCAAGGCCAGTCCTTTTCTATCTCCTTAACCCTGCCTCTTCCCACCTTTTCTGGACTTCATTAGTAACTTGGAACTCTCTTCTCCCAACCCTCCCTCTCCTCACCCATAAACTTGCTTGGACATCTAAGGAAATTCCTCTTATGGGACCCAGCATTTACCTCTCCTGCCTCCATTCAACCATTACCTCCTCCCATCCAAGCTTCTTGAAAAAACAGTCCCCACCTCTTAGCTCCTCTCCTATTCCTGTCTCAGTAGATGACTGTTAGATGCCCACCCTCATATGCTACTTCAACTGCTCTCAGCAAATTCACCTTTATGTTTCCAATTGCTAAGTGTTTTCAGTACTTATATACTGAAATTCTATGCTGCATTTGATTGTTCTCTTCCACCTTGAAATTCTATTCACTTGGCTTCTTAGAAATGGTTCTGCCCTCTGTACTCTACCAATTCCTCTATCCACTCTCCTAGTTTCAAATGACCACCTCTTGTAATGGAAAATTTTTGTATCTAGTATCTTAGTTGTTTTAGTATCTAAAGGATAGGGGGAAAGTCAATTCACATTACCTTGTGCAATTCTCTCTGTATGGATTATCTATGTATCTGTCTTCTCATTAGATCTTAGCTACCTGAAGGCAAAAACTCTTTTCATCCTTATATCCTCAGCTCCTCATACATCCTGCCACGGTAGGCTTGCAATAAATATCTGCTGAGCAAATTACCCTTTATAACTTTTGCCTTGCAGGGGTCCAAGCAGTTTCTGTAGACATTTCCAAATGTGTCTAGAAATACGTAAAACACTGTACGGAGTGTTCTAGATGTTCAGAGAAGGGAACTGCATTTTGGGCTGGGTGAGACATTGTGAAGGTGATCAAATTTGAGCCAGAAATAGTTTAAAGTCCAGAGGTGGGAACGGGGAGGGAAGAGTACTAGTGCTTGACTTCCAGGTCAGGGACTGGCAGGCAGCAACTGGAGTGCCTTTGTGGAAAAGTAAGTTTGGATAAGGAAAGAATAGAAGATAAACTTAAAAAGCTGGGTAGGACAGGTGGCAGGGTGCCTCAGTTGGTTAAGTGTCTGCCTTTGGCTCAGGTCATGATCTTGGGGTCCTGGGATGGAGCAGGAGCCCCCTGCTTCTCCCTTTGCCCCTCCTCCCACTTGTGCTCTCTCACTCTCAAATAAAATCTTAAAAAAAAAAAAAAAGCTAGGTAAGAAATATAAAATGGACGGTCTGAGGCTAAGCTGAAGAGTTCTGCCTTTATTCTGTGGGCAAGTAGGAGTCTACCCTGAAGAGGGTGCTCAATGTTCCTAAGTAAACCTAGTGGGAGAACATCCACCGGACTGTAGCCAGGCTACACGAGAGGTGAGGAGACCAGTGGGACATTCAGATGAGCAAAGTGAGAGACTGATGCAGTGTGGTAGCACTGAAGACAATAGAGATGGTACTTGACAAATCAAATATGTGTGTGTGTATACACATGCATGCATATGTATACACCAGTCCTCCAGTCTCATCAAAGTTTCTCTTTCTTTCTGTTCAAGGCCTTAACATCTTTGAAACCTTAACATTTTTTTTTAATTTTTATTTATTTATGATAGTCACACACACAGAGAGAGAGAGAGAGAGAGGCAGAGACATAGGCAGAGGGAGAAGCAGGCTCCATGCACCGGGAGCCCGACATGGGATTCAATCCCGGGTCTCCAGGATCGCGCCCTGGGCCAAAGGCAGGCACCAAACCGCTGCGCCACCCAGGGATCCCCAAAACCTTAACATCTTTGAAACTGAAATGCATCTCATGGTTAATTGCATGTCTTAACTGGTAGCATCTCTTCTTTCCTAATAACCATTTCCTATAAAATAATGGCGTATCTTAGAGTTGATATTGTCCTAGATTCAATGAATATATCAGGATGTGAACAAGAAATAAAGAATTCAAAGGCAAAGTTTTAAACTTGGGTGCCTGGAAGAACCCTTATTCCTAATAGAGAAGGAAGGGTGTTTGTTTCTTTGGCCCCTGGGTAGGAGTCTAACCAAATCTTCCATTTGAACAATGACCTAAAGACAATATTGTGGCTCACCTACTTTCCCCACCTGAACTAATTAATAACTAAAAATAAGAGGAGTCTTATTAGTGACAACTTTAATATGAACATGTGTTTGACCCTCAAGAAACATTAATAACCTCAAGGGAGGAGCGAGTTGCCATTGAAAGATGATGCTTAGGGATGGATGGCATGCAGTTTCTGGATCCAGTCGATACTCAAATACATCAAGGCAACTGATAACATTAGTCATTTGAACAATCGGTACTTCTTCAAATACTGGTTCACTTCTTCCTTGGGGTAAGGACGGAGCGCAATGCAAGTGGCGATGTTCTCAGGCTGCTCCAGCCACAGCATGTGGTCAATGTTCTTCTGTTGCAGGGTCTCAGCCAGCTCCTTCAGGGTGCTCTCATCTGCAGCCTACCAGTGGCAGAGCAAAGAACACCGACCAAATGGCCTACTTAGGAAGTATCAGAAGGCAATGAAAAAACAAGCATGGGGATGCCTGCATGGCTCAGTGGTTGAGTATCTGCTTTAGGCTCAGGGCGTGATCCAGGGATCTGGGATCGAGTCCCACATTGGGCTCCCTGCAGAGAGCCTGCTTCTCCCTATGCCTATGTCTCTGCCTCTCTCTCTGTGTCTCTCATGAATAAATAAATGAAGTCCAAAAAAAAAGAAGAACGAAAAAACAAGCATGGAAGGGGTTCCTCTTGACTGAAATTGACTGAAAGTAGAACAGTTCTCTCAACAAAGGAGCCTAAAGCACATCTCCAGAAGCAACAGCTCACTGCCCCTTCTGCCATGTTCTCTCTGTAGGCCCTTAGATAAGCAGCCTGGGGGCAGGACAGGGAGAGGCGTAATATGCCTGTTTCTAAAGTGGAAAGATTTTTCTCTTCTCTCTTGGGATGCTGTATGTGTTGTCCGTAATTATGCTCTGTATTTTCTACTTCTCTTATGGTGGTTCCCATACAGCTATCCCTAATCCTTCAGCCAGCTCTGACTTTAAGAGCTGAGAAGGATATGACACTAACAGCATGTTACCTCCATCTCCATTCTCCCTTCCCACCCAACCCCACCCAAACCTGAAGGGTTTTCCTTTTGCTGGGATAGTTCCTATTTCTTGGCTCAGAGGGCAAACCATTCCTCCCACATCTTTCTCCAATTGTTTCTCATCATCCTCATCACCACACTGACTCCTATTAACAGTAAGTGTTAGAGCTAGCACTCAGAAAATAATTTGTGTTATGTGGCCTTTTTTTTTTTTTTGCCTAGTAAGGCAGAAGCCACTCCGATAACTGGAGGTTTGTCCTATCAAATTAGAGGAGGCCAAGACTGTCACTCTATATCTAGAGTCTTCTGGACACAGCCATGCTAGAGGCAAACCCATGGACTTCTGCCTCCTTCTTCAGCATCAGACAGCAGCACAGGACAGTGAGTTAGAGTGAGTCCAAACTTTTGCTCTGTCCCTTAGTGACTGTGCGGTTTTTATTTTTAAAGTAAGCTTTAGGGGATCCCTGGGTGGCCTGCCACCCAGTTTAGAGCCTGCTTTGGGCCCAGGGCGTGATCCTAGAGACCCAGGATCGAGTCCCACATCAGGCTCCCTGCATGGAGCCTGCTTCTCCCTCTGCCTGTGTCTCTGCTTCTCTGTGTGTGTCTCTTGTGAATAAATAAAATCTTTAAAAAAAATAAAAATAAAGTAAGCTCCACACTCAGTGTGGAGCTCAACTGGGGGCCCAAACTCAGGACTCTGAGATCAAGACCTGAGCTGAGATCAAGAGTCACATGCCTAACCTACAGGGCCATCCAGGTGCCCCAGTGACTGTGTGATTTTGATGAGTTACATGACTAAGCTGGGCCTTTCTTTCCCCTTCATAGAACAGGGATGATAATGCTTCCTAGTAGTAGTGACGATTCAATGGAATTAGGCTCAGACTAGTGTCTGGCACATGGTAAGCACCCAATAAATGGAGTTAGCCTTGGCATGTTCTTCTATTTTACTGGTCTTTACAGCTACAGCATCACCTTAATTTAATCCCTGGTGACTCCTTGGTCCCTTTCCTGAGTTACGGCTAACAACTAGGAATCGCCAGATGTCTTTGACTTAGAGGAGGTCACCTAATCTCTGTGGGCTTTAGATCTCTCTGAGAAAAGGGGTAAATATATTATCTGCCTGAATGTAAGGGAGGAGGGATGTCTGAACCAGATGATTTATTGAGGCTCTCTTCCTATAAAAAGAGTCTAAATAAAAAGCTATCTGCTTCTTTTCCATCTGCTCAGATTCTTGAGATATTTTCCCACAGGTTATTGCCTGATATTTTACTACCCAACAGTTTTTCTCTTGAAAGATCATCTGCTCTTGCCGGCTACCCATAAAGGGATCACCCCACCCAAGGGTCCTAGTTTGTTTAAAATAAATCTTATAAAGTAAAATATGTGCTTAATGTAGAAAACTAAAAAGAATAGAGAAGCATTAGAAAATAACCAAAGTCCCACCACCTGCTTAATATTTGGATGTATTTCCTTAGTTTTCCCTCCCCAAATTTGTATCATTTTTGTATAGAATACAGTTCAGCTCAGTAATGAGCACTCTTCCATGCCAACTAAATATGCTCCAAAACCATGATTTATGCGAGCCTTATAATAGCACATTTTATGAGCATAAAATGAACCAATCGCTAGTGTTGGAAATTTGGTAATTTCCACATGTTTTTACTATTATGAAGTGCTCCTGTGAATATTCTTGGACTATACAATGAATGCTCTTTGGTGCATCTGAATTATCTTCCTAAAATACGTTTCCAGCAGCAGAATTGACACACGGAGAAAGGTTAAGGGTTAAGATCTGTCTGGCCATCTGCAAAACACCGGTGGTGTCTGGTATTTATGATGCTAAGGTCAAGTTATAGGAGCTACACATTTACTTTCAAATAATGAGGCGTCATACCCTGGCAATGCTTCATTTGGACTTCGCTGGCCATAAGGAACCCCGTGTCCTGGTCCCTTCTGCAGGGTTTCTCGGGGGAGGGAGCGGCCGGTAGCTCGGGCCGCAGGGATAGAAGGCCGGCCCAGGGCACAGGTACAAGGGCGGGGCCTCGTTCCACCTGCCTCCACCCTCCCAGGCCTCTCCCAGGAGGGACGCTCCCCTAGAGCGGAGGGGTGCCGGAAGCATCAATAACCCGCCCGACGTCCACACTTCACAGTCAGGCCCGGTCCAGCCACGGAGGGAGGGCGCAAGCCCCTGAACCCCTTTCCGAAACTTAGAGGTAAAGAACTCCTCCCCACTAAAGCCGCACCCACTCAGCGAGGTTACGCCTCGCCTCAAGGCCACACCCACTTCCGGTCTCGACGGCCTCGGCACCCCTCCCCCTCCGCCGGGTGCCTCACCTCGAGGACCACCTTGCGCATGCGCCCCAGGTCCTGGAGGTAAGCGGCCGTGTGGGGGTGGTCGCGATGAAGATGCAAGGCCGCAGTGGCTGCGTGACAGGCCTGCGCTACTAGTGCGCCCGCTGGCCAGGAGAATGGAGCTTGCGATAGATCCTTTCGTAACACCAAGTATTGGACTAGGATCTGCGGCTCTGCGCCGGAGGCCGCCATCTTCCGGGCCCACAGAAAGGCCGGACCTACTCCCCGGTGCATGCCGGGATGAGGGAGGGGCCCCGAGCGCCGCCATGTTTTTGTACGGTGGGGACGCAAAGCACGCTGGGTCCGACTGGTTTGATTTTTGAAGGCGTGAAGGGCGGGAATTCTCATCCCTGTGGTGCGTGAGCGAGAAGCGCGGAGGAAAGGAGACGGAAGACCCAGTGACGGACAGGACCGTGACCAGGGTGGAAGGCTGTCGGCCTCTTAGAAAGCCGTGTTGTGGGGCGCGCGCAGGGCAGGTAGACGGGGACACCGCCGGCGGGGACCGGGAACGGGAGGGGCGGGGCGGGGGGGGGCGCTGGTTCTTAGGGTGACACTCGGACTGTCCCGGGGCCGACGGTGCGTGCCTGACTTGTGCGCGGCTTCCCGTGAATAGGTGTGACTTTCTTTTTTTGTCTTTTACCAGCAAGGATATCTGGGTCCCTCTTACCGCTTGCCTGCACAACTTCATAGGAGGGCCTGTGGAAATCTAAGGAGATGGAGTGGGCGAATGACGGCAAGTCCAAAGGAGGTATTCCCCGGGTCGCCTTTCCCCCTTACTACTGCTGCCGAGATGACCCCTAGGTCAAAAGAGCCCCTTCCTCCAGTGAAGGATGTATGACCTGGCCTGTTTGGGAACATTTTGGTGAAAGGAGCAAAAAACATTGAAGACTCAGAGGGACAGGCAGCTAAGATCATTCATCGCATAGGAAAATTCTTCGAATATTTGTAGGTTCCAGCCCGTTTTTACACCGATAGGGTGTGTTCATGACATGCTCAGTGTTTATATTCAGAGCTACAGGTTAGCCAGTGAGCTCTCTTTTCAGGATTTTTTTTTTTTTTTTTTTTTAATTTATGATAGGCACACAGTGAGAGAGAGAGAGGCAGAGACACAGGCAGAGGGAGAAGCAGGCTCCATGCACCGGGAGCCCGACGTGGGATTCGATCCCGGGTCTCCAGGATCACGCCCTGGGCCAAAGGCAGGCGCTAAACCGCTGCGCCACCTAGGGATCCCTCAGGATTTTTTGGGGGTCCCTTACGCATTACACCTGTGAAAGGGTCGGTGCCAGGCAGTGACTTTTGGTGTTGGTTAGACCTAGATTGGAGTCCTAGCTCTGCAATTAGAAATTTCCTGGCTTTGGGGCAGCCCCGGTGGCCCAGCGGTTTAGCGCCGCTTTGGGGCCGGGGCGTGATTCTGGAGACCGGGGATCGAGTTCCACGTCGGGCTCCCTGCATGGAGCCTGCTTCTCCCTCTGTCTCTGCCTCTGTGTGTGTGTGTGTGTGTCTGTCGTAAATAAATAAAAAATCTTAAAAAAAAAAAAAAAAGGAAAGAAAGAAAGAAAAAGAAATTTCCTGGCTTTGAGGCACCTGGCTGGCTCAGTGGTTGAGCACCTGCCTTCAGCTCAGGGCCTGATCCCCTGGGGTCCTGGGATCGAGTCCTGCCGGGGAGCCTGTTTCACCCTCTGCCTGTGTCTTTGCCTGTCTCTGTCTCTCATGAATGAATAAATCAAATCTTTAAGAAAAAAGAAATTTCCTGGCCTTGGGCAAGTTGTTTTGCTTTTCTCTGCCTCAATTTCTTCATCTGGAAAATGGAGGCAAATAATAGCCTTAACGATGGTGGTTGTGGAGATTAAATGAGTATTCTCTTCATGCTTTAATTCTTTTTTTTTTTTTTTTTAAGATTTTATTTAGACACAGGCAGAGGGAGGAGCAGGCTCCATGCAGGGAGTCTGAGGTGGAACTCCATTCGGGACTCCAGGATCATGCCCTGGGCGGAAGGCAGGCGCTTAAACTGCTGAGCCACCCAGGCTGCCCCATGCTTTAATTCTTTACATGGTTTGCAAGTAAAGCATCTAGCACAAGTGTCTTAACGTGTAGGAAATGTTCAGCAAACGCTTTGTTAGACTGGATTGGCATTATGAAACTGACCTTTCCTAAATTGGTCCTTAATCTCTTGGGAACTAGGATTTGCCTCAATTTCTGTCCAACCATGAACTTGTTTTCCTTTTCTAATACCCAGTAATACTGATAGGCAGTTCCCTTTAGTGTGTATCTTTATAGTCCTTTGTGAATAATACTTTTTTTAAGATTTTATTTATTCATGAGAGACACAGAGAGATAGAGACACAGGCAGAGGGAGAAGCAGGCTCCCTATGGGGAGCCTGATGCAGTATTCGATCCCAGGACCCCGGGATCACACCCTGAGCCAAAGGCAGATGCTCAACCACTGAGCCACTCTGACTTCCCTGAATAATACTTTGCAGAGCTTCAGAGTATTTAGTTTAAGTCTCTCTGAATGTCTAAATCCAAAGAGATATGCATTAGCACTTTGGGAATACATGCATAAAAGCCAATTTAAAAAATAATTCTGCATTTTATTTTAAAAATGTTTTTAAGATTTTATTCATTTATTTGACAAAGCACAAGCAGGGGGAGCAGCAGGCAGAGGGAGAAGGAGAAGGATCAGCACGGAGCCAGACACAGGGCTTGATCCTAGGACCCTGGGATCATGACCCAAGCAGAAGGCAGACACCTAAGCAACTGAACTACTCAGGCACCCCTAATTCTATATTTTAAAAGTTTCTGAGAGACCCTGAATCTGGTGACCCTGTTTTCTCCTAAGTCCTTATTATCATGGGTAACTGAGATGAGTTTTATTCAGAAAATGCTCTCTTTAGGCATTGTCCTGGTCAGAGACTACTTGTACATTAGTGCTGAGCCTAAGAGGTTGCTTATCATTGATTTCTGTTGTCAGCTCCTCTGGTTTTATAAATTGTGGCTAATGTCTAACATTTTAGTGGGCTAGGTTCTGAAAAAAGAGCCACCCTGTGTTCCCCACTGAAATGCTTCCTGTTGCCAGAGTTAGAAATCCCCAGCTTCTTGTGAAATTGTCTTTTTACTTTTCTCAGGTGTTTTAGCTCACTTGGAAAGATTAGAGATTCAAGTGAACAGATCTCATAAAAACTTAGAAGATCCACAGAGAGCACAGGCAGTCGAACATGCTCTCAGGACCAAGATTCATAAACTGAGATGTCTACGAGATGAGCTGAGAAGTAAAGTGAAGCGACGTCAAGCCAGAGTGAGTGCAGAGGTGACATTGTAGGTTTTCCTGGAGTGTAAAGAACAAGGATCATCTGGGAATTAGTACATTTGGATAATGAATTTCACTTGTGTTCTTACTAGATTGATTTCAGCCCTTGACCTCTCAAATGATCCATCCTGTTGAATCAGCGAATACCAATATCAAGCAATAATTTTCAGACGCTGCTGTTGGGCCTGGCAAGTTCTTTGTAATAGTCTTTTAGCCTGCACTCAGAGACATGAGTGTTACTTTACTCTCAGCCTGACTTGAGTCATTGGCACTTTTGTCATTAGTGCCATCTTTCCCTTACCCATGCTTGATACCATGTAGTGAACTTTGATTCTTCCCTCTTTTTAGTTTTCTCTCTAGCCCAGGGTCAGTCAGCAAGACCTGTCAAATTTTCCTATAGATTGTCTTTGTACTTCAAGTATTATCCATATATTATGTGGTAAGTATTTACTAGGTGATTTGAATACCAGGATCATTATAGTAGTCTGCTAGTTGTTTCTCTTCCTGTATAACTAGTTCTCCAGTAACTCTTGCACAGCCAAGAAAGTGCTTCATAAAACACTATATCACTGAACTTTATATAAATGTAAAAAGTATAAACTCTTTCATGTCTGACTTTTTTTTTGCTGAGTGTTTTATCAGATTCATCCAAACTGGTGCAATATAGTTATTCTTTTTTATTGGTATATAGTAATTTCATTTTATGAATAGTCCACAATTAATTTACTTAATTGCATTGTTGGTGACATTTAGGCTAATTAGGTTGTTTCACTTGGGGGCTGTGAAACATTCCTGTTCCTGTCTTTTGATGTAAAAATATGTACTTTTCTATTGGGTGTATACCTTGTAGAATTTGCTAGGTCACATGGTATGTATATTATCTTTAGTAATACTGCCACACAGTTTCTGGAAGTGATTATACCAGTTTTATATTCATAGCATCAGTGTATAAGATTTCCATTGTTTTGCATCTTGATACTGTCGGCTTAAAAAATTTGTCCCTCTGTGGGAGTGTCATAGTATCTCATGGTGGAGTAATTTGCAATTGCCCGATAACTAACACTATTAAAGTACCTGTATTGGATACTTGAAAGTCTTCTTTTGTGAAATATGCTTTTTGGCTTCTGCAAAAATTGTATAGTCTATCTCTTACTGAATTGTAGAGTCTTTACGTATATTGGATATGAATTCTTCAGTATATGATGAATCTTCTCTTAGCCTGTGGCTTGCTTTTTTACTCCCTAATGGTGTCTTGTGATGAAAAGAAAGTCTTCATTTTAATGAAGTTTGATTTAGGAATCTGACTTACTGCTTTTTGTTTTCTTTTAATAAATCTTTGCCTAACTTATGATGATAAAGATGTTCTGTGGTATTTTCTAAAAGCTCTATTGTACTTTCTACTTTCAGAATTATAGTCCATCTGGAGTTGATTTTTTTGTGTATGGTATGAAATAGAGGTCATACTTTTTTTGTTTTTCCATATGGCTATCCATTGCATCCAGTACCACTTTCTAAAGTCCATTCTTAAAAATAAATAAATAAATAAATAAAGTCCATTCTTTTCCCACTGTTTTGTCATGGATCTTCGGGTCCATTGTGAGTCTGTTTCTGACTTCTGTTCCATTGGTCTATTTGTGCTTGTACCAGAGGTTCATTTATTCTTAAATGTTGACACCTGTCATATATGTTGTCTCCTTCAGAATTATCTTGGGTATTCTTGGCCCTTTGAATTTTACATAAATTTGGGAATCAGCCATCAGTTTCCAAAAACCTATAGTTTTGATTGGGATTGCATTGAATGTATACACTAATTTGGAGGGAATTGAAGTATTTTCAGTATTGCATCTTCTAGCTAATATACATGATATATCTTCCCATTTATTTAGTTCTTCAGGTTCTCTCAGTATTATGTATAGTTTTATGTGCAGAGATCTTAAACATCTTTCATTATATTTATCTTTATGTATTTGATTTTTCCTGTTATTACTGTATATGGCAGAGATCAGCAAACTTTTCCTGCCTAAAGCCAGATGATCAACATTTTAGGCTTTGTGAGCCAGTTGGTATTTATGGGAGCTGCTCAGCTCTGTGTTTTGTGAAACAGCCATAGACAATATGTAAATTAATGAATGTGCTCCAGTAAAACCTTACTACAAAAATAAGTATCAAGTTGGGTTTGACCCACAAACCACATTTTGATGACCTGTGATAAATGGTATTATTTTTTAGAAATTTTATTTTTAAATTTTTATGTAGAAATATATTTGATTTTTGTATATTGACTTTATATATCATAACATTGCTAAATCTACATTAATTCTATTTATCTCTCTATTCTTTTGGGATTTCTACATTTGGAATCATGTCATATGCAAACAATAAGTTTTACTTCTTCCAACCCTTGTAACTTGTTTTTCTTGCCTTATTCGATTAGCTAAGAAGATCTTCAGTATATTGAGTAGAAATCGTCTTAGAGTCAGCCTGTTTGCTCTATATTTTGTATAGATACTCTTATCAAATTAAGGAAATGCTCTTCTATATCTTGTTCGCTAGAGTTTTGTGATCAGGTCTTGAATTTCTTAAATATTTTTACTGCATATATTAAGATGATCATATGGTGATACACATTGATTGGTGTTTGAGTGATGATGGCTTACATTTTTGGAATAAACCTAATTTGGTTTGATGTGTAATCCTTTCTATATAATGCTGAATTATATTTGCTAGTTGGACTTTGACATCTAAATTCATGAGATTATCTTGTGAAATTTTTTTAATATCCATGTCAGGTTTTGGCATCAAGTTTAACCCAGTCTCAGAAAGCAAGTTGGGGTGTTTTCCCTTTTTTTCTATTTGCTGGAATAGCTTCTATAAAATAAATGTGGTTTTTCCTTAAATTTTAATAAAGAATTACCTGGTAAAGCCCTTCGGGACTCTTCTGTGGGAAGGTTTTAAATTTATGACTCAATTTCTTTGATTAATATAAATCGACTAATTTATATTAATATTGTTAATATATTACTATAAATATATAAATATTATTATAAATATAAATTAATATAATTTTAATAGGAATTGATTGAATATAAATTTCCTATTTCCTCTCGGGTCATCTTTAGTAAGTTGCATTTCTCAGGGAATTTGTCCATTTCATCTAAACTCACATGTTAAAGTTGGTCAGTAGTATTGTCTCATTTTTATTCTGATGCTAGTAATTTGTGTTCACTCTTCATTCTTTTTCTTTCCTTGGTCAGTTTTGTTAAGTTTTATCAATTTTGTATTAATTTTATTAAAGAACCAAGTTTTGGCATTATTGATTTTCTCTATTATACATTTGTGTTGTATTTTTATTAACATCTTATCATTCTACCCTTCCTTCTTTTTGGATTTAAGTTGCTTTTTAGCTTCCTGAAATGAAACCTTAATTGATTTTTTTTTTTTGTAGTCTTTTCTCTTTTTTGTATGTGAGGTTATAAATTTCCCACAAAGCATAATGTCTTAGTCAATGTGGGCTGTTGTAACAAAAATACCATAAACTGGGTGGCTTATCAGTAACACATGTGTCTCACAGTTCGAGAGGTTGGGAAATCCAAAATTATGGGCCTAGCAGGTTCAATGTCCAGTGAGGACCTGGTTCCTCATGAAGTCTTCTCATGTAGCCTCATATGATCGAAGGGGCAAACTAGCTTTCTGGGGTCCCTTACATGGGTACTAATCCCATTCATGAGGGCTTCAATATTGTGACCTACTTACCAGCCAGAGGCCCTACCTCCAAATACCATCACATTGGGCATTAGGTTTCAGTGTATGAATTTTGAAGGATACAAAGATTCAGTCCATAGCACGTGGCTTTAACTATATCCCTTAAGTTGTGGTATGTTGTTTTCATTGTTTTGTTCACCCTGTACTTATCCTAGACTTTGCTCACACCCTTTTCTTGTTCCTCTCACAATACTCTCCATTTCCACCAAGTTGTAATTGTTCTTCAGGCCAGCACAGTTTCTACTTCTGATTCCTGGCACTGTGACCCACAAGGTTCTTCCTCTGTTGTGAATTCATAGCACTAACTGGTCATTGTAGCATTTCTTGAGTTGTTATACAATAACTACACTGCACTTAGTTTTCTTTTTACTTGTGTGAGGCCAAGGACCCCTTGCGGTGCCCCTGTCCAGTTTGGTTTGCTGCGTACTTTGCAGGTTAGAGCATCTATTGCTAATGAAGAGCCTGATCAAACACAGGAAATCAGTGAGCAAGAAGTTGCGGAAAGAAGACAGGAAAATGTGAAAGCTATTCTGCAGGCATATCGTTTTACAGGTATAATTTATTTTCTGACCTATTCCAGTCTGAGTCTCTTGCTTCGAGTGAGTTGGTTTGCTATATGTATCATTAGTCTTGGACTTATTTCATGAGCTTAGATTTTGCCTTCCTCAACATACACCAAGCTGGCATACTATTTGTAGGCATCTTGACCTACAAAATTGGCCTCTTTTTGCGAAGGCTGGTTGGGGGCTGGCTTAGATTATTCATTTTAGCTATTCAGTGTGTGTGTCAGAACTTGTTTTTTTTTTTTTTTTAATTTTTTATTTATTTATGATAGTCACACAGAGAGAGAGAGGCAGAGACATAGGCAGAGGGAGAAGCAGGCTCCATGCACCGGGAGCCTGATGTGGGATTCGATCCCGGGTCTCCAGGATCGCGCCCTGGGCCAAAGGCAGGCGCCAAACCGCTGCGCCACCCAGGGATCCCGTGTGTCAGAACTTGTACTAGAACTGCCTTTGCTTGGGGATCCCTGGGTAGCTCAGCGGTTTAGTGCCTGCTTTCAGCCCAGGGCATGATCCTGGGGTCCCGGGATCAAGTCCCACATCAGGCTCCCTGCATGGAGCCTGCTTCTCCCTCTGCCTGTGTCTCTGCTTCTCTCTCTGTCTCTCATGAATAAATAAATAAAATCTTAAAAAAAAAAAAAAGAACTGCCTTTGCTGCTGGCTGGCTTAATGCCACTGGTCAAATAGTTTGAACCCATTAAGTCTCTGTTTCCCCATGAAAATGGGGGATCTATCCTGCCCATTGTCTATGCATAGATTGTAGAAGAAACTGAACATTGACACTCAGAAAAAGAAGTAAAATGAAAATTTCAAAATGTTTTCCCATAATTTGATATTAGGATGTTTTTTTTTCCACCATTCTTCTGTGGTTTTAATAACTCACATTCAAAGTGAGCCAGAGTAAGTGAAAAGAGTCTGTGATGTCCTTTCAACACATTTGAACATGTACTGTATTTATGAGGCAATGCTGAAGCGAATGGAATGTGCAGCTGAAGAAGATCCTGCCTTTGCTGACATTTGCTGAGAGGTGTTGCCTTGTTTGCTTCAGGGCTTAGTGGGAAACTGACCAGCCGAGGGGTCTGTGTCTGCATCAGCACTGCTTTTGAGGGAAATCTGCTGGATTCCTATTTTATCGACCTTGTCCTACAGAAGCCACTTTGGATACATCACCATTCAATTCCAATCTTCATTCCCTTGGAGGAGATATCTGCAAAATACCTGCAGACTAATATTCAGCGCTTCCTGTTCTGTCTTTGTGAATACCTAAATGCTTATGCTGGAAGGAAGTACCAGGCAGATCGACTTCAGGTATCTGTCTGGAATCTTACATAGCATGTTATGAGCCCAGAATAGGCTTAAAAGGGGGTGGGGAAGGGATCCCTGGGTGGCGCAGCAGTTTACCGCCTGCCTTTGGCCTAGGGCGCGATCCTGGAGATCCGGGATCGAATCCCATGTCAGGCTCCTGGTGCATGGAGCCTGCTTCTCCCTCTGCCTGTGTCTCTGCCTCTCTCTCTCTCACTGTGTGCCTATCATAAATAAATTAAAAAAAAAAGAAAAGGGGGTGGAGAAGGCAAATTTTCTTCTGTATTTTAAAATATTTTATAATTCTGAGCCAGATATTTGACCATTATCCTTCTCATGTGTGTTTCCTATTTATATACAAGCTATTGTCCACCTCCTTCCCCTGTTGAAACTGGATGCTGTTGAAGTGTGGGTACTGCTTACAGGATTATTCACTCCTGAATGGTGATCCTCAGGCTTTTATACTTGACCCTTTCTTCCTTCACAAAGTAGTGTAGTCATACCTCATTTTATTGTACTTTATTGCTCTTTGCAGATACTGCATTTTTCTACAAATTGAAGGGTTGTAGCAATTGTTGAGCAAGTCTATTGGTGTCATTTTCCAACTTGTTCACTTTGTGTCTCTGTCACATTTTGGCAATTCTCGCAATATTTCATACTTTTTCATTATTTGTTATGGTGATCTGATCATTGATGACTCACTGAAAGTTCAAATGATGGTTAGCATTTTTTAGTGAGAAAATATTTTTTAATTAAGATGTGTAATTGGTTTTTTTAGACATAATGCTATTGCATACTTAATAGACTACAGTGTAGTGTAAACAGAAATGTCCTGGGAAACCAGAAAATTCATTTGACTCACTTTATTGCAGTGGTCATGAACTGAACCCACAGTATCTCCAACATATGTCTGTATAGTTTCTATGCTTTTAATTCAGTGGGTATATAGAGTACCTACTATGTGCCAAGTGTCTTGCTGAACCTTGGGTCTATATAGATGCAAAGCAGAAAATTACATAGGGGAGTACTATCCATCTTTGCCTAAACTCTGGCCTAGCTTCTCAGGGTTGCAGTGGAGCTAGTTTTGGGGTAAAACAAGTTTTTTTAAGTAGACAGGAAATGAATGCAGATAAAGAATAGGTGACTTTTATAAGTTAGTGCCTCCCTCCCATGAATTTAGAATGACTCTGAAGCTCTTGGTTGTTAGTTAAACTGATATGAGAATGCAGACACAAAGCATTTTAGCCAGCTATACAAAGACAACATATCTCCCTTTTGTCCCCAGGCTCTGGCCAATTATTTAGCACTTCCTGCAGGCCTTCCTAGGATGCTGCCAACTCTTAGTTATATTTTAAATCTTTATCATTAGTTCTTTTTACAGACTTTTCTCTGTCCTTTAAGTCTCTGAAATTTGATTCATGGGCCCTATTTTTGTAGATATGTTTGAAGTCACCACCACTCACTGCCTTTGGAACTATAATCATCATATACTTTGTGTCTTGATCCCCACCCTCTTCAGAGTGACTTTGCAGCCTATCTCGCTCGGCCCTTGCAGAGAAACCCACTGTGCAACTTGCTGTCATTTACTTACAAAGTGGAGCTGCGGGGTCAGTTCCTGTTTTGTGCTAGACTGCTGTATAAGGACCTCACAACCACCCTCCCAACGGACGTCACCATTACCTACCCAGGTGAGAGGAAGATGCCTCAATGAAGAAATAACGTGCTCTGTGTGATTCAAGTTAAATGAAACATAGTAAAATAGGTAGACTATATCAGTTGGACCTCTGGAGACGTATTCTGTTAATTGACTAGAAATTTACTAAGATACAAAGAATATTTTCCTTTTTTTTTTTTTAACCATTTTTCCTCTCTTTTGTTAGTAGCAAACATAATTACCCTAGTTCCCACCTCCTTTGCTCCATCCAACTCTGCCAGTGTTCCATCAGTTTGTGATTTGTTGTCATTGGAGACCCCTCTTGAAAAGAGACAGCTAATGAGGCTGAGTCATAGGGTTACTTGTGTTGAAGAAGGCCAAAATACTCATTTCACTAAGAAGCCAATTAGACAAATAAGTATACACTTAGTTCTCTAGAGACTCTTCTGTATATGGGAATTTCTTACGGCTGGCTGAGTTGTGTTATTGTTTTAGTTAAATGTACCATAGTCATGTGACATGGGCAATAATGAAAAATAGGATCAAATATTTTTAGGAGGTGGAAGTTTTGAAGCTGCCACAGATTTCACACCATAGGTTTTAGACTTCTGACAGAGTCTGGGTCTCAAAATTTCATTTGGTCTCAGTTCTAGAGCAAAAAAACAGGTTACATGAGTCCAGAACATCAATGATATGGGTTCTGATTCCCTCAATTTCACTAAAGGAGATTGATATGTTTTAGAAATGGATGCATTACCCCCCTCATGGGAAGAACAACGAGCATCTCATGAAAATCTGTTTTTTACGAAGCCCTTACATCAAGTTTTTACTTCATTTGCAAGAAAAGGAGAGAAGTTGGATGTGACCCAGGTCTAGGATACTATTTTCATTGGGAACACGTCAAAAGTGAGTAAAATAATACTGTGCATAGTCCCAGACTAGGTCCTAGGAACTGCAAAGTATTGAAAGGCTCAGACCCCTGCCTGGGGACTGTCCTTGCAATGAGAACAGACACCCACCTCATCAGGGTGGCAGGGGGCAAGTTTGGACGGTGGAGGTATTGAGCATATGTTTTAGATGAAAATCATAATGGTTTATGGGGCAGAAGGCATTTTGTGAAAGGGAGTTTGTACCTTTTAGCTAAAAGGTATGTTTAGCTTTTAATGAAAGAAAGCTTTAAGTCTGCCTTACTTTGAGACTTTTGCAGAGAAAGTTCTTAGAACACTCTAGATTCCTTATGTGACAGGAATCACACGGTTAAGGAGAAGGTATGTTTGATCTTTATTTTGAAGCTGTTTGTTCTAGGCTACAGTTTTATAAAGAATATGGAGAAAGTACTGTGGCTATCAGGCTCTATGTAGCTAATACCTTGTTCTAAACATGCTAGTAGAGAGTTTGTATGTATTAAGTCAGCTATAAAGAAGCCTGATTGGAAGTCTGCTCAAACTCTGGTAGTAAACGGAAGCAGACCCACACTCCCTTATCTCTCTCCTGCAAGTTCTCAGCTGCATGGTTATTCCAACCCCCCAACCCTTGCAGTCTTCTGATCTCAGTAGTGGATCCTTTCTCCTTAATCCTGGCCTCAGCCTTGCTGACACGTTTTGTTCCTTATGGGGATATGTATAGGGATGGTGCTCAGATGTGAAAGCCTGTGTCTGGCAGGGTCCAGCGATTTCAATGCCTGTCCTCGCTTTGCCCAGTCACAAATAGGAGTCTTTACTTTCCTTCCTGCCCTGGACCCAGAGCTGCATCCAGGCCTCTAATGTGGTCACTTCCTAGACTTGTTGATCGGGAAGCAACCTACCTGGTGTGGATGCCCAGGGGACAGGTAGGGTCAGCTTGGACCACCATTTAGAGGAAAGGAGTTTGAGACTAATCACATGTCTTAGTTCAGGCTCTTGCCTTTCAGGCATGTGGTAAGGATGCATGGTGTGAGTTAGCAAAGTACTTAACAGAATTCTCACAGTGATCACATTCAAGTTGAATAAAGCTTTTAATAAAACAGTCTTGTTCTTTATCAATACCTGTAAATTCTCTTTTAAAGCAGTAGCAAAGGCGACTGTAGCAAGAGCTCAAGAGGCAAGGCAATATCGGAAAGTGGTTTTTTTTTTTTAACAGAAAGTTAAAAATATAAATGTAGAAGATCTGTTTATATATTTTTCTCTCAGAAATAAATTCCCTTTCCCTCCCTCCCACCAGGTAAAAGGATATATTGCACTTTCTGCTCTCATGACTAAGGTGGCAGGGGTTCCAGAAGAACCTTTCAAGATTATCAGGAACATCAGCATGAGGGCCAGGTCACCTAACCTGGACCATATGGAGACAAGCAGGTCTCCAGCTTGAAAAGGCTGCTTCCAGGTGAGCGCTGGGGAGCAGAACACTTGCCTACTCAGCCGCCAAGTCCTCTTCTGAAGTACAGCTTTCCCACCTCTGCTCCCAGCCTGGAAGCAAAGGCTGCTTTGTTCCACCCCGGACACATTTCCTACTCACAGTGGCCATGGCCTCTCTGGGGGAAGGAGGGCTGGTCAGACCCAGGGCTCCGGAAGGATTGTTCCAGTACTACGCCTAAGACCCCTACTCTCTGAGGAAGCTGCAGGCACACTGAGGAATAGTATGGCCATCCTCAGAGCTCACGTATCCATGAACAAATGAAGGCTTGAGGAGATTTTTAAACCTAAAGTCTATGTGAGAGTGCACTTCAACAATTTGGGAATGTTGGGACTTGGTCATTTGTCCTTTCCCAAGGCCTTTCTTTGACTCCAAAAAATAGATTCTCCCTTCCCATTTGGACTGTTGTGGGGCTAGAGGCCATTCAGGAGTTGTCCACCACCTGGTGGGGCAGGGTGACGGAGGAGCCATTAGGGAAGGCAGCTGGCTTGTCACGCCCCTTCAAGAAAAAGGTGAGCAGCTCCCCCTTCCCTTTCACAAAGATGGGCCCTCGCCTCACAAAGCGGAAGCCGTACTCTCGAAGGATGGCTTGTGTTTCTTCCACCACCTGTAGAAGGAGAACATAGTGTGGTCTCAGACCAGGACTGCCCAGAGGTATCTGCATGTAGCCCACAGGTCCCAGTGAGCCCATCTGTCATGCTCTTCTCCAGACCTCTTGGGCCAAGCCCCTTATTCTATATACCAGTAGGCACAGGGTGGTTTGCCTAAGGTCTTTTCCTCTCCCAAAGACTGTGATGCTGCCACAGAGAACCCATGGCCATCTTCTGGGGACAGTAAGCACTCCCTGTTCTTTGTCTCCTGTCCCTACTCTGAGGCACTTTCTAGCCCAACCCAGGTGACTCCATTCAGGGTGACTTCAGGGGGGAACTGCTGGAGGCACAAGAGGTTAGAAAGTTCTTACCAAGAGGCAGGATAGTCTAAAGAAGAACTTAAATTTTAGAAAGCGGGGCGAAGTATTTCCTCCCTTCTACTGAGACATCTCTTCCCACCTTTGCCTGTAATCTCCCAGAATTACCAGCTTGCTACTCTGGGCTGACACAGAGGCAGTGGTGCATGGCAAAATACACCCTGTCCCGATTTTTTTCCCATCCCCTGGGTCTGAGCACATGCTCATCTCTGTTGCTGGACCTACCTGAATGTTGCCCATGACCCCTGTGGACTCCATCCTGCTGGCCACATTGACAGTATTGCCCCAGATGTCATAGTGTGGTTTCCGGGCTCCAATGACCCCAGCCAGTACCCCTCCTTTGTTCATGCCTGGCGGAGAAGCAAAACATTGAGTACAGCCACGAGCTGTATTGTCATTATCCCATCTCAGAAGCCACCAGCTCTAATGGAGAATTCACCACCTGACCCCAACCACTGAGCAAGCTCCTGAGTCTGTTAACCTATTCCTCATGAAGCTTGTCTCTAAGCCACCAGAGGGCAAATATGTCTCCTCTTTATCCTGTCCTGGCCAATGTGGTAACTAATTTATGCAGTATGGAAGTTCCGGTGTCTTGTGACCTCCCCCAGGATGAGAATCCCTGCGCCTCTTCCTACTCGGGGCAGCAGGGGACATTAACTCCCAACAGGCTGGACCAAGGTAGCAAAGCTCTCTGCAGGCATGGGGGATTGCTCGGGGAGGTAGACAGCCTGACTTCCAGCCATACTCAGAAAGCAGGCTAATCACTGTAAGCGGTGTGGGACACAGCTGACCATCATTTTGTCAGATTGCAGTCGTCATCTGGGAGAGATCCCTAAGGTCCCATCCTGAGCTGTATGTGTGACCCTCCCCAACCTAAAAGCCTCAGGGCTAAGTCTCACCCTACCTGTCAATTTGCTGAGTCCCCTGCTTCAGAGGGAGCCTTTCAGGGGCACACAAGCTGAAAAATGCTTACCTATGCGCAGCATAAAGTTGTTGAAGGATTGGTTGTTGATGTTCGTGAGTGTATCCTTCATGGCTAGAGCAAAGTCAGCCAGATCAGCCAGGTGCTGCCAGCGCTCTTTGTCTGACTTCTCCTCCTGTGCCAGGGAGCAGCAGGGAGTCAGGAGCCAGTATCAACACCTTCCTCCTCCTCCAGCATCTGGAGAATTCTGCATCTCCTTGTTAAAGGCCTTATTTTCCACTTCCCACAGAGACGTCGGTGACTGCTGCCTCTGCTTGCCACTGACTGTTCACCTGGATCCCTTAGGGTCCCCAGGTGGGGAAGACCAATCCTCCCCAGCCAAATGGCTTCCTGTCTGCCATGTATCTGATCAGGAGTCCTACCTACCACATCATTAACCTTGCCTGACCTGGTCTCTTAGGTTTGGGATAGTTCTCATTTTGATTCCTTAACTAGATTATAAACACTTGAAGGCCACAACCCTTTTTAAACACATTTTTTTAGCCTTGCCAATAAAATGGGAGGTGGTAATAGTACTTACCTCCTATAGAATGGTTTTAAGATAAAACAAGATGATAATAGCTTAAGAAACAGCTCTTGGGACCAGGGTCCCCACAGCTCATTTCCTTTCCTAGTAGCTAAACAACTAGCTGCACAGGTCTGATTTAACAAAAGAACAGGCTGATGCCAGCCAGTGTGCTCTGAAGACCCCTTTTGTAACAAAACTCCCAACCTGGATGTTTTCATTGTTACATAATCTTATGGACAGTTTCTACTTCCTCCCTAGTTCTTTCAAAAGTCTAGAGCATGAAGGGAGCATGGCCACTGTTGGAGCAGCTTCTGCTCTAAGCTGTGCAACAATGGAGGGGTCATGTATCTGATTATTTCTCTGCTCATTAAACTTTGCCAGTAAACCCGATTTTAAATTTGTATCACGTGGTGCTGGTGGTGTATATGGGTGACCCACTGGCACAGCAGCACTCAGCAGGGTCCGCTACCCTTGTAACTCCTTGATTCACACATGCTAGATGTGGGCTGCCTCTCTCTCACCCCAGGAAGCAGAGCCCCATCTCCAGCCACTGATGTGGTTAGCTACCTTGTTGGAGCTGGCAAAGCCGTTGGTGTTGACATCTGGGGTGACTCCTGAAGCTGCCATATAGGTGCTGCCAATGGTTTTGATCTTGGTGATGACCCGGAATTTGGGATTGTCCAGAAGCTGAGCCAGTGTTGAAAAATAAAGAAACGTCAGTAGAGTCTAGGGAGATGAATGAGCCAACTAATGACAGATGTGCCTGTTCACAGCAACCCAAGTCTTCCAAGAGATGCTTTCCTAAAAACCCCTACCTATTCTGTTTGTTGGGCACATGATGTTAGGCAGTCTTCCTGATTGAGCCTGTTTCTAGGACCTTAACATGGGACAAAGCTGCCAGGCCCCTAGGGTGTTTGAGCATATATGTAAAAGTATTTTCCTTGGTATACAATTTTCTTAATAAATATTTACTGAATCTGAATTTGGGGGTAGGAGGAACCTGGGGCCTCAGGATCTTGTTTTGGCCAGTCTTTATGCTGTGAACTTGTAGGCAACTTCCCAGGCTCCGCTTTCCCCACTCAGCTCCACCAGGCTACTAAAGTTCCTGCATCACAGGGAGGCTCATCTAAGAAAACGAAGCAGACAGGGTAACTACAACTTCCCTTTGGCTTCTGCAGCCTGTCCTGAGAATCTGGAATGAGCTGGCTTTGCGGCAGGAGAGAAGCAGGATGGGCACTCACAGAATCAAAGTCTGAGATGATCTCATTGAGGAAGCGCAGACACTCAATGCCACCATTATTGATGCTCTCCTCTGTGTAGAAGTCGGCAAAGTTGGGTAGAGAGGCAAACATGACTCCAATCTCATCGTAAGACTGGCTATACAGCTCCTAAAGAGAGGCAGGGCCAGAGTGCTCAAAGAAATACCAGTGGAATGATGTGCCACAGAAATGAATCTATCTTCCACACACATTTTAGTACATTCAGCTTTTTGGACAGTTCCCTCCCAGATTATCCTAACTTTGGGTTATAAGGCAGTGGCTCATCACAACTTTGAGTAAGTAAAAAAGTTTCTCTAGGCCCTGTAACAACTCTAGCTTTGAGAAAGAGGATGGAGGATGGAGTTGGGGGAGTGAAGCATAAGAGCCCTTCCATGTGAGGGGATCACAACTGACTGGTAGGCTCCAGCCAAGGCCTCATCTGAAATGGGGCCTTCTCATGATATGCAGCCCACGGAAAATCTTAGTAGTGCCCTTTACTGAAAGCCTGTGAAATTCCTCCCTTGCTTATGTTGCAGTTGCTGCTTGTGTGCAGCCCTGCCTGGACCAGTGCCAGCTCTTCTGAGACAGCCTTGGCCCAGAGGGGCTGATGAAGGCAAGATCAGCCTCATGGCTACAGGCTACGCCATGAGGCTGCCCCTCACCTCATCCCTCTTCTTGGACCCCAGGAAGTGGCGTGCCACGTGCTCAGGCAACATGTTGGTGACCAAGGCCTCATTCCAGCGCCGCATCTCGTAGACACGTTCCTTCTGGTCATGGACCTCAATCTTCCACAAAAACAGTGTCCTTGCCAGTTTTTCAACCTGTGGACAGACACAGGCAAGGTGTGTGCTTTAGCTGGCTGTTTGATGAAAAGACGAACAAGTTGGAAGGCTTCTACGTGGAAAAACGCAGGAAAATGGCTAAACGGCAAGGGAAAGACAACATAGACCCACCGACTCAAGGCCACCACAGCAAGGACTCCAGCCTCGCTGTGGTTATGCAGAGCTCCAAGAAGCCTTCTGGATATTTGGGGAGCGGGGATAGCCCTAATTCTGGGACCTCATTCTAGCTACAGGTCTATCTTGGAGCCGGGTGGCAGCACTGGGAATCTCAGCTCAGGGTGGAGTTCCCACCTCCTTCTGGCCAGCAAGTGTCTGGGAAATGCCGTACTTTCGCTGGCAAACCACTGGGGGGCACTTGGGCTGACATGGAACCTCTTCCCCTCCCTCTCTGCTTTTTTTCCCTTCAGAACTTCTATCACCTTCTTTCCCTTTCTCTTCTGTTCCCATGGTGAGTGTGTTAGTGACCCCCAGAGCCTGGGTGGGTGAAAATCCTCAGGCCCCTGGCCCCAGGAAACAGCCTATTTTCTCTAAGCTTTTACACCTGCTCCGTGTGCTGCTTCAGCATGCTGGGGGCAGTCAGAAGAAGAGGTTAAAAAAAAAAAAAAAAAAAAAACTGCTCTTGTATTACAAGGGAGAGAATGAGAAAACAGCTGGCGACAGCTTGGCCATGCCAGGCTGGATAAGGGAGACCAGCATTCCTTAACAGCTTGGTTTTTAGATCCTGAGCCTGCTACTCAGGAGGTTGTGTGCAGAGGAGGGTGTGCAGGCACTCACGTGGCGTGAGAAGTAGTAAAAGCTCAGCATCATGACGAAGATCATCACTGTCATGGAGTACTTGGAAGGCACCAGGGGCAGCCTGCAGGGCAGAGAGGAATCCATCTGCCCATGCTGCCCTCTTGGAAGGGAGTTTGATTCCCTCCAACTGGGCTGTGCCTTTCCTGTCCCCCTGGGCCAGAAACTTCCCAGCTCCTTAAGCACTTTCACATCAAGTCCAGACTCTCACATGTAAATCTTAAATCACTGGACTCCTAAATAGCCTAGCCCTGCCCCCTCCGGGAATCCACATCAGAGCTCCCCAGATGTTTTATAACTGCTGCATCAACTGGTAACAGCAGTAAGTGTGACCTCTGGAGAAAGAGACTAGCATTGCTGTGATGGGACCAAGACACCATTCTATGATTTTTTAGTAACTTCACATTTTTGTATGGAGCTGCAGTTTTCATTACTATACAGTAGTCCATTGTATGAATATATCACAACTTGTGTACCCATTTGCTATTGACATAGAGTTTTCATCTGCTTTGGATGTTTGTGTGTATGTGTTGCTATGATGAACGTGACTATGGATGATCCTGCACACGCCCTGGGACATAGAAATGTGCACAAGTTTCTATAAGGAATGTAGGGAGCAGTGGAATTGTTGGGTCAGAAGTCTATTTGCAACTTTACTAAATTCCAAGTTTTCTAAAATGGTACCAATTTATAGTCCCATCAGGAGTGAATTACCATTGTACTTGATAATCCCCTGACGTCTTAATTCCTGCCAAACTGGTAGATGTGTAGTGGTCTTTTGTTTTGGTCCCTAATTCTCATGTCCTTAATTATGTGGATGCCTTTCATTTATTAAGTGGCCAAATTCTAAAAATTCAGAGCTAGAAGGGACTTTGGAGAACTTCTAGTCCAGCGTCCTCTTCAAGACCTGAAACAGACTCAAACGCTGGCCAGCCTGCGGCCCCAGAGAGTGCCTGCACCCCAGAGAGCTTCTACATAGGGTGCAGTGCTCTTTCCTCCTCATTTTCCTGCAGTCTATCTTGCCAGCCAGTTACATGCAGCCATCACATCCATGTGGCTCTTCCCGCTCCCCTCACCCAGCCTGGCCCCTGTCCCACCCCTGAAACCACACGGCCGCTGCTCTCCTGATGAGGCCACAACGGCCAGGTCCACACCCAAACCATTCTACCTCTGCTCCTGCCCTCCTACAGAAACACTAACTTCTCGAAGAATTTCCCACACTGTGTGCCTCTGAAGTGTGACACAATGGACTTCTCTGGTCTCTAGAAGAAAAGGAAACTAAATGCAGATCAAAAAGGGGAAGCAGCTGCCCTTACCTGACAGTGCCATTGAGCCCAGAGGTGGACAATTCCTGCATCTTCTCTAAGGCGACCATGGGAAAGCTGTAGGACAGACAGTTGTCAGGTCCCATCTGGGGACAAGATGCTGATGCTAGCCAAACACAGACATAGCCTGGCTCTTCCACTCATCGAGAAGGGAAAGCATTACCCCATGATCACAGCCAACTAGTGGCATATTTGTGAGAAGTCACAAACCCTGATTCCATACAATCCTTTGATGAGCCTAAGGCCCATGACCTTGGAGTAGGGACTTGGGGGGTGGGAAGGAGGAGGCAGTATAGACATTTCATCTTACTCATGTTCCTGGAAACGTTTGCGGTCGTATTCGTCAAAGATGGGGCGCCAGGCATAGATGTTGATGACGGCCACAGCACCCGTGACGAGTAGCATGAGCGTGAGTTTCACCATGTGGCTGACCTGCACCAGCATGATGGTAGCGATGAGGGACAGCACGGCAACATAGTTGTAATACTTGGGGTTCTCTACGCAGCCATCGTCCACCTCCAACCCTGCAGTGCTGTTGTGTGGTCCTGTGTAGTACTGGAGACAGCTAAGCTGGAGGCCGGGACCATGGGGTGGGGAGAACACGGGTTGCAAGAGAACAGCAGACACTGGTCAGAGGCGGCTGGCCTGTGGCTGTGTACACGCAGCTGCCACGTCCCCCAGCAACCTCAGAAACACTGCCAGGACGATTTACCAGGGAACAGTAACAGAAAAGTTAGTAATTCCCACTAAGAGCTTGACCGTATCTCATTTGAGATTCATGAAAATTGTCAAGTATTTTTAGTATTGCCACCTTTATAGAAAACCCAGAGGCTGGACTTGTGCCAACTAGTGCAATCAGCAAGTGGTAAAGCCAGAGTGAGGAGTCGAGTTTTTAGCTTTCAAATACAACGCACTCCTGCGCATATCACACTGTTACTTAAGGAGGGGCCACAGGGCCAACCAGTGAGCCCCCCACTCACAGCCTTGCCGTGATGGCAGCCAGCCTCTGCTCAGACACTTCTGTTTCTGGAACCTGGTCCCACTGCTGGGCAGATGGAAGTCAGTGGAAAGTACATCCATAAACTGAATCAAACCTTTTTGTAACTTCTACCCACCAGTGCTGGTCTGGCTCTAGGGAAGTTCTCAGCATGTGGAAAGTTTTCATGCCTTCCTGGTCTTTTCACCCCTCCACTAGCTACAGGATCTTGAGATGTCCTGCACAGCATCCATACCCTATTAAACAATGGTCCCCAGACCTGGCGCCAGGCTCCAGGGGTGTTCAGAAACACGAGGGGCCTCGGGCTTCTCTTGCCTGTGCTTGGGTACCATGCAAGCAGGGGCACGTTAGGTTCTGGAGCTCCTAACTTATTCTAGTTGGACTTTGAATCAACTGGCCCTAGGTCTTTTTCACCTGGCCTGCTATCAGAGTAAGTCTCCATGGTGAGGTTTTCTTCCTGTGCTTAAATTGTTAAAGAAAATAAAGCAAATGATAGAACATTTATTTGAAAAAAGTAGGACTTGTAAGAGCACGTATATAGTACTGCCAAAATTGTTGGGAACCATGACAACTGACGAGAACATCAGTTGCAGATCCAAGCTGCCAATGCTCATCAGTAACTAACTGGTGGCTCTGAATCAAGAGATCTGAGCTTCCAACTGCTGGCCCCCCACCACCCCCAGGAAAGCATCTGGTTGCTCCCTTGGGACCTGCAGCTTCTCCATGAATTGAGGAGGGCAGAGAGGATCATTTGTCTGCCCCTAGCCATTTGGGCTCTAGGAAGGTCTGGCAACAGTCAAATAGACGAAGGCCAAACAGGAGAGCTCCTTTAGTGGAACAGGTTTACCTCCCTGGTCCTGCTGGATGCCAGACACTAGCCACACTGTAGGGAGCACTTCAGATACGCAGAATGCTTGCAAGTATTGTGCCCCGTGGGCAGTGACGTACAGAGCTTCTTTACAGCATTGGGATTTAGATCGGGTTAATCCTTGATTCTGTCACTTACTGGCTTTGTGATCTGAAACAAGTGAATTAACCTGAGCCTCAAAGCTGTAGTAGATAAGGACATCAACTTCTTGGAACTGTTCGATTGAGTCAACATCCAGAACAGGACCTGGAGCATGGTGTTGGGCTCTTGGACTCTGGGAGAACGAGGAGCTGGGAGAAGCAGGTCAGTCTCAGGTTTCTGCGGTACAAGACCCCCTCTGTTTGGCCAAGGTGATCTGTTTAGGTAACTAAGTGCCACTCCAACCCCATGTCAAATGGTAGAGGACTGGTTGTTAAACTGCTCATCCTGGCTAATACAGAAGCCCTTCTCCACTGAGAGCAGGTGTGTTCCTTCAACAAACACAGCAGGAGCTCACCATGTCCACGACGTTGGCCATAACCAGAATGAAGATGGCTAACATGGCCCATGTGTTCCTGGCCCAGCGGGTCCGGTCGATCCAAGTCGAGAAGGCGACGAGCTTCTTAGGAAAGGCCTAGAATGAATGGAATTCCAGGGGCCATGAGTCTTGATAGTCTTTTCCTCCATAAGTATGACTGCTAATAACTCTGGTTGCTCCCCCACCTCCCAGGGACCTAAAAGTCCTTTGCCTACGAATCAACCAAAAACTGGCAAAGCTGAGAAGGTAGAGCAGGAAGCGGGTGCTCTGTTCAGTCCTACGGGAGGTGTCTGTGACAGAGCAGGGCATCAGATACCCGAGCCCTTTCTGCAGATGTGGTAACCTGCCCAGGACGCTGGGGGTGGTGCCAGCCAGCAGCAGTTCACTCTAAGTCCAAGCAGCAAGTCTGTGTCAGGGAACAATTTTCAGGGCCAGTAATCTTTGCCTGGCTGCTCTTGCCTTTCCTGCATCAGTTTACCCTGAGTCCTCCACATTACCTGACAAGCCCCTTGCTAGACTCGTTTCCCTTCAACACTGCTTTTCTCTTGTCGTTCTGATCAAAACTTCTGCATGGCACCCCACTTATAGCAGAAAATCCCAGTCTCTTTGTCTGGCTTTCCTGGTCCTTCAGAGTCTGGGGCCAACCCCCTTCCAGGTGGGCCTCCATTGCTTTTCTGCACATTTTCCCGTTTGTCTGGGCTCTGGGGTACGCACCCGTGCTTGCTCAGCTGAGTGAATAACATGGAATGAATGGATGGATAAATGCCTGAACTGTCCTAACACAGCCAGTCTATTTGTAAGGAGCTGAGGGGACGCAGAACTCCATCCACACCACTTTCACTTCCAGGGGGCTGTGAGCCAAAACAAAAGCGGCTCTTACCCGGGGAAAGATGGCAGCCAGCGAGCAGATTGTCAGGATCAGAAGTAGAACCTCCCCAACCACAAAGGTCATGTAGTTTGTCATTAGCCTGTAACAAAGAGATGACACTCAGGGAGGGGGGCAGAGGGATGGGTGAGATCAGGGGAGGGGCTAGGAGAGGAAAGAAGGGGGAGGGCAGGCCCTCCACACTTGTACCTGGAACATTCCCACCACCAAGTCAGGCCTCCTGTGAGGGCTCCCTTCTTCACTTGACTTTTATGCCCCCCACTTGCCCCTGTCTGCATTCACATTTTGCTTATCCAGTTTTTGGCCTCTATCTCCCCCTGCTAGAATGTAAGTCCCCTGAGAGCAGGGGTGTCGTGTGCTGGGTTCACTAGATATTCCTCGCCCGTGGCGCCAGGCTTGGAAGTAGCCCGTAAGTATCCGTGCAGCGGCGTGCAGCGAACGAATGAATGCATTTGATCCTTCCCACAATCCTGAGTTAGCAGGGCAGGCATTTATCATCTTCAAGTTGTTAGTTCCATCATCATCTTTGGCTTCTGGAAGCTTAGCAACATGGCCACACAATGAATAGGCGAGGAGCCTGTGACTAAGTCCAAGGCTCCTTCTGGTTCCCCCAGCTGCTGCCAGGACAGGGCTCCAGCCTGCCTCCCCTCTCATGGGGTCCCTGCACAGGAGTGAGCTGCTGACAGGCCTCAGCAGCTGGAGCGAGGACTCCAGAACATCCCCCTTGCCCTGGGGGCCTGCTGCTGTGTGAAATCAGTTTGTACCTAAAGCCTAAAATCCATGTGCTAAGACGAAGCAAGAGAGGGAAGCCAGATCAGCCTTGGTGACTGAGCCATCTTCCATCTCCTTGTCCTACAACCACTCAGGCCCATGCAGCCACGGTCTCTATCCTCCTGGATCCCTCTGTCCCTCAGCTTCCTCAGTCCTGGCTTTGATGCCAGGGCTATTCTGGAACCCTGGGCTAGACAGGAGGAAGGGGGTCCACAAACACCTGGGCCTGAGTTCAGCTGGGCTGTTCCACTGGAGGCAAGGGAGAGACCTAGGTTTGCCTCAGGGTCATGCTCCAGCCCAGGCACCCACATCCCTCACGCCTCTGGCCTAGGAAGCTCCTGGCCTTCACCCTCTCCTGGCCTCTCGGCTCCTGCCATGCCCTCCCTCACCAGGGGTCGATGAGTATCTCGACCAGGGCCGTACAGAGCAGGACAACGCAGGAGCAGCTGAAGGCAGCCCCGCTCTGCTTTTCCTTCTCCACTGAGTAGCGGGTTTCCATCTCAGGGTCCATGAACCGCATGGAGAGGAGGAAGGTGTTTCTCTTCTTCACTCTGCAGTGGAAACACAGATGTCACACCCACACCTGCCTTGGCCCATCAGGAAGGGGCTCCACTCAAGATGGCTAACTTCCTGAGCCCCCAGGTTGGGGCCAATGAGGGGCGTGCAGAGGAGCCACTTACACCTGGGCAGACTCGCGCTCCAGTAGGGCCTCGTTGAGCAGCTGGTTGAGCTCATGCTCATCCTCTGAGGCGTCCACCACCCGGTCGGCCAGGTCCTGCAGGCGCAGCCTCCGACGTGGGTTGGGGAACGAAGGGTTGTCGGCCTGCAAGCCAGGGTGCCAGGTGGGCGCGAGTGGGAGGGGACAACAGGGATCACACTCAGCAGGACTCGGCCCTTGGTTCTAGAAACCACTTTGAGGGAAGTCTTCCCAGTGCTCCCACACGGCTCCATCCTGCTGGAGTCTGGTCCCAAAGTCACAATCCCTCCTAGTTTCCCAGGGTCCCTGACAGAAGCTCTGCTGTGGGACCACCTGCTAATGGCAGCCTGTTGGGAAGCAACCGCTGGCTCCGGGCAGGAGACTGGGAGGGGGAGACCGCTGCTAGGGCAGCACAGTCCTGTCGCATCCTGCTTGGAGGAGGCGGTGCTCCCCAGCCACTGTGCATTGGCATCTCTGGGGAGGTGAACGACCCCCAACCCTGGGGCTTAAGGGAGCTCTTTTTTAAACAAGATTTATTTGACAGAAAAAGAGCACAAGCACGGGGAGCTGCAGGCAGGGGGAGCTGCAGAGGGAGTGGGAGAAGTAGACTCCCTACTGAGCAGGGAGCCAGAAGTGGGGCTCCATCCCAGGACCCCAGGATCATGACCTGAGCCAAAAGCAGACATTTAACAGACTGAGCCACCCAGGTGCCGCCTGAAGGGAGCTGTTAAAGGAGGACACGTCTAGTTCATTTGGGGAAGGAAAGTGTGAGGTGGAAGGTGCTGGGAGAGGAAGGGACGCCCTTGTCACTAGTGGGGTGGTGGGGCTGGGGTACCCGCTACCATTTTTATTCCTAGTCACAGGGGAGAAGCATCAGCTCCAAAAATATGAATCCAGCCTGGGATTACACGGCCATCAGCCCCAATACTGACAGTGGCCCCATTGGAGCTGTGTGTACAGGTCCAAGAGCATATCTTGAAGCCAGAAACAAGACAGTGCGGCCTTAAGCGCAGGTATGCCACTGCTTGACAACAGGATCCTGTGTCACTCCTGTTCCCCAGCTCCAACCTTCTCTGTAAAATGGCGTGGAAGGTCTGTTCTGGCACCAAGCACAGCACCTCTGGCCCCGAAGCCTATGCTGGAGGGTGCGGCTGATTGTGAGGACAGAAAAACCACAGGCTGCATGAACTATCTGCGCCCCTGTTACTAAGTTACACCGGGTCTATATTTCCCCTTTCTATCAAGAAAATCACGCTAGGGAAAAGCTGCCGAATGTCATGGTGATCCAGAGAAACCCAGTTAACTTTCAGCCCTGTCTCCCCTCTTGTGCTGCAGCACCTGTGATCTAAAAGCGGCAGGGCAGTGCTCCGGCCTTCCCGGCAGTGAGGATGGGGCGCTGCCAGCGAGCTTGCCTCAGCAGGGCGGAGGGCCGGTCTCAGAGCACCTGCCTCCGTCAGTGAATGTACTGGGGCGGCTCTTTAGTAAGGGGCAGGTCCCAGACGCCTCCCAAGATGGACCCTGTCTCCAGGGGGGAGAGCATGTTAACTCCTTTGGAAATCCCCCACCTGTGCCCGAGACTTGTGGAGTTTGGACGTCACCAGCAAGGTGAGCACACCCTGAAGTCTCACTTCCAGAACAGTCCGTCAGAATCTACAGAATTTTCCATGGATGCCCCCCTCGAAGCCAGGAGACTCGGACAGGAAAGCTAGCAAGGTCTCAGGGCTGAGCGCCTCTTTTGCCCTTTCTCACCTTGACCCTAGTAACCACCCAGGAGACATTGGGACCGGGGCAGGAGGTGACGCCCACTGTGTTTCTGCTATGAAGGAGCAGAGCCCAGGCCAGCAGTCAGGTCTCCTACTCCTACACAGGACACTTCCTGCAGCAACCTTCCCCTCTCTGTCCCCTGCTACACCCTGGCCCTCACTCCGCACACACCTGGGCGTCCTGTTCCTCGGGCTCCTCCGATGTGGAGCCGCTGGTGTGGATGCTCCCGTTGGGCTCCTTGGTTTCAATGAGGGCGGGGGAGCTGGGCTTGGAAGAAGCTGGCGCTCCATTTAGCAGGGGCTGTGGCAGAAAGAAGCGGCCGTCAGGGACACCAGACACCGCCTGCTGCCCACCTGCCCCAGCAGCCCTGGCTGGTCTACGGTCAGTCCGAAATCTTCCCACTAGAGTTTGGAAGCCTGTAGACCAAGAAATGTCACTACCTGACTCCTCCTCTAAAATAATTAATTCTAAAATGCCCTACTTTTCTGGTATCTATTTCTACTATTCGAATTTTTTCTCAGCAGAGAAAGACCCTATGGCTCCAACTCCTATTTCCAGAACAGCAACTCGACACAGTGACCACAGAGGTCTTCTTTGGTTGTAGCACCTGTCAAATGCCTTCCAAAAGTCTGAATAAATCCCACACGTGCATTTCCCCAGTGATGAGTATTTTTCCCTGATGGAATGAGTCAAACCCTGTAACATGGTGGAAGAGTCGGCTCATTTAACAAGCGCTGAGTCCCTACTTCATGACAGGAACTGTTCAAACCTCTGGGGATGCACACAGAACGTCTTGACTGCATGAGCTCACGTTCTCATGAAGAAAGGTAGACAACAGGAAAACAGTAAAATCAGCACAGCACATGCGAAGGGAATGAGCTCTGGAGAAAGGTGAAGCAGAAAAGGGGTGTGGGGATCTCTGGGAAGCGTGACAGTAAGGAGGAGGTCGGAGAGGTGTCACCTTGAGGATGACATTTCAGTGAAGACCTGACTGAGCGAGCAAATTCTGCAGCTCTCTGGGAATACGCCCCCTCCTCCCTGCCCCCGGGAAGAGGGAGAAGCTGGTGCAAAGGCCTTGCAACAGTCATGGGCCCGGAGCACCTGAGCACCAGCCAGGAGGCCGCCACGCTGGGACAGGGAGTGAAAGCAGAGCAGGGGGGTGAGCACCTGCCTGCACAGGGCCTTCCAGGCCTCCAGGGGACTCTGGCTTTCCCTCCAAGTGAGATAGAGACCAAAACAGGGTTTTGCACAGAATGGTAACAGGACAGCAGCTGGTGCTTCAGCAGGAGTGCTGCCACTGTGGAGAAGGGGCGGTAGGGCAGGGTGACCAGCTGGACACCAGCCATCCAGCCACACAGGCATTGCTGCCAGTGGCAGCCGTGAGAGCGGGCAGGTGGTGATTAGAGCCCTCCCTCAAGGGAAGGGTCAACAGAACTTGCTTGTGGGCGGTAAACAGGTGTCAAGCCTGTCTTGGGTGTTTGGTCTGAGCTGTTGGAAGAACAAAGTCATCACCGATGGAGATAGGAGGATGCAGGGACATGCAGGGCCTGGGACCTGGGTACCAGAGTGTTCATGCAGTTACACATTACAGGGGCCACTGGGTGAGTGCAGGCAAGCTGGCTGGGCCTGAGGTGGAGATCTGGGATCGTCAGAGGTGGCATTCAAGACTAGGTGAGGCTGGGCAGCCCCAGAGGTTCAGTGGTTTAGTGCTGCCTTCAGCCCAGGGCATGATCCTGGAGTCCCGGGATCGAGTCCCACATCGGGCTCCCTGCACGGAGCCTGCTTCTCCCTCTACGTCTCTGCCTGTGTCTCTCATGAATAAATAAAATCTTTTAAAAAAAAAGACTGGGTGAGGCTGACTACAGGGCAGTGCGGGCAGGAAGAGGTCTGGAAGCTTTTCAGCACTCAGGACTCACTGTGAGGCCTCTCCTCACTCTCCTCCCCATCCTAATTTAATTCAACTATGGGGACAGATTTCTGCAAGTGGAAGTGTGTTCACTCCTGTGACTTCCCAAGAAGCACCTCTCACCACCTTCCTTCCTTCTTCCCACTGTCCCCTCCCACATCACTGTCATCCCCCCATACGGCCCAGGCATTACTGCTTCCGACCCCGTGATAGTCAAGCAGGTAAACATCACCTTATCCACGTCCAAGGTGGAAACTTCCTGAACAGCTGCTGAGCTGGCCACATGAGCTACCCCGGCCCTGAGGAGGTGTTCATAGGAGCTACGGCAGCTAGAGGTCAAGTTCCCTGAGACACAGGGAACAGCAGTGCTGGCGTGTGGCGGATATCTGACAGGTGCCTGGTGACCGCCACATGAGCAAGGGTTCACTGCTCCAATACAGAAAGAGCCCTGACACGGCAGAGAGGGGGACAAAGCCCCAGACAGAGCAGAGCAGTGAGGGGGCGCCACCGGGGGCTGGCAGGAGGGGAGCAGGCAAGGGGTAAAACTTTCAATGTGCAGAAACCTTAACCCAGTCTTTCTACTTCAAGAAACGTAAGTTTTTCAGGCTGGGGCATTAAGAAACTGTTAGAAGTCAACTTGACCAAAATAGCGAAACCCCTAACGGCCATGAAACGGCATTGAAGGAAGAGCTGAAAAGAGAACATGTTTCCACTGCAACCGGCACGGGCTCATTCGCGCGATGGAGCACTCAAGATGACAGTGTCCATGCACCTGACCACATGGCCGGTGCTCTGTCCTGTGCAGGCGGCGCCCTCGGCACAGGCCCCTTCCTACTCGCTCAGAGCTCCGGTGCTAACATTTGAAGTGAGGCAACCACAAACTCAACTTTTCCTCACTTGGAAGTTGAATAATAACTCAAGCAGAACAGCTTCGCAAAAGCCCCCTCTGCCCAGGCTCCTTCTGCCTCAGTTTCCTCATCTGTACCCTCAGAGGGGTGTCGGGGTGCCAAGACAACTCCTGATCCAAATTACACACCATGTAAGGGTTGTTGCAATAAGCAAAATAGGGCAGCCAGGCTCAGCGGTTTGGCGCCTGCCTTCGGCCCAGGATGTGATCCTGGAGACCCAGGATTGAGTCCCATGTCAGGCTGCCGGTGCATGGAGCCTGCTTCTCTCTCTCTGCCTCTCTCTCTTCCTCTCTCTCTCTCTCTCTCACCTGAATAAATAAAATCTTAAAAAAAAAAAAAAAAGAAAGAAGCAAAATAAAATACAGGATTAGAACAAACAAGGATGAGTGTCATCCCAAAGACATACCTGAGTGCTACTTTGTGACTTCAGGATGGTCCCTGATAAAACCAAATTTGTGGGTACTTTTTGAAAGGAACAGCATTTCTCTATTAAAAATTTTATATGCCAGAAATTATAAATTTCTTACCACTTTACAAAAGTAGCTGATTTCTCATTGCCAGTTACTGCCTTGTAGAACAGCTTGGAAGACACAGTTTTAATTTGTTCTAGTGAATATATTAAAGCTCTGCATGTAGCACTCTTAAAAATACAAAAGACTTAATTTTGTGACAAGGTCAAGTCTTATTTCATGGGGCTCTATTTTCTACCCTGACACTTCCTAATTTTCCAAAAGTTTCCAACTTTTCTGAGTTCTTTGGAGCATTCCATTGTAGCTTAGACTTAACATGTGGCACAAAATACCTTGAGCTGTCCTTTGCTTTAAACATTTTTTTAAAATTTTTATTTATTTATGACAGTCACACAGAGAGAGAGAGGGGGGGGGGGCGCAGAGACATAGGCAGAGGGAGAAGCAGGCTCCATGCACCGGGAGCCTGATGTGGGGTTCGATCCCGGGTCTCCAGGATCGCGCCCTGGGCCAAAGGCAGGCGCTAAACCGCTGCGCCACCCAGGGATCCCTGTCCTTTGCTTTAACACTGGCACCTGGGGGCATTTTAAATCACTCAAGAGTGAGGTTGTGTCCTATCTACCTGTGCGTCCCTTGCAGCGCTGGGTTTGTGTGAGCTGCACACCGGAGCGACCCACACACATTTGGGGTGCACTGTGGCTGGCTGGCTGGGGGCATGGGCACTGCTCTGGCACCTACTAGATCTGCAATTTGTGCAAACTTCTGGGCCTCAGTTTCTTTCTCTGCACAGTGGGTATCACAATAGCCCCCTTCTTGCAGGGTTGTCTTAAGGATTAAGTGAAATAAGGGACGCACAGAAGCACTCCCTAAACAGTGATTTCAATTAGGGCTAATGGATGAATCTTAGATTCGTGTTTGATTCACTGGTCATCGCATACTCTTGGGGGAGGGGAGAAGGCATATAGTTCTATTTATTTTTTTATTTTTTATTTTTTTAAAGGTTTTATTTATTCATGAGAGATACAGAGAGAGGGAGCGGCAGAGACACAGGCGGAGGGAGAAGCAGGCTCCATGCAGGGAGCCCGACGTGGGACTCGATCCCGGGTCTCCAGGATCACACCCTGGGGCGAAGGCAGCACTAAACTGTGGAGCCCCCCCCTCACCCCCGGGCTGCCCCATAGTTTTCTTTGAAAACTCATCAGGGGTCAGGTGTTCAGCCATAGCCCCTGAAGCCTCAGCAGACCAGCCGAAGCTCTGCCCTAGCCACCAACTAGGCGAAGCCCCGGCTGCGGGGCGGTCTCGGTCTCTGAGCACCGAGCTCCCTGGTTGTTAAATTCTCGTGACCGGTGGGGTCTCTAAGGGCAAAGCCAGTAGGAGCCGAGCCCTGTCCAGCCTCAGCAGAGACGAGACGGGCTCAGTTTCGCAGCGGCCACTGGCGGCGGTGGCGGCCGGCGAGGGCTCGGGTCAGCCGGGAGGCGGGGCGGCCGCACAGAGGCCAGGCCAGGGCCGGACAGCAGGGCGGCCTCACTGCTTCCGTCCCCTTCTTTCTTGTCTCCGGCCCAGGGAACCTTCCCGCCCTCGGCCTTGGGTGGCCTCCTCCGTGACCAGGCCAACCCCGCTGCCTGTTCCCAGCATCCTCGGCGGCTCTGGGTGCTGCCCCTGGGCCCCCCGCCTCCCCCGCGCGCCGCTGTCCCCAGGGCCGCTGACACCCGGGGGCCTCCCCTCTGGCCTGGGAGGTGCAGCAGGGAGCCCCGCGTTCCTCCCCAGCCCGCCTCAGCCTGGGACTCACCGGGCCGGCGGGGCCGCGGCGGGCCGCTGTCTTCTTCACCTCGGGCCTGGACGCGATGATGAGGTAGGTCTCGATGCCCTTCTCGTCCAGGTACTCACAGCGGCTGCCCCCGTCGCCCGGCTCCACGTCGAACTCGCCCTTCAGGCAGTCCATGGTACTCTGGGAGATGTGCACCCGCCTGGACGGCAGAGGCCCGGGCCCGTCAGGCCGAGGACCCGGGGGGGGGCGCACGCGGCCCCCAGAGCCGGGGCGCTGAGGCAGGACCGTCCTCAGGCGCCGCCAGCACGGAGGGAGGCGAGGAAGTCGGGGGGCGCCCTAACTCCGTGGTCAGGTCCTACGGCTGCTTGCTGCGTACCTTGCAGCTTCCTAGTGGCAATACCTGCCGTCGGGCGTGGGGGGCTATAAAGCCGTTTCTGGGGAGTCACCACAGAGGGAGAGAAGGGCGACTGCCCTCGAGGGCTGCTCCCCGAGCCGGCCGGGGAACGTGCGGCCCTGTCCCCAGCCCGCCCGCCCCTGGGAGAGCGCCGGCCGGCTGTGCGGGTGCCTGGTGGCCCTGGGGAGCCCCGGCGTGCCCAAGCAGCGACGACTGGCGGCATCTGCAGCCCCCCAAGTGGACGAAGGGGCGGGAGCGCACACGGCTGCGGAGGCCCAGGCAGGAGAGGCTGCGCACTCGGCCTAGGAGGCGGGCACCCCGAGGGGGAAGCTGCTCCGCTGCTCCGGGGGTCTCCCACCCACGCCGCAGCCCTGAGGGGTGGGCGGCCCCTTCCCTTCGCCCCCGCCCCTCCCTGCTGGGAAGGAACGCTCGCTCACCCGGGGATGCCACCGGCCTCCATCTTGTTGGCCACGGTGACGTCGGTAGACCACACGTCGTACTGCCAGCGCTTCTGGCCCAGGACGCCCCCCAGCACGGTGCCCGTGTGCACCCCCACGCGCATGTCCACTCCGGTCTTCGTCTTCTCTCGCACATACCTTCCAGGGACACATGGAGAGGGGGGCTCAGCCACGGCCAGAGCAAGGTGGCCAGCCCTCCACGCCCTGTGGAAGGAATTCTGCACAGGCTGTCCTCCCCTCCAGGCTGAGGGGACTATCGGGCGCCCCACAGCTTTCTGCCTGCACTTGAACTGGGTAACCTGTGTAAGGGTCCAACAGGCTAGACTGTACCGAAACTCCACATCATAGGCTCATACGACAGTGCGGGCAGGAACCGACAGGGTGCCCAGCGTCCACCTGTGCCGGGCACCGTGCCAGGGCTCATGTGCAGCGGAGAAAGGTGCCCGGTGGTGAGGGAAGTGGAGGCCAGTGATCCTGAACTCTCTCCCCACTCCCCTTCCAGTGCAGCATTTGTTTCTAGGCCAATGTCAGAGGAGCTCCAATCCAGAAGACGGTAACAATGCAAAACCGCTCTCTGGTGGCAAGGTATCCCCTACCTGCACCCCACCCCCCCGCACTGGTGGTGGTGCAGGGAGAAGCCTCAGCAAGGAGCCCCCTTCCCTCCCGAGGCCTGATCCAGCCAGGGCCTGTCTGGTAGGGCCTCCAAGCCACTTGTGGTGTGACAGTGACAGGGAGCGGCTTGGAGGCACGAGGGGGACAAGTGCAGTGTCCTCACAGCTCGCAGCACCAGAGGCGGAAGCCCTGGCTGGGAGCCCAGCACAGAGGCCAGGGTTCCAGTCCCACACCGCCACACACGGACTTCTTGCCCGGGGACGGACCTGGAGGCCCCCAGTGAGAAAACACCGAGAAAAGGGATGGGATGGACAACCTGGTGGGACCATCCAAATGAGTGGGGAGGTGGTGGTGACACACTTTACCATGAGTGCCACTTCTCCAGAAACCCACAGTGGATGGGGGCTGGGCCCCTCGGAGGCTGTGGAGGGCTTGTAGCCCCTCAGCCGTGAGGAAGGTGAGCCACGTCCCCACTGCCCAGAACTGGGGACTGAGCCGCCTCCTGGTAACACTCACATGATGTGGGGGCCTGGGGTGCGCTGGGTCCCTGTGACAGACCACTGCCCCTCCCCCCAGAGGCCCCCACTCACGAGATGGCCTCCACCATGGCGAGCCCCATGAGGATGGAGCAGACGGCGTGGTCCTCCCGGTAGTCGGGCAGGCCGCAGATGCAGTAGTAACAGTCCCCTAGGATCTTAATCCGCAGCTGGTGGTATTTCTGAAAGAACAGGGTGTGGGGTGTGACTGAGTTCCTCCTGGGCATGGGGGACAGGTGGACAGCAGAGCGCTCGGGGTCGGAGGCAACCGTGGGAGCCAGGGAGGGCCAGGCCCAAGCCACGAGGGGGACCCCCACCAGAAGTCGAGTGAGGCCCCCGTACTCACGGCCGCCAGCTTGTCGAAGCGGGCAAAGAGCTCGTTGAGCAGCTTCACGAGCTCCTGGGCACTGCAGGCAGAAGACAGCTGGGTGAAGCCCACGATGTCCGCGAAGAGGATGCTGCGAGGAGGGAGGGCGCCGCCGTGAGGCTCCACACAGTGTGCCGGGCTCCCCCCACCCAGCTCCTGCTCCCGACCATAGGCAGCTGGGATCACCCCCGAGTGGGGCCTTGCTCAAGCCCCAAAGCTGCGAGACCCCGACACTTCCAGGTTCTGATGTTCAGCTTACCCTGTGGGCCCCTCCTCTATGGGGCCTCCTCCCCCCATGCTGCCCACTCCTGGCCCCAGGATGAATCCACCCCTCCTGGAAGGAGCACGGCTGTTAGCCCCAGTGCTGGCCCTGAGTGGGGACAGATGTCACCTCCACACTGAGTGAGGTCTGTATGACGATGAGGCCAGACCACACCGCCTAGATGTCTCAGTCCCCACACCCGTCTGCAGGACTGCTCCCACAGGGGCTGAGGCTCACATTGTGGGGACGGCCTGGCTTCTAGTCCTGGGTGAAGACTCTTGAACCCCACAGCGCATGGCCAACCCCACAGAGTCTGGCCCCCATCCCGCTCTCAGAGTATGGGCCCGCATGCTGGCGCACCTGACGTTCTCGTGGCGGTACATGTACATGGTGTTGAACTGCTGCTGGTCCTTCTGGCTCTCGTCCTTCTTCATGTCCTTCAGCATCTCATCAGCCACATGCTTGGGCAGGATGGAAAGCATAAGGTTCTCCTGAAGGAGGAAGAGAGGGTTGGCATGGAGGCAGGGGCTGGCCTGGACCCTTCCACGGGCAGGTTTGGACACCTCCGGCAACAGACGTGCGCCAGGGCCGGCTGACCCTCTGGGGGCCTTCCAGCCTTCCAGCGCAGACCACACGCTGGAAAGTAGCCAGAGGCCCAGGGCAGCAGCTTCCTGTGCCGAGCAGGCTCGGGGCTGCACCTGAGCATCTTTAGGGCCCTGACGGGAGTCAGAAACCATGGGAAACCCACACCTCTGCACCTCAAGAGCATCCTCAAGGGCCACAGGAAGGCGACAGTTCCCGAGTGGGCCTGTTCTCGTCTAGCCCCCGCGCTGGGAGCCCAAGGGCAAGACGCTGCGTCACCCGCCCCGCATCACACAGAGCAATCACTCAGGAATTCTCACTCAACATGACTGAAGAAGACCTTCTGCCCACCAGATAGCATGCTGGGTACCAATGCTACCCAGCAAGTGAGTCTCTGCTCTCAGAGGGCTGAGGGTCTCATGGGGGGGGGGGGGGAACAGGTGAATGTGCCCACTGCAGTGCTACTGCAGTGGTAAGTGCCAAGACAAGTGAGGGAGAGCAGAGCAGGGGAGGAAGAAGGAAGGAAGGGTGCCAGAACCAGCAGGTGTGTTGGGGGCAATCAGGAGGACTTCCTGGAAATGAGGTCTGAAGCGTGAGATGCTGAGGACATCCTGTCCTACACAAGGCACAGAGAGATCTACGTCCCCAGGTTCAGGGACCTGCAGGTTTTCCAGGGGAGGCAGGAATGGGGAACCACAGCCTAGGAGGTGGGTTTGGACAGCAGCAGTGGGGGGGTGGGAGGTGGCACACTGCCACCTGTGGCCGAATCTGGCTGCTGCCTGAGTGCTCGATTGAGGTCTCGCTGGCCTCCAGCCACGCTCGCTTGTCTCCATGCCATCTACGGCGGTCTTCTTGCTGCAACAGCAGAGCTGAGTTGTGACAGAGAACATATGGCCTGCAAAACTGGAAGGGCTCTCCTGGTCCTTTCCAGAAAACGCCAGCTGACCCCTGGTTCTGCACCACGATGGGCCTCATGTGCCAGGCAAGGAAAGGGCCTCTCCTTCTCGAAAGCTGCAGAGAGGGACCAGGGCAGAGGGGTGTGACATGGCAGAGTGGGGCAGGGTGACCAGTTACAGTCATCTGGGCAGAGTGAGTGGGACAGGTCCCTGGCTGGGGCCTCTGGGTGCAAGGTGCCGGTCTCTGGATTAAGGAACAGAGAAGCACAGAGAAGCAAGGGGAGACAGGGCTGGTCTGGGCCGCGCTGCAGGCAGACGCTGAGCTGGCCTGCAGGCTGAGGCTGCGGCACGGGTCAGGCTGAGCAGCAGGGGACCGGGCAGGAGACAGCCCCGGGAGGAGGTGCCAGGAGGGGAAGCCAGGCTGAGAAGCCCAGGCAGGGCACCCTGCCCTGTGCCCCGAGAGGGGAGGCCAGTGATGACGGGACTGGTGGAGAGAAAGCTGAGGTCGCAGGTCAAGCTGAGGTTTGCAGGATGGAAGCCAGAAAACGTCAAGGGGGACAGGAAATGTGGCTGGGGTGAGGCTGACCTGAGGCCTGGGCAGCGAGGCAGCAAGACCTGAGGTCGGCCTGGGAGAAGTCGGGGAGGCAGCGCAAGTGGTGGTACAGGAGGGGACAGAGAGGCTGGATCTGACCCCTCTGGTAACGTGGTTCTGAGTGCCCAGGCCATGGGGTGCAGAGGTCAGCCGACGGACAGGGAAGAGTAAGACGGGAGGTTGCACAGGAGGTCCAGGAGTCTAGGCTGCCAGCTGCGGAGACACCTGGGAGCAGGGGTGGCCAGAAAGCCAAGAGCTGCCGCCTGCGTCCTCAGTGCCTGAGGCCTGACCAGGGGTTCCTGGACCACGGGGAAACCGAGGCTGCGGGCCCAGGCCTTAGCAGGGACGCCAGCCTGGTGGGTACAGGAGTAGGAGACCTCGCCTCCCACCGAGGCCTGGGCAGGGGGAGGGCCTTGTTCTCTGCTGTATTCCGTGAGCCCTGGGGCAGAGGATCCAGCTCTGTCTTAAGCGCACCTGCTCTGGGGCAGGAGAACCAGGTGTGGAGGTTCTGTTCCTCTTCTCAGGGTGGGGCAGCCAAGAGGCCCCCAGAGTCTGGGGCCCCCCGTAAGGCAGAGGCCTGGCACCCACCTCCTCCGGAGAAGACGGCTGTGCTGTAGGGGCAGCCCATCCCCCCGCTCCCAGGCCAGTCTGCAGATCAGGGCCCCCGCCTGCTCAGCCATCGTACAGCAGGAAGGTCCTCGCACTCGTCCCTCCTGCTCGTGGCAAGTGACAGGAATGACGAGGCGCGTGCCCCTCGGCTCCGCGTGCCCAGCTCTAGCCTGAAGCACTCAGCGATCGCTCTTATTCTCCCATTTCCCCAGCTCGCTCTCTTGCTGCTAAAAGCCTCGCAAGTGGCACCACCGCAGGGGAGTGAGAAGCCAAGATAACGCAGCGTGTCCTGCCGTTCCTGAGCCCAGGAAGTAGCACCGGGTCTCCCGGCCCCACAGCCGGGCACAGCCAGGGCGGGGCTCCAGGACCCGGGGGCTCCGTGCACCCATCCCTCTGCCCAGTGTGGTGAGGGGGCTTCTGGAACCGAGCTAAACCCAAGCACCGTGGAGCACGCACTCAGCTTGGGAAGGACAGGGGCCACTAGGAGGATTCTCAAGACAAGCCGGAGACCCGGGGCCCGGCCAGCAACTGGGGCAGCCCAGGGGGAGAGCTGCTGGAGTCCTGGGGGTCCCAGCCCACCCCCAAGTTCCAGGCCCTGGTCTGGCGACCCCCAGGCTGGCAGGGATAGGACGGTGCAGTGGCAAAGCCACCGCAGGCTGGCTCTGGGCCCCACAGCCTAGCTCAGATCCCTGTCCTGCCACTGACTCACTGCACGATACAGGCTACTGCTAACTGCCCCGTGCCCTGGTTTCCTTGTTGGTAAAGCAGCACGAAGTGACCCCTTCCCGTCCGACATGGGGGACAGCGCCTGCACATGGCAAGGGCTCGATATACTGCAGCTGTTGTCACCTGAGAAGTGTTACTTGGGAGTGTGGTGACAGCAGGTGCCTCAGGAAGATGAGGCCTAGACTTCCTCTGGGCTTCCGAGTCGCCCACAGATTTATAGCTTAAGCATCCCAGTGGGGCGTCCAGGGGGAGCAGAAAGTCCTTGAGGTCACTTGGCCAGGCCTAAGGACTCTATCTGGTCCAGGCACAACGATGAAGGGGATATAAAGACGTGTCTGCCTTTCTCTCCTGCTCTCCCTCCATCCCCTCCCTGCCTTGCCACGTGTGCACGCAGGTGCTCCTAAGGGTAGGAAGAGGTAGATGTGCGAGGAGCTGGGGGAGGGCCGGCCGGCCGGCCTGGGGAGGAGGGCACTCAGGTGTGCGAGGGAGGGGTCACGGGACACCAAGGATCAGGAAAGTCACGATGCTGTGCTGGGCTCCCGGCCAACCAGCCAGTGCAGCCCCAACAAGCAGCACCCACGCGGTCAGGCCTTTCCTGCGCTCTCAGACCCCGCCTCTAAACCCTGCTCCTCCAGAGGAGCCTGTGGGGGCTCCCTGGGAACCAATCCAGTCCTGCGAGGTGTTCCTGGCCCCTGACCACAGTCCCGATTTCCCTGAAAGCACAGCCAGGCCCCTTGAGGGGCACAGGGCCACCCAGAGCAGCTAAGGCATGTGGCTTAGTCTCCCCAGAATAGAGGCAGAACCCGCTCTTCCTAAAATAGCAACTACTGTATGTTTCAGAAGTCATAAGAATGTTCCAAGCCTCTGACCCATTAATGTCTCTCCTGGGACTTCTTCCAACAGAAAGATCCAAGGGAAGTAAAAAAGACATATGTGCAAGAACTTCAATGTAACGTCGCTTATACTTGTGGAAAAGACCAGGCAGCCCAAATGCCCAGCAAGAGGCTCCTTCAACGGGGGCACATCCTTCGGATGAATCTCAAAAATGATCACGGTGACAAGAGCGGTGATAAGAAAATGGCCAAAGAGAAAAAGACACAATCCCGTATCCTGAGGAGATGCAGACCCACGGGTGCCCCTGAATCAAGGCAGAAGAGTATGCACGCAGGACAACAGGGTAATCTAACCTGGTAAATAAATGGAAGCCAGAGAAAACTTGAAATGTTTTTCAAAACTGCTGTATGGTTATACTACTTACTGTTTCAAAAACACGTTTTAAACTGGAAATAAACAGACAACTTCCTGTTGCCGCCAGCTGTGACCCTGACCCCAGCTTGAGTGTAATGAGCAGATTTCTTAGAAAGGGAAGGACCCTGCGAGTCCACTGGGCCGACTCCGGACTCCCATGTCTGCCTGGATGTGAGCTGAGGAAGGAGACTGATGGTCTCGGGTTCGGAGCCAGGAGGGGACCCCCACCCCCCAGCCCAAGGCGGGGTGGTAGAGGTTCTCACCGAGAGCTAAGTGACAGGACGATCACCCTGGGCTGGTTCCTTTCTGTCGTTCGCAAATAACTGCCACTCGACCAGGCAAGTGGACACTAGCGACCGGTATCAAAACGGTCCCTCTTCCTTGCTAAAGCTTCTTCATCCGTCCTATATTTTCATATTCGTGTAATACTGCCTCTATTTGGCAGGTGACCAAACCAGGGTGTGGAGGAATTAAGTGGTTTATCCCAGGTTCCTCAGAGTTAGTGATGGATCCAGAACTAGAACCCAGGGCTCTTGGGCCAAAAGAACGGGTGGGATTTTCTTGTTCGCCAGGGGATGTGCTTTTCACACACCAATTCTCTCATCCACGTTGGATGCTATTGTGCTGCAAATGTAAAGGGAGAGGAAGTGCCCAAATCTTCTCTAGTAAGGACCTGACACAGCTGCTCTAGAAACCCCCATGAGGACTCTCCCAGTGGGGGAGCCCACTGGAACATTCTGTGAGCCCCAGTGCTTGTAGACTTGTGTGGGGCCACCTGGCTACTTCTGAGGTGGGTCCTCCTTACAGAAGGGGACCCGGCTGAGACCTCTGGGTGCCTCAGCATGGCGGCCCAGCAATGACCAGACCACCCTGGGGCCTCAGGGAGGGCAGGCGGGGCCAGTGGCAGCTGTGGAAGTTCCTTCTGATGGGTCAGTAGAGGAGACGAGACTCCTGGCTCTCCACGATGGACCCTGGGCAGACCACAGTGACGTCCCTCAGCCTCAGGACCCCTTCCTCGCAGGCAGAGGGGAAGAGAAAGGGGTCCACCCCACCTAAGTGACGGCAGTGGACCTTGAATGTAACCAACAGGCCCAACAGGGCTCGGAGATGCCGAGTCACCCCAGAGCTGTGACAGACGCCAGCTGTGGCAGCCTCAGAAGGCCTCCCCCCCCCATGGCACGTGCACAGCACGATGCCAACCCAACCGAGTGCAAGGGGCCCAAGTATAGTTAATATGGGAAACTTGGCATCATTCCATCATTCCACACTGCTACCAGGAGAGGACTCTACGGTGAGTCCCTGGCCGTCTGGGCTCGGGGAGGTACCTGGTGAGTTGAGCCCATCCCTCAGGACCTAGGGCCCCACAGCCCAGTCGGGCCTTCTGAGCGGCAGCCTCCGCATCACCTGAGGCTGGTTCCTCACGAGGCCCAGATACCCTCAGGCAACTCGTGACCACTCTAGGAGCGTTCCAGAACGATTTCCCTGAGGAAACAGTTCACCTAGGTCCTCGTTAGGGAGTGACCGCAAGGGGCAGGTGCCTGAGGCCAGGCATCAACGGTGGGCCGAGGGGCTGGGAACCCACCCAGAGAAGAGTGGGCGCTGCGGTGACAGAGCAGCCTTCAAGCCCAAGGCTGTGTAGAAAAGGCATGGCGCTCACCCTGGAGGTTCTCACGAGAGGAAGCTAATGAGGGAAGGCTTTGGGGAACAGACTGCTGCTTCTAGGGCACGAAGAATGTTCTGAGAGTCAAAGCAGTTCAAACAAAGAATGTGCTGCCCTGAGAGCTAGCGAGCTCCCGTCCCGGACCCTGGGTGGGAAGCCTACGCATGCCACTCAGCAGGAGGGAGTCACCCACAGGATGGAAGACTGGCCCAGGGCCCTGCAACCTGGGTCCACACAGACCGAGAATGTGGGTAAGCTGCCTCGCGTGGTCTCTCGGCCCTGCAGAGCTTTGATGGCTATCCTAAAAATACACACACACACACAGTCAAGGCCTTGACCTCTCTGGAAAAAGAGCCAAATGAGGCAAAAGAAAGAACAAGCCTTGAAAAGGTCCAGTAGGCTTTCTGGGTAGAGCGAAGAAGTGACCCAAATCCCAGGGGGAAGCACTGGAGGCCCGCTCTGGGGGCTGTGCAGATGGGGGGGCAGGGGGCTGGCTGGGGTGCAGCGTGTGTCCTGGGCCCCGGGCAGGGGTCTGTAAGCACTGCTGCACTGCTCGGGTGGGCCGTGAGCCCCTGACCGGGGCGGTCCGTCAGCATGGCCTCCGCCAGGCTCCGGGAAGGAGACACCGAGCCCGCTTCTCAGCGGTGACTCACGCCAGGCCTCGCCTTGGTGCTGGCCCAAGTCTGAGGCAGAGGCGGAGGCCCGCGTGGTTCCCAGCAGCCCTGATGAGGCAGTCAGGAGTTAATTACAGCAAGGTGGCCAGCAGGGATTTGATACATGAGCTTGGCTGCTGAGAAGCTACGTTTCTGCAACATCCTTGCCAAGGGGCAGGAGGAGGCAGAGAGACTTAAAATGCAGAGTGAAATCAGCAGAGTTCAGGTAGCTGGCGGGGGCGGGGGGGGGGGTGCGCATCTGCATGAAGCAAGCATGTGATGTCTGCATGCTGTGTCCTTGTGTGCCCACGTGGATCCTATGTGTGTACTATGTGCACGCGCGCGCACACACACACATCACCTACAAGCCATCACAGGGTGTGAGCAGATGCACAGCTGTCCGCAAATATATCTGCTCTGAGCCCGATTTCACCAGATTCTTGGAGTTTCCCAAGCCACTTAAAAGCCAAAAATGGTCAATGGATCCCAACAGGTACCTGTCCTGGCCCAACCAGCTGAGCAGAAGAGGCAGCAGAAGGATGGAAATGAGGAGCAGGAGGACCTGGGCCGCCAGCCCTGGGAGGTCAGCACCCACACAGCTCACCTCTCCGACGAGAGGGTGAAGGGCCACAACATGTGGAACCTGGAAACCCCCGTGCTGCCGTGTGCATGGGCCAGGCAGCCACCGTCTAGACTAGGGACCCACACGGGCGGCTGTTGCATCCAAAGACACGGTAACCACCTCACCCAAAGAACAGTCACTGGTTATCTCTGCAAGTCTCCAGGAGCTCAGATGGCCAGGGTACTCAGGTCACCTGGGGGTGACTGGTCTCACAGGGCAGGAGTGTTTTGCCATCTTCAGCAAAGGGCTGTGGGAATTCATAGGGAGCTCAAGGACCAGTGTCTCTTGAAACAAGACCTTCCAATGTGAAGACAGGCTCTGAACCAGCATCCCCAGAGTCTCACAAGTTGTCGGTTCCAAGGAGGAAGCAGGGCCACACTTAATCTCAGCCTTGGGGGCAGGGTCAGGGGGAGCCAGACTAGCAGGTCACCACCAGGCCATATCATCTGCAACAGTGCACAAATCACCCAGACCCTGGGTCAGCCCAGAACTCTGACCCTGCTGGAGGAGAAGAGGGACACTAAGCCTGGGACTCTAGTGACTTGCCTGGACTCCTATATGGTCTCCAGTGACAGGGGCTACTGTGTGGGCCAAGGTGACTGCAATCTCAGGAGACGTTTGGGCCCTTTGGGCCCAAAGACAGCTGCGTGCGTGGTATCTGCAGCCCTCCCCTAGTGTGGTTGGCACAGAGCAGATACTCCTCGGAGGTTTGGTGAGATAATGAGCTGTCAACCAGGAGCTGTGGCCCCAGAGGCAAGCCATCACCCTCTAGAACAGCACTGTTAGAACTTCCTGCAATCAAACCAATGTTTTGTAGCCCGTGCTATCCTATATGGTAGCCACTGGCCACTTGTTGCTACTGAGCAGGAGATGTGGCTAGCGCAACAGAGGCACAGGTTTTTTATTTTTACATTTTAGCTAATTTAAATGTTAATAGCCACATATGACTAATGGCTCCCACATCAGCCCATACAGCTCTAGAACACTGTAGCAAGTAAGTGAGGTTTCTGTGCCAACTCTAGTAACAGAGAGCCTCTGCCTTGAGGAGGAGGCTGAGGCCACATCTGTGATCAGTGGGGCAAGACCTGCAGTGGCTGCGGTGGAAGCACAACCACGGGCGGAAAGCAACAGCTCAACCCACCCCAGGCGTGAAGGTTCCAGCGGGTTTACAGATTAGCCTTCCACCTGTGAGGGTTGCTGGTGGTTTGGTTTCGCTCACTTTGCCTCCTCCCTGCGGAGCAGTAAGTCTGGCCAATGTTTTCCTGAAGGTAGCTCCCACCTGCCTTCACTCTCCAGGCCTTGGCGCGGGCACTGCGGGAGGAATCGGTCAGCCACGCTTCCCTCACCACCTCCACACTCAGCCCTCGCTAACCCACCTCCGCCCTTCCACGCGGATCAGGACTCCATTCCCCCCAGCATGCACTGGCCGGTGCCCAGCCCTCTTCTTGAAAAGCCCACCCGAGAATACCCGCCCCCCCCCATCTTGCTAACTCCAGCTCCCAGCACGCTTCTCTGGGCCGCCGCCGCCTTCCCGGGCCCTGGGATGCGGACTCTGCAGCGATCTACTTTGTGCTCACAGACTGCTTTCTTGCTGCAGGTTCAAGAGAGCCCCAGAACTGCAGCATCCCAGCCTGGCCGCAGCCAGATCCTGTGGTTCTCCTGCCCCGTGTTCCTTTTGCCGACCTGGGCCTGTCGCATCGTGTTCCCAACCATGCAGGCCTGGACACAGAGGGGCTGGCTGACCAGAGGCAGTCACTGCAGAAACGGACATTTGTAGAGGGAGCTGCTCCTCCTTTTGTGCTTCTTCTGGATGGCTTCTGGAAGGCCCTGAGAGCCTCTGGGGCAGTGCTCAGCCCAGCACCTGGTAGCAAAATCACCTCCCACTACCTTTGAGTACAAGTGATAAGTGTTCCCCACGTGCCCTTTGGCTGCCAACTTTCTCTGGGCTTGAGGCACTGTCCTACTAGGCCCACCATCCTCACCTCTGGAGGGCCCATCAGGGGCCTGCTGGCCGCACGAGTAGCACACAGGATAAGATGTGTCTCATCAGCTATCTTCCTGGACGTAAGACTGACTCTCCACCCACCACCAAACACCTGTGCCTCTCACCATCCTCCTCCTTCCAATTGCCTCCCAGCCAAAATCCTGACGGCCACCATGGACTCCCCACTCTCCCACCTCCCGTGCCACTCAGCAGTGAATCCTGTTGGCTCTGCCTTCAAAAAACATCCAGAATCCTTCTCCTTATCACCTCCATCCCAGTCTGAGACACTATCCTCTCTCCCTAAAATTACTGCACTGCTTCTTATTGGTCTCCCCACTTCCACTGCTATCCCTTCTCCACCAGCAGGCAGACTAATTCACTTAAAACCTATAACCCATGACGCGTGGGTGGCTCAGTGGTTGAGCATCTGCCTTCTGCTCAGGGCATGGTCCCAGGTCTGGGGATCAAGTCCCAGGTCTGGGGATGGAGTCCCCACATCGGGCTCCCTGTGGGGAGTCTGCTTCTCCCTCTATGTCTCTGCCTCTCTCTCTCTCATGAATAGATAAAATCTTTAAAACCTACAACCCTCCAATGCCTCCCATCTCCCTCAGGGGAAAAGCCGTGGTCCTTACAAAGCCCTTAAGACTGGACCCCCACCACCTCCCTGCCTCACCTCCTACCTCTCTTCCCCATCACTTCTACTCCACCTGCACCCTCTGCCATAATGTCATGTGAACATACCTCAGAGCCTTTGCACTTACTGCTACCTCTCCCTAATCACTGCATGGCTCACACTCTGACTTCTGGTCTCTGCTCAAAGCTCACTTTATCAGAAAGCCTTCTCTGGCCACATGATATTAAATGGCAGCCTTCCTTCACCCCAAGCAATTCCTACACTCCTCCTGCTTTGCACACCACCTTCCTACCTGATAATAGCATATGCTCATTTATTTAATATCTGTCTCCCCCACTGGAATCTGTTCTGCTTACAACTGTATCCCTAGTGCCAAGAACACTGCCCACAGTATTTGTGGGGGGAAAAATGCTCTCTTTTAGACCTTTTAACAATCTCATTCCATTCCCATTTTCACATAGGAACAGGCTCAGGGGCAGCCTGGGTGGCTCAGTGGTTTAGCGCCACCTTCAGCCCAGGGTGTGGTCCTGGAGACCGGGGATCGAGTCCCAAGTCAGGCTCCCTGCATGGAGCCTGCTTCTCCCTCTGCCTGTGTCTGTGCCCCTCTCTCTCTCTCCCCCGCCCCATGTTTCTCATGAATAAATAAAATCTTAAAAAAAAAAAAAGGAACAGGCTCAGAGGGCATAAGTGACTGGCTCAAGGGCATATGGCAAGTAAGCAGGCTGGTGAGGATGTGAATGCAAGTCTTACTCTCGAGCCCTGTGTTGTTATATCTTTCTATTTTCTAAGGCAGTCAAATACTCACTTTTATACAGAACGTCCACATTTTTAAGTATTAGAAATTTCTCAAACTCTGCACAGGTCAAACAAAGCAGATACCCACAGGCCACATGTGGTCCAGAGATGACACACCTGAAACTCCTAAGACACAGAACAGAACAGAAGCCCTTGCCAGGAGGGAGTGCGTACCAACCCTCCGCTGGGTTTGCTGTGATGATTCAATGAGATAATCCAGGAAAAACACAGCCCAGGGCTTGACACAAAGTAACTCCAATAAACTAGCCCCTAACTAAACAAAGAGGTCGGTCCTCTAGCCAGAAAAAGGCAGGGATGCACCACAATCCTGGCCATACCGGTCACAGACAGCAGACCCTAAAACCAGGGATAAACATGCTGCGGGAGGATGTGGCAAGGGCTCCGACCCTCCAGGGCCAGCAGGGCCCCGGCTCGGAAGCCACAGAGCCAGACACAGCGCTGTCTGCAGGCCCGTCACCGCCACCGGCGCCGGGGGCTGCCTGACACAGCACACGTCCTCCCGCGGCCACGAGCCCGCCAAGGCTTTGGAACCACCTGTCCTCCTCTGTGGGCTCGTCACCTGCATTATCTACAACGTGGGTTTGTTGTGCTGAACCCTGAAGCGTCAGGATGGAGAACATTCTATGGAATCCAAGAGGTCGGGGTTGGAACCAGCAGGAGCACGGGTTCCTACTTGGCGCCATGGCAAACTCGCCTTCTGGTTTTTCTCAAACCAAGACGCATTCGAGGCTAAAATCAAACTTAAAAAATATTAGATACGTTCATGAGTGGGTATGAGCAGGTGTATCTCGAGGTTGACGGCGGGGCGCGGGGCCTCTGCGGCGGTCTAGCGGGCGAGGGTCTGTCCGGCCCACGTCAGAGGCTGATGGCCGAGAGCCTGGCCCGGGCCACCCCGCAGGGAGCCGGGGCCTCCCCCCCCCCCCCCCCCCCCCCCCCCGGCTCTGCGCCGCCTCCCCGCCCCGCGCGGCCCCCAGGAGGCAGCCCCAGCCCCCACGCACGTGCACGGGCACCAGAGGCCCGACCCCAGGGCAACAGGTGGCTGGGCTCCGTGTGCATGTGGCTCTGTCTCGCTCTGTCTGTGGGTCTGTCTCTCCCGCCCCAACCTCTCGTGAGGCTACCCTCTGCCTTACCCCCAGAGCGAAAGGCCTTGCAGGGGATGGCGAGGAGGGCCACGCAAGGAGATGGCGAGGAGGGCCACGCAAGGAGACAAAAAATGGCTGAGCTTACGAATGCAGCACTCCTGAGTCCCAAGCTCTGGGGCTCCCACGCGGGAAGTCTGTGACTCTCAGGGTAAATGGGTGGCTCTTCCCTCCAAGGCCTCGAGGGCAGAAGGTCATCCTGTGACCCTTGCCCTTTTCCCTCACCCGGAGTGAGGGAAAGACTCTGCCATGAGGAGGAAATGCCATCTCCCCGGTCACGGTGACCCTAGGCGCTGGGTTGGAGGAGGAAGAAAGGCAGAGAAGGGGTGGCCCTGTCCCGCATGGCCCCCAGGAGCTCAACAGGAAACCACCCAGCGTCCGCCTCCAGCGTGCTCCCCAGGGTGCCCCAGAGAAGGTGACCCCGCCCGCTGGCCCTCACCAGGGCCGGAAGATGCTTTCATGACCTAGAACCGACCCTGCACAGCCAGCTCTGGGCTCTCCCTCCTCACCTCTGACGGCTGGGGCTGAGGGCAGCCCTCTGGTCCCCGTCTAATGGAGTGTGGTCCAAAGGAAGTGGCGCCTCTGCCCTCTGCTGTCACCTCTCTATCCAGGCCAGCATCCTCCCTGGAGCCCGCCCCACTGCCTGGGAAGGTAACTCTGAGCACGAGATCCAGAGCAGCTCACCGTTCTGTCCTCTGTACCTGGTGACAGGTCCGTGCTGGGCGGATTTCCTGTGTGCCTGCTGTTACCAGGTGGCAGCTGGGGCACTTAGCAACCCTCAAGGTGCCCAACTAAACCCTGGAGTATGGCCACATGGCAATAAAGAAAAACAACTCCAGTTCTCCAGCCTCTGGGCTTCCTGCTCTACCCTAACAGGCCCATGGAGCTGGGGAGACCGGAGAGAGGCCCCACGTCCATCCTGATGCCCTCTGTGTCACAGGCAGATGCCAAGATCTGCCTACAAAGTGAGCTATGTGAGCTAGCACACTGCTGCATGTCTGTCAGGGCCACCCTTTGGGGGCTTCAGTCCACAAGGACCTCAGAGGGTGAGGCCCACTCCGCCCCGAAGAAAGGAGACTGCAGCTAGGGAGCCCCCAGCAGCCCAGCACCTCCATCCCACTTCTTTTCACTACCCAGACATGCCCACCTGGGAGACAAAGGCGGGCGGAAGCCCGCATAGCAAGGCTTGGGGGTGCTTTGTACCTTCCTGGGGCCATGGCTGGTGGCCCATCTGTCAGGACTTGCCTGCCATTAGCAGGAGGTTGGTCGAGGTTGGTCGTCTTCACAAAGGCTAGTACCACCCCCCAGGTGAGAGACAACAGGGTCAGAGGAGGAGGAGGCCACACAGCCGCCAGGGCAGGCCTTCCCCTCAGCACAGGGCACTTCTTCCCAAGGAAGCTTAGAAAACAAGATAAATACACACTGACATGATAAAAAGTAAGACATGAACCGTGGTAACTAAAATTCTGAAATGAAGCCTCCTCTGCAAAGGATATACTGAGCATATTTTAATTGGGAATTTTTAAAAAGACATTTAAACACTGTGAGCTGCAACGGTGGCCAGTGACCTCAAACAGCTCCCCAGACAGAAGCCACATCCCAACCAGTTTCTGTTTCATCTCCTAGAACTTTCTGCAGCTCTTTCTAGCATTTTCACATCTATGATCCTGTTTTAATTCTCCCCAGAGGTCTTCGCAGGAGGACAGTGCAATGGGATGGCTGACCTCTACCCTCTTGTTTGCACTCAGCCCACCTTCTTAGGAGGTAAAGTCAGTCCCACTCCCCAGAGAGGGACGGAGCTGGGTCTCATCCTACCTCCTGCCCCTCCCCACCAGCCAATGTCTCCAGGGCAGAAGCCAGCGTGACAGCAGCTAAGAGCTGTAAACCAATTCACAGTGATTAGACTCATCTAAATGATTGCTAAACAACTTCATGACCATGGTATACTCTTTAATCCTATTTTTTCAGAAAACTAAACTGAACACCGGAACAGGCAGCGTGCCAAGATCGCACTGTGAGAAGGTGGGAAGCTCCAGGCTCACCGTCCCCCAGAAAATGCTAGAGGAAGCGATGGACACAAATCCCAGGTCCATGCTCAGCGGTGGGCTTTACCTCTGGCACAGCTTTCAGGCTCTGGTGTTGGCCACTCTGGGTAGCGTGCACAGGACAATGGGGGAGTGGATGTGTGCAACGACACCAGGCGCCTGACCTTACGAGCAAGGAAAAGAATCTGCTGCTCAGGGCTGTCCCTACGCTCACCAGGGGCCATTCTGTACGGTTTTAAAAATCAAGCTTGAGGAAAAAAAAAAAAAATCAAGCTTGGGTATGGGATTTTCTTTGGAGTGATGAACACGCTTTGGAGCTAGAGGTGGTGCTTGCACAGCATCAGGAAGGGGCTCAACCACATGTTTTCTATAGTTAACTTGACGTTATAAGAATGTCACCTCGATGAAAAGGAGAAAGAAAAATAAGCAAACATGGAAAGTTCTGAAACCTTTTCTAGCTGAGAGCACAATTTAACACACTGTATTTTTTAAACTTATTTTTAAAAGAAACACCCAAACAATGGAAAGTTTGGGTGGTCTTTTCTATACTTCTATCTTCAGATTTTTGTCCAGCAACGACAGTATGATAGGAGACAGCTTAGGTGCCTCCTAGGTCCAGGCATCACGCTAAACAGACATTTTACATCTAGTGCCCACAGTAGCCGTGTGACACAGGCATACAGGCTCAATGATCTGGTTCTTGCTGCTATTCTTAACAGCTATCTATGAGAGTAAGGTGTTACTTCTATAATCAGTTTAAGATGGCTAGGACACTCTCAAAACACAAAAGAAGAAAAAAAGACTTATAGGAATAATTCCCTATCAATGTTTCTTTTTTCTTTATACTTGTCTGTGTTTACCAAATACTGTACAATGTATGCTAAAAAAATACAAACAAGAAAACCTCTCCCAAACCTCAGCCTACCTGGCTGTGACTTGACCCAAATGAGTAAAGAGCAGGAAACTGCTCACGGGATGCCACTGCTGCCATGTGGGTATCATCCCTGCCACTGGGGTTCTCAAATAGGCATTTTTGGAGGAGCTGTAGGGTTCCATATCCAAGAAACACTTTCTCAATAAACAAGGAAAATTACTGCCTAAGTGCATTCTTGTTCATCACTGGGAGGAGTGTAAATTCTTTGGACCTCTAAATGAGACAATTCGGTAACATTTCTCAACATTAACAATGGATGTGTCTGGTTTCTCAAAAATTAGAACTACTACATGACCCAGCAATTCTACTTCTGGGTATACACCCCAAGGAATTGGGAGCAGAGACTCAAACAGGTACCTGTCCACCCATGTTCACAACAGCTCTGTTCATGACAGCTGGGAGGTGGAAACAACCCAAGTGTCCATCCACAAGTGGGGGGATAGACAGATGTAGTATATGCAGGCAGAGAGTACTATTCCACTTTAAAAAAGAAGGAAGTCCCAACATGGGTGGTACCACAGCTCAACTCTGAGAGGGCATTATGCAATGTACAATAAGCCAGTTGCAGAAGGACATGATTCCACTTATCATGAGGTACCTAGGAAATGTAAACTCATACAGTGATAGAAGGTAGGACGATGGTGGCCAGGGGAAAGGAGGATGGGGAGCTAATATTCAATGGCCACAGAGTTTCAGTTTGAGATGATGACTAAGTCCTGGAAACAAATCGTGGTGCAGGTTTTACAACACTGGGAAGGTAATTTAATGCCACCCAACTCCATACTTAGGAGCCCAGTTAAATAATGTTACTTCCCTATCACGGAATACAATGCAGTTGTTAACAAGGATGAGGCAATGCATCATAGCCTTAGAACCCTCTTGAAGACAGCAGGTGAAAGATCTGATGAAGAGGGGATATAGTGCTTGCATGCATATCCAAAGTCTGTGTCGCAGATCTGGAAATAACTGGAATCTCGAAAGGGTATGTAAGACATGACGGTGGCTGGCTGAGGGATGGCAGAGCGGATGGCCGTGCAGGGAAACTTATTTTCCATGGTGTAACCTTTGGGATTTTATTCCACGTACACCTTCCTAATTTTATACCATGCATGCTTTTAGCTACTTAAAAATTAACTTCAAGAAATTTAAGATAATGTCCAACCTTTGTTTCTTGCCACTATAGAGGATTCCAAGGCAGAGCAGAGGGGTGAGGTCCTGGAGAAGAGGGAGCCTCTTATGAAATAGTCCTTCTAGGGTTTTAATTCAAACTATTTCCTAAGAGGAGGAACAACAGAAACCAGCTCTCAGACTAATACCCAGACCTAAAGCTTCTCAACCCCACACTGGATCAAGGTGAGCTGCAAGAGAAATAAATCTTCTCTGGAGAGAGACATCCTCCAGAGACCCTACTATTCTCCATACATGATATTCAGCATTTAATTTACCCAGAATTTTCTTTTCTTTTTTTTTTTTTTTTTTTTTGAAAAAGGCCAGGATGCCATGAGATGGCAAAAATTAATAGGGAAAAACCCAAAATCAATAGGGAAAAGCAGATCCATTGATACATCAGATACTGCAGCTGTCAGAGCCTTTAAAATGTTTCACATGCTCCAAAGAATTGATGACAAAAACAGAGAACTTAACTAGAGAATTGGAATCAGTTTTGTTTTGTTTTTTCTAAAGTAAGTGGAAATTCTTAGAAATGAAAAAAAAATACAATACTGAAATTAAGGATTCAACAGATGAGCTCAAGCCTTGATTTAACAAAGCAGATAAGAGGATTAGTAACCTGGAAGTAAGGTCAGTAAAAATATTCGGTCTGAAGCCCAGAAAGGAAAAAAAAAAAGAAAGATTTATGGAACATGGTAAAAATGTCTAATAAAGACATGTAGAGTCCTGGAAGGAAAGGGTGGAATGAGGCAAAAAGGTACTGGCTGGAAATTTCAAAGCCGATGAAAGACGTCAAGCCATCAATTCAAGAGGCTCTTCAAATACCAGGCAGAGTAACTGCAAAGAAAAGTGCTAAGCACATCATTATGAAACCGTGGACACCAAAGACAAATTGTAAAAGCAACCGGAGGGAAAACACACATGATTTTAAAAGGAGCAATAGTGTGTCTGACAGCTCGCATTTCAACAAAAATAGTAGAAGCTGCAGGATCACAGAATGATGCCTTCAAAGGGCTCAGAGTAAAGCAGAGTTAACCTAGAATTCCACCTCCAACAAAAAGCAAATTTCGAAACTGAAAGCAAAATAAACACATTTCCAGCAATTAGAAATAGAATTTATCACCAAAAGACCTTCATGAAAAGTGACACTACAGGGAATTCTTCAAGAAGATGGAAGCACAAAAATGAAGGAATGAATGGAGAATATCCACGAGGGCAGAATGGGGGCAGATGTGCATACTGGCTATTCGCCGTGGAAGATTGCAATCAATCATCTTTTGGGGCTTCAAATATACGTTGAATTAAAATACATTACAATAGCCAGAAAGTCTGGGCGAGGGGAACTGAGTGTTGTGAGGTCCTTGCAACTGTGACCAAAAAGGTAAAGGTACTAATTTGGGGTAGAGGCAAATGCATCATGACTGACACGTATTGACATTATTTCATTCTTGAAAGATATTCTGATGCATTGAGTAAAATGCATGTTGTCCTTAAGTGCATCAAACTCATTAAAAAAAGCAAAAAAAGCAAGGTCAAAAATCAAGTCCTGACAGATTTTAAAGGACTGATATCATACAGGGTATGTTCTCCGACTGGAGCAGAAATAAACTAAAAATCAATAAGGAAAATATGACCTTAAAAATTCCCTGGATGGGCAGCCCGGGTGGCTCAGCGGTTTAGCGCTGCCTTCAGCCCAGGGCCTGATCCTGGAGACCTGGGATCAAGTCCCACGTCGGGCTCCCTGCGTGGAGCCTGCTTCTCTCTCTGCCTGTGTCTCTGCCTCTCGCTTTGTCTCTCATGAATAAATAAATAAAATCTTTAAAAAAAATTCCCTGGATGTTTGCAATTTGATTAATGCACTCTCAAATAGCTCATGAATCAAAGACATCTTGATGGAAATTAGAAACTAAAGAACAATGGAAAAATAGGACATAACAAAATTTGTAGAAGAAAGTGAAAGCAAGTAATGAGGGAAACCCATAGCATTAGGTGCCTGTTTTAGAAAAGAAAAATGCTAAAAAAATTGCTAACATTAGTTAAATTCCATCTTGAGAAGGTAAAAATGAACATGATGCTAACCCTGAAGAAAGCAGAAGAAAATCAAAGGTAAAAACATAATGAATTATGGAAGTATACAAAGAAAGCAACAAAAAGGCAGTTCACTGAAAAGGCTCAAACATTAATAAACCTCAGCAAGACAGATTAAGGACCAAAAAAAGGGCACAAACTACCAATATCAGTAAGGGAAGGGAACAGCACTACAAATCCCACAGACAAGATTTAAAAAAAAAGGATAAACATGTCAAAAATGTGTCATGTGAAATGGATAAGTTCCTGAAAAAACAAAAACGTTCTATAACTTATACAAAAAACCCCCCCAAAACCAAAATCCTTATACCTGTGAGGGAAATTGAATCTCATAAAGAGAACTCCTGAGCCACAGGGCTTCACTTTACAACTCTGTAAAGAACCTGTATGTTCTTCAAGCTCTCCCAGACTAGAAAAAGAAAGCACTTCTCAAATTATTTCCGAAGTCGGGCACAATGATGATGCCCAAACCTGCCAAGGACACGGGAAGGGAATAAAATTGCAAGCAGATCTTCCTGCAGTCACGAGTCCTAAAGGAAACACAAGCAAACTGCAACGCACGGTGGTGCTGGTGGGCTGCAGCATCATGCCCCTCCTATTGGTAACAGTGCTTTTCTCGTTTCCAGAGGGATTCACTTGTATTATCTCATTTTCACCAAGGGTTTTTATTTTCACGTATACTTTACACGTAGGGAAACTGAGGCCCAAAGAGGTGAGGATGCTATCCCAAGGTCACACGAGTTAGAGCTGGGTGAGACAAATTCATTCCACTTGATGGATATTTACAGGCATCTGCTGTGTCCCAGCTAGGCCTGGGCACGTACGTTTGTGCCTCTCCTATCACCGTACCTCCCTTCTGCGTCCCTGGACCTGTTATTCCTCCAGCCAATGTCCGCTCTGCTGCTGTGGCCCTGGGCAGGCACCAGAGTGGAGCAGCCGCATGGCCTGGACAGGCTGCTAGCGCCCCCTGGCTGCTATGTGGCGTTCAGGAGTCCTGGAACACACAGGAGTGGCCCTCTCCGCCAGGCCCCAGGCTCCAGATGCTGACCCTGCCCAGAGGGGGCATCAGAAGATGCCCATGCACCGTATGGCCTGTGCACTGCAGCCGATCATCACCATTTCCAAGCTCAACAGGCTACAAAACACTTGTGTCTGTGTTTCTACCTTCAGGAAACTCTATAAGACAAACATCAATACTCTTGCTTTGCAAATGAGGAAAGCAAGGCTCAAAGAGGGGGATAATGCATCTAAATTACCTTTGCAGAGAATAACAGATTCAGGTGAGACGCAGGACCATTCTCACCACATCAGGAACCAACACCCCACCCCCACCCCCAAGCACTGTTTGATGCGGCTAAAGATGTCCTGGGGTATACCAATTACACACTGTGAGACACAAGACTGACAGGTGTGCTGAAAACTGCACAAATACCATATGTAAAAAAGGAACTCCTGACCTAGCTAACGTAGCATTTTTTAACATAGAGAACCCAGAGGAATGCTTCCGCAGGAGGAGAGATGAGCTCCAAAGAGAAGACAGCAGAAAAACCAGAAACTGAAGACCATCTTTCAAGAGACTCTGTAACGCCAGTAAAGCGGGCTCCATACATACATTCGGGCAGGAACAGCTCCTGGATAACCACAGGATACGGGGATGGAGACAAGGAGAGAAACACAAAGAGCTGCCAAGCTTGAACTTGGCCTTTTGTCACAACGGAGGCTGGGGAGATTCCCCTTCTAAAGTCTGCCTTCTGAAGAAGCTGGATCTGAGGCCCAGCTCAGAAGCTTCTAGATCTCCTTGGTAAGCAGAGAGAGAAAACACATCCTCAGGACTCCTCAGCAAACAACTCAGTGTGTGCCTTTGCATAGCACCGTCTAGGGGAGGTGAGGCTTGCCAGTGGGGCTCCCTGGCGAGGGTTCCAGAGTAGTGGCCCCCAAAACTATAGCTCTATCCATGTGAGTGGCAGGGTCTGTGAAAACAGCAATTTCAGTGAATCCAGAGCCAACACCACTACCTGAACACAAAATGACATTGTTCCCGGCAGAGAGAACCCTATATTTTCAACCGATCGAGTTCATGAGGGTGAAATGAGCCTATAGATCACGGGAAGTTGGATGTATGTAATTTCTGCAGACCTTCGAAAGGCATTTTGAGATGAATCCAGACCAGAAACTATTTAAAAGACCGAATCACATGAGAACCGGGTGGATCAGGCTGGAGTAAAGCCAGTAAACAAAGAGCAGGGACAGGAGGCACTTCTCTCCATGGAAAAGTATAAACAGCGAGGTCCCCAGGGGTTGGACTGGTTTTACTTCTTCATCAGTGACTTAGGAGGAGGAAGCAGGAACCTGCCCCATGCATGAAGGAAATGTGGTGCTCTAGGTGGAGGGGAGCGGGCTGCTGGGCCTCACCCAGGAAGCTGCCCACTACGGCTGGGGCCACCAGGGCCGCAGAGACCATGGTTCTGGGTGCACTGAGGGTGCGCACACCCTGTAGCCCTAGAACCAGAAAGGGGGGCAGGGGAGGACGAATGTGAAGTGACGCCCATGGGGGGAAAACATTCAAAATAAACACACAGAACTTTTTTTGCCTGAGAGAGGAACGCAGGGAGTCATTGGTGACTGCTTGAGTCAACGGATTCTTTTTTTTTTTTTTTTTTTAAGATTTTATTTACTTGAGAGAGAGAGAGAGAGAGAGAGAGAATGCAAGCACAAGCAGGGGGAGGGGAAGAGGAGGAAGTGGGATCCCGTCCCAGGATCCTGGGATCATGACCTGAGCTGAAGGTAGATGCTTAACCGACTGAGCCACCCTGGCACCCCATCGTATTTCTTTAAAAAGTTTTAAATTATAGGGGGAAAAAACCAGAAGGAGGGGAGATTTAGGTCAACTACGGAGGAGTTACGAGGGAGTTTCCAGCAAGAGATGCTCCTTGAAGTCAGGAGGAGCCCTCTGAGGGCAGGAGGCGGCCCACCTGACCCTGGCAGGTGAACTGCGAGCCCCATGGAGCACTGGGGGCCACGGCACCAGGCCCACCCCCTTCCAGACTGCCCCAAGGCCACCCTGGAGGGGCCTCTGGAGGCCTGAACCATACCTGCTGCTGGCTCTGCTCCTCCAGATTCATCTTCACCTCCAGTGACTGGCGGGCCTCCAGGAAGGCTTTTTGGTGCTTGCGGTCGGCCATGTAGTAGGACATGATGCCCACGACAATGGCGCACAGGTAGAGGAAGACGTTGGCCAGGATCTGTGCCCCGAGAAGAGAAAAGGACAATGATGAAGGAGCCTGCTCAAGAGGAGGGATGGAGAAGGGGGGTGCAGGTGGTAACGAAAAGCAAACCCCTAGCCGCTCAGTGTCCAGGGGGGACCCCAGAGAGCGGCTGACCTCAATGAGGTACTTAGGTCTCACTTGCCATGGACAGGTGAGGCCCAGGTCTGGGAGGCTGGTGGAGGGGCTGTTCTCCCCTCCTGCTTCACATAGCTAACCTGGCCAATCCTGCCCACCTGTGGGGCCTGGGCAGTCCCTTTGCTACCCAATTCATTCATTCATTCACTCACTCATTTGTTCAACCACCACTTACTGAGGACTTATTAGGTGCCCTTAGGTGCTGTGCTGATTAGCGCGGCAGGGGAGTATACAAAACCCAGATCACTAGCCAGGAGTGTATAATCCTAAAAGCTGCAGGTTGTATGGAAATATCACAGGAGATGTGAAGCAGTCCAGGGCTAACTCGCAGTCATCACGCTACCTCACATGGGGTGCCACAGGTGTATAGGGGTCTGGGATTCATGTACATCCTCTCAGCCAACCTCACCTGCCAGGACTGGTGTCCAGGTCCCCTGAGGAAGCTACAGGAAGGGGAAAGGGCAGCTGTGGGGCCACACATCTGTTCTGCAAGCTCAGTATGTTGGCACAAAGGCCTTCTTAGGCACTGAGAGTCTGCTCCTCCATCCTTGATACTCGCAAGCTCTCCTAGGTGTCTGTGGTACTCAGTCTGCTTCCACAGGCTGCTGGGACTGCAGACCCAACTGTCTCCTGTCACAGGTAACCTTCGATATGAACCTGAACATCCAAACCACATCCAATTTCCCGGTGCTTATTGCTAATGGCCATAGGCCTTTGACCCATGTGGGGCTGGACTCGGTTCTAGCTCCTCCCACTTCTCCAAAGCCACCTGCCAGGAGCCATCTGCAACGAGGCCCATTTCCAGGTCTGTCCCACCCCCTTCCCCAAGGCCAGCTCATGCCCTTCCTCCCCACCTGGGTCCCTGAGGTTCTGCCGGGGACCTCCTCTTCTCAGGCAGAAGTTGGTAGCTGAGATGTGGGTAGGGAGGCTGAAGTGCATTTCTGGCCTTATGGAAAGAAAATGTTCTCCTAGCAAAGTAGAATGTTTTCTGAATAGGTGAAAAATGTGGGGAAGTCAATTTTAGATTTTTGAACAAGATGGTTTAATAAACAATAAGAGAGATTAATTAACTCTGACATGAATTTTCTGGGACTCCTGGTTATACCATATGCCTCTCTGTTTCTGTTTCATCAGGGCTGATCGATGCCAACCCTGGGGACCCACCACCTCCGGCAGAAAGTTCCTACAGGTCCGGGCACTCAGCCAAGGCCCACTGAATAACAAATTTGTTAGCAGGGGAGGGTGAGGGGTGTCTTGACACTGGTCACCAAGTCACCAGATGCAGATTTCACAAGCTCCTTTGATGGCTAGTTCCAGCAACTAACATCTCATTGTGTTCTTGGGTTTGGGCAGCCCCAATTGCCTACATCATGCAGCAAATGGGCAATTTCAAAATCCTCTGGGACATCTCTTACACTTCTGCTTGGCCATGACAGGCCATTCCCACCTGACCGGTCAGTATCAGTATGGCCTCAGGCCATTTATTAAATACCTGATAGTCCAAAGAGCTGCCAATTTATGTTGAATCGAAGCAAATCACAGACCATGCTGGGTCTGAAAGCCAGTCTGGCTCGAGGTCCAAGCCAACCCAGAGGCCACCTCCCTTTGGGGGCTGTACAGCCTTGGAAATCTGCTTAGGCCCCAATTTCACTGTATAGGAAGCCAGTCAACACGGTCAGGCTGTACCTCACGCATCCTCACTGGGCAGCAGCACTTTACTAAAGCCCATGCAGGGTCCAGATACAGCAGTCACCAAGGCCAAGGGTCTCCGGTCTTACCAGGCTATGGGTCCTAGAGGTCAAGGGAGCAAGCTGCACATAGAGGAATCACACATCTAGGCCCCATATCTACTAGTATCTACAACTTCGAACCAGAGGCTCCAGACAAGGCAAGCTGCCTACAGCCAGTCTGGGCTGCTGCACTGGGCCAGGGACAAAGCTGCATGCTCAGGGGTCTCCTTGCCCTGCCTGGCCACCTCACAGGGTGGAGAGAACAGACCGTAAGGTGTACAGGGCTGAGGCTGTGTCAGGAAGGACTGCTGTCATAACTCATCAGGGTGCCCGCCTAAGAAACCACACCTGCTCTTTAGACAGCAACTATTGCGGGAAAGCTTCAAACCAACCCCCACCAAAGACTATTAACCAAACAATATAATAGGAATCAGGTTGGGACGCCTGGGTGGCTCAGTGGTTGAGCATCTGCCTTTGGCTCAGGGCGTGATCCTGGGGTCTGGGACCGAGTCCTATATCAGGCTCTGCAGGGAGCCTGCTTCTCCCTCTGCCTGTGTCTCTGCCTCTGTGTCTCTCATGAATAAATAAATTAAATCTTGGGGAAAAAAAAAAAAAGATACCAGTCCTAAGGCACTCTTGTGGGAGCTGTTCACATTTTTAATCTGAAATATAGTACATCTACAGGGGTGCACAGGTCGCATACATAACAGCGGGCACTGTCTCTAAGCTCTTAAAATTCAGACATTTCCCATTCCGCGTTTACCACTATAAATGTGTCTCGCTTAGCAGAACGGATGTGCTCTTCAATATCAATGTGAAAAAAATGGGTTTTGCTCCTTCCACGGCACGGAGCTGGCATGGAGCCGTCCACGGTGACTGAGACGTTGTCCCTGCCCCCAGAGCCACCGCTGATGGGGGGAGGCCCAGGGAGGACACGACAGGGTGAGCAGGGAGGTTGCTGTTTCTCTAACACACACCGATTGGTTCTGCTTCCCGCTATAGGTTAAGAATTGCAGAGCCAGGGAAAACCTGGTGAGTCTGAAAAGTGCTTCTCGTGGGACCGTGACAAGTGGGCGCCTCCAGGCCGAGCCTTCAGCTCTGCTGCCTTAGAGTAAGTTTCTGATGCTCCCACCCCAGGATAAGGGGGGAGGATCTCCTTTTCAGGACTCCTCTCTTCTTCCAGGGCTGCCTTCCCTGCACCCTCCGCTGGGCAAACCTCCCCCAGCTACACCTGGCCCACCTGGAGGGCCCCTCCCCCTGCCCAAGAGCCCTACTCTGCCTCTCTTCTCCTCTCAGCTGCCCCCCTGCTGCCCCCATGCTCCCCAGACCCACCTGTAGTATAGTGTAACCACGTCACAACTCGCCGCTCACCCCAGACCCCTTCAGCCTGTGGTCAGCAGATGAGCAGACCGGAAACCAAACCTGACCTCCCAGCCTCGTGACCGCCCTAGGACCCAGCCCTCTGATTAATATCCCATCCGCTGCACCCCAACCTTTCCCACTGCACCCCACTCCAGCCTAAGGACAGAGGCATGAGGTTCAGTCACTTTGCTGGGGACTGTACAGGCCAGGACAGCAGGAGGGACGACAGTCCACTGCGGGGATATCCAGGGGACAAGGCCGAGGTGCAAGCAGAGGCTGGGCAGGCCCCACTGGGTCAGGGAGGTGTCACAGAGCTTCGGGAAGAGGTGGGCCTCGAGACAAAGCACTCAGCGACCATGAGAGCATGGCAGCACGGCCAGGGGGGCCTCTCCTGTCACTGTCAGTAATGCCTGCGGGGGGCGGGGGGAGCCCCAGGGGCAGGGGTTCACATGACACCTGACCCCATAAGCAGACAGGGAAGAGGCGCCCAGCCCGGCAGCTGCGAAAGCCAGCAGGAGCCCTGACGCACGGCCCGGCTCCGCGCTGCGGTCACTGAGCGCCCGTCCCACTGCCCCCCCACTGCCTGCCCCACACCAGGCTTAGTCTAGGGGTGACTCCCTTGCACAACAAGCCTGAGAAGCCCTGCTCTGGGGCACCATCAAGGTCACCTCTTCTTACCCCAGTGGCCCCCTTTCTCCAGTGAAAGAGACTGAGCAGCAGTCTCATTGCAAAATAATTTTTTTTTTGCAAAAGAATTTTTTTTTAAACACGAGATTTTTAAAATAATGAGAATCAATGAATGAATCTCCCAAGTGGGTAAACACTCAGACTACAGCTTCATCTAACCCATGACAGCCGGATGAAGCGTCTGTAATACCCCAGCTCAGAAACACAGCCGTGAGAAAATTCCTTTACAAAATCCTTCCCCTTGGAATTTGATGAATCACAATATCCTGCACATTTCTAACAGTCCACGGGGACACAGGCTGCTATGAGCAGGGCTTTAAAAAAGAAGTTATCCCATCGGAGGAGGGCTGGTGCCTCTGCTGCCTAGGCTGATCCCTCCCCATAGGTTCGTTCCAGCCTGGAGATTCCAGAACATTCCAGAACTGGGGAGAAGAAACCCAGGGAAAGAAAGCCACTCTGGCGAGTCAACGTCCTTGTCAGCTGCCCTCAGAGACCTCGTGATGCTCTGCTGTCAGGGAAGACCATATTGGAGCCTCTGTACATTAACACTAACTTAGAATGTTTTTTTGGGGAAAAAGTGTCTCCTGGGAGCTGTGGGGCAGGAAGGAGCAAGGGAAGGGACCAGGCACCTCTGCAGGCAACCAGCTCCCCCAACCCAGGCCAGAGCCTGGAGTGGCCCCCACACAGTGCCCAGGAGTGCCCCCTCCAGAGCCACACTCACTGCAGGCCGCAGGTGGCCCTCCTCCTCAGTCAGGTCCCTGCTGATATGTCCCCTCCTCCAAGAGGCCCTCCTGCCTACCCCCCCTCACTCTCTATAATGTTTTCCTGTTTAAGGCCCTGCAGAGAAGCATCTGCACTTAGCATTCCCTCACCCTTTTCTTATTTGTCTGTTTACTCTGTTTCCTTTACTAGAGATAAAGCTCCCGAGGGACAGGGCTTTGGTTCTGTTTCTCTGCCTATTCCCCAGCACTCAGGACGGCCAACGCCTGCTGGATGAATGAGTGGCAGAGAGAAGTCGGGCTGTGTGGCCTGGAACAAGTCATTTCCCCTCTGAGACGTGACGTCTTCATCCCCACAATAACCCTGAAGGCTGTTCCAGTAAGATCCAAAGACAGGTTACACACAACACTACCTGGTACAGGGCTTGCCACAAAACATGCTGAGTGACTTTGGGAAATTAGGGCCTAATGACTGTACTGTAACAACAGCATTCCATCGGAGCCTTCACGTTCACTATCCTTATTTGTCACAACAAGTAAAGCTCTTATTCTCATTCTGTGGAAGAGATCTGAAGTCCAGGGACATGAGGCCACAAGGCTGTGGTCTCCTGGCGGCGCTGACACTGGAGCTCAGATCTCTTTCAACTTTCCCCCGCCTACAAGCAGAGAGTTCAAGTTTCAAGATATTAATAAAAACCTGCCCCCAGGGCAGCCCAGGTGGCTCAGCGGTTTAGCGCCGCCTTCAGCCCAGGGTGTGATCTTAGAGTCCTGGGATCGAGTCCGGCGTCAGACTCCCTGCATGGAGCCTGCTTCTCCCTCTGCCTGTGTCCCTGCCTCTCTCTCTGTGAATAATGAATGAATGAATGAATGAATAAATAAATAAATAAAATGAATAAATAAAATCTTTTAAAATAAATAAATAAAATCTTTTAAAAAAATAAAAAATGAATAAATAAATCTGAATAAATAAATAAAATAAATGAATAAATTTATTTGAATAAATAAAATCTTTATAATAAATCTTTTTAATAAAATTAAAAAAAAAACCTGCCCCCAAACAAGGGGACTGAATTATCAGAAGCCAGCCTGACCAGACCTGTTAGCCTTGGGGCAGGTCCACTGCGGCCCTCGCCCCCAACTAGCAAGCACACCACCCAAGCACGAGTCCTGGGCTGTCCCTACATTACTTAGCTGAGTTGTGACGAAGCTAAGGTGAAATCCAAGGCACTGGGGCAGCAGAGAAGCCAGTAAAGACCTGAAGCATCTACACAGGTGGGGAGATCTGCAGACTGTGGGGGGGCTTTCTCATGCTACCCCGCAGCAAACTCTAGAATCAACATGCCAAGAGAGGTCTGGGGTCTCCAATAAATACAACCCTACTCATCACGATTCAAGGTTCGAGCCTCGGAATAATGCTAAGCTTGTCCTTCCAAGCTGGGCATTTGTTAAGTTTCCAACAAAACAAGAGGACCTCCAGAAGTTTCCAACTCATTTTATAGCTTGGTCATGGCTCTGCTAAAAGACATTCAACGTCTTCCAAAACAAAGACGACTTCCAGAATAGTCATTCAGCCAACTTGACTTGTTATATGAGGTCCCTTGTGATCTGCTGGGTTGCCAGAATGGCTTCTCAGGTTGTGCACTGCATAATCCCAGGGACACCACTCTGCAGACTATGACCTGATGGCTCCCCTACAAGTATGGAACACGGCAGTCCTGACAACTGGGCTCTAGAGTCACTCACTTCTTCTACCTGTCAGCTGCCTATTGAGTTCCCCTCACTCCAGCCACACTGCGCCTCTCTCCAATCCTCTAACAAGATGTGCTATTTCAGGGCTCCATGGCTCTAACCAGAACATCCTGCCTCTGCTCTGCCTGTGGAGGGCCACACATGATGATCCTCCCATGTAACCCAGGACATACCTGGCCTTAGTCATCCCCAGTAAATGACAGTTATTGTTAAAATTCCAAGACCCAGCTCCAACATCACCACCCCTTTTTCCCCAAAGAGAACTATTCATTCATTCAAAGACTTAGTGAATGCCCATCCTGTGCCAGAGAGGTACTAGGCATGCAGCAATGAATATGGCAGAAAAAGTCCCTGCTATCAGGAGCTGATATACTGGTAACAGTAGATAAAAGAAACATAATTCAACAAGAAGAGTATCAGAGCTCCCCAGAGAATAAAAATGATAGGGTAGCTGCTTTAGATCAGGTGAGGGCGACTGCTGGCCCACATCCTTCCCTCCCCTGTACAAGCATCCTACAGCCACACCCTTGCCAATGCCTCACGAAAACTCTTCCCTGGGCGGACTCTGACCACGGGATCTGCTCCAGCCCAAATGGATGTCTTGCACACATGACCCGAGCAAATGTCTGAGATACGTCCGCATATCGTCTTGTGCTTCTGCTGTTGCCCTGAGAACACCGAGAAGCACACTGGCCCAGCACACTGAAAGACTTGTGGAGCCCGACAAAACCCAGCTACAGTCTGGAGCCAAACCCAGCTGAACCCAGCCCGGATCAGCTACACCCAAGCCAAGCCGCGGATGTGCATGTGAGGAATGGGTACTTGTAGGTCACCGAGCTTCGGGTTGGTATGCTGCATCAGGTGAAAACAGCTGGCTGATGCAGGTGGTTGGGACAGGTGTCCCTGAAGCGGGAGCATTAAGTGGAGGTATGAATGCCAAAAAAGACCCAGCCACAGGAAAACTCAGAAGAAACTGCAACCTGGATGGAGAAAATACTGCAGAGGCCCTGGGTCACAGGCCTCTTTCACAGGCCACCCCCACCCAAGACACAGTAAGCCCCCAACAGCAGGGGGTGTCTTGCACCTCTGGGGCTGGCACAGAGCACCAGAGCTGCATGAATGGCAAGAGAGGGAAAGCCAAGGAAGAGTTCATTCTCCATGGAGGTATTTCCCTTAATGAGAGAGTCAAAATCAAGCTAGAGAAAGGCTAGAGCAGTGGTTCTCAACCAGGAGTGGGGGGTGGGGGTGGGGGTAGGGGTGCTCTGGCCTCCGGGGGCCATGCAGCAGTATGTCTGGGGACATTTTTGATAGTTGTGACTAGGAGAGAGGATGCTCCTGGGATCTACCGAGTAGAGGCCAGGGATGCTTCTTTCTAAGACTTTATTTATTCATGAGAGACACAGAGAAAGAGAGACGCAGAGATAGGGAGCCTGATGCTGGACTCAATCCCAGGACCCCGGGATCAAGACCTGAGCCAAAGGCAGACATTCAAGCACTGAGCCACCCAGGTGCCTCCAATAGAGGCCAGGGATGCTTCCAAACATCCTACAATGCACAGAGCAGTCCCCACAACTAGCCTCAAACATCAATAGATCCGAGGTCAGGAAACCTTGCCTAAAACAATGCTTTCATCCCTTTTGATCCCTGAGTATTCACATGAAACTTTCCTAAACATCCTTACTGACCAATAATGAACTCTGAGGACAAAGATGTAAGTGAGCAGATTTTTAGGTCAATCACAGGCCTTGGGGCTAAGAGGAAAACCTCCCTGAATGTAAGGACACAGTATCTTGATAAACCCACCCACGATGGAAAGAAGGCTTCACATCACTGGGCGAGGGACGACTGAGACCAGAGAAGGTCATCCTGTCTCTGGAGGAGGAAACACAGGAATAAATACCCCACATCTAACATTTTACACTGACCCAGGGATTATTCCCTTGAGGTCTGGGGACTAGGATGGAGAGTCAGGGACGCCATAAAATTAGGGGCAAATTAGGTGTCACTCTTTCCTGGGGGAGCAAATCCATTGCTCTTACCAGATTCTCAAAAGGATCCGTTTTAAACCCAGATGCTTAAGAGCCACAGAACGAATCAAAAGCTCCCGGCTCTCCCCCAGGGGCTTCACTAGAGCCAAAAAACATCTGGTCACAGCATTCTATGTCTTCTCTCACTGAGGGGACCCTAGTACTTGGTCACCCTGTTTTTTTTCTCCTGGCCAAATAAGTCTAATTTTATTTAAAGGACTCTATTTTAAAACATTTAGTCATGTTTGGCTTTGGATCCTGTTTTAAAAAACTCAACCCCACTGATGTCTTGGCAAGCCGTGGGGCCCCATGCTGGGTCCTCGATGGTAAAAAATGACATCAAGAGCACAACTCTGGCAGGGATGAAGAGAGGGAGCACAGACCAATCCTGATGGAGAGAAGGGTAGGTCAGCAAAGGGCCCTCCAAGGGAGCAAAAGTGGGACTGGCACACTTGGTTGAGGGCTTGCACACACACAACACTGAGCTTTTACAGACATTTTAACATGCAGATTCTGGATGGTAAAGAAAATTTAAACCAATTTCTGATGACCAATGTTTAGAAAAAAAAAGGGGGGGCACAAAATAATTAACTGCATCCTCGTCAGAGTAACACAGGGTACCACACTGCCTGCTCCAATCTTGTTATCTGCAAGCAATACCAGTTGCAGTTAATGCATGGGTCCTGACTTTTCCAGAACTGTCTTTGAATGAACTCGAGAACAAATGTACTACCCCGGAGGAAGAGGAGCACATAATCTGGAGACAGAAGAGTTTTAGGGTTCCAGAAATATAATCACCAGATAAACCTGGCATGTGGAAATGTGAAGGGAGCTCGCCCATCACACAAAACCATCAAAGCCCTTACGTACGTGCCCATGGAACAGAGCAAGTTTAGGATCCCAGAACTTCCTCTAAATTCAGAATGACTCAGATCTTGAGAGTAAGACTTTCTGCAACTCTCAAGCTGCAGCCATCACTCCTCCCTGGGGACTCCACTCCCTTTCTCCCACCAGGCTTCTTAGGCCTTGTCCAGGGGTCCTTCCCCACAGCCCCTCAGAGCCTGTCCAGGGACATCCGGGATGGCTTTCTGAAGTCACTGGTTCCAACTGACCCCCTCAGGGCTTACTCCCTAGTTGCTGTTTCTCTAGCTCCATGCTCCTGAGCCAAGTGCACTGGTGTCTCCAGGCGACTAGGAGAAGAATGGGAGACTCCTGGGTCCCACCTGCCTGCTGAGGCCCAGGAGTCTGAATTGCACACTCTCTACTTCTAGGTGAGGCTCTTCTGCAAATCACTGTTCTGGGTGATGTAATAAGTATGAAAGTAAAGCCAAGATCCTTCCACTCCTGGTTCTGTAAACCAAACTCTAAACATACATGACCAGGGGCACCTGGTGGCTCAGTGGTTGAGCAGTTGCCTTAGGCTCAGGTCGTGATCCCAGGATCGAGTCCCACATCAGGCTCCCCACAGGGAGCCTGCTTCTCCCTCTGCCTCTACCTCTGTCTCTGTCTCTCATGAATAAATAAAATCTTTAATTAATAAACAAACATACATAACCGGTTCACATCACCTCCCTGTACCTGTCACCTATTTGTCTTCTGTCCACTGAGTCTCTTTCCCTAATATTCACCCCTCACCCCAGAAAAACACACCTCCTCACTGCCCTTCCCTGGAACCAGCACCAGCCCATTCTCCCTATCAAGCCAGTGGTCCTCTGTGCACCTCCAGTGGGTCATTCATCCCTGCTGGTCTCTCTGGTCTTCCTTCCTTGTCATTGCTCCTGCTACTTCTTGGCCAAAGCCTCACCCTTCCCACAGGAACAGACTTTTCTCTGGTCCCTCTCTGGTCCTGCCCATCCACCCCCCTGGTATCACATTAATCTTCCAAATTTGTCTTTTTGCAAGCGCTACCACCTGCTCAAAACACATCAATGGCTTCCAATCGTCTAAAAGGTAAAAATTCAAAATCCTCATTCTGGCACTCAAAGTCCTACACACTTTGGCCTCAATGAATTTTTCTAAGTATTCCCCCTTGACCCAAGTCCCTGATGTAGCGCATCTGCTTTAGCCAAGCCGAGACCCAGCAGGTATGTCTGGTCTCAGCACGGGCTGTGGTCCATACTTCCAGAGCTCTCAAACTTTCCCTCTGAGGTACCTGGGAGGAAACCTCACATCTTACCTTGCTAGGGCACGTGGACCTGGCATTCTAGTCCATAAAAACCCCTCTTTGTATTACTACCTTTAAATGTTTTTAAATGTGTGCCTTTGAGTAAAACAGATGTGTCTGTCCATTATATTACATGCGCCACTAGGGCAGAGACAAAATCTGTTCTGATCACCACCCCATCCCCAGCACTCAACACCAGGCCCATACAAGTAATGAATACAGGGTGATGGAGGAAAGGAAATGTCACCTCCATAGCTATGACCCTGAGGCTTCAAATACGGCAGACAAACACAGTCCTACGTCCCGCAATATGAGAAGCGCCCCATCTGAAATGCCCTCCATATCCCCTACCCCCTTTCACCCTTCTCTTAAAATCTAGCTAAGCCCTGTCTCCTCCACAGAGCCTTCCTTGACAGCCCCACCTCTGAGCAATCACACTCTCCCCTACTTTTTTTGAAGAGGAAATATCTGCAAGATAAATTAAGAGAAGAAAAGATCTAAATACGCAGCTATGTTCTCGGTTTTTTTTTTTTTTTTTTTTTTTTTACAGAACAAGATAGGGCAGGAGCAGAAATACCAAAATGTCAGCAGTGGTTATCTTGGGGGGTGAGGAGGCTGTGGATTTTTTAAGATTTTATTTATTTATTCATGAGAGACAGAGAGAGAGAGAGAGAGAGAAAGAGAGGCAGAGACAGGCAGAAGGAGAAGCAGGCTCCACAGAGAACCTGACGTGGGACTCGATCCCGGGTCTCCAGGATCACACCCTGGGCTGCAGGCGGTGCTAAACCCCTGCGCCACAGAGGCTGCCCGGGGCTGTGAATTTAAGACAATTTCTGTTGTCCTTTTTTGCCTTATAATCTATCACAAATCTTTGTGAAGAGAAAATAAAGACAACGAGCATATTTGAAAGTTCCACTCACTTGGAACACACTGACCATCAGCAGACCTGGGGACCCCTTGGGACAGACTCCTCTCGTGGGCACTCCCTCCTTGCACTGCAGACAGCACCTCCAGCCCAGAGCCTCTGTACCTGGTCCATGAGTTCACTAAGCATCTCCTCTCTGTTTCTATGGGACATGCCTTGCCTCCCACCGGATCTTTCAAAGGATCAGCTGGGAAGAGAAATCTTCCTACAGTCCTCAAACAAGGTGTGGGCACAGAATCCAATGGCCTCACCTTCTGCTCTCTGGCTCTTGTGTTGTGAAATGCAGGAATCGGGAACCAGAGGGTCACGGCCACCAGGAATGGAAGATGCCCTGCCCGCCCAGAGATCAGTGTGAGACAGTCATCTGTCCCGCATCGTTCAGTGCCAACATTTACAGGGGATGCATTGCCATTATAAACTGGAACTGGTTCGAGTTGTCCCCCACACAACTGTCATCTCAGATGAGCCTTCCCTCCAGGACAAGGGCGAGTCCAGCTGACAAGGGGACTACAATCAGTTCTGAGCAATTCTGTGTCAGCTGATGCACATGGTCCAGCCACTGGTCACTGGGGTTCTGTTGGACAACTGCTGCTGGCACGAAGGGCCTATAGCCATCGACCTGACCATCCCTCACAAATGATGCCACACGACTCACTTGTTGGGCTGATCTCCTCTGCAACCACCTCATTTCCCTCCTCTTGCCTTCAAATGCTATTCCCACCTGCCAGAGCCATCATCCATCTGCTCCCTCAGAGATGGGCCACTGCCACAGCGCCGGCTGGGATCTTCCCATCCTGGGCACACATGCTTTCTGGGCTTTCAAAAGAGTTCTAAAACCAGCCCCTGGCTTCCCGAGAAGTTCCTGACATTTAAATTATTTCCATTGTGGGTAGCCCGGGTGGATCAGCAGTTTAGCACCGCCTTCAACTCAGGGCCTGACCCTGGAGACCCGGGATCGAGTCCCACGTCAGGCTCCCTGCATGGAGCCTGCTTCTCCCTCTGCCTCTCTCTCGGTGTCTCTCATGAATAAATAAAATCTTAAAAAATAAAATCAATTATTTCCATTGGTTTTGCCTCGTTTTCCCACTTACCAGCCTTCTGCTCTTGACACACTGAGAGTCCAGAGCTGGACTCTCTCGGCCCGAGTGCGGGATGTAAGCCTGTCGTCAGTCAGCGCTGCCAGCCCTGCCCCCGTGGCTGCCCCGCCGCTCCCAGCTCACCCCTGGGCACCATGCTCCTGTGGCATCCTCCGTGGTGGGTCCCCGATGACCGTGCAGAAAGGCTTGATGAACGTCAGCTATTACGACGAGGCACATTGTAAATTCCTGACACTGCAATGAACTTTGTTCCCAGTTCTCCAGCTTCCTGAGCTCCCTTCATTTTTTTTTTTTAAAGATTTTATCCATTTATTCATAGACACAGAGAGAGAGAGGCAGAGACACAGGCAGAGGGAGAAGCAGGCTCCACGCAGGGAGCCCCATGTGGGACTCGATCCCGGGTCTCCAGGATCACACCCCAGGCTGCAGGCGGCGCTAAACTGCTGAGCCACCGGGGCTGCCCCCTGAGCCCCCTTTAACGGCTTTCCATCCCCGGGCCGGGTAGGGGCATCAGTGGTTCCCAAGCCCGTGTGCGCTTCTGCTCCCAGGCTCCACCTGCAGGCAAGGACCCAGAATCTGCATTCCGAGCAAAGCCCTCCTCCCCACCCAGGGGATCCCAGCGCAGCCTGTTCCACTTGGGAACCACTAAAGGATCATCTTCCTGCTGCATGTTAGTATCTACACACAACTTCATGGGGCGCCCGGGGGGCTCCAATGGTTAGGTGTCAAACTCTAGATCTCAGCTCAGGTCCTGATCTCAGGATTGAGAGTCCAAGCTCTGAGTTGGGCTCCACGCTGGGTACAGAGCCTACCTAAGAAAAAATAAATGCAACTTCATGGCCCTTAGGCTTGCCCTAGAAGGTTCACCTTGATGCTTACTCAAGCTGTCCCCACACACAGCTTTCAGCGTCTCCCCACTATTGTGACCCTCTCCCAGGGCCCATTGGCTCTCCCCAAGTCAGCCTGCCAGCCAGACCCTGGGACCCTACTGCTCAGCTGGAGGGCTCAGTCCCTCTCCTGTCCCTTTACCCACTCTGACCAGGAGGGCTCTTCATGGCAGGGCCAGACGCTGCTGGAACCATCTGCCTGAACTGCTCAAGAGAAGCAGACTCCCCACTGAGCAGGGAGGCTGACATGGGACTTGATCCCAGGACCAGGATATCATGACCTGAGTGGAAGGCAGGCGCTTAACCAACTGGGCCACCCAGGCCTCCCTGAGCAATGGCTTTGGAGCCAGAGAAGTTCCTATTCTATCATTTGTTAGCAGGTCCCATAAAACCTCCCTCTTCAACTTCCTCCCATGGAAAATAAGGTTAGAAGCTTTAATACTTATCTCCAGGCAGCCCTGGTGGCTCAGCGTTTTAGTGCCGCCTGCAGCCCAGGGCATGATCCTGGAGTCGCGGGATCGAGTCCCACGTTGGGCTCTCTGCATGGAGCCTGCTTCTCCCTCTGCCTCTCTCTCTCTCTCTGCATCTCTATGAATAAATAAATAAAGTCTTAAAAAATATATATATATTAAAAAAAATATATTTATCTCCATTCAAGAAATCTTTGCCCAACCCAAGGTCACAAGGATTTTTTTTTTTCCCTGAAAGTTCTACAGTAGAAGTCTAACTATGATCTATTTCAACTTAATTTTTATATGTGGGGTAAGGTACAGATTATGATTTTTGCCCATATAGATATCTAATGATTCCAGTATCATCTATTGAAAGATTATCATTTTTTTCCATTGAACTAACTTGGCATTTTCATTGAATATTAACTGATCAAAGATGTGCACATTTCTGAACTTTATTTGGATTCTATGCTTAGGTTAGTACTATACTGGTCTTGATTGCTGTAACTTTATATCACATAATCAGGTAGTAATATAAGTCCTCTTTCTTAAATTCTTTCTCTAATTTATGTATCCAAATATTTTTTTAAAAGATTTTATTTATTTACTCATGAGAGACACAGAGACAGAGACACAGGCAGAGGGAGAAGCAGGCTCCATGCAGGGAACCCAATGCGAGACTCGATCCCAGGACTCCAGGATCACGTCCTGAGCCAAAGGCAGACACTCAACCACCGAGCCACCGAAGCATCCCTATATAAATTTTTAATCATCAATTTCTACAAAAAAAAAAAAAACTGATGGGATTTTTATTTGGACTGAATTGAACCTGTAACAATTTAGAGAGAATTGACATCTTATTATCTGTGTTCTTTCCATTAATTTAGGTTTAATTTCTTTCAGGAAGGTTTTATATTTTTCACTATAAAAAGCTAAATTTAACAAGATGTGTGAAGACTTAAGTATTTCATGGTTTTGGATGCTACTTTAAATGGATTTTTTTTTCAGTTTCCAATTGTTTGTTGCCAGTACAGAAAAGCAGGTTTTTGTTTTTAAAGAGAGCATGAGAGCAGGATTGGGGGAGGCGGGGGGCAGAGCAGAGGGAGAGAGAGTTTGTTTTTTGTTTTTTTTTAGATTTTATTTATTCATGAGAGACACAGAGAGGGGGCTGGGGGGGGGGGGTGGGCGGGCAGAGACACAGGCAGAGGGAGAAGCAGGCTCCATGCAGGAAGCCCGACATGGAACTTGATCCCGTATCTCCAGGATCCGGCCCTGGACTGAAGGCAGCACTAAACCGCTGAGCCACCCAGGCTGCCCAAGAGAATCTTCTCTGAAAAAGGCTCAATAACCCAGCATAGAGCCCAACATTGGGTCTCAACTCAACAATCCTAAGATCACAACCTGAGCTGAAATCAAGAATTGGATGCTTAACTGACTGAGACAACTACCATAGATCTTTTAATATTAATCATGTAACTTCCAAATTTGTTAAGTTCGCTTCTAGGATTTTTGAGGATTCCTTAGGATTTTCTACATAGATAATCATATCACATGAAAACCTACAGTTTCATTTCTTATTTGTAGGACTGTTTTTTCTTGCTTTATTGCACTGGTTAGGACCTCATGAAAGAAGCGATTAGAACAAACTTTCTTTCCTGTCCTGTTCTTGACCTGAGGGACAGAGACAGCTCCATAACTTAGAGGCCTACTGCAAAGAGAAAAAGAAGGTTCCCTTATTCAAAAAGCAGGAAAAAAGAGCCAATGAAGGTACTAAAATATAAGGTTTTGCCCTGTCCTCTGCGGTGTTTGATTTGTCATGGTGATTTTTATTTTTCATTCAACCCTGGTCTAAGTTAAATTTTAAAATTATTAGCATGGGGGCACCTGGGTGGCTCAGCGATTGAGCATCTGCCTTTGGCTCAGGGTGTGATCCCAGGGTCCTGGGATTGAGTCCTGCATTGGGCTCCCTGCAGGGAGCCTGCTTCTTCCTCTGCCTGTGTTTCTGCCTCTCTCCTCCTCTCTCATGAATAAATAAAATCTTTAAAAACAAAGTAATTAGCATGGATTTTTACCATCTATCTTTACAATGTACAATGCCAGTTTTAAATGCAAATATAAGAGCATTTAACACATATGCAGAACACTAAAATGAAACAATGAGTATCTTAGGTCTATATGTGCATATATGTATGTCATTCTTACCAAAATAGTGGAAACATTGTACAAAACTAAGCTTTTTATTTCACTTCTTGATATACACACATTCTAAGGTTTACCTTAGCTTACTAATGAAGGCCTGAAAAGAAAAAGAACTATGGTTTCTACCTTTCCTTTTCCTTCTATGCCATTAATTTCTGTGTTAAATGGTTGGCTAACACAGGAAAGCAACATGGGTAATAAAGAGATGGTGTTGGTTCCTTGTATGCTCATGTTTATTAGAATGCCACAGCCAAAAAACAAAAATAAAAAAAAAAAAATAAAGAATGCCACAGCCTTCTTTCTGCATTAGAAGTTCTAATTTGAATAGAAAGCATGGCCTCTCAGGGTTGTCAGGATCTCCACTTAGCTGTAGATATAACACATTTACTTTTTACTTGTTTTGCATCTTGCTGAACTCCCAGACACTCCCAGATTCATGCCGTTGGAGCACTGCAAACACTCCATGAAAATGGGCCAGGCAAGGAATGGAAAACACACATATTGTGTATACTTCCTCTGCACACAGGCATGTTCCACTGTTCCAGTAGACTTCAGTTATAAAACACAAGGTCAAAGATAACATCAGAATTTCAAGACTGCACAAGCCACATTGCCCATGAAGCCAAACTGCTTAGGAGGGGAGGATTTAGATTTTCACTATTAAATATGATGTAGGTTTTTCATAGATGCCTTTTCTCAGGTCAAAGAAATTTTCTTTTATTCCTAGTTTGCCAAGACGTTTTACCACAAATGGGTGTTGAATTTTATCAAGTACTTTTTCTGTATTTATAGAAATCATCATGAATTTTCCTTTTTTAAAAAGTCTAATATGTTAAATTATATCAATTAATTTTAACATGTCAAAACAACATTATATTCCTTCAAAAATCCCTAACTGGTCATTATGTGTTACCCTTTTTACACACTGCTGGGTTTTGTTTGCTAATGTTCTATTAAAGATATTCACACACACAATGAGAGCTATTTACCTATTCTTTTTTTCCTATGTCTTTTTTGTGGTTTTGATATCTGGGAATGCTGACCTCATATCATAAAATGAGCAAGCAAATGTTCCCGTTCTATTTTCTGGCATAGTTTGTGTAAAATTGATATTATTTCACTCTTAATTGTTTGGTGGAATTCAGCATTGAAGGCAGGTGAAACTGGAGTTCTCTTCGGAGAAGGTTTTTAAGTTCAAGCTCAAGTTCTGTAATGGATATAGGACTACTCAACTTTGGTAGTTTATCTCTCTCAAGTCATTTGTTCGATTTGTCTAAGTTGTCAAATTTGTTGGCATATAGTAGTTAGATAATAGATAACATATATTTTCCTGTTAATGTCTGTAGGACCTATGACTATTTCCATTTCCGGTATTTGTAATTTGCATCTGCTCTGATTTCCCTGATGATCTAGCTAGAGATTTATCAATTTGAACTATTTCAAAGAACCAGCTTTGGATTCACTGATTTTTCTTTAATTATCTTTATTATTACTTTCTACTTTTTACTCTGGTGGAAGCATAATTGATTTTAGACCTTTATTAATATAAACATTTAATACTATAAATGTCCCTCTTAGTACTACTTTGCCTACATTGCACATGTTTTGGCATATTTTCATTTATTTACTTTTTTAAAGATTATTTATTTATTTATTCACAAGAGACAGAGAGAGAGAGAGGCAGAGACATAGGCAGAGGGAGAAGTAGGCTTCCATGCAGGAAGCCCGATGTGGGACTCAATCCTGGAACTCCAGGATCACGCCCTAAGTCAAAGGCAGACACTCAACCACTAAGCCACATAGGCATCCCAGTATATTTTCATTTAATTCAACATATTTTCTAATGTCTCTTGTGATTTCTGTCTTGACCCATGGGTTATTTAGGTATCTGTTTAATTTCCAAATATATTGTGATTTTCATGATATAGGAGGTGATTCACCAAATATTCATCATAATCCTAAATGCATATGCACCTAATAACAGAGCTTCAAAATACATGAAGCAAAAGTTGACAGAACTAAAAGGAAAAAAAGACAAACCCATGATATTTGAAGATTGCATCATTCCTCTGTTACTGGTAAAATAGACAAATTAGTCAATATATAGAACATTTGAAGAAACTGAACAACCATCTGGACCAATTTAGACTTTGGAATATTTAATATTACCAGGGACAAAGGAACATTTCATAATTTGTCTGTAAAAGAAAGTTTATTGGGGTGCCTCAGTGGCTCACTCAGTTGAGTGTCTGACTCTTGATTTCATGGGTCCTTAGATCAAGCCCCACAGCAGGCTCCATACTCCGCAGGGAGTCTGCTTGAAGATTCTCTCCCTCTGCCCTTCCTCCTACTCACGCATGCTCTCGTGTCTGTGCTGTCTCTAAAATAAATCTTTAAAAATTTATTCATGAGAGACAGAGAAGCAGAAACACAGGCAGAGGGAAAAAAGTGGGACTTGATCCCAGGACCCCCAGATCACGACCTGAGCCAAAGGCAAACACTCAACCACTGAGCCACCACAGTGCCCCTTTAAAAATATTTTTAAAAAATACTTTAGGGGATCCCTGGGTGGCTCAGCAGTTTGGCGCCTGCCTTCGGCCCAGGGCATGATCACGTCAGGCTCCCTGCATGGAGCCTGCTTCTCCCTCTGCCTGTGTGTGTGTGTGTGTGTGTGTGTGTGTGTGTGTGTGTGTCTTTCATGAATAAATAAATAAAATCTTCTAAAAAAATACTTAAAAAATTTCTACCCCCAGTGTGGGACTTGAATTCATGACACTGAGATCGAGAAATCACATGCTCTTCCAACTGAGCCAGCCAGGTACCCCCATCAAAAAAGTATTTCACCTTCATTTTCTGAAGGATATGTTTGTTGGATATAAAATTCTAGATTGATCATTTTTATCTTTCAGCTCTATTGTCTTCTGCCTTAGAATAATTTCTGACTGGACATTTGCTATCATTCTTCTTTCCATGTAACACATTTTTTCATTTTCTTTCTAGTTATTAGTTTCTCCTTATTACTAGTATCAAGTAATTTGATTATGCTACAGTGTTATGTGATTCTCTTTTAGTTTTGTATTTACCTGAATTATGCCATGCTTCTTAAACCATGGATTTATAGGTTTTGGACATTTCCCCACCATTATTACTTTAAATATTTCTTCTGTACTCCCTCCTGGGACTGCAGTGCTCCCCACGGACTAAAGATTGCAGCCAAGGCCATCTCAAATAGCTGTCTAGGTCTTCCCCCTCAGATTCAAAATTACCTGCCAGTTTTCTTATTATCTTACCCAATTCTCCAAAAAATCTGTTAAATATATATATACATATGTTATATATAACATTATAATATATGTGTGTATACCCACATGTATTATATATACAACATATGTGTGTGTATATAATATATATATATATATATATATATATATATATATAGTGTTTATCCTTTAGACCACTGCTCAAAACTTGCTTCTGCCTCATAACAATATAGGGCTCACAGTACAATTTTCCCCCCATGGGCCAGCTCAGTAATGCCTGCTCCATGAGCCCACTCCTAGTCCAGGCAGAAAGAGGCATTTTCTTTGTACTTTCACAAGTCTTGTGTGTCATAGTACCCCCTTGAGGACTTGAGGACATCCTTTCAGTCAATTTGGGATGAGCCCCAGCCTCACATCCAGAAGAAGGAAAGACACTGTACTCTGCTGTCTCTGTCATGGGAGGCAAAGCAATGATTATATCAAAACATGCCTATGAGAGACTTTCCTGGGGGAGAAGTTGAGCAACAGTATCGTATGAAGGAGTGAGTCAGGCTGTATCTCTCCTTTTTCCAAAGGGAAAAATGAGCCACGTTGCAGATTAAGTCAATTATTCTGAGCCAGAGGAAATACCTCTCAGGGTATTTACTCTCAAATCAGCCTCTCTCAATACGGCCTCTCAGGAGTTGGGGGAAAAAACCACACCAGCCTCTGACTTCCTTCTTACACAGCCAGGGGATCAAGGGCAGGCAATCACGGCCCAGGAAACCACACAGCTCCTGGCTCCAGATCTCTGGGGAGCCCTGTCTCCAGGGCAGCAAACCATTCCCAAGATTGGGGGGGGGGGGGGAAGCAAGATCAACCATGCAACCAAGAGCAGTTCACCAGCAAAAATCTGAAGCCTGAGACCACCCTAGTTTCACACTGGCAACTCTTTCAAGGCACAGAATGCCAGATGATCCCCTTCAAATGTGCTTACACGAGGTCACCTGCCTTCTTTCCATCCATCTCTCGGTTCACGTCCTTTTCCCCGCACAACCACGGACTCAATAACCTTCCACTTGAATAAATTCCTCATAACACCCTACTAATCCATCACTCACCCTTGTCACTCCATATCCCGATACCCACCTACCCCCTCTGCCCACAGCCCCCCGAAGCTCTCCCATCTCCATGTAAGAACCTGAAGCAGAGCCTGAATTATGTCATGCTTCTTAAACCATGGGTTTATAGGTTTTGGACATTTCCCCACCATTATTACTTCAAATATTTCTTCTGCACTCCCTCCTGGGACAGCAGTTCTCCCCACTGACTAAAGATTGCAGCCAAGGCCATCTCAAATAGCTGTCTAGGTCTTCCCCCTCAGATTCAAAATTACTTGTGAACAGACTCTCCATCTCCTGCTGCCTGTATCTGTTGCAGGGCCCTGCCTCACTACATAAACAGGTGCCATGGTGTTCATCAGCTCCCTGCTTTGAGGGGGTGCAAGAACACTGGTTTGGGAGCCAGATAGGGACTAGGACACAGTCCCTCTGTCCTCAGGCCAGGAACAAGTGACTTCCCCTCTGAGCTTCAGCATTCTCTCTCTGGAAACAGTAATATCTCCAAGGCCATCCCCACCTGGCAGAAGCAACACGCCAAGTAGGGGGCAGAAGGCAGCAGGAACAGGATCCTCTTAGATGCAGACCTCAACTCATCCCAATTCATAAATTCCACGCAAGCAAAATTAGCACCTCTCAAAAGGGATACATGCTTTCTGGTTTAACAGCTTAACAGCGTTACAGATAAAAATACAGTAACACTTGCATCTGAATAGGGCTTTGTGGTTTACAAAGGACTTTCACTCATTGTCTCATGGGTTCCTTGCCACAACCCAGCCAGCAATCATCGTCATCATCATCACAGCAAACCTATGAGGCAAGCATTGTTCTAAGAGCTTTACTCATGGCAACTCAGAGATTTCATAAGGCGCAGACCCAGGCTGTGACCAAGATCACAGAGCTGATAAATGGCAGATGAATAGATAAAGATGATGTGGTCTATGTATACAATGGAGTATTACTCAGCCATTAGAAATGACAAATACTCACCATTTGCTTCAAGGTGGATGGAACTGGAGGGTATTATGCTGAGTGAAGTAAGTCAATCAGAGGACAAACATTATATGGTTTCACTCATACAGGGAATATAAAAAATAGTGAAAGGGATTATAGGGGAAAGGAGAGAAAATGAGTGGGGAAAAATCAGAAAGGGTGACAAAACATGAGAGAGTCTTAACTATGGGAAACGAACAAGGGGTAGTGGAAGGGAAGGTGGGTGGGGGGATGGGGTGACTGGGTGATGGGCGGGGGGGGCACTTGACGAGATGAGCACTGGGTGTTATACTAAATGGTGGCAAATCAAACTCCAATAAAAAATATACAAATAAAAATGGCGAACCTGGAACCCCAGCATCTGGCCTTGTGTTTGGCTCTCCTCCATCAGGTACATGCCCCTCTATTCTCCTCACTAGGGGAAGAGCAAACCAAAGCCCATGACAGCAAATGGCTTGCCTATGACCCCAGCACTCACAGAGGCCAGCATTTGAACTCAACTCCTGTTCTCTAACAAAGGTGAGACAGGCAAAATCAGCAACACAAAGACGGCACTTGCCAGAAATGTGGGTACTACAAAGCCCCAACTCTCCAGCAGAAGCCCCGGGTTCCCTGAGCTGAACAGAGCCCTGGGTGTCCAGCTCCTAGCCTGGCTTCCCTCCTCCTGGCTCTGCCTCCTTCTGCACAAACTGTCACCCTCCTTTTCTTTTGCCCTGCAAGTTGATCTGTGTTAATTAGCGTGCCTCTGAGTGTCCCAGTGAATAAAGCCCACAGCAGATGCCAGGACTAATTGCAGCACCTCACTCCTGGCTAGGATGCTGCTGCCTACCCCTCACCCGGCCACCTCCGCCATCCACCTGCTGGGCGGGGCTGTGCCCACGCTTCCTGCTCAGTGGGACCCAGCTAGAGTCCTTCTTGCTGTGTCACATGGAGGCTGGCAGGAGCAGCTTGCCACTCCAGCCTGGCTCTTCTTCAGCTAAAGGAGCAGCCACCACTGCCCCCAAGAGGCACCAGGTGAGCCTTGGGTGGACCCACCTGCCTGAAGGAGGAAAGGGCTGCAGACTGCAAGTATATCACCACCTGGAGAGGGAAACTAGTTAACAGAGGAGCGTGTGGGTGTTAGCACTGATCTGCATAAACGCATAAATAATCCTTTAATCCTAAATGCGCATATATTCACATAAATATACAAATTCATAGAAAGCTCCCCGGAAGTACTTACATGCACCAAAGGCAACACTTGGCAATGGTTGCCTATGGGAAGGGGAGCGCTTTCATTGTTACTTTTTATAACTCCTGCCTGGGTCGAATCATTTCTTAGAACAAGCACTTCACACAACATAGAGGAAAATCAATCTTTGAATCTATCAATCTATAAAAAGGGGTCCAATGTTACCAGTAGGCATCCTGGAGGGATGATATCATGGGTAATATATTCCCATATGATTTAGCATTTTCTGGGCTTTCCATAATGGGCACATTTGTTACTTCTATATTAGATTGAACCATATGAAATTTTTTTTTTTTTTAACAGATTGAAAGTGGTTGGATATTGGTGATTTTATGTGATTCAACCTAATAATTCATGCATCAACATTCAACAAATAGGGCAGCCCGGGTGGCTCAGTGGTTTAGTGCCACCTTTAGCCCAGGGCCTGACCCTGGAGACCCAGGATCGAGTCCTGTGTTGGGCTCCCTGCGTGGCACCTGCTTCTCCCTCTGCCTGTGTCTCTGCTTCTGTGTGTGTGTGTGTGTGTGTGTGTGTGTGTGTGTCTCATGAATAAATAAATAAAATCTTAAAAAAAATTCAACAAATATTTATGGAGGGACACCATGCCCATCTTCAGACCATTTTTTTATGTTAAATAAGCCAAGCTGGGTACCCCTTGTAAGCAGGACCCCAGGATATCCATCTCTGTCACACCCAGCACCCAGCAACTTGTGTAAACATATATCCAGAGCCATAGGTGTTCGGCTGGGTGAAAAGATAAAATACTAGCTAGGTGGACAACAGATGCCCATCTACAGACACACAAATGAAATTCTACAGTCTAGGTCATACCACATGCAGCATCCCTGTAAGAACAGCTGGCAAAGAAGGGGATGGGTCAGACTGGTTAACATGGGAATCATGCTCATCTTGGTCGTTCCGGCAGGGTGATGGGAGCAGAGAAGCAATGGAGGAAGGAGACAGCATAGGCGTGTGCAGGCTGCAGAGGGTCACAGCCATGGGCAGCCCAGGCTGGCCAACACCCCCTCCAGCCATGAGCAGCAATCCCCAGCTGAATGGTCCCTTGGAAGGGTTCCTCTGCCTCTCCCTACTCTCTTAAACAGCACAATCTGCCAGGTAGGGGAACATTCCAACAGTCTCCACAGGGCTGTCCAGGCAGCTACGTTAAAACAAATACTTATGTAGATTATAATTATAATTGTTTCATGAAGGTTTGAGACCTTAATTTTCCAAGAGAAACCATCCTCCCCATCAAATCTTAAAGAGCTGTAGAAGAATTGACGCCTCTAGCACATAAGTCCCAAAGCCAGGTAGTACGGGCAGGCTCTTAGGCAGGGGTAACAATGTCTGGAAGACAGGAACAGGCGTCCCTGGGTACCGCATGTCATTTGCAAGCAGAAAGCTGCCCCGGATCCTGTAAGATCCAAAAACCCACATCACATGGATCCTGTAAGATCTAAAAACCCACATCACTTCTTGAAAAGGTAAGGTGATTTGGCTGAGACAACTGGAGGCAGCGAGATGGCTGAATTTAAGTACTGAAGGGCTGCTGGAGAGAATAAATAGGAGGCAGGTGTGCATCCCTCTCTACAAAAACTACAACCAGGAACAGATGCTAAGACTGTAGATGCTAACTGTAGAGGTCAGCTGGGTCTGGAACCAGATGCTCTGGAAGGGAGAGGAAATGCTCCCTAAAATGATCACACTACAGCAAGTCCTTACTGAAATAAAGCAGCAGAGTCCCAGATTTGTTCCCAGAGGGCAGGCAATGTAAACTACAATCCCAATTTGTGAAGGGGTTCGGAGCGGTAGTGTTTTCCAGAGTGCTCATGAAAGACAAGCTATAATCACGTGTAGGAGTTTAGAAAAAGAGCCGAGGAGAAAATTGTACCACTTTCCTGGCAATTGACAGAGTCTTTGGACACTGGGAAATGGGCCTTGGGGTGACAGGAGCAGCTCCCAGCCCCAGCCTAAGAGGATAACCCACCCTTAGCACCATGCAATGCTCCTTGTTCAGATTCCCTTTCAGGAAATTACTGATTTGGTTTCTTAGGAATTTGCAGCAAATTTGTACCAAATAACAGACGTACATAGTTTTCCTCCTTGTGAGGGTGGCAAGGTCCACCTACCATCATCAAGTAGTAGTGATCTCACGTTAGGCTTATCAGTATCTTAAGAAATTGGCTCATGGAGATCAATTGCCCAGGGCCCAGTCCCACTGAGTGAAAAACAGCCTTCCAGGAGGCAGCCAAGAAGCCCACCTAGAGCCAACCACGGAAATGGGAGAAGCAGCTGCCTGGCCTTACGCTGCCAGATCTGACTCAGCTGGCACCAAGTTACATTTCACAGGGACCAGTCTTGAAAGGACATGGGAACAGCAAACCACAACCATGGAAATCTTGCAAAGGTTCAACTCCAGTCCACTTACTTTGGGGTTTTGAATGGGAGTAGAGAGTGGGGTGGGATTTCGTCTTAAACATGTCATTTTCTGTTCTGTTTACAACAAAGAAAGCATTCTTGAAGAGAGGAAAGGGAAAAGAAAAGCCTTCATTACTAATCAAAGGAAATTTCTTAGAAGCCACAAAGAGGAATTTTGCTGGAGGAAAAGGCTGAGAACCTGATCAGAGGAAGGAAGATGCATCAAACACAAAATGGCCAAGAGAGAGCTCAAACAGTCCAACTTTACCTAAAGGAGTTAAAAAGAGGGATCCCTGGGTGGCGCAGCGGTTTAGCGCCTGTCTTTGGCCCAGGGCACGATCCTGGAGACCCCGGATCGAATCCCACATCGGGCTCTCGGTACATGGAGCCTGCTTCTCCCTCTGCCTAGGTCTCTGCCTCTCTCTCTCTCTGTGTGTGTGACTATCATAAATAAATAAAAATTAAAAAAAAAAAAGGAGTTAAAAAGAAAAAAAAGAACAAAATTCAAGGTGAGTAAAAGGAAGGAAATAATGAAGAACAGAAATAAATGAGACTTAAAAAAAATAGGAAAAAAATTAATGAAACTAAAAGCTGGTTCTTTGAAAAGATTAACATTGATACCCTTTGTAAGACTCATCAGGGAAAAAATAAAGGACCCATATAAATAAAATCAGAAATAAAAGTAACAACTGACACCAGAGAATACAAAGGACTGGAAGAGAACACTGTGAAAAATTATATGCTCAATTGAACATCACACAAAAAAAAGAGAATTACAGGCTAATATCCATGATGGACATAAATGCAAAAATCCTCAATATTAGCAAACCACATTCAACAATATATTAAAAAGATCATTCATCACACAATCAAGTGAAATTTATTCCAGAGATGCGAGGATGGTTCAATATTTGCAAATCAGTCAACACAATACACCACATCAACAAGATGAAGGATAAAAAAAAAAATCATATGATCATTTCAATAGATGTAGAAAAAGCATTTCACAAAATTCACCATCTTTCAGGATAAAAACTCTCAAAGTGGGTTCAGAGGGAACATACCTCAATGTAATAAAGGCCACATATAAAAACTGCACGTTAACATCACACTCCACAGTGAATAACTGAGACCTTTTCCTCTAAGATCAGGAACACAAGGATTTCCACTCTTGCCACTTTTATTCAATGTAGACTAGAAATCCTAGCTGTAGCAATCAGACAAGAAAAAGAATGAGGCATCCATATTGGTAGGGAAGAAGTTTAACTATTTACAGATGAAATGATACACAAGCCGAGGCCTGGGTAGGAAGCAGGGCAGGGCACGGATGTTCTGTGCTGGGGACCCTCCTTCTCTGACTACTCCCTCTAGTGCTAGGTCCTAAAGCCCTCTTCTGATTCTACACACTTTTCTTGGGCAAAACTCACCTTCACCACGGTGATGGGTGCCATTTAAATGCTAACAATTCCCAAAGCTGGAACTCTAGATGTCTCTAAGCTCCCACTGTTGAACACAGGGCCTATGTTGAATAATTACCCACTGAATAATCAGAATTCTACTTGGATGTCCCATGGCACCACAAAATTCTTCAGCCTGTTTCCATGTGGGTAGATGGCCCTTACAGCATCACGCCCCAGATGACCTCAGCAGTCTCCTAATCAATCTTGACCTCACTCAAGTCCACCAGAATGATTATTCTAAATGCAAATCAGATCCTATCTGCCCCTGCTTAAATTCCTTCAATGGACCTCATTATTGTAGGAATAAAGCCCAAATCCTTTAGTCCTTCTGCTATCTGGCTTCTCTACACCTCGTCTCTCCAGCTCCTGTCACATAATAACGCTCACCAGTCCCAATCAACTGAGAACATCTTACGACTCTGCCTGGGAAGCCCCATTCCCACTGTTCCACTTAGCAAACTCCTACATATCCTTCAAAACTCAGAACAGCCAGCTCTTTAAAAGCCTTGTTTTCCTAGGCAGGCCCTCACTGATAGGATTTATACTGCAGCCTGTGAGCTCCTTGAGGGAAAGAGCCAAGTTTTACCCTGTATACTCTCACTAGGATCAATGCTTGCAGCCCTGATGAAATGTTTGAGAAGTGACGGAAGGAATGAAGTTTCTCCTTAAACTGGAGAACAAGCAGAGGAAGTAGAATGGTAGGAGCTCCAACTCTGCTTAGCCGTTCTTCTGTATGATCTCATGCAAATCATTTTGTCCAAGGAGGAGATTAGAATTAGGCCAAAACAAGATATCTATGACTCATTTTTTTTGGCTCTTAGGAATCCTCCTCTGTTGAGGCTTTCCCCCTAAACAAGAATATGAACAAGTGACAAAGGAGTATTGATTAGCATCCCTGAAGGATTATATAAATCTTACTTTAAAAAATTCCAAATCAAAAAAAAATATATATATAAAAATTTCCAAATCACTTGGATTAACACTAGAACATTCCCCCATCTTGGATCTAGCCAAAAATTTATCAAATTCTCCATGAGTTGATGAGGAAGGAAACAAAGGTAAAAACAAAGCAGGAATGTATGTATTCAACATTTATAGAGTGACAGTCACAACCAAGGCACCACAAAGGACTGAAGAGGAATTCTATTCTCAGGCTTTCTCTCTCCTTGAGGCAAATGACAATCTGCTAAGAAAGACAAATTCGACATGTTTCTGAAGCACGTACCTGAGCAAACTCCCACCCTCCTGCGAAAGGATTACAAACATCAGAACCAGGCTGCCAATCTAGCTGATTCGTGGAAAAAGAGGACCAGGACTGGCGCTGGGATTGTGGCTGGAGGCCGGGACAGCTTTCCCGGAAATGTGCACAGTGCCCTGGACAGAGCACATGTGACAAGAGAATGAATTAAGGAAAGTAAGGCAAGGCGAAGTCCATGCAAATGAATCATGAGCCACTATCTTTTTACAGGCAATGCAGTTTCTGAAACTTTCTGAAAATCTTAGAAATGATGGATTTCACAGAGAAGCAATGCCTTAAAGTTATATATGCCTTGACCTGGACCACGTTTCTAACATTTGGAGCACCCCGTGGGCACGTGGTATTTTCATACCCCACTCAGACTCACGGGTTTCTTTAATCCCTTGTCTTCAGCATCCCCCTTCTCCCCCCACCCCCTCCCCGGCTTGTGGACAGCCTCAGATGCCTATCCTCCACTTCTTCCATCCCTGTGCACACCTACTACTCTCACATCAAAGGGTAGAATCCACCTCCCCTTATCCTGCTTCCGGCTTAGCCTTACGACTTGCTTTGACCATAGTGACCGGTCTAGCCTCTAAAAACTCTGGTAGCTTCCACCTTCTCCCGGAGAACACCATGCGTGTGAGGAAGCCCAAGCTGGCCACACGGAGAGGTCACTTGGAGGAGTGCCAAGGCTCCAGATATGTAAGGGCTTCCTAGAGCTTTCCAGCACAGCAGTCCACTGAATGTAAGTGAGCCACCCCAGCCAGTGCCACCTGAAACAGAAAAACTGCCCAGCTTAGCACAGTCAACCCAGAGAATCATCAGGCAGCAGTCGTGTCCAGATTGTTACAGCAATGGGTAAAGTCACATAGTTGTGTACACAGATGTGTGCAGGAAGGCCACAGAGGAATGGGCCATCCCACATTGAGTTTCCTAGAGAACCCAAATATCCAAACAGGTTTTTACCCAATTCTGACAAAAAATGTTTTTAGGATGTAATACTGCATCCCCTCTTTGACTAAATGTAATCTAGTATTTTTCTGATGAGTGGGTCATCGCTGCGCACATTGGTTACCCAGTCCTGGAATGTAAGGAAAGCTCCAGCAGTTGCAGAAGTGTGCGTGCAGGCTTTGGGTTCCAACCCCCATTCAGCCTCCAGACAGCTGTGTTCCTTATCAGTGGGGATATGCCTGTCCCTAGAAACACCCATCCTCCACCAAGTGGCTCCTTCTAAGGATTTTGAGTTAAGAAAGCAAGGATCCTATTGCTCCTGGAACTTTAAGCTCAACAGGTTCTGAGGAAAGCTAGTTTAGATAGTTCCTTTATGATCGCAGAAGAACTCTAGGATCCCACTGACCTGAGTTCAAATCCTGCTTTGCTACCTGCTAGCTATGGGGTCTTAGACGAGTCATGTCAATCATCACACATTTTAGTTTCCCCCTCTGTAAAATAAAAAGATCTACCTCTTGCTGGGAACTACTCAACCGAAACACAGCAAGAGCTCAGGAGATGAGGGCACCCTGGGTATACCCATGTTCAGTGGGCCCAGGCCTGGCCCTGAACATGCATGTTGCCCCTGAGCATACACATCTGAGCATTGGTCAGGACTAGATCCATGGAAACCCACCAACAACAGTGCATATCAAGAGAGGATAGGGAGGCAGGGTGGTGGGGTGGGGGCAGGTCTGAATGTTTATTCAGGGTTGGAGCACAGTAGTGGGATTTACTGCACAAAGGAACTGCAGGACAAGAATAACCTTGGGGTCCTAGCAAGTCCAGCTCAAGAAGCATTCATCAGGACTATTGGGCAGACCAAGGCCACGGGTGTGTGGGGGGGTGTGTGTGTGTGTGTGTGTGTGTCTACACGCGCGCATGGGTATATACACAACATGTACCTGCTCACAAGGCAGGCCTGGCAGGGGGCAAGGGGAGATCCCAGCGTGAACACAGGTGTCTTAATGTCTCTGCTACTACCCAGTTACCCACTAGCAGCCCAGCCCTGGGCTCTGGTTTCCTCTCCAGAAAAGCCCACTAACGACAAAGTGCTGATTTAAAACAAACATGAGGGGGATCCCTGGGTGGCGCAGCGGTTTGGCGCCTGCCTTTGGCCTAGGGCGCGATCCTGGAGACCCAGGATCGATTCCCACGTCGGGCTCCCGGTGCATGGAGCCTGCTTCTCTCTGCCTGTGTCTCTGCCTCTCTTTCTCTCTCTGTGACTATCATAAATAAATAAAAAAAAAAAAAATAAAAAAAAAAAAAAAATAAAACAAACATGAGGGATCGGATACTCATGAGGCAAAACACCAGTGTGGCAATGTGGTGAAAGGCAGGGCCAGTTGCACATGCAGGACCGGGACATACTAGAAAAGCCATTTTCACATAGAGAAGGATCAGAAAAGGCCACAGAGAAAAGTAGCCTGGGACGGGATTGAGGGGTTGACTTGCTGCAAAGGCATTTACATGTTTGATAATTAACTGTCCTTCCACAGTTGGGTTTGATGGGGCCTCCCCACCCCTTCTACACCTTTCCTTACTATTCTGATTCCTAAAACATGACCACCTGCACACACTGCATGTGAAAGGAGGGGAGGGGTCGGGGTGGGATGACTGCTTCTGTCCCAGGATGGCAGCAGAGAGCCAATCCAGGGTTGGTTTTGCAGCACCCCTCCCCGGCATTTCCCACACCCCTCTCTTACCTCAATGCCTCTGGTTGGCTCAGAGCCCCCCCAGCCTGCAGTCTTCCTGCCCAATTCCACCCAGCTCCTGTTCCAACTCATCACATTTCATCTCTCCCATACTCCTGCCACATTCCCACCAGAAAGATTCCATCATGGGCTTCTTCTTTTTGGCCAATTCCAGGGGGATGGGAGAGGCATGCCTCTTCGATATTTTAGGGCCCCCCCTCCACCTCTTGGCACCTTTGTTCAACACCACTTAGCAAAGATATTTAGGGACAGCCAGAGAAGCAAGAAAGAGACCCAAAAGTCCACATTATAGAGAAAGAGAGGCTTTCAGGGAAGCCTTGGAATGGGTCCTGCCCCTCCCTCACCCCCCACCTTCTCATTCACCAGTGACCCTCCCCAGTTACCCAACCCCTCCAACCTTCAACCTCCCTGAGCCTCGGTTTACTCATCTGTAAAATGGAGCCAGTTACAATCCGGGCTCAAACGAGATGATGTCTATAGAACCCTAAACCCCAGCCTGCCCCTGAAGGAGTCTGGAAGCATCAGCCCCTCACACAATGCTCCTACTGTAGCTGCCTCCAGCACCTTGGAGGCAAATGTTCCTTCATGGGGTGAATGGTCTATGTAATTTGTACGTGTAGTGGGATTTCATCTGAAGCTCTATTGTGTTCTAATTTGTAAGGTCTTAACAAGTGATTAATTTCAAGAGAAAATTTTGCTTCCAAATAGTCTTTCTTCTATGAAATAAAGCTATAGGGTATTTTTCAAATGTTGCCGTCACAGATTTTAACAACCGCATCAGATGCTAATAGGTTGTGGGTGCACCAATGGTCTTGGGAAAGGCCACTGGCCTCAGGAATGCTCCCCATCACCTTAGCTGCGCTTTCTGCCCCCCCACCCACCCTCACCCATCGGCTGCTGCCCAGTCCTGACCTTGACCCCCTTCCGCTCCATCACATCACCCTAAAGGCAGTTTGGGGCAGTATAAAGGCAAGTTGTGTCCTAAGAGGCCTAGCGGTGCCAGGTGCCAGGACCCAGGCAAGGAAGGGGAGGGGAAACTGCCAACTGCAGCTTGCTCCCCACAGCTCCAGCTCCCCTACACTCCAGAACAATCGTCTGATTCTTGTTATTCCTAGATTGTGTAAGGCCCATACCTATTGCTCAGTAATATGCATTCATTCACTAAGAAGGCCCAGCAACACCCCAATCCCACACCCCATCTGACAGCTAGACCCCACCTCCTCTTCCCGTTGGAACCCCAACCTGCCTGCCTCCCATGAGAAGAACCAGGGGCAGAGTGGATGGCTTGCCACTGACCTGTCAGGCTGTGCCTCCCCATCTGTCCCTATCTACTGCCACTCCCCACTAGACCTGAGTTTGGTTTCGAGAGAATGGAGGGGGCAGAGGAGGAAGACATGGACACTGGAAAGGCTTCCTAGTACTGCTAGTGGCAGCAGCAACAGAAACATCCCCAAACTTCCAAAATCCGGTGTCTGCCTTTTTTTTTTTTTTTAAAGATTTTATTTATTTATTCATGAGAGACGGGGGGGGGGGGGTGGGGGGTGGGGGGGGGCAGAGATACAGGCAGAGGGAGAAGCAGGCTCCATGCAGGGAGCCTGATATGGGATTCGATCAGAGGACTCCAGGATCACACCCTGGGATGAACACAGGCACTAAACCACTGAGCCACCCAGGGATCCCCTGGTGTCTGCTTCTAACCTAGTTCACCTCTCATAGGCTCAGGAGGGAATCCCTGGCTGGATCCAAGAGGTGATGGGCAAAGAGAAAGAAAAGGGGAGGCTGTAGGCAAGAGGAAGAAAAGCAAGGAGGTGCTGGGGTATGTTCCTGGTGTCACCCTAGCTGGGGATCCGGCTACCTCATCCTCACGTCCCTGGTCCATCCTATCCTCGATGGTGCCTCCATCCCAGGAAGTAACACACACCCAGAGGAGCAGTGGCAGGTGAGTGTTGCTTCATTCCACAGCCGGAGGAGAGATGCAGCCGGTGTGCTCACAGCAACACTCAGCCATCTGGGCTTAGTTTCCACCACATCCAGAAATACTAAATGCATGGAACTCTCCCTTAAGGAAAACTTGGGCGAGTGGGCCTGGGAACCCAGGCACCTTTTAAGAAGTCACACTAGTTCCAAACAAGTGACTCAAACTTCTGGAACATTGCCCACTGGAAACTGGGGCCTCCTGCATTTTATCCCAGGCTCCCAAATGGACCCTGGGAGCCACCTCCTCCATCCCCTCCATCCCCTCCATTCTCAAAGCCACATCCAGGGAGGGCCCTGCTTCCACGTCAAGACCATGCTCTCCTGGGATGCTAATACAGTTATCTTCTATTTACTTCTTGATTTTCCTGTTTCCTAATCTTGGGGATTTTGTCTCTTAGCGGTGCCCAAAGGACAGCCTCAATCATGGGTTTAGCATTAGGGGCTCCAAAGAGAATTTTTGTTCTGCTCCCTTCATGGACAATCAGGCATACGGGAAACTCATGTGGTCCAGGGGCCCCAGCAGAGAGGAAACGTCAGCAGTGACCGTTCAGTAGAAAGGAATGGTTCAGAATTAGATCCCAGACCCCAAATGTTGCCATGTCCACCTATCTGCCCCAAGCTGTGCTTTCAACAGATTCCAAGCAGAAGGACTCCCATCTTGCTTCCCCCGATAGCTTCCAGCGGGGCCCTTGGCTGGGAGAAGCACAGGCTAAAATTCACCAACCCAGAAGCCAAGCCAGTGGTGGCAGATTGTCACTTTACATGAGCAGGGCATTGGGAGGGGAAAAAAAGAAACTGTTGGTGGACCCACATGGTCCATGTGCACCAGCCCAGGGCTTCCTGAGAGAGGACAGTACATGAGCCAGAATGAAAGAACAGAAGAATTTTGGCCCAAGAACCAGGAAGAAGTCAAAACAGAAAACTGTGTTTTCCTCTAACCAAGTGGGAGGCAATGGGACAAGCCTCACTGGGTTCTCGCATCAACTCCCTAGGGCGCTGCTGGGCTCTTAGAGACTCAGCCCTCAAGCCCAAAAGACAAGGACAGTGGCTTTGGCCAAGATGCAGCCAGCATCATGACAGTAGGAAGAGCGTGGACATCGGAATTGAGAAGCAGACACTCCAGGCATGTGACTACTGTACCCACCTATGTAGCCTGGGCAGGTCACTTTCCCTCTCGGGGCTCACGCATAGTGGAGGTAGCAGGGAGGTCACAACACTGTGGAATTTACTGATTAAGCCCCCCCCAGACTCCTCCAGATGGGTTACCGGGTAAACGCAGATGCTGAGAATCCCGGTCTCCCAGTCTCTACAGCCCCTCAGCACCTAGCCAGGCTCTTGGCTCCCGGCAGGAGCACAACACTGTTAAGTGGAGGCCCAGACTCCAGCCCTTCCAGCAACACACGTCCTCAAAGAACTAGCAGACCCTCCACTGCCGTGGCCAGCACAATTGTCCCTGGTTATGTCCCAATGCCACATCTCCCATCATCTAAGTCCTCCACACATTCTGAGCTCCCAACAGCAGGAGCAGGATCTGGGACCACCACACTTTCGTGTCTCCAACGTGTCTTCACCCACATCCCCTCTGATTTTGGTAACGACTGCTCATGCAGGCAGGCAGACAGTCCCCACTTGACAGAGGGGCACTGTGTCCACACAAGTTGGGCAACTGCTGAAGCTAACCAATGACAGGCTGGAGATCAGAAGCTAAGGAAACTCCTTTCCCCACAAGAGGTCTTCCTGAAGGAGGTCAAGGACAGGGAATGGCTGGGACAATGTGCCCTGGAACCAGCCGTAGTGGGCCTTCCTGCCACCCACTTGGGCTGGCAGGACACAGGTGACAGAGTGGCCCTGAGGCCCAATGACCTGACATCCTGCACTCCCTCCCGCCCACCACAGAAAGCTCTAGTGCAAAGCCAGGGGGTTGCGGGAGAGACTGTGTCTTCCTGCACAAGTAGCTGAGAGCCCCCGAGACGCCCGCAACACATGCTGGCTCAAAGGCAAACAAGCAGTGCCATCATCCCCCCTCTGAAACCGGTACCCCCAGGGATCAGAGCTGGCAGCAGGGGAAGCCCCTGGTGGGACCCAGGGCAGGACTCACCTCCCTCAGCAAACGCATGCCCTGCAGCCCGTCCTGCTGCTGCTGGGCCACGGTGACCCCCAAGACGAGCGTGTGCACCACACAGGAGACCACCGAGATGATGACGATGGGGCTGAGGCTGAGCGGCAGCGTGATGAAGAAGGAGAAGACAAAGAAGGCCTGCCAGCCCACCGTGTCGCTGGCCGCATGGGCGCCCGCGAAGTTCAGGCCCAGGTAGGAGAAAACCTGGGCAGTGATCAGCAGCCACAGCAGGTAGGGCACCACTTTCCGGGTGACCCGGTCGGGGAGCAGCCCCTTTTTGCAGAGCACGAAGAGGAGGATGTCCAACAGCAGGCCCACCGCGGCCACGAGGAGCGGAGCCAGCTTGTCGCTGGAGAAGACCACCGCGCACATGAGCACCACGTAGCAGTCGAAGAGGGCCGCGACCACCACCAGCACCAGCAGGGTCTCGTGGCGCTGCCGCTTGAAGTAGGTCTGGTACAAGTTCTCCAAGGACTCGGGCACGAAGGTCAGCCGCATGAACCGCGGCAGGCAGAGGCAGGGGCCGGAGGTCCGGACCGAGATTTCGTGGGTCCGGCCCACGCCGCGGTCGGGGTCGGAGGGCAGGCTCACAGAGTACTCGGCGGAGTACTCGGCCGAGTACTCGGGCTCGGAGAAGCCCTGGTTCCTCGGCATCCTGGCTGCCGGCGGCTTCGACGGGGCCCGGCGCGGAGGGAAGGCTCTGCAACGCGGCCCTACCGGGGCTCTCGGGGACCTGGGGCACACCGGGGGCCAGCAGTGTCCAGGGCACAGGCAGCGCCGGTCATCTGGAACCTAGAAGGCCGGGCCGGCTAAGTGGAGCCCCGGGCCGGGCCTCGCTTCCCGCGCCTTCTCCGGACCCCCGCCCCGCCCCGCCCCCGCCCCCCGCGCAAGAATCGGCAAGAAGCGTCGCGCACCAGGCTCCAGGCCCTGGGGCCCGGCCCCGCCGCTCTCCCTCCCGCCGGGCTCCCCAGGGTCCGACCACCTCTCCACCCCGCGCGCTCCTCCGGGCGCTGCCCCCGTCCTGACCTCCTCACCTAAAGCAGCGCCAGGCCCAAGCCTTAGAAGCTGGAGCTGAAACGTGCCCGAGAGCCACCCGCACCATCCCGGGGATTCCTGAACCTTCCGTTTACCGCCCCCCCCCGCGGCCCCGGCCCTCCACCCCCACCTCGGGGCCCCACCTGCCCTCCGGGGAGGCTGGCCTGCCGCGCCGCTTACCTGTGCGGGAACTCGGGAGCCGCGTGGTCCTGCGGGTCCCCGCGCAGGCTGCGGGCCCGGGTCCCGCGGGGGGCGGGGGGGCAGGAGGGCTCGGCGCCGGTCGCCGGGTCCCCGGGTCCCCGGGTCCCCCCGCCGTCAGGCCCGGGATCCGGCCGGGAGAGGCGCGGGGCTGCCCCCCAGCATCCGCGGGCGCGCGGGGCCGCTGGAGGACGGAGGCGGCGGGGGCGGGAAGATCCGGGGGCGCCTGCCCCTGCGGCTGCGGCTGGCGGCGCGGCCGGACCCCTCCCTCTCGCCCCCGCGCTGGGCGGTCGCGGCGACGGCGGCGGCGGCTAGGGGCGCAGCCCGGGCCCTCCCGGGCGGGAGCGCGGGCCGAGGCCGGGGCAGCCCGCCAGCATCCTCGGGGCCGCCGGCGCGCCGAGCCGAGCCAGCCGAGCCAGCCGAGCCGAGCCAGCCGAGTCCGGGCGCGGCGCGCTGCGCTGTGATCCCCGCACGGCGCCGGCGGCTCCGGGGCCACGCGCGCTCCAGGCCCCGGGAGGCGGGCGGCGGGCGGCGGGCGGCGCCCCTCCCTCCCCGCAGTCGCCGCCCTCTCGGGGAGCGCGGCCCGGAGCTGGGGGGGCGCCGGGCTGCAGCCCCGCGGGCGGGGGGAGGGGAGGGCGCGGGCGCGGAGGGGCCCCGGTGGCCCCGCGCTCAAGCCCCGGCGGCGGGCAGGACGGGTGGGCGAGGCGACGCCGCCCGCAGCAGGCCGGGCTCGGAGCGGGAGAGCCCGGACGTGCCCTCCCGCAGGTGGGGCGCGCTCGCTGCACCCCCGCCGCCGCCCGGCCGCCGCGGCTCCGTCCTGGGCCCGAGAGGAGAGGCCGGGGCTGAGGCTTGGGGACGCCTGCCCCGCCGGGCGCGCAGGGGCCTAAGTGTCCCCGCCCACCCCCACCCTGGCAGCGCGAGCGTCCTCAGAAGGGCCCGCAGCTGGGCTCTGCTCGGGAAGGGAGGAGGTGGGAGGCGCCCGGAGGCACCTGGCACGTGGAATTGCCAGCGACCTGGCTTCAAAAAGCGCTCCCGTGTACACTCCACCTGTTTGAGATGGGTTTGAATTTACAAACACGCCTCAAAGACGCAAATGCTCCTGTGGCTGGTGAAGCCTATTAGTCTCTTACACCTTAGTATAAGTTACTTTCCTTGGCTTTGACAGAACACCTTGCTAAGATCAATCAGGCTTTAAGAATTTAGATAAAGGGAAAGGGGGGGATTCCCTGGGTGGCGTAGCGGTTTGGCGCCTGCTTTTGGCCCAGGGCGCGATCCTGGAGACCTGGGATCGAGTCCCACGTCGGGCTCCCGGTGCATGGAGCCTGCTTCTCCCTCTCCCTCTGCCTGTGTCTCTGCGCCTCTCTCTCTCTCTCTCTCTCTCTCTCTGACTATCATAAATATAAATTAAAAAAAAAAAACTTTAAAGGGAAAGGGGAACAAATCATGTGTGTGTAGTTGGGGGTGGGGGGTGGGTTGCTGAGGACATCCAGCAGTATTAGGAAATGGGCTCCCTTAGGGAGTGTAGAAGAAATGGGTCAGAGGAGAGAAACCCAGCCATCCAGGCCCTGGATAGAGACAACCCCTCCAGCTCCTGAGAGTCACCCATGAATGCCCTTTCTAGAACCCCTAGTCAACTCACCTCCCTCAGGAATAGATTCATCAGGGGATTTATCCTATCACAGCTGTTTCTGTCCATCCCTCATTCAAATTCTGAAACTCTGCCAACCTCAGTGCAAACTTGTCAGGGCTTTGATTACCAAGGTTGGGGGCTAAATATCAGACTTAGGGGGAGCATAATTCGAATAAAGCACCTTTTCCCATTGTTTTCATTTGTTTGGAGTCCTAACATTTTTTATTTTGAGTTGTTACGTGCTGTTAAAGGAGGTGTGATTTTTTATGCTAATAAAAGGAGAAGAGCTGATAAATACTGCTTGGGCCTGGGCAGGACGGGGTGACTGGGTGTTTGGCATTAAGGAGGGCACTTGATGGAATGAGCATTGGGTGTTAGATGCAACTGATGAATCACTAAATTCTACCCCCTAAAACTAATAATACAGTACATGTTAACTAAATTGCACTTAAAAATACTGTTTGGGTCTGCTTTGGCACAAAGGACGCCCACATTGCACCCTCCCTCTTTCCTGGGACATGTGACAATGCTTGGATTTCTCCTTCGTGGCTTCCTAGTTGGCAAGACGGTGCCTGGCTCCTGGGCCATGTGGATTCCTTCCTGGGCTTTTGCCCCTATTCCCTAGCCTCTGCTCCGCACCCACCTAATGAAGGGAGAGGATTCCATACGGCTGCCCCTGGTAAAAACAAAACAAAAACCTGATCTCCTGCTCTAATCGCTGGCCTACACTGCTGCCCTCTCTGACTTTCCACAATCCTCCTCTCTTTGTTGGGCCTGGGCATCAGGGAAGACCAAAGGAGCCACCCAGCCCCTGCCCTCAGGATGCCTACTGGCTCTGTGAGAGCACAGGATCCACTGACAAGACAGACTTTCTGCTGTGCACAGGTGGCAATCAGAGGTGACCTGAAACTGGGTCTTTCAGAACTGGTCCTGAAAGGGGTGCCCTTAGCAGCCTGGAGCCTCCTGACAAAGGCTCAGCAGTGGGAGCGTACCCTGCTCTGCATTCTGGGTAATGGGTGCAACCCTTCCCTGTGGGTATGGGAAGCTCCACAGGCCTCCCCAAGAGCCAGAGGCAACTGAGTGACTATTCCAGAGCAAGAAAGCTGTGCAAGGTCCTGCCTACAGAGATCAGGGAAAACACAACTATTGGGAGACAGGCAGTTAGGCCTGCGAGCCTTCCTTGTCTACCTTGCTCTTGGCAGCTTCTTCAGCACCTGAAGCCAAACAGTCATTGAATGAATGATTTCCCTAAGAAGAAATAACATTTTATAAGTGCACCTCCTACCCCTGAGGGAGCCGAAAGACCTCATTCGTTGATGCTGAAAATGTCCTGGTCCAAGGAAATTAAAAATAACCCCACTCAAGAAAAGGGTAGGAGGTGCCTTCAGTTTCCAAGCTATACATTTTGTATTGCTATCATCTGGACAACCGGCAAGCATTTGCTTTCGTAATCAAAAGATACAGTAAATCTATCTTAAAACACACGCGTACACACACATGCATGCACCCACACAACCCAAGACTATGAATGGTTGTGTGGGTGACTTGCCAAGGACATGTGTCCTAAAGTGGAGACAAAATCTCGGGCTTGGGTAGAAGCTTGGTTGGTGTCCTGAGCCCCACCTTAACCCAGGATCAGGAATAGGATCCCTCCTTGCTGAAGATACCTTTTGTTTGTATGGCTTCGGAGGAGATTGCTGAGCATTAATAGTTGTTGCATAAACAAGAGTGGTTTGGCGCCCTGGGGAAATGTGGTGGCTCCTGAATCTAGCAAACAATAGATCAGAGCAGAGCCCTGGTGTCCAGGGGAAAGAGAAGTGGGAGGAGAGAAGATCATTAGCTCCCCTGGTGCTGGGCCCCAGGAGATCCCTGTTTGGGGCCTTAGCTAAAGGCAGAGCCTGCGACCAGGGCCTGCAAGCAGCGGGTTTAATTGGACAAGTGATTCCCAGGGCAAGAAGGCAGGAAAGCCGGTAAATTACAAGGGTGTGTGATGAGGGGTCGCTGTGGGCAGTAGGGTTCAATTCCCTCTCGCAATGAGCACCTCGGAACTTCCCACCAGAGGGCTGGAAGACGGGAGTGTCGTTCCACCTGCTTCCCTACCCCATGGTGAAGGGTTACCCGGGGTGTGTTCACTCCTGAGTACTTGCCGGTGTGTGCAAGCTTCAGGGGGGCCAAGTGCTGGGCTCCGGGGCGGAAACGAGACAGCACAGAGGGGCAAGATGCCTCGGCTACCTGCAGAGTAGAGCCGTGGGCCAGGAGGATGGGCCTGTGACTGGCCAGTGTCCCAGATGGGGCCCAGACCCCACATGCACACCTGCCAGCTTGGAGGTTTGCATCCCATCACCTGGAGGAGGGACCTCCTCCGGTGCAGGAAGAAGCTGGCCTTTCGAGGTCCGAGACCTCAGCCTGTGCCCTGGCCGTGCTGCTGACGCTGCCTGGCATCTCAGATGGTTATTCACTCACCCTAAACTTGGGTCCTGGGGGTGTCATGACACAGCACTAGCCCCAGGTGGGGTCACTAGGAGGAAGCCGAGAATTAACGGGAACCCGAGTGATTGGCACACCTCCACAGAAGCAGTCATGGGGAGCTCCGGGCGACCTCATGGCCAGGGCCCCAGCGCTCCAGCTGCTCCTGTTCAAGCCTGACCTGTGCTGGGCTGGGCGGCCACCTCCCTGGAGCCCTCTCTGCCTGCGTCGGGAACCTCCTGATTCCACTGCAGTTTTCCTCTCTGGCACCATCGGCCTGTCCATCGCTTCTCTGTCTCTCTCTGTCCTTGCTGTCATCCCTGGCCCTCTCTGTGTCTCTTGGTGCCTCTGCTTCTGGGACACTGGTTGTGCCGCTCTGTTTGTATGAGTGTGTAAGGATAAAGAACGTGTGAGTATGTGTGCGTGTATTTGTGTGTGTTGTATATAGGAGTATGTGTTTTGTGTATTGTGTGATCAGTGTGTACATGAATGTATGTCCAATTGGTGTGTAGTGTGTGAGACCAGTGTGCGTGTGGGCAAGTGCGTGTGCAGTGTGAGTAGGTGTGATGAGTGTGAGCATATGAGTGTAACCATCAGTGAGCATGATCACTGTGCATGTGCATGAGCAAATGTGGTGTGTGTGGGATCAGTGGGCATGATCGCATGCGAGTGAGTGAGCACGTACACAGTGTGAACCTGTGCCCTGCAGGTGTGGCTCCAGCCTTCCCTTCTGGTCCCCATGCCCCACTTGTTCTGTCCACTCGTGTGGTCTGCTCACTGCCCTCGGGATCTTTCAAGCCCTCCCCAGTGGGCAAAGGGGAGCTAGTAGAGAGGGCACAGCACTGGCCTATTCCTGGGTGTCAGCATCTCCTTGGGAGCAGGGCCAGGTCCCCTGATCCCTCCAGCCCAACATTTGAAACAGACCAGCTAGGGGCACGTGCATGGCTCAGTGGTTGAGCCTTTGGCTCATGTTGTGATCCCGGGGTCCTGGGATCGAGTCCCACATCGGGCTCCCCGCCGGGAGCCTGCTTTTCCCTTTGCTTATATCTCTGCGTCTCTCTCTGTCTCTCATGAATAAATAAAATCTTAAAAAAAAAAAAAAAAAAAACCACAGACCAGCTATTCCCTAACTTGCCACTGAACTGACATCAAGAAAACCCTAACCATATGTCTGTTTTCCTGGGCCTCCCAACTGGGGGTGAGGACGGTATCCTCAGCACCCATGCTGTGTGGTTTGCGCTCTCTCCTATAGGTCTATGAGGTAAGTACTAACATCCCCATTACATGGGTGAGAAAACTGGGGCTCAGTGGCCCAAAGGCTAGGGGCCTCAGAGAGAGGGCTGGTTGCCAAATGTGCTCTAGGCCACACAGGAATCTGGCTCAAGCAGTAATTCTCAAGAAGCTTCCTCCGGTCTGTTGCTGCTTCCTTACCAAGATTGTCCTCGATCTCAGAGACCAGGTGCTTAGTTGACAGCCAGAAGTGGCCTGTAGAATCATGACTCCCTGTATGTCAGAGGAAAGAGACTCAAGGTGTCCATCCATCATTCTGCTCCAGCCCAGATGAGGAAGTCGAAGCCTAGACAGGTTAAATTTGGGGAAGGCAGGACACATGCCCATGGAGTGTGAAGCAATGTGTGAATGCTGAGTAATCCCAAGGCCTCTGTGGAAATGTCACATTTCCAAAAGCACTCAAACCAGGGCCCCTCTGGGAAGAGGCACCATAGAAATATGTGCTAACAAGCCTCTCCCCAGCCTGCTGGGGATAAGAAGGAGCAGACAAAGATTTTAGAACAACAAGAGATGGTGAGAGAAGGCCCATGCCGGGAGGAGAGGGGTCTCTAACTTCATAGTCACTCTCACAGGTGGAAAGTCACAATGCCCAGAAGGGCAAGGCTGAGACCCCTGGGTGGAAGGTCACGCTGGAAGGGCTGAGAGAGGGATGGCACAGAGCCCTCACTACAGATGAAAACAATCTACCATCCCCATCGCTGCTCCTTCCACCTGTCTCACCCCCAGCTCAGGAATCACCCTTGATCCTGCCCCTCTCACCCTTCAGTCAATTCATGGCTCGGATATCACCTTCTCTTTCAAGTTGCACCAAACGACCATCAGTGATTTTTTTTTTTTTTTTTTTTTACTTAGGTCATGTCCAAAGCCCTGGAACCTGTGAATGTGACCTTATTTGGAGAAAGAGTCTTTGCAGATGTAATTGAGTTATGGATTTTGAGATGAGACCATCCTGAATGGCTTGGATGGCTCTAGTCCCAATGCTAAGTGTCCTTTGGAGAGACAGGCACAGAGGAGATCATGTGAAGATGGAGGCAGAGGGTGGGGCATGGGGCCCCAAGCCAGGGAGCACCTGGAGCCACCCAAAGCCAAAGGGGCAAGAAGGCGTTCTCTCCTTGAGTCTCCAGAGGAAGTGCAGGCCTACTGACCACCTTGATTCCAGACTTCTGGACTCTGGAATGGCAATGGAATATATTTAAACCACCCGGCAGGGTAGCCCAGGTGGCTCAGCGGCTGAGCACCTGCCTTTGGGCCTGGTGCTGGGGCCTGATCCTGGAGACCCTGGATCGAATCCCACATCGGGCTCCCTGCATGGAGCCTGCTTCTCCCTCTGCCTGTGTCTCTGCCTCTCCCTCTCTCTCTGTGTCTCTTATGAATAAATAAATAAAATCTTTAAAAAATAATAAAAAATAAAAAAAAATAAACCACCCAGCATGTAGTAATTTGTTATGAGAGCCACAGAACCCAAAGATAGGATCCAACAGCACATTTTCTATACCTGTATTTAATATTTGCTAGTATTAAACATTTGTTCTAATTTTACCTGTCATCCCATTCACTGGACTTTGAGCCCAGGGTCAAGGCCTTGGTTTACCTTCATACCTGGAGTGCCAGCCCCTGGTAGGTTATCAGTAAACCTCGTTGAATTAAACTAACAGATCAGTTGGCTCCTCTTTTCTGATCACAGAGCTTCTTCAATTACCCAGAGATGTGCCAGGAGCTGGGAAAATCCACCTCATAGTTATTCCCAGACTTCAATTCTACTTGAAGTGATTTTTTTTTTCCCTTGGAGGGAAGTTGAGTGACTTAACTGGCAAGTAATTTTAATCACTATTTTTATCGCGAATCCACCAGGGATTGACTGGTGAGTGGAACACACGAATTTGTATCTGTTTCGAGGTACGAGACAGGACTGCGAGAACACAGACACTGGGTGTTATCGCTGGATCATGCCTCCAGATCTCATGGGGGGCTCATTCTCTCCATATCTGCAGGAATGCTGGAGACGCCCAAGGTCCATGCCATTACCCCGACTGCCCTGCTACTCCTCCTGAGCCTAGTCACATCCTGAGCTCCTCACAGTTCTGAGCACACTCTTCATGCCCTCATCACTTTGCACATGCCATCCCTCTGCCCAGATCTCTCTTCCCCCTGTTCTCCCCTGGATACACTATTACTCATCCCCAAAGACCCCCTTCCCCTTTCACCTGGTCTGTGAGGTGTTCTCTGATCCCCAGCAGGGGCAGCCCCTGGGGAACCACTGTGAGGACAGTGGGCTCACCTGTCTTCCACTCAGGCTGAATTCCTCAAAGGTGGGCAGTGTGTTCTCATCCATCCTTTCACCCTGCTTCATATTTCTTTATGGCACATTCTGCCCAAAACAACAGTGTATAATTGTTTGTTCATAAGTCTTGTTTCTTCCCCATAGAATGTGAGTTCTGTTGGAAAAAAGATGCTGTTTTGCTTTTTTAAAAAATTTATTTGAGAGAGAGCAAGGGGAGGGGCAGAGAGAGAGAGAGAGAATCTCCAGCAGACGCCCCACTGAGTGAGGAGCCTGACACAGAACTTGATCCCACAAACCTGAGATCACAACCTGAGCTGAAATCAAAATTTCAGCTTAACTGAAATTAAGTTAATGTAATAACTGACTGAGCCACCTAGGAGCCCCTTGTTTTGGTTTTTTAAGCTGTTGGTCCTCATGTGCTTAGCATCAAGTCAGCCCATAGTAAATGTACTCTTTTTCTGTAGCTCCCATGACAAATTACTATAAATGTAGTGTCTAAATGGTACAAATTTCTTATTTCCAGTTCCAGAGGTCAGAAGTCCAAAATGGGTCTCGTTGGGCAGAAGTCATGGTTTTGGCTGGGCTGCATTCTCTTCTGGAGACTAGGGGAAAATCTATTTCCTCACTTTTTCCAGCTTCTAGAGACCACCCACATTCTTTGGCTCACGGTCTCTTTCTTCCACCTTCAAACCCAGCAAGGTGACACCTCTCTGGCCATTCTTCCATGGCCACATCTCCCTCTGACCAGGGCCTGGAAGGGTTTTCCAATTTTAGGGACCCATGGGATGAGGCTAGACCCACCTGGATCATCTCTGCATCATATTTGCAAATATGATTAAGATCCTTCATCATATTTGCAAAATCCCTTTTGCCATGTAAAGTAACATTTCTAGAGATTGGGATAATGACAGTTTGGGGGCCATCATTCTACCTGCCCCAATAAGCTCCTGAAAGGATGGCCGGGCAGTGCTGATTAGAGCAAGGACCCATGGTAGTTCATTTTTCCTAAACGAATCTTCCCTGGATGTTTCTAATCTTGCTGCTGCGCTAAATGGCACTAGCAGGTTAAGCCTGGAGATTGTAAACCATCTTGAAAGTCTGTGAAAAGATGCTTTTTTCTGAGAGGAAAGAGGCCCTTGAAATCTTTTAATGCTAGAGAAAGCTGTAGAAGGAACTCATTTGCCTAAGAGGTCCGCCACTCTGCTCCAAGTTACCTAATCTGCATTAACAGAACAGATTCATTGTTCCAGGAAGGCTGGTTGGGAACAAGAGGTGATCCCACAGCAGAATGAATGCCTGAGGTTCACAGGATTCATTCCAAGTCTCTCCAAACCCCCTACATGTTGCCACTGGAATTGTCTCCCAGAAGCAGTTTAGATTGTTGCACTTGCTCAAATATCTCTATTCTTTTCTTTTCTTTTCTTTTCTTTTCTTTTCTTTTCTTTTCTTTTCTTTTCTTTCTTTTCTTTTTTAAATATTTTATTTATTTATTCATGGGAAACAGAGAGAGAGGCAGAGACATAGAGGGAGAAGCAGGCTCCTCGCAGGGAGCCCAATGCGGGACTTGATCCCAGGACCCCGGAATCATGACCTGAGCTGAAGACAGACACTCAACCGCTGAGCCACCCAGGCATCCCCCTCTATAGTTTTCTTACTGTTTTCTGATTCAATTCTAAAGTCTTTAGCATCCAGCATGTTTCTTGGTTGGGCCCCAAGCTCCTTATCTCATGTACCTTCACAACAGTTCTGTGATGAAAATATCATTATTATGTCCATTTCACAGATGAGAAAACTGAGCCTAGGTTCAGAACTTGCCTAAGGTTCCATAGCAGATAAAGGGCACGGCCAAGTTTGTACCAATGTACCTCATCCTAGGGCCTTGCTCACCCAGGTGCTGAGCAATCTGACCCACCCCGCCCATCAGTCATTGCTGAAGGAATGACAGACTCAGTAACCTGCCCCCCCGCTTGGACAGGTGTCAAGTTAGTGCCGGACCACAGGGTGTGGGGTTCAGAAAGCAAAGCAGGAGACTGGCTGGGCCTCTGCTTTAAGGCATGTGTGTTCAAATCCAGAGTTATCCCCTCCAGCCTGGGGGGCAAGAAGGCAGCCCAGTTGGAAGGGTGGAAAACCAGACAGCAGGCCCACAACAGGCAACAACACCCAAGGGGAGTCTTTGCATTCTGGCCCAGGAAGGACTCAGGTCAGCTTGATTTACATACCGCTGACCCATTTTCATATCTTAAAATAAGAAACACTGAGTACAGGCTTTAGGATTATATTTACCAAGTTGGAGTGCAGTGAAGCCCAGGTCTGCAGGGCCGAGGTTTGTCTGTCTCCCTCGGTCTTCTAGGGCACCAACCCCTCCCCTCGCCCAGTGTCTAGGCCTCTCAGCTTCTCTTCTTCACTTCTCCCCCTCAGGACCAGAGCCTGGAGAGTGATCCACCTGAAGCAGGAGTGACTTGCATGTTACTGCTTGCATGTTACCTGCTGAGGTCTTGAGGTGATCATCAGCTCCGCCTCCACCTGCTCCTCCATCTGAGCCACCTAGGAAGCAGACCCAGGAAGCAGGCAGATGGGATGCACAAATCCCCAGGGATGGATGTTGAGCCAGAGCTTGGAGCTCAGACATGTGGCCACAGTCTGCGATGATGCTTCATTCTGGACTTGAACCCCGTTACTCAGTCCCAGGTGTTGTGGGAGGTGGCCAAAGGTCCCCCTGGAGGGGCACAGCCTGCCCGGGGATACAGAAGTGAGAGGACAAAATGCACCCCATCTCTCACCCAAGCAGCAAATGGGAACAGAGTGAGAGGACCAAGCAGATGGGTCCCGCACAGTTCCTGTTCCCCATTTCACCAGAGGACAGTTAATGAGTCCAGAAGAGCTCTTCAGGGGATCTATAGAAGCAGGAGAGGGAGAGGTACTCCACTAACAATGATCTACACACACACACACACACACACACACACACACGCGCGCGCGCGCGCGCGCGCGCGCGCGCGCACGCGCGCACATGCACCTTTGATGGTCAAAGACATGGGTCAAAGGAATGTCAGAACAATGGCATTTCAGATTTCACTAAGTAGGTAAGGGAAGACGGTATTTTCTAGGCACAGTGGCTTTCCAAGCACCCCCACCTCCACCCCTGCCACCCTTATATCAGAGCATATAGGATCCACACAGTACAATGGAAATTGTAGAGAGAGGTCCCTGCCTCCTCTCTGGGGCTGACTCCTCCCCTTGCCCCGGAGACCATCCCTTACACCCAACCCAGTCTCTCCCCTTCTCTCCTCAACAGATGAGGCTGCTCCCATCTTAAACCATGAACCCCAACCCTGCTAGCCCCTTTGTTCCCTCTAGCTGCCACCTTACCTTCTTTCTGCCAGGTCAAGCTTCTTGTGGAAGTTTACTAAGCAGCATTCATAACATTTGTGTCAAAAGAGAAAACCAGAAAAGGCTCCACGCAGTAGGGTACATCTGGGAGGAAGCAAGGAAAGTGTATCTGCCTAGGATGAGGGTGGGACAGCCCACAGAGAGGGAGCAGCATGAGCGGAGGTGGGGACATCCAGCCAGGACACGGGAATGGCCAACGCAGGTGGAGAGTGGAAGGGTGTCGAAAGGGAAGTCGTGGGGAGGCAAGAAAGGTAGAAAGGGGCCAGATCAGGGAAGGCCTTGAATGCTGAGCTAAAGCGTCTGTGTTTGGGCTTCACGCTTTACAGTTGCCGAGGATTCATCTGGACAAGCAACAGGTCCTGACTGGCTACGTTCTCTCCGAGGATTGATTTGGAATAAAAGATGGTTTGGAAAAGGGAGAGACTATCAAGGGAAAACTGGCAAGAAGGCACAAAATAAAAAGTACCGGAAGACTGTGGTCCAAATTAAGTAATGTTCTCTAGGATTCCTTCCACAAGATGCTCAGGCCTCGCGCATGGGCTGTCATGCTGACTTACACCCAAATCAGACACGCTCAGGTTTGGGGGTAAGCATATTCGTGTGTTTTTACAGATAGTAATTTTTATAGCTGTTAAATAATTCATGCTGGCTTTGTATTCCCTCTTGTGTTCTTAAAAAGGATGCTGTTTACCGCACAAGTGCTGGCGGAAAGAAATGAGCTACCCACTCTGTCATTCTTTTTTCCAATCTTGCTGTGCCACGTGGGGGAGGCCAGACACCTTTCTGAAAGTGGTACCTTCGGTGGAAGGTGTGCTAAGCTTTCTCAAAACCAGGTCGAGAGCTTAGTCCTTTTTTTTTTTTCTAATTAGAGTTTTTATTTTAATTTAAAACTTTTTCACTTGATTAAAACTCATCTCAGTGAAATAGGTTCAGAGTGGGTTTCAGCAGTTCGATCTCTCACTCTTCTTCCCCCTCCAGTTCGCCTCTGGCTCTACATGCAACCAGCCCTGACAAGGGAGAGGCAGGTGACTGCTGTCCTCACAGCTGAGTGGGGGCCCAGAAACCTCCAGGGTAAGGCTTTCGGGTCAAGATGACTCTAGTCCTTCCTTTCAGAGCCCACACTACCTGTCAGCTTTAAGTCTCTTCAAATGGGAAAGCTTATAGCCCCTGCTCTGCTATTTTTAGGAACTGCTAGCATTGACTCACTCTTTCTGCCAGCTTGCAGCCTGCCGCTCTCTCCTTCCCGTGATGTCAGGGACTTGCTCTCATTGTTGGGTCGAGAGCTCGTCTCCCATCTCCCTGGCCTGCTCAGCTTTGGCCTGCATCATCCATCCTGTCGCTTTCACAGGGTCTGCATTTCCTTGTTTCTCCTTTTTTTTTTTAAAGTAGCTCCACAGCCATCATGGAGCCCAACGTGGGGCTTGAACTCACCACCCTGAGATCAAGACCTGAGCTGAAATCAAGAGTCAGACACTTAACAGACTGAGCCACCCCAGGCGCTGAGGCTTCCCTTCATAAAAGCTGCTCTGCAAGTCACAGTCAGACACTAACCTGGATGGACTGGAGATTTTTCATCTTGTTCATAACTTTGTATTCCTGTAGCTATAAGTGGGAATTAGTTTTTTGTGTATTTGTTTGTTTTAATGAAGTCTAAGTTCAAATATGCATTTATTTTTTATTTTATTTTTTTTCAAACATGCATTTAAACAAAAATAATTTACAGTTGACCCTTGAACAACACGGTTTTGAACTGCGTGGGTCCACTTATACATGATTTTTTTTTTCTTTTTGGTAAAGTATAGTACCATGAATATACTTCTCTTCCTTATGATTTTCTTGAAAACATTTTTTTTTCTCTGGCTTACTTTCTCCTAAGAATATAGTATCAGGACGCCTGATGGCTCAGCCATTGAGCTTCTGCCTTTGGCCCAGGGCGTGATCCTGGAGTCCCAGAATCGAGTCCCACATCGGGCTCCCTGCATGGAGCCTGCCTTTCCCTCTGCCTTGTGTCTCTGCCTCTCTCTCTCTCTTTCTTCTCTCTCTCTCTCTTTTAGTGTCTCTCGTGAATAAATAAAGTCTTTAAAAAATACAGTATCAATACATATAACACAAAATACGTGTTAATCAAATCTTTATGTTATCATTAAGGCTTTGGGTCAAAGATAGGCTGTTAGTAGCTAATTTTGGGGAGAGTCAGAAGTTATACTCAGATTTTCAAGTGCATGGATGTTGGTGCTCCTAACCCCTGTGCTGTTCAAGGGCCAGCTGCACATTTAAATAACTTTGGAGAGAATGACATGAAGGAGGATTTACAAACTATAAGCTGATACTTACTGTTCATTATATCTTCATCCCAGAGCATAGCAGAGTGACTTACACAGAGAAGACACTGAATAAGTACTCAGAGGAAGGGATGCTTAGGAATCAATGGATACATTCTGAACTGTTAAAAGCTTGGTGATTTATGCCTCTCAAGAGTAAAGCTTGCCGTTCAACATGCAGAACTTTTCTTCAATAAATTGAAAACAGTGGTGTTCTCAGACTTCTCTCCCAGGGTGGAGCCGGAGAGGTATTTTTGGCAGTTGGGTTGTATGATAGTTGTTGGGATGATTTCCATTTTAAGTAATCCCAAATCCAATACAAAATGGTTTAAGGGATGTATGGGTGACTCAGTGGTTGAGTGCCTGCCTTTGGCTCAGGGCATGATCCTAGAGTCCCAGGATCGAGTCCCAGCATCGAGTCCTGGGATCAAGTTCTGCATCAGGCTCCCGATAGGCAGCTTGCTTCTCCCTCTGCCTATGTCTCTGCCTCTCTCTCTGTGACTCTCGTGAATAAATTTAAAAAATTATTTTTAAAAAAGGCTTAAATGGTAGAGAAATATATTACCTCTATTATGCGTCTTTTTTTGTCTTGTTTTGTTTTTATAAAGATTTTATTTATTTGACAGAGAGAGTACATAAACAGGGGGAGGGGCAGAGGGACAGGGAGGAGTAGGTTCCCTATTGAGCAGGGAGCCCAATGAGGGACTCAATCCCAGGACCCTAAGATCATGACCTGAGCCAAAGGCAGATGCTTAACCAACTGAGCCACCCAGGCAACCCTATAACTTATCTCTGGACAGGACCTCTATCCAGTCTTTGGACAGCACAGATCTAAGGTTCATTATTCAATGGTTATTAATAACCTCTTTAAGGTCCACGAGATTTTCCACCTTCTGCCCTGCCACCCTTAGGATATCAGCTTTGCCATCATAAGCTAACACTCTTCATGGTTGCAAAATGGGGCCACAATCCAGGGTCATATGCAGATAGGACATTGTACCACAGAAGAAGAGGAACAGTTTCCTCCTATGCCTTTCTTTTCAGGGGTACAAAATCTTCCCCAAAAGCTGCCCTCAGGAATGTCCATTATGGAATCTGCTAGCAAGGAAGAAGGGAGGAATGACGATTGGATAGGCCATCAACAGTGTGGGTTCCCTCAAAGGCCAGACCTGATTCCTGGCAAAGCCCACTCTCTGATCATTTTTATGAGGAACTTCCACAAACTAGGGCAACTCTTAGACAAATATCATCAAGAAAATTACACCAAGATTTTATTGGTTAGTGAGCAACATATTTGGGTGCTAACAGCACCTATATGCTTTTATTTTCTTACTCTCAGGCCCCCTTTTATTTTATTTTATTTTTCAGGCCCCCTTTAAATCAACATTCAATCTGTTGAGAATCGTGTGGTTGAAGGGTCTACAGTCTATTCCACAGTGCAGCAACACAGGTCATTCATTCATTCATTCATTTATTCATTCATCAAATACTTATTTACAAATAATACTTACATACTTACTATGTTTTTATTAGGCACTGAAAACACAAGGACAGAAAAGACAAAGTTCTTGACTGCCAAGAAGTAATACATTGAGGAGACCTTGCCCTGATAAGGAGAAAATCTGCTAAATGTGCCTGAGTAGCAGAAGTGAGTCTAGAAAAAAATCAGAGGCAGTGGCATTTGAGGTGGATATAAAAATTCAGTAAGAGTTTGTGAGGCAAAGAGGAGAAGGGAAAGGATGTGTGCCTTAGGCAGCTGAGCCTGCTGGAATAAAACACCACAGACAGGGGGGCTCAGACAACAGACATTTATTTCTCCAGTTCTAGAGGATGGATGTGTAAGATCAAGGTGTCTGCAGATTCAGTTCTTGGTAAGAGCTCTCTTTCTGGCTTGCAGATGGCTGTTTTCTTACTGGGTCTTCACCTGCTGGACAGAAGACTCTCTGGTGTCTCTTCCTCTGCTCACAAGGACCCTAATCCCATCGTAGGGGCTCTACCCTCATGACCTTATCTAATTATCTCCAAATACTCCCTCCTCCAAACACCATCACGCTGGAGGTTAGAGCCTCAACATCTGAATCTGGGGTGGCAGGAGGAAGGTGGGGGACAAACATTGAGTCCATAACAGTGTGTCAGGTCCAGAGGGCAGGAGTTACAAAGGTACAGAAGCCATGAAGAGTATTGACTGTGTTCAGAGAACAGCAAGAAGGCACACAGGAGGGTAGAGATGTGAGAAGGTAGAAGAAGGCTGAATTATAACCAGGCCAAGGCAGTGCGGTGTTGTGGCAAAAGGCATGGGCTCTGAAGTCAGGCCCCAGTCTGCACACAGGTTCCACTCTTAGAATGGTTCAGCGATTATGTTAGTTCTCTAGGGCTGCCATAGCGAGTTTTACAAACTGGGTAGCCTAAAACAGCAGGAATTTATTTTCTCACAGTTTGAAAGGCCAGAAATACAAAATCAAGGTGTCAGTAGGGTTTGGTTCTCGCTGGAGGCTGAGGGAGAATCCATTTCTGCCCTTCTCTGAGCTTCTGGTAGCTGCCAGTGACCACTGGCCTTCCTTAGCTTGCTGCTTTGGAATTCCAGTGTCTGCCTCTCTCTTCTCATGGTCTTCTCTCTGTGTTCCTCTGTCTTTTCCTCCTTCTCTTGTAAGGATGTGGCATTGGCTTGAGATCTCATCTCAAGAGCCTTGCCTTACACTAATTACATATGAAAAGACTCTATTCCAAATAAAGTTATGTTCTCAGGTTCTAAAGGGACATATCTTTGGGGGGACCATAAGGCAACACGACTGTGGTATTAGATCACTTCCTTAACCTTTCTGAGCACATTTCCTTATCCATAGTTTGGGGATAAAATGTGTATCCTGGGGGGCACCTGGATGGTTCAGTTGGTTAAGTGTCCGACTCTTGATCTTGGCTTTGATGTCACGGTCATGAGTTTGAGCCCGGTATTGGGTTCCATGTGGGATGTGGAGCCTACTTAAAAAATTTAAAAAAAAAAAAGAATGTTTCTCCTGAAGGGTCACTGTGAGATTGAAATAAAATGCTTTTAAATTGCTGAGAAAGGACTTGGTTTCTAGCAAGTGCTCAGTAAACAGTAGGAATTCCGACTATAATTATGGGGCAACAGAAGGCTTGCAAGAGGTTTATAAGGAGGGAGGAAAAGAAGAGCCACTTCCCAAATTTGTTCTCTTTTTGATTGCACAGGGGCAGCAGGCAAGGCTCTGAGCAATCTGTGGCTCAGTCAGTCAGTCTCTTGGGATAAATGAGGGGGTAGAGGTGCAGCTGCCCCTTGAGGAACAGTGGTGGCCCAGGATGCTGGTCCCAGATCCCACTTCGAGAATCATTGTCCTACACATTTCCTCAGTTCCAGAAGCACCTTCTTTGCACATATTAAGTGTTCAGTCAGTCTTTGTTGCAAGGAGTCATATACTGTGGGCTAAAAAGTGTATCAAAGACTTAACACCCACTTACAATGTTGATAGGAGGCTGCTAGTGAGTTAAGACAGGTCTTCCTGCTCAGTAATTTAAATCATGATATAAATTGATTTCAACCAAATCCATCCCACTAAATGCATTTCATGAAACCCCACACTTCACCATATTAAAAATTCCCTGGGTGGGGTGCCTGGCTGGCTCAGTTGGTGGAGTGACTCTTGATCTTGGGTTTGTGAGCATAAGCCCCACGACGGGTGTAGAGATTACTTAAACAATAAAATCTTTTTTTTTTGTTTTGTTTTTTCTAAACAATAAAATCTTAAAAAAAAAAAAAATCCCTGGCAATATGACAGGCATGCTCTCTGTGCAGGGTTGAAGAGCTAAGGGGCATTGGATTAATTTCATCTGGTTTGTAGGGAAAAGCACAAGAAGTGAGCCACCTTTATGCCTCTAAGAGCAGAACAGTGGGGTTTTAAACGTCCTTAGCAGCAGATGGTAACTAGGCTTATCAGGGGGATCATTTCATAATGTATAAAATTATCGAATCACTATGATGTACACCTGAAACTAACAGGATACAGTATGTCAATTATACTTTAGTAAAAAGAAACAAAATTGAATTAAAAAGAGTCTTTAGTGGCAATATTGTTAAGGAATGTAATCCATCAACATAAGTACTGAGTGCCTCCTGCAGTCACTGTGAGAAGTGCTTTGGGAGCCAGGGCTTTGAGATGTAATCCTGCCTGGAAGAGCTAACCATCTAGTTGAAGAGATAAGAGGGGAGGAACGGGAAGGGTGTGGGGAGAGCTTAGGTGTGGGAGGATGCCTACAAGCCCCTGCCCACTCCCACACTTTCCTGGGGTGAGCCGTGCCAAGTTGGAGTTTGCGGTATCATGGTTATGAAAACTTGTTGACGTGTCTTCCCAGCTTGAAATCTACCAAGAGTAGGGTATTTATACAACAATTGGGCAAAAGCTACAAATCAGGATTTCCTTGCACCCCCTCCCCCTGCCCCCAGCCAGTTTGCTAGCACACCAGTAACTCCTAGGGCCACGTAATAAAAAAGTTCAAGGTGGCTTCCAAGGTATAGCCTAGAGGGTGCAATTTTGGGGGAAGCCTGGTGTGACATTGCACTTGCTAGGACACCGGAGCCAGAGTGACCATGACCGGGAGGGGCCCCCAGGGCTGGGCCTCGTGGCTGGGCTGGGGAAAAGTGGCCTGGAATAACTGACCCTCCAGGAGGACAGGATGTAGAGGAGCTAAGGGGCCCAAGGAACAGGGCAGAAGAAGCCAAGGGCCAGCCTGCACAACCAGGAGAACATGGGGTCTGGAGGCCCTGGTGGGACCATGACGTCAGCAGCAAATGGCATAGCAGGCGGGACTGGCTAGAGGCCAGCAAGGATGAGGGACAAGAGGGCCCACAAATGCTTCTCTCGGCCAAGATGAGAGGCAATGCCCAAGTCTAGATCTCCTCTGGGAAGACAAGGGGTAGAGGTGTCAGGAGGAGGGGGTCTTGCATTTACTGGGTTTTAATTTAGAGCTGATCATGTTTAAAACCAGAAGTGACTAACTTGCCTTAAGAGGCAACTTTTAAGTTTTCCCACCTTTGGTGGAAAATGTGAGCTCAGGACTCAAGATGACTTCCGTTTTATAGGAATAAAGAATGTCTTTGTACATCTGAGTCTTGTGGACTTGTTACTAAAAATTTCCAACACTATTTGCCTTTGTAGAGTGAGCTGCTAAAAATCATGATTGCGTGTAGCAGGAGTTTGAGGTTTATTAAAAGAAACGAAAGGGTTCAACAATGCCTATTATTCCTAACTTTAGCAGAAGTCTAGCTCACTAACATTTTTCTAAAGTCATTTTTCTTCTCCTTTTCCTTTTCTGTGTTTGGAGTGGTGGAGATGTAGAAGAATGATATACAAGAGGTCTGGGAGTCCTTTGTCAAATTTCAAAAGTGATAGTCTTTACAAAGGACCTGAGGTGTTCTTTAACCGAGAGCCTCCTCTAATAACAGAGGAAAGTGCACCTTGGAAGGTAGACCCCCTTGCCCAAGACTACTCTCTTAATTGGAGAGCTAAGGCTCTGTCCTGGCTCTTCCCATTTCAGTTCTGCTGTTTCTGGGTTACAGGAAAGAGTTTATGGATATGTAACTACATTAAGTGAATTTGAAATTCTAGTTGGAGAGCACTGATTGCTATGTTAGCATTTCAAACAAACTTGTAAGAGACTAAAAGCTTTTTTTCTTTTTTAGAATGGAGTTTCTACTAATGTAAAAGAAGCAAGATTTAATTACAGCCCAGAGCCACCCAATTTAGAGATTCCCACAGTTTGGACTGAGTCTCTTTCTTTCTTCTTTCTCTTTTCTTTTTTCTTTTTTCTTTTCTTTTCTTTTCTTTTCTTTTCTTTTCTTTTCTTTTCCTTTCTTTTCTTCTTTTCTTTTCTTTCTTTTCTTTGTTTCTTTGTTTCTTTCTTCTTTCTTTCTTTCTTTCTTTCTTTCTTTCTTTCTTTCTTCTCTTTTTCTAAAGAGGTACCATATTTAGTTTTTTGTTGTTGTTTCATTTAACTTTTTAGATGACTAAAATCATTTATATCCATTGGGAAAACGCAAATAATATAGACAAGCATAGGGTAGAAAGTCAAATTATCCTGACTTCATCCCTTAAAACCTTCTCCTCAGACAATCTTTTGACAGTTTGGTGAATATAAACCACCTTTCTTCCTGTGGTGCTAGTGATTCTAACACAAAAAGCCAGGGCAAGGCTTTGAGGTGGAGGGAGGGAGGGAAACCACCTTTTTAGGGCTTCATGTGTTCTAATATGACAAGAATAAATTAAGGGTGTGAAAATCACCCAGAAACAAAACCTTTAAGCTGACATAGGCTATACAGGGTCTATCTCGCAGATCCATAGGTTTAGTTATCCTTTAGTTGCTGACCTGGGTGGATGCCCTTTAAAACATGATTTTTAAGCTGTTCAGAGGCTCCTCTATATTCCATATTTTAACACACTGTTAACTTACGTTGCCATGCTAACTTCTCTTGACTTGGACGCCCTCAGAAAGAAGTTTCCTTCATTCCTGTGTACACATGCAGGATTTAAACTTGTGTCATTATAAGGAAAGTTGTACATTTGTGGTCTTTTTTTTTAACATTTTATTTATTTATTTATTTATAGAGAAACAGAGAGAGAGAGGCAGAGACACAGGCAGAGGGAGAAGCAGGCTCCATGTAGGGAGCCTGATGTGGGACTCGATCCTGGGTCTCCGGGATCACGCCCTGGGCTGGAGGCAGCGCTAAACCTGCTGGGCCACCAGGGCTGCTCATATTTGTGGTCTTAAAAAAAAAAAAATACACCTATTTATTCCATTTAAGCAACACAGGACAAGAGGGTACAATATTACTCACGGGTGCAAAGTAGAATATATTAAAATTTCGATCCTGAGGCTGATAGCGTAGACTTCAAGCCTGTGTTCTGGAGCTGGGCAAGCTTAGGTTTGAATAGCTTCCTATGTGGCCTGAGCAAGTCACTTAACCTCTCTGAGCCTCAGTTTTCTCATCTGCTAACATTATAAAACATATCCATCTTCTTAGAAGTCCTTTGGTTGTTTCTGTCACTGGGCACTTCTCTTTAGCTATCTTTCTAATATTACTTTTTTTTTTTTTTTAATAGTACCTATCTTTTTTTTTTTTTTTTCTTTTTTTTATTCATGAGAATACACAGAGAGGAGACAGAGAGAGAGGCAGAGGCACAGGCGGAGGGAGAAGCAGGCTCCATGCAGGGAGCCTGACGTGGGACTCAATCTGGGGTCTCCAGGGTCACGCCCTGGGATGAAGGCAGGCACTAAACCACTGAGCCACCCGGGCTGCCCTAATATTTCCTAATATCTAATAATTTTTATTTTCATTTTATTTATTTATTTTTTTCTAATAATTTTTAGTATCTAATGTCTTTCCAATTACCCTTCTTAGAGGACTCCAGCCTTCCACATCATCTTACCTGGTCCTTCTTCCTCTTTTGGCAGCCCCAACCCCTAAGTCTTGTTCATGTTAGGAAGAGCAGCTCAGCTCTTTGCCTTACGATGCAAAGCCATGGTACTTTCCTTTATGTCTAAAATGTCATGCGGGCACTTCACTAAACAGAGTCCCTGCCCAGCACGCCAGCAGAGTGCCTGACAGCACTGGTAACTGAGTGTTTCCTTGAGCCCCGTCAGTCTCTTGGGTGAGGTGCTCCCCCATCAATATTTGTGAGTGGGAGGGAATGGCATGGGAATTTATCTTCTGATAGGAACTCTGCCATCTACCTTGGGACGCAGAACTGCCTGGTAAGTTGCTTTTTTAAGGAGTGATGTTAAAACTGTTATCTTACAATTTTATCCTCATAAAATGTTGTTCTTAGTTGTTTTACATACAGGGACCCTGTTTTGGGAACTCACTAGGAATATAGGGTTCTGTCAATAAAGAAATCTGACAGACACTGGCTTAGGGCTTTTCTCCTTCCTCCCTGATACTCAGAATGGAAATAGTTTCTTTTTCTTCTTTCTTTCCTTTTTTAAAAGATTTTATTTATTTGAGGGAGAGAGAGAGCTCTTGAGCAGGAGGGAAGAGCAGAGGGCAAAGGCAGAGGGTGTCTCAGGGAGCCTGATGCAGAACTCGATCCCAGCATCCTGGGATCACCACTCAGGCCAAAGGCAGATGCTTAACTGACAGCCACTCAGGCACCCTGGATATGGTTTATTTCCAGTTTATTTTCCTTTTAAAGGTTTATTTTCCTTTTAAACCACTAAGATGCCTTTGCTCTCTTAAGTATTTATTTTGTTAACCTTTCTGTTTTCTCTTATACTCTGAACTAGCAGAATGTTCACATTCTGCTATCTGAGGCATGTAGGCACCTTCCATCTTCATTTCCCTCAATCATAGCAGACTTTTATTGTCTCTTCCCTGGGTAAAATGCTATTGGGGGCCGCACTGGCTGCTTTTATAATGATCACTAACAACTAACTGCTTGGGATGTAGAGAGAATCATTTTTTTGAAGTCATAGCATCCTTTACAACAGTTTTATTTTTATTTTTTTAAAAGATTTTATTTATTTATTCATGAGAGACACAGAGAAAGAGAGAGAGGCAGAGACACAGGCAGAAGGAGAAGCAGACTCCATGCGGGGAGCCCGTCATGGGACTCGATCCCGGGTCTCCAGGATCAGGCCCTAGGCTGAAGGCGGCGCTAAACTGCTGAGCCACCAGGGCTGCCCCCAACAGTCAGTTTTAAATGAAAATTTTCATTGGCTGATATCAGAGGTACACATTATTGTTTTAACTAAAACAACTTAAATTCTAGATATTTTCCTCCAAATAAATACCTTATCAACTGCTTTGAAAGAATACATTAATTATAAAACATATGTAAAGAAACTCCTTAAGTCTGGAACTATTTCCTTTATGCCAATATGGAAAATTGAGCTTTGGATGATAATCATTAAGTTCTCCAAAAAACCTTAATACAGCATTTTAACACCCCCCCCCCCCCCCATGATCTACAGTATATAGTAGCAATCAGAGTATTAATTCCAAATTGCTTATTTTGGAGACTACTCAAAAAGTACAAACTTGCCTCTTTGGAAATAAACCTATATAGGAAATAAGCCTATAGAAAAATAAGAACCTTTTTTCAAAACTTCACACACACACACACACACACACACACACACACGACACTAGAATGTTAATTGCTGGAGGGCAGGGATTTTTATCAATCCTGAGCTCAGTTATATACTCAGTGCCTAGAACAGGGCTGACATGTAGTAGGTGCTCAAGACATGCATGAAAATGAATAGTTTAACAATAAAATTCAATTAGAAATTTAAGAAATCACAAGTATTTTGCATCTTAAATTGACCCTGAAACAAATTTAATAAACCTAATTTTGCTTTTCAGTTTACAACTGGCTATTATTGGTTTAAGATATGGCCAAAGACTCCAATTGAGACACATCAAGTAAAAAACAAATAACAAACAAGAGAAACATCAAGTAATTGGACATATTATAATATATAAATGTTAATAGTATACTTACCAAATGTTGTACAGTCTACAGACCATAGCTTTCTTATCCTTGCTTACAATCCTTGAGGTCTACTATCTTCTAATATTAAGTTTCAAGTAATGGAAAGCAAACTCCAACGAACCTAAGCAGAAAACAGGGGTTGGAGATCTGTGGGAAGGATTCTGGAGTGGCATATGGATTCAAAGACAACCTGCTCAGGGGACCTCAGGGATTGGAAGGCAAGTCTTTGCCATCAGGATTCTGTCTCTTTATGAATATCTGCTTCAATCTTTCAGAATTTTTCCATGATACTGGAATCACAGTTGCCAGTATCAACAGGACTTATCTGATCTTACTCTTCTGAGAGGAAGGTGGTTTTCCTAGCTCCAATTGGAAAGATCCCAGAGAAGGATGCCCATTGGTTCAGTTTGGGTGACATTCCCATCTCATGGACCAATCTGGGGGCTAGGGAGCCAGGGTGGCTTAGAGGAGAATCTGGCAGCTCCTCTTGAGAGCATGCTAGCAGGATACAGAGGGTAGAACAGTTCCCCAAAAGAGTGGTGGGCATTCTTAGGTGACAACATACATAGTTCATAATGAAAATTCCAGCTCTTGTGTGAAGGCTTCAGAGATACATTGCCTCTGTAGGTTGGCCCTACAAGACTTTCCTTTCCAAATTCTGGGTTCACAACAATCTGTTACTTAAGGATTCTTTTTTCCAGGAACCAGTTAACTGAGTTAGTAAGCTATCCAGCTGAGTGAGCGCTGCATTATTAAAATAGGATGGTAACAGTTTCATCTGAATTAAAAAGGCAAACACAATATTAGCATCTTTAACAGATCAAAATGCTTTCATCACAACTTACTAAGTTTAGAATTGCCTGATGGACTGATAATAAAATTTCCTAAATTTACCACCCGGAAACTCAAGCAAGATGTTCTCTGTAAGGTCTCAGTTGGTGAGGGACTGGGCTGCTCCTAGACAAGTCCATTTTACATTGAAGACTCAACAAATAAGTGCAGCCCACAGACCAGTGTTTGAGTTTTGGCTTTATTTTATAAAAATACACAACTTAAATACATATGACACTCTCTATACAAGACATAAACAACTGTTAGATTTAACATTTTCAGTTATTTCAACAGAAGCAAATATGTAAATTACCTCGTAAGAGCGAAGGGTTTCTTTAGATACTTTGCATTCACAGTCAAAGGGGACACGTGCCCCACGGGAAATCAATGCAGGACACTAACCCAAACCGTCCAGCCTGCCCACAAGTCGTTTCACCACCGGGGCCTTTCTGGCACAGCTGAATATTGCACTGCTTGTTAGACACAATCTAACTTACCCACATCACGAATTTAAGCTTTCGTCTTTCCCAGAAAGGTTTAATAGAATAACCAACGCACAAACGTTATTGGCCGTCTTACAATTGTGCTAATACCAAATATGAGAAGTATGAGCCTTTCTTCACTTTGCAAAACTTGCAATGGAAGGTAGGGAGCTCTATTCTGCAGCTAAACTCATTTTCAAGAGTTTTACAGAAATGTTGGCAGCTAGATGGAGTGCAGTGAAGAAGGGAGTGACATCCTGGCGCCTACAGAAATTACCTTTGAGAAGGGCGCTGTCACTGTCAGGGGCAATCTGTACACTGCTGCACCCTTTCTAACTTGGGCCTGAAACACCTCCCACCCCCTCGAGATTTTGTTGCTGTTCTCTGAGGAACAGCTACTGTTACTGATTCAGGGCTTACAGGGGCCGCTTACTCACTCTGGCTTTCTTTCAGAAATTTAGCTGCCTTATCTATGGCTCTTTTAACTGGCAGTGAATTAGGTACCGGTTTATGGGTACAAAGAAATTATTTACCAGTTGAGAATTTGATGCATGAGAACACACTAGAGTACGTTTCCTGAGGTAAGTGTAAGCCCTAAAGGACAGCGTGCCACTCTAGGATTATAGCAATTTATCCTGGGTAGCGGCACACTACTCCAGGCCTAGACTTTCATGTTCACAGGCTAACAGGGCCAAGGACACGTGTTCGTGATGATATGAAATGACAAGGCGGAATTAAGAGGACTGCTGATGGCTGAGAACATCAATTCAAAAGAAGCCACACAGGGGAACAGAGGGGGAAAAGGAGGGTATATTTTAAAGTGCTTAGGTAGGATGGGCAATTAGGTGGAAATGCCTCGAGGGATTTCTAACAAGCTTTCAAACTGTTCATTCTTGGTGACTCAGACATGGAAGTAATGGCTTTCTTTCAAAAGAACTGTGCAAACTTTTTAATTCTTTTCTGAAAAACAAGATTCTCCATCAAATTTTTTTTAGCCAATGGAATGGTTCTGCTAATTGTTACTCTCCCCAACATATTCTGAAATCCTAACTGGCTGAAGGAATTTCATAAAGTTGAACTACAAAGTACATATATTTGCACCGAGAATTTAAACTAATACACAGAGGTCTACAAAGTTTTGTATGAAGTTAGTACCAAAAAACTTTGCATTGCAAATCATGCTTTATTATCCCTTAATATTCTGCGCAAGGATTATGGCACTCAGACAAATTCTAGGGCCGTGAAGCTGAACTTTTTTTTTTTCCTTCTTCTACATAAATGAAGTAGTTCATGGCCGACCTTAACATTAATAAAGGAGGTGCTGGGAACTGGGTTCCAAGACCTAAGAATGAAGATCAGGCTAAATTTCAACAAGTCACTCATTATATAGGAATGGAAGCACTAAAGAACTCTCTGTTATAACTGCTCATCTGCACAATGTAGTTGAATAAGATGACCAATCTGGTCTTTAGTAACAGTGATGAAAACTGGCACAGGCTTTATACAGAGCCACATACATACTCAGTGACCTGCCATGTCAATTTGGACTGACACTACCATGCACAATCCCTCGTTTTTTTTTTTACTCTAGTTCTGTTGCAAGAATAGATCTACATTTAATTACTTTAGGCATGATGAAGGCCTTAAGCAAAATTTAAATTCAGAAGAACTTTGGGTTGGTGTTCTGTAGTCCCAGAAGCTATTTAAAATTAAAAGTCCAGAGGAAAATCCCTAGGAAATCATATATCAGAATCAATTCATAAAAAAGAAGCATTTTTAATACCACCAAGATGAGAAGTCATAGTAGAACACAATGCTCTGGTTTCCTGACAACAAGCTCAATGCAGCCCAAGTGCAGCCACACAAAGGGAAGCTGCTTTGGAGAGAAGAATCCAGCAGACTGCAGAGGGCTGGAATTAAATTAACATGGCTTTTCTTGGGTAGAAGGTGAATGCTATGTGGTGATCAATATGAGATAGCTGTTTAAAATTCACATACAGTAACATTTTATGTACCTCAAAGCCTAATTAGTGCAGCTAAAAGTAGGAGCAATGTACTGAGACTGAAGATATAATGGGTCAAACAGCAAGACCAGTTCTGAAAGCTCTGGAAGAATGGTCAGTCCTCATATACTTCATCTTCAACCATTCCTTGGATGCTGAGGAGGAGACTATGGCAAGAGAATATATTTTTCTATGTAAAATTAGCTTTCATAATCTATAGTTTAAAAATATTACTATTTAGAAATATGAAGCCCAAGCAAAAATTAGAGATTCTTTCCACTCAGGCCTTAAGATCTCTCCCTCCACCAACACTCAAAGGATCCATACTGTCTCTGGTCAACCAGGGCTTGTAAGAGAGGATGGAAGAGGCAGTGGCCAAAAGCCAGGGACTCAATAAGAGAAAAATGACAGATGTGGCATATTAAAAAATAATGATAATAATAAGAGAAGAAAAGAGGAAGAAGAGGGAACTAATGCAGATAAGGAAGTGAAAAAGAGGCCTGGCTCATAGGAGTAACCCTATCTTTCCTACCTATCTATGGCAAACTGTGCAGAAATGAGAAAAGGCACAAGCCTCATACACAGGCTCTCCTAGGGGCATCACACAAGCCCAAGCCAGGTTGGCTGTGCCCTTAGGCCTTGCCTCTGATCTTGCCCTCTGGGGATGTGCACACATATGCTTCTGTAACCTGCAAGCAATTCTGTTTTGGGGTCCGATTCCTGCTTCCTAGGTGCACGATGCTCCCTACCACTACCAGCACCTGGTTCTATGCTAAAGAAAGGCCTCTGATCCAGGGGCAAGACTAGCAATAGCCAGTGTTCCCAGAACTCTTGGTTGCCCCTGCCTTTTCCTTCCTAGGACTAGCCTGTCTCTCCCCCTGGTGGCTGGAGAAGGGGACAGAGTGCATGTCCTACAAGGGCTACTCTATTTGGAACTGCCTCAATTCACAAACTTCCAAAGGGCTGTCAAGAGTTCATTAATTATGGACTGATCGATGATTCAAATATTACTTAAGGAACTCGTTAAAAAAAAAGCAACTTGCTTGTGAGGTCCCACCAAACTTTTGAGGGTTTTGATATTGTTTCCTTCTGTTTTTGCTGTTTACTTCTCCAATGAACTTAAAAAAAAAAAAAAAAAAAGGAAAAGCAAAGCAAAGGGGTCTTCTTGTCCCCCTTCCTCCCTCCAGAAACCTGGATTTTCCTGAGTGAAGCGCGTGAGGGATGCTACCACTACAGAGCTTACGAATGAAGGAGGAAAAAAATTCAGATCATTTAGAAATAGGAAATGAACTATACATACAAGTGGCGCTTGGTTCTTGTCACCACTCTGTGAAATGATAACAGGCACCTGAATTTCTAATTTACAAATGACAACACGAGAGAAAAAAGCAGTAAGATTTCTGTGGAGAAAAAAAGTCCATGTTGGTTATTTCACTTCTACGGACAGTCCGTTCATACTTGAGGCCTGCATTTGTCTTTTTCTCTTACTTCCTACTTGATGTTTTTCAGGAGGGCTGTCCGGGCATTCACAACCGCTTTGAAGGCATCTTCACTACCAGGTGCCACGCACTTGTCAGGATGAAGCAGCACAGCGAGTTTCCGATAGGCTTTGTTGACTTCATCCCTACGAGAAAGAAGCCAAGCTCCATGTGTCAGCAATAGGGTCAGCCCCCACCCACTGCAGTTTGGCTTTCTGGACTTACATCATATCTCTCACAGTAAGCATCTCCCAAATCATTATTACATTTTCTCACAAGTGGGACTAAAAGACTCAGAAACACACAATAAACAAATACATTATATGTTACATACAAGTAGAAAAAGAAATTCAAAGTGAAGCAAGTATTGAAACACCAAGGAAATGCCTGGTAAAAGAATGATCTGTGAAAAGGTCCTTGGCATGGAGCAGGCACCCAGCAAACTTTGCTGTGAAGTGATGAGGGCACAGGGTGATCAGGGTAGGCCTCTAGAGTGGGGTTCTGGCACAAGTGGGGAAACACAGAGCAACTGGGAGAGAGCTGGCAGAGGCTAGGAATTAGGAACAGCATGCCATGGCATGAAGTTCCATGAGGACACTGCTGGTGGGGGTGGGTAACAAAAACAAAGTTGGCCAGGAAGCAGGGGTCAGTAAGAGAAGGGCCTTGAAATCCAAACAATCACAAAAAAGTGGATTTGATAAACAATGACATCAGTAGGCATTTCATGACAAAAAAGGTGCTCAGAAAGCTGTCTCTTGAAGTTAGGAGACAGAGAGGAGGTTGTTACAATAAGCCAAGCACAACAGTTTGGATTAAGGTGTTTGTGGAGACAAATAAGGGAAGATAAGAGATAATATAGAAAAAGAATCGGCAGAAACAGGTGATGAACCGATATACAGGTAGAAGAGATGGAAGAAAAGGGGCTGAAATAAGTTCCAGGGTCATAGGGACTCTGATGCTCAGGGAAGATGGTGACACCAATGATCAAGAAAGGGATGCTGCAAATGGGGAACCTGAGAGCTCCAGCGAGCTCCTAAGACCAAAGAAGAAACAAAAGAGAAGGGAACATTACCCAGAGAGGAAAGAGGGCAGGACAGCGAGTGCTTCCCAAAGCCCAGAAGAGCTCCATGAGGGGTCTTCAGGCTTCTGAGCTCTTCAACAAGCAAGGACTGGCTGGGGAGGAGCCTGAAGACCATCTGCCCCTCTCCCTGCTCTTCATAGTCCTCTGGTGTCAGGCCTCCACATGTTTCTAAATACCCAGCTCCTCCTCCAGTCAGGTTTAGCTCTGTCCTTACTAGATAGTTTTATTTCCTACCTTCTTTTCGTAATTCAGGGTTCCAATTATCCTACAAGCCTGGATATGGTACCTTCCCAAATGACCTAGCTTTTCTCCTTTATGTTTTCTCAGAAGAATTTCTATTTAGCTCTCTGAATTAGAGAGGTGTTCTTTGATTGTCTTGCAGTGATGAAAATTCTTGAGTGCCCACTTGGAAAGACTGAGGTCACAAGGCCATGTTCACAGCTGTCCTTGGTTTGGGGTATGTGTTCTAAGGCTTTTTCTGCTTTCTGCTCTTAGATAAATCCTGAATTCTCTTGTTTTAAAACATGCATGGGGCTTTTTTACATAGCTAATTTTGATATTAACTAACAAAAATCATATTCTCCCTCTCTGAAGATACTCAAATTGCCAGAATTCTTCTCCAAAATAACACATACATTAACAAATTACATTTAACAAAGTAACAAATATATTAATTCTGCTGAAGATGAAAATTTTCTTAAAGTTCAAGAACAGTAAATGTAGCACTGAACAAACATTCAAACTCTTTATAACTTTAAAAAACTGTTTTTAGGTTCTGCTAAATGTTCTCACTGCCAAATGGAATTAATCTGATAGACCCAGAGAAATAGAGCTAAAAGAAACACATGTTTATATTGGTCAGTGATATAGAACTTATGGAGGTCCTGTACATTTTGGATAGATTCCAATTAACATAGTATGTAAGGAACCCAAAGTTTCTTTTTCCTTAATAAATACTGTTCTAAGTTAACTAATAAGTAAAGTTTCTTAATTTTACAGCCAATCTCCCTTGGAGGTGAAACAGAAGACTTTAGAATGAGACTATGGAACTCCAAAAGGACATTTAAAAGATACCAATTAATTGTGCTATATACATGAGATCATCCAAACTGTTCATGTGTTTAAAGCCTCCTCTGTTAGGCCTGGCAGGTCGAGGTGACCAGTAACTGTTTTACTCTTCCCCTGCCCTCTTTCTTTCTGGGCTTGAGGTGGGCTGTGCGACCCAAATGGAAAAAAGAAACTTAATGCCACTGGTACTGACAAGGGATTTCAACATGCACTTTTTTTTTTTTTTTTTTTTTTTTTTTTTGTGGGGACCAAGGTGACAAAGTAGAAAGGGAGAAGGATGGGGAGGAAAGTTATGATGCAAAATAAAAAGATCTGAGAACCCTTATAATTATAATAAAAATCATAATATGTACAGTAACAGAAGTGTTCTATTGTTAAAAGTTACATAACCACACCGAACAAGGATTTATTCTCGCACAAGCAACAAAGAATAGTGATTGTATTCCTCTTCCTCCCAAATATTTCTTTTGGCTAAAAATAAAACCATTTAACATAAATTCATACACAGATGTGAACCTAGCAGGATTCTGAGGGCTGTAGAAAGACACAGAGCCAGGCAGACACACAGTGTTCAAGGTCAAAAACCAATTGTACCACTAACTCCTAGTGTCCTTGAACATGTGTTTAGTCTCACTGAATCCCAGTTTTCTCACCTATAAAATGAAGTATTTGGAAAAGCTGCTAACATTCTTTTCCTCTTCTAAAATTCTATGATTTAAGAATTCTCTTTTGTAAGGTATTTTTTTAAAGTTACATTTGCTTCAATTCTCTTATTCAACACAGACAAAAGCATAACACACCATATCAGAAAGTATTTATGCAACACACTACATAGTTCTTCACATCAGGCAACTGTGCCCTCTATTTTGTTTCTTTGGTATTCAGGTAATTCACTGCAGAAGAGTTATTACATAATCTAGTGCATTTCCACACATCTTCATATTTCCAGCCAATTATAAGAAGATCTACCAGACTATGATGTTGACAACTGAGTTTTTCTCCAGGATAGAACTCAGCACTAATATCCTAGGGTGTTGCTTACCTTGAGGCCCCAGGTTTGACTCCCAGCATATCCCAACTGTCTTTACTGTTTCGAATTCTGCGAATGGTGTCTGCTTGTTCTTTGGTGAAACTAGCACTGCTATTAGTGATTGGACGTTTCCCGCCGTTTTCACATAAATCAACTATGGATACATAAAAGGTCTGCAAAAAGAAACCATCTTAGAATAGAACTGATTTTATGAAAATAGGAATTCCTCTTAAGCATAACTTAAAGAATTTTGATATATTCCAATAACTTAAAATTCACCATAAAGCATAAGGAATACAATTTAAATGGCTCATAATAATCCTCCTCTGAAATAATCACACTAGAGGTTAAAAGGTAATAGATGCACAGTTAGAAAAATTCAAATAGTAAATAAAAGTATAAAATGAAAACTACCTGTCTCTCAAGTTCCTCTCCTTGAAGTAACCATTGTTAATATTTTTTGAGCATCTTTCCAGAAAGATTTTCTATCAGAATACCAGTACATTCATCTACATACTAAACACTGACATACAAGAAAGCTGATTAAACATACTGCTTAGATCCTTGCATTTTTTTTCACATAAAAATACAAGGGTGCCTGGCTGTTCTAGTCAGTAAAGTGTGTAATTCTTGATCTTGGGGTTGTGATTTGAGCTCCACACTGAGTACAGAGATTACTTTAAAAAAATAAAATCTTTTAAAAAATACATCTTGGACTCTTTCTCTCTGGAGAGTACATATAGACACTTTCTTCATCCTTTTTCATGACTTCAGTATTTCACTGTGTGACTGTATCTTTATTTATTTAACAAGTCAATTGTTTCCAGGTTTTGCTACTACATACAGTACTTTAATGAATAGTGTGTGTGTGTGTGTGTGTGTGTGTGTGTGTATGTATACACATCTGCACAGTTGTGGAGATACTGCTTTAGGATAAATCCCTAAAAAGAGAAGTACTAAATAACAGTGTAGAAGCATTTTAATTTTTTATTTCAATATCTTTCATTAAAAAAAAACTAAACTCCCATCACAGTGTCTGACAGTGCTATTTCTCTATACCCTTGTCACTATGGGGCATTATTGTACAGCTTCACTTTTTTTTTTTAAGATTTTATTTATTTATTCATAGAGACACAGACTGGGGGGGGGGGGCGGGCAGAGGAACAGGCAGAGGGAGAAGCAGGCTCCATGCAGGGAGCCCGACATGGGACTCAATCCAGGGTCCCCAGGATCACACCACGGGCTGCAGGTGGTGCTAAACTGCTGCGCCATCGGGGCTGCCCTATAGCTTCACTTTTGCCAAGCCTATGTGTAGTGCATAGTTTGGATTTGAGTTCTTTAATTATAAGTAAGGTTGAGCGTCTTCATATGCTTAGTACTTTTCCATTTTCTGTAAATTGTTCAGATTCTTTGACTACTTTTTGATGTTTTTCGAAATGAAAACTTTTTTGATTCTGTTCATATTTCATATTCTGTACACTTTTTAGATTTCCTTTGTTCAAAATACTAATTAATATACTATATTGCTTTCCAATGGATACATCTCCTCTTCCCTCCAACTCTTATTTAAATCTCTTCCTCTTCTTTTTCAGATATTTCCATAGTTCCTGTTGTTATCTAAAAATTTTATATTTCTCTTAGACTTCTCCTTATCTCCAGTTTTTATATTTCTCTTAGACTTCTCCTTATCTCCAGTAATAGCTAATAGATTTGGCAACCTAAACAAGAGGACTTGATTTGTGAGAAGGGTGTCAAAGGAAAAGCCACTAGATACCAAAACAAGAGTTGATGTGATTTAGTCTATCTTACTCTCCATTCACAATGTGAGTAAGACAAAACTAAGCTCCTTTCTGACATAAAGTATCTATAAGTATATAGGAAACAAAATATTAAATTGAGCCACCAGGAAAGCACTACTTCTAAGTGTTTGCTCATATAATAGTTTTATTATATTCCTTGTTAGCTTTATAAAAAACAGACTAATTTATTAGCGCTGCCCAAGATTCATCTGAAAGGATAAAAGCAACCTAAAAGCCATGAACAGTTCACAGATGTTTGCTTATGCTCTGTATCAGTAAGGTTTTCTTCCAGTTTATAAGTTAAACTAAAATAAAAATGCCCCCAGATTTCTGAGGGCAAGTGTTCACTGATAACACCCATGGTCATAGAAGGCCAGCTGTGGCATATTATATGGTACAGTAGAATTGACGTCAAAAGTCTATTTACATTCTACGTCTGAGTTCCAGCCATGATGGAGTGATGGGCACTAGATGGGACTAGAACGCCTGCCATAAACTACAAAAATGGACAAATATACGAAGCAACTATTTTCAGGTAGTGGACAATAGCAAGTGCAACACTGCCACGTGGCTTTCTACCTGGAGTCCATTTCTTGTCTGAGCAGTCCCAAAGTCCCACTGAATTGAAGAGACAGAAATCAGAGGTTAAAGATACCGAAGTGGTTAGAATCTGCAGAGCAGGGCATTGGAGAGGAAGCAACTAGGCAGAGTTGGGCCCCAGAAGTCCATGTACTCGAGGGTTCCCTACTAATTTGTAGCTGAGGTCAGGCTCTACAGACATAGGATGAGATCACCTGAGGCTTACCAGGTAATAGCTATTATGGGATTGAGAATAGAACCAATATACTAGAGGTCTTCCCAAAGAGGTATAATGGAAACACTATAGTTTGACCTTGCCAGAGTGCAGAGGTTGCCTTACTACCTCATTAGCACCCTCGTATCTAGCTGAGACATAATGGGAAGACTGTGGTTTGGTAGTAGACTCATCCTGACAAAACCTAAAACCAAGAGCCGACAAGATCTGAGGAGACAGAATTTGAAGGCTGAGTTCTGCCATGTTAGAAAAGCTTGGGCAACACTTTGGGCTTCGTTCAGATCCTTGCTATTAAGGCAAAAAACAAGCCCACACAAATTCAATATGATCTGCCAGTAACTGGCTGCCTGCTGAAACAAGAACCAATATTCTGCTGAGGAAAATAAAGAATCTAGAGCCTCTACAATGTATTATCCACTATGTCTGGTGTTTAATCAAAAATCACTACTCATACAAAGAAACAAGAAAATGTGGGCAGCCCGGGTGGCTCAGCAGTTTAGTGCTGCCTTCAGCCCAGGGTGTGATCCTAGAGACCCGGGAACAAGTCCCATGTCAGGCTCCCTGCATGGAGCCTGCTTCTCCCTCTCCCTGTGTCTCTGCCTTTCTCTCTCTGTGTGTCTCTCATGAATAAATAAATAAAATCTTAAAAAAAAAAAAAACAAGAAAATGTGATCTATACATAGTCAGGGGAAAAAAAGCTGTCAATAGAAACTGGACCCAAGATGGTTCAGATATCAGACTTACCAGACAAACTTTTTTTTTTTTTTTCATTTTTTTTTTTTCATTTATTTATGATAGTCACACAGAGAGAGAGAGAGAGAGAGAGGCAGAGACACAGGCAGAGGGAGAAGCAGGCTCCATGCACCGGGAGCCTGACGTGGGATTTGATCCCGGGTCTCCAGGATCGCGCCCTGGGCCAAAGGCAGGCGCTAAACCGCTGCGCCACCCAGGGATCCCTTACCAGACAAACTTTAGAGTAGCTATTATAAATATTTCAAAGAGATAAAGGAAAATATAGTCTTAATAAGTGAACAGATAGAGAATCTCAGCAGTGAACTGGGAATTATACAAGAAAATCAAATGCAAATTCTAGGACTGAAAAGTACTAAAGTGAAAAATTCACTCAGTGGATTTAACAGCAGTTGGAAGTCAGATCAACAGAGACTATGGAATCTGAAAAACAGAGAAAAGGGAAAGAAAAATAACATAGTCTCAAGGACTGTGGGACAAAAATCAAATGGCCTAATATACATGTAACTGGAGTCCAGGAAGGAAAAGAGTGAAAATAGAGCCCAAAACTTTTTAAACAAATAATGGTGGAAAACACCTGTCTAGCAAATCTGAGAAACTCAACAACACCAAGTAGGATAAATATAAAGAGAACCACATCCAGTCACATAGTCCAAAGCTGAAAGCCAAAGATAAAGGAAAACTCTTGAAAGTGGGCAGAGGGGGAAAAGAATCCCAACACATTATGCACAAAAGAGTAAGAGTAAGAATAGGTGGTAACACCTCATGAGTTGCAATAGAGACCAGAAGAGAATAGACCAACATCTTTAAAGTGCTGAAAGAAATTTAATTGTCAACAAGCATTATTTATACCCTTTGGACAAGTCATTTTACTACTCTTAGATGTTATAACATCTGAAATGAGAATAAAACCTGCCACACACAGTAAGTCTCAAATGAGATGAAACATATAAACTTCTCCAGAATTGTAAAACACTATTCAAATGATTAAGTATCATTATTACACATAAATAGGCACAAACTCACACCGGTTCATGTACTCAGTAGAATAGAAAGTGTGGCAAGCCAACATCAACCTTATGGTCTTAAAATAGAAGCTACTGATGCCCAATTCAGCCTGTCAGCCAAGGATGAAACCTGTCTTTAGTAGGGGCGGTGACATTTTAAGAGAAAGAAATTTAGCATAAAAGATTAAATAAAATCCCACTCAATAATTAAGAACAACTCTTTATAGTATAGCTACATTATTTGAAATGCTAAAAATTCCCAAAATATCAGATATATTCATAAGAAAAAAATGCATAATTCATGCCACCACTTACTTCCAAATGTATCTGTAATTAAGAGTTGACTTTACTTTATAACTTATTGTTTTAAAAAGCCTTATTCTGGGGGCGCCTGGGTGGTGCAGTTGGCTAAACATTCAAATCTTGGTTTCAGCTAGGGTCATGATCTCAGGTTCATGAGATCGAGCTCCACATGAGGCTCCATGCTCAATGTGGAGTCCACTTGAGTTTTTCTCTCTCCCTGTCCCTGTACCCTCTAGTTTGTGCTCTCTTTTTCTCTCTCTCTCAAATAAATAAATAAATCTTAAGGAAAAAAAAAACGTTATTCTGGGCACCCAGGTGTTTCAGTTGGTTAAGTATTCAATTCTTGATTTTGGTTCAGGTCATGATCTTAGGATTGTTAGATCGAGCCTGCATCTGGCTCTGTGCTGGGTGTGGAGCCTGCTTAAGATTTTCTCTCTCCCTCTCCTTTTGCCCTTCACCTTCTAAAAAATAATAAAAATAAGTAAATAAATCTTGTTCCCTTAAAAATATTCAAGATTAATAATTTTTAAAAAATCACCATCCATTCAGTTCCAATATGAGTACATCTTTCCATTGCCTACTTGGTGTCTTATTTTTATGTGACTGGCTAGACTCTGCAATGCCATTCTCCTATAATACCATTAACCAAAGGTAAAGAAAACCTTTGTTCCTACTGTAAGTATATAGTAACTGTTGTTAAACTTGATGGTCATCAAAATCACCTGAAAAGCTTTTTCAAAATATAGATTCCTAAGTTCTATCACAGCACTAAGCTTCCAGTAGGTCTGGAGCCCAGAAATCTGTGTTTTGAAGAATTTCCCAAAGTAATTCTGATGATCAGCCAGGTCTTGTACACTGTAGGCAGATATCACACACACACACACACACACACACACTCACTCTCTCTCCCTCTCTCTTAGTCTTTTTCTCACCAGCTTCTAAAAAGAGTTGCTCTAATGAGCAACTCCTATTATATTTCTGCTTCTCATAATTTAAACTAAAATTTGGCATGGTCAGCCTTGTAACAAACTAAACAATGCTAGCTTACCTGGAACATCTCATTGATTCCTTCTCCAGTTTGTGCTGAAGTTTCAAAGTACAGGAACCCTTTACTTTCAGCCCACAGACGCCCTTCACTTTCATCTACACAGCGGTGCTTGGTACAGTCAATCTGAAATAGAAATTTGGGGGGTGGGCAGAGAGAAGACTCCAAACTTCATTCACTAGCATAGGTCCAGTGAAGTCTTCATCAATCCTTTACTGAGGCAAAAACTACTCTTAAATGAATGCCAGCATATACATACAATTATCAGGACCAAAAGGACCAAAAAAATTGCCAATGTTGAACATAGACTGATTTCCTGTGGCAAAATGACAAGTGCCTGCTCCCACACTTTATCCTTTAAGAAAACTGCTCCATACCTCTCTGAAAATTAGCTTCATAATATCTCCCATGCTCCAGGGGCCACAGTATACTTTTCATACCTTGCTGTAATCCATGCTGCACTTAATTATTGTCCCTTTTCTAATGAGGTCGGTGTAATTATTAGTCGGTGACTCTCCTGCTCAGTCACCAATATCCTTCCCCGTGTAAGGCACCAGAAAAAAAAGTGTATAACTATCCTGACACATGGGAGTTTTTGTTTTTATTCTTTATGTTCTAGGGATGTATGTTTTGAAAAGCTGTTGATTACTATATTATAGAATAAGGGCTTCTTTTCTTTTCATTTGTTCCCCAAAACTCAGAGCTGCACTCTTCCCATAATGAATCTAGAAAGTCAAGCATACCATTTCCAAAGCAGTTACCTTGTTGGCACATACTGCAAATACAATATTTTCCATGTTTCCGTGAGGTCCAAGATCTTGTTTCATCTCTGCTAGCCACGCATCAAGAGCATCAAAGGAGTCTTTCTGCCCAACATCATAGACCAGTATTACACCCTGTGTATCCTTGTAAAACTCATTACGAACCTTCACATAAAAGAACAGATGCACAAATTGCAGTTTTGTGATTTTGTAATATACCTCACAGTCATTAATGAAACAAAGCATGTTCTCTTGTATATACATAGTATTTGCTATTGTATCTCAATATCTACTGGTCATTAGAGGACTTCGTATAAAATCAAAGTAACATGATTTAAAAAACCCTACTAGTACAAGGTCTTGTGATGAAAACAACAGCTTCCTGCCCCACCTCTTCTCACCTCCAGCTCTACTCCCTAGAGGCAATCAATCTTTATTTCTCATTAGCAGACCTTAAAATAACACAAATTCTATAGAGTGAAGCTCTTCTCAGGAAAAACCAGAGGGTAAGTGAACAATTCTGAAGAACTTAAGGCAAAAATAACACAAGCATCAGCAACCGATACAGCCATTTATATACCACAGCTCAAAGCTGGGTTCCCCAGGATGCTAGGCAGAGTTTCTCTAACTCTTATGTCTGCACACCAACTTCAGAACTCTGAACTCAGAGTCTCAGTGTGATGTAATGGCTCTGGAGTCACACAGATCTGGGTTCACATTTACTTATTAGTTGTGTGATCTCGGGCGAGTCACTTAACCTCTCTGCATCTCAGTGTTTTCATCTGTAAAATGGGGGTAGTACTACTTACTTCAGGGGGTGACTGAGGATTACATGAGATAATGAAGGCAAAGCACCTAGATGGTGCCTGCAAAACAATGTATATTTGCACCTTCTGCCTTCCTTCTTCACGCTCCTTCTCTAATTGTCCTCATTTGATATTTTTGCTAGAAATAGCAACTTGCTTCTGGTACATATCTATAATCTAGGAAGAGGCAGCATGAAGTACAGGGCACACGAAAGTAGCAGAGGCAATGACAGGCCAAGTGGATGCAGAATAACTCTGACACACTCAGGGTTTTAGGCCAAAATTCCAGTAAGAGATAGAGGACACATGTTACTCATTCTTCTCATAGAATTCCAGTATGTACACACCCATACCAGTCTGTAGTAAGAAATGAAGACATCTTACACACATCAGGTATGAATGCTCAGGTTTCTGAGCATAGACAGATGCCTGGGCCAAGAATGCAAAAGCCTATCAATTTGTAGAAACAGAAGAAGCTATCACCTAAATTAAAACCAACAAAATCAGAAAGAATTTAAAGTGATGAACAGCAGGGGTCTTCTCCCCTCAGTCCCTAAGGTCCTTAGCCCACCTGCAGTAGTGAAAACCAACCTCTCCCCTCTTTCTTGCAACTTACTGCCTTGGCCCCCATATACCATATTCTCCAGGTTCTTGACTAGTCTTTTACCAACTTCTTCTTTCTCCATTGTTTCCATTCCAGCTGGTCACCATAATTCCCCAAATCCCATCCTGGGCCCTCAGCCTTTCTTTTTCAATCCTTTCTTCCAACTCAAACAACATTATCACCTGCATAGTTTCAACTGTGAGAATCTCCAAAGTGAGCCTTTTCATGTGTGCTTCCAGACCTGCATTTTCAGTTAGCTCTAGACTCTCCCAGCTGAATGTCCTGCTGGAATCTCAAATCCAGTATGTACAATAGGAAACCTTCCAGCTTATTCCTTCCAGTCTTTTCCATTCCTTGAACTTCTAGTGATGAAAGGAGCATACCATTCTCTGAGTCAGGTGGATTGAAAGACTAGTGTTAACCTTTGCTGCTTTGCTTTCCTCTCCCTTTTCACTCAGCAGGTACAAATAATCCTGTAGGAGCAACCTCTGCTAGGTTTCCTGCACCTGGCACTTCCTTTCCATTTCCACGTCCCAACATTACACTATCTCTTGACTACTACTGCAAGAATTTTCTAAGTAACCTCCCCAGCAACATTATACACATTGCATATTTATCTTTTTAAAGCCCTGGTTCAAAAATTCTTTGGTGTTTTCCTACTGCCAACATCCTAAAGTTCAAATTCTTTTCACTGGTGTTGACAGTTTCTGATCAGCCTTCCACCAGCTTCCCAGCCTTATCCTCCTACCTCCTGTTATTTCAAACTGGATAATCTCTCATTCCCTAAACCTGCCCTTTGCCTCTCTAGTTCCATCTGTAAACAAACCCTTCTTTATCTTTAATCTTTCAAGTTTAGCTATGACACCATATCTTTCCTGGTTTTTCTGCCCCCACCCCTCACCATCTAACCCCCAACTCCTTCCAAACACAATTTAATATCCATATTCCAGGAATTCCACAGCTTGTGCTTCTAGTAGTGCTCATATCACTTCCTGTCTGGTTTTATAGTTGGTAGCATATACAGCTGCCTTCCCCAGTAGACTGCAAGCAACGTGAAGGCATGTATCTTGTATCCATCTTTGTGTTGCCGATAGGGCCTAGCAGGTCTAAGTATTTTAGATATTTTAAATCAAGAAGAGCTGAAAGTAGAGAATGTAAGTAGAGGCCAAAGGGGAAAAGAAAGAATTTCAAAATGCAAATTATGCTATCCAAAGGGAGATCTGTGTGTAAATAGAGATTTAGGCAAGCTCCATGGATTTCTCTTTCAACTGCCTCAAGTTCAAGTCTGGGTTTCAGCAACTAGTTACCTCTGTAATCTTGACTAAGTGGTTTTATCACCAGCTTTAGTTTCCTCATCTGTAAAATGAAAAAGTCAAAGGAGAAGCCTCAATGGAGTCCCCCACAGCTCTCGTATTCTTGGCTCCCAAACAGCTCTCAGAGTTAGTCCTGGAAGTCTTGCTGCATCCAAAGTTTAATTAAATAGGATGCTAAGGGAATGGCAAACTTTCTAGCTTGTAGATCAGAGAAAGCTGTTACTTTAATGTCACTTGGGCCTTGGGGCGCCTGGGTGGCTCAGTGGTTGAACATCTGCCTTTGGCTCAGGTCGTGATCCTGGGGTTCTGGGATTGAGTCCCACCCTTGCAGGGACCCTGCTTCTCCCACTGCCTATGTCTCTGACTCTCTCTGTGTGTCTTTCATGAATAAATAAATAAAAAATATGATTCGGGTCTCAAGAATTTTCTGTAGACTGTCTAATTCATACCAGCAAGCCCCAGAATGATGTGTGCATCAGTGGAAGCAAGATTGCTGTTAAGATACGGGTCCAGCATTCCCTTGCTGTCCTCTCTTTGACACTGTCCTCTGAGAGTGCTGTCTCACATGTTAAGCAGACTGTCCTTTCTCAGTAGGGCCTTTGGGTAAATCTGTCAAAAGGATGGATGACAGTAGTAGCTTCAATGGAGGACAGGCCTCCAGGATGAGGGGAAGCCAGGGATCATGAGAATGGCTATGGGTGCTTCACCAGGTGTGTGCCAAGCAAAAGTATACTTTGGTCAGTTTGAAGCTTAGGGAGGAGATGGCTTTGGTCTTGTCAAAAAGGAGGGTTTGATCTATAGACAAGTAAATATTTGAAAAAAGGGAAAAATCACAGCTATTCAGAAAAACAGTACTTCAGAAGTGGTGATTTCAATTCTATTAATTATACTTCTATCTTTTTGAGCTGCTGGAAGAAAAAGCTATTGTAATTTCAGTTTGCATTGACAAGATGTCTAGTGTCTAATGATAGAAAGTAAAGGAACTCTCAGTGCTTTTCAGTAGACAATGTCTAGAATGTTGTGTTCAGTTCTCAGCTCCCTATCAGCTAACTAGAAATTATTCACAAATGATGTTGAAAGGCCTAGCTGGGGCAGGACTAGAAAATATTTTACCTGAAAAGGAACAGAGTAACGAATATTAGAAAGGTTCTCTAGTAGAAGCGGACTTAGTCTATGGTGTTCCAAAAACAAGGTGAGGATCAATAGCAAAAGTCAAAGAAAGGCAGCCTTCAAAAGGAAGTTGTTAACCTAGAATTTTTACCGCATAAAGTCAACTCTTAATTACAGATACATTTGGAAGTATAAAGGATGAACTTGTGAAGTAGTGTGATCCCATCATTAGAAACATTCATTCTCCAAACTATTACAATCCGTACCACTCAAAACTATTCTGTGTATCATATCATCCCTGGATTCCCACCAACTTATGTAATTCCAACTTATCCATCAAAGCTTAATTTATTTTTTTATTATTATTTTTTAAAGATTTATTTATTCATTTATGATAGACAGAGAGAGAGAGAGAGGCAGAGACACTGGAGGAGGAAGAAGCAGGCTCCATGCTGGGAGCCCGACGCAGAACTTGATCCCAGGACTCCAGGATTGCGCCCTGGGCCAAAGGCAGACGCCAAACCTCTGAGCCACCCAAGGATCCCCTCAAAGCTTAATTTAAATGTTGCTTCCTTCAACAAGACTTTCTATCCTCCCAGATAAGCTAGGCTAGGTATTAAATATTCCTAAGCATTCTGTCATTTGTTTAACATCTGTCTTCTCTGACATATTTGTGTTCCATGAGGACAGGAGCTGTATATTACTGGTGTCCAACACAGAAACTGGCATACTGGTATGTGGTGAATGAATGACAGCCATTGATTGGGAAGGTTACAGAAAGAAATCCTACAGTAGGCAGAGGTCTGGCCCACATTAAATTCTCAGGCATTTTCTAACTCTGCATTTTTTAAAACATTTTTTAAAAAAGATTTTATTTATTTATTTATAGAGACACAGAGAGAGAATGAGAGGCAGAGACACAGGCAGAGGGAGAAGCAGGCTCCATGCAGAGAGCCTGACATGGGACTCGATCCAGGGTCTCCAGGATCATGCCCCGGGCTGCAGGCGGTGCCAAATGGCTGTGCCACTGGGGCTGCCCTCTAACTGCATTTTTATAACTTTGGAGAAATCTAAGATTTATTCTAGCATTTCTGGTAGTCAGAATCTATGCCAAGCTTACAGGCACCTACAGCCTCCATTCCATTTTCACTGACAATATATACTTGTAAAATTGTTTTAACCCATGGAAACCTTCACATTTAAAAAGAATTCATTCTACATACATATTTGGGTACATTCACAAGATAGAAAGTTATACAGCCAATACATTTTTTTTCCCAAGAAGATAGAATAGATATACTTTTCACTATTCTTCCTGCTAAGTACAAGTAAAAACTGTGAGTGTTACATAAAACACATATAAGACACATGGAAGATGGAGAGAAGAAGGCAGATAAGCTAGGGACCTCAGGATCTAACAAATGACACCATAGTAAGTTTCTGGATTTTATTTTGCCTCATACATCTAAGACTTGGAACTAAAGAAATACAACTTAGAAATACCAGTGGGTACAGACAAATAAAAGCCCAACAAAAGCCTGTTCTCTTTAGCCAAAGGAGCAAGAAAGAGGCAGCTTCACCAAAGAACTTTAGATGATAACCCTACTCCCGCCACACACCTCAGGAACAATCTGTCTCTCCATCCCCACCCACCTAAGAAGAAGCTAAGAGGAGATTGTGGAAAAAATAAATGACTGAAAATAAACTAAAAAAGCCTAGTAGTTAGGCTCACCAGAAGAAATGGAGGAGACAGTAAACAAACTCAGTGACCTGGAAGGCAAAACAGTAAAGTTTACCCAATCTGGAACAATAGAGAGAACATAAACTTAAAAACAAAAAACCCAGAGCCTCAGGGACCAATAGAACTTCAAGAGATCAGTCCAGAAAGGAGAGAAGAAACAGGGTGGGGCTGAAAAGTACTTAAAGAAATAATGGCTGAAAATTTCCCAAATTTGGTATGAGACATAAAGCTATAGATTAAATAAGGTGAGAAAATCCTAAACATGAAAAATCCAAAGAAATCCATGCTAACACACATAACTAAAAACCTTAAAAATTAAAGACAAGGGAAAAATCATGAGAACAGCCAGAGACAAATGACCTCTCCTATGTGGGAAACATTTTCAAATGACAGCAGATTTCTCATCAGGATCCTGGAGGCCAGAGGAAAGCACTACACTAATCAAGTGCTGAAAGAAAAGAATTATTAGTCTGGAATCTTATAACCAGAAAAAATATTCTTCAGGAACAAAGGGGAAATTGAGACATTCTCAACAAGGAAAACTAAGCTGATGCCAGTAGACTTATGCTAAGAGAATGGCTAAAGGAAGTTCTTTAAACAGAAAGGAAATGATGAAGAAGGAACTTATGGAATACAGCAAAGGGTGGAAGAACAAAGTAAGCAAAAATATGGGTGAATATAACATTTTCTTCTTTCTTGAGTTTCCTAAATTATGTTTGACAAACAAGCAAAGATTAAACAGTTTGATGTGGTTCTAGCAGTATATAGAGAAAATTTTAAGAGAATTATAAATGGGAGAAGATAGATGCTAAGGGAGGAAAAGTTTCTAAAATTCCACTCAAATTGTTAAAATGATGACACCAGAAGACTGTACTAACTTCAATGGTTTTATAATTGCAGCACCCACGAATGTAGCTATTCAGGGAGATTAATTAAAAAACACTATGGACAGGGATGCCTGGGTGGCTCACCGGTTGAGGGTCTGCCTTCAGCTCAGGATGTGATCCCGGAGTACCAGGATGGAGTCCCACCTTGGGCTCCTGCATGGAGCCTGCTTCTCCTCCCTCTGCCTATGTCTCTGCCTCTGTGTCTTTCAAGAATAAATAAAATCTTAAAAAAAAAATACTATGGACAAATCAAAATGGAATTCAAAAAAGTGTTCAACTAACTCATAGGAGGCAGGAAACAGAAAACAGAGAACTGGAAAAGCAGAACAAACAGAAAACAATACAAAAAAGCAGACTTGTGCTCCAATATACCCATAATTACATTAAATGTAAATGGTCTAAAGATACCAATTAAAGGACAGAAATTGGCAATAATAGATTAAAAAGCATGACCCAACAATGGGCTATCTAAAGAAAGTCACTCAATACAATGATATACGCAGATTGAAAGTAAAGGGATAAAAAAGAATATATTAAGCAAACATTACTCAAAGAAAAGCAAAAAAGCTATATTAATAACAGATAAAGTAGACATCAGGACAAAAAAATTACTGGAGACACAGGGGGACATTATATACAAATAAAATTATATAATGAAGACATAGCAATCCTTTTTTTTTTTTTAAGATTTTTTTTTTTAATTCATTCATAGAGGCACAGAGAAAGAGAGAGGCAGAGACACAGGCAGAGGGAGAAGCAGGCTCCATGCAGGGAGCCCGACGTGGGACTCAAACCTGGGTCTCCAGGATCATGCCCTGGGCTGCAGGCGGCGCTAAACCTCTGCGCCACCAGGGCTGCCCAAGACATAGCAATCATAAATGTGTATGTACCCACTAAGAGAGTTGCAAAATATATGAAGCAAAGATGATAGAACTGAAAGGAGAAACAAATCCACAACTAAGTTGAAGACTTTAACAGCCCTCTCTCAACAATTAATAGAACCACCAAACAAAAGATTGGCAAGGGTATAAAAGAATTCAACAACACCACGAAAAAGAATTCAACAACACCACGATCAACAAGATCTAATAAATATTTGTAGAGCACTCCATTCAACAATAGCAGAATACAGATCCTTTTTACGTACTCACAGAAGACCAAGATAGACCATATCCTGGGTCCTGAAAAAAACCTCAACAAATTTAAAAGAATCAAAATCATACAGTACGTTCTTTCATCACAATGGCATCAAATCAGAAATTAGTAATAGAGGGCACCTGGGTGGCTCAGTGGTTGAGCCTTTGGCTCAGGTTGTGATCCCGGGGTCCTGGGATTGAGTCCCACATCGGGTGCCCACAGGGAGCCTGCTTCTCCCTCTGCCTATGTTTCTGCCTCTCTCTCTCTCTCTGTCTCTTATGAGTGAATAAATAAAATATTTTTTTAAAGAAATTAATAATAGATAACAAAAAATCTCTACTACTTGGAACTAAACAACACACTTCTAAAAAAATCCATAGGTCAAAGAGAAAGTCTCAAGAGAAATAAAAAACAAAAACACATTGAATGAATAAAATGAAATATAAATGAAATTGAAAATACAACATATCAAAATGTGTGGGACACTGAGAAATGGTGCTGGGAGGAGAATTGATAGCACCAAATGCACACATTAGAAAAGGAGAAAGTCTCAAATCTATAATCTAAGCTCCCATCTGAAAGAACCCAGAACAAGAGCAAAAGAAACACAAAGCAAGCAGAAGGGAGGAAATAAAAGATAAAAGCAGAAGTCAAATGGCCAAACTAGAAAAGAACTAAGAGCCTCCTCAGGGAAAATGAAAAACCCAAGGAAGGAAAAACAAAAGAGAATGGCTTTGAGATTATTTTGAGACTTCTCAGAATGGATGGCAGACAAAAGTAAACCAGGTGGTGTTCTCTCCGGAGAGATAACACATAAGGCTGAGGAGTGAACTGGAAAGATCACGCTAGTACCTTGAAATGAAAGAAGTCACATTGCTGAATTCTTAAGTCCAAGTGTGAATATAATTATCCTTTCACATTCTGGGCTAAGGTATGAAGTATAAAGCAACAGTCCTTTGAAAGTTAAAAAGTCATATCTATGTGTTTGAAACATTAGTGATGAAATTTCCTACCACTATTTAAGGGTATGGAACAAAAGACCAACAGGTTTCCATTTAGTTAAGGTTCAGAAAGGAAGCCATAAACAGCAGCTAAATTCACCTAATTTTATACATGATTTGCATACTGGTTGTTTCAGATAGCTCAGGATCTTTCCCTAATCCACTGATAATACTGGATACAAGTTTTCCCAAAAAGGCTTTCTTACCTCATAGAAGAAGGGATGGCCAGCCATATCAAAGATGTTAACTTTGATTTCTCTGTCTCTGACTTGTACTCTGAAATGTTCAAATGCAAACAATTCCAAAGAAGGTTATGGCTTCTGCATTCCCATTCATATCATTTATGTCACTTATGAATTTAAAAAGGTAGTGTAGAAAACTTATTTTTTTAAGGTTTTTTAAAAAAATTTATTTATTAATGAGAGACACAGACAGAGAGAGAGAGAGAGGCAGAGACACAGGCAGTGGAAGAAGCAGGCTGCATGCAGGGAGCCTGACATGGGACTCAATCCCGGGACTCCGGGATCACTCCCTGGACCGAAGGCGGCGCTAAACCGCTGAGCCACCGGGGCTGCCCTAGTGTAGAAAATTTAAAAGAGGCTTTCTTAGCACCTCTTCTTGATTCCAGATAATCATTATAAGAGAAGCTAGCAACTCAGCAGCTTGTCAACCCGACATGGGACTTGATCCCGGTTCTCCAGGGTCACACCCTGGGCCGAAGACAGAGCTAAACCACTGGGCCACCGGAGCTGCCCACTAAGGTGTATTTTATTAAAGTCTGTGTGAGGGACGCCTGGGTGGCTCAGCAGTTTAGCGCCTGTCTTTGGCCCAGGGCATGATCCTGGAGTCCCACGTCAGGCTCTCTGCATGGAGCCTGCTTCTCCCTCTGTCTATGTCTCTGCCTCTCTCTCTCTGTGTCTCTCGTGAATAAATAAATAAAATCTTAAAAAAAAAAAAAGTCTGTGTGACTTTCACTGAACAAGAGCAACAGTCCGCTTGTTTTCAAAAAATTTTAAATAATGAACAAAAAGGGAAAATAACACCCATTCGTATTAGAAATTTTAAATACTGTCCATCATTGTAGCATATTTGCATCTTGTCCTTTTATTTTTTCAAGAAAAATCACTATTGGAAAATAAATTAATGAAATATTGTATTTCAAATGTTAAAGAAAAATACAAAGATGGAAGTTTAAAATTTGTCCCAAATCCTATGACTCAGAAAAAAAACCTTTGTCAATATATATGAACCTCACTGCAGTCTTCTTTCATGCATAGATATGACTGATAAACATAAGTATTTTCATAAAAATGGGATTATGCTATTTTAAAATAAAAAGTATAAAAGGTACTCATTATTGAATTGAATAAAAGAAAAAGAAACTGAAGTAAACTAGAATTACTGAACTTTAAATGTTTCCTCATCACAAGATGTATTTCCTAAAAGACCCCTCTAAATTAAGAATAGGAATTATTAACAATAACAGGTTAGAATCACACTCTTAAGTGACATATTTCAGTTTAGACAGCATTGATATGACTCCCTCCTACAGAATACAAGGACATCAGTACTCACTCTCATTGTCCCTACGTTACCTCCTGGTTTATTTATTATTATTATTCCCTTGTTCACATTTATAACCTCCATTTTCTGTTCTGAAACCATAATTCCTACAGTTGTTTTATATTACTTGTAGATTTAAATCAAGCTAACCACTGATCATTTCTTTATTCCTGAATTCTCTACCACATTTCAGCAATTCTAAGACACATATTTGTGTTCATTTTAACATCTGTGAAATCAGGATCCATCTTATAAAAGAGGATGTAAGAACGGCAAAACAAAATAACGACAGTCTAAGAGCATCTGGAGAAGATCTGGCATAACAATTTATATTAGAAAATTTTGCTTTAAAGAGAGAGCAGCTGAGAGGGGATGTAACTAAAGGTTATGAAGTCGGGAATGAACACAAATGTATTCACACACTAAAACTCAAAGAGGTTAATTTAATTCAGATGCCAGACAGGAAATTACCTTAAGAGAAATGGTACTTTTTTACCTCAAGGTCATGCTTTCCTAGGTTATGGCCTGGAGACCACCTGCATCATTATTACCCAAGGCTGTTAAAAATGCAGACTCCTGTGCCCCACTTCAGACCTGACAAATGAGACTCTTAGTGGACAGGTCCCAGGAATCTGCATTTTTACAAACTCTTAAAGTACTTCTTAGCATGCTGGAATTTGAGCTTCACTATGTTAGAAACAGGAAGGATGGAGTTGGTATCTATTATTTTTACTATGATGCTTTACAAACATCTGCTAATAGGATTTGTTTATATAGAACATGTTTCCTAAAAAGGTTCATCTGCCAGTTAGGCTTTTGACCTCCTCATTTTTTTAGACCCTACACCTAAGGCAAGGCCTGGCAAAAAGAATGTGCTCAGTGATGAACAAATTATATGATCACTACCTTATCTGTAATGGTCTCATTCCTATCTTCCCTGATTTATCTTCAGAATCTCTATTTCAAGATGTATCATTTTAGAACAGCCCAAGTCTATGTAATTTACAAGTCCAAAGAAACAATGTACTTACTTTGTGACTCCATAGTCAATTCCAATTGTTGCAAGATATTTAGACACAAATCTTTTCTCACAGTACCGTTTTATAATACAGCTCTAAAAAGGTAAAGAAAAATACGTGCTTTTAGTAAATATACTCTGGAAACATACAAAATGAGCACAATTCTTCATTACAGTTTCATCATTCATCACAATGAAAGAGAAAGCATTTTCTTTTTTTTTAAAGATTTTATTTATTTATACAGGAGAGAGAGAGAGAGACAGAAATAGGCAGAGGGAGAAGCAAGCTCCCTGCCAGAAGCCTGATATGAGACTTGATCCCAGGACCAGGACCTCAGGATCATGATCTAAGCCGAAGGCAGACACAACCACTGAGCCAGCCAGGCATCCTGAGAAAACAAATGCTAAAAGTGAAAATTTTAAAGAAAAATTACTTAAATATTCTTCCCTTAATACTAAACATATTTCAGTTTAGTTCTTGATCCTTTTGCTCTTTTCATTTGAAGATTTACTCATGCTTTCAACAATACTACCAGAACGTCTATGTTTAGACATTTGTCTAAATGTCTGACCTCCCTTCTCAAAAGCAGATCTACAACTTAAAATACTAAGACTAGTTTCTACTTAGGTGTCCTGCTGTTACCTCAAATTCAATATGCCCAAAAATGAACTAATCCTATACATAAAATCAGTTCATCCTGCTGACATCCCTGTTCTGTTAATAATACCACTATTTTCCCTACTACAGAAGATCAGAATATTAAAGCCATGTTTGATTCTGAGCCTTTCTAAATCTTCCAAATGTTTCTTGTTTCTTTCTCCCCATTCCAATTCCCATTGACATCATTTGGATTTAGATCCTCATCATCTACTCCTAGACAGATACAAGAAATTCTTTTCTGGTCTTTTTGCTTTCCTTTCCTCCCAACTGCAGTCAATACTACACACCACTGACATCATTTCACTTCCCTAACTCAAAAGTCTTCAGTGGCTTCTCATTGCTAGGTTTGAAATCCAAATTCCTTTGTCCTTTATTCAAGGTTCTCCATAATCTGGCCCTAATCTGTGTTCCCTGTCTGAACCCTTCTAATATAAACTCTCCATTTCTGCAAAACTCCCAGAGACCCGATTTCCTGACTTTTGTCATTACTTTTCCCTCTTCTTGGAAAAGTACTACTCCCTTCTTTACAAGTCTTACTTAATCTTTAAGACCCAGCTCAAACTCTGAGCTCCAGGTTGTAAGAGATCTTTCCTGCATCTGAACTCTTCTAACACTTTACATGCATACTAACATGTATGCATATATTACACATACACACACACGCACACCAGCACTCACATATTGCTTTGTTAGTTATCATTTCACATGTGTATATTTACCTTCTCTCTTTAGCTAGACAGTAAACTATTTGAGGATAACAAACATCAGTATTTTACTTCTTTCTCTCTTTTGTTCATGCCAATGAAATTTGCTTAGTGCCAGGGAAAACCAATTTTAGAAGACTTGTATATTAATAACCTTTAGCACTCATGAAACTTATAATTTACTTGGGAGTGCTAGTAATGGAGTTTATTCTGCTCAAATCCTTCCCTGATGAACGTGAACCTAAATTAAACAGGAGAGTTAATTTAAAAAGCAGTTAATAAGCTTATTGTGAACTGAAGGAAAAATTTCTTTGAGTGACTACTGCTAAGAGGCTCTACTTTTAAAACATTTTATAGCTTGAATGCACTTCACAAATACTTTCTCTCACAATAGCCTGGGAAAATGAATATAGCCTTTTTCTAAATTATTCATAAGATTAAGGGGTTCGGCAGCCCTTTAACTCCAGTACACTATTTAAACACTAGTTCTAAGTGTTTCACAAGACACACATTTAAGTAATTGTATTAATAACTATCCCTAAAACATAAATAGACAGGGTTCCTGGCCCTTAGGATCTTATAAGCTAAGTTAAATAACATAAATACAGAGAGAATGTTTCACTATTTTTCTTAAATAGACTTTTAGGTACTTTTTTTAATGCAGTTTTCATTAAAATCTTAACAGGTTTGAGCCTCTTTTTTATTTTTTTTTATTTTTTAAAGATTTTATTTATTTATTCATGAGAGACCAGAGAGAGAGAGAGAGAGAGAGAGAGGGGCAGAGACACAGGCAGAGGGAGAAGCAGGCTCCATGCAGGGAGCCTGACGTGGGACTTGATCCCAGGTCTCCAGGATCAGGCCCTGGGCTGAAGGCAGCGCTAAACCGCTGAGCCACCTGGGCTGCCCTGAGCCTCTTTTTTAAATAGAATAATCCTAAAATTCATATGAAAGAACAACTGTCTGGGAAGAAATAATCAAATTATGAAAAAGAGGAATGGGACAGGGCAGTGGAAAGAGGAGGGAACCCATCTTAATAGATTAAAATATAGTCTGAAACCAATCAAGACAGTATTATATTGGCATAAGATTAGACAAATAGGTCAGTAGAACAGAACAGAGAGCCCAGAAATAGATCTCATTAAAAGAAGAAATTTTAAAAGTGACCAAGGTGATATTTAAGGTTAAGAGGAAAAGAATGATTTTTTTAAAAAGATTATTTATTTATTTATTCATTCATTCATTCATTCATTCATTCATTCATTCATTCTTGAGACACACACACACACAGAGGCAGAGACATAGGCAGAGGGAGAAGCAGGTGCCATGCAGGGAGCCTGATGCAGGATGGATCCCCAGACCATGATCACACCCTGAGTCAAAGGCACTCTCAACTGCTGAGCCACCCAAGCATCCCTCAATTGGGTTTTCTACTTCTTTTCAAGTCAATTTTGGTAATTTATATTTTGCTAGGAAGTCCTCCATTTCCTCTACATTTTCAAATGTGCTTCTATAGAATTAGAATGCAATATTCTCTAGTCAGTCTTTTAATCTCTTCTGGTATGTAATTATGTTTCCCTTTCAGTACTAATTTTGTCATTTTTTGTTTCTATTTTTCTTAAATAGATTTTTTAGGCACTTTTTTTTTTTTATTGACTCTCATTAACTAATTCTCAAAATCCAAAACTTTTGGTTTATCTTGTGACCTTTTTCTAATGTCTTAGGTACTAAGTAGTCTTTTTTTTTTTTTTAAGATTTTATTTATTTATTCATGAGAGACAGAGAGAGAGAGAGAGAGAGAGAGGCAGAGACACAGGCGGGGGAGAAGCAGGCTCCATACAGAGAGCCCGACGTGGGACTTGATCCAGGATCTCCAGGATCCCGCCCTGGGCTGAAAGCAAGCACTAAACTGCTGAGCCACCCAAGGATCCCCACTAGGTAGTCTTTTAAAATAAGATAAACCATATCTCAAAATTCACATTTTTAAGATATACAATTCAGTGGTTTTAGTATACTCACAAAGTTGTAAAACCATTAAGTTCCTTTAGTTTTTCTCTCTCTTCTTTAGAAATGAATGATAATGTGTTTTCCTTTCACTACAGCTTTAATTTTGTTAGGAGGGTTTCAGTATAGATTCTCTCCCTTGCATTGCTTTCTAGTTATTTTGTCATTTGTTTTGATTGGTCCTTTGACCCAAAGATTATTTACTAGGGTATGCCTTAATTTTTTTTTTTAAGATTTTATTTACTCATTCATGAGAGACACAGAGAGAGAGAGAGAGGCAGAGACACAGGCAGAGGGAGAGGCAGGCTCCATGCGGGGAGCCTGATGTGGGACTTGATCCCCGGACTCTAGGATCACGCCTTGGGCTGGAGGCAGTTGCTAAGCCGCTGAGCCACCCAGGGATCCCCCCATGCCTTAATTTTTAACTTAAAATTGTTTATCTTTCTACATTTTCCACATTCTTTTTTTTTTTTTCATTTTCCACATTCTTTAAAATGAGCATGGTGCTACTTTTATAACTAAGGCTTTTTTTTTTTTTTTTTTAATGAGAGAGAGTGAGCATGAAGGGAAGGGCCAAAGGGAGAGGGACAGAGAGAATCTTAAGCAGGCTCTTTGCTCAGCATGGGGCAGGACCTCATGACCCCTGAGATCATGACCTAAGCCAAAATCAAGAGTCAGACATTTAAGCAACAAAGCCACCCAGGTGGCTCAACAAAATGGTATTTTTTTCCAAGTTACTTTTAAATCTGTGGTCCATCTAAAATTCATTTCTGAGAAAGCAATGCCAAAGGAATCTACCTCACTCCCAAATAGTAAATAGTTGTTCCGACAGTACTTATTAAATGGTCCCTACATTCCCACCACTTTACTACATTTGTTGTAAATTGAATTTCCTTATGTGTTTGGATTTATTTCTCGACTCCAGTCTGTTCCACTGATGTCTCTCTATGCCCTTTCCAGCACCAATAGGAAAAGTTTGGTAATTTTAAAATAGGTTTTATTATCTGGTAGTGTTTTCTTTTTTCCACAGTTTTCTTGGTTATTTTCACATTTAATTTTTTTTTTCACATTTAATTTTTCATAAGGACTTTAGTACCTTTTATGAATTTTGAAAGGAAAAAACCCTGTTGATATTTTAATAGGACTGAATTACATTTGTAGATTATTTTAAAGATTTGATATTCCTAAAATGTTGAGTAGTCTTATTAAGGATAAAGTATATCTTCCCATTTGCCTAAGTAACTTTATGTCACTTTGTAGAGCTTGAAATTTTTCTTCATTTAGGTCCTACCTATTTCTTCTTAAGTTTAAACCTAGGTACTTTATTTTGGCTGTTATTGTAAATTAAATAATTTCTCAATTATATATTAAAACATATCATTTGATATATATATATTTTAAAGATTTTATTTATTCATTCATGAGAGACACAGAGAGAGACAGAGACACAGGCAGAGGGAGAAGCGGGCTCCCTGTGGGGAACCCGATGTGGGACTCAATCCTGGGACCCCAGGATCATGCCCTGGGCCGAAGGCAGATGCTCAACTGCTGAGCCACCCAGGTGTCCCATATCATTTGATACATTAAAGCTACTTTTTGTATATTAATGTTGCCTTACTGAATTTTCTTGTTTCTTTTTTTAAAGATTTTATTTATTTATTCATGAGAGACACACAGAGAGAGAGAGAGAGAGAGAGAGAGGCAGAGACACAGGCAGAGGGAGAAGCAGGCTCCATGCGGGGAGCCTGATGTGGGACTCCATCCGGGGTCTCCAGGATCACGCCCTGGACCAAAGGCAGGCACTAAACCGCTGAGCCACCGAGGGATCCCTTCTTATTGTTTCTAAAAGCTTTTCAGTTAATTCTCTTTGGGCTTCCAGATAAATAATCATATCACTAGCAAATAACAATAATTTTGCCTTCTTCTTTCCAGCATTTCATATTTTATTTTTTTCTCTTGTCTAATTGCATTGGCTAATAAATCTAAACAATGCCAAATAAATGTGACACTGGGCATTTTGGGGTATTTTTAATGTTGTACTGTTAAGCATAGAAAATTAAAAAGTGATGCATGATTACTTAGCCAGCTTACTATTGAACCTTTCAGAGGCTTTATTCTTTACTTTTTAATGCCTGGCACATATTTGATGTTCAATAAATGTTGACTTTCAGTGACTGCTACGTTAATACTTACATACATACAGACAGATACATAATTAAAATAGTACCGGACATTGCTAAATGGAAAGAAATGACACTAATAAACATTTACTGAGCATCAACTACGTGCAAGGCACTGGCCTAAACACTTGCATTAACAGCTCTTTTGGCATATAGTTCCTACTTGGAGTTGATTTTCACAGCATACAATGATGGAAAGAAAGATCCAAGTTCTAATCCTGTCTCTGTCATTGATTTGATAATCTTTGGGAGGTTCTTAACTAATAGCTTCCACTTCCCTAGGAAGTAAGATAATTTGGGTGAAAAGCAGACAGTTTAGAATTCACTTGGGAGAAGGCCTCTGGTTCCTCTGCCCACCCTCCTCCCCCTCCCCCCACCCCCAATGCGGGAGAGCTTATAGCAGATACCCAGTAGATCCAGCAGAGAGAAAGGCGGTGGAACTAAGGCTTTGACAGAATGGATATGACGACACTACCAGAAATAAAAATAAAGCCAATACACAAAAAATAATGCAGGCTCCTTGACATCCACCGCACTTCCCTTGAGAAACATGTCACCATCAGTTACGCTCTTAAAATAGATTCTGGGCTCCATGTCTGCAGAGTAACATTTACAAACTCCGATCCTCACATGCACCCCCGTGAGTTCCCTTAGGCTGCCAAGAACTGCTGGGATAAGTAAACTTTTATTCTCCACCTCTAAGTCCTGGACAGGTCACCTAGGACGCGGACAGGGTAGCTAGGCAGACGATCTGACATAAGGACCTAGGCCTCCTTACTCTTTGGGGGGTACATTCAAGGGGTTAGCGGTCACATGAGGCACCTCCTTATGGAGAGTGACGTCAGTGAAGGAGGAGGGGGGGCAACCCAAAGGTCAAAAAGGTCAGAAGTGTTTTTCCTCGGGAGGCGCATCCCCTAGCAGGAGACCCCGGCCTGCTCAGGGGCGGGGAGGAGGCTGGGCCGCGGGCTGTTGAGTGGCCGCCGTCGCAGCCAATCGGCACGTGGCCCCGCCGCGCCGAGGTCCCGCCCCTCCCGGCGCGGTACTCACTTTTCCCACTTCAGCGTTGCCCATGGAGATGACTTTGATGCGCAGGGACTTGCCAGGTTCCTTCCGTTTCGGCATGTTGGCCTCCATTGCCCTCGCTCTCTCGGGGCCACCCGCCTCGCTATCTCCTTGCTCACTAGGCTGGCCCGTCCCTCAGGCCTCCCCGTCCAATGGCGGAGCCGCTGCTGTCGTCACCGCCCCGGCTCCGCGGCTCGCCATCCCCGCCGCTGCCTAGCAGCCGGCGCGGGCGGTCGGGAGCGCTGGGAACTGGGGGTGGGAGAAGAGAGTCTCGCGATGCTAGAGAGGGGCGGCGTGACGTCATCACCGGGCTCTGGAGACGCGGTGTTGGTTACTTGTTCCCGGGAGTCGCGCCTCCGCGCGGGGCCGCGTCCCTCGGCAGGAAGTGGGCGTTGAGGGGCGGCCGTCGCCACGGAGAGTGCGGGTGGGGTGCGAGGGCGCGGGCCGGCGGCGTCTGTTGACGTTTGCAGCGACTGGTAGAAACGTGTTGGTCTGGGGCAGATCCTCGGGCTGGGAGTATTTGGAGCTGTGGGCGCAGGCCCATAGACTCGCAGACCTTGGAGTGTTTGGGGCGGTGTTTTCCCTGAATTCTAAAGGTCCCTGTGGGCGCGTCTACGCTGCCCCCCACCCCGCCTCCCCATACTACGTTTCTGTTGCTCGGACTTGCGGGGGAGCCGGGGGAAGTGGAGGGAAGTCGGGGCTCTGGTTCTGGAACAGAGGCGTTAGGCGACATCTGAATCCCGTTCCTGTCGTTAAAAAAAAAAAAAAAAAGGCAAGGTGTCTATTTGGAGTAAAAACGGATTTTAGTGGAGTCATTGGTCTTCTATTAAGTGATCCTTCTGTGTAGGAAGAAAGCTCACGTTAGACGTTTCTTAGACTCTTCCAGTTAAATGGGGTGCGTGTGGCTCCTTCATTTTCCTCTCGCTCCCATTCACATTCAAACTTAACTCCATCATTTATTTTTTTGTTTTTTATTTATTTGAGAGAGAGAGAGAACACGCGGGGGGTGGGGGGGGGAGGAAAAGCAGCCCCCCCCCACCCCCCCGCAGAGCAAGAAGCTGGACGCGAGACTCGATCCCAGGACCTGAGCCGAAGGCAGACGCTCAACCATCTGAGCCATCCGGGCGTCCCAACCCCATCATTTTTGCTCACCTTCCCTGTAACTGGTAATATGATAGTAGAATAATCATGAATCCTAACATAACCAATTTTCTGTTGCAGGGGACAAGAAAAGCATCTGCTTGGATTAAGAAAAAAACAGCAATAAAAAACAGAGGAAGAGTAATTTTTTGAGTGATTAAAAAAATCTTGATTTTTTTTGATTTACAGAAGTTAAATAGAACTTGAGAAATGTTAAGTGCCCCGAAAAATAACGGCTGCCCAACCTCCCAGTAAATTACAAGGGCAAAAGTAGCATTATTTTCGTTTTCACGTAGCTTTCAGTATTCTAAAGGAAATACACATTGCAGGGAGATACTGAATAAAGCTTCAACATTTCTTAGCTATCTTGAGTCGGATTTTCAAACATTTTGTCTTAAAGACACGGTTTTTAAGAAAGCTTACTCCGGGTTGTATTTATAATGAACAAGTAATAAATCTTAGTTTAATGAAGCTTCTAAGATTTTTTTACGACCATGAAATACAAGTCCTGGTCAGGATTTTGATATTTTAAAGTTCAAAATAATTGAATTTATACTGATTCTTCACAAATCTAGATGCTGATCTCACAGAATAATTTAATAAATCAACAAACGTCTATTTCTTTGCTAGTTCACCTTTGGCCCTGCAATAGAACTGGTGCTATGGAAGAACAATTGCAAAATGTCAAATCTTCACTTAGTAAAAGACTGATGAGGTATGATACTATTGAGCATATGGGCAGTAAAACAGGCCAAAGATTAAAATTTATTATCATTTTTTCATATTGATATTTGTGAGGTTTGAAAGTGTATAGCCATATTTTCTGCTAGGTGTGTTAAATTAATTCGGAATAGAAAAAGCAAGAAAGTTAGCTTTCCGTTCCAGTTTTTTTTTTTTTTTTATTCCAGGTTCTCCCCATGCCTTTCTTTTCCAGGCTTTAATGCACAAAGAAGAAAGAAGTGTAGGGGTGCCTGGGTGACTCAGTTGGCTAAGCATCTGCCTTCAGCTCAGGTCATGATCCAGCCCTGGGCTTCCTTCTCATCAGAGTCTGCTTCTCTCTTGTGTTTTCTGTGTCTCCCTCTGCTCCTCCCCATCACTCGTTCTCTCTCTCTCTCTCTCAAATAAATAAATCTTTAGAAATAAAATTTTTTTTTAAAAAGTATGCATTAGCTGTGTATAGTGTGAACCCTGAAAGGCAGGGATTAGGAACATGAGCTTTGGAGTCAGCCCTGTTATACTTTATGTTGGCATAAGATGGGCATGCAGTGAGGGTAAGACTTGCAGGAGATAATGCACATGAAGTACATGGTAGTTCCCAGTAAATAGCCCTATGTTTTCTTGTACTCATGTTTATTTTTATGTATTAAAGACTACATATTTTAAATGTATATTTTTAAACTAAATTATGATATATTTTAGACACTGTTAAAGGTATAACAAATAATATAATGAATACCTATGCATCCATCATATAGCTTAGCAAATAAAATATCACTGATACTATATGTAGTCTTTCCCAATACATCCATCCTTCCTCTTCATAAAAGTTTGCAACTATCTGAATTGGTGCTTTTAATTAACAGGCATTTTAAAAATTGTTTTTACTACATATGTATATACACCTTAAAATGTAGACTATTGTGCTGCATTTTTAAAAATCTTTATTTTGAAGTAATTTCACTCAAAAGTTTAATAGGGCAAAAATTGTGTATATCCTTTACCCAGATTCATCAAGTATTGACATTTTGCCTCATTTACTATATCACTTGTGTTCACTATCTATATATTCATATATATACACACACTTTTTTTCCTAAATAAGTTGACAGTAATTTGCAGACATGTTTCTTTAATACCATAAATACTTCAGTGTATATTTATTTCCTAAGAAGAAGGACTTTCTCTTACATAGCAGTAGTATATTTATCAAAATCAGGAAATGTAACATTGTAACAAGACACTATTATCTAATCCTATGGTTCTCAAACTGCACTGGAGTGCTCCACATCCTCACAGGGTTACCCAAGGGGATATCTATGGGATATTTTACATTGTAAGTTTTCAAGGCAAACAAAATGAAAACTATTAGCTCAAGGTCATGTACAATTTCAACAATAGGTGGCACCATATTCCTTGGATATGTCACATATTTGGGAAGCTGGATTTTTCAGGGGTTGTGATGAAAAAGCAAATACGGCACCAAAAATCAATGTGAAGCAGGAAACGAGGGTGCTTTTGTCCAATCTGATTCCAAGGTTTGAAAAATTGTGCAATGCCCAACAGGCGCACAAATCCCATTGTGGTTCAGATGAAATAAAAAGCTTTCAATTTATGTGTATTATTTTTTCAAATGGCAACTAAATTGTCAGGACATAAATAATACGTTGTTTGAACCTGGATATTTCCTTTGACCAAGGAACACTGAAAAAAATTGAGATACTAAGGGCACTTTGAACAAAGAATATTTGGGAAACTGATCTAGCCCACAGTTTGTATTCAAATTTCACCATTTGTACAATAATATCCATCATAGCTATGTTCCCCTGTAACCCGGTCTGGGTCTCATCCAGCATCATTTAGTTGTGATATATCTTGAGTCTTCTTCTCTCTAGTATGGTTCCTTGGCTTTTTTTTTTTTTTTTTTTTTAGATTTTATTTATTCATGAGAGACACAGAAAGAGGGGCAGAGACAGAGGGAGAAACAGGCTTCCCATGAGGAGCCTGATGCAGGACTCCATCCCAGAACCCCGGGATCATGCCCTGAGCCACAGGCAAATGCTCAACTACTGAAACACCCAAGTGCCCCAGCTTTTCTTCACAATAAGTTATTTTTAGAACAGACCTCAGTTTGTGTTTTTTGATATAACCTTATGTTTAGATTCAATAGTGTTTGGCTAAAACATCACAGGAAAGATGTCTTTTTAAGGGTATCATATCAGAAAATCAGTGATGTCAATGTTCCATTTATTGGTAATGTTAACTTGAGTTAAGGTGTAGTGTTTACTGGGTTAATTCACAGTAAAGTGACTTTTCCCTTTGTAATAAGTAATCTATAAGCAGATACTTTGAAATTATATAGATATCCTTTCTCCATTGAACTTGCACCCACAGATTTTCAGAATCCAATGCGGATTTATGACTGAAGAGATTATTATGATGAATGCAAAATGGTGATTTTTTTCATTTCATCATTTCTCCTACATTTATTACTTAGTAGTCTACCATAAGGGAGAGCTTTCCTTTCTCATTCATTCACTTAACATATCAGGATACCCCCGTATATGCTTATTTTACTCCATGAATATTCTGTTATTACTATTATTTATTTCATTGCTAATGTTGGCTCTATATCTTTTTGGTATGTCTCCCCCATTTTTTTGTTGTTGTTACTTCCTTGCTTTCTGGCCAACAGTGAGCCCTGGATCCCTGGGTCCTTTTAGTGGAGAATGGTATTTAGAAACCAAAATCTGGGTGCATTTGCTTGAACCCTTTTAGTTAACTGAGCCTGCAAAAAATACATATACGTACATACATACATACGTACCTATTTATATATACACACATCTAAATCTTTATATTAAAACATAGTTCACATTGATATCCTCAATCCATTTTAGCACAACAGAATTCATTCTGGTGTTCCCCCTCTCCGCATTTATAACTCAGCTTCAACAATGAGAAACCTGGCTGTCATTACCTTTAATATATTTACTCATTTGGCCAACCCACAGTACACAGGAAGTAGTTTCAGAATTGTTAATCCATTCCATTTTAAAAAATGGAAATATTTCAAATAGAATTCCGTATTTGTTTATAGCTATTTTTTTGTCTCAAAGTAACATATATAGTTTTTCATTCAGTTTCATATAGTATAAGTATTATGTTCAAAAGTTAATTGGGTTAATCCTTTTTTCCCTCTTGGGTATGATTATAGTTTTCATATGAAATGCAGTTAAGTTGATTTCTTTCTGTCTTTTTTTTTAATTGCTGACTTTTTTTTAGGATTATATATTTATTTATTCATGAGAGACAGAGAGAGAGAGAGAGGCAGAGACATAGACAGAGGGAGAAGCAGGCTCCATGCAGGGAGCCTGACATGGGACTCCATGGGATCCCTGGTCTCCAGGATCACACCCTGGGCTGAAGGCGGCGCTAAACCGCTGAGCCACCTGGGCTGCCCTCTGTCTTTTTTTTTTTTTAAAAAGGATTTATTTATTCATGAGACATAGAGAGAGAAGCAGAGACATAGGCAGAGAGAGAAGCAGTCTCCTCTCAGGAAGCCCAATGTGGGACTCGATCCCAGATCCCGGGATCATACCCTGCACCAAAGGCAGACGCTCAAACACTGACCCACCCAGGCATCCCAAGTTGATTTATTTCTGTTTGTACTTTAGCTTTTTCCTCTTCGTTACTGATAACTTTACTATTTTTTGAATATGTAAAACATGAATGTAGTTTCAAAAGTCAAAAGGATACAAATTGGTGTACTCGGAAAAGTGTCACTGTCCACCACATCCTAATCCTCTTCCCTTCTTCCCACTTGCTTCCTGATGACCACTAATCACACTAGAGTCTGGTTTCTTCTTTCTTATGTTTCTTATAAAAATTAAGCAGTTACATGTATATTTTCTTATTTCTCCTTCCTTATTACACAAAAGGGTATGTCTATTCTTTGGAACTTTGCTTTTTTCACTTAACAGTGTATCCTAGACAGCATCTCGTATTAGTTCATGAAGATCATACTTATTCTTTTTTGCAGCTTCATGGTACAGCACTTCATTGCACAGATATTCCATGGTTTTTCCAATCAATATATTTATGGGCATTTATGTATTTTTGTATTGTTGTGGGCATTTATTTAGGGTAAATTTCTTTCTTTCCTTTTTTTTTAGGGTAAATTTCTTAAAACGCATTACTGGGTCAGAGGTAAATGCAGATTTAGTTTTGTTATATATTACCAAATTCTGTAAGGTAACATTTTGAGAAATTTTGCATCAATATTCTTAATTGGGGGATCCCTGGGTGGCGCAGCGGTTTGGCGCCTGCCTTTGGCCCAGGGCGCGATCCTGGAGACCCGGGATCGAATCCCACGTCGGGCTCCCGGTGCATGGAGCCTGCTTCTCCCTCTGCCTGTGTCTCTGCCTCTCTCTCTCTCTCTGTGACTATCATAAATTAAAAAAAAAAAAAACTTAAAAAAATATTCTTAATTGATATTCAAATTAAATTTCTTAAATGATAAATTATTTTGTGATACTTTAGCTGGTTTAAATATTTATGTTACACTTGCTTCATAAAAAAAGCATTTAGGGGCGCTTGGGTGGCTCAGCAGTTGAGCATCTGCTTTTAGCTCAGGGCATGGTCCTGGGGTCCAGGATCGAGTACTGCATCGGGCTCTCTGCAGGGAGCCTGCTTCTCCCGCTGTCTATGTCTCTGCCTCTCTCATGTCTCTCATGAATAAATAAAATCTTTTTTTTTTTTTAATTTGGAAATTTTGTCTCATTTTCCTTGCTGGAATAATTTATGTGACAGAATTAATATACTGGCAATAATAGAGAAAATAATGTAATCAATGCTCCATGTACTCATTTCCCAGCTTCAGCTCTTCAACAATATCAGTTCAAGAGATATTCAAAGAATGAGAGGGATTCAACATGAGGGAGGTTCTCCATTGCTGGCTCTGAAGATGGAAGGCACCACATAGCAAGGACCTAAGGGTGGCTTCTCAGAGCTGAGAGTGACCTCTATCCAATAGCTAGCAAGAAAATGGGCACCTCAAGCCTACAATCTTAGGTAACTGAATTCTGCCAAAAACCAACATGAGGTTGGAAAGAGCTCCTGAGCTCCAGGCAAGAACATAGCTCTTTGATACCTTGATGGCAGCCTTGTGAAATTTCAGGCCTAGAGAATTTAGCTACTTCATGCCTGGACTCCTGACCTACAGAACTACGAGATTTTTAAAAAGATTTTATTTATTTATTCATGAAAGACACAGAGAGAGAGAGAGGCAGAGACACAGGGAGAGGGAGAAGCAGGCTTCTTCTGGGGAGCCTGATGCAGGACCTCAGGGTCACGCACCCGAGCTGAAGGCAGACCCTCAACCACTGAGCCCCCCAGGTGCTCTAAACTGTGAGATATTAAATGCCTGTTGTTTGAAGCTGTTAGGTTTGTAGTACTTTGGTATGTGGCAATAGAAAACAATGGAAAATGAAACATTTTTATCTACAGATGCCATTTCTTGAGAAGTTCTGCTTCCAGTATGGCAGTGCAAGTCCCTACAGACCAATGCTCCCATTAATAACTATAAACTCTGGTAAAAAAAACAAAAACAAAAACAAAACAACTATCTGGAGGTTCTGAAGAGTAGTAAAACTCAGTAGTAAAAATCAGGCAGATGGTGGAGGGAAGTAAAAGCCTTGGAGAAATGACTGGCATGGGATGGGTTTTTCCTGAGCAATACAAGGACTTGAGAACCTACTGATTCTGATTAGCCCTTTCTGTCTTACCTTTCAGTGTACAAGATTTTAGTTCTGAGCATGCACAACACCACATCAAAGGGCATGGATATTAATACTACATAGACATCTACAGGTTCATTCTACTACCATGCTGAGGACTGGGTAGCAGTTTGCATTTTCTAGATATGGATGAAACACTATCTCCCATCCCATGGTTTATCTTGATAAAATTAAAATATATGCAAAAATTGCAATTTAAGTGTACAGCTTAGTGGCATTAAGTATGTTTACATTATTGTACAACCACTAGTACTAGTCATCTCCAGAACTTTCTTGTCTTCTCAAACTGAAACCCTGTACCCTATCTAATCCCTCATCCTTCCTCCCCAGCCCATGGCAACCACCATTCTAATTCTGTCTCTATGATTCATATGAGTGGAATCATATAGTATTTGTCCTTTTGTGACTGGTTTATTTCACTTAGCATAATGACTTTCAAGATTCCCACATAATAGTCTTACAATGGGGCTAACATTTCTCCCCCTGATAGGAGTGGGAGTCTATGTTCCCTGAACCTGGGTAGTCTTATAACTGTGGCATAATTGACATTATGACACTTTAAAAACTAATAAAAGGCAATGCAAATTCTAGTTTTCTTGGAATGCTCACATTTGGAATGTAGACCTCAATTGTAAAGAAGCCCCAGCTGTTCGTGGAGAGGCTCACATAGAGAGGAGCAGAGGTCCTCCACCACCCACAACCACAGCTGAGTTCCCATATGCCAACTAGCACCAACTTGCCAGCCATGGGATTGAGCCATCTTGAATGTGCCAAGGCAATGAAACAAGGATGCCAATAAGAAGTGGAATGTAGCAATTAAGAAATATATAGTAGATGATTCTTGAGTAATATAGACAGGTAGAAAATTGCCATTAACCCCACAAAGGAATTTGAGCTCAAAGCAAGGTGTCAGTTTGGGGGTAGACATCCTAGGGTATCAAGTGAATTACAGAAAGAGCTCAAGAGCCATCTTCCTTCCATTCTTGGAATTCCAACTTCATTTGAACTCCCTGGTCTTTGTACTGAGTTTCCTCTTCCTCCGATTTCCTGGTGCTTTGGCCATACTGGTCTGGTTCCCCAGGGAGGAGAGACTTTGGCACAAACCAGTGTTTCCACCTATATATCTAGTTGCAGTTAATGGCACTGAATTGCCTAATAACAAGTTTAAGAAACAAAAAAGGGAAGGGAAAGGAATGACAAGAAATGGAAACAAAGAGTATAAATGCCTAGGTGGCTCTGTCAGTTAAGCATCCGACTCCCAATTTTGGCTCAGGTCATGATCTCAGTGTTGTGAGATTGAACCCCACCTCGGGCTCTGTGATGGGCCTGGAGCCTGCTTGGGATTCTCTCTCTCCCTCTACTGCTTCCCCCTAAAAAGAAGAAGAAGAAGAAGAAGAAGAAAGAAGAAGAAGAAGAAGAAGAAGAAGAAGAAGAAGAAGAAGAAGAAGCAGCAAAGATGGAAGGAAATCTCTAATCCTATGCTATAGAACTCTGCTTTTTACCTAGCTCTCTTTAGCAGTTTGGGTTAAGATATAGCAGAGTCTTTGATAAGAGTTGTGGATAATCATAAAAAAATAGGAACTCTGATGATTATGTTGGAAATATTTAAAATGACCAATCTGCTACTGATTAGTCATACATATTAGGAGCTTTATGCAATTTTAACATTTTGCAAAGTCCATCAAAATTACGGTGTCCACATTTCTATGTGGCTATTTTGTCATAGGGTAGATATATATTCAGCCTTGGTAGGGGGTACCAAACAGTTTTTCAAAGGCAGCTCTAACGATTTATACTCACCAACAGTGAATGAGTGTTCTAGTTCTTCCAAATTCTCATAGGCCTTCAATTTCATCAGTTTTGTTAGGTTTAGCCTCCCTTATAGGTTTGTAACAACATCTATAGATTTAATTTGCCTATCCCTGATGACCATGAGGTTGGGTGCCTTTTCATATGTGTATAGGCCATTTCCTTTTTTTTTTTTTTTTTATAATATTTTATTTATTCATGAGAGACACAGAGAGAGGGGCGGGGACAGAGACACAGGCAGAGGGAGAAGCAGGCTCCATGCAGGGATCACACCCCAAGCTGCAGGTGGCGCTAAACCGCTGTGCCACTGGGGCTGCCCTAGGCCATTTCCTGTTTGGGGAAATGTCTGTTCAGTCATCTTGTCTAATGTTTTATTGAGTTTTTTTTTTATTGATTAGAATTTTTAAAAAATATTTACTTATTTATGATAGACATAGAGAGGCAGAGACACAGGCAGAGGGAGAAGCAGGCTCCATGCACCGGGAGCCTTAAGCGGGACTTGATCCCGGGACTCCAGGATCGCGCCCTGGGCCAAAGGCAGGCGCCAAACCGCTGCGCCACCCAGGGATCCCCTGATTAGAATTTTTTTTTATATATTCTAGATATATATCCTTTATCAGATGTACACAACCCGCACAAGTAGCAGTACTATATGTACTAGTAGAAAGCTAGAAGCAACTCATTTGTCCAGCATGGCAGATGGATAAATAAGTCGTGGAATATTCTTACAATGGAATACTATGGTATTGCTGTACAATACTACACTATTGGTATGAACCTCATAAATATAATGTTGACTTAAAGAGGCTAAACACAAAAGAGTATTATGATCTGGATCTCTGGAGATGATCCAGTTATATAAAGTTCAAAAATGAGTAAGACTGATCAGTGGTATTAGGAGTCAGGATTCTGGTTATTTTTGGGCATAGTGAATGAAAAGGGGTGTAAAGAGGGTTTCTGGGGGCGCTTGAGTGGCTTAGTCGATTAAATGCCTGCTTTCATTCAGTTCAGGTCATGATCCCAGCATCCTGGGATGGAGCCCCACCAGTCTCCCTACTCAGCGGAGAACATGCTTCTCCCTCTCCTCCCCGCTTGGGTTGTCTCTTGCTATCCCTGTTGCCACCTCTGTCTCTCTCTCTCTCCAATAAAATTAAATAAAATATTTTTTTTAAAAAACAAAGAGGGTTTCTGGATGCTGGTTATGTTTCATTTTCTTGATCTGAGTGGCAATCACATAGGTATGTTCATGTTATGAAAATTCACTGGGCTACACACTAGGGATTTGTGCACTTCCTTGTAGTATGTTACTCTTCAACACACACACACACACACACACACACACACACACACACACAAAGTTTACAAGAACAATTCTTGCCTAATTTTCAGAAGAGCTAAAAAAGTGCCCTTGGCCTGGTGGTTTTCTCTGCTCAGTTTCTCATGCTGTTGCTGTGATAGATATTGGTGTCCATGGAAACCAGACAGAGTGTGCAAGCAAGCAAGAAGGGAGTGGAGCCTGGGGAAGAGGCACGTGCGACAAAGGAGCAGACACTCTTGGCATCTCCCCCTACCCCAACATACTTTCGGATCCCACGTAGGCTACCGCCAGTTCCCTGCTAACACAACTGTCTGCCTACAACAACTGTGACAAAGATTGCTTGTCATAACTTACTGGGAATCCACCCCATTCCCAGTTCTAGCTCATTCTCTCCGTGACTGGTTTCCATTTTACTTAACCCAGCAGGAGCGTTGTCCTGGCAGGGGCTCAAAATAGAAAAAGCCTGCTCTGGATGAGGGACGCTAACACCTCACTACCTAGAGCTCACTTATGGGCTGACCTCAGCTCCAAAGTAGACTGTTACTGAGGGCATAAGCCTGAAAACGTCTTTCAGCAGTGACAGCGAATGTTACAGAACCTGTGCATTCATGAACATGCACTTTACTTACAGCAGAGTCCTTCAAGTCTTTGCTTGGAGCCTATTAATTCCTTTTTTTTTTAAACGTTTAATTATTTATTTATTTATTTATGATAGAGAGAGAGAGAGAGGCAGAGACACATAGGCAGAGGGAGAAGCAGGCTCCATGCACCAGGAGCCCGATGTGGGATTCGATCCCAGGTCTCCAGGATCGCGCCCTGGGGCAAAGGCAGGCGCTAAACTGCTGCGCCACCCAGGGATCCCAGAGCCTATTAATTCCTTTTTTTTTTTTTTTTTTTTTACTAATTCCTATTTTAATGATAGTTATATCATTTCATTATCTAGTGTTCTAGGTCGATAAAAAGACAAATTGAAAGTGGGTGGGTGAATTTTCCCTGAAATGGTGCATGTGTGTCTGGCTTTGTTAAGTTTGAGAATGATTCTGCATATATTTGAATACGAGTAAGTATGTCTGTGGAAGTCTATGTGTATATCAATGTGTTGGTTATGATGAATGTGTGTGAGAGAGCATGTGTAGATTTGCATCGTGTGCATCTGTCAGTTTTGTGTGTGTATATCGGGTATGTGGTATGTGAGGACATTTGTGAATGAGTTTGTCATTTCGCGTTTTTATATACGTACGTGTGATCAGATGTAAAATATGTAAATGAGAATTTACACTTATGGAAATATGTAGGATGTATAAGAGAGCATTTGTGGGGCTGCTTTATAAGTTTGTGTCTTTGAGCTAAACTGTAAGTTTGTATGATGGATTTATGCAGGGATAGCTCTGGGCAAAGTTTTCAAGTCATATGGTTGGACCATAAGGAATTGCCATTTTTGTGGGTTAAAAATGGTTAAATATTCAGTGATTTTTGTGATTCAACCTGATGTGTGTATGCATGTACATATGTATACCTATTACATACATACATAAATCCAAGCTAGCCTAGCCTCTGTATTACCTTAGCATTACTATCAGAACTAGGAAGGAGATGGCACACATTGGTATGAGACCTGGGGAAAAAATTAACATGGATCTTGAAGGAAAGATAAGATATAGAAGGAATGATGAGTAACACAACAGAAAGTTGCAAGAGGGGTACAATGAGAAATGAGATTAAAAGTTTCTTACTCTGGGGGCTCCTGGGTAGCTCCACTGGTTAAGTGTCAAACTCTTGATCTCAGCTCAGATCTTGATCTCAGGGTTGTGAGTTCAAGCCCCATGCTGGACTCCACACTGGGCCTGAAGCCTACTTTAAGAAGTTCTTTACTCTGGGAAGCCTTCCCCAACACTTCTTTAAAAAACTTATCCTCCCAAAGTTCTCTGCCATGGGCTTCTGCACCAGCTGTGAACTTCCTCTATGATAACACCTGTCACATTGAACTGCACTTGTTTTATGAAGTGGCTATCTTCCGCTCTAGGCAGGAAGTTTGCTGAGGGCAAGAACTGGGTCTCTGCCACTCACTTAGTCCCAGTACTTAGCATGAATCTTGGTACAGAACAGAAACGCAGTATTTGTTGAAGAACTGGATGAATAAAAGAGATACATGAGGGATCCCTGGGTGGCGCAGCGGTTTAGCGCCTGCCTTTGGCCCAGGGCGTGATCCTGGAGACCCGGGATCGAATCCCACGTCGGGCTCCCGGTGCATGGAGCCTGCTTCTCCCTCTGCCTGTGTCTCTGCCTCTCTCTCTCTCTCTCTCTCTGTGACTATCATAAATAAATAAAAATTAAAAAAAAAAAGAGATACATGGAAAAAGGAGAGCCCTCTTACACTGTTGGTGGGAATGCAACCTGGTGTAACCTCTCTGGAAAACAGTATGGAGTTTCCTCAAAAAGTTGAAAATAGAGCTACCATATGACCCAGCAATCGCACTACTGGGTATTTACCCCAAAGATAAAAATGTAGTGATCCAGAAGAGCACCTGCACTGCAATGTTTATAGTAGCAATGTCCACAATAGTCAAACTATGGAAGGAGCCCAAATGTCCATCGACAGACAAATGGATAAAGATGTGAGATGTTATATATATACATAATGTATATATGTATATATATGTATATATAATGGAATACTACTCAGCCATCAAAAAATGAAATCTTGCCATTTGCAATGACATGGTTGGAACTAGAGGATTCTATGCTAAGCTAAGCAAAATAAGTCAATCAGAGAAAGACATTTATCATATGATCTCACTCATATGTGGAATTTAGGGAATGAAACAGGATCATAGGGGAAGAGAGTAAGAAATAAAACAAGAAGAAATCAGAGAGGGAGACAAACCATAAGACTCTTAATCATAGGAAATAAACTGAGGGTTGTTGGAGGGGAGGGGGTTGAGGGATGAGGTCACTTGGTGATGAGTGTTAAGGAAGGTACAGGATGTAATTAGCACTGGATATTATATAAGACTGATGAATCGCTGACCTCTACCTCTGAAACCAATAATACATTATATGTTAATTCATTAAATTTAAATAAAAATAAAAAAGCGATAGATATTCTGAGAAAGTTGTGCATGTATGACTTCTGTATTGGCCAAGGTCCTTGGCTTTTTTTTCTGTGCAACTGATAGACATTTTGGAGAGGGGATTAACATGCACAGAATACCATTTTAGAAAGATTATTTTAGGAGTTGTATAAAGCATAGACAGAGTTGGGATGGTTGGCAATCAGGAGCCCAGTAGTTACCTAGATATGTGGTAATAAAAACCCCACACTCGAGTGACAGTGAGATGGACAGCAAGGGACAGATGGAGGAAGAGCAACAGATGGAGACCCAGTGATCAGTAGGCATGGGGAAACAGGAGGGTGGGAAAGGATGACCCCAAGTTTTAGAGCTGGAGTGACTAAGATAGTGATGAGAACACTATGTGGTGAGAAAAGAGGGTAAGCAGTATAGATGATGGTGAGCTCTGTTTTGAACATGTTGCAGATTTCTGATGTGTTGAATATGAATTGAAGCTAAAAACCAAAAGAACATCCTAATAAAGATGACCATCAGGCAGTTGGATATGTGACAAGAGCTCAGGCAGGAGGCCTAACGTATAGACAATCATTTCTTTAACAACTTTTGGTTCAGTACTTATGTGCCAGGCAATAGTTCAGGCCCTGGCCATTCAGCAGTGAACAAAACCAAGTTTCTGCTAACTTTTGTGGTTTCTTAGCCCTGCAGATAGTCATGAGCCATCCGTTTACTTATTTAAATACAGTAAGCATAGTTATATTATAATCTATACTTAAAAGTTCTTTATCTGAAATCCCTGCTGGTCTGTCTCCACTGTCAGTTCTTTCTGTCAGCCTTCTCTCATGCTGGCTTATTTCCCTTCATGCTTAACCAAGCTTTTTTGACTTTGAGTTGGAAAATTATTTGTAGAGATTTCTTGAGAATTAAAATGAAATCTCCTGAGAATTAAAAAAAAAATAAAAGTATAAAGATGTCAGTTCTCCTTAAATTCATCTATGAAATCAATGCCATTACAAGTCCACTCCCAAAAGGAACCTGACAAAGGGATTGTACATTTTATCTGGAAGGACAGAGGACCAATACTTGTTAAGACACTCCTGAAAAAGAGTAAGTTGGGGAAATTTGTCCTGTTGGATAGAAAGACCTATTTTAGACCCTCCAACATGAAGTATATAATCTTACCATCTATGAGTTCAGATTGTCCATAACCATGCTCTGCCTTCTGGAACCTACCTCATTGTCCATCACTCCTCAGCATGAAATGCTCTTCCAGTCTATTTGGTGTTCTCCCTGTCTTCTAAGCTGCTATTACCTCTCCTTTCTTTCCCTTTGCTCTTTTTGTTTTCCTTGCCTTTATTTCTTTTTTAAGATTTTATTTTTAGGTAATCTCTACAGCAACATGGGACTTGAACTCAGAATCCTGAGATTAAGAGTTTCATGCTCCACCTACTAAGTCAGCCACTGTTTTCCTTGCCTTTGGTTCACAAATCCCTCCTCTCTACCAGCCCCTGGCCCAGCTCCACTCAGATACTCTCTCCAGAATCTTTTTTGTTTGTTTGTTTCTCTCTAGCCCACAAAAATTTCTTTCTTCCAAACTCTCATGTCCCTTATCATTTCTGCCATTTATTTTGCTATTTTATCACATATACAATAAGAGAGAAGAGAAGAGGAGGAATCTAGAGATGAGTATGCAGAATAAGCCACATGTATGCCTGCTGTCCCCCATCAGGAGGTGTTCTGTTCCTTGAGCAAGTATCCAGGTTCTGACAGAAAACTTGCCAAGAGTCATTAAACACTCATCACCTGATTTGGGTGGGAAATGTCACAGAGTCCTATAAAGCCTTACAGGATGGGTGGCAACCTTGAGGCTGCTGGTATTCAAGAGCTATTTTCATCTCTCTTCATCTGGTTAATAGTTTTGAACATGAAAACAAAGACTAAAAGATCAGAAACCACCCGTATGTCCATTGGGAAGGGCTTTGGCTCTCTTATGGTCTAGGACAAAGAATGAGGCAGCTCTGTGTTAGTGATGGGAAATTCTCTCCAAAAGGTGGATGAAGAAAAAGCCAAGTGTGAAGCACCATCACCATGTGTAGGTTTCTTGTTGCTTTGTTTGTTTTAAGAATCTGTACACCCATTTTGGACATACAGAGAGACTGGCATGGGTGTCTAGGGAGAAGTGCTGAGGATTGGGAAATAGGAGGAGACCTCGCTGAATGCCCTTTAGTACCTTTTGTGTTTTGTACCATGTGCAGCTGTTGACTATTCAAAAAATAAACGTCTCAGACAAAATAAAAAGAAGCAAAGATATTGGAAACAAACAACAAATTAGATGGTGCCAAAGAACAGAATTTGGATTTTTTGTGTTACATCATTGAGGCCAAAAGGAATGGCAGCAAGGGACAGCATGCTCCTCATAAGACAAAGATGAATGTGTTCAGGACAGAACTTCTAACCTGATCAAAAAACTTTCAACTAAAATGTGAAACAGAGGAAAGACGGAGCCAAGCTCTGGCTGCAAAATCCAATGCCTCTGAAAAAATACTAGCATCACAAATATAACTGGGAGAGAATGGGTTGCTTAGCACTGGCTATTTGGTTCCAGAAAGAGAACCATATTAACAGTTGCGCTAACTTGAGGAAGCCAAAAAATGTCCCTGTGTGGTTGCAAACCAGATGCTAGTTTTTAACCTGCCTTCTGGTGGAAAGGGGCAGGTGGTCTGTCACAGCTCAAGGCTCTGCCCAGCTCTATCTGTGAAGAAGACCAGGTATGAGCATCCACAGCTGCTGTGGCATTTGGTATCAAGTGGGCTTTGGAATCACTGCTTCAGGCTAATGGTTGCCAGAGATCCAAGAAATGTACAGAAACGGAAAGATTAGGGACATGAGAAAAGTACTTGATTCATGGTCAACACATGTCCAGGCACTGCTATGGAAGTGAAAATCCCTGGGAGCCTAGAAATGCCACTAGCCAAGTGACAATCTCCAAAGTCCCCTCCTGAGGTGTTTATGGAATTCAAAACAGAAAAACCATAATTTTGGTGTGAATTCTTCTTTATTCTCTAAAGAAAGAACAGCAAGTTGGATAGATAATTTGGGGGATGAAATGTAAAATTCATAACCAGAAAGAAGAAGACAACAGATCTACGATGTATTCCTGCCAGAGTGGGATATTCACAGAGGTCAATGGAACAAAGTCTGGAGAACCAGTGGCACTTGAATAATCAAGATAACTTAAGAATGATTGTATACTAGGAAATATGTCATCAAGATGTATTCACAGCCTCAAGGGTCCCATTGAATTCTCAGTTTTGGTGACTTGTTCAGGGATGAAGAAGCAAAAAAGAAACCAGAATGACTCTTAAGAAAAGAGAACAGATTGGACGATTAGGTCCTGGAGCAGCAAAGAAAGTGGCATAGCTGGGCCTCTACCCCTCAAGCCAGATCTCTGGTCAGTGAGTTTCAGTGTACAGGGGTCAGCTGCCTTCCAGACCCAGTCAAGGAGCAATGAAAGCCAAGTGGGCTCTGATTACAGACTTCACAGCCTGATTTGTTTTCAGAGTGTAGAATGTGTCACAAGCAGTATCAGTGTGAATACTGAATCACCGGCTTCTTGGCATTTTTCAGATTCTAATTTATTGACCACCATTAAAAAGTTGGGCAGATGGGGGATGGCCCCATATTTGCTTTAGCTATAGCAAAGAGGAACAGCCAGTGGAAGCCTGCAATTTTGAGGACTTTTACCCAGTGAACATATACTTTCTTATATATGATAAGGCAACTTCTCCTAGAGAAATTCTGCATTCTTCAACCTTAAGAATTTCAGGCAGAAACTATGAATAACTAAGAATCTGGCAGCAGCTCTAGAGTCCTCCATTAAGATTACACTCCCCCAACAGGGGGTTGGAATATAAATAAAAGGAACAGTGGATGGCCTAAAATGATATGTATCACTCTTTGTGAAGAACCACAAATGCTGTACTGGGGGGGGGGGAGAAAAAGAATTGACGATGGTTAAAGAGACTCATGTCTCATCAAGAGGAATGGTGGAGAAGGAGATTTTTTATGAAGTATTACAATAAATTATGAATAGGTCTTTATTAATAGTCTTTGAAGGAGGCAAATAGAAATCACAATTTCCTTTAAATACTTTTTATTGCTAGACTCTGTTTATTTGACTGTGACACCCTGCAGAGACTGGGGATCATCAATCATAGATCAGGCTAACTTTGGGGTTACACTAGGCCCTACCCTTTTTAGAAGCAGAAGAAAATATAGGTAACAATCAGTATTTTGTGCTTCATAAATATTTGTTGTTGAATAAATAAATGAATTGATTAATGAGAAAGTGCAGGTAGCAAAGAGAGGAGATGACATATAAGAGGAATAAGCAGTGAACTGGAAGAGAGATAAGGTTGTTACATGGCAGCAGAGCAGTAAATGGGCAAGCAGGGTCATTGTTCTTGGAGGATAGGAGACTAGAAGATGATTGAAATAAAGACTAGGAGTTGTTGTGTGGCTTAGAAAAGCTAAGTTCAGGTGGATGGAACTGGATGTGGCTTTCTACAGACACCAAAGAGAATGTTATCAAGATACTTACTAAAAGCATAGTGGTTCCATGTTGGCCTTGAATTCACTCACTTAGCAAACATTTATTGAATGCTTACTTATTTGAAATCTTACTTATTTATCAGCCTAAGCCCTGGAGGTTAATCATAAACAAGGCAAAGCTCTGACTATATGAATCTTACGGTCTAGTGCAAAGCTCAGCAAACTACAGCCAAACCCAGTCTGTTTTTGTAAATAAGCCTGTGGAACACAGCCACATCCATTTGTGTACATATTGTCCATAGCTGTTTTTTTAAATAGCTTTATTGAGATATAATTCACATATTGTAAGATTCACCCTTTTAATGCGTACAAGTTAGTAGTTTTTAGTATATTCACAGTTGTTCAATCATCACCATTATCTAATTTTATCCCCCCCAAAAAACCCATATTCATTAAGAGTTACTCCCGATTCTCCTGCCCACCAGCTCTTGGAGGCCACTAATCTACCTTCTGTCTCTATGGATTTACTTATTCTGGACATTTCATCTAAATGGAATCATACAGCCTTTTGTGTCTGGTTTTTCTCAATTAGTGTAATGTTTCCAGGGTTCCTCCTGGGAGCATGTATCAGGACTTCTTTATATGGCTCTGTGGTGGCTTTTGCACTATATTGGCAGAGATGCATAGTTGTAACAGACTATATGGCCTGTAAAGCCTAAAATATTTATTAATAGTTATTAATATTTATTAAATATTATCAAAAAGTTTGTGATGTATGGTCTAAAGAGGGAAAAAGATATCTTAGAATCTTGGTCTTGGTGAAAAGTGTACAAGTCGGTAAGTTCAATAGCTCACCTAATTCTGGGATCTCTTCATTAGCATCCCTGCCGGAAATCTTAGTCTGTGGAAAGGAGATCTGATAGATTCTTGACTTGACAACACTATATCAGGAAATATTGAGAAAGAACTCATGGAGAAGTCATGAGAAAGTGGAAGGAATGGGTGGGAATTTGGGGCATAGTAAGACCAGTAACTTAGATTTTAGAAAACCTGATCTTTACAAAGAAAACAAAATTTGACACAATAGTTAAAAAATCAAAAAGGGCACAGAACAAATAAATGGGAAGACATCATATTCATGGATTAGAATACTTCATATCATTAAGATATCAATACTACCCAAAGGGATCTACAGATTGAATGCCATCTCTATCAAAATCCCAGTAACATTTTTTTTTTCAGAAACAGAAAAATCCAACCTAAAATTCATATGTAATCTCAAGAAACTCTGAATAGCCAAAACAACCTTGAAAAAGGACAATCTCCCTGGAGGTGTTTGGATATCTGTGAGTGCCATTTTGTTTGCCTCAATGACTGAAGAACGCCAGTGGGTTGTAGTACGGGGGCCAGAGATGCTGGACACTGTGTAATGTGTAGACAGGCCCATGCAATGGAGAACTTCCCCCATCCCACACAGGTTTCCCATGCCACCAGAAATTCATGTAGGAGAAATCCTTCTTATACTTATCCAAGCCAAGAGGTGAACTCCATTTTACATATGAACACATGCATGCACAGTTTACATGGCCTAAATGTATATACAGAATTTTTCTCAAGTGCAACTGCAGACAGTTGCTGGTTAAATTGAAAGAACATTACACTTTGTTTTGTTGGAAACTTTAACTAGGGTTGCTCAAAGTTTCAAAAAATCATATCATTTGTGGAATTTGAATCAACATACCTATATCAGCCAGCATTTGTGTCTGTCCGATCTACGGTGTTTTAATGGTTTGTAGAAACATATTTGTTTAACCTTTATTTCTAAATGTTAACTAGAAAGATAAAAGATCAACAGCATTCAGATGAATGTCATCTTACTCTTCTTAAATCCAAACTTATTCATTATAAGTAGTCATAAGCATCTGCCTGTTTTATAATATCTTCTGGCTTAGCTGTGCCTGAATATTTATGTATTAAAATACAAACTGTTTCATCATAAATTACTTTTCTTTATTTCTTGTTCTTTAATTTAAAAAGATTTTATTTATTTATTTGACAGAGAGAGAAAGCAGGGGGAGGGGCAGGCAGAGGAAGAGGGAGAAGCAGGCTCCCCACTTAGGCCTGGGACTTGATCCCAGGACTCTGGGATCATGGTTTAAGCCAAAAGTAGTGCTTAACCAACTAAGCCATCTAGGCACCCCTCTTTATTTATTTATTTATTTTTAAAGATTTTATTTATTTATGAGAGACAGAGAGAGAGAGAGAGAGGCAGAGACAAAGGCTGAAGGAGAATCAGGCTCCACGCAGGGATCCTGATGTGGGACTCGATCCCGGGTCTCCAGGATCTTCGCTAAACCGCCGAGCCACCCGGGCTGCCCTATTTCTTCTTTACATCACAAGAATATATCAATTTTAGGAAGTGATGTGATTATGTTATCTGTATTGCCTGTGAATTTCATTTCAGGATGTTACAAATATTTTTAATAAAAGTTAATTTTAGATCTTGCAGAATTGGAACCACTATCCTAGAATATTAAATGAACTTTTATTTCTTTTTTTACAGATTTATTTATTTATTTATTTTAGAGAGAGAGTGTGCATGACTGGGGGGGAAGGGCAGAGGGAGAGGGACAAAGACTTAAGCAGACTCTCTGATGCAGGGCTTGATCCTACGACCCAGAGATCACTACCTGAGCCAATACCAAGAGTCGGATGCTTAACTGACTGTCCCACGCAAGCACCCCAAAACGAACTTTTAAATATAGCTCTAGAACTATAGTTCACACACACACACAATCTATGTGTCCACATAGATGCATAAGTGCACATATAAAACAAATCCCTTCTTATAACATAGCTTGTTATGATTACAAGCAATCAGAAAGAACACATGTCAAATGATATACCCCAGGACATATCAACTTCCTGTGGAAAAACTGAACTTAATTTGTCTTTAAATATCCTTCCTGGCCAGGCTTGTTTTCTTGGAATGAGACCAAACTAAAACAGTTTTGGTGTGTGTTACTACTTTTTTAGTTTAAAAGGAGCCATGGTTCTTGTCCTTAAGATTTCAGAGTCTGTAGAACACTGAATTTGCCTGTGCGGTATATATGAGGTTGTATTGCAAGTTACAGTTGCTGTATTATAGTAATAACCTCTTATGACTTTAGTCTCCTCTTCCTTCCTAAGTGACATCAAACTGGACTGCTGGATCATCATGTGAAGATATTTTGTTTTGTTTTGTTTTGTACATTAATGATTGCAGAGACCACGGGGTAGGACATCTTTACAGATTCAAAGTTGCAAGGCCTTTGTTCCTTTGCTTTTTCTCTCCTTCCTCTCCGCCCTGCATCTGTGTTTTCCTCCCTGTCCCTTCCCTCCCTCCCACTCTTTCTTCCATTTGCTGTGCCTCCACACAGTTTGAGTCACTGCCTCCCATCCTGAAGGCGTGATTGTTAGTCAGGGATACAGGCTCAACCTTCCCCTGGTTTTCCCTTGCCGGGGAGAGCCGTGTGCAGTGGCTCTGGCTCTTTACAGGCATCTGAGGAGACTGCAGGGACAGCTCCTTGGCTTGCACAGCCCCAGCTCCTCTGGAATTGTGGCAGTGATGGCCACGGGGGCAGCAGCCACCCCAGGAGAATCGGTGCTACAAGCTGACCGTGGCTACTCAGGGGAGGCCAGAGGGGCTGTATGTGTAGAGCCCGAGCAGGCGTATAGGTGAAACAGCAGATCAGGGCTCTAACCTGCCTGCCTGGAGAAAGCTCCTCTGAATGTGGTGCACTGTACAGATCTTAAGCTAATCGTCTGCCTGTGTGTCACCTGGCCCCGTTACAGGAGCCAAGAGGAAAGAGTGGCCACCCCTAGCTGTGCCAGCCCGTGACCTTCCCTCTCTCTTCTCTGTGTCTCACTTCTCATCCTTCCTCCCACACCCTCTGGGGAAACAGTGCTCGTGGTACTTTTTAATAGTTGCTATGAGGTAATGCTCTGGAATCCCCAGGTCCTCGAATTATATAAATCCAGGGACTCTGAGGAAGTAAATATGCCCTCAGAATCCAGTCCTGCAGGCAGGAAGGAAACACAGTCTTTTTTTCCTTCCTTTCCCTGAGCTCGCCAACTTGTTTTTGTTTTTTTAATTGGTATGGTTCTGTTGAAGCTGATGGCCATCACCCTTTTGTGTCTTTTTCAACTTGGAGTCCAGGGCAGAATGGGACCACAGCAACAGGTTTGAAGAGATGAGCTCTGCTCTCCTCCATCAATCTTCCCTGTTCCTGGCCAGGTTTCTGCCACTTGCCTCAGCATGAAATTTGGTAGCAAGGTCAGAAAAATTAAAGTTCAAAATTGGAATAGATTCCTAGGGAATGAAAGTAGGCATGGCCGTCTCCCTTTCTACCAGACTCAGGGACATAACATGATGGACTCTCATCATTTTTTACCCCTGCATCTCTAGAAAGGACACATTTAAGGTCAACCAGCAGCTCTAGCCTTAAGTGAAATTGAAAAGAAATTATAGTTTATGTTGGGTGTCCTCTTTCTTTTCTGTGCCCCTGTCTTTGCATTGCCCTTTCCTTTTAATTTACTCCTCTCCAGGGAATTATGTTCCCCATGGTGCTCTATCCCGAAATGCCCCAGCCAGATCCCCTGGGGCAGCAATGCACACTGACTTCTCCTTCATCTTCTTCCACATTTCATCACAGCTATGGGTTCCCTGGGGGTGGGTTATCTTAGCTAGTAGTTAGGAGAAAAGCATCTAATTAAGCTAATTCAAATTAAAGTCATGAAAATTCTCTTCTTACAGAGTTTGGCTATTTCCTGACCTCTTGAAATAACCACACAGGATACCCAATTGGGGGGATATGAGGGAATCCTCTTTAAACCAAGAGTCTCCTCTATCCCCCCTTTTGTGGTCACCGAGCTCTGCAGGCCACTTAAGAGAAGCCCCACCTTGATCACTTCCTCTTATGCCAGAAATGTAAAGTGAAAGCTAGGAAATGTCCCCAGGGATGGTTTCCTGAAATGTATTCGGCATTTTTAACTCAACAGGTTCTTGAGTGAATGTCCACATCTCTGTGTCTAGAGGTAGCCCTGATCCTTACCATCCACCCTAAACTCCTTAAATTCCCCAGAAATCAAGAGCTTCCAGAAGCAGAGTATATTACTATTGGCCTCAAAAAGCAAATAGATGCAATGTACCAGCTATGATGAGGAAGAAATCAATCATCTGGAACAGAAATAATGAAGATGCAAGCCAGTGATTACCACTTATGACATGTTTTGTCTGTTTTGCTCCTCTTGAAAGAGACTTAGGGAACAGGAATATGAGGATGGGGCCCCCAAATATACCTCAAATCCTTTGAGGCATGTGAGAAGCAGCCTAGATAAAAGCTCTCTTCCTGGGCTGCAGAGATGGTGTTAATTCAGGTGTTTGTGATGGTTAACCTAATGTGTCAACTTGACTGGGCTAAGGGCTGCCCAGAAAGCTGGTAAAATATTTTTTCCAGATATGTCTGTGAGGGTGTTTCTGGAAAAGATTAGCATCTGAATTGGTAGACTGAATAAAGAAGATCTGCTTTCTCCAACACGGATGGGCATCATCCAATCATTGAGGGTCCTAGTTGGACAAAAGGAAGGGGAAGGGTGATTTGCTTTCTTTACTGGAGCTGAGACATCTATTTTTTTCCTGCCCTGGAACATCCCACACTCTTTGTTCTTATACCAGTGGCCCTTGATTCTCAAGCCTTTGGATTCAGATTTATACCATCAGCTGTGGTTCCCAGATATTTCAACTAGGAATGAATTATACCACTGGCTTTCCAGGTTCTCTAGCTTGTATATAGTAGATTGTAGGACTTCCCATAAGCCAATTTCTACAACAAATCTTTTATATGTAACTATATATCCTAGTGGGTTTTTCCCCTCTGGAGAAACCTCACTAAAATAGCACCTTACCTGGTTTCTCCAAATCAAGAAAGGACTAAATGAAGGCTAAATTCTCATTCTTCATCTCACTTTACCTGCTTGACCAAATGTGGAATGTCATGGAATCAGATCTTGTATATTTGTCAGAATTTTGTCAACTTAAAAGGCAAGAAGGATGGGGATCCCTGGGTCACTCAGCGGTTTAGTGCCTGCCTTCGGCCCAGGGTGGTCCTGGAGTCCCATTATGTAAGACATGGGGAGTCCCGCATTGGGCTCCCTACATGGAGCCTGTCTCTCTCTCTCTCTCTCTCTCTCTCTCTGTGTGTGTCTCTGCCTCTCTCTCTGTGCCTCTCATGAATAAATAAAATAATAAAATCTTAAAAAAATAAAATAAAATAAAAAATAAAAGGCAAGAAGGAGGGGATCCCTGGGTGGCTCAGTGGTTTGGCGCCAGGACGTGATCCTGGAGACCTGGGATCAAGTCTCTCATCCGGCTCCCTGCATGGAGCCTGCTTCTCCCTCTGCCTGTGTTTCTGCCTCTCTCTTTCTCTCTCTCTCCTCTCTCTCTCTGTGTGTGTATCATGAATAAATAAATAAAATCTTTTTTTTTTTAAAAAAGGCAAGAAGGAAGAGATATGTTGACTCATGTACCAGGTAGTCCTAAACATGACTTCAGTTGTGACTGGGGTTAGAGGTTTAAATAAAGTCATTAGTTCTGTCTTCCCATTGTTGACTAGTTTGCCCTGGTAGGTTCTCCTCACCTGTAGCAAAGATGACCTCTGGCAGCAGTAGCCATTACGTTGTTTTCCCTTCATGACTTCCTTGCTAGCTCCTTCAAAGGTCCCAGGGACGACTCTGATAGATTTGGCTTGGGCCAAGAGAACCAATCTTTGCAGTCAGTGGGATGAAATCCTTTAATGGCTAGCTCACATAATGTGCCCACCATGTGTGGGAAGACCAGGCCAGAGATTGGCCATCCTGTTAAACAGAAAAGGAACAATTCTCAAAAGGAAAAGGTACCAGGCAGGTAGAAAGCAATGTATCTATACACTTTTATAAATGTCAACCTACTTGCTGAAAAGCTAATCCAAATCAGCAAGGAAGAAACGCCTAGGTGGCTCAGCGGTTGAGTGTCTGCCTTTGGCTCAGGGCGTGATCCCATGGCCCCGGGATCGAGTCCCACATCAGGCTCCCTGCATGGAATCTGCTTCTCCCTCTGCCTACGTCTCTGCCTTTCTCTGTGTATCTCTCATGAATAAATAAATAAAATCTTAAAAAAAACCCACACAAATTAGCAAGGAATAGGGTGGGACATGTGAACAATACAGAGATTTATAAGACATGCTTTTTGTCCTTAAATAGCATATAATCTAGTTGTTCTGAAGCTGATCACATTATTTAATAATTTGAGGAAACATGAATTATTTTATCAGAAACTATTTTCTGAGCGCTTACTTAACACCAGACATGCTAGATTTCTTTCATATAGAGGTAAAAGACAAATTTCTTCTCACAAGGACCTTACAATCAGTTGAGAAAGGCAAGCAAACCAGGAAACATTTTCAATGTAGGGCCACAAATGTAATGATAGGCGTTGGCACAGGTGCCATGAGACACCCCCCCCCAAAAAAAAGGCACCTATTTAACTCTAGGGTCAGTGTCAGAGTAGCAGATGGATGAGCCAATGCTTGAAAAACAAGTGGGAGTTAGATGATGTTGGAGAATGGGGAAGAGTCTTGCAGGCAGATGGACTAGTGCATCCAGGGGAACAGGGGCGCGAAGTAGAGTACTGTGTCTGAAGAAGTGTAGATAACTTGAGTAGTGCACATAAGGAGTTCAAGGAGTGATGAAGCTCAAGAGGTAGGCTGGAGATAGATCACAGAGCCCTGCACCAAACTCACAGATTTGAGTTTATCCCTGAAGGATTCTAAACAGGGCATGGATGTGTCCAGATTTGCAATTGAGCATGCTGCTCCTGGCAGCAGATGGAGCGGAGTGAGCCAGACTGGAGGCAGGAAAAGTAGTCAGAACACTGCCGTGGGAGAGCATGTAAGACATGGGGAGGACTTCTTTACAGAGAATAAAATAGGAGCTAATAAAATAGAAGAGGTAGCAAAATCAGTATTTTGCAATCCCAATTCAAGCAAGGGTTGTGATTATCCACTGACGCTAGGATCTTAAAGAATCACTTCCTGGATTACTAATTGCAAAGGAGAATCCGTGCCTTTCCAGTGGAAAGATCTGCTGGCCATCCCTTAAACCTTGAGGCCAAGCTTAGCACAATGAACAATCCGATGTTCTGCGCCTTCTGCTGTGATGCAGTAAGAGACACAAAATATCGCTTATATAGTATTCATTCCAAAGATGTGTAACCTGAATTTAATCATGAAGAAACAGACAAGCCCAGAATGTGGGAGACTTTCTTTATATATAAAATAATATATTTTATTAATATATTATATATTAATATAATATTGTTATAATATATAATTATTAATATAATATAATGATTATATGTATATTATAATATAATATTATTAATATATTTTATATATTTTTAAAAATTTTTTATTTATTTATGATAGTCACACAGAGAGAGAGAGAGAGAGGCAGAGACACAGGCAGAGGGAGAAGCAGGCTCCATGCACCAGGAGCCCAACGTGGGATTCGATCCCGGGTCTCCAGGATGGCGCCCTGGGCCAAAGGCAGGCGCCAAACCGCTGCGCCACCCAGGGATCCCATATATTTAATATATTATATGTAATAAATTTTTTATTGGAGTTCTTTTTTTTTTTATTGGAGTTCTATCTGCCAACTTATAGTATAACACTCAGTGCTCATCCCGTCAAGTCCCCCTTCAGTGCCCAGTCACCCAATCCCCCCACCCGCCTCCCCTTCCATTACCCCTTGTTCATTTCGCAGTGTTAGGAGTCTCTCATGTTTTGTCACCCTCTCTAATTTTTCGCACTCATTTTCCCTCCTTTCCCCTATAATCCTTTTAACTATTGCTTATATTCCAAGTATGAGTGAAACCATATAAGGTTTGTCCTTCTCCGATTGACTTACCTCATTTAGCGTAATACCCTCCAGTTCCATCCACATCGAAGCAAATGGTGGGTATTCGTCATTTCTAATGGCTGAGTAATATTCCATTATGTGGGAGATTTTCTAAGGAAAATGGCTAGAACTCTTTAAAAATGTAGTGTATGGAAAACAGAAATACAAAATGCAAGGCCATGTTCTAAATCAAAAGAGGTTAAGGAGACCCAGCAATCACAGACATAGGTAACACTTAATGAAATCTCTGATCAAAAACTTGAAACAGCTATAAAAGACATTTTGGGGACAACTGGGGAAATTTGAATATGAACTAAATATTAGAAAATAGTTTTCTTAGTGTGGTAATGAGACATCATTCCTACATAGGAGAATGTCATCACTCTCAGGTGATGCTGCAGAACTGAGAAGTGAAGTGTCTTGATATCTCCACCCTAGTTTCAAATGGCTCTATCAAATGTGTAATTGTATATATGTACACATATGTTTTATACAGATGCTTCGGCCTATGTGACATATGTGTGATATGTATGGGTGCTCTTTCATATCTATGTCCTATAAGGGGGGGAGTGAGAAGGAGAGTGCAATATGGCAAAATGTTAATAATTTATGTTTAAGTGAAGGATACAAGAGCTCTTGTGCTATTCTTTCATGGTTTTTGTAGGTTTAACACAATGAGAAAGAATAAAAAGGAGGGGAAGCAGAAAACCTAATGAAAGCTTGATCCAAGACAGTGGCAGTGAGTTTGGGGAGGAAGGTTGGAATCAAAAGAAACACAGACCTCCCAGGAAAATCAGTATTTTGGGGCCTCAGGACCCTGGGTTCTAATCCTGGCTCTGCCACAAAGCAGCTGTGAATGGATGAAGTTAACCCTTCTGGGACTCTTTTCTGAAATGGAGATTGAACCAGACATCCCCTGTGGTCCTTTGTAAACTTCTGCGAGTGCAGAGTTGTACTTCTCCTTCCATATTGATGTTACTCAGAGCCATCTGAGCTAAGCATTAGTGAAATTTTGTCACATCTGCCATTTTGTTCTCTCAGGTCTGATTTATTTTTCCAGCCCTCTTGGCCACCCTCCCTTGACAGCCTGTCCTTGACTAGATACAGTTCTCTCTCACATTTCTCCTGAAGTGGAGCTGCCGTAGCTGCCAGCTCCTGACCGTGGCTCCTGCCTGCATCTGCTCCCTGACTTCATGGCAGAGCTTCTCCCCAGACATTCAGAATCGCTTTCCATTGATAGCTCTTCTGATTTTCTCTTTGTTACAAAGCTACCAAACGCTTATTATAGGAAATGTGGAAAATTGGGGGAAATTATGTAGAAGAACATTTAAATTGTCCACAGTTACACCATTTCACTGACAGCCACTATTAAATTTCTTTTTCTGAATGGTCAGGAACGCACACGTGTGCATGTTGCCTAGCTGATGTCTTATATACTTATTGTTGTATTTTTATTTTTAACTGAATCATATGCATTATTTCTTTGATTTTTTTTTTAAACTTAACACATTGTGGGCACTGTCTTGTGGGGGCACAGGACAAATCACCATCCTGCAAAGTCTTTTTCAGAATTTTACAAGCATGGGAGGTCATTTGGGAATTTTCCTAGGATGAAACACATTCTATCTTCAAGAATGAAAGAAGTGAAATATTAAAATATTAACATATGTGAAAATGAAATATTTAAATGTTTCTTTATCATTATTCATATCTCCTTATATAATGAAAAGATTCACTGTTTTCATATAAGATTTTTTCCAAATGATGCGACAACTCGTGGCTCATTTCTTGTTCTGATATAAGGCTGGCCTGTTACATTATCAATCCAATACAAGAGAATATCGGGATAAATAAAGGACAAGGGGAAGAAATAGAATATCTCAGTTTATGATACTCTATCACTGCTTCTGGATAGTGGTGGTGGGATTGGTAGGAGGTGTGAGTATAGCAAGTGCGTAGTAGGGGACAACAAATTGAAGGGAGTAAGGAAATGAATTAAATAGAAGAGTTGTGGGAACCCATATGGTAACTACTTTGGAGATTCCTTCTCCTCTTTTCTTAGTAATGCCAAATAATAAAGTTTAATTTTAATGTACTGTGTATGTGTGTGTGTGTGTGTGTGAATGTGAGAGAGAGGAGTGGGAGAGACATGTAGGGGAATGCATTCTAGAACTTCCAAAAAACCCCCCAGCATTAATCATGAGCACTTTCTTTTTTCTTTTTTTTTTAAATTGGAGTTCCATTTGCCAATATATGAGCACTTTCTAATGTCATTAAATTAATTTAAAAACATCCTAACAGTTGACAGATGGATATTGTTTACTATTTCCAAGGAAGAACCTGAACCATTCACTCATCTAAGCATTTAATACTTTTGAGCCAAGCAGTTCAAACCACTTAATTCGTTTTCATGGCTTCCCTAGGAAGCAAGGGGAAAGAAGAAATTACTCTCCATCCCCTCTTTCATGCACTGTATGTCTATAAATGCATATATTTTGATTATGCACTTCACAGAAAAGGAAATTCCATAAACCAAGTATGTCTCTCTGAAATCGCTTCTAACCCTCATTTGAATATGTACATTCTTCTGAAATTGTTGCCTAACACACTCCCTGTATTTCTGCAATTTTCTGAATATGTACATTTCTATGACCATCATGCTTATTACTTTTAATGGCTATATAATATTCCATTTTATTGATTATGCCACAGTTCACTCAATTATCTTTACTGTGACAGCTTTAAGGCTTGTTTCTTTAAAAAAAAAAAAGATTTTATTTATTTATTCATGAGAGACACAGAAAGGCGGAGACATGGGCAGAAGGAGGAGCAGGCTCCCCACAAGGAGCCTGATGTGGAACTTGGATCTCAGGACCCCAAGATCAAGACCTGAGCCAAAAGCAGAGGCCCAACCACTGAGCCACCCAAGCGTCCCCAGGGATTATTGTGCAGAGATTGTTCCTAAATTATTTTTGGCATCATAAGTAATGCTGTGAATGTATCATTGTGCAAGTTTTTTTCCTTTGAATTCTTTACTCAATGATGCTGGCTTTTATTATTTCATTTTTGCTAGACTTGTAAGTATATAATATTTAAATATATATATATATAAATATCTAAGCTGTTTGATTTGTATTTATCTAATTTCTATCAGAGGCTTAGGCCATAGTTTCTATTTTCCTGCATATAAAATTGTCTATACTTATCCTTTTACACTCTGACCAGTTGCCACAGAGAAGCTAAAGATTAGCCATAAAAATTTTTATTAGATCTAGATGTTTTAGGAATGTAAGCTCCCACGAGTTATATTTGTCATAAATCATTTTCACATTCTGTGGTCTTTCTTTTTTAAACTTCGTTCAGTTACATTATTTAATATGATCTGTTCATAGACATTAGGAAGAAACTGGAACAGGAGTTGCTCACAGATGCTTTTCCAATGATTTCTATTGCCCTTGGAGACCTCCTTATCACCCTGCAATTCCTAACACCTGAATCCTCTGGTCTCAGAACAGGAAGAGAAAATAGCTTTGACTCAAAGTTGAAGTGGGGCCGGGGATATCCTGGGAACACGGTCTCCTCCTTGGGACTGTCAGTCCCCAGGGGCATTTCTATCAGCACTCTGTTTTTCCACTTCACTATTTGTTCCAAAATGATCGTTGTGATATCCTAGAATTAAATCTCTGGCTGTCCCTTACACCATGTGGTCAGGGAGCAGAACTTCTTATTCCCAGAGCTGCCTGTGGGTCACAGGGAGGCATGAGCAAGGATGGTATGTTTCTTTGACTTAGCCAGGCTAGTTCCAGATCACTGTGATGACACAGTTGTCTCCCTTCCATTATCCTGGGCCTGAACCAGGCATAGTATGCTTCCCTGGCTTGGGGCTAGAGGTGTGAGACAGATCCCAGCTCCACATAGAAGATTATCGTTATGGTTGTTTCTGGCTGAACTCAGTATGTGTGTGTGTTGCCTGTCCCCATATTCTCTACTGTGCATCATACCTGTGTGACAGTCGCTCTGGCATAGTCCTTGTCGCAACAGGGAGCCGTGATGTCTGGATAAGTGCTTGGCCCCCAGAAGCTATGAGGAGGCAGGTGCTACAGGGCTGCTGAGCCATAATCGCAGACACGGTCATTCTGCTCGGCTGTGGGCGCTTGGACCGTGGTGGGTCGTCACACTAGGACTGAGCTCTCCACTCTGATTCTGCTGAAGTGTAAATAATACAGCCTAGGGGATGCGTGGGTGGCTCAGTGGTTGAGGTCTGCCTCTGGCTTAGGGCATGATACTGGGGTCCTGGCCTTGAGTCCCACGTCAGGCTCCTCGGAGGGAGCCTGCTTTTCCCTCTGCCTATGCCTTTGCCTCTCTCTGTATCTCTCATGAAGAGATAAATACAATCTTTAAAAAATTATAATATGACCCAGGATGAGAATCCACATGAAGCTGGAGAGGCTAAGGAACATGGTGGTTTGGGTATGGGCATGGCAGAGAGGAAGAGAAGGAACGTGGAAATTGTCCACCACTGTGTTTCAAAGAAGGCGTGCTCTAAAACTTTAAGATAAAAGGATATATGTTTGTTTGAAAAAGCTCTTTTAAGAGCTCTGAAAGGCTTATCAATAGCCTGAATTAGGGAGCTGCAAAAGCTGATTATGATCTTCCTCAATTTACAATGGGGCTACATCTTGAGAAATCCCTTGTTAAGTTGAAAATACTGTAAGTCAAAAATGCATTTCATACACTTAACCTACACAATGTCACCCACTTTCCATGTGCTTAGAACAGTTCCATTAGCCTAGAGTTGGGCCAAATTATCTAAGGCAGAGCCTATTTTATGCTCAAGTGTTGGCTATCTCATGTAATTTATTGAAGATTGCACTGAAAACAAGGAAAAGAATGGTCATATAAGTGCAGAAGGGCTGTCAGTGTGTGGATGGTTCACCCTCATGGTCGTGTGGCTGACTGGGTGCTGTGCTCACTGCCAGGCGTCATGAGAGAGGTTCATCCTGTATATCGCCAGCCCAGGGAAAATATCTAAATTCAAAATTCAAAGTACAGTTTCAACTGAATGCACATCACTTTCGCACCATTGTAAAGTCGAAAAATCATAAGTTGAATCATCCTAAGTCAGGGAATGCCTATATTGAGGACATGGCGAGAGAGAGCTGTTCACACACAGGCAGAGTGAGAAATTTCAAGAATAAAACAAAGGAGGCTAAGACTCAGGGCAAACATTGTGTACAGAAAGAGTCCAAGGGTGGGTCAAGGGAGGGGCAGGACACGGTTGTTACTGGCAGGGCTGACCCTAGGCAATGTGGTGCCCTCAGCAATTCTGCAGCTCTGCTCCCCACCCATAAAGAGCTTTCTGCCACCAGTACCATTATTTGCTTAATATTTATAACTGACTTTCTTTTTAAAATGTAAGTATCTAGTTTCATCTTAAATAATACCATCCAGGAAATCAAGTTTGATATGCTAGTTTTATATATTTCTAATATATATTAAAATAAGCACATAATTAGTATGATATACATATCTGTGGAGCACATGTGATAATCTCAGGTACTGATCAAATAGTATGCATACCACTCTCTGGAAAAATCCATCCTCTCTTCACCCTACAGCCCATACCTTGGCCATCCCCACCTCTTACTGGAATTATCTGAACCTTGCCCAGAAAACTCTCTTCCTTCTCTCCATCTCCTCCTTTGGGTAAAGTTGAACTTACCCTTCAAGTTTTAACGTGGCCTTCACTTCCCAAGGAAATGCACCCTACCCCTAAACTCCTACCCCTCTAGACTGAGGAAGGTTTCCATGGTTCTCCTTCCTTCCTAATTCACCAACTACACTTATTACCATCACTGATTTCATTATAGCAGCCCTTGAACAATGCAGAGGTTAGAGGCGCCGACCCCCACACAGTGGAAAATCCACATATAACTTTTGACTCCCCAAAACTTAACTACAAATAGCCTACTGTTTTCCAGAAGCCTTACTGGTAACACAAACATTTGATTAACATGTTTTGTATATGTATTATATACTGTATACCTACATTAAAGCAAACTAGAGAAAAGAAAATGTTACTAAGAAAATCATAAGGAAGAGAAAAGATATTTACAGTACCATACTATAATTATTGAAAAATATCCACATGTAAGTGGATCCGCAGAGTTCAAACCTGTGCTGTTCAAGGATCAACTGTATTTTTCAACCCTCCATTGAAGGTGAACTCTGCCAGAGCAGAAAAACATTAGTCTTTTTCATCATTATGTTATCAGGCCTACCACACTGCCAAGTACATGGTAGTTCTCGATGTAGCACTCAACTAGCTGTTGAGTGAATGAATTCCACTATCTAGCACCCTTGAACAATTCTTCCTTTTATCAAAATCTTTTTTTAGCTGACTTTCAATCTGCAAAGTATTAAGATTTCTGGGTTTAGATATAAAGAGCAAGTGCATAATGTGCCTGTTTGTGTGGTCCAGCTAGCCAGTGAGATATTTCACTACAGACAATGTGCTCAGAGTCCCTCAAATCACACTTACGTGGTGGAGTTACCTGTTTTGCTTCACAAAATAGCAGTGTGTGTGATGAGATGGGTGACAGCAATCTCCCGGGTTGGACTCACGAGTTCCAGTCTCTGATTTTTAACTTACTAGCTGTGTGACCTTGAGCAAGTTATTGAGCATCCTATGACTCAGTTTCCCTATCTGTAAAATTATACCTCTTTCATGTGTTTTTTTTTTTTTAATGTCTTTGGCATGGTGCTTGGCATATAGTAAGCACTCAGTAAGTTATCATTATATCCACTGGATGCCATTCCTTGCATGCACTCCAGTTTGTTACTCTTTTTAAAAGTATAATCAGTCAAAATTAAAACCCAACACTCCAGTCTGACCAGAGCAAAAGATATGGGAGGCTAGCATCCAAGTTCTAGATATTTTACTTATTTTAATACATTCTAAGATCACACTGGCTTTGATTATCATTCTGTTGAGCCATACTGACTTTGCATTTAATAAAATCTTCAGATCTTTTTGTGTGAATTTCTGTCCAAATGGCATTTACCCTTCCTGTCTCTGAACAATTGATTTTTATTAAAAAAAAAAAAGCAGAACTTTAACATTTCTTCCTGTTAGTTTTAATTTTGTTGGCTTAGACCTGGTATTTCAGCTCATAAGGATCATTCTGAAGTTTGGTAAAGATCACCAGACCCTTATTTGACTGATAGTGAGCTGGGTCAGTAGGTGACTGATTTCTCTTTTTCTTTTTCTTTTTCTTTTTTTTTTTTTTTAAGATTTTATTTATTCTTGAGATCACAGAGAGAGAGAGAGAGAAAGAAAGAGAGAGAGAGAGAGGCAAAGACACAGGCAGAGGGAGAAGCAGGCTCTGTGCAGGTAGCCTCATGTGGGACTTGAATCAGGACTCCAGGATCACCCCTGGGCCAAAGGCGGCGCCAAACCGCTGAGCCACCCGGACCGCCCTTCATTCTGAAGTTTGATGATATTCTACCATATTTATTATTATTATTACATCTATGGCATCTACATATTTGTTAAGCACATTTTTTAATGGCATATCTAAATCATCCATAAAGTTGTAGAACAAAAAGAGGCCAAGGGCAAAGTCCACAGAACTTTAGTAAAGTCTCTGCAAGTCAACATCAATGGACCAGCAGCATTCTTCATATGAAGTCATCCAGCCTAGAAATTTTCATCTCGTCCACAAGGATTCTAGACGACCACTTTTCAATAAAGATGCCTGCAAAAGCTGGGGTCTAAAGATGTTTGTCAAGGTACTATTTATAAAAGCAAAAAATAGAAAACAATCTTAATGTCCCATGAGAGGTAATTGATTGAATACATTTTTGCACATACTTCCAATGGACTATTCTTTGTCATTGCAAAAAAATAAAAATTTTGCAGATTCATTGTTTCCAAACTTATTTTTAGCCATTGATATTATAGAAATTTGCTGGGTTTGTTCCCTGGGTTTTATTCCCTCTCCTGATAATATTACTCTGACATTCCAGGGGGGAGACTTCCCTTTTCTACTGATGTATGTTTAGTGAAACTATCTAATAATGGACCTTTTGCTTCCCTAGCCAGAGAGTGTACCCTTGACCCAACCTAGGACAAGTAGGCTCCTCTCCCTCCCAGCACTTTAAAAACAAAAAGTTGAAACATGCATCACAGCAGTCATGCCTTCATCCAACTGGTTGATCCAACATTCCTGCTGCCAGGAACCCAGAGCTGCCCTGGCTCCAGCCCTTTCTGATTCCGATTTTTCACCTATGTCTTTGATTTGGTGAGATACCCATAACCTTATAATGAATTGCATTTTTGTTTAAGTTATCTAGTATTACTTTCTGTTGCTTGAACAGAAAGTATGGTAACAGAAGGAAGCTACAACTGTGGCAAGCATAGCATAATGTATAGAGTTGTGGAATCACTATATTGTACATCTGAAACTAATGTAACATGGTGTGTTGAGTATACTTCAATAACAAATAAATTTAAAGATTAATTTTTGAAACTCAGTCTAGAGCCCTTTAACATTTTGTTAAACCATTTTTAAAATTCTAGTATATAAAACAAACAAAAAATCCAGAGTGTCCGTGTTAATGGAAGATCTATTCACTTGGTTACCCCTTGCCCTGTACAATAAACAGATAAGTCTCTACAATAAAATAAAAGCCATCTTTCATTGATGTAATATCTTTTCTTCCCTCTCTGGTGATGTTACATGTAAAGGTTTCTCCTACTACCAGTATTGCCTCTAATTCCTGCAAGTCCTTTTTACTGTTTGTTTTGTATTTTGTTCTCTTTCATGTTAGATCTTTTTGTTAAGCATCTGAGTATCTTTTGCTTTCAGTTCCTATTTAAAAGCAACTCGCAAAAATATGATCAGAAATGTAAGTGGACAGGAGTCGTATCCAATTCTCCTGTTTTCAGCTCCACTTCTACATCTGGTTCTTACTGCCTTTGATTCCTGAGAATTCCTGGAGTTCGGTTATCCAAATTGCCTTGTTTTCATTGGCATCTTCTTTGTAGGCACTTGCTTTCTACTCTGTATGTGCTGCCAAATCAGTTCCATGCATCCACTTATTTTCCATCTTCCAAAGATGTGCTGTCCTCTATGATCCTTTTCTCTCTTCTCTTAGTCTCTTTTTCTTTGTGGATTCTTATATTTCTTATTCTTTTAATGTAACTTCAGTGGGGAGGAAGCATGGATAATAGAGTTCATTTCACTAGAAAATTCTATCTACTTTTCCATAATTACCATGGTTTCTTTTTATAGTAAAAGCAAATAATGGTATTTTTAACTTTTTAAAGACACAGTACCCATAACATTCTCATTTTCTACCAATAGTCAAAAACCAATTAATTAATGGGCTAATGGATTGATTGATTGGTTGATGATTGATTCAAAAAGAAAATAAAGATGGTTACTATGACTGGTCCTTAATAAATTCATATTGGCTCCAAGTGTTCATTTAATCATTTTCTAGGTATTCACAGCAAGCAACCCTGTTTAACCAAGTGATTGTATTAATTCTCAGCATTCAACACGAAGCTGGTAATTAGCAGAACCCACAGTTTTCCTTCCTACAAGGTCAATTCAATTTCAATTCCTCTCTAGTTTCTCATGAATTTTTAAGGCTTATTGATAGTTACTTTGCAATATTTTTCCCAAGACTTCTTAGCATCTTAGAAATTTACCTAGGTATGGAGATTTTCACTTGTTAAAATAATTAATTCTAATAAATTACTTTCACCTACCTTAGCTTTTGTCTATTTGCTGTTTGTTCTAATCGTTTCAGTTTAAAGACCATTAGACTTTTTCAGGGATGGGTAGTGGAATGGGACCACCTAGCATCCACTCTTCTCATGTAAAGATCCAACATATATAGGAGACAAGGCTCCACCTCTCACTATGGAAACCAAGAAAAACAGTTCTCCTTGTTCTCCACCAAAGGTATTAGCATGTGGTCTGCAATCAGTGAAACAGATGCTACTGTACAGGACTTTGAATATTGTGAAGATAAGAAGGTGGGTGTTCTGTATTTACTGCGGTATTGGGTTTGAAAGAACATGCAGAGAATGGGGATCCTTTGTCAGAGACACCAAAAGTGGCAGCAGCAAGTAGCCAGTGGTGGTGGTGTCAGTGATGATGGCCTTATTTTGATGACATGATCTTGATGGTATTTGGATACCCAATCTCTCTTGGTTCCTGGCTGGATTTGGATTTTTGGCTTCCTTGTTGACTCTATACTATTCTAATGAATTCCTTTGCTGCTTAAGCTAGCCAGAGTTGGTTTATGTTATGTGGACGAACCTTGACTAGTAGGGAGAAACTGGTGCTGGGAGATGGTTGCCAGCAACAGAATCTTGGGGAAACGGGTGGAAGAGAGAATCCACCGCTTAGTTATTTAAGACCAAGGGCAGTAAATATCATTATCATGATAATCAATAGTAAATATCATGATATACAATGGTTGGAAAAAATTAAAAAGATAAATAATGCCCCTGATTTCTGTTTATTAGAACCAACTATTTGCTCCTGCCAAACTGCAAGAATGTTGAAAGGGATGAAAGGACTACAGAATGGTATAACTTCTTCTGTTGGATTGAATTTGCTTAGAAGAAAATAAGTCACAAGCTCAAATCCTTAAGTTCTCAGATTGTCATACAAATTGTCTAAGATTGCATGAAAAAGAAATTCGTTTCTTACAGCCACAGGACAGAGATAACTCAAAACTAAAGTCCCTGACTTGTTGAATTACAAATTCAGCTGAATTCACAGCCTCACTAGATCTCTTATATCAAAGTCCAGGGCATTGATTAGGAAAGTGGTGTACCTCAAGCACTAGAATGGCAATATATGCAAAAACCTGAGGAACTCAGAAGACCATGTTCCCCTAAACCTCACACTGAACCTCCTCCACCAGTCCAAACAAGATCTGCTCCAATATCTAATGAGTCTATTGTTGTTTTACATCAAGATGTATCTAAGGGAGTTAACTTGCAAAGAGAAACCAATTATCCTTCCCTACTCTACCCCCTTCACTCCTCATTATTTCCAAACATAACTAGAATTAGGTACCAGCATGCCCAGGGAGGCCAATTATAAAGTACAATCTAGGAGTTAATGATTAGAACCCACTGTGGTCAAGTACACACACACACACACACACACACACACACACACACACAAACTTTTGTTAATTTATATGAATACGGGGGAAAACACAAAGAGGAATAGATTTTTTTTTTAAGGAAGAAAACCAACATTTTGATTCAGGCTGAATGTATAGACATGGATATATTTTCTAGAAATTTGAACCTAACATACTAATTTGAGTAGTTGGAAGTGTTTCTACCTATTTTCTTGGTGGGTTGCCTAAATCCTAGTCACAGTAGAGAACAATGCTAAGTGAAGCTGAGATACAATGTGGTATAATATTGAGGAAGAGATTCAAAGACACCGAAAAGTATAAATATCAGAAGGCATTTTTCATATCCTCTATGTTCCCAAGGTGGCCCAGAAAATGCTCATGAAGGGAATCTTTGAGAGTGCTTTAGCAGCTATTCTAAGTAGGCCAGGAATGGCTGTGATATGCTACAACTGAAATGGACCCTCTCACATCCTCCCCTCCTTTATTTCAATTATTGTGAACAGATCCTGGCTCAGCAAAGACCAAATGGTGACACTTGATTGCTAGTGGTACAGGGACTTGATTTGCATTATGGGCAGCAAGGCTGGTATGATAAATCAGAAGCTTCAGGCCTCCAAGGATTCTTTTTATGCTAAAATGAATGATTAGCCACTAGGATCCCATTTGATTTAAAAATAATTTAGGGATGCCTGGGTGGCTCAGTGGCTGAGCATCCACCTTCTGCTCAGGTCATGATCCCAGGGTCCTGAGATTGAGTCCCACATCGGGTTCCCTGCAGAGATCCTGCTTCTCCCTCTGTCTATGTCTCTGTGTCTCTCTCAGTGTCTCTCATGAATAAGTAAAATCTTTAGAGAAACAAGCAAGCAAGCAAACAAACAAACCAAACATTTGAAAACCAAATGCCTGGTCTGCTGAAAAAAATATTTGGCTCAAGTCTTTACAAGAGAGTGGCAGCCTCACATCAAATTGCTAGACCTAAGACTCCATGAATAAAGGGAAAGCCTGGGTTTTTTTTAAGGCACAACAGTGCAGAACCACCACAAGTTTATATTTCTTCCACCCTTTCCCAAAGTGGATTGTGGCCATAAAAAAAGGATCAGCTAGGGATTATTGGACAATGACTTGGATGTAACACTAATTCTTCAGAACACTTAATATTGGTTAAGTGGTTGAAGTGAGGGTCTATTGGAGTCAGGTCATAAGTGGAATTTTGGCCAGAATCTACTTCACAGTGGACTCTAGAACCCTTGAATTCCCCATAGTTATTCCCTCTGTTCTTGAGTACAGAATTGGACTAGACTTTCTCAGAGATTGGCATAATCACAGAAATGAGCTCCTCACCTGTAATCCATTCTACTAAACAAGATGCTAATGAACATTTAGGTTGTTTCCATATCTTGGCTATTGTGAACAATGGTGCAATGAGGATGTGAGTGCAGATCTCTTCAAAATATTGATTTCATTTCCCTTGGATGTATATCTAGGAGTGGGATTGCTGAGTTATATGGTAGTTCTATTTTTAATTTGTTTAGTAACCTCCATGCTGTTTTCTAAATTTGCTATACCAAATTACATTCCCACCAACAGAGCACAAGGGTTCTCTTTTCTCCACACACTCATAACACTTGTTATCTCTTATCTTTTTATAACTATCTGAAGTGGTATCTCATGGTTTTCATTTGTATTTCTCTGATGATTAGTGATGTTGAACATTTTTTTGAACATTTTTTCATATACCTGCTGACCATTCTTCTTTGGAGAAATGTCTATTCAGATCCTTTGCCCATTTTCAAATCAGGTTCTTCATTCTTTTGATGTTGAGTCGTATGAGTTCCTTATGTATTTTAGATATCAATCCCATTCCAGGAACATGGTTTGTAATTATTCTATCCCATTTTATAGGCTGCCTTTTCATTTTGTTCATTGTTTCCTTTGTTGTATAAAGTTCATAGTTTGCTATAGTCCATTTCTTTATTTTTTGCTTTGGTCACTTATGCTTTTGGTGTCATATCCAAAGAATTATTGCTAAGATCAATGCCAAAAAGCTTTTCAAGTATGCTTTTTTTCTAGGAGTTGTATAGTTTCTGGTCTTATGTTTAAGTCTTTAACCCATTTAGAGTCAACCTTTGTGTTTGGTATAAAATAAGTGTCTAACTTCATTCTTTTGCATGATATTCAGTTGTCCCAGGACTATTTGTGGAAGAGCTCAACCTTTCCCCTATGGTGTTGGCACCCTTGTTGAAAGTCATTTGACTATAGATGTAAGGGTTCATTTCTGGGCTCCCCATTTTATTCCATTGGTTTATATACCTGTCTTTATTCTGGTACCATATTATTTTGATTACTATCACTTTGTAATATAGCTTGAAATCAGGAAGTGTGTTGCCTCTAATTTATTCCGCTTTCTCAGGATTGCTTTGACTATTCAGAGTCTTTGTGGCTCCATATTAATTTTAGGAATTTTTTCCTATTTCTGAGAAAAATGCTGTTGGAATTTTGATAGGAATTGTATTGAATCTGAAGATTGTTTTAGATACTATGGACATTTCAACAATATTAAATTTTCTAATCCATGAATACAGATGTCTTCCCATTCATGTCTGTCTTCCTTAACTCCTCTAAGCAACATTTTAGTTTTCAGAGTCCTGAGACTCTGTTTTGATCCCTCCTCTGATATGTCATTTTTCTGTCTTGACTTCTCTACTAGACTGTGAGTTTTCGGGATGGTGGGAGCATTCTTAGTTCTCTCCCCCCGTGATGTTTAATAGAATCTCTTGCTGCAGTATGCTCTCAATAAATGCATGTCCCATAAATCAGAGCACCACTGAGTCCAAACCTAACAGACACCAGATATTAATGGGTTCAAAATCAAACTGACTTTCTTTTTTTATGGTTTTATTTATTTGACAGAGAAAGAGTGCACGAGCAGAGGGAGCACAAACAGGGGGAGTGGGAGAAGGAGAGGGAGAAGCAGGCTCCCTGCTGAGCAGAGAGCCAGCCGTAGGGCTCCATCCCAGAACCCAGGAATCATGACCTGAGCCAAAGGCAGATGCCTAACCGACTGAGCCATCCAGGTGCCCCATCAAACTGACTTTCTTTGTTATATGCGTGTTGATATATAGATGTGTGAGCTTCTCTATTACTTTCACCTGAGAATTGCTGACCATCCTGTCATGAGACTGAACTGAGCTGTCTTCCTGAGCCAGAAAAGTGAGAGCTAAGCTAAAGATTTAGAAGCTGAAAATGGGGCTGAGTATCAAAGAGGGGTCCTATGGCTAAGCAAAGTCCAGGGAGGGGGAAATGGTCATTGCCAGGGATTCCTCACTGCATGGCTGCCAAAGGCTGAGCATCTTTTGGAAGAAAAGAAGAGGTGCTTTCCAAAGCCAATACAAGGCTATGAGTTGACAAGGTTGGGGAGCCTGGGTTTGGCTCAGGAGAGCCAGGGTAACTTCTGTGGAGTGTTGGCATCCAGCCCATTGAAACCCCAGTGTTCTTCCTCCACTGGAAACACTTTCCTGGTCTTAGAGTTCAGCATCTCACATGTCCGTTCCATATCCTTCCCTAGTGGTCAGGTTTTCCTCCGTCCTCCAATTTCATTTAAACCATACTTTCACCATGTTGGCCAGGCTCTCGGCAAACCTGTTCCTGCTGGCTGTGGTGTCATACAGGTCTCCTTAGCCAAGGTTTAGAAAGCCAGTTCTGACCTTCTGAGATGATCTGTCTGATCAGCTATTAGCTTCCCATGTCCTTTCTTCTAAGCCATGCCTATCAATGGATGAAAATGTCACCATGGGCCTTCAGGTCCTTCAGCGTGTCCCAGTAGAAGCAAGAATCACACAGGTTGGAGATGGGAGGTGATGGGTGGAGAACAGGTGCCTCCTGATAGCTGGGAGCAAGGACAGAGTGAAAGGACAGAAGGGTCAGGGCAAAAGGCATGGTAATGCCTGAGCTTTTTACTAGAAGCAAGAGGACATGGATTTGAACCTCCCTTGGGAATGGAGCCTCTTCTCCAGGGACCACGGGCAGCAGCAGCAGCAACTAATGAAGGGAAGCTGACTCTGCCCCAGAGGGTGAACACAAGGTAAACCAGAGATGGGGAAGAGGGTAGGAGAATTTGCTCAGTACCCTTAAACTCCGACATGTCAGCAATCAATACCTCAAACTTCACTCACTCTCTGGTAAAATCTGGTTTAGAGATGAAATCAGTCTGCAGCAGCCTTCTGCATGTACCCCAGATGCTCAGGCCCTGATCTCATGGTAGCAAGCAGCTCTGTCCCCCTGTGTCCCTCCAGGCAGCTTCCAGGAACCTAGCCAAGAGCACGTCCTACTGACCCGGCTCGTGAGCTGTTTTCCGTGTTGTGGAGATGCATTCTTCAGCCCTTAGATACCCACTCGCTCCTAGACTTGGGTATTGTTTTTATAGGCTGTTCTTTCCCTGCGGCTTCTGAGAAGTAGGTCAAGGTACCTGCTTCAAGGAAGAAGTGCCAGGAGTTCAAGTCACCAGGCCTGGAGTCAGGAATCCTGACTTCTATTTCAGGTTTCACAGCTAATCAGCTACTTGACAATCTTAGGGGGACACTCTCCCCTCTAGTTCTCCCTGGACCCTTCTCTAGGCCTCATAATTTTTTTTCCTCTGAAGCTGTATCCTCTGGAGCTGTCATCTTCTTGCCTTTTTCCCTCCCTCTGGAAGGCCTTTAAAGCCCTTGCCTGTTCAAGGCTGGTGCCCAGAGCAAGAGCTGCTGTAGCTTTGTGGCTGATGGGGTGATTAGAGGCTCCTAAGCAGACCAGTGGAGCTGGTGTGGCTGTGTGAGGCTGGAGCATCACAAGTCAGAGTCCTGGACTGAAGGATGGACCTGGTGCTGTGCTGGGGCCCAGGATGCAAATGATGGTCCTGGTTTTTGTGCCATGGTTGTGGACTGCCTCCCACTTCTAAGCCCCCCTTTCTCTGAAATCCAGGGAAATTTGACCTTTGGTCCATATGGAAACTCTAGAAATTGTGGTGCTTGCTCATGTCACCGAGGATCACTGAACTGTTGCAGCTAAGCACCTTGCTCAGAGCGATTGTGTTAATTGGGTGCACGCTCGCTAAAGAAGAATAACTTTTCCTTAGGTTAGTTCCTCCAGCCTGACTGAGGAACAGCTAATACCACAGGGGTCTGCTGCTGATGGCCTACGATGGTGGAAATTAGAGCACCTGCTTTGGTCTGGATAGCTTGAGACCCCTCTCTGCTCTCTCCTCCAAACTCAGGTAATGGGGGAATGAAATACAGATGAGGAAGGGGAGTGAAAGCAAGTAAAAGAGCAGGAAGGGAGCATGGCCTTTGCACTGTTAAAACTACTCAGTTTAAAATGCAATTGTTCTCCAGTTAGAATGGCTAAAATTAACAAGTCAGGAAATGACAGATGTTGGCGAGGATGCAGAGAAAGGGGGACCCTCACACACTGTTGATGGGAATGCAAGCTGGTTGCAGCCGCTCTGGAAAACAGTATGGAGGTTCCTCAAAAAGTGGAAAATAGAGCTACGCTATGAGCCAGAAATTGTATTACTGTGTATTAACTCCAAAGATACAAATGTAGTGATCGAAAGGGCACCTGCACCCCAATGATTATAGCAGCAATATCCAAAATAGCCAAACTATAGCTCAGATGTCCATTGACAAATGAATGGATAAAGAAGATGTGGTGTGTGTATATATATTAAGTGAGAGATAAGTCAATCAGAGAAAGAATTATATGATCTCACTCATATGTGGAATTTAAGAAATAAAACAGAGGATCATAGGGGAAGAGAGGAAATAAAACAAGATGAAATCAAAGAGGGAGACAAACCACAAGAGACTCTTAATTATAGGAAACAAACAGTGTTGCTGGAGGGGAGGGGGAGAAGGGGAGGGGGTAACTAGGTGATGGATGTTAAGGAGGGCACGTGATGTAATGAGCACAGGGTATTATATCAGAATGATAAATCACTGACCTCAGCCTCTGAAACCGATAATACATTATATGTTTATTAATTGAATTTAAATAAAATTTTGTTCTGTGTACATCAGTGTGGACTGCAAGGCATCAGAGTGTGGTGGGAAGAAAATGAGTCCTGGGCAGAGTGTTCTGGGCTTGAATCCCTGCTTGATATTTACTAGAGTTATTGCATCTTTCTGGAACTCAGTTTCCCAGATGCAAAATGGGAATAATACTATTGACCTTGCAAAGTTGCTGAGAGTGTTGCAGAGATAACCTGTGCAAAGTATTTGACCCAGAACCCAATGCATAGTGCATACACAGTAAATGTTATTTCTTCTCCACTTTCCTTTCTGCCATACTCATCACCATGTTTTGGGTTTCTGCAGATACAGAAAAGAACCTAGCTGCGAAAGAAATCGCAATTCTGACCTTTCCTCTTTACCACAATTCACCTAAATTGCTGATAGCTACTTGATGTCTTTTCATGGGCATACTATCCTGGATATTAGGACCCTTGGGTTCTGCCCTTATGTTTAAACTGTGAGCCAGGGGCACCTGCAGTTGGTTAAGCACCTGACTCTTGATTTTGGCTCAGATCATGATCTCAGGGTCCTGAGATGGAGTCCCACATCAGTCTCCATGCTCAATGCAGAGTCTGCTTGTCCCTCTCCCTCTTCCTCCTCTTCCCCCTACGTAGTCACTTGTGCTCTCTCTCTCTCTTTCTCTCAAATAAATAAAATCTTAAAAACAAAAACAAAATCTGTGAGCCAAAAGACTGTGCCCCCCCCCAACTTCCTCACATGGAAATAACACCTGCCAGACATTTCACTCCATGAAGTGAAGACAGTGCATTTGCCATTATGCTGCAGGCACCGGTGTTTAATGAGTATATTTTGTGTTGAACAGAACTGTGGGCTGGGAGTATCTCCAGGTGTCCAGACTGAGCTTGACTCCAAATTCTCCCTTCTGCCCTGGTTCAGGTGTGACTCTCAGCAGATTTCAAAGCCACTTGACCTCCCAAAACTGGAAAATAGAGACAGAGCATCTTTGTAAGTCATCTAAGGGTCTAGACTAAATATGAGACCTGAGAACCCTCCCAGGGGGGAATGGGGGGCAAAAATGCTCCAGGGCTCATGTGTGCTGCTAAGAGAGGTAAAGATTTAAAGGAACGGGAACAAAATCTGGAAACAGCAAGGGAGTAGGAGGAGGTGGTAAGGCCAGAGAGAAATAGGAAACGTGAGTTTGGGATACAAAGAGAGAGCACTGATCCAAGAGTCCAGCAACCAGGATTCTCTCTTCAGTTCTGTTCCCTGCCTTGGGTAAAGAAGGGAAAAAAATAACTGTGTGAGTGCCCACTGTGTACTTTCATGTAGGTTTTTTTTGTTTGTTTAAGATTTTACTTACTTATTCATGAGAAACACAGAGAGAAACAGAGACAGGGACAGAGGGAGAAGCAGGCTCCCTGCAGGGAGTTCCATGTGGGACTTGATCCATCGCAGGACCCTGGGATCACGCTCTGGGCCAAAGGCAGATACTCACCACTGAGCCACCCAGGTGCCCCTCATGAGGTTTTATATAAACTTCCCTATAGTCTGCAGGAAGCTGAGGTTCAGAGAGGGTAGGAGACTGGCCTGCAGAAACACAGCTCAGTATCTAGGAAGAAGAACACAAATTAACCGCTTCAGTTTCCTCTTCTGTAAAATGGGAGTCATCACAATCTTTAAGGTTGTTAGCTCCCTCACTCCTCCTTGTTAGGGACAAAACCCCTCAGCCACGGGGCAGGAGGAGAAACTGAGGCGCTGAAGGGGAGGCCAGGTGAATAAATGCGTGAGACAGAGGAGGCTGGATGGAGAAGCCTTAGGGAAGCCCTGGGCTGGGCCAGAAGATGTTAATCAGGGTGCGGGGCTTGAGCCTTCAGCCTCCAGTCTGTCTCTCCTGTAGTCACAGAGGGTGAAGTCGGCCTGGGACACAGGGAGAGAGGATCCTGGGCTCGAAGCGTGTGAATTACACGTATGATCGGAGAGGGGAGAAGCAAGCCGACTTCCTGCAGCACTTAGGGGGTGGAGTGCGGTGTTTCCCGCGGGTCTGGCCCAGGAAGGACGCCCTTCGGCAGCAAGCACCTGGCCGGAGACTGGCTGGGAAGGCTCCAGGGCGGTTCTTAATTAGGGAATGCGGCTTCGCTAAGGAAGCCAAGCAAGGGAGGGGAGTTGTTCCTCAGCTCCTCTTCCTTGCGTCCCTTGGCTCTGCCTACGCATCCCGGACAGACGGCGGGGAGGGGTACACCTGCAGCCTCGGAAGCCCGGGCTGGCCCTCGGGGCCCACGGGTTAGAGGCGAGGCCAGCGGTCAGCCTGCGCATTCCGAGAGGAGCAGGGGATTAGGGTGGGCGGCTCCCCCGAGGAACGCCGCGGCTGGAAAACGCGCCGCCCAGGGCCTGGGAGCCCCAGCGGGGGGTCGGGGGTTCCGGGGAGGCCGGCGGGGCGGGGCGGGGCGGGGCGGGGCGGGGCGCGGCGGGGCGGGCGGAGGGCGGGAACTTGCCTGGGGCGGGGCGGGGCGGCCGGGCCGGGGGCGGGACCCCCGTGAGCACAGCCTCCTCCCCTCCCGGCGCGGCCCTGCCCGCGACCCCAGCGGAGGCCGGTCGCGCTCCGCCCGGCGGCTGGATGGGCGCGCGGCTCCCGGCTCCGGCCCTTCCGCGTCCCGCCCTCGCTCCAGCCCCCGCCCCGCCCCGGCCGCCGCCGGCCGCCGCCATCCGCCGCCCAGGCTGTGAATGAAAGGCAGGCGCCGCCGGGGCTGGCTGCAGGCGACGCGGCGACGCGGCCTCCCGGGAGGCGCTCGCCCCGCAGAGATGTACGGTAAGGCGGCCTCTGCCCCCGCCTCCAAACTTGCGGGGCGCGGGCCGTTGTCCCCCGCGGGGCCGGCGGGGCCGGGCGGCACAGCCTCGGTGCCCGGCTGGGTTCCTGCTGTCGCTCCGAGCGCGCGCGGCTGCGCTCAGAGGACAAAGATGCTCCAGGCCGGGGACCCGCGGGTCCTCGGAGGTCCTGCGCGCCGGGCACTTGCGGCTGCGGGGCGGGTGGGCGGTGGGCGTCCGCGGGGCGGGGGCGGGGCGGGGGCGTCCCGAGCGGCCGTGCTCCGGGGCGAGCGGGTCTCCTCTTGGACCCTTGGAGCCCGGCCGGCAGGGAGCGTTGGCGGGGGTGATCGTGTGACAGCAATTGCGGAATTAACAAAAGCGGGTTGTGCCGGGGAGTTTTCTGCGGGAAGCCGGGAGAGCTCGCCGGGCTCCGAGGATGCGGGGGGCGGCGCCGGCGCGGGGGGCTGGGGCATCGCCGGGACTGGGAGCCTCGTGTCGCCGCCCCTGGATGGACGCGGCCTCTGTCCGCCCCTGCGGCCCGTGGGTCCCAGGTTCCCCAACTTCCAGATTTGCCCTCCGCAGTGATGGAGGGAGGAGACGCTGCCGAGGGTACAGCGCAGCTCTGGGGAGCCAGCCACCTCCTGGCTGCCCGCCCACCTACCTCTCTTCCCCCCTTCCCCAGCCATCTCCTCAACTGATGTGCAACAGTTAGCCAGACCCTCCTGATGAGCAGTTCTGCTTTAAAAATTTGCCAGGCATTTCTCAGGTTTGGAGGCAGCATGGGTGAAGAAAAGAGAGCGCTTTGGGTCTCACGCTGCATCTCTAGTGGATGGAGCCCTGGAGACCCAGACCGGTCTAGAAAATCAACTGCCTTACAGAGCCTCCAGATGCTCTGACCTGGTGTGTGTGTGTGAAAGAGAGAGACAGAGGGAGAGAGAGAGACCTGATCCTGATGGACATAAGTCCATCAGAACCCAGGTCCCAGGTTCTGACAGCTATTTAGGACCAAAGAACTGGAACTGTGCTCACCTCCCATCCCCACTGCCAGGTAGGGACTCAGGTGACAGCTGAGAGGTGAGTATTGGGAGAAGAGCGAGTTCCCGATTTAACCCACCACTGAGGCCCGCTCAGCTGCCTCACTCTGCACACAGACTGTGAGTCACAAAGTTTGGTGGAGGCAGAGGAAGCTGAGCATGGTACAAAGGCTCCGCAATCGGTGGGCCTCACTGTTGAGAGAGAGAGAGAAATTCAGCCTTTTCCTCCGCATCCTCCCCCCATCCCATTGGTCACATATCTGCATTTCTGAACCAGGCTGAGACATCAGCAGATCCCCTCAGCAAGTACTCTTTCTCTTGGATGCACCAAAGGGAGGGGTGGTTGACCTTTTGAGTGTGTTCTGCTGGCCAGTGGGGACTCTGCAGGAAGGTAACAAGGCAGTTGCTTTATAAGCTGGGAGGTTGTGAGGTTCCCAGGAGAAAGCTGTATTTTCTTTCTTTCTGTTTTACCCCCTATTCTTTTCTGCAGAGTATGCAGCCCAAAGCAGCAGATCACTTGACAAGAGCATGTGACTGCAGGGCACCTGCAGTGGGGAGGGAGTAAGGACCAGGCCCATCAGGGTGAGGAAGAATTAGGAACCTGAGTTCTGCTGGGCCACCTCATTGCATTTAGTGTGAGACAGTTTGATAATTGATCCCAGATATCTGGACATTGAGGGGGTCCCAATCTGCCTCCGTTGTATGAAGCAGATCAAGGAAGAGTTGGTTGGTACAGAAAGGTAAAGTGGGAAGCCAACGTTGCTGGGTGTTATTTTTGGATACACCACAGCTTTTTCATTTCTCTGTTATGTTTTTATTCCTCCAGATGCAAAGAGAGATGGTAGTTACTCCTAAATCATTCATAGAGAGATTATAAAGAAGGAATCCTCTGGGCAGTTGCCTGCAGCAAAGGAAAGTTGTCCCAGTGCTGGTTGGGAGATTATTACTGAGTCTTGCTTAGTGCAAAGCCTTGTCTTAGGAGATTGTAAAAGGGAGCCTGCTCTCCAAGGGGAGGGCTCAGTGGCCTGGATCTCAGTGTTTTCTTAAAATTTGTGAAAAGAAAGGGTCCATGTGAATACTCATAATCATTCCCTCTCCAGCCGTCAAGAGAGAAATGAAAAAGGAAGTGGATAGAGAGGTTGGGAAGGCACAGTCTTCTTATGTTTGGTTCTTGCTTTACCATATTTTCCAAGTGATTTGCCCAAGGTGACATAGGTGGAACCAGGGAAAATGAAAAAAGGCTTCCTAGCTCAGCGCCCCTTTCCCCTGAATGCCTTGAATAAATGCTCATTAGGAAAATGCCACTCAGGATTTTAGTGACTAATGGGCAGCGGGGGCCCCATGGATAGCCAAAAGTCACCTAAGCTTTAGGTAAAGGTGTCCCTTGACCACGTACCTTGGTGACTTGATCCACTATGAATTTGTCAATCTCCTTCCTTCTCTTCTGTCTGTGGGAGAATAAGAGCCCCTTGTCTTGGCTAGAGGACACAGTGCTATTCGAGACAGAATCTTAGAACTGAGGTCCGCCCACTCAATCCAAAAGCCAGCTCATGGTTTTGGGACCACAAATAAGTGGGGTCATCCCTCGGAACTACATCTCGGTATGAACTGATGGAGTGAGTGTCCATCTATGCCTCCTGGGTCTGTGGGTGAGCCTTAAAGCTGGGTAGTAGGTGTGACAGTACATTAAGAGGTTCTGCACTCACAAGACAGGTCGCTCAAAAGCCTGGTCCCTTCAGATTCTCTTGGGCCTCTACCCTTCTCTTTTCCTCTCTGCCAGCTCCTGGACGACTGTTTGCCATCACCTCCCACTCCAGCATAACCATGCTGATCACCTTCTTTCACTGGCCACTCAAGCCCCTGAACTGCTTCTGCTTCCCCTTTGCCAAACTCACCCCACCTACCTCCTTACTTCCTAAACCCCAGTCACTTTCTGGAAATGGCTCTCCAAAGGGATGCAGTGACTTCCCAGATTCTTGTTTAGACTGATAAACACAGGTTGATAAGGGAGCTAGAAAAATAAAAACATTTGGTACTGGGGTAGAAAGAGGGTAGGCAAATTTTCTGAAAAGAGAAGAATTCCCCTTAATGTTTCTTTGTGTTAGAATTGTCTAACTAATTTTCCCTATCCCTCTCTCCTGGGATGGAGCCACAGCAGTCCTGCCTGGGAGTGTCCCACTTACCCACTGAGGTGAAGCAGAGCTCTCCAAGAAACGCTACCCTTCAGGATGAGGGCAGTGGGCCATGGAAAGCCACTGGACAGGATTTTCCCAGAACCACAGTCCACAGAGCCTGATCCCACTAGAACAGAAGCTGCTCTCACAAATCCCTCTTTTTTTTTTTTTTTTTTTTAAGATTTTATTTATTTATTCATGAGAGACACAGAGAGAGGCAGAGAAACAGGCAGAGGGAGAAGCAGGCTCCATGCAGGGAGCCCGATGTGGGACCCAATCCCAGGACACTGGGATCACAGCCTGAGCCAAAGGTGATGCTCAACCACTAAGCCACCCAGGCATCCCTCACAAATTCCTCTTTAACTCTAGATCCTGTCTCATCCTCAACACCCGCCTGTCTTCATGCTTTGTGATTGAGAATCCTGACTATAGGCCAGTGAGCCATGGCGCACAGCCTTCTCTAAAGGTGTCTTCCGGAGCACGCATGTGTGCCACCTGTGTGGTTGGTGTGGAGAAGCTGCAGGGTGGAGCTGACTCCCTCTGAGGTGCAAGGCTCACTGTCGCAGAAAGCTCTATAGCTCCTGCTGCTCCTCCTCATCACAGGCAACTCCCACGACACACACACACACACACACACACACACACACACACACACACGCTGCAGTCTCCTCCCCCAAATATTGAGGCTCCTGCAGCCCTATGGTGTGGTGTTTGGCTTGGGCCAGGAGCTGTGTGCCCTGCCTCCTCTTAGCCCACCCCACCCCACCTCAATTCTCTTGGTCCCCTCGAGCAGGGTGAGATCTCCTTGCAGCTCACAGTTCAGTTAATCCAAGTGCAATTTTCTTTTTGCACATGTATAAAAGTAGAAAGTTAATACTGCCTTACAGAAAGTCTAGAAGAAAGAGGAGGGAAAAAACTGTCCACAGTCCTACTCACTAAAATCAATGTTTTAAAAAATATTATTATAGAAATGACCACTAGGATTTGGTATTCACCTTCTGCCCTTACCTTGCAATTCCTTGCCTCATCCTGGCTGGGTTACCCTGAGTGTGAGGGTGAGGGAGCACTGAGGGGCCCATACCCTGGGTCTGAACCCTGACTCTGTCCTTCAGGTAACCTTGGACCTGAGCCTTTCTGAACCTGTTTCCTGGCTCTGCAAAGATGACAACACCCGCCCACCTCACTGCAGAGATTAATCAGGATAAGAGGGCTGCTCCCATTTCCTCCTTCCCTTTCCTCAACTCTCTCCTCTCTGTTTCTTAATAAAAAAGCCAGGGGGAAATGAAAATGTATGTCCCAAAAGCTTGATCAGTGCTTGTGAGACTGTTCCTTATATTAAAAAAAAAAAAAAAAAAAAGGAAAATCTAATATGAAAAGCTTTTTTTTTTTTTTTTTTTCCTGGTAGTCATCCAATCCTTCTAGAAAATCTGGAAAACACAGTAAACTGTAAGAAGTATAATCACTTTTACTGTTTTGGTATCTTTCCGTTACGCATTTATGTGGTTGGAATTATTTTACATCATTTTGTATTTTTTTTTCTACTTTAACATTACAATATAAGCATTCCTGCCTGCCCCTGCCCCTGGTTCATGGCTGCCATTTTTAATGGCTATGTAACAATCCACTGAGTGGAAGTATAATTTCCTTTTTGCACATTTAGGTTGTACATACAGTATTATGACCCTGGGAAGGGTACCAAAGCTTTCTCTGAATTTTAGACTATCTAGGCTATAGCCCTCCAAATGGGCTGATCAAGGTATATAAACATTTAAAATATTTGTTACATATTGTCAAGTTATTTTGTTTGTATCAATTGTAATCCCACTAGCAGTCCTGAGAGTACCTGTCCCCCTGTACTCTCAAAAGCATTAAATATTGAAATTTCCCCCCAACCTTTGCTAATTTGATAGAAAAGTTGTATCATTTTAACTTGTATTCTTTATTTCTAGCAGTTAAGCAGTTAGTGTGTATTTTTGCCATTTGCATTTTAGTGAATTTTCATACAAGTGAGTCCTTTATTTATTGAGGATATTAACTACTTGTCTGCTATCTGCTTTATGCTCTGTGTTTTGAAGATGCACACTGTCAAGTATTTCTGGAGTGTCAGCTACATATGATACTCCATAGGGCATCAAGGGGGATAAAAAAAAAAAAAAACTTAGAGAAGCCCTTTCTGTCAAGAAGATTACAATTTCAGTAAGTAACCAAGTTGTTAAACATGTAAGACTGTAAGTGATACAAAGGTAGATTCAGTAAAGTTGCAGTGTTGCAGGATCCAGGAGTTATTCATTAAGATGTTCAGCCAGCAGTATCTTGAGGTATAAAATATAAGAGACCACTGCGAGGTGAAACCATTTGGGAGGACTTTCAAGGGGGTCTGAGGACTAAATGGAGAAGGGGGTGAGGGTGTTCCCCGTGGAGGCACCAGTGTGAGAAGGTGCATGGAGGTGGGGAAAGAGAAGACCTGTCCAGAGAGAATTAGGGGCAGGTGCTACCTGGGTTAGGACAGAGATCAGGTTGGGGAACAACTTGGTGGAGGAGATTTTTGTCAAAATAAGGGTTTTTCACTTAACTCTATGAACGTTAGGAGCCATTGAAGATTTTAAACTGCCAAAAGGTTGATTTGCACAATTGATCTTCTAGAGAAATGAAGCTGGGGGCACTCTACAGAATGGAATGGGGGGGGGGCGGGATAAAGTGAAAATGAAGGAAAGTAGAGAGAGTTGTTGCAGGCACAGGCAGTAACCAGAGTGGGAAAGCTTTGGCCCCCTTAGAATGGTGCATTTTCGGTGGGAAATGTTTGTCCCTTAAAAAAAAGCAGTAGGACTCGGGATGGGGGTGGGGTGGGGAAGGGAAGGGAATTGAAACTTAAAAAAAAATTTTCCATGCTACATCAATGTGAGTTATACAAACATGTACAGAAAATAGTTTATTTTCTCTCTCAAAAAAATTTTTTAACAAGAAAAAATATTTCAAAATAGGTGCTAAATTACTTAGGGCTATAAAGATATTATACTCTAACTTGTTCTAAAGATGATTGAGAGCCTATACTTTATACATACACATACACATGTTCACATACCTGCAATATAATAAAGAGATCAAAGCAGGGAAAATTCAAGAATTATACAGAAAAAAAATAAAGCCAAGAATAAAGTTATTTTGGTGGGGAGTGCATAGCAGCAGGTCCTGTTGCAAACTGAGTTTTGAGTTTTCTACAGGAAATTCAGTTTTGGGCTTCCGTAGGCCAAAAAAGAGGGGAAAAGTCATTTGCAAGACTCATAGCATCTGTAGATATGTGTTTTTTTCCCAGTTGCCTTAGCCCAAAACAGCTTTCTGAGATGCTAAGATCTGAGAGAAAAATCCTGCCTGAGTTCCACCAAAAAGACGAGATATTTCATAAATATTGGTCTAAATTAGATTTTTCTTTTGCAAATGTAGTTCCCTTAATGTGCTCCCTGCCAGTTTGGAGAGTATTAAGACCTGTCCAAATACAAATTTGTGGGTTCTGATTCCTTACCTTGAAATTGCTGCTGGCTCTGTTCTCAGCTTCCTTCCTGGTTTGCAGTAAACCAAGACTCACTGAGGCTCTTGAACCACTTTACGGCCGCGGATGTGATTTCTCCTTCCACAGATAGCTGTGAGTCTTCAGAGAGTTTGCTCCCTAGAGAAGCCATTCCTGCCTTTGCAGTGAGGGAGACTGCCTGGTTCCTCTCGTCCATGTGCCTTAGTTTCCTGCCTTGCACAGCTGTTTATCACAATCCAGTATTTCTCCTGTATGTTCTCCACTAGCCTGTCAGCTCCATGAAAACAAGGAATCATTTCTCTCTCTCCCTACTGCCTCTTTAGGGCATAGGACTCTGCCTGGCAGGGATGCCTGGGTGGCTCAGTGGTTGAGCATCTGCCTTCTGCTGAGGGTGTGATCCTGGGGTCCTGGGATTGAGTGCTGCTTTGGGCTCCCCGCAGGGAGCCTGCCTCTCCCTCTCCCTCTGCCTATGTCTCTGCCTCTCTCTCTGTGTCTCTCATGAATAAATAAATAAAAATAAAATCTTTAAAAAAAAAAGGACACTACCTGGTACAGAATAAGGCACTCAAAAACTTTATTGAATGAGTGAATCCTAAATTAAGTATCTTTTTTATTTATCTTTGTAACCTGACCCTCTACATTTTTCAGCCTTAAATGTATTTCAAATGGCAATACAATTACTATTACTTTAGCTTCCATTCACTGGGCACTATTGTGTGCTGAGCAGTAATCTAAGCACTTTTTATGTATTAAGTGATTTAATCTTCCCCAAATTCTATGAGTTAGGGATTATTATTTTCATTTTAGAAATGAGAGCAGGGAGGCATTGAGAGGTTTAGTAACCTGCCCACAGCTACACAGTTATGTGATAGGGCTGGGATTTCAGTCTAGGTGGAGTGTGGACTCCCCCTCCCTTCCACAGCACTGGCCTGCCCCATAATATGATTTTTTTTCAGAGAATACAGGCCTTTCCTCTGTAGAGCTCACTGTACCTCACAGACTCACATATATTAATTTGGGGCCGCAGTGGGGAGTGCGGAAGACAGGCATGAAGCCCTGAAGGGGACGGTGCCTTCTCCTTGGTCCCAAGCCAGTTAGCATGGAAGCTGGGAGCTCTCACTTCTGAACGGGGTCCTTTGCCTCTTGGAACCCCTCTTAGCTCCTTTATCATTGCTTTGCTTTGTGGGAGAGACAGGGCCCTGGGAAAGCCCTAGGTATACATGAGTAAGTAACAGAGGAGCCAAGAGAGCAGGCTGCTATGGCCAAAAGATAGGATATAGGAGCCAGTGATGGCATGGGATCTGAGGAGGCATGGCCATGTGTCACAGAGAGAGGGACAGGAAGGGCGCAGAGTGGGGCTGTCACAACCACCACCGAGTTACACACATGCCTAGACTGGCAGTGTTCTTCAAGACATGCTCTCCAGTCAGCACTTGGCCTGGGATACTGGGCACCGTCTTTTTTTTTTTTTTTTAAGATTTATTTATTTATTTATTCATGAGAGACACACACAGAGAGAGGCAGAGACATAGGCAGAGGGAGAAGTAGGCTCCATGCAGGGGGCCCGATGTGGGACTTGATCCAGGATCCCGGGATCATGCCCTGAGCCAAAGGCAGACGCTCAACTGCTGAGCCACCCAGGCGTCCCACTGGGCACCTTCTTTAGCAGGACAACTTTCTTTCTTTCTTTCTTTCTTTCTTTCTTTCTTTCTTTCTTTCTTTCTTTCTTTCTTTCTTTCTTTCTTTTCTTTCTTTTCTCCCTTCCTTCCTTCCTTCCTTCCTTCCTTCCTTCCTTCCTTCCTTCCTTTCTTTTTCTCTTTCTCTCTTTCTCTCTTTCTCTCTTTCTTTCTTTCTTTTCTTTCTTTCTTTCTTTCTTTCTTAGATTTTATATATTCATGAGAGACATAGAGAGAGGCAGAGACATAGGCAGAGGGAAAAGCATTCTCCCTGTGGGGAGTCTGATGCAGGACTCTATCCCAGGACCCCAGGACCACCATCTGAGCCAAAGGCAGATGTTCAACCACTGAGCCACCCAGATGCTCCAGCAGGAGGACCTTTGCTTCTCTAACAGTTTGCCTGTGAATTAAAACTCCTTCCCGGGCAGCCCAGGTGGCTCAGCGGTTTGGCGCCTGCCTTCCGCCCAGGGCGTGATCCTGGAGACCCGGGATCGAGTCCCACATCATGCTCCCTGCAAGGAGCCTGCTTCTCCCTCTGCCTGTGTCTCTGCCTCTCTCTCTCTCTCTCTCTCTCTCTCTGTGTCTCTCATGAATAATTAAATAAAATCTTAAAAAAACAAAAAAACTTCTTCTCCACACCGAAGCCCCACACCTTCGGGTCCAGCTAGTCTAGATGTGGTGATCGCTGCCTCTGAGGGGTGGGTCAGGACTAAGCCATGTGGGGGAAAGGGGGACAGTAGCCCCAGTCCCAGATAACCACTCCCTACCCATAGAACCCTGGACAGGTAGTTCCCCTCCCTCTGAGCCCATTTCCTCCCCTGTAAAATAGGGATAATCAGTCTGCCTGATGTGGTGAAGGTCTACTGACGGGGTCAAAAGAGATACTGTCTAGGTGAGTATGTTGCCATACACAGAACTCTATGCTTATCAAAAGTGATATTATCCCCATCCAAGCGATTTTTTTTTTCCATCCAGGCAATTCTAATGGATGTTTCTGGGGCATGCCCTTAACCTTTCCAGAAACAGTGACAATCCCTATATACAGGGATGGAGGTGTTATGTTTAGACTCTGTTTTAAATGTCTTAGATAGAAGGTTAAAAAAAGTAAAACCAGTGAGTGGCTTCCATCTTGTGAGCTAGACACCTGCCTCTGTGAAATCTGCCTGCCAGATGGGGCCCCTGAGATGGGACCACCAGAATGCTGATTATGTTGAGCACTTTCGGGTCTCCTCGAGAACCATTCACAGATTGGCAGTCCGTGACTCTGTTCCTTTCATCCCTGCACTAGAAAGACCAGAAAATCTTATAGACCACCAAGAGGATAGACAGGGCCCCTTTAGCCGAGTCTTATACTATGCTAAGTTCTTACGTATTACTGACAGTTAGCAACCCCGTGTCATTCTACTCATTATCTCAACTCAGAACAGTCCTTTGATGGTGGGTGCCATTCTTTCTGTGGCTGAGCTGGGGGCACAGAGATTTAAAAGTCCAACAGTTTGCTCAAGGTCATGCAGCTGGCTGAAGTCATTTCTCTCCACTGTCTCCTAAGCAGGTGCTCACAGAGCTTCATGTGAGATCAAACACTGCCCTCGTACCTGGTGGCAATTCATGCACCTTATGCCAAACAGCAAATTTCACCGTAAGGGAAGAATTCCAAACCGAATACTTTAGTAGATGTGGCATAGTTCTGTTGTAGCTTTACATCTATGACTTTTAAGCTCAGTGCCCTAATTCACATCCTGTGGTCTGACTATAAATCTGAGAATTAGGGCTTCTGGGTTCAAATACTGACTTTGCCATCACCCTACAAAAGGACCTAGATAAATTCTAGCACCTGGGAAGCAGGAGTCTTAGATTCTTAGCTTGGCAGAGCTCCATGCTTCATCTCATGCTTATTGAGAAAGACTTTGCTCTGTGTCCCAACTTTCTTTTTAGGTAGACAATAGTTTAAATAATGTTTATAAACTGTGTGAAAAAGAATCCCCAAATTACAAGAGCATTTATAAAGACCTTGGCAGAGTTTCTTCAGAACAGAAAGCCTGTAATGTGACGTCTTCTCACTACTTGTACAGGAGGGATGCTTCTAAAGCAGATGCATCAAAGATGATACTGAAAAAAATCAAGAGCCCCACAGCCTCCTGCCACAATCTTCTTTGTGTCCCCATTGTATCTTATGCTATGCTTGTTATTTTTGTCATTTATTTGTTACACTGAATGTCATTTCTTTCTTTCTACACTAGATCTGTGACACTCTCAAAGACACAGCTCTATCTTAATTATCTTTATTTTTCTTAGCATCTAGCAGAGATCTTTGGTTTGTAGGAAGTGTTCAAATGTTTGCATTTAACTATATAATAATTATGTGTGTCATCTCCCCATCCATCCATCCATCCATCCATCCATCCATCCATCCATCCATAGCAGTCTATGAGCAGTCTATGTTTCTAGAGCACCAACGATAGTGGGCAGGGCCAGGATGGGGGGGTATCTCAGAATGAATCCTGTAGCAACAGCAACAATATTTCATCATTTTACTTTGTCTTCCCCCATTGGTCATAATGTTGTGTACAGTAAAGAATATTCCAGAATATAACCATGACTTTCCGTCTAGACTTTGACAGTGTCAGTTATGAGAAACAGCTAATTAGTCTGCCTGCAGAAATGGTGAAGGGCAGTTCGAGAAACATTCTCACACATTTTTCCTTGGTTTGTGGAGCTCAGAATAAATATCACAATCTTTTTCTTCAAAAAGGAAGGTCACTTAGTAGTATAATTATGGGCAAATCTCTATTTTGATTTCCATTCATATCTTTTGTACATTCTTCTTTTGTGGAACAAGAAAGATAAAAAGGCCCTCTGAGGCAAAAAAAAATGAAATGTCTGTTGGTTTTTTAAAAATTTAATTTATTTGAGAGAATGATCAAGAAAGAGAACATGAACAGGGGGAGGAGCAGAGGGAGGGGGAAGCAGAGTTCCCACTGAGGCAGGAGCCTGATGCGGGGGCTCGATCTCAGGATTCTGGGATCACAGCCTGAGCCTAAGGCAGATGCTCAACCGACTGAGCCACCCAGGCACTCTGAAATGTCTGTCTTCTCATTGCTTGGAGGCACCTCACCAGAATGTTCCTGGATAAAGCACTACACAGCCTTGTGCACCTGCAGTCTCAGAGCTGGAGTATGGAAGAGCTGAGTAGAATAGCAAGTATGCAAATCTTGGCTGAGGGTCATAGACAGAATAGAAGAGAAAACAAACACCAGAGTCTTTCCATAGTGTTCCCACCCAACTTCTGAAAGTGCCTGGTCCTACTAGCTGCCTGGCCCAGCAGCTGGTAAAAGCAGTAAACATGTCTGACTGTCCTGAGAAGTTCCACCCCAAAGCTATTCCTCAGCACTACTAGGAATGTCCACTTCTCCCCAGACAACACTATCGGAGAAGAACAAGGCTGAGTGTTCTGAGGAGTGGGCAGTCCTGGACATCATACAACGCTTTCCTTCTGCTCGATCAAGGACATTCATTCCTGTGCTGGGAGGGAGAGTTGGCCATCAGGCCTGATTCTGGCTTTGTGAATTTAAGCAAAATTCCCAACTTCCCTCAGATTTAGTTTCACCATCTGCAAATTGGGAAAGCTGGACTGGATGGTCTTTAAGGGTTTCCCAGTTCTTAGGTCTGCTAATGGGCTGGAGCACCTGTCATCTGTCCTGTGAGTGAGGAAGCAGGGGCTTAGGGTGCACCCACAAGAGCTGTTTCAAAAGTTCTGGATGGCAACATAGACACTGGGATCTCAGGACCTTTATGTAACCTGGCTATGCATCCATTTCCTCATTGATCAGATGAGAATAATGATCCCTTTGTTAATACAAACAGTGTCTGTCCTGGGGTCCTGTTGAATGGGAAGATGCAAGCTGACAAGTATATTGGATAAGCATGGATAAGAGCTGTGTACCTTCCAAGTGCTAGGCACTACGATTCTTGCTTTTTTTTAAAAAAAAAAGGATTTTATTTATTTATTCATGAGAGACCCAGAGAGAGAGAGAGAGAGAGAGAGAAGCAGAGACACAGGCAGAGTGGGAAGTAGGCTCCATGCAGGGAGCCCCACACGGACTCTATCCCAGGTCTCCAGGATCACATCCTGGGCTGAAGGTGGCGCTAAACTGCTGAGCCACCTGGCCTCCCCTGATTCTTGCTTTATGTAATTCACATTTCACAAAAATCCTAGGGAGGGGGTGATATTCCTTTCCCCTGACCCATTTTCAGATAATAATAAGAAAGTTCAGAAAAGGAGGCATCTGGCTGGCTCAGTCTGTGGAGCACGTGACTCTTGATCTCAGGGTTCTAAATTTGAGCCCCATGTTGGGTGTAGAGATTAGTTTAAAATACAATCTTTAAAAAAAGAAATGTTCAGAAAAGTTAAATGTCTGGCTAGAGGTCAACCAGCTCATTAAGTGGCATAGCCAAGAAAAGAAGCAGGTCTGTTTCATTCCAATGCTATTTTCCTCTATTATGCCTGGATTCTTACTGAAAACACCATCATTAATTGGACCACATCAAAATTAAAAACTTTTGTGCACCAAGGGGCACTAGCAATAGAGTATAAAGGCAGCCCATGGAATGGGAGAAAATATTTGTGAATCAGACATCTGATAAGAGATTACTATCCAGAATATATAAAGAGCACCAGAGCACCTGGATGGCTCAGTCAGGTAAACCTCCAACTCTTGATTTTGGCTCAAGTCATGATCTCTGGGTCATGAGATCAAGTCTCCAGTCAGGCTCTGCCCTGGGCCTGGAGCCTGCTTAAGATTCTCTCTCTCCCTCTCCCTCTACCCCTCCCCTACATCACCCCCACCCACCTCACACATGCTCTCTCTCTCCGAAAAAGTACCTACAATTCAACAACAAACTTGTTAAAAAATCAGCAAAGGACTTTAGACATTTCTTCAAAGATATATAAATGGCAACAAGCCCATGAAAAGATGCTCAGTGTCACTAATTATTAGGGAAATACAAATCAAAACCACAATAATATATCACCTCAGAGTCATGAGGATGGCTATTATATATATATATATATAAATTGGAACCCCTGTGCACTGCTAGTGGGAACGCGAAATAATAGAGCCATTATGGAAAACAGTATGGCGGCTCCTCAAAAAACTAAAAATAGAATTACCATATGATCCAGTAATTCCACTTCTGGATATATACTGAAAAAAAGTGAAAACATGGCCTCAAAAAGGTATTTGTACACCCACGGTCATAGCAGCATTTTTCAAAATAGCCCAAAGTGGAAGCAACCCAAGTGCTTATCCACAGCTAAATGGATAAGCAAAATGTGATCTATACATACAATGGGACATTATTCAGCCTCAGACATGGTTGATGACCTAGCATTAGTCCCCTGATTGCTCGGGGTGTACAGAAAAGGAGACCACAAACTGATGTCATCATATTCTTTGCCTCTCTGAAAAACTCCTCCAACTTGAATGAAGAATATCATTACAGTACCAATTTAAAAAAAAAAAAAAAGATTTTATTTATTCTTGAGAGACACAGAGAGAGGCAGAGACCTAGGCAGAGAGAGAAGCAGGCTCCCTGTGGGGGAGCCTGATGCAGAACTCGACCCCAGGACCTCGGGATCACGACCTGGGCTAAAGGCAGACGCTCAACCACTGAGCCACCCAGGAGTCCCAAAAGTACCTTCTTTTTCTTTTGAAGAAAGAAGATTTAAATAAATAAAATTGAGGATGTGTCTGATACTGCCCTGTAGTGGTGGAAGTGGCTGGAATGATGATGAGATTTGAAGGGTCCATTACGGGTGGTCTGAGTGGCTGGCAAATGTGTATACTAGGTGAGGGGTGTATCTCAAGGAGCTAGTGACTGTCCTTGTAAGCAGTGACTTCCGTTAGAGGTCCAGGGGAAAAGGCATGCAAGACATATTCAACAGAAGAAAATAAACAGTGAATTCAGATGTTGATCTCCTCTGAACCAGAGGGCTGGCGCCCTAAATTGCAGGTTAGTTTTTTTTATCAAGCCGCCTCTCACACAGACAGCCCTAAATGGCCTGCTCTGAGATGAGCAGCAACAAGCTTTATTTATTTACAAAAAAAGCTCATGCTCCACTAGGGAGCCAGCCTATAATCAATGCATGTGTACTAGCCCTGAAAGAAGTCCACTGGAATACTAACTGTGGTTATTTCCGTGTGATAGGATTATGGATGATTTTTGAATTTCCTTTAAAAAATATTGTGTTTTTTTCACATTTTGTGTAGTGAGCATGTGTTTTCATGGTGGAACACAAATATAATTAAAAGTATTTTTCATCGTCAAGAGCCTGTGGAGAGTTATCTAGAATCTTCTAATTATGTTTTAGAAACAATTATGCAAGACTGCAATCAAAAGCCGATCTATGATGATAGAAGTTAGAAGTCAGATGATAGTGGTTGGGTAAGGGGCTTGACTAGAAAGGGGTACTCTTTAGAGGGATCCAAAATGTTTTATCTATTGTTTGAGTGGTGGTTACACAAGTGTATAAACAGTTGTCAAAACTCAAGTCAGCGAACTCTTAAGATCTGAGCATCTACTGCATGTTAATTATATTGCAATAAGACCTTACGAAACCCAGCTAAAGAAGAAAGCATGCATGTAAACAATAGTGAGTCTGTTTTGCATTGCTGGCAGTCGGTGTGCCAGGAGACAGCCAAGGACCTGTGCCAGCCGGCACCAGGGATCTTACCCGCAGCCCAAGATGGTCCCCAGCACCCCAGTAAAAGCAATCATTGAGAGCTGCTGGTCAGGGCGGGTATGCTGCTAGACAACTTACTTGCTGAGCAGAGAGTGGAGGAAAGTGCCCCGGGAAGTCCAGCTCCTCGCTGGCAGCCGGGGAGCTGATGGTACCAGCAGGGCAGTGGGCAGAGGGCCCACAGAGCAGGGCCATCTGTTGTAAGGCCTTTTGAGAGCTGCCACTGGCATTCTCTAGGACTTTAAATGACAAACTAAAGCCTGGCTTTACCAGGTCTACAACGCCGTCTCAGTACCAACATAGGCATTGGCTGATGGCTGAGCCGGGTCGGGCATGTATACAGGATTGATTTTTCCATTTCTTCTTTTGGGCTTCCATGACCTCATGGCCCACAGCGATGTCTTCTGCTTAAGAATTCTGAGCCTTATTATTCACCTGGTCTTAATAATTCTTAAAAATGTGCTGGCTTGTGACATCTCTGCACAAAGACCTGGTTAAATTTTTTTTTTTTTCCCTAAGGACACACAGAAAGGAATAAATCTCAGTGTCTCCTTTATAGGCCAGGGTCAAGTGTGAACAGCCTCGGTTTGAATTCCAGCTACCTCTCTTAACAGTGGTATGACTTTAGATAAGTTACTTAAGTCTCTAAGCCTCAATTTTCCTCCTCTGTAAAATGGGGAAACCTCCCCTCAATATTGCTGGGAGGATTACATAACATAATGCATTCAAACCTCTTAGGAGTTCCTGACACATAATGAGAGCTTAATGTTAGCTGACGTTCATATGAACAGGTGAGGTCATAATGGATATTTTACTATGAACATCCTTTTGAATGACAACAGAGCAGTAACACGGCCCGAGGATATGCTTCCAAGGAGCCATTCTGCAGTTCTCATTGAGAGCTTTCTAAGGAGCTGTTCCTTTCCAGCTGGGTTTCTGCTTTCAGAGACACACTGCACTCACCGGGCTGTCTTCCTAGTCCACCTGCTTTCTGCTTCTTGCAGAGGCCAGAACCTGCTGGGGGGACTTTCTTCCCCATGCCGGTTTGTCCAGAACACCCATGTGCGCTAGAACTGCTTCATTAAAAATGAGTCTTGGCTGTGCTCGGCCTGCTGCTTACTTGGCATTTTTAGTATGACTCAACCTAGTACTTGTTTTGCATTTTTGCAGAATTCTGGTACTTGCTCCTGATTCTGTTTTGCATTTCAAAAGTGTTGCTTTTGAAATTTTCCCTCTGGCACTGCGACCACCCTGGTCCTGGCTTTATTTTTTAGCATCTCTGGGCATGGTGCCGATTTTGCTTTCTGGCACTGACAGCTCGTGCTGTGACAGACTTTCTGATTATATATTTGGACTCTTAAGTGATTGATCTTGGATTCATAGCCCATAAGAGTCTGCATCTTAAATCTGCTAGTTCCTCTATATATTTAGAGCACTCACACTTGCTCTCAATCAGTTTGGCTCCCTAACAATGAAGCTTCCTCTGGGTTCTATATTTGACACTGTGTGTTCATTTGGAAAGCTAGAGGTGAGTAACCCTGCTTTTTATAGGCTGCTTAGTGACCACAGTAGGAAGCTGGACATGTTATGGGAATGGGGAAGGCATACATGCGTTGTAAATCCTAAATCCTAATTTCTAGCTCTTAGCTCCAAACTTAAGCCAAATTGCCAGTGAAATTTCTAATGCTGCACTGTTTTCATGGGATAGATTCTACGGACTATTCTGCAAGCTTTTTGAAGGCAGGACTTATTTATTGGAAGGCTTCTTATGCCCCACAGTTCAAACGTTCTTAAAAAAAATATATCAAGGGACACCTGGGTGGCTAAGTCGGTTAAGCATCTGACTCTTGGTTTTGGCTCAGGTCATGGTCTCAGTGTCCTAGGATTGAGCCCCATGTCGTGAGGCTCTGTGTTCAGTGGGGAGTCTGCTGGAAATTTCTTTCTCTCTCCTCCCCTCCTCCCACCCGCACACACACACACTCTCTCTCAAATAAATAAATCTTTTTTTTTTCTTTTTATTTACGATAGTCAGGGAGAGAGAGGCAGAGACACAGGCAGAGGGAGAAGCAGGCTCCATGCACCGGGAGCCCGACGTGGGACTCGATCCCGGGTCTCCAGGATCGCGCCCTGGGCCAAAGGCAGGCGCCAAACCGCTGCGCCACCCAGGGATCCCTCAAATAAATAAATCTTAAAAGAAAAATCAAATGCCTCAATGTGCTGTATTCAGATGAATACATTTCAGATGAGTGAATTCCCACACTGAGCTCAGAACACCTTACAGACAACTACACACGTAAGTGTTCACTTTTTTCCCTTCTTTGCTCTCATTGATTAAGATTCTCTGGGCTTCAAAGGGCCACAAAATGCTTCCTTCCACAAATGTACCCAGTACACTACTTATACTGATAAACAATGCTTATAAAATAGTACTAAGTGAATCATTAAAGAGCAATGGTTCAATAATTACTCTGTTAACAGTAATTCTATCATCAAAGCTACAAAATATGTCTAGGGTACTGAGGCCACTCTCGAAGCACAAGGAGCGAGGCCACTTCAGAAGCTGGCCCCCGAGCCCAGGAGCCTGTGTGCTGATTCTGGAGGTGGCCTGTGGCTCCTCAAGTGCCCACACCTGGCAGCAGTTTGGGGCGCTGCCAGAGCAGCATGTCCACCATGACGGATGCATAGATAGACCAAGCATGACCTTTGCTGTTGTTACATAAAATGACTCATGTAATATTCTAGACGCTTCTAAACCAGAAGTGATGGAAGATGACAGTACACCTCTCCTCCTTCCTCCTTGGTGGCTGTCCACTTATCCATTCTATTTGAGATTCTACTGTCAATTCTCTACAGAAAACCTGTCCGAAAAACTGCCAGTGGAGGCCTGACTGCCGAGCCCCATGCCTTCACTGTCCTCTCAGCATTCAGGTTTTTCCTTTTTTTTTTTTTTTTTATTCAGGTTTTTCCTATCTTGACCATTTACTTCTTGAAACTCTCTTTGCCCTTGAACGGCTGTGACGGGTGCCCTCTGGGTGCTCACCTCTGTCTGATGACAGGCGTCCTTGCGTGTCACAGTGCTGATGCCGTGAGGCTCTGCTCTTGCTTGTCTCCAGGTGTCTGTCCTGATGGCCCCTCTACTCCCCTTCAGTTGTCAACTCCACTTGGTGACCCCCACAGAAAAAGGGAGGGAGAGAGGCCGAGGGGAGCCTGCATTTTGCCCACCTCATCTCTGATCCCAAATGTCATCATTTGCTCTGAGGCAGGTGAGCCACCGAGCAGAAGCCCTTCCTTCCTTCTGACTTCTCTTTTTACTTACTCACCACTCCACTGTGGCAAGAGACTGAATTTGCCTCCCTTACATTCATTACACCTCCAAGTGGGCACTGCTAGTTCACACCTTGTCTTGATTCTCTGCCAGAAGAATCTCATTCCCAGTGGTCTATGGGAGGAACAGACCATGCTCCATCCATGTATCATCCATTGGAAGTAGATTCATTACACATTCTACAGCCCAATAAAATGTGGTTGAGAGGCGCCTGGGTGGCCCAACCAGTAGTACATGTAACTCTTGATCTTGGGGCTGTGAGTTTGAGCCCCATGCTGGGTGTAGAGATTACCTTAAAAAAAAAAAAAAAAAGTGGTCGAGGCTGTTATTTCCTAATAATGACAGTTCCCCTCTTGGCCTGCCATCTGGGGGCACTTCACCACCTCCCCCTCCTTAACACACGCACACCATGCGATGCTCCCTTGGACTTGGCCCCTCTGAGCTTTTACTGATGCTGTTCCCACTGCCTGGAATGCCTGTGCTTCTCTTGTTTGTCAACATATTATCTGTGCCTCAATATTTCTCAACTGAAACGACATTTCCACCCTTGGAAGTCCCAGCACGCTGGCTCTCTAGCTCCAGTGACACTGGTACTTGCCTTGTTAAGGCTGCTTGTGCACATGCTTTCACTCCAAGGGGACGAGAGCCCTGCATTCTGTTTCTTTTCATCTTCTATCATGTCTAATGTACCGGATGTGTTTTGTTGCATGCACAGGTGTGTGCATGGGTGAATAAGTGAAATGACTTCTAGGTCTTTAACAGCAACCCTGTGTCAAAATTCCAGCAAAAACCTAGTTGAGCAAGTGCAGAAAACAGCCTCTGTGTGTGTGTGTGTGTGTGTGTGTGTGTGTGATTAAATTCTTGGATTCCAAATATTTGAACAGAAAATGATTCCCATCAGATTTGAAGAGAAAATGGCAGAAACATGAAAATTATGTATGTTGATGTATTATCCATACATAATACATTTTTGTATTATATAATACATAAACATTTTTGTTGGAGGAGGAAATTGAAATAAAAACCAAAGGTTTAAGTCAGAGCTGTCTAGGAGAACTTTGTGCGGTTATGCAAATGTTTTATATCTATGTTGTTTGATATGGTAACCACTAGCCACATGTGGCTGTTGAACACATAAAGTGTGGCTACTGTGCCTGAGAAATTGGGCCTTAAATTTTATTTAAATAACCACAAGGGGCTAGTGAGTACTTTGTCTCCTCATCCCTAGGCCCCAAGCTCCAGCCCCCACGCTGGAGAACCATTGCTAACCCTGCACTGCGTTTCCTTACTCGTCTTTCTTTGTGTATTCACAGCTTGTTTTATATACACATTTACACACATGCCAAGTTTGTTTCATCTCTGAGTGTTTCATACAAATGATATGATGCCATACGTGTTCTGCAGCCTCCTTTTTAATTGATCATATGTTTGGAGAGTTACTGGGGGCAGTGCTCATAGCCCTGCTTTATTAATTTCAGCTGCTGCATAAAGTCCATTGCCTGGAGGTTCACCGGTTTATTTAGTCAGTTCCCTATTGATGAACACTGAGGCTGTTTCCAAACAAAACCTCCAGCCCGTTCTTTTTTTTTTTTTTAAGATTTTATTTATTTATTCATGAGAGACACAGAGAGAAAAGCAGGGACATATGCAGAGGGAGAAGCGGGCTCCCTGCAGCGAGCCTGATGTGGAACTCGACCCCAGGACCCCACGATCACCACACCCTGAGCCAAAGGCAGAAGCTCAACTACTAAGCCACCCAGGTGCCCGCCATCAACCCATTCTTACCTGCTTCCCTGTGCATTTGGGCAGGTGCAGATACTGAGAATTGAATTCTGAACCAAGGCAAGGGGAAAGTATTTATATTCCACCCCTGGTTCTCCCAGGCCTCGTTCTCCTGGACCATGCATGTATGGTCTGGGCCGACAGACAGTGCTCAAGAGCCATTATTATTGGTGTTGTTATTATTTTGTAGGAAGCTGGCAGCCATGTAATACTGTGATCTTTGTTTTTACTGCTCATGCTGAGAACCTGAAACCTAGATTTTATCAAACAGGCTGTGATGAGCTCTGAAAATAGTGAGATGTTAATAACAATATGAAGAGACACAGACAGCATTCAGTAATATAAGCAACCCGAGTCCAATGCAGAGCTTGCGAAAACCCTGGAATGTTCAGTGCCTCCTTTTTGAGTTAGATTTCTCAAAGCACAGTCATTATTCCCAACTTGGGGCACAAAATAAGGTAACTGGCCTTAAAAACCCATATATTTGCTGGCACTCGAAAATTGGGTGTTGAGCAATGAGTAAAACAAAGATTCATTGTCCGATCTGTACCAGAGAGTCATTTTCTAAGTGAGGCGAAAGAGGCCCACACCTTGGGAATAGCCAGTAGTTCGTGTGAATTGAAGTGAAGAGGCCACTGCCTGTTCTGGTGGCCGCAGTGTGTATCTTATCGGTGCTCTTTTTGTTTTTGTTTTTTTCCCTCATTTCAAAGCATGCTGAAATAAAAATCAGTAAGGATTCTGTACTAGGTTTTTTCCCAGTGGTTAACAGGGGTTACCGGTGATTTTAAAGTTTAACCGTGGAGGAAGAATGTGGTGAACAGCAGGTAGCATCTTATAAATTAGAAATGCCCCTCCACAGCCAGGAGAAGGAACGGACCATTGTCCAACCAAGAACCAGGAAAGGAGAAAGGAACAGAACTGAGAACATGGAAAGGGAACAGTGGCTCTGCGGGAACAGAGCCTGCTAATCAGACTTACAGAGAAGTGGAATTGGGGAAATAATGCAAATATCCAGCGTTCCTAGGCATGAAAACAAAGGAGAAAATTCACTGTGGTTTGATACCCCCAATAGGTCAACATGTTTCCTTTCCTGACTGAACATCTCCTGTCCTGGTTTGATCAAAATTCCATAGTTTGGGCCATCCTGTGGACACACTTAAGCATATACCTTTCTCATTAAACACCCCATCCCAAAATGTTTCCATGTCATCTCCTAGTCTTCAAAATTATGCCAATGAGGTCTGCACTTAAATTACTTATTCGAAGACATGCCAGCCAGCTGGCTAAGTTTCAGTCTGAGTTTCTTTGTTTACAAACATCGTGGTGAACGTGGCTCCTGTGCCTCTGATTAGCAGACATCTGGAAAACAGGAGAGCCAGGGCTGGAAGGCTCTGCTCCATTGTTTTCCCTCCAGATTTTTATCAGCTTTCAGCGCATTGATTTTACTGGACAGTTTTCAGACTCTGGCCTCAATTCACCTTCTTGGTCACGGCTGATCCCACATCTCACATGGCACTCTGATGCAGTGCTGCTGAAGCTGGCACTCCACAGCAGTGGCTGAGTTTCTCACCCCATTTCCAGGACCATTGTGGCCAGTGAAACACAATTGGGGGTGGGGAGCTCTATTTCCGTCACTAATTCCAAGCGCTGGATTTCTGCCCCCAACTCTGCTCCATCAGCAAGGGCCATGGGCTGTCCTTGTGCTCAGGTATGACTCATCCGGCCCATCCTCTCTCTTCTCTTTTGCCTTCTCCCCTACTCTGGCTCTTCTTGTCCTATGCTTTGGTTCCTGCTCATTTTCTTGGTGCCTCCCTTCTTCTGTTCTCTCCAAAGTAACATTCAACCATCCAGACTACTACACGATTCTCACCTTTCAACAAACTCTCGAATGACTCCCCATCATCTATGAGATAACTTTCTCAATTTCTGGAAATCTGTCCTAAGGAAATAATCCAGAAAATTAAAAACAGCTGCAATGTACACACACTCATCCTGACATTGTTTTTAATAGCATGAAAATGTAAACAAAATAAATGTCAAATAATATAGAAAAAGTTCAGCAAATGATTACAGGTCTTCTTTTTGTGGTTTTTTAAGTCACATTAACAATGATGATTATGATGACAATTCAGTAATGGGAAAAATGCTTATGAAATAAGGGGACCAGACAGCTCACATTTATGGAGCACCTACTGTGTACCAGTTCCTCCTGGTGTTTTGTTCATCTTCCACAAACAAGGAAACCAGCAGAGGGCTTGGATGTCCTGTTTGAGGTCACCTAGTTCATAGTTCCAGTTTTGCTTAATTCCAAAGCATGTTCTTTCTCTGCTATAAAATACAAGACAGTAGCTATGTTATGACACAATTTCTATTTGGGGTGTGTACTTGCTAGGCCCACATCCTTTGGGGCTCTGCCCTAAATCCTATCTCCCCTAGAGGGTTAATCTTCCTTAACCAACCCAGCCTAAGGAGCATTTCTTCTCTGAATTGCTATAACACATGCATCTTTGCTTGAGAAACATCAGTCCATCCAGGCTGACTTACATTTTATTTATTGGCTGTGCCCTTCTCTCCAAGTAGACTGTAAGAATCCTGAAAACCAGACCTGTGTCTTGTTAACACCTCGTATACCCAGGCAGCCTTTGGCACAGTGAGAGCCCATAGTAGGTGCTCAGTGTATGCATTGATAAGCCTATCTCTCCCTCCAGTTGTAGCCAACCTAGCATGGTGCTGGCTGGTCATTCAAAGGGGGCAGTGGGAAAGGCTCCAGCATGATGGTACTCTTGTGACCTCCGGAAACAGATCAGAGTCCAAAGTCAAGGTCCTCTTCCAGTTACCACCTCCACTCAAAGCAAGTGCCTTTGTCAACTTTTTAAAAACTTCTTATTTTGAAAAATATATTCACGGGTAGTTCCAAAGAAATGTACAGGGAAGGCCTGTTAACTGTTAATCCAACCACCCCCAATGTTTACTTCTTGCATAATTAGTATGTAATACTAATACTTTGAGTATCAATACCAGAAAACTGACATTGGTACAATCCACAGAGCTGGTTCAGATTTCATCATCAGTTATATATACCAAAGAAAAATAGTGTACTTTAGAAACTATTTTTTTCTACCTGGGCATGTGTTCTTCATATGCTTGCCTGACATACTTACTTTCACTTCAAATCTTTATGCATCACCATTGCTCTGAAGTCAGAGGGCCCTCTTGCTCTGTTCCTGACTCTGTTCCCTGCTCCCTGTGTGGTCTTGTTCAAATTAATTAACCTCTCTGAGCTTTGGTTTTCTCATCCAGAAAGTGACAATACTAACCTCATGGAATTCTTGCTTAAGTGTGAAGTGCTTAACCTAGGAACATGATATCATAGGCACTCAGGAAATACCAGCATGTTCTTTCTACCCTCTCGAAAGGGGTAGAAAAGCCCTCTTTTTCTCACAGTTCAATGGAATCTTTCTTTTTAAGATAGTGTTCAGATTTAGTCTCCTCTCAAGATTACTTTTTCATCCCATCTCTCATTACCTCAGCAATCCTGCTCTATGTAACGTTTAATTAGTACGATCCTGATTATACGTTCTTTGTTCCTGTTGAATATATTTTTATTTCTATTTTTGCCTATCTGTACCTTAAGGTATCTGAGGACTGACCTAAGTGCTTTGACTTCTACAAGTCGACATATTGGATGAGCCTAGGTTTGGTGCCATCTGTAAAACAAGGATAATTATATCAACCTCATAGGCTTTTTGTAAAGATTAAACAAACCAATACAAGTGAGACAGTCAGCATAGCACCTGCTACAAACAGCCTCAAAACATGGTAGCGGCTTCCCAGTTGTACTTCTACTGGGAGCTTTGTCCTTGGGCATCTGTGAGGTGATGTGTATCTACCTGGATTTGGATTCAAATCTCTAAAGAGTTGTTTGTGCTTTACTCCACACTCCCAAGTATAAAATAAAACCAAGAGATATCCGGGTCATTCTTGCTCTGAAATTCCATTTGTTCTATCTTGCCTTCTCTCTCCTAAGCTGGGGAAGAAATTTTAATAATAATTATTAGAGTAATATTAATGATGATAATAGCTAATAGTTTCTGAGTGCTTATTAGGTGCCTGGAAGAGTACTTAGAACTTCACTTGTATTAACTCAGCCCATCTTCACCACAACCCTATGAAGTGGTTCTGTTGTGCCCATTTTGCAGATGAGTAGCCAGAGGCAGAGAGAGCTTGAATATCTTGCCTAAGTGTGTGCAGCTGGTGAGATCTGGAACTGGGGTCAGAAGCTGGGCTGTCTGGCTCCTGAAAATAGTCGGGATAAATTTTTCCCTCTGTCAGTGGTTCTAAGAGATAAAGAATGGAAAAATATTCTGTTTATTTTTATTTGTTTTTCTAGAGAGAGGGAGAGAGTTTGAGCTGTGGGGGGAGGGGCAGAAGGAGAGAGAGAATCTTAAGCAGGGTTTACACTCAGCACGAAGCCTGACACAGGCTTGATCTCACAACCCTGAGATCATGACCTAAGCTGAAATCAAGAGTCAGATGCTCAACATCTGAGCCACCCATGCGCCCCAAATTCTGTTTATTTTTAATGAATTTCTCACTTGAAGAGCAATACCAAAGCCCAGGGCGTTAGTAAAGAATGGAAGCCTTGACATGAAATCAATTGGACACATTTCTCTCTTTTTTGTTTTCATCCCCATCCTCAATTAAGGTGGCAATCGGATTAACCAAGATTGGCCGGAAAGCAGTGAGCGTGTTGGAAAGCGGGGGAGGGCTCAGAAAGGTCAGGCTGCTGGTAGCTACTGGTTTGTCAGACATGGTCTGGCCCAAACTGTCTACCCAGGGACGATTCATTGGCTATTTAATTCCATTCCGCAGTAAAATCTGTCTGGAAACTTGGACCCTTCCTCCTTTCTCAAGCTCATTTTCTTTTTTTTTCTTTTAAAGATTTTATTTGCTTATTTGAAAGAGAGAGTCAGGGAGCAAGAGAGCACAAGCAGGGGGGGAGCCTCAAAAGGAGAGGGAGAAGCAGGCTCCCCGCTGAGCAGGGAGCCCGACAACAGGGCTCCATCCCAGGACCCTGAGAATACGACACAAGCCAAAGGCAGACTCTTAATCTACTGAGCTCCCTTAAGCTCATTTTCATCAGCACATCCTCTTGGTTTCTTTGCTCCCAAATCTTCCTGGACAGTGAGAGACAGGTCTGGCCCCTCCACGCGCCCCCTGTACTGCATCACTAGTCCAGTAGCCACATGTCGCCATTTGATTTCCTGATCCCTAATAAAACCAAACCAGGCTCTCCCTGCATGATTCCTGGCTTTAATTACCAAGGGCAAATCAGCGCATCATTCAGAATAATGAAAGATTAGAAACAACAGGAAGAAATGATTAGATAAATCAGAGTCTTGTCAAAAGGTGGAGTAATGAGTAGCTATGAAAATGAGGTTCTGGAAAACATTTAGTGGGAAGATAGGTACAATACAAAAAGAAGAAAAAGTTATTAACACCATACTGTATGACCCATTTTTATGCCTATATTTAAAAATAGGCACAGACATGGAAATGAAAGCTAGAACAAATACACTAAATTTTTTTTTGAAAAAACTTTATAGGAAATTGCAAAAGAAATAAGCAGAGCGACAATTGCTTGTGAAAATTAAAAAGAACATACAATTGTATCTTCAGGAATTTTCGTGGAACATATGAGCCATCAAATTAAGATATCCATGTTCTCTAACACAGATGAACTGATCTGAGAGAAGGCAGTATGAACATGTTCTAATGTAGTGCTGCTTAATAGAGCCTTCTGTGATGATGGAAATGTTCAATCATCTCTGTGCTGTCTAATATGGAGTTTGGTAGTCACATGAATACAATGAAAACACTAAAATTTTGGGTTAATCACGATGAGTGTGATTATGTGATGTTTACATTCATTTTTATTTCTTCTTATCTTACAAACACACACACGGAAGTATGTATTCCTTTTAAAATCAGAAACAAGAAAAAAAAGGAAAAAGAGAAGATGGAATCTTTTTGGTTTTCTTAAATATTTCCCCTTTGAAGAGTTATTGATTTTTCCTTCTGTGGATTCACCTGTACTTACCAATTCTCTCCACCCCCTTGAGATCCAGCTCAAGTCTTGCCTCTTCCAGGAAGCCTTCCTGGACTCATCGAACTCCCAGAGATTTCTTCAGTCTTATGTCTCATTATGACACATCATCAACTTGAAATATCTGTCAATCTCAACTGGAGAGTAAGTTCCTTGATGGCAGAAACTATATATTTTAAACTTCCTCCTCTTTCCCACCCCACCTAGCAAGTACTGTGCAATGTGCTGGGTCAGTTAGCATCAGCTGGAGACAGGCCAGGCCCTCTCTGGAGGCACTTGAGTCTGACGCCCCGGCTCTCCTAACTTTGTTCTGTTTCCTCCAATTCATCTGGAAGGGGTGTCTGTGCTATCAGCCCTGGGTTAAATTTTATTGTAAATTGCTTAAATAGAATTAGTTTGCTTTGGTAAGGATTGACTGTAAAGCTAAGAAAATAAATATGAACTATTTTGAGCAAAAAGGCGTTTCTCTTGGTGAATGAGGATCATGCAGTTGATGTTTATAAAAAGGAAAAAGTAAGGGCCAGGAGAGGAGGTGGCTTCACTGGGTCTCACGCTGATCAAAGACATCACACGTCATACCAGCTTTCCTCCGGTCCTGCTGGGCTCAGGATACTGTACTGAGGTCAGAGGAAAGAGACCTGAGGAATTTACAGTTTATCTGCAGGGAGGATATATGAGTCACTGAAAATCACTTAGACTGAGCGAACGGTGATAGAAGAGTGTATGAGACAGTACAAGAATACAGCTGGCAGAGCGGAAGGTAATGCCTAGAGCCAGGGCTGTGGTTAATGGAGGTTGTTCAAGGAGGACCCAGCAGGTGCCAGGATCCATCCAACGTGATGATTTCAAGGCTGCCAGGTCTGAGGCTCTGAGTCTCCTGCCCATTCACCATCTCCAGCTTCTGCACCATCCTCACCACCCAAACACCCTCTTGTCTTCAGCTATGGGACTCTCTGTAACTGGGTGACTCCCCCTGTCTGCTCCTATTTCTTCAGACCTCCCTCTCTGCTCACAGCTGATGTGGCCTCTAGCTGCTGGACCAGCAGTCACAGGAGAGCATGGGCGAGAGGCCGACCTACAGCTGGGGAAGGACATGGATTGGAGCACACCCCGGCCCCACCTTTATGGGCCACCTCATGTTGAATACTATGTGGAAAGGTTGGCATTTAATGCAGTGGCTAGCTGCACTAACTGCTTGGCTGTGAAGCAAACTAAATCAAAGATTTGCCTCAAAACTACACATAGAATGACCCGAAGCAAGGAGACTGGCCGAGAGGCATTTCCAAGGACTGGCTAGCAGGAGTTCTGCAGGCGTCCTAGCACAGTGGCTATGGCAAAAGAAAGCATTCGATGAACCTGAGGAATTGCTGAAGATGTATTTTTGGGAAAATGATGGGAGAATTCGAGGAGCCTCAGGGCAGAAAGTCACATGCTGTGTTACCTTAGGCAGGGCACTTAGCCCCGCTGATCCTGCTTCTTTATCTGTAAAATGGGAATAATAGTACATACCTTACTGGGTAGTTATGAGTATTATATTAAATATCTGTTGAGTGCTTGGTGTTGTGCTAAGCATAGAGTAGGTGGTAAACCCTGGTTGGTTTTTTTTTTTTTTTTAGATATTAAAGATGAGCTGACATGAGAAGCTGGGGCAGTGATAAAGGACAGGTGGGACTCCAAAGGAATGAACACAGTATCTCAGGGCATCTGACAGATGATGTGTTCATGGGGAATTTAGAGCAAGGGCCCTCGATGTTGAAAAGAATGATGTGCTTATAGTGTTTGTTTGAGATTTACTGTTTGTTTATTTCATATCACCAATCACCTGGGTTCATGGGTAGCTCCTAGCAAGGGGACAGATGAGTGGAGGAAACAGGATCAGGCAAGCAGAGCAAAGGAGAAACCTTTGCTGTGTAGGAGGCGCAGGGATACAGATGCTGCTGGCAGACAAGGTGAGAGGTCCAGAGTCCGCAGAGGCTGCCAGCAGCTGTGAGATCTGCTACTACGTGCAAAGAGCCAGGCCAGTGCTTCTCCCCCTGGCTGTGCACCAGAATCACGGAGTCTCCTCCTGAGACTCAGGGTGGCGGCAGCCACAGGGCAAGCTGGGAGCTGGCAAGCAGGGGGCCAGTGTGTGGCAGGGGCAGGGCCAAAGGAATCCTAATCCCTGACCACCCACCATCCAAAGCACCCCCTCCCCACCCCATCCCCGACCATCTGGAGGGAGCTGGGCTCCAGTGACCCTGATCTCAAGAGGCACAGGTGGTGACAAACCCAGAAGATGGGCTGGTATCAGTGGTTCTCCAAAGGGAACATTTCCCCAAGGCCCTCCTGGACCTCTGTTCTTTTGTTAAATGCCTTGCTGTCCCCTTACTTAGTTTGTGATGTTTTCTTTTTTTTTTTTTTTAAGATTTTATTTATTTATTCATTAGAAAGAGGCAGAGACATACGCAGAGGAGAAGCAGGCTCTCTGCAGGGTGCCCAATGTGGGACTCCATCTCAGGACCCTGGGATCAAGCCCTGAGCCAAAGGCAGACACTCAATCACTCAGCCACCCAGGTGCCCCCCCAATACTGACTTTGAAATTCGTGACTCCTTTTCTACCCAGTTATACACTCATTCTTCATTCAGCAAATATATATGACCATCATCCTTTTCTCCCAAATTAAAGGAGAATAGGGTCAGGGAAGTTCTCACTGGTTAGGTGATATTTTGGGCAAACATTTTAGGAGAAAAAAAGCCAGGGAGCCCAGAGGAAATAGGAAGAATAGTCCAGATGGGGGAATATTAAGTACAAGGACCCTGAGACAGGGTCACGCAACGTGGCTCATGCAGCTGGGGCAGAGAGAGCCATAGAGAGGTCCCAGGAAAGGCAGGGCCGCTGAGGCAGGTCTAACCATTCATAGAATTTGCAAGTTCGAGAAGGCCGCTAAAATCCTGTTCATTGAACACCATTAATCCCTACAGATGTGATTTTTCAGTAACCAGTGCAGCTACATGGTAGTGAAGCTGGCTATGCCACTTTTCCCTCTCTTTCTTAAAACTGGTACAGGGAGGCACCTAAGTGGCTCTGTTGGTTAAGTGTCAGCTCTTGCTTTCGGCTTAGGTCATGATCTCAGGTCTTGTGGTCAAGCACCATATGAGGCTCTATGCTCAATTGGGAGTCTGCTTAAGATTCTCTGCCTCTAAAAAAAAAAAAAAAAAAAAAAAGATTCTCTGCCTCTCCCTCTCCCTCCCCTTCTACTGCTCCTCGTGAGTGCTCTCTAATAAATAAGTAAATAAAATCTTTAAAAAAATTGATATAAAAATATTAGGCAAGAAAAGTCCTATGACAGAGGAGGATCCTTAATTAATTTACTTTTAGCATCCTGTAGTTGGATCTGCTAGATGCGATCCCTGGAGAGTAAGACAGAGCCTTGGGGAAGAGTACTCCTGCCTTAGAAATAAAATGGCTCAGAATTTAAAAGGTTCTTTTACAGGCACACGGCTGTGAGTTAAACTCCACCTACCTCTTTGTACTGACATTAAGAATAAATACTGTCAGTAGCAGGATTAAAGAAATATATAAAAATGTATCAATGAATCTCTTGTAGCAATGAACTGTTTTCAAATTCTTTTGTTGTGTTTTAAAGATTTTATTTATTTATTCATGAGAGACACACAGAGAGAGGCAGAGACATAGGTAGAGGGAGAAGAAGCCATCCCATGGGGAGCCTGATGTGGGACTCGATCCCAGGACCCCGGGATCACTCCCTGAGCAGAAGGCAGATGCTCAACCACTGAGCCACCCAGGTGCCCCACAAGTTCTTTTAAATGTCTTCTGTTCTTTGGCTTTTTTACCCCTGGCCCAGTTGTGGCTGTTTTGAATTCATCATCTCCTGGTTGGAAGCTTTCTAATGGTGCTTGTGGGTTCCTATCATCTCCTGAGCTGGTATGGCACCCAGAGGCCAGGGGGTCCTGACCAAGCCTCGCCAGACATATCCCTTATCAGAGAGGAGACTTTTATCTTCTGCTTTTGGCTCTGATTACTTACCCAGGAAGTGTAGAGTGCAGCTCAAGGCTCTCTGCCCTCTGGCTGAGATTCCAAAAAAATCTCTTTCATTATATGACTGGTCCCTTTCTAACCTGGAGCAGATAAGACAGTACATAATAGTGTTAGATTTCTTTTCCTCTGCGATCTGTTCTTGTGTTTCTTTCCTCCAGGATATGGTCAGCTGTATGGCTTCAGAGTTGTCCATCCTATCCTCTTTTGAAAGTCACCCTGTGCTTAAAAACATACAAAACATTTTTTCTATACTTCACTTTTCATTTTTTCTATACTTTCACTTTTTCTATACTTCCTCTCTGCTCCAAAAGAACAAGCCTATTAATTTTGTTTCTCTACCTAATTTTCCTTAAAACTGGGTATGTAGGGATGCCTGGGTGGCTCAGTGGTTGAGCATCTGCCTTTGGCTCAGGGTGTGATCCCAGGGTCCTGGGATTGAGTCCCGCATCAGTCTCCCTGTGGGAAGCCTGCTTCTCCCTCTGCCTATGTCTCTGCCTTTCTCTCTGTGTTTCTCATGAATACATAAATAAAAATTTTTTAAGAACTATGTATGTAAAGGATTGAGAAACAAAAAACTCCAGTGTCCAACACAACAGATCAGTTTATAGACACTTGTGTACTGCTTTTTCTCATATAAACATCCTATCCCTGCCCCATGCCTCTACGATTCTACTGTTAGACATGATTTTGTTTGGTTTTAGAGTTTTGTTTGGTTTGTTTTTTTTTTAAGATGCATATGCCCTCTGGAAGCCTGTTTATCAGCTACTGCATCTTGTGAATTAGATAATCAGATTACTGAGGGAATTTTGATTTTTAGCATGCTAATAAGGCCATTTTTCTGGTACCAAGCAGCCTGAAGGCCCCAAATGCCTTAGATGGAGGACGTTTGGAAGGGGAGAAAAATGAGGAAAAGTTGAAATGTTTTACAGAAAACTAGTGGGAGGGGAAAACAGGAAGAAAGTGGCAGAGGGAAAGGACAAGGCAGCCGTCTTCAGGGGCTCTGCCTTTTGCTCCTCCTGCCTATTTGCCCTGAGCAATCGGACCCCGGTTCATGGCACTGGTGGTCGGTGGTGTCTGGGCCTACCAGCCTCGGAGCTCCAGCCTTGGTCTCTCTCCCAAGCCCTTGCCCTCCTGGGCAATCCCACCTGAAGTCCCCGCGCCCCCCGGCCTCCCAGCTCAGCCCAGGTCCCGGCACTGTCCTGGAAAGCCCGCAGTCCCCCTTAGTGCCATCCGCCCTTCCTCCCCACAGGTCTCCAGTCTTGCGGATTCCGCCCCTTCCTCCCCATCCCGATGACATCCCTCACTGCAGGCGGTTACCCCGACCTGGGGCGAGTCACTCACTCTCTCTGCCTTAAATCTGAGTCCAGTCTTGCATGCCACCTCCAGGCTGATCGTCACTGTCACCCCCGGCTCCCGCGGCTCCCAGAGCTTCCTGGTAACCTAGGCACGACCTAAGCTGTCCAGCCTGCTGCACAAAGCTGTCCTCGGCTGGCCCAGCCTGGCCGCCCCTGTCTTCCCTTCAAGCGAGTTGAGGAAGAGAGAAGAGGCGGTGGGCCTGTGGTGGCCAGATCCGCACCTCGGTCCCCTGGCAGGGGCCATCGCTGGCTCCATTTGTCATGTGAGGAAACTCGGCTCTGGGTTAAGGAACGTATTCCAGGTCAAACAGTCAGAAACAAGAAGAGCTGGGATTTCAACCTAAGCCCGTCTGACCCCTGAATCCAAATTATTTTTTTAAGAGTTTATTTATTTAGAGGAGGTGCCTGGGAGGATCAGTGGTTGACTATCTGCCTTTGGCTCAGATCGTGATCCTGGGGTCCTATAGGATCGAGTCCCCCATCAGGATTCCTTCAGGGAGCCTGCTTCTCCCTCTGCCTATGTCTCTGCCTCTCTTTGTGTCTCTCATGAATAAATAAAATCTTAAAAAAATTTTTTTAAAATTTATTTAGAGAGAGAGAGAGACAGAGTACATGTGTGAGCAGGGGGAGGGGCAGAGGGAGAGGGAGAGAACCCCAAGCAGACTCCATCTCATGACCCTGAGATCATGACCTGAGTCGATATCAAGAGTGGGACACTTAATCGACTCAGCCACCCAAGTGACCCTCTAAGCCCAAATTCTTAACCCCGGTGCTGGGGTGCCTCCCCCTCAAAGTGCGGTCCGTGGACCAGGAGCGGTGGTGGCCGAGGGGAGGTAGGGTTTCAGGCCCCATCCCTGTGGGCTGAACCAAAATCTGCATTTTAGTGAAGTCCCCAGATGACTCATGCCGTTTACAGCTTGAGGTTTTAGGGGAGAAGAAAGGTCTCCCTTTAGGGTCTCCCTTGACCCTCTTAGGGCTGGGTGTGAGAATGAAACTGACAGAGATTAATGGGACAAATTCACTTGAAGTCTTAGAGGAAGGTGGGGACCTTCATCAGAGAATGAGAACCTACCAGGCGACCAGAAGAAAGCTTTCATATATTTTAAACAGACACAAAAAATTTGTGAAGAATTGACAAAACAAAAGGGCTTGGGTTACTTGTAAATGGTGAAGAAGTAACTAGGAAAATATGGGTTAGCTTTATAAAGTTTGTTTGCGGATTCCTCTGGTACGTTCTCTGCATTTCTGCCTTCATGTAGGAAAGGGGGAGGTATTTCTATGTTTACTGCTTCTTTCTTTTTTTTTTTTTTTTTTTTAGATTTTATTTGTTTGTTTGACAGAGGGAGAGAGAGCACAAGCAGGGGAAGCAACAGAGGGAGAGGGAGAAGCAGGCTCCTCAGGGAGCCTGATGTAGGACTTGTCCCAGGACCCCTGAATCATGACCTGAGCCAAAGGCAGACACTTAATCAACTGAGCCACCCCAGGTGCCCCCATTTATTGCTTCTTGATGGCCTTCAGTTCAAAATAATTTTTATGTCAAAGAGACATATTTTAGGGTGACATTTTCTGGTTCCCTTCAGGATATGCTGCCCTGATGGTTCTTCTCTTTCCATATAAGCCCCTGGTTTTCTGAGCTCCATGACGGTGCCAACTCCTCCCCTCTCTGGCATGATAGTCAACATCATGGCCCCTGGATTTTTGGGGTTCAAATCCTGGTCTGCCACTTCTCAGCTGTGTCACTCTAAGCAGGTAACTTAACCTTCTGATGCCTCAGTATCCCTGTCTGTAAAGTGGCGACAAAATAGGACCACCCCATGGGGTTGTTGTAAAGATTTAATAAGTTAACACTAGTAAAGTATGTTAGCACTGAGCCTGGCACATAAAAAATAAAGCACCCATTGTGTTTTTTACCTCTGTGAATCCTACCCCACATCTTGTCCCTTCTCTTCTGAGAAGCCCTTCCCCTAGCCATCAGAACTCTAGGTGATCTCTCCCTTTCTGGAATCTGTGGTAAATTCTGGGACTGTGGTCATAGCATTGTATCTTAGGGAGAAACTTTTTTTCTTATTGTATTGATGAGGAAACAGTCTCAAAGATAAAATGGCAGAACCAGGACTTGAACTCAGAGTTCAACGCAACAGAACCAGGACTTGAACCCAGTCCTTTTCAGACTCTAAAATTAGCACCATTTCCAATGTATTACATTTACAGCATTGTATTATAGTATATTATGATAGGCAGTGCATATGCCTTGGAAAAAGAATGTTAAAAGTATTCATCACAGTGATATTTGTAATTGCAAAAAATGAGATGTTGGTGTGACAAATGTCAACAGGTTCCTTTACCTTGTGACTTTCCAGAGACTTTAATATGTTAATTTGCACCATGAGTCTGAAATCAGGAGATTTGGCATGCACAATTTGATACATTTATCTGTCCTTAGACCCTTTTCCTGAGAGATGCTTGTTAGCATCTCACAACTAGAGCTTCATGGAATGTGGTTTGGGGATGCAGCTCTGTTCTCCAGACCTCTGCTCTATCCCCATGTACTGGTCAGTTCATTGACGTTGACCTTCACTTCCGCCACAGTGATGCTGGCAGGCTGGAGTGAGCCAGAAGATGCAGAGAGAGCAGAAACAGGTGGACCATCTGGGATGGCTTGGAAAGGAGAAGAACATGAGCCTTTCTTTGGGGTCTGTGTTTTTTTTTTTTTTAAAGATTTTATTTATTTATTCATGAGAGACAGAGAGAGAGGCAGAGACACAGGCAGAGGGAGAAGCAGGCTCCCTGCAGGGAGCCCAACTTGGGACTCGATCCCGGGTCCCTAGGATCACGCCCCAGGCCGAAGGCCGAAGGCAGGCACTAAACCACTGAACCACCAGGGCTGCCTGGGTCTGCGGGTTTTTACTGAGGATGGTAGTCTGGTGTACCTGTCCTCGCAGGCATCTGGGAATCAGTTAAAATAAAGACTAGGAACCAGGTGTTATTCCTTGGAGCCAGGGGCCTTGACAATGGTCTGGAATGGGTAAATGATACCTTCATCTGGTCATTTTCACTGGATCCTTCCTTAGATGTTATCTCTTCCAGAGAAATCTATCAGCTCCTTGTCCCTTACAAGGAGGGCATATGCTATTTGCATTACAAAGCTTGTATAAAATGGGGTGGGGGTGCAGGTCCTAGAAAGAATAGAGCCCAAAAAGAAGCAAAGGGGGAAAAAAAACAGTTTTTCTCTCGTGGGGCCCCTTTTGTTTCCATCTCAACATGCAGCAACTGCTGTGCTAGTGACTGACTTTCCGAGGGCCAGGCCTGTGGATTCTCTCCAACAACAGTCTTGCTTTATCCAGTCAGCATCCAAGTCTGCTCTGTTGAGTGAGCGCCTGGTGTGTCACATTTGCATTGGGGTTTGCAGAGGCCAGAAGGTTTGGGGACGCCCGGTTCGGGAAGATGCTAGCCATCCTTGGAGGTGGAGTCAAGTTATTGTGATAGGCAAGTACAGAGAGCTGCCTTGGGCAAGCGGTTCATGTTTCAGATCCACAGACCCAATGAGCTTTGAGCTGAAGGAACTGCCGTGAGCCTCACTTCTCGGGCCTTTTTGGGTGTCCACGGGCCTTGGTCAATGGGGCAAGCCCCACTACGCTGTACCAGCCAGCACAGAGCAGTGGGCAGCGGTGGAAGGGCTCGGCTGACCCAGGGGTGGGGAATGCAGAGGGGAGGAGAGTACTGGTGAGCCTTCACTGATTGCGACCGCCTGGCCCTGCTTCGTGGGCTTTGCAGCCACCAAGTCACTTTGACCTCCCAACATAACAGCCTGGTGCCACAAGCCCAGGACACTCACCAATGCGGCGTCATCACTTGCTCCAGGTCATGCATCTCAGAAGTAGCGGTCCTGGGATTTAAGTAGAAGCTGTGCTGTGGGGCCCCTGGGTGGCTCAGTCGGTTAAGCACCTGACTTCAGCTCAGGTCATGATCTCCTGGGTCCTATTGATAGAGCCCTATGGGCAGGCTCTGTGCTCAGTGGGGAGTCTGCTTCTCCCTTTGCCCTCCCCCAGCTCCTCTGGCCTCCCCCTGCTGGTGCATGTACATGCGTGTGCTCTCTCTCTCTCTCTCATTCTCTCTCTCTCAAATAAATAAAATCTTTTCTTTTTTTTTTAAATTTTATTTATTTATTCATGAGAGACACAGAGAGAGAGACAAAGAGAGGCAGAGACACAGGCAGAGGGAGAAGTAGGCTCCACGCAGGGAGCCCGACTTGGGACTCCATCCCGGGTCCCCAGGGTCACGCCCTGGGCCGAAGGTGGCGCCAAACCGCTGGGCCACCCAGGGATCCCCAAATAAAACCTTTTTTTTTTTTTTTTTAAGATTTTATTTATTTATTCATAGAGACACAGAGAGAGAGAGAGAGGCAGAGACACAGGCAGAGGGAGAAGCAGGCTCCATGCAGAGAGCCCGACGTGAGACTCATCCAGGGTCTCCAGGATCACGCCCTGGGCTGCGGGCGGCGCTAAACCGCTGCACCACCTGGGCTGCCCAAAACCTTTTTTTAAAAAAAGAAAGAATGGGATGCCTTGGTGTCTCAGTGGTTGGGCGTCTGCCTTCGGCCCAGGGCGTGATCCTGGAACCTCAGGATTGAGTCCTCCGTCGGGCTCCCTGCATGGAGCCTGCTTCTCCCTCTGCCTGTGTCTCTGCTTCTCTCTGTGTGTGTCTGTCATGAATGAATAAATAAAATATTTATAAAATAAATAAAATAAAATAAAATAATAAAAAAAGAAAGAATGAACGAATGAAAACCCATGCTGTTGACCACTCTGCCTTGAGAGCCCTCAAGGGGTCTGAGGAGGTCAGAAAGAAAGAACAGACTAGGAAGAAGCAGTCAGGAAGCGCCCCGAGGGACGCCTGGGTGGCTCAGTGGTTGAGCGTCTAACTTTGGCTCAGGGCATGTGGGTCTGGGATCCAGTCCCACATCGGGCTCCCTGCAAGGAGCCTGCTTCTCCTTCTGCCTGTGTTTCTTCCTCTCTCAGTGTGTCTCTCATGAATAAATAAATAAAATCTTTAAAAAAAGAAAAAAGGAAGCAGCCTGAAAGCAATGCCAGCTCTGCTGATGAGGGGGCACCTGCATTCCTCTCTTATTATTTTAAGGCCTTTTTACCTCTTCCTGTCTGGTGGGTAAGTGCCCTAGGGCCTTGAATGTGACTGGTTCCCACAGAGGGGTGGGTGGGGGGCCCTGCCTGGTGGTTCCTTGAGTTCTCTGTGCTGGGAAAGGCGCATTCCAGGCAGAGGCGCTGGAGCAGAAGAGTAGCTTGAGGCTTATTCCTTCTAGAACACAAGAGAGCAGGAGACCAACAGGCTGCCTGGTTTCTACAGGGAAGAAACAGAGCCAGTGTCCCTAAACCAAACTACAACTGGGCCTGCTGCCTGTGGGAAGCAGCTCCTGGTCCCCCTGGTAACACCAAGAACCCCACGCCCCCTCAGGGCCCCTGCACAGAGGTTTCTGCCCTGAGTACCCAAAATTGGCTTGTGCTTCCTCAACAAGCCTGAGTTTCTAGCAACCATGAGTTGGCCTCTGTCCAGCGCAGATCCTGTCTCATAGGCCTCTCAGAGATGTTTGAGGAAGGGACAGGCCCTGTGGCTTTGCCACCCTAGCTTCTCCTGTTGCTCTTTCCTCATTCCCTTAAGACACAAAGGCCCGGTGCTCCTGGTCTGGGGACAGTGACAAAAGAGGCTGCCGGGAGAGTGTAGGGCAGGTCCTGTGGGCGTCTCGGGAAGAAGCCTGCTGACAGCTGCCCTGGGTATAAGTCAAGGTGGCCTAAGGGGGAAGGAGAATGGGTTTAAATCCCAGGCTTGCAGGCCCAAGACAGAGAACGCCACCCCTGGGTGCTGTTCACTCATGAGAACTAGCCCCAGCTGGCATCCAGAGCCCTAACGCCCGCCACCCCCAGGCATGGGTAGAGGGCTGATGAGGAGATGCCAGGCCAACCCAGTGAGACTGAACCTGGACAGCCTGGCTCTGCAGCCGTGGCTCAGTTCTACTGCCCCCCATGCATGGGGTGGGGGTGCTGTTGGGGGCACACAGCTCCCCATGAGGGGTGACATGAATCGGTTATGTGATATCTTGCCTTTCTTTGGCGCACCCCTTGGCTTCCCCAAGAAAGCACCCATTCCTTTGTACCTGAGTCACCCCAGGGCCCAAATCACTGCTCCTTCCTCCTCCTGGCACCACTGCCCTGCACCCCCTTCCAATCAAAATTCCCAGAAAGCTGCCTTTCTCCGAAGCTGTAAAGCTCTTTGTGTGATTAAAGTAATTCCCACTAAAGTAATTCATTCTTTTCTGAATGACCCGTAGGCTTGATCCTTCTGTGGTGCATTTGCATTTCAACTGGAAAGTTTGTACAAGCAGAATTAAGCATTAATTGGGAGAATGAGGGAGCAATTATTTTGGGAAGGGGTGGACTTTCCCAGGCCCTTCCCTGCCCTCCCCTCGGCTCCTCCCCACAAGGCCCACTCCCCCCACGGGACAGGGAGGGGTGCGGCTGAGATGTGAAAGGCAGGATCCCTGGGCCCCCGAGGAAGGTAGAGCAGCAGCGCTTCCCAGATGGTTGTTTCCTTTGTCCACTGAAAGTTTTGATGGTGGGACCTACAAGAGTCAGCTTCTTATTTTCCCAAGGTTTGTTCTATTACTGCTGACTTCCTAACACCACCATCTCAAGCACCTGAAGACAAAGAAAGAGGTCATGTCCGACAGTCTCCTCCATGGAAGAGATTCAGCTTTCTAAAAATGTACCACGTTGTTCTTAGTCTTTTGCCACAGACTGGTGAACACTTCGTGGGGTGGGGGTGCTGGCCTGGAGGACCACGCATGGCCTGGCTGCCCGCTAGGACCCCCACCTCACCCTGAAACACCACCCTTACACCGCATTAAAGATGCATTTTCAAATGTTAATAATTAATAGTCATGTTAATTTATCATAGTTTCATATAACATTCTATAATGGAAATGCCTCCAGGGGATGGGATGGTGGAGGAGATTGAGGAGAGAGAATAGAAGAAGTGGGGTGCCAGTGAGGAGCAGGAGGAGGAACAAGCATGCCTCCAAGCTGTGTCCACCTTCTCAGGATGCCAGGGGAGGTTCTTGGGCTGCCGGAGGCAGGTTTGCAGTCCTGCCCCCAAAAGTGTGTGTGCATGTGTGTGTGTGTGTATGTCCACCTGAACATGCCCGCCCATGTGCCAGGAACATATGTAGGGGTGGCACCTGACCTTTAGGTGAGCTCCCAGCCCTCAAAGCGCTCCTCCACACCTGGCTTCATGAACAAGTGCTGGTATCATGCTCACATATGCTCCTGCGCTGGAGCCCCAAACAAAAGACGCAAAACACAAAGGACAAATGTTTGGAATGTGGGCAAGCTGTGGGAGACAGTCACTCCAGGGCCCCTGGCACTCTAGGGGAGGAATCTTTCTGCTTCCTGACATGGGTTTGGCTCCTTACATGCCACCTTGGCCTGGTTCCCAAGTCCCCTCAGCCTGCCTGGGAGGCTACACTCACAGGTTTATCTTCTTGCCGTTGTAGGTGTGTGTGGCTGCTGCGGTGCTCTGCGCCCCAGGTACAAAAGGCTGGTTGACAACATCTTCCCTGAAGATCCCGAGGTAGGTGACACCTCCCCCTGGCATCACCTCCTACCGCCTCACCCCATCCAAGGCTGTGAGGGGAAGGCCCCTGCCTGTGGGCCTGCTCAGACTCTGGTCAGTGGGGAGAGCCAGCTGGGGGCCTGCAGGCTGAGGAGATTTGGCATCTGCAGAGGGCTTGGGAAGTTGGTTTTGGCACACTCGGAGCCTTTGCTGTACCACTGAGACATCCTTCTCACTCATGTCTCCTCTCTGAGTGATGGTGCCTTGAGCAAACTCTCTTGATGGTTCTATTTCCCTGCTGTGTAGTGGGAGCACTTCCCTTCTTGGGTTTTGGCTCAGGAGCCCGTGTCTTCTCTGTGGCTCCCTCTGGCAGTTGCCAGGTGTCTGGATGAACTCACGCACGCAGAAGGCCTGGCTTCTCGGCTTCCCAGCCGCCCCTCCCTGCTCAGGCTGCATGACAGGTTGTGTGGTTTTGGAAATGTCAGGATCTGATGTTTTTGATTTGCTCTCCGGAAATCAGTGACATCTTCTTGATGAACAGTTGAAGGGCCATACTTCTAGCATCCTCTGGAAAATTTCCTAATTGCTGTTGAGCTGCCTTCTTTTCCTGTTCATGTCTTGGTGCTGGATACCCAGTACATTTTAATTCTGATTGCTTTCAATGAAGCCTTGTCATTCACTCACACACACACACACACACACACGCGCGTATACACACATATATACAGGTGCATATATATACACAGCCACATGTACCCCCATACATATATATATATACATAATATATACATTTATGCCACTATTCTAATTTATAGCTGGCACACTTTGGGCTAAGTTGTGAGTTCCTGGGAGGCAGGAATGATGCTTTAACCATCTCTATATCCCTGACCCCACATAGCGGGATTTGTCACATACAGAATGGCACTCTGGAAAATGGTTATTGAATTGACATATTATTTACCGTTAGACTTGAACCCTTCTAGCCATGGAATGGTCATGGTGCAACATAATGGCCTGTCTTTTACAGGATGGCCTAGTGAAGACTAACATGGAGAAGCTGACCTTCTATGCCCTCTCAGCTCCAGAGAAGCTGGATCGAATTGGCGCCTACCTCTCTGAGAGGCTCATCCGTGATGTGGGTCGTCATCGATATGGGTAAGAAATGTGAGAAAATGAGAGATATTTTCAAAAATATTATATTTTTAGGGCAAAATATAGGATCCTTTTATGAAAATGATAGTAGACTTGGTCATTGAGCAAACTAGGAAAACAGGGACTGGGCCTGAGGGAGAGTTGCATGTGTTCCTGCAATGGCAGAGTAAAATTTGATGTTGCTGTCAAGATGTAGGAAGAAGGGGATGTTGGCTTTCTAGGAGCACCTCTTTTTACCCATTGTGTCTCTATTTAGAAGCCTTCACCATTTACCCATTGTGTCTCTATTCAGAAGCCTTCACCCACAATCTGGGGCCTTGAAATGTTGGTCTAGTCCAGAATCTGCAATTATTCTCATCAAACCAATAAACTTACAGTCTTAAAAAGCAGAGTAGGAGAAGGGGGTGTCTGGATGGCTAAGTTGGTTAACTGCCGACTCTTGATTTCAGTTCAGGTCATGATCTTAGGATCTTAAGATCAAGCCCCGCATTGAGTGTGCTTGGGGTTCTCTCTCTCCTTCTCCCCCTGGCCCACTTCCCTCTCTCTCTAATTAAAAAAATCAGACATTAAATATTAAAAAGGGCGGAGCCATCTACATTCTAGGGAGAAGGCAAGGTTAGGGGTAATTTGTCCATTGAAAATACACTTAAATGAAATATTTATCAATCTTCTGAGAGGGAAGGACTTGCTATGTTTAGTAAAGAAATCTGAAATGAAAATAACTGATCAGGGATCCCTGGGTGGCGCAGTGGTTTAGTGCCTGCCTTTGGCCCAGGGCATGATCCTGGAGACCCCGGATCGAGTCCCACATCAGGCTCCCTACATGGAGCCTGTTTCTTCCTCTGCCTGTGTCTTTGCCTCTCTCTCTCTCTCTCTCTGTGTGTCCCTCATGAATAAATAAATAAAATCTTAAAAGAAAAAGAAAACAACTGATCAATAGATTTAACTGTTTAAAAAATTTAAATATTTTGCTGTCAAAAAAAGAAACCATCAAAATTTAAAAGAGAACAAAAAAAGTGTTTTGAAAGAATAAGACAAAGGATTCAAACTCATCTATTGGTTGCATATAACAAATGGTGGGGCTGGAGTGGAGAAAATTAGTCACTAAAAGCTGTGAAGCCAGAGCCGCAAATAACCAATTCACAGAAAGAGGAAGAAGAAATAATAATAGTCAACAAACTTATAATCAAAGATGTGGCTTGAAATACTAAGAGAACATCTTCACTTAGCAAACTGATAAAAAAGTATTTCTAGGGGCACCTGGTGGCTCTGTCAGTTAAGTGTCTTTGCCTTCAGTTCAGGTGATCCTGGAGTCCTGGGATCAAGTCCTGCATTGGGCTCCCTGCTTAGCAGGGAACTGGCTTCTCCCTCTCCTTCTCCTGCTTGTGCTCTCTCGCTCTCTCTCCCTTTCTCTGTCAAATAAGTAAATAAAAACTTGAAAAAACAGTATTTCCAGTATTAACCAAGGAATGGCAACATGGGGGGCAGTTTCATACTTTTCAAGAATAAGTACAAATTGATTGAACCTTTTTAGAAAGTAATTTTGAAATGTAGATCAAATCTTCAAAAACATTTATGCCCTTTGGTCCACTAAATTCCTTTTCTATTCTTCTATCCCAAGAAATCAATCTTAAATATAAACTAGCTTTACACACAAATATGTTCATTATGGTGTTTTTTATAATAATGAAATAGTGAAAATTAATGTCCAATAAGAGGAAAATGGTTTAGCAAATTATGATTAGTGAAATATTATCTATTCGATAGAGATGATGTTCATAAACATGCTTTCCACATAATAATGAAAATGCCTTAAATAAATGAAAAATAGAATATAATTTGATAGAAATGATGTTCATAAACATGCTTTCCACATAATAATGAAAATGCCTTAAGTAAATGAAAAATAGAATAAATAATTATGTATATAGTATTTTACAATCAAGTTAAAAAATAGACAACAAATCTCAATGCCTAGAAAATATAGTAAAAACAATTATGCCATAAATGTTAGGGGTGCTCTTTTTTGGAGCAGTGTGTTTAGGTTTGTGTGTGTGTGTGAGCTTTGTTTTATGTCCTATCTACCTTTTTTGTGTATTTCCTAAATGTTCTCTATTAAGCATGTGTTACTTTCCAACAAGAAGAGTGAGCAGCAGGACCTACTGTGTTTGCTGTCCTACCTACACCACAATTTGGAGAATTTGTGTAAAAGAACCCAAAGACATCCCTGGTGGCATTGCTGATAGGGCGGGTGGTGGGGTAGATCTAGGACAATTGTTCCTCAGTCTTGTTGCTTAGGCTATGCAATGGCTATTCCCCATATATCCATCCTCTACTTCTTCCTTTCTCCTGCTGCAGACTCCAGATTATGGCAGCATTAGAAATTATTCCCCTGCTTCATCTCTCTTGTTCCAGTTCTTCCAGACAAGATCTTCAAAACGAAGATCTGTCTCTTTAAGAATAAAATCCAAGTTCCTCAGCTTAATTTCTGGGGACTTCTACAACCTGCCCCTAAGTCATGCTCCACCAGCCATGCCTGCTGCACCTGTCATGCCTGCTCTAGACCCACTCCAGATAGACCGGCTGGCGATCACCACTGGCTTTCTGTACCTCACACCTCTCTCTCAAGGGGCAGTGCCCTTTCCCCTTGACCCCCCACCATCATCATGGGCCCCCGCCACTGCCCATCAGCCCTACCACCTGCCAAGATACCTTCTTCCAGGTGAGGAAGCCAGAATGAGCCCTGGAGGGAAAGGTGTGCATTGTGCCAATAGGGTGTAGAGGTCCAACCTCTGCAGGATCCACCAGCAAATCTGAAATCAAACTATCCCTAGGAGTAACAGCAAGACCGGAAACAATACATTTCTATCATCATCTTATAAAATGAAATTAGGCTACACGCTCAATAAAAAGGGCACAAATGCACTGTACGTGCTGATTATATAAATCGCCTTGACATATTATAAAGCATGCTCAAGCAAGTAAAAATGACTTTATCCTAGATTGAACCTAAAACTAATATGCTAGCAATAACATTACACATTTAATACTAATTTTATCTGCCCTCTCTGCAGTGATGGTTCTCAGTAAAAATGTCCTGTAGCCAGCAGAGCCACTTCGAATCATATTCTACTGCCCTTAGAACTGCAATTCAAAATTGGTATCATTCTGTTAAAAATAGTCATTGCAGCATCTAAGTATTTAAAGGCTTGAAGGCCTCACTGGAAGCTTTAATCATAAACATTTGGAGAAGAAAAATCTGTTAGATCTGATCTCCTATTCTTTCTCCTTGCCCGCCCCAATGCCATGCACATCATTATTATCTTCCTAGTCATCAGTAACTTCCTGATGGCAGCTCTGGAAGAGCAAAATATCCTCCTTCAGGCTCCGGGGCTGTGTCCCCCGTCATCACACAGGTGTCTGTATTTATGGTTTGACCATTTATGGATGACACAAACCTTGGGTGTTGGACTCAGTAGCAGAACTGTCCTCTTCTACCCCACTGCCTCCCTGCTTCATCACCCCACTCCAGTCGTGTGCAAACTCTGCCTTTATATGTGTTTAGCATCCAGGATGATAACCAGATGCAGGCAGGGAGAGAACAAGGTGTGAATTCCAAGTTACTGCTCATTGACATGGGCCATGATGGGCCGAGATGTGCAGAGGAGCAAAAAGTGAGATTTCCCTCTATTTTTCTCCATCTTTGTACATTTTCCTTCCAATTCAGCCCAACTGCTATAACACCCCTAGAAACTGGAGAGCACGGGGCAGCGGGGGTGGGGCACCGAAAGTGCCTTGTGAGACTCAAGATCAGTTGGCAGTGACCACAGAGCTCTGACCATATACAGATTCTATCAGGTTCCTCAGTGCCTAGAGCCTGGAGGGTGGAGATCCCCAAGCCAAAGAGGGATGGGCTTACTCCCTGAGGACCTTGACCCCAGACCTGATTTGGTGGGACTCCTAAGAGACACGCATTTCCCAGGAGGAGCCTGAACAGGGTTGGAGGATGGCCTTGACCCTTCAGACAGAGATATTGCAGATTCCTACTAGAAGAGGAGCTTTATCCTTTCCTCCCCTGGCTGAGGTCAGCCCCTACTTTTGTGTTCCTAAAACCCAGAAGTTTCTGTCCAGGAGTGGGGCTGACCAAGTCCATTCTAACTGCATAGAATGAGAGGTTCTCTGTTAAGGCGATTGACTTCTGAGTGATTCTTGGGCAGTGACTGGCCCTGTCTAAGCTGTCCTCTCTCTCCTGCCTTCCAGTCTTCATCTCTGAATTTGCCTGTCTTCTCCCACCCACCCCGTTCCCAGACTCTACACCTGCTCCTCCTTTTCTGGAGCTCAGTGCCTCTTGACTGAGCGTAAGGTGTTTGAGCAGAACCAGCTGCCTATTCTGGAATTCAATATGAGATACTTCTTGCCTCATGCCCTGTGTGTTCTCCTCCATTGTTATAACTCACCTCCTGCCTTGGCACTCACCCCTGAGTTCCTGTTGTCACCGATCAAGTGTCCTCTCCCAGTGTCGGTTGCTACCTGTGAACCCGATTCTATCTCAAATTCCATGGGTTCTGTCTTCCTCACCTGCTGGGAAGCCCTACGAGTACATCCAGGACCCTTGGTTGTCACCTGCTGCTGCAGTCTGTGCCCGCTCCTGCCCTTCCCCCTTGGGCCCTTGGGGCAGGCTCGTCCTCACCAGCTCCCTCCTGCTCCTCGTTCTCAGTCAGGCCAGTTCAGTTTCCCAGACCTATTACTATGCTGGACTCCTTCCAGGACACCGAGCCCAGATCAGATTTCTGCTGAGACCGACCCATCTGGCCCTGGTCCTTTGAGCAGCCATCATCCTGAGAAGCTCATGCTCTATTCTCCCTGAGAGGATGGGCCCCACTACAGGTTGTATCCAAGAGGGCTATGGTAAGGTCAGACCAGCACAGAGAGCTTTGAATCTTATAAGATACTTTGAAAAATTCAAGTTCATAATTACAATCCTTCCATCATTAGTATTAGGGCACCACATGAGGGACAAAGAAGAGTGTATTCAAAGAAGTAGGCCCTCAACTGCCTGACTTTTCACTTTCTCTGCCACCATAATTTTCACTTTCCATCAGAATTTCCACCCCTGGTTAGTAGCCGATTTTTCTTTTTTCTTTTTCTTTTTATTCATTCATTCATTCATTCATTTTGTTTGCAAAGGATGGTTTTACCTTATTAGGATTTTCTGGGAATATTTTACAGGAAGAGGAAAAGCAGTGATCTAAACTCTGGAATTTGGGAAGCCTTCTAGTTTCTTCTCGTGCCAAACCCCACCCAACCTCTTCCTTTCCCTCATTTGAACTTAGTGAACAAATGGTGAAGCCCTTCATACCTAAGATGCTGGGATGATTCATGAGAGAAGAGAATTCTGCTCTCCTGCCACCGTTGCCCAAACGTGGCCAGGTTCGTCTGCAAGGAAAGCGTGTCTCTTTCGGAAGGGCCTCAGCCAGGCTGCTTCCCAACCACATGGGATTCAGTCTGCCTCACTGGCCAGCACAGCCGACCTGAAACATGCAGGGACTATCTGCAAAGAATGGCAGGTTTCCTGGACTGTGATGGGGATGGCCTCTGAAGAGCAAGGCTGTCGTGTGCCAGGAATGGCCAGCCACTCCTACCCCCCACCCCACCCTTGCCCCAGCTGGGACTGGTGGCTCCTGTGCACTCCAGGAGCTCTAAGACCAATGCTGGCTTTATATTTGAAAGACATTCTGTAGATAAGAGCATGACCTGATCCATTTGTAAACATGCCCAGAGATGATCATTAATAGTGCTTAATATTATTAAATAATAATTTAATAATAGTAGACTCAGTTCAGTAAACACTTTTCAAAAATGGACAGGACAATTTCAGAGTAGGAAAGCTGTTTTTCTTACGATTGCTCAGTATAAAAGTTAGCTCAAGGGTATCTAAGAAATGGTATCTGATGTCTTAAAAAAAAAAAAAAACGCAATCATTGAGGAGATGCCACGGCTGCTGTTACTTTATATGTTTGGATTTGCAGAGCTGGCTCATGTGCCAGGCAGTTTGGACACATGATGTCTGAAACTGAACAGCTGCCATAAGCAGCGTTGTGCGGGTTTGTGTTGTGGCCTCAGGGTACCTCCAGAAATCACCTCATAGTCATACTTTTTATCTATTTTTTTTATTCAACCAAACTTTGTTTGAAAAAGAAGATAAGCAACTAGCTAATCAAGGCTTTTCAAATATCTGCCTAACATTCCAAAGATGGGTATGACTGGGACTGAGGCATAAAGGAGAATAAATCTTTTCATTCATCCTTTATGATATGCCTGGCATATGAACCTGGCTTTCGAGCATCAGGCAGCTTTCACACTTTAAAAGCTCGTGCTGACACATCCACCATAATCTTTCAGACAAGTCTTTTGCTACTTGCTTTTGACTTGAAGGCATTAATCTGATCCCTCAGCACCTCTGTTAGGGTGAGGAGTTCTCTGCCCACTTTACCTATCGTGCATTTCTGTGTAAAAGGAAGTACTATTCTAGTCCACATGGTGTGGCTTAACAAGTAGGAGGATCAAGGCCCTGGAACAGCACGTGAGCTCACACATGAGTCCGCAGGGTTCTTAGGATAATCTTCCCCTCACAGGATAGAATCACTTCCAGCTTCTCTTCTCCTTCTTATGAGATCAGTCGCTGATTTGCTTTGGATTGCTCGGGATTTGCTTTTATTTGCATCATGAGGCTCCCCAAGCACTCCCAAACCTGATCATTAGGTTCTGTGTTATTTGTATAAAAACTCAGTGGCTCCAGCAATATGGAAGTGGTTTTGTCCTCTCTCGTGTCATCGTCCAGTCTGGCTGTGTGGGCTCTGCACCCTGAGGCTGTCCAGAGACTTCCATGTCTGGGACTCCAGGTATTGCCACTCCTTAGCTGGCAGGCAAAGGGAAGGGGAGGACGTGGAGGCCAATCCTGTCCTTTAAGCAAGTGACGCTGACATTGTTCACCTCACTGTCCCTCATTTTAATGGCAACATTTCACTCACGTGACCTCAGCTAGCCGCAAAAGGGGCTGGGAACTGATCCTGGTGAGCAGTCACAAGCTCAGCTAAAATTCCTAATTACTGGGGAGGAGGGGGGAAAGAGATTACAGGAAAGACTTCTAGCATTCTGCCTCAGAAACCTAACTCCCCCCAAAAAATTATAAAGATTTTAACTCGAATGATTTTGGACAGGGCACCTGGGTGGCTCAGTGGTTAAGCATCTGCCTTTGGCTCAGGGCGTGATCCCCGGGTCCTGGGATAAAGTCCGGCATCAGGATTCACGCAGGGAGCCTGCTTCTCCCTCTGTCTATGTCTCTGCCTCTCTCTGTGTCTCTCATGAATAAATAAATAAAATCTTTTTTAAAATAAATAAAAATAAAATTATTTTGGACAGATTTGCAACAGTGTTTTTGTCAGAAGTTAAACAATAACCTTTTCCATTGAACACCTACTTTGTTTTCTTTCCTTCTTTCTTTTTCTTTCTTTCTTTCTTTCTTTCTTTCTTTCTTTCTTTCTTTCTTTCTTTCTTTCTTTCTTTCTTTCTTTCTTTCTTTCTTTTCTTTTAGAGAGAGCAGGGTGAGGGGCAGAGGGAGAGGAAGAGAGAGAATTTTAAACAGGCTCCAGGTCCAGTGCAGAGCCCAATGTGGAGCCCCATCTCACAACTCTGAGATCATGACCTGGACCAAAATCAAGAGTCAGAGACTCAACTGACTGAGCCACCCAGGTCATCTGTTTTCTTTAGTGTGCAAGTACTTTATAAGGAGGACATGAACCCTTGATGATATACCTCACCTGACCATGCACTCATGTCTCCACCACAGAACACACGTCGAGTTTGGACTCAGATGTGCACTCCTAATTCTCAATAGGAATTTGATTTGTGGCATTTTTCTTGGGATTCAAGAGAGGCATTGAAGAAGACAACCACCAGCCAGGATAATCAGGGGTTGTCCAACAAAGGCTAGTTTGGAAAGGATTGGATATTTTTAGCACGGGGAAGAAAAGAGCAAGAAAAATGGGATTGATCTTTTCAAGTGGTTGAAGGGCTGGCGTGTAAAAGGTATAGCCCTGTCTTTTTACTATTCCTGAAAGTAAAATTGTGAATAAAGGATAAAGTTGTTAAGGTTTAGCTTGAAATATAAAGAAGTTTTTATTTGGTTGTCAAAAAATAGGATGACCTGACTTATCTCAGAAGCCATTCATCATTGGGCACTGCGTATTTCTGGTTTCCAGAGGTATTCACTCAGGTTCTAGACTTTAGAGGGAATAAGTCAGTAAGGACTTAGAATCCTCCTCATTAGGAAAAAAAAATAATTTTGTTCCGTGTGTATTTTACTCTGTGAGGTACAGATGCTCCCGAGGTATGGTATGCATCGCCTAAATATCATACTGCCTGCCATCAACCATATGTGTGATGATCATAGGGCTTCTGAGGTCTTCAAATGCAATACCTGCAGATTTTATATTTCTTAAACTTTGCAGTTGACTGGTCTTCAAGCCCATCTCAGATTCTTCAAACGTCCTTCCTACAGCTCTTCTCTTCCTCCCCCTGGAACCATCACCCTTCGGTGGAACTCTTTGGGATGTCCTGTATGATTTTCTTGTAGCATTTCTTATTTTCCCTTTACAGGAGATATCTTTGTGTTTATCTTGTCCATCTAACTTGAGGCTCCTTGACTTAAAGGGCTTCCTCTTTCCTTACATCCCTGCACTAAGACAGAGTTTCTCCTGTGGGTGCTCAACAAACACTTCCTGACCTCAGATCAAGGAATTCTTTGATCTCATTGGGTTTGGGTTCAGAATTTGCTCTTCCAGGCATCAATCCTTTCTGCTTATGTCTATTAATGAAATGGGACACTTCGTCTGTCCTTCATCTGTAGAATGAGGGACTAGGGGGGAGCTGGTCTCCAAGCTCCCTTCCAGCTCTGGTTCCTTCTGATTCTTGGTGCTGGACTGGAGTAGGCACTAGTTGGAATGGCTATTCAGACATTGGCAGCCTATTGGAAGAGCCTCAGTACCCAGATTCTGGCCATATGGTCACTATGCTGATCGTCCCAGTCATGCAACGAGGGTGGAATGAGCATGAGACCCAGTGATGGTATTGCTTTCCCCAGGTACGTGTGCATCGCCATGGAGGCACTGGACCAGTTGCTCATGGCCTGCCACTGCCAGAGCATCAACCTCTTTGTAGAGAGTTTCCTCAAGATGGTGGCCAAACTGCTGGAATCAGAGAAGCCCAACCTACAGATCCTTGGCACCAATTCGGTAAGGAGCTGCCCAGGGGCTTGGGAGTGGGGAGGTTGGGGTGGGCATGGAGGATGTCTGGTTCAGCCTTGCTCTATTCCATTCCTATTTGGTCCCTGACCCTAAGTACCACTCACCTCTTATCTTAGTGCCCCTCTTTGTGTGAATAAAGGGCTATTTAGTTTTTTTAATTTAAATAAATATATAATAAATAAAACAAATGTTAAAAAAAACCGGATAACTATAGTAAAGCATATGATTCAGAGGTTTTTAATATGTTCACAAGGTTGCACAACTACCACCACGATCTACTGAATTTATCTTTTTAGACTGGTGATCTTCAAACTTTTTTTAGTAAAGATTTTTCCCTTAAATAATTTTATTTTTTATTTATTTTTATTTATTTTTATTTATTTTTATTTTTATTTATGATAGTCACAGAGAGAGAGAGAGAGAGGCAGAGACACAGGCAGAGGGAGAAGCAGGCTCCATGCACCGGGAGCCCGACGTGGGATTCCATCCCAGGTCTCCAGGATCCCGCCCTGGGCCAAAGGCAGGCGCCAAACCGCTGCGCCACTCAGGGATCCCCCCTTAAATAATTTTAAGTGGGGGCCCCAGTGGATATAAAAATAGATGGAAAGGGAGCCATTCCTTTGAGGGCAGGGGATGGCCCATGCCCTCACAGCTCGGCCCCAGGCTCCATGAGGCATACTTTGAAAGCTGTCCAGCTTGTGCCTCTTTCAAAGAAGCACAGGAAAGAGCCATCAGATTAGTGGAAAGATCATGGGGAAGCAGGAAACGGTGTTTCTGGCTTAGTTCTGCCCTTGCCCAGCTGGCTAACCTTGAGTGGGCTATCTTTTATGGACCAGTCTTTTTATCCATACTGTGAGCTGACTGAACTTGGTCCAAGCTTTGCAATGCTCTGTAATGCTGGTCTCTGTACAAGTGGTTAGTCATGAGAGGTTATGGTTTGAGGAGAGAAGAGTTATCAAATGTGTCAAGAACTCCCCGTTTCATATTTATCTACATATACCTGAATATCCTGCTGGCTTTCTTCAGTGTCTTTTTTTTTTTTTTTTAAGATTTTATTTATTTATTCATGAGAGAGACACAGAAAAACAGGCAGAGACATAGGCCGAAGGAGAAGCAGGTTCCCTGCGGGGACCCGCCCGATGTGGGACTTGATTCCAGGACTCCGGGATCACTACCCAAGTTGAAGGCAGATGCTCAACCGCTGAGCCACCCAGGCACCCACCTTCAGTGTCTCACCATCTAACTGTTCCATCCCCTTCAGGGCATTGCTTTCAGCTCCAGGCCTTCAAGCAGCTCAGTGTTAAAAGCCCTGATACGCAACGATTTTACAGATCTCACAAAAGAAAAGTTAAACGTTTGCCCTCTTAACCTTCCGGCCTGAGTTTTCTGAATTTTTATTGCAAGGATCACAACTGCTTTCTTGTTCCACAGAAGTTGATTTAACCAGAAGATAGTCTTTAAATTTAATTTTAAGGACCCCAAGTAGCAACTATTCCCTTCCTTTTCTCTCTCCTTAAGCCAGCTGCCTTTGACAAATTACATACATATACAGTAGCTGAGGGTGAAGCCCTGTGTCAGGTTGCCCTGGCAACAGCTCCAGATACTGTTTCATTTATCCTGTTTAAGAAAACTATAGCCTAGGAGAGAACATCTGAATGGAAAATAAACCAGTCATCATGCATCCAGAGGGCCTCTCCCGCCGAGGGACACGGAAGCCAGAGCTATCTTTCCCCACAGCAAGTCCTGGCCCGGGGTAGGGGTTTTGTTAGCTCCAGCCTTGCAGATTCCTAGATTCCCCATCACAGCCAATCACTGCCTCAGCAACAGTGAGTCAGCTAATGATTCCTGTACTGCACACAATGAAGGTTATATAAGGACAGGTGATTATGAGTAAGGTAAATCAAATAAATGCAATAGATTCAAAGCCCAGCTTTGGAGGCAGCTTTTGCTAGTGGCGCCCCTGAAACAGATGCTCTTTCAAGCTCACAAAGCCTGGGACCTCCACAGGCCTCCCCTAGGACAGTGTTCTTTTGCTCCTCATCATCTTAGAACTGTCAGCATGCTAACACTTGATGTAGTCCTAGAGGGTCTAGCCTCAGAGTTTCAACAGGTTTTCATGGGGGCTTTGAGGTCTCCTGGGAGGAGGACTAGAAGGATCCTGTGTGGAAGTTTGCAACTTTCATTTGGATAAAGGGTTTTGCTGCTAGGAAATTAACAGAAAGACACAGAAGGAGGGAGAAAGAGAAAGAAAGAGAAAAGGAATTTTCCCATTGATGCTAGTAGCAGATCTGGGGACCCCTGACACCCTGCAGGGAACACCCTGTGCAGGGTTCCTCCCTCCTTCCCTCCCTTCCTTCCTTCATCCCTCATAGAAATTCATCCAGGTTGTATTTGATCACCAGCAGGATGACATTGTGCTGAGACTTGCCACAAAATCCAAATTTGCTAATACCACTCCTGCACGCTGCATGCAGTAAAGTGTAATTTTTAGAAATTTCTGTGATACTTTCAAGCCCTTAATGAGAATATCTGAATTTTGGAGGATGATAAGTGACCAGGGAAATCTGGAGAAAATGGGGAGCCAGAGCCAGCTAAGCTCACTTTGCTTTTTCCAGGATTTGCATTTGCATACCTGCCTCATTGCCTGATGAGTACAATCCTAGGGGAGGCCTGTGGAGGTCCCAGACTTTGTGTCTCAGGGACAGTAAAGTGATCATGTGTCCTGACCTTTTGAAATCACTCTCTAATGATAAACTGAAAATACTAAGTCTGAAAATGCCAAGGTCCCCCATATGACCAATCCAGTATATTAGCCTAATGTATACAAACAGTAAACTCTTAAGAAGATTCCTGGATTACAGTTTGCACTTTTGTCCCTACATCACAACCTATACAAAAATTAACTCAACATAGACCAAAGACCTAAATGTAAGAGCTGAAACTATAGACGCACTAAAAGAAACTAGAGGGTTATGTTTTCACGATCTAGGATTTGGCAATGGGTTCTTGGATACAACATCAAAAGCAGAAGCAACAAAGAAAAAATAGACAAATGAACTTCATCAAATTTTGTGCATCCATGGACACTGTCAAGAAAGTGAAAAGACAGGGGATCCCTGGGTGGCGCAGCGGTTTGGCGCCTGCCTTCAGCCCAGGGCGCGATCCTGGAGACCCGGGATCGAATCCCACGTCGGGCTCCCTGCATGGAGCCTGCTTCTCCCTCTGCCTATGTCTCTGCCTCTCTCTCTGTGTGTGACTATCATAGTAAAATAAAATAAAATAAAATATTAAAAAAAAAAGAAAGTGAAAAGACAACCACAGAACGGGAGGAAATATTTACAAATCATGTATCTGATAAGGGTCCAACAACTGGAATGTATGATAAATTCTTACAACTAAACAACAGAAAACCCAATTAAAAACAAAATGGTCCAGGATTTGAATAGACATTTCTCCAAAGGAGATCCACAAATGGCCAAGATACACATGAAAAGATGCTCAACGTCACTAATCATGAGGGAAATACAAGCCAAAACTGCAGTGAGATACCATCTCCCAGCCACTGGGATGGCTATAAAATTTTTAAAAACCAAAAAACTGGGATCCATGGGTGGCTCAGCGGTTTGGCGCCTACCTTTGGCCCAGGGCCCGATCCTGGAGTCCCGGGATCGAGTCCCACGTCAGGCTCCCGGCATGGAGCTTGCTTCTCCCTCCTCCTGTGTCTCTGCCTCTCTCTCTCTCTCTCTCTCTGTCTATCATAAATAAATCTTTAAAAAAAACAAAAAACAAAAAACTATAAATGACAAGTGTTGGCAAGAATGTGTAGAAATTGAAACCCTCATACATTGCTAGTGGAAATGTAAAATGGCATAGGCACTGTGGAAAGCAGTTTAGTGGTTCCTCAAAGTTAAGCAGATAGAATTACCACATGACTCAGCAATCCTTCCTAGGGATCTACCCCAAAGAACCGAAAACAGGTACTCAAACAAATTCTTGGACACAGATGTTCCCAGAAACACTCTTGCCATAGCCAGAAGATGGAAACAACCCAAAAGATCACAGTGTGTGATTCCGTTTAGATGAGATGTCCAATCTAGGTAAATCCACAGATACAGAAAGCAGAGTAGTGAGTTCCCAGGTCTGGGGAAGTGGGGAGCGGGGGTGACTTCTTCGTGGGTACTGAGGTTCCTCTGGGGATGATGAAATGCTTTTGCTGCAAAATGTGAATGTACTAAATGGTACTGAATTGTGCACTTTAAGAGGGTTAACTTTAGTGTGTCTGGGTGGCTCCGTAAAGCATCTGTCTTTGGCTCTGTCCTGGGACAGAGCCCCGAGTCGGGCTCCCTACTTAGAGGGGAGCCTGCTTCTCCCTCTCCCTTTACTGCTTCCCCTGCTTGTGCTTGCTCTGTCTGTGTCAAATAAATAAAATCTCTTTTTTCTTTTAAAAAAAAAGTTAACTTTAGGTTTTGTAAATTTTACCTAAAATTTTTTAAACCGTAGTTTCAGTCCTAAGCAGCCCAAGGTCAATGGCACAGAGGCCTTCCGTGTTTTAGGTGACAACTGAGGTGCAGCGTGGCAGGGTGGCTTCCTTCCTCCAGCAGGAGGGATGCAGGCTCCTGCAGGCGCCCCAGCCCTCTGCCTCCAGGAAAGCAGATTTCCCGGCTGGGACTTGCCTGTGTCCTGTCCTTCCCGTCCTGTCCTCGCCGGCCCCTTCCAGACCTCACCTCCAGGATGCCTTCCTTTCTTTCCAGAGTTCACCTGCCACTGGTCCTCCCTTTCTTTGACCCCCTCCTGGACCTGCTGGGAGCCATCCGCTCTCCACCTGCCCTCACCTCCCGGTCCTGTGGCCACACTGCCCTCCCCACCTGAATGGCCGGGTTCAGAGAAGTGTATCCAAAAACCACAAAATGTGTGGGTCGGGGCCTCTGCAAATACATGTTTCACAATTTTATTCAGGCTTTCAGCGTGGCTCGTTGGTCCATTTTTTGGCCACTGCCTGCACTCACCCTCTCAGTGGTCTCTTCGAAAACCTTCTATTTTCCAAACTCCCTCCCCATAGTGGCTTCCTCTGTGTCAGAGGTGGCCTTGCCTTCTCCTATCCAAAGAAAATAGGTGAGGTTCCCTCATCTTCCTCTCCAGAAGACTCCCATCTGGTCAGGAGCCTTCCTCCTCTCTCTCTCTCTCTCTCTCTCTTGTCCCTCCAGGTCTCTATCGCATCCCTTCTCTGGTCCCTTCCCTCAGTGGACAAGTAAATCCAAGTCTCTTCCAGTATAAACATAAACAAAGTCAATAAACAAACTCACAGGGAAAAAAATACGCTTTGCATAACAACAAAATACCTTCAGCTCACCTGACAAAATGAACAATTGTTCCCTAATATTCTTTTCAGATTGAGTGCCCAAAATTTCCCTAAGAGTCCCTAAATTGTCTTGTGTTGCAATTGGTCAAATCCAAATTCAGTAAGGATGATGCATTCACTTTGTTTCTCTGCCTCTTGGCCTGTTGCCAGCCCTCTCCTGCCCACCTTTGCTCTTCACGACACTGACTTTTTGGAGAGACCAGGTCATTTGCTCTGCGGAATGGCCCCGCATTCTGGGTTTGTCTGGTTAATTGCTTGTGGCACCATGTCTTTTGCTCTTCTGTCGCCTATACTTCTTGCAAACTGCAATTACGACAGACCACAAATGTCTGAGATCTCACTTTTTTCATGGATGCCATCCTGGGTTAGGGCGGTGTTCACCAGTTCTCTCCTTATTAAAAGCACGTTTTCGTCTTTGCCAGTAGCAATCAGTGGGAACCAGGCAAGTAATCCATTCCCCACTCGTCTTTCAGCTGCTGTGCCTTTAATGGCATATCTCCCTGTTGACTGAACCTTCTTGGGGCTCTCTTAACCTCCTGGCCCTATTGCCAAGCTCTTCCCACCTGGTTTATGCTCCTTAGTTCCTGTGGTTGGCTAAACGGTCCCCCCAAGGATATCCACATTCCAATCCCTGGGATCCATGAATGTTACCTTAAATGACAAAACGGACTTTGCAGATATGATCAGGTTTTGGATCTTGAGATAGAGAGATTCTCCTGGATTATCCAGGTGGGTCCGGTGGAATCACAGGGATGCTTATAGACGGGGAGGCGGGAGGGTCAGAGTCCAGAAGGTGAATGATGATGGAAGCAGAGGGAAAGAGAAAGATTTGAAATACTACTCTGCTGGCCTTGAAGATGGAAGAAAGGGGGCTGTGAGCCAAAGGACATAGGTGGTAGCTTCTGGAAGCTAAAAAAGGCAAGGAGATGCTCCCCTGGAGCCTCCAGAAGGCATACAGCCTTGCAGACCTGTTTTAGATTTCTGATCTCCAGAACCGTAAGATAATACATTTGTATTGTTTTATGCCACTAAATTGTGGTGATTTATTGCAGCAGCAATCGGAAATGAACATAGTTTCCTGCAATGATTCTCTTCCTCTACATGCCCCTAAATGTCTGTGGTCTCCACAGTTGGTGCCCTCATCTTCTCCCTCTATGTACTCCCCCTGGACGATTCATCAGCTCTTGCGGTTTTGACTGTCAACTATTGACTCAAAATGCTCCCCCACCCAACACCAGTGCAGGAACCGCTGCTGGAAACCCACATGCCAGAAGTGGGCTCCTTGCAGGCGGATCAAATCAGAGTTGTGAGGCCAGTTGTACCGCTTAGGTCACAGGGGTCAGCACCAGCACACCACGGGGATTCTAGAGCAGGGGCGGCTGGGGCTTTCCTGGGTCTGTGTCTACCGGGCTGGTATGTGGGGCTGCTCGGGGCTGGAGGGATCACCCTCTCTAGTGGCAAGGACCAGGCTTTCCTGAGAGACCCTGAAACCATGTCAGCTTTGCAACGAATCTCGCAAAACGGAAGGTCTAGGGAATGACCGTGCCTCAGCTGGCATTGGCAGGACATGATCACATCACAGTGGAACTGTTTCTCTGGAAGTTGCTATCAACAAGAGCAGCTGGAGGACGGGGCAGGGGGTGTTACAGTCCAACCCATGCGGTTTGCAGGATCTGCTTCCCAGCTAGGATCTATCTCAGCAAAGCTGAGAAGTGGTTCCCATTTCTCCTGGCAGAGGTAAACACAGCGAGGCGGCCTGCAGTCCTAGATCTAGGGGAAAGTTGGGGTTCTCTCCATGCTCAACATTGTAGACTGCGGTTCTGTTGTTGATGGCAGGAAGTCGTGTGGCTCAGAATGCTCATCCGTACGAGAGAGAAAGGCTAACTCCTGCTTGGAGACTCTCAGCACAGAAGTGAGGCCAACCAGCTCAGCTTCCATTTTTCCCCTCCCCGGGGAGAGCTGTTTTTACAATGTCAATATTTGGAGATCACTTTCCTTTTATTAACTCAGGCCCTAGTAACCCTCAGTATTCATATAACTGTGGCTCCCTCCTGCCTGTACCGAAGGTGGCTGATCCGCTCCAGCAAGCCTGGCACCCTTTGTTGGGTATAAAGGACTGAAACTTTGATCTTGAAAGGGTGGCCCTAGCAGTGCCTGGGGCCTTTGAAGTGTCACATGTCACTGTCACATGTCACAAATCTTCAGTTTGTTGCTATGGAGACCTTCATCATTACTATATCTTAAAAAACTGAAACCAAAAACAAACCCAGTTTTATTATTTCACAACCTTATTCATTAGGCAAGTAGCATTTTAACAAGAGCCAATTTGTAAAGTATGAATTCGCAATAAAGGGAGCGAAGCAGACAGGAAGTCCCTGCTGTATTGTGCATTTTAAAAAATACTGACTGGCCACACAGGTAAATGCACTCAGTAGGAGTCCAGGGGTTGTTCCTAGCAAGCCAAAAATGCCATGGGGTGGGGGGTGGGGGGTGGATGAGGCTGCAGCTGTCACCTGGGATGGGCTGGTCATGCAGATAAGCTTTATAAGTGAAGGAGGTGGGATTCAGAAATGCAGTCTGGCTCCAGACCCCTTCTTATAACAGTAACACTAAACTGTCTCTCTTACAAGGAACGGAGGCCTTACTCACTATGAAACTGGAGTGTTCTAACCCCATGTCTGGAAGGTCTTGATGGACTTCCACAGTGGGTGTGGAGCCTTGACCTGGGCCCCCCTGAAGCACCCCGATTTGACCCTCTGAATCACGATCACCAAAGATTCCTGTCAACCTCTAGAAGCCTCAGGAGCAGCTTGGAATGGGCTCTCTGGGAGGTGTCCCTGGGGGACTCCACAGGCCAATGCTCCCTGGCCAGGCCATTGTTGCTGGTATGTCTGGGGAGTCATACTTTCGGACTCGAGGGAGGGAAGCTCCTTCTATCAAGCTATCACACCAAGGGTTCCTAGGGATGCTCAGATATCCTGATAACAAAATGTTACCTATTTTGCATGACCCATAATGTAATAAACAGGGCACATACTCTCTGTATGGGAGATTCAGAATAGGGTTAAGCGCAGTCTTATCATCAGACCTCCTAACAGAGCAGGAGTCCTGGCAAATATGGGAATAGAATAGTTGACAGCCAAAGCCTCAAATGATTGCACCCCCTGCCCCGAGGCTGTTCTGGGCCCCAGAAATGGAGCCAAGGCCCCGTCACCTATCCAATCCTTGGTTTAACTCTGAACCACTTCAATTCAAAAGAGGTGGTCTTCAAAGGAGATGGCCATCTAGCCAGCCTTGCTGACCTTCATGTCCTTTTCTACATTTTCTAGCATCCTGCATAAGCCTGGACTGGGAACATCTCTAGAGCTACTGGTCCTGCTTGCCAGTAAAGGGACAAAGGACATAGGGTCTGCAACCCCTGCCCCAGAACCTCCTGTGCAAAAGTTGGCTGGGAGATGGCGCTTCAGAATGCAAATACCTGGACCCTACTCCCCAGGTAGTCTAGTTCACCAGGCCTGGGGTGACTCAGAAGTCTGCATTTTCCACAAGCTCCCTCATGTCATTCCAATGCACATTAAAATTTAAAACCCACTGGTGGAGGGCAAAGAGCACCAGAGTATCAGAATTTCCAAGTTTGAGGCCCGACTCTATCTGTCACCACTGGATGACCCAAAATAATTCACTTGCTCCCTCAATTTCCTTATCTTCACAATGGGAACAACAGAGATCCTGCAAAAACTTGCCAGTTTGCCAAAAATTACATTAGGTGACGCATATTTTGGTAGGCTGAAAAATAGGCCCCCCAAAAGTTATCCATGTGCCCGTCCCTGGAACCTGTGAACATCACTTTATATGGAAACAGGGTCTCTGCAGATGTGATTAAGCTAAGGATCATGAAATGGGGAGATTATCCTGGATGAGTCCAATGCAGTCACAATAGTCTGATAAGAGGTAGTCAAAAGGAGATTTGATGCAGAGGAGATAGCGTGAAGGCAAAGGCCGGTGTGGTGCAGCCCCAGGGAACTAATAGGATGTGTGAGCTGCAGGTGCCATAGAAATATTTAATGTTGCTGTAACTTAGAATATGGGTGTTAGCTGCTTCTGCGTTTCGCTGCCTTCCACTTTCAGCAGTCAAGATGGGCTGGGCTTTGTGTGGCTCCACCTGATACAATTCCTTTCTATAAACAGCTTTTCCTAGGACCCATGCCTTTTGAATATTTTGAGGACTTCCAACAGAAGAAGGTATGAGTTAAACCAAGGCAAACAAGCTTCACTACAAACATATTTGAAATTTGTTTTTTTGGTCAGGTGGGATGAGAAAGCACAAATGAGCAGAGTCACAGATGTGTAAAGACCAGACCACTATTTGTTGAGTGGTGTCTTGAATGTATTTGTACGCTGCCCCAGCATGCGCTCCACTCAATGATCGTGTGGTGCCGAATCCTGTAGGAATCATAAAAAGTTTAAGCCTCGGGGCACCTGGGTGGCTCAGTCAATTAAGCTTCCAACTCTTGATTTTGACTCAGGTCCTGATCTCATGGTCGTGGGATCAAGCCCTGCATCAGGCTCAGCACTGGGCCTGGAGCCTGCTTAAGATTCTCTCTTCCTGGGGATCCCTGGGTGGCTCAGCGGTTTAGTGCCTGCCTTCAGCCCAGGGCATGATCCCAGAGTCCCGGGAGTCCCACATCAGGCTCCCTGCATGGAGCTTGCTTCTCCCTCTGCCTGTGTCTCTGTCTCTGTCTCTGTCTCTGTCTCTCTCTCTCTCTCTCTGTGTCTCTTATAAATAAATAAAATCTTAAAAAAAAAAAAAGATTCTCTCTTCCTCTCCCTCTGCCCCTCCCCTACCTCTTGATAAAAAAGCTTAAGTCTCTTAGAAATAAGAACCTTACTAATATTGAAACTTGGATTCATGGAGCTCCTGTTATTTCAGGAACCTGGGGAGCTTTTCTTAATTATCTCTACTTTATTCACATTCCTAGGAGATGATGTATGCATTTTAAAGAGAAGAAAACCAGTGTTCCACTAATTTGTCCCTGGCCTTGCAGTGATGGCTGCTGGCTATCCCATAGTCTCACCCTCTTGCCCCTCTGTGCTGTGCTCTGTCCCACCCTATTGCACTAAATGATTTCAGTCCCTGAATGGTGCCTCAGGGTTCGTGGCCATCACCCTCCATCCTCCCTGCCCTCCACTGCAGTCATCACTCCCACCCTCAGTTTAGGGTGGCTAAAACTATTTTCCTTCTCTCCACACCCCCAGGCATTTGAGGTGTGTTGCCTGCCTGGTCCATGCTTCCCACCTGCGTTCCTCTGATTGCCTAGCCAGTCCTGTGTTGGTGACATGAAAAGGATGAGGGTCATGCTGCCTGGTCCTAGAGCTGATGGACCAGACCATAACTGGCAACTGGCACCATGGTCACCACAGCACTGTTTCCTGAGTACCTCCCCTGTGCCAGGCACTGTGCTAGTCACCCTGCTTCAGCGTCCCCTCCCGCCCCATTTAATCCCAGTGACTGCCCCGTGACATAGGTCCTAGTGTCCCTATTCACAGATGAGGAGACCATGGCTCAGAAGTTGCCCAGCTGGTCCATAGTCACACAGATGACAAGAGGCAGAGCAAGGAGGTGCCATCCAACTGTGACTACAGTAGTGTAGAGGGGACCATTGTCCATTTAAATGGAAGAACTCTGATTGAGCTGAGAAGACTCAGACCGAATTTTCCAGGGAAGAAAAGTGCAGAAGAATGAAAACCCAGGAACACAGTCAGACAAGAAAAATCAGGGCGGTTTCCTGTGCTTAGCAGGAGGGGCTGGCCCCACTGGCATAGATTCAGAAGAAACTAGAAAAAGGCCACCCCTGGTTGTAGAAAAAGAATCCCCATGGATGTGTTCTATCCCGCTTTACCAGAGTGGCTGTCATGGAATTTTTGGTTTTTAAAAATTGATTGTAATCTTAATTCTAACCTTACAGCCAGTGGGTACTAGTCAAAAATACTTAGCAGCCTGGGCAGCGTGGGGAATGGCCAGTCTCAACAGACACTGGGCGTGAACAAGCGCCCAGGCCATGCCCCTGACCGTCCGCCGGTCCTGCTAATGGCTTCATGGCACTTAGAAGAGGAAAGTCAGGGGACCTGGGTGGCTCAGTGGCTAAGCGTCTGCCTTTGGCTCAGGACGTGATCCCAGGGTCCTGGGATCGAGTTCCGCATCGGGCTCCTTGCATGGAGCCTGCTTCTCCCTCTGCTGTGTCTCTGCCTCTCTCTCTCTTTGTGTCTCTCATGAATAAATAAAATCTTAAGAAGAAGAAGAAGAGGAAAGTCAAAGTTGAAAGTGCAGGAGAACTTGACGTCATGTTGCACAGAGGTCAGGAATCGGTTCAGAGAAGGGTCCGTGTGGGGAGAGGGGGGCAGTGTGCACAAGCCCGGAGGCCAGGTTGTCTGTCAGTGACTTAGCAGCGATCCACAAATGCAGACTGTCCCATCAAGACTACTGGGACTGTGCTAAAAGGTAAACCCCAGGGCTTCATCCCAGAGTGACTCAGCATGTCTGGGGCTGTTGACGCAAATTTCCGTGGTTCCCAAGCCTCATGACTCCATTGTACATAATCTCTGGAGCACTTAGAGTCATTCTTAAAGATAAAAGAGATGATGTAAAAAAAAAAAAAAAAAAAAAAAGAGATGATGTGTGTGAAATGCTTAGGGTAGTACCTGACATATATGAGCTTCTGCATGTTCCTCGTTGCTAGCCCCCAGTTCCCCAACCCGAGAACATGAAGTTTGGGCATTCATCCTCCTGATACACATCTGAGTCTACACGGTCAGTAAATGTTAGAGACTAAACTCGTTGACTATTTCTCCATCTTTATTATGGTCTCTTTTTTCAGTCTTGTTTTAATTATTTTAAATGCATATTCTTTTGCATACACTCAGATTGTCTTATTTTAAGCTGCCTCATCATATGTAAGGTACATACAGTATTAAAAAAAATTAAGGGGTGCACTCATGATCCCAGAGTCCTGGGGCTGGGCTTCCTGCTCAGCGGGGAGCCTGCTTCTCCCTCTGCCCTGCTTTCTGCTCATGCATGCGAAATTGCTCTCTCTCCCTCTCTCTCTCAAAGAAATAAATTTTTAAAAAATCTTTTTTAAAAATTAAGAATCTTAGTGAATGATGACTGCAGTATTTATTTTACACGCGGGAAAAACAAACCATAAAAGAAGTTAAATGTCCCACTCAAAAGTCACACTGCCATTGAGAGGTGGATCTGCAGCTGGAACCCCAATAGCTGCCTGTCCACTTTGAGTAGATGGACGCCCTGACCACGCCAGGCTTCTGGGGAGGGGAGTGCAGCCTGGAAACTTCCTGTTGGTGGGTAAGAGCAGCAGTACTCCCAAACTTCACTTTAGCCTGGGTATCAGCCTCCGTCCGTGTTCTAACCTTTTGTGGGCTTAAGACGTTCATATAGCCAAAGGCTGACTTTATAGTTGTTTCTAGAACTCCTGAACTTATATCTAATCAATGATCTTATGATCACATGAATTACCGTTACGCCTCTTCTCCAGAACCCCATCAATAATGCAAGCAGTGTCCTTTGGATTTATTGCTAATATCAGAAGATTCACTTCCAAATAGATGTATACATTTTAGATGTTAACTTGGAAAGAAAGACCTCCTTATCTGCTTTGTATGTTGAGATTCTATTAGTCAGCAGAAAATAAATATATATTTATTAGTGAAAGAATAATTAATGTTGGTGGAAGTTGCTAATTGGGATCCCTGGGTGGCTCAGCGGTTTAGTGCCTGCCTTCAGCTCAGGGCGTGATCCTGGAGTCCAGGGATGGAGTCCCATGTCGGGCTCCCTGCATGGAGCCTGCTTCTCCCTCTGCCTGTCTCTTCCTCTCTCTCTCTCTCTCTCTCTCTCTCTCTCTCTCGATAAACAAAATCTTTAATAAAAAAAAAAAAAAAAAGGAAGTTGCTAATTGTCATACAGAAAAATTTAACAAATTTTGAATCGTTAGAGAAACAGATTGGCAATTGATAATGAATATCATGAGTGCACTAACTAGATAATTTTTAGAAATAATAGCATATCCTTTTAGAACCAACAAATGTTTACAAAAATTAAATAACAATACAAGATAGAATAATGGAGAATAGATTTTATTATAAGCGTAATCTTTTGAGTTGTTTGTAGTACTAAATTTGTAACATTAAACAAAATAACCTATAAGAATTATACTTAATTTTTAGCTATTTAACTCTACTTAGTCCGTGATTCTTGCTTCTCCGTGGGATTCCATTGAAATTAAGTCCCTATTTAGAATTGCAAATTTGCAGCCGGGTGGCAGAAGGAATTCAGCAGCTGATAATGCTGAGCAAGACTTAACAGCACTGAACCGGCAAACTTTACAACTGTACTCATATTTTAAACAATAAAATGGAATTACATTTTTAGGGGCACCTGGGTGGCTCAGTGGGTTTAGCATCTGCCCTGGGCTAGGGTCATGATCCCAGAGTCCTGGGATTGAGCCCTGGGGCTTCCTACTCAGCGGGGAGCCTGCTTCTGCCTTTCCCCACTGCTTGTGCTCTCTAGCTCTCTCAAATAAATAAATAAAATCTTTTAAAAAACGGATTTACATTTTTAAATTAAATTTCAATTTTGTTCTTGGTTCCCAGAATTCATTCTAAAGTGTTGAGACATGGTTTGATGATGGCTTTGCTTATTTCATTGGACCCCTCACTGCCTCCCAGCCTCTGTGTGTTTGATGCAATTCTGGAAATGGAAGGGGGGCAGAGCTTAAGGGAGTCCCCTCTGTGTCCTCACCCGTTCCATCCTCTGCTCATCTCAGCGGAGAAGGGCTTAAAAGGGCCAGGGGTCCAGTCTGGTGGTGTAGACAGGAAGGAAAAGCAGGATTTGGAACCCACAGAGGTGTGGAGACCAGGTATGCTGTGGGAAGCAGACTAGAGCCAAGTCCTGGAATGCATGGTTCCTGGATGTGTCTGTCCCATGGCTTTTCTAGGGCAGGGGGCCTTGGGATTGCAAGTCCCAGAGCCCAGAGCTTAGAGCCTGAAGGTGAAGAGCACAGTGGGTCACTTCTCACCTGTACTTCTTTCTCTCCTCCCGGGTAGTTTGTGAAATTTGCCAACATCGAAGAGGACACCCCATCCTATCACCGGAGCTATGACTTCTTTGTGTCCCGCTTCAGTGAAATGTGCCACTCCAGCCATGATGACATGGAAATCAAGACTAAGTGAGTGGGGGAAGTGAGGGGGCTCACTCAGCTAACGACAAGGGCATCGAAGGGTCTTACAGAGCTGCCAGAGCAGAGTGCATTGTCTGTCTTCATCAGTGTCTACCTCTGTTCTGACATTGCTGAGGAGGAAAGGAACACCTGGTGGGATGCAGGTGGGCAGGTAGACAGAGCTGGGCTCCCAGCTCCCAGCATGTGCTTTCAAAGGAAAATCTTCTGGGGCACAAAATAGGAACAGATGGAAGGGAATGGTCCTGGGAGCCAAATCTGAGAGTCAGCTACACACATATATACACACATGCACACACCTGTGCTCTTTCGTTTAGAAGTACATGTGTTTATACCCCCCCAGAAACGTACCCACTCACCACTCTCCATCACAATATGTCCCTGCCAATAAAAAGCCCAGGTCTTCACATTGACTGATGTCTGCCGGCACCCTACTTTGTCTCCTCCACACTCTGCCCAGCTCATTCCCCTCCAGCCACACAGGCTGCCTCACTGCCCCATGAACACACCAAAGACATTCCTGCCAAAGGGCCTTTGCACAGTCTGTTCCTGTGCCTGGAAAGCTTTCTCTGGATATTGTCTAGCTCACTTGCTCACCCCCTGCAATCCCTTGCTCAAATCCTTTGCTCAAATAATCCCTTCTCTTGAATATCCTGTACATCTATTCCCTCGCCCTGCTGTTTCCCCCATAGCACAATCCCCTTCAAACATGTTCTGTAACATATTGTTTCTTACTCATTGTCTGCCCAACCCCCACACCAGAATGTAAAGTCTGTGAGGCTAGGAGTCATTGTTTTGTTCACTGCTGCATCTCACCTGCTGCAGTGCTACCTGGGGATCAGTAAACAACTAATAAACAGTTGTTGGGTGAATGAATGAATGAATGAATGCTTTCTTTTTTTTTTTAAAGACTATATTTCTTTTAAGTAATCTCTGTGCCTAACATGGGGCTCGAACTCACAACCCTGAGATCAACAGTTGAACGCTCTATCAACCGAGCCTGCCAGGTGCCCCAAATGAATGCTTTCAGATAAACATTTTGAGTTACAGAATACAGACTCAAACTTATAAAGTCATTTAACTCACAGTCACACACTTATCAACATAGAAACAAAACTCCTCAAATGACATCACGAAGACATATACGTGAATATATGCCGACAGAAGCTAAGGCGGGATGCACAGCAGCAGACTGATGAGTTACCACTCAGAGGCAAGGAAGCAGTGAGTAGGTTTTTTTCTTTCTTTCTTTTTTTTTTTTAA